>NC_064628.1:944187844-946687844 GCF_023864275.1 Schistocerca cancellata
ATTTTGTCAGATGACGACATGATAGAGACCGTGGCTGTTGTTTGAAGACATATGCTGATGGTTTTGGGAGAGCAACCAGCCACAAATTTAATTTCAGTTCATTTATTGAAAGGGTACCGTTACTGGTTTCGAATCGTTGTGATTCATGCTCAGACGGATTACACGCTTTCTTTATGACATGTGGTGTGTTTTTTACAGATTAATTGTCCTAAAATATAAATAATACATAATTAGAAACATGCCACACACAAACGGTTGCGTTACAGATTTTCGTTGCATGTGACTTACGTGAAATGTCGGTTTGGAGTGTTTGTTTTCATAACATTCGTCCAACAAATGTGAATACATTCCCACTGTATTCTTATTGTTGCACACGTAAATTCTTCTCACTGAACACTTTAGATTTGTCACTGAGGAGATTTCTATCACGCACCACATGTTTTGATACATACAAAGATCTTACATACATATGAGTATCAAAGATGCTATGATATATCGTAACATTTGACGATGATGTCCTATGTTTGGAAAGGATCATATATTCATTTACGCAACTGTAAAGCCTTTTATACTAGTACAGAGACGTTGATTTTTTGAGTTGATATTGTTACATTAATTATAAAGTTTTGGTATAGGTAAAATAGTACATTATTTAATTACATTTAGCATCACCAGAATTATAGTAACATATAAATTTGCTACTTGATCTGCAGATAGGCGTACTAATGTTATTTGCTTTGGAGGCTGGAAAATAATTTTTCGAAATTTTTCAGGTAAGGGGTGTTAGCTAACTCCATTTGTTCGTTAAGGATATAGTCTGGGGTGCTGTGTTTGTGTGTGTGTGTGTGTATTTCTTCTTCTTCTAATATATTCATAGTGGCTGCTTTCCAAGCTAGATGTAAAATTATTAAGTTGTCCTCAATGTTCCCACTGAATGGTTTTCTTCAGCAATTTGGGCTGCAAATGCGGATTTGTTCAAGTTACCAAGTCTTAAAGCATCGATGTTTTCTTTATATCTAATTTCAAAACTTCTGCCTGTCTGTCCAATGTAGAATTTTTGGCATGTATCGCATTTTAGTTTATATATTCCTGATTTACGGTAGGGACTCTTGGAGGTATTTACATCATGGATGATTTTTTATTGTAATTTCGTTATTTGTGGAAAAGCTGATTGTGACATTTTTCTTTTTAAATACGTTTTCTATTTGGTATGAAAGTGGGCCTATGTATGGGAGAGTAGCATGTTTAGGTTTGGCTTCTGTGGCACACTGATTTAGCTTGAAGTGACTGCAGTAAAGTGGATCTGTGGTTTTTGTCTGCATTTTGTTGTGGAGTTTTTCTACCATATGGACGATAAAGCAATAAGCATCGTTGGCATAGAGAACAACTGAAGGAGTCGAAAACAGATAAGTCACCCTGTCCGAATGGTATCCCTATTTGGTTTTTCAAAGAGTACTCTACAGCACTAGCCCCGTACTCAGCTTCCATTCCTGACGAATTTCACGCCCAGCGCGAAGTCCCCAAAAAGGGTAAAAGTACTCGCAAAATTACAGATCAATATCCCTAGCATCGTTTTCCTGAAGAATCCTCGAACACATTCTTTCTTCGAATATAATAAATTTTCTTGAGATTAACACTTATGCATACGAATCAGCGAGGTTTCAAAAAACATCGCTCTTGCGAAAATCAGCTTGCTCTCATGATATTCGGCGAACTATGTATCAAGGGCAACGGGCAGATTCCATATTTCTATATTTCCGGAGGACTCCACAGCAGGCTGTTAAACAAGCTACAAGCTTATGGAATAGGTGGCTCGGAGACTTTTTGGGTTATAGAACGCAGTATGTTGTTCTCGACGGCGAGTGTTCATCAGAGACAATGCTATCATCAGGAGTGCCCCAGAGAAGTGTGATAGGACCGCTGTGATTTGGCGGACACGGTCAGCAGCAATCTGCGGTTGTTTGCTGATGATTTTGTGCGTTCGACGAGGTGTCGAAGTTGAGCCACTGTAGATGTATGCTAGATGACTTAGAATTTCTTATTAATGTAATCAATGGCAACTAGCTCTGCTTAATTCACATGAACAGAAAATAAAAACTAATTTAATATTCGGATACAGCATTAGTAGTGAATTGCTTGAAACAATCACGTTGTTTAAATACCTGGGAGTAACGTTGCAAAGCGATATGAAATGGAGCGTGTATGTGAAGATTGTAGTAGGAAAGGTAAATGGTAGACTTGGTTTGTTGGGAAAATTGTAGGAAAGTGTGGTTCATCTGTAAAGAAGACCGCATATAGGACGCCAGTGCGACCCATTGTTGAGTACTGCTCGAGTGTTTGTGGTCCGTACCAGATTGGATTAAAGGAAGGCATCGAAGCAGTTCAGAGGTGGGTGCTACATTCGTTACTGGTGGCTCCGAACAAACCGCAAGTGCTACATACGTATATACTTCGGGAACTCAAACTGGAATCCCTGGAGGGAACGCGGCATTATTTTCTAGGGACACTGAACCGTGATTTATTTTCAAGGAATATTCTTAAGAATTTATTTTATTTACTATCGATTCATCAAGAAAACAGAAACGGAAAGAGAACAATTTGCAGTGTTAAGGAACTCGAAAGCCTGTGCTTTAGAAGCTAAATCATGTCTAATCTTGCTGCCACTAACCTGTAGGTTTATATTGTTTACACTGTCAACCATAACTTAACTAATGTATTATCAAATTTTTCGTTTCTCCACATAACTATTTTTTATCTCTGTTTTCTCATAAAATTTTGTTGTTATTTATATTATCAACTTTTCGTTTCTCCACATAACTATTTTCATCTCTAATTGTTGTTCTCATGTAATTTTGTTAATTATTACATAAGACAGTCTCACTTCCATCCTTAATTAGCAACCCACCATCGTACTTTAGTTGTTATCCTCATAAGTGCAATTAATATCACACTCTACCGTAACGTGCAGATTACTCCCTTTGTGTTTAGCGAAATTCCTTCCTCTGCCGGCCCACGGCTACTTCCGGAACCGTTGCAGACCTCAATGACCTTGGCCACAGATCCCATTGCCTCCCCGGAGACCCACCCCCCTCCCCCTCCCGGCCGCTCTCACTGCTCAGAACTGGAAGGACGCTCCCTCACCTCCCCCTCCTCCTTCACAAGCCTTCCGCATTTCTCATGCCAGACCCTCTTGTCACCGCCAACCACGACCCGCAAACATCTGTCGGTAGCCTCCTCGGGGAATCAACACCCGAACGCACCAAGCTGCATATTGCACATGCACATGTTCAGTCTCTGCCAGCTCACTTCGATGAGTTCAAATATATATTTCAAACTGCTGATACATACGTAATACTTTTGTCAAAGACTTGGCTCAAACCAAGTATTCCGTTGACCTACATGGCTATATCTTTCTCAGGCACGACATATGCAACAGACGAGTCACCTACTGTACTACACAAATCCGACATAAATGTAGATAAACAAGAAGAATATAATTATGTTCATAGAGATCAAATCCCTTAACAGAAACTGCTTAATATATGTCCTTTACAAACCTCCGAAAGTAGGTGGGTTCGCCTGCTTCGAAACTAACCTCTCTAGTCTCGAATCGTCATATGAACATGTAATCAAAGCAGGTGACACTAACATTAATTTTCTGCGCAATAGTCCTTCCACTGGAAAAGTTAAGAGGATGCTTTCTTCCTCAAATATGACGCTACTTCAGCTGGCACATACTCATCACACGACTACCAGTCACACTTTCATAGATATATTCGCAACGAAATCTCCAAACAGAATAATCCGCACCTCTCAAATACCTGTGCCTGGCATGTCTGCCCACGACATCATTTTCTTGACGTATTCACTAGAATGTCCTAGAAAGAAACAAGAACTGTCTACATACCGAGACTTCAAACGCCTGAACTCGAAACTGAGGCACAAGAAATAGTTTCGGGGATGACCTCTACTCCGCTCATGGACGTAAACGACAAACTACAGGATTTCACTAACAAAATTACTCAACTATATAACGAATATGCTCCAATAAAGATCAGAAAAGTAAAAAGGAAACCTGCACCTTGGATGACTGATGAACTAAAACAGCTCATGCATACAAGATACACCCTACACCTGAAAATCATACAGTATACAAGCAGAAACGAAACATAGTCAGTCAGTGAGAAACGCTAAGGTCAGGCATGCCCGTACATTAGCTGGCAACAGATGTAGACCAGAAATCCAATGGAAAATTCTCCATAGTCTTGGTTTAGGCAAAATAAAAGTTGCAGAAAATCCCATGGTCCCAGCTGAAGAACTAAACCGATTCTTCACATTACGTACAACCTCAATTGAACCGCACAAAAATAGAGAATCATTGATTACTTCGTGGGGATGAACGACTGTAGAAAAGAAAAATTCTATCTACAGCACGTCACTTTCAATACTATCAAGAAAGCCATAATGCGGATTAGATGAGCATCTACTGGGCATGATGGCATCACTATCCAGATGGTAAAACTTATTATTGATCGACTACTGCCCTCTATAACAGTCATTTCCAACGATTCATTGATCACAAGTGTTTTCCCTGAGGCCTGGAAACTGGGACAAATTAAGCCACTACCTAAAAGGGACATCGCCACAGCACCCTCTGACTACGGTTCCATCTGCCTTCTTCCTGCACTATCAAAGGCTTTAGAATATATAGTTCATGACCAGTTCACCAACTATCTAACTACTAACAACCTACTTGACGAATACCAATCAGGTTTCCGTAAACATCGAAGCACAACATCCGCACTGATAAAGGTTACAGATGAACTGAAACGTGCCATGGACAGACAAGAAACGACTATCATTTGCTTCTTAGATTTCAGCAAAGCATTTGATACTGTCGACTTCGTCGTCTTACTAGACAAACTTAGCGGTCTAAATTTCTCACGAAGTGCAGTGCAATGGTTTCGCTCATACATGACGTCTCGTCAGCAACGCGTCCTGTCCGGGAATATAAAATCACAATGGCAGCAGGTAGTGTCAGGCGTTCCCCAAGGCTCAGTATTAGGTCCTATATTCTTCTCTCTGTATGTCGATGATGTGTCATCGGTTCTGACCTGTTGTAAATATCATATGTATGCTGATGACCTTCAGTTATATCTAAGTGCGAAACCAAGCAATCTTAAGAAAGCTATTGAAAATTTCAATACTGACCTCGATGCACTATCAAAATGGGCACAGGACATAGGACTAAAACTAAACCCATATAAAACCCAAGCGGTACTTGTTGGTCACTCTAAGCTCATTAGCCCAAAACATCGGGAATCCGTACCATCTCTTATCCTAAGTGGAACAAATATTAACTTCTCTTCCTCAGTAAAGAGTTTGGGAGCAATAGTAGACGAAAATCTAAATTGGACAGTGCACGTAACTGCAGTGTGCAAAAAAGCATCAGCATCCCTTCATGTCCTACAAAAATATAAAAAACTCTTCCCTTTCGATCTGGAAAAGAAATTAGTACAAACGCTTATACTCCCAACCATTGACGACAGCGATATTATCCTACAAGGCCTCTCTCAGGAAAATTCGCGACATCTGGAACTGGCCATGAATGCCTGCATCCGATATATCTGTGACGTTCGAATTTTTGATCACATTTCACCAGCATATGCAAAATAATCCTGGCTGCGTGCAGAGAAACGCAAAGATTTCCATACACTCTGTCTCATCTACTGCCTTATAAATGTACACTGTCCCTCATATCTCTCCTCGTCCCTAACACTCATGTCGGAACAACATGACAGAAACACACGTTCCTATAATAATAAAATCCTCTCTGTTCCACTGCATCGCTCAGTCACATTCTCTTAGTCCTTCACAGTAGCGAGAACCCGACTCTGGAACAACCTCCCTCGTTATGCTAGAGAACTTAAAAACATGTCCGGCTTCAAAAAAACAGTTAATGACGTATCTACTTCAGCAACAGTAATGCTTTCCTCTGTACATGAATGCACTTCACCTCATTACCTCCCTCTTTCCCCCTCCTTCAATCTCCCTTCCCCAAAACTCGCTATACTAGTAAACATCTACTTTACACACCAAGATGTTAATGTACATCTGCACAAATCTTCATTTCTATTACTAATTTTTCTCATGTTTACCATTATTATTTGATTTTCTTTTTTTAATGTTAGTATTATTGCTTTTATCATAATTTGTACGTATAGCACCTGTTGTAAAAATACTGCCAGCATTTACTTTACTAGGTCTTAGTCATTACTCTTTATTCATATTGTCACTAGAGTAATCTAATTTTCTTATTTAAACTATTGTCATGATGTAACTCTGATGTGTGAAATGCTGCATGTGTGGAACACTGGTCCGATCTAAGAGAGGGCCCGATGACCCTAATCTGATCGGATTAAATAAATATATAAATAAATAAATAAAAACATTAACACATATAATCACTCTATGTAAGCATGGAAGTAGTTGCCAGGGAGTAACTCATGAAATCATAACCAAATTCCTTTTAACAAACGGGAATTTTATTCACTTTAATAGTGCTTCAAAGCATTTTTTAAAAGAAACAGATTTAAAATTATAATCAGAAAGCACCGTATAAATATCAAAGTTACAATTTATTCAGAGCCAGAAAGAACAAGTTTTGACTGTATGAGCTTTCTGGCAGAGAACCTTGCTGCTCCCTTTTGACACGGCCGTAGTTACGACCGCTCACAACAGCCTCTGAAAGACTACACTAGTGCAAATCTGCAACACACCAGATAACTTTAAACTAAGAGTTTTAACAATTTACACAAGCACACAAATTATTAACCCCCTATAGGATGGAAATGGTAGAAATCAATAACAATTAAAATATTAACCTTGCCACCGAAGGTGTAACTTGATTTTAACTTCTAAGAAAAATCTTACGGTGAAAGGGTAGCGACTTTATATATTAAAATCATTTAAATAAAAAGCCCATGAAATGCAGTCTTATATCAAATTCTACAAGGTTGGCCAAACAATAGTTAAGATGCTCTACAGTACACACATACCGCCTCTCAAGATCATAGGCAATAATATCAAAGTTTCCAAACATCAAAACATATTTCAGGTATTAGACCGTAACACTCCAAGCAATAAATTCGTTAACACACCAATTCCGACAAACATGACAGAGGCAGCTATTAACGTACGGTTGATTGATAGGGAGATTACCGAAGAACCCGAACCGCTTGCTCTAACTCGCCCCTACTCCCCAATGGAAAAACAGACTACTCAACCACCTTCCCAGGGGTGGGCAAACGGAGAAGAATGGTGGGACGACCCCAAAACAAAACGGCTGGTGACCTCACCAAGAAAACAAGTAGGCGACCACTCGCTGAGTTCTTTTACTGGCGGAGTGGAAAGACTCTCATTTTGCCGGCTTTAAAGGTTATTTCGAACGACAGACATACTAGCACTCCGAACGACAGACAGACACTAACTGCCTAACAAATGCGGACGAGAGACAGACTAGCAAGCTGGGGACGAGAGACTGACCCAGACTGACCGACTGGCGAGCACGTAGCGCCCCTTAAGTGCACGTGAACAGGCAACCTTTCCGCTTTCCCACCAGAGGGAGACACCAAAGCAGCGATTGCCACAGCGGCACCACCGGCAGTAACGGAGGGCGACTGCATAACACTACGCGCTACGGCGCGCTCTTCAAAAGAGCAATTTTTAACACGGTGAAAGGTGGCTACACTGAGCCACAGCGCCAGAGATCGCGCCAGAGAGTATTGTTCAGCCGCCTCCACTGGCAGTGATTCTTGAGAAGTTACGATGGCAGTTCGTGCTGAGACGTTGTTGTGGACACTTCTTGTTCAGGTGTAGTGGAGAGTGCTTGTCGTGAAGTCGGAGTGGAGAGTTGTTGAGATGTGGTAGTAGTGAGTGTTTGTTCCATGTTTTATGCAGTTGTTTGATGGGAGAGATAGCAGATGTTATTCTAATGGAGATATTGTAATGATCAGAGTGCATTTCGTCAATATATATAAGGTAACAAAACACTATTTTCTTTTTATTATTTCTGTGTCTTAAATAATGCGACATTACAGGTTCAGTCAACAAAGCATCTGGCTTGTGTTCTTGTATTAGAGTGTAATTCTGGTTTTCTTGCACAATTATAGTATTTCTAATTTTTTTATCACGTCAGTATAAATGGTATTTAAAATTTCTTGTCTTGTTGAAGAAGAACCGTGCCAGATGTGTACGTTGAGTCACACTCCCACACACAGAACAATTATACTTGTGCCTTGGTTTCGTAGGTTTTATAGTTGCTGGGGACTTCATTAATTAATTGTGTTAACAGGAAATTTTCATTTCAGTCTTTGTTGTTGTTCTATGCAGTCAGATTGCGTACAAAAACTAGTCAGGGCCATCCGTTTACGAGACTGCGTAATCGGACAAACAGCGACGAAAAAATTAAAATTTATTTGCATTCATATATAATTAAGCCTCCATGCACGTGGCGACCGCTGCTTCAGATCATCCCTTGGAATTCTTCTGATTGTAAAAATAATAGACCGTAGTATTGTTGTAGTAATTTGAGTTTAGTAATTGTAGTCTGTATTGCATGTGTAGATTTGGTAATTGTCATTCTTCTAATGGTATTTTTCAAAATTTAAATTTGTTGTCTTGTCTATGGGTTTGACAATTTAGTGCAATTATTTCAATTGTTCGATTAATCGTGTTTGAGGGAAACTTTTCATGTAAATGGTATTGTTGTAGTTAAAGAGTCATTGTGTGTAATTTTCGTACAGTGACGAGTTTTGTATATTTTGTAAATGATTACGCGATCAATGAAAAAGGCAAAAATGATGAATAGTGAGAATAACGAAATTGTTGACATGGCGAACTCGCCAACACAGGACAACAGTATGATGAATAATGGAGTTGAAAACAATTTAATAAGTCGGGAAGACAGTCCGGAACCATTTCAAAATTTTTCTCAATTAGAAAATTCACAGAATACGAGATTAACGATAGAAGATTCTGAAATAGTATCGAACACAGATAGCTTTACAGCTATGACGAAGGAAACTGGTTTTGCGGGAAATGTTCGGGGTGAAAAGAATTTTGAACCATTTAATATGGAGCAGTTGATGGGTGCAATATTAAATTTGGGATCTGAATTAAAAACAGTGGCAACACGTTTAGAAACAGAGATGGGAACTTTACGATCTGAATTAAAAACTGATATGGGAACAATGGAAACACGGTTTGGATCTGAATTAAAAACAGAGATGGGAACTTTGGAAACACGGTTAGATTCACGAATAGGTACATGTTTCAAAAATATGAAAGATGAATTAAAGAAAGAAATCAGAGAAGAAGTACAACCGATTTTGAATGCTCACAATAATAGATTAATTGTAGTAGAGATTAGACAAAGGGAACAGGATAGAGAACAGGAAGAAAGAGATCGCGTGATAGTACAGAAATTTTTAGAGTTAAATTTACAACGTGCAAAAGATAAGGAAGAAATATTTGAGAGAATCGAGGAATCCGTACCAAATGACAGATTAAATAATCTTGCACAACAATATGAACAGTTAACTACCAAGTGTGTCAATACTGAAACCCGAGTCACGACACTTACGGAAGACGTAAATAAACAGAAAGAACAAATAGGTGACTTATCGGAAAGAGTTGAGGAGATTTCAGATAAATTGACAAATCTTAGTTTACATGGGGACAGAGATTCGGATGATACAGCTCCATTACCATTTGCAGAAACCGAAGAGTATCAGAACATAAATAAGCATGTTGAAAATCAGGGAAAATTTAATGAACGCGTGAAAAGGGAATTTGAGGCATTAAAAAAGCAAGTCAAACAAATTGAAGGCGAAATCGTTGGAAAAGACAGCAGAAGAAATCTAGAATCACAGATAGCAGAGGGCTTTGAAGAAAATAATTTGTTTCATTTACGGGATGCAACAAGAGAGCGCCAGGCGCGTGAATTTAACAATAATCGTCATTGGGACAGGGACAGGCGCGGCAGGTCTTTGTCGCCACGACGCGAAAACTTTGACTATAAACACTTTTTGACTGTTCGGAAATTTAAGATCTTCCGCAATTCTAAGAATGACATACATCCATGTTCATGGTTAGATCAATTTATGTACGCACTTCCACCAAATTGGCCACTAAGTCACAAACTGGAATTTATGTGTGGATATTTAGAAAACGAACCGGCGACGCGGACGCGCGCACTTATTAGAGATTGTAATAATCTAAATGATTTCTATCATGCATTTCTATCGGCATATTGGTCCGAAAACACGCAAGATAGAGTCAAACATAGTCTGATTATGCAGCGTAATTTTAAACAGTCTGAGTTCCGCACGTCGGCAGAATATTTTAAAGACATGATTCGAAAGAATCAGTTCCTTTCCAACCCTTATGGCCCGACTGAATTAATTCGCATTTGTTTAACTAAGCTGCCACAATCCATAAGACAAATTGCTTTAGCCGGAAGATGTAAAGACGACATTGAGACTTTTAAGACGTTGCTACAAGAACTTGAGTATGACAACGACGACGGGACTTCTTGCAATTTTTGCAGTAACAGTATTTACAATAGTTTTTCAGAGAAAAGAGATAGTGATCGGAACGGGCGTTATATGGGTAACTTTGAGAATGACAGACGTAACAGACAGGACAATAGATACCAGCCTTATGACAATAACAGACGTTCTAACAGAAATTACACAGACAATTATAATCACGGTAATTCGTACCGGAATGATCAATCATACGGAAACAGTAATCGGTATTATCAAGACAGAAATTATTCAAACAGTAATAGAAATTCTTACTACAGAAATAATCAGGGTAGTAGATACAACAATAATTTCAGAAGTAACAGTCGAAATTACACAAGAAGTAGTTATGCAGACAGACAGGAAAACAGAAATTTTAATAACAGACACAACCAAGAATTTGTATCTAACAGACAGGAGGGACCTAATTGGCATCCTCCACGTGACAGAACTTCAGAGAGACAAGTGCAAATCGTAGAAATGGATCCGCGAAATGACGCGAATAATCAAAGACGTGACGCAAACAATCGACAATGACTTGTAGCTTCGGCTTCTGGCAGCAATATAGACGGTTCAGAAAGTAATGACACTACGACTTTACACAACGTACGCCTGGAAAACATAAGAGACATTTTGCTAGACGAAAAGGAAATTAATGTAGACGCATTTTTACATCCTGTTATTGAAGTATGTGTGGGTAAGAATAAGTTCACTGCAGTTTTAGATTCTGGGAGCCCATTGAACGTCATTAGTGAATCAGTTTTTCGTATATGTGTAAGAACTATTGCCTGTCCTGTGTTACCTATTTCTAAAACTACAATTCGAGGCGCTATTTCTGGAAAAAGTGTGGAAGTCAAACAACAGACCAACTTAAATTTCATTAGTCAAGGATACGAATTTTCAGCTAATTTTAGTATTGTTCAATTACTCAACACACAAATTATATTAGGTATGGAGTTTCTTAACGCACATAAAGCGATTTTGAACTTTAAAGAAGGAAGTGTGAATTTGACTGTTGCCGGAATGCCGAAAAGTTTGAAATTTTTCGAGTGTTTAACAAGATCTGAGTCAGATACAAAAAGTTTAAGGTTTCTTACTTCTGATGTTTTCGTTGAGCATTATGACGACAGTGTGTTTATTCATGACAATGACAATAGATACAGAGACGCGATGGATGATATAATTAATAGCGAAGAATTAATTAATGAAAAGGTTAAGAAAGCTGAAGTGCCAGATGACGTTGCAAGAGAAGAGCTGCACCACATTTTGACTTCACATGCTACAGTATTTAGTCATCACACAGGAACTATACAAGGCTTACAATATTTATTTAAAGTAAAAGAACACACACCATTTCGGGGGAAAACGTATGCTATTCCTTTGGCTTACAGAGACAAGGTTAAGAATGAACTTCAGTATATGTTAGATCAGGGCATTATTGAGCCTGCAGTCAGTCCTTATACCAGCCCATTACACGTTGTTCTTAGAAAGGATGCGTCAATTCGTTTGGTTCTGGATTCCAGACAGATAAATAATATCATCATTCCTGAAACTGACCGTCCACAAAATTTAGATGAACTTCTTCAACATTTTCATGGAATTAAAGTCTTATCCACGATTGATATGCGCGCAAGTTTTTGGCAAATAGAACTCCACCCTGACTGTAGGAAATATACTGCCTTTTTAGCCTTTGGTAACTGTTACCAGTTTCGGAAATTACCGTTTGGACTTACTGTATCTTCAGCAGCATTCATTCGTAGCTTAAATGAAATTTTACCTGTTTATCTTCGTGACAACATTACTTCATATGTTGACGATATTCTTATTGCTAAACATTCTTGGAGTGAGCACAACAAAATTTTGGATTCATTGTTACGTATCTTTGCAAGAGTTGGCATTACAGTGAACTTGGAAAAATCTGAATTTGGTCGTTCTCAGGTGAAATTTCTCGGTCACATAATTTCTACAGAAGGTATTCTTCCTGATCCAGAAAAACTTGATGCTATTCGTAATTATGCTGTTCCTACCACAAAACGTGATGTTCGTAGTTTCCTTGGTGTCTGTAATTTTCTTAGACGCTTTGTTAAATTGGACGATTTGGCCACACCTCGTTTATGTGAACTATCCGGAAAGAAATCTAATTGGTGTTGGGATGGGGAAGCTCAATCAGAATTTGAACAACTTCGTGATGCTTTAGTTGCTGCTCCACTTCTTTCACATCCGGATTTATCTAAAGATTTTTGTTTGGCGACGGACTCATCATACAAGGGCCTAGGGGCACACTTATTTCAAGAGATAGAAGAAGACGGCGTTGTAGTCCAGAAAACTATTGCATTTGGAAGTCGTGTTCTCTCTAAATCAGAGAAGAATTATTCGATTACGGAACTTGAAGCTTTGGCTGTTGTTTGGGCTTTTACAAAATTTCGGACATATTTGTTTGGCAGACATACTAAGGTTTACACCGATCATCGAGCTCTGGAATTTCTTATGTCGACAAAATTAACTCATGGCAGATTGTCACGATGGGCGTTATATTTACAGGAATTTGATTTTAGTATTGTTTACATACAGGGTTCTTCAAATATTGTTGCCGATGCTTTATCACGTGCACCTATGGGTTTGAAACAAAGTGCTGAAGAGGACTGCAAGGAAAACAATTATTGTTTGATGTATATTCAAGGTGTTGCGTTCGAAAATTTTATTTCTTCTTCGCTCCAGGACATCGCTAAGGAGCAAAATAAGGATCCAATCTGGAAGGACATTAAGGAGAAGTGGAGGAGAAAGGAAAGCGTAGCGATTAGACAGCATTATTTAGTTCGCAATGACATCCTTTTCAAACGAAAATCGGTCGACAACTCTGTTTGGTTAGTTTGTATTCCTGATGAGTGGGTTAATAAGCTGATTTGGTATACGCATTTCAGTTATGCACACTTTGGTCCCAGAAAATGCTTTCATAAATTACGAGAAAATTGCTAATTCAATAATATGGAAAAACGTATTCGAGCTGTTCTGGCCAAATGCAAATTATGTCAAAAGGCTAAGCCGCCAACAATTTCTCACAGAGCACCGTTGTTTCCTATCATTCCAGCGAAATTAAAGGAGATGGCTGCAGTTGATTTGTTCAGTCCAGTGGTTCGATCTACTAATGGTTTTGCGTACATTTTTGTAGCAGTGGAACTGACATCAAAATATGTGTGTTTTGCACCTTTACCGCAAAGCAACAGCTCGTTCAGTATCTAATGCTTTCATCAAACATTTTCTTAAGGAAGTGGGTCATGTTGATAAGGTTATATCAGATAATGGATCACAGTTTCGTTCTAAAATTTGGCTTCGTACTCTACAGCGTTGTAAAATTAAACCAATTTTCATTTCAATTTTTCACCCCCAATCTAACGCTTCAGAGAGATGGATGAAGGAAATCAATAAATTGTGTCGACTTTATTGTCATCAGAATCACAGAACGTGGGATCAGTATCTTCATATTTTTCAAAACATTCTGAATGAACTTCCTAATGACTCAACTTCTTTACCGCCTATACTGATATTAAAAAACAAAGCACCGACAAATCGCATATCTGAAATCGTTCCTTTTCCGCCTTCACGGAAACTGCGGCATTCTGAAGTTGTGAACATGGCTCTGCAAAATATTGCATCTGCGGCTGCTAGATGAGAGAAATCAGCTAAGCGTCCTGGTCGTTTAAAAATCTTGTCAGTTGGTCAGATGGTGTTAATTAAGTCTCACCGTCTGTCTCACAAAGGAAAGGGCTTGTGTCGCAAATTTTTTCTGCTTTATAACGGTCCATATAGAATTCGTAAAATTATTCATGATAACACTGTCGAAGTAGAAACTCTGAAATCACGACGCTCTAAGGGAATACGTCACATATCTAACGTTAAAATTTTTGTGGAATGACATACTTTTGAGAAACTAACAGCTACATGTAAACATGCGGAGAATGCAAGGATACCGCGCCGTGTTCCGGCGGTGGCAGATACTCAAAGCAACAGTCAAGTCTGCGCGCCGCACAAGGCAGTCGTTGACCGCAAGCAATTGCTTCCTACGTCACGCGCCTACAGCTGATCGAGCGCTCAGTGCGAATGTACTGACAGCCGTAAACAAATACACAGTCTAAGTTCTCCGATTAAATTCAGTATAAAGCTATAGTGACTTGATGAATTATGTTATTAACGTTCAGTATTTTTCAGGATACGGTTGTATAAAATATTTAAGAACTTCAGGTAAATTCTGTGTGTCTCCGACGTTAAGAGGACTTGCTATCGAGAAAATTTCAGAAAGAATGTAATTTCGAAGAAGAAACTAATAAATTAAAAAAGGTATCTATTAATTGAGTTCATTTTTCAGGTAACATATTTCCACTTAGGTACGTACTTTAGACGTAATTTGCTGCTCGCGATTACGTGATTCATACTTTGTGCTAATTTCATGTTCTATGAATTTACTTGTGAAGCGACGTGCTTGCATACGTTAACTGATTTTGACAATGATTATTAATGAACTGGATTGTAACTTGTGTATATTACGCATTGCTTGGCTGCACTGCTTTTTCACTGATGTCACTTTTTTTAATTATGTGCCTGCTGTGCTTATTTATTTAAATTGTAATTGTCACCTGATTAGTTGTGCTCATATTCAAATACTTTGTGATTTATCTGCTTGCGCCTTCATGTTTATTTATTAAGATTACATATGAACACTTATTTGCTTACGCTGATACGATGCTAATGACCTGTTTATTATGTAAGATACATATTTGCTGCATTTCGTATGGATTGCGTATTTACACATTTCTGCTTGTTGTCATAACTATTCTTTAATTTGGTATATAGAAATGCTGATATACAGTGTACGAACATGGAGTTTAGGTCACACTATGGTATTAATTATAGATTGTTCGCTTGGCAGAGCCTCGTTGTAGGAATTGTGCTACATCCACTTGTTGACATTATGTTCTCTACTGGTATATTTACTCGCTGTTGCATGTTTTGCTTACGCTCAGTGCCTTATATTTTTAAGATAGGAAAATGAACTGCTATAATTCGACGAACGACATTAGTACAAGAAACTTCATAGAAGTCACATGAGCTGGAGGTTTTATGAAAGCTGTATAAATGTATGCCAATAGGAAGGAAGCTAACGACATGACATACCAACACAGTTATTACACTGCATTTTTCGTGAGCAATTGAAATAGGAAGTGACACTTGACACAAGAAATACTTCACATGTTTGCTTCCGTTTGCCATAATTCTTGAAGTGGTGTACACACTGTGAAATATTAGGATCATTCACACTCCGTAATCGTACTTAATTACTGAGAGTTATTCGAACTAAGTCTGTTAGAGGTCATGTATGCATTTCTTTTGTTTATAATTCGTAATGAGTAGAAGATTTTGGTCAGATGGATTACACAGAGGTTGTGTGTTGACATTGTGTCTTCAGATTGTATGGGATGATGAGGTTTGCATTAGGATTTTATCTCTACTTGTTCGAGGAGACTGACTAGAGGAAAGAGTTGTTATGGAAGTGAAATGATATTGGTAATAAGGTTTATATGTATTGACGTATTGAAGAGGTATTATTGAGGTATTATTGAGATTATGTGAAGTTGATGATTATTGGAGTTTTGGTAGACAAGAGGTAAGGTAAATGATATTGATGACAAGTTTTATATGTATCGACGTAAGAGGTATTATTGAAGTATTAAGATTATGTGATGCTGATGATTATTGGAGTTTTGGTGGATAAGAGGTGAAGTAAGTGAGGAGTATATTTTTTTGTTGGTTTTTATGGAACAAGGAGGATGAAGATGGTAGACTAGAACACTCAAGTAGAAAGAAGATTGTCTACACACACACTTTGTTAAATCACTAAGCAGTATGTAATTTTTTTTTGGAGAGAGGAAGCATTTGCATATCTTGGCTCACTGACAGTTGCTCAGCAATCGTACATTTTGATCTGGCTTGGCAAACATTGGTCTTGACATGATGACTATGACGTTGACTAACTATTATTGACTGTTATACATTGCTGCCACTACTACTTGATACACATGTGGAACATCAAACCTCTGACAGAATTGCATTTACACAGTTAACACTATTCAATCACACAGTAGTACTTAATGTGGATGAAAGATGAGTGAGTGTGTTTTGTGTGTTTTCCTTTCCTAATCCTACCCACCTATCTCCTAAATATTATTTTATTTGTTTGTAGTGGCTTGCGCTGACACCCATAAATATTATAGGTTTACTGATGTTTGTGTATTTGTAATAGTTAATATGACAATTATCTGACATCATTTGTGTGTTTGTTATGATTTGTATGTTTAGTGTAAAAGCATTTGTATGTGCATTCAAACTATTGTTCATGCCTGAACTGTGTGATTAGTGATGGTGAATATTATGGACTGTTACCTGCACTTTTTCAACATAATGTGTGCCACTTAGAAATGATTAATTTCTGCTGATGAATTGTGTGATTAGGATAGTGAATATTATGGACTGTGACTTGCACTTCTTCTACATGATTGGTGCCACTAGGACATGTTTCATTTCTGCTGATAAACTCTGATCAACAGTGTGATTAATGATAGTGAATATTATGGACTGATGTCGGCACCTGCTCGACATTGCTGGGCGCCACAGATGGACTGCTTATGTCACTTCATGGTGTCTGCACCTGCTCAACATTGCTGGGTGCCACTGATGGACTGCTTCTACTGAGATGATGTCATTTGTTGGTGTCTGCACCTGTTCAACATTGCTGGGTGCCACTGATGGAACTGATTCTACTGAGATGATGTCACCTGTTGCTGCCTGCACCTGCTCAACATTACTGGGTGCCACACATGGACTGCATCTATTGAAATAATGTCACTTGTTGGTGTCTGCACCTGCTCAACATTGCTGGGTGCCACTTGATGGAACTGCTTCTACTGAAATGGTATCACTTGTTGCTGTAGCACCTGTTCAACATTGCTGGGTGCTACTGCTGGAACTGTCAACTACTTGTTTCTTGAACTATGGAAAGGATTTATGTGAATATTTGTATAAACTGATTTTTTGTGTATTACTGTTTGTGAAAAGTTATGAGACTCTTACCTGTACATATTCGTCATTGCTGACGCTATTGATTGAACTGTTTAATCACATAATACTTGTGTAAACTATTATGTAAAGTCACATGTATGAAAGAATTTGTATTGCTTAGTGTATTTTATATATTAGGTTATTGAAAGGTCAGTGCAAAGCAAAAATTTTATCTAGTTATGGGATATTTACGTATTAATATTATCTTTTATTTTTGCCTGTATTTCTTTTTGGACGAGTTTGGTGGTATTTTCATCACCAATGCTGGCAAAAATACCATCAAATTCTAGCCCGTGGAGGAGGGGCATATGAAAGGTGGCTACACTGAGCCACAGTGCCAGAGATCGCGCCAGAGAGTATTGTTCCGCCGCCTCCACTGGCAGTGATTCTTGAGAAGTTGCGGTGGCAGTTCTTGCCGAGACGTTGTTGTGGACACTTCTTGTTCAGATGTAGTGGAGAGTGCTTGTCGTGAAGTCGGAGTGGAGAGTTGTTGAGATGTGGTAGTAGTGAGTGTTTGTTCCATGTTTTATGCAGTTGTTTGATGGGAGAGATAGCAGATGTTATTCTAATGGAGATATTGTAATGATCAGAGTGCATTTCGTCAATATATATAAGGTAACAAAACACTATTTTCTTTTTATTATTTCTGTGTCTTAAATAATGCGGCCGGCCGCGGTGGTCTAGCGGTTCTGGCGCTGCAGTCCGGAACCGCGGGACTGCTACGGTTGCAGGTTCGAATCCTGCCTCGGGCATGGGTGTGTGTGATGTCCTTAGGTTAGTTAGGTTTAAGTAGTTCTAAGTTCTAGGGGACTTATGACCTAAGATGTTGAGTCCCATAGTGCTCAGAGCCATTTTTTTTTAAATAATGCGTCATTACAGGTTCAGTCAACAAAGCATCTGGCTTGTGTTCTTGTATTAGAGTGTAATTCTGGTTTTCTTGCGCAATTATAGTATTTCTAATTTTTTTATCACGTCAGTATAAATGGTATTTAAAATTTCTTGTCTTGTTGAAGAAGAACCGTGCCAGATGTGTACGTTGAGTCACACTCCCACACACAGAACAATTATACTTGTGCTTTGGTTTCGTAGGTTTTATAGTTGCTGGGGACTTCATTAATTAATTGTGTTAACAGGAAATTCTTATTTCAGTCTTTGTTGTTGTTCTATGCAGTCAGATTGCGTACAAAAACTAGTCAGGGCCATCCGTTTACGAGACTGCGTAATCGGACAAACAGCGACGAAAAAATTAAAATTTATTTGCATTCATATATAATTAACACGTTCACTGCCATCGGCGCACCAGCGCGTCCGGCCGATACTAGTGCATATGCCGTCGACGCGCCTGCGCGGCGAGACACTCAGCTGTTTCTCAGCGCCACAGTTTAGTCGGGCACAGCCATTCGGTGTGGTTCATTGCGCAGGCACTCTAAGAACGTATTGTTTTCAATTTTTGCGGGTGCGGTTCGTGTGTTTTCCCTACAGTTTTTCTCTGTTGTGGGACTGAAAATGGAAGACAATCGTGACACGGCGGGCCCTTCAGAACCTAAGAAACGTAAAACACAGGACACAAGAAACGTACAAAAACTAACGGATGCGGAATTATTACGAATATTAGAAGAAAGCGATTCGGAAACGGAACTGGCCAGTGAGGAGGACGGCGTGGAATCCAGTGAAGAGTCTGACGGAGCCGAGTTTGTTTTAGATGAGACTGTAGAAATGGCTGTGAATCCTAGCGACAGGGAAATGGCAGAAGGAGTGGTAACAAGAGATAACGCAGCTGATACAACTGTTGCGTGGGAAAGAGAGCCAGTTGGAATGATAAATTGCCCATTTATAAAAAATGAGGGACTGCTTATTCAACCGACGGAAAACACTCCCTTAGATTATTTTCGTCTTTTGCTGACGGACGAATTTCTATTGACAGTTGTAGAAGAAACAAATCGAAACGCGATTGAATTATTCCTTTCTGCGGGAACCAAAGGACAATCACGAATAAACTGTTGGAAAGATGTGACTGTTGGCGAATTGTTAGTGTTCTTGGGAGTTTTCCTGCACATGGGAAATGTAAAGATGAGGAATTTGCAGGACTATTGGAAAAAGGACGCTTTATTCAACGTGAAAGGAATTGCCGATAGTATTTCACGAAATCGTTTTCTGCTAATACTACGTGCATTACACTTTTCTGAAAATCCAAAACAGGGCAAACCAACACCATCCGACAGGTTGTATAAAATACGTCCCGTTATCAATTTTTTCAATGAAAGGATGTGCCAAGTTTACTACCCTGGACGGGAACTGTCTCTGGACGAATCAATGATCCTTTGGCGTGGACGATTACTTTTCCGCCAATACATCAAAAACAAAAAGCACAAATATGGCATAAAGCTATATATTTTGACAACTCCCACTGGAATGGTCCTAAAATTCGCGGTATACACTGGCATGCTGGACGATTTAGGAGGAAGAGGCCATGCGCAAAAAATTGTTCTTCATTTACTAGATGAAAAGTTGAATGCTGGTCACCATGTGTACATGGACAATTACTATAACAGCTTCGCATTGGCAAAGCTGCTCCTGGATAAGAAGACCCACTGCACGGGAACTCTGAGGGCGAATAGGAAGGATACACCCAAGGAAATACAGGAAGCAAAACTACGAAAAGGTGAAGCCGTTGCCAGATTTGCGGAAGGAGTTATGATAGGTAAGTGGCGTGATAAGAGGGAGGTTTGCTACATTTCTAATGCATTTACAAATGAAATGGTTGAGGTTGAAACCAAAAGAAAGGAGAAGAAATCTAAGCCCTTGGCCATTGTAAACTACAATAAATTTATGGCGGGAGTTGATCGGCACGATCAGATGTTATCATATTACCTCTCGGAACGCAAAACCATACGCTGGTACAAGAAACTTTTTATCCACGTTGTGGAAATGATACTGACAAACGCACATGCCCTACACAATAAATATTGTGGCACAAAAATGCCCCTCCAAGAATTTAGACTCAGTATTATAAGAGCACTATTGCCACGAAAGCAGGTAGAACGGCCAGTCAGAAATCCCCAACATGTTGTGGTAAAACGAGAATCAAATGGAAAATCAAAAACACCGCGAAAAAAGTGCAGATCATGCGCCAGCCGTGGACAACGAACAGACACGATTTACGAGTGCCTAGATTGCCCAAATAAAGCAGGATATTGTTTGAATTGTTGTGTTATTCACCACCTCTAAAGGCAGATAGCACTTTCGTTGCTCATTTATTTTTCGACAGTTATGTGTCGGTACTATTCGTAAACTTTGTATTTATTTTATTTGTTTGAGAGTGTAATGGATAAAGCTCTAGATTGTTTTTTTCTTAGATTTGACATACATTTTATTTCAGAAGTTTCTTCGAGATCTTGTGTTTGTATTTGAATGTTTCTACTATATTTTTTGTCCAATAAATATGTCGTTTGTCAGTAGGATGTTTCGTTTCATTTATGAATATAAAATGAAATTGTAGTAACCTAAACTGTCACACTAACCAGGAACAATACACTAGACGCATTGGCGCGTCCACGGCCACCCGCTACAGAATATGGCCTGATATGCCACTGACGCCTTAGTGCGCCCCAAAACAACTTTGATTCACGAGAGTAAATTTGATTGTGTACTTATAAACTAAATACATGTTATATTACTTTTAGCAATATATTTTCAGATTCTATTAAGAAAAATATTGGTTACGTGGCAAAGCAAGGCCAATTACAGTGGCAGTGAACGTGTTAAGCCCCCATGCAACGGTTCAAACACTATTGGTAAAATTTAGAGAACTGGCATTTGTGGCTGACTGCAGAAAGATCTTTTGCTTTAAACATACATATAGCGTTAAGGACCACGAAGATAAGGTTAGAGAGATGAGGGCTCATATGCAGACAGTCAGTTTTCGCTCGTTCTGTTTGCGAGTGGAACAACAAAGCAAATTAAAAGTAACTGTACAGGGTACCCTCCGCCATGCGTCATGAGGTGAATTGCGGGGTATCGATGTAGATGTTGTTTGCATATAACATTAAATTTCTACCAGTTGAAATTTCTCAGCATCTCTGTTAGAATCTCGTGCGGATAAAACATATCTGCTCCCGTAAATGCTTCTTTTCTTTATTTACGTTCAATATCCATCGATAGTCCTGTCTGGTACAGGTCCAGCACACTTCAGCAGTATTCTAGAATTTGTCGCACGAGTGGCTTGTAACCAATTTCCTTTTCGAAATCATTGCAGTTTTGTAGTATTTTACTAATGAAGCGAAATATGTCTCCTACTTTGTATCCACGTCATCGTTCCATTATATCTCCCTACAGATTGTCATACTATGATTTTTCTATAAACTGACAGCTTTCACATCTGACTCATTGTTACTGTAGACATAGGACAGTACGTTTCGTAAAATCTACGATTTTACACTTCTGAACATTTTTCGCATGTTGGAAGTCTTAGCAGCACTCTAAATCTGTCTTGGTCTCGAAAGGTTTGATCAACTTCTTTCAGGCGGTAAATTCATCGGTTGCATAACATCTATGGTTACTACAAGTTTCTGAGGTTTTGTAGCATGTTCATAAAAGAGTGTAATAAACATGTGTTTCTGAGATGGCAATTCGTGTAAAGCTGATTTCCAACCAGGAAAACTAAGTGAAACATACTGAAACACACACATAAACACATACACATACATATACACAGTCACGTAATCGTCCACATAGAATTAGTTAGTGAGGCATAACCACAACATTCCCAGTCGTGAAATTTCGAAGTAAATAACTGTTCTACATTAAGTTCTATATGGTGTCGTAGATGACTTAATGTGAAGCAAAACAAATGAAATAAAAAACACAAAAAACCCTTGGAAACTACAGCAAGTGTCATCACACTGATATGATATTGTCGCAGAAGAAGCTGAGTAGCCGGCCAGTGTGGCCGAGCAGTTCTAGGCGCTTCAGTCTAGAACCGTGCGGCCGCTACGGTCGCAGGTTCGAATCCTGCCTCGGGCATGGGTGTGTGTGATGTCCTTAGGTTAGTCAGATCTGAGTAATTCTAAGTTCTAGGGGACTGATGGTCTAAGATGTTAAGTCCCACAGTGCTCAGAGCCACTTGAAACTGAGTAGCACCGTGGTGTAGTGGTTATGACACTAAACTGTTGCATGGAGAGTTGTGAGCTCAAAACTCACCTAGACAGTGCAATTTTAATTTCTATATTCGGTTCGAGTACATTCTAGGAGTATCCATAAATGTCAAGAATCTTTGAACTGAAATGTTCTGTAGCTGTATATATACTGCATGTGTTCTGGACGGAGGCAGTTCGCCCCGCGCTCTTGTATGTGCAAGTGCTGTATAAACCTTCGTTAAGTGACGTTAGTGTTCGTCATTCAACTAATTACACCTTGTTCTACAGTACATTATTCTGGTGGAGGCGCCGGGTATTGGAACTTGTGATCCCGCACGTTATCGACGACGCAGTGGCACCCGTCCGGCCACGGCAGAGCCGCCGTTTACGTGGCGAGAAACCCGAGTTCCAGGCATATTCAACAGATTGCCATCTATTCGAGACAGAAGAAGAACAGGGCGTTACGATGACAGCAACTGTGTGCCACAGCATGAGACATCCTTCCGGGTTCTCTGGTGACGATGGCCAAGATACAAACAAATGGCTGAAGGTATATGAGCATATAGCCAAATATAACAAATGGGAAGACACAGTGTGTTTGCGTAACGTATTTTACTACTTGAAGGGGACTGCCAAGCAATAGTATGAGAACAACGAGGAGAAGTTCACAAGCTGGGAAGTATTCCAGCCGGAACTGCGTAAGTATTTTGGTGACACACAACGACAGAAGTGCAAGGCTGAAGATAAATTAAAGTGCAGGGCACAGGGTCCAGGAGAAACTACAGCACCCTGCATTCAAGACGTCTTGGAGCTGTGTAAAATAGTGGATCCTAGAATGAAGGAGGAAGATAAGGTTGCACATCTCACGAAGGGTGTTGCTGAGGACATGTATCAAGCTCTACTCCTGATAGAGGTTTCGACAGCAGACGACTTCATAAAATGGTTCCAGTATATCGAGACAATGCATCAAAAAAGAATTACACGCAAGAAGTTTGAACTGCTTCCAAAATCGTATTGCTGTCTTTGATGGAGGAAGCAACTGATTTCACTTCGTCAGATAGAGAGAGGAAGATCAGAAGGCACTTTGATTGCACGGCGAGCAAAAAGCGAGACGCTTCAAGAGGTCATAAGGGAGGAAGTGGAACAGACATTGAACCTAATCTCTCGTCCTTTATTTCCCTTTAAAACTGTGAAAAAGTCGAGACCCAGGCGGAGTTACGTTCCTACAATGCCGCATGAGGAACCTGTTTGGGCACCAAAGAAGACTGACGTCTGGAAGACGCAGCATAGCCAACCAGTATGTTTCTACTGTGTACGACCGGGACATGTGATGCGCTATTGTCGAGAAAGGCGACGGATATTTGTTGACGCCCGCGCCAGCAGACAGCAGACCGATCTTAGCCGACGCCAACTCCGCAACGACGAAGACGAACAAGAAGATGTGGGTGCAGGACGACGCAGGTCACCATCGCCGCAAGCTTTGCCGCTGGAGAGGACGCTCCCCAACACGCCGATCAAGGTCTCCATCGCCAATTAGAAGCTCCAGCCGGTCACCTAGCCGCCGCAACCTGGAAAACTAAATCGTTCGACCTTCCTTGGAGGTGAGGTCGCCGAAGAGAAAAATCCTTCGCCGTCGATACCTACAAAAATGATAGGAAACTACGTCGATATCATTATGGATGACCGACCAGCCCAAGCTCTTGTAGACACTGGAGCATCATATTCAGTCATTTCGGAGAAGTACCGTCGCCAGTTGCAGAAAACCGTATTCGTCGACAGCAAAACTGAAATCTGGTAGCGCGGGACAGGGCGGATCAGGTTGCAGAAAGGGGCCAAGATCAGTTACTGTTCGTTACACACAACTTTATTCCTCGAAAACTAATGCATAGTTTTCTCTTTAAAACAACAAGGATCAATTCACGGCTGAGGGCCCAAGTAACTTCTCAGTAATAAAGTTTAAATAATTCCTTTTACAACACAAGGATTTAGAGAAACGGCTGAAGGCCTTACTTATGTAAAATTAAAATATCCTTAAATAATTCCTTTTGAGGCACAAGAATGTAGACAAACGGCTGAAGTCCTTACTTAAGTAAAATTAAAATATCATTTCTGCTAAAGGCCCAAATAATATGTCAGATCAGCAAAGGAAATTCTTTAAAAGGCAAGCATTTACCAATTTCTGTTAAAAGCCATATTAAGGAAAATTTAAATTAGTTCCTAGGCTGAAAGCCCTATAATATTTCTACATAATAAAAGGAAACTTTTAAAGACAAGCATTTACACAGTGCAACCGAAAACCATCTTAAGAAAACTTGAAATATCTTGACGGCTGAAGGCCCAAACAATTATTCAGAATAATTAAAGAGGAACCCTAACATAAGCATTTAAACAGTACAGCTGAAGGCTACTTTAAGAATTCAAGATAATTAAAGAGAAACTATACACACAGGAATTTACACATTACTGCTGAAAGCCATAAATTTCAAAACAAACGCGGCTGAAGGCCTAAATACTGAACAAACAAGAATTTTAAATAAAACACGGCTGAAGGCCTAATCTTAAAATACTTCACATAAGATTCGGCTGAAGGATACATACTGAACATAGGACAGACGAAATTAATACAGGGTTATTACAAATGATTGAAGCGATTTCACAGCTCTACAATAACTTTATTATTTGAGATATTTTGAAAATGCTTTGCACACACATACAAAAACTCAAAAAGTTTTTTTAGGCATTCACAAATGTTCGATATGTGCCCCTTTAGTGATTCGGCAGACATCAAGCCGATAATCAAGTTCCTCCCACACTCGGCGCAGCATGTCCCCATGGGCCGCATCTCGTGGTCGTGCGGTAGCGTTCTCGCTTCCCACGCCCGGGTTCCCGGGTTCGATTCCCGGCGGGGTCAGGGATTTTCTCTGCCTCGTGATGGCTGGGTGTTGTGTGCTGTCCTTAGGTTAGTTAGTTTTAAGTAGTTCTGAGTTCTAGGGGACTGATGACCTGAGATGTTAAGTCCTATATTGCTCAGAGCCATTTGAACCATTTGAAGTACTCGCGACAAAAGAAAATCACAATCACAAACAACACAACAGTGGTGCTGGACGGCTGACGAACCAACCAACAACCTAATCAGTTCCCTTCCACCCGACAAACGGCACGACAACCGAAAAGAAGCTACACACAGTTCCACGTAAACACTTGTACCAAAAACTCCGACAGTCCTAAAACCAATCTCCGTGGAACAACAGGGAGAAGAGACAAGTCGACACATACAGAGTTAACGTAAGCGGTCGGCGACCAATTACACGTCGTCCGATGAGACGACCGACGAACTACCAACCAGGGTCGTTCCCAATCAAGTTACGTGTGTCGGCAACGGTCGGACGAGTCCTGCCTGTCCGGAGCTCGCTGCAGCTCCAACCCGACTCAACTGCTTGTCCGTTCGGAACTCGGAGACACGGCGACCCGGGCACACTGGCTCTGACCCAGCCATGCACAGGTACCTTTTGCCCATCGGTGACGACATCTCTGCACGAGGAAAGAACCCACCAATGTCCGGCATGATGACCAACTGACGAGGCCCAGAAACGGTCGGTGACCAAATACACGTCGCCCAATGAGGCGACCGAACGAACGGCCAACCGGCGGTGGTTCAAGCTCCAATCTCCTTCCGCCGGACCGCTCATAAGTGTGGCCAGAGGTCGGCAAGTTCTGACTGTCCGCGCCTCACTGGCGCTCCGTCCCCGTCTGAACTCACCGCACTCCACGAACTGGAAATACTAGCTGTCGCTCCAAAGGTAGTACGACAGTGCTCTATCGATAGCGCTGGTGCTGCCTGTGGTGGACTGACAAGACAGCCAGTCCACAGTGACGGGTAACCGAAAGGCACGCCTTTACACACGCCGGCTGGCTTTAGGTCTGAAACAGGATACGTAACGAATGCTATAAAGAAAAGTACGTAGCTGCGGGAATACTTAACTTTAATCCATCATTTGTATACAGCATTCTTCATGATACAAGTGAGACTCTCTCTAGAATTGGTTAATGGCGCCTTGCTAGGTCGTATCCATGGACTTGGCTGAAGGCTATTCTAACTGTCTCTCGGCAATTGAGAGAAAGGCTTAGTACGTGTAGTCGCTAGCAAAGTCGTCGTACAACTGGGCGGAGTGCTAGTACGTCTCTCTAGACCTGCCGTGTGGTGGCGCTCGGTCTGCGATCACTGACAGTGGCGACACGCGGGTCCGACATGTACTAATGGACCGCGGCCGATTTAAAGCTACCACCTAGCAAGTGTGGTGTCTGGCGGTGACACCACACTGCCACTCACGGGCAGGCAGGCCAGCAACTTAGGGATGGCAGTAAATCGAATAAGGAACAGGACGGCAGTACCGCAAAGACGAGATGTCAAGTAATAAACGGCGCGAACACGAGTCTCGCACGGCTCAAAATCATGTCTGCTGAAGGTGGCTAATGAGAAATATGTAAAACCTACAGGAAGGTGTACCTTTCGTGTGGGTATAAGCGGCCATACACAGCCCTTGGACTTCAGCGTCTTACAAGAGTGTAGTCAAGACGTCATTCTCGGATGGGACTTTTTTGAAAGATTCTCAGGCGCAGGCCGGTGTGGCCAAGCGGTTCTAGGCGCTCCAGTCTGGAACCGCACGACTACTGCGGTCGCAGGTTCGAATCCTGCCTCGGGCATGGATGTGTGTGATGTCCTTAGGTTAGTTAGGTTTAACTAGTTCTAAGTTCTAGGGGACTGATGACCTCAGATGTTAAGTCCCATAGGGCTCAGAGCCATTTGAACCATTCTCAGGCAATTATAATTTGTGGTCGCTCGAAGATTCTGCTAGACGAGATGAGGTGCTGTCGACAGGAAGATGCGCATCCTAGTGTGAGGAGACTATGTGTGCTGGATGAAGTGATCATTCCTGCAGTCAGCGCTAGAAAGGTAAATGTCATGCGTCATGCCATGCATCAGCCCATGGATCTTGTAGTGGAACGTAAGAGAAGCATACCACTGAAGAATATCTTGGTCATCCCAGCCTCCGTCGTCTCGCTTAAGAACGGATTCGGTGAATTGTGGATAGTTAACTGTTGCCGAGAACCGCAGATCCTTCCAAGAGGTATGTGCGTAGCAAACGCCGACCCACTCTGAAGAACAGCTGAGCGTCATAGAATCCTTCCATGCCGAGTCTGTGGACGAAATTAGAACTACCACTACGAAACAAGTTCTTCTATTTCGACTATCACCATATCTCACTAAGGAACAACAGAAGAAGCTACTTGCCATTATTAAAGAGTTCTCTGAATGCTTTAATCTACAGGTGAAGGACCGGATTAGCACCGGAGACCATCAACCCATAAGGCAGAGTGCATACCGTGTGTCTGCAACGGAACGTCGAGTAATTCGGGACGAGGGAGAGAAAATGATGAAGAATGGCATCACTCAGCTTTCTCAGAGCCCATGGTCGTCACCAGTGGTCCTCGTCAGGAAGAAGGATGGCAGTTGGCGCTTTTGTGTTTATTACAGGAAGCTTAATAACATAACTAAAAAGGACGTTTAACCTCTTCCACGAATTGACGATACACTAGATTGTCTGAAGGAGGCTAAATTCTTCTCAACCATGGACATGAACTCGGGATACTGGCAGATCGAAGTAGATGAGGCTGACCGTGGGAAAACTGCATTCATCACCCCTGAGGGCCTGTATGAGTTTAAAGTAATGCCGTTTGGTTTGTGTAGTGCGGCAGAGATAAACCGTCGGTGCAACATTACTCATCACATCACGACTGCCTGCCATCCGCAAACTAACGGGCTTACTGAACGCCTTAATAAGACATTGGCGGACCTGCTATCAATGTTCGTCAATGTTGAGCAGAACAACTGGCATGAGGTGCTACATTTCGTGACGTTTGCCTACAACACCGCCAAACAAGACACCACAGGATTTACACCATTTCTCCTGGTGCATGGACGTGAGGCGATTACGACGATGGACACTGTGTTTCCATTACATCCTGATGACGTCTACATCAACCAGGTGTTAACCATAGCTGAGGAAGCTCGGCAGTTATATCGACTCCAGGCTCAAGAAAACGATCGCCGAAAGTATGACGCGAGCCACCGCCCTGTTGTCTACCAGCCAGGTGACCTCGTCGGGATCTTCACTTCTGTTCGGAAGGTTGGTCTCTCTGAGAAGCTCCTCAGGAGCTACTTTGGACCTTATAAGGTTGCAAGACAGTTGTCTCAAGGTATTTATGAAGATTTCGACTCTGACGCAAGACAACGAAAGGTCAGAGATACGGTCCACGTCCTTCGAATGAAGCCCTACAAGGATCCTCCCATCCAGCGCAAATTCGAAGCTCCAGCGACAGGCAACAAGCGGAAAGGTGACGAAGAACGTAGCGGCAAAACAAGTTCTAAGATCACCGCCAAGGCGAGCATTAGGCATGGGGAGTTGGACTATGCAGGACCGATAACTCGTTCCCCGACTAGGAGGACGTAACTCCGAGACGGTGTTCACATAAGGAGGTAGCAGTGTCGCAAAAGAAGCTGAGTAGCGCCGTAATGTCGTGGTTACGATACTAAACTGTTGCATGGAGTATCGTGAGTTCCAAACAATTTTAATTTCTACATTCGGTTCGAGTATATTCTAGAAGTATCCACAAATGTCAAGAATCATTGTACTGGAATGTTCTGTAGTGTATATAGCCATCAAACGGTTAAAATGTCTCCAAGCAATATGGGACTTAACATCGGAGGTCATCACTCGCCTAGACATAGAACTACTTAAACCTAGCTAACCTAAGGACATCACACACATCCATGCCCGCGGTTGAATTCGAACCTGCGACCGTACTAGGAGCGCAGTTCCGGACTGAAGCGCCTACAACCGCTCGGTCACAGCGGCTGGCCGAAAACATTGCATCGAGGAATTATGTTTCGCACTGCCCTCTACATGCAGCTACGTTGCAGTATTCGACTGAATTGGATTTATGCAGGTCTGAGCCTGTCTCGACACAAACATGCATTTCTACCGAGTCGGCGATTGCTACAAATATTGATTATTACAGGACTTGTCAAGATCCTGATATATGAAATTACGTACATAGGAAATTGAGCACCGACAATATAACATTCTTTGTGGGTATTATGGTAAAAGGAATATCTTTCTCTTGCTTTAGTCAGAACATCCTTGTAATTGTTGGAGGCAGTAGTTTTTATTAAAGCTGTCTGAAGGCAGAACATAGTTAATAACAATAATGGTGATTAGCTGGTTTCTTTAGCGGCACACCAGTAGAGAAACTGCAGAGCATTGTTTGTTTTGATTTAGGGTGCAAAAATAACTAGGGTCATACGCTCCTATGTGGGAACCGTAGAACACGAACACGAAAAAAGGAGTTAGAAACGGCTACATGTTAAGCCCAGTCGACGGAACGAAAGACAGCTAAAAACAAGGAAAAGGTCCATAAAATACGCCGCAGAGTGAGAGAAGGTCTTGAACTAGACTAAATGTCCTTCGCCATATTGTTACAACGGAAAAAGAGTAAAACGCGTTCGACAGCCCGCGAGTCGTTCGCTAACTCAGACGGCAGACGCAAACTGGAACGTAAGAGATAGAAAAAGAGCACACACTCTCAGGACACGGCGAACTGTCGGAGGTTGAGGGCAATGAGCAGAAAGTGGAGGGGAATCACCACTTAACAAATGGCATTGGTTAAATAACAGTGCCCAACGAGAAACCTAGCTAAAATACATTCTGACCTGCATCAAGCATTCTGTTACTAAATATTGAAACGCTGTTAACAACTGCAGGATCTGGAGGGCTAGGTCACAAGGGGCCAATCTCGGTGACACTAGCAGCTACAGAAAGAAAAGTCCACCTAGGCAGAGACCCATGTAGCTAGGTAAGCCTTATACTACTGAGGTGTATCAGGTTTCTTAGAGGTTGCCCAATAATGACTGTTCCTTTTCAATAGCCATGCGTCTCATCAGTGCATGGCACACCTGGACATTGAGGTTTCTGTTATGGAGACTTTTACCATCCTTGTGATCCAACTGGACAAACAAATATCCCCATTCACTGTGACATACAACGTCCCACTGCCAATCCGTACGGTAGCCGCTGATGCATGCCCAGACCGTATGGTGGCAGGGAACTGGCGACGCCTACCAGTCCCCAGCTTGGGACCTCCAGAGTCGCCAAGACATACTCAGCCAAAAAAATGTTGAGCCCCTGAGGGCGATAAGCATCATGAAAATGCACACTCGCTTGCAAAAGTTATATATGTTATGGTGGATGTGGAAGTTTCAGTGAAAGTATACCATTACTGGTGATAGTGCGCCTTCACTGGCCCATTTAGATGATTGCAGTTCTGTCAAACAATACACACTGACTAGGGATAGTGCACTGTCACTAGTGAATCCATACCTTCACTGTCAAGAGGTATGGCATGTGAACCATGGATGTAATAACAAAACAGTCGTATTTCGAGTGTTGGATTTATCATCTGTAGTTTGAAAAAACATAATCAAATTATGTAAAATACATTTATTGCAGCAAGGACGTACACCATGGCACTTTGAGTTGCAGAACACATTTTTGTTTTAGCAAAAACATCTAAAAATCTAACCATTTTTGTGGCAGTTGCATTTGAAGAATCCCTGGCCGCTTGCCATCGACTTAGATGTCGCAACTGTCCTCAGGGGCAACAGTTTCCCCTGTTGGAACTTCCTTCTCTGAGATTATTCGTAGAAGGCAATTACTGAACTGGGACCTAAAACAAAACGTTGTAGCCACAGTGGCATATCGTATTGTCCCTTCCATAATTATTTAGAAACAAACAATTTATTACCGTGTGTGTAGTTGGCTCAACACACCATCTCTCGTCCCGATTCGGTAGAAGCCATCAGCCATTGTCTCGAGGGAGACACCCAAGATCGACCTAGCATGTCCTCTTCCTCTATCGAAGCCGGGAACTGGAACTCTCACAGTGAAGTCCTTTTCCACAGTTGGAAAGCAGCGATCTGAACACTGCCGCACTTGTTATTCCAAGCACTAGTACGCTTCAGTTTTGTGTTTCTTAATAGCACGAGTTAACTCGCCTAAATAGGTCAGGCAGTAGGCATTATTATCAGGTATACTATCTTTTTCTCTGTTCTCAGCCGGTGTTCCTGTTGGTATATTATCCTCTTGCAATGGAGATTTACTGTGATCATTAGCCTGCAACGTTTCAGTTCCTGTCTCACTGCTATCACTCACTTGATTAATTATGTTTTCAAGGTCATCCTCAGAGTGAAAGTTCATCAATCCTTCAGGAGATAAAGTTGTTGAAGATAAACCATGTTTAGGAGGGGCAGCCAAACATTGCTTTGTACAGAGATCTTTTAATTCCAAAATGTACAGCGCTATTCTTCATTAACTGCACAAATGTTAATGCACAGCTCCACCCCGTTGTGTTGTGCTCCTGCACCCATGTAGTTAACACATTTTCTACGTCTTGATTTGCTGCATAGTTCAGTTAAGCCGCGCATTATTTTAGTAACTAACTCTCTACCATTGTCAGACTACAATATTGAGGGTGCGCCAAACAACGCAAAAATGTCAATAATGTTATCGCATACCTCTTCAGCTGTTTTGGACTTCAGTAGCCTGAGAACAACGAATTTAGTCAGATGGTCCTGATGAACCACTACGAATTCGTAATCTCCAACTGGTTGCGACCGGAAGTCAATGAGATCAACTTGATAACTGGAATTTAGATCCTTCAACAGCATTGGCTTCACCACTATTCCTTTTTTCTGATCTTTTTGCTTTTGTAAACAATGCTCACGCAAATTAAATAAATTTGGACATCTCTGTATATTATATTACAGAACTTTGACTTCAAGCATTTCATCTTTTGGTCGCGTCCACCGTGGACAGTCATTACATGAGCAACAAGCAGAATATCATACAGTTATTCATCGTAAACATAGTATTTAATGAAACTTCCTGGCAGATTAAAACTGTGTGCCTGACCGAGACTCGAACTCGGGACCTTTGCCTTTCGCGGGCAAGTGCTCTACCATCTGAACTACCGAAGCACGACTCACGCCCGGTCCTCACAGCTTTACTTCTGCCAGTATCTCGTCTCCCATAGTATTTAATCTTACCATCTTCAGTTACAGGTTGTATTAATTTGTTTACTCCATTCACTTCCAGCACTTCATCTCTCTTCAAAAACGTGAAGTCGTTGCCGACCCTCTTTCGTCCAGATTTTAGTGATTTAGTCTTGCTGATAAGTGACTCGTACTTTCCTCTGTGCATGAAGACAGAATTATAACTGAGATTTCCCTATTCCACTCTAAGACGTTCGTAGAACTTCACTGATTCAATCATAGTTACACTGATGTGTACCACAATTGCACTACTATCAACCACAACCACACTGCTGTATAGTATAACATTAACGAGCTGACGATAATTACAGCCACGCTGATGCATGGTAGGGGTAGAATTGTTGGACGCTTCGTTAATAAGCGGGAGCAGCCATGGTACATCTTTAGTAGTGGATAATATGCTACTGTATACTTTCCCTATCTGAGTACAGTGATGGTTCACCTTCACAAGCGGATTTTTTTTTTCAGTTTTTGGTAAGCGCTAACTGATAATTTTAGTGATGTACATTCACAAGGGAATCTTTCCCTTCCCTGATTTTCCACTTCTACTATAGCATACACAACTAAAAATAACTAATTCCTGATATGTTCCAGTTCACAGACACTAAGCAGAGTTGCAACTGGTGGCCTTGGTGCTTGTGGGCACCCTTCTCACGGACCAGGCTGGGGTGATGACAAGTATCAAGACACGCTTTGGTGAGGGGGGTCGCAAGTGATGATCACAATGAGTGTGATGGTCTGTTTTGTGGTGCATGTGGCCACAGATTTGAGGCTCCCCTTTGGGTTGACGAGTACGTGAACATTGGTGGTGTGGTTAGCCTTCCTCCAGATTGCTCCAGTACTTCTGCAAAGGAGGATGTGTGATTGATAAAAATTGGAATTTCGTGGTGAGTTCCTATGGGACCAAACTGCTGAGGTTATCGGTTCCTAGGATTACACGCTAACTAATATAACTTAAACTAAAGTATGCTAAGGACAACACACACGCCCATGCCGGAGGGAGGACTCGAACCTCCGATGGGGAGAGCCGCGCGGACCGTGGCAGCGTGACTTCGACCATGTGGCTACCCCAAAAGGCTGTGATTGATAGGTATTATGCATGCGGACATTCAACAGAAATAGACATCTATGAATAATAATACATTATACATCTGCTGTTGTTCACCATTGTTGATAAGTGAATATAACCATTTCCTATTTCCGTCATTTGGAACAGTAGGCTTATAATCAGATGTTTCTTTTTCATTCAATGAAACACCCACATTGGGGGCTATGTTACTGCCATGTGTGTTTTTAAAGAAAAAGAAACACACAATCCCTTTATTCAAACGTGAATAACAATAATAATTATAATAATAATAATTATATTATTATTGGCAGAATAAGTAGTAATACTCCATATATCTGCACATAAATGGTCAATGACACCCACCACGATACCAAAAAATTATCTTGGCCTGTGTCAGTTCATGTCTGTAGCAGCTACAGAAGAAAATAGGAGCACATGAGAAATAAGTAAGAAACAAATATATAAAATAGCTACAAGTATATTTGTATTTGCCCTCCTGCGCATTATGCATTAGGAAAGCACTAGATATGACATGTTACTGTCCTGCCTACACATTTGTAAGACAGAGTTCAGATCACCGACAGAAAAAACATGTACAGGAAAGCCATATTTCGTTCATTAACGTGCAGTGATCATACGTTGTCATCACTTAAAAAAAAGGATGATATTTATCCACACCATTGCCATCATCGCTCCCAGACTTCATATTTAGTCTACAATAATCAGCAACTATAATTAACTGGAGAAACCTTTCTCAGACAAACTTATTTATATCTGGCATCAGTATACATGTCCCATCCTGCTATTGTTGATGAATGCAACAGTCAGCTTGTGCATACCACATATTTCATCATCATGACACATCCTCCAAAGGAGAGAGTATGACTACTTGATGGGTCAGAAGCAGTCAGAACATTGTTTTGTTGTGGTCTTCAGTCCTGAGACTGGTTTGATGCAGCTCTCCGTGCTACTCTATGCTGTGCAAGCTTCTTTGTCTCCCAGTACCTACTGCAACCTACATCCTTCTGAATCTTGGTCTCCCTCTACGAGTTTTACCCTCCATGCTGCCCTCCAATACTAAATTGGTGATCCCTTGATGCCTCAGAACACGTCCTACCAACCGATCCCTTCTTACAATTTTGGTAAACATTTTTGGAATACAGTGATCGATTCGTAGCAGCTGAGGAGAGCTCTGCATACCATCCTAAGGGAGCCATGGATCTGATGATGGTTGTGTAAAAATAACCGAAACCGGTTACCTATGTCATTGAAACATAAATGGTGTGATCAAGACTGAACTTTAGTCAAAATATAACGATCCCTTCTTCTAGTCAAGTGGTACCACAAACCCTCTTCTCCCCAATTCTTTTCAGTATCTCCTCATTAGTTGTATGATCTACCCGGTCAGCACATATACACAAAATTTTAGGAACACAAATCACACCACTTTCGTATGATTAAGAGTTCAGAGTATTCAGTATTCCTAGTTACACGCACATGGGCAAGTTCGGTAACTCGACCGCGCCACAACACTCAGAGCTGAGTCCTCGCAGTGTGGTCTCAAGTGGCTGCGGCCCGGTCACACCTCAGCGTCCATAATAAACACACCATGCAGAGCATCTACTGCATAAGGCCGCTATTAAAACACTCCACATACGCCTGGGTTTCGCTATTAGCTCATCTAATATATATTCTTGCAGAATTTCCATCGCCAAGAAAGAGCTGGACCACTCAGTTGATAAGCATGCTGCCGAAAACAACGTTCTTCATTTGAATGACTGCTTCACAGCCTGTGGCATCTGGATCCTTCCTACCAATATCATCTTTCCTGAACTGCACAAGTGAGAACTCTCCTTACAATATAGGCTATGTTCCGTGGCAATTACGGCATCTACCTTCATTAGCCATTATCTTCCATCCACCTATCTCCTTCCCTGTTCCAGCTCCACAGCCTTATAATCACAAACGCTCTCACCGTCTTCTTACGTACCTCCTCTCCCGCCTCCTGCCCTAACACCCGCTATTTAACCACCTGACTGCTCCTAGCTACCCTAGACTCTCTCCACCTCATCCCTGTATACTCGCACAAACAGCACCATATTGGGCTCCACCGTACTCTGCTCTCTCAACCACTCCCCACCGCCACTTCCTCCCCACCGCTCAGACTGCTGCTACCATTATGCACATTTGCCAGTAGTCAGGCGGCGGCAGCCAGAGACAGTAGTCATGTATGTGTGAGCTGCGTTTGTGTCAATGTATGTGTGAATGTTGTCTATTTCAGAACAAGGCCTTCTGGCAGAAAGCTTATTTATTTCGTAGTCATTTTATTGTGCACCTATGTGACTCAAAATCTGCGCTATATGGTGATAGCAATCTATACTTTTCATAGTATTGCCATTAAAACTATAGACAGGTAAATAATCATTTGCATATGATACACTGGTTCTCTTTTCTTAAGATCTACAAAATAACTTTGCTTGGTAGTAGTGTGGCGAAAAGAAAAATTTCTCCTACTACTTTAATATAAGATTTACACATGACTTTAATATAAGATTTACACATGACATCCGATTTCAACAGTAGATGGAATGCTCTTGTTGACAAACTGGGGATTGTGAAAGTAACTAGTCAACACTTTTAGCTTTTTTTTCTTATACATAACACACTACCCATGCTTATTACTCCTGTAGACAAACTGCATAACAGCACACAAACATAGCCTTTCCTTTTGCTGCATGCACTGACGCTCCCCATTGGAGTATGACAGCAGGCTGTTGTGGACTGCTGCCAGTTCTTATGCCATATAGCTGGGGGAACAGGGTTATTATTTGTGGTGACTATGGCTGACAGAAGACCACCTTCCAAATGGATTTTTCTCTGCTTGCATTAAGAATAACGACAAAATCCAGTAGAGGACTCCAAGAATAGCTATTATGTCACGAGATACTTTACTTTCTTAGTGGTAAAGATATAGAAGGATCAATGTATGCTAGCTAATCACAGATTAGCACGAACACTACAGTTTTTCGTGATGTAAAATTTTAGGATCTGTGGTGTAATAGCAAAAAAAGAGAAGCAAATATTTTTGTATAAAATCTTTATTAATTTTTGCCATTTGTAATTATATAGAGAGACCAAACCTTAATATATCTATGTACGATGTAATTTTAATAACACTCAGCATAGATTTAACTTATAACTTAAATCTAAATCTCAACTATGTATTTCTTTCTCGAGCGAGCTACTTCATATGTACAAACACGGTATTTTCTCCAATAGAAAAATGTACTTTTTCTGTAAACTACGTTATTTATGGCTTTTATTACACTGAAGGACCAAAGACACTGGTACAGCTGCCTAACATCGTGTAGGGACCCTGCGAGCACGCAGAAGTGCCGCAACCCAACGTGGCATGGACTCGACTAATGTCTGAAGTAGTGCTGGAGGGAACTGACACCATGAATGCTGCACGGCTGTCCATAAATCCGTAAGAGTACGAGGGGGTGGAGATCTCATCTCAACAGCACGTTGCGGGGCGTCAAAGCTAAGCTCTATAATGGGGAGTTTGGTGGCCAGCGGAAGTGTTTAAACTCAGAAGAGTGTTCGTGGAGCCACTCTGTAGCAATTCTGGACGTGTGGGGTGCCGCATTGTCCTGCCGGAATTCGCAGTGGTCATGAATGGATGTAGGTGATCAGACACGATGCTTATGTACGTATTACCTGTCAGAGTCGTATCGAGAGGTATCAGGGGTCCCACATCACTCCAACTGCACACGCCCCACAGCATTACAGGACCTCCACCAGCTTCAACAGTCCCCTGCTGACATACTCGTACACATCCATCCACTAGATTCAATTTGGAACGAGACTCTTCCGACCAGGCAACGTGTTTGCGGTTAACAACAATCCAATGTCGGTGTTTACGGCACCAGGCGAGGCGTAAAGTTTTGTGTTGCGCTGTCATCAACAGTACCCGAGTGGACTTTCGGCTCTGAAAGCCCTTATCGATGATGTTTCGTTGAATGGTTCACAGGCTGACACTTGTTGATGGCCCACTATTGAAATCTGCAGCAGTTTGCGGAAGGGTCGCACTTCTGTCACGTTGAACGATCCTCTTCTGTCGTCGTTGGTCTCGTTCTTGCAGGATATTTTTCCGGCCGCAGCGATGTCGGAGAGTTGATGTTGTACAGGATTCCAGATATTCACGGTAACCTTTTAAAAGGGTCGTACGGGAAAATCCCCACATAATCGCTACCTCGGAGATGCTGTATCCCATCGCTCGTGCGCCGACTATAACATCACGTTCAAACTCACTTAAATCTTGATATCCTTAGTTGTAGCAGCAGTAATCGATTTAACAACTGTGCCAGACACTTGTCTTATATAGGTGTGCCGATCACAGCACCATATTCTGCTGTTTACACATCTCTGGATTTGAATATGCATGCCTATGCCAGTTTCTTCGGCGCTTCAGCGTATTTGTAGTGTATTGTGTATATTGTGTCGACATGCCAGTACAAAATATTGTGCTAGTGTAAATAAATCATATACGCTGCATTACATCGAGTGTGTGTGACTGTGTGCTGTTATTTAATGATAGAGTTGAAAAATGAAAATGAAATATAGGACATATATTATTTACATACACTGACTGGAAAAAATCCTGGTGTTAACACCAAGAAGAAGTTGTGCGACATAAAATAAAGTTGATAGGCGTGTTTCTACATCTGGAGGATGACGTCTAACCATTTCGCGCCAGTCAAATTTGAGTGGCGTTAGTAGCTCCAGCACGAAGATGAAAATTAGGTTTCCTTTAAATACATGCCGTAGCGCTCTTGAGCGTTGGTTATCGTTGAGGCTGGATGTGGTGAGTTGATGTTAGACAAGAATGCCTTTAAGGCGACAAAGACGCTATTATCAAGACCTCACTGAGTTTTAACGAAGTCGTGTAATAGAGCTACGAGAAGCTGGATATACCTTCTGTGATACTACACAATAACTTGGCAGGAATGTAACCTCTGTCATGCCTGCTAACAGCAGTGGTCACGAGAATGGACGGTCAGAAGAAGATGGGGTTCAGGGCCACCCATGGCATTATGGAGACGGAAGATTACCGTGTTCGGTGTACGGCTCTGGCGCAATGAACTGCGCCTGTAGCAGCAATTTGAGCAGAATTTGGGACTACAGTGACACAACAAATTGTAACAAATCTATTTCTTTAAGGACAGCTCTGAGCAGCTGAGCTTTAGTGAGCATTCCACTGACCCCAAACCACCGCCATTTGTGACTTCATTGGTGTCAAGCACGAGCCCATTGGAGGGCAGAGTGGAGACCTGTTGTGTTTTCTGATGAAAAGTGGTTGTGCCTCGTTGCCAGTCATGTGTTGGCTATGATACCATTTGAGGGCCTGCAACCAGTCTGTCTGTGTGGTAGACACACTGGACGTATACGTAGAGTTACGGTCTGGGGCGCGATTTTGTATGGCAGCTAGACGACTCTCATGGTTATCTCACTCACGCTGACTACAAATTTGTACGTCATTCTGCTAATTCAACTTGTTGAGCTGCCACTCACAAACAAAAAAAAAAATTGGTTCAAATGGTTCTGAGCACTATGGGACTTAACATCTGTGGTCATCAGTCCCCTAGAACTTAGAACTACTTAAACCTAACTAACCTAAGGACATCACACACATCCATGCCCGAGGCAGGATTCGAACCTGCGGCCGTAGCAGTCGCGCGGTTCCACAAACAACATTCCAGGTGTGTTTTCCAACAGGCAGTACTCGTCCACATACTGCTATAGTAACGCAATATGCTCTACAGAGTGTCAACATGTTGCCTTGGCCTTCTCATTCACCAGATCTGTCTTCAGTAGAGGACATGTGGCACGTCATCGGACCACAGCTCCAGTGTAATTCACAACCAGCATTAACAGTGCCTGTACTGACCGACCAAGTGCAACTGGCATGAAACTCCATCGCACAAACTGATGTCTAGAACCTGTAAAGCGTAATACACTCAGCATTGTGGCTGTCAGACCCATTACTAACATACAGGGTGTTTCAAAAATGACCGGTATATTTGAAACGGCAATAAAAACTAAACGAGCAGCGATAGAAATACACCGTTTGTTCCAATATGCTTGGGACAACAGTGCATTTTCAGGCAGACAAACTTTCGAAATTACAGTAGTTACAATTTTCAACAACAGATGGCGCTGCGGACTGGGAAACTCTATAGTACGATATTTTCCACATATCCACCATGCGTAGCAATAATATGGCGTAGTCTCTGAATGAAATTACCCGAAACCTTTGACAACGTGTCTGGCGGAATGGCTTCACATGCAAATGAGATGTACTGCTTCAGCTGTTCAATTGTTTCTGGGTTCTGGCGGTACACCTGGTCTTTCAAGTGTCCCCACAGAAAGAAGTCACAGGGGTTCATGTCTGGCGAATAGGGAGGCCAATCCACGCCGCCTCCTGTATGTTTCGGATAGCCCAAAGCAATCACACGATCATCGAAATATTCATTCAGGACATTAAAGACGTCGGCCGTGCGATGTGGCCGGGCACCATCTTGCATAAACCATGAGGTGTTCGCAGTGTCGTCTACGGCAGTTTGTACCGCCACAAATTCACGAAGAATGTCCAGATAGCGTGATGCAGTAATCGTTTCGAATCTGAAAAATGGGCCAATGATTCCTTTGGAAGAAATGACGGCCCAGACCAGTACTTTTTGAGGATGCAGGGACGATGGGACTGCAACATGGGGCTTTTCGGTTCCCCATATGCGCCAGTTCTGTTTATTGACGAAGCCGTCCAGGTAAAAATAAGCTTCGTCAGTAAACCAAATGCTGCCCACATGCAAATCGCCGTCATCAATCCTGTGCACTACATCGTTAGCGAATGTCTCTCGTGCAGCAATGGTAGTGGCGCTGAGGGGTTGCCGCGTTTGAATTTTGTATGGATAGAGGTGTAAACTCTGGCGCATGAGACGATACGTGGACGTTGGCGTCATTTGGACCGCAGCTGCAACACGGCGAGCGGAAACCCGAGGCCGCTGTTGGATCACCTGCTGCACTAGCTGCGTGTTGCCCTCTGTGGTTGCCGTACGCGGTCGCCCTACATTTCCAGCACGTTCATCCGTCACGTTCCCAGTCCGTTCAAATTTTTCAAACAGATCCTTTATTGTATCGTTTTTCGGTCCTTTGGTTACATTAAACCTCCGTTGAAAACTTCGTCTTGTTGCAACAACACTGTGTTCTAGGCGGTGGAATTCCAACACCAGAAAAATCCTCTGTTCTAAGGAATAAACCATGTTGTCCACAGCACACTTGCACGTTGTGAACAGCACACGCTTACAGCAGAAAGACGACGTACAGAATGGCGCACCCACAGACTGCGTTGTCTTCTATATCTTCCACATCACTTGCAGCGCCATCTGTTGTTGAAAATTGTAACTAGTGTAATTTCGAAAGCTTGTCCGCCTGAAAATGTACTGTTGACCCAAGCATATTGCAACAAACTGTGTATTTCTATCGCTGCTCGTTTAGTTTTTATTGCCGTTTCAAATATACCGGTCATTTTTGAAACACCCTGTACAAGCAATACCCATTTGCAATGGCATATCTGTAGACAATGTCTTCTCGAAATTTAATTACTCTACATTTATTATCTTTTGGTGTTTCAGTATTTTTCCGTCGTGTATATACAGGGTATCATATTTAACTCCACGAACTCATATGCTTCTGAAATGAAACAAAATTTGGAAAATGCCACTGGCCAGGGATGCATCGATCTCAGAAGCTCACATAATCGGCAAGGGAAGCACAGTCCATAAACGTAAACAAACATCACTTTCAACATAACGTTACGTTTTTTTAGATCGCACATGTATGGTTTTTTTTCCAACTAAATGAAAACTAGAGGTGCAATTGGTGATGGTCTAATTTGTTTCACTGCTCTGAACCTCATACTTTCTGGAATCTCTAAATATAAATAATAGGAATGGCGCCACAGTTACCGCTGTAATGCCACATTGTGGGTTGCTTGCATTACCTTGAAGCCTGCGGTAGGCATTACGGCACAAACTGTGTCGTCATTGCCGTCTTTTAAAGTCTATGTGATTCAGATGGTATGGAGTTTGAAAAACTGAAACCAAGTTTGTCATCACTAACTGTGCATCTGGTTTTCGTTTTGGTACAAATGGCATTAAAAAAACTAACTTCATATTGGAAATGACGTTTGTTTACTTTTATGAACTGTGCATTCCTGTCCACTGCGTGAGCCCCTCAGAGAAGTGCATCTCTGGACAACTGCATCTTTCACTATTTAGATTCAGAAAAATATAAGTACATAGAGTTAGGTCGGACACCCTGTATATCATCAGTTTACAACAGACAATTTCAGTAATAGCCACTCATTATCCTGCAGTATCTACCTGATTACTTGGTAGTACAAATAAACATGAAGTAGAAGATAGCTACTGAGCCTCAGGGAACACCTCTGTGTTCTGATACAGTAATCCTGCCAATATTATATTAAGTTCTCCTTCAGCTGCAGGCATTCGCTGTTGGGGCTGTGCTCTACGGCATAGTGGAAATACAAGAGTTCTGATGAGCCAGGAACACATCTTGTGGAGAGGCAATGCTGCTGCTGCTGCTGATAAAATTCCGCTTACATAATACAGCACACATATTTAAAGGCTTTCAATTGAACTAAATCCACAGAATTACAATTATGTACACAGGTTTATTGCCACTGTTACGCCAGAATTACACCCCGTGTGTGTGTTGTTATTGGTTTAAAATAAAACTCTTTTGTGTAATACATTCTTCTACAACCAGCAATTACAGTAATAGCTAATCTTGCTCATGCTTGACAATTCAAATGAACAAGATGTAGAAGGCCAATACCAGGAACACTCTGATATTACCCTTTGCTCTGTGGTCTATAGCTACTGTTGTTATAGCACTCCGTCTTCAGGCCACGAGTGGCCTACCAGGACCATCCGACCGCCGTGTCATCCTCAGTGGAGGATGCGGGTAGGAGAGGCGTGGGGTCAGCACACTGCGCTCCCGGTCATTATGATGGCAGTCTTGACCGAAGCCGCTACTATTCGGTCGAGTAACTCCTCAATTGGCATCACGAGGCTGAGTGCAACCCGAAAAGTGGCAACAGCGCGTGGCGACCCAGATGATTACCCATGCAAGTGCCGACCGCGCTCGACAGCGCTTAACTTCGGTGATCTCACGGGAACCAGTGTATCCACTGCGGCAAAGCCGTTGCCCCGCTGTTGTTATGGTTCATGTAATACTAATTCAGCTAAAACTGTAATAATAATAATAATAATAATAATAATAACAGAATCCTAAGTATTCAAGGCTACACACGCACGCACACACACACACACACACACACACACACACACACACACACACACACACATATATATACACACACACATACACAATAACAAAAACAATAATAATATTTTACACACAGTTCACAACCGCTTCTTCCATGGTTGGGCCTGGATATATATTTTAAAAAGAGTATGTAATTGCAGCAAATACAACATGTCGTTTTGATAGACCTTCTTATGATTCTGTTACTTTGCCATTATTTATTGGACAATATTACTCTTGTCTACAGTCATAGACTCCTCTGTTACCATCCCTTTCCACTGTTGATGAAGAAAGATGTGAGCACATGTCTCTGATATATGTTTACAACTAAAACTCTTGTTAAAGTATTCTTTGATCAATAGAAGCGTCTCCTCGGTTCAACACATCACACATCACAAGACACATAGACACAGCGAAGAAATGACGATGTGTATGTAACTGAATTATAAAAATCGCAATCGCCCGATGTGTTGGGGCACCAAGCTTGCAGTCCATTGGCGCCCCTGGGCCCGTCGGCCCACACCTGCGCCACAACCACCCGCGCCTTTCAAACCACCGAGGATGGGGCTACACACAGCCACACCACAGTCGCCAACCAGTCGCCACGGCAGCGCCGCAAACCACGGCCAAACTGCAGCCACCGCGCGCTACAGCCTGGGTCGGCCCGCCGAGAATCGCCGCCCACGCCCAAATGCCGCCCCCACAGCCCCAGCCGACGACCCGCCACAATGGCCAAACCTTCGGCAAAAGCCCCACACCGTCGCCGCGGCAGCCCAGCAACATAATCTATGTGATCCACACAGTTTAAGTTTTTCATGATTGTAATGTCCAGAAATTTAGTTGAATTGACAGCCTTTATGTGTGGTGTACCGTGTAAGTGGAATGTTACTGATTTCTTTTAGTAATCATGTGGTTGATCTTAGTCTCTTCTTTATTTAGAGTCAATCGCCACTTTTCTCGCCAAATTAATACAGTGTGTGAACTATTTTGCAACTGCTTTAGGTCTTCTGATGACTTCAATATCTGGTAAATAATAGCATTTCCTCAAAGAATCTAAGAGGTTTCTTCAGATTTTCTCTCCATTCGTTTATAAAAATTGAGAAGAACAGAGAGTCTATAACACTACCTTCACTTACGCCATATATTATTTCTGTCTTACTCCATGGCGTTCCGTCGATTACTACGTACTGATGATGCATTTATGAGAGGAAACCACAATTCCAGTCATACATATGAGGGGGTACACCACAGGTACATAATCTGATTAGTAGTCGCTTGTACAGAGCGGCGTCAAAAGCCTTCTGAAAATCTAGAAATAGGGCATCAATTAGCGCTCCATTGTCGATGGCATACAGATACTAGTTTGTGCACTATGTGGTGATGTATACTGCCTGTGTAAGTGTGCAGGCTTTCGTGGCCGTCGTCACTAAAGTTAAAATCTTCTGGGTTATTAGGCCACGTCATGTTTCTTCTAAAATGTTCGACTTTTCGACCTCTCTGCTGGGATCTTCTTCAGGATTGTAAGTAGGCTGTTTAGGTTTTTATATTGGCAACGCCACGTAGCGCTCTGTATGAAAATCACTGGCTGTGCTGTGTGCAGTCTGTGGCTGGGTGGCATTGTTGGAACAGTCGCTATTGTAGTGTTGGGCAGTTGGCTGTTAACAGCGCGTAGCGTTGCGCAGTTGGAGGTGAGCCGCCAGCAGTGGTGGATGTGTGGACAGAGGTAGCGGAGTTTTGAGAGCGGATGATCTGGACGTGTGTCCATCAGAGAGGGTAAATTTGTAAGATTGTATGTCATGAACTGATATATATATTATGACTTTTGAACACTATTAAGGTAAATACATTGTTTGTTCTCTATCAAAATCTCTCATTTGCTAACTATGCCTATCAGTAGTTAGTGCCTTCAGTAGTTTGAATCTTTTATTTAGCTGGCAGTAGTGGCGCTCGCTGTATTGCAGTAGTTCGAGTAACGAAGATTTTTGTGAGGTAAGTGATTTGTGAAAGTATAGGTTAATGTTAGTCAGGGCCATTCTTTTGTAGGAATTATTGAAAGTCAGATTGCGTTGCGCTAAAAATATTGTGTGTCAGTTTAGTGTTGGTCAGAATAGGTAAAGAGCGAAATGTCTGTCACTTTAGTGTTGATCAGAACAGGTAAAGAGCGAAATGTCTGAGTACGTTCAGCCCGCATCTCGTGGTCGTGAGGTAGCGTTCTCGCTTCCCACGCCCGGGTTCCCGGGTTCGATTCCCGGCGGGGTCAGGGATTTTCTCTGCCTCGTGAAGGCTGGGTGTTGTGTGCTGTCCTTAGGTTAGTTAGGTTTAAGTAGTTCTAAGTTCTAGGGGACTTATGACCACAGCAGTTGAGTCCCATAGTGCTCAGAGCCATTTGAACCATTTTTGAGTACGTTCAGTTTTGCTCAGCTGTTTGAAAATCAAATAGCGTAAGAGTTTTATCAGCACAGTAATTCATATATTTTTCTAAGGGGACGTTTCAGGGTCTTTTAGTGTCCACTACTGCTGGAACACAGTAGTAGTGGAAATCAAAAGATCCTGACGAAGATCCCAGCAGAGCGGTCGAAAAGTCGAACATTTTAGAAGCAACATGACGCGGCCTAATAACCCAGAAGATTTTATCTTTAGTATACTGCCTATTTTTGGGTTTTGGATTAGGAGAAAATTTTGAATAAATCACAAATTTTGGTCGATATCCCTACGTCATTGTCCATTATGTTTCCTTTGTACCCTCTTTTGTTACCCACAGAACAACGTTATTATACTGTGGTGCGCCGTGGACACTGAGGGTGCTGCAGCACGGATAGAGAACGCAAAACAAAAAGCACTCAGTCCTTGCGCGGGAAAATAGAGCAGGCAGAAAGCATTAACGCATTTTTGTGGTAGCTTCACGTTCAGCAGAGCGTAAATTGCAGACGATACCAAGTGCGCTGTGTACACACGCCCAGCCAGTGTTCATTCGCGCGTCGCGTCGACTTGGGGACATTCGCAGCGAGACAGCTAATTTTTATGCAGCACGCTCCGCTTAATTTCCTGTTCTCCGGTTTCCGCCGCAGCTCTTCCACACTCATATTTTTCCTTTTCCTTTTTTTTTATAACTAAACCAGGTAGGCAGAGTTTGACCGACTCATAAGCGACGAATACTGTGCAGAATATGACGGCAAGAATACGCCGGATTAGCAGTCACACCAGTGCGGTGACGGATCCCGCGGTAGCGTACGGACTGAGTTCGTCCCGACGTCCCCTAAACCCCTTCAGGTGAGGACTGTTCTTCATCCCCCTCTCCTTCCACACATTTCTGTACCCCCGCCCTCCCGCTCTCCCCTCCCTCCTCTCCTCACCAGACGCAATCGTTTTTTACGGCGTTAATCCGCGACATTTACCGAGTGGGGGGCGTAAATTACGCGATTAGCTGCGCCCGCCTGTTTGCGCGTTCCGGTAGATAGCGCGCGCGTCGCCGCTGAGAACCACTCGCCACCCCCCTCCACGTGAAATATGGGATGGAAGGAGAGAAAGAGAGGGGGGGGGGGAGGGTAAGTGGCGACTGACGGCAGAAAAGTGGCGCGAAGCGGAGCGGCGGAGGAGAAAGAAAGAGGAAGGCGGACGCCGGTCTAGCCACCGAGATAGCGGCCGCCATCTGTAATTCAATTACTTAAAAAGGGCTCATCCCGGAGCGCGTCGGCGCCGCTCGGCCGCCCTCGCACCCCCGCGGGACGCGTCGACGTCATCGTGGTGAGCGCGCGAGCGTCCCGCCGCTGATTGCGCCCGCGGCATGCGCGCCGCTCGGGGACTCGAGCGCCCCTCGCCGAGGCTGCACCGTCGGCCACGTCGCCAGGCGTCGCCTCGCTGTGTTTCGTCTCCTAGTGTGTGCCGCATAAGTGGTCAATACCGTGACGGTAGGAGCTAAAATCCACGGAGAAGAAATGACAACATTGAGGTTCGCCGATGACGTCGTAATTCTTCCAGCAACAGACGCGGAAGAGCAGTTGAACGGAATGGACAGTGTCTTGAAAGGAGGGTATAAGATGAACATCAACAAAAGCAAAACGAGGATAATGGAATGTAGTCGAATTAAATCGGGCGATGCTGAGGGTATTAGATTAGGAAATGAGACACTTAAAGTAGTAAAGGAGTTTTGCTATTTGGGGAGCAAAACAACTGATGATGGTCGAAGTAGAGAGGATATAAAATGTAGACTGGCAATGCAAAGGAAAGCGTTTCTGAAGAAGAGTATAGATTTAAGTGTCAGGGAGTCGTTTCTGAAAGTATTTGTATGGAGTGTAGCCATGTATGGAACTGAAGCGTGTACGACAAATTGTTTGGACAAGAAGAGAATAGAAGTTTTCGAAATGTGGTGCTACAGAAGAATGCTGAAGATTAGATGGGTGGATCACATAACTAATGTGGAGGGACTGAATAGAATTGGGGAGAAGAGGAGTTTGTGGCACAACTTAACTAGAAGAAGGGATCGGTTGGTAGGACATGTTCTGAGACTTCAAGGGATCACCAATTTAGTATTGGAGGGCAGCGTGGAGGGTAAAAATCGTAGAGGGAGACCAAGAGATGAATACAAGATTCAGAAAGATGAAGGTTGCAGTAGGTACTGGGGGTTGAAGAAGCTTGCACAGGATAGAGTAGCATGGAGAGCTGCATCAAACCAGTCTCAGGACTGAAGACCACACAGCAACAACCGTGACGGCAGATACAACAGTTTGTGAACTGGAACTTGCTGCTGTTTTCCTGCTTATGTGTTACAATATTTAGCAATCTGTTTTCACTAGCGATTTATTACAACATTAAATACGAGGGCTATTTGAAAAGTAAGATCCGATGAAGCTATGCACAGATGGGTGAGGCAATGTCTCTAGTATGTCCGTTGATCCCGGCACGTCGCTCTTTTCAGTTCTGAGCGCTCAATGAGCACGTAAAGATGATGAGAACAATAGAGTCGGCCGCCAAGTATAGGGGATGTGTGAAATTTTGCCTGATGGCATGCAGCCCACATAACATAACTGTCATACGTTACCTCCTGCATGACAATTCTCGGCCGCAGTCTGAAGGGACAATGAAGATGCTCCTGCACCGTTTTCGATGGGAAGTGTTTGATGAGCCTCAATGGAGCCCGTAATTGACTCTCCCTGTGTTTCATCTCTGCTCATATGAACCACTAAATATGAAGACAACGTTCTGGCGCAAACAACGAGCTGTAGATCAGCTTAGAGAATTGGCAAGAAGCACAGTTGGCTTCCTTCTATGACGAAGGATATGGGGAAGTTGGTAGAACGCTACAAAAAGTGTATAAGTCGGAGTGGTGACTATGTAGAGAAGTAGCTGGAAGGTGTAGCTAACTGTTGCAAAGTAAAATCTTTTTGATTTTCACAGTGGTTTCCATTTTGCGGTCGATGGGACCTTACTTTCCGAATAGGCTTTGTAGAACTTGTTGGACAAGCGTTTATTGTTCCGGCGTACCGACAAGCGCCGGCACGACGATCAAGAACGGAAATGTAGAGGCGGCTGTGAGACGACGGTCTAATTTGAAACAATATATGCCAAAAAAGCCTCACAAGTGGGGCTACAAAATATATATTTTATGCGACAACAAAGGAATTGTGTACAATTTCGAAGTGTATTGTGGGAAACGTGATCCACTGCAAGGAATGTAAGATTTAGGGGCTAACACCAATGTTGTTATGTGTCTTTGTAAGGTTATTCCACAACAAGGAAATCATTTGTTATATTTTGACAATTGGTTTACCACAATACCACTGCTTACAGAGCTTGCACGCACGACGATTTTTTGTCCGGGCACAGTTAGAGCCAATAGATTACGGGCATGTGTGTTGACAACTGATAAAGATTTGTAAAAAAGGGGAGAGGTGCATACGATGAACGAGAGGCAGATATTGATGGACAGTTGGACAGTGTGTGAGAGTTGTCAAATGGTTTGATAACAGATCAGTAATACTTGCCTCTACTTTTTCTGCTACAGAACTAATATGTAAGGTAAAACGATGGGATAAAAAGGCCAAAGCAAAGGTTGAAGTCGACTGCCCATCAATAATTCTTCTTTACAACCAATTTATCGGAAGAGTAGATCCTTTAGACTCACTGATTGCACTATACCGGATAAACATCGGATCAAAAAAGTACTACCATCGTTTATTTTTTTCACTTCCTTGATATGGTGGTATTGAATGCATGGTTGCTATACAGAAGATACTGTGATTATTTTGGTGTAAACAAAAATAAACAAAGGGAACTTTAGCAGTTCAAGGCTGAAATAGCTGAAGCATTGTGCAAAATGAACAAGGACTTGAGCGGGAGAAAGAGGGGTAGACCTTCTTCAAGTATTGATGTCGAATATGTAAAGAAGAAGAACCTAGGACATGCGTCTAAGCCAATCCCCCAAAAGGCTGTTCGTCACGACCATGTTGGACATTGGCCAGTTGCGTCTGACAAGAGAGGTAGATGCAAAAAGCCAAACTGCAAAGGAAGTCCATCAATTGCGTGTCAGAGGTGTGGTGTTCATTTGTGTATCGAGAGAAAAAGAAACTGTTTTCTGGACTTTTATAGGGAATGAGAAGTATGCAAGTCAAACGTTTTAAATTCATAAATATTTTCAATTGTAAGAGAACTATATATATTTGTATTCACTCTCCAACATTTAATTACCTGGTATCCTTAAATGCCTACTGTAACAAATTTGTAACGTTAAAAATATATTTTGTTTAAACCTGACTTTTTGCATTTTTAATCAAAATATATTTAAAGTGACCTCTAAGTAATACAAATATAGCACTTAGAGTTTTTTCCTTGTATTAGGTCATAATTCTGTCCACAGAGGGTTAATATTTGGCGCTGCAGCTTTCTCTTCCCCACCTGCCGTGTACTTTACAAAAAAAATTAAAAAAAAGTGTTCAGTATCAAGGAAGTCTGCCCCGCGCAAGACCCTTAGCACAAGGTTTAAGCAACGTAATGCAGATTATGTGCTTTCCTCCTTACAAGATTGCACTGGTGTCACAAAACACAAAATATAGATGACAACGGGGCAATGACCTGACAAAATAAGAAAAAACTAGAAACAGTGCTTTTGCATCTGGCCACCGCGTCTACGAAATACGTTAATAGTGGCCCCAAGGCTGTAACAGCCCCCGCCATTAAAATAAAGGGATGGGACTGCCACATTAAACGAAGTACTAAACCAAAAGAAAGAGCAGTTTACCACAGGAGCAACTTCCAATACTAATTTAAAAAAATCTTGGCGAAGTTTAAAAACATATTACAATTTCGCAAACAACGACATGGTTTCGAAAGGAAGAGTGATCCGAAAACGTAGAGTATATTTCTTTGTTTTTACCTCTATGGTCATCAGCTTGTATATCCTCAGACTACTGGTTTTGGTCATATTCACATCTGTTTTATCAAAACATGTCCTAATATACTGGAGACATAGTGGCATCGTCGGAAAAAAAAACTTTGGCTGGCTGTGGCTGGCTGGCGCTGATTGTCCGTCCGCCTCCGTAGCGTAGCGGTAGCGTTTCCGCCTACCACGCGAGGGGCCCGGGTTTGATTCCCGGCAAAGGACTGTGTCCTTCATCATCACTGACCTGCAAGTCGCCGAAGTGGCGTCAACGAAATAGGACTTGCAATAAGGCGGCCGAACCCTCCGCATTGGGCCTTCCGGCCAACAACGCTAGTCCATCATTTCATTCCTTCTGTGTTTAGCATTTGACGATGCCACTATCGTTCTATTGTATCACCACACGGTTTTATGAAACAGACCTGAAGATGTCCATTGATGACCGAAACTAGTAGTCTGAGGACCTACAAGTTCGTAACCACAGACGTGAAATAAAAAGAAAAATTACACTTTTAAAACAAGGGGTACCAAACTGGCATAGAATAATGGCAGCTTAGGCCCTTATGATGAGAAAAACAACAGTTACAGGAAGGAGATACTAGATTACAATTATGTAAGTTATCGAGTGACGACCTCCACTGATCGATTAGGCATTTAGAACGAAGAAAGAAATATTTACACGAAACAATCACGAAGATAGTGCAGGCTGACGTGCATGTAGAAGTACAGCTGCAAAAGGACTACGGTTCAAGAGTCCAGTAAGGTGGCATACCACACTTTCTGTGATGCTGGAACAGACTAACGGCGCGTCTATGTTCATGCCACCACTTCATGCTTAACACTGCCTCAGTTACAACATGAGTGAGATGGCTATAGCCCGGACGCTGTGGCCGAGCGGTTCTAGGCGCTTCTGTCTGGAACCGCGCGCCTGCTACGGTCGGAATTTCGAATCCTGCCTCGGGCATGGATGTGTGTGATGTCCTTTCGTTAGTTAGGTTCGAGTAGTTCTAACTCTAGGCGACTGATGACCTCAGATGTAGAGTCCCATAGTGCTTGGGGCCATTTGAACCATTTGATGGCTATAGGCGAATAAACATGCTAAAGTACCCATGCACTGTGGGTATCGTAAAACAACTTGGAAGGAGAGGAAAATAATTCCAGAAGTACTGCCGAGTATGGACTAAGAAACCTAAACAGCCAGAAATTTGCAACTCACCTCGGCTCTTCCCCGATTTACAAAGGTACTGGTAACGAGACCATACTAGGCGAGGGCAAGGCCACAGTCACGAATCAGCTACCATGTGCAACTACATTAATACACAGCAGATTACTCAATTCAGGAAGAACTGAGTGAGCTCTACACGAAGAAAGGATGTTATCCCGGAAAGTCACGGCGCACCCATCAACTTCCCAATTCTCAAAGTCAGTATACCTCACCGCAAATTCTTCGAGCCGTCTGACCCCCTTCATACCGAGAGAGGAGTCCCAGTTCACTACTCCGTGCGACAACCCCTCGCTTCCCCGATCGCGAGACCATCACCACGTTCCCTAGACGAACAGCGGAGTTATACCACGGTCACGATCTCATGTGGACGAGGTGAAATAGGCAAGGGATCTTATACGGCTCAATTCCCCCCCCCCCCCCTGCCACAAAAACCAGAAAAAGGGGGCGGACTGCACCTCCTTTTTTGCTTTTTGATAGAATTAACTAATTCTCCTTGACTAGGATCACATGAGTCTGCAACAATATTCCCTTTTGGATATTTCGCAAAAGAAAATTAACAGGACTTGTTATGCGCACTATCTCACAGTGACTGAGAATCTGTAAAGCCAATTTCATAGTGTAAACTGCCTCCTATTTTAAGGCGACGTTTACTAGGCCCCGTGCGTTTTCCTTAAACTTCTTACATGCATGAGTGTAACTTCTGATCGTCGTTGTGGATGTTGCGTCTCGCCCTCCAATTCCGCTGAATAATTTCCGGATAAATCTGCTGCAGACTATAAGTTCGCGAAAGGTGAATTCACCTCATATGCAAATATGAGAGTCTAATGCTGGCACTATTAGACGCGAAAATGAGCCAGCTTATGGAAAGATCCCACTTCTTCTGAGAATTTGCAAGAAAAATTATCAGTGATGCCTTCAAATTACTGCTGAGTCGCTCCGCAGAGGATTGTTGTTGCTAGTACGGAGTGGTGGGGATGCGGTTAACGGCATTCTTAAAACAAAACCTTTTAAACACTTTGGAAGTGAAAGATGGAGAATTGTTACAACAGACCTAGGTGGACCAAAGGTGGGAAAATTTCACAGAAGGTGGTGAATGTTAAATGAGCCTTAACCCCGCTGCTCGGAATCAACCAGCAGAAACGGGGAAAGCCATCAATAACCACCAGGACATAAACAATAGCAGCATGAGTACAAGGGAGGGGTCCTACGTAATCGACAAAAATTTTCTCCATAGGACAATCCTCCCTAGTGGACTGCAAGAGCCCCTTACGTGAGTCAGATGTGCGCTTAGCGTTCTCGCAGTTTTCACACTCCCACACCAGTCTCCGAATATGCTTATAAAGGGTAGGCCAAGGAAAATGCTCCACAAGCTTTGAAACGTTTTCATGGACGCCTAAGTGATCGCCTACCACAGTATCATAGTAGTAACAGAACACATGACTGACAGTTTCCTTGGGCAAAGAAATCTTACGTTTGTGTGCTCCACGTCGGCTATAGTGAAGTAGGACATTTGTGCAGGCTATACTCAGAGACTTGTTCCCCTCTTAATAACATCCGTTTGGTCCCAGAAATTCTTGGGTAAAAATCTTGCTTCCTCTTCAAGTTAGTAAGGAGTTCAGGGACCTCCGTCAACACCCCTGTAGCCCCATCTTTGGTGTACCCCTGCTCCTCGTGAACCTGGACCTCGCTTTCTAACATGCGGCTTAAGACAACCCCCCACTAATTGTAAGGCCCCTAGTATAACTGACTTTCAAACGAAAGGCGGATATTCGAATGTCCCAACATGCTATTCCCCTAGTCTTCCTGCGACGTAACAGAACCCAACACAGAGCCTGGTTATCCGTTTCAAGAAGAAACTCCGTGCGCTTAAGGTAAAACTTAAATTTCTCGAAGGTAAAGAGGAGCGCCGATGCTTTCCATTCGTAGACGGAATATTTAGTTTCAGGGGATAACAATTCCCTTGGAGCGTAAGCTACGGGACCCCGCTCCGGTATTGTTCTCGTAGAAGAACGGCCGCTGTTCCACAAGTAGAACCACCCGTTTGGACAACAAACGAGCGCTCGCAATCGGGAGCAGCCAGGTGTTGCAAATGATCAGCGCCATAAGCCACCATATCGTCAAGACAGCTATGCACACATTTAAACTTCACATCATCCATGGCACACTCTAAAAGTTGGGACAAAACAGTCGCACCAGTGGACAAGCCAAAAGGGACCCTGTTGAACTATAGCACTCCAGTTCGTACAGAAGGCGGTAATATGTTTAGAATACTCTGATAATATGCCTGATTAAGATCAAGAACCGTAAAGACCTTTGCCCTAGCGAACCACGTAAAACAATTACCTAAATCAGACAAGAGTACAGAATCTAAAACAACCATTTGGTTAACTAATCTATAGTCAACCACCGGACGGAGCTCCCCACACTTGCCATTAGGTACTAGGAATATGGGCGACATATAAGGCTGTGTAGAGGATCTGATCACTACATCACGTAACACGTAGCTAGCAAAGAACGTAAGTTACTCATTTTTGGAAGAAGTAGCTTATGTGGAGTTTGCCAAACTGACGCCTTATCACTACGGATGATCAAACGTACTGAAACTTATTCATTATTCGGAACTTATCAGTTAAGACTGTTCGAAACGCCTAAGAATCTGCAACAATTTATTGGCCTCGTTCTGACTCAAGTGACTGACCTCAAATATTCCAGAGGGGCACAACACACCACAAACTTTCAGAGAGCTACGAGAGGAACACAAGGTAAAGCTCTCAACAGGACGAAATTTGAAATAAATTAGGCTATCCCTATAATCCACAGTTAACCCAGTATTCTGGATAAAATCGCATGCCAAATTTAAATTGAAAAGTTACCAACGATTAACTCGCCTGACAATTCCGCAACCAGAGGCAACACCTGGCCATCAGCAACCCATTTCCGGGAGGAAGGGAGCAAGCAAGGTAATTTATACATAGTCCAATAAATACAACTGCTAGTCAAGGAAGAAAACTGAACTGCTATAATCAAAAACTGCGCAAATAGGTTCTTCGTTAATCTGAGCGAAAATACACTCCTGGAAATTGAAATAAGAACACCGTGAATTCATTGTCCCAGGAAGGGGAAACTTTATTGACACATTCCTGGGGTCAGATACATCACATGATCACACTGACAGAACCACAGGCACATAGACACAGGCAACAGAGCATGCACAATGTCGGCACTAGTACAGTGTATATCCACCTTTTCCAGCAATGCAGGCTGCTATTCTCCCATGGAGACGATCGTAGAGATGCTGGATGTAGTCCTGTGGAACGGCTTGCCATGCCATTTCCACCTGGCGCCTCAGTTGGACCAGCGTTCGTGCTGGACGTGCAGACCGCGTGAGACGACGCTTCATCCAGTCCCAAACATGCTCAATGGGGGACAGATCCGGAGATCTTGCTGGCCAGGGTAGTTGACTTACACCTTCTAGAGCACGTTGGGTGGCACGGGATACATGCGGACGTGCATTGTCCTGTTGGAACAGCAAGTTCCCTTGCCGGTCTAGGAATGGTAGAACGATGGGTTCGATGACGGTTTGGATGTACCGTGCACTATTCAGTGTCCCCTCGACGATCACCAGTGGTGTACGGCCAGTGTAGGAGATCGCTCCCCACACCATGATGCCGGGTGTTGGCCCTGTGTGCCTCGGTCGTATGCAGTCCTGATTGTGGCGCACACCTGCACGGCGCCAAACACGCATACGACCATCATTGGCACCAAGGCAGAAGCGACTCTCATCGCTGAAGACGACACGTCTCCATTCGTCCCTCCATTCACGCCTGTCGCGACACCACTGGAGGCGGGCTGCACGATGTTGGGGCGTGAGCGGAAGACGGCCTAACGGTGTGCGGGACCGTAGCCCAGCTTCATGGAGACGGTTGCGAATGGTCCTCGCTAATACCCCAGGAGCAACAGTGTCCCTAATTTGCTGGGAAGTGGCGGTGCGGTCCCCTACTGCACTGCGTGCATCCGTGCGTCGCTGCGGTCCGGTCCCAGGTCGACGGGCACGTGCACCTTCCGCCGACCACTGGCGACAACATCGATGTACTGTGGAGACCTCACGGCCCACGTGTTGAGCAATTCGGCGGTACGTCCACCCGGCCTCCCGCATGCCCACTATACGCCTTCGCTCAAAGTCCGTCAACTGCACATACGGTTCACGACCACGCTGTCGCGGTATGCTACCAGTGTTAAAGACTGCGATGGAGCTCCGTATGCCACGGCAAACTGGCTGACACTGACGGCGGCGGTGCACAAATGCTGCGCAGCTAGCGCCATTCGACGGCCAACACCGCGGTTCCTGGTGTGTCCGCTATGCCGTGCGTGTGATCATTGCTTGTACAGCCCTCTCGCAGTGTCCGGAGGAAGTATGGTGGGTCTGACACACCGGTGTCAATGTGTTCTTTTTTCCATTTCCAGGAGTGTATAAGGGGTAAGGGCTCCTCCACCGCAGCTTTATTGTGGCCATAGCATTCCGGGAGCGGGTATCCTACTCACTTCTATTTCCGATGGCGTCAACTGTTCGATCTTTCCCTGTGTTGGACAGGAGCCTCACGTACCAAATGCCGCGTTTCATGGCGCTGAAAACGTGCCCTAAGCGTGCCCCTTTGTAAGGACCGGCTTTTTATTCTTTAATATACACATGGACGTCCAGACAATGACACTCCATATCACAATGCTCCTGGTATGTGAAACCTAATCCTCAATCGCGGTAACCAAGGAACCCAATTCAAGGATGGAGGAAGGCTTTTAGTGAAGGGAAGACGCGAGCGGTCGGCCGACCTCACAACCTCCAGCATTTATTAACTATTTGGGTTGCAGCAACCTGGAGCTCCAAGCCTGTGACTACTGTCTAAATTTGCTCAATATACCTAACCAAGTCTCATTGGTGGCCTGATCTCTCAAAAGTGCTTTCACTCGAGTTGATTTTTAATACGGGGCGAAAACTTAAACTAAATAATACGCTTTTGCAGACCCTTCAGGCTCCATTTCTCTTACAAAATTTCGGAAAATGTACCGCTCAACACACCACGTGGCAAAGGATACGACAACTGAGTCCAGTACCACGTAACCCCCTCGAAGTGTTAACATGGAGTTCAAACTTAACAGTAAACCACAAAACGGATTCTAAGTCGCTGATATTCTTCACTGAGAGTTGCTTAATACCCTGGAGCAAAAAGCCCATACAATGAGCCAATTTACCAGAGGTACCCCCAGCTGGCAGCTGTACCCGCCCTAACACTTCACCACAGCTTTCGAGCATTACTCGTCCAGGTGAGGCTTCCTGCTCGCCACTCGCCGTTCCCGAGTCATCTAAACCAAGGCGGCATACACTAGCTTGTAAATCCCGCACCTGCGCATTCAAAATTTCAGCGAGTCTACCCTCCTCGGAACTAAATTTAAACTGCCGAACAGCGCAGGAACGATTGCCCCATTGAATTACTTCGGCTTGGATCCTATAAAATTATTCACGGGTAGGTTGACTAGTTTCTAAAAGGTCTACATTTTTGCCTTGAGGCCGATACGACAGCGGCGCAGTCAACTACTGCGGTGCCCATCACGCCTACGGCGTCAAGGTGAGAGGCATCGGGCTGTCCAAGGCTGTACGCAGACGATGCACTAACTCGTTGACACTTCCATCAGGCGGGAGTTGTTGTATCCTGGTATCATGGGCTAAATGATCTTCCTTATGAAGGGAAATACCAGGAAAAAGGCAGGACACCATGCTTGGCAGTCCTCCTGCAAATGGAACAGAATTGATTACAACAATAAGATAACGCAATAAAAAAACTGCAGTGACTAAAATAATAACCCAGGAAATGGTCAGTGATGCGATAGGGACAGTCATCTAATCTTAAGCCAGAAAATCACGTACTGAACGACCATTGAAATCTGACCTTTCAGAGTGCGGCTTAACAAAATCAAACACGTGAAAGGATTGGGCCGGAATTTTAAGTACACATCATTTACCATTTGATAAACTTTATTTCCATTTAAGAAGACGCTATATATACCATGAGAAAATTTCTGAGAAAAGCTACAAAAACATTAATCGAGAGTTTGGATAACGGCAACAGATACAAAATGACAGAGTGCTATTTATCAAATTATAACTCATTACAGACGAGCCCCTAAACCTGGAAACCTCTAATGTCAAATTTTATTATCGGACTATGTTGTGTCTAGACAAGACAGGCTAGACACAATGCGAGGAAGCCGAAAGCCACGCGCTTAAACTCACGCAGGCTGGCGTGAGGTCTGAAACAGGATACGTAATGAATGCTATAAAGAAAAGTACGTAGCTTCTGGAATACTTAACTTTAATCCATATTTGTAGAACATCGCTCTTGATGATACATTAATAGAGTCTCAATATCTATACTGGTAATGGCGCCTTGCTAGGTCGTAGCAAATGTAGCTGAAGGCTATGCTACTATCGTCTCGGCGAATGAGAGCGTAATTCTCAGTGAACCATAGCTAGCAACGTCGGCTGTACAACTGGGACGAGTGCTAGGATCTGTCTCTAGACCTGCCGTGTGTCGGCGCTCGGTCTGCAATTACTGACAGTGGCGACACGCGGGTCCGTCGTATACTAGCGGACCGCGGCCGATTTAAAAGCTACCACCTAGCAAGTGTGGTGTCTGGCGGTGACACCACATTCCTCCCCCGCAAATCGGCGGACGGTTGTGTTATAAGGCTTCCGCCCGCCGTGGGGAGGACCCCATGTTGACGTATGCGACGAGGTGGGGAGCCTAACAACAGGCGAGGCTGTGCCACCCGCACCCGGCCATTCGGTCCGAGAGGAGCTAGGAAACGCCTGAAAACCTAGTCCAGGGTGCACGCCAACATGAGATGTATGCGCCCGTAGAGAGTCAGGAGGGGCGGAAGGGTCGACCTCCATCGAGTCGGAGCATCCGACTGGCGAAGACGACAGATGGTCCGGAGCGGGCAAGAGTTCCATGGCGGAGGACAACTGGTCACGGGAAGCGATCGGCGGCGCGTGACCCAGAGAGGCGTCCGGCGGCTGCAGCGACGCGTCCACTGCGGGCGTCGCCGGCGAGAGAACAGGCGGCGGCGGCGGCGGAGGCGGCGGCGGCGGAGGCGTTGCGTCGCCATGGGGCAAAATGGAAGGCATCGTCGGTAACACCTGGGGATGAGGCGAGCCAGTAGATGGGTCCCCAGGGCGCTGACCGGACGGCACCGTCGCTGAAAGCAGACGGGGAGCGGCAGAACCCGGGCGACGACAGAGGCGCAGCTGATTGAGATGCCGACGCACCTCAGCAGAGGCCCCCAAAACCAGATACATCGCGCGGCCGAGGCAGCGAAGAATGCGCCCTGCGAGCCAACGCCGTGAACCGCGATAGTTGCGATAGTATACAACGTCGCCAGGAGCAAAAGCAGGTGGCTGCCGCTGCACAGGAACCTGAGGCGGCGGATGCAGCAAAGACATCAAGGTTCCATGAGGACGACCATGGAGCAACTCAGCCGGCGAGCGACCATCGCGGGGCGGAGAGCGATAAGAGGACAAAAAGAGCAACAACGCGTCCTCCAGAGAATGCGACTCTTTCAACTTCAACATCCGTGACTTGAAAGTCCGGACCAATCGTTCAGCGGCACCGTTCGATTGAGGCGAAAACGGCGCGGACGTCAGATGTTGAATACCATTGGCCTTGCAGAATGACTGAAATTCTGCGGACATGAATTGTGGGCCATTGTCGGAAACAGTAGTCTGTGGAAGACCTTCTACGCAAAAGATAGCGGACAACACTTGGATGGTGGCAGAAGACGTCGTGGAAGACATCCTGACAACAAAAGGAAAATTACTGAAGGAATCCAACACAACCAACCACCGAGCATTCCAGAATGGACCAGCAAAATCGATGTGTAAGTGTTGCCAAGGGGAAGCGGCTTGTGGCCATGCAAAGAATTTCCGTGGTGGCGCGGATTGTTGTTCGGCACACGCCATGCAAGAAGAGCACACATTCGTAATCACAGCATCGATTCCGAACCAAGTACAGTGCTGACGAGCAAGTTGTTTCGTTCGCACTAAACCCCAATGTCCTTGGTGGAGAAGCCGTAAGACAGAGGACCGTAACGAACGTGGGACCACGACCCTGGACTGATCATTATCAGAACGCAACAGCAAAACACCACGTCGTACAAAAAGTCTCTCCTTGTGAGCAAAAAATCGGCGAACCAAAGGATTCTCGATCTGTGACTTTGACAAGGGCCATTGCGTAGCAACAAAACGCAAAACGGTAGCAAGGACAGGGTCAGCAGCTGTGGCTGTAGCTACACGACGAAAATCAATCGGAAACGATTCGACCACGTCATCGGTTTCCGCATCAATGAACATGCAAGCAAGTTCGGAGGAATCGAATGCTCTATCGTCGGCAACAGGCAAACGGGACAACGCATCGGCGTTTCCGTGCTTAGCAGTGGACCGATACAAGATATCGTAGCGGTACTGCGAGAGGAAAATAGACCAGCGAATGAATTTCTGCGCTGTACGTGGAGGTACAGGCTTGGTCGGATGAAAAAGCTATGTCAAAGGTTTGTGGTCTGTGATGATGGTAAAGTGACGACCATACAAGAATTCGTGAAACTTTGTAACACCAAACACGAGAGCCAAAGCTTCTTTCTCTATCTGTGAATAATTTCTTTGCGCAGACGACAGAAATTTGGACGCAGAGGCAATAGGGCGATCATGCGAACCATCTTTGTGCGCAAGCACAGCACCGATCCCGAAATCTACCATCAACAAAAGGGGTTTCTGGGGATCGAATGGCGTAAGGTAAGCATTAGAAAGCAACGCCGATTTCAACTGGCGAAATGCGCGATCGCATTCCGTCGACCAGACGAACGGAACACCTTTACGGCGTAAGCGATGAAGTGGTGCTGAAATGGAAGAGCCATGGGGGATATAGCGATGGTAATAATTTATTTTACGCAGCACACTCTGTAGCTGCTTCAAATTCTGCGGCGAAGGCAAGTCTTGTATGGCACGAAGGTGCTCTGGACTGGGATGTATGCCTTGGGCATTGAGTACATGTCCCAGATATGGCAAATCACGAGCAAAAAACACACATTTGTCCGTCCGCAAGCGAAGACCATTTTGTCGCAAGACCTGAAATAATGTTCGGAGATTGTCTAAATGTTCGTCTTCTGTCTTTCCGGAGATCACAATATTGTCCAGATAGTTTGCAGCAGTAGGGACCGACGCACAAACAGTTTGTAAATATTGCTGAAACAATGCAGGGGCGGATGCACACCCGAATGGCAGTCGTTTGAATCGGTACAAACCAAGGTGCGTGTTAACCACCAATACGCGCTGGGATTCTTCGTCCACCGGTATTTGCAAGTACGCATGTGCTAAGTCCAAGTTCGAAAAATATTTACCCGGGCACAGTTTGTCAAAAAGAGCTACCGGGCGGGGTAAAGGAAAAGTTGCAGCCGCTAGTTGAGGATTCACTGTTGCCTTGAAGTCCACACAAAGTCTCAATCTTCCGGAAGCTTTTTGCAAAATGACTAAGGGTAAAGCCCAGAGAGAAGCCTGCACACGTTCAATTACACCTTGTGATTCCAATTCGTGTAATGTTTTTGCGACCTCATCGCGCAATGCGTGGAGAACATTGCGCGCTCTGAAAAATTTTGGTTGCGCGTTTACTTTCAGGTCCAAATGTGCTTCGTAGTTCTTAGTGCAACCAAGGCCCGGTGCAAAAATGTCTGCAAATTCTTCACAGAGACGAGAAACACTGGCTGAAGGCGCAGTCTGGTTCACTGAGAGGACCTGATTGACTATAGACAAGTTAAACAACTGAAATAAATCTAAACCAAACAAGTTCACTGCAGAAGAAGAACGAAGAACATAAAATGACACAAGTTTTGTTTGTCCCTTGTATGTTGCAAGAAGGCTGCACTGTCCTAACACAGGGATCTGCTGTCCTGAATATGTAGTTAGCTTAACATTTGCGGCACGCAACAGAGGTTTGCCCAGCTGTTTGTACGTGTCTTTATTGAGCAATGAAACTGCAGCTCCGGTATCGAGCTGGAATGGTATCACGTTGCCATTAATTTCCAAGTCTACAAAAAGTTTATTGTCCTGCTGACGACAAGAGCGACTGTCTCGTGCAACGTGAACTGACACTGGTACAGAATCACTTTCGACTCTACGTGATTTCCGTCGACGTCGACGCACACTTGTTGTGGGACGAACACAGTCACTGTTAGAGAGAGAAGCACTGGGTGGAGTGGAATTAACGACATGAATTTCCATGGGCGAAGGTTCACGAGCCCGAGTATTCTTGGTTCGATTCCGGCGCGAAGCCAAGGGCCGGGAATGGTTGTGAGTGTCCGATCTGAGCTTTTTCTGGCAAACACTTTGAACATGACCTTTCTTATTACAGAAAAAGCAAATAGCTTGGCGTGACGGGCAATTCTCACGCGAATGTCTAGTAGCACACCGTGGGCATGATTTCACTGCATTTGCTTGCTTGCGCGGCACACGTGGTGGAGGGCCAGGCGGCAGCTGCGCGGGCGAGCGCGAGGGCTGTTTACAGTTCCGTGCAGCTCGTCTGGCGGGCCGGTTAATGTGACACACAGCTGGCGAAGTTTCAAATGATTCCTGAGCAAAGTCAAGTGTGTCTTGCCTATCCAATATGTCCATCACTTGTTGAAGAGAGTGATTGACTAGTTTCAAAATCTGTTCCCTTATGCGAACATCAGAAAAGTTCTGTGCAATTGCATCACGCACCATAGTATCTGAATAAGGGAGTCCACATTCACACTCAAAAGCACAATCTCTTGTAAGGCCTTGCAATGTTGCAACCCACTCCCGATTAGTCTGACCGGCCATACGTTTTGTACGAAAGGACGCATACCTTTTTGCAACTACATTGAGAGATTCCTTGAAATAGGCATCTAAAGCAGACAAAATTTCTTCGTAGGACAGAGTTGCTACGTCGCGTTGGGGAAACAATTTCACTATCACACGGTAGGTGGACACACTGACACAAGAAAGGAGATGAGGCTGCCGCTCGTGACCTTGAATTCTGTAGGCGGCGAGATGGAATCCAAATTGGCGTGACCATTCCGTCCAGCTTTCCACTTCCGCATGAAAATTACGGAAAGGTGGTGCAACTGCGTGTTGTGGCTGCGGTAGCGATGAAGCGGCGGCGGCCGCATCGTTTTCCATTGCACGTTGACCCTGGACGAGCTGTCCAAGGGCATCCAATAAGGCCTGCGTCTGCTGATTCTGCAAGCGATAAAATTCGGACAGTTCATCTGGAGATTGTGGCGAAGCCATTACACAAGTAAAGTAAGCAAGTAGAAAGAAGAAGAAGAAGTCCCTTTGTAGACTCGTCGCCAAATATGTTGTGTCTAGACAAGACAGCCTAGACACAATGCGAGGAAGCCGAAAGGCACGCGCTTAAACTCACTCAGGCTGGCGTGAGGTCTGAAACAGGATACGTAATGAATGCTATAAAGAAAAGTACGTAGCTTCTGGAATACTTAACTTTAATCCATATTTGTAGAACATCGCTCTTGATGATACATTAATAGAGTCTCAATATCTGTGCTGGTAATGGCGCCTTGCTAGGTAGCTGAAGGCTATGCTACTATCATCTCGGCAAATGAGAGCATAATTCTCAGTGACCCACGGCTAGCAACGTCGGCTGTACAACTGGGACGAGTGCTAGGATCTGTCTCTAGACCTGCCGTGTGTCGGCGCTCGGTCTGTAATTACTGACAGTGGCGACACGCGGGTCCGTCGTATACTAGCGGACCGCGGCCGATTTAAAAGCTACCACCTAGCAAGTGTGGTGTCTGGCGGTGACACCACAGACTATATACACTTTCACAAAGAATACAGGTTACTAGAACATTAGCGGGCGCATAAGAGTCAAATACAATTTTCCATAACATTTCACAAGGACATTACACATCTGTCCCACTGCGCTGATTCAATACTTAACAACCATTAAACTTAGGAACAACGGCCTGAATTTTAGAATTTAAAGAAATAACAAATAGGAAATGTCAGGACTAGACGTTGCGTCTATATCTTCAGCGAGAAACAAATTCCGGCGCCTCAGCTAACCTCAGAATTCAATGAGTGCCAAATCAAATTTAATATCTGGTGCTGGACCTCCTCTTCTCCCCTCATCCACCCCCATCCCCACGACGATTTTCTTTAACGTTCAATATGAAGGAAACCCAGCAGAGATAAAACCCTTCAGCACAAGGCTTAAGCCATTTAATGCGTATTACATGCTTCTCCTCTTACAAGATTTGACTGACAACACAAAACACAGTAAATATAGCCCTACAGGGCGATTATTATTATTTTCGATTCAGAAACATACAAATTTACAGTAGCCATACACATCAATAAATATTTACATATATATACACAAATTGTATTTATATTACATGTGCCCAGTACTTCGCAACCTCCAAGGCGCCTGGAGAGGCTTGCAGGAGATCAGTCTTCGTGCAGGATGTAGGGCACAATATGCACTGGAGCACGTGGCTTGTGGTTTGTTCTTGTCCACAATCGCAGGACGTATCTTCTGTTATGAAGCCCCATCTCTTCAGGCTGTCTCTGGATCGTCCAACTCCTGATCGTAATCTGTTCAAAGATTTCCACACCAGCCAGCTCTCGTCGTGTCCAGGTGGTAGTTCTTCAGCTTCTGGCGTCTGCAGGTGAGGTGTCGACTCCTTCCATAACTCCAGCCTTGCTTCTCTGGTGAAATGGTGAGCTTCTCGGATGTTCTCAGGAAGCTCTTTCACGATCTCAGCCGTTGCTGTGGTGGATTATGTCCGTCCAGTGGATGGGCACTGTCCTGTTCCTCTTTCAGTCTCTCCTTGTTGGCAGCCACTGTTCTGCGTATCCATGGTGGCGCTATTCCAGCCAGACAGTAGAACTTATCAGTTGGGGTAGGTCTTAAGCAACCTGTCATCAACCTGCAGGTTTCTTTCAGAGCAATGTCTACTTGCATGAGATGACATGTACCAGACTGGAGAAGCATATTCCGCAGTAGAAAAGCACAGTGCCATTGTAGAACAGCGAATAGTTTGTGGATGTGATCCCCACTGTGTCCCCGCTAGTTTGCAAATTAAGTTGTTTCGAGCGGAGATTTTCATTCTGGTGTTCTTGCAGTGAGTTTTGAACGTCAGAGTTCTATCGAGAGTGACTCCCAAGCATTTAGGTGCGTGATGATGCTGGAGTTGGATGCCTGACTATGCAATATGTAGCTGACAATTAGCTTCCCTGTTCCTTAAATGAAAGGCACACACTTGTGTCTTCGAAGGGTTTGGTCTGACTTGGTTCCGATTGTAGTAGCTTGACAGTGTTCTAAGTGCTGTTGTCAGGTTTCTTTCCACTCTTTCAAAGCATGAGCTCTGCGTAGCAAGGGCTAGGTCATCTGCATATAAGAATCTCATTGTGCCTGGGGCCAATGGCTGGTCGTTGGTATAGATGTTGAAGAGAAGTGAAGCCAAGACGCTTCCCTGAGGTAGACCATTTTTCTGCGCCCTCCAGCGACTGCGTTGTCCTTGAAATTCAACAAAAAACCTGCGGTTTTGGAGGAGGGTGCTGAGTAATCTAACGACGTGGGCGTTGTTGATCATATTGTATAGTTTTGCATGGATGATGACCAGGGCGATGACCTGGCAGTATAAGGAATAACTAAGAATAATTTGTTTGCATCTAGGCACCGCGTCTACTAAATACAATGAAGTGTGGCCAAACCAACTGCGAAGCGTCCAAAGCCAGTACCGTTCTAGCCACATTACATAAACTACGAAACCAAAAGTGTGAATAGTTTACAACAGGAATAGCTCCCCATACAAATTACAAAAACTCGGCCAATCAAAAAAAAAAAAATTACACTTTTAAAACAAGGGGTACCACAGTGCTACATAATAAATGGTCGCTTGGGCGCTTATAATGAGAAAAACACCAGTTACCTGAAAGAGCTACAACTGCAGATTATAGTTACGTAAGTTAGCGAGCGCCGACCTGCTCGGCGAAGATGGTACAGGTTGGCATGCCGTGTAGAAGCACACCTGCAAAGGCAACACGGTCCAGAAGTCCCGTAAGGCGGCATACCACACGGTTCACGACGCTGGCACAGACTAGGAAGTCCGGGTCACCACTGTACACTCAACACTGCCGCCGTTACACAGCCAAGCGAGATGGCTAAGGCTGAGTGAACATCTTATAGCACATACGCAATGTGGGTGCCGGGCTGCAGCAACATTGCCCCAACGGAGACGTATTTCTCCCCTCTCCCCTGCCAAAAAAGGAGCGTAATATGATGACATAGGTTTCTGATTTGACACGTTCTCAGAACTGCTGATTATCTGCTGAGTGTAAATACACTCATTAGACAGAAGTTACCAGATACCTAACATAGTGTCAGACCTTCTTTTCCCAGGCGTACTGCAGAAACTCAACAAGTCGTTGGAACTCCCACGCAGAAATCTTCAGCCGTGCTGCCCCTACAGCCGTAGATAACTGCGGAAGTGTTGCAGGTGCAGGAGTTTGTGCATAACAGACCTCTCGATTACGTCTCACCGATGTTCGACGCAATTGATGGTGGTCGATCTGGTTGGCCGAAACATTCTCACGAACAGTCCAGAGTGCTCTTTAGACCAGCTGTGGTCCGGTGACATCCCGCATTGTTGTTTGGGAACACGAAGTCCGTGAGTGGCTGCAAATGGTCTCCATTATGGAGCCACCACCAGCCCTCACAGTGCTTTGTTGACTACTTGGATCCATGGCTTCGTGAAGTCTGAGCCACACTGGAATCCTACCATCGGGTCTTACCAGCTGAAATCGGGACTCATCTGATCAAGTCACGGTTCTCCAGTCGTTTAGGGTCCAACTGATACGTTCAGTAGCCCAGTAGTCCCGCTGTTAACAAAGGCACCCGCGTCGTTTGCCTACTGCCATCACCCATCTACGCCAAACGGCAGCACTCTGGTAACGCATACGTTCGTCGTGCGTCCCACATTGATTTCTGCTGTTATTTCAGTTAGTGTTGCTTATCCGTTAGCAGCTCGCCGTCGTTAAATTAATTCCGCCGGCCACTGCGTCTTGCGTGGTGAGAGCTAACGTCTCAAATTTGGTATTCTCAGCACTCTCTTGACACTGTGAATCCTCTCTGTAAGCAGAGTGATGATTCATTGCTTCTCTATGGGGTCTGAGGATACCGAAGTGCTTCTGTATGAACTAATGCTTGAGCTGATGAGTTCAGTTTCCATTCCTGCCTTATGCTCAAACAGAAAGCTTGATTCGTTTTCTGTGTTGTACTGAAGTAGTTTCAGCTGTAGGGATTCACAGACTGTGTTATACATCCACTGCATAGAGAGAATTTATCGAGAAGCAACGTACAGGCTCTGCATTGCGACAAACTGCACCAAGCAGATCGATGCTGATGTACAATTCATCACAGCAGTGTAATCGGTGATACATGCGGATGGGAAAAGTATCACAGCATTGTTGTTTTGACTTCCATTTGCTCGTTCGCTGAGCTGTTTACTGTCAGTGCCATTCGGGGTGGACGTCTTTTGTTTCATTGGGATAACCAGTATCAACGAAGTCAGTGTGCCCGTCTAATTAAAGGGAGCGGGATTTTTGAGGAAATTAACAGGTGTTCTTCCAATCTCAAAGATAAAGTAAGTGTAGGATTTAACATTCTGTATTTCTGCATGTTTTTTTATTTGAAAATAAATAATTTTTGCGGTATCTTATTACAGTCATTCTAGTTTGGTTCTGTTCTACCTTGTCGAGCTACTAATTAAGCTAGGGGTAAAACATCAGTAGATCTAGACACCTCATCTAATGTATTGCTCTAGATGTAAATTGTCAGTGGCAGGGCTGTTTCGAACTCAGTAATAGGCGTGATATTTCCTTTGCAGACGCAACATTAGACAGCTATAAGCACACATGCGACATCCACACTACAACACCTTGGCGTGTAACTGTGCGGGCGGGAATCTCCGAACGAGGGAAAACATGTATGCCTGCATAACCACGTTGCTTCACCTTACATTCAAACGTAACGGCCAGGAAACGTTAAGGAAATTCACCATTTTGAGCATTTTCTACCTTAACGAAACGGAGACTGTGAAACTCACTCTTTCCCCTCCATTTGACTGTGCTCCATGTAAACAATCATTCGGTGATGCATGTTGTCTGTGGAAAGCTACTCTAATTTCACAAACTGTGCTATTTAGTTTTATGAATTGTTACTTAAAGATCCGTCGAGATTCCGATTATTATCATTGAGTTTGAAATTTTGTCGGTATTCTATGGTGGGAATTTCCAAATTAATTCTCTATGGTTCTCTTTCTTTCTGATGAGACTTGGCCAGTACAGCCGTTGTGGTCGCGCCCTGGTCGTTGTATGCCCTCAAAAAGTGTCTGTGTTACAACCGCCCCTCAAGGGTACGGATTTGGGAAAACAGCTGTCCGCTCTGGAAACCGAGATCCTTGTCTACAGATCATACACAGTCAACATCCAAATAGACACGAAATTTTAAATACCCAAGCCACAACAATTAACAACACAAACAAAAATCTACGCTTCTTGTAGAACTATGTCTGTCCATAAATACACTTTCCAAAATCTTATGCGCAACCAGAGAAGCAAGTTCCGTTGGTGACACTTGTCACTTGCAGCCAATAACTGCTTTGAAGGTTCGTGGCATATTAAAACTACGTAACGGACGGAGACTCGAACTCAGGACCTTTGCGTTTAGCGGGCAAGTGCTCTAGAGTGCCCGCATAAAGCAAAAGTCCCGAGTTCTAGTCTCAGTGTGGCACACAGTCTTAATATGCCAGGGAGTTTCATACCAGCGCACACTCCGCTGCAGAATGAAAATTTCATTCTGGAACAACGGGAGAATTTACCAATGGTTTCTCTTTAAATTGGAATAAGTGTTTCCTAGGTTCACCTTGACGCTGTTTATACTGTGGTAAGTAGCGGCAGCTGCCGTGTAAGAAAACAAGAGCACGTAAACACCCCAACTTTCGACACCTTGTGGATATAGTGGCTATTTTTTCTTTGAATGCTGTTAAACGTACATAAATGTTGCAATCTGAAAGTTACGGTCTTAAATCTACCGCACTACTCCTCCCCTAGACTACGTGAAACTTGGCATCAGGGTCGTTACAACACCTTCAGTTGTTCACGTTTTTAGTAGCTTTTGCGCATGCGCAACTCCCGTGACGTAATTGCGTTACAGGACAAATATACACGGATTTGATAAACAATGTGCACGGCTGACGATGTGCACAGCTAACTCTTCTCACTCAACTGCAAGTTTACATCAGCGACGCCAGATGGTTACTCACTGTGGCAGACTTTTATTCCCGTTTGCTCGGCATAAATCCTGCTAGATGATGGCACTCACTATATAGTAAAATTAGACTGGACGTCAGTATATGTTAAAGTTGTACTGACAGAAAAACTATTTTGTGGGTTAATAAATGAGTTATAGAATATTAATTTACGAATTTTATCATACGGTGATCCATTTGAGGGGGTGAGAATCATAAGGACATAAAGCACATCACCGTCGAATGTAGGATTCTAGCATTTATTCATGCTTCTGAAATCTGTTGATCTTATGCTGAGTCAGGTTTACCTGTGCTATAGGCCAACACTGTATATACGAAAATCCACGAGAAGCCGTACCACTGGTTTCTGTGATATTCACTTAAATGTGGCATCGATGGCGGTAAGCTTTAGGCCCTTATGTATCTCAGCGCCTCATTTGGATTCTAGTCAAGTGACCATGTTGGTAGACATTACTACTTGAGTTTAATCATTTCCGCAAACGGCAGTTTGTGTTTGGAGTTGGTTGTTTACTGTGCGGGAATCGGCTTTCGTGTGTAGCCTAATCATGAACTGCGTTCAATCTGTTTGAAATGCTAACAGGAAAGTAACGCCGTGAGGCCGAGTTGTGAGCGGTGATCGGGTAGCTTAGTCGGCGCCGTCACGGTAGCTCAGCGCGTTCTGTCAGATAGTTAGATACCGTCTGTAATAAAAAAAAGAAAAGAAAAACTAACTGAACGGATCAGCGATGAACTTAAACAGGTGTCATAGGACGTCCGCCTCGAAAAAATGGAACGGACAATACCGAAAAAAATGAGATCAGAAACAAAAAAAAAAAAAAAACAAAAAAAAAATAAAGTTCCGTCGGTAGAGCACTCGCACGCGAAAAAGCAAAGGTCCCAACTTCGAGTCTCAGTCTGGTACACAGTTCTAATCTTCTGGGAACTTTTTTAACAGCGCACACTCTCCTGCAGTGTGAAAATGTGAAAACTAAATTATCAGGAAAAGTTAGGATCCCTTGATTGATAAGAGTGACGAAATCAAATAAGCGTGTCTACAAACGAACATTTCACAAGGGAAGTGTACAGTTATCACAATTTGTTGTGCAGGTCATCATCATCAGTGTTCTGCCAAAAGGCAGGTCTTCACATGGTAGTTCTCCAGGCTGTCCGGTCTTCTGCCATCCTCTTCAGGTCTGCATAATTTCCTCTTCCCTTCATGTCGTCTATCACCTTGTATCTCCTTCTTCCTGTCAGTCTTCTACCACAAACCAATTCTTCCAAAGAATCGACTAGCAAGCACTCCATTCTCAGTGAATGTACCAACCAGTTCATTTTCCTTTCTCTTACAACCTTCAGCAGACATCTTCTCTCACCAACCCTTTCCAATACTCTTTCAGTACTCATTCTTTCCATCCAGCTTATTCTCTCCATTCTCCTCCAAATCCACATCTCAAATGATTCTGACCTTTTTTCATCCTGTCGTCTCAGCGTCTATGTTTCTGCCCCACATAGTGTCATACTCCAGATAAAATATATGCCAAGTCTTTTCTTTAGACCCTTATCTAATTTGCCACGTAAGAGTCTCCTCTTTCTGTTGAAGGCCTCCTTCGCTTTGGCAATTCGAGTTTTCACCTCCTGGTGACACCTCAAGTCTTCAGTTATTGTGCTTCCGAGATATTTAAATTCACTTACTTGGCTAATGGTAGATTGCCCTATTTTAATATTGGACAGTCTGCGTCTTGTACTGGTGACCATACTCTTTGTTTTTGCTGTGTTTATTTGCATCCCATATTCCACACAAGCTTCATTCAGATCTTTGAGCATGTTATTCACTGTCTGCTCACTTTGTGCCACTAATACCATGTCATCAGCAAATATTATACATTCTATTCTCTTTCCACCAATTCATGTTCGTCTTTTCCCATCTAAGCTCCACGCAATAATCTGTTCGAGGTATACAGTAAACAACAGTGGGGAAAGGCAACAATCATGTCTAACACCTCGTCCAATGAAACTTCATGGCAGATTAAAACTGTGTGCCCGACCGAGACTCGAACTCGGGACCTTTGCTTGTCGCAGGCAAGTGCTCTACCATCTGAGCTACCGAAGCACGACTCACGCCCTGTACTCACAGCTTTACTTCTGCCAGTACCTCGTCTCCTACCTTCCAAACTTTACAGAAGCTCTCCTGCGAACCTTGCAGAACTGACACTCCTGAAAGAAAGGATATTGCGGAGACATGGCTTAGCCACAGCCTGGGGGATGTTTCCAGAATGAGATTTTCACTCTGCAGCGGAGTGTGCGCTGATATGAAACTTCCTGGCAGATCAAAACTTTGTGCCCGACCGAGACTCGAACTCGGGACCTTTGCTTTTCGCGGGCAAGTGCTCTACCATCTGAGCTACCGAAACACGACACACGCCCGGTACTCACAGCTTTACGTCTGCCAGTACCTCGTCTCCTACCTTTGGAAGGTACTGGCAGAAGTAAAGCTGTGAGTACAGGGCGTGAGTCGTGCTTCGGTAGGTCAGATGGTAGAGTACTTGCCCGCGAAAGGCAAAGGTCCCGAGTTCGAGTCTCGGTCGGGCATACAGTTTTGATCTGCCAGGAAGTTTCATATCAGCGCACACTCTGCTGCAGAGTGAAAATCTCATTCTGGACCTCGTCCAATGCTGCTTCCTTCTGACATTTCATTTCCAATCCTTATCCTTACTTTCTGGTGTAAATATAGATTCTGTATCAGTCGTCTCTCTTTCCAATCTACTCCTTTCCTCTTCAGAATATCCATTAGCTTGTTCCTCTGAACTCTGTCAAAAGCCTTTTCTAAATCTATAAAAACAGCAATGATTTCTCTACCCTTTTCCGTATATCTTTCCCCTATAGTTCTTAACAGGCCAATAGCATCTCTTGTTCTTTTTCCTCTTCTAAATCCGAACTGCTCCTCTGCAATCCATCTATCCAGCTTGCCATATAACCTTCTATTTAACACTCTTAGCAAGACTTTAGCTGCATGAGAAATTAGACTGATGGTCCGGTGCTCTTCACATTTTTCAGTGTTTCTATTTTTCTCTATTTGTATCATAACTGTTGCAACGAAGTCCTCAGGCCATTCCCCTTTGTCATATATCCCGTTACAGAGGTAGACTATTTCTTTTATTGCCTTGTTTCCCAGACTCTTCAACAGTTCTGCTGGCAAATCATCAATTCCACATGCCTTCCTATTCTTCATCTCCTTCAGTTCCTTTTCTACTATCGCTTCCAAGATGGTAAATCCCTTTCCATCTTCCGGTACATATTGCTCCTCTTCAACCTTAATTTCGCTTTGCATTTCATCCCGTTTATACAGACATTCAATATATTCCTGCCATCTGTTCAAAATCTCCTGTGGTTGTTCTGCTAGAGTACCATCAGCTCTTTCTATTTCTATGTTATTCCTTTCTTCTACGTTCAAAAACTATCTCACTAGCCAGTCTATACATCATTGCATACTTTCCCTCTCTCTCTATTTTCTCTCTATCGTTGCATTTCTGTTTCATCCATTTTTCTCTTGCTTCTGCAGTTTCTCTTCTTCATTCATTATTCAGTTTCCTGTACCTCTTTTTGCCTTCTTCAGTTTCTACACTTTTCCACTTTCTCCGCTCTTCCATCTTTTTCAACATGTTTTCTATTATCCATTCTTTCCTGGTGCTTTGGGATGCTGTAATTCATAGTACTTCTTTGGCGGAGTCCACGAGTCCTTCGCTCATTTTTATCGATTTGCCATTAACACTTTCATCAACACTTCCTCTTTGCCATTTTTCCATAAATCTGGTCTCCAAATCTGATTCCTTTCCTACCACTTTGAGTCTTTCTATGTTTAGTCATTCCTTTGCTTTACCTCTCTAGACTTTTTTCAACTTCACTTTTATTCTTCCCATCACTAGGTTGCGCAAGTGCAGCGTAAGAATATCTGATTTTCAGCCCGGAAGTAAATACGTGAACTAATATATCTGGTAGGAATCTTGTAGACTGGAGAAGCAGGAAAACTCCAACTTTCACAAAAATATAAAACGGGGAGTTGCAAAAGTTTACACATTATTTCCTTATTGCCCTAAACTGTACTTAATCATCTACAAAACAACAAAACTCCACAAAACTAATTCTTTCTTTCGTCAGATAAGTTGTGTAACTTATTATTACTAATATTAATATTATTATTACTGTTGTTATTATTATTGGCAGTGGCTGTAGTTGTATCATAACTGTTTTACAGCAGATGCAATTAATTACACATTAGTAAATTTATCTGAAACTAAAAATTTTGGAACGTCCAGAACGTATACTGACAAGCCGCCACTGGTGGTAAGGCGAGGGACCCTTAAATAATAACTAAGCTACACTGGCACTATTGTAATTTCACGAGCCACTGGAAGGGGATTACTTTTTGAGACTTTTTGTGTTACAGACTACCGGCTACGCCAAGCTGAACGTGTTCGCGTAGTCCTTGGGCCGGGTTTAGGGATTTTGAGATTGACTTTCTCCAGGGTGGAGCCTCGCTGGGCGACCAGCTGTCTTCTCAGCGAGGGAGCGGAGGGAACTGTCTGGCCACTGACGGCGTTGCCAACGTCTGGAGATGTGCTGTCAGCTAAAGGGCCCTAGCTCCGCTTGTCAGGGGCTGCAGTGGTCCCTGCAGCACATCCTTCGGTGGCTGAGTGGAATGTGTACTCCTGGCGTGGGCCTTGATAGACGTCACCACACAAACACCTGTCGTAGTTATTAATCATACATTCCTTTCCAACTTCCTCAGCCTGGCAGACGACCCCCTATGTAGCAGTCTCTGAACGAGCTGAAGGCGACACACAACTATGTTGGCTCAGCTGCGAACAGACCCATTCCAGGTTCCAAGTTTTTACATTTACTCACGTAATAGAGTATAACACAAACAGCATACATTTGTAAACAAAACATCTTGATTTTCCTTGCAACTAGTTCTCTTGCGGTCACATTTATTCCTATAGTGTCGCCATCTGAGTTGCAGAGTGTCCAGTACTCCGGCAGATACATCAAGAATATTTTTCATTGCCTCAACTAAAAGAAATCCCTCTCACCATTTACCTTTAGTAAAATTGCTAAATATTTTAATGTACTGTTTCCTTTCCTTTTTCTCTTTTCAATGAATATTTTGTGATGTTCTCCTTGTATCTCTCTACTTGCTTGTTTTCCTCTCACCTTAGGTAATCATCGCTGAACAAGTGTTGTCGGCCTGATGCCTTCTTCCCTTGTAATATTATCTCATTTCCTTCACTTTCTGAGTGTCGCTGCACGAACTGGCAGTAAAGGCTAATACTATTGTTGCGTGGCCTCCACTGTTTATTTCCTAAGACCAGCAACTCACTTACACTATTTCCCAATCTATTTAGGTTGTATAATACTCGATTGTGTTTTTAGTTACCCTTTTCCCCCTTAACCTTACCCGATTTCAGGATGCTCACTGTTACAAGTTACCGTAAGCTCTAAACTCCTCTCTTCTTCCACATGGCCCCTCTACATATTTAAAGGTTAACAATTTAAACTACTGAGAGCCTTGGGAGAGCCAGTCCTGACAAAACTCTGCCATCTGGTGAGCAAGATGTATGAGACGGCGAAATACCCTCAGACTTCAAGAAGAATATAATAATTCCAATCCCAAAGAAAGCAGGTGTTGACGGATAAGAAAATTACCGAACTATCAGTTTAATAAGTCACGGCTGCAAAATACTAACGGGAATTCTTTACAGACGAATGGAAAAAGTGATAGAAGCCGACCTCGGGGAAGATAAGTTTGGATTCCGTAGAAATGTTGGAACACGTGAAGCAATACTGACCCTACGACTTGTCTTAGAAAATAGATTAAGGAAAGGCAAACCTACGTTTCTAGCATTTGTAAACTTAGAGAAACCTTTTGACAATGCTGACTGGAATTCTCTCTTTCAAATTCTGAAAGTGGCATTGGTAAAATACAGGGAGCGAAAGGCTATTTACAATTTGTACAGAAACTAGATGGCAGTTATAACAGTCGGCGGACACGAAAGGGAAGAAGTGGTTGGGAAGGGAGTGAGACAGGGTTGTAGCCTCTCCCCGATTTTATTCAATCTGTATATTCAGTAAGAGGTAAAGGAAACAAAATAAAAATTCGGAGTAGGTATTAAAATCCGTGGAGAAGAAATAAAAACTTTGAGGTTCGCCGACGACATTGTAATTCTGTCAGAGACAGCAAAGGACTTGGAAGAGCAGTTGAACGGAATGGACAGTGTCTTGAAAGGAGGGTATAAGATGAACATCAACAAAAGCTAAACGAGGGTAATGGAATGTAGTCGAATTAAGTCGGGTGATGCTGAGGGTATTAGATTAGGAAAGGAAACACTTAAAGTAGTAAAAGAGCTTTGCTATTTGGGGAGCAAAATAACTGAGTGTGGTCGAAGTACAGAGGATATAATATGTAGACTAGCAATGGCAAGGAAAGCGTTTCTGAAGAAGAGAAATTTGTTAACATCGAGTATAGATTTAAGTGTTAAGAAGTCGTTTCTAAAAGTATTTGTATGGAGTGTAGCCATGTATGGAAGTGAAACATGGACGATAAATAGTTTGGACAAGAAGAGAATAGAAGCTTTCGAAATGTGGTGCTACAGAAGAATGCTGAAGATTACATGGGTAGAGCACATAGGTAGTGAGGAGGTATTGAATAGAATTGGGGAGAAGAAGAGTTTGTGGCACAAGTTGACTAGAGGAAGGAATCGGTTGGTAGGACATGTTCTGAGGCATCTAGGTATCACCAATTTAGTATTGGAGGGCAGCGTGGGGCGTAAAAATCGTATAGGGATACAAAGAGATGAATACACTAAGCAGATTCAGAAGGATGTAGGTTGCAGTAGGTACTGGGAGATGAAGAAGCTTGCACAGGATAGAGTAGCATGGAGAGCTGCATCAAACCAGTCTCAGGACTGAAGACCACAACAACAACAATTTAAACATAGTCGGGTGTTTCGCTGTCCCCAATTTGCGAGTGTGTTAGCTTGCTCTGTCGTGAATCTTGTTCTACTCAAATTGATTGGGCCCAGTGAGCGCAAGCACATGTGTGTTTGTGGGTGTGTTTCTTTTGTCTTTTGGCATAGTTATCCAGTGACACTGCTCTAATGTTTTGGGAGGACTTCATTGAGGTAGTACAATTCTCACAATCGATGTGCCTTCGACAGACAGCGCCGGTTACAGCCCGTGAGGCACAGCTGTGGCCTGCCTAGGGTGTCCTGCACCAACGGGAACAGCCCCCACGCTGTTACTTCTATTTTCTTTCGGGAGACGCATCCTCTTCTCCGAAGTACGTCCCTCCTCAACAGCTTCTGAAGGTATTTCTTCCCCTTCCTTCACGACTTGGAACGTACAGTAAAGGACAGTTTCAAATTACAAGTTAAATCTTGATAAAGGTAACGTAATATCCTCGGCGTACACATAAATAACATAAATAAAAACAGCCTCACTCTTATACTTAATACACAATAAAATTTTAACTGACCAAGAAACTAGCACAATAAACACACAAGGCTTCAGATATTAGGGTTAGTAATCTATAAACTGAAGAGTGTTTAGCAGACAAACTGCTTAATTCTGTAAATGTTCTGGATTCCTCTCTCTGCACCAGTATCAGAGTCGGCAACAATATAAGGATGGTCGCCCAGTACTTCATCTACTTGGCAGACACCGTCGTATAAAAGGCAGGACTTGACCATTATCTATTCAATTTTGTCAGACCGGTGATGGTAGAGACTTTCCTAATTGTTTGTCGATCGCCGGTACGGTGGTGTCATACCTTTTCTTGATGCTTCCTTTCGTCTAATTCTTCTGAAAGCATCTGACAGCTTTGACTGCAAATCTCCTTCTGGGAATGGGAGTAATGGCGTCGCTGCTCTCTCTGACCTCTGCAGCACGAGATCGGCTGCGGGGTAGCCCGCGGAGTCGTGTATTAGATTATTTATAATCTCCCAGTAGTGCGGGACGTGTTCCACCCATCTTGTATGTTTTCTCGATCACTGAGTTCTCGTCAGTTTTCCGACGTCTCGGAAACAACGCTCAGTTGGACTGGTCGCTGCATGGTGCACACTAGTTCTGTGTGCAGTGATTCCTGTCTGCCGTATCTCAGTAATACAAGCGCGCGCGGGAGTAGCTCAGTTGTGGCCGCTAGTTTTCCGAACGCAAGTCCGCAGTCGCAACCTCCTCCAGCTGCGGAGTGGTTTCTCCCTCAGTTAGCTCAAGAACGCGCCGACTGTGCCTGGAGTTTCGCTTTGTGCCCCGGGCGTTGCTAAACTGCGTCGGCGTTGCGTTTCTTTCGGACTGGTTTCTGTGCCGGCCGTCGTTGCCCAGTCCCCGTCCACAGTGATCGCTCGTCTATCCGGACCGATTTGCATTCCGATTGTTACTGTAGACTGATTAAAATTACTTGACGACTGACACGTGTTGCAGCTGCTTTCCACAAATCAGAGCGCTAAACGTCACGCTTGAGCCGTTCCCCGTTGCCACACTGCCACAACAATTGATCAGTTCACTTGCTGTTCCTTGCCCGGCACTCCTTATTGTTGTGGTTGGATCCCCAATCATGGATCTCGCACTTTCATTTCGTTTTTCATCCATACGTGATAACCACACCACATACATGGTTATATCGCGTACCGGTTTAACATGTAGTCAAGCAACTCAGTCTAATACACCACACTCATTCACGTGCCTTCTACCGGCGAGTCTGATTCCGTCTCGCGATGATAGCCGGATTGACTCTAAATTGCGGCACGTTCGTGAATTTTACATTATATTAAGTTTGCTGGGAGCTGACAATTTATCAGTGACACACCTTACCACGAGATCTTTACTTTCACGTTGCGGAGTAGTACAATCTTCCATCTCCCCAGCTGAAATGGCCGCGCCATAGGTGTCCTGGGAAACAGTGTGGTTTCACGTTAGTATTCCTATCCTCCCAATCGAAATCGCCTCAGTGTGTTATAGGGCCACTCACAATCTGACCCCGACCAACGAACGGCTCTATCACATTCGGCTTTGTTCGACTGGGCCTTGCGACACATGTCATGAACCTGATACATTATCACACCGCTTTGTCTCTTGTGGACGAGAATTCTGGCATTGGATCTGCGGACAACTGGATTTTCTTAACCGAACAGCAGAAACAGCTTTACTCGGTTGAACTTCTTCTGTGACCGGACATTGTTTTTCCTCAGACCAAGACAATTTCCAACACCCACAATTCAGTAGGGTGTCATAACGATCCCGAACAAATTGTTTTTCGCCAATATATCGTGAGTGCTCATTGGAAGTGCCAGAGGCTTCCACGTTGTTATGATTTACTTGCAAATACGGTGCACCTTGTCTTTAATCGTCAGGGAATTAGGCAGATTTGCTGTTTTTTTCTTCCTCTGGTGCCTTCTTTCATTGTGTTCTTCCTAGAGAACAGATATGTTTCCTTTTGAGTCCCGAAATTGTGTGTAGCAAGTTTTCTCTCCATAAAACAAATAACTGCAAAAATAAAGAAAAAATGAAGACATATAAAAATGAATAAATACGTGAAATAAATAAAAACAACCTAGTACCACGTCCATGTGAGAGACCAGCACATGGAAGGCGTGAGTGGAGGCATCGTGGCCGACCCTCGGGCCTCGTCTCCTGCCCACCAGCCCACTCCGTCTCCACCCAATCTGCAGCTGACTAAAGATGGCGAAGAAAATAAGAAAAAAACTGTGCAGTGGTTCACGCAAATGGCTGGTAAGCACGAGTTCGAATGTCGGCCCAAAACAAAATTGAAGGAAGCACAGTGATTAGCTTATTGATATGCCATGTGGAAGGTCGTAGGTTAAAGTCTCGTCACATACAAAAGAATCTGATTATCGCTTTTACTTAATTAACTGGTTTAAATATGATCTTTCATTACTAATTCTTTGCCACACCATTTTCATCATCGTACTGACTTTTATTTGCTCTTATTTTGCTACCTATCATTCTTTCTTCATCGAATTTGCCTGTGTAATCCATAATTTGCAACCTGGTGCCAACGAGGGCTGTTTCTTGGTTGGTAACGTAGCTGCTCGTATAGCCATAAAGGATAGTTTCAGATAACCAATGATAGCAAGAAACTGGAGTTTGCATTATCGCTGGAGCTGAACATCCTCTGTCTTGAGTTTCCTCCTAGAGGCTAGCTTTAATATCCGTGAACAAAGCGACCGTGATGTTAGTTCTGCCGCAGATTGTTCATTACCGCTTTCTCGGATACATAACACATCACGAAATGAGGTCTGCCTAGGACACGAGTTTAAATTCAGGTCTACAAAAGACCCGTCGTGGTCTGACAACAGCGTTAGGAATCTTCAACGAAAGCAAGCTCCAGTAAACCCATCGAAGTCATCTGAATAGAAAGTCTGTGACCATAATGGCATTAAAACAAAGAATGACACCGAAAAGGCCGAAGTACTACACATCATCTTTCCAAAGCTGCTGCATAGGTGAAGATCAAACTGTGTTTCATCCTTTAAATCGTTACACGAACGAGAGAGTGACGGACATCGAAATAGGTGACTACGGAATAGAGGAGCAACTGAAAACGGACAACAGGAAAAAAGCCAGTAGATCTGACAGGATGTCAGTTTGATTCTACTCTGAGGATGCGAAAGAAATTGCCTGTCTTCCAGCACTACTGTACCGTATGGCTTTGGACAAGTGAAGTGCTCCTAATGGTCTGTAGAACAGACGTACAAAACCATAGGCCTATACCTCTGACGTCGGTGTGTTGTAACGTTCTGTAACACGTTAAATGTTCGAGTATTATGACATTTCTGCAGACCGAAAATCTTTTTCTTTTTTGTATTTTGCTCCCCCCCCCCCCCCCCCCAAGGCTCCGGGTTGGAAACAGCGTAATCCGCTGCTCTGCAGCCTGCAGATAAAGTTATAAAGCAGAATGAGGAGATATAACAATAAAAAGAGGTGAGAAAACGGTGACTGTTTAAAACTGGTACATTGCGAAAAGGTTGTGAAGAAAACATAAAAAACAAAGAGGCCAATGATGTTGATTAACAACACTTGGGAATTAGGCAGAATTAAAATCACGGTGACAGTCTGGTTTCTCAGCACCTAAAAAAGGGGACGCACAGCACTGAACACTCACAGGAAACTCTATACGATGGAGTACGAAGGTATATGGGTATGGCAGTGGGGACCGAAAATCTCCCCTGTAAGAGTAAACATGGGTTCCGAAGACAAAAGCCGTGTGAAACCCACTTCGCTCTGTCCATCTACGAGACCCAGAAATCAGTTGTAAGCTGCCCGGTGGCGCTGAGGGCACGTGAAGCAGTAAGAGACGTACGACGTTTGCCCAGAAAGTTGTTGTTGTTGTTGTTGTGGTGTTCAGTTCTGAGACTGGTTTGATGCAGCTCTCCATGCTACTCTATCCAGTGCAAGCTGTTTCATGTCCCAGTACGTACTGCAACCTACATCCTTCTGAATCTGCTTAGTGTATTCATCTCCTGGTCTCCCTCTTTGATTTTTACCCTCCACGCTGCCCTCCAATACGAAATTGGTGATCCCTTGATGCCTCAGAAAACCAGAAAGTAATGCACCGAATTTTTTTCAGCCAAAAACGATGATACGAATGCGAAAAGCTACGTATGCATTATCTGAAGCCTCCTGTGTGAGAGCGTCAAGTTTCCGCCGCTTTCGACAGATAGTGTAGCTGCAGGACTGTTTGAAAATGCCGCCTGTAGGTGATGTACGTTACAAGGAACGTGCTGTCATTGAATTTCTAACTGGAGAGAAAGAAACTGTGGGGAATGTTCACAAAGGCTTGTTCAGAGTCTAAGGAGCACTTGCTGTCGACAGATCAGTTAGTCTCTGGGCACGGTCGGTGAGGTCATCAGAAGACAGTTCGGCGCAACTCCACGATTTGCAGCGGTCGGAGAGACCATCTACGGCCGTCACACCTGACATGTTGCAACGAGCTGACGTCATTCGCGAGGACATATGCAGTACGATTCGGCACTTGGCGCCGCATCTGTCAGTCAGCAAAGCAACTGTGGATGCAATTATGCGCACTCAAAGATGCGCAAGATGTGTGCTACATGGGTCCGTCGGTGTCTAACGGTGGATCACAAATCGCACAGAAAAAACATTTGTCTTGAGTTATTGCAAAGTTTTCAAGGTGGGGTGGCCTTCTTGTCCCGGACTGTGACAGGTCATGAAACCGGGGTCCTCCATTTTGAGCCAGAAACGAAACCATAGTCTTTAGAATGGCGCCATTCCCACTCCCCACGGTAGAAGAAATTAAAAAGCAACTGCTGCCGCCCGTAAGGTCATGATCACCGTGTTCTGGGGCTGTGAAGGTTTGATGCCGAGAGGCGGTATCATTAATTCAGAGGCATACGTCAACACATTAACAAAACTCAAGGCCCGATTCCGGCGATTACGGCACCACAGCAACGCAGGAGATGTTCGGCCCCACACAAGTCTGAGAACTGCTGAACACATCGCAAAACAGGGCTGGACAGTGCTACCCCATCCACCCTACAGCCCTGACCTAGCCCCCCTCCCCCCTCCCGCGGACTACCACTTGTTTGTTGTTTGGGCCATTAAAGGATGCAAGTGGAAGACATTTTGAGGGCGATGAGGAGGTGGTTCACACAGTGAAGTACTGACTCCGTCACCAGGACAAAGATTGGTACTGACAGAGCATACACGTCCTTGTTTCGCGCTGGAGGCAGACCATAAAATGGGATGGAGATTACGTGGAAAAATAGGGTTTGTGGATAAAACACGATTCTTTTGTGTATGTAATGCTCATTACGTTCAATAAAGAATTGTTGAAGGAAAAAATGCGGTGCAAATAAATTTTTAAAATTCTAATTAGTTACCATGTCATTTACATCGTCATATTGACTTTGTTATTAACTCTTATTTTGCTACCTATCATTCTTTTTTCATCCAGTCTGCTTTTGTCGTTGAAAATATGCAACCAGGTGCCAACGAGGGCTGCTCATCGGTTGGTGACGTGGCAGCTCGTGTACCCACAGAGGATAGTTTCAGGTAATCAGTGATAGGAAGAAATTACCGCAGAAACTGAACTTCCTCTGTGTGGACGTTGCTACTAGAGGATAGCTTTAATAGCTGTGAACAAAGAGATGGTGATTTTAGGTTTGCCGAAGACTGTAGACCACTGCTACCTCAAGTGAATTACTCATCACGGCATGTGGTCTGCCTAGGACACGAGTTTAAATTCAGGGCTGCAAAAGACCCATCGTGGTCTGACAACAGCGTTAGAAAGCTGCAACAAAGGCAAAACGTGTATCTACGAACCCTCGTATATGAGCGAAGCAGACGTTACTGGGGAATAATTTTAGTCAAGTGAATAAAAGTGGCGCAAATGCGGAAATCCACCGACTTAAGCGCCTAGTAAGGTTTTGAGTATAGAACAACAATTGTGTAAGATGTAAATATTTTTCGTTTAATGTTGCTATCTTACCACAAAAATACACGCATTTACATGGTTTACAATGTGACAATGTTACAACAGTTGACAAACGATCGCATCTCGTCCTCAGAAAGTGAAATAATCCTAACCACAGTAATGGTAAATTTTAACTGGAAGTTTCTTTACAAAATTATTCTCACAACTACATCATGAGGATGGCCAGTACTACGATAAATCATCCGATTCCGGTTTGAAAGATCCATACTATTTACGATGATAATCAGGTCTACATAGGATGGTTAGTTATCTGACAAGTTGAGCAAAAGATTACCCAAGGTCGCTCGAATTCACAGTGGGTGCAAGCTGGTGAACCAACATGTTTACACCTCTGATCACGGTATTTACCTTAGCTGTGAGGAGCTGTCATCTACATGGCTGCTCTCATCCTCTGAAATTCCTATAAAAACTAATTAAGCATTTGATGTTTTTTCCAGCAGAAACTCTCCCTATGTTTCTCATATGTGAGAAAACAAGTACTCATCCATAGTCTTGCAATATGGCGATATGCACACATATTGCTGGAGTAGCATGTACACTCCTGGAAATGGAAAAAAGAACACATTGACACCGGTGTATCAGATCCACCATACTTGCTCCGGACACTGCGAGAGGGCTGTACAAGCAATGATCACACGCACGGCACAGCGGACACACCAGGAACCGCGGTGTTGGCCGTCGAATGGCGCTAGCTGCGCAGCATTTGTGCACCGCCGCCGTCAGTGTCAGCCAGTTTGCCGTGGCATACAGAGCTCCATCGCAGTCTTTAACACTGGTAGCATGCCGCGACAGCGTGGACGTGAACCGTATGTGCAGTTGACGGACTTTGAGCGAGGGCGTATAGTGGGCAGCGCGGGAGGCCGGGTGGACGTACCGCCGAATTGCTCAACACGTGGGGCGTGAGGTCTCCACAGTACATCGATGTTGTCGCCAGTGGTCGGCGGAAGGTGCACGTGCCCGTCGACCTGGGACCGGACCGCAGCGACGCACGGATGCACGCCAAGACCGTAGGATCCTACGCAGTGCCGTAGGGGACCGCACCGCCACTTCCCAGCAAATTAGGGACACTGTTGCTCCTGGGGTATCGGCGAGGACCATTCGCAACCGTCTCCATGAAGCTGGGCTACGGTCCCGCACACCGTTAGGCCGTCTTCCGCTCACGCCCCAACATCGTGCAGCCCGCCTCCAGTGGTGTCGCGACAGGCGTGAATGGAGGGACGAATGGAGACGTGTCGTCTTCAGCGATGAGAGTCGCTTCTGCCTTGGTGCCAATGATGGTGGTATGGGTGTTTGGCGCCATGCAGGTGAGCGCCACAATCAGGACTGCATACGACCGAGGCACACAGGGCCAACACCCGGCATCATGGTGTGGGGAGCGATCTCCTACACTGGCCGTACACCACTGGTGATGGTCGAGGGGACACTGAATAGTGCACGGTACATCCAAACCGTCATCGAACCCATCGTTCTACCATTCCTAGACCGGCAAGGGAACTTGCTGTTCCAACAGGACAATGCACGTCCGCATGTATCCCGTGCCACCCAACGTGCTCTAGAAGGTGTAAGTCAACTACCCTGGCCAGCAAGATCTCCGGATCTGTCCCCCATTGAGCATGTTTGGGACTGGATGAAGCGTCGTCTCACGCGGTCTGCACGTCCAGCACGAACGCTGGTCCAACTGAGGCGCCAGGTGGAAATGGCATGGCAAGCCATTCCACAGGACTACATCCAGCATCTCTACGATCGTCTCCATGGGAGAATAGCAGCCTGCATTGCTGCGAAAGGTGGATATACACTGTACTAGTGCCGACATTGTGCATGCTCTGTTGCGTGTGTCTATGTGCCTGTGGTTCTGTCAGTGTGATCATGTGATGTATCTGACCCCAGGAATGTGTCAATAAAGTTTCCCCTTCCTGGGACAATGAATTCACGGTGTTCTTATTTCAATTTCCAGGAGTGTATATTACAATGCCCTCTCAGTCCTCACAAGACCAATTAACTAACCGCCTGGTCCGTTTCTCCACAGTCGGAGCTCAACGACGCTACAGCTAATATCTAGCTGAATGTCAGCCGCAGTGAATGCAGTGTTCACACAAATTTCTCCTCTGCGTCGTTCAGAGCGTTATGTGCCCCGTTATGCACTTGACGCCAGTTCAGAGAAAAGTCCTCGTAAATTTCACTCTAGTCTTTCTCGTTTCCGAACTGTTTCCCCACCTGGGTACTTTCGTTCTTCACGTCATGGCTGTTTTCGACAAATATGAGCGATCCTGTTATTTTGTGGAAACACTCTCTGCCAATTGCAACGGCTCTACCGTTAAACTGCGCCGAAATCTCGGCACTTTATTCCTTCCTAGTTTGTGCCCACTCCAGACGCCTAAAAGGTACATGCTTACAACATATGTGTAGCACTCGCTGTTCACGTGACCAACTGCATCACTGGTTTTCTTTGTATCCATTTGGAATTGTGAATTGCAGTTTTCTAAAGCTTCTTTCTGTCCTACTTCTGATGGCCCGTTACTTGCTCTCCAGTATTCGTCTGGTCACTGGTTCATGCCACGTGACGCCTCATAAGAGGTTTCCATGGTGCCTCCCATGGTGCAGCCCCTGCTTCTGCCCACACCTGCTTCCACACAAAACGTTTCCTCTCACTGCTAGTTTCACCTTCTGCTTATTGACATGCATTGTATAGGAGCGGTGTGTTAATACCGTCGATTGAGTGTCATCCCGTTTGCTTTACATACTTATAGGCAAATCTGCTCATTACCACTGATGTAAGTTAGGTGTCATATTCACGATGTATAAAACTCTTATGTAAGGTGCGAAATTGACCTTCATTTATTCTGCCACTTTACAGCGTTTGACAAAGGCCAGACTGTTATGGCCCAGTGCCTGGAAGCGGGCATTTCGGTCATCTGTTCACCTGCTACAATTGTGAGCATGTATGGAAAGTGACTGAATAGTGCTAAATCACAAGTAGGTGCCAAGATGTTGGGCGTCCATACCTCATCGCAGAACAGGGATTGGAGGGCTGCCTGCTCTGTGAAGCAAGATAGGCGGCGTTCTGTGGTACATCTGTCGACAGAGTACAGTGCTGGCGCTGGCACAAGTGTTCTGGAACACACCGTTCAGTTCACAGTGTTGAGTATGGTGTTTCGCAGCGAAGGGCCCCAACTTGTACCCACGTTGGCTCACCAACTTCGTCAGTTATGATGTGGGCACGGGACCTCCGAGATAAAACCTGAGATCACTGGAAGCACGTCACCTGGTTGGATTATTATGTGGGCACGAGATCATCGACATTAAGCCTCAGATCATTGGAACCGTGTTGCCTGGTCAGATGAATTCCGTTTATTGCAAAACCAGGTCGATGGTCGTGTCCATCCAGGTGAACTGCTGCTCGAAACATGCAGTGCGCCACGGACGCAGACCGGTGAGAGCAGTATTATGTTATAGGGGACATTCATCGGGGTTTCCGTGGGGTCTGTGGTAGTAATCGAAGGCACCATGACAGCTGTGGAATATGTATACATCATTAGGATCCATCTGTAACCCGTTATCAAAAAATGGTTCTGATCGCTATGGGACTTAACTTCTGAGGTCATCAGTCCCTTAGAACTTATAACTACTTAAACCTAACTAACCTAAGGACATCACACACATCCATGCCCGAGGCAGGATTCGAACCTGCGACCGTAGCGGTGCGCGGTTCCGGACTATAGAGCCGGACTAGAACCGCTCGGCCACTCCGGCCGGCTAACCCGTTATGCTTGATGTCTTCCCCTACAGCGATGGCATCTTGCTGCAGGATAGGTGCGTGTGTTACAAGGCAACACTCGTGCTGCTGTGACTTGAGGAGCATGACAGTGAACTCATTTTGACGTCTAGTCCACAAAATTCTGCTGATCTGAATCCGATGGGACCCAAATGGGATGCTATCGGGCACCAGCTCTGCGCTACCAAACCAACTGCCCGTAAATTATGGGAAATGTGTAACCTGTGCTTAGGCATCTGGTGTCACAAACCTGTCTAAACCTATGAAGTACTTGTCGAATCCAAGGTCCGCACCATCACTGTTGAATTGCTTCCCAGAAGTTGACAGAAACGCTTTTAAGAGGGTTGTCATAATGTTTTGACTCATTAGTGTCTCTTGGGTCTGGCTATTGCTACGACTTAATCCTTCAAGTTGTGGGGGAGTCGCGCTGTTTCTATTCTTAAAATCGCCAGGCGTGGACAGTTTGTGCGGCGAGTACTCCATGCTGGCGACAGATACACTCAACAATTGTCTGCTCACCCATTCCGGTACCCGGTGATAAATTAGCGGGATCATCTCGGCGAGGTCTACAGATGGCTCCTAGTGTCAAAAAAAAAAAAAAAAAAAAGTAGAAAAAATCTCTGAGGCCTCCACCACTTGTGCTACACCAAGCGCCCATCCTTGGAGAGCTGACGTGCCAGTACTGTGTTACGGATTCTCTGCTCAGGAGTGCAAAGTAGCGTCCGTTGATCTGCCACCACAGTCTCGCCTCGAAAGCGAGGTGTTGCCCGAAAGCATTTATTAGCTGCCTATGACTGATACTGACTGTGTCATATCAGATTTTGTAAAAAAATCTTTCAGGTGGAATCTGCTCTTCATCCCTCTAAACCTTCCCCTGTCGAAACCGTCCCCAGTCGATTGAATGGAACAGACGGTTACCGTGCTTAATTCCCTACTAATGACCTGGTCGACTCTTTCTTGATAATACTTTGTGAGTTTGCTCCCTCAGGAACAGTTGAGGCTCTGACGCAGCGTACATCCTTTCTTGAACTGTTCTGTCTACTCCACCAGTTACTGGGGCAGAGTGTACCAAGTTATCCGACTCCAGACGCTGTCACAAGCCGGAGTGGCCCTGAACAAACTTCGGCGAGTGGCAGAAGGGTGGCGCGTGGAGCCATCACCTTTGACTCACCGCCTGTACCTTTCATAGCGCCGCAGGGCAGCCGTAGCAGTCTAGCCGTTGTCACTAGGTATGGGCTAAACTGCGATTTCGCGATATCAGTGAGTTCTGTCAGTGCTACTTTTTAAAAACTGCGACAAATCACAGTTAAGGAATTCACAACTTGTATCCCTCCGCTGTTTCTGCGACTTCTTCGATTTTTGCTACTCCTGCGATTTACGCGATTTCTGTGACTTCTGCAATTTCGGTGACTTCTGCGATTTCTGTGACTTTTGCGCTTTACGCAATTTCTGTGATATATAACGTAGATGTTCACTGTCATTAGCCGCAAGTGAGAAATGAACTCTGTCAGTTAAACGCAGAATTATACTCTCGCCTGTATAGGCGATTATTTGTAACGTTTCAGCAACCCAACTGACAAAAAATTACCTGAGGTGGTATTATTATTATTTCTAACGATTGTTATTCAGTTATTACATGATATACGAAAAATACGCTTGTCCACAGACAAAATTTCATCTGAACGAAACAATCAGTATTAAGTATGTTTTACCTATGTTTTTCCTTTAGATTTAGTTTTAATTAATGGAACTAGAGTGAAAATATTGATATTGACATTGAGAACTGGACAGATGATGGAAAAGTAAAAAAGTGGGGGAAGGATTAGTACAACCTTTATTTTGCCTTCACATTACTCGGCTGCACCAATTCTCAACCGAGTATAAAATTGTTCTCAGAGCAAATTAGCTTCTTGATTCATTTCATCGACCATAAGCAAGTAATACATCCACATCGTGAGACGCAACTCTCTGAGTAGAACAACAGATCGCGTACGGCATCTAATGTTAACTGCGCTTTCTAGTTGCTACTTGCTAATTCTACTTGCGACTTATCACTGAAATCGCAGCTAGACAATAGGTTCACAGAAAGAAGTAAGAAATTCGACCAACAGATGGCATACGGCGTTGAAAGTTAAAGGCTGCTTGCGACTCCTAGTTGTGACTGAAATCGCAGCTAGCTTCTGTAAAGTTGCTGTGATGTCTGTGACTTCTCAATCACTGTTATTTATAACAGATACTCGATTTCTTTCGCGCTACTGCTTGTCACCAACCTTAACTTCGAGTGTTACCCTCTGGATTCGATGAATAAAGAATTATAGGAAGCAGAATATGTGCACGAAAAAGCTCAATACGGCGATGAAAATTACGTGTCAAAGAATAAGAAATAAAAAAAATTACATTTAAACCAATTAACTGAAAAACTATAATAAAACTGTTTTGATTAGATTAAGAAATAAAAAACTTTCACGATATGTGACGAGATTCGAACCTCTGACCTGCTACACGACATATCAATTGGCTAATCGCTGTGTACTGCGCCGCAATCTTTTCAACCACATCAGCCTGAATTTCTTCCACTTTTCCTTCGGCCTCTTCTAACGAAGTGTCAATGATACTAAACAGCTCAGTGTGACCTGAAAGAACCGTGCTGGTCTCTCCTACTCGATCGCTCAGTAAATCCAGCGTTACCTTTTGCTCGCTTATTCCCTCGAATCTTTCGTTCACCGAACCCAGCTTAGATTCAACAGCACTTGACTCAGCACTTCTCCCTGTCTCTGCAAATCTAAATTCTGAGAATTTTTGGCGACTGAAAAATTCGTCTCTCTGTGCCTTAAGGGCATATGAAGCCTGCGTCTGTTGACCAGGTTTTTCTGCTAACTCGGAAATTTGCTATTCTCATTGGATAAGTTTGAGCTTTCACTGTGGCCAGCAACTGACCCATTATAGTCACCGTCCCGTCAGCGGCAACAGCTGTCTACGTAGCATTACTTTCTTTTTGTGGATCTAAGTGAGTAAACGCCGGCGACGGGGGCCGTGCGACAGTTACCTCGTCGTACGTGTTCTGCGTTGCGGCTGCGTAAGGCGGCTCATTGTGCTGCTGTGGCGGCTACTTCAACGTCGTTGACGCTGGCGTCGTCGCCGTCGACGACGCCGTCGGCAATCGTCGGCTGTGGCGTCGACGTTTCGGCTCACGGCGACACAACGATTCTGCGCCGGCCTTTCTGTTGCCCGGCAACGGGCCAACAAATTCCGGGCCGTCCAGAGACTCCGCCCCTACCAGCGAACTGGCCGACCACGGCTCGCCGGTAGCAGCATTTGCGCCAACAAAAGCGCGTGTTCCTGTGAAGATTGCAGTAAGCTACGAAAGAAAAATGCTCTCTATGAAACAGTTGGCGACAACGTACAATAATGGAGAAACACGTGCCACATTGTTCGGTGGATCGAGAGAAGCTGGTCGGAGGATATCTAAGAGACTGCGTGTTAAGGACGGGACACAGTATGGACAAAGACTGCACAAGATCGTGCCCGCACGCTAACGAGTCCGAGGCCACCTTTTGCAGGAGGCAGTGTTAGAGTGTTGTAGCGGACTTTGACAAGTGTCCCTGCTGACACGAAATATCCAAAGGCTGATTGGATTCGGCGGCCAAAGAGTAATGGCATTGGAAGGATCTGGATGACGTGTGCCAGCTTAGGGGCGACATACATGTTGACATAGGACACACGTTGGAGTTGCTTTAAGTTACGGTGCACTTGACCGCGAACATGGTGCGGGTGAGAAAGAGGAGGTGAGAAAGAGGAGGTCGTCCGCATAAGCCCTGCAGTCACGTAACGTGGGACCCTGCAGTCTAGAGGTAAGGTCAGTGATGAGGGGATCATTGTGCGTGGCTACCTCCATGGCGGTCTCGTTCTGCTAAACGTCTCGTTCATCGCGAAAGGTGTCCGCCGAACTCTGCGTGGAAATGTCGGCTGGTTGGCTGTCGTCTTCGTCGTCTGGGGTGGCAACATTTTGTGAGCACGTGGGTGAACGGCGGCAGCGTTTGCACCTACGTGGCGAGCGTTGTTTGCGCACGTGTTTCTCAGTGTCGGGCGACAGCAAGGAGGAGCGTCGACCTTGTTCGAAGGCGTCCGTGAATACGATGAAATTGTAAAATAGGTGTTATGAAGAAATATTGGTCTCCTCAGCGCCCGGCGCGGAAGCCTGTTTGTCAGGTGGGACGTCTGCATCGTCCGTCGGTGACTGGGACGGTGGGACGTGCCGATCGGAGGGACCGGGAGAAGGGCTGGGCGAAACTGTAGACCTGGTGAGAGCCGCTGCGTAAGTGACCGGTAGGGCGGTCATCATGGGTGTGACGGACTCTTCCGACAACGGGAGCCGCGCGACACGTCGTTGAATGCATTCAGACCATAAATGACCTTCTTTCCCGCAACCGGAACAGGTGCGAGGTTGTCCATCGTACATTATAATGGCACGGCAGCCCCCGATACGTAGATAGGAAGGCACGTGTTTCTGCAACTCGATGCGCACCTGTCTGACACCGTTTAAAACGAGATAGGATTGAAATTGTACCCATCGTTCGGCGACATGTTCCAGAACGTTGCCACAGGGACGGAGCGCCGCGATGACGACGTCTGCAGGTAGTTCGAACGGCAGTTCGAAGATCCTTACAGTTCGTGTGCCGAGACCTGCGTGATCGACGGTAACAGGTCCGACGTTGCCGTAGGAATGACAGAAACGCATTCCACGTTTTGCCTCTTGAAGCACCTTGTTGCACGCCGCATCGTTGATCAAAAACGTCTTCAAACGTGCTAAGGTCATCAGCCCCTAAGCTTACACACTACTTAACCTAAATTATCCTAAGGACAAACACACACACTCATGCCCGAGGGAGGACTCTAACCTGCGCCGGGACCAGCCGCACATCGTTGATCATTTTGACGTATACGGTACTGCTAACTATGGACAGGTGGATACTAATTAGATCCGTTGTTGGTATTTTAACTTCGTCGCGAATAAATCATTCTACTTCGAGGGCCATGGGTCAGGCGAAGTCTGACCAAAAGTTGTAATGTCTTCTTCCAATAGTTGGGGTGGTCTAGATGGAAAAAGGCGCTTACAGCGGCCAAAGTAAACACAAACACAGGGAGCGCGCCTCGCCCGCAGCGCTCTGGCGCGTCACCGCCTCGCAGCACTGCCGGCGGTAGACTGTGCCACTCAGCTAGAGGATATCAATGATACTGTCCGCAGACGACGCTGCTGTCCGGACTAAAAGTGGAGAAGATTTGCATGATGTATTGAATGAAATGAACAGTCTAGTAAGTGAAGAGTATGAATTGAGAGTAAATCGAAAAAAGACGAAAGTAATGAGAAGTAACAGAAATGAGATGAGCGATAAAATTAACGATGATCACGAAGTAGATGAAGTTAAGGAGTTCTGCTACCTAGCCAGCAAAGTAACCAACGACGGACAGAGCAAGGAGGACGTCAAAAGTAGACAATCATTGGCAAAAAGGACATTCGTGGCCAAAGGAAGTCTACAAGTATCAAACATTGGCCATACTTTGAGGAAGAAATTTCTGAGAAAGTTCATTTGGAGAACAGCATTCTATGGTAGTAAAACATGGACTGTGGGAAAACCGGAACAGAAGAGAATCGAAGCATTTGAGATGTGCTACATACGACTGATGAAAATTAGGTGGACTGATAGGGCGAAGAATGAGGAGGGTCTATGTAGAATCGGAGAGGAAAGAAATATGTGGAAAACACTGACAAGAAGAAGAGACAGGTTGATCTGACATCTGTTAAGACATCGGGTGTTACTTCCATGGTACTAGAGTGAACTGTAGAGGGCAAAAACTATAAAGGGAGACAGAGATTGAAATACATCCAACGAATGATTGGGGAAGTGCTACTCTGAGATGAAGAGGTTGGCACAGGAGAGGAATTTGTGGCGGGCCGCATCAAACCAGTCAGAAGACGGATGACCCAAAAAACAATTTGGTTTAAAAAAATGGGTATCGAAATTCATTGGCCACTTACAGTATACACTGAGGTGACGAAAGTCATGGGACAGCGATATGCACGTGTACAGATGGCGGTAGTATCACGCACACAAAAGGCATAAAAGGGTGAAGTATTGCCGAAACTGTCATCTGTACTCAGGTGATTCATGTGAAAAGGTTATCGACAGACACTAACAGACTTCGAACATCGAATGGTGGTTAGCATGGGACAATTCATTTCGGAAATCGTTAAGAAATTCCGTATTCCGGTATCCACAGTGTCAAGAATGCCGAGAATACAAAATTTTACGCATTGTCTCTCACCATGGACGACGGCGCGACCGACAGCTTTCACTTAACGACCGAAAGCAGAGGCGTATGTGTAGAGTTGTCAGTGCTAACACACAGACAACATTGAGTGAAAGAACCACAGAAATCAATGTGGAACGAACGTACAGGCTAGGTCAGTACGGCAGAATTCGGCGTTAATGGGCTATGGCAGCAGACGAACGACGCGACTGCCTTTGCCAATAGCCCGACATCGCCTGTAGCGCCTATCCTGGGTTTGTGATGATGTCGGTTGGACCCTAGACGACTGGAAATCCGTGTCATGCTCAGATCAGTCCAGATTTTAGTTGGTAATAACTGATGGAAGGCTTCGGGGGCAGGACCCACGAAGCCACGGACCCGCGTTCTCAACAAGGCAAAGTGCGAGAGACGGTTAACAAAACGGTCATAGCTAAAAAAAAAAAAAACCGTAACTAGGACAGCCTAGTGAATGCGGCATTGGTGAAACGTAGTCGAGTCCTGTTACAGCGTCGGCACGATAAGTCTTTGTAAAGAATCTTCTAAGGAAGACTACTGCGTAACAGGTGTAAAAAAAAAAAAAAAAAAAAAAGCATGGGGCAATAGATAGGGAGACGCTGGAAGAATTTTATAGAGGGATTTCTTACAAAACCCAATGAAATTCTGAAATTCTGATAACGTGTAAAAGGTGTTGGTGGTGCAAAAGGTAGTGTCCAGTAACTTATTGACGAGATGGATACTGAAATTGAGGGTAGCAAAGCAACAACAGAAAAGCTAACTCCGTTTTCAAATACACCTTTTCAAAAGAAAATCTACGGATATTGCTCCAACTTATTTTCGCATTACTCCAAAGATGAGGTGAAGGGTCTCTGCAGGAGCCTCTTCATGATTTTTCCATACCACTCAGCTTCATCTGTTTGCCTCTGGCACCTTAATTGTTTGTGCAAATAGTCAGTTACCCTAGGTGTAAAGAAGAAAAGGGAAAAGGTTGAGCAGCAGAGTGTTTGTGGAGGCCACGGTATATTATCCGTATTTCGTTTCATGGTTATTGGTACTTGTCAGAGCCCCACAGGCATATCAGACACATTTAAGTGCCATATTTTAATGTATCTATTCTTTCCTCTTCTTGTCCGATCAGTTGAATGTACGAATGAGAGTGTGGAAGGATTTCAGTGGATAGATCCGTGTGACTGTAGTAGTCTGCCACAGTGGCAGAACAGCCAGCTGTAGGAACCAGGTACCAGGTAGCAAAGATGTTTCTGTTTGCCTTGGACGAACCTCTTGCTACCCACGGCTGGTTGTGGTGAAGGGTTTTAGCTCTTTTCCCTCCTGTTACTATCGCATGCTCGTGTGAATGTAAGTGTTCGTGATCCTTTGATCATCCCTCTTCCACAGTTGATAGACGCAGCAGGGGACTCCAAAGTACTAGTAAAGTTCTAGGGTTAATTAATATGCGACGTAATAGATTGCAAGCAACAGCAACCATCGTATTACTCACTATACGCGTTCATGTGTGTACTTAAATTTAGCGATCTAATAAATGTTATTTTGCCAGAATTTTTATGTACGCTATCACCACTAAATTTCGACTCCATGCTTCATCCAGCTCTGATGTACGGCCCATCCTACTGCATTCCGTTTGCCCAACAGTTTTATTGAGTCCGCACTTTACCCGTCACATTCAGATCAACTGCAAAGGTACTCCGTAACTGTAAAAATACCTTTCATAGAACGACCCTGATCACTGAGTACTCTCTTCCTAGGAATTTTCTGTGAAAAATTCAGGTTTCGTAGAATGTATAAGTGCACTAACTATTCAGATTGTTTTTTCCTTCCGCTCTTGAATATTTTCTGCGTTGATTCAAGTGGCAGGGTGGAAACAGCATTCTGATCTGTAAGACGTTGTTTCTTTCGTTTTATTTCTGATGTTATGTGTGTATTTTTAGTGTGTTAATTCATAGTCCGATAGTAGGATCGTGTGACAGTATCAATTTCCAGGGACGTATTTTACGTACGTACAGGTAATTTGTCACTGTTCTGCGTGCTAAAGATATTACTTGTGTTAGGCTGTTGCAATCACGTTCTCGTCTACGCGTAACGTACGGTAATTTTGGTACTAGGACCGTATGAGAATTTTCGCATACTAAGCAGTATTCTTGTAGTAAGTGACTGACGCGCGAAATTAGTCAGCTATAAATAATGGACACGCGTAGCCGCACTAAAAGAAACTCGAGACGCAACGAAACAGAAAATACCGTGCCTTCCGGAGAAATTTCGCCTAGGGAACCGGAAAAAATCGCTAACGAACTAAACAATATTCCCGCTTCCCAAGGTGGTAGCGAATCAAACGATTCTTTCTGTGACTTCAGTAGAGATACTGGAATATTATCCTCAGAAAGTCCACAGCAATGTGCAGTTCCCAGAGTGTAGGCCACATATTTGCTGGATCCGTCAACAGCATAGCCCCGAACCATGTGCCGTGTTTACCTGAATGGGCGCAGTTCATGGCACGATTTGAGGCGCTAATGATAGCGAACAATGCACCCATGGTAGAAAATTTGGGGCGCAGATGGCTGAAAATAATAACCTATTAGAGGCGTGGATCTCCGCTATCAAAGAAGACTCTGGAGCACAGATGACGGCGAATTCCGAACAACTGGATAATGTACAAGGCAAATTACGAGACGTAACAAAGAACATTAAGTATGCAATCGTCTCTGAACATGGGCCGAGATTTGAATGCATTGAACAGCATCTCCACACAATAGAGGCGACGCAGGTACGCTTGGCAAAGGCGAGCGAAGAAAGCAGCGATCCAGGCTGTGAAGGAAGAGTGTCAACACGAAAGCAAAGTAGCGTTGATGTTGCTGGAAAGCTCGAGGGCGGAGGACAATAGGTACATTGATGCTAGGATAGATAAGAACAATTCTGCTACTTCTTCCCTCGAAGAGCGTTTCCTACAATTCAAACTACATTGCGAGGAGGACATGTCCAAGGTGAAGCGCGATCCAGAAAAACGTGCGGAGAGCGAGAGCCACCTAAGTGCATATGCGGATAGTGAACAAACTGTGCCGACGCCAGTAAACGAAAAAGAGGAAGTGCAGCGTGAAGCCAACAGGAGACAAAGAGGGGCTACTGAGGACTTCAATGAGGGCGTGTCTTTACTAGAGAACCGGCTCAAAGGTAATGAAGCTAGCGAAGAAAACAATAAAAAAGACTGGCGATACACTGAGGACAGAGACTCTTGTCATGAGAACGACTTTGATCTCAGGCACGAAAGCGAAGTGGTGCGTGGAGGAGAGAGGAAACGCACGATTTCGAGCATAAGCATTTCCTCACCGTCAGGCGATTAGAAGTGTTCATAAGCTATAAGAACGGAATTCATCCTAATGCCTGGGCTGATCAATTCCAGTTTTCGTTGCCTGCCACATGGCGTCACGCACATAAGATAGAGTTTATGGGCGGCTACTTCGAACGAGAACCGGCATTACGAATGAGGTCAGTTGCTCGGAAGTACAACACGGTTTACGAGTTCTATGAGGCATTCCTTTCGGCCTACTGGTCAGAAGCGGTCCAGGAACAAGTGAAATATGCTATCATAATGCTACCAAACTTCAGCCATTCCGGCTTCACGAGTCCGGCGCGCTTCTTCGATTACATGGTGCTGAGAAATCAGTTCCTATACAATCCGTATGGGTCGGCGGAGCTTATCCGCATTTGTATCACAAAGCTGCCACCGTATCTTCGACATATACTCCTAGCAAGGATGACCTAGAGTCTTTCAAAAACTTCCTACAAGAGCTGGAGTACGACGCGCGTAACGGTGCAAGCCCCACAAAGTAATTACGGGCCGTGCTCCCGCGATAGGAGTCGCGAACGCTGTCGGACGAGAACAAACCACTCGCGGTGGAACAGTCATCATGACAACCGACACCAGCCATATAACTGGGAACGTAAAGGTAGGAATGATCGGAATGCCGAATCGAGGAACAATAGGCGTGATGAGCGAAACTCCGCAGATGATAACAGACGCACTTACAGCAACCACGACCAATTCCGCAACGAACATGGCAGGCACCAGACTCAAAACATTGCTCCGGGACTTGACGTTGAAATAAGGTCAGCTAATCCCCGCCACAAGCGGGCAAATGACAGACTGAGGACGACGCAATGACGTATCTTGGATGCGGAAGGGGTTCTCAACAGGCAAAACATATCGGAAATTTTCGATGTACGGCTTGTTGCTAGGGAAGACATTAGGGAAGAATAACTGCGTGAAACTACTAGGACGACGGTTCCAGCCGTTAGCCCTGTGGTTACAATCTCATTTAGAGAAGTGTCACTTACGTGCGTAATCGACACTGGCACTTCGTTCAGCATTCTGAGCGAAACCTCGTTTCGAAAATGTGAGGAGGCAGGGGATTGGCCCACTCTTCCGTTGCATGAATCGTGCCGCTACTTAATCTCAAAGCAATTCTGGGCACTGATTTTATCCGTGCCCACAAGGCGGTAATTGGCTAAATGGCTCTGAGCACTATGGGACATAACATCTGTGGTCATCAGTCCCCTAGAACTTAGAACTACTTAAACCTAACTAAGCTAAGGACATCACACACATCCATGCCCGAGGCAGGATTCGAACCTGCGACCGTAGTAGTCGCGCGGTTCCGGTCTGAGCGCCTGAACCGCTAGACCACCGCGGCCGGCGAAGGCGGTAATTGACGTGGGTGGAGGAACCAAGTCGGTTAAATTTGGGGAACGCTCCACGATGCTTTTTTTTAAGTGAATGCGTCCTGCGTGACGAATCTGAGGTTTGTTGTTGTTGTGGTCTTCAGTCCTGAGACTGGTTTGATGCAGCTCTCCATGCTACTCTATCCTGTGCAAGCTTCTTCATCTCCCAGTACCTACTGCAACCTACATCCTTCTGAATCTGCTTAGTGTATTCATCTCTTGGTCTCCCCCTACGATTTTCACCCTCCACGCTGCCCTCCAATACTAAATTGGTGATTCCTTGATGCCTCAGAACATGTCCTACCAACCGATCCCTTCTTCTGGTCAAGTTGTGCCACAAACTTCTCTTCTCCCCAATCCTATTCAATACTTCCTCATTAGTTATGTGATCTACCCATGTAATCTTCAGCATTCTTCTGTAGCACCACATTTCGAAAGCTTCTATTCTCTTCTTGTCCAAACTATTTATCGTCCATGTTTCACTTCCATACATGGCTACACTCCATACAAATACTTTCAGAAACGACTTGCTGACACTTAAATTTATACTCGATGTTAACAAATTTCTCTTCTTCAGAAACGCTTTCCTTGCCATTGCCAGTTTACATTTTAAATCCTCTCTACTTCGACCATCATCAGTTATTTTGCTCCCCATATAGCAAAACTCCTTTACTACTTTAAGTGCCTCATTTCCTAATCTAATTCCCTCAGCATCACCCGACTTAATTCTACTACATTCCATTATCCTCGTTTTGCTTTTGTTGATGTCCATCTTATATCCTCCTTTCAAGACACTGTCCATTCCATTCAACTGTTCTTCCAAGTCCTTTGCTGTCTCTGGCAGAATTACAATGTCATCGGCGAACCTCAAAGTTTTTATTTCTTCTCCATGGATTTTAATACCCACTCCGAATTTTTCTTTTGTTTCCTTTACTGCTTGCTCAATATACAGATTGAGAATCTGAGGTGAGCTGCTTCAAATTTTGTACGCGGTCTGGATGGCGACCCGAAATAGAGATCATTGTCAACAACGTTAGTGGGTTGAGCTATCCATCCGACGAGCATCACAGAGATGCTGTTTTCGCAAAAAATTGCGGAGAGGTGTACTGCCGACATCGGAGCGTTGGAAGTTGACCGACAGAGGCTATACCGCATTTTGCGGAGTCATGCGTGGGTATTTTCGGACGCGCCTGGCGCGATCCAAGGCTTCAAATATTAATTTATGGCGTGTGAACACAACCCATTTTTAGTAAAGTCATATCCCATTCCACTGACGTATAAGGCGCAAATGGAAAAGGAGATTAATGACATGCTGGACCTGGGCGTGATTGAACGAACTGGTAGACCGTACAATTCACCAATATTTGTAGTCCCAAAGTGTGAAGGGTCTGCATGCTTAGTGTTAGACTCAAAGCAGGTTAATACCATTATTATACCTGAAACTGCCAGACCGCACAGTTTGGATGAGCTTTTACAACGATTACATGGTGTAAAAGTCTTGCCATCAATTGATTTACACTCAAGATTTTGCCAAATTATTCTTCACATCTCATGCAGACCGTATACTGCGTTTCTGTGTTATGGGAACTGTTATAAGTTCAAACACCTTCCGTTTCAGCTGAACATCTCATCAGCCGCCTTTATTGGAGACCTTAACAACATGATTCTGGAGGATCTGCGACCATGTGTTACTCCGTATGTGGACAATATTCTGGTATCAGAAAAGTCATGGGCTGACCACAATGAAGTGGTGGACCGTTTATTGGAAGTCTGAAGAGGCGGGAGTGACTGCAAACTTAGACAAATCACAATTCGGCAGAAAGCAGATACAATTTTTAGGACACATCGTATCTGCGGACGGGATACGACCCGACCCGGAAAAAAATTAGCGCGATTGCGGACTAGCAAAACATAATTAAGATGTTTTTTAGGGCTCTGTAACTTCTACAAGCCTTTTACGAACCTAAGCTTGACCACACCACGTGTTTGTGCCCTGACTGGGAAGAACGCTCTGTGGGTCTGGGACCAGCAGGCGCAACACAAATTCACAAGACTCAAAGTCAGTGCACCTATTGTTGCGCACCCTGACCTACCGCAGGATTTCTTTGTCATGACTGACAGCTCATTGTCAGGCTTTGGCGTTATTTTATTCCAAGCAAAGGATATCAACGACCTATCCTCTTGGAAAACAATTTCTTTCGTAAGCCGGGTGCTCACTCGCACTGAAAGAAATTATTCGGTTACAGTATTAGAGGCGATCGCTATCGTGTGGCCGTTTACCAAATTCCGGTACTACCGTTTTGGTCGAACGACAAGGATGTTTAGCGACCACCGGGCTCTGCAGTTTCTGATGAGCGGCTAAGCTGTCCCACAAGAGACTAACAAGGTGGGCGTTGTACCTCCAAGGACTCCGGTTTACGGTGATGTACATTCCCGGGGACAAAGACATCATTGCAGACGCCATCTCGCGTGTACCTGTAGGATTAGTACATGCAGAAGATGGTAATCCTGGAGACATCAACTTCAGCATCCCATATCTGAAAGGGGTGGCAGAAGAAAATTCCATAACAACCTCTCTAAGAGGCATCGCACACGAGCAGGACAGAGATGAGGTGTTCAGGGACATCAAAGAAAAATCGCGCGTTCGCGATAACGCGGCGATTCGTCGCTTCTGTTTAATAAAATACTGTGTTCTATTCAAAAGACGATAGGCTCTGGCTACTAGCAATTCCCAATGTACTTGTGGACAAATTAGTGTGGTACATTCACTTAAGTTATGGGCATATCGGCGCGAGGAAATGCTTCGAGAAACTACATGAGACCTGTTACTTTAATGACAGGTTCAGGCGAATACGTCGCGTCTTTAGAGTATGCGGGCCATGCCAGCGAGCTAAACGAGTCGCAGTGACGTAAGCTGCACCTCTTCACCCCGTAATCCCCACGAAATTGAGTGACATTGCCGCAGTTGACTTGTTCGGACCAGTAGTCCGTACTAGATCAGGCTTTGTCTATGTGCTAGTGGCTGTGAAACTAACGTCCAACTTTGTTTTCCTCACGCCACTGAGTAGAGCAACTGGCAAGACTGTGGCAAAGGCGTTCGCAAACAACTTCTGTGAAGAGGGTGATTTCCGACAATGGTCTGCAGTTTCGATCTAAGAATGGTTACAAATGCTGAGGTGTGGGAGAGTAATGCCTACATTCATTTCAGTCTACCAAGGGAGCTGTAATCCCGCGGAACACGTGATACGAGAACTCGTAACGTTATTCAAGATAGATGGCCACAGTAACCACAGAAAGTGGGACAAGCATCTGAAACCGTTTCAGGACATACTGAACGAAATGCCGCATTCATTGATCAGGTTACCCCCAATCTTGGTACTAAAACACAAGGAACCGCCGAGTAAGATCAAAGAGTCAGTTTCCTGGCCAAAAGAACAGAGACTCCAGCGTCAAGTAAGTATAGACTCAGCACTAAAGAACATTAAACAGGCTGCAGAGGCTAGAAAAAAAATGCGTATAAGAAATGTGTTAGAACGATTGTATTTCAGATTGACAAAAGGTCCTCGTCAGAAACCACAAGCTCTCAAATAAACGTTCTGCCCTCTGCAGAAAGTTTCTCAGTGTTCTTAGTGGACCATACCGTGGTGCGGCGCGTTCCACGTCCCGACGCACTGGAAGTGGAGACACTTCGATCCAAACAGTCGAAAGGTCTGCACCACATCTCCAATGTAAGGCCGTTCCTGGAATGAGCGGAAGCTGTAGATGAGGGAATCGCCGGATGTTGCGGTCACAATAGACTTAATCACCACGTTCTGTTATCCTTATATTCTTGTACATAGTAATTAACATGTAAGTACAATTATTTGTAACATAGTGCAATAATAATTAGTATACAATTTCGTTCGATTCCTCAGTGTAGAATCAAACTGGCATCCCGTCATATCTAACTTTTTTTTATGATGTCCTTCCTCAGATTTTCTATTCCATACTCACTTATTTCGATGTCCGTCATTCTCTCGTTCGTGTAACGATTTAAACGAGAAAACAAAGAGTGATCTCCTATGCAACACTTTTGGTAAAAAGACGTGTGGTATTTCGCCCTTTTTGGTATCATCCATTGTTTTAATGCCATGGACAGATGAATTCGACGGTTTTACTGATTTAAAGTAGGACCATAACGTCTTAGAAATTTCTTTCTTACTCGTTGAACATTTTTCGTGTAGCCCTCCAAACATTAGTTTTGGCTTCCTTCAGTTTTTGTAAGTCTGTGAGCCTTCGACAGTGAAGCTCCTTTTGCTTTCGTTACAGTTTCCTAACTCTGTTTCCAAACCACAATGGGTCTTTTCCATCCCTCACAATTCTTATCGGTAGATACACTGATAAGCCAAAACATTATGACCACTGCTCACTGCAACGTGGACGCTGGCAAGTGACGCTGTAACGAAAGTATGTGAGCGGAGCGAATAAATGGACTGGAAATGGGGAAATACAATGAGATGAGGTGCTTTGACAAAGGGCAGACTGTTATTTCGTAGAGCCTGTGAACGGGTATCTGGATAACGGCGAAGCTGATGGAAAGTTCACGTGCTACTGTTGTCAGCATCTACAGAAAGACGTAGACGGATAGTGAAACTACCTCCAGGAGCTAAATGTTTAGATATCCACGACTCTTCAAAGAACGTGGCGTTCGTATGGTGTCACCGCCAGACACCACACTTGCTAGGTGGTAGCCTTCAAATCGGCCGCGGTCCGCTAGTATACGTCGGACCCGCGTGTCGCCACTATCAGTGATTGCAGACCGAGCGCCGCCACACGGCAGGTCTAGTGAGACGTCCTAGCACTCCCCAGTTGTACAGCCCACTTTGCTAGCGAAGCTACACTTACAAATACGCTCTCATTTGCCAAGACGATAGTTAGCCTAGCCTTCAGCTACGTCATTTGCTACGACCTAGCAAGGCGCCATTACCAGTTTATATTGAGATTATAAATCATGTATCAACAAGAGCGATGTTCTCCAATTATGGATTAAAGTTAAGTATTACATCCACTACGTACTTTATTTGCTATTACAAATTCCCATAACTGTTCCAGATCTCACGCCAGCCTGCGTGAGCTTAAACGCGTGCATTTCGGCCTCCTCTAGCTACACGATGTTGGCTCTTCTGCCAACACATCAGTTCGGATGCTTGTCTGCTCTGTAAAATAGGATAGAATGTGATCTATGGCTCCTCTGCCGAAAGAGACGAATTCTGGTGAACGCACAAGTGTTTCGAAACTGTTGTGTGCGTACTGTAAGACCTTCGGTACACACACCATCAGATTATTTGACTTGTCGCTCTAATGAAGTAGGTGACTGTCAGCAATATGTCTCGTGGTCTTATTGTGGCGTGTTTATCTTCTGCCGTTAGGTCAGACGACAGAAACGCCACTTGCACGCTTAGAGTAGCAGATTGACGGTGACCAACTTTAAACAGAACTTGATTAATTTTCACACACATTTATTAAAATAATAAAAATCATAGATATTACGTAACTTGATTCTGGATGCTGTTTACAATTGACAATCTGAAGTTCCTTTGGTCTTCGTACGTTAATCCTATTCTCGCATATGTCTGATACTTGACAAAGTGTCTATACATTTCTCTTCATGGCTATGTACAGGAATATGATAATCTTTTTAGGCGCAGACTGAAACTTGACTACAGACTAATGCAGGCTGACTAATCGGAGGTCTTCACACTCGTTATAATACCTCGAGCGTTCAGGTATCACTGCTCGAGTGGGATCCGCGAGGAGAAAAGGTTCTACGTTAGCAGCAATCTCATTGGCTGCGTTACATATTAATACGCGGATCGGCGGAAGCAGAATTTGGTCCATCCCTAAGACAGCGCCATCTCGTAGTGCGGAGACGGACGAGCGCTGCGCCTGCGCTGTTGTGCTTAGTGGGGCGCGCTCTATTGGGAAAGTTGTGAACGCGCTGACTACGCGGAACAATGTACACAACAGAAACACACCGTTCATCGTACATTGTTGAACAGGGAGCTACGCAACACACCACCCCTACGTGTTTACATGTTGCCTCAACGACATCGTCAGTTACTATTTCAGTGGGAAGGATACCATTGGGATTCGACCATCGATAAATGGAGCCATGTCGGCATTCGGATGAACCACATTTTTGCTATACTAGAGCCGGCCGCAGTGGCCGAGCGGTTAAAGGCGCTACAGTCTGGAACCGCACGACCGCGACGGTCGCAGGTTCGAATCCTGCCTCGGGCATGGATGTGTGTGGTGTCCTTAGGTTAGTTAGGTTTAATTAGTTCTAAGTTCTAGGGGACTTATGACCACAGCAGTTGAGTCCCATAGTGCTCAGAGCCATTTTGCTATACTAGGCCGACGGTCGTCTCCATAAATGCAGTCATCGAGGTGAAAGGCGGCCCCCAAATTCTACAAGTCCCTCCAGATCCTTGAGCGTCATGCACTCCGCCTCGCCTTCCGTATACGCCTCCCGTCCCCCACGCGGATCCTCTATGATCTCATTCCTTTCCCCCATCTGCTCCTATTCCTCGAACATACCCGCATCCTCTACACCTCCCGCCGTCTTGAACCCCCTCACCACCTGGTTGCTCCTCTCCTCTCCCATCCCCGCCCCCTGCCACCTCTTCACCGTTGTGTCCCCCCTACCCTCCATCTCTACACCCTACATCTCCTTTCCCAAGGTGGCTTCCATCAACTCCCCCTCCTGGACGATGCCCTCTTTCCCTCCATTTATCCCTCCTATCAACTCTGATCCTCACTCCCCCTCCTTTCCTCTGTCCTTTCCCTGGGCTCCCTCTTCCCACCTTCCGTCCTGTTTTCTCGCCAACTGAACCTCTCCCTACCTCCCTTCTCCCCGCCCCCCAAGTCCTTTTGTATTCCCCTCATCTGCCTACCCCACTCCCTGTCGCGTCTGCCCCCACCCCTCTTATGGGTCCTCATCCTCCATCAGCTCCTTTCCCGGTTCCCCCATTCGCTTTTACTCTCCTTTCCCCCCTTTTTTGTTTTCCCATCATCTGTCCAGTTTGCCCCCACCTGCTCTCGGCTGTGGTATGTCACATTTGCCAACTTTTTAGTGCAGTGTTCCAGTGACTATTCAGTGTTGTTCGTCTTTCTCGCGTTGCGAACAGAAACCATGCTGTCGCTAGGTGTGAATTTTATGTCTTTTGCGAACAGAATCCAGACTGTCGCTGTGTTTTTTAATTGTCTGTCTACTGTTTTACCTGTCTGCTTCGTATGTATTTTATTAGCATCATCATCCCTCTGTTCTTTGTTTTAACTTCCACGATTTCTTTTCGCCATGTTACTCTTTAAGTCTCCGATTTTATCGCCTGTTTTTATTATTTATTCTCTTCATCTTTCTCACAAAGTCTGTAGGCTGAAGAGTGGCATACTAAGCTGCTGCCAGCCCGCCCCCTTCGGGGGGGAATTGGAATTCAATAAGGAAGAAAAGAAAAAAAAAAAAAATGAACGGCGGCTCAAAACGTGGAGCGCGCCACGGACGCTGGCTGGTGGAAGCAGTATTTTGGTATGGGAGACACTCTCCTGTGCTTCCATAGGATCTGTGGTAGCAATCGAAGACACACTGACAGCTCCGAACCACGTGTATCCCATCATGCTTGTTGTTTTCCCTGACGGCGATGTCAGGTTTTAGCAGGATAAATGTCCCTGTCACAAGGCCAGACCCGTGCTACAGTAGTCTACGGAGCGTGACAGTGAACCCACGTTGACGGCCAAGAAATTCGCCTTATCCGTCCCCGAAGGAACACATCAGCTGACAGGGTAACGGGCGCTGTCCCCGCGCCCGCCCACAAACCACCTGCTCCTTATGGGAATTGCGTGACCTGTACGTTGACATCTTGTGACACAAGTGTTCGAAAACCTACCAAGGACATGCCAAATCCGTGTCACCACAGCCAGACGCTGTGGCTGAGCGGTTCTAGGCGCTTCAGTCCGGAACCGCGCTGCTGCTACGGTCGCAGGTTCGAATCCCGCCTCGGGCATGGCTGTGTGTGATGTCATTAGGTTAGTTAGGTTCAAATAGTTCTAAGTTCTAGGGGACTGATGACCTCAGATGTTAAGTCCCATAGTGCTCAGAGCCATTTGAACCATGTCACCGCGATCACTCCTGCATTGCGTTTCAAAAGAGGACTAACACGCTGGCAGTCTTAATTTTAACGGCTTGTTAGTATACTATACCTGAGCTCGCATAAATGGGAGTGAACACATGAAATTCGTGCACGTAGCCTAAAACCCTCATGTGTCTATGAACCTCTGGATCTCTATACAATCGATGTTTGAACGTAACCACATCTAAAGACTAAGGACAGCAACTAATTACAGAGGTATATTTCGCACCTTAGGAGTTACTACGTTGTCGTACACCCTTCCTTCATTCGAGGAGTCCTTGTGAAGTTCCAGTGACATGATTAAAACATGGCGACTGTGACAATATGGACACCTGACAAAGGTAACATGTAGACTTCTACGTAATTTTCAGTGCATGGGTATATCGCTCTTTAGATATCTCCAACGAACTGCTGCAATATGCTGTGTTCTGTGACTTCTGTTTTGTAGACTTAGCTCTGTAAGTACTAAATGTGCTAACATACACTGTTTCTAGTAACTGTTTAGCTTCCTGTCAAGTAATACCTGATCCACGTGTCTTGTGAATCTGCCAGTCGCTATAGACTTCAGCATGAATTCGATTTCACTGTACGTTATTATTTCATGATGAATTAACATTGCACTGTTGATACTAATAAAATTCATCAATTGCGAATAACCATCAGAGTCTGTAGTGTCTTATATTTTATGAAATATGTGTACGTGGACAATACACTAGTCATCGTACCGCTTTTAAGAGAACGTTCGCGTCCTACTGGACAATGGATTGTATCGGAGAAAATTGTTTCTAAGCCATAGCGCTAGTGTAAGCACGCAAAGCGCCACTGCAGAGTCAGCTACGCAGTAACAAGAACGGCCACATGATTTTGATTAAAAACAAGAATGCTTTCGGACCTTGGAATGCTGTGTATTGTTTTCAAGTTAGTTGTAAAGCACTAAATTTTTATTGTATTTTTAAACACAAGTGATATTGTAGAATGTGGCAAAGTCCAGTCCAAATGATACCAATGGGAGCGTTAAACTACCACAGCGGTACGCGACGGTTGTATCGTACAAAAGTCAGATAGTAGCGGAAATAACAAATACATCAAAAATTTAATTTTTTACGGTCATTTCTTCTTTAGCGGACAAATAAGGAGATGCCACCCATAAGTGGGACGAAAATAACATGGATAAAGTCGAAGAAATGTCAAACTGCTTGAAATCACAAATAGAGAGAAATACTGAGTTCCAGTAAGTATGTTAGTTTATAAACTGGAAGGTTTTCCGGGGAAGCAAAAACCTGTTTTAAGAAATAATAGGTTTTTCCGTGATCATTCAGTGCTGAACAGGAAATAGTGTTGTAACATCAATTAAACATTCGTTGAGGTCTGAATTCAATGCCACATTTGTAAGCTGTCGTCTCAAGAGAAATATGTCCATACATTGCACACCTAACTGTACAATATGTGAGACAAATGCTTCATTTCAAAGTTAAAATTATGTCTATTCAAAACATAAACTTAGTAACTTTATCATGAATTTTTACTTACTTGAGTAGCCTCTCTCCCGGCATGAATGTTATTACTAAGGTGAATAACTTTTACTTACTTTAATTATGTCTGTAACCATATATCTCAAATTAAAACGTTTTTATGCAAAAAATAAGTTTTTTACACGTTCCCACATCATGCTGTATGTATCTCTCTAAAACTTTAAACGATCAAAATGCAAAGGATGAAAAAAGTTTACATTCTTATGACATTTCGTTTTATAATTCTCATTAAGGAGGGTAGGACGTCAAACGGGCCGACTTGGCGCAGGAGAGGCACCACAGGACATTTTAATTTCCGTTGTCTATACTTTTACAAATAAATTCATAAAACTTTAACGGCATGACCAGGAAGGATTCAAGTCATAGCAGTGGAAGCTCAAAAACGTAACAAAACACATTTTTTTCACATGTGAAATTTCATCACTTTTTCACTTACTACTGGCTGCATTTGTTGCTATAGGTACACTTTTCTTCCATAGTATAAGAGATTCTCCAATGTTGCACAGGATACAAAACATAGTTACAGGTGTATGATACTCTAGAAGTTATTTAATTTATGAAAAACGAAGAACTGTTACATTTTTAACTTCATTTTTAGAAAAAATTCAACTTTTATAGTAAATTATCTAAATTTTTTCCACAGTTTTTTAATAGATTTGGAGTTTCATACACCTGCAACTACTGTTTGTATGCTATGAAAAATTCATCGAAGAATCTCTCTTACTTAGGAAGAAAAGTGTACCTATAGCAACAAATGCAGCCAGTAATAAGTGAAAAATTTATGAATTTTCACATGTAAAAAAAAAGGTATTTTGCTACGTTTTTGAACTTCCACTGCGATAAGTGTGAGTCCTCAATCCTTCCTGATGGTGGTGACAAAGTTTTATGAATTTATTTGTAAAAGTATAGACAGTAGAAATGAAAATGTTTGACGTCCTACCCCCCCCCCCTTAAGTAACGTACCGTAGTACCATAGTATTATTCAGTGTGAAGCATGCGTCAATGCAACCATCAGAAAAACTCCTGTTTGCAAAGGCTTACTTTCCGAAACCACCCGACTTTAGTGGCCACAACACGTGGAGCAGTGCGAGGTGGTGTGAATTGGGAGCGCCACTGAGATTGTTTGGTTGCAACTTCCTGTCTCTAAACAGACCGCATGTTAACGCGAGGACACAATTTGCTGTCCATCTGGTGTTGGAACTGCGCCTCATTCGTCATGCAGTTTAAGACACCCCACAAATTCGGCACTCCTTTAGAAGTCTCTGCCACAGGACTGTGAGCGCGCCCGCGCCTCACAAGACGACAAGTATTAATGAAGCGGGCTGCGCTTCCCCGGGGCAAATACAGTGCGGCCAGCTTGATGCATTATTCCGGGACTCACGGGGGACCCCGCGCCCAGCGTCTGTCAGTGCGGCTTCCGCGTTTTATTAATTAACGCACGAGCGGTACGGACAAGTGTCGTTAATCAGGGCTCTGGCTGCCCAGCGAGGCGCGACCACGGCCGGGGGTACCCGAGGGGGGTCATCTGCAGAGCCACCGAGAGTCGGGGGTCGAGAGGCACACCGCCCCCTGCAGCAAATCCCCGGAGGTGGGTGGCTCTGTGCTGCGGGGTAGAGAGCCCGTCAACCAGCCGCCGGAGGGTGGGTTACTCGCCTTCTGAGCGCGTCACAGAAAGCAGAACGTAAAGAGCAGGACAAAGTCACTGCCAACAGTGTGATTACTTTAAAAAATAACTTTTTCCCTCTCCACTTCTGAACCGACAGTTTCCCCATGAGATCGATATTGACATTTATGTCCCGCACTAATGTTATGTTGCATTCGAGATGTGAGCTTGTACGAAATTCTTGTATAAATATGAAATCGTAATATTCTTCCATACACAGCAGCAGAAAAAAAAACTCGTATAGGTATGCGTATATCAAATGGCAGGTTACCAAGATTTAAGTTGGTTTCAACGTGATGTTATAGTCGGCGTACGAGCAATGGGTCACAGCATCTCTGAGGTAGCGATAGAGTGAGGATTTCCCCCTGCGACCATTTCACGAGTAATTCTGTCAGAGACAGCAAAGGACCTGGAAGAGCAGCTGAATGGAATGGCCAGTGTCTTGAAAGGAGAATATAAGATGAACATCAACAAAAGCAAAACGAGGATAATGGAATGTAGTCCAATTAAATCGGGTGATGCTGCGGGAATTAGATTAGCAAATGTGACGCTTAAAGTAGTAAATCAGTTTTGCTATTTGGGGAGCAAAATAACTGATGATGGTCGAAGTAGGGAAGATACAAAATGTAGTCTGGCAATGGCAAGGAAAGCGTTTCTGAAGAAGAGAAATTTGTTAACATCGAGTATAGATTTAAATGTCAGGAAGTCGTTTATGAAAGTATTTGTATGGAGAGTAGCCATGTATGGAAGCGAAACGTGGACGATAAATAGTTTAGACAAGAAGGGAATAGAAGCTTCCGAAATGTAGTGCTGCAGAAAAATGCTGAAGATTAGATGGGTAGATATCATAACTAATGAGGAGGTATTGAACAGAATTATAGAGAAGAGAAAGTTGTGGGACAACTTGACTAGAAGAAGGGATCGGTTGGTAGAGCATATTCTGAGGCATCAAGGGATCATCAATTTAGTATTGGAGGGCAGCGTGGAGGGTAAAAATCGTATAGGGAGACCAAGAGATGAATACACTAAACAAATTCAGAAGGATGTAGGTTGCAGTAGGTACTGGGAGATGAAGAACTTTGCACAGGATAGAGTAGCATGGAAGCTGCATCAACCAGTCTCAGGACTGAAGACCACAACAACAACAACTGTGAATATCAGGAATACGGTAAAACATAAAATCTCCGTCATCGCTGCGTCCGGAAAAGGATCCTGCAAGAACGGGACCAACGACGACTGAAGAGAATCGTTCAACGTGACAGAAGTTCAGCCCTTCCGTAAATTGCTGCAGATTTCAGTGCTGGCCCATCAACAAGCGTGAGGGTGCTAACCATTCAACAAAACATCATCGGTGTGGGCTTTCGGAGCAGAAGGCCTACTCGTGTGCACTTGATAATTGCACGACACAAAGCTTTACGCCTCACCTGGGCCCGTCAACACTGACATTGGACTGTTGATGACTGGAAACATGTTGCCTAGTCGGACGAGACTCATTCCAAATTGTATAGAGAGGATGGACGTGTACGGGTGTGGAGACAGCCTCGTGAATCCAAGGTCCCTTCGTGCCAGCAGGGGATTGTTTAAGCTGGTGTAGGTTCGGTAATGGTGTGGGGCGTGTGCAGTTGGAGTGATATGGAACCGCTGATACGTCTAGATACGTCTCTGACTGGTGACCCGTAAGTAAGAATCGTGTTTGATCACATGCATCCATTCATCTCCATTGTGCATTCCGACGGACTTGGGCAATTCCATCAAGACAATGAGACACCTCACACTTTCAGAATTGCTACGGAGTGGTTTCAGGAACACTCTTCTGAGCTTAAAAACTTTCAGCTGGCCTCCAAACTCCCCAGACATGTACATTATTGAGCATATTGAGCATATCTGGGATGCCTTGCAAGGTGCTGTTAATAAGAGATCTCCACTCCCTCGTACTCTAATGGATTCATGGTGTCAGTTCCCTGCAACACTATTTCAGACTTAGTTGAGTCCATGTCACGTCGTGCTGAGGCAGTTCTGCGTGCTCGAGGGGGCCCTACACGATATTAGGTATGTTTACCAGCTTCTTTGGCTCTTCAGCGTATTTAATACGCATGACCCGCTGCCTAAATAACACTGGACTACCACTGTAGTAAGCTTGGATACCTCTCCATCATACCTAAATATATGAGGATATGATTGAAGGACTGCTAGCTGTCAGTCAATAACCAACCCTCAAAATGTCTCCTCGAAGCCTGTTGCTGTCGCGTCTAAATAGATCAGCACAAGAAATTTTCTTCGCAAAATCTAATCGTGTCTAATCTTACTTCTGCTATTGTCTATAACTGGTAAGTTAATTCCACATGCACATACTCAGTCACACATAATACAGTTACAAATACACTCCTGGAAATGGAAAAAAGAACACATTGACACCGGTGTGTCAGACCCACCATACTTGCTCCGGACACTGCGAGAGGGCTGTGCAAGCAATGATCACACGCACGGCACAGCGGCCACACCAGGAACCGCGGTGTTGGCCGTCGAATGGCGCTAGCTGCGCAGCATTTGTGCACCGCCGCCGTCAGTGTCAGCCAGTTTGCCGTGGCATACGGAGCTCCATCGCAGTCTTTAACAGTGGTAGCATGCCGCGACAGCGTGGACGTGAACCGTATGTGCAGTTGACGGACTTTGAGCGAGGGCGTATAGTGGGCATGCGGGAGGCCGGGTGGACGTACCGCCGAATTGCTCAACACGTGGGGCGTGAGGTCTCCACAGTACATCGATGTAGTCGCCAGTGGTCGGCGGAAGGTGCACGTGCCCGTCGACCTGGGACCGGACCGCAGCGACGCACGGATGCACGCCAAGACCGTAGGATCCTACGCAGTGCCGTAGGGGACCGCACCACCACTTCCCAGCAAATTAGGGACACTGTTGCTCCTGGGGTATCGGCGAGGACCATTCGCAACCGTCTCCATAAAGCTGGGCTACGGTCCCGTACACCGTTAGGCCGTCTTCCGCTCACGCCCCAACATCGTGCAGCCCGCCTCCAGTGGTGTCGCGACAGGTGTGAATGGAGGGACGAATGGAGACGTGTCGTCTTCAGCGATGAGAGACGCTTCTGCCTTGGTGCCAATGATGGTCGTATGCGTGTTTGGCGCCGTGCAGGTGAGCGCCACAATCATGACTGCATACGACCGAGGCACGCAGGGCCAACACCCGGCATCATGGTGTGGGGAGCGATCTCCTACACTGGCCGTACACCACTGGTGATCTTCGAGGGGACACTGAATAGTGCACAGTACATCCAAACCGTCATCGAACCCATCGTTCTACCATTCCTAGACCGGCAAGGGAACTTGCTGTTCCAACAGGACAATGCACGTCCGCATGTATCCCGTGCCACCCAACGTGCTCTAGAAGGTGTAAGTCAACTACCCTGGCCAGCAAGATCTCCGGATCTGTCCCCCATTGAGCATGTTTGGGACTGGATGAAGCGTCGTCTCACGCGGTCTGCACGTCCAGCACGAACGCTGGTCCAACTGAGGCGCCAGGTGGAAATGGCATGGCAAGCCGTTCCACAGGACTACATCCAGCATCTCTACGATCGTCTCCATGGGAGAATAGCAGCCTGCATTGCTGCGAAAGGTGGATATACACTGTACTAGTGCCGACATTGTGTATGCTCTGTTGCCTGTGTCTATGTGCCTGAGGTTCTGTCAGTGTGATCATGTGATGTATCTGACCCCAGGAATGTGTCAATAAAGTTTCCCCTTCCTGGGACAATGAATTCACGGTGTTCTTATTTCAGTTTCCAGGAGTGTATAAAACACTGCAATGGCTAGTCGAAAATTTTACCAATGTGCTACAGTATCACAGAAATAATGTCTGACTGTGTCGTCTTTACAGGCCAGATTAGCTTCACCTAATGTACTAAGATCAAGTATGTTTCGCTATGTATTTTCTATTAATTCATTAATATCTCATAGATCTTTCATCCTCTACTAAAGACATCACTGTTCCCAAATGGGAAACATGGAAAGCAAAAAAGTGCATGGTGAACATCACACCCACACATCCATCTATTTTCATACACTTTCATGATACATTTCCTCGTATACTCTTTTTTTTCCCACCACCTGGCATTTTAACTTAGGGTAGCAATCATAACTAAATTTAATATAATGATTTTATGTGCATAAGCTGCATTGCTTATTTCATATAAATTTTAAAATTAATCTGTTAACATTGTGAGGAATGAAGTAAAATGAAGAAAAGAATGATGGTAGCAGCGGGAATCGAGCCTGAGAAAACGAAATGCCAGGTGGTGTACTTCACTTACTTTCTTTTTCTCCCCTCTACAACCCATGTTTCCACTCTTTATCATTGGCCTTTACCCACCAACTAACTTGTAACTGTTTTTCTTTTCATTTCCGTTCCAAGAAGTTTTTTCTTTCCATTAATGGTATTCAGAATTTGAAAATAAGCTGAATTCTTCTTATGATTAAACCTTAAACGTGTCATGGGAAACAAATTGCTTTTCCAGGGAATGAAATTCAAATTAACTCATTGTTCGTTAGGAAAAATGGAATGTTTCCTTCATTCATTCGTTACAACCAAGTAAAGGAAGCTCTTCTCCGTCGTATTGGAAGAAACGTCTGAATTCCCCACTGACAGAAACTTGAAACTGAAATTATGATGTAAAAATATTCTTAATGTCTCTATCGTTCTTCATTTAGTCCGGCTGACTGTCATTCTTTGTCATATGTTGAAATATTACATAATGATGTTTCTTAGGAAGCTGACATATATATTCTTGTAGCCTCTTGTGTTCATGATGTTGTGATATTGTATGTTGAAGTACAGGCAGAAACCCTCCGTCAGGATGTAAAGTACTGTGTGTTCTTTTAGCCAGTTGATAGTATTTCCATCTGTGGGTGGATTTTAAAAAATATGCTGAAGTATTGTGTTGGTAGCTGGATGGGGCCCATCGAGGGATTTTAAAAAATATGCTGAAGTATTGTGTTGGTAGCTGTTCGCGCTTTAGTGCCTAGTCCACATCTGATAACTTGTCAAGATGTGCTTAACAGTTGTGTACAGTTATGCATGTTCCTCATTCTCCACTATATTGCAGGAAGTGGATGACATGCAGTTGGAATTAGTTACTACTTCCCTACTGACAGGCCTATATCATATCTTTCCAGCGTTGGTGCGGGATTTTGTTAGGGTCATCATAATATGTAAACTCCAGAGCTACTGTGTTCAGCTTTATAAGGTTAGTGTTAGTGCCCTGGTCTTCGCTATGTTCACCCCTCAACATTGATGTAATAATGTTAATGTATCTCATACTGTTTGGGATGTATAATCTTCCTGTTGCATATGATCCCTTTGCTTTCAGAAAATACTTTGGGGTTTCGAAGTTTTTAGGAATATTACCTCCACTAAACCAGGTGTTCGCTCAAACTTTCTATCTCCTAAATGTATGGTGTCCTTCATTAAGCATATAGCTAGCTTTCTCAGCGTATGTGGCTGATCTCGACTACCCCGTATGTTGTTCTTACTTCGCTAGTACTGTAACAGCTGATGAAATGGGTGATAGTATATCCTTTCTCACCCATATCTTCTTCTTCTTCCTTTTCTTCTCTTCTTCTACCGCCATCCACCACCACCATGTGTGATTGCTGTTTAATACTTTCAGTTTTGTCGACATTCTGTTGTGTACTGACCACTCTTTGAAATAGTATTCATGTAATATACTCTGGGGACAAGGAGGTGGGGCAGTGGCTAATTCTGGTGATGGGTGGTTCACCTTCTTAACGCTTCTGTCTCCGATTCGTGTCAATGGACTCTTTAATTCGTCTCCCAACTCAGAGATTCACACAATATAGCTATTCCGTTGAAAACCCGTCCACTACTGTTAATCGTGCATTGGCACGCCCATTGACTGCTTCAGCTTTTACCTTTACGGATTCTCTTCCTCAACTGTTCAACTTTCATAACTGCTGTATTCATAATGCTATCCAATTCAGTTAACCTTGTGTCGACTGCTTGCTCAGATAGCTAGATTTTGTCAGTCAGCTGATATTCACTTTTTGTAGCTGCTGCCTTAAATAGCTATCCAATTCCGTTAATCTTGTGTTGATCGGTTGCTCACTTCAGTGGATTCTATCATTTGGCTGAGATTTCCCTCTTTCAGCCACTGTCTTTGACAGAACTATCCAGTTCTGTTTCTCTTGTGTTGATTATCTCGATTTTTCTTTCGATGTATGTTTGGCTTATGCTTCCTCTCATCAGGACATTTCATGAATGCGAATTTATCCATTGCCTAATATACTGACACAATTACATTTTGGCACACTACTGTTTAAATAGAATCTTATCAAAGTTTCGTCCTTATCGGCCCCCATTCAGTTTCTTACTTTTTTTTTAATAACCAGAACAGTCCGCCCCCGGTAGCTGAGTGGTCAGCATGACAGAATGTCAATCCTGACGGTCCGGGTTCGATTCTCGACTGGGTCGGAGATTTTCTCCGCTCAGGGACTGGGTGTTGTGTTGTCCTTATCATCTTCATCCCATCCCCATCGACGCGCTAGTCGCCGAAGTGGCGTCAAATCGAAAGACTTGCACCCGGCGAACGGTCTACCCGGCGGGAGGCCCCACTCGCACGACATTTACATTTAATAACCAGAACGCCATACTTTAAGTTATTCCAATAATCCCTGCTGGTGACAAATATATTGAATGTCATACTGATTCCTACGTGTGCTTCGTAAACATGCTTCGAATTCAGATTGTCTTGTTTGAAAGCGATAATAAGGTTTGCATTATTCCAAGCCAACTGCTTTGGGATTCTTGAGTATGTCAAAGACAAATAAAATATGTCGACTTGCATTTGGCGGCTAAAGTGAAAGTATTTCCGGATTTCATTCTGGTTTTCCACAGCAATATCATCAACTATGAATACATTCTTTTGATTTACTTTTCGAAAATATGGTACATTATCCCATTAATGTCATGTAATATCTCAACCAAGAGTTGATATTTTGGCTGAAACAATATTTTTTAAAACCATATGTATATACTTCTTCGAAGAAGTCCTCTTCTGGATCTGTTAAATGTTGGAACCAGATTAGTTTTCCCACAATCTGAAGGACCTATAATTAAGGACTCATGTTATCGAGAAGTAACGAGCCATTCTTCTTGTTCCAGTTTCCAACATAATCACCGCAGGACTGGCCGGTTGCCAAAAGACTCTTGTGATAATAATATTTCATGTTCTCATTCGTGACAATGACTAAGTACTCACACTGGCACATAGAGTTTTTTTATAGAGAACACACAGATGTGTAGCTCCTAACTTCTTTATTTATAAACTCTTACGCATTGCAGGGTATATTAACAGACTTAAAATGTGATTGCAGTTATGTGCCTGCATCTGGCACACTTAGCCGATACGTTTCGAGTTCCATTCTGGCACAATGTGAATCATACAGCTGAGTGACAGTTTTTTTCGATTGGTGCAGAATTCAGCGAGAGGCTTCCAACAGTTTACTCCACAATGTCTCGTAGTATTGGCGGACGGACGATTACCACCTTTGTTGACAGTTTTGCAACATACTTTATAGAGTAACTTGCGTACATTAGAGTCTTAAAACGCCTGTTCCTGTAGATGTACGCACTCTCTGCTGTTAAATACATTAATTTTTCCTGAGAAGTCGCCTCTTGTGACAATATGCTCTCGAAACATTACTGACCGTGAGTGCGCTTTGTTGTGCAATATTGCGGAAATATGCATTGATGTATCACAGCCGGTCGGAGTGGCCGAGCGGTTCTAGGCGCTTCAGTCTGGAACCGCGCGACCGTTACGGTCGCAGGTTTGAATCCTGCCTCGGGCATGGATGTGTGTGATGTCCTTAGGTTAGTTAGGTTTAAGTAGTTCTAAAGTTGTAGGGGACAGATGACCTCGGAAGTTAAGTCCCATAGTGCTCAGAGCCATTTGAACTATTTTGATGTATTACACAGTCGATTCCATTCATATACGGATAATACCAGCGTAAGACCACAAAAATGAAAAACTTCTAATTAAACCAATGGCCGAAACTCCCACTCAGATCTAAAACCGACACGGAAGCGCTTACCGCTTGTATTGTTTCAACTGTATCTGACATTAATCAACATAATTACCACATTACATGGCTGATCCTTCTTCAACTCACCTACTGCTGAGCACCTCACCATCTTACACCTTCGCAGTTCTCTCACGATTCGATGAGAGTAAGTAGTTCTAAAGTTGTAGGGGACTGATGACCTCGGAAGTTAAGTCCCATAGTGCTCAGAGTCATTTGAACTGTTTTGATGTATTACACAGTCGATTCCATTCATATACGGATAATACCAGCGTAACACCACAAAAATGAAAAACTTCTAATTAAACCAATGCTCTTTGTATAAATTAACTGCAGCAGTGCATGAAACTTTACAAAAAAAATCAATGTAAAAATGACTAATACGCTGGCCTCTACTGCCAGTTCATTGCCAGAATGAACAATGGTGTGTTCACTTGTGGAACACATCGTTAACCTAAGTAAGGACAGTGAATGTATACTGCGAGTCAGGTCCGCTGATGCAACGCCCATTACCTAAAAATTCAGGGAGAGCTGTGACTGCATAAATTTGATGTATTAAAGAAAATGACTTAACCCAGACGTTTTGGATGTTCCTGAACGTGTTACGGTATATCTGGATGATTGCGACTTCCAGGATGACGACTGGTGAGTGACTACTGCCTACTGCGTGTTTCAAGACTGAAATAACATAGTATTTGTTAAGTGCTTTTCGACATTTATGGGAAACTTAAAGACTGGTCAAACGATTCGAATGCAGTACAGTATTAATTCTTTCCAGCACAGCTCATAACTCTCCAATGTGACATTTCACAGATTTACGTTGCTAGTTCTAGGGCTTAAGAATGATATCTGCTTTCCATCTGTGAACCCTGCTATAAACAATATAATATGAATGCATGACGCTAGACTGATGGGCCTCCTACAATTAAACTGCACTCTGTTGTTTGTAAAATAGAAAATAATAACCGATTTTTCCTACTCAATGTACTTTTTCAAATAATAATAATAATAATAATAATAATAATAACACTGTGTGTGTTAGACATGGTGACTTATCAAGTATGTAATACTCTAGAGACTAAGCATCTTCCTTTCACGAACAGTTATTTGAATGAGACACTTGAGTCCCTCTTCATCCACTAATGAAACATGAAACTCCATGGACGAGTGACGGCAGTCACTTATAAAGCACCCGATAAGCTCTTGCTGTGGCTGCAGCAGTAGTGGTACAGTGTAACTGAATAATCTTACGCATGAGAAATCAGGCAAATCTGCTAGGCCGCCGCGGCAGTGCAACCAATAGTATGTGGGTGTCCTCATTCAGCATTTCCACGACCACCAGGTCAAAAATGGTTCAAACGGCTCTGAGCGATAAGGGACTTAACATCTGAGGTCATCAGTCCTCTAGAACTTAGAACTGCTTAAACCTAACTAACCTAAGGACATCACACACAACCAATGCTGAGGCAGCATTCGAACCTGCGACCATTGCAGCAGCTCGGTTACGGACTGAAGCGCCTAGAACCGCTCTGTTACCGCGGTCGGCACCTCGCTGCTGGAACAATAGAAAACCTTAAGTACAATCGAATATGCATTTGTCAGTACAAATATTAACAACTACAATATCATTACAAAATTGCTTTGACATCTTACACCCTCTCAAGATCGAAGAAGACACCTATGAGGTGCTGTTTAGGAAGGATTGCTGGATTTCCGCCTCCAGTAGGGTGAGGTTGTTAAAGGCTGAACAATACCTCTAAAATCCACACTTTTAGGGACTAATTAGGTCCCACGATTCTAGGACCTAGAACAAACAGCGGTTGGCCGTGTGTTCTAGTGTCTTTCCTATGCAGCAAGTGAGGGCCACACAACGATAACTACTTGGTAACATGCAGTCCTTCTCAAGTTTCAGAGGGTGTACTAAAATCGCCTCCCTCGTTTAGTTGTGAAAGTCTCCGGCCTACCAGACTGCATTAAAGAGGACAGATGATGATGATGATGATGTTTGGTTTGTGGGGCGCTCAACTGCGTGGTTAGCAGCGCCCGTACAATTACCCAATCTTTGCTCAGTCCAATTTTGCCACTTTTCTGGATGATGATGAAATGATGAGGACAACACAAACACCCAGTCATCTCGAGGCAGGTGAAAATCCCTGACCCCGCCGGGAATCGAACCCGGGACCCCGTGCTCGGGAAGCGAGAACGCTACCGCGAGACCACGAGCGGCGGACTTAAAGAGGACAGGAGTATTTCCTTTGCACACTGGTGAAGATACCGTAACATACTGTACACGATTCGATCATTACCCAGGGTAGTCTTCTTGATGCATCGAATATGCGAAATTTGGAAATGGGGCAGCTATGGTCCTCGGTGTTGGTAGAATTGAAATTACAAGCACCACTCACAGCCAATGCCCGATGGCGATGGCAGGCTGGATGTTGGTTTACAGTGGCAGTGATGTAACTGAAGTAATCTGCCATGGCATTCACCAGGTCCCCAGGTGTAGACTATACGCACTCCTGCCGCAGTACAATAGTTATGGGTTGTCTGTCACATTTGCCAGATATCCTCTGTATGGCTTCATATACGTTCCAAGAGCTAGTGGAACGACTGATCGAGTCCAGAAACACTTGCCAAGAACTCTTCTCGTTCTCTCTGATTATCTGTTGTGCTTTTACCCGCGAGAGCTTCATAGCAAAAGGTTGACATTTAAACTGGCTCAAGGCCATGCATTTTCTTCCTAATGGCGGAGCAACACTCATTGTTCCACGATGGGACATATCGCCTCCGAGCAACATGGTAGGTCATATTAGTAATGTGATCTACGCAATCCATGACACTATCTCGACGTCCAAAGACAGCTAATTGACTGTAAGGTTTCCAGTTTTCACTGCTAAGCGTCCACTGTGGCGGTTTCCTTTCAGAAACTGATTTATCTGGGAGGTAGATCCAGATAGGGCAGTGGTCACTGGAATGCAAGTCGTCTATTGCTTCTCGATGATCAGTATCGGCAAGAGCAGGAGAACAGCAAGCCGAGAATGACTCCATGGCAGAACTAAAGCGTGTGATAGCACCAACGTGAAGAAGCCATAACTCCTCTGACCCACAAAGGCTTTAGATAGCTCTACCTCTGGGACACGTTGATGGTGAACCTCATAGTACTTTTTATGCATAAAAGCAACTACAAGTAGGTAGGGTGGAGGGAGTTAGGGAATCATGTCAGAGAGACCCTCCGACACAAACTTTCAATGGTCGTCAGATACACACTACAGATCGTAACAGTGATCGGGCAGCTCCCGATCTACGATATTTCCGAATCGGGGAAAAAAATTTGATAGTGGCGCCCACCCCCTCTACACCATCGATTGTTTGAGATAGGACGTCAAAAATAAAAAAAATATTGATTTTTCAAGAATGTAGTCATTTTTAGCGCAAATCCTCCTGAAGAGTTTGATATATAAAAAATATATGTTCGAGGTAATGTAAGATGTTATTTCGTGTTAAGTGTACCAAAGTTCAATGTGTCCTGCTCTGTGTAATTCAAACGTGTATGTTTTGTTATGGAAGCCATCAACCCTATTTTCAGAGCGGTGGAAATTACTGTATGTAGTGGTGCCTCTCCAGCTTCCAGTCGGCCGGTTTTATATCCTAACCCCCTTAAAAAAACTGACAGTTGATACTAGATAGGATTATTTGTGACCTGGAGAATATTAAATCTTCGGAAAATTTGCGCTCTCTGTTGACAGTTGTCAAACAATTTTCTCCTTTTGTGGCATAAAATTTAACATAGGAAACATAAATGCAGTAAAGACCAAGAGACAAGCAAGGGAGTACACATTCCTTCAATCCTTAGGTCCCAGGATTTTTGTCTCTCTAATCTTGCTACAGCTTTACATGACGTGCTTTTTTTTCTGCGGAAGAAACTATTTTCTCATCAAAGTTCGCCAAACGTGTGGCTACATGAAAAATCAAAATGTTATCTAATACTGAAAAAGCTGTTAACACTTACAGTACCCAGGGCTGATGCGGTTTCTCGATATGATTACGTCCATTTTGTCACTGTCTGATAGATAAAGCGAAATAGGTCTTTGTAAAATAACAGTAATTTTAACACACGCCAAATAAGTGAGACTGTTTTGGAACAAACGGTCATTTTTATGTATCTCATTTACATAAATAACATGACAGAATACAATTCACGGAGCACCAATATCAAATGCCTATTAGGGCTACTAGAAGCAAACATTTTTATGCTAGGAAGTAGTTCCACAGTTCATTCATATGCTACGGTTTTCTATATAAACTTTCTATATAAACTTGAAATTGTAATATTCTTCCATATAATTTGTTGATGACCTCGTTTCTTGTCCTTCTTTCTTCTCACAAACAATCTTGTCACCACTAATGTGTAACTAAAACTTATTCTCTGGTTAACTTCCCTAACACTACCAGAATCACCAGTTCAGTTTTTCCGCGTTTATTTTCCCGTTAGGCGTTATTCCGAGTTCGTACTAGGTATTTCCCTACTCTTCCGAAAATAGAACTTAAGCAGTTGATAACCGGGGACTGTACAACTGGAACAGTGTAACGATCTCGCAAAAATTTTCTGTCATAATTTCATTTTCTTGGATACACCGAGAAGACAATGTTAATCTCTCTTACCTGTTAGTTCTCTATTTCTACTCTGGTAGTCTGGATCGGTGGATTTCGCTAGTAGTTACAACAACGCTGATCATTCGCCCACTCAAACAACCACATCAAGAAACAGCGACTGGCATTCACCTTTTTGGGCTTATTCTGCTCAGGGTGTATAGTCCCGTCCCCTTTTGTTGCGGGAAAGTTTTTTATTGTTGGATGCCACGGAGATTTCCCTAGCAGAGACATCACGTACACTATGCACGCATTCAAAAATCAACTTATGAGTCGCTCAGAAATCAACTTGGAATGTGTTAAAAATCGTCAAAAACCAACAGGTATGCGTTTCAGAATCACTTGAATACTCTTCTCCTTCAGATTGGACGATACCGATTTAGACTGTACCGACTCATTGTGCAGCACTTGCCCTGGCAAAGTGGCATCAACAGCAGGGAAGGAAGCAGTGGCCACCAATGGAACTGTCGCGGGGACAACAACAGTTCCATTTGAACTGTCGCTGCCACAGATGCACTTAAAGGAGCATCTGTTGGTATCAAGATCTATAGGTGATGTATTTGTGGAAACACTCATACTCGGAAGTTTCTTCATGAGTAATGCAGAAAATGAAGTGGGAAAGTTTGGAGGTTGAAGAGATTTGTGAATCTTCTTGTGCTTAGTCACCTTTAATTCCTTAATTTTCATTTCTGCCTTGTACACTATGTACTCTCTGCTCAAACTGGCTGTAGACCTGAATAAATGACACAAACGGCAGGGGAAGTATACGTTGTTCTGTCAGCGTGGGCGGCCATACCTAGTTTACCACATGAAGCTCATCCGTTACACCCTGGCACTTGAAACATCTCATAGGTTTGGGGATATATGGTCTAATTTCCAGTACTAAAAATTCAGCTTTAATATTGTCTGGAAAATCCGACGAATCAAACGTCGGTGTAAATGAGTGTAATTTTTCCAATTTTCCATCCACACGATGCACTACATGTTTCACCTCAATGACATCTCTGTCAGGCCATTCCTCCCGAAGAAGTGTCCATATGAATGATGTCACTGCATGTGACCACTCCTTGGCTGCAGTTAAGGGTACAGTGCTGTTGAACGACAATAGGATATTACTCGATCAAAAATTTGGTCTTCAAAAGTTTGTTAACTTCCTCTAATGTTGCTGTTTCGATCATAAATGTGCCATTACGCAACCGTTTAACAGATCTGAGGTCTCCAGCCAAACCATCGAGGTCTTTTAGTATACACAAGGGCGGTACCTTCCCAAATGTACCATCTTCTCTCCATATCACAAGAAACACATTTTAACATTCTGGGCACGCCCTTTTACGATACAACGCCAGCACGTTAGATGATGATTGCTCTGGACGGCTATCCTCCCGTGTTTGTATTGCAGAATGGGCATCACTAGTACCCAATGGACCACCTGAATTGTCAGGAGCAAGTGAATGAGAAGTCGTGGATGGAATAACGTTCCCACAATAAAACGAGCAGTTAGGGAAACAAATAGTCCACCCACATAGACTCGTGCTTGCCTGAGTAGGCACTATACAATCGACGATGATGATTTTCGGTTTGTGGTGTGCTCAACTGTGAGATTATCAGTGCCAGTACAAAGTCTCAATTTTTACACAGTCCAATCAAACCTCGGTTAACAAATGGCGATGATGATGAAATGATGAGGACAACACAAACACACAGTCCCTGGGCAGAGAAAATCCGCAACCCGGCCTGGAATCGAACCCGAGACCCCATGATCCAGAGGCAGCAACGCTAGTTACTAGGCCACAAGCTGCGGACTTTCACACAACTGAGACGCGGCAGGCCACAGAGGTTAGTCGCTAATGACTGTTCCATCTCGATACCATGCACCTCATCAGCACACAGCAAAATGTGAGATTGAGGGTTTTTTTATACAGGTTTTTACCATCCTCGTTATCTGGACAGTGAAACCAAGATCCCCGTTTCCTGTGACACACAACGCTTCACCGCCGCGCCGCACGGTGGTCGCTGAAGCATGCCCAGGACTTACGATGACAGAGGACTGACGGCGCTTGCCAGACTCCAGTGCAGAAACACTGAGGTCACCAAGAGCAAGGGGAGGGAAGGAGGGTGTGGGGGTCTCCGTGGATCAACTTCAGTGTACCACGAACATGTGCTGGTGATGTCCCGTGCGAGGGAAATGAGGGTGACATCAAATGAAAGTCTCCCAAGTGTGCAAACTTATACCGGACATCGTTACTAGTAATCTTGATATAAGATTGTTATCTGTGCTTACTTTACTTTAATAAGACACTACTGTCAAACAGACAGGTGGGATCATGTTGACAAGTTATTTATAAATTTTTCAATTTTGTAATATCAGAAATAACATCACATACCATCTCAATATGTAAAGTTTGATTCTGTTTTCTCTTCTCCTTCTGGGACTTCCCTTTTCTGTCAGGCGGTGGAGTTTACTGGTCCATTATCGGGCCTACAGTTAGAATCGTGGTGATAGAATAGGAAAGGGTGGTCAATAATCGTTCTGTGTTACGGCGGCAAATTCATGCCAGAGTAAAAAGTGTAAGAAAGTAACAGATTGTGGCACCTCAGAAGGAAGTACCTCTTGATCCGCAACATCAACCAATTCGTCACCTAGTGTGAACCTGAAGCTGGAGACTCATATGGATGCATTTAGAAATGACGTGAAATGCCCAAATTATGCCTCATGGCAACTGGTAATTGCAAGGATAGCCATCAGTGAGCCATGAAACTGGTGTGGTTATACGTGCACAACAGACCTACTCGTCGACAGCGGTGCAGGACTCCCCATCACCATCAGCAGCCAAAGTACTGTAAAAGCGGTGGCTCGTTTTTCTTCAGCTTACTATTCCTTGCTGTAGGGGTTGTGATTTTTGATATTTTGTCCAAACCAGCACGGTAAAACAAAGAGCCACTACTTCCACCACATCAAGTGGATTTAGTGCTCACGTACTCACACTGAGCCGTGAACACTTCCCAGGTTATTAATGGGGAATAATTGAAGATGATTGTTACCATTATTGGTGCCATGCGTGCAATGGTCGTGCCAGGCGCGCGATATTGAGTCTTTATCCTATCGTTAATGGTGCGGGACCTGCACGACCTTATAGCAACCGTTATAGTACTGCGTTATTCTGTGACACAAGGGCTGATTTCACGTAATGAAAGAGAGAGAATGTAAGATTAAAGGGCTTATTTATTAAACAGTTGAAAATTAAACAATAATACAACCAAATGGGGGTGGGGGAAGAAAGATTCGAGTTCAACAGCCTGCCCCAACGTACGTTCATAACAAGCCACGATAGCAGGAGAAAAGGAATTTTAGTAACGATCACCGTATTATCAAATGGGGTCCAATTTCCTAAAGGAAGGGGTTGCAGGCATGCAACGACCACCACCAGGAATCAGCCAAAGACTAAGAAGATGCTACTGTGCGTGAATCGCTAGGTAGCCTACCGTAATAACGGAATAAACCCGCAAGACGCGAAACTATTCACAATGACCTATAAGGTTGCCTCTCGGTCGCAGGGCGCGAATCTACAGTGCACGTCGGCGCTCGTGCTTACCGAACTTCATCTCCTGGAAGCGGCACCTCCGGTCTCCGGCACGGTCACACTAGAACTGAGCTATTGCCCCTCTGTCCACAACCATCCGCGGAGGGCGGTTGGCGCCCGCCCGCGAAAAACGGGCGCGCACCAGAACTGGCCGATCACAGGGCCGGAATTTCATAGGGAGGCGACCTCGCGGCGTTAAAATCGAGCAGAAATAGAGGTTACAAGGTTGGTAAGGCAGGTTGGGGAACTGAGAACAGGAGAAACTTTGGCCACTACTGAATGTTCCAACGACACCACGTGCTACCCTGGCGATCGGAAAAGGGATAGAACATCAGCCATCATGGCTGCTAGGAAGACTGCTGCCCTCGCCCATAAATAAAGAAAATTCCTGGCGCCAAGCTCCTCTCACAGATCAGTGTGGGACAAACTGTAAAAATCGCCAAATAAATCAGGCAACGCATAGAAATTATTAATATTGCCTGAATTATTATTTCACCGAAGACCAGAATGCTGGGATTAGAAATATGAAATGCGAACACTGAATGGTGAATGATGTGCACGTCTTTCAACTGGTTTTATTAGAATTGCAAAAGTGCATGGACCAATATTCATTGGTTCCACACGTCAATTGGTAAAGACATAAACTTTATAGGATCACTTTGTCATCCGTCTGTGCGTCGGTCAATCCGACAATTAAAAACATATTTTGTCTCAGGAATCGGTAGATGTATGAAGCTGAAATTTATGTTATATTTTGAGGTCTGTGGTCTTTGGCGTTGCAGGAAATTGAAGCTTCTAAGTCTATATGATCAAAAGACACGGTACTTTATGTCACGTATTTTAATACTCGCTAGTCACTCATCAAAAACTATATTTCTCGTTGGCCAGATATCAAGAAATTTGGCAATAACAATGGTTTCACAGTACAGTCGAAGAACAAAGTCCAGAAATTGTTAATTCGTAATGATATCACATGAAAGAAAGAATTCTTTCTCATTTCTTATCCGACTCTTGTCTATTCCTCCGTCGTTTTAAGAGCCTTTTATCTTAGGAATGGGCAGACATATCAAGTAGAAACGTATGGCTCGTACTAAGATCTATGGTCTGCTGGCAGTACGACAAACGTTAGCTGCTATGTCAATGCAATTAAAAGGTACGGACATTTATGTCACATATATTGATACTGGCAAACTCGCTCACCAAAATCTTTATGGTACTTCCCGTTGACCTAAAATCGTGAAATTTCTGTAAGAAGCAAGGTGTCACAATACAAGTGAAGGGAAAAACAATCTGAAAATCGTTAATTTGTCTTTATCTCACACAGTCGTGAAACTTTGCATTAAAGCAATCAGTAGCTCTGCATTCAAGCTGACTGGGTGGGAAAGATAAAAATCAGATATTAGGCAAGGAACGAATTTATTGCTCATGACTCACTTCCGAATTTATCCATCATCTGATATCCAGGAGCGATTATTGCATGTAGATATAGAGTTTCAAGCTGTATGTGAAACAAACATTCGCACACAGTTCTATTCCAGTCAATGTGATTCCAGGCCGAGGGCGTATGTGGAGACGCCCCGGACTGGGGCGGGATACCAACCTGACTGTCGCCCTCCATACGGGCTGACAAACTCCTCAGGAGTGACGGACTGGGGTGCGACTTTGTATAACAGCAGGCAGCGCCTCTCTGGCTGCCATCTGGCTGCCTTAGAGCACGGCGCTATGTCTACGCCCAGTTCTGTTGCCCTTCGTGGCAAGCATTTTGGCCTTAGATTTCGGTAAGATAATGCCCGCGCGCACAGGGCGAGAGCTTCTATTGCCTGTGTTCGTGGTTGTCGAACCCTACCTTCGCTAGCAAGGACGCCAAACTGACATCGTTCGGAGCATCATGGGCAGGGAGCTCGGGATTCTGACGACATTACGAACCAGCTGCACAGAACCTGGCACTATATCCCTCAGGATGACACGCAACAACTTTATCAATAACTCGTTGCCTAAGGGACAGAGGTAGACCAACGCGTGACTGACGTACTCAGTTTGTGAAACACTTTCTCTTGAGCATGTCAGCCAAGTTTTCTGACATTTTAATCTTCGTTCTTTGTACATGTGAATCCCATCTACAGATTTCCGTCCCATACGGATAATTCCTTCGTGATGCGACTTTCTTTTTTTTTTTTAGACCTAATTTAAGTTTCATTAAGCGTTGCTTTATAGGTGACAAGAGCGTATTCCTGCATCTTTACACCTGCTTGCTAAGCATAAATAAATATCTGACAGCACTTGATAATCGCTTTAGGAACGTTTTAATTTAAGTTGATTAAAATGAGAGTATTGAAATCTGAGCGCCATTCAAAATGGGTGTTTTAATGTTCTTATAACAATAAATTAATTGAGTCGAGACGTCATGACCGAAAGTGTAATATTATTTATGATAACTCAGCAACTGACGACCTGGAGAGTCAAGGTACAGGAAAGTATTTTCTCCACTTGCTGCGTTCGTCTGAAACAGGAGTGAATCGGTGTTATTGTTTATATTAAGAACTGATTTTGCAAACCTACCATTTTATTGGTCGTCGTCGAATTTACAGTTGTCAACCAGAAATACCTTCTATTTAATTAATTAAATTAATTGTATTCAATGACAAATAATTGTTTGTTGCATAGCAGTCTCATGGTTCTTTGTTCTTTGATCATTAGCTTCCTCTTACTCATTGCTATACCTCATTATTTACGGCTCAATAAATGAAAGAACATAAATGACTCAGCTTTCATTATTCCAATCAATTAAATTATTGCACAAGGGTCAACTGACTCTGATCCTCAACAACAGTCAGCACAATCAGCAAAGGGGTAGGAGAAAGAGGAGATTAAGGACTTGGAGTTTGTCTTGACAGGGAATATACTGCCTTATTTCTGTAACAAGATCAAAGTTTAGGTAATTTGGTATACAGACTATATTTATTTCCCAAAGACAAGCCTCATATTCTCAATTCGCAATTTGAGATAGTGTCAATCAGACAAGCAAAATTCTCAGTTGCTTTTCTCATTTAACACCTTGAATGTAATTATTTACTTGGTTCTCCATAACTGAATTAAGGACGTCACACTATGAGTTAGTGATAGGATATATGCGGCAAAATAAATCGCAGCGCACAACACACGCGATTCTGTGACATGCAGAACATCCGTGACATGCAGAACACTCTGTGTATATATATATATATGATAAAATAAAAATCTAAACATAATGACTGGATGTTATGTGATGTCCTTAGGTTAGTTAGGTTTAAGTAGTTCGAAGTTCTAGGGGACTGATGACCACAGATGTTAAGTCCCATAGTGCTCAGAGCCATTTGAACCATTTTGAAAACGTAATGATAAGGCTTAGCAAATGAAATCGGCATAGCACTGATTATCTGATCGAAAAAATAAAGTAGCTCATAATCAGTCAGAGAGGGCTACACTGTCGCTTGTCAGAAGAAATAAGTGAAAAGTTACCGAACTGTGTTTGTTAACTAGAACATGCAAACATGGCCTTGCTATGCGCTATCTCCCTCTTACTTGCGTAAACTGTAGTTAAATTGCATTTAGAATGGACATAAGTATCACAGAAAACCACCCCACGTGGAAAACAAATCAAATTCAAACACTTCAGAAGCACAAAGAAAAAGAGAAAAACACAGAACTGAAAGAAATATCACCTTAGTGGCCAGTATACAACTATGACTTGTCTATGCAATCTGGCACTACGCCAGCTCTTATCAGGTTGAATCTACTGCGAACTATGCCGTGGTGGGCTGCTACAGTGAACTGGTACAAGTAACACTGAAAGCTAACTGACATAGGAACCATGTCCGAAATTTAGTTATGTCAATTTATTCTGAGACATTATAGGGACTACAAAAATTCGGATACTTGATTGCTTACGTCAAATGATTACTAAAATCATTTAGGCATGGATGGTCCTAGATTATATGTGTTACTGCAATTTATTTTACCTTCCTTACTGTACTTCGTTCTCAAAAAATACAAAAATTTTGTTAGATCATCCCTATAGCCTCTAAACGTATCTGTCTTCATACTACTGGAGGAATTTAATCATAAGTGTTACTTTTTGCTGTTTTTATTTTTTATTCTTATTGAAGTTGATGTAAATAGGATTTAATGTAATGCGCAGTTGTCTGTATGCTCCAGAATTAATAATCTCTGTTCAATTTTTTCACCCACTTACTAATCATCATATTAATAATATAAATTTAATAAAATAGTGATATTTCGAAGTTTTGAAATCCGAAACGCAAGAATGCTCTTATTTACGTTTGCGTTATTTTTATAATACTATCACTAGCATAATGAACATAAGATCTAGATACTGAACTTTGGAATTTAAAGTACAGTACTTCTCTTGTGAGGTATAAAGTATTGGATAATTCATACAAGAGAGTGCTACATTTATCTATGCCCCATGCACGTTGCGTGTTGTTACGTAACCGCAAATATCGTGCAATAACGACGAAATGATGATATTCCTATTAAGGAGTACCAGTTGCCGTTAATTTGATTGTACTCTGCATGTTAATTCTCTGATTTTGAGTTCTTCTCAAGCGAAGATAACCAGATAACGAATGAAATGCAGTACAAAAAGCTTCATATTCAACGCTGCTCGTCGCACATTCTCTAAATATCCCAGAGTAGTGTGTAGAAATCAAAAAAAGAATTGGAAGTCTATTGTCTCGTTATTTTTTCGCCGGTGGGTTATATTGGTATTGCGTATTTCAGTAGAGTTTCGACAAAAGTCCGTTCTGATTAAATAGTTATCCTATTATCGTCTCCTGTGCGAGAGATATCTCTGCATGTTCATCTGAACAATGGTTCACAAGCGGACGGGTCTAACACGAACGTCTATTCTCTGGACTCAGTTGTAAATAGGAGTACGCCCACACATCCGTGGTCGTTCGTTCGATCGAGTACAATGGAACTACTGGTGGCGAAGTGAGACAGCCTCTAGAGAGCTTTCGGCTGAAGGTAAAAAGTATGGGATGAAATTGCATCTTGTGTTTTGCTGGCCGTTTCTAGCGCATTTTGTAGCGTAAGTAAGAAAACACTGTGGGTCACACAGCTGCTTCCGCTCACTCATCAATCGTGGGATGTAGAGGGTAGGTGCCTGTTCTGTGGGCGGTAAACTCTCCTCAGGGTTGTAGCGAGTATGCCGGACAAAAAAAGAAGTAGTTCTCCGAAATTGTGGGATTTCGTTTCCAGAAACTTGGGAAAAAAGCTAATCCCCATTATACCGCTTTCCAGGGAAGGCTCTAATTACATTAAACGCTCTAGGGCGGAAGTTTGCTGCCGTTCTCGTTCTAGTTTGCGGTATTCTCCGAGTCACTACTCGTTATCTTACTGACCTACATTTCGGCTCTTGTTAGTATTCTTCTTCGTATCAGTGTTCGTTCGCAGATTGAAGAAAGATTTTCAAGTAGTTTTAAAATGAATTTCATATAACATCCTGGGATTCGATTTACACATTTATATATTTTGTTAGTGTCATTACTCATGATGATGATGCTCAGCCTATGATTAATTTTTCGTATGTTTCACTCAGCAGATCAGCAAAATTACATACAAGTAGCAATATTGATGACCAGTAGATCGCTGGAAACCGGCTACACCCACTGCGGTACAGTACTCAGCGACGGCGACATAAGGATGACGTTCTTCACGCAGTTGCGCCAGGAAGAGTTCTAACCTGTCATCGTCTAGATGGCGTTCACAGCCGGGAACAAATTACTGTTTCCGCCACGGAAGCTTGTGGGAGTTAAGCGGAAGGTAATACTCTCCATTCATTTCTATTGTTGAGTGGTAAATTCGAGGGCGAATTTCTCCGAAGGGTGGAGGAATGTTGAGTGGTACTTAAGATAAGTAAATAAATTAGTGAAATCAAAGTGAAGTAGAAATTAGAAAATAAATGAAAAACTTGGTTTAGTTTAGAGAGTTACATACTAGCAAACAGCGGGCAGAGCAGAAGAGACAATGACTGTGAAGTCAGCAAGTTCAGGAGAAGCCATCGCCCTCCCCACGTAAGCGGAAGCTGTCGATGCAGCCGTCAGGGCATCGCCCGACCGGCTCACGTATTTCTCAGTTGTCACATGTGAGCAAAGGCCCTCGCCTACATTCCAAGAGACAATGACCGACGTTAAGAAGATTCTTCGAGAAGCTTTTCAACCTGACAGAAGAGGCAATGACCTTGAAGTCGTTCTCGTCCAGTGAACTGAAGTGAAAAGGAGAAGAGTAGCAGTAGTTTTCAGTGAGTTTCGGTGCTGAAGACCGTCATGCAAGAAGAGACTACATCATACACAGACGCACCAAGTCCGCCGCTGTAATGGAATAGCAAGCAGCAGCCTCGGCGCCAGAAGACAGAAGTTAAAAGGTATTTGAAGTCTGATTTTTACGTACCCGGCTGACTCGTGAGGACGGGAAGGAGACGGCCTCACATCTGCAGTCACCTGTGAGCTGGGATGAAGATCTGAAAGCCGAAGACTGGCAAGCGGGAGTCCGTTGTTCGAGTCCGGGACACTGGCCTTCCCCCGCCGCGCCGCTCCGCTGGCCGACGCACAACACACGCGGCCGCCACATCCCAGGTATCACCATCCGATTCACGACTTCGTTCTCAATAATTAAACGGGCCACCGCACGAGGCGCGTCTCCAGTCAACTGGGCGAGACGTCGACACGAGATACACACCGCCACGCGTAATCAGACGCCGCCGCTGCCGCAGCAGAAGGCTTCGCAAACGACACAGCTGCCGCTCTCCGAGCCAGAACGTCCAGTAAGAAAACGGTTGTACAAAACTTTCAATAAAATTTGTCTTATGTAAAAATACTGTTTCATTCTACCTCATACCCGAACTACGGAAGAACCCACCCTGCCCACTTGTTGTTAAGAGAGAAAAAGTAATTTATTTAGTGTTTTTCATCCTGACATAATGCTTTAGAATTAAATGCCCATTGCAGTAATGCTCATCCTGACAATGGACTAGCATCAAAAGAGATAACCCAGTTACATTTAGTAGCAGAAGTGTTACACTATCCATTTGGGAAGCATTAGTAACGGAAAATTCCAGGACCTAGTTGAATATCATCGTCCAACATGTAACACTTCTTTCTGTGCTTCGAGTATTCTGTAAGGGTGAAACAAATTACTCATCCTTCTGCTCCGGTAATCAATTTCATTTTATAGAAATTCTATCTGTAAATGTCAGTTTATCTTCTGAAATATATACGCCCAATTCACCTCTATTATGGACTGCTTAGCTACAATATTTAAACCATCTAACCATAAGTATTCTTTTTAATAAAGTGAGCCTAGATTTTTTTCTCATTAGAGACTTTTTCTACTTAATGCGCACTCTGCTCCGACCTTGTGCTAAACTGCGGAAATTCTTCCACTTTACGTCATGGCAGCTCAATAGAAACCGCACCCTTTCGAGTATGTAACAGGCTAATTAAAGGTGAGCTTTTTCATTCTCTCACCAGCACCTCTGGACGTACACACCTTCCTGCAACTCTTTTTTCTCAACAATACCTTCTTTTAGTCTAACGTCAGCAAGCTTTACGCTCAAAATCTTCTCGTCGCGAAGAATATGACCTGTCTTAAACTGTGTAGCGCCCGCCTACCGGTAGTTTGTTTACTATGCCATTTCTTCGGTGTAATTTTATTACTGGCTCCTCTGAGCAACTCAGTGACTGCATTCACATCTCGGAGTTTCAGAATCCGTTTGTGGCTTTCTGAGCCGCTGCCACTGTATATTTGCACCTTGCACTCCTCTCACCTTTCGCAGTTTAACGGGCCCGAGTAGCATCCACAGAATAATCAATTACTACACTATGCTTCACAAAAAAAGGTCTCTATCGATTACAGCAGTACAGGGAATATCCACCTCGCCTACAACCAGATCACACTTATTCCAAGATCTAAAACAACCATCTGACGTGTATGTGTGACTGGACTTGTAATATCTTTAATTTTATACGTTCTACGGGGCTATATTCGACGTGGCTCCGCAGATACTCCATATTAAGCAACATCATCTATGTTGCATTAGATAGAAGCAGTTTTAATTGAATTTCTGTATTCTGTGGGCAGACCACTTCTACAAACTTACTTTTAATTTCACAGCCGGGTTTGAAAATCTTTCCCGATCGACCTTACGGCGACTGTGATCTTATCCTTATCCATCATTTCCCTGATTCTTATTTTTCATAGAGTACTTCGTGTTCTCAGTACTGTTCTGGCTTACGACACGTGAAATACACAACTGGTTTCGCTTTCTTACAGTTACATCTAGGCCCCACTATGCTGCAACTTTCAAATTTGATCCTAGACACAGTTAATCTGCTTTTACTTCACGAATCATTTTCTCAAGTCGGCAGTCTCACGTTGAATGCTGCAATTTACCACCCATTTTGCACACAATATTTCTTCTGCAATTCTTAGACGTGTTCCCTGAACGTCAGCATGAGAAACCTGAGGATTTTTACGTTTAATTTGTTTTTATGGTGAACATAACCGTATAACTGGCGATTGCTGCGTTATAGATACCTCAATGTTTTCGCCCCTTTCATGCGCAATTGTCTGTATGCACTCACCATACGGTCTCTGAATAAATAGTGCTCTACTTAATTTTCCTACTAACTTCAAAGATCTCACCAGTTATGACGCTGGTATTGCACCATGGACAGCTTTACGGAATTGATGGTGAAGCGAACCTACCTTATTGTCCCAATATGGAATTAGTTCTCCCACTGACTGCATTCTGGGAAACATTCTACAGGTGCAGAATTCTAAAGCATGCTTACATGCGTAACTGTCTAATAAAATATTTCTTACTTCTTCTCATGTGGAAGAAAATTCACACAAGAGTAGTTTACTCTGTGCAGGACACTAAAAGAGGCTTGGATTTGGGGTTCAGTAAGGATTCTCGGAGTGGGCACATGGGACTCAAGGATTGGAATGAACTTATTTTATAAAGAGTAATTACTACACTGCAGCATAAGTCGAAGCACTAAAATACCAAGGGATGCAACTGGTCGCACGACAGAAGTCAGTATCTGATCCTTGGGGTAAGCACAAACAGAAGTGGCAAAACGGACTTGATGGAGCTTACCCGAGTCTGACGACGAGCGACGCAGAGTGGGTGTCCCCACGATATGAATGATAATCCTCCTGAAAACAACAATCAAGGGTTTTCTAATGAATGTGGCAAGTCTGTTTGTCTCTGCCTGTAGTCAGTTCGCTAGTCCACCGGTACTTTAAGAGCATCGGCCAACCTGATTCTGGCTCTGCAACTCCCGGGTGCCTCCGGCCAACCACAAGCAGAAGCCTCCCCTTCTCAGGACCGCGCGTACTAGCAGATGTACCCATTTGCCTCACTCTATCCTGTGCAGATCCGCTGACGTTTCGGGCCTTAGCATCTAGTATCACTCTTGTTATGTATGCTAAAATGTGTCCGTTTGTGACTACTGTCAACTGTGACACTTCACAACAGCACCTAGGCGGTGTGTGAAGTTACCGCTTAATTTTCGAAAATGAAAGTTCTAGCGTGGGCCATCTGGTCTGAGCATCTGCAAGTTCACAGGCTTCTACCAGCACTATAATAACCTATACCTAACACTTCTGTTTGCTCTTTGCATCGTGTGACTGATTTCCTATCTCGAAGCCCCTTCGCTGGCTTCCAACAGCCGTAAGCTTAACAAAATGAAAGTCCATAAGTCATCAATACGTGACAGCATTCGTCAAAGGATTCTGACAAGTCCCTGAACACTGAGGCAATGTATCGTGCTGTTGTTGCCGATCACCTGCAGTGTCAGTAGGCGAATAAATGAATGTATGTGGTCGGAATCTGGGTTTTTAACACAACAGTAAATTTCTCTTATGTTTATATGGTACTTAGTGCAGTGTTCTAAAGTTACCACACATTACCAGCTTCTATACTGTTCATAGTTTCTACTTTCTTTGATGACAGAGTTGTTGGTTTCTAAATAAGTAGTAAATTCCACAGTGAATTTCACTTTGCAGCGGATTGTGTACTGATTTCAAACTTCCTGATATATTAAAACTGTGTGATGGAACCGGAGTCGAACCTATAATGTTTACCATTCGTGGCTAAGTGCTCTACCGCCTGAGCAATCCAAGCACGACCTACGACCAACACTCACAGCTTTAATTCGGGCACTGCTAGACATGCAAGGTGTGCAAGACGGCTTTCGTAAAGACTGGAAGGTAGAAGACGTGGTACTGACTGAAATATACCTGTCAACGGGCGTTATTGAGTCATGTTTGGGCATCTCAGTCCGTAGAGTATATGCCCACAAGAGTCATAGCTTCCAGGTTCGAATCCCGGCCTGGAATACAGGTTTAATCTGCCTGGCAGTTTCGAATAGTAAATTGTAAAAGGTACGCTATTTGTATTTTCCTTATAGATGTCGGTGCAAGATACTTCTAATGGCACCGGAAGCAGTGTATAAATTTTTGTATCGGTAGAAGCAGTCAAATAATATTAAAAATTTTAAATCAGTCATTGCTGATGCACAGTACGAGTCTCCATGTAGCAATGGGCAGCAGGGTACTCTCGTAATGGAACTGTGGTTGCAGTGTGATTGCGCTTGCGGTTAACTACCCCAGAACTCAAAAAAATGGTTCAAATGGCTATGAGCACTATGGGACTTAACATCTATGGTCATCAGTCCCCTAGAACTTAGAACTACTTAAACCTAACTAACCTAAGGACAGCACACAACGCCCAGCCATCACGAGGCAGAGAAAATTCCTGACCCCGCCGGGAATCGAACCCGGGCGTGGGAAGCGAGAACGCTACCGCACGACCACGAGATGCGGGCCCCAGAACTCAGTTTGAACATAATTCTGCAGTGAATATACCAAATATCTCATAGGTTTGAGGAAGAGGAGGTGTAGCAGTGTTCGACCATATTTACGTTCATTATTACGAAACTGAGAGCATGAACTGTAACCTCAACACTACAATGTTCCCATGTGTCGACCCTGTACCGTATCAATGATGAGTGTTAACTGTCCACTGCTAACTTGTCCACACGTTTAAATCACATGAACTTGGAACAATGTATGAGTTATTACGTTACTTAAAAAAACACGTATCAGTGTGAATTATCTCACCAAGCAGAAAAAACAGATCCTCTGTCCTGATTAAGGGCGTAAACCAGAGATATTTAAAATATATGGTTTATTATGCCGTGACATTCGTATCTATTGTGGGTGACATGACTGGTTTCCATCATCTGAAGATCTATGTAGTTACATAATGAAACCGTTGTACCCACATGCAACTACGAGGGTCACTCCAAAAGTAATGCACACTATTTTTTTTAAATCCATCTTTTATTCTACATGTTTGAAAGTTTTACAGTGTGTAGATACATCCTTTAGGAACAATATTTTCATTTCTCTTCATAATTTCCATCCCTCTCAACTGCCTTACGCCATCTTGGAACCAGCGCCTGTATACCCGCACGGTAAAATTGTGGACCATCCTACTGGAGCCACTGTTCGGCAGCGTGCACAAGGGAGTCATCATCTTCAAACCTTGTTCCCCGAAGAGAGTCTTTCAGTTTCTCAAAGAGATGATAGTCAAATGGAGTCAGGTCAGGGCTGTAAGGTGGGTGTTTCAGTGTTGTCCATCCGAGTTTTGTGATCGCTTCCATGGTTTTTTGACTAACATTGTGGCCGTGCATTGTCGTGCAACAGCAAAACATCCAGCTTTTGCCGATGTGGTCGAACACGACTCAGTCGAGCTTGAAGTTTCTTCAGTGTCGTCACATATGCATCAGAATTTATAGTAGTTTCACTTGGCAAGAGTGATGTGGGGTTACCAACACAAGTACAAGGATAGCGTACCAATAGGGACAAGAAAGGAGACATGAAGGGCGCCAAAAACAGAAATAACAATCATCCATTTATTGCACCATTACACGCGCACATCATGGTATATGAGACATTACGACGAACAGTGTGCATAATGAAGGCCGCACAATTTTACCAATGTAAGAAATTAATATAATACTAACATAAAATTAACTAAAGTGCCTTGAAGGAAATGTTTATGAGAAGAAGACGACGGGGCCGCAAGGGAGGAGGCAACACAATACTTAACTCAGGTGCACCAAAACAAACAACGGACACCAGGCCGCGCCAGCAACGGACACGTAAGGCACGCAACTACTCTCTCCTTTGCGGTTCCACCCAGGTAACAGCTACCTGAAACATTTTAATACTTGGAACAGTGCACCAGTGATCAGCAAATTAAAAAAAAAAGAAACAATAGCATGACATAAAAATACACTAATTTAAGAAAATCACATCATATGTGTATGAGCTTAAGGTCTTTCGGTAATTAACAGATTACGAAAGGTAAAGGGGCATGTGCCACTATTAAATCTTGCTTAATTACACTACTAAATTTCTCAGTACCCAAGTTGCAATTAACGCAACAAGGATTAAATCATTTAAGTGATAATGTTACTTTAAATTAATAATAAAATTATTTCATACAAAAGAGGACCAAGAATGGCCCGATCAGTGAAGCAGTTCACACAGATGGTACTCCACGGCTGCGAGCACACATCCCCATACAAAATGCCACACAACCACAGCGACCCGGCGTACTACCGGAACCACCAGGCAGTAAACCAAAATCGTACTGAGCCAAAACAAGGACCGACTTTTAAAATAACGAGCCCTAGCCCGGGCCGCACAACAGACCAAATACCGGGAAATCCATAAGAAACCTCAGCAAATTTAATACTAAAACATCAATTTATGAACAAAATGCAAAACACAAGACATCTCAGTCCAAAGGCTTCTGTTTAGTCGCGAAGGTGGCTCCGATCCGCCTGCTGAGGTTCCAAGCGTCGTACATAGTGCCGAATCATGCTTAACGTTCGTTAACGGAAAACGGAAGCACCACAAGACAAAATAAACTCCAATCTAACTGCGCAAGGCCAATTCTAAGGAGTGCCACTCGAAGACTATGCACTTGAAGATCAAACATAAAGCACCCAGACTAAGGTGCCGCTGAACGACGCACTTCCATCACCAGCGTCCAGTAGAGTACGGAGAGCAGCGTAGCCCTTCGATATACATCCATGGGACGGTAAACGAGGATAGCAATCCCAGCGACGGAGAGACGGGAGGACGAAATGACATCCCGCCGCACATAGAAGGTATTTCAAACTCAGGCTTGACAAACTACGACAGGCGAGATTTTGCTCCCATTGCGAATCAAGTTAAACGGCACACCACACCGGTGTCCACACTATTAACCGTAAAATCACGGTTCGGTCTTCCCATCGGGCTCCACTCGGCGTCCAGAAGCAAACAACCCCAGCCGAGCCGAACTGTCTTCACGCCAAGGCAGCCACCTCTTAGCTCCTCACACGCCTCCATATAAGCCCCGGCCAGCGATCACTCGCGGAAACAACCGCCTAACGCCAAAGCGCCATCTGAGTGAAAACTCAGCACTAAGGTCGATACGGACTTGGAAATAAGCGAGCACCGTAACAAGAGTCCTTCGGAATCGCAACAAATCTCTCTGTGCACTGGATCCACATCGCAGCTATGCAACATCGCACCTGCAACGACGCCTAGGTGAGTTTCACATCGTATGTCAGTGGAGCTTTCATAGCACTTGATTTTTCTCTGTTGGTTGACACAGAATAACGATGATAGTATGTTGGGTTGATAGATGTGAGTGGACGCAGATCTGCTTCAGACTGTAGTATCTGTGTCTAGTTGGCAGACGTACCACAATGTGAGCATTTCCACCGAATGGTCTTTCTGTTTCTACACGGGTTGAAAAAGGTGCTGGATATGGTTTTCTCCGACTTCTGCTCAGTTCAGACGATTACATGCACAAAGCTGTAGAAATGGGAACAGCTGCAGAATGTGTAGGGACTGACTAAAAGAATGTTGAAATTTTTCTGTAGCAGATAGATTCGATAACGGTGACCCGTTTCGAGATATGAGAATGACAGTAATACGATTCACTTGTTGCCGTGATGTTACTCAAGTAGGTGGATGAATGGAAGGGCTTAATTTCAAATCATAGACGTCATTTCCAGCGGATAGAGTAACACTAGAGATCTGAAAAGCTACTGTACATTTCTTACGACCTCAATCGGCACACCATCTACTACTGTTTGTGATCCTTCTCAATCAGTCATCGCCTATAATTCAGTGGATATATCGCAGAACCCCTGACATGGTATCGAGACAGAATACGTTACACATACTGGAGAAATATCTATGGTGTGAGGGAGTTGCAGACAGTGGTTTCTTACCACCTCCCTTAGGCAAAATCGTTCAAAATTGTGCTATTTTATGAGGAGGTTGCATGATGGGTTACGTGTAAGAGGACTGCTGGTCTGATAATAAACACCCCTATGATCATCGTCTCGGTATTTGTCCGGAAACCTATTCATTCGAGGGTAACATCATACCTCTATTTATAAAGTCAGTATAGCTTTTAACAAGGATAGTTGTGTGCACCTGCAGAACTAAGACCGCTTGTGACAGCAACATACAGTAGTTGTGGTGATTGGGTTTTTAACATCTCGCCTACTACATGTCTCCTTCTAAGACACAGTGGAAACACCCGCTAGAAAAACTTATGGGACATGTACACTCATCGCATTTTCTCTCAGTATTATTTTGTATCGTGTGGAATCGTTTACTAGCCAAGTATTATATTTAGTAGTAGTAGAGAGTCAGGCTTACAAAGTATGTGTTTGTGTTCCGACATGTGAAAGGAGATGACTGGGGAGTACTGTGATAGCAGAGGGAAAAGTATGTCAAGTCATAAGAATGGTACAGATATTTCTATTTCCAGAGCCACTGCCATCAGCAGGATGTATTTCCGATACTTTGCTCATAGTCTTATGTCGTTCACTTGATACCGCAATCCTAACATTTAGTTGTAAGTAGAAGCACAAAATATATATGAGGGTGGTTTCTTAGGATGATGACTCTGTTTATGCATGCAGCGTAGGTGGCCTGTGTGCGAATGTTTCATGTTTCCCGTTAATGGTAGGAGCCGTGCAAATATAGATGACTTAACTGTGTTATCCTCTAAATGATCGAATAGCGAACTAATATGTAGTATGTGTTGCATAGCTTTAATCACAAAGTGGATAATTGAGAAGATTGAAAATGGAGGTATGTATGTGCTGGACCAGTATTCCCGCCTATGTAAATTGTTCGGTTCACTGCTTCTGCACATTTCGCGCCTTTATTTAGTTGAGGGCGCAGGATTGTGGTATGTGTATCTAACAGATGCAAGACATATTTGCTGGTTCTCTAGACGTCAGAAACACCTTATTTAACTTTGTAAATAATAGAGATGGTTTGGAATCTGTTACAGTACCGAAATCGGTATTAGCGAGTGGAAATATCATTTTCCTCCATTTTTCTTTTGTCGAAATTTTCACGTAAAGGTGCTCACACATGGGATAAGTTTCTAGTGACTCAGTGGTCTAGAGCAGGCTCCACCTCGCAAAAGTTTGCGGATTGTAGAGAAATAATTTCCAGTCTATTACTTAGGAATTAGGTTGCGTGAGTGATCAGTAGGATGCTGCCGTGGGCTTCATATACTGAAGTACCGCGAAAATGGTATAATATTATTGAAAACCATGCAAAAATACGTCTTTATTTGTAGTTCAAAATGGTTCAAATGGCTCTGAGCACTATGGGACTTAACATCTATGGTCATCAGTCCCCTAGAGCTTAGAACTACTTAAACCTAACTAACCTAAGGACATCACACAACGCCCAGTCATCACGAGGCAGAGAAAATCCCTGACCCCGCCAGGAATCGAACCCAGGAACCCAGGCGTGGGAAGCGAGAACGCTACCGCACGACCTTTCCTTGTAGTCCGAAGATGGTTGTAGAAAAGCAAGCAAGCAGTCATGCGTTTGTGCCGAGGGGAGGAGAGCCCAAATTTGTAGAACAGTTCTGGGAGTGACTTAGATCCTCTGAGAGTACTCTGGTCATGCATTGGCGGTGGATGCCTGCCCGACCTCATGGTAAATATCTACTTTTGCGAGGGGTATATATAGCGCTGTCTGTCGCCATGATATATGGCTGACTTTGTATGGCGAAGGATACGAATTGCATGTTTACAACATTGAGACGGTAGGCAGTGATATATTACTGGGTTGGAGATCGATTTCACTAATATCCAAGCTCCTGTCGTCGGTGGGAGAGCAGTGGAATTGAGCCTGCTTTCCATATTTGACAACCGGTGGAGTACGTGATGATATATTGATGGGTTGCAGGTCGATTTCACGTTCTAATATAGAAGCTCCTCTCCTTATTGGGAGATAAGTGTAATTGAGTAGGAGTCTTTCCGTATATGATGGTATGTAGGGTACATGGTGATATATTGATGGGTCACAGGTCGGTTACACGTTGTAATCCTTTCCTCAGTGGGAGAGCAGTGAAACTGAGTAAAAGTCTTTCCGTATTTGGCAGTATGTAGTGGGACTTTGTAGGGTTTAATTGTTGGTGCAATATGGCGATTTGTGCAAAATGGTTTCTACCTCTTAAAGTCTTGTCTGCATAAAGAAAGGTGGATCTCACTTCGGTACTGGGCCATCAGTAATTTGGCGGGTAAATTCGATACGAGTCAATCACAATACTCGTTTCATTCACAAGACATCCTTTGTGCTGGGATATAGGAGTCCCTACATAGCGGTGGGAACGTTTATGTGTGTTGAAATCAGGAAGGGTAACACTTGATGGATGGGGTATCACTTTAGGACCGCTAGGAAGTCTGCATTCGATGTTATTTTGCGCTATTTTCGCAAACAGTTTCTGTTAGGGAAAGAATTTCCGTGCGTACTAGCTGAGACATCACGAAAACTGCTACAAAAGAGCACTTTAAGTATTTCTGGGACACTATCCAGTTCTCTAGAGTTCGACTTTGTTACTGTTTTAGATAGTCATGTGGCAACAGTATAACATTGAGAAAGTTGTTAGATGCATTTTCGACGGTATGTAGCTACCTGTAGCTATGCATCAGCCACATGTCATGCATGGTCCGTTAGAATCGCTACGGAGAAAACATCTTGTGCTATTCTGGAAAGGATTTCTGCAGCATCGCTCAGCAATTAGCTGTTCACCGGACCTTACGTAGAGGGAGGGTGCACACCAGCAGTGGTGAAAACATGCACGTGCTGCCCACCTGGGGCGTCTGCAGTTTGTAAATAAGTCTTCACTCCCATCCGGTCACGTCGTCAACAGCGCTTAGGTGATCATGTATTTCAAGAGGAATTTCTCAGGTGTCAAGTATGAAGGGAATGCTGCCAACTCATGCTTAAGGGACCAAAACAGTCGCCTGTGCTTGTCTTGGCAGTTGACAGCAGTGACACTTCGTTGGGGCTGCCGCTAGCCTCCTGCGTGGTCCAATGGACAGGGGCAGTGGGCAGTGCCTGCGTACATTGTTTGCATGTCTCGTGCATTATTCTGCACGTAGATCTGTAGGCTGTGCTATGTGTTATTTGGACAGTTTAAGAAATGATTTCGTGTCTGCACATCTGCATTATTTAAGAGAAAGTTGCATGTCTGTACTGAAATTATTTCTGTAATTTAGGAGTTGTTTGCATGTCTGCAGAGCGATGTTTAATAGTAGTTTACAGCCCTGTGGCTGTGTGGTGTGACCCCAAGCATGTGAGACCATATGTTTTGTATCAGTGTGATAAATATACTAACTCAAGTCGGTCCCTAAATAAATTCTTCCAAAATAAATGAAGTACACTCCTTCCTCTCTCCAACAGTTAAGTGTAGGCTCTATTGTTTCACCCTCCAGACATTCATATTGGGTTATGTCACAGAACGGACGGCAGCGCGCTCTGGTGACAGTATTGTGTACTAGGTCCAGACCTGGTGGCGACCACACAGTTTCCTGCCATTTTTCCACCATCCTAGGTTATGTCACGGGATGGATGACTGTCCTTTCTGGTGACAGTAATGTGTATTAGATCCAGACCTCGTGTTGGACATCTTGCTTCCCATCATCTTGGATAACAGTACTTTCGTCATCAGCTGTCGTCATTGCCGCCATTTTGGATCATGTCACGCAATGACGCAGTGCCCTCTGGTGGTGGTATTGTAAACTATGTCAGTTGGACTCTGGACCTTGTGGCGAACATACTGGATGGTGGTAGCACCTCAGATAGTTTAAATAAAGACTGGTTCATGATTTCGACAGTTGACCATTGGCGAGCATATTTGCAGAGTCTTTTATATGGAGTATTATTTTGACGATTTACAAGTTGTTTGGCTCTCTGGACATAAATGCATTGCATTATTTACAAGTGGTTTGCTGGTCTGTAGGCTGTGTAGCATGTCAGAACGTGTGTTCTGTATCACTGTGATAAATATAGTATCTTTCATAATCCATCTGTAAATAAATTGTTCCAAAATAAATAAAGTACACTCCTTCCTCTCTCCAGCAGTCCAGCACAGGCTGCGTCATTTTCTCACCAATTCCTAGGAAGAAGTGGCGGTCGGGTGACTTAGGTTAGTGGAGGTAGTACAAATGCCCTTTCTTTCTAGCCATTTTCTTATGTCAGTAGAGATAGCCCAAGTGCCTTTCTTCCCCACCACTTTCTTAATTTAGTAGAGATAGTCCAAATGACCTATCTTCCCGCCATTTTCTTAGGTTAGTAGAGATAACCATGGTGTGATGCATTATCCTGTTGGAATTTGAGCTTCCCTCCATTTTTCTGTGGGAAGGGAGGGCATTTAGTTCAGTGGAGGTTGCCCAATTAACCTATCTTCCTGCCAAAATTCAATTTGCCCGCCAAAATCCGCCATATTGGATGATGCCATCGCCGCCATCTTGAATGATATCATCGCCGCAATCTTCGATTATGTCATCGCCGCCATCTTGGATAGCGGTTCTTTGGCATAGAACCCCCCTTGCCCCAATACTGTGTCTGCTGTGGAGTGGCATTTAAAGAGTCGAAGATCCACTCAGATGTTCTGGATTTCTGAATGGCCCTCATCCTTCCACCAATGTACAAGTCACCTCCTAAGATGATATCAGTGTTTTGGAATCGATAGGACAGCAGAATGATGGATCACTCGTGTGAAGTGATCCACCCATCAGTTTTCAAACATGGCCACCTGGCTGAACAGCATTCATTTAGCACAGCTTAACCACCCATTTGAGTGGCGTCTGCTGAAGCAATCCGGTATCTAGTTGGTGGGCCCACAGTGGGAATTTCTCATTGGAATGAAGATCATCAGTTTCTCCCCACTGTTCTGAGTTTGAAAGGACTGGGGAACAGATAGAGAGGTCGATGGCTAAGGATAATCCAAAAGCAGCTGAGAAATGAGTGGTGCATCTGCATCTGCATGTGCAGCTCTTGAGGCTTCATGAGATTCTTCAGCATGACATTGGAATTACCCAGTAGAAGAAATGGGAAGAGCAGCTGTTCAATTAGCCCTGCGAGAGATTGATTCTGCTGCATTCTGCACAGTACAGACAGCAGGTAGTGATTTCCTGACCCACATGAACTGCAACAGCTGCTACCAGTAACCAAGGAGAGAGCAGAGAAGTGGTATGCGTTTATTGAGGTGCACAGCAACACCTCCTTTGACTCTTTTTCCCAGTCAAGTCACCAATTTGGTGGAGGGTGGAGGGTATAGTCTGATACTACAGGGTCATCAGTAGCTTTGAAATGTGTTTCCTGCAAACATAAGTACAGGCGCTGTACCTATGCCAGGTGTTTCAGTTCCTGAACATGAGTCGACAACCCATTCATATTCTGTTGTAGTATGGGAGCCATTTATCATGGAGGTTCCACTTACGCCCTATCTTTCTGCCAAGATGGGAAGCCCACAATGGGTGGAGGGTGAGCCTTTGGGTAAGATGGTTACACTGGGCTGAATTAGAATTTTAGTGGCTCTGAAGCAGAAGCAGCGGAACAATTATGTCGAATGTCACTGGCATCATCTGATGGTATACTATCTCTTTTCGTCTGTGGTGGAAGCTTCCCATTTGCTTTCTTGTTCTGGGAGGACTTTGTGAGAACTACTGCAGCAGTGGCAGCGGTAGTGTTGGATGTGTTACAGTACTTTGCCTTTGGAAGTACCGGGACCTCTACAGTGGTAGCAACTGTGTCTTTCTCTGATGTTTTTGGAGGGGCTATGGGCTCTGAAACAACTGCAGCTCGACAAGCTCACTGGCAAAAGCAGATGCTAGTGCTGACACTAGCAATCTCCTTTTGTGCAAAAACATTTTCTGTCGAAATAGACTTCTTAATGGCTTAAGCAAAAGAGGTAGTGAGTGTGGAAGGATGTATTGCCTTATCCTGTATCTTGCTTTCTTCATGGAAGACACTGCAGTCCCTACTCCAGGAAGGAGATCCCCAATACAATGTACATACTTTAGAGGTCAGGAGAAACCAGTTCCGTCATGGATGCCTTGCCACATTTGCCACAAGTGGCTTAGCCCACACATCATAAAGTAGTGTGCCGAAACCACTGGCGTTTTAAACAGTGCACTGAGTTGGCGACATAGGGCCATACACTTAGGCGAAGGAACCCTGCCTTGATCTGCTCCAGGAGTTTTGTGCTATTGAAGGTAAGGATGATGGAGTCAGATTTTGCTAGAGCCTTACGCACCGTTTTCAACGTATTTTGCATATCGACGATCCCTTCTTGAACTCACTCATCTTTCAGTTCCTCCTTGAGAATGTCTGCCAGATCTCTGCACGACATAACATTCTTGCTGTAGTTCAAGGCATTGTCGAGCTCGTTTCTTTGGCATATTCTCCAAGGCATTTAGCTTGTTGGGAACTAGTGGTTTCAACGAACAGCGTTCAATGGCTTGACGGCTTTCCGTGCACCTGGGAAGCCCTCCAGACCTTTTTGAAATAAGAAGGCGAAACCTGCGAAAACTGCATTTCACAACCAAAAACACATTCTGACCAGCAAAATACGTTCTGTTAACATTTGTGGACAAGTTGTATGTAACCCCTAGGTCTGCAGTACTGGCTACACGAGACGTCTTATTTGAGTGGGTGGTAGTACATACTAGCGACCACCCTTTGCGCTGAGAAGAGGAGGAGGAAATTTCAAGGGTTGCATTTAGGTCCGACGAGCAGGCAGGGAAATAAGGGTACATTCAGATAGTGTCCTGTATGCCTGAGCAAGCCTTACACAACTGATGTGCGACAGGTTTCCCACAGGTTGCCCCCTGACAAGCGTTCCATGTCAATAGCCATGCATCTCATCGGAGCACAGCACAGCTCAAGCCGAGATCCAATGCCGCGCTGTACAGTGGTCACTGAAGCGTGCCCAGAGCGTAAATTGGCAGTGGATGGTGGCGCTTACTCGTCCCTCGATCAGGAATCCAGGGTCTCCAAGCCAGTACCCGCCAAACGAATGCTGAGCCCCTAATGGCAGTGTCAATAAGGAAGACTCTCGCTGTATTTGGCATGACCTCTGGTGTTGGGGTCACAACCAGAAGGCGTGTGCGTAGTGTCACATGGCGAAGAGGTTCCGAGCCCAAGCGTGCTGGGTCACTGCCGCTGGGCTCCTATACCACGGTGCGTGTTCCACCCGATAGCGCGCGACCCCTATCGGTGTCGAACAGAAACGTGGAGTTCCAGTGCCAGTGTAATGATGGCCATGTTGTGACACTGATACGTGAAACCACAAAATTCATCTGCGATATTGAGTTCTGTACCTTGATCTTAGGTCTCCAAACACAATGACAAAGTTATTGGCTATCTATAGCGCACATTCTCGGGAAATGGTTGCCATAATGAACAGCACAAATGAGAGAAATTGCACTTCATATTTTTAATTGTATTTCAAGTCAAGTAAATAAGGAAATAAGTATCAATAGATTGCTTTTGAACATTTTTACGTCACCCTCTCTCATTCACATCCCATTTCCTAATAATAGTGAAGAATGTTACTCCCACAGTATTTTTGTACAAATAGCAAGTCCTGTACCCAAAAAATTTGTTTGACATTGCTACAGGTGTTCCTGAGTGACACTTCAGTGTTAGCCAATTTTCATTTGCAGCCCTGTGGGATGTTGGAGGTTTCTAACACTACGGTTCTTCTTTCCAGATGGCAAATGGTATGTGTAACAAGTTAGTGTATGTGTGTTTGTGTGTGTGTGTGTGTGTGTGTGTGTGTGTGTGTGCGCGTATGTGTGTGTGTGTGTCGTCACTTTGACTAAGGCCTTACTGGCCGAAAGTTTATTTGTGACAGTTTTTTTTTTTTTTTTTTTTTGTGCCTATCTGCGACTCAGCATCTCTGCTATATGGTGAGTAGCAACTTTCCTCTGTAATATTATATCTTTACTAGATACCGATTCACAGGTCTGTGTGGCTTAGTGCGCTGCGATAAAATTCCAGACGCCAGACCTACATGTTTTGGGTTCAGTACGCGGTGAATCATATGAAACCGATCTGTTCCTTTTTACCAGTGACAATGTTCCCTGATGTGTGAAACGCCGAGGTTCGTCAATGTCCAGGGGCCACGATAAACTGTACTCTTGTAACTGGCTATATAAGGTCGGAAAAGGCAATGGTATACCAACTGCAACATCAGGACTAATCGCCTACTGTGTTCACAACCACTCTTCCGATTCATCAGAGCTTTGCATTTTTCAGAGTTTAACAATTTTACTGCCGTTGATGTGGCAATTTATAACTGCAGCCTACTGACCGCTGTTCAAGGTTGCAAAGGGGCGCTGCGACCTATAAGGGTGTGACCCGCCGTACCGGTCGGTAAACAGGGGAGGGATCGCTCCGTACGGGCTGACACGGCAAGCGGGAGAGATGTGCGGCGCGGGTGGCCTACACCGGCGGGGCCCGGCCACTCGTCTCGCGGCAGACGGACAGCCGACCGCGGCCAGCTGCATTATGGAGCGTGACGCGGAACTTCCATCGGGGCGGCGCCGCCCACGTGCAGCAGCCGGTGGGCTGCAGTCGGCGGCAGCGCTGACTGACTGGTGGCCCGGCGTCGCTGCCAGGGGTACAGAGCGGCCGCCTGTCACCAGGCAGCGCCAGCCACTGCCGGCGCCGCCGTCCCTGTCTGCCGCGGCTCGTCCCTCGCCTCTCGCCCAGGAAGCAGATTCGAGGTCTCCATCGTCAGCGGTGAGCCACTGTATTGAGTCAGCCTGTCAGCTGAAACTGTGTGAACACACAACAACGCTTGCTAACAGAAGTGTCGTCAGCCTGCTTAGTCCTTGTTAATGGTCTTCAATCCAAAGGCTCGATGAAGCTCTGTACGCTGCTGTACACTGTGCATTCTTCTTCATTTTCGAAAAACTACAGTAATCTATGTTTATTTGAATCTACATACCGAATAGCTGCCATTGTCTCCCTCTGTTCTCTAGCAAGGGTCCATTCCGTGTTAATGGCAGTAACCTTTACTTCATCAGTTTTATTTTGTCGGCCCTCTAGTTATCACAATCCTCTTCGCAACTTTTGTTGGGTATGGGGATAATAACAGATGATTCCAAATGTTCTGAGAAATGCATTGGAATCCAATACACAGTTTCCTGCAAAGCGTTCGGCCTTCTACCTTTAATATTTCTGCCGTTATTCTGTCCTCATGGGGGATTTTTGTGAACTCTTTTTTATTCATTTTCGCATGTAACATTTCAACATCTGGAAGTCGTTGAAGATATTTTAAAGTATGCCCATTAGATGTTTCACGTTTTGTAAGGTGTAATCGTCGTCAGTCAGAAGGATGGTCAATTCGGGGAATGTACGCTGGTACCCTTTCACCATTAGAGAATGTATGGTGCCTCGAGGTTAAATGATGAATTTATAGGCGTCTAATACACATATTCCCACACTGTGTGCCTCAGAATGCATCGAAACGCCTTTGAAACCGATTGTACTATTGAAAAGTAACGTACACCTATGTCTCTAGCCAAACCAAGAAATGAAACAACAGTGGAATAAATATGAGGGTTATTCGGAAAGTTAGGAACGATGGGTCACAAAATGAAAACTACAGTGAAAATCGGATGAAATTTCACTGGACTCGCATTTGGGAGGACGATGGCTCAAACTCGTCTTCAGCCATCCTGATTTAGGTTTTCCGTGATTTCCCTAAATCGTTTCAGGCAAATGATGGGATGGTTCCTTTGAAAGGGCATGGCCGATTTCCTTCCCAATCCTTCCCTAATCCGAGCTTCAGCTCCGTCTCTAATGACCTCGTTGTCGACGGGACAAAAACACTAATCTCCTCCTCCTCCTGCAGTTGAAGTTTTGCACAGGTGTGTTGGACAGTTTCTCTAGTATGCCCGTCGATCACGTTACGTCGTTCGTTTTAGTCCTGAGCTCACAGGGAGCACATAAAGATACCTAGAACAATAGTGTCTCCCGCCAAGTACGAGGCGTTAGAAATTTCGCCTGAAACTATGCAGCCTACAGTACATAACTGTCGTGCGTTTTCTTTCTCAAGCAAATTCTCAGCCGTATTCTACAGGGGCAATGAGGATACTCCTGGATCGTTTTCAATCGGAAATGTTTGATTACTCACACCAAAGCCCGTAATTGTCTCCCTCTGAGTTTCATCTCTGCTCACATGAATCGCTGGCTATTAAGACAACATTTTGGCACAGACAACGAGCTGTAGGTCAGCGTAGAGAACTAGACTTTTTTTTTTTTTTTTTTTTTTTAGAGGTGGAGCCACTCCACGCCCACACTGGCATGATGGCCAACACAAAAGGTCTACTGCCATCTCTGCATAAGGGTTAGTATCCGCTAAAGTGAGGTGTCGCAGGATGTGGGTACGGCGATGTTTGCGTACGTCTGGTTAAGATTAACCATTAATACGCGCTCATCTGGACGTAGATTGGTCGAAATCTGTCGAAGGGTAGCGGTTTGAAGGGCAGAGGAAAAAAAGTGCCAAGGCAAGAACCAAGGGAAAAAAACCTCTGCGAAACTTAGGTCGGTTGGTAAGAGCAGTAGCGGTTGTCTTGCTGCCTGCGATAGGTTGTACAAGGATAGGCTTTGTTAGTAGTGGGTATCATTTATGTCGATACCTTGACGTTGTGCGTTTGTGCTGCTCGGCGGCTGGCGCTGGGTACTGGTACAGAGTCCTCGTTCAGCGTCAGCAACCTGCAACAGTTAGGTTTGTTATCGATCTTGTGTCCCATAGGTCATATACCGGGAGCACAGTGTGAGGGAATGTTGGCAGATTGTTTGTGCGTCTGTGGGCGAGCTCGTCGGTGTCCCTGCTGTGGTCTGTTGGTCGGCTCTAATAGCAGCTGGTAGTTGCCAGTCAGTGCTGCTGATATGCAGGGGCTTGCCGACGTTTATCGCTGTTTGCGTTTACCATAGGTGGCTATGCCCTAGGTAGCAGTGTCTTTGGCCGCTTGTGTTTCCACCTGTGGTTGTGGAGAACTGGCCGAAAGCACTGGTGGCTGCCTTCTATAACAGGGGTATTGGAAACTTGGTACAACACTACGACGAACGTATAAGTCGGATCGGCGACTATGGAGATAAGTAGCTGGAAGTTGTAGGTAACTGTTGCTAATAAAACAGCTTTGACTCTCACTGTGGTCTTGCGACCTTTCGTTCCTTACTTTTCGAATAGCCCTCGTAGTATGAAAGCCTTGTGATTATTTCGCACTAAATGTTCTTTGGAGCTGGCTCTCCAGCAGTACCGCCACGCTCGACATTAGGGTCTTTGTCTCGGACCGTTTATAAATTACTTGGTGCAGGTTATTTCTGAAAGAAACCATAAATGATTTTTAAGTAGATAGTTTCCAAGTTTCACATTGCTGTTTCCCTGCCAATATGATTTTATATGCAGAGCTATGACTAAAGAGCCTGATAAGAATGAAAGTGAGAGTCGTGTGCTTTATCGTTACATATTAACCTGACGGTCTTTGACTGTGTAATCTTTGAGCAGCACTCTCAGATCGCTTCCTGTCGACGCTGTGGTAACTAGACATTACCATCACTATGTGGCTGTAAGGAAACGCAGAAGACATACAGAGAAGTTGCACCTGATGTGACCAGCCGCACGCAGACAGAGGCCTGCAACGAACCCGCGCGGCTGCCCGGTCAGCCGGTGGGGCCGCACGGCCGCGACGACCTCAGCGGGGCAGCCTCACGCCTCACCCTCACCACGCCCACAGCCGCAGTTCGCCGTCACCGGGTGTGTGGTGGGGCACTGCCGCTCGCCAGGTCTGCCGCTCACCAGGCACCACACTGTTGCGGCGCGATACGAAATATCTGTGGCCAAAGACGTAGCCAGCATTCAAGAAGGAAGGGGGTAGGACAAATTTATTAAAGAGGACCTTATATTGGCTCGTGTTATCATTGATTCTGAATCCACATTTACTAATTTTTCAATTTTATGTACGTAATTTTTTTTCCAGAAGGCCTTCATACCAATAGTATTTCATCAAGCAAGAAAGGTTTCCTCAGAAAAGTGAACCATGTACGTATGCCAATTTCTGAGCGTTTGCGTGACCATGGGCCGTTTCAGACAGGCGAACGTGCAGAGAAACAACGGATTGTGCTGTACGGTGTCAGGCAAATCCAATGACTTTTTCGCGTCTCTGTCACGTTGCAAACTTTAAGTAACAGTGCCCCACCACGAAAAGTATAACGTTTCTCATTGGATAGACAGAATTTTTGTAGGCGGAGCTTAAGGTTAACATTGAGACCCTGATTGGTCAGATCAAAACACAGCCAGATAGTTTTTTTAAACCAACTTCGGTAAATTGTAGTAAGGAGAAGTTAGGAGAGAGTTGCTTCCGTGACGGCGAGGTGATGATGATGATGTTTGGTTTGTGGGGCGCTCAACAGCGTGGTTATCAGCGCCCCTACAATTACCCAATCTTCGCTCAGTCCAATTGCGCCACTTTCCTGGATGATGATGAAATGATGAGGACACCACAAACACCCAGTCATCTCGAGGCAGGTGATAATCCCTGACCCCGCCGGGAATCTAACCCGGGACCCCGTGCTCGGGAAGCGAGAACGCTACCGCGAGACCACGAACGGCGGACGAGACGGCGAGGTGAGCGGAGCTGTGCTGCCCGGCGTCCCCTGACGAACACCGACAAGGTAATGAACGCACGCGATGCCGCATAACAGCGCATAAAGCTTTACTCAGAACTGCAGAAGTCTCATCTGTTACACCCCCTTTTTGCGTAATACTAGTGTCGATCTCAATTAAAGCTCATGGTATTCACATTTGCTACATAAGTTAAAATCTGAAACGCGATGATTTTTCTGTTATATAATTATTGAGAAGCCACATCAGCCACTGTAATTTACGACAAGTTAGATAGGTAATTAAAGATAATGGAGGGTTACTGTAGACCATTTTAATAGTTTTCTCTTTTGCGAAACTTAATTTAAACCTAGATTATAGATGTGATATGGCATAGGTCATCCTTCGATCCATTGTAGAACTTGGAAACCCATTCAGGGAATATTCGTTCACATTTTTGTTGAACGCAGTTGGTTTTTACCATCCTGTATTAAAACATTTCCTTTTATCAATAGTGCAATTTATAAACAATGTTTTGTGAGTAGAATAAAATTTCCAATGGTAAACTTAACGGCTTTTTCGACGTTATTTTAACAGCTAACTAAAAATAGGAAAGCCTTGAACCCCTTCCACTAAATTTAGTTAGTATTAAGATTCTTTTACAGGGAGTGCAGTGGAGCTGACGTGGAGTGGAGTGGAGCTGACGTATTTGGTTATATCATCGCTAGTCTCACTGAGCTCTTCTGAACTCTACATGTCATGTGTGGTCCGGCGTCTCCCTACCAGCAACAGGTCCAAGGTTCAAACTAGTCAATTCCCTAAAAAACACGCTCAGAGCGTCGTTGCGCGAAAGGGGTAGGGAGACACGATATAGAACAAACAGACACCACACAGAATGTTAGAGTGTGTACACCAGATTTGAAGGGCCGGGTTATACGTGTATTGAGGAAAACCCTAGTACAAGTGACCCACCAACATGGCGTAAGGCAAAGTACGATAATTTGTATCCTACAGACAACCGCTACTATCCCTATCACCAGCTTGAAATGTTTTCTTGTGGTTGGTGTCTGTGAGGGTACTTGTTTTGGTATATCTGTGCTGCCTCTCGAGCATGTCCATGTGCTTGCCCGTACACAAAAATTATCTCGGCTCGTTTCCGTTCTCCTACTTACAGTACACTAAGTCCATCACACAGCCTGCAGCCGAGCGGTCTAGGGCGCTGCAATCATGGACTGTGCGGCTGGTGCAGGCGGAGGTTCGAGTCCTCCCTCGGGCATGGATGTGTGTGTTTGTCCTTAGGAGAATTTAGGTTAAGTAGTGTGTAAGCTTAGGTACTGATGACCTTGGCAGTTAAGTCCCATAAGATTTCACACACATTTGAACATTTTGAACGCAGCCTGCAACATGGAATGAACACACGTGGTCCGAGGAACTGCTATTCATCATCGTCATCTACCATGGCAATGATGCATTTCTCGACACATGTTCATACGACATCCGTCCTTCCAGATCGTCGTTTTCATTATTGTTGACTAAAACGTAAAGTAGTAGGAGAAAGGTAGGTATTGTCAAAAGAGTTTGAAAGTCACCTGACTTACTCAGTTATTAAACACAACATTCAAATTTGTTTGCTTTCTGATAAGAAACGTTATATTATTAGTATGAGCTGTGCTCTGTTAGCAAAGAGCTATTAGAACTTTTAATTCATTTGTCAGTAGAGTGAAGTTATATTATCAAATAATCAAATATTTAATTGTGCTTTTGGGTATTTCACACATACACAAACACACACACACACACACACACACACACACGCACACACACACACAGACACACACACACACACAAATGTAGGGTAATTTTTTTCCACCGTGTACAAACTCTAGGGGCTAATCAATGAGAGAACGCGGAGCAAAAAAATATCTATTGAATTTATGTCTGCAAATGTATGGTGGTCCTGCTAGAGACCATTTATTCATTCGTACTTTGTTACACAAACTTTGGGCTGATACGCGTGGTACCATGCAGCCACAGACAGATGATGCATCGTTTCCTTCTAGAGGGTGGTAATGTTCTTCGTACGTCAGTCCGTAGCGCCCTCTTCTGCCATAGTCATTTTTAATGTTGTGTCCGATTCACTTCTCTTGCTGACTCACCTTGTAGCGCATGTGATACAGCGCCATCCACAATGGTTCCCTATTTAAATCGAGAGCTTGCCGACATGGTGTTTTCTTACGGAAGGGCAAACGGTAACGGGGGCGGCAGCAAGGTTTTATCAGTAGACCTATCCCAGCTGATAACAAACACAGCATTCAGTGTTTGGAAAAGAGTATCGCCATTTGTCTGAGACAGCGTCGTTTCAGGAAGCAGGAAATCATGAAGGACGTACCCGAAATGTTGGGACACCAGACTTGGGGGAAAATGTGATTAACATTGTGGAAGGCGGTAGTCATGTCAGAACCAGGCAGTTGGACCGCCAATACAGGGAAAGGCAGACGAGCGTGTTGAACATTCTCCATAACAATTTTTGTCACTATAGGGCCTACTGCACGGAATTTGTGGTGTGCGATAACAGTATTTTGGAATAAGTCTTCCTTCCACGACGCGTAACAGGTCGGTACTGTTGGCGTCTCTTGTAGGTGACTTTACTTCCCCTGCTGGAAGAAGTTCGATTGATGATTCTAAGGGTTATGTGGCTGCAGCAGGATGGTGCTCCAGCCAACTTCGCCGTTGACGTCCGGACTCTTCCCTAGTCGCTGGATCCGATGGCGGAGTCCAATTGCATGGCGTGCTCATTCACTGGATCTCAACCTATGCGATTTCTGGTTATGGCGCCATCAGAAAAGAATCGCGTATGCAGAGCTCGTTCCAGATGTGGAGACACTGGAGCAGCGATTTCACGCTGCATCTGAAACTTGAGCCGTGGCTGGCTCTTGTTATGCTTTGCATTAAGCCTTGGTTGCTATTCTGCAATTAGTTTCCCACGGTTATCGCGATTATATCTCTCTCTGCGAGTCGCAGCAGCAGCGAGTATCGATATTCGCACCCTTGTAGCCTCGCGCTTATAGTTTCGGGCTGTGCTGTGTGCGAGCAGTTGGTCGGTTGGCTTGGAGCAGCGAGGAAGTCTCTGTGGCGCGTGTCTGGCCAGGATCGCTGGCAGCGTCCACGCGCGGTGTCAGAGGCTGTTCCCATTGCGACGTGGTCCGTAATTCACCGATCCTGGACACGAAACTTGAGTCTTTACTTAATCTACCAGCAAGCCCCAGCTGTTCACATTTCATCGTTTGAATTTCGTTGTGGGCTGTTGGGACATTCCCGTGAGCAACAATGTGTGTTTTCAAGTTGGCGAAATTCTAGCCGCCCTCCTGTGGAGTTTAATTTAACTTGATTATTTTTTAATTGAAGTGTACCAGCGGAATCTTTTTCCTTGTGGCCGTTAACGTTCCGGTTACCTTCCCTGACCATTGACGTAAATTCATGGAGTATATTTTCCAATCGTGTTGTGGCTGTCCAGCATGGCATATAGTTTGACAGCTGAATGTGTAATTCGTTGCGGGCGCCGATACCTTCTTCGTTGTTCCATTGAACTCCCTGTTGTGTGGTTGTTGCTTGGAGCATAAGTTATCCTGTGACTTGGTCCGTTGACTGTCTGTCGGTTGGGTTGCCGTCGGTTTGACAATTGTTGGACCGACTGCCTGTCTCACCTAAGCGAGCGTTAGTGTTTGAATTCCAGGCCGACCCTTGGAAACTTCTGAGCGCCGATTAATGTGCTGCCTTTTCTTATTTGTCCTTGTTGTTTGTATATGTATGGCTTATAGCCGATTTTAATTTAAAGTTGTTTTGCCCCGTAATGCATTACATTGTTTGGACCTTCAGCCTGATTTAAAGACATTATAGGGTAAGGCTTTCTGCCTTTTAAAATTCAAATTTCTGTTTTTAGCCTTAAGTTATTGGCTTCAGCCGATTTTAAACTGCGCGACCGCTACGGTCGCAGGTTCGAATCCTGCCTCAGGCATGGATGTGTGTGGTGTCCTTAGGTTAGTTAGGTTTAAGTAGTTCTAAGTTCTAGGGGTCTGATGACCTCAGATGTTAAGTCCCATAGTGCTCAGAGCCATTTGAACCATTTGATTTTAAATTAATGTTGTTTAGCCCTTAAGGCGTGAGATTGTTTGGACCTTCAGCCTAAGAAATGTTTTAAGATGAAGCCTTCTGCCTTTCAAAATTTAAATTCTTGTTTTTGAGTCTTAAGTGATTGGCCTTCAGCCGGTTTTAAATTAAAGTTGTTTTGCCCTTGAGGCGTGAGCTTCAATGGTGCATTCAGCCGGGAATTAAGTTCTGAAATTAATGTTTGGGTTGCTCTGTTTTCAATATTTTCTTTACTCTTGTAATGTTTGTTAAATGAATAAAGTAGTATGTTCGAGTGCAACTGACAGCCACTCGTTTTGGACCCTTTCCACAAATTAAACTATGTGTCATGTCCTGCAGGTATAGAAGCGGATCTCAACACGGTTCAGATGCAGCCTGGCCGATGTGAAGCTGTGAGGCAGAACATCCTACAGCGGAGCGTGTGTTGGGTCGCAGTCTCTGTAACAATGTGTGACTGAATAAAAGAGTTCTAGCATGGAAACCATGCATTTCCAGATATAAGTTCACTAGACTTTTTTGTTTCATAACTTCTCATCATTTAATCCCTAGAGTTTGTATATGGTAGAAAAACTCCACCTACATATATAAGGTATGTATATTGGGATAGAAATTCTTGCCACAAGAATCAATAATCAACGTAAGTTATGTAGGAAGGATAGATTCTCACATCATAAGGTGCACTTTGCTTCAAGTTTGGTTGGTTGGTTGAAAAGAGGGGGGAAGGGACCAAACTACGAGGTCATCGGCCCTTTGTTCCTAATAAAACAATGCCACAAGTGTGAGAATAACATAGACGCGACATACAACACAAAACGTGAAGAAACGAGAGACCACCAGAACGAAGAAAAGACAACGAACACTAAAAGGAACAAAAGAGGACAAGAAAACAACAGAGAGATGCAAGAACACTTAGGAGAGAGTAAGACAAGGAAGCAGATTACAGTGGCTGGCCGGCCACGAAAATAAAAAGGAAAAACCAGCCACCCTGCAACACATTAAAACCTTCGCCCCAAAAGCACTAGGATGGATGACACAGAGGGACAAAGGACAGGCGCTAAAACTCAGATCGAATGACAAAACCCACCCTCGCGGGTGAAACGTAAAACCAAATCAGTCAATGAGCCGTTGTCTGCTAAAATCAACGATAACGAATCCGGAACCGAAGATGAAGTTGCAGCGCAGCCAAAGAAGGACATAACAGAAGAATATGGCCTACTGTCAACCGGGCGCGTCACCGGCACTGACAAGGGAACCTCCCCATCGCACACCCCTCAGATTTAGATATAAGTTGGCACAGTGGATAGGCCTTGAGAAACTAAACACATATCAATCGAGAAAACAGGAAGAAGTTGTGTGTAACTATGAAACAAATAAGCAAAATATACAAAGTGGGTAGTCCATGTGCAAGATAGGCAACATCAAGGATAGTGTGAGCTCAGGAGCGTCGTGGTCCCGTGGTTAGCGTGAGCAGCTGTGGAATGAGAGGTACTTGGTTCAAGTCTCCCCTCGGGTGAATACTTTCTTTATTTTCGCAGTTATGATCTGTCCGTTCATTGACGTCTCTGTTCACTGTAATAAGTATAGTGTCTGTTTTTTGCGACCGCACCGCGCGATTAGTAGACGAAAGGATGTACCTCTCCAATGGGAACCGAAAACATTTGATCGCAAGGTCATAGGTCAACCGATTCCTCCACAGGAAAACACGTCTGATATATTCTATACGACACTGGTGACGGCATGTGGGTCACATGACAGGAATATGTTGTCGCCCACCTAACTTGTACACTTGGCGAATGAGTAAAAAGATTCTTCTACCTTGCCCGATTTAGGTTTTCTTGTGGATGTGATAATCACTCCTAAAAAAGTGATGAAAACGTAAGCGTTTGTCACATAAACTGAAAATAAAAAGTTAAACTTTTCACCCGAGGGAATGCTTGAACCAAGCACCTCTCGCTCTGCAGTTGCTGACGCTAACCACAGGACCACGGCACTCCTGAGCTTGGCGTTTCGTTGTTGTTGCATATCTTGCGCATGGACTACCCAGTGTGTATATTTTGCTTATTTTTCATAGTTCCACACAACTTCTTCCTGTTTTCCCGACTGATCTGTGTTGAGTTTTTCAAGGCCTATCCACTGTGCCAACTTATAACTAAATCTGAGGGGGGTGCGATGGGGAGATTCCCTTGTGAGGTGGGTGTTCACGGCGCAGGAGGCAGCCGTGGGTCGCTCACGCATTGCCAATGCGGAGACTGCAGAGAGCCACAGGCTCCCTGCGAGACGCCATCTTCGAGGGTTTCCACACATTCTTGGTCCCCTTAATGGCTCGCAGTTTGTTGTGCATACTGAGATTTTGCCACTCCATCTAATACAGTTGAAAAACCTTGCGGAATGATAACGAACACAGGTCAGTTGCGGGGATGCCTATCTCCAGAAGCGGTTTCCGTGTAGCCTCTTTGGCCAGCCTGTCAGCAAGTTCATTTCAAGGGATTCTGACACGACCAGGGTTCCAGACGAACACCACTGAACGACTGGATCGTTACAGAGCATAGATTGACTCCTGGATGGACGTTACAAAAGGAGTCAGTACATAAAGCAAAAGACTCCCTATGACATGAACGGAGATACTGAAGTGCACGATAAATGGCCACCAGCTCTGTACTGAGTACACTGCAGCCATCGGGTAAGGAATGCTGTTCAATATGGCCGCCGTGCAGGTAGGCAAGGCCAACGCGACCATCAGCCATCGAGCCGTCGGTATAAACCACATTAGATCCCCGGAAAACGTCAAGAATCGAGATGAAGTGACAACGGAGAGCGCAAGGGTTAAAGGAGTCCTGAGGGCCACGTGAAAGGTCCAGACGAAGCTGCGGCCGGGACGTACACCATGGAGGCGTACATGAACGGACCGCTCTCCACTTGGGAGAGAAATGACCACACGCGAACCGCAATCGTTAGCCCCGTCCTGCGCCGCCGATGCAGAAGATAGACTGCGGCCGGCGGGAAAAGGTAACGGTAATTCGGATCCTCAGGGGAACTACGAATGTGTGCTGCGTAACTGGCAAGCAGTTGAGCACATCTGATCTGCAATGGAGGGACACCAGCCTCCACCAGCACGCAGGTCAGCGGACTCGTCCTAAAAGCTCCTGTCGCTGGTAGAACCCCACCGTGGTTCACAGGCTAGAGTAAATGCAACGCTGAGGGCGCTGCCGAACCATAAACCACACTACCATAGTCAGTTCGAGATTGGACAAAGGCTCTGTAAAGCTGCGTAGAGCAATCTGCACCCTAATTGCTGTTGCTCAGGCAATGGAGGGCGTTGAGGTGCTGCCAGCACTTCTGCTTAAGCTGACGAAGATGAGGGAGCCAAGTGAGTCGAGCGTCGAAAACCAGTCCTAGGGAACGATATGTCACCACTACAGCGAGTCGATCGTCATTAAGGTAAAGTGCTGGATCCGGATGAATGGTACGACGCCGACCGATTTGCATGACACACGACTTTGCGGCTGAAAACTGAAAGTCGTGGAGTAAAGCCCACGATTGCACCTTGTGGATGACTCCCTGCAGGCGCCCCTCAGCAACACCAGTACTGGAGCAGCAGTACGAAATGTAGAAGTCGTCTGCATACAGAGAAGGGGAGATAGATGGCCCGACAGCTGCTGCTAGACCGTTAATGGCCTCTAAAAATGGAGAGACAATACAGAGCCCTGTGGGACTCCATTGCCCTGCATATGGATGGAACTATGGGAGGACACGGAAAGTAAGGAGTGACGGGAAGTTTTGGTAAAAAATCGTGAGCGGGCCCCGGAGACCCCACTCATACAATCTGGTAAGGATACGATGTCGCCAGGTCGTGTCGTATGCTTTTCGTAAATCAAAAAAGATGACAACTAGATGTTACATTCTGGAAAACGCTGTTCGGGTGGCAGACTCGATGGACACCAGATTATCAATGGTAGAGCGACCCTGGCGGAAACCGCCCTGACATGGAGCTAGCAGGCCACGTGACTCCAGGACAAAACCCAACCGCCGATGTACCATACATTCCAGCAGCTTACAAAGAACGCTGGTGAGGCTGATGGGCCGATAGCTATCCACATCAAGCGGGTTTTTACCGGGTTTCAGCACCGGAACGATAGTGCTCTCCCGCCTTTGCGATGGAAGGACGCCATTTCACCAGATCCGGTTGAAGATGATGAGGAGATATCGCTTGTAGTCAGATGAGAGATGTTTAATCATCTGGATGTGGATCCGATCAGGCCCAGGAGCTGTGTCAGGGCAATGTGCAAGGGCACTGAGGAGCTCCCACTCTGTATATGGGGCGTTATAGGATCAACTGTGGTGGCGTGTAGTGAATAAGAGGACGTTCCCAGCCAGCCACCGTTTGAGTGGCGGGTAATTCCCCGGCGCAGACGCTCCAGCAAAGTGCCCAGCAAAGTGATCGGCAATCATAGATAAGACGCCATTTATGGTAACACCGGGACACCTGTTGGGGCCTGGTACCCAAAAAGACGTTTGATCTTTGCCCAGACTTGGGAAAGTGACATACGGCACCCAATAGTCGAGATGTATCTCTCCCAACAATACTGCTTTCGTCGTTTAATAAGGTTGCGAACATGGGCACAGAGCCGTTTGAAGGCTGTGAGGTGCTCCAGGGAGGGGTGAAGCTTATGCCGCTGTGGAGCTCGCCGACGCTCCTTAATTGCTTCAGCGACTTCCGGCGACCAACAAGGTACTGACTGACGCCTCGGGCACAATACAGAGCGAGTGATCGCGTTTTCTGAGGCCGAAACAAATTTTGTAGTCACCTGCTAAAGCATTACATCGATGTTTTCGTGTGGGGGAGATTCAACGGTGGCAGCAGAGGTGTAAGTACTCAGTGTGCCTTGTTTAAAACCCATCTGGGCAGGCGTCTGTGGGCCTTATTCTGGGGCAGTGACAGGAAGAGGGGGATGTGGTCACTCCCACACAGGTCGCCATGTGCTCTCCAGTGGATAGATGGGAGAAGTCCTGGACTGCAAACTGATAAATCAATGGCCGAGTAACTACCATGAGCCACACTGAAATGTGTGGCGGCCCCAGTGTTCAAGAGGCAGTAAAGTTTTGGCATCTCTGCCTCAGCCAGTAAGCATGGAATCACCCCACAAGGGGTTATGGCCATTAAAATCTCCCAAAAGTTGGAAAGGTTTAGGAAGTCGATCAATCAGTGCAGGGGTACTGCACCATCTGGAGGAAGATATACGGTACATTGCAGACAGTTATTTCCATTCAAGAGGGGTCTGAAGGGGCACATGTTCACTACAGGCTGAGTTTAGGACCTGACACCCTATTATAGTCGCTATGGTTCCTGTGATATCCCTTGTATCCACAGAGGGCAGGGGTCCGCATTTCTGGACGCCAAAATCTCCACCCCATTCTCAGATGCAGACCTTGTAGGTAGCCGTGGTGTGGGTGCCACCGCAATTTCCTTGGCCTTAGGGGTATTCTTTTTGGATTTATACCCCCCCCCCCCCGCCCCCGATTGTTGGCGGTGGTCTTGCTCCCAAAGCAGGTGGTGCAGGAGCAGCAGGGAGGCAAATGCCTCCGACCATCAAGGGGGTAGGTGTAGTCATCCGTCTCTGAGAGGTGACTTGTGTTTGCGGAGCTGATGGTGCCAGAACTGTTGTAGCAGCGGCGTAAGACCATGTCATATGCACAGGATGCAGGCGTTCAAATTTTATCTTAGCTTTAGTGTAGGTCAGTCGGTCCATGCTTTTCCTTTCTTTCTGGAGAATCATGCAGTCTGGCTAGGAAGGCGAATGGTGCTCTCCACAGTTGACACAGATAGGAGGCGGGACACATGGAGTATTGGGATGTGATGGGCGTCCGCAATCTCGGCATGTGACGATGGAAGTACAGCAGGAAGACGTATGGCCAATCTTCCAGCATGTAAAGCACGGCATCAGGGGAGGAATATAGGGCTTTGCATCACAGCAGTAGACCATCACCTTGACCTTCTCGGGCAATGTATCACCCTCAAAGGCCAAGGTGAAGGCACCGGTGGCAACCTGATTATCCCTCGGACCCCAGTGGATGTGCCAGATGAAATGTACACCTGCTGCTCTAAACTGGTGCGCAGCTCATCGTCTGACTGCAAAAGAAGGTTCCTGTGAAATATGATACCCTGGACCATATTTAAGCTCTTATGGGATGTGATGGTTACAGAAACATCCCCCAGCTTGTCACAAGAGAATAACTCCTGTGACTGGCAGAGGATGCTGTTTTGATCAAGACTGACCCAGATCTCATTTTGGACAAGCCCTCCACCTCCCCAAACTTGTCCTCTAAATGCTCAACAAGAAACTGAGGCTTCATCATCATGAAAGATTCCCCATCAGCTCGCGAACGTACAGGCTACCCGGGCGAATAAGATACGCTGCTATCCATAGCCTGACGTTCCTCCCGTGATGTGTCCAGGGAGGGGAACGATTTGGGGTCGTACATCTGCTTTGAATTGAGCTCGTGATCGCTTAGAGGCTGCTGATGTTTCACCACCAGCAACAGATGATGGACTACGCTTCATCGCATGTCATCCGCCCTGATATGGGTGTGTGTTCAAAAATGGTTCAAATGGCTCTGAGCACTATGGGACTCAACTGCTGAGGTCATTAGTCCCCTAGAACATAGAACAAGTTAAACCTAACTAACCTAAGGACATCACAAACATCCATGCCCGAGGCAGGATTCGAACCTGCGACCGTAGCGGTCTTGCGGTTCCAGGCCTCAGCGCCTTTAACCGCACGGCCACTTCGGCCGGCTGGGTGTGTGTGTTTGAGGTTTACGGGCGCTAAACAGCGTGGTCATCAGCGCCCAAACGCATAAAAACAAATGCAGTGAAGGGATGAAGACGGACAGCGAACAAGGAGAACGGCTAAAAGACACAGACCTGGCGCAGTTCCAAATCCTCACATACAGAGGCAAAACAAAAGGAGAAGAAACGCACTAAAAAAGGAAAGGAAACACAAGGAAAAGAGAACAGAAACCGAAGGTAAACAAGGAGGTAATCGTGACTGGCGGACCTCTTACCTAAAACCTGGGTGAACCAGTCACCCAGCAGCACATTAAAACCCTCTCTCTAAAACCCGAGGCAACAATTTGGACAGGATACAAAACCGTAAGACCTTAACCACAGTCGTTGCGTCATCTTCCAAAAGAGAGAGCAAGTCCGGTGGCAAAGAAATCACCGCCCTCTGGTTAGAGAATAAAAGACAGTCAAGTAAAATGTGGCGGACAGTAATCTGGACGCCACAAGCACTGCAGATTGGGGGGTCCTCCCGCCGGAGTAAAAAACCATGCGTTATGGGACTGTGCCCGATGCGGAGGCGAGTGAGGAGAACCTCATCCCGCCTGGTAGGACGTACGCCATGGCCGCGTGGTGGCCTTAACCAGACGCAGCTTATTTTCACCGACTGCCAGCCACTCCTCTTCCCACTGACGCATAACACGAAAACGCAGGAGCGAGGTAACAGCATGGAGGAGGACGGCACATTCAACGACGTGAGGGAGGGAACATGCATCTTTGGCAGCCACATCCGCCAGTTCGTTTCTCCTAATACCCACGTGCCCCGGCACCCCCTCTGATATAGGCACTGCATAGTGCATGGTGGAAAACGAACCCAGGAAGGTGTCCTCGCCCAAGAAATGGAGAATGGGCGGGACTGCAATGTGGCGACTACTATGGATAGGTTGTTGTTGTTGTTGTGGTCTTCAGTCCTGAGACTGGTTTGATGCAACTCTCCATGCTACCCTATCCTGTGCAAGCTTCTTCATTTCCCAGTACTTACTGCAACCCACATCCTTCTGAATCTGCTTAGTGTATTCATCTCTTGGTCTCCCTCTACGATTATTACCCTCCACGCTGCCCTCAAATGCTAAATTTGTGATCCCTTGATGCCTCAGAACATGTCCTACTAACCGGTCCCTTCTTCTTGTCAAGTTGTGCCACAAACTCCTCTTCTCCCCAATTCTATTCAATAATTCATCATTAGTTATGTGATCTACCCATCTAATCTTCAGCATTCTTCTGTAGCACCACATTTAGAAAACTTCTATTCTCTTCCTGTCCAAACTATTTATCGTCGATGTTTCACTTCCATCCAAGGCTACACTCCATACAAATACTTTCAGATACGACTTCCTGACACCTAAATCTATACTCGATGTTAACAAATTTTTATTCTTCAGAAACGCTTTCCTATTGCCAGTCTCCATTTCTATCTTCTCTACTTCGACCATCATCAGTTATTTTACTCCCCAAATAGCAAAACTCCTTTACTACTTTAAGTGTCTCATTTCCTAATCTAATTCCCTCAGCATCACCCGACTTAATTCGACTACATTCCATTATCCTTGTTTTGATTTTGTTGATGTTCATCTTATATCCTCTTTTCAAGACACTGTCCATTCCATTCAACTGCTCTTCCAAGTCCTCTGCTGTCTCTGACAGAATTACAATGTCATCGGCGAACCTCACAGTTTTTATTTCTTCTCCCTGGATTTTAATACCCACTCCGAAATTTTCTTTTGTTTCCTTTACTGCTTGCTCAATATACAGATTGAATAACATCGGGGAGAGGCTACAAACCTGTCTCACTCCCTTCCCAACCACTGCTTCCCTTTCATGCCCCTCGACTCTCATAACTGCCATCTGGTTTCTGTACAAACTTAAATAGCCTTTCGCTCCCTGTATTTTACCCCTGCCACCTTTAGAATTTGAAAGAGAGTATTCCAGTAAAAATTGTCAAAAGCTTTCTCTAAGTGTACAAATGCTAGAAACGTAGGTTTGCCTTTCCTTAATCTTTCTTCTAAGATAAGTCGTAAGGTCAGTATTGCCTCACGTGTTCCAACATTTCTACAGAATTCAAACCGATCATCCCCGAGGTCGGCTTTTATCAGTTTTTCCATTCGTCTGTAAATAATTCGTGTTAGTATTTTGCAGCTGTGACTTATTAAACTGATAGTTCGGTAATTTTCACTTCTGTCAACTCCTGCTTTCTTTGGGATTGGAATTATTATATTCTTCTTGAAGTCTGAGGGTATTTCGCCTGTCTCGTACATCTTGCGCACCAGATGGTAGAGTTTTGTCAGGACTGGCTCTCCCAAGGCCGTCAGTAGTTCTAATGGAATGCTGTTTACTCCCGGGGCCTTGTTTCGACTCAGGTCTTTCAGTGCTCTGTCAAACTCTTCACGCAATATCGTATCTCCCATTTCATCTTCATCTACATTCTCTTCCATTTCTAGAATATTGTCCTCAAGTACATCGCCCTTGTATGGACCCTCTATATACGCCTTCCACCTTTCTGCTTTCCCTTCTTTGCTTAGAACTGGGTTTCCATCTGAGCTCTTGATATTCATACAAGTGGTTCTCCTTTCTCCAAAGGTCTCTTTAATTTTCCTGTAGGCAGTATCCATCTTACCCCTAGTGAGGTAAGCCTCTACATCCTTACATTTGTCCTCTAGCCGTCCCTGCTTAGCCATTTTGCATTTCCTGTCGATCTCATTTTTGAGACGTTTGTATTCCTTTTTGTGTGCTTCATTACTGCATTTTTATATTTCCTCCTTTCATCAATTAAATTCAATATTTCTTCTGTTATCCAAGGATTTCTACTAGCCCTCGTCTTTTTACCTACTTGATCCTCTGCTGCCTTCACTACGTCAAAAAAATGGTTCAAATGGCTCTGAGCACTATGGGACCTAGCTTCTGAGGTCATCAGTCTCCTAGAACTTAGAACTACTTAAACCTAACTAACCTAAGGACGTCACACACATCCATGCCCGAGGCAGGATTCGAACATGCTACCGTAGCGGTCGCGCGGTTCCTGACTGTAGCGCCTAGAACCGCTCGGCCAAACTGGCCGGCTCACTACTTCATTCGTCAGAGCTACCCATTCTTCTTCTACTGCATTTCTTTCCCCGATTTGTGACAATTGTTCCCTTATGCTCTCATTGAAACTCTGTAAAACCTCTGGTTTATTCAGTTTGTCCAGGTCCCATCTCCTTAAATTCCCACCTTTCTGCAGTTTCATCAGTTTTAATCTACAGTTCATAACCAATAGATTGTGGTCAGAGTCCACATCTGCCCATGAAAATGTCTTACAATTTAATACCTGGTTCCTAAATCTCTGTCTTACCATTATATAATCTATGTGATACCTTTTAGTGTCTCCAGGGTTCTTCCATGTGTAGAACTACCTTTTATGATTCTTGAACCAAGTGTTAGCTAAGATTAAGTTATGCTCTTTGCAAAATTGTACCAGACGGCTTCGTCTTTCATTTATTTCCCCCAATCCATATTCACCTAGTATGTTTCCTTCTCTCCCTTTTCCTACTCTCGAATTCCAGTCACCCATGACTATTAAATTTTCGCCTCCCTTCACTACCTGAATAATTTATATCATCATACATTTCATCAATTTCTTCATCATCTGCAGAGCTAGTTGGCATATTGACTTGTACTACTGTAGTAGGCGTGGGCTTCGTGCCTATCTTGGCCACAAGAATGCGTTCACTATGCTGTTTGTAGTAGCTTACCCGCACTCCTATTTTTTTATTCATTATTAAACCTACTCCTGCAATACCCCTATTTGATTTTGTATTTATAACCCTGTATTCATCTGACCAGATGTCTTGTTCCTCCTGCCACCGAACTTCACTAATTCCCACTATATCTAACTTTAACCTATAAATTTCCCTTTTTAAATTTTCTAACCTACCTGCCCGATTAAGGGATCTGACATTCCACGCTCCGATCCGTATAACGCAAGTTTTCTTTCTCCTGATAACGACGCCCTCTTGAGTGGTCCCCGCCCGGATATCCGAATGGGGGACTATTTTACCTCCGGAATATTTTACCCAAGAGGACGCCATCATCATTTAACGATACAGTAAAGCTGCACGCCCTCGAGAAAAATTACGTCTGTTGTTTCCCTTGCTTTCAGCCGTTCGCAGTACCACAACAGCAAGGCCGTTTTGGTCAATGTTACAGGGCCAGATCAATCAATCATCCAGACTGTTGCCCCTGCAACTACTGAAAAGGCTGCTGCCCCTCTCCAGGAACCACACGTTTGTCTGGCCTCTCAACAGATACCCGTCCGTTGTGGTTGCACCTACGGTACGGCTATCTGTATCATTGAGGCACGCAAGCCTCCCCACCAACGGCAAGGTCCATGGTTCATGGGGGGGGGGGGGGGTTAGCTTCTTGTATATTAGATTATCATGACTGCTGACTAGGCTACAATGTTGAAAGTACTAAAAGCAAAATAATTAAGAAACAGAAGTTGTAGACAAGAAAGAGGTATGGAATTTACTGACAACTCTTTTGCTTCGAATCAGTAAGAAAATATTCTTCATTTTGCAACGCTGTAACGACCTACTGGATGAAATTATTCCTGCAACATTCAGTTACGAAGTTAAACGTTATGATAACTGTTGCAATTGCGACCAGGACGGTCGCTGGGTAGCAATGACGGAAGGCGCGGCGGGACCCGCGGAGAGGCCCGCGAACAACACAACGGAAGAGGACGGACACGAACAACGAAGGACAGAACGAATACAACAAGACCGAACAACAGAGTCACAAACAAACAAACACGCCCACTCGTCTGGCGTGAGGTCAGTCGCTTGACGGCGCGTTTCGGTGCGGGCCCGCCCGTTACCGGCGCGCCGTAAGGCACGGAAGCTCGCACTGGAGCATATCGCTTCACGTCGAGTGTGCCCCGGCTGTCCTCACTTGGGGAAGTGATGCGTCTCTCACAGCCTCTCCTTCCCAAGTGGCTCTTTCCGCCTTCCCGTGGTGCCAGACGTCAAGCTTGGCATTCTGCCTTGCGTCAAAAGGGAGAGCTGCGACCCAACCCGATGCGAAAGCGAAGGGTGCGTGGCACAGGGGGAGCTGTGTCGAGGGACCGAACACCAGTCCCTTTCTGTTCGCAGGGCACAGACCAAGCGGGTGCTCTGCATGCCGGCGACCTCGTTTGTCGGCGTGGGATCACGGCGCGAGTCGGCTAGGGTGCTTCGCCGCGCCCCTGGGTAACCGGGGCGTGTTCTGCCAAACCCAGGTGGTGGTGACATCGCCTGGGCCAGGTTAGATGGGCCCAGACCGCCGAACGACTGGGGGACCGACCCACCACCTGAGTAGGAGTGGGTCCTTGGCCTTCAGGTGGAAACTCGGGCAAGTAGGCGGCGAAGGGCGAGAGGTGCATCCGCTTCTCCGGAGTGCGGGGTGCAGTTGCCGAGGAGCGCCGTGTGAAATCGTCGGCGACGAGGCCATCGATGGGGACCAGTGCGCTGGCGACGGCGTGCTGAACCCGGCAGCTCTGGAGTGCCCTTGACCTAGGGGCGAGGTCGGTGGGCGAGCTGCAGAAGTCCCCCCCCCCCCCCCATGCCAGAGGAGCCGGTCCGGGGCAAGAGACGGGCTCCCACCTCTTTTTATCACTCGTTAAATATGGAGACGCCCGAAACGAGTGATTCTAGTGCGCTATCGCGAGCTTCTGTGATGCCTGTACCTGCTCCCCAGGACGAGTCAGGGCAGGCAAATGAGGAAAATGTACTGCAAAGACACACGAGAATTACTTTGTTCCTTGAACAAAACATTAAAAATGGCAAAATTAGCCAGGCAGTTTTAACAACAATCAAAAATGAGCTAGCGGCGTGGGCCATAGCAAACGCCAAGCTTGAGGGCCGTGTTGAAGAACTTGAGAAGGAGAATGAAAGATTGAGGAAACAACCGGCCAAGACCTGGGCAGGGGTGGTAGCACAAGCGCCACCAAAACCTCATACAACAAGAGACACAATAGCAAAGATAACAAAGAGAACTGACACAACGGTCTTCCTAAGGACCTTACCCGGCCAAGACACTAGTGTTAAGAAAATGCAGGAGCTACTCACTACCACAATAAACCCAGTAAAAGATAAGATTAAAATAAATAGAGTGAAAACAAGTAGAAATTCAGTAATAGTAGAAGTGGCCTCTGAAGAGGACAAAGTCAAATTATTAAATAATACGAAGTTAAACTCGGTGGTAAAATGTGCGCCGAAAGGAAGAGAAACCCGTTGGTCATTCTATATGACGTACCGTCTATTATGACCAATGAGGAGATACACGAAACTATAAAGGCACAAAACTTTGAAGATATGACTGAGGATGAATTCAAAGAAAATTTCAAATTGAGATTTAAGACAGGACCTCGAGACCGTGACGTGGTTCACCACGTCGCTGAGGTGTCTGCTCAAATGAGAAAGAAAATAACTGCAATGGGCAAAATCTACATCGGCTTCCACGCCGTAAATACACGTGACTATCTTGTGGTACCGCGTTGCCACAATTGCGGAGATCTCGACCATGTTTTGAGGCACTGTACCAGGGGGTCGGCCTGCTCGAAATGTGGCGAGGATGGACATGTCCGAAAAGACTGTAAGGCTACAACAGTCTGCATCCCATGCAAAAGAAGGGGCAAAAAACCTTGTGGCGCCATTGGGCGGAATTGCCCCACTTACAGACTCTTGGAGCAAAGGTTGATCTCAAGGATAGACTATGGCTGAACAAGCCAAAGTAAACAGGATGACCAAAAGAAAATCCCCGAGCAAAAGGAGGAGGGATGCCATGAGGGCAAGTGCCTTTAAGATATTTTTGAGGTCTCTCACTGAAGCCTCAGTCACTACAAAGGACGCAAGCACCCAAACGGAATCCACCACAACTGATAGAGGAACTCAAACTGAACCTCTTACAGACAAGTCTCCCTCCTCCCAAAGCCGGAGGACAATGCCGACTAAAGATCAACGGCAAGGGCATCCTGTAACAGAGATGGTGGCAATCTCAACGAAAGAGTACAGTAACATACAACAACCACTACAGGAGAACAAAATAACTAGTTCGAGTGAACAAGCAATCAAAGATCCAGTCGTGAGATTGCCACCCATCGACCCAGTCAGGGTCTATCCAAATCTTGAGTTCACCATGCAATTAGCGAGACTAGAGCAGCCGACTACCCTGACCACTGCCTTGAGACACGTGGTCCGGGTGGGGCATGAGAATGGTAGAAGAGTCACCTTCTCGGTAATGGAGGCCGTAGACAGAATCCAGTGAATCTCCCCACCGACTTCGGAGCCCTGCGAGACTTACTCAAGAAACTGTTTGAAAGACGCGGGGAAAAATTTAACTTGGATGACATATACGAGCAAGCAGTTCTAGCTAATGGACGTATTACATTTGACTGGAATAAGACCTGGCCACATGACAGAATACACACATACTTTCCATAAATTAAATGACAAAGATCACCATCGGACAACTAAACGCCCATAACAGTAGACTGGTGATGCAGGAGCTACGTAAGGAAGTGGAGGAGAGGAGACTGGATCTGATCTGTCTGCAAGAGCCGTACTCCCTAAATGGGAAACTAGTATTCACAGCTGCGACATGGCAAGTTATAAGCAGTGGAGAAAACCCCAAATCGGCAATAATTTTAACAAATAAAATTCTGAGAGCCATAGTTCTGACACAATTTACAACTAGCCACTGCAACGTCGTGGAGCTGCAATCTCCATCCGGCACTGTCATTCTCATAAATATGTACTTTCAGTACGGTGACGACATTGAAAGACATCTGGTACATCTCACCACGGTCATCACGGCGTTGCGGGGGCGAAAAGTAATTGTGACTGCTGATATAAATGCTAAATCCCCCCTATGGTACAGCGGCACCAGGGACCCAAATGGGGAGAAGGCAGAAGAGGCCATTATGGCCCTGCAGCTGGTGGTGGTTAATAAACCTGGAAATCCTCCGACCTATGTGGCGGGAGGTGGCCAAGGCACAAACATTGACGTGACCTTGGCTACACCCAACACGGTGCACCTAATTCAGCAGTGGGAAGTGACAGGGAACGCCACCACCAGTGACCACAATCTTATCACTTTCAGTGTGGGAAACAGGGAGAGCCGCTGGGCCATGGGGTGGGAGGTGCAATATAATTATAAAAGAGCCGACTGGGAGAAACTTGCCAGGGAGTGCGACATTCCTGCACTGCCAGAGGGTGACGGACTTTTGGACCTTGACATTGACAAAAGAGCTGAAGAACTGACTACCGCAATAACTTGAGCGGTGAAGGCTGCTGTACCTACTAGGAGGAAGGCCATGGCGGCCTCTCCGTCACCATGGTCGGCTGAACTGGAGGAGATGCGCCGGTCTGTCAGAAGGCTCAGGAGGCACTACCAGCGCAGTGTCGTCTGGCTTGAAAGGCAAAGATGGCTGCAACTATACCGGGAAGCAAAAGAAAATTTTCACAAACACCTATGTGAAGTACGATCCCAAAGTTGGGAACACTTTGTACTCAACCAACTTGCTCTCGACCCCTGGGGAATTCCGTACAAGCTTGTCCGGGAAAAAATCCGCTCTCCGATGGAGCTCTCAACTGTCAGGCGGGGGGATGGGATGACAGAGTCCTGGCAGGAAACTGCCGAGGTTCTTCTCCAGTCCCTGCTGCCTGATGATACAGCGGATGGAGAGACCAACGAACAACGGCAGCTGCGAGAGAACTACATCAGAAATGATTACGTAAATGATACAGCAGTCTACCCATTCTCTGAAGAGGAGGTAGCTGCCCATATAAAAACCCTGAAGATAGGGAAAGCTCCCGGGCCGGATGGCATTGTGGCGGAGGTGGTGCAATTCCTGGCTCCCCAGATAGTCGCTCCTTTAACTCAACTATACAACGAATGTCTGAGGCAGCAAAAGTTCCCTCAAATTTGGAAGAGGGCAAATGTAGTCATCATCAAAAAAGGAGCCGACAAAGACCCAGCAGAGACAAAATCTTACCGTCCAATCTGCCTGCTTGATCTGCTTGGGAAGGTTCTGGAGAGACTGCTGGCTGACAGACTGGCTGCGCACCGAGTGCTGTGCGGGATGAGCAGCAGGCAATTCGGCTTTAGGCCGGGGCGCTCAGCATCTGATGCAATCGCCCTGGCGGCTGAGGTCTGTGGCTCTACCCCGTACAAGTACGTGGTCGGCATCATGGTGGACATAAGTGGCGCCTTCGACAACCTGTGGTGGCCTTCGCTCTTCTCCTGCTTACGGGAGAAGGAGTGTCCAGGGCCGCTGTATGGATGTCTGAGGAGCTATTGTGAAGATCGGGAGGTCTGGCTGTCATCTCCTAGCACAAGGGTAAGAAAAACAATCACGAAGGGATGTCCCCAGGGCTCCGTTTTAGGTCCCCTGTTCTGGGACATCCACATGGAACCCCTACTAGATAATTTACAGCAAACTGATGAAGTGCTAGAGGTGATAGCCTACGCAGATGACCTCCTTCTACTGGTTGGCGGCCGAAGCCGAGAAGACATAGAACCTAAAATAGAACGAGCAATAGCAACACTACAACTTTGGTGCTGGACTACTAAGATGACAATTTCACCAACCAAATCAACTTACCTCCTTCTAAAGGGACAACTAGTCAGGAATCCAACAGTCAGGATAGAGGGCTCACCTGTTCTTAGGCGACATGAGACTCGATACTTGGGCATCATCATTGATGAGAGGTGGTCATTTGGCAGACACATTGAAACCGTAACACAAAGAGCTTTACAAGTATTAAACAACCTCATCTCCATTGGACATAAACGCTTCCACCTCCCACCACATCTCATAAAGTTATATCATAACAGCATACTCACCTCCATAGTGGGTTACGGTTCAGGAGTCTGGGCACACAGGCTCACGAGGGTGGTGCCCGCCATGACGGTGAGAAGAGTTCAAAGGAATATGATTATGAGATCAATGGGGGCTTACAGGACTACACCGGGAGGAGCCCTGCTAGTCATAATGGGACTCTGCCCACTGGATATCAAAATCCGGGAGCAGGCCGCCTGGTATTGGGCAAAAAAGGGGAATTTGGATAAAATAGAGGAAATTCTAGGGAGTAGGACTGAAAACAAAGTAGAAATCAGGTTAAGAGGGGAAAAGCTTTGGCAACTTTCATGGGAAAACGAGGAAACAGGGCGCAGGACTTTCGATTTACTACCAGATGTCAGGGAAAGAGTAAAAATGACATATTTCGAACCAACCAGGGGCCTCATCCATTTTCTCACTGGGCATGGACCCTATTCGACATATCTATGTCGATTTGGGAAAAAGGCGACACCTGCGTGTGACTGTGGTGCTCTGGAGGGTACTCCTGACCATGTGGTCTACGAGTGCCCACTCTTCAATGATGTGGCCTCAGACTTACGCAGACAACTACCTCATAACGACACATACAGACTGTTAAGACAACAAGACACCTTTCAGATCATAAACAAGTTGGCTAACGCAGTATCACAGAAAGTCTTAAGGGACTACCTGAATGAACCACATTAGCTCATGATTAGAGACTTAACTCATGATTAGAGACTTATTAGAACACTGATAAAGACAGCACCCTATTCCCAATCCGCCCGGGTACGGATAGGTCGACTCTACAGTCTAGAATCCGCCGAGCCCCGGGATCAGGGGGAATGGAGTGCAACCCCACCTATCTAGACAATGCACCCGATTGTGACAATAGATTAAGTTTAGTTAGTTGTAGACTTAGAAATAGATACTTCTTTTAGGAACCTGCAGCGACAAACTCCATGGCCTGCCCAGTGTCAGGGGCACGCTCATTGGGGTTAGCTCAATGAGCAAGGCCAAACAGTAGGTTTATATTAGTAGCTGACACCTTTGCAACGCTGCAGGCTTAGTAAGTAGTATATAGTTAGTTACTTAGTTTACCACTTAGTCCTTAACCAACATACTAATTGCCCATTGTAGTTTCCAGGTACTTGTTACTTATCACTAACTACTTACTAACTTATATTAGAAAAGCTGCAAATGTAAAAATGTATGAGACCTTCGGCCCACTAATTAGATAAGGTAGTGGGCTACATTGTTATAATTAATATTATATGGAAATAAAGATTAAAAAAAAAATACAAAAAGAAAAAGAAAAAAAAAGAAACACGCCCACTCGCACACGAACCAGGAAGTAAGCAGTCTAGCGCAAAGCGAGGTGTAAGCCGACGTAAGCGAGATTACACTGACTGGCTGAGCTTTTTTTTTTTCCTTAGTGTCATTTGCACCTCATACAAGGTGGTCTGGCAGCGGTAAATTTTACTCCGCTCTTCAGCCACAAGCAGTACAATAAGTGAAAAAACCAATGGGGACATAAAAGTAACATAATGGTGGTTAAAAAGCAGTAGATACAGTGATTAAAAAACATGAAACCGTTCACACTCCACGAAAAACAAAAAACTGTCGGCACTGTGCACAAACACTGATGATTTAGAAAATGGTTCAAATGGCTCTGAGCACTATGGGACTTAACTGCTGTGGTCATCAGTCCCCTAGAACTTAGAACTACTTAAACCTAACTAACCTAAGGACATCACACACATCCATGCCCGAGGCAGGATTCGAACCAGCGACCGTAGCAGTCGCGCGGTTCCGGACTGAGCCCCTAGAACCGCTAGACCACCGCGGCCGGCGATGATTTAGACGGCACACGTGAACGAAGGAGTGTGGGCGGCCAAAAACACTGAATCACAAACACGATGGCACACACACGAAAAACTGATGGTGATGATCTCCGGTACGCGAATGTCACTGAACGTGTGCGAGTCTGGGGACCTGCCAAGAGGGTAAGAAGGTGGTGGTGGTGGAAGAGAGGGGAGAGCAGAGCTACCAATGGCAGAGGAGATGGGGGGAGGAATGAAGGTATGGGGGGTAGGGGATGCCAAGGGCAGGAGACGGGAGGAAGGGAGGAGGGAGGGAAGGGAGATAGGGTGCTCTAAGGAAAAAACACAGGAAGTGGTAGGGGAGGATCAAAGTTGATAGGAGGGGTAGATGGAGGGGAGGGAGCGCATCATCAGGGAGAGGGAGCTGACGGAAGCCACCTTGGGAGAGTGTAAGGAGAGTGATGGAGAGCAGGTGGGATGTGGAAATTCAAGCAAGGCAGTGCATCGGGGTGGGAGAGGATGTGAGAATCAAGCGGGTGAGGGGATCTAGTTTATTGGAGGTGTAGAGGATCTGTATCCGAGGAGGAGGTGAGGGAATGGGATAAGGTTGTGCAGGATCTTCGTGGGGGAGTGGAGACGGAAGCGATAGGCGAGGCGAAGAGCATGGTGTTCAAGGATTTGAAGGGATTTGTAAAAGGTAGGGAAGGCGGAGATACAGGCAGGGTGGGCATAGCAGAGGATTGGGCGGATGAGGGATTTATAGGTCTGGAGGATGGTAGAGGGGTCCAGACCCCATGTACGGCCAGAAAGGAGCTTGAGGAGATGGAGTCGGGATCGTACCTCAGCTTGGATTGTCCGGAGATGGGGGGTCCAGGAGAGGCGACGGTCAAGGGTGACGCCAAGGTACTTAAGGGTGGGGTGAGGGCGATAGGACAGCCATAGATGGTGACATAGAAGTCGAGGAGGCGGAAGGAAGGGGTGGTTTTGCCTACAATGATCGCCTGGGTTTTGGAAGGATTGACCTTAAGCAACCACTGGTTGCACCAATGGTTAACTGGTCGTTGGCTGAGCGAGAGACCGGCGCCTAAGTATGCTATCGGAGGCGCCACTATTGGCTGCTGGGACCACGTGTTCGACTGTGGCGCCCTCACGCTAAAAGTGGGCCAGGAGGCGCGCGCCGCTACAGCTTACGGCACGATGGTGCAGAGAGCTCTATGGGTCTATGATGTCTGGCGCGGATTCAAATTCCAAGGCACGCGGTACCAGATCCTTCCCCCAGATCAGACTTATGCGTAGGGGCGGAAACGCCCCGGACAGTGCCGAGGTGGGTGGCAGTGGGAAGACGAACTAGGCGTATCAAACGCTAGTGGCCGGGAGGAAGGGACGCCTGAGGTATCCATGACAGCCGATCTAGAGTCTAGGGCGTAGGAGGGAGCTGCTGATCCACCCGGAAGTGGAGAGGGCCAGCGGCAGGCCCGCGGGGAGACGGCAACCAGGGGCTGGGACAGTGACTCGAGGACCCCATCTGTACCCGAAGGAGGTAGGGACAGAGGTGTCAGCACGAGGGCAGAGCTGATTATGATGCCGGCGCTCCAACCCTCGTCTGCACCGACATCACACACCGCCCATGGGCCGCGACGACCGTGTCCAATCCGCCTTTTGCCCATACTCGCAGGCCCACATGGCCATGCCAGGGGCATACTGCTGCGAGGGCCGGGAGTGGGGGTAGGAAGAGGAAGGCACAGCAAATGGAGCAGGGTCCGTGGCTGTCGCCCTTGAAGGAGCTCTGCTGGACTGCGTCCGTCAATTGGCATAGTGCAATAGATGCTCAAAACAGGGTGAGGGCCGACGTTGTTGGAAGTGTGTCGACTGCCTTAGTCAACAGGTGTTTAAAAGTGTGGACAAGCCTCTCCGCCGCGCCATTGGACGAAGGGTGAAAACGGGGGCTACGGATATGCTTGATACCATTGGCCTGAAGTCGTGGAAGGAGGATACTGTGAATTGGGGACCATTATCGGAGACCAACATGTGGGGGCAGGCCCTCAATGGCGAGAACCTGGGTCATGGCCATGAGGGTAGCCTCCATGGTGGTGGATGCCATTCGGACAACATATGGGTGTTTGGAGCAGGCATCAACGATGAGTAAACACATGGAACCGAAAAACGGGCCCGCAAAATCGATATGGATGCGATCCCAGAGTCGGTGAGGCACAGGCCAGGGTGCAAACGACTGAGGAGGGCTTGCCTGGTGACCTGCACAGACAGTACACCCACAGACCAGGCACTCAATATCGCCATCGACGTCGGGCCAATACACATACCAGAGAGCCAAAACTTTCATATGGGACATACTCCAGTGCCCACGGTGTAACAAACTGAGCACGCGAAGCCGCAATTCCGGAGGGATGACCACCCGGTGGGCATCTGACTCCTTGGCCAACAGAAGGACGTCATCGACCACGGAGAGCCTGTGGGACAGGTGGCGCCAGGGGCTGAAATCAACTGCATCCGACGAGTAACATAGGACAGCCACCCGTGGACCACGTAGTTGAGAACCTGCAGCAAGACAGGGTTGCTGCGGGTAGCCTCAGCAACGTCACCGGCCATAAGAGGAAGACCGTCCAGCGCATCCCGGTGGGCGGAATTAATGTGAAAGCAGTGGACCTCCTGTTGGTCAAAGGCAGGATCGGGGCCTGCTGGGAGACGTGACAAAGCGTCCGCATTAGCATGGTGGGCGGTGGGCTTATACTGTATGGAGTAAGCGTAATTACGTAAAAACAGTGCCCAGCACTGGAGACGTTGAGCCGGGTAGGTGAGAGTGGGGTCCGAAAAGTGTAACCAAGGGTTCATGGTCCGTCAGGAGAGTGAACTTTGCCCCAAAGTGGTAGGTGTGAAATTTTTGGACGGCTAACACGATTCCCAGGGCATCCTTTTCAATCTGGGAGTAGTTCCGTTGTGCTGGGGTCAATGTCTTAAGGGCATAAGCGATGGCCTGTTCAGAGCCATCTGCATCCCGGTACGCGAGGACGGCCCCAATGCCGTGTGCCGACGCATCAGCGGCCACAACCTGAGGGCGGTACAGAGAGAAGGCAGTAAGGCAAGGGGCGGACTTCGGCATCGCCTTTAAACGGAGAAAAGCCTGGTCACTGGTAGGAGTTCAAACCAAAGGTACCCCTTTGCGACGCAATTGATTGAGGGGTTGAGCAACAGAGGTAGCCTGGGGCAATAACTTTAAGTAATAAGCAACCTTGTCCAGAAACACCTGCAGTTCCGATAGATCCTTGGGACGAGGAAGGGCCTCAATGACCGAAGGGCGAATGTCATCTTTGCTAAGCCAGTGGCCTAAGTATTCCACTTCCGCTTGATAAAAACAACACTTGTCCAGCCGACAGCGTAGACCAGCAGACTGAAGAGCGTGAAATAAGGCGCTGAGGTTTTGCTAATGTTCCTGGCGGGAACGCCCGGTGACCAAGATGTCATCCAGATAATTCTCACATGCAGGGATAGGCTGTGCAAGCTCCTCCAGGAATCGCTGGAATGTGGCCAGCGCCGAAGACACACCAAAGGGAAGGCGCTTGTACTTATAGAATCCGAAAGGCGTGTTGATAACCACGATGTTCTGAGATTCGGAATCCAAGGGCAACTGGTGGTATGCCTCAGCCAGGTCGATCTTGGAAAAGTACTCTCCCCCGGCAAGCTTGGCAAGAAGGTCTTCCTGTCGGGGAATGGGGTAAGTGTCAACGAGGGACTGAGCATTGACTGTAGTGCCCAAGTCCCCACACAGCCGAACGGACCCATTGGGTTTTCGTATGACCACCAGTAGTGTCGCCCATAAACAGGTTCTAGCACGCCAGCGGCCTGGAGCCAATCAACTTCCTGCTTGACCGCTGGCCGTTAGGCCACCGGAAGGGACCGGGCCCGGAAAAACCGAGGCTGTGCATCCGGCCGGAGGCTGATGTGCTCCTGAAAGCCGGAAGCACATCCGAGATCCGGTGCAAAAAACGACGCAAAAGCGGAGCACAGATCGTCCAAGTCCTGAAAGGGAACAGCCGTGGAAACGACCTTAAGTTCGTCGTAAATTGAAAAACCAAACAGTTGAAACGCATCCGGGCCAGCAATATTCGAAGCCGACGGATGGTCGACGACAAAGAAGGTAAGGAGCCGCGGAACACGCTCGCCAGGACGACGAACTGCCCACGAAGGGGAATCGAACCGTCTCCGTAGACCACCAAACAGCGAGAGGGAGGCAACAATGCAGGAGAGACGGTGGCCCCAATGTCGACCTGAAAACAGACATCCTCCGTGAAAATGCGGAGCGTGAGGAAAAGCTTCCGCGCTGATGGGTCATCCTGTGGGACGACCGATTGCACAGCACGGACGGTATCGTGAGGCCCAGGAGGGACAGGACGGGATCGAGTCGAGCGACTACGACAAACTGATCGGATGTGGCCCTCCTTGTTACACAGCGTGCGCGTTTTCCAGCGGTGGGGACAATCAGCCCGCGAATGGGCACTAAAGCACTGTGGGCAAGACGGAAGTGGGCCGCGGGACCGGCGACGAGGGGCGACCGAAGTCGCCGACGCCATAGAGACGTCGGGCAACGAGGAGTCCCGACGGCGCTGGCCCCTGTCGGCCGGACCACGTCGACGTCGCGAGGGCGGAATCCGCCGTGGCGCCGCCATCGTTGTCACCTGCGGTCGCGCCATAAGACGCTCGTTAGCCGCTTGAGCAATATCAAAGGAGTGGGCAATGCGGAGAATCTCTTCCAAGGAGGGGTTATCGAGTTTCAGTGCCGCCGTACGGACCTCAGGGTCGGGAGCCAGCTGAACGACGACATCCCCGATGAGGGAGTCTGCATACGAAGCCTTACACTGCTGATCGGTGCACGTAAAATCCCATCGACGGCTGAGACACTGCAAGTCCGCGATCCAGGAACGATACGATTGACCAGGCTGTTTATGGTGCTGGTGGAACTCCAGCCGAGAGGCGACTACGTGGTAGCGTTGGGAATAATAGTTCGTCAGCAAAAGGTAGATCTCCTGGAAAGAGAGAGCCACAGCATTGGACAAGGGTGCCAACTTGTGGAGAAGAAAGAAAGTGTCCGGAGAGGCCCAAGACAAAAACAACGACCGCTGCAAGGAGTCGTCAGTGACTTGAAAAGCCGTGAAATTCCTCTTTAGCGTCATTAAAGGGTGGAAACGACGGCGGACGCGAGAAAGCATCGGACACCCGAGGACTCAGAAACTGGTGCAGTAACGCGTCCCGGGCATCGACTTTGTCCGTTAGCAACTCCAGCGACTTTTGTAAGATGTCTAACTGGAGCTGCTGCTGCTGCATGAGCTGCTGCTGCTGCTCCAGCAGACAGACCAACTTCGCCTCCATACCAACAACGACCACCGTTCACATCGTCGCCAAAATGTTGTAACGGTGACCAGGACAGTCGTGGGGTAGCACTGACGGAAGACGCGGCGGGACCCGCGGAGAAGCCCGCGAACAACAACACAACGGAAGAGGACGGATACGACGAACGAAGGACACAACGAATACAACAGGACCGAACAATGGAGACACAAGGAAACAAACACGTCCACTTGTACACGAACCAGGAAGTAAGCAGTCTAGCGCAAAGCGAGGTGAAAGCCGACTTAAGCGATATTAGACTGGCTGGCTGAGCTTTTTTATTTTTATTTTTATTTTTATTTTTTTATTGTAATTTTAATACCTGAACAATCAGGTAGGCTGTCAGCGGCACACTACGCCGCTCTTCAGCCATAGTGTTGACAATAGTACAAAGAATGGAGAATTATAATGAACATAGTGACGGGCAAAAGATAGAGGTCACATAGACACAAAAAACACGAAGCCGTCCACACGCAACGATAACAACACCGAAAACACGTTGACATGGCGCACAGAACACTGACGAATTCGACGGCACAAGTGAACGTAGTAGCGGGACGGCGGACACTAAAAACACAAAACGACGTCACACACACGAGACACAGATGGCGATGATCTCCGGCGCGCAAATGTTCACTATGCGTGTGCGAGTCCGGGGACCTGCCAAGAGAGGAGGAGGAGGAGGGGGAGTGGAAGAGCGAGAGGGGACAGCAGAGATGCCACGGGCAGGGGAGAGAGGGGGGAGAGAGGAAGGGGGAGGAGAAGACCGGGGGAAGAGGGGTGGAGGGAGGGGATGGGGGAAAAGGAAAGAGAAGGGAAGGGAAGAGAAGGGAGGGAGGGTGCCGAAAGGAAAGGTCACTGGAAGTGGGGGGGGGGGCAGGGTCAAAGTTGATAGGAGGGGTAGACGGAGGGGAGGAGGACATCATCAGGGAGGGGGAGCTGGCGGAAGCCACCTTGGGAGAGGGTAAGGAGGGTGGAGAGATGGAGACCAGGCGGGACGTGGGAATACAGGTGCGGCAGTGGGCGGGGGTGGGAGAGGATCGGCGAGACGAGCGGGTGAGGAGGATCGAGTTTACGGGAGGTGTACAGGATCCGTATCCTTTCAAGGAAAAGGAGGAGGTGGGGGAAGGGGATGAGATCGTACAGGATCCGCGTGGGGGAGGGGAGACGGATGTGATAGGCGAGGCGGAGAGCATGACGTTCAAGGTTTTGGGGGGATTTGTAAAAGGTAGGGGGGGCGGAGATCCCAGTCGGATGGGCATAACAAAGGATAGGGCGGATGAGGGACTTATAGGTGTGGAGGATGGTGGAGGGGTCCAGACCACAAGTACGGCCGGAGAGGAGCTTGAGGAGACTGAGTCGGGAGCGTGCCTTGGCTTGGAGTGTCCGGAGGTGGGGAGTCCAGGAGAGGCGACGGTCGAGGGTGACGCCAAGGTACTTAAGGGTGGGGGTGAGGGCGATAGGACGGCCATAGAGGGTGAGATAGAAGCTGGCTGAGCGAGTGGCCGGCGCTTAAGTACGCTACCGGAGGCGCCGCTACTGGCCGCTGGGACCACGTTTTCAACTGTGGCGCCCTCACACCAAAAGTGGGCCAGGAGGCGCGCGCCGCCGCAGCTTACAGTGCAGACACCTGTATGGGTCTTCGACGTCCATGACGTCTGGTGCGGATTCAAATTCCGCGGCGCTCGGTACCACAATAACTAAAGTAGGATGTTATGTAAATGTATCTGAGACTTGTAATGATATTCCAATGCACTATAAGCATGTCATTCATATTTTTCATAGATATTCCATAGCGTTTACCAGTAATGACAAGCCTAGCTGCACTAAACGTCGCACTGTATGCAGCTATACATTGATCTTCTCGTGCTGAAATAAGTTGTTGCTCTTGACTTCCACCACTGCAGAAGTGACTGTCCCTCATCTGGTTTTATGATCAACAGTTACATGGAAACTTCGTCTACAGTTCCTTTCTCCTCCGTCCATGATGCAAAGACGCTCTTTGCACGTTTGAAATTATGATGCTGAGCTTCGTCCTATGCATGACATTTTGCAAATAATACAACATGCCCGCACGGACGATAAATGTGTTATATAGCCTAGCTGCTGATTTGGTGCATTTTTCACATGAATTTATTTCCTTTTTCTGCTGTAAAGTCAACCTTTGAAGACTTCAGTACTAAAAAGTATATACTTAGCAAACCTAAATAACATCGAATTTACCTTGAAGTACAGCACATCTGGAACGTGCTGCGGTATAAACTTCCTCACGCTCTGTTATCTAGAGTTGCTTCAGATCACGCACCTGTGGTATTAGAAATAATGCAAGCAAATATTCTGTCTTTATTTACATTTTTTCTCTTAAGAGATTCCGAGCGCGTGCTTTTAGCGATGCTGTTTCCAGTAACTGATTAACGACGCTGAGGCACATAGTCTTTTTTTAAATACGATCTCTTATAGATTTATGTGTGTTTAAAGTATCTAATCAAAAAAATGTGAACTTTATTTGCTTATAAAGTATAGTTTTATGTATATGGAAGTGCTTACGTCATTGGCCATCACATTCTCAGCACAGTGTTTCAGTAGCTGTGTAGCTTGTGTTGGTTGGATGAGTAGCCTGTAGCAGTGGCTGCCATATACACGACGCCTCCCCTCTTAAGAGTCTGAATTAATACAAAGCAGCTAAATGTGGAAGAAATAGCTACTGGAAATGTCGAAACTACTATTGTTCCCTAGCAGATCACTCACCTGTTGATCTCTGCCAGGCGTCGCACTTTGTTTATTAGAGCACATGTTTCATCGCTTAGTAAATAATTGTCAACAAAAACGGGGAGCATGAAAGCCTCAGACCGATGAAAGTCAGTAGGGTCTGTTGACTCATCTACTTAGAAATTTTCATGCAGCCGGCCGGTGTGGCCGAGCGGTTATAGGCGCTACAGTCTGGAACCGTGCGATCGCTACGGTCACAGGTTCGAATCCTGATTCGGGCATGGATGTGTGTGATGTCTTTAGGTTAGTTAGTTTTAAGTAGTTGTAAGTTCTAGGGGACTGATGACCTCAGAAGTTAAGTATCATAGTTCTCAGAGCCATTTGAACCATTTTGTTCATGTAAATGCGAGGTCGCCCTCCAATATACTGCAGCCGCTGGGCGAGCAAGGGATTTGCTCCAGGAAAAGTCAAAAGAACAAAAGTTTACACAAACAGTAACGTCTTCAAGATTAATATCACTCCGCAGAGACTGCGGTGAAATTAATCAGCATGAACCTCTGTAGTTAAAGAAGCTCGCCATGGGACATGAATGCCGTCACAATAAAAGACGTCGGACGATAGAGCTCACCGCGCTACTTGTCGATTTGTGGTGCCTTTATCTCGCGGCGCAAACGTAATGAAAACACGGAAGCAACCATCGTAGTTGCAGCGTGCTTCGTAATCCAAAACATCACTAGCAACTCGCGGATGTCTAATACAAGACTGCTCCCTAGGTAATGGGAGGCAACACTTGCCTCATAATGGCGGTAACTGCTGCACAATGACCCTCGCCAAGTGGACGCCTTTAGAAACTTGAACGGAATGGGATGTAAAGCTTCTCTCCAGGATACTTAAAGACTCCGTCGATGAACTATAGTACACCTTTGCGGTATATGAGAAGGCCCTTGTAGCAAACCTGAAAGATCATGGTGGTCTAACCGTTCCTGCTATAGTAGTAGACTGGAGCGGCCTTCACGTTGTCTGGCCCGAACTGGCACGAATCTCCACAACACGGGAGACTTCATTTGCCTTCGCTACCGGGTGGCTTACAGCGATTCGAAATGTTACATAAGTTACATATCGCCATTTTGTGCGTTTACTGTATTACGTGAACGGGGAATGCAAAAATTATGCCGGCCGGTGTGGCCGTGCGGTTCTAAGCACTTCAGTTTGGAACCGCGTGACCGCTACGGTCGCAGGTTCGAATCCTGTCTCGGGCATGGATGTGTGTGATGTCCTTAGGTTAGTTAGGTTTAAGTAGTTCTAAGTTCTAGGGGACTGATGACCTGAGAAGTTATGTCCCATAGTGCTCAGAGCCATTTGAACAATTTTGAGCAAAAAGTATCCTATCCTCTCCAACCAATGATATTGTTTGTAGGCAATACCTCGGTGTCCGCAGACCTGGAAAATTAATTTAATAGTATACGTAAGAAAGATTGACGACATGTGGTTTAATCGACAGGTCTGAAAATGGCATCAGTTTACTTGAAATTTTATTGGGAGTTCGAATCTGTGATCGGGGTTAGAGGCTTAATATTATTACAGCCTCTTCTTTTGTGGTGAGGACTGGTCTGGAAAGATGCTGTGAACAAGTCAGGGGCGTTACGTGCTTGACAAAGTCAGTGCACTGCACCTGCTACCAACACACATGGCACAAGCAACTACAACGTCGGACCACTGTAAGCTGCTTTAGCCTTGGTAGCTTCTTCAAATACTTCGAGTAAATCAATGAATTTGTCAGTTACCTGGTAATCCGAGTTCACAAATAGATGTATTTTGCCGGATTCACATAAAGTTTCAGCAATTTGTTTGTGCTGAGTAAACACGGATTCTAGCATGACACACAAGGTATTTCAGCAAGCCTCAACATAGTGATTTACGGGAAACTGCAACCGTGAGTCTTTCACAAAGCTATATTTTTCGTTACCTCTAACGACGCGTAAACATTAGGACAATACTACTGCAAGCATTTGTCCTCAAGACTGTGGTACAGAAGGGTGATAAGGGAATGGTTGTTGCACGCAAGGGGACAATAGTTCTTCGTTGCTTTTTTGATATTTGCACCTGATCGGTAAAGAGAGTAACGTTTTTACAGGTAGTTTACAAATGTTCCCAACCTCACTCTTGCTATTTCCGTGATTTCCCTAAATCACTCCAGGCAAATGCCGGGATGGTTCCTCTGAAAGGGCACGGCCGTCTTCCTTCCCCATCCTTCCCTAATCCGATGAGGCCGATGACCTCGCTGTCTGGTCTCCTTCCCCACAACAACACAACCCTTACTCTTGCTAGTTTCACCGTCGTTCTGCATGCTTGCAGAACCTTTCTCCGTATTAGACTGGAGCTCTCCAACAAACAGGACATGATTTTTACATGGCATTCGTCGACAGAATGAACACGTTGTAAAAGTAAAGTAATGCGTTATGGTGTACGCGTCCTTCCCCATGTCAGTTGAACACGCACGCCCACCATCCTCTACATACCGCAGGACCTGAGGGATCATAGCCACACGGTGTTAGTCTCCAATTTGGCGTGAATTGCGAGAAACTGTTGATACGAAAGAAAGCACGTCTCTTGGGTGGGCAGTGGTGTAGTATCCTACTATTTGTAGCAGCGTATGAAAACCGATTTGATTAAGATTAGTCATTCATTCAAGGAATAATATGCTGTAGTTGCCTCAGGGAAGATATTCCTTAACGTTTTCTTATGTATGCAAATAACCATCCGGGTAATGTGGTCCGGATCTTCAAAAAAGTGTTGACTAATCGAGTCATAAATTAAAAACCTGTTATTGTGATCTGCATGAAATCAGGGAAATTCGTGAATGTGCAGCACGAAGAGGTTTTCAGAATCTGTCACTCTTCCATACGTGTGGCAACAAAACTTTCTTTATGGTTCATCATTGACTCATGAAGCGGCCAAGCAGGTCGGTCACTTTATGATCAAACCTTTGTAGATGAAAGGCGAGCATGCGCCTGCACCGTAAAATCATCCTACCCAAATTTACTCCATTTTACAAAACCTGTGATATTTATCTATTAAGGAACATGAAAATATTCATAAAAATTGCTAAATACAATAAAGAATTTGGTTTGGAGGAATATTCCATGAAAATATATTCCTGAATTCTTGCAATACGTTACTGCGCCTGTTTCACAGAACCACAGTACGATGGTTTACAACGAAGTTGATCGAAGAAATAATAATCTTCTTGATTTTAAACGAGCTGTATCTATCGGTATGGCTTCTAAAAGCAAGGCAGTAACTACAATTAAATGTACGTAGTGGTCCACGATTTTGTGTTTCGGTTGCTTCTGCGACAAACACCATTCGGAATTCTGTCGGAGCCCAGCAAGCGACAGCATGAAAGACGAATATGCAACGTATGCTACAATAAACGGAATACACCTTTTAAGGTACGTTTGCTGTAATGATTTGTTAATGGAATTACTACGGGAAAAATCGCTATTTTTGAATAATCTTGCACGTCATGTATTATTTAATAATGTTCTGTAACATGAAATTGAAAAAGAAAGCACACAGGCGGAATTTGAATCTCTACTGCCAACACTGTGTCCATAATCGTCGTAACCGGCATTTTCCTTGCATAATTACAAAGTATTATGAGCCGTGTATCGACTCGTGCTACACCTTGTGTTTAAATTGCATTGGTTTTCCTTTTCTTCTCCTGACATGTTTGTTTGATATATTGTCTGTCATTAAGTGACTGCTTGGTTGTCTTTTCCCTCTGCTATCGATATCTGCGTTTTCGCTTCCGGGAAACTGCTATGGAGGAAGTGAGATCTTTGACCGGTGGTAACTTTGTGTGGTGGCGCGGAAGTAGGGGCGTGCGCTGAGAGAGTCTGGTGGACACGGGAGGGCATGTCCGCCGCTCGTGGTCTCGCGGTAGCGTTCTCGCTTCCCGAGCACGGGGTCCCGGGTTCGATTCCCGGCGGGGTCAGGGATTTTCACCTGCCTCGAGATGACTGGGTGTTTGTGTTGTCCTCATCATTTCATCATCATCCAGGCAAGTGGCGAAATTGGACTGAGCAAAGATTGGGTAATTGTACGGGCGCTGATAACCACGCAGTTGAGCGCCCCACAAACCAAACATCATCATCACGGGAGGGCAGTGTGGCTCGCCAATGCGGACCAGGCGTGGTCGGTTGTACGGAGCCGCCACGTGATGTATGTCGGTTGTGTGTAAAGAGCGGGCGGAGTTGACGGAAGAGCTTCCCGCGGGTTGGTTGTATACAGAATCACCCAACGAGTAGTTGCTGTTCATTTCACCTCGGTGGGACGTTAACAAGCTTCTTTAAGTCCTCCCTTTCAACAATGGAGTTTAAAAAGGAGACATCTAACATGAAGGAGCGGTCACTACCCGTCAACGTTGCAGAAAAGACGTGAACTCCGGTGACAGAGCGTGTTGTCACCGTGGCGTGTTGGGTACACTGGCGACGCGTGCGCGGTCGGATGTGTGGATCCTTGCCGTCGGCGGTCGTGTACTGCCTGTTCAAGCATAATGGCAAGTTAAGTTAGTGGAAGGTTTAATCATTAAGTAATAAGTTTGCGTAACCAGTGTCTCTTCTGCCCTGTGGCCTCCGGCGATCGGGTTTCCTGTCCCCGGCACCGGTGTAATTGAAGACAGTGATCTTTCCTCCTCCTCTCGTTACTGCCCGATGGGAGGTGTAGTTTTGGCAGTTTTATTGTTTCGCTATTCTGTCGTGTGTTATGAGTAAATTCATGCTTCTTGTTGGTTGATCATGTGGTCGCTCATTCAGGACTGCGTGGTGTAATGTTTTCTTGCACGAGGTTAGCTCTAATTCTGTCAGCAAGTTAAGCCATCTTATTACAAGTTTTCGCTGGCTAAAAGTTGGTGCAGTGACCAGCCTGAGAATGGCAATTGTGTTTACGGGCGTATTTAAATTGGTCAGTATTCTGCCTAGCCTGAGCATCCCTGAGCGGGTGATTTGTGGCCGCCTTACACGGGTCCGACATATCTGTTATGTTCTAATGATATTCCAGGACACGTTTGTTTAAAAACTTTTTAAATTCCTCCATTCCTTTATTGCCATTAATCGTGTGTTTCCTGAGACCTTTGATTTTTTTTAATGGCGGTGTTGGTAGCTTCACTACCTCACCGTACTTTATTAGCAAAGTTCTGTATTTACTTTAGTAGCCTGTTTACTAATGTTCTTAAAATTTTTTAAATTGTGGTATTGCTATAAATTACTTGATTGCCGTCAGAGGCGTGTTTTGAAAGACTGTTATTGCCGTAGTGCTAGCTTCTGTGTTCTTTTTTTTTAAAAAAAAAAAGAAAAAGCATTTTAAACTGTTGTATTGCTATAAATGACTTGATTGCTGTTTCTTTAAAAGAAATTTTAAAAATTGTTGTATTGCTATAAATTACTTGATTGCCGTTAGCGGCGTGTTTAAAAGGCTGTTTATTGCCGTACTGCTAGTTTCTGTAAGATATTTGTGGTGTCACCGCCAGACACCACACTTGCTAGGTGGTAGCTTAAATCGGCCGCGGTCCATTAGTACATGTCGGACCCGCGTGTCGCCGCCATCAGTACTTGCAGACCTAGCGCCACCACATGGCAGGTCTAGAAAGACGGACTAGCACTCGCCCCAGTTGTACGGACGACATTGCTAGCGACTAGACGTACGAAGCCTTCCTCTCATTTGCCGAGAGACAGTTAGAATAGCCTTCAGCTAAGTCCATAGCTACGACCTAGCAAGGCGCAGTTAACCATATCTGGAGAGAGTCTTACTTGTATTCACCATAGAGATGTACCACACAAGAGAATAAAGTTAAGTATATGAGACGCTCCGTTCTTTTCTTATTAGCATTCATTGAGCATCCTGTTTCAGACTTCGCGATATTCTGGGGGAGCTGATAGCGTGCCTATTCGGCCCATCATAATAACACTGTGTCGGCACTTCTGTCGACACATAACAATATTAATAAAACATTTGTGTGTGAAAATCTCAACTCGACAGTAAACTACTAGAAATTTGGCCCGTTTCCCAACTTGTGGTGTGGCTTGTAGTAACCGTAACCACTGTGTGTGTCATATTACAATTAAAGAATTACATTCACAAGTTTAGTTTCTGCACAGAAAAGTGGATAATTATGTAGAAGAGTTGTACACAACCGAAATTGTCTGTCTTTGAGACAGGAGGCGTCTGTTCAGTGAATCTTTGATACCTGCCAGGGTACAGCTCCTGTACCAACTAAATATTCTGCAAACTTATCACGTACAGTATTACCCGACCTACTGGCAGGTGCAGTTTTTGCCACGTTTTCCATACAGACGTCCTCAACGCTGTACTGGTCTCCTACAAAAACAAAATTATGCGAAGTGCAGCACGTTTTGACGGTAGACACTCCTAGATCCAGACTAGCATCCAGGGGTCGGTGAAAAACTGTCCACTTGTGACTTAACATTCCGAAAGTTTATTCAGTAAACCTCCGGGTTCAGGAAAACGGTAATTACAAACCTACTTGCGAGTCATCCTACTTAGCGCATACGGCCAGAACACGTGTTAATGCGAAGCCTTAATCTGCCACAAGAAAATATGATAGTGGGGAGTATCTGTTGGGGAATCTGGTGGGGAGCATCTGGTGGCGGCTTTGGTAGGGGTATTGCTAATGTACTTTGTTTCATTTTCCCCCAAATTCTGGTTTTAAATATATTTAAACCACAGTTCCTTCATATCCTCCTACATCAACTGATGTGAAATCATAGTTAGAGAGACAGATGGACATGAGAACAGTGGAGAAATAATTATTGTAGCAGTAGAAGAGTGACCCACTTTTGATAGGTTTTCCATCAAGTGTTCCTATACAACGAGGAAAACTGGCGTCATTTAGGAAACCATTGCTAATTTCGTTCCATTTGTCTGTTGAGGGCTCTGTCTCTTAGCATTGTTCAAATAGTGGCATACACTTCCCTCGTAATCTGTTCGATTGTTGATGCACCCATTAAATAAGAGTAATACAGATCGGTAAATGTGTTTCCGCTTCCAAGATACCTATAACGTGTAAAGCATATACTCGTATTTGATACTTATGCACGTTCACAGAGGAAAGTATACTTTATTTTAGATGTTAAATGGGCTAAACTGATTACATTAGATGTAATCTTCCTTAAAATAACAGATGTATGTGGTCTCAGTAATAAAAGACTTACCGTCTTTGAAAAAAATGGTTCAAATGGCTCTGAGCACTATGGGACTTAACATCTGTGGTCATCAGTCCCCTAGAACTTAGAACTACTTAAACCTAACTAACCTAAGGACAGCACAAACATCCATGCCCGAGGCAGGATTCGAACCTGCGACCGTATCGGTCACGCGGTTCCAGACTGTAGCGCCTAGAACCGCACGGCCATTCCGGCTTTCTCACAGTGAAGAGTCAAGAAGGAATAATAGGAGTGGAAGACGAAGTGCTCGGAATAGGATGTGTGTGAGAAAACGATGTAGTCTTTTGCCGCTACTATTCTAGCCATACATCGGAGAAGCAGTGATGGCTCAAAATGGTTCAAATGGCTCTGAGCACTATGGGACTCAACTGCTGAGGTCATTAGTCCCCTAGAACTTAGAACTAGTTAAACCTAACTAACATAAGGACAGCACAAACATCCATGCCCGAGGCAGGATTCGAACCTGCGACCGTAGCGGTCTTGCGATTCCAGACTGCAGCGCCTTTAACCGCACGGCCACTCGGCCAGCGCAGTGATGGAAATTAAAAAAAAAAAAAAAACCAAATGGTTCAAGAACAGGATTAAAATTCACAGAGAAAGGATATCGCTGATGAAGCTTCTGTCATGAGTGATAGTCAAGAAGAATTGCAGTGTCCACTAAATGGAATGAACAGTATAATGAGTACAGGATATGAATTGAGAGTAAATCTAAGCTTCTCTGCCTCGTGATGACTGGGTGTTGCGTGCTGTCCTTAGGTTAGTTAGGTTTAAGTAGTTCTAAGTTCTAGGGGACTAACGACCATAGATTAAGTCCCATAGTGCTCAGAGCCAGTAAATCTAAGAAAGACGAAAGTAATGCGAAGCAGGAGTCATGAGAACAGCACTATGGGACTTAACATCTGAGGTCATCAGTCCCCTAGAACTTAGAACTACTTAAACCTAACTAACCTAAGGAAATCACACACATCCATGCCCGAGGCAGGATTCGAACCTGCGACCGTAGCGGTCGCGCGGTTCCAGGCTGAAGAGAAACTTACCATCACGAGCTGTGAATAGGAATTAGATAAAGTGAAAGACCTCTTCTACCTAGGCAGCAAAATAACCCATGACAGATGGGGAAAAGATGACATGGAAAGAGGTTAGCACTAGTAAAACGGGCATACCTGGCCAAGAGAAGTCTACTAGTATCGAACATTGGTCTTAATTTGAGGGAGAAATTTCTGAGAATGTACGTTTGGACCACAGACTGTATGGTACTAAAACATGGACTGTGACAAAACGGGAAAAAGAAGGAATGTATGGAAAACAATGGCAACAATTCAGATAGCCAGATATGATATCTGGTAAGACATCACGAATGATTTCCATGGTACTAGAGAAAGCTGTTGATGGTAAAAGCTATAGAGGAAGACTGAGATGGGAACATATACAGCAAATAATTGAACACGTATGTTGTAAGTGCTACTCTGAGATGAAGAGATTGGCACAGGAGAGGAATTCGTGGCGAGTCTCGTTAAACGAGTCAGAAGAATGAAACCAAAACGAAAATTAACGATGAATGCTAGAATCTGCGCAGTAGCGTCGTAAACAGGGCCGACGGTTTTGAAATGGAGAAAAATACACCGAAAGCACTGGGTGCATCCAGTAGTGAGTAGCCGGTGAGTGCAAGTAACTTCTTACGTTTTACGAGGTGCATTCAAGTTCTAAGGCCTCCGATTTTTTTTCTCAGGACTGGAAAGGGATAGAAATATGCGCATTGTTTTAAAATGAGGCCGCGTTCATTGTCAATACGTCCCAGAGATGGCAGCACCGTACGGCAGATGGAATTTTACCGCCAGCGGCGAGAATGAGAACTGTTTTAAATACTTAAAATAGCGACGTTTTCCTTACTTGAACAGCGTGCAATCATTCGTTTTCTGAATTTGTGTGGTGTGAAACCAATTGAAATTCATCGACAGTTGAAGGAGACATGTGGTGATGGAGTTATGGATATGTCGAAAGTGCATTCGTGGGTGCGACAGTTCAATGAAGGCAGAACATCGTGTGACAACAAACCGAAACAACCTCGGGCTCGCACAAGCCGGTCTGACGACATGATCGAGAAAGTGGAGAGAATTGTTTTGGGGGATCGCCGAATGACTGTTGAACAGATCGCCTCCAGAGTTGGCATTTCTGTCGGTTCTGTGCACACAATCCTGCATGACGACCTGAAAATGCGAAAAGTGTCATCCAGGTGGGTGCCACGAATGCTGACGGACGACTACACGGCTGCCCGTGTGGCATTTTGCCAAGCAATGTTGACGCGCAACGGCAGCATGAATGAGACTTTCTTTTCATCGGTTGTGACAATGGATGAGACGTGGATGCCACTTTTCAATCCAGAAACAAAGCGCCAGTCAGATCAATGGAAGCACACAGATTCACCACCACCAAAAAAATTTCAGGTAATCGCCAGTGCTGAAAAAATGATGGTGTCCATGTTCAGGGACAGCGAGGGCGTAATCCTTACCCATTGCGTTCCAAAGGGCACTACGGTAACAGGTGCATCCTATGAAAATGTTTTGAAGAACAAATTACTTCCTGCACTGCAACAAAAACGTCCGGGAAGAGCTGCGCGTGGGCTGTTTCACCAAGACAACGCACCCGCACATCGAGCTAACGTTACGCAACAGTTTCTTCGTGATAACAGCTTTGAAGTGATTGCTCATGCTCCCTACTCACCTGACCTGGCTCCTAGTGACTTTTGGCTTTTTACAACAATGAAAGACACTCTCTGTGGCCGCACATTCACCAGCCGTGCTGCTATTGCCTCAGCGATTTTCCAGTGGTCAAAACAGACTCCAAAAGAAGCCTTCGCCGCTGCCATGGACTCATGGCGTCAGCGTTGTGAAAAATGTGTCCGTCTGCAGGGCGATAACGTCGAGAAGTAACGCCAGTTTCATCAATTTCGAGTGAGTAGTTAATTAGAAAAAAAATCGGAGGCCTTAGATCTTGAACGCACCTCGTATTTAACCAACCATGATTCAAGCTTGAATGATTTACATCACACGCTTCGAAACGCGTTGCAGAAGCAATACATGAACATGAGACTAGCTATACCTTCAATGGAAACGTTGGCTTTCACATTTACGTAAATTCTGTTATATAAGTTTTCTATCTTAGCCAAAAATTATCTGAGCTGCAAATAGAGTAACTCGGTAATGTCAATTACTATTTTCAATTTGTTAACTTCAAACTATTTAAAGTAGATAACGATGAAGATGTCACAGTGTATCTCATGTAGTTTGCTTTTCTTAATGGTGCTTCTGAATTTTATTCTGTCGTTTATTGTGTCTGCTGGTATGTTGAGTTGGTTCAGGTCGTTATTTACCTCTGCCACCCATTTGTTGTTTCTAGTGGTTACCCAGTCAAAGATCTGTTTAGTCAGTCTGTGTGTTGCCATTCTGCATACGTGTCCATAGAATTTATAGTCTGCTCTTTCTAATCTTTTCCGTGATTGTCTCCGGATGTTTGTATAGTTCCTCTGTAGGTTTCTTGATCCATATTCCATTGTTTTTAGTTGCGCCAAATATTTTCCTAAGTATTTTCCGTTCTACTTTTTCTAGTTGCCTGATACGTGTATGTCCTAGGATTATTGTGGTCTCTGCTGCATATAGTGTCTCGGGGAGTACCACCGTGTTGTAGTGGCGTAATTTGGCTTTTTGTGAGATAGACTTCTTGTTGTATTGATTCCACACTACTTTGTATGCCTTGTCCAGTTTAGTTGTTCTTTCTTCGTTTGAGTCTCTGTTATGTCCGCTCATTTGTAGTGTTTCACCGAGGTATTTGAAGTTTGCCGTTTTGTAAATCGTGCCGTACTTTGTGTTCAGAGATGTGAGATTCTTTGTGCTCATAAACTGTGTCTTTTAGTAACAGATCTATAGTCCAGTTTTGGAAGCGAATTCGTGTAGTTTTTCAATTGCATCTTTTGTTTCGTTTATACCTTTCGTGACAATCGCCAAATCGTCAGCAAAATCCAGGCATTTAATCTGTAAGTTTCCTAAGGTTATCCCCTGTTGTGATGTTTCCCATTCTTTTATTACCTTATCTAACACTAGATTGAAAAGGAGAGGTGAGAGGCCATCGCCTTATCGGACACCTGTGCGAATTTCAAAGGGCTTTAATAGTTCCCCACAATACTTTACTTTGGATGTCGTGTTGGACAAGGTTTGCTCTATGATAGTCCGTGTTTTGCTGTCTACTTTGCATTCTGCTAGAATTTTGAAGAGAGTTTTCCGGTCCATAGAGTTGTACGCCTTTTGGAAGTCGACAAAGGTAATGATCAGGTTCCGTCTGTGTTGTAAAATCATTTTCAGCTTCCAAATTTGTTCCGCACAAGACCGCCCTTTACGGAAGCCTGCTTATTATTCCCCTATCAAGTGGTCGGTCTGGCATTCTAGTTTGTATAGTAAAGCTTTAGAGAGGATCTTGTATATGACCTGTAGTAGGGATATTCCTCTGTAGTTGTTTGGGTCAGTCTTGTCGCCTTTTTTGTGTAGTGGATGTATCAGGACAGTTTTACAGCCGTCAGGAATTTTCATGGTCTTACAGATATCTTCCAACATCCTGTGGATGTCTATGGTGAGTTCTTGGTCTTGTAACTTCCAGATTTCTGCGATGATGCCGTTTTCTCCTGGTGCTCTACGATTCTTGAGTGACTTGATAATTTCTTTAACTTCTTCTGGAGTTGGAGGTTCACTTGTACGTGCTTGTTTCTATCATCAATTCTTCCATAGGGTGGTCGGTGTTGAGGAGTTTTTCAAAATACTTTGCCACAATGTCACAATTGTTTTTGCTATTGGTTTCTAGGGTTCCATCCGGTCTTCAGAAGCACAAGTTGTTGATATCCAGGCATATTTTCTCTGAAAGATGTGTAGAGGTTTCTTGTATTGTTCTTCGTGTAGTCCGATTCGATCTCCGTCAGTCGCCGTTTATCATACTGTCGTTTTACACTGCGAATGATTTTGCTTGATTGTTTCTGTGTTTTCAGGAAGTTCATCCAATTGTCTTGGGATTTATGGCTACTAAGTTTTTTCCATGCACTGATTCGTTGGTAAATAGCTTGGTCACATGTGTGGTTCCACCAACAGTGTTTCGTTCCTGAAAGTTGTGTCCAGTCTGTTGTTTTCTCCATTTTAACTTTGTCTAATATTTGCGTCTGGTTTAAAGTAAGGTATTCTGGCTCTGGTCTAACAATTTTGTTCTTCTGGAACTTTCTCTTGGGCAAAAGACGAATCCTGATCTGTTGTAGGTGGTGGTCTGAGTTGAAGTAGCCTTTACGTATGTTTATGTTCAAAATTTCTTTTTATGAGTCTTTCTGGACTCTTACGTGGTCGATTTGTAGTTCTTGCTTTCCGCTGAGGAATTTCCATGTGGTATATTTCCGTGTTGGTTTCTTGAATTTTGTTGACATAATGTCGAGGTCGTGGCTGTTGCAAAAGTCTATCATGTGTTTCCCATTTTTGTTTGTGTCCTTGTGTGGAGTATGTTTTCCTTTGGCATGTCTGTATATCTTCTTTACCGAGTTTATAGTTGAAGTCTCCCAGTATTATTTTGACTCTATGTGCAGGAATTTTCCATGTCGTCCAGAAATCAAAAATTTCGTCCGGGTTTATCCTGTTGTAGTCATTAGTCGGTGTATGTGCGTTGACTATTGTGTAGGATTTGTTGGCTGATTTCACTGTGATGGTGCTGATTCTTTCGTTTGGGACGAAAAGTCGATTATGCTGTCCGTGATGGACCTCTGTACTGCAAATCCTGTGCCAATAAGCCGTAGGTTTTTCAGTTATCTCGATGGTTTTCCTATGTATATTCTCAAGTTCTCCGTGTTGAAATGGTCTTTGTCTGTGTATCGTGTTTCTTGCAGTGCACATATTTTGATTTGAAATTTTTCGAGAGTGTCTGTGATTTGTTTCGTCTTTCCCGTCTTCATCAGTGTCCTCACGTTGAGTGTGTCGATGCAGTGTTTGCGTTTGGTCTTGAGGGAGTTTGAGAAGCTTCAATTCTTCTCATGATGTCCGTGAGGCCCCGGAATCCGATGCTCACGACGATCCCAGTCTATCGACTGGGGCCCGGGGTGATGTGATTTTTCTCGTTGTACCATCATGATGTTTAGTAGTTGGGTATATGGCATGCTGCCCACTACAACCTGACTTTCCAGATCAGGAGGTTGGTTGAGGTCGCCACTGACATGTGGAGCAGACCACTTTTGTAGCCGCCCACTGTGGGAACAGACGCTGCTAGTAGTTTTGGTCCGCCCTGAGTGTTTCACTTCCTCGGCACCACCTGTATCTAGGAGCCATTCCCCAATCCGCCACCTGGGGAGGCGCTCGGTTGCGGGTCTACTAACCTCCCCGAGATAATATAAAGTACTATTATATACAGGGTGAGTCACCTAACATTACCGCTGGATATATTTCGTAAACCACATCAAGTACCGACGAATCGATTCCACAGACCGAACGTGAGGAGAAGGGCTAGTTCAATTGGTTAATACAAACCATAAAAAAATGAACGGAAGTATGTTTTTTAACACAAACCTACGATTCTTTAAATGGAACCCCGTTAGTTTTTTTAGCACATCTGAACATATAAACAAATACGTAATCAGTGCCGTTTGTTGCATTGTAAAATGTTAATTACATCCGGAGATTTTGTAACCTAAAAGTGACGCTTGATTACCACTCCTCCGCTGTTAGATCGCGTGTATCGGAGAGCACCGAATTACGTAGGGATCCAAATGGAACGGTGATGGACCTTAGGTACAGAAGAGACTGGAACAGCACATTACGTCCACATGCTAACACCTTTTTATTGGTCTTCTTCACTGACGCACATGTACATTACCATGAGGGGTGAGGTACACGTACACACGTGGTTTCCGTTTTCAATTACGGAGTGGAATAGAGTGTGTCCCGACATGTCAGGCCAATAGATGTTCAATGTGGTGGCCATCATTTGCTGCACACAACTGCAGTCTCTGGCGTAATGAATGTCGTACACGCCGCAGTACATCTGGTGTAATGTCGCCGCAGGCTGCCACAATACGTTGTTTCATATCCTCTGGGGTTGTAGGCACATCACGGTACACATTCACCTTTAACGTACCCCACAGAAAGAAGTCCAGAGGTGTAAGATCAGGAGAACGGGCTGGCGAATTTATGCGTTCTCCACGTACTATGAAACGCCCGTCGAACATCCTGTCAAGGGTCAGCCTAGTGTTAATTGCGGAATGTGCAGGTGCACCATCATGCTGATACCACATACGTCGACGCGTTTCCAGTGGGGCATTTTCGAGCAACGTTGGCAGATCATTCTGTAGAAACGCGATGTATGTTGCATCTGTTTGGGCCCCTGCAATGAAGTGAGGACCAATGAGGTGGTCGCCAATGATTCCGCACCATACAATTACAGTCCACGGTCGCTGTCGCTCTACCTGTGTGAGCCAGCGAGGATTGTCCACGGACCAGTAATGCATGTTCCGTAGATTCACTGCCCCGTGGTTTGTGAAACCCGCTTCATCGGTAAACAGGTAGAACTGCAACGCATTCTCTGTTAATGGCCATTGACAGAATTGCACTCGATGATTAAAGTCATCACCATGTAATTGCTGATGTAGCGACACATGAAACGGGTGAAAGCGGTGACGATGCAGTATGCGCATGACACTACTTTGACTCAGGCCACCGGCTGTCGCAATGTCCTGTGTACTCATGTGTGGGTTCATGGCAACTGCACCCGCTTCTCCTGTGACGGCCTGTTACGGACCCGTCTGCGTGCTACGACCATACCTGTTGCATACAGTTGGCGGTAGATGTCCGGGTACCGTTCTGCATACACGCTGCAGGCTTCAGCTGCATTTCGTCGACACTTGCCATAGATGAGTATCATCTGCGCCTTTTCAGAGTTCGAATTCACCATGGTCACAGTTCCTACAACACTACACTATCACAGACGTCTGGTAACACAGTGTACTACAGTTGGTCTGCGTGCGGAGACGCATGCAGAATAACAATAGCAGCAAGCGCTACATGCGGACACTGCGACAGCTAGACCAAACCACAACAGTGCACTACAGCCACACTCGTAAACACGGTCGTCATCGTAAACATGTCCCTGCAGATGCTGCTCGCCGACCGTGGTCCGTGTTTGTTGAAACACGCAACTGAACATCGGAGGTTTCAAGCGTCAACTTTAGGTTACAATATCTCCGGATGTAATTAACGTTTTACAATGGAACAAACGGCACTGATTACGTATTTGCTTACATGTTCAGATGTGCTAACAAAACTAACGTGGTTCCATTTAAAAAAACGTAGGTTTGTGTTAAAAAACATACTTCCGTGCGTTTATGTATGGTTTGTTTTAAACAAGTACACTAGCCCCTCTTCTCACGTTCGTTCTGTGGAATCGGTTCGTCAGTATTTGATGTGGTTTACGAAATATATCCAGCGGTGACGTTAGGTGACTCACCCTGTATATATATACAGTATATACAGTATATATATACAGTATATATACAGTAAGTATATTATTCAAGCTTCCCTGTATCTAACCATCGACCAATACCTCAGAAGTCACATCATTGTGAATTTTCGTAAATATTTGGTCTACCTTGTCCTCAGTTATTTTAGATTCTTTAACGACGGTATTGGACTTCATCATAATTGCAGCTCAATCACAATTTTTCTTATGTATTTTGTCGAAACAAGCAATGTGTAATACGGTAACAATAAGAGAAATATACAGTAGTTTGTCAAAATTTCTCGCTGTTCACAAAAGTTCTACATAAAAATGGGTAACAAAAAATGGCTCTGAGCACTATGGGACTCAACTGCTGTGGTCATAAGTCCCCTAGAACTTAGAACTACTTAAACCTAACTAACCTAAGGACAGTACACAACACCCAGCCATCACGAGGCAGAGAAAATCCCTGGCCCCGCCGGGAATCGAACCCGGGAACCCGGGCATGGGAAGCGAGAACGCTACCGCACGACCACGAGATGCGGGCAAAAATGGGTAACGATTGGGGTAACTAGATCGCTAATTCTGTTGTCATTCCGTCTGACGTTGTATCCCAGAGCATCATTACAATAAGGATGAAATGAAGTAAATACCAACAGATACTCTCCCTCGAATTGTGTCTGCTAAATCTAGAAATAATCGTCAGCAAGTCTACCACGCCATGTCTTTTTAAGTTCTATCCTTGTATTCGTGGGTCTTCCTTTCTTGAAATATCGATGCCGATTTGCTCAGTCTCCAGAATGCACATTATGGAAGACACAGTGTGTGGAGAGAACGGGGCACAGCCCGGCCTCTGTGAGCTGGCCACCGCGCCGCGCTACCAGCACAGGCTGCCTGTTGTCTGCTGGCCCCACTCTCGCACCTGCCGCACCGCCCAAGTGAACCGCTCCACTGATTGACGTGACACAAAGCACTGCGGCTGCAGCCGCGCGATGTACGGCCGATACGGCGAAATTCCTCAGCCACAGACGTTCCGCCCTATGTGCACTGCCGAACCCAGCAGGTGCGCCGATGCAGTGCGCCCGTTTACCGCACAGCTGACGTTCCGCAAGTACCCCACTTCAGAGAACCCCGTCTCCTTCCGATTTCGACTAGCCGCAGTGCGTCCGACAGGAAGGAGGGTTCGACCGCAGGCTTGCCCGGGGACAAACCCACGTCTCTGATGGCCGATGCCTTGAGAAGTTTGCTGAGTGAAGCATTACACCGACAACAAAGAGGAAGAACTCCACTGTATCCGATTACAAGAAACGCGGGAGACATTTTTTTGTACATTGACAAATCGTTCACGTACTTACGGGCAACAGTACGAAACTATATGGAATGTAGTGAACAGACAAACGCAAATGAAGGGTTTGTGGGAAACCACATCGCCCTTGTTTCTAGCAGAACTCGTATACACATACGAACAATTTTTTGGAACTGGGAGACCTTACCGAACAGGATTCAAAGACGGCCTGGCCTGCTATGATTTTCCACATCGACGTATAATCGATTTCGCTTAGAAAACTTGTTGGGTAATTATAAAGCGATAATCCAGGAAGACTCTACTACAATTCTGGTGTTACCGTCTCACAAAAAAAAAAAAATGTAGAGACCTCGAGAAGATATTCTTACAGTGCTGAGCGAGGTATATATGCAGTCGTTCGCCCTTGTGAACAGAACAGGAAGTATAGTCACTAACACTGGCATACAGAACCACCAGTCGTGCATTGAGTAATGGTCAGCGGGATATGCTTGTAGCTGTCGAACTCGTGAAAAGTAAGGCCGCTCTCGGTTGTACCACACGTGGGTGACATCAACTTCGCAATCTGCAACTAGCTTTCTCCAGCTCTTTCTCTGGTTGTGCCATGGCTGTATCTGCAGGTGACGATTCCTTAGGTTCGATTAGGAAACGGACGGATTCTAGCAGTACGAAAGGGAGGAATGCGTTTTATAATAGCTGTTTGATGAAGTCTCAACATTATTCGTGCATCGACAACCAACAGCTGGAGAGGTGTGTCCGGTTTGCTCCGCGGCGCGCTTACAGAGGGTATCCAGTCGGCTTTCCTTTCCCCCAGCTGTCTATATTTTATGTGCTCCACTATTTTGCAGCCGCAAAAGTACAACAGGAACTCCAACACAGAAAAATATTCTTTTTTTACCACAGTAGACCGAGTCCTCGGAACTCATAGATCCTCGAAATCCGTCCGTATAGCACATAATAGTTCATGTCCTAACTGCACGATAGAGTATCTCATTCACTGCCCGTAAATAGATTTCACACCCAGCATTAACTGACCTGCCAGATTTTTCCGTGGACGCCTACGCCAATCGACACGAACACTGCGAAGTCATCGTCCAGCGGGCCTACGAATAAAGCTGATATAAAGTAAAACAGCACGAAAATCTGCAGCTACAAATTTAAATCCACATATTAGTGGAATTATTAAGAACTATTAACTGTAATGTCCAGTCAAAATTAACATATCAAATGAATTCGCATTGGAATGACGACAATGAAAACTTGTGGCGGACCGGGACTGGAACCTGGATTTCGCAGATATGGCGAGCGGTCGCCTTACCAATTGGCTATCCGTGAACGACTTAGAGCCATACCCATACTTCCACATATCTTCGACCTGTACTCGTACATACATTATGTATAGTCCCGTACAAATGGTTCAAATGGCTCTGAGCACTATGGGACTCAACATCTTAGGTCATAAGTCCCCTAGAACTTAGAACTACTTAAACCTAACTAACCTAAGGACATCACACACACCCATGCCCGAAGCAGGATTCGAACCTGCGACCGTAGCAGTCCCGCGGTTTCAGACTGCAGCGCCAGAACCGCTAGACCACCGCGGCCGGCATAGTCCCGTACAGATCAGACTCTGCACTTGATAGTCGCTTGCCCGGTATCGGAAGATAAACGTCATATTTCAATGCCTGTGTTATTCTGATTACGATGCATGCCCAAAGGAACTTTTCTTCGTAATCAGAATAACACAGGCACTGCAATATTGTATCGTCTTCAAATTAAAGTAATAAATGGGCAGGAAAGCTATTTATTAAATAGTAAGAAATGACTGTACGCCGAAATGCACGTTTGATACTTACCACACAAGATTGAAGCACACTGCCCTTTCAGAATCCTGTTGTTCCATTCGGTTCGTATAGAAGCAACACCGCAGAGATAATTTAAATACCTCCGACATTAGACAGTAATGGAGACAGTACTGCATTAAATAAGAAATGGTGATTATAATATGGAGCCGTGGTGCGCCTTTTCTGGCACACCTGCTCTTTGGCACGACTATCGATTACCTGGCTGTACTACGTTGTTTTCCCCTGTTGTGGACTGCCGGAGGGTATCTGCTGCAGGGAGGTTGGTCGTCGCACTCGCTGCGAGGAGCTAGGACGTGCTTGAGGGGACGACGGAGCGCCAGCGGTGGCGCGGCGGGTCTGCCTTGCAAGACGGTCGCGAGTTTGTGGTGGACCTGTCTGGTGTCAACTCCGGGCGCTGCTCCTCGCATTGCATTGGGGCCTGTTTTCTCGGAGAGACACATCCCTCGACCCCAACTCGAACAACGCTCTCCATCGTACGTGTAAGTGGTTTTGGTGCCTTCGTTTCGACAAACGATTTGCGTTGCAGCGAGTGTATTTGTTGGTCGGTTGGTCCTAATGTTTGTGTTGTTGTATAAGAGATACCGGCAGTCTGTGCCACTGTATGCAGATCAGCAGTTACTATTTGCCTTAAAATCCGCTGGTTGGATGACTATTAAAAGGCAGATTAGCACGAAGGCGTGGATGTGATGATGTGATTTTGGGTTATTGCCATCAAGTGACGTCACGGGTATACTGCTGTAAAAAAAAAAAAAAAAAAAAAAATGCAATCAGCCATTCTGTTATTAGCAAAACTTGTATTTGTAAATCTAGTCATCTAGTCATTTATATGTACTTCCTTATATACGTGCACTTATTGAATGCACTCACTCACTCAACAGTAATTGGTTTGTGTATTTTGTTCATCAATTTCTTACCCTATACTGATTGATGTTTGGTTGGTGTTTGCCGTGTGTTCTGCTGTCTGTTTGTGTTCCAGTTGGGGTGCATGGGTGCGTCGCCACGTCCCGCTTCGGCGCACAGAAGCTGTGACATGCCGTCCAATGGGAAGTGACTTCCGGTTGGGCCCCGGCGTTAGGGTGTTGTTTTGGACGGCTGGCCTGCTGCTTCCGGCATTTAAGTTAAGTCACCTTTGCCCAGGGCAGCCTAGGGTTACTGCCCGTTTGATACTTCTTGTATTGCTTTGCTTTAAAAAATAAAAAATTAAATTTGTTGAATATAAATTGTAATTATAGTCATGTGTTGTGCTGGATGGGTTTTAGGGGGTTCTAAGCGAACTGAAATCAGCTTCATATTGTTAATCATTTGTTTAAAAAAATTGTGCCATTTCTTTATATCAGCTTCAGACTGTAATTTATTTGAAATCTCTGTAGGTCATGTCTTTAAGTCTGTTGGTAATTGTTATCTGCTGTCTTGCTTGAGAAGCAAGATATCTGTAATATTTTATAATAGATGCCCACGTTGAGTGTCTCTTACATGATTTGAATAAACAATGAATTTGGTATTTGTTGTTTAGGGAGTGACATTACAGGGGCCTTGACCTTCCATCCTAAGTGTACCCCTCATCCCCACTTCCTAAGCCATAAATATCTCTGCGGGGACAGGAAGTCCTAGAGATCGGGAAGCTCATGTCCACGAATCAGCACGGCTTTAGAAAGCTTTGCGCATGCGAAACACAGCTTACTCTTTTTTCACCTGATGTACTGCGAACTATGGCTTAAGGGCACAGGCAGATTCCATAGTTGCAGATTTCGGAAAATCATTCGATATGGTTTCCCACTGCAGAATGTTAACGGAATACGTCACTGGATCGAAGATTTCTTAAGTGATGGAATCCGGTATGTTGTCTCCTATGGCAAGTGTTCGTCGGAGACACGGGTAACATCAGGCACAGGTCGTAGCAGTCTATAAAAAGGGTAGAAAATCGGATTCACATAACTACCGGCCAATTTCTCTGACATCGATTTGTTGTAGAATCATGGAACATATTTTGTGTTCAGACATAATGACCTTCCCAGACTCTGAGAAGCTCATCTGCAGAAACCAGCACGGTTTTAGGAAACAGTGGTCATGCGAGACACAGCTGGCCCTCTTTGTGCATGATATACAACAGGCTCTAGACACCGGCTCCCAGGTTGATGCCATATTTCTCGACTTTCGAAAGGCTTTCGACTCATTTCCGCACTGTCGCGTGCTCCAAAAAGTGGGCCCTTACAGTCTACGCAATGACATATGCGGTTGGATAGAAAGTTTTCTAACAGACACGGAACAGTATGTCGTCCTGAACGGGCTGATTTCAACAGAAACAAGCGTAATTTCAGGTGTGTCCCAGGGCAGCGTAATAGGTCCGCTGCTTTTTACGATACACACAAACGATCTGGTTGATGGTATTGACAGCGGCATTAGACTGTTTGCCGATGATGCTGTAGTCTACATGAAAGTAGTATCACACGAAATTTGTGAACAAATCCATGAGGTTTTGCAGCAAATAAATGCATGGTGTAATGACTGGTAGTTGTCTCTCAGTATTAGTAAGTGTAACCTACTGCGTATAACAAGGCGAAAATCCCCATTAATGTACGACTACAAAATAAATGCCCAGTCTTTGGAAGCGGTAACATCCGTCATGTATCTGGGTGTGACAATTCGAAATGATCTCAAATGGAATGATCAGATTACAAAAGTAACGGATGAGGCAAACTCTAGATTGCGGTTAACTGGTGGAATCCTGAAGCGATGCTGTCCTTCAACAAAGGAAATAGCTTACAATACGTTAGTTCGTCGACTCTTAGAGTATTATTCGTCTGTATGGGACCCTTACAAGTTGGGTGTGATTCAAGAGATTGAGAAGGTCCAAAGAAGAGCTGCAAGATTATTGACTGGTACATTTAGCCATGGCGAAATTTGCTACAAAGCTCATAGAAAGTTTGAAGTGGGACACACTCGCAGATATACGGCGCGCTAAACGGAAGGGGCTGCTCACTAAATTCCGAAATCCGATCTTCACCGAGGATGTAGAGCATATATTATTACCACAAACTTTCAAATCGCGCAATGATTACCATTCAAAGGTAAGGGAAATTAGAGCTCGTACTGAGTCATTCAGGCAATCGTTTTTCCCTCGCGCGATCGGCGAGTGGAACAGAAGGATGGGGGAGGGAGGGGGGTGGGATATGACTTCGGCGCGAATTGTGCCCTCCGACGCACATCGCTTCGTGGCTAGGGGAGTATATATGTAGATGTAGATCAGAAGTGCCTCAGGGGAGGGTGCTAGGACCGTTGCTATTTTACATTGATATAAATGATCTGTTTGATGGGGTGGCAGCAAACTGCAGTTGTTCGCTGGTGGTGCTGTGGTGTATAGTAAGGCGTCGAAGATTTGTGACTATGGGTTGATACAAGATGATGTAGTCAAAATTTCTAGTTGGTGTAACGAGTGGCAGCTGCCTCTTAATGCATAAAAATGTAAGTTAATGCGGATCAGTAGGAAAAATTAACCCGTAATGTTCAGATGTAGCATTATTAACATCCTGCTTGACAGCGTCAAGTAGTTAAATATCTGGGGGTAACGTTGGGAAGCGATATGAAATGGAACAAGCTTATGAGGATTGTGGTAGAGAAGGCGAATGTTAGACTTCGGATTTTTTGGGAGAATTTTAGGAAAGTGTATTTCATCCGTAAAGGAGACCTCATATAGGACGGTAGTGCGAGCAATTTTTGAGTTCTGCTCGTGTGTTTGGGACCCGCACCAGTTAAGATTGAAAGAAGACATCGAATCAATTCAGAAGCGAGCTGCTAGATTTGTTACCGGTAGGTTCGAGCAGCATGTAAGTGTTACGGATATGCTTCGGGAGATCAAGTGGGAATCGATGGAGGGAAGAAGACATTCATTTCGAAGAGCACTGCTGCGAAAGTTTAGAGAACCGACATCAGAAGCTGACTGCAAAGCGATCGTACTGGCGCCAACATACATTTCGCGTAGGAACTACGACGGCAAGGTACGAGAAATTAGGTCTCTTATGGAGGCATGTTGATAGTCGTTTTTCCCTCGCTCTTTCTGCGAGTGGAACAGGAAAGGAAAAGACTAGCTGTGGTAAAGTAAATCCTTGTCCAAGCACCGTTCGGTGGCTTGCGGAATATCTATGTAGATGTAGATGTAAAGGAGGAGCAAGAGAAGAAGAATTTACTGCAGATTATCCAGGTTTGTTTTTTTGTTTAAAATGGTGACAGGTACTTAACTCTTTGATGCATAGTGTAGCTGATCAACTACAGACTTCATTTCTTCGATGTATCCTATACTGAGCAAATTCGTTATGTAGTTAAGTGTATACACTCTATTGCAGCTGCTAAGCTGCTAGTAGTTTTCCATAGCGAATTTAAGTTACAGGATGAACTGAACCAGTTCGAAGATCAGCTGTGTGGATGTATTGCTGCGCGTGTGTTTTTGCGGACAGTGGAGACTTTTTTTGGTGTTTGTGCACTGATTTGTGGGTTTCAAAATTACTTTTTTTATTTTGAACACGTAAGTTGATATAACGTAGACAGTTAATTCGCGTGTCTTTACGATAGATTTGAAATTAGGTCTGTTTTTGTGTTTGTATACATTGTCAACAATAATGCTTAATTAATTTAATAAAAAAATTTTAAATATTTTTTTCGTAATGTAGGCACTATAAACTAAACGTGGTAATTTTTAAGGCTTGAAATAAAAAATCATGCATTTAAGGGTTAATTTACAGGTCGTTGCAGTCCGAGTTCCGGCAGAGCTCCTCTGAAGTTAGAGAGTTCCGAAAGTTGGTTTTCTGAAAGCAGAAATACTCTTACAGCATGATGGTCTGGTTTCTGCCACGCACGAAACGCCTCTGAGACATGTGTTGAAAGTGACACGTTTGAACACGAAGAATAATGGTAATTCGAGTGAGGCACTACGTACCTCGTCATAAGACACCAACAAAACTATAGTTTCATCCGTTACACATTTTCGTATGTCACCAACGTCAGAGAAACGAGGCTTATTACCAACAATATTTACTTACCATTATCGTGTCGGAAAAACAACGCCCAAAATAGAAAACTCATTTTACTGCAGGAGGTGTATTCAGACTGATCTCTCATCAGTGATTAGCTTAGACACACACTGCGCTCGGTATTCATAAGAGTGACTGGAATTGTCTGTGCCATTAGCGGCAATTGTACTGGTAGCTGTTTCTTTCTGCTGCCATTAGGAGCTACCCGTAAATAATTCTTGATCTCCTGGACGATTTACCTGCTTATGGTGAATAAATTATTTGCTCTCTTCGATTGGCTGGTATTATTATTCAGATCATTTATGCATACAGTATCTCCACGGGACACAGAGCCACAAATACGACAGTTGTATTAAATAATTACCGTTTTATGTTACGAGTGTTTGCTTGATTTATTTTTTTCTTTCAAATTAATATGTGAACTGGGAAATAATGCCACTAGAGTAATCATACAGCAGCTTCCAAAATATGGATGTAGTAAGTACCTCAGCAGCGACAACAATCGATCGTTACTGCACTGATAGTCAGCCGCATATAGAGGACAGACATCTAGAAACTAAAATAAATGCAAATAAACTGGTGTGTACATGGGAAAAAAGTCTAGAAATGAACTACTACTAACGGCACTTTTAAGCTGCACGATTAGTGGAGATGAACATTAATTTAATGTAACGTATTCCGGATTTTTAGATTGAAGTCAGCTGATAGGTATTACTGCTTAAGGGAAGTCTCTCTAACAAAGGAACCACTTTTGACAAAGCTTAGGTATCCGAGTAATGAGGGTATTAGTATATTTCATCAAAATATACAAGGTATTAGAGATAAAGTTAGTGAACTGCTTATAGATTTATTGGTATATCTGAACACTTCTTAAATAAGTAGATAATTCAGAGGCTTCCTTTACCAGGATACAGGTTGGCTGGCAGCTTTTCTAGGAGCTCTTTGCGGTGTGAGGGAGTAGCCATGTATGTGAAAAACGGCATCCTATTTGAGTCAATTGATTTTTGAAAGTACTGCACTGAAAAAGTGCAGGTGTGGTTAAATTTAATGGAGCTGAACTTCTAACTATTGTTATTTATAGATCCCCAGACTCCGACTTCACAACATTTTTGCTAAAGCTAGAGGAAGTTCTTGGTTCACTTTATAGGAAATACAAAAAGTTAGTTATATGTGGTGACTTCAAAATTTATTGTATAAGTGATTGTGCAAGGAAAAGGTTGCTGGTAGACCTCCTTAATTCATATAATCTTATGCAAACCGTATTCTTTCCAACGAGAGTGCAAGGGAACAGTAGAACAACCACAGACAACATTTTTGTTCATTCCTCAGTACTAGAAGGGCATTCTGCTAGCAAAAAGGTGAATGGCCTTTCAGATCACGATGCACAAATTTTAACTCTAAAAGATTTTTGTGCTGCATCACATGTTACATATAGTTATCAACTGTTTAGGAAAGCTGATCCACTTGCTCTAAAGACCTTTGTAAACCTTATCAAGGAACAAGAGTGGCAAGATGTTTATAACGCTGATACAGTAGATGATAAATATAATGCTTTTCTCAAGACTTTTCTCATGCTCTTTGAAAGTTGCTTTCCATTAGAACGTTCAAATTAGGGTAGTAGCACAAACAGGCAGCCTGGGTGGCTGACTGGAGGGATAAGAATATCTTGTAGAACAAAGTGGCAGTTACATCAAAATGTTAGAAACAGGCAAAATCTAAACGCAGCAGCCCATTACAAACAGTATTGTAAGGTGCTTCAAAATGTTATAAGGAAGGCAAAAAGCATGTGGTATGTAGATAGAATAGCTAAGTCTCAGGATAAAATTAAAACCATATGGTCAGTCGTAAAGAAAGGGGCTGGTCTGCAGAGACAGGTCGAGGATATAGAATCAGTGCATAGTGGGAATGTGCGTGTTACTGATAAGTCGCGTATATGTACAGTATTTAATAATCACTTTCTGAATATTGCAGGTGAACTAAAAAGAAACTTAGTCCCAACAGGGAATCACATAGCGCTCTTAGAAAAAAGTGTTCCGAGACTGTTACCTGAAATGGTCCTCCATGAGTTAATAATTAAATCACTAAAGACCAAGAACTCTCATGGATATGACGGGGTATTGAAACGTCCCCTTAGAAAAATTGTACATGACTGTGCTTAAACTGACACACAATGTTTTTAGCGCAACACAATCTGACTTTCAAAAATACCTACAAAAAAATGGCCCTGACTAACATTAACCTATGCGTTTCACAAATCGCTTACCTCACAAAAATCTTGGTTACTCGAACTACTGCAATACAGCGAGCGCCACTACTGCCAGCTAAATAAAAGATTCAAACTACGGAAGGCACTAACTACTGATAGGCATAGTTCGCAAATGAAAGATTTTGATAGAGAACAAACAATGTATTTACCTTAATAGTGTTGAAAAATCATAATATACATAGCAGTTCATGATATCCAGTATTACAAATTTCAAAACTCCGCCATCTCTCTCCTCACATCCACCACTGCTGGCGGTTCACCTCCAACTGCGCAACGCTACGCGTTGTTAACATCCAGCTGCCCAACACTACAATGGCAGACAACAATGCAAACCAGCCACAGACTGCACACAGCACAGCCAGTGATTTCATACAGAGCGCTACGTAACGTTGCCAATAAGAAAACATAAACAGCCTACTTACATAGCCCCCATGCTCCCCACAAAAAAAATTTACAAATTGTTTTGGGCACTGGCCAATACAGATTTGAAAAAATATTTCATAATTACAGTAAGAAAGATATCAAATGCACACACTAATTAATACAACGTTGGTCAAAAGCTAAAATTTTCTCACAGTCCATAAAGACAGTCCCGATCATTCATCACAGTGAAACTGCCGTTTCTTTTCTCAAAGTCTGAGCAGTAAAAGACAATGCACACAGAAGTAGTGGATTTCCATGTAGTCTTTGACTTTCAAAAATCCCTACAAAAAATGGCCCTGACTAACATTAACCTATGCGTTTTAAAAATCGCTTACCTCACAAAAATCTTGGTTACTCGAACTACTGCAATACAGCGAGCGCCATTACTGCCAGCTAAATAAAAGATTCAAACTACGGAAGGCACTAACTACTGATAGGCATAGTTCGCAAATGAAAGATTTTGATAGAGAACAAACAATGTATTTACCTTAATAGTGTAGAAAAATCATAATATACATAGCAGTTCATGATATCCAGTATTACAAATTTCAAAACTCCGCCATCCCTCTCCTCACATCCGCCACTGCTGGCGGTTCACCTCCAACTGCGCAACGCTACGCGCTGTTAACATCCAGCTGCCCAACACTACAATGGCAGACAACAATGCAAACCAGCCACAGACTGCACACAGCACAGCCAGTGATTTTCATACAGAGCGCTACGTAACGTTGCCAATAAGAAAACATAAACAGCCTACTTACAGTATCTAGAGGAATACTGAAGTATTGTTCTATGTATTTTAGCCCAGTACTTAGCCATATCTGTAACTTTTCCTCTAGGAGTGGTCGGTTTCCAGACCGATTAAAGTACTCGGTAGTGAAGCCAAAAGGGAGGCAGGGATAATGTTGACAATTTTAGACCTATTTCTATGCCATCGGTGTTTGCTAAAGTTATCGAGAAGGTTGTATATACAAGGTTACTAGAGCATTTAAATTCACATAATTTGCTGTCAAATGCACAGTTTGGTTTTAGAATAGGTTTAACAACTGAAAATGGTATATTCTCTTTTCTCTGTGAGGTTTTGGACGGATTAAATAAAAGGTTGCGAACGCTAGGTGTTTTCTTTGATTTAACGAAGGCTTTTGACTGTGTTGACCACAAAATATTACTGCAGAAGTTGGACTATTATGGAGTAAGGGGAGTAGCTTACAATTGGTTCGCCTCTTACTTTAAGAACAGAAAGCAGAAGGCAATTCTCCACAGTATTGAGAGTGGTAGTGATGTTCAGTCCCAATGCAGCACTGTTAAGTGGGGCGTTCCCCAAGGGTCGGTGCTGGGGCCACTGCTGTTTCTTATTTATATAAATGATATGCCTTCTGGTATTACAGGTGATTCAAAAATATTTCTGTTTGCTGATGACATCAGCTAGGTAGTGAAGGATCTTGTGTGTAATATTGAAACAGTATCAAATAATGTAGTTCATGAAATAGTTGGTGGCTTGTGGAAAATAAGTTGATGCTAAATCACAGTTAGACTTAGTTTTTACAGTTTCTAACTCACAACCGATATTTTGATCAGACAGAATGGGCATATTATAAGGGAGACGAAACAGTTCAAGTTCCTAGGCGTTCGGATAGATAGTAAGCTGTCGTGGAAAGCCCACGTCGAGGATCTTGTTCAGAAACTAAATGCTGCTTTATTTACCATTAGAACAGTGTCTGAAATAAGTGACAGTTCAACAAGAAAAGAAGTCTACTTCGCATATTTTCATACACTTATGTCGTATGGTATTATTTTTTGGGGTAATTCTTCTGATTCAAAAAGGTTATTTTTGGCTCAAAAACGGGCTATTCGAGCTACATGTGGTGTAAGTTCGAGAACCTATTGTTGACCCCTATTCAACAGTCTGGGAATTCTGACATTGCCCTCACAGTATATATTTTCTTTAATGTCGTTTGCTGTTAGCAATATTAGCCTATTCCCAAGAGTTAGCAGCTTTCACTCAATATTAAGACTAAAAACAGCCGACCAGTTGCAATGGATAAAGTAATCTTTACCTAGGTTTCGACAGATTTAAATCTGTCTTCTTCAGAAGGCGGCCTGAGGACAATGGACATCGTAGTTTACATTAAAAGGTACGAAACTTAAGTCAAGAATAGAGTTTAACATATATTAGAGAGCTCTTGTATTACAAAATATGAGAAGGACTCCTGGTACTTACAGTATTACATTAATATGGAATGATGTATCATCGTCGTTTTTACAAATAGCTGCATAGATCCATTAGTCCAAATTAAAATATAGCCCTGAAAATAGGGTTTGTCATGTAAATAAAAATTAGTACATGGATGTTGCAGAGCTCACAAGCGACTGAGTATAATCTGCCAGCGTAGTTACACTGCGGCCAGGGCAGGTGGCGCTCATGTCGCGAACTATGTGCCGATTGGCGTACTAAAGCAACGTGTAAAATATCAATATTAATAGCGTCCTTAGATAAAGTGACAATAAAAAGAAGAAAAGCGTTTAACACTCCCGTTATAACAGTATGGGAGCCTTGGTATCATTAACGTAGATATATACATCAAAAAGGCAGGTGGCGCTTATGCCGAGAGTTACATACAGTGGCATATACAGTCAGAATATAAAAGTTACATTACAATATTAGTGAAGCACACACACCGTATATAAGTCAAAACTTTAAAACTATCAGTAATGGCTCTTAAGACAAAATTACGAACCCTGGTCCACAATCCAGTTAATACACATTCTCAGGGAGCCAAGGTTTTAGAGCTAGAGAAAATCACATGAGGGCCGATGTAGTGGGACGGTACATCGTGAGAAAACAACATTACATAAAGGGTAGTGAGCTTAAAGATTTGAAAGTGCATCATAGCTTCCTGAGAAAATAGACTACTGAGTAGGTATTAAAAACCATGGAGGAGAAATAAAAACTTTGAGGTTCGCTGATGTCATTGTAATTTTGCCAGAGACAGCAAAGGACTTGGAAGAGCAGTTGAACGGAGTGGACAGTGTCTTGAAAGGAGGATATAAGATGAACATCAACAAAAGCAAAACGAGGATAATGGAATGTAGTCGAATTAAGTCGGGTGATGCTGAGGGAATTAGATTAGGAAATGAGACACTCAAAGTAGTAAATGAGTTTTGGTATTTGGGAGCAAAATAACTGATGATGGTCGAAGTAGAGAGGATATAAAATGTAGACTGGCAATGGCAAGTAAAGCGTTTCTGAAGAAGAGAAATTTGTTAACATCGAGTATAGATTTAAGTGTCAGGAAGTCGTTTCTGAAAGTATTTGTATGGAATGTAGCCATGTATGGAAGTGAAACATGGACGATAAATAGTTTAGACAAGAAGAGAATAGAAGCTTTCGAAATGTGGTGCTACAGAAGAATGATGAAGATTAGATGGGTAGATCACATAACTAATGAGGAGATATTGAATAGAATTGTGGAGAAGAATAGTTTGTGACACAACCTGACTAGAAGAAGGGAACGGTTGGTACAACATGTTCTGAGGCATCAAGGGATCACCAATTTGGTACTTGAGGGCAGCGTGGAGGGTAAAAATCGTAGAGGGAGACCAACAGATGAATACACTAAGCAGATTCAGAAGGATGTAGGCTGCAGCAGGTACTGGGAGATGAAGAAGCTTGCACAGGATAAAGTAGCATGGAGTGCTGCAGCAAACCAGTCTCAGGACTGAAGACCGCAACAACAACAACAGAGTAGAAATTGGTGTCGTATACTTATGGTATGCGAAAATGGATGTATCTGTTGGTTCTATCAAAAGATTACTGTAAATTCACTTGTAGCATCCTGTCCTTGATTCTCAGTCAGTTTTTAATCTGTCTTTGTGTTAAATGGTTAGTAAGTTAATAATGCTATCAGTATTGTTTACGCATACAGGAGTGAAGTTGGCGCATTGATGCGACGAAACTGGCAGCTGATTTTCTCTCTTTCTTTGTATTCTGAGACGGTAGTTTATTTTCGTCGATTTAGTTAAACAAAGGAATGGGAATATTTGCCAGTTCCCAAATGACTATAGTGTTGGGTCACTTCCATAATTCTATGTTTCCATTTTATTTAGCCCGTAGTTGGTCTCATGTTCTCTCGGTGTTTTCGTACGTTCCCTGGTCAGTTAATTTCGGTGGCACGGTTTTGAACTCTTTTGACAGTCAATACGTAATTATTAATCGTGAAAGAAGCCTGTTTTCGACCCTTTATTTCTCAAATCTGCACGAGTTTTAAACGCAAAATCGTTGAATGAAGGGTCACGAACATATTATGTATCTCTCCCTACGTATCGTTCCTGCGCCAGCAGCAAGGCCAAAGACGACACCAAGAACAGAGGGCCTAGTGACGTTTAAGCAGTCGTCTAGTCTGGCTCCGCAACAAAAAGTTATGGCAAGAAACCGCATTACTGCCATGCACTTCACAGTGATTTGTGTAGTTAGGACAAAAGTAAGTTGCAGATGATGTGTCACGCGGAAGTAACTTGGACCACACACAAAAAGCAGAGCTACAATATAGAACAGAAGGTAACGCAATCAGATTAATAAAAATGAAATGTTCATTCAAAGACTATAATTACAGTGAAGTTACTGCGCCGGCCGCGGTGGTCTGTACTTAGATGTAAGCAAATTGCTGCTCCATCTGGGACCGGCTCGAAGTTGTTCCGATGCCCTCCCACTGGAGACAGCCAGGTGACGTGACACTTTCTTCCATCTCTGCTATCGTCTATTAGCTTCTTCTTAAATTTTTAAAATGTTTCCGTTTTCTTTTCTTCAATTTATGTTCATCTTTTTTCTGTACCAACTCATTATTGTTACTCTTGTTTTATTGCTCGAGACAAGAAAAATATTAGAAATATTGGACAATGTATTGTAACATGAAAAATTGTAAAATATAAGACCCGCTTTTTAAAACAGGCAGCAGGTCTTTCAATATGCAGTAAATGAAATGAAACAAGCCAATCATGTTCGGAAATGTCGGATATACTCCCACGCGGTGCGAGGTGGTAACATGTAATGCACCGAGGGACATTGTACAACGTGATCATTATGGTGGTCCAGGTGTTCTGGTTGGGCAGCAATAATGTTGCACGGGTGTGCTGATGTCCGTATCGCTGAACACGGCACACTCACTGGTCAACGCTGTTGCGCCACTGTACTTCCTCCTCCTGTGCGTCTGCCGGTGGTGCGTTCTGGCCTGGCTTCTTCTTTAGGAATGGCAACACGCGACCACATCACACAGCAGAGACGGAGGAGCAGCTGGGACGAGAGGGCAACAGGGCTGGCCTATCTGCTCCCCGCACTGAATCCCATCTCGTGCAGGTGTGGAATGCGTTGAGCATACGTATTCCAGAACGTCAACACGCACAGAAGACCACCCAGAAGTTCTCAACAGTGGTAATGGAGGAATGGGACGTCGTAGCACAACAACTCCTCACCAACATTGTCGCCAAGATGGGAAGACTTTGTAGAAGATGCAATGATGTTCGTGGTGATCACATGCCCAATTAAGAACATATCCCTCCGGCGTAATGTCCATGGGACCATCACGAATCGCAGTAACTTCAAAAAATGGTTCAAATGGCTCTGAGCACTATGGGACTAAACATCTGTGGTCATCAGTCCCCTAGAACTTAGAACTACTTAAACCTAACTAACCTGAGGACGTCACACACATTCATGCCCGAGGCAGGATTCGAACCTGAGACCGTAGCAGTCGCGCGGTTCTGTTATTTACAATCTTTCATTAAATATAACAGATTAGTATACACTGCTTATATTAATTTTAATGTTGATTACTGGCAATTTCATGGCTTCTCCTGTCGGAAGGGAGCCCTCGAAGTTCGTCGAGCCTCTCGTACCCAGAAAGTTTCAGCTCAATGTATTTCTGTAGTGTACGCCGTTATGAAGTTAACTTAGGAATTATTTACGTGTTACTTACCTATAGTTATAATCCTAATACATTTTATACATTTCCTATCGTAGGATAATCTTCAATACATCCTTTTTTCGTTATTCTTCTAATTTTTATATTATTCTATAAATCCATATTGTCTTGTTCTGAGTTTCTTAAGCCATCCGAGTCAGTGGTTGTGTTGTTGTCGGAATCGTTCCATGTGTTATGTTATCTTGAGGGGTGATCCCCTATTCTCTGTCTCATGTACGGGCCTTCCTGTCTGTATGCTGTGTCGAGTGCTTTCCAGTCAAATTTTGTCGATGGTGGTGTTAAGCTGTAAACATTCATCTGGCTGCCTTATAGTTTGTCACCACTGTAGTGCTGTTGCGGTCGTATTTATCTTAACATGTTTTTGTTGTTGTTGTTCTTGTGGTCTCCAGTCCAGAGACTGGTTTGATGCCTCTCTCCATGCTACTCTATCCTGCGCCATCTTCTTCATTTCCCAGTACCTACTGCAGCCTACATCCTTCTGAATCTACTTAGTGTATTCATCTCTTGGTCTCCCTCTACGATTTTTACCCTCCACGGTGCCCTCCAATACTAAATTGGTGATCCCTTGATGCCTCAGAACATTTCCTACCAATCGATCCCCTCTTCTAGTCAAGTTGTGCCACAAATTTCTCTTCTCCCCAATTCTATTACCTCCTCATTAGTTATGTGATCTACCCATCTTATCTTCAGAATTCTTCTGTGGCACCACATTTCGATAGCTTCTATTCTCTTCTTGTCTAAACTGTTTATCGTCGACGTTTCACTTCGATACATGGCTACACTCCATCTAAATAATTTCAGAAAAGACTTCTCTTCTTCAGAAACGCTTTCCTTGCCATTGCCAGTCTACATTTTATATCCTCTCCGACCAGCATCAGTTATTTTTCTCACCAAATAGCAAAACTCCTTTACTATTTTAAGTGTCTCATTTCCTGATTCCCTCAGTATCACCCGAGTTAATTCGACTAAATTCCATTATCCTCGTTTTGCTTTTGTTGATGTTCATCTAATATCCTCATTTCAAGTCATTGTCCATTCCGTTCACCTGCTCTTCCTAGTCCTTTGCTGTCTCTGGCAGAATTACAATGTCATCGGCGAACCTCAAAGTTTTTATTTCTTGTCCATGGATTTTAATACCTACTCCGAATTTTTCTTTTGTTTCCTTTACTGCTTGCTCAATATACAGATTGAATAACATCGGGGAGAGGCTACAACCCAGTCTCACTACCTTCCCAACCATTGCTTCCCTTTCATGTCCCTCGACTCTTATAACTGCCATCTGGTTTCTGTACTAATTCTACGTGGCCTTTCGCTTCCTGTATTTTACCCGTGACACCTTCAGAATTTGAAAGAGAGTATTCCAGTCTACATTGTCAATATCTTTCTCTAAGTCTACAAATGCTAGAAACGTAGGTTTGCCTTTTCTTCTAAAAATGTCGCAGTATAATATGATATGTTAAGCTGTGCCAGTTTCTCCACATGTGTATTTGTCTGTGTCACTTAGTACAACACGATGGAGATGTTGTGGGTACGGTCCTTATCCCGTAATAAAGTGGACCATACCACGTGTCGGATCTATATATTTCATGCCCGTTCCTTCTGCTTGATGATCGAGGTGTTATGATATGGGGAGGCACGTTGTTGCATGGCCGTAGTGATGTCCATCAGACACGTTACACTCCCCGGCGAACATTATTGTCACTGCCTACTCCTTACCCCTGTAAGTCTTTTCAGGGGTACTTTAGGCCGTTACTTCATTTCTGTGCACGACAGTACGTAGCCACATCGAACAGCACATGTGGTGGAGTTGTCAGGACGAAAGGATATTCTATGAATGAACTGGTCTGCCCTCTCCCACGATTTGTCGCATTGAGCACTTGTGGGATACGTTGGGGAGACCTACAGCAGCAGATACTCGTGCAACAAGCTCCAGCCAGCACTTGTCACCCGCACTGGTGGAGCAACGTAACGCCCTGCCACGAGAACTCCTCATCAACCTCATCGTCAGTATGGGAGCACGATGCAGACCTGCACTGCTGTCCCTGTCATGAACCACGCGCCACTTCTTTTAGTGTCCTGGGATACATCATAAATCCAGGTGGCTTCAGTGCATTTATTGTCTTGGAATAAAAGTGTTGTTTGTGTTCGTCTGTAGCAGTTCTTTCCATGTGTGGTCCAAGTATTATCGAGCTATTTTACACTACTGGCCATTACAAATGCTACACCAGGAAGAAGAGATGAAGATGATAAACGGGTATTCATTGGACAAATATATTATACTAGAACTGACATGTGATTACATTTTCACGCAATTTGGGTGCATAGATCCTGACAAATCAGTACCCAGAACAACCACCTCTGGCCGTAATAACGGCCTTGATACGCCTGGGCATTGAGTCAAACAGACCTTGGATGTCGTGTACAGGCACAGCTGCCTATGCAGCTTCAACATGACACCACACTTCATCAAAGTAGTGAGTGGCGTATTGTGACGAGCCAGTTGCTCGGCCACCATTGACCAGACGTATTCAATTGATGTGAGATCTGTAGAATGTGCTGGCCAGGGCAGCAGTCGAACATTTTCTGTATCCAGAATGGCCCTTACAGGACCTGCAACATGCGGTCGTGCATTATCCTACTGAAATGTAGGGTTTCGCAGGGATCGAATGATGGGTAGAGCCACGGGTCGTAACACATCTGAAGTATAACGTCCGCTGTTCAAAGTGCCGTCAATGCGAACAAGAGGTGACCGAGACGTGTATCCGTTGGCACCCCAAACCTCCACGTCGGGTGATACGCCAGTATGGCGACAACGAATACACGCTTCCAATGTGCGTTCACCGCGATGTCGCCAAACACGGATGCGACCATCATGATGCTGTACACAGAACCTGGATTCATCCGAAAAAACGACGTTTTGCCATTCGTGCACCCAGGTTCATCGTTGAGTACACCTTCACAGGCGCTCCTGTCTGTGATGCAGCATGTAGGGCAACCGCAGCCATGGTCTCCGAGCTGATAGTCCATGGTGCTGCAAACGTCGTCGAACTGTTCGTGCAGATGGTTGTTGTCTTGCAAACGTCCCCATCTGTTGACTCAGGGATCGAGACGTGGCTGCACGATCCGTTAGAGCCATGCGGATAAGATGCCTGTCATCTCGGCTGCTAGTGATACGAGGCCGTTGGGATCCAGCATGGCGTTCCGCATTACCCTCCTGAACCCACCAATCCATATTCTGCTAACAGTCATTCGATCTCGACCAACGCAAGCAGCAATGTCGCGATACGACAAACCGCAATCGCGGTAGGCCACAATCCGACCTTTATCAAAGTCGGAAAAGTGGTGGTACGCATTTCTCCTCCTTACACGAGGCATCACATCAACGTTTCACCAGGCAACGCCGGTGAAATGCTGTTGGTGTATGAGAAATGAGTTGGAAACTTTCCTCATGTCAGCACGTTGTAGGTGTCGCCACCGGTGCCAACCTCGTGTGAATTCTCTGGAAAGCTAATCATTTGCATATCACAGCATCTTCTTCCTGTCGGTTAATTTTCGCGTCTGTAGCCCGTCATCTTCTTGATGTAGCAATTTTAATCGCCAGTAGTGTACTTGCCACTGCTGAAAGTTAGGTTTGTTCATCAGTGTAGGCGTAGATATACGAGAGCTGAGTTTTCCGCTGCATACACTAGAACCACTGGTAAATGGAAATGAATACAAAGAAAAGAAACGAAAACCTCGACTACTGGTGACCCAGCCACCGATACACTTTGGCGCCGCCCGCTGCCGCTGGATCTCAGTAGGCGCAGACGCGGGTCGCAGCCCTGAGGTCAGACACCACCTGTGGGGACGTCATCTCAGCCTGCCCACGGTTGCCCTGACGGGACCAGTCTGCGGCCGCGCGACCGCAATCGATAGCGGGACACTCCGTCTGCCGGTCGCTCTGGACCAGGCGTCCATCTGGAGATACGGACCACGTGGGAACCCCTGCGGTGGGGCCTCGATCTTCCTCTGCCGCACACGTGTGCCATCGCGGCGGATCTTTCATGTGACAGTTCTAAGCAACCCGTACGACCACATACACATAAAGTTCTTGAGAACTCGGATTGCTCATTAGCGTTCTTATCGAGCAATGTAAGTTTGCGTCTTACGTATCTCGCGTGAGCAGTGTCCCTTGACCCTTTGGGAGTAGACACAAATCCATAGCACCGAGGGATAAAGCTCACACAAGATACATAAGACGCAAACTTACATTGCTCGATAAGAGCGCTAATGAACAATCACAGTTCTCAAGAACTTCACCTGTATCTCAAATATCAGATGGTCTTAAAACTCTAAAATCTGGAAAGACACCGTGGAATCAATCACACATTATTTCTGCGTTGTGGGAACCATCCAAGAAGATTACATTTCACAAGCTGCGACATAGTCGCGAAAAAACAAAGTGACCCGTATATGTAATAAGTTTCTTTAATTTACGTCTATGGTCACAATATTTTTTGTTTAACACCACTGTTTTTTTACCTCTTCGTCTTTTTAACTATACTACTTTTGTCGTGTTCTTCTTTTTATTGCTTTTTATTGCTATAACAACTTTTATACTTTATTAGCTTATTATAGACTTTAGGTATTGTATCCCCCTTTTATTTTCGCTGTTTCAATTAATTATTGAAAACTAGTGTATGCCAACAACAGCAACATCTGGTCAACTTGCAACACAAACATCTTGTGGCTACTCTACTGCAGCTTGTTTCGAACAGTAGTTTTACTGACAACATGACTCGTTCATGTGATATGATTTATATGTATTTGACTATGCTGGTGCTGATTCCGCATTTAACATTTGACGATGCCACTATGGCTGCAGTACATTAGGACTTTGTTTTTATGAAACAGGAATGCCTATACATATTTAAAGCGCAAAAAATATAAATTTTGTCAGTATTACTTTTCAATTTGCTCTATGTATTGTTCTTAAGCTGTATACACTTTGCGAGTGTATTTATATTTTTCCCATTATTGCTGCAGATCTGATGATGGTCATTAATGACCGAACCGGTAATCTGTTAAACAAAGAAGATTGTGACCATAGACGTAAATTAAAGAAGATTACATTTATTGTAGCTACAGTATTGAATAATGGCTTGTGGAGGCATACGTCTTTATTTATTTTTCTCCAACACTCTCCAAAAACTTTAGCTACCGGGATGACTGGGCAAAAAACGACAAAAAAAGGTTCAAATGGTTCAAATGGCTCTGAGCACTATGGGACTTAACATCTGTGGTCATCAGTCCCCTAGAACTTATAACTACTTAAACCTAACTAACCTAAGGACATCTCACACATCCATGCCCGCGGCAGGATTCGAACCTGCGACCGTAGCAGTCGCGCGGTTCCAGATTGAAGCGCCTAGAACCGCTCGGCCACACAGGCAGACAAAACCACAAAACCTTAGAAACACCTAAAGAAATCTTAACTTCTGATCTAGACATCTGAACCCTCTAGTTCCTTACATGCAGCTTAGATCCTAACTCAAGTAGAACACAAACTGCACATTTTCGCTAGTGAAATAGCTTAGCAAACAGAAAGTTTTGCTTCTGTTTTGACTAAAGCACATTTCATCACAACATGCTCCGAAGTACTTTGGGACCACGTTAGCAAGGACACTTCCTTTTAACGAACACTAGACCCGAACATTTGTTAAGTTCTTCATAAGCTCTGTGGCACTAACTGAGGATCGTCTGCAGAACTAGTCCATGGCTGCCGTACTGAACACCAGGATACTGTGTGTCCGGCTTAGTAGTCTATACTGATCAGCTAGAACATTATGGCCACCTACATACAGGGGATATGTAAAATATTGTAAACACCTTTGCTTACTTGGGAATGATTTATTAATAATCGATTGCACCCCCATTTGCCTATAATACAGCTGCGATTCTTCTTGGAGTACTGGCATATGATGATTATACAGTCTCCAGTGGAGTGTTATGCCACTCTTCGATCAGAACCTCTGCTAACTCCCGTAGTCACGAGGGAGGTGGATATCTGCTCCAGAGTCTGCACCCCAATATTGCCCACAACAGTTCAGGCCAGGGAAGACGCTGCAGTTGAATGCTCCTCCCACCACAATCTTACTGTCCTGGTTGTGCAAATGGGTGGAATATCGTCCTGAAATATAGCATCGTTGTTGGGGAACGACATTTGAATCATGGGGTGCACCTGATCACCTAAAATGTTCGCATAATCGTTGGCTGTAACACGGCCTTTGAGAATAAAGGTGGGACCTGCAGAATACCATGATATGGCTGCCCACAACGTCACACTCCCAACTCCTTTCTTAACCACTGGAATCGAGTAAACACTATTGTAGGCTTTTTATGGCGTTCTCCAGACGTAAACATGGCCTGATGTTGGAAATAACGAGAACGTTGACTCGTCGGACCATACGATGTGTACCCACTGATCAGCCGTCCAGGATTTATGCTGCTGACACCATGTTTTACGCTTCTTTGCGTTGGTTGTCATCACTAATGGTTTTGGTATATCAGCTCATCCATGAATATTCGCATTATGGAGTTCTCTGCAGACAATGTCGATAGATACGGGGTCTCTAAGATGGTTATCGAGCTTTGCAGTCACTTTAGCCACCGTGGTTTTGTACTGCTTCGACACAATTCGTGTTATCTTACGACGAACTCTGCCAACCGACCAGAGACACTTCACACCATATATTTAAGTCAAGCATAACCGTTAAAGATGTCATTCGTTTTACTCAAACAATTATACATCTACATCCATACTCTGCAATCCACCTGACGGTGTGTGGCGGAGGGTACCTTGAGTACCTCTATCGGTTCTCCCTTCTATTACAGTCTCGTGTTGTTCGTGGAAAGAAGGATTGTCGGTATGCCTCTATGTGGGCTCTAATCTCTCTGATTTTATCCTCATGGTCTCTTCGCGAGATATACGTATGAGGGAGCAATATACCGCTTGACTCCTCGGTGAAGGTTTGTTCTCGAAACTTCAGCAAATGCCCGTACCGAGCTACTGAGCGTCTCTCCTGCACGCGATTACTAAATGATCCTGTAACGAAGCGCGCTGCTCTCCATTGGATTTTCTCTATTTCTTCTATCAGCCCTACCTGGTACGGATCCCACACTGGTGAGCAGTATTCAAGCAGTGGGCGAACAAGTGTACTGTAACCTACTTCCTTTGTTTTCGGATTGTATTTCCTTAGGATTCTTCCAATGAATCTCAGTCTGGCATCTGCTTTACCGACGATCAACTTTATATGATCATTCCATTTTAAACCACTCCTAATTCGTATTCCCAGATAATTTATGGAAGTAATTGCTTCCAGTTGCTGACCTGCTATATTGTAGCTAAATGGCAAGGGATCTTTCTTTCTATGCATTCGCAGCACATTACACTTGTCTACATTGAGATTCAATTGCCATTCCTTGCACTATGCGTCAATTCGCTGCAAATCCTCCTGCATTTCAGTACGATTTTCCATTGTTACAACCTCTCGATATACCACAGCATCATCCGCAAAAAGCCTCAGTGAACTTCCGATGTCATCCACAAGGTCATTTATGTATATTGTGAATAGCAACGGTCCTACGACACTCCCCTGCGACACACCTGAAATCACTCTTACTTCGGAAGACTTCTCTCCATTGAGAATAATATGCTGCGTTCTGTTATCTAGGAACTCTTCAATCCAATCACTCAATTGGTCTGATAGTTCATATGCTCTTACTTTTTTCATTAAACGACTATGCTCTTACTTTTTTCATTAAACGACTGTGTTGAAATGTATCGAACGCCTTGCGGAAGTCAAGAAACACGGCGTCTACCTGTGAACCCGTGTCTATGGCCCTCTGAGTCTCGTGGACGAATAGCGCGAGCTGGTTTTCACACGATCGGCTTTTTCGAATCCCATGCTGATTCCTACAAAGTAGATTTCTAGTCTCCAGAAAAGTCATTATACTCGAACATAATACGTGTTCCAAAATCTACAACTGATCGACGTTAGAGATATAGGTCTGTAGTTCTGCACATCTGTTCGACGTCCCTTCTTGAAAACGGGGATGACCTGTGCCCTTATCGAATCCTTTGGAACGCTACGCTCTTCTAGACATCTACGGTACACCGCAGCAAGAAGGGGGGCAAGTTCCTTCGCGTACTCTGTGTAAAATCGGACTGATATCCCATCATGTCCAGCGGCCTTTCCTCTTTTGAGCGATTTTAATTGTTTCTCTATCCCTCTGTCGTCGATTTCGATATCTGCCATTTTGTCATCTGTGCGACAATCTAGAGAAGGAACTACAGTGCAGTATTCCTCTGTGAAACAGCTTTGGAAAAAGACATTTAGTATTTCGGCCTTTAGTCTGTCATCCTCTGTTTCAGTACCATTTTGGTCACAGAGTGTCTGGACATTTTGGTTTGATCCACCTACCGTTTTGACATAAGACCAAAATCTCTTACGATTTTCTGCCAAGTCAGTACATAGAACTTTACTTTCAAATTTATTGAACGCCTCTCACATAGCCCTCCTCACACTACATTTCGCTTCGCGTAATCTTTGTTTGTCTCCTAGGCTTTGGCTATTTTTATGTTTGCTGTGAAGTTGCCTTTGCATCCGCAGCAGTTTTATAACTCGGTTGTTGTACCACGGTGGCTCTTTTCCATCTCTTACGATCTTGCTTAGCACATACTCATCTAACGCATATTGTACGGTGGTTTTGAACTTTGTCCACTGATCCTCAACACTATCTGTACTTGAGACAAAACTTATGTGTTGAGCCATCAAGTACTCTGAAATCTGCTCGCCGGCCGCCGTGGTCTAGCGGTTCTAGGCGCTCAGTCCGGAACCGGGGGACTGCTACGGTCGCAGGTTCGAATCCTGCCTCGGGCATGGATGTGTGTGATGTCCTTAGGTTAGTTAGGTTTAAGTAGTTCTAAGTTCTAGGGGACTGATGGCCACAGATGTTAAGTCCCATAGTGCTCAGAGCCATTTGAACCATATATTTTTTTTTTTAATCTCCTCGTGATGTCTGCACCATCGCCAGTGAAGTCAGCGTAAGGTAGTTTTCAGATAAAGCAATTAAAAAAATTCACTGGATTGTTTGTCCCTGCCTCCCGTTATGAACGTTTGAGTCTCCCAGTCCATATCCAGCAAATTAAAATCTCCACCCAGAACTGTAACATGGTGGGGAAATCTACTCGAAATACTTTGCAAATTATCCTTCAGGTGCTCAGCCACAACAGCTGCTGAACCAGGGGGCCTATAGAGACATCCAATTACCATGTCATATGCCCATATCGCACTTATTTATAGATGATTTTTTCGGGTTGTTGTTTTGTTCATAGGAAGCTACGTATCTAGGTTGTGGTAAAACGTTGGCACTGAAACATAGTACGAGGATTGTGCAGATTTTCGGATCTATCAAGCCCACTATTGATGCAGGGAATGGCAATTGAATCTCAATGAAGACAAGTGTAATGTGTTGCGAATACATAGAAAGTAAGATCCCTTGTCATTTAGCTACAGTATAGCAGGTCAGCAACTGGAAGCAGTTAAATCTGTAAATTATCTGGGAGTACGCGTTAGGAGTACTTTAAAATGGAATGATCATATGAAGTTGATCGTTGGTAAATCAGATGCCAGACTGAGATTCATTGGAAGAATCCTATGGAAATGCAATCCGAAAACAAAGGAAGTAGGTTACAGTACACTTGTTCGCCCACTGTTGAATACTGCTCACCAGTGTGGGATCCGAACCAGATAGGGTTTATAGAAGATATAGAGAAGATCCAACGGAGAGCAGCGCGCTTCGTTACAGGATCATTTAGTAATCGCGAAAGCGTTACGGAGATGATAGATAAACTCCAGTGGAAGTCCCTGCAGGAGAGACGCTCAGTAGCTCGGTACGGGCTTTTGTTTAAGTTTCGAGAACATACCTTCACCGAGGAGTCAAGAAGTATATTGCTCCCTCCTGCATATATCTCGCGAAGAGACCATGCGGATAAAATCAGAGAGATTATAGCCCACACAGAGGCATACCGACAATGCTTATGCCCTCGAACAATACGAGACTGGAATAGAAGGGAGAACCGATAGAGGTACTCAAGGTACCCTCCGCCACACACCGCCAGGTGGCCTGCGGAGTATGGACGTAGATGTAGATGTAGACATAGATGCATTAATAGTGCCTCGTGAAGCAGCATCCTGCAGCTGGCGACAACGACCACAAGGGAGCTTGAAGGAGAACGCCCGCAGTGGGCAGCCCTGGGACCTGCTGCGTGGGGAGCTGGTTGTCAGCGGTAAATGATTGCTGGGACAGGGGTGGTCTGCCTGCCGCTATCGCATCCCAGCGAAGGTGAAAGCGGAGGGAGAACTGCACCACGTTCTGTGGCTGAAATAAACCAGCTGGCCTCTGGTGACTGTGAATGGAAACGACCTGTCAGAGAAGGGTGGACGTCACTTCCTAGACAGCCTGGCACACGGCCCTGACACCGAGTAAATGACAGACAACAACAACCACCCACTGAGTGGCTGTGAACAGGACCGCCAGACTGGACGATCATCCCTGACTTTTTTTTTTTTTTTTTTGTTTTCATCAGTCTACTGACCGGTTTGATACGGCCCGGCACGAATTCCTTTCCTGTGCTAACCTCTTCATCTCAGAGTAGCACTTGCAACCTACGTCCTCAATTATTTGCGTTTTAAGTTCTCTAACGCTATAGATACAGCAATAAGGAATAGCGCAGTAGGCAGTACAGTTGAAGTGGAATGGACATCTCTAAAAAGGGCCATCACAGAAGTTGGGAAGGAAAACATAGGTACAAAGAAGGTAGCAGCGAAGAATCCATGGGTAACAGAAGAAATACTTCAGTTGACTGATGAAAGGAGGAAGTACAAACATGTTCCGGGAAAATCAGGAATACGGAAATACAAGTCGCTGAGGAATGAAATAAATAGGAAGTGCAGGGAAGCTAAGACGAAATGGCTGCAGGAAAAATGTGAAGACATCGAAAAAGATATGATTGTCGGAAGGACAGACTCAGCATACAGGAAAGTCAAAATAACCTTTGGTGACATTAAAAGCAACGGTGGTAACGTTAAGAGTGCAACGGGAATTCCACTGTTAAATGCAGAGGAGAGAGCAGATAGGTGGAAAGAATACATTGAAAGCCTCTATGAGGGTGAAGATTTGTCTAATGTGATACAAGAAGAAACAGGAGTCGTATTCCAATCTCTGTCTTCCTCTACAGTTTTTGCCCTCTACAGCTCCCTCTAGTATCATGGAAGTCATTCCCTCATGTCTTAGCAGATGTCCTATCATCCTGTCCCTTCTCCTTATCAGTGTTTTCCACATATTCCTTTCCTCTCCGATTCTGCGTAGGACCTCCTCATTCCTTACCTTATCAGTCCACCTAATTTTCAACATTCGTCTATAGCACCACATCTCAAATGCTTCGATTCTCTTCTGTTCCGGTTTTCCCACAGTCCATGATTCACTACCATACAATGCTGTACTCCAGACATACATCCTCAGAAATTTCTTCCTCAAATTAAGGCCGGTATTTGATATTAGTAGACTTCTCTTGGCCAGAAATGCTTTTTTTGCCATAGCGAGTCTGCTTTTGATGTCCTCCTTGCTCCGTCCGTCATTGGTTATTTTACTGCCTAGGTTGCAGAATTCCTTAACTTCATTGACTTCGTGACCATCAATCCTGATGTTAAGTTTCTCGCTGTTCTCATTTCTACTACTTCTCATTAGCTTCGTCTTTCTCCGATTTACTCTCAAACCATACTGTGTACTCATTAGACTGTTCATTCCGTTCAGCAGATCATTTAATTCTTCTTCACTTTCACTCAGGATAGCAATGTCATCAGCGAATCGTATCATTGATATCCTTTCACCTTGTATTTTAATTCCACTCCTGAACCTTTCTTTTATTTCCATCATTGCTTCCTCGATGTACAGATTGAAGAGTAGGGGCGAAAGGCTACAGCCTTGTCTTACACCCTTGTTAATACGAGCACTTCGTTCTTATTATTCCCTCTTGGTTGTTGTACATATTGAATATGACCCGTCTCTCCCTATAGCTTACCCCTACTTTTTTCAGAATCTCGAACAGTTTGCACCATTTTATATTGTCGAACGCTTTTTCCAGGTCGACAAATCCTATGAAAGTGTCTTGATTTTTCTTTAGCCTTGCTTCCATTATTAGCCGTAACATCAGAATTGCCTGTCTCGTCCCTTTACTTTTCCTAAAGCCAAACAGATCGTCACCTAGCGCATTCTCAATTTTATTTTCCATTCTTCTGTATATTATTCTTGTAAGCAGCCTCGATGCTGTTAAGCTGATTGTGCGATAATTCTCGCACTTGTCAGCTCTTGCCGTCTTCGGAATTGTGTGGATGATGCTTTTCCGAAAGTCAGGTGGTATATTGCCAGACTCATATATTCTACACACCAACGTGAATAGTCGTTTTGTTGCCACTTCCCCCAATGATTTTAGAAATTCTGATGGAATGTTATCTATCCCTTCTGCCTTATTTGACCGTAAGTCCTCCAAAGCTCTTTTAAATTCCGATTCTAATACTGGATCCCCTATCTCTTGTAAATCGACTCCTGTTTCTTCTTCTATCACATCAGACAAATCTTCACCCTCATAGAGGCTTTCAATGTATTCTTTCCACCTATCTGCTCTCTCCTCTGCATTTAACGGTGGAATTCCCGTTGCGCTCTTAACGTTACCACCATTGCTTTTAATGCCACCAAAGGTTATTTTGACTTTCCTGTATGCTGAGTCTGTCCTTCCGACAATCATATCTTTTTCGATGTCTCCACATTTTTCCTGCAGCCATTTCGTCTTAGCTTCCCTGCACTTCCTATTTATTTCATTCCTCAGCGACTTGTATTTCTGTATTCCTGATTTTCCCGGAACTTGATTGTGCTTCCTCCTTTCATCAATCAACTGAAGTATTTCTTCTGTTACCTATGGTTTCTTCGCTGCTACCTTCTTTGTACCTATGTTCTCCTTCCCAACTTCTGTGATGGCCCTTTTTAGAGATGTCTATTCCTCTTCAACTGTACTGCCTACTGCGCTATTCCTTATTGCTGTATCTATAGCGTTAGAGAACTTCAAACGTATCTCGTCATTCCTTAGTACTTCCGTATCCCACTTCTTTGCGTATTGATTCTTCCTGACTAATGTCTTGAACTTCAGCCTACTCTTCATCACTACTATATTGTGATCTGAGTCTATATCTGCTCCTGGGTACGCCTTACAATCCAGTGTCGGATTTCGGGATCTCTGTCTGACCATTATATAATCTAATTGAAATCTTCCCGTATCTCCTGGCCTTTTCCAAGTATATCTCCTCCTCTTGTGATTCTTGAACAGGGTATTCGCTATTACTAGCTGAAACTTGTTACAGAACTGAATAAGTCTTTCTCCTCTTTCATTCTCTGTCCCAAGCCCATATTCTCCTGTAACCTTTTCTTCTACTCCTTCCCCTACAACTGCATTCCAGTCGCCCATGACTATTAGATTTTCGTCCCCCTTTACATACTGCATTACCCTTTCAATATCCTCATACACTTTCTCTATCTGTTCATCTTCAGCTTGCGACGTCGGCATGTATACCTGAACTATCGTGGTCGGTGTTGGTCTGCTGTCGATTCTGATTAGAACAACCCGGTCACTGAACTGTTCACAGTAACACACCCTCTGCCCTACCTTCCTATTCATAACGAATCCTACACCTGTTATAGCATTTTCTGCTGCTGTTGATATTACCCAATACTCATCTGACCAGTAATCCTTGTCTTCCTTCCACTTCACTTCACTGACCCCTACTATATCTAGATTGAGCCTTTGCATTTCCCTTTTCAGATTTTCTAGTTTCCCTACCACGTTCAAGCTTCTGACATTCCACGCCCCGACTCGTAGAATGTTATCCTTTCGCTGATTATTCAATCTTTTTCTCATGGTAACCTCCCCCTTGGCAGTCCCCTCTCGGAGATCCGAATGGGGGACTATTCCGGAATCTTTTGCCAATGGAGAGATCATCATGACACTTCTTCGATTATAGGCCACATGTCCTGTGGATACACGTTACGGGTCTTTAATGCAGTGGTTTCCATTGCCTTCCGCATCCTCATGTCGTTGATCATTACTGATTCTTCCTCCTTTAAGGGCACTTTCCCACCCCTAGGACAACAGAGTGCCCTGAACCTCTATCCACTCCTCTGCCCTCTTTGGCAAGGCCGTTGGCAGAATGAGGCTGACATCATGCCACGCTTTGGTATGACCAGCATATGAGCAGGCACCACAGCAGGGCTCAGAGAATCTACATGCGGTGTGCAGAACCAGGTGGCCATGATCTGGACGAGTCGCTTCTGCTGTCGTGTACTATGACGCTGACTGACACTGGCGATGGCGGAGACATCACGAGTTACCCCTTGGCACGGTGGGAGAGAGAAAATCCTCACTAGGAGATGGGTTGCACATCAAATGCAATGCTGTATCACCACATAAGCCAAGGTAAGACTCCACTCTTTCAGCTACTGGGTCGAGAGACAGGGCAGTGTCGTCACTGTCTGAGCTGTAGGTGTTGTGTGTTGTGCAACAACACAGGTGGCTCATTCCCTCCCACCAGATGTCACGTCTTTCACGCCTGGCAGCGGGCTAAACTGCCAGCAGATGCCAGGATGAGATGATGCCAACAGCCCAGCTACCTTACTGATACTGTCATGGACAATGTGGGCTATCAGAGTTATCGGCTGCTGCTCCTATATGAAGTACTGAATGGAGACCGAACCTCAGTCCGGCGCAACCTCGCTGCACCTCGATGCTTCAACCAGTCCAGAACCATTCTGTATATCTTTAGTGCGAAGTAACTCCGCAAATGTAAAGCGTCTCCCCAGGGGCCATTGTGGAGGGAGGGGTAGGATGATTCATGATTCAGATTTTCATGTAATACTGCATATTTTATTGTGGAACTGATATAATATTTTTGTACAACAGATCCGGTGTAGATACTTTGTCAAGCATTTATGTTAATTCGGCTTGAATGGAGTGAATTGTCAAATTTGTTGTAGGCCGAAGAAATAAGCACAACAGATGAGAAACGTCGCCGGCCGCACTAGCCGAGCGGTTCTAGGCACTACAGTCTGGAACCGCACGACCGCTACGGTCGCAGGTTCGAATCCTGCCTCGGGGCATGGATGTGTGTGATGTCCTTAGATTAGTTACGTTAAAGTAGTTCTAAGCTTTAGAGGACTGATGACCACAGCAGTTACGGCCCATAGTGCTCAGAGCCATTTGAACCATTTGAGAAACGTTACTTGTTTAGATTTTGAGAATGAATCTGTTTTTATAATTTATAATTATTGTTCATTTCTCCATTATGGATCACTGAAACCTGGTGTGTGACTGAGCAGGGGTAAATCATGGAGGCAGAGAATGCTGAAAAATCCACAGAATGGTGATGTGGTTACGGTTACGGACATTACTCGTGAAGAGACTGGTCTGGAGCGGGTCTTCCGATTCAGAATCCAGTCTGGAGTGTCTTCTGATTCAGACTCCAGTCTTGATTGGTCTTCTAATTCAGTCTGGAGAAGATCCGGTCTTGACGTTTATCCTGAGGGAGACTCCGCATTGGCTTGCTCTTGACTGTGTAGCCTGAGGTGAGGACTTAGCTGTACCAACAGTTTAGACCTCAGTCATCTCTGACAACTCGTTGTGCCCAAGGCAGTCTTATTAGTGATAGGTATGGCACCTTGATGTTCGATTTCCTTGTGCGCGCTGCCGTATAAGTGAGTCAAATTGGTCCATGGTATGACCGGCGAACGGGAATGTCACACGCTGGAATCTGTGGAGATTTCAAGGTTTCATTAGAGACTAATTGTGATCCGTCTAGAAGATCGCCAGAAGCGATTTTGTTTATTTCGAGCCCGTGATAGCGAATTAAAGGCACCCCATATCGCTGCTCTGTGGATGCTTGACCCACGACCGTGACCTGCAACAGCGCAACGCGTCAGGAAACGTGTATAGTGTTGTTGCTCCGGCTTGTTAGGACAAACAGAATCACAGTCTCGCCACTTCTTTTCAGCTGTACCAACGTAGTATTACTTCTGCGTAATGTGAATCCCTCAGAGTACTCAGTGTTAAATGATATCAGACTGCGTTATCCAGGTTGTGAGCTCGCTAAAATAGTTCAGACAGACAAACCTTAGTCTCTGCCAACGAGTAACCACCCAGTGGAATGTTAACTATTTGTTACATCTATTGCCAAAAGTACATGGTTTGTCGTCATGCTAACGTGTATTGTTTGTCATATTATTTTAATCAATAAACTGGTGCCATAACTTTTATAAAAGATGAAACCGTTGCTGATGAATTAATCACCCATCGACGATTGGCAAAGAAAGTCAAAGGGAAGCATCAGTTTAGCAGACACACGGGCCAGGTAGCAAGTGGGTTACTAGCTAAAGTGATTGCTGTCAAGGCGTAAGTTCATAGTCGCCTGGACATACGGCAAGTCCAGTGCAGTCTTGCAACCTAATGATGGTGGTGCTGAACGAGAGACAGCTGCTCATTGTGTATGAGCATATGACGAGAGTGGCTACAAAGGTTCTTTCTGTGCTGACGTACACCTCCTCCAGCCCTCCGGTCGGCACTAGGAAACATTGTATAGCAGGCGGTGAACTAGACACGCCTACGACCAGAGAGGACCAAGACACGCCCCCACGCTACGCGCTGGTAACACACCCTGGGCAGCGCGCATATAGGCCGCCACACCTGATCGAACTGCTCAGTCTCTCGATCTCAGTATCTCAACAATTCGTATCGGGACTCAGTCCGCATGGCACCTCAACACGTCGCACTGTGCTCTAGTCTTTCCCAGTGATAGTCGTTGCCCCGTGCCTTAGGTAGCTGTGAGAGAACGTCGATCATTATATGTAGTTGTGATATGGACTTGGCCAATAGTCAAGAATTAGTACATGATACTTGATTTCTGCTAACTACAGAACTTCAGACTGGACCTCATTGAAGTTAAGTACCCAACTGGTTCCTGTAATAAAGTGTATTTTAATCATGTGCGCATTTTGTGTTGTAGTGAGAAGAAACTGGCCATCCACCTATACCATCCTCTTCTCATCCAGCCAGGAGACACGAAACATTACAAGAGGGCACTGCCAAAACCCATTCAAAGGTTTCTTGACAGTGACGATTGGTCTGATAAACTACGTAAAAGACCTTGCCATCTGCGTATAGCTATAATTGTCATTTGTGTTTTATTATGCTGGAAGTTGTGTTGAAGTGTTAATATATGGTAGTTTAGTAATCTTCATATATGTATAGCTACACTTGTAGCCAAAAACATTTAATGTTTGGAATCTGTTGAATAATAATAAATAGTCCTAGTAGTTGGTTTATTGCGAGGGTTATTCCAAATGTAAAGAACGTTTTAATCAGATGGGGCGCTTCCCCAAGGCCCATTGTTGTATTTTTTTTGTCTTTAGATTTGTTTCCGGCCCGCCACAGGTAAACATACGTTATCAATTATTTGCTCTATGTATTCCAATCTCTGTCTTTCTCTACAGGTTCTGCCCTCTACAGCTCCCTCTAGTACCATGGAAGTCATTCCCTGATGTCATAACAGGTGTCCCATCATCCTATTCCCTCTCCTTGTCAGTGTTTTCCACATATTCCTTTCCTCTCCGATCCATCGCAGAGCCTCCTCATTCCTTACCTTATCAGTCCACCTGATTTTCAAAATCGTCTGTAGCACCACACCTTTCTTGTGTTCCGGATTGCCCACAGTCCATGTTTCACTACCATACGATCCTTTACTCCAGACGTACACTATCAGAAATTTCTTCCTCAAATTAAGGCAGATGTTTTATATTATTAGACTTCTCTTCACCAGAAATGTCCTGTTTGCCGGGACTATTCTGCTTCTGATGTCCTCCTTGCTCCGTCTGTCATTGGGTATTTTGCTGTCCAGGTGCCAGAATTCCTTAACTTGCTAAGTTCCTCGCTGTTCTCATTTCTGATACTCCTCATTCCATTCGCCTTCCTTCCATTTACTCTCAGTTCATATTCTAGGTTCCAAAGGACTTCCCAGTCAGAAAATGGGATCATAGTTTCTGCAAGGATTTAGGAACGCATACATTCTAAGATGTATGTTAATTGCAAGACATTTCACGTAAAAACAATTTGAAGTATGTAATTCGAAGAACACAACGTTGTCCCCACAGTCCACTGCGAGAACGAACGTCACTTGGCGGTGTCGAGGGCGAGAGACGCGGTGAGGAAGACATATAACCGAAGCAGAGGCGATTCACCGTGACAACGCCACGGGCCGCAGATTGGTAAACGACTGGCGTAAGTGGCCTCCACAAGGGGCAAATTGCTATGGGCCGGCACCTGCGAGTGGGTGGTCTCACAAGTGGGGAAAATGGTCGAAACCTCGTGAAGGCGACATACCCCGGGACCACGACACATCACAGAACCTGTGGGGTCGGAGGCTTGTCCGATCTGTGAAGCAGGATAGGCAGCGATCGACGGAAGAGCAGATCTGACGAAAACTTACAATGCAGTTGCAAGCACAGGGGTGCCGCACGACTTTCAGAGCACATTTTGAACAAGTGACTCTGCAAGGGTCAACCTTACGTTTTCCCATGTTAATCCGGTAACACAGCAAATTACGACTGCACTTAGCACGGGGTAATCGAGCTTGAACAGTAGGTCATCAAAAATATGGCGCCCGGTTGGATGAATTATATTTCTTGTTACACCAGGTCGATGGTCGTGCCCGGATACGCCGTCATTTAGGCGAACAGCTGCTCGAGCACGCACTGCGCCACTAACGCACGGCGGCCGGGTCTGTATTATGTTGTGGGCTGCGATGTGTCCCGTAGGGTCAGCATCGGTGGACACAGCGAAAGCTGTGGAACACCTGAGCATTATTGCTGACCACCAGTAGCCACCATACAAGCTCGATGTTCTCCGCGCGGCGATGGTACCTTCCAACAGGATAGCTCCCAGAGTCAGAATCCGCGATTCGTCTGCAGTGCTGCGAGGAGCAGGATAGTGAACCCGCCTTGTTTCCTTAGACACCTCGTACGCATCGCAGGTTCGAATCCTGCCTCGGGCATGGGTGTGTGTGATGTCCTTAGGTTAGTTAGGTTTAAGTAGTTCTAAGTTCTAGGGGACTTATGACCTAAGATGTTGAGTCCCATAGTGCTCAGAGCCATTTGAACCATTTTTGAACCTCGTACGCCAGACCTGAACCCGCCTGTGACACATCCGGGCAGCCATAGCGACAGTCACCAAACTCCAACCCGTAATTTACGGTAATTGAGTACGTTATACATATTCACTCACTGCCATGCACCAACCAAATACTTAATGAAACGGTGATAACCAGAAACGCTGCTGACTATGTTCCCAAAGTCGACGAAAACGCAGTCAAGCATATGATCATAACGTTCTCGCGTATCAGCGTAGATTAAAATAAGTAACATAAAATAAAATGTCTTTCCTAACAACAAAAATTTAACCATGAATATCGTTACTCATAGTTTCCACAGGCACCAACGTCGCATTCTTTGAAGGATGGTAGGAAGAAAAATTATGTGTTAACGTCCAGCGGACAGCTATCTCATAAGCAAGCTCGAGTTGTTTCCACAGTGGGAAAGTAAATCGGCCGTGCCCTCTCAATGGAACCATTCTGGCACTCGACTGGACCGATTTAAGGAAATCGCAGGCGCGGGTCTGGGCTGTCGTTCTCCCAAATGCGAGGCCAGTGTGCTAACCGCTCGCATTCTATGAGACTGATCTCCAACTCTCTTCCAGCGAAACGTCAAACTCCGGCAAGTCGGCCGGAACGTTACGCACAGAGGGCTGCGAGCCGACGTCAGCCAATACTACGCTGACGGACCCGTCTCTAGGACGATACCGAGGCAGGAGCGGCGTCTACACGAAGAGAATATATCGCCGCGCCACCTACCCGCGGGCGGAGCCGAAGTCGATCCGACCTACGAACGCTACAGCAGTCACTTAAAAACTTCATTGGTTCACTTGTATTACGAATTGTATACACTGAAGAATTTGCCTATGTTTGTTTATCGCCCCTTGGTTGCGACATGCCTATATCTCAAAAAGTTAAGTATTGTAATCATTTCCTTTTGTAAGGAACTCTATCAGTACGATTTATTTGAATTGCCTAGCGATCCGAGGCACCCTATAGTACACAAGTGGGCAGAACACAAAGTTGGAGACGAGGTGTACCACAAACCACGAGCCGAGAGCCACCACTGCTTCCCTGTTTTGACTTTTCCTGGGCTATTGCTTTTCTGGCGTCGTATTTCTCTATTGTCTTTTCTTTGCAGGGGTGTTTATTTGCTTTAACAGTATCTTATCGTGTTTCTGCAAATCAGAGTTTTAATGTAGGCGTCGCACAAATGTTCTTTGCTTTTGTACTTATTTTTCTTGCTTTCCTTGTCCGTTTATGACATTTGTGTCTTTCAACATGTCCACCCCACCTGTCCCACCTCCTGCTCAGGCGCCACAGCTGCAAGCATTAGAAGCAATTCAGCTAATGCAGATGTTTCAGTTCCAGGGGCAGCAAATACCTCGATGGTAAACACGGTAAAGCAGCTCTCGGCAAACCAAACTACTAATGCAACACAAGAAACACCTTGAGCAGCTCCAAGTGCCATACCGCCTTTTTGCCAGTTTAATGAAGAAGGCGAGGAATGGCTCGAGTGGTTGCAACAGTTTGAACCCTATGTACTTGCTCACAACGTACCAGGTTCTGTGAAATCGCCTTATTTATTGTCCATGGTAGGAAGCGCAGTGTTCTGCCTCATTCAAAAACTCTTTCCTAACGCCACTCTGACTGAATTTTCGTATGAAGAGGTTGTGGATTCGCTCACTAACTATTGTGACCAACAAGTGGATGTGGTAGTGGCTAGGTACCAATTACTTAATTGCGAGAAAAGTTCAGAACAAACTTATCGCGAATGGGTAACAGACTAGCAGGGTATGACGAGAAAATACAAATTCAGGTGTGTTTGTGGTGCTTTTTATTCATATGTTATGTTGCGTGATGCGATCGTGTACAATGTAACTGATGTCAAACTCAGAGAACAGCTTTTGAAACAAACCGATCCATCATTTCAGCAAGCAGTACAAATACTAGACCAGTACGATTCGGGTATCCTGTCGACCGACAAATTTGAGCAGCCAGCAATTTGTCGGGTGGAGTCGCACATTGCTCGCGAACGGCTCATTAATCAACAGCTTGTGCATGCCACGCCACGTAAACAGTTTTGCAATGCGTAAGCAGTTGGCTAAACAGGCGACTACACAGGCGAAAGGAATGAAGTCATGCGCTCGATGTTATTCAGGGCACAAACAAGTATAGCTTCGAGTCGCATGATATTGTGTTTTACAGGGTTTTTAGTGGCAGCAGACGGTGGGCAGTTGATCTCATTTCTGAGAAAGAACACTGCAGAGGTGTGCTAGATACTTGCCAGCGGGTGTCTAGCTGCAACTGGTATTTCTGTCCAGCCAAGACATGGTTCAAATGGCTCTGAGCACTCTGGGACTTAACTTCTGAGGTCATTAGCCCCTAGAATTAGAAGAACTACTTAAACCTAACTAACCTAAGGACATCACACACATCCATGCCCGAGGCAGGATTCGAACCTGCGACGGTAGCGGTCGCCAAGACATGTTTTACATATTGAAGCGCCAAAGAAACTGGCACAGGCATGCGTATTCATATACAGAGATATGTAAACAGGCGAAACACAGCGCTGCGGTCGGCAACGCCTAAAGAACACAACAAGTGTCTGAAGGAGTTCGGCTACTGCTGCTGCAATGACTGGTTATCAAGATTTAAGTGAATTTGAACGTTAGTCTTCGCACGGGCGATGGGACACAGCATCTCCGAGGTAGCGATGAAGTGGGGATTTTCCCGTACGTCCATTTCATGAGTGTACCGTGAATATCAGGAATCCGGTAAGACATCAAATTCTCAACAACGCTTCGGCCTGAAAAAGATTCTGCAAGAACGGGAGCAACCAGGGCTGAAGAGAATCTTTCAAGGTGAAGGAAGTGCAACCCTTCTTCAAATTACTTCAGATTTCAATGCTGGTCCATCAACAAATGTCAGCGTGTGAATCATTCAACGAAACATCATTGACATGGGCTTATGGAGCGGGAGGCCCACTCGATAATTGCAGGACACAAAGCTTTACGGCACGTCTGGGCCCGTCAACACCGACATGGGACTGTTGATCACTGGAAACATGTTGCCTGGTCTTACGTGTTTCGTTTCGGATTGTATCGAGCGGATGCACGTGCACTGGTGTGGAGATTACCTCCTGAATTCATGGACCCTGCATGTCAGCAGGGGACTATTCAGGCTGGTGGAGACTCTGTAGTGGTGTTCAGCGTATGCAGTTGGAGTGATATGGGACCCCTGCTACGTCTGATCACGTGCATCCATTCATGTCCAATGAGCAATTGCAGTAGGACCATGAAATACCCCACACAGGAACACTCTTCTGAGTATTATTCTGAGTAATATTATTATTAAACCGACAGAACGTGCAGATAAAACCTCAAAGTTGACCTACAGGACGGTTTGCAAAATACGGAAGGAGGGACTCGCAGCCGAGCGCACTGGAATTAAAGTTTTTGACCGGAAGAAGGAGAAGCAAGGTGCTCACAGTCAGTATTCCATTGACGATATGGGTAAATGTATTGTCAGGGAGCAGTCTCTACGTTATTAGTAACAATATATGGAACTACCAACCTTGCGGATACTGCACAAACGGTTTTCACTTAACTGAAGTTCAAAGCTACCAAAGAAACAATTAGTAACGTTTTTTTCAGTCTATGGTACTTAATTTTACAAGGTGCCAAAATTTGGGATACTGCATTAGGATTTTTTGGAAGAACGGAGCATCAGAATCAAAGCTGTCAGTGGTTTTCTTACATGAAACATGAAGTCACACCATTTCACCCCAAACATGTGCTGGAAAAGTGGCTCTGAGCACTATGGGACTTAACATCTGAGGGCATCAGTCCCCTAGAACTTAGAAATACTTAAACCCAACTAACCTACGGACATCACACACATCCATGCCCGAGGCAGGATTCGAACCTGCGACCGTAGCGGTCGTGCGGTTCCAGACTGAAGCGCCTAGAACCGCTCGGCCACACCGGCCGGCTGCTGAAAAAGTGACAGAGTGCGAGGAGTGTTGTCGAATGTGTCAGTCGGCGATGTCTTATGCATGCAGGTGGAGACATCGGTTTCATTAAGGATTCACTTCTCATACATGACCTAAAAACCAAAGCATCTGACAGTCACCTAGAAATGGACCGTGAAGCCTATTCTTCGTTTTCTTAAGGTGAATCACAATTCATCTTTTTGTGTACAAGCAAAATGCTGAAGTAGTTTCTAGATTAACCAAATAAAACTAACTGGCGACAATTATATTATGCTAGTCTAATTTGTAAACTATTGTACGTAATTCCTCTTATTGGCAAACACTCACGTCCGCAATCATTCGGTAACTAACAGCAAAACATTCGGTAACTATGGGAGGGGTGAGATCGTCTTTTTGAAACCTTCTACAAGATGGTGGGAAAAGTAAGTTAATATTATGATAAAAATGACGAGACAAAGGATTATAAATGAAATAAATACAATTAACTGAATAAAAATAATTTATTAAATTCGTTTTAATGAAGAATTGAAAATTAAAATTTTAGGGCACTTGTAGGGATTCAGAACCTATAACTTCCGTCTTGTCACAGGTAAGTCTTTAACAACACACCACTGCTTGAAACAACACTACTGATATCAATGCTCTATAGCATCACGTGAAATATCTACCGTTAATTTCTCGCTATGGCTTTACCCAACCGGAATATTTATAGCTATTCTAAGTATCCAAAATGTTTGATTACAGTAATGTTCAACTAGTGATCTGGCACTGATAAGAGTTTTGAACAAACTTCTCTCTCTGCTACATAAAAACTACAAATGCTCTGATAATCTTCACAGAGTTTACTAGATCGGAACATCAGATTTACATTAGCCATTCGTGTTAGACAGGTGACAGTCGGAAACCGATATCTCATCGGGTTAGCAAAACAGATTCAGGCTAACATGTAAACACGACAGCGAACATCGTATTCTGGTTACGAAACTGGATCTCCGTCTTACGCAATCTTTGTCGCTCGTGAACGTGCTGATGGACAGGCGGCGTGTGACAGCGCTCAGCGTGGAAGAATTCTGGGCTGTTCCTCAGTATTATCATGTTTATCCGGTATCAATACGGCGTTGCTGCCACCGTGGCAAGATTACCACTTCGCTTTGCCGAAAAATACTTCTGCGAAGTCGTAGCTCGAATTACTTACATCTAGCGCACACAGAAGCTCCTTCCTTATAATGTGTGAATACTGCTTGTACGTTTGGTTCCGTTACCTGCAACAAACTTTAACATTTGAATTTCCTCTCGGTAACGTCACGTTCCGCTGTGTTGGGTATATGGGGAAGGGGAAGGCGATTTCGACCTCCCTGCTGGATAGCATTAATAACTACCGGATAACGAGAGGCTGTATTAACACACGCTTCCCGTTCCAGCTTCTCCAGGAAATGTTCTGGAATGCATCTCGGCGAAAAGAAGATGGGGGTGTCAGAACAGAATCCCTCTAGCTTTTCCAGCGCGAGAAACAAACGACAAACTGAGGTAGGTCTAGAGTTCAGGGATTCAAAAAACTCCGTTACTGAAGCTCACCCAGCTTCAGTCGCTACTAATGTTTCACATGTAGCTGACGTCGTTGTCACACCAGCTTCTTGTTCTGCTCCAAACCAGCAGACCGTTGCCAATACCCGTTCCGTGAAAACTGTAACTACTTAGCTGTCTCCTGAATTCTACAAAAGTACTGGTGATGGGACGTACAGTCTTTGTATGGAAGGCTTGGATAAAAGAAATAGGCCGCCAGCATACTGTGGCTCTAGGTAAAACTCCTGTATTTTTCTTTACCAGAACAAAAGAACACTATAATTAATATCGCTTCTGTGGAAAAAGCCAAAACGGAGATTGAATGGAAAACTCCAGACAAGGCTAATTTTTTAGGCAACATTGAAATATTGATGTATAAAAACACAGAAGTTTACATTCTTTCTTCCGTTACTCATAATCTGGGAGTATTCAGAAGAGTAGATATTGACATTCAAGAAGCGAAGATTTTGTAATTCGTGCCATTTATGTTGCCCATAATAGATGTTCACGGGTTTACGAAGACATGGGGTAAAGGTCAGATTGTCAGACTGCAGATCCGCTTGTTAACCTTTGAGTCTCAAACTACAACGAAAGCTCTATCTATCCGTGGAACTAAATGTCCTGTAGATACTTACGTGCAAACTGTCAGGCAGCGTTTTGATTGCCTTCGTTACAAGAACGCCAGTAGATACTGCCTATTCCCGAGGACATGCGTGAAATGTAGTGGGCTTCATTCTTCTGAACCTTGCGCCTCTCCTACTGCTTGCTACCTGTGCACTTTGTGGAGGACAACACCCGTCCACGAATCGGTCCTGCCCTGACTATCATGTAAGTCGACGAGCCCAATAACTAACTATGTTCAGTAACATCGACCTCAGGAGTGCACTAAACATTGCTCGTCTGACAATCTACTTGCCCGTCATCGCAGGACAACATCATTTATTGTTTGCTCCGATATTTGCTGCTCCAACAAATTTTAGCACTCCAGATATGCAAAACCAACGGCTTTAACCGCCTCTGCCCGCCACACGCATGCGGAGTCAACAGTGCGGAAATAGGGAGCGAACTCCGCGGGTGGATGTGCCTCAGCAATCACCGCTCACTGACCTTACCGGCGACCCTGTAATATTTCTGGCTTATTCAGCCATCATATTAGGCTCCAGGAAGCTTTTCCCCGGGGCAGTGGAGATGCAAGAAGCATAGAGATGACGCAATTTGGGATGAGGTACCGGTGACAGATGTTAGATTCGGTACCACTCCCGTGAGAAAGACTGCCTGCATGATGCTGCTGCTCTGTGATTGGGTGCTGTGTTCGGCGGTAGGGCGCCAAAACGTTAAACTTTTGTTGCTATTATTAATTAAACCTGCCACCCAAATTACTTCATTTTTTAAATAAATGTCTCTCAACAGCCAGCTATCAATCAGTCATTTAAAAATTATTGAAATCGAAGTATTACTAGAACAAAAGATTGACGATATTACTGCCGATGCACTTCGGTGGCGTTCGGGCCACGCCTTGCTGGCTTGGCGCGCGAAGTGTGTCGGGCAGTCCGGCTCTCCAGTTCTGGCCGTTCGAGTAGACAGACATGTTGTCTGTTATAGCAGTATTTGTTTCATGCAATTTTATTTACTACAGCTCCGACCGTCGCTAGGTACAGACATGTTGTCTGTAATAGCAGTATTTGATTCATGTAATTTTGTTCTCCAGTTCTGACGGTTCCAGTAGACAGACATGTTGTCTGTGGCAGGATGTATTTCATGTTCTTTTAGCCAGATATAATGACTGTGGAAAGATATGTTCAATACGTTGTGATCAAGAATAGTCTCTCGTGTCTATATCAATAAAAACGTGAGTGGCATCCCAAATGAGTTAGAGTTTATTCGTAGCAGCAGTTCCTTGCGAAGTTAATTTCATCCTCAAGAAAAAAAAAAAAATCCACGACCTGCGTGTTGTTTTCTGCGCTGGGGACATCATCATCATGAAGACAGCAGGTTAGTGAAGTGTACAAGAACTTACGTATTCCACACAGGGCAGTGGAAACAACTACGCACCTCACGTGTACTGCATGCACAGTGGAAATGTGCTTAGTGACATGTCATCTGCAGTAATGCAGAGGAGGTAAAGAAGGATGAAAGTATTAACACAACTCACTTATATTCCTTTTTCTTGCCGTAACCCCCAGACGGAAGCAACCAAACACATTAATGTAAGTGGATGGTCCCAGTACCACAGCCTGCTATAGCCCAGGCAACATTCAACCCCACCTATAAGCCAGAATCACTATCAACCTGGTGCTCACAGATTACTAATTCCTTATGTACAAAATCAACAAGATCCTCTGGTTCACGCTGAACTCATTGATAAAAGTGTGTTATAAGCGATACGGACGTCTGGCATCTCGTAAAAGGCATTCTCTTTCTCCCTAAATTATGAAACCTATAAAAGTATTGCAGCAGAACGCTATATCAGCTAACTCCAGCAGAGGAAGCTAGCAACGAGAATTATTTACTAGCCGGCCTCATACCATTCTGGTATGGTTCTAGTCGCAACAGACTGTTCGCTTCAAAAATTAATTCGTAAAACAGTAGGACCGTTTCTGTGTGGAAGGTGGCGTTGTTATAATCAAATGGTTCAAATGGCTCTGAGCACTTTGGGACTCAACTGCTGTGGTCATCAGTCCCCTAGAACTTAGAACTACTTAAACCTAACTAACCTAAGGACATCACACACACCCATGCCCGAGGCAGGATTCGAACCTGCGACCGTGGCAGCAGCGCGGCTCCGGACTGGAGCGCCTAGAACCGCACGGCCACCGTGGCCGGCGGCGTTGTTATATTGATAAAAAATTTACTACCACATCAGACATACCTGGCCAATGTTAGAAACGATGACACCGAATTAGTTGTGCAAATACATTCTGCTCACACCGCCTTTACAGTTGTATCGCTATATCAAGCTTCCCACCATAGTATTGTGGAAGGCGACTGGTGGTAATCGGTAAATCTGCTTCGGCCTCGCTGCACGCAAGGCAGAGAGTTGAATTCCGATCACATAGCGCAGGGAGGAGGCACGACCGTCAAAAACAGCAGGGTTTTGATAATTATTACTGAAGACAATAACCTAGAAATTGCTAACGATGGAGCTCCTACCATGGTATTTTCCATTTGCGATAACCGTTCTGCAATAGCTGTAACATTTTGTACCCACTGCTTACTGCACTTCCTAGTTGGCGCGTTAAAACAGTTTCCATAGGATCTGATCATCTTCCAGTATAGGTACACATAAATATAAATATTGATAATCCCTAATATGTAGCTGCGGTCGCAGGTTCGAATCCTGCCTCGGGCATGGATGTGTGTGATGTCCTTAGGTTAGTCAGGTTTAAGTAGTTCTAAGTTCTGGGGGACTGATGACCTCAGATGTTAAGTCCCATAGTGCTCAGAGCCATTTGAACCATTTGAACCCAATATGTAACGCCAGTAATACGTGGAAAATTGTGGAAGCTTTAACCAGCGCTGGTGAATTTGCAGCGGAGGTCGGCACTCCTAAGAAAAAATAGTTCATTTTTATGAAGCAGCTTTCAGCTCCTTGGGGGAACCCCGAACGCTTTCGATAAAGCCAAAAGCAGACTTGCTTTGAAAACCTTCAGCCAGAATTCTACTTTGGACAATTTCTTGGAAATGTGTCTAGTAGGTCCACTCCTTAATAAGTGACTGAAAAAAAAAACACTTATGAATTAAATTTTACAATTCACTCAGTAACGCAACGAGTACCACCAGCATTTAGTAAAAAACAAAAGCTTTTACAAACAACCGATTGCCTCCTCTTCGTACTTTCACAGGCTGGAGACAGAAATTTATCGATACACCCATTCCGCCTTATGTGCCTCTCCTAAAACGTCTGCCTCCGGTTGACGGTGACAGACATCAAATCTTGTTTCATCCTTTCTCAAGGAGAACTCAATGGTTCTCTAAAATGACCGACTGACAGCTGTAAAGATGTTTTTTTTTCTGATGATGATATTGAATGTGTTAATATTTGTAGAGGAAAATGGAACATTTGAAGAATTGTGGTGAGAGAAACAGTTGTTAGGCAACAGTATCTGTGTCTGCGATGGCAGCACTGTGCAGTCGTAGAATATTTTATAGCAGTAGTGGATCGCTGCAGTGAGCAGCAGGCGGGGTTCGTTGAGTGTACAAACGCATGTGACTTGCAGATTTATTACGAGGTATTACGAGGAGGAATAGTTTGATAGCACACGGACATAAAAAAAGATTTCTTATTTTTATATTTGAAGGCCCTGGGCCAACTATCCAACTATAGTTAGTTTCTAGCATTATTTTTTAGCTGTTGTTGTTTCTGCCAGTACTTCATTTTGCAGTTGAGAGTCATTATTCGTGAATGTTTCGTTTCCTTTACGCAATGTAGGTCCTGTCAGTTTCTTCTTCCTCTCTTTCAGATCACATTCTTATACTGGACGAGATTACAGTTCGGTTTTTTATGCAGTTACGTTTTTTTTTTAACAGTTCGTACTGAACAAGTCTACTGAGCGTGAAATTGTTGGTTTGCTTATTTATTTGCTTAATCGTTTTTCACACACATAGCATTCCTTTCAATTTCATGTAAGTGATGTGGTATTGAGCTCAGTAACACACTTAGGTTGTCAGTTCACATTCCCAGGTCTGTATTTACGATAACACATACACAAATACAGGCTACTCACTCACATAGCTGCCTTCTATTGATTTTGTTTACTACTCAGTGCCTGCGAACTTCTCCATGGAAGCTAAATAACTACTCTTGTACATTTGTAATGGGTAATGGATGCAGCAAGAGCTCTTAGCGACACGGACGACGTAGCTCATAATTCGAAGTCTGAAAAGTAGGAAGGATTCAAATATGGCCTCTAACAATCGACCGATCGCATTGTCGTCAAATATTGCATATGTTGCACAAACTTTAGACCGAATGGTAAAATTGATACTGGAATGATGGATTGAAAATCATAAATCGATACCTAGGAGTCAAAATGAATTCAGAAAAGGCAAAACGACTTGCTACGGATATCAGTTCAGCCTTCCGGGCGAAATAAATAGTAGTCGCCGTTTTACTTGACGATAAGGGAGCTTAAGATGAAGGGGCATTACTCGCTGATGCTACAGCTTGCATCGACGGATGGCTGTCTAGTAACGGACTGATGGCCTCATCGGAGAACTCGATAATCGCCCCAGTTTACAAATCCATGCTGTTCGCACTACTTTCCGCGGCACGTGTGGAAAGTACGCTGGATTCCTAGGAATGATATTTGACTCTCGGTCAGGATGGGCGCCTCACATTCGGTCTACCAGTACTAAACGTTAACAAGGTTTGAATGTAATTCAACCATATGCCATATGTCATGGGGAGTACATCTCAGTATCTTACGGTCTTTTAGTAGTAGAGACAGCGGAGATGCCATTTAGTATTAGACGCGAAATGTTGTCAGATACATTTTACCTTCAAGGAATCGCTTTCACAGGCATTTCTGTCTTTAAAAGTGGAGACTGCTTTACGGATTATGGATTGCCCCCAAAAGGTGACATAAACTTTTACCCATCAGCTTTGAAAGCTTGTCTCCTTAATACGTTCTGTTCGACATTCTTCGCATTTGGCTGCCAGATTCCGCTCTGCTATTTTGACACGGCCAGTGCTGATGTCAACTGAAGCTTCAATCACCTCTTTCCAGCTCAGTGATCCAATGTATTTATACCGATGGATCCAAAATTCCACAAGATGAGTACGTCGGATGCGAAGCCCTCAGCTGCAAGTCAAGAAAGCCTTCAAACTGCCGGATAGCGCTTCAGTTTATACGGCGGAGAAAATGGCGTTTTTGGAAGCAACCAAGTGTGTTTATTCAGTTGTTTTCTCAGAAATATCGTGTGTGACTACTAGAGCCTCCTTAAAGATATTCAACACCTGAGACGGGATAAAACAACCAAGCGTTATGCACACATAAAAAAAAATCGCATCATCTCGGTTTCCAGAGTTCCGGAACCAGCACAGAAAACTGCTATAGAGTTCAACATGAACATTATTTCCGCCCTTTTCATTGCTCATGAAAACCACACATTGCAAGTTGTACCACAACATAGCGAGACCGTCAGAGGTGGTGGTCCAAATTGCAGTACACACCGGTACCTCTAGTACCCAGTAGCACGTCCTCTTGCATTGATGTATGCTTGTATTCGTCGTGGCACACTATTCACAAGTTCATCAAGGCACTGTTGGTCCAGATTGTCGCATTCCTCAACGGCGATTCGGCGTAGATCTCTCAGAGTGGTTGGTGGGTCAGTCGTCATAAACAGCCCTTTTCAATCTATCCCAGGCACGTTCGATAGGCTTACTGTTTGGAGAACATGCTGGCACTCTATTCGAGCGATGTCATTATCCTGAAGGAAGTCATTCACGAAACGTGCACGATGGGGGCGCGAATTTACGTCCATGAAGACGAATGCCTCGCCAATATGTTACCATATGGTTGCACTGTCAATCGGAGGATGGCATTCACGTGTCGTACAGCCGTTATGGTGCCTTCCACGACCACCAGCGGCGTACGTCGGCCGCACGTAATGCCACCCCAAAAGAGCAGGGAACGTCCTTCTTGCTGCTCTCGCTGGACAGTGTATCTAAGGGGTTCAGACTTGCCAGGTTGTCTTCAAAATCGTCTTCAATGATTGTCTGGTTGAAGGCATAAGCGACACTCATCGGTGAAGAGAACGTGATGCCAATCCAGAGCGGTCCATTCGGCATGTTGTTGGGCCCATCTGTACCGCGCTGCATGGTGTCGTGGTTGCAAAGGTGGACCTCGCCGTACACGTCGGGAGTGAAGTTGCACATCATGCAGCCTATTGAGCTCAGTTTGAGTCGTAACACGACGTCCTGTGGCTGCACGAAAAGCATTATTCAACAGGGTGGCGTTGCTGTCAGAGTTCCTCAGAGCCATAATCCGTAGGTAGCGGTCATCCACTGCAGTAGTAGCCCTTGGGCGGCCTGAGCGAGTTATGTCATCGACAGTTCCTGTCTCTCTCTATCTCCTCCACGTCTGAACAACATAGCTCTGTTTCACTCCGAGACGCCTGGACACTTTCCATGTTGAGAGCCCTACCTGGCACGAAGTAACAATTCGGACGCGATCGAACCGAGGTATTGACCGTCTAGGCATGGTTGAACTACAGAAAACACGAGCCGTGTACCTCTTCCTGGTGGAATGACTGGAACTGGTCGGCCCCCCCCCTCCCCCCTACGTCTAATAGGCGCTGCTCTTGCATGGTTGTTTTCATCTTTGGCCGAATTTAGTGACATCTCTGAACAGTCAAAGCCGACTGTGTCTGTGATACAATATCCACAGTCAACGTCTATATTCAGGAGATCCGGGAACCGAGGTGATGCAAAACTATTTTTGATGTGTGTATGTGTGTATATTAGATGCGGCCTTGAGACATTTTCACATTAAACAGAGGGAACTAATTATCCACTTAGTCTACCCGTATTCCCACGCTGGCATCCGCTATAATGAGGAAGCTGATGTCTTAGCGAAGCAAGCCGCCTCTGAAGGTCTCTCCTTCATGTCGAATTGCCGTATACAGACTAGTTATGTGAGATCGGGAGCTACGTAAAACATATAGCAATTGTTATGTAACTTGTCTCAACAAATGAAGCTTGGTTATTGAAGAATACTCAGTATTGTAGAACACTCAGTATAACATCGTTTATTGAAACTGAACTACACTTCTCGAAATATCACTATATACACACAAAGAAAACAAATAACATGTAGACGGCCATTAATAGCGTCGGTGAGGTCCGTCGGAGCTGGTCCTAGCTCGGCGAGGAACTGGCTGTACTGCTGCTGCACTGTCCTTATACGAAGTGCATTCAAGTTCTAAGGCCTCCGATTTTTTTCTCCGGGCTGGAAAGAGATAGAAACATGTGCATTGTTTTAAAATGAGGCCGCGTTCATTGTCAATACGTCCCAGAGATGGCAGCACCGTACGGCAGATGGAATTTTACCGCCAGCGGCGAGAATGATAACTGTTTTAAATACTTAAAATGGCGACATTTTCCTTACTTGAACAGCGTGCAATCATTCGTTTTCTGAATTTGCGTGGTGTGAAACCATTTGAAATTCATCGACAGTTGAAGGAGACATGTGGTGATGGAGTTCTGGATGTGTCGAAAGTGCGTTCATGGGTGGACAGTTTAATGAAGGCAGAACATCGTGTGACAACAAACAGAAACAACCTCAGGCTCGCACAAACCGGTCTGACGACATGATCGAGAAAGTGGAGAGAATTGTTTTGGGGGATCGCCAAATGACTGCTGAACAGATCGCCTCAGGAGTTGGCATTTCTGTGGGTTCTGTGCACACAATCCTGCATGACGACCTGAAAATGCGAAAAGTGTCATCCATGTGGGTGCCACGAATGCTGACGGACGACCACATGGCTGCCCGTGTGGGATGTTGCCAAGCAATGTTGTCGTGCAACTACGGCATGAATGGGACCTTCTTTTCGTCGGTTGTGACAATGGATGAGACGTGGATGCCATTTTTCAATCCAGAAACAAAGCGCCAGTCAGTTCAATGGAAGCACACTGATTCACCGCCACCAAAAAAATTTCGGGTAACCGCCAGTGCTGAAAAAATGATGGTGTCCATGTTCTGGGACAGCGAGGGCGTAATCCTCACCCATTGCGTTCCAAAGGGCACTACGGTAACAGGTGCATCCTACGAAAATGTTTTGAAGAACAAATTCCTTCTTGCACTGCAACAAAAGCGTCTGGGAAGGGCTGCACGTGTGCTGTTTCACCAAGACAACGCACCCGCACATCGAGCTAACGTTACGCAACAGTTTCTTCGTGATAACAACTTTGAAGTGATTTCTCATGCTCCCTACTCACCTGACCTGGCTCCTAGTGACTTTTGGCTTTTTCCAACAATGAAAGACACTCTCCGTGGCCGCACATTCTCCAGCCGTGCTGCTATTGCCTCAGCGATTTTCCAGTGGTCAAAACCGACTCCTAAAGAAGCCTTCGCCTCTGCTATGGAATCATGGCGTCAGTGTTGTGAAAAATGTGTACGTCTGCAGGGCGATTACGTCGAGAAGTAACGCCAGTTTCATCGATTTCGGGTGAGTAGTTAATTAGAAAAAAAAAATCGGAGGCCTTAGAACTTGAATGCACCTCGTAAAGCCGGCGGAGGTCGGCGGAGTACTCCAACTTTCCCTGTATCTGTGAGGCGACCTCTGCAGAAAAAGGTTCGCATTAGTCTCTAGCAAGTTCTGTTTATTTTGAAGAACTGTTTTCCTCTTGTTTGCGCCTGCAAGTGCTTGTGTATGTTATATGGTACACAGGGGTGTCTTGAGTGTAGTCTGCCTGGAAGGGGCCGTCTGTGGCAGACGTAACAGTTATTTTACGGTGTTACAACCACGAATTAATTCTCGTCGTGGTTTATGGGAACACATTTGGACTGATCAATGACACCTACCATCATTAGACTCCGCATCGACCTTGCATCGTTTCCTGTGCACCTACATCGAACAAACATTTACAGTTCTCCTGCATGTGGGTGTAGTTCTGAAATGGAAGCTGATGTAAACGATGTCTGAAACGGTAGGGGTTTTTGTAGACGTTGCTGAATATGGAATACCACCGCCCTTAGTCTAATTCTTTTATTTTGTTCGTCCAAGACATTCGACTTCATACTAGTCTATTAACGTGGAAAATTTTGTGATTTTGAGGTGACTATGTGTAAGGGTCTACCAGAGTAATAATACATTAACAACCTACGTTCTGAATCATTTTATTTTATTATATGCGTTTACACAAATGTAAACAAATCTGGTTATTTGGCTCTGAGCACTATGGGACTCAACATCTTAGGTCATAAGTCCTCTAGAACTTAGAACTACTTAAACCTAACTAACCTAAGGACATCACACACACCCATGCCCGAGGCAGGATTCGAACCTGCGACCGTAGCAGTCCCGCGGTTCCGGACTGCAGCGCCAGAACCGCTAGACCACCGCGGCCGGCTTCTGGTTATTTAATACAGCCTAGACACACATGTTAAATACGGCCATGTAAATAATGCCGTATAGCCAAAAGCACGTTTTACAACGCTATTCAATTTGTGAAACACTTTGACTGATGCAAATGATTAATATTTCCTGCTAAGATGAAGGTAATGATTAAAAATTCGTTTGTGCCCTTTAATATCATCGCACAGGCTTTGCTAATGAAATGCTAGGTGATGTTTTTTTCTTTTTCTTTATTGTGATTTCATTCCCCTGCCCCATATGGAAACAGGAATAAAATGTTACATATGTGAGGCGATAAAAAAGGGGAACATAAAACAGAGTAAGGGGAGATAATGGAGGTAAAAATACACTGACATGGAAACGTTCATGGGGGGACAATTAAGAAAGTCACCAGAAAGTTAAAAAAAAAAAGCACAAAGAAGACACTGAATGCACATGCACATGTTAAAAGTCGGCCACAGTATTTAAAACACTCCAGAACAACACACTTAAAACCCACTTGGAGCACACACGATGAAGAATAAATCTTCTACGTGGGACCTGCCGAGGGAGAGGTCGGAGAGGATGGGAGAGGAGGCGAAAGCAAGGGGCAGCAGGGGAGGCGGCGGGATGAAGAGAGTAGGGGCGTCAGCGGGAACAGTATGAGGCAGGAGGCACGAGGGGCAGGAGATGAAGTGGGAAGACAAGGCAGGAGGGAGTGCAGAGACACTGAGAGGGGGCACAAGAGAGGGAGGGGGAGTAGGAGGGGGAAGCCACTCAGCAGAAGGGAGAGGGAGAAGAGGGAGCCCTGAGGAAGAGGCAGAAAGATGGGGTCAGAGTTGGTAGGAAGGGTAGATGTCAGGGCGAAGCTCATCATCCGGGAGGGGTAGATGGTGGAAGTTGCGTTGGGAAAGGAGGTGGAGGGTGTGGAGATGGAGAGAGGGTGGGACACAACGGTAAAGGCGCGGCAACGGGTCGGGGGTGAAGAGGAAGGGAAACACCAGGGGGTGAGGGGGATCAATGGGGCGGACAATATGTAGTGTGCGGATGTGTTCAAGGAAAAGGGGAAGGTGGGCGAAACGTGCTAGGCGGTAATCTACAGTAGATGTAGAAATTCAGTGCACACTTTGCACATTGGGCTGTAGATCCGAAATGAGCTCGGATCAGACACGAAACTAAAGACATCTTATTGCTAGATAAAGCACACCCATTATAACTTTCTTCAACGTATTTTATCTTTACTTTTAGATAACGCCAGCAAAACTGAGGCTGTCTGCGCACCTGTAGAGTGCCGTACGTAATGCGCTGTCCTCTCTGGTCAGTTTTCAAATCTGCATGCGGCCGTCGCAGTGAATGAAGCGCTGCCCGGTGTGGAGGTCCCCGCCACAGGGCGAACTACAGCCGCAGCACAACAGCACAGCGCGAGGCGCTGAATAATGCAGGCGGCGCGGCCGGCGCAGTTGGCCGCCTCGGGCGCTGCTGTCGGAAAACTATCCGGCTGGCCCCGCCCCCCAGCCCCGAAGCGCCACCGAACTGCACGTACTCTCGACTAGCGGGACACACGCCCGGAATTGGGAGAGCAAAGTTTGTCTGTGAGTCCAACTCGCACAGAGTTGGGATTTGGCAGCCACTGTCTGGCTTTGTGTTACAAACCCGTCTCGTTGTCAAAGCGATATGATAACAGTCCACGTTTTCTGTTACCAACAACCAATAAAACGTAGTAGTTTTGAGAATTTCCGTCTACAATACATGATCACTTGTTGTCTTTTGAACACTTCAGATACAAAACTACAATTTTTCTTGAAAGTAAATCGTGGAAACTGCAAATCTCTAGGTAATAAAATCTGTTTTCTATATATGGCACCGCATTTACACATCAGTTAAATTATGGATGTGTTGAGTCAACTCTGACATGGGTAAAAATTCTCGAAGTCGATGGACATAGACGTCACTGAACCGATATTTGTTTAAGAAATAACAACAGTGATCAACTTTGTACATAGCTGCTAAGGTTCAGTGACCGTGTCAGATTGTTATTGGAACAAATAAGCCCTCGGTCACAAATATTAAGACATAATTGACCAGGTTTCGACGCTACTATGAGCGTCATCTTCAGAATGAGACTAACTGTTCTAAAACATATTAGGTATATAATACATTAATAAAATTAAAGTTTGTACTTACTGGAAAAGGTGCAGTACTTACAAGTCACATATTAAAAAAGATCTAAGTCGGAAAGGCGACGTCATGAATAGTAAGATGGCGAGCCCCTAAGGGCTGCTCGTACTTTAGTGAACAAGGATTGCAACAAGACTGAGGTGCCCACGTTAGAAAGTGTGGGCAAGTAAACATGGTGTTGCTACGAGCGCCATCTACTAGCCGCAGAAACAACTAGGCTACTGTACATTCAAAATTAGGCACATGAAATTCCGATGCAGCTGATTGAGGCATAACGTAAGCACTAATAATAATAGGATGAAACTACATATTTATCCGATTTAAACTGAGATACATTTTGTAAGGTAAAGAAAAAAAACTGTTTTCAGAAGGCGGAGAGAGCTTAATTGGACGCTGGACTGCCTAAGTGAAATATGTCTGGGTGGTGAGGTGGGAAAGGGGTGGGGACAGAAGACATCAGAGTTTGGTTTCACACTGCACTGTGGAGTAAATGTAATATGCTGTCCAGGACAGCATTAAAACGTGTGTGCATCGACTGTAAGTTTTCTATAATAACGCTTGATGATTCTGCATGCAATCTAAAATAACACGTCTTCTCTTTTAAGATGATGCTACGTTTTTAATAGGATCCGAATGGCGATGATTTTTCTAGCCATTAACATTCTGTGAGAAAGGTAATTGGTGGCGAACATAAATAGATTTTGAGCCACTGATCAAAGTTTGCTGCTTTACAACACAATTTTGCTGCTTCCGTGATAAATACAGGGACCAGTGCAACGTGTGGAGCATGATGGCTCCCAATTGGACGATAGTTCCGGTCGAAGTAAATTCAAACTTCACTAACACCATAAGAAAACCACGCCGTGATTGTGTTCGCAGGTGCTGCAAGTGCCATTAGCATTCCGACATGTGGGTGGCCGGACATCAGGAACTGCGCACGTGCAGACCCACGAGTTCCTACACGAAAGGTACGACACGTGATTACATTAATTATTATATCTTAAGGATTAGATATCAGTTACTACGAGGCTGTGCTGAAAATTAATGCCGAGCGGTTCTAGGCACTACAGTCTGGAACTGCGCGACCGCTACGGTCGCAGGTTCGAATCCTGCTTCGAGCATGGATGTGTGTGATATCCTTAGGTTAGTTAGGTTAAGTAGTTCTAAGTTCTAGCCGGCCGCGGTGGTCTAGCGGTTCTAGGCGCTCAGTCCGGAACCGCGCGACTGCTACGGTCGCAGGTTCGAATCCTGCCTTGGGCATGGATGTGTGTGATGTCCTTAGGTTAGTTAGGTTTAAGTAGTTCTAAGTTCTAGGGGACTGATGACCTTATATGTTAAGTCCCATAGTGCTCAGAGCCATTTGAACCATTTTTCTAAGTTCTAGGGGACTGATGACCTCAGCAGTTAAGTCCCATACTGCTTAGAGCCATTTGAACCATTTTTTTTTAAATTAATGACTCTGAATATCGCATTCTCTGCTCAATGTTGGTTTGGGTATTATATGTTATGATTATTACTCAGTTGACTTTCCCGCTTCGTTGACGCAAGTTGCAACCGTCTCCCGTTACAGGTCTCCGAATTGTAGCATGTAAGATGGCGGTTCGTAGCATGGTACTGTCGGTGCGTAAGGAACAGCTTTCTGTAACCCAATTTCGAATTAAAAGAATGCAAACACACTTCTTCAGTTTCATAGTGCCAGAAGACACGCGACAGCTGCGAGTGCTGCGAAGTTGGACAACAATCCGACACTTTCGGTTCACTGTGATCGTTCATCTTCCGTAGAGTTCTGAGTTGGCTCTATCCAATTTTCACATGTTTCCAAACCTTAAAGAGCATCTTCTAGGATTTCACTTCCACGTTGATGAAATAGTGCAAGCAGATTGTAACAGGCAAAGCTTAATATTGTTACATTTTGTCTAACGTTCCAGCAGCTCTGGCAACACATTTTCCATGATGGTGTGATATCTTCACGCGTTGAGGGAGAATGGAGCAAAGTACGGTCCGGTCAAGCACACACGAATACTGAATTGCTGTTGATGAGTACGAGGTTGTGCACCTAGTGGATTCACATGCGCCCAAACACGCAAAATGTGGATGCTGAAACAGCTGGCAGTGTGCAACACCTCAGTCACAAAGATGTGCAGGGCAGTCTGTTTTAGAAAGCATTGTGCGAACTGCACGTGGGATGCAGAAAACCTTCAGATGCTGGTACTGCCAAACACGAACACGGATAGTGGAGAGGATGAAGCTGCTGGTTATGTAACACATTTCACAAGGATGTTTTAAATTCGTCGTATCCTTGTAGACGAAGTGTTCACGACATGTTGCAGAATCTCGTCTCTCATTTCAGGATTTCACATGTTGCATTTCGACCTCTACCACACATACTTGCACAGAAAGTGCAGGCGATGCAGACGTCCGAGTGTTTGGTGTTGTGGAAACTGTTCATTGGGAAAGTGATGTCGATACCCTGTCACTGCAACTCGTCCATCATTCTCAGGTCCTCAGGGGCTCAGCATTCGTTTGCTGAGTGCTGCTGAGTAGGTGATTCGCGAACCTGGGGTTCCTGAGTTGGGCACTGCTAAGCGCCACCAGTCCCCTATTACAGTTAGCTCTTGATATGCTGCAGCAACCACTCTATGGCGTGGCGGGAGAAGGTTGTTTGTCACAGGGAATGGGGATCTTGCTTGGCAAATGGTTCAAATGGCTCTGAGAACTATGGGACTTAACATCTGTGGTCATCAGTCCCTAGAACTTAGAACTACTTAAACCTAACTAACCTAAGGACATCACACACACCCATGCCCGAGGCAGGGTTCGAACCTGCGACCTTAGCAGTCGCGCGGTTCCGGACTGCGCACCTACAACCGCTAGACCACCGCGGCCGGCGGGATCGTGCTTGAACGCTCGTATCGTGAGGATGGTAAAATCCTTTATAAAAAAACCTCTCCCCCTCAAAATGTGCAGTGCGCCGATATGCATGGCTGTCAAAGTTTCCATTAAGCGTATTTGCTAGTACTAACAACTAAAGATTTTCTCCATCGCGAGTGCGGATCGCACAATGATTTCTACAACAGACTGCCGTACCCTCCTGTGTGGCTGAGGTCCTGCACACCGCCAATTCTGTTCAACATCCACATATCACATGTTTGGGTGCATGTGAATCGACTAGGACTCAACTTCGTACTTACCAACATCGATTCTGTGTTCATGTATGCCAGCATTCTCTATTCCGCCCCAACGCATGGAGATATCACACCTTCATAGAAAATCTGTTGCCGGAGGTGCTGGAGGATGAACCCCTGAGCGTTAGAAAAAGGAAATAATGCTTGTTACATCCTGCTTGCACTACTTCATCACCATGGAACCTCAACCTCTCGGGAAATTCCCGAAACTCAGTTGTATAAGGCTTACTTAGGCACACGGCTCGGCCTAGGTGGACTTTTATTTCCCTAGCTGCTCATGGAACCGTGATGGAGCCTTCGAGATCGGGATCGGGTAACCAGTCCTTATGACTCAGTAAATGATGACAGAACGCATATTGTTTGTCAGAATGCGTTTATCGATACTGCCTTCTTTTCTTTTAACTATTATAACGTTTCCCTATTTTAGGTACAGAAAGATATAGAAGATATTACTGGAACGTTGAAATCTGTCAAACACTAGAGCAGTGGAACCTCGTTGGTCGAAATGTCTAGTTTCCTGCATGTGAAAAACGTCCAGAAATCCAGAAAGCTCAATGCCTCGGGGAGTAGGCAACTGAAACTTACCTGCACAGACTTTGAATAAGAGGAAAGCTGTTATGACTTGCAAGGATCTGGCTGACGTTCCTCAAGAAGAATGATGAGTGCTCCCAGAAAGGCATTCTGGACGTGCAAAATATTTTGAAAACGGTGGATGGCGACGTCAAATCAAAATCTTTCACACTTCCTTTTAACAGCACCAAACTTCAGGAGCATTTCAAGGCAGGTTTCCTTCGCCTGAGCATATGGCCTCATTTCCTGAACCCAAAGTGCTGTTTAAATGCCAGCACATTGCGCGCATTGCTCTTGGTTGTAAGGGAGAAGCTGCTTGCAGCAAATGTGGTAAAGCCACCTAAAATGGAGTTGATTGTTCCTCTCCTGCAAAGTGTGTCGGCAGCTCTGGGTATCACCTTGTCTGGAATAGAAACTGCAGTGCCTTCGTTTGAGGAGCATATGGTGAAGCCAAAAAGATATACAGAAAATGCAGCCAGCTACGTTCGCTGCCTCTTTGTTTCCGTTCTCAAAACAGCCCGTCGAGAAAACTGATGAAACTATTCAAACGGAGGGTGCTAATCTCAGCACTAGTGTCTGAATTTGTCAATGACTCCTGCTGCTAGAGTTAATTAAGAGCCTGTCACTTCCCCCAGCACATTAGGAAAAACCTGCCCCTCCAAAGTTCCAGTCACGTCAACCATCCAGCACTGTCACTACCACTTCCACAGTCGTGGCTCTGAATCCTCCTCAGAGCAAGAAATCTTAGTGAAAGGTGAAAAATCGTCCACTGACGGTAACAAGAAGTACACGATCCGATGAAATCGATGTCATCCTCTCTGACCTCTCTTTCGAAACATCTTCATAGGTGATGGATGTCGGTGTCAGACGGGGGCAATCATCTCGCCACAAGACTTTGTCTCCATCCATTGCAGGCTCCTTCTTGGCAGACACTACTACCTCCACGATAGTTGTCTCCTATCCCACATTGGATCATTAAAATTTTAAGGACACATCTGGAGGAACTCAAACTCCTAACAAAGGTGCGCCCACTGTGCATTTGTTTACAGGAAATGCATTTTAAAATGTCTGATGCCCTTTACTGCCAGTTTATGCGCTCTATCGCAAGGATTGACCTGACTGGGGTAAAGGCCAAGGGAGGGTCACATCGCTTGTCAATAGTGTGAACTCCTCTCCTCTGCTCGCCACCTGGCTACTGATTTGCAAGCAGTTGCTGTTGAAATTCATGTGTGTCAGGGTATCACCGCTTGCTCACTGTATCTGCCTCCGCAAGATGCAGCAGAGGCCTTCACAGATGTAATGGAACAACTTCCACAACGATTTCTCCCACTGGGGCACCTCAGTAACCATCATATCTTGTCTATCTCGAATTCTGTTTGCCATTGGTGTCGTGATTTGGACAGCCTTATGATGTCTCACGAGCTGTGCGTCCTAAACACAGGCACTCCCACTAACTTCTGTGCTACTACTGATCAGCCACCGACTCTTTCTTCTCTCCAACGCCTGCAGTCTCCATTCAGGGGGATGTTGCTGACGGCCTTTATTCCAGTGAAACTTCCTACTCCGCATTCACCTACTGAACGGAGCACTACCTGAAGAGAAACCAGGAATATTGGTGGACATCACCGCTAACTGGACGTTGTTCACCCGGCTGGCTGTGTTTGAACACTGTGGACCAAATTACACGAGTGATCCAACATGCCACTGACTTATCCATGCCAATCCTCAGGTCATCTCAGGAGGCAATCTGTTTCTTGGTGGTGGTGGCCGCGCGGGATTAGCCGAGCGGTCTGAGGCGCTGCAGTCATGGACCGTGGGGCTGGTCCCTGCGGAGGTTCGAGTCCTCCCTCGGGCATGGGTGTGTGTCCTTAGGATACTTTAGGTTAAGTAATGTGTAAGCTTAGGGACTGATGACCTTAGCAGTTAAGTCCCATAAGATTTCACACACGTTTCAACATTTGATTCTTGGTGGGGCGGTGAGTGCCGCTCAGCAATCCAGGACAGACTTGTCGCTCTCTGACGGTTTAAGCACCATCCAACACCAGAGAACCTCACAGCATTTCAGGTCACAAGTGCGAAGGCTCAATGCGTGATCACAGAGAGTAAGAAAAAGTCACGACAAGCGTTACTGAACTCCATCAACCGTTCCACTTGTTCAACAAAAATATAGGAAGCCATCTGGATTTCCGGTAACCAAGTCTTTTAACAATAGCAGCAGTGCTGAAAGATTGGAGTCTCTAAACAAGGCCCAAATACATTGGTCAGACGATGACACAGCATTTTGCAACAGATACTGCCGATGCCAGCCAGGATCCAGCGTTTTGCCGCCACCGTGTGACTACAGGATCGGTCAGATGGAACTTCAGATCATACAACTCTGTCTTACAACCGCCTTTCCTCCATGTGGGAGCTGGAATTGGTACTGCATCCAGACATGACCAAATCTGGTGCTGCATGCTTCGACATTTGCAGTAGCGTCAACAGGAAATATTACTCGAATGTTGTAATCTTATATGGTAGACAGACAGCATTCACAACTCGTAGAGAGAGGTAATTCAAACTAGCAAAGGACTGCCCATGTCCCCACAGTTATCAGAGCTTCCCCTTAACGAGCTGTGTAGAAGAAACGACCTTGGGGTGAATGGTTAACCGTCATCTGGTCTGGTTGTTAGGGACCAGACAGCTCCTTACCCACTATATGCGTGGATTCCAGAGATTTCGTTCCACTGCTGACAACCTGACCCTGCTAGGAGCGGCTATTCAGCAGGCTTTCTTATGTAAAAATCACTATGTTGGAATATGCTTTCATATCAGCATGGCATACGATACTACTAGGAGATACAGCAACACAATGGGGCTTTCGTGGCCATCTCGCCATCTTTATCCAGTCCTTCTTCTTTCAGCAGTTTTGTAGGTTCCAACTTGATGACACGCTGTCACATCATTTTGAGCAGTAGTATGGTGTCCATTACGGCAGGGTTTTAGGTGTTATCCTCTTTGTTATAGCCATAAACAGTATCACGTCAGGAATCCCATACAATGCCCCTTATTTATGAACAATTTTACCATTTCCACTCCCTCTCCAGTGTTGCAGCAGAGGCCCGTCGGATGCATCTCGCTGTGCAGATGTTAGAGGAGTGTGCTGAGAAGATATGTTTTCAGACTTCCACAGGTAAGTGTGCGTGTGCATACATTTTAGTTGTTCTCGTCATATTTTTAATTTAACTGACTTGCATATGCGGGTCACAATTTACGATTAAAGACTCAGTGAGGTTACTGGGCTTCATTCTTTCATGATTACCACACCTGGGAGACCTGAAAGCCACAACTCAGAAGGCACTGAATATCTTATGCCTCAGGCCTTGGAGAGAACACATGGCGCGGTTGCTCGACTTCTGTGGTTTCGCAGCTAGAATATGGATGTACAGTGTACTGGTCAACGAGGCCTTCCTATATAAAGATTATTGACGTTATCCACCACGAGGATATCAGGCTGTCAAGGGTGCTTACTGGACGAGCCCAATACCAGGTCTGTACTGAGGCTGGTGAACCACCACTCGCCACACATCGTCAACTCCTCATGGCGCATCAGGCATGTAAGTTCCTCGCAGCTCTGACTTCGTCTACATACCGCACGTATTTTCTCCAGTTGTTCACAATCGACATGGTCATTTGGGATCTGCGTTCGGCATTTTATGGAGTACTTGGTATGGAGAATATACAACTCCAGGTCCAGGGTTTTAAACGCCTGCAACAATGTTTACTCTAGAGACCCAGATTAATTTTAGATCTGGTGTAGTACGAGAGATACTGTACTACTGCATTTGTTTTAAAACATTTTATGAATTTGTGACTCTCTTAGTTGCTCTATTCTTTCCCCAGATTGTGTCTTCAAGGTCCAACCACCTTACGACTTTACAGTCTTTGACGCAGAATTTTATACCTTCTCGAGGGCACTGGAGCAGCTGAGATGTGATTCAGGTGCTAAATTCCTTGTCTGTTCCGATCCTCCAAGTGCCCTTAACTCTCCACAATTCTAGAATATCCACGATACCTTCCTTCAGCTACAACCTCTGGGAAAGGAGGTGTCAATCTGCTGAGTAATGGGGCACAGGGCTGTTGTGGGGAATGAAGGGGCAGATGTAGCAGCCAAAGAGGCATGTCATGATTCTCAGTCATTTCAGTGTGCCATCCTCCTGCATGCTATCTCCTCGCTGTTGAGGTACAGAGGCATGCGCCAATGTGAAGATGAGTGGCTGGAAGTAAAATACTGAATCTAGTAAAGCCGCTACGCTACCTTGATTTTAAATGATTTTGAAATTTACTGTACACTTAAAAGCGAAGTTGTTAACTGTATTTTCTTCTTGAAAGTCTAAGATGTAAGCAAGCCAAACTGATTCTTATGCTATGTTCCGACAGCCACATTCGAACTGTCTGATGTAATTACGAGGGTTATTCGAAAAGTAAGGAACGATCGGTCGCAAAATGGAAAATACAGTGAAAATCTGATGAAAGTTTGCACAGATATGTTGGGCACTGTGTCTAGTACGCCCGTAGATCGCATCATGACGCTCTTCTCAGTTCTGAGCTCACAGTGACAACGTAAAGATGGCCCGAAATTAGCGTCTCCTGCCAAGTATGAGGGCCTGGCGAAAGATTTCGCCTGAAGCTATGTAATCCACATAACATCACTGTCATGCGGTTCGTTCTACACGACTATTCTCGGCCGCTCTCTTCAGGGGCAATATAGATGCTCCTGCAGCGTTTTCGATGGGAAGTGTTTCATCGCCCACAATACAGCCCATAATTGGCTACCCCTCAGGTTCATCTCTGCTCAAATGAACCACTGGCTATGAAGACAAAATTTTGAGGCAGACAACGAGCTGCAGTGCAGAGTAGAAAAATTGTCGAAAACCACTGGCTGCTGGTTTCTACAACGAGAGAATTGAAAAGTTGGTACAACGCTACGTCAGATGTCTAAGTCTGAGCGGTGTCTGTGTAGAGAAGTAGCTGGAAGATGTAGCTAACCGTTGCAAATAAAACAGTTTTTATTTTCACTGTGGTTTCCATTTCACGACCTATCATTCGTTACTTTCCGAATAGCCCTCGTAATTACTGAAAGTTGTTAACTGAACTATGTAAATTAAGTTTGTAAAATTTAAATCAGCAAATGGATTAACAAAGGTGACCAACGCACAGACCCTTGAACTTGCAGTTTAAATGAACTTCATTGTTAGTACTGAGTTCTGAAACATTATAGTCTTTGAAAATATTATTACTATTCTGAGGACTGTAATTTTCATGCAATTTATTATTCATGCAAGTTATTGTTTGCAATAAATGACAATGGAATGAGGACGGACTGGTGATGTAATGATCAAATAAATGTCTTATTACTGTTATTAGTAAACTGTTACGTTCAGTTTATATGTTCTTTCACTTCGACCGGTTGTGACCGTTATTGCATCTCTTGCCCTGATGCCAACTACAGATGGCAGTTGTTCTGAACACTTGCAGAATATTTCATCGGGTTCTTGGAGAAAATACTTAAGAGGTGCATTCAAGTTCTAAGGACTCCGATTTTTTTTATAATTAACTACTCACCCAAAATCGATGAAACTGGCGTTACTTCTCGACGTAATCGCCCAGCAGACGTACACATTTTTCACAACACTGACGCCATGATTCCGTGGCAGCGGCGAAGGCTTCTTTAGGAGTCTGTTTTGACCACTGGAAAATCGCTGAGGCAATAGCAGCACAGCTGGTGAATGTGCGGCCACGGAGAGTGTTTCATTGTTGGATAAAGCCAAAAGTCACTAGGAGCCAGGTCAGGTGAGTAGGGAGCATGAGGAATCACTTCAAAGTTGTTATCACGAAGAGACTGTTGCGTAACGTTAGCTCGATGTGCAGGTGCGTTGTCTTGGTGAAACAGCACACGCGCAGCCCTTCCCGGACGTTTTTGTTGCAGTGCAGGAAGGAATTTGTTCTTCAAAACATTTTCGTAGGATGCACCTGTTACCGTAGTGCCCTTTGAAACGCAATGGGTAAGGATTACGCCCTCGCTGTCCCAGAACATGGACACCATCATTTTTTCAGCACTGGCGGTTACCCGAAATTTTTTTGGTGGCGGTGAATCTGTGTGCTTCCATTGAGCTGACTGGCGCTTTGTTTCTGGATTGAAAAATGGCATCCACGTCTCATCCATTGTCACAACCGACGAAAAAAAAGTCCCATTCATGCTGTCGTTGTGCGTCAACATTGCTTGGCAACATGCCACACGGGCAGCCGTGTGGTCGTCTGTCAGCATCTGTGGCATCCACCTGGATGATACTTTTCGCATTTTCAGGTCGTCATGCAGGATTGTGTGCACAGAACTCACAGAAATGCCAACTCTGGAGGCGATCCCCCAAAACAATTCACTTTCTCGATCGTGTCGTCGGACCGGCTTGTGCGAGCCTGAGGTTGTTTCGGTTTGTTGACACACAATGTTCTGCCTTCATTAAACTCATCCATAACTCCATCACCTCATGTCTCCTTCAACTGTCGATGAATTTCAATTGGTTTCACACCACGCAAATTCAGAAAACGAGTGATTGCACGCTGTTCAAGTAAGGAAAACGTCGCCATTTTAAGTGTTTAAAACAGTTCTCATTCTCGCCGCTGGCAGTAAAATTCCATCTGCCGTACGGTGCTGCCATCTCTGGGACGTATTGACAATGAACGCGGCCTCATTTTAAAACAATGCGCATGTTTCTATCTCTTTTCAGTCCGGAGAAAAAAAATCGGAGGCCTTAGAACTTGATGCACCTGGTAACTCATGGAAACTTGTTATTTAAACCGTTGTAATTATGATGTTACAATGTGGAATGCTTGTAACAATAAATATCCTCTGCACTCGTTGCACTCGTGCAACTGTGTTTTACATGAACCTTTACGTATGTGCAATGTGAAATCAGTCATTTTTTGAATGTGATATGATTTATTATATCATTAACTAGTAACCGATCTACTGCAGGCCGTTTCAGTCTGTTGCTTTACCTGTATGTGTCTTGTTCTTTATTATTTCGTATTCCCTTTTCCACAGGAAAACCTCCATTCATGTAAGTACCACAGCTTTCCGTGGAGAAATGGTAGCATATCTTTTTAGAGTTGAACATAACTACAGTCTATTTCTAATACTAGTGGTAATAACGTGCCATAAAACTGAACTGAGCAGTTACAATGTTGCAGCTATTGGTAATGCTAGGACTAGGCTTTATTTTATATTTACAGATGTTAGAATATGTACTGTTACATGGTATCAGATAAGCATGGAGTAGGGATGTACAGTTAGTCACATGTCTATTTTATTTACAACAAACACTAATAGAAATAGTGAACAATACGAAACAACGAACTTTAGAAGAATTCGCCTGTCTATCGGAAACTTACATGTAGCTTAATACCTAGAATGCTGTACAATATATTATATAACAATCACTCACGTGTGTATTATGAATATAGAATTACATTCGTACATTCACTCCATTTCACATCGAAATATAGAAAAAAAGTATTACACGGAATCTTGAGATATCACCTATCCTACGCACGTGCGAAACGTAAATGCAAACGCAGGCGTCCCTCAACCTACGTAGACGTCGGGCTACGCTATCAGTCAGTCTGTCTCTATCTGAAAAAATATTACAGAAGCAACACGATTACTCTCAGTTTTCTGTTCTGTCTCCATCTCCGACCGCACATTATGGCACGCAACACTTCGGTAGGTCACGGGTTAAATCCCTCGTCTAGTATCGGTCGCTCCAACCATTCGATAAAGTGAAGCAAATCTGAATTTACTATCTGATGGTTAGAAGTTCCTTTGGAAAAATATTTAAAAGTTCAAATGCAGACTTAGGGGTGTGTGATGAAACACATCGAATTTACCTTGTTCAATCAGTGTTTTGCTGAAGAACGCATAAAATCAGTACCACGCGAGTGCTTTGAAACAGATGTATCGTTTCAAGCTCTAGCTGCATTCGCTTTTTGTGATGAACACGTGGCCACAATATCTACTTTTCCTCCCGGAACAATTGGATGTACCGTACCTTAACAATGCAGCCTAATTAGTAATCAGCAGTAGCTGGAAAGAATGAAATACGTCAGCGGCAGATTATTAAGTACAACAGATCATTGGTCTTAGTGGGACCGCGCAATGAATAAGACTGTACAATTTTCGTGGGAAAAGAAAGATATTATAGAATATTGGGTCTATCTGAAACTGTACAAAGTTTCAGAAACTGTTTAATAATAACGAAATTGGAGAAGAAGTAATTAGATAACAGCCGATCATGATATAGTTTAGATGCTATATATATAACACACACACACACACACACACACATATATATATATATATATATATATATATATATATATATATATATATATAGTCTTTCTCTAGCGCAAAATAGCAATCTGCAAGACGTGGTTTTGCTGAGAGTGACAACAATATCGCCCAGCGACGGAGAACAGATTTTCCACTAGGGCAAACGGGAGCCGTGTTGAAATAATTCCTCATTAGTATGTACATATTCTGGATCTACTGACATGGTGTGTAATGAAAATTTGTGTTTCAAGTGGCGTATTTGCATTTGTCATGCGCCTACACGAATCAATAAGGTCGGAATCGAACGGACTGCTGTGGCAGTGGAATCTTCATTACTACATGCACTGAGCAGAAGTGGCGGGAGAGTGGAACTGTGTCATGTGAAGGATCCCAGTAGATGACCCTCTAAAAGAAATGGACGTATGCCTGGAGCACGTATCTCTTGAAAAAAAAAAAAAAAAAAAAAAAAAAAAAAAAAAAAAAAAAAAAAAAAAAAAAAAAAAAAAAAAAGAGAAAAGACCTGAAGAGCTCTACAACCGCAGGACAGAAAAAGGAAGATGATTAAAAATGAAAAAAAAATCTCAAAGAATATGTAAACGTGTTTTTGTAGAAAGGTGTTTCGTACCAGGTAAAGAGATTTTGTATAGAATAATCAATTCCCAGACGGTAGAGGCGAGAATCTGTGGAAATGAGGGGTAGCAGCAGGTCACTGATACGTGTGGCATGCACCTAGAATCAATAATTCTTTAATGGAAACAGTAGCACAGAATATAGAGTATAATGTGTATAGAAAAAGTATTTCTCACGTAACTGTACCACGTTAACAATAATATCAGCAGTAGCGGGAAGGAATGAAACACGCCATCGGCATATTATTAACTACAAAAGGTCATTGGTCACGCTGGCAGCGTACAGTGAGTGAGACTGCACGATTTTCCTGAGGAAAGAGAGATTTTGGAGAATACTGGGTCGGTATAAAACTTGGGAATTAACTTAAAAGAACGTTTGCTTTATTAATGTATTAATTTAGCAGTTGTATTGTTGTGAAAGAAGAAACCAATATTAGTTTTCAACAGCAGTTCCATTTATTTTTGAAAGAGCACGACATTATGCATCTCCACATCTGGTGACAGGTTTCATTTCAGGTACTGTTCGTTGAACAGAATGTGTTAGGTAAAAATTGTTCTTTGAGGGATCTGTTGCACAAGAAAGAAGAGTGTGATTATCTGATCGCTATTTTTACATTACCGTTGCCTAATGGCGTCAGTGGCTCAGTATTCGTTTGCTGAGTACGGGCTGGGTGATCCCGTGCACAGATGACTGAGCAGTATAATCAAACTGGACACAGTACGATTAAAATGAAACGTAATATGGTATGCAAAATGGGCTCCTACGTACAGTATACAGCCACACTATGCAAGTGAATCTTTACAAGCAGAAATAAAATGTAGGTTGTTTGGTACGTATTTTAAAACATATTCCGCTGAACCAGTCAATGAAGATATTCATAGTTCCCAAACTGCAATGCACAGACCCGATAACTTGTACCTTAAAGGTCAATGATAGTGGAGAGACTGCTGGAAGTTTTTACACAATTACAGAAAATCTCTTAACCCTATGCGTCTCTCGTAGAGCATGTTATAAGACTTCAAGGAAACAAGGCTTTAGTTAAGTATGTTCGTGGTAGACAACTCTGCACACAGTTGTAAAATACTCTGCTGACTGAAGCCTTGCACAACAGAAGTCGCTGTACACTAACGTGGTTTCGGGGTCTTAGCCCGATCATCATGTATATTTGAAATCTAAAGTAAAAGAATAGTGTAGCCTATTCCAAGGAACAATCAAGAAATTTTTAAGCAATTGTAGACTGACATTTAGAAACTGAAAAACACATAAAATGATTAAACAACCTAACACCTAATAATCAAATATTTACCGTATGTGGATCGTGTAGCTGGACATCCTCCTCTTGTATTACTTTCCCTCAACAGTAGTTGTCGATACCAGTATAATTTTTCGATTTTTGGACAGTTCTGTATTATCTCAGCGGCTTTTCTGAAAACTTTCATGTAACTTTATACACAATAGGGTATATTTCGAGCTAAGATTTGTGAAATGGAATTACTTTATTTTCGATGTACTAGCGCTGAATGAACAGTTAAAATTATTTTTTTTAGAAACATTTGAAATTACTAATTATTTGGCACACTTAAAATTTATATTATTCATTAAGAAATCCAGTACTGTTTACTATGTTTATTTCTGGTTTCATTTATGAAAAAATAATGGAAAGGAATAGAAATTCATACTCTAGAGAAATTGTAAACAGTTTCGAATATGGTTATTACCGCAGAGTGAAGTAGCAGTAAGCATGCCTCTAATGCGATCAGACGTATATTTGTATTTTGGGCGTACAATGTACTTTCGGCTTTATTAACGTGAAAATTGAAAATATTGTATGATATACCAAAATGTGCCAAAATATATGAACATAATAAAAAAATTCTGCAAGAACAATCTTCAAATTTATTTAGATCAATTCAGCCATGAGGAGCTAGAATGTGAGAATTTCAGCATCAGGAATGAGACCCCTAGACAAGAAGAACTGCAGTCAACTCTACACAAGAAGCTAAGTAAACTAGAAAGTTTATTATAATATTGTCTCCTCTCAACTTATTCATAAAAGACTGTGCTCATAATGGACAATAACAGCAATTAGGAAGGAGGAGTAGATTGCAACCGTTACATTGTGGCTGCAAAGAACTCCAACTTCCAATCGTGTATTGGGAAAATTACTCTTGTCCAAAAATTGCCAGCTGGAAGGCATGCAGCCTATAACAATGAGGTCACCGAAGGAGATGAGGGAAATTCATGTGCTAAACCAAAGTTAAACTAAATGAGGACCTGCACTGCAGGAAGCTCAAGTCAGCTTACAATCTGATATGACGAACAACGCGAAACCGCCTACACTTAACCAAACAATGACACAGCGTATCTACGTGAGTCATGCCGTTATAGCAATTAGACTGAGCAGTAAAGCTGTTGTCCGTTTTCGTGGTAAACACCACGAGGGGGGGGGGGGGGGTGCAGAACACGAACTAAGGTACAAGCATCTACGAATGTCGAAAACATGCAGTTTCAGTATAGGTAATAACTGGAAGTCCATTAAGCTAAATGTTCGCATTAAAAAAACAAATAAGAAAAAGTAGCATGACAAATAACGGAGTAAGTGCAACAATGCAACACGCACATGGCATGGAAAGCTAACACAAATAATGACATAAGCCAAAAGCAGAAATACATACAACTGCCAAAATCTGCTTCAGATAGCAGAAAAGTTCTAACATAATAAATAATGGGTTGTAAACGAGTGAAATTAAACTCTTAAACATTTAAAATATAAAACGGTCAAATCTATATCCAATCGCAGACAGCACCTAGCGTAACAAATGACAGCTTGTGAATCAGTGAAATAAAAAGCTATTACATATACAAGATAAAAAATTAAAACCTTACAAGAATCTAAAGATTGAAAAATAAATGTACAATTTTACAGTAACTGATCATCTGATGCGTTTAAAGATACAAACCGCAGATTAAGGAGGTATGGGATTTTTATGAAACAGGAGCAGAGAAGGCAGACTGGCTGTTGAAAGCTTGTACAAAGCTATGCAGGAGATTTTTATGCTTGAGCTCAACTTGCTCCTTAAGAGCAGTGTACGATTGTTCAGTCTTCAGTTGAAAATCTCGATCTCTTCCAAGTTATTCAATGCTATGCCCTTATCATAGAGCGAAGTACTGAAAAATCATCCTCAATATTTCCTAATTTTTCGTTATTTAACGCAAAGTCCCTAGACATTGCTGATTTTGGCTTGTTAACGTTACAGTGTTCCATAACCCTCCATCAGCTGCAGTTCTGGGACTCCAATGTTCGGGCGCAGTGACCTAGGCACAGATTTTTAAATCACCGAATGTCTTATATTTTAAACTGTAGCGCCCTAGACATAGTCAATGGGAATGTGTGGAAACAGAACATATGAAAAAGGATGCTAAAGAAATCTTTTTTTTAAAAAAAGAGCAAATATAATGGACAGAAATTTTGAAACCACCACAAATAGCTACGGTTTCCAGCACAAAAAAATCTATAAAACAATAAATTTATCAAGAAACTCAAGTATTTAGTCGCTGTTTTGTACTGGTGCCTTTCTTACTCACTTAGAATTACCAGAAGAAACACAGTGGCGTACAGAGAAGCAAAGTTGGCAGACCATATTTACATGAGAACGCGTTTTGGCAGTTTTTACATTCATCTGGGGGAAACATTCCACTTCACATTTGCCACACTCTCAGCTCTCGGCTCCCTATCCGGGGGAGATGCTGCCACTGCCCGATCAGTGAAGAATACGTAAAGCGCAGAGGAGCAACTAGAGGAATCTAAAAGACATGATAGGCTGATGGAGACCATCGCTACCAGTAGACAACCTACTTAAAAACATACTAAAAGAGCTCGAACTGTTTATAAAGAAAATATTACGTAAGGATACTACCAGAGAGACCGCTTACTAATACAGATTTACTTCAAATCGTGAAGAAACTGAAAATACAACGATTTCATGGAATGTTATCAAAGTCGACGACGGCAGCTTTGGTTGTTGTGAGAGCACATGGCGGCTACTGGATTCCATATATGTTAAAAAGGAACGAATTACTGTATTATACCCTTTTGTGACTACGCTCTACTATCGCACATGTTCATATGAAACGAACACTGATAGCGATTACGTACTAGTGTAAAGTTACATGCTGAAGCGATTGGTTTCGTTTGGACAGATACATGTTTGAATCGAGTTGTGACTCAAAACATATTGATTTCTGTACTAAGTTGTACGTAAAACTGCGGAAAACGCTATAAGAAGGAAGTCAATGAAAAATTACTCCAGTGTTGCATAAGGAATTATTTGGATTTAGGCACTGAATGGCCAATAAGCTGTTCATTGCTGGCGAGAAAAAATTTCTATTCTACACTTACACTTTTCATTAATGAGTTATAAAGGTTCCAGATCGGGGACATAGGTGTGACAGGGGTACGCCATCTCGGCAGACAAGCCAGCAGCACAAGGTCAGGTGTATTCTCCACGCCACATCAGAACACTGACTTCCATATTGGGACATACATTTCACTGCCTGTAGTCTGTTTCCATTTCAGGAACATCGATAAAAGGAGCATACATTTTAGCTCAGGATTTAAAATTGACTTATATACTATAAGAGTACTGTAGGTGTTATATTTTAGTCAGGCAGCTCTGTGCATGACTGATGAGAAATATAACTCTTGTAATTAGTAAATTATATTCTCTGTGAGTCTCTAATGTTTAGGGTATTATATTAATCATAAATTGTTGTTCATGTATGGATTCCGATGTTGACGGGACTGGAACGTGTATTGCAACGAGATCTGATAGGAATTACACAGGGCTATGACGTGTTCTGACTTCTCTTTCTATGCTTCACAGTGCTAAGGTGCTTGTCGAGCTATCCAAAACCGTCATTGAGTTGCGCGTTACGTTTAGTTACTCTTCTTCTTTACAGATGTTGGCAGCATGTGGATATAGTTGACAATGTTACATGGCTTTTTCATATGTTTTTACACTACGATATTAGCTGTCATAAGGACATTCATATAAGATTAGAAATAATAAAGTTCTGCTTGGTCAGCCTTTTACTTCAGGTACTAAATAATGTTCTTCAGAATTTTCATTTGCCTATATTTTGAATATTAAGTAGCCTATTTGTATTTGGGGCTACTAGGTGGTACTCTTAGTGTAATGTTCACCTCCTAGCAGTTGCTAACGCTGCGGCCTCAGTCTGTTGATACCTGTGGCTTGATATGTGTGAGCAGCCCGTAGTGGCTTGCAGTCCAACCGTTCCTTTTTAAAAAATTTGTGTCTAGAGCTTTATCACTTGATATTTAATTTTATATGTGTCATGTAAAAACTGTTTCTTTATTGTACTGTTAGTTAGTACTTACACTTTTATAAAAAAATTTCCCATAATGTTTGTACTTACATTATAGGCCAGTTTGAATGTTTTGCTTCTGATGAAGGCACTCACATTAGTACCGAAACCAGGTCAAAAGACTTAATTTTTGCGACCGAGGGCTGTTATTACTTTAATGTTATTAGAAATAATAATTCTATTAAGTAAGAAGAGACTGACAAAATTTCCATATTAATAACGTATTATGGTGTTGACACGGAAATAGTACATCACACTAAGACTCATTTTTTACATTTCCTAATACACAATTCAACAAAACCCGGCATTTTAATCGCACAGAATGGGCACATAGTTAGTGAAACTGAACAGTTCAAATTTATTGGTGTTTAGATACATAGTAAACTGTCATGGAAAGACCACGTTCAGGATCTTGTTCAAAGACTCTACGCTGCCATTTTTAGTAATCGAATGGTATCTGGTTCAAGTGATAGTTCGACACGAAAAGTGGCCTACTTTATTTTCATTCGCTTATGACGTATGGTATTATATTTTGGGGTAACTCTTCCCATTTTGAAAGGATATTTTTGGCTAAGAACGGGTGGTTCGGGCAATAAGTGGTGTAAGTTCGCGAAACTTCGTCGACCCTTGTTCACTATTCTGTCTACTCTGACACTGGCCTCTCAATAAATATATTCTTTACTGTCGTTTATTGTTAACAGTATCAGCTTATTTTCAAAAACCAGCAGCTTTAACTCAGTTAATACAAGGCCGAAATCCAAACTGCATTTGGATCGCACTTCCTTAACTCTTTTGCAGCAAGGTGTGCAGTGTACTGCTGGATACATTTTCAGTAAGCTATCACAAGAATATAAAAATCTTAGCAGTAATACACGCGCTTTCAAAGCGAAACTGAAGCGTTTATTCATGGGTCACTGCTTCTATTCCGTCGAGGAATTCCTTGAAACATGAAGGTGATTCTTGTGTTAAATTGTTGATTGTGTCCACAGATACTTATGGATTGTCTTTTTTTGAGTTTATAAAGATTTTATTTCATCTGTTATTACTTTTATGTTGTAATTTCGTGTACTGGCACGTTCCATGATCTTGGAGATTTGCTACTCTTTTTTGTCCTGCTGAAGTAGGTGTGTAAAATAAAAACAAAGGAATGGCACGCCCGAGTGGAACTAATATTTAGCAAGTAGTGAACAGCGAAGTACAGATCACAACAGAACACCAAGACTAGGATCAGTTTGGCAAAATGTTACAGAAGATGTAAGCAATGTTGGTAGTTCATAAACAAGAACAATCCGAAAAATTAAAACAGGAGCTGTGTAGGCAGCCCAAAACTGTAAAACAGGATTTAACAGAAAACTTAAAGCAAGAGTTATCCGAACGTTTAAAGCAGGATCTAACAGAGAGTTTAAAGCTCGAATTATCGAATCAAATGTGAGAAATTCGGAATATTTTACATAATGAGACTGATTCAGTATTGTATCAGAAGCCTTGAAACCCAGAACGCAGGGAGTGTTGCAGTAGAATTCTTCATTACTGAACTAGATTGCCAAGTTTAGAGAAACGCATGTTAATCTACTTTTCGATGTACAAGTTTATAGTAATAAACTGACAGATTTGAAGCAAGATCATTCCACCTTATCAACTACTGTAGAGGGTTTATCTGCACAAGTGTCGAGCCTGACAGTCAGCCATGACACAGCTATTGTACAGTGTTATAATGGACGGAGAGATAAAGTAGATCTAGACTTTCACATATGCCTACAGTAAAAAGAGGAGTAGCTCACCGCCGAAGTACACGAGAAAGTTCACATTACTCTCGCGACTATTACCGCAGGGAAAGATAAATTGAACAAAAACTTAGTCTACACAATAAAGTAAATTGAGACTCAGATCACTGAGGATTTCTCTCAGTGGTGCAAAGAGATTAATCAGCATGTCGTGAGCTTGAGCTAGTGGGCTTAAAAGATGCCTTGCATGACAACCAATCCATTGTAAGTTACAATGACTTTTCTGCCATAATATTCACGACCTGCTAACGAACCGAACTGTAGAGTGAGAGGAAGGAGGGGGGGGACAGACGATAATTATGCGAGTGGACCCTCATACAATTATCAATTCGGTACAAGTGATTAGAACAATGTGAGACGGTTTAATTCTTTGTAGAATAACAGGCCTTTCTGGAACGGAAATGTATCTACTTCACACAACCTAGTGACGAGCACAATGGAGCAGAACCACCATAATGGGACCAGTAATGCTCACAAGACTAAGTAAGTTAACAACAAGAGGCAAGACCGAAGATTTACGCCAGGATACCAGGGACGTTCTTGCACTAATCAGTGGCACCAGAAACAGTGGGCTTCTCCTAATGTAAACAATTACTGGAGGAATAATCCTTCAATTATCACAGAGGTGCTGCAGAATAATCGCCCTACTGCCCAGTCATTGAAGTTACACTAAAATCGACCACATACCACCCCAGCGTGTTGATCGAGCGTAGTCATAGGAACTGTAGTAGTGTCAGGATTGTTGGATTTTTAATGTTGCAACACAATGAAGGGGAGTATGTAAAAGAGGATCTAGTTCAGGATCGTCATCCATGTAATATGAATTCAGTTAAGATTCCGCAATTTGCCATCTGTACTGAAATCGAATATCTAACTGGGAATCCAGTTCTTGACACAGATACATATGTCAGTTCCATATCATAAGCTCTGTCCCAAATAACTAAGGAAAGAGTCAGTGTACCCACTCTTCCAGAAGCTAATTGTCGGATAATGCTGTTGATGGATGATCGTCATCGGTGAAATCGTAAACACAACTACAAGTAAAAAAAAAAAAAAATTCTCAGTAATGGAGCCATATCAAGCACATTCCTAGCTGTACCAAATTTAGTTGTTGATTGGTTGTTAGCACATGACTGGCTGCAAGAGAAAGACATCGCATCTTTTCTGAAGGCAAGCTTAAATTTTCTAGTGAAAGAATCCTGACCACAGTAAATCTCTTAACTAAGGAACGCAGAATGCATTCACGGAAAGTATTGTCAAGGATTGGAAGGACTGATAAGAAGAGCAACAGCCAGTACGAAGGAACAGCTGCCTGTCAACGCTGAGACCATGAGATAAGTGGACAGGTTCACGCAGAAATTGCAAAATTCATGGCACCTGTGAACCCTGGAGTAGATTCAACTGTCAGATCTTTTAATGAATTACGAACAAGTTTTTAAACAGAAGCCTGATTTGATCAAACGGTACGTCTGTCATTTGAACACCGAACCATACTGCACGTGCAGTCATTATGCCATTTCCTGGGTGTAAAGATCAGCCACATACCGCGAGATAAAGAGAATGTTTCAAAGACTGGAAGGAAATGAGTAGAGTGAGGAAATCCCATGAGCTCCAATGATTCAAGAAGCGTGGGAACAACAGATTGAAGAATCATTCATTACCCTGACGGTAAGAGCTCGATAGAAAAGGTATCAATACTACAAAACCGGATGAAAGAGGCTACCGTTTGAAACTGGAGCAATGGCACTTCTGAAAAACCATCCCAAGTCTTCTGTATCGAAAAAGAAAAAAAAAAAAAAACGGAACAAGACATGAAGACTTGTGTTCATGCGCCCATTTAAGACAGGAATGATACACCAACTAAGTGCCTATCTATCGTTGTACCCCATAGAGATTTAAAATATTACTACAGTTTGAAATTCACTTAAAAATTTCTTGGACGTTGCTATATGTTTAATAATGTGATCGAAGGTAAATGTTGTTCTGTTGCACTTATTTTTCACTTATTCAAGGATTATTAGTATGTATATGTCATTATATAAACTTTTAACTCATTACATTACATAAGGCTTACCTTAATGGAGTTTTTGAGAATTTAAGTTTTCATTAAGTTTATTACAGAACGGAATAAATATAGAAATTAATAGTTCTTATGGAGTTTTCTCACAAGTGATGTATTTTTGAGTCGTGATTAGCGAGTGACTGCAATTTTCTGACTACACTAGTTACATGAGGGATTACGTGAATTCCTAATTGCATATTAAGACTTTTTCCATATGAATGATCAGTCCCCAATCCTTGGTATTTGAGAGGTCAGTACATGAATGTTTACAGGTGCACATATTTGCCTTCAAACACATTATTAAAACTTGTAACTTAGCAGCTAATGATTCTAAATGTGTGTATGTGATGTACCTCGTGTGTAAATCAGTTGGTGAATGTACACTTACAGAAATATAAAAACATATGGACTAGTAATTAAGATGAAACTTCCCACTGATGTACAATACATGGTGTGCTGTATGCACGGACACATCTATTATCAGAACCTATGTGTGACAGTTAGCAGCCAACCAGTAAAAAGAATGAATGTAGAGACTAGCTGAAGCCAGTATTAAATCTCTTGTAAATAACTGTGATTAGAAAGTTACTGACAAATGTAATAAACTCGAAACACGTACACTGCCGGCATGTCATGTGACGAGTGCTTTGAAATGCACAAATTGCCGTAGCTGTCTTGGTGTGAGGAAGTTATTATCCCTTAAACATGTTCATTAGTGAACTCTCAGCGACTCCGTTGGTGAGTCAACTACATTCATCACGCTATTCTGATGTTCACTAAAGAGTTAATGATGATCAACATATTACATTTCCCTGATTTCTCCAGTATCCAGTTGAACCGAGTTCAAGTGAATGATTATCCAGACAAAGAGATTGGCTTTGTTTTGGATGGATATAGGTTTCAATACAGTATCTGCACGAAAATATATTGATTTCTGTATTACGTTGCAGGTAAAACTGTGGAAAAATTGTGGGAAGGAATGAATGAAGAATTACGGCACTATTGCCTAAGGAGTTATTTGGTTCAAGAGTTGAATACCCATTGATGGTGAATAAAAATTGCAGTTATCCACTTACTCATTTCATTATTTAGGAACATGGGTTCCTGCTCGAGGGCATGAGCCTGATACGGAGATGCCAGCTCAGCGGACGAGTCTGCAACACATGAAACATTTTATTTCCCTATGCTGCTGCGAGAATGACGACTTCCATATCGAGACACACATTGCACTTTGTGTAGTCCACCAGTCGAATTAACCTTTTTCTGTTTCAGGAACATGTAGAAAAGTAACATTCCTTTTACTTCAAGATCGGAAATTGGCTTATTTACTATAAGAGTATTATAGGTATGATATTACAATACCATGTACCACTTTCACTCGTACTGTGGTTTGAGACAACCTGAAGAATGGCGCTAATAGGAATCAGGTGTTCGACGATTTTTTACACCACCAAGACTTCAGTTCGTATCTCTGTGGCCATTTCCGTCTAATTTTTCTCCTGAGGAAGTAAAAAAACATGCAGTGTGCATATCACTACATCATCTGAGACTTAGATGCGATATCATACACTCTTACTTTAAAAAGTGCTCCTCGATTAGAGCGAACTACTTCCCCCCAGTAATCTAAGCAAGGGGGAGTGGAGTACTGCGCTGATTGATCTGTCAACGTCTAACAGCATAATTAACATCACCGAGAGGAACAATAAATTGCATGGAGGGAATGATGGTGTTGTGGTATAATCTCCTGCCTCGTACGATATCGTCGATTCGAATGGGTATATAAAACTATTTTTCCAAGGCTTTGAGCTACGTTCAAACGTTAATATACTTAAAAAAGAGATAAAAACATCAAAACAGACGTTATCCACAGAAGTTCAGCAGGATAGTTACTAGAATTTCGAGGAGCCAAACGCTGAGAGGTAATAGTTATGAAATTTACTAGTCGAATGAACAAGTAGATATTTTACCTCTAAGCACAATCTGTGTTAAGTGGCATATCTTAACTAATTCATACGTTAATGATAGATGAATTCTCACAATGTATTGATTTTTCCCACAGTGGGTTCATGTTACAAAATCGTGAAGGTGCCTCCCACTCAGTGTGCAGACATTAGACCATGTCGAGCTGAATATTATAGATCAGAATACTTGCGACATCTTTTGTTCTGAACATGGGTGGCCTACGCCACACAAGAATCAAAGAAACAGTCCATGGAATGGCATGCACTTGAAGTAACACCTGGGCGGTCAGGGTCTTCAAGACAATGACGAAGGCAAAGCAGTGGTTAACAAGTCACCTTCTATGAGGACGGTATTAAAAAACTGGTACAAAATTATGACAGGTGCCTCAATATGGACGGAAATTATGTAGAAAATTAGTTTAGGGTACAGGCTTTCATGTAAAATTAAAATTATTGAGATATTTTAGCACGTCTTTTTTTAATTTCAAAACAGTACTTACTTTAAAAAACATGTCTCGTATAATCGTACAGACAGTATAGTTTGTGTCAGAGACAGTGAAAAAATGTTGTGGCTGCATATCATCAAGCATGCATCAATACAAAATCTCGAGGCATTGGACTGCCCGAAAATTGGTAGACCCAAACAAATATATGAGAGCAACAAAAGCTGCAGTTATATGTGCACGTCACAAAAAGAACTAATTCTTTTAATTTGGATTAGCAATAAATAAATAGTTTTTTAAAAAAACTTTGAATTTTTATTTATTCACTTCATATTTTCCACCACAACACTTACAGTCTTCACGAAGGTATTTCGTATATGTTGCCTATACTGCTCGTGAAGGATTTGAGAAATAGTTTTAGAGACTTCTTTTATGAAACGCTGAAGTCGAAAGCTGTTCATAGCAACCTGCTGCCACATATCAATGGAGGATCCTCGGTAACAGATAAATTCCTAACCAATTAATACGTGAAATTATGTACACATCTCATGTGAAAAGCGAATATTTTGCCTAGGCTCCATGTTCTCCCAAACAATACCTCCCGTTCTTTCTGACATATTACAACCCCTTAGAGCGGGGAGTTGTAACAGTTTGGTGTCACGAAGTGGTCGTTTCGCTTTCCAACACAATGCGTTGCGTCGGAAAATGTCCGTCCACGACGAACGCTACAGTTTGCGTGAGAGAGTTGGTTTTGGTGAGTGACGAGTGATGCTGTGGCACTTGACGTAGGTACCAGCACAGCGCAATGTGGTCTAAGTTTTATTTACATTATTTTTGATGTTTGCTCTCGTTGTCAGATTTAGTTGTGTGGGCTAGGGTACAAGATGTTTACCTTTGTGACGCCACAGGAACCTGTGGACTTGTCATTTTTAAGAGGTAATGGTGGACGTGACAATTTAGTACCAGTGAGGCTCCCATTTTGCAGTTTGTCTGGACAAGAGTTGCCGTGTACCAGAGCTGTAGCAGATGTTTGTTCTGGATGTAGGCGTGCTACTCATGTGTCTGGTAGCTGTACTGAGTGCAGATGGGCGATGATGCGCCAGAGGAGTCAATTTGTGTTCCTATTTTTTGTGTAGAGTTGAATGCGAGTTAGTGCTTTGTCTTGTTTTAAAAAAAAATCTGTTGCATTAAGTTGGAAGTAGAGTACGAAAAACGATGTAAACACATGCTACTACCGCAGAAGCAGTTGCTGGTTCAGTTCCGCAGGTGCAAGCGTTGACAGAGCAATCTAAAGAGTATGAAGAAGAGAAATTTCGTACTTAGAGGCTCGTCGGGAGAGGAATGAACAGTCGCAATAAGAGTCACGTGAAAGTAAGTCTGGACTGAGAGAGATTTCTGTTCAGTATGGCCCGCAGTGGTCGCACTGATTACTCTCTATCGTTCAAGGCAACGGAGGACGTGAAAATTTTCGTTAAGCATGTTAGGGACGCTGCGGAAGTAACCCTGTATGTTGCTAATATGCGTTTCAAAATGGTTCAAATGGCTCTGAGCACTATGGGACTTAGCTCTGAGGTCATCAGTCCCTAGAACTTCGAACTACTTAAACCTAACTAACCTAAGGACATAACACACATCCACGCCCGAGGCAGGATTCGAACCTGCGTCCGCAGCGGAACTCCAAAGCATACGTTGTCTAACACGAGACATTAGTAAAGCACTTACGTTCCAAGAGTGGGTCACGGGATTGTTCCAGAGATACCAAGAACAGAGCACTTTTTTTTTTTTTCAGGGCAATTTAAGTACATTGTTTCCGAGCGCAATGAGTCTGCGGAACCGTTTTCGGACAGAATCCGTAAGCTAAACGCAAAGATATACGCACGGACCCAGAACACAGAAGCTAATAGGGTACCGTTACAGGAGGCAGAAAATGGAGCGGCGGATGTCACGGATGGAGAACCCAGTCAGTTCTTGCGATCGCTAAACTTATAGAGAAGATGGATATGACCACAAAGCAAAGAGTGTTCGCTTCTGAAGACAAGCGTTGTAGATGTGGTCGGGAGGAGCATGTAAGGAAGCAGTGTAAGCGACCAGAGTGCTGTGCATGTGGCAAACAGCTAGGAAGGGTGGAAAGCAGCGGCAAGGGAAGCAGCCGTCAAGAGCAAACGCGGTAGCTTCAACCGTCGGAAGGAAATCCCGATACATCGTGACACGGCACAAGTTAGTGGAAAGCAGGAATGTAGCTTGGTGGGCTTAATGGGTGGCAGAAAACAGATTTTTGGCGGATACGGATGCGAATGTGTCCGTTATCAATCTGGACCACACGGTACAGGTATAGGTTACGTGGGGTTGGCTGTGACAGAGTGGAATCGATCGGTACAGTAGCACTGCAGTTTTCAGTCGGGAAGACTAAATTTAGCGCACGCATGAAAGTGGTGTCATGCGTAGGCGAAGATTATTCAGTGATCCTAGGGCTAGACATTCTCGACAAACTTCATGTTAAGATTGATTTTCTACAACACACAGTGAAACACAATTTGACATAGTTTCAACTGGGGTAAGCAGTTGCGACTGGTTCATCTGTCATGGGGGTGAGACCAACTAAACTGGGTACGTTTTCAAAAAAATGGTTCAAATGACTCTGAGCACTATGGGACTCAACATCTTAGGTCATAAGTCCCCTAGAACTGAGAACTACTTAAACCTAACTAACCTAAGGACATCACACACACCCATGCCCGAGGCAGGATTCGAACCTGCGACCGTAGCAGTTCCGCGGTTCCGGACTGCATCGCCAGAACCGCTAGACCACCGCGGCCGGCAGGTACGTTTTCAGTAAAGATCGATCAGCAGGATAAAATATCAGCAGGTACGGGAAAGGTAGTGGGGGTTTCAGTGGATATCGATCTGCCTAGGGAAACATTATATGTGGTTGAACCGCTCTTAAGCAATAAAGAGTTAGAATGTTTCGCATTGTTTTATCCGCAGGAGTTTAGGGCAGTTGAGTGACATTAGTGGGGAACAGATGGTTCCGACTGCTGTGAATAACTCTGGCGGAGGGGAGGTGACTCTGTCAAAGAGTGCAAGAAGAGCCACTCTGGAAGTCGTGAAAGATGAGGACTTCGATACATAGAGCCTAGAGGAAAGCCACAAGCAAACCGTCGATAAGGAAGTGTTACGTGGGAAAGTAGACCATTCGGAGGACAATGATCGAATGGCTGTGGAGAACTTGTTGTTGAGGTTTAGTGATAAATTCTGCGCGAAAGGAATGTTACCAGCAACCCTGCTGGTGCAACATCACGTACCGACAGTGGATAGTGCACTAATTTACAGGCAGCCATATCGTATAGCAAAGCAGCTACAATCATTGATAGAAGGATGCATTGAGCAACAACTACGAGATGGCATTGTAGAACCGAGTGATTGTCCCTAGACTGCAAATATTGTCATTGTGCCAAAAAAGTCGGCGGACGGGACACGGAAATATAGATTTTGCTGTGAATACATAAACCTAACCGCGCTAACCATTTCGGATGCTTATCAATTCCAAACATCACGTAAACTCAGGATAATCTGGGTCAGTGTCTGTTCTTTACTACTATGGACCTCAGGAGTGGATGCCATCAGTTGGAGGTGGTGCCTAAAGACAGGGTTTGCCGTCCCAGTAGGACATTTTCATTACACACGCATGGCACTTGGACCAAAGAACGCACCGGAATCTTTTCAGTGGTTGTTAGATGGGGTACTGAGAGGATTAAAGCCAAAAACTTATCTAGTCTATCTCGATGACATAATTTTGCACTCAAAGGATATACCAGAGCCTGTGAGACGTTTGGAGGATGTCTTTAGTAGACTACAATCGGCACGTTTAACGTTAAGTGTGGCCAGTGACATTTTGCGCAAACTGAGGTAAACTATCTGGAGCACATGTGATTAGTGAGAACGGTGCAGAGACCGATCCTCGTCTTACAGTATCAGTTCAAAATTATCCGATAGCGTCAACATATAAGCAGGTACAATCATTCACTGGCCTCAGTAATTATTGTAGACAGTTCGGGAAAGACGTTGCAAAAATAGCCGGACCCTAGAACAAGCCACTGAAGAAGGGGACGAAATTCCATTGCTCGCAAGAAAGGCAGGTATTGGTTTTTACGGATTTCGAGAAAGAATTTATCCTTTCGTGTGATGTTCCAAATGAGGACGCCGGTTGTGCTTTGTGACAGATGGTAGATAGTCAGGTACATCCAGTAGCTTTCGCTTCAAAGCAGCTAAAGAAGGCGGAGCGTAACTACTCAACAAATGTTGGCGGTCATATAAGGTATCACATATTTTCGCTATTACCTGTATATTAGTAAGTTTAATCACAATAGATCATGCCTCACTGAAATGGTTGCTTGGTTTGAAAGATCCATCTAGCAGATTAACTAGGTGGGCGCTTAAGCTTAGTGAATTCGAGTACGAGGTAATCCTTAAACCAAGAACATCTTATGCAAATGCAGATTCGTCAAGCCGCGGGATTCAAATGTTAAGTACACTAGGGAAGAGTGTTGAAGAGTGACAGCAGGCACGGGCGAGGGGTAAGGAGTGGCTCTGAGCACTATGTGACTTAATATCTGAGGCCATCAGTCCCCTAGAACTTAGAACTACTTAAATCTAACTAACCCAAGGACATCACACACACCCATGCCTGAAGCAGGATTCGAACCTGCGACCTTAGCGGTCGCGCGGTTCCAGACTGTAGCGCCTAGAACCGCTCGGCCACCCCGGCCGGCGGGTAAGGAGTGACACGCATTTAAATCACAGCCACATTTCGTTCTGCACGAGGGTTTGTTGTATAGAATGACGACGTGTGGATCACGTGTCATGGTATCAGGGGATTTTGCGATAGGAAGTTTTGCAGCAAGCCCACTACCATATGCTGTCAGGTCATGGGGGCGACGCGCGACGGACAGACGCCCAGCACAGCAGTTTTGGTTGAGGAACAGGAAGCGTGACGTGGAACAGTACATTTAAGGGCTTCGTGCCATGCGCGCAGGTCGCTGACATTACGCATGAGAAACTGCCGTTGCAGAAGTTACCAGAGGCCTCCAGTCCATTTTCTATTTTGAAGTTGGTTGACCTCTGGTGATTTAATAATCACCTGCAGGAAATAGGTGTATTCTCACGATCATCGATCATTTCTCTCGACTTCTGTCAATAGTGCCGATGCCAGACCAACAGGCTAGTACTGTAGCGTGAGCGTTAGTTGACAATTGAATATTAAAGTTTGGGGTGCCTGACACCATAATTACGGACCAAGATACGAATTTTTTCTCGGATTTAATGGAGCGGTATTGTCGCGTTTTGCGTATGAAGAAGTTTCCATCCGCAGGACGATGGGAGAACGGAACGCGTGCACAAGACGACAGCAAAGATGTTGAGCTGTTACGTAGGTTCCAGGCACGACGGTTGGAGCACCTACTTACCATACGTACTAAAAAATGCGGCTATAATTCGAAGGTTCATTGTGCAAAGCAACGAGCTTGTCGTCATTTGAGGTGGTGTACGGCAGGAAAATGACCTCGCTCTTTGACCTTTTGGATTCTATTCCAAAATTAGTACCAGATGATGAGTCGGTGAGGAAGTTTGCCAGAAGAATTAGACAAGTTTGGCGGAATGTGAAAAGGCTAACACGAAGGTCCTAGAACGCCAGGAGCAACAAAATAGACGCATGGGCAAATTTCCGCAATACCACGTGGCGCAATGGTTAATGGTCACGAGTCTCTATACGTCATAGGGGAAAACGAAGAAATTCTTAACAAAATACCATGGACCACACCAGGTCGGGAATGCGACCTCACCGCTCATCGTGAAGATACTGTTCCCCACAAAAACGTCTTTTATACACGTGAGTGGCACAAAACTGTTTAAAGAAATGGTAGAAGAGATACCACAGTTATCGGCAGCTAATCAGGAGGCGAAAGTTACAAAGGGTAAAAGGAAGGAACCTGCAATTGGTGAGAAACGTAAAGTGCATGTTGTGCTGTATAGGGTAAAATGACGTAAGTAAGTTGTTGCCACGGTAGCAGAGCGGTTCTAGGTGCTTCAGCCCGGAACCGCGGGAATGCTACGGTCACAGGTTCGAATCCTGCCTCGGGCATGGACATGTGTGATGTCCTTAGGTTAGTTAGGTTTAAGTAGTTCTAAGTTCTAGGGGACTTACGAACTCAGATGTTAAGTCCCATAGTGCTCAGAGCAATTTGAACCATTTTTTGTAATGTTTTGGTTTATTTATTTCTGTTTAGTTAATGAGGGAGTACGTATTTTTATGGCCGGAAGGAATATTCGCTATTTTTCTTCTTTTTGTGGGGTTGTTAGTTCTTCAGGTCGTTATTACCGATATTGATATTTTCTGGACTGTGTATTCTCGCAGGGAGGGAAGGGGTGAACTCTCAGGGTTGCCAAGTACCGACTGTCATGCGGACATGTGAAATGAGTTTGTTTCTGGGGGAAGTGAACGGAATGAGTTGTGGGAAGTAGATTCTGCCAGCCCGAACGTACTTCCAGGAGATGGCTACTCATTGGCTGAATTGCACTGAAGGAGGCAGACGGGCAGGATTGAAAAAACTCGAACCTCGGGAAAACGGAATGACTTCTGAGGTAATCGGGACGGATTTTCGTCATACGGCTACGCTCACATCCTCAACTGTTGTGACATTGTTGCGGAATACGTTGTATTGGCCAGAAGGACCTCTGAGCATATTTCCCGATCAAAATTTAACGTACTTGAATGACACACTCAATGCAGAGCTTTTGCACTCCATGAACAGATTAATAGAGTCCCAGCAAGGAGGAATTTCGATGGAACAAAGGTATGTACATTCACCTAGTGAAGAGCAGGAGCATAAATTACTAGTGGTGAGCGTATCGGCCACCAATTATCGCGTATTTCGAGCAGGCTCTTGCATACTGTATTTCTGGGTAAGACGCTAGAGGGCACAGGCTGAGCCGGCTGCATTGGCCGAGCGGTTTTAGGCGCTTCAGTTTGGATCCGTCCGAACGGTCGCAGATTCGAATCCTGCCTCGGGCATGGATATGTGTGATGTCCTTAGGTTAGTTAGGTTTAAGTAGTTCTAATTTCTAGTGGACTGATGACCTGAGATGATAAGTCACATAGTGCTCAGAGCCATTTGAGCCATTTGGCTCAGGCTGTGGACGTGCAGCCGGCCGAAGAGGCCGTGCGGTTAAAGGCGCTGCAGTCTGGAACCGCAAGACCGCTACGGTCGCAGGTTCGAATCCTGCCTCGGGCATGGATGTTTGTGATGTCCTTAAGTTAGTTAGGTTTAAGTAGTTCTAAGTTCTAGGGGACTAATGACGTCAGCAGTTGAGTCCCATAGTGCTCAGAGCCATTTTAACCATTTTTTGTGGACGTGCAAACACACAAATTATCAGTAGAATGGTTGTCCGGCATTTGTCATGGAAGCAATTATTTTTGATATGGGCTACATGGGAGTACTAAAATGTGAGCAAAAGTCCTGCACAGTGAAAGCGGAAGTCCTGTATGCTGAATTTGGGAGATTTCCCTGAATGCGTAAATTATTAGATTTAAGGTAGTTGAGTTGGAGCACGATCTTAAAGATTGCTCCCAGAAGGGAGGAAGTATGCTGCGCCACGAACAGGTACAGGTGTGGATTTGGGGAATTCCAGTAAATTTCGTACAGCTATGGCTGGAAGGCAGTAGTTAAGGGATCTATTGGCAGATCGGAGGGCGTGTGCGGGCGATGTTGATATTTTGCAAATGAGCTGAAATCGTTATAGGTACAGAAAGCTGGCTGAAGCCAGAGATAAATTCTGCCAAAATTTTTACAAAGGCACAGACGGTGTTTAGAAAGGATAGATTGCATGTAACTGGTGGTGGAGTGTTTGTCGCTGTTAGTAGTAGTTTATCCTGTAGTGAAGTAGAAGTGGATAGTTCCTGTGAATTATTATGGGTGGAGGTTAAACTCAACAACCGAGCTAGGTTAATAATTGGCTCCTTTTACCGACCCCTCGACTCAGCAGCATTAGTGGCAGAACAACTGAGAGAAAATTTGGAATACATTTCACATAAATTTTCTCAGCATGTTATGGTCTTAGGTGGAGATTTCAATTTACCAGATATAGACTGGGACGCTCAGATGTTTAGGACGGAGGGACAGAGCATCGAGTGACATTATACTGAGTGCACTATCCGAAAATTACCTCGAGCAATTAAACAGAGAACCGACTCGTGGAGATAACATCTTGGACCTACTGATAACAAACAGACCCGAACTTTTTGACTCTGTAAGTGCAGAACAGGGAATCAGTGATCATAAGGCCGTTGCAGCATCCCTGAATATGGAAGTTAATAGGAATATAAAAAAAGGGAGGAAGGTTTATCTGTTTAGCAAGAGTAATAGAAGGCAGATTTCAGACTACGTAACAGATCAAAACGAAAATTTCTGTTCCGACACTGACAATGTTGAGTGTTTATGGAAAAAGTTCAAGGCAATCGTAAAATGCGTTTTAGACAGGAACGTGCCGAGTAAAACTGTGAGGGACGGGAAAAACCCACCGTGGTACAACAACAAAGTTAGGAGGAGGAGGAGGAGATTAGTGTTTAACGTCCCGTCGACAACGAGGTCATTAGAGACGGAGCGCAAGCTTGGGTGAGGGAAGGATAGGGAAGGAAATCGGCCGTGCCCTTTCAAAGGAACCATCCCGGCATTTGCCTGAAGCGTTTTAGGGAAATCACGGAAAACCTAAATCAGGATGGCCGGAGACGGGAAACAAAGTTAGGAAACTACTGCGAAAGCAAAGAGAGCTTCACTCCAAGTCTAAACGCAGCCAAAACCTCTCAGACAAACAGAAGCTAAACGATGTCAAAGTTAGCGTAAGGAGGGCTATCCGTGAAGCGTTCAGTGAATTCGAAAGTAAAATACTAGGTACCGACTTGACAGAAAATCCTAGGAAGTTCTGGTCTTACGTTAAATCAGTAGGTGGCTCGAAACATCATGTCCAGACACTCCGGGATGATGATGGCATTGAAACAGAGGATGACAAGCGTAAAGCTGAAATACTAAACACCTTTTTCCAAAGCTGTTTCACAGAGGAAGACCGCACTGCAGTTCCTTCTCTAAATCCTCGCACCAACGAGAAAATGGCTGACATCGAAATAAGTGTCCAAGGAATAGAAAAGCAACTGGAATCACTCAACAGAGGAAAGTCCGCTGGACCTGACGGGATACCAATTCGATTCTACACAGAGTACGCGAAAGAACTTGCCCCCCTTCTAACAGCCGTGTACCGCAAGTCTCTAGAGGAACAGAAGGTTCCAAATGATTGGAAAAGAGCACAGGTAGTCCCAGTCTTCAAGAAGGGTCGTCGAGCAGATGCGCAAAACTATAGACCTATATCTCTGACGTCGATCTGTTGTAGAATTTTAGAACATGTGTTTTGCTCGAGTATCATGTCGTTTTTGGAAACTCAGAATCTACTATGTAGGAATCAACGTGGATTCCGGAAACAGCGATCGTGTGAAACCCAACTCGCTTTATTTGTTCATGAGACCCAGAAAATATTAGATACAGGCTCCCAGGTAGATGCTATTTTTCTTGACTTCCGGAAGGCGTTCGATACAGTTCCGCACTGTCGCCTGATAAACAAAGTAAGAGCCTACGGAATATCAGACCAGCTGTGTGGCTGGATTGAAGAGTTTTTAGCAAACAGAACACAGCATGTTGTTATCAACGGAGAGACGTCTACAGACATTGAAGTAACCTCTGGCGTGCCACAGGGGAGTGTTATGGGACCATTGCTTTTCACAATATATATAAATGACCTAGTAGATAGTGTCGGAAGTTCCATGCGGCTTTTCGCGGATGATGCTGTAGTATACAGAGAAGTTGCAGCATTAGAAAATTGTAGCGAAATGCAGGAAGATCTGCAGCGGATAGGCACTTGGTGCAGGGAGTGGCAACTGACCCTTAACATAAACAAATGTAATGTATTGCGAATACATAGAAAGAAGGATCCTTTATTGTATGATTATATGATAGCGGAACAAACACTGGTAGCAGTTACTTCTGTAAAATATCTGGGAGTATGCGTGCGGAACGATTTGAAGTGGAATGATCATATAAAATTGATTGTTGGTAAGGCGGGTACCAGGTTGAGATTCATTGGGAGAGTCCTTAGAAAATGTAGTCCATCAACAAAGGAGGTGGCTTACAAAACACTCGTTCTACCTATACTTGAGTATTGCTCATCAGTGTGGGATCCGTACCAGATCGGGTTGACGGAGGAGATAGAGAAGATCCAAAGAAGAGCTTCGCGTTTCGTCACAGGGTTATTTGGTAACCGTGATAGCGTTACGGAGATGTTTAAGAAACTCAAGTGGCAGACTCTGCAAGAGAGGCGCTCTGCATCGCGGTGTAGCTTGCTCGCCAGGTTTCGAGAGGGCGCGTTTCTGGATGAGGTATCGAATATATTGCTTCCCCCTACTTATACCTCCCGAGGAGATCACGAATGTAAAATTAGAGAGATTAGAGCGCGCACAGAGGCTTTCAGACAGTCGTTCTTCCCGCGAACCATACGCGACTGGAACAGGAAAGGGAGATAATGACAGTGGCACGTAAAGTGCCCTCCGCCACACACCGTTGGGTGGCTTGCGGAGTATAAATGTAGATGTAGAGTATGCGTGTCAGGTTTACGACAACGCTCGCAAGCTAGAGGGCGCAAGTGTGAAGTATACAAGTGTGAAGTAATCATGGTAGTGCAGGGCACCGACGTGCTGTGAAGAACCCATATGTTGCAGTTACAACAGCGCCAAGCAAACTGTGTGTAGGGACTGAAACGGGCTCAAGAATTTTTATAGCACACCACTTGTCCCCTCCACAGGAACTATGTCACAGGCATGGGAGAAAGACGTATAAACAAGAGAGCCCGGAGGCTCACATCAGGCAGTCGTATCGCGATTCTGTCTGCGTCTAGAACCGAAGAACGACAACTGTTTCAAGTTGCAGGCCAAGCACGACGACCTCCTGGTGATGGATATTGACGGCCAGCCTGCCCCCTGAAGCTACCTCCAACCTCCGCTGCACGGACGCGCCATCGCTGTGGTCGTGAGAGGGCTGCTGGCCTGCGCTCTCTGGGTGACGTCCGGCGGACCGCAAGCTGTGCGAACTCGCGGTGTCGGAGCTGTCTGTGAACACTGCACCACCTGCCCTGGGCGGCTGTGAGGGAGCTGCCAAGGCGCTCGGCTGCTCCCCTTCGTCGCTCGAGTCGCGCTCGAGGGAACAGGGAACCGTGCTCCGGGCTGTCGGACGCAGCTAACGAACGCGGCGGCCACTTAGCCGTTGCGTGGATAGGAAATGAAATGAAATGATCGTATGGCATTGTTGGCCGGGAGGCCCCATGCGGGGAAGTTCGGCCGCCGTATTGCAAGTCCTTTGTAGCAGACGCCGCTTCGGCGACTTGCGAGTCAATGATGATGAAATGATGATGAAGAACACACCCAGCCATCAAGAGGCAGAGAAAATCCCTGACCCCGCCGGGAATCGAACCCGGGACCCCGTGCGCGGGAAGCGAGAACGCTACCGCAAGACGACGAGCTGCGGACTGCGTGGATAGGAGCCCTACGTCCTCGGGGCTGGGGAACCGGGAGCCGACACTGCCGGCCTTCACTTTGGCGCCGGCCGTGTTGGTTCAAAATGGTTCAAATGGCTCTGAGCACTATGGGACTCAACTGCTGTGGTCATAAGTCCCCTAGAACTTAGAACTACTTAAACCTAACTAACCTAAGGACAGCACACAACACCCAGCCATCACGAGACAGAGAAAATCCCTGACCCCGCCGGGAATCGAACCCGGGAACCCGGGCGTGGGAAGCGAGAACGCTACCGCACGACCACGAGATGCGGGCGGCCGTGTTGGCCAAGCGGTTAAAAGAGCTACAGTCTGGAACCGCGCGACCGCTACGGTCGCAGGTTCGAATCCTGCCTTGGGCATGGAGGTGTGTGATGTCCTTAGATTAGTTCTAAGTTCTATGGGACTGATGACCTTAGAAGTTAAGTCCCATAGTGCTCAAAGCCATTTGAACCAACTTTCACTGGCGATAGCACACACACTGAGACCTTAACTTTTCCCGGCGAATTGAATGTTCAAATAACTTACGGGTTTGCTGCCGGGTGACGTCGTCGAACACCGCCGATATTTCGGCAGGAGCACACCCTGCCACTCTCAAGGCACAATAGCAAGTAAGAAAAAATGTGCAAGCAAATTTAATACCTCGGTTCACAGAGGAGAAACAAGGAACACAGCACAACCAAAGATAACCAACAACAACAAAAAAGGTTCAAATGGTTCTGAGCACTATGGGACTTAACATCTATGGTCACCAGTCCCCTAGAACTTAGAACTACTTAAACCTAACTGCCCTAAGGATATCACACAACACCCAGTCATCACGAGGCAGAGAAAATCCCTGACCCCGCCGGGAATCGAACCCGGGAACCCGGGCGCGGGAAGCGAGAACGCCACCGCACGACCACGAGCTGCGGACGATAACCAACATCTGAAATATCGATGGTTACTATTAATCAACAGGTGAGGTAGCACCAATTCTGTCCCTCTGTTTTTTGGTGAGAGACAGAGCCGGATTCCAAGCAGCATTTAAACAAAATCCACCATCTCTGTTAATAAGGTTGCTTGATAGTCTGATTTCAACAGCTTCCTTAATAACACTATCCCAATAGCTAGACGTGCAAGCCAGAATCTCCGTGTTCTTGTATTCCATAGGATGACCGGTGTCAAGGCAATGTTCTGCAATAGCGGATTTGCTCGGCTGTTGTAAGCGTGTGTGACGCTTATGTTCAATACACCGATCTTCCACAGTCGTGATTGTCTGACCAATATATGACATGCCACAACTGCGAGGAATACGATAGACCCCCAGCCTTAAGCAAACCAAGATCATCTTTTACGGACGCCAACAGGGCCTTAATCTTAGAAGGTGGTCGAGAAACACATTTCACATCATATTTCCGCAAAATACGGCCAATACTGTTGGAAATGCTTCCTGCGTAAGGCAAAAAGGCCGTAGACTTGGGTGCCACTTCGTTGCTATCGTCACTCACTCGTTGCACAGAAGGCTGATAGCGCAAAGCACGTTTGATCTGCCTTCTGTGGAACGGGTGAGTGACGATAGCAACGAAGTGGCACCTAAGTCTACGGCCTTTCTGCCTTACGAGTTCAGCAGGAGGTGCTCTGTGCATGTTCGATGTGACAGTGTCAATGACACTCTTGCCTGTGTTTCACTGCACAATTCCGGGTGAGTCATCCCTGTCTCCCGAACCACACCTCTCGGTGGATCTGACATATTACAACCCCTGAGCTCGGGGATTGTATCAGACTGTTAGCTTCTCAATAGTTGTTCTAACACAGCGGTTTGTCACTCGTTTTAGCTTCTTCAGCAGTTCTTCTTCAAAAGTGTTGTTGGGACAGTAAAACAAAGAAGAGTTCTGGTCAATTTGAATTTTAATTCTGTGTGGTTCATCAAAAATTGGATGGTTTGAAGTGAAAGTGTCGTCATACGTCCACCGCCCAGTCTATGAAGACAGATTGATAGGTTGAGACAGAGGGATCTCTGATACAGAATGAACTTCAGCAGCTTCATCTTGAGTGCTCGCTGACACATCAGCTTTCTGATGTAGAGTTGGCAGTAAGTGCAGTCAGACAATTAACGTGACGAAGCAAACAGCTCATCATCACTGCTTTGGAAACCGAAATATTTCTCACCAGCTCTGAACCACTATTATTGAGCACTAACTCTATCTCATCATCACGTAATTCCATCTTGAGGACAGGTACAAAGCATGAAGCTGATAACACACACAGCAATAGAGATCCTATGCTTGACGTGCAACCCTTGTGCATGGCTGTGAGATGAATCAGAACACCACAGGGAAAGTGACGTACCTTTCCTGCCAGACGAGTGACAGGTGCTGTCAACTGTATTTTCTCACGGTGGTACGAACGTCATTGAATACTTTTATGCAGACGATAGACATAAAACAGGTTGTAATACATTTACACAGCTGAGAAATGGCAGACGTAGATTCTAATTGTTTGCCTTTTTGGAGTAAATCAGTGCGACGAAGGATCAATGTCGCTCATTTGCAAAGTGTTAATGCGTGGTCCAGTTTTACCCCTCTTCCAAACAATAGTCCACTAGTCAGGCATGTATTTATGTCCAGAATCCAGATGAGAAGGACGAATATCGCTTCGCATGGTCGCTTGTAGTTTGAGATAGAAATTACCTGAAAACTGCATATTGTACAGATACATAGAAGACATCTAACATATGGAAACATTATAATTTCAAACCACAGACATACTAAAATTTGAGATGTAAAACCGATATTATTTTATTCACATTTATGGCCTGGCTGTAGATAAGGAAAAAAGCAAGCAGGGAACATAGAAAAATTCATGGTGTCAAGAATAGCACTTACTTTCTAGATTAATTACGATTCTTGCACACACCTCTTGAGAAACTTCCTGAGGGCTATGCACATCACGAGAGCTGCAAACGAAGTTGATGTAAAGTTTGAGCTTCCCATGTAAGTACCGTGATTAGATGGAGGGACTCGACAAGAACACATTTTCTGATACAACCGCATTCACTACAAACTTGCAGGCACTGCTATAATGGATGCAGAGTACAGGCATGTGGTGGATGATTGGTAGGAGCTCGACATCACTGATTTTGGGGGAATGTGCTAGATCATACACAAACACCAATGTGCAATTGCCCAGAAACATTTTTGAGAAAATGTAGAGTGTACGCCTGGACAGATACTCTCAGGATCCTGCCTTCTATTGCACTGCACCAGGGCTTTCATGGGATGCAGTGGTGAGAACATGTGTAAAGATCAAATGGGTGAATTATGTTGATTTGTTGCTCTTTTCTCTGGTGCAGGATTGGCAGGGGAATTTCGGAATATGTGCACTGATACGCCAAGGCAAATAACCTGCAGGATAATTAGGGGAAATAGAGGCCATCTAATAATTGAGTTACATCATTTACTTTAGTGTCAACAAGCATGCCATCCACGGTTCTGATGGCTATCCAGAGAAGAAATCGTCAGACTGAAATGTGAGATACAAGATGTAGCAGCTGATGCAGGTGCGTGATAAGTCGTGTAGGCAGACGCGGAAGACCCTGCCAAGTCGCATGATTTGCAGAGTGACTTGCTGCTGTGTCGGAAGCAAGTAGTTCCGCTAAATCGTTTCTTCCCCAAGATGATGACAACGCCGAAGAGCAATCAGAAATACATTCTACTCTGTAGAGACCTCCAGCAACATCTCAGAGTGGGATGCAACCTATTAGAATTATATGTAGCATCTGCTTCAATCAATGTTCCTGGTTGAAGGAGTACATTCGTGTATATACCGAAAAGAAGGCTCTAATAATGTGTGATTTTGAAAAAGATATTTGTAAATGAATGAATACTTCAGTTTTTGGCAAAACTATGGAGATTGTTAGAAACCGTAGTGAAACTCATTTACTTTATCGTTGGAATAGGTGTTATGGGGCAAGAGGTCACATAACGAGGTCAAATTTTAAGTGGACTACACCCTTCAGTAAAGAACTAGTCACTATGAAGATCGCCGAGGTTTCAGTGGAGTTCATGAAGCCTGTCAATATGACGGTCTCCATTCGGGTCCTCTCGAAACCCCACATGCACTGGTTAAACTACGAGCTTGCAAAACCAAACTTCGCTGACACCAAGTTACTTTATATGGATAAAGATAGTTTCATTTTCTAGGTAGAAGGTTGCAATCCATATGAAGTAGTTAGATAAAACCACGAAAAACTGAACACCTGTGGACGTGTGGCCCACAGATGCTTCATCTGCACAGATGGAATATGTGATCTTTCTATTCTCACACTATTTGCTCAAGAATGAATATGTGTGTGTGTTTGTGTGTGCGTGCGTGCGTGTGTGTGTGTGTGTGTGTGTGTGTGTGTGTGTGTGTGTGTGTGTGTTACAGTGGTTCGGACAGTTGCATATTTGTGTGTATGTGTGCATACATGTGAATGACTGCACAGTATGCATGCCTTTTGTAATGTATATATTATTAATATGTATCGTATGTATACATTTTTGTACACTATATATGCTGACTTATGTTCTGTATACATATGAATGTGTGTTTGTTTCATTTGCACTGTGGGCTGCTAGTCTCTATGCAGTGTAAACACCCTATACAAAAATACACAGTAGTAGCATTAGTGTGATGTGTCTGAGCAACTAGCTGCTGTTACTCATGTAATTATTGCCTTGTATTTCTTGGCATATGGGCATTCAGGTGCTTCTGGTCATGTATAAAATGATGAAATGCATATAAAATCATTCTCCTCCTCACTTAGCATTGGTATGCTGTATATAAGCAACCAGCTGCTGCCCGTAATGTTAAAAACGTTAAATTGTATTAGTGTCACATATCTCTGAATATAAGAAATGTTTTTCTTGAGAAAACAATAATTATTAAAATAAAATAACTTTGAAATTGGATTGTTAACAACAATAAACCACGAATTAATTTGTTCTGTCCGTGTCACTCTTTATGAAGGATATTAATCCTTTCACCACGAATGTTAGAGTAGAAAGAAACAGAACCAATATTTTTTTTTTTAAAACATTAATGTATTTACACATTTACATGCATACAATCACTCAGTGTTACAGCATTACCCAAATAATATTTTTCTAAATAGCTTGATCTGGCGTGCATTCAAGCCTGTAATTGCAATTACATACAAAGACAAACCTTCATTAATTTCACCCTGCACAGATTTAATGCTTTTAGGGATTTTAGATGCATATTTTTGTGTTGTATGAACATTGAGATTTATACACTGCTCTAATTGATTTACATTCACAGTGTGTAAACACAAATAATGAAGTCACAGTATGCAGCTCTATTATAACAATACTAGTATCTTGATCTGTTTGCTGCAATCACTAAGGTATTTTACATATTATTTACATTTACTGTATTTGAATATTTGATGTATGTGATTGGACCTTCAGTTGTTACCTCAAGCACTGCCTGTCCACAGACATCGACTATTGACAGCTCACCCTTTAATATGTTGTTGTTGTGGTCTTCAGTCCTGAGACTGATTTGATGCAGCTCTCCATGCTACTCTATCCTGTGCAAGCTTCTTCGTCTCCCAGTACCTACTGCAGCCTACATCCTTCTGAATCTGCTTAGTGTATTCATCTCTTGGTCTCCCTCTACGATTTTTACAATCCACGCTGCCCTCCAATACTAAATTGGTGATCCCTCGATGTCTCAGAACATGTCCTACCAACCGATCCCTTCTTCTTGTCATGTTGTGCCACAAACTCCTCTTCTCCCCAATTCTATTCAATACCTACTCGTTAGTTATGTGATCTACCCATATAATCTTCAGCATTCTTCTGTAGCACCACATTTCGAAAGCTTCTATTCTCTTCTTGTCTAAGCTATTTATCGTCCACGTTTAACTTCCATACATGGCTACACTCCATACAAATACTTTCAGAAACGACTTCCTGACATTTAAATCTATACTCGATGTTAACAAATTTCTCTTCTTCAGAAACGCTTTCCTTGCCATTGCCAGTCTACATTTTATAGCCTCTCTACTTCAACCATCATCAGTTATTTTGCTCCCCAAATAGCAAAACTTCTTTACTACTTTAAGTGTCTCATTTCCTAATCTATTTCCCTCAGCATCACCCACTTAATTCGACTACATTCAATTATCCTCGTTTTACTTTTGTTGATGTTAATCTTATATCCTCCTTTCAAGACACTGTCCATTCAGTTCAACTGCTCTTCCAAGTCCTTTGCTGTCTCCGACAAAATTACAATATCATCGGCGAACCTCAAAGTTTTCAATTCTTCTCCATGGATTTTAATACCTACTCCGACCTTTTCTTTTGTTTCCTTTATTGCTTGCTCAATATACAGATTGAATAACATCGGGGATAGACTACAACACTGTCTCACTCCCTTCCCAAACACTGCTTCCCTTTCGTGTCCTCTACTCTCGTAACTGCCATCTGGTTTCTTTACAAATTGTAAATAGTCTTTCGCTCTCTGTATTTTACCCCTGCTAGCTTCAGAATTTAAAAGAGAGAATTCCAATCAACATTGTCAAAAGCTTTCTCTAAGTCCTTGTATGCTAGAAAGGTAGGTTTGCCTTTCCTTAATCTTTCTTCTGAGATAAGTCGTATGGTCAATAATGCCTCACGTGTTCCAACATTTCTATGGAATCCAAACTGATCCTTCCCGAGGTCGCTTTTATCAGTTTTTCCAATCGTCTGTAAAGAATTTGCGTTAGTATTTTGCAGGTGTGACTTATTAAACTGATATTTCGGTAATTTTCACATCTGTCAACACCTGCTTTCTTTGGGATTGGGATAATTATTTTCTTCTTGAAGTCTGAGCGTATTTCGTTTTTCCGGCGTTACAGCCTGTCTCATACATCTTGCTCACCAGATGGTAATGTTTTGTCAGGACTGGCTCTCCCAAGGCTGTCAGTAGTTCTAATGGAATGTTGTCTACTCCGGGGGCCTTCGACTCAGGTCTTTCAGTGCTCTGTCAAACTCTTCACGCAATATCATATCTCCCATTTCATCTTCATCTACATCCTCTTCTATTTCCATAATATTGTCCTCAAGTACATCACCCTTGTATAGACCCTCTACATACTACTATCACCTTTCTGCTTTCCCTTCTTTGCTTAGATCTGGGTTTCCATCAGAGCTCTTGATATTCATGCAAGTGGTTCTCCTTTCTCCAAGAGTTTCTTTAATGTTCCTGTAAGCAATATCTATCTTACCCCTAGTGATATAAGCCTCTACATCCTTACATTTGCCCTCTAGCCATCCCTGCTTAGCCATTTTGCACTTCCTGTCGATCTCATTTTTGAATATGCTAATGTTAAAATGAATATGTGGGGTTTATATTCTGTTGTTAGCTTCCCCTATATGAACACTATCATGCTACACAGATAGACCCATTCATACCATACATAATGCAGTGTAGCACAAAGATGTTGAACGTTCTCTGTCTCAAACATCGCATCGAAGTCACTGTTAGGTGGTAGGCCAACACCCACACTTCTTAGTCCACTGGCAGCCGAATTAATGTAGTGGCTAATAGCAGTATTCTACCAGGACTTAGCTAAGACTGAAGTTCTAATGTCTGCTGTGGCTGTGCAAAGACCTAGTCGAATGGCAGGAGGTCCCGGAATTTGGGAATACATCCTGTGGCCAGTTACATATGTTGCTTCTGCTCTGGTGGTTCAAGCAGGACCATCGGCATGTGCTCGACTACAATAAAAATAAAACCTAGGTTCAGCAAAACACACACACACAGCAATAATTAGAGATGTAAGGACAAAATACACTCCTGGAAATGGAAAAAAGTACACATTGACACCGGTGTGTCAGACCCACCATACTTGCTCCGGACACTGCGAGAGGGCTGTACAAGCAATGATCACACGCACGGCACAGCGGACACACCAGGAACCGCGGTGTTGGCCGTCGAATGGCGCTAGCTGCGCAGCATTTTTGCACCGCCGCCGTCAGTGTCAGCCAGTTTGCCGTGGCATACGGAGCTCCATCGCAGTCTTTAACACTGGTAGCATGCCGCGACAGCGTGGACGTGAACCGTATGTGCAGTTGACGGACTTTGAGCGAGGGCGTATAGTGGGCATGCGGGAGGCCGGGTGGACGCACCGCCGAATTGCTCAACACGTGGGGCGTGAGGTCTCCACAGTACATCGATGTTGTCGCCAGTGGTCGGCGGAAGGTGCACGTGCCCGTCGACCTGGGACCGGACCGCAGCGACGCACGGATGCACGCCAAGACCGTAGGATCCTACGCAGTGCCGTAGGGGACCGCACCGCCACTTCCCAGCAAATTAGGGACACTGTTGCTCCTGGGGTATCGGCGAGGACCATTCGCAACCGTCTCCATGAAGCTGGGCTACGGTCCCGCACACCGTTAGGCCGTCTTCCGCTCACGCCCCAACATCGTGCAGCCCGCCTCCAGTGGTGTCGCGACAGGCGTGAATGGAGGGACGAATGGAGACGTGTCGTCTTCAGTGATGAGAGTCGCTTCTGCCTTGGTGCCAATGATGGTCGTATGCGTGTTCAGCGCCGTGCAGGTGAGCGCCACAATCAGGACTGCATACGACCGAGGCACACAGGGCCAACACCCGGCATCATGGTGTGGGGAGCGATCTCCTACACTGGCCGTACACCACTGGTGATCGTCGAGGGGACACTGAATAGTGCACGGTACATTCAAACCGTCATCGAACCCATCGTTCTACCATTCCTAGACCGGCAAGGGAACTTGCTGTTCCAACAGTACAATGCACGTCCGCATGTATCCCGTGCCACCCAACGTGCTCTAGAAGGTGTAAGTCAACTACCCTGGCCAGCAAGATCTCCGGATCTGTCCCCCATTGAGCATGTTTGGGACTGGATGAAGCGTCGTCTCACGTGGTCTGCACGTCCAGCACGAACGCTGGTCCAACTGAGGCGCCAGGTGGAAATGGCATGGCAAGCCGTTCCACAGGACTACATCCAGCATCTCTACGATCGTCACCATGGGAGAATAGCAGTCTGCATTGCTGCGAAAGGTGGATATACACTGTACTAGTGCCGACATTGTGCATGCTCCATTGCCTGTGTCTATGTGCCTGTGGTTCTGTCAGTGTGATCATGTGATGTATCTGACCCCAGGAATGTGTCAATAAAGTTTCCCCTTCCTGGGACAATGAATTCACGGTGTTCTTATTTCAATTTCCAGGAGTGTACTTGCCGATAGTCATACTTTCGCCAGTTGATCGCTGCTGCTGCTGGTTGCATTTATTACAGGATAAAGTGTAGGCAGCAAGTCGCAGCACTCACGTAACTGAATTAGAATAATTAAAATTGCTGAAATGGTGCGGAGGGGAGTGGGGAGGATGTGATGTAAATGCACATACGTAACACTGTTGGCCCAGGGGAGGAGGGAATTCAGCGAATGTTGATGCTGATGTCAGCGAAATATAACAAGCACAACTGTCTGAGTACCGGATACTGATCTCGTCAAATGCAGCGATGCTGCTGCTGCTTCAGCACATTCTGGGCTCTTTCTCTCCTTGATCCTCTACTGAGAACAGCTTGTCATAATGCAGTTTCTTCTCATTTTTGTCTTCACTGAAATTTTTCTGTCTCCCTACTGGAATAGCAGAAACGAGTTTAGTACTGCGTTGTGGTAGAAATGTACGAATACAGGGGTGCCAGCTCCTATTAAAACGTCATTGCCCACTGTGCGCCACTGTCGAACGGGATCAAGTGTACCTGGCGTCTGTGCAGCTGCTAGTGTAATTTTTCGTTGTACACTTAACACAATTAGTAGGTTCCATCAAAGCTACATTCAAACAAGCTTCCTTCTTTCATTATTGACTTCCGGACTGCAGCTTCATTAACCTACAACGATTGTACCCCGAAATTTGTCAGTCGCTGCGTATTTGTTGAATATTCATTCTAATATGGTTTTGTAATTGTGAAACCGATTATGAAACGAAGAAGTACTTTGAATGTAGCTGCTGCAGTGGAAACTTTGAACCAAGATATACCCTGTAATACTCGAGAACCAGAATTATCAAGGGGAATAGAGTACCGGTTTCATGATATTCTGGAAAATCGATGGGACTGACAACAATATAAGTGGACAGAAAGACCATCTTGTCAGAGTTTCCTTGACTTCAATATGTAATGGTCAGTCCGTCTGCTAATTTACTATAGCATCGTTGCCTGTAGAAATGACTTATACGGTAGAGCCAGTTACGAACTTTGTTAGTTTAGTCTAGTCAACATAATCGTTGTCCATGGCATTAAACAACAGCAATCTGATTCATCCTTTGCATAGAGTCTTCACCAGTTTCTTGTCGATCGACAACAATAGTTGTTTTTCTCAGGTTAGACTTTCCACCACATTTATTCGCTTCGCTTGCACACACGTTTGTCGGCTGCTCTCAAATGTTAAACAGGCACGAGAACCACTTGTCGGAAAGGTGACAACAACATTTTGTCAAGAAAGGGACTACATCACTTTTGCCCGACACAATTGCTTTGTTTGTCCTACGTTGTCTTCTAACATTTGTTCATTAACTTTTGTCGACCAATTCGTCTTGTGCAATACGAAAGTAATAAAACATCTCAATAAACATCTGCAAAAAATTACATGTGTGCACAAAATTTAAATACACAACTGCTGGCGATGAGCGTATGGGTGAATAACGGTCCGGAAAATTAAGAGATAAACGTGAAGCAACCTGGTCCTTATCTGTATGGAAGTAATTGCTTTATGGACTGCATGAAGGCTGCAAGACACTCTACAGGGTGTTACCAAAAGGTACGGCCAAACTTTCAGGAAACATTCTTAACACACAAAGAAAGACAATATGTTATGTGGACATGTGTCCGGAAACGCTTACTTTCCATGTTAGAGCTCATTTTATTACTTCTCTTCAAATCACATTAATCATGGAATGGAAACACACAGCAACAGAACGTATCAGCGTGAATTCAAGCTCTTTGTTACAGGAAATGTTCAAAATGTCCTCCGTTAGCGACGATACATGCATCCACCCTCCGTCGTATGGAATCCCTGATGCGCTGATGCAGCCCTGGAGAATGGCGTATTGTATCACAGCCGTCCACAATACGAGCACGAAGAGTCTTTACATTTGGTACCGGGGTTGCGTAGACAAGAGATTTCAAATGCCCCCATAAATGAAAGTCAAGAGGGTTGAGGGCAGGAGAGCGTGGAGGCCATGGAATTGGTCCGCTTCTACCAATCCATCGGTCACCGAATCTGTTGTTAAGAAGCGTACGAACACTTCGACTGAAATGTGCAGGAGCTCCATCGTGCATGAACCACATGTTGTGTCGTACTTGTAAAGGCACATGTTCTAGCAGCTCAGGTAGAGTATCCCGTATGAAATCGTGATAACGTGCTCCATTGAGCGTAGGTGGAAGAACTAAAATGAGCTCTAACATGGAAATTAAGCATTTCCGGACACATGTCCACATAACATCTTTTCTTTATTTGTGTGAGAGGAATGTTTCCTGAAAGTCTGGCCGTACCTTTTTGGACAACCTGTACATACAAAACATGTACAATGTACGAAGTGCATTCAAGTTCTAAGGCCTCCGATTTTTCTTCTCCGGACTGGAAAGAGATAGAAACATGCGCATTGTTTTAAAATGAGGCCGCGTTCATTGTCAATACGTCCCAGAGATGGCAGCACCGTACGGAAGATTGAATTTTACCGCCAGCGGCGAGAATTAGAACTGTTTTAAATACTTAAAATGGTGACGTTTTCCTTACTTGAACAGCGTGCAATCATTCGTTTTCTGAATTTGCGTGGTGTGAAACCAATTGACAGTTGAAGGAGACATGTGGTGATGGAGTTATGGATGTGTCGAAAGTGCATTCGTGGGTACGACAATTTAATGAAGGCAGAACATCGTGTGACGACAAATCGAAACAACCTCGGGCTCGCACAAGCCAGTCTGACGACATGATCGAGAAAGTGGAGAGAATTGTTTTGGGGGATCGCCGAATGACTGTTGAACAGATCGCCTCCAGAGTTGGCATTTCTGTGGGTTCTGTGCACACAATCCTGCATGACGACCTGAAAATGCGAAAAGTGTCATCCAGGTGGGTGCCACGAATGCTGACGGACGACCACACGGCTACCCGTGTGGCATGTTGCTGAGCAATGTTGACGCGCAACGACAGCACGAATGGGATCTTCTTTTCGTCGGTTGTGACAATGGATGAGACGTGGATGCCATTTTTCAATCCAGGAAGAAAGCGCCAGTCAGCTCAATGGAAGCACACAGATTCACCGCCACCAAAAGAATTACGGGTAACCGCCAGTGCTGAAAAAATGATGGTGTCCATGTTCTGGGACAGCGAGGGCGTAATCCTTACCCATTGCGTTCCAAAGGGCACTACGGTAACAGGTGCATCCTACGAAAATGTTTTGAAGAACAAATTCCTTCCTTCACTGCAACAGAAACATCCGGGAAGGGCTGCGCGCGTGCTGTTTCACCAAGACAACGCACCCGCACATCGAGCTAACGTTACGCAACAGATTCTTCGTGATAACAACTTTGAAGTGATTCCTCATGCTCCCTACTCACCTGACCTGGCTCCTAGTGACTTTTGGCTTTTTCCAACAATGAAAGACACTGTCCGTGGCCGCACATTCACCAGCCGTGCTGCTATTGCCTCAGCGATTTTCCAGTGGTCAAAACAGACTCCTAAAGAAGCCTTCGCCGCTGCTATGGAATCATGGCATCAGCGTTGTGAAAAATGTGTACGTCTGCAGGGCGATTACGTCGAGAAGTAACGCCAGTTTCATCGATTTCGGGTGAGTAGTTAATTAGAAAAAAAATCGGAGGCCTTAGAACTTGAATGCACCTCGTATTTACGTTTGGACTTATGACCACAGCAGTTGAGTCCCATATTGCTCAGAGCCATTTGAACCATTTTTTTTTGTATTTACGTTTCTCAGATAGTGTCAGATAGTGTGTATGTATGTGTGTGTATGTGTGTGTGTGTGTGTGTGTGTGTGTTTGTGTGGTTTGACTTTTTCGGGCTCTCAACGACAAGGTTATCTGCCGCCTGACACATTTTAAAGGGACGAGTGTGGATAAAATCGCCAAAATTGATGCACACATTGAAGATGAAACGAGACTCGCGCACTCACTCCCACCTTACTCGCAACCAGTCACACCATCTCACTATCTCAGAGGCGATAAAAGAACGGAGAAAGGATGAAAGGTGCTATCCCAGGGATTAAAACACAGGTAAAACGTCAGAGGAGCTAAAAAAGTGGCACAGGCAAAAGTGACCTGCTGACCACTTACAGAAAACATAGGTGAGCCAGTCACCCTATTAACACATTAAGACCTTCTTCTTAAAATCTTGATAAAAGTGTTGGACAAATCACAAGATTTTAAAGGTGTGACGACACCCGTTGGAGACCCACTTAAAACAGAGGGCATGTCTGTCGGCAAATCTGAATCCAAACTCTGGTCTGAAAACGAAACACTTTCTAATAAAATGTGGAGGAAGAAGCCATGCGTCATAGATCTCTGAGCTATGCGTAATTGAGTTTGGAGGACGTCGTCTCGTCGACGTGGCTGGGAGGAGCTACGCCACGGCCGCGTTGTGGGCTTTACTAGACGGGGATAGTTGCCAGTCAATTCTAACCACTCATCCTGCCATCGACACAAAAATTCGTATGTTAAAAGCGAGGCGATAGGATGAAGGGGAACGGCACACCGCACTAACTGAAGAGCGTGGCACACCTCTTCGACGGCTACATCCGTCTTTTCATTCCCTACAGTACCCACGTGTCAGCGCACCCAGCAGAACTACACCTCCTTCCCAAGTATCAGGTTGTCTACGAATCCTGCTTGACTCAAGAAGAAGAAGAAATTGAGGAAACAGATTGATATATCACCATTAGCTGAAAGACATTGGATAATGAAGTGCTTACCATTGCTCACAGAAAATAGACGTGGTACAACACCCTATTTTTCTTTTTGGGGAGTGTCGGTGTTCCACGGGATTGCAGAGAATGACTCGTATTGCCTACCAATTCGCTTGCTGCAGATGTGCGAATAGTTATTCACTTTTTAACGTCGCGCCTGCGGCTATTTTGCATGTACCGCAGAAACAGCGGCGGATCGTCACTCTGTCACCTTTCAGGCACGAAAGGGGCGCTCCCTAGCATATGTGCTGCCTTTTTTTCGCACGACGACGCTTTTAACGAATTGCTGAAAATAATTCATTAAGTTTCGCGGCGTAGGCGACATGGGAGCGGCCAATACTAATTACTTTGTTTCATGGTGTTGTGAAGTTTCCCTCTCTCCCTCCCTCTCTCTGTCTCTGTCTCTCTCTCGTCAGTGGTTGGCGCCGGAAAATGCAGCGAGCAGTCCAAAGGCGTGTACACAGGCGGTGGCGGGGGCAGCCGCCGACTCTCCGACTCTAGGCCAGAGGCGGCGAGCGCAGGCCTGCACCACGGACCGCACAACGAGCGCCGACCGGGCGCCTAGAATGTTTGCCTCCAGTTCTGCGTGAGTACACCGGAGGAGGGGACTAAACACACAGACCGTATCTACGCTCAGCGGTTCACGAGATGAGTTCTGGTAGGAATACAGCTCCGTGTTCATGAGACTCGCTGAGCGCAGGCACATGTGTGGGTGTAGGTACCTTCCGGCAGCAGCCACTTTGTAGTTTAGGTAGCTCCAACGGTCCCTGTATTGACAGAGTGAATAGCACCACTGCGTGAAGGTCTCCAGGCTTTTCTCCATATTTTTGTTGTTGTATTTCTTTCATATTTCATTGTTCCGCTGTTAGTCAAGGTAATTAGCATCGCCGATAGAACATCCTTTCCTTTTTCTGGCGTGCATGCAGGACAACATTATGCTTCCAGAATTATGAGGTCTTCGCAAGATCCACAGTCTTATACGGAAACAAGAAGTGGGTTGTGAAGAAGACGAAATTTGTAAAGCATTCTTGGAGCAGATACGATAAGCGTTGATGTTTAGTCCAACAGTGGGTAACAAGGTACACCTACTTACCGGAAGGCCAAATAATTATCATCATTGTTTAAACATCATGTGGTTAAATGTGACCATATTGTGTGCAATTCGACAGATTCTATTAGTAGGTAATAGTCTTTGAAACTTAGCAACTCTCATATACTGATAAGCCTTTATGTCATTTTGTTTTTAAAGTACCTACTGTTGACTCTTTTACCATTGATCAGTAGCAAGTTTGAGAGTGGCGCAACAGCATCATTTACGTGATTCTTCCTTATTATATCATAACTAATATTTTGAGTAGGTCGACAATGTCTCCATGGGTAGACCTCTCTCACTCCTGGCATGAAGAAAAATCAGGCAACTCTGAAACTTTAAACCGACAGTCTGCTGAAGATAAGTAGATGACACATGCATAGTTTGGTGTCACTGCGAGGATAAATTTATGTAGTTTCTTGATCATCTTAACTTAGTTTATGAAAATATCAGGCTTAGCTTGGAGCGGGAGCTTTTCGATGTATTAGTTCGACATAAGAAGAATTCTTTTCGTGGGTATTACGTGTACCATAAGGCCAAACGTACCAGACTGTACCTGCAGGCGTCGAGCTGCCACCATCTTTCGCGGACTGTAAAACTACGTAAAACTTAGTACTTGGGCCAAAGTAGTGTGTGACACTTGCAGCCTGCAGTGAAGTGAGACATCTTTTCTGGGATCTGTGAAACATGATGGGACGCGATAAGCGGGTATTTATGAAATCCCTTGTCAAGTCGGACAAGAGGGACAGAAGACAAACAATAGGTACCGTACAAGAACACCACCGACGTACTTGCCTCCTTCAGCACAAAAAGTCTGCAGTGGCTTAACGCTGTGTTTCCTCTTGCCATTCCGTGGATTTCTGGGAAGTCAGAATACTACTCACAGCATCACCTATTAAGAATCAGTGGTCAGGGAAAATGAAATACAATTAGCAGACAATCTGTTATACTTGCCGTTCATCTTGATAACGGTCGGTATAATTTGTAAGCACTATGGATTCTGACTCGGACCTTGCTACATTTTATGGTTCAAATGGCTCTGAGCACTATGGTCATCAGTCCCGTAGAACTTAGAACTACTTAAACGTAACTAACCTAAGGACATCACACACATCCATGCCCGAGGCAGGATTCGAACCTGCGAGCGTAGCGCTCCCGCGGTTCCAGACTGTAGCGACTACAATCGCTCGGCCACACAGGCCGGCTACGTTTTATGTTTAAATGTGTATGTCTATGTGTATGTGTGGTGGCGATCCTCTCATCTGCGAAGTATAGCGTTGTGTCGAGTAGTTTTAAAGTTTTTGCTTTAAATAGTTACGCCTGGACAATTATAACTGTATCAGTGACATGCATTTATGATAACTACGTGGGTGATAGCCGAAATATCAAATAGTGAGACAATGCTGAATGGCAACTTAACTAAAATTGTAGAAAAATTTAAAAATAGTTCAGATGAGTAGGAAAATGTATCCTACAATGTTTGAATACCGTATAAGTGGTGTGCTGCTTAGTAAGTTAGGTCGATTGACTATCTAGGCGTAATATTGCAAAGCGACATACAATGGAACAATCAAATAAGGTAAATATGGGCAGGGTGAGTTGTCGATTTCGCTTTATTGCAAGAATTCTAGGAAAGTGTGGCATATGTATAAAAGAGATTACATACAAAACAGTTGTGCGACCAATTCTTGAATAATGCTCGAGTGTTTGGGATCTCTCACCAGTTCGAATGGAAGGAACACATCAAAGCAAGTCAAAGGCCTGATTGGTTACTAGCTGGTTCGATTAACATGCAAATCTTATGGAAATAATCTTTAAATTTTAATCTAAATCCAGGGAGGGAAGAACATATTCATTTCATTAGACATTACCGAGAAAATTTAGAGAACTGACATTTTCGCCAGACTGGAGAACAATTGTACTGTCACCAAAATATATTTCCCGCGAGACCAGTGAAAACATAAATCAGGATTCGCACGCCTTACATACAACTTTTGCGGCCCTAGATTCATTATATGCTGAACGTCGTGCCTATTTGATAAGGAATCCAAAACACTACAGCAATATTTCAGGACCGCCCTCTATAATTTGCAGTTCAGTATGACGTACTGTGCGCTTCTGGTCAAAAATTCATTGAAACTATTCTACATGTGCAAAGATACTCAGTATGGTCGTCTCTTCGGATAAGTCGACAGCAGGAACCTTTGTTGAGTTATTATCGGTACTCGCGGGAGAAGGAATCTACTTGTTCCTGTCTGTCGTTTGCAGTATTGAATGCAGCAGCATGAAGCTCCAGTTGCCTGGAAAGCAGTCGAGAACTGGAACCAGGCTGGAGCCACAGTAAGCCTGCCAGACAACACCAATGCTGATGCTGCCGTTCAACAGACGTCAACACTTCACTAACCGCCGGGTCAGCGTGGCAGACACCTGGGTATAAAACAGCCACCGGAAAGCTTCTGCACTTCCAGCAACTGCTGCATGAGAACACCCGGACCTCTCGGACCGGCATCCATTTCAGAGGTTTACAGCCGACGCAGAAACACGGCTCTTCGGCAAAGTCAGCGCTGGGTCGCGGTGTTTAAGCCCCCAAGTCGTGCATCCGCACAGATGGGCCCCACCGTGGCGCCGTCGCTGTCCCTGTGCCGACGCTGCATTTGTCGCCTTCGGGCCGTGAAGCAGCTACCGCAACCGCCTGCCACGCCCGAAGCTGGTCTCCAGCCTGCGGTCCCGAGCTCTTCTCCCAGGTAGTCCTGGTCATCTCGCCTGCCTAATAATGACAACCATCTGGCTCGTCACCACTGCACTGTTCTACAGGCTGGTTATAATTAAACTTACACTTTCAAACCGCTGTAGAAATAACACTACTGGTGAGGTGACGTCAAATTGTAATGGAATATTATCGGAGAAGGGGGAAAACGTACGGCATAAGAAAAATAAATTGTTAGAAAATTTAGCAACAGATGGCGCTGTAAGCATCATAATTTAATTATGGTCGACGACAAATGAATCGTACCACAATGTCTAAGGGGTGCGTCTGACGTTAAACAAACTGTACTACTCAGGATGCGTGGGTGTACAGATGTGATATTGTTAGTCACGTAAGCAGATCAACCGCGGCGAAGCCGTATCACATCAGATGAGAAAAATCGGTTTCTAATTTTCCTGAGGCCAAAAAACGCATAAAAAGGATGAATCCAAATCAAATCGGATTATTAATTTCCGTGTGACTGGCGCAAAACATGCTGTCCACCGTTTTCTGCAACAAGTTGAAATCGAGAAACAGCATGTTCCACAACTGATCGAAATGTTTCCGGGGTGATTTTAACAATGTGTTGCGCAATGCTTGCCTTCATTGCAGTTAAGTAAGCAGTCGGAATACTGAACACATCTTTTAATTGGCCTCAAAGGCAGAAGTCATATGGATAAGATCAGGTGATTGGGACGGCCATGCTGTAGGGAAATGGCGGCTGATAATTCTAGCATTTCCGAAATGGCGCTTCTGCAGCTGCTTAACTGGATTTGCAATGTGCGGAGCTTGCACCATCTTGCATAAAAATGATCACATCCACACATCCATGCTGTTGGGGAGCTGGAATGACGCGGTTTCGTAAAAGACACTCGTACACCTTACCAGTGGCGGTACAGGTAACAAGATATGAAGCACTTGTCTCTTCGAAAAAATGCCGTAAACACGCATCACACAGCGACCTTTTCAGAAAAAGTGGTGCTGGTTGATTTGCCTACGGATTTTCCGTTGTTGGCCATATTCGACAATTCTGTCAGATCTAAGTGGGCTTCGTCTGTCCCCAAAATCTTCCACTGCCAATCATTGTCCACTTCCATTCGAGAAACAAATTCTAAAGCAAAGGTCTGTCTCGCTGGCATGTTAACAGGACGCAACTCGTACACACGGGTAATTTTGAATGGATAGCAAAAAAGGGTGTTTCGCAAGATTTTACCCACCGTGCTCACGGTTATGGCCAATGTTCGGGGAATTCTCGGTGCACTACACGTTTGCACAACACCACTACTCTCCTGCACTGCTGTGGCCACTGCTTGCACTGACGTGGAATCAATTCGTTTCCTCCTTCTACCAAGTTGCACACCAAAAGAACCCACCTTTTCGAATTTTCGGATCATTTTCTCCAGACCCACGGCAGTCATCGGACCAACGCCTTTTTTCAAACCCTTCAGTGTACGAAACTTTCTCAGAGCGACGTGTGCACAGTCATCATTCTTCTAATACAACTTTACAAGCAGGCTGGAAAGGAGGAGAAGCCGTGTACCCGACGTGTTTATACCAAAACGTTTCAAGGGGGCGTGCAGATGACAGGTAATTTCCTTCACGTATTCTCAGACATACAGCACCATCTATTGATCAATTTTCACAATTTTTTTTCTTATGCCATACTTTTTTCCCTTTTCGATAATATTCCGTTGCAATTTGACGTCATTCTGACCAGTGGTGATATTTGTGCAGCGTTTTGAAACTTTGATTACAATCACGCTTCACTTTCGTGTATGGCGCCACACGTGCGGCGACGACTTGCACAAATTGTGCGTCACAGCAGTGGTGAGCTGTGTCGATCTAAGACGGGGCTAGCTCTGGAGGCATAAAAACCGCGGCCCAGTGCCGAATTTGCCGAAAAGTCGTCTTTCAGCGTCACCTCCAAACCTCTGGATTGGAGGTCGATGCCCAGGTGACTGCAGCGCAGACGCGGCGATTGGCGGAAGTGTTGGCGTCTACTGAACTGCGGCATCAGCGTTGGGTGTGACTGTTGTTGCGACTTGGTTCCTGTTCTGAGCTGCCTTCCACGCCGCTAGAGCTTCAGGCCGCAGCAGCCAACAATGCGAACGCTAGCCACACACACCAGCAAGTCGATTCTGTCTCCCTCGATTATGGAAAATAATTCAACAACGGTCCCTGCTTCGACTAATCCGAAGATACGACCGTGCGAAGTATTTTGCAGATGTGCAATAGTCTCGACAAATTTTTGACCAATATTGCTGCAGTGTTTGGATTCTTTATCAAATAGACACGACATCCTGCATACAGTGAAAACGCAAACAGGTGTGTGTAACATGGAAAGAGTTGTGAGCGTGTGGGTGCTATGCTGTCATTCTGTGCAACGGATTAATCTGAGATGTACCCTTTACACTGTGCCTCCGGCAAGATGCAATTTCCACCCCCACACTACTACAGAAGTAAGACAGACGCTCTTAACGTTCTAAATAGAAATGCCTGAAAAACTTTCAGCAATAAATATCTTATGGAGTCGTCCGCTCTAAGGAAATGACACAAAAATTCACAAAATTTCTTACGTATCTAGTGGGGTACTTGGGTACTGGAGTAGTGCTAGTTAGTGTAAGAAAAACATGAAACTAACAAACATTATTATTCATTTTGCAAAAATTCTGAGAAATCACTATGGCACTTTTAGTTATGAACTGAACAAGTTACTTCCGGGCTCTTTTCGGAATATGAAGTTACCTCTTAAGGATAGGATTCGCTAATGAAATTTCTACACAAAGTTTAAGATTGTTAATGACTTGAATAATTGTTAATGACTTGAATAATTGTCTGTTAGAATGTTGCTAGGTACGGTCGAGGCTGTCGTGTGTGAAATGCAGTGAAGTGTATTGTTGTGGAGGTAATATGGGGCTTGCAAGAGCTGTAGCGCACAATACCATAAGCTGCGATGACTGCTGTCTGCGCCGCTCGCTGCTGACAAATAAGATAACTCTCGTTCTATCTGGATTGACCTTTGCCAATCAAACCCTCCCTACGCCTTGATGAAGTCAAGGACTCCTATTCGCCCCTAGTCTAACTGTTGGCGTGGTACACCGGTCAGATAACCAGTCCACCGTGATGCCACTCAAAAATTCGCTCACAGGCGTTTAACTGTCCGTTCACACTGCATAATAAGTGTGGCCACCAACACAGTCAACAACGCTTAATAGCAAGGACTCAATATAGAGTTGCACTCCGATTCGCTCTCGATAGAGGTGCTCTCCCAGTGAAGTACTGAGGAGAGACTTGTTGCTCGCTCTTTGAGTACACGTACGAGCGCACACGCTCTCGTTATGTGTTCTCGCTCCCAGAGCGACAACGGAACGGACGCTCTCCACGCCAGATGTGAAGGGCTATATCTTTCGGTCTCTTCCATTACTCCTTCAGCTCAAGGCATCAGGAATATCGTCTGCCAATCAGCATTGCTCATCTAAAACGGGAGAATGACGTTTCGTTTAAGGCAACCAATCCGGAAATCTGTAGCATCGGCATTTGGCGTTTGCTGTCTCCCTGTGAAAACTCTCTGAAACTGCGTGCTATGTTTGTAAGGAATGCGTAGGCTGGGCGCTCCCACACAATGTAGCAGAATTTGCTTTTAAGCCAAACATGGGGTCGTTCTCCCCTTTCACTGGGGCACACGCTGTCCACTCAACGGGTGGTCGCCGTCCGACGTAGATAGGCTGAACCGTCCTCTGAAGGGACCGGCCTCTCGGCGTGCAGTCCGCCTCTCCTGAACTAAAAGATCTTGTGGCCGTCATGTCTTGAATGTGTGTGTATATGCCAGCCTTGAGTATCTCAACCCCAGTGCGCACTTGTTATTTGCGTATCATTTACATGAATTGATACAACATTGACTTTATCTTATCGAATTTGGGTTCGAATGAAGCGTCTTGATGTGCGGAATATGATTGTGAGGGCGGAATATGTAAGTAATGAAGGTCAGGAAATCATGACGTCTTACAGTGTAACAAAGATGCTTGGAGAAGTTAAATCGGAATCTTTGGAGAAAACTGTAGGGCATATTAAGAGAATCGGTATTTGGAGGAAATTTGGTGTTCTGCTGCCGCCATTGTGTATCTTGTCTGGGTGTCAAAATAAGAAGGTGAGAGAGAACAGGTGAATACAGGGGCCTGTGAGGGTTGTGTGGAAGATGTCATGGGGAATCAGTTAAGGATGGGAACCCACGTTCGGAAACGTCTTTCACAGAGCAGCAAAGATGTAGCAGCCAACACCTGCCACTCAGTCGTCCCTAGAAGCAAACATGTCTTTGTACGCTCTGCAGTACTGTTGTGACATACGTGGACGAGTTAGAGTCCACTTTCTGTTTCTATGTTTCTTGAGTCATCAGCCTTCCGACGTGTTTGATGTGGCGTTCGACGAATTCCTCTCGTATGAAACCTTCTTCATTTCAGAGTAGCACTTGCACCCTATTTATTTCATGGATGTACTCCCATGAACCCCCCATGAACCATAGACCTTGCCGTTGGTGGGGAGGCTTGCGTGCCTCAGCGATACAGAAAGCCGTACCGTAGGTACAACCACAACGGAGGGGTATCTGTTGAGAGGCCAGACAAACGTGTGGTTCCTGAAGAGGAGCAGCAGCCTTTTCAGTAGTTGCAAGGGCAACAGTCTGGATGATTGACTGATCTGGCCTTGTAACAATAACCAAAACGGCCTTGCCGTGCTGGTACTGCGAACGGCTGAAAGCAAGGGGAAACTACGGCCGTAATTTTTCCCGAGAGCATGCAGCTTTACTGTATGATTAAATGATGATGGCGTCCTCTTGGGTAAAATATTCCGGAGGTAAAATAGTCCCCCATTGGGATCTCCGGGCGGGGACTACTCAAGAGGATGTTGTTATCAGGAGAAAAAAAAACTGGCGTTCAATGGATCGGAGCGTGGAATGTCAGATCCCTTAATCGGGCAGGTAGGTTAGAAAATTTAAAAAGGGAAATGGGTTGGTTAAAGTTAGATATAGTGGGAATTAGTGAAGTTCGGTGGCAGGAGGAACAAGACTTCTGGTCAGGTGACTACAGGGTTATAAACACAAAGTCAAATAGGGGTAATGCAGGAGTAGGTTTCATAATGAATAGGAAAATAGGAATGCGGGTAAGCTACTACAAACAACATAGTGAACGCATTATTGTGACCAAGATAGATACGAAGCCCACACCTACTACAGTAGTACAAGTTTATATGCCAACTAGCTCTGCAGATGACGAAGAAATTGAAGAAATGTATGATGAAATAAAAGAAATTATTCAGATAGTGAAGGGAGACGAAAATTTAATAGTCATGGGTGACTGGAATTCGAGTGTAGGAAAAGGGAGTGAAGGAAACGTAGTAGGTGAATATGGATTGGGGCTAAGAAATGAAAGAGGAAGCCGCCTGGTAGAATTTTGCACAGAGCACAACTTAATCATAGCTAACACTTGGTTTAAGAATCATGACAGAAGGTTGTATACATGGAAGAACCCTGGAGATACTAAAAGGTATCAGATAGATTATATAATGGTAAGACAGAGATTTAGGAACCAGGTTTTAAATTGTAAGACATTTCTAGGGGCAGATGTGGACTCTGACCACAATCTATTGGTTATGACCTGTAGATTAAAACTGAAGAAACCGCAAAAAGGTGGGAATTTAAGGAGATGGGACCTGGATAAACTGAAAGAATCAGAGGTTGTACAGAGTTTCAGGGAGAGCATAAGGGAACAATTGACAGGAATGGGGGAAAGAAATACAGTAGAAGAAGAATGGGTAGCTTTGAGGGATGAAGTAGTGAAGGCAGCAGAGGATCAAGTGGGTAAAAAGACGAGGGCTAGTAGAAATCCTTGGGTAACAGAAGAAATATTGAATTTAATTGATGAAAGGAGAAAATATAAAAATGCAGTAAATGAAGCAGGCAAAAAGGAATACAAACGTCTCACAAATGAGATCGACAGGAAGTGCAAAATGGCTAAGCAGGGATGGCTAGAGGACAAATGTAAGGATGTAGAGGCTTATCTCACTAGGGGTAAGATAGATACTGCCTACAGGAAAATTAAAGAGACCTTTGGAAATAAGAGAACCACTTGTATGAATGTCAAGAGCTCAGATGGAAACCCAGTTCTAAGCAAAGAAGGGAAAGCAGAAAGGTGGAAGGAGTATATAGAGGGTCTATACAAGGGCGATGTACTTGAGCACAATATTCTGGAAATGGAAGACGATGTAGATGTAGATGAAATGGGAGATACGATACTGCGTGAAGAGTTTGACAGAGCACTGAAAGACCTGAGCCGAAACAAGGTCCCCGGAGTAGACAACATTCCACTGGAACTACTGACGGCCTTGGGAGAGCCAGTCCTGCCAAAACTCTACCATCTGGTGAGCAAGATGTATGAAACAGGCGAAATACCCTCAGACTTCAAGAAGAATATAATAATTCCAATCCCAAAGAAAGCAGGTGTTGACAGATGTGCAAATTACCGAACAATCAGTTTAATAAGCCACAGCTGCAAAATACTAGCACGTATTCTTTACAGACGAATGGAAAAACTAGTAGAAGCCGACCTCGGGGAAGATCAGTTTGGATTCCGTAGAAATACTGGAACACGTGAGGCAATACTGACCTTACGACTTATCCTAGAAGAAAGATTAAGGAAAGGCAAACTACGTTTCTAGCATTTGTAGACTTAGAGAAAGCTTTTGACAATATTGACTGGAATACTCTCTTTCAAATTCTAAAGGTGGCAGGGGTAAAATACAGGGAGCGAAAGGCTATTTTCAATTTGTACAGAAACCAGATGGCAGTTATAAGAGTCGAGGGACATGAAAGGGAAGCAGTTGTTGGGAAGGGAGTAAGACAGGGTTGTAGCCTCTCCCCGATGTTATTCAATCTGTATATTTAGCAAGCAGTAAAGGAAACAAAAGAAAAATTCGGAGTAGGTATTAAAATCCATGGAGAAGAAATAAAAACTTTGAAATTCGCCGATGACATTGTAATTCTGTCAGAGACAGCAAAGGACTTGGAAGAGCAGTTGAATGGAATGGATAGTGTCTTGAAAGGAGGCTATAAGATGAACATCAACAAAAGCAAAACGAGGATAATGGAATGTAGTCGAATTAAGTCGGGCGATGCTGAGGGAATTAGATTAGGAAATGAGACACTTAAAGTAGTAAAGGAGTTTTGCTATTTGGGGAGCAAAATAACTGTTGATGGTCGAGGTAGAGAGGATATAAAATGTAGACTAGCAATGGCAAGGAAAGCGTTTCTGAAGAAGAGAAATTTGTTAACATCGAGTATAGATTTAAGTGTCAGGAAGTCATTTCTGAAAGTATTTGTATGGAGTGTAGCCATGTATGTAAGTGAAACATGGACGGTAAACAGTTTGGACAAGAAGAGAATAGAAGCTTTCGAAATGTGGTGCTACAGAAGAATGCTGAAGATTAGATGGGTAGATCACATAACTAATGAGGAAGTATTGAATAGGATTGGGGAGAGGAGAAGTTTGTGGCACAACTTGACCAGAAGAAGGGATCGGCTGGTAGGACATGTTATGAGGCATGAAGGGATCACCAATTTAGTATTGGAGGGCAGCGTGGAGGGTAAAAATCGTAGGGGGAGACCAAGAGATGAATACACTAAGCAGATTCAGAAGGATGTAGGTTGCAGTAGGTACTGGGAGATGAAGAAGCTTGCACAGGATAGAGTAGCATGGAGAGCTGCATCAAACCAGTCTCAGGACTGAAGACCACAACAACAACAACACTCCCATGTCTCGTGCCGCTACATTTTTTACAGTCTGCGCTTCCCTATAGTACCATGTTCTATCACTCCACCCATTCATCTTGTCATCAATATCCATATCTGCCATTCTCTGAAGATTCTTCAGAGACGTCTTCCTTACTTATTTTATCGGTCTACATAGTTATCGTCATCCGTCCACAACATCTGATCTTAAACTCTTCGATTTTCTCCTTTTCCATTTTTACCGCAGTCCCTAATTTAGTTTTTTTGCAATGCTATGCTCCAAAGGTACATTCTCAGAGACTTCATCAGATTGCGTGAGGTATTTAATACAAGTACACATTCTTTGGCCAGGAATACGCTCTTGCCTGTGCTAGTCTACTTTCCCTTTTCTCGTTGTCTTGTCCGTCATGTGTTGTTCTGCTTCCGATGTAGCAGAATTGCTTCAGTTCTTCACCTTATTCATCCGCAGTGTTGATGGTACGTTCGTCTTTCTTCGGTTTCCTTTCAGTCCATATTCTTTTCCAATTATATCTCTTCCTGTTGTGACTTCTCAAGAGTGTATTTCCAATTACTAAATGAAATGTGTTTCAGAACTCGATTAATCTTCTTCCTCTCGCATTTGTACAACCAAGCTCATATTTTCCAATAACTCTTTCTTCTATTTCTTCCTCCACTATCGTGTTCCTACCTCCCATGAATCTTTGATTCCCATCGATCTTCAAATAATGAATAACCTGTTCAACATTCTCGTATACTTATCAACGTGTTAATCTTCCGGTTGCGATGCAGGGATATATACCTGAATTATTACTGTTAGCATACACTTGCTGTCGATTTTCACCATAACAACACTGAGTCGTCGCTGGCTCATGCTATGCGTTGGATTAAGCCTTGGTTGCTATTCTGTGTTTAGTCTCCCGCGGTTATCGCAATTATGCTGTTATCCTCTCTTTTCACGGATGCAGCAGCGGTTTGTATCGATATTCGCACCTTGGACTATCATTGGCCTGGCGCTTACGGTTTCCGGCTGGGCTGTGTGCGCGCAGTTGGTCGGTTGGCTTGGAGTAGCGACGAAATCTCCGCGGTGCGTAGTTTCGCCGGGCCCTATGGCGGCCTCTATGCCGTGTCGCAGGGTGTGGTGCTGTTCTGATTGCTACGAGGTTCATGGCTCACCGATCCTGGACATGAGAGTTGAGTTTTGACTTAATCTACCAGCAAGTCACGACAGTTCACATTGTGTCGTTTGGAATTCGTTCTCGGCTGTTGGGATATTCCCGCGAGCAACAACGTATGTTGTCAAGTTGGCAAATTTTAGCCACCTTCCGGTGGAGTTTAAATGTACTTGGTTATTTGAATTGAAGTACACCAGTTGAATCTTCTACCTTGTGGCCGTTAAGTTCCGGTTACCTGCCCTGGCACTTCACATAAATTCAGGCACTGTATTTTCCTCATTGTGTTGTCGTTGTCCAGCGCGGTTTGTACTTGGACAGCTCAATGTATAACTGGTTGTGGGCGCCAATACCTTTTACGTTATTCCATTGAACTCCCTGCTGTGTTTTGGTCCGGTGAAGCGGAGGCTGTCTTGGTGCGTCCATTGACTGTCTGTCGGTTGGGATGTCGTCGGATCGACAATGGTTGGGCCGACTGCCTGTGTCACCTAAGCCAGCTTTAGTGTTTGAATTCCACTCCGACACTTGGAAATTCTGAGTGCCCTTGTCTTGTTTGTTCTTGTTGTTTGTACCTGTATGGCTTCTAGCCGATTTTTAGATTAAGGTTGTTTTGCCTTTGAGGCGTCAGATGGTTTGGGCCTTCAGCCTAATTTAATAACTTTTTTACGTAAAGCCTTTGGCACTTTTTTAAATTAATGTTATTGAGTCTTAAGTGTTGGGCCTTCAGCCGATTTTGAATTTAAGTTGTTTGCTCTTGAAGTGTCAGATTTTTGAGGCCATCAGCCTAATGGAGGAACTGTTTTAAAGTAAGACGTTGCCTTTTAAATTCCTGATTTTGGTTGACATTTAAGTTATTGGCTCTTAGCCGTTTTTAAATTAAAGTGGTCTTGGTCTTAAGGCATGAGATTGTACGGCGCATTCAGTCGCTAATTAAGTTCCAAAGCTAAAGCTGTGCGCTTTTTTTTAACTTCGCTTGGCTTTTGTAATTTTTGTTTAAATAATAGGTTGTATGTTCGAGTGTAACTGACAGCCGCTTATTTTGGCCCCTTTCCACAACTTAGCAGGGCGTCTCAGGCACTACCACTGAACTGTTCATAATAGCTCTCTATCTGCGCTAGCTTCCTGTTCGTAACAAATCCTACTCTCTTTCTGCTGCTGTTGATATTACCCTATTTTCACGTGACAACAAATACTTATCTTCATTCCATTTCACTTTACGGATCGCCGCTATATCTAGAGCGAGCCTTCGCATTTGCCTTTTTGGATTATCTGGTTTTCCTAACACATTTAAATTTCTGACGTTCCACCCTGCTACTTATAGAACCTCACCAGCCCGTTTGTTATTCAACCTTTTCCTCATGATTACCCTCGACCGCCACCCCACTTTCGCAGTCACCTCTCAACGACGTTTAGGTTTCCAAATGTTTTCAGATATATAACGCTAATTTCCACTTGTGCTTTGGCAACATGCAGAGTAACAACTATTGAACTATATTAAATAAAATGGTCATAACTTCTGAACGGTTCGCGTTAGAACGTTCAACTGGACGGTTGGCCGGGGAGGATGATGGGAATTAGTATGCGCTGTATGGTTTTGAAACGTCCCCTTAGAACAATTTATACAGGACTGTGCTTAAACTGACACACAATATTATTTAGCGCAACGCAATCCGACTTTCAAAAATCCCTACAAAAGAATGGCCCTGACTAACATTAACCTATACCTTTCACAAATCACTTACCTCACAAAAATCTTCGTTACTGGAACTACTGCAATACAGCGAGCGCCACTACTGCCAGCTAAATAAAAGATTCAAACTACGGAAGGCACTAACTACTGATAGGGATAGTTAGCAAATGAAAGATTTTAATAGAGAACAAACAATGTATTTACCTTAATATCATCACAAGTCTTAATATATGTAATTTCAAAACTCCGCCATCTCTCTCCTCACATCCACCACTGCTGGCGGCTCACCTCTAACTGCGCAACGCTACGCGCTGTTCACATCCAGCTGCCGCTGCTCAACACTACAATGGCAGACAACAATGCAAACTAGCCACAGACTGCACACAGCACAGCCAGTGATTTTCATATAGAGCGCTACGTAACGTTGCCAATAAGAAAACATAAACAGCCTACTTACATAGCCCCCATGCTCCCCAAACAAAATTTTACAAATAGTTTTGGGCAGTGGCCAATAATTATTTGAAAAAATTTTTCATAATTACAATAACAAAGATATCAAATGCACACATTTATTTATACAATGTTGGTCAAAAGCTAAAATTTTCTCACAGTCCATAAAGACAGTCCAGATTGTTCATCACAGTAAAATTTCAGTGTTTTTTTTTCTAAGTCTGAGCAGTAAAAGACAATGCACACGGAAGTAGTGGATTTCCATGCAGCCTTGAAGAAGTAGTGTTGTCCTTCCAACTGAAAGACAGTGCTGACTCCTGACATGCTGACAGGTAATGGGCCACAACAGAGCAAACCCACAGCAGAGTCATTCGACGTTTTGAAGAGGATTGGTAGGTAGGTCATCACAGATCAGACCCACTGTAGTCCTGGTAGAGAGTATGGTATTGGTGTTGGTGGGCCACCAGAGGTGCAGACCCACTGTAGTCCATGTAGAGACGGCCAGCAGCCATTTGCTGTGACTGTGCAGGTGCACAATCACCATCGAAGAGTCTTGCAGAGAAGATAGCAAGTCCATAAACCACCACTTGTGCATGCACAAAGTTTTTGGAATTGTCCTTAGAAGTCTTGCAGACAATATAGCAAGTCCATAAACCACCACTTGTCCACTCAAGAAATTTTTGGAATTGTCCTTAGAACCAACAATGCTGTTATCCAGTCCCGTGCTGAATTATTAACACACGTGCAAACACTAACAGTCCCAACTTCTCACATATTGTGCATTACTATGACCAACAGAAATGTGTGCAGTGAAATGAATGCTTACAAGTTACTTAATTTGATGAACTGGTGTCAATTAAAATATTATAACATGAGAATACAATTACAAAGGCACAAAATACATCATTAAAGAACATAACAATACAGATAACATTTGTAGTACAAGCTTTACAAAAGAATCGAAATAACATATACATCAGTGTTACAGGAATTATAACATAAGTTCATACATAAAAGATCAGAATAATTATTGAAACATCAACTTCACACATGAACATTAAAACAAAACAGAATAAATAATGTCTAAGCATCTTTACAAAGAAAATAACATATTATTAATGCCAATTATATTTGAGGATAACAGTATTCCTCATCATAGTGAATGTAGCTTAGTATTAGAAGAAGAAAAAATTCTATGAAACTACACAGAGACAGGAAGAAAACAAATACACAAGGGTACACAAACACATAGTGGGATAACACAAAAGGAAAGGACAGGGTTTGTTTTCAGTGTAACATTTGGTACTGCAGTCCACCCCAAAACTTCATTCCATAGATCTTTCCTCTTATTTCATCCTTTGTTTCCACCAAAAAAATTCTATCTAAGCATGCTTTCTGTATTTTTCTCGTATAACTTCCCAGTGCATTTCTTCAAATTCATCGCAATTAGTTTCTTATATAGTCTACCCCCTCTTAAGCTAACTTATATCTACTGAGCTCAGATGCTAAACTAAGGGACGAGGCAATGCAGCAGCACAAAACAATTAACACAAACAGCAATGACAAAAAAATTGGAAAATTGCAAAGCAAGCTACAGTAAATCTAAATTACCAAGCAATGCAACATTACAACTAATATGAGCCAATGTGCAGCAACAAGAAAAATAAATCAGTAGTAAAACTAGCTTAGAAGAGTAACACAAAGTCAAATTCAGTAACACTATGCCTGGCAAACAGCAGTAACTTATACCTAACATGACATAGCTCAAGCAGAAAAAATATTACAATAAAAACAACAATGCAGAAAAGGGAAATGTCTATTCACATCTTAATGTCTATGTAATTAAAGTGGTGCACCACAAAAACTAATTCTACAAAAAAATTACCAAGTACTTGAAAAGAAAATTGTATATGCAGTTATTGTTATCAGTCCCTTCTTATTGTTCTTTCCATTCCAAAAGCTCCTTTTTCGAAGAATGTGGATCATAAAATAATTATTTAATAGATCTGTTGACAGAAAGTGTTCACATTAGCAAATGCATCTAAGTTTATTTTATAAAACTAATGCAGCAACACAGCTGGAAAACAGGTATCAAATGAAATAAGCAATTACGCAAACCAAAGCATAAAAACATCATTCAATAGCTATGTGGCATTTCGTAAGTCAGTAGCTCTCAACTCTTGTAGAAAGACACTTGTCATAATTAGGTGTGCAGATGTACGAATATTTCCCATCAATTCATAAGCATTTCAGTAATTAGCACAAAGTACGAGCAATCATATGTTTTCAAGTAATGAGCGTGTAATATTTCCAATGCTTTCTACAAAGGAATGTCAATAGCGAGGTTAATGGTCTTTTTTTTTTCTCCACCTCTGTCTCTGAAAGGCGCACACACTAATGGCTTTCTTTTGTCATTAGTCTAATTACCTCTCAGCTGGGCGCCCAAAACGCATTACGTGCAGGTGGTCACTTACCTTTCTTACTGAAATATTTACGACAGCAGTTTCTGCTACAGTGGCAGTCTCATATAAAAAATTTCACAGGTCTAGAATTAGCGTTACAACTGTGTAGAAACAAAATCCTGTAAATATAACAGTGTCCAAAAAATTTTCGCCGGCATTGTGATACATTCACGCATTTACACACATTTCATAACTCTTAAAGTACGATTCTCGGTTTCCAACATCCATTTTCACAAACCAGACTCCCTAACCACTACTCATTATTCATATACATATAAACACGTAATCACATTCCTCATATACGGTAGCATCAACTTATTGATCATAAACATACCTCAACAGCATAATACACATCGTCGTCGTAATAATAACATCATAACACCTCAGTCAAATCTCAAAATCGTCGTAGCTTCCTCCAATAATCTCAAAACCTAAAAAAATTCTCTGCTCATTTAAATAGCGTCATCTACCTCAAACGTACTTTAAAAATCGTGGTCCCATACCAAATACATCATTCAAAGCTCTCATAGTATCACAATGGTACCAAAAAAATATAAACAGTTCACAAAGTACAGACAAAATACAATTTCGTAAGTGTGAAGTTATACAACGGTGTAATTACGTAAACATCTGTCACTGATGTAGTAAAAAAAATGTTTATCTCTTAGTTAAATGATCAGATAGCTATGTAATTTATGTGTTAGAGCAATATGGTACCAATGTGTTAAGTTGTATAAGCAAATACCATATTAGCTAGGGCTCCTTGTGCTTGCCAAACACATGGTACACAAAGTAGGCGTGTACCCCCCTGAGGATTAATGTAATTATACCCTCAGGTGTTACAGATTACAAGAATGTAATGAAATGTATTACGGAAAACCTTTGTATCATTGTACTTCAAATATCTTTGAAAATAAATGTTTTAAGTACAAAATTAATCACTCAAATACGTGTCCTGTAGCGCTAAATGTGCGTCTTTCTGTTAGATAATCTCTGTGGAAGTGTCATAGTTATCGTCCTCCAAAAGCTAAGTTCTGCAGAGGTCAATGTACTGACCGCATGATAAAAAAAGTGAAATGCTTTGCGTATAGAGATCTTACTTATTACGCTTATTGCCGTGATGAAGAAAGTACTGTGCTATAACGTATTGTTGTGCTACGGAAAAGGCTGTCCCATTGTAGCCGTACCACAAAAGTTACTATTAAACATGTTTTACTTTCCAGAAGAATTCAGAAAAACCGTGCAGATATAAAACAGATACACCGCAAAAGCAACATTGTAAGTCTCACAAAGCATACTAGTAACGTGAAGTGAAAAGTTATATGGCAAAGACAAAGTTAAAAAGCATATTATCTGTCAATAAATGGTTTTACACGTGAAATGTGGTGTAATCTTTTACCCTTTATAGCGCGCAGAGTTTCGACTTCAAAGCAATTATCATGTTGTATACGTCGGTAAGGAATGCTAAAATTTTTTTCAAGGTTAGCGTGTATGCTATTTTTCCCTGAGCCTGCTGGCGCACGCGGCAGCCTGCGGTGCGAGTCATTGTCTGTTCCTTTGTTGGCGCGCATCGTTATTGGGATTTGGAGACCTAATTTCTACAAATTCACCATGACGAGAGGGCTCTGTTCTGTTAGAAACCCGCCAGTTCTGATGAAATTCACGTCTGTCGTTTTGTCGGTAGTTTCCATAGTTTCTTTCTTGTCGGTCACATGGTGGAGAATTTCTCCCTGAATCGTAACTGCGCGCTGGAACGTTGCGTCTGAAGTTATTCTGTCTCCCCTGATAATAATTGTTCTGGTTGCCAAATTATCTGTTTCTATGATTGTCTCTGTGATAGTCATTACCACGGAGAGGTGATCTTTCCCTGTAATTATTACTGCTCTGCCAACGGTTTTCATACGGGTGGTGTCTGTTTTGGTCACGATTTGTGTTGTGAGAATAGCCTTGTCGTGTCCAGTTATTATTTCTTTCATCGCGGAATTGCGACGGATGTGACCTGTAGTTGTTGTGTTCCTGTTTTCGCTTTACGCGATTGTCAGTGTCAATTTCTAGTTCTTGTAACAGTGCCTGAAAAGCTTCAATGTCGTCTTTGCAACGTCCTGCTAAAATAATATGTCGTAAATGTTCAGGCAGTTTGATTAAGCAAATGCGGATGAGTTCTGAGGGGCTGTATGGGTTTGAGAGGTACTGATTCTTGTGCAACATGTCTTCAAAGTATTTCACAAGACTGGAAAATTCAGATTGTTCGAAATGTTTCATCATTATGATGCCATGTTTTACTCGGTCTTGTGTGGCTTGAGACCAATATGCTGAGAGGAAGACATGGTAAAATTCTCCTTCACTGTGGCAATCGTGAATGACCGATCGCATTCTTACAGCTGTTTCATTCTCTAAGTAGCCACACATAAATTCTAACCTGTGCTCCAATGACCAGTTGGGAGGGAAACAATGAGAGAATTGATGGAGCCACGCTTGTGGATGAATGTCGTTGGCAGAATTCTTAAACATTTTGAATTTACGTGTAGTAATGAACAGCTTATAGTCAAAATCATTGTGTCGGCGAGTAGCATATCGGTCATTGTTACGTCGTGTCGGCGGTTCCATCTCAAAATTCGGTGTACCTTGCCAATTCCTTTCATAATTACCGAATTGCCCTGTGTTATTATTTTGTGGCTGTTCCATATTTCTAAGTTCCTCTTCCCGTGTTGGAGTGCGAGTGTCCTCTGAAATATGTAATTCTTGTATTACCTGCGTCAACTGATCTTGTACTTCCCGGATTTCTCTTTTGTACTGTGTATTGATTTGATTTTGATTTTGTTTGAATTTTCTTATTTGTTCATACTCTTCTGTGTCAGTGAAGGCTACGGGTCTTGTGTCATTCAGATCATCATCTACCTTTGTAGATAAGTTAGTGACCTGATCCGAAAGTTCGGCTACTTTCTCCGATAGTGTACTTATTTCCTCCATGTATCTTTCTGAACCAATTTTCAGGGTATCTACTGTGTCCTTTAAATTTTTCTGAGTTTTTGCAAGTTGCATAACCGAATTGGTAGATGCAACTGAGTCAATTTTAGCTTGCAAGGTCTCATGATTTTCATGAACAATAGTTTGCAGTTCTTTTATGGCTGCTTCGTGATTCTGTAATGCATTTTCATGACGCGAAAAAATAGGTTGGAAATGCTCACAAATTTGTGTTTTTACGTCATTACAGACTTTTAGACATTTCGATTCGATGTTATGTAACTCAGTAGTTAAATCTTCACGTGTTTGTTCAAGTGTGGTGTCTAACTTTTGAAGATTTTGTTCCATTGTGTCTAATTTTTTAAGATTTTGTTCCACTGCGTCTAACTTTTTAAGATTTTGTTCCACTGTGTGTAACTGTTGCTGTGTTTGTCTCTGGTATTGTTCCATTGTGTCTAGCTTTTGAAGCTTTTGCTGTGTTTGTCTCTGATTTTGTTCCATTGTGTCTAACTTTTGAAGATTTTGTCCCATTTGTTGCATTAATCGTAATAACAATGCATTAGTGTCTGGAATCTTTTCCTCTACGCTTTTCGGCAGTGCATTTGCACCAGCAACATTCACATTTTGACAAGCAGAAAATGTGTCTTGACTCATTTGAGAAAACGGTGAGGACCCAAAACCTAAATCTACAGTATTTGCAAAATTGTGTCCTGTCATTTCGGATTCCTGAGCTATTGCCGACCGATCGATCGATAATGCTTCCCTGTTCACAACCTGTTTCACAGTCTACACCATTGTTTGCAGCCCGCTCCATTTCCCTATGCACAGTTACCAAATTACTACTTTCAACATTAGTTAATTCATTACTCGGTGGCGCTAACACACTGCTTTCGTCTTCACTGTCATTTCTCAGTTTACTTTGGATCCTAGTATTACGTTTTTCACACGCCATTATTGTCACAATATTTCACACGACAATACAAAAAAAACACAATTTGAAAAGCAAAAATAAGAGAACACATTAACATAGAACTGAAAATAATATCTAGTTAATTGCAAGCGCAGCTGCGAAATACTTGGTGCAAATCTACATGCATGCCACAACTGTTTTACTGTGCAACAATGAAAAACCACAACTACCAAGGAAATTCTCTCTATAATTACGCGCTACCAACAAAAAAAAGCTACACTAAATACACAAACTACAAGAAAAAATCAGAAGATTCCAGTGAGGTATCCTAGGCTAAGGGTCGACATATGAAACGTCCCCTTAGAACAATTTATACAGGGCTGTGCTTAATCTGACACACAATATTATTTAGCGCAACGCAATCTGACTTTCAAAAATCCCTACAAAAGAATGGCGCTGACTAACATTAACCTATACCTTTCACAAATCACTTACCTCACAAAAATCTTCGTTACTGGAACTACTGCAATACAGCGAGCGCCACTACTGCCAGCTAAATAAAAGATTCAAACTACGGAAGGCACTAACTACTGATAGGGATAGTTAGCAAATGAAAGATTTTAATAGCGAACAAACAATGTATTTACCTTAATATCATCACAAGTCATAATATATGTAATTTCAAAACTCCGCCATCTCTCTGCTCACATCCACCACTGCTGGCGGCTCACCTCTAACTGCGCAACGCTACGCGCTGTTCACATCCAGCTGCCGCTGCCCAACACTACAATGGCAGACAACAATGCAAACTAGCCACAGACTGCACACAGCACAGCCAGTGATTTTCATATAGAGCGCTACGTAACGTTGCCAATAAGAAAACATAAACAGCCTACTTACAGTTTGGTTTAGCGAAGAAGCCAACTTTCATTTGGATGGGTTTGACAATAAGCAAAAATGGGTAATTTCGGGGACTGAGAATGCGCATTTCGCGATTAAGAAGTCTCTTCACCCTCAACGGGTGATTGTGTGGTGTGCAGTGTCCAGTCACGGAATATCGGTGCATTATTCCTTGATGACACGGTGATTACCGAACGGTACATGAGCGCTTTGGAAGATGATTTCATCCCCATTATCCAATGTGACTTTGATTTCGACAAGATATGATTCATGCAAGACGGTACCTGACCCCGTTGAAGCAGGAGGGTGTTTGATGTTCTGAAGGAGCACTTTGTGGCCGCATTCTCTCCTACCCCACCTAGACCCCACTAGCATGGGCCTCGAATGGCCGTCATATTCTCCGTATCTCAACATGTGCAACTCCTTTTTTGTTGGGCTATATTAGAAACAATGTGTAGAGCAAAACTACAAAACCACAAAACCACTGCTGGGCTGAAAACAGCCATTCTGTAGATCGTCAGGACCGGTGTTCCGACACTTCAGCTAGTAATGCAGAATTTCGCTATTCGTCTGCACCACATCATCGCCAATAATGACAGGCATATCGAACATGTCATAACCTAAATCGGAATATATGTAGTGGCGTTTACATGAAGAATAAAGAGTGTGCACACCGTAGTTTGTAACTAATTAGCGTTCTTTTTATATAGTTCGACAATTGTCACTCTGTACTAACTTAATTCGCTAGTGACGTGGTGCTGACGTTGGCATCTACTTGTACAATTTCGATGCTGTGTTGCATCGCCAGGTGACGTTTCCGGTTATTAGTTCCTATCCTCAAGTTGTGCCTTTCGACGCCCTGTAGAAACTTTCAAAATTTCTCCGCATTGTCTCAATGAACCCTGTTTAGTACACGAAAACCAGAATTCTTGTTGTGCAGCAGTAACTGATGCCACAGAGCTGACCTCGTGTGCTGTCGAGAATCAGGCGCTGGCTCAGCGCGATGACACGTAAGGTGCTCGACAGCCAGTGGCTGACTGCTCTTTAAGAACGTCAAAGATATGTTTCTACCTAACAAAATTCCGTAATGGGCATTAGTCACACAGTGACGAGTGCCTAATACCTCCGAAATAACTGTCGTCATCAGTGAAAGAAAAATACGGAGGAACAGAGCCTACTTTCGGAGAGACGTACAGCTATTTCACTGCAGCCTGGCAGGGGTAATGACTTCTATTGTGAATTATTGACGACCACCGAACTTGATAGCCTGTTCCACTGACTCAGAAAATGGAGCTCTATTTCCTTTCGTCTACGTGGGGCTAATGTAATGGTGCGATTAAATTATCCTTTCCATCCACAGGCAAAATATTAAACTAATACATGCAATTTTTTGACGTATTAAAGTATTTGCTGAGAGACGGGACACTCACTATAAATGGCGAAAAATCATATTTCAATTCGTTGTGGATAATTTAGTACATGTTGTCGACGACTATAACATACTGCCGACTGTTCGCTGTTTATCTAACAATCGGCGGTTGATGTTTGAAGTGATCACTGTAGCAAGTAGATATCTACTAAGACCAGTATTGCTGGCCCCTTCTTCGATCACACGCGAGGTAGATTATTCCTACACGTCGGTCACTGGACTGAAGCTCATTATCTGCTTCCCACTTTGCTGAGTCTACAATGGCTAGAGACAGGAAAGAGAAGTCAATCGCTGAGGAAGACCCATTAGCATCTGAGAAACGAGTGGAACGCCTATGTTGAGGATACACAGCTCCTGAGAAACCATGAAGTTCTCCAGGATTCGACCCCTGGGAAAGTATAGATCCAACCCCACAATACATTAGGGCACTGAAATCAGCCAGTAGGATAAATAGGCGGTGGAGATGTGCTGTAAAATCTACGAGAGCCTCAGAGTCTATTGCTTCCTTGGGAGGTAAATAGAGGAAAAAGGCAGTGATCTTCGACATGAACAGCAATGGCTACTGCTTGTCGCTCAGTATTCTAATGAGAGCAGGGAAGCCACTGACAAACATGGAAACTCCTCTTTTGGCTCTCTTTCCAGTCAAGTCAACCATTTTGTGTATTACATATGCCTGTACCACTGGGATATCACTGGCTTTGAAATACGTTTCTTATAAATAAAAGTAAAGGTGTTTGCCTGTGACAGGGGCTTCAGTTCCCACTCACGAATTCTGGGCCCACTTATTTTCCACTATAGTATGGGAAACATTTATTGTGTGGGTTGCACTTTCACCCTTTCTCTCCGTAAGAGTTGGGAGGCTGCAACAGGTGGAGTTTCAGCTTTTGGGGAAGATGATTGCCCCTGGCTGACTACAGAGTCCATTGTCTCTGAAGTAGAAGCAGCAGATCCATCAACTCGAAAGATATCGGAATGATCTAATGATTTACCGCCTGTTTTTGCCTAATGTGGGAGCTTCATATTCGCTATTTTCGTGTGGGAAAGCTAAGTAGGTACTATTGCAGCAGTGCTGGAGGCAGTGCCGTATCTTTTACTGGGCTCAGCCTTTATAGTTACTGGCAGATCAACAATGGTGGAAGCTGTCGCTTTATCACAGTCTCAGGAGGACCATGGGCTCTGAAACAGTTGCAGCTTGCTGGGTGCCTCACAAACGCAGGCCACAGTGCTGACATCAAATAGCTTCATTTTGATAGAAGCATTGTCTGTCGAAATAGGCTTTTTAAGGCCCAAAGCGAAAGATGTAGTGAATTTGCGAGTTTTCGTGGCCTTACAGATCCTCTTAGCCTCACTATATGCGATACATTTCGATTGTTTAATCTTCTGTAGCTTCCTTCCTTGAAGGAATACACTGCAGTCCCTACTCTAGACAGGATGGCCCCGGAGCAATTTACACACTTTGGAGGGGAGGAGCAACCAACTTCATCTTGGGGATCCACACTACGTTTGCCATAAGTGGCTTCGTCCATATAGCCTAAGGTGGTCTGCCCAAAGCGCTGATATTTAAGTCAATGCATTGGATTGTGGAGGTATGAGCAAAGTCCTAGACGAAAAACAAGCTGCCGTGATATGTTTTGTGCTATTGAAGGTACGTCTGGAGGAATAAGATTGCATGGAAACCCCTCCATCCTTTTCAATATAACTCCTGGAAATGGAAAAAGAACACATTGACACCGGTGTGTCAGACCCACCATACTTGCTCCGGACACTGCGAGAGGGCTGTACAAGCAATGATCACACGCACCGCACAGCGGACACACCAGGAACCGCGGTGTTGGCCGTCGAATGGTGCTAGCTGCGCAGCATTTGTGCACCGCCGCCGTCAGTGTCAGCCAGTTTGCCGTGGCATACGGAGCTCCATCGCAGTCTTTAACACTGGTAGCATGCCGCGACAGCGTGGACGTGAACCGTATGTGCAGTTGACGGACTTTGAGCGAGGGCGTATAGTGGGCATGCGGGAGGCCGGGTGGACGTACCGCCGAATTGGTCAACACGTGGGGCGTGAGGTCTCCACAGTACATCGATGTTGTCGCCAGTGGTCGGCGGAAGGTGCACGTGCCCGTCGACCTGGGACCGGACCGCAGCGACGCACGGATGCACGCCAAGACCGTAGGATCCTACGCAGTGCCGTAGGGGACCGCACCGCCACTTCCCAGCAAATTAGGGACACTGTTGCTCCTGGGGTATCGGCGAGGACCATTCGCAACCGTCTCCATGAAGCTGGGCTACGGTCCCGCACACCGTTAGGCCGTCTTCCGCTCACGCCCCAACATCGTGCAGCCCGCCTCCAGTGGTGTCGCGACAGGCGTGAATGGAGGGACGAATGGAGACGTGTCGTCTTCAGCGATGAGAGTCGCTTCTGCCTTGGTGCCAATGATGGTCGTATGCGTGTTTGGCGCCGTGCAGGTGAGCGCCACAATCAGGACTGCATACGACCGAGGCACACAGGGCCAACACCCGGCATCATGATGTGGGGAGCGATCTCCTACACTGGCCGTACACCACTGGTGATCGTCGAGGGGACACTGAATAGTGCACGGTACATCCAAACCGTCATCGAACCCATCGTTCTACCATTCCTAGACCGGCAAGGGAACTTGCTGTTCCAACAGGACAATGCACGTCCGCATGTATCCCGTGCCACCCAACGTGCTCTAGAAGGTGTAAGTCAACTACCCTGGCCAGCAAGATCTCCGGATCTGTCCCCCATTGAGCATGTTTGGGCTGGATAAAGCGTCGTCTCACGCGGTCTGCACGTCCAGCACGAACGCTGGTCCAACTGAGGCGCCAGGTGGAAATGGCATGGCAAGCCGTTCCACAGGACTACATCCAGCATCTCTACGATCGTCTCCATGGGAGAATAGCAGCTTGCATTGCTGCGAAAGGTGGATATACACTGTACTAGTGCCGAAATTGTGCATGCTCTGTTGCCTGTGTCTATGTGCCTGTGGTTCTGTCAGTCTGATCATGTGATGTATCTGACCCCAGGAATGTGTCAATAAAGTTTCCCCTTCCTGGGACAATGAATTCACGGTGTTCTTATTTCAATTTCCAGGAGTGTATTTTGCACATCAACGATCTCTTCAGAGCCCACTCATCGTTTCTTTCATCCTTGGGAGTGTCAATCACATCACTACATGAGACAAAAACTTTGCCATAGGTGAAGGTGTTTTGGAGTTTATTATATCTCTTAAAAAATAATGTGTAACTAATATATTTTAGAGGAAACACTCTCCTAGTAAATTTGTTTGTCCTTTGATTTATCGTGATCTGTTACTGATTTTTAGTGAAGTTGATTTTTACGTTTAGCTTTCAAAAAAATACAAAAGAGATATAATAAGCAAAATAATGAATTTCGTAGGTTGCCAATTGCGTATTATATCTGGTTTTATCGAGCGCCAGGCTCCCTACAAATTACTGTAAATGCAATAGCATAGTATTACTCAGCTCCAGTTCACTGATCTGAAATTATTACTATCACAATAAAAAAATTTGATGAACACTTTCATATAAAAACTATATGTTTGTTTCTTTTTCAGAAAATTTTATATTTGATGTAAATACTTTTAATACCAAAAAATGTAGAACAAACTTATGTAAGTCACGCAAAGGCTTAAATCTATCAGCTCTGCCAAGGTTTTTCGGGGATTTCCCTGGGGCCCTCTTCCAAATGGAAGAGCTTGTTATATTGTAACTGTCCCCAGCCATGTTATGTAAAAAGACTCAAAATGAATGTGTACCCATGACTTAATACACGATAAAGTGAACTGAATGTGACCAATGAACGAAAGTGTCCTCGTAGGACCAAACATTAAGTAGTGTGTTCCTTGTAGCCCAGGGGACCGTGTAGTGTCCGTTTTGCAATATTCACCATTATCGAGATGAAACATAAATAAAAATGACTATATATGACTCACAATGAACTGCAATCATCGATTTATCTACGAAAGGTAATAACACTAACTGAAAAAATATACAATATAGATCGATAGATGCCGAAAAGACATTATTTTTATTGTATGAGATTATAATGTGCAAGTAATTAAAACAAGTATTATTATCTTTGTAAGAGTGTAAAACACAATGCAATGCTGATTCTTCTGTCTGGTCTGTTTTGATCTGTTCGTTCTGGTCTTAGCTGGAATAAGGTAAGCAAGCTATTGTGTTGCGCTAGCATTTGTTTCTGTCGTAACGTAATTGCAAATATTTAATGGTGTAAACTGTGTCCTAGTAAGAATATATTAGTGTAAAGAGATCACCGTGTGTTATTTCAAGAACATACGCCACAGTTATGTTATGAAAAGAATATTTAATGAAAATTATTTAGCATGTTTCCAGCTGCTGCGGAGCGCGTAACAGTCATCTCTGACTGTTAACAATTAGCCGCCATTACGCGGTACATTTAATCATATTTTTTCACAGCACAATGTCTGATAGCCGGAACGGAAGAAATTATGTAAAAATATTCAGTGAGATTAATTGAAGGAATCCAGTGAAATAATTTTATTAAAACTTGTCTATTTTCTGTGATAGTGATAATTTCAGATCAGCGAACTGGAGCTGAGTAATACTACGCTATTGCATTTACAGTAATTTGTAGGGAGCCAGGCGCTCGATAAAACCAGATAGCTAAACGTAAAAACTAACTTCACTAAAAATCACTAACAGATCACGATAAATCAAAGGACAAACAAATTTACTAGGAGAGTGTTTCCTCTGAAATATATTAGTTACACATTATTTTTTTAAGAGATGTAATAAGTTCCATTGCTGAGAAATATTCCCCAAAGGCGGTTTAAACCACCAGTGTGCCATTTCTCAATCTCTTGACTGATTTCAGTGTATCTGTGTTGCCCTCTAAACCTTTTTGAATATAAACACGTGAAACCTTCACAAAGCTACCCTCGTTGATTAGGTGTTGGTACCTAGCAGAGGCCCACCCTTTGCAATAGGAGGGAGGAGAGAATTTCAAGGGTTCCATTTTGCTCCCACGAGCAGCTAGGCACATAAATGTTACCTACACAGAGCCCCTTGTGTCTAGGAAAGCGTTATACAACTGAGGTGTTGCAGGATCCGCAGAGTTTGCCTGCTAATAACTGTTTCACCTCTACTGCCACGTGTCGATCGGCGAGTAGCACAGCTTTAGACTGAAGGCTTTTTTTACACAGGTTTTTACCATCTTCGCGATCCAGCCGGTCAAGCCAAGATCCCTGATCTGTGTGACTCACAACGTTACACCGCTGTGCCGCATGGTGGTCGCTAAAGCATGCCCAGAGTTTACAGTGACAAAGGACTGACGGCATTTACTAGTCCCCAGCTCAGGAATCCTGGGGTGGCCAAGCTCATACCCATCAAGCAAATGCTGGGCCACTTGAATTGCACGTAGTTTGCGGACAGTACGTTATCTCGTCGACGTCGAAAAATAGCTCATTTAATCGATCTCACACAGTTTTAATACGGTTCATTTTGGGGCAACAGGATGCGACTCCACTATGGTGATCCTAGGATGGCGAGGGAACGTGGCCGTGGGAGCACCACAATGAGCACAAGAGTTAGACGCCGTCAAGGTTAAATTACTGCTAAAGTGTTGGCGATGCAGTCGCACTGTTCTTCGCAGAATCTCTTCCCTTTACCGTTAAGCATTGAGGTTTTCCTCAACAAGCAGGAGAGGTGTAGGCTGGCTCATGTAATGCTATTCCAGAACATCACTCCGTCCCACCTTGTTGTACATATGGAAGTGTTGGGAGCAATAGATTTACCAGACTGTTTCAATACATGTTGTCTGGGGTTAGGCCGGCTGCGGTGGTGTAGCGGTTCTAGGCGCTCAGTCCGGAACCGCGCGACTACTACGGTCGCAGGTTCGAATCCTGCCTCGGGCATGGATGTGTGTGATGTCCTTAGGTTAGTTAGGTTTAAGTAGTTCTAAGTTCTAGGGGACTGATGACCACAGATGTCCCATAGTGCTCAGAGCCATTTGAACCATTTTTAATTTTGTTTGGGGTTATCAGAGCACAAATAGAGCCGAGTTTCGTTCGAAAATAGCACCTGACGCGGATCATGGGCCGTCCACTATGCATGACCTTGCCCACTTGTTACGGAGTCCATGACGTTTTGGTGTACGTTCTGATGCTCGCCATGAACGTCTAGAATGGACATTCGCATACTGTGATCGTCTCCTAACGGTTTAGTGCGATGTGTCACGTCCTGTAGCCTCTTTGAACGGTGAATTCAGTTGTGGAATATTCATCCCATCATTTCTTTGTTTCACAACTCATATAAATATTCCTGTCCACTTATCAAACGAGGGTAGCCTTTGAGAGTAAGGCCTCAATACCACCCGTCAATTGGAACCGATTCCATGCGTGCACCACATCATTTTGACTCCGGTGCCCGCGTGGAGCAACTTCTCTGATGGACAAGCCTTGTTCGCATAACGAGACGATGGGAACCCGATCACTGGTCGTGAATGACCTTCGTGGCGCGGCCGATGTTCACGCTACTGTTCCATAGACGTCCCTAATGCATCCCTACTGGTGCTTTACTTCAACTAAAATGCTGCAATCCTTTCGAATACTGTTTCCTAAATGCAGGCGGCGCTCATAATAACTGTATCCACGTTTACAGACACGGTCAGGAGTGACCTTCCGATGGGTGCTATACATTCGCAGTAGCGGCGCACCTCCCCGGCGTATAGAGGTGAGGGTGATTCAAACCTTTTTTTCCTGTTAAGAAACTGCTCTTCAGCAATCGATACAGCACAAAAGAAGACACAACCGAATGCGGCCGCTCACTCTTCGCCACTGTAGCGCAAGTGCTTACGCAGAGGCTGCGAGGTCAGCTTCACCAGTCTCATCACTTTTCTCTTACTGAAGCGGAAACCTAAAGAAACAGATTACACCAGCAAATGAAGCGCAGTTCATCTTAAGGGCTACCGCAACGTTGCAAATCCGCCTGACTTAGAGAATGCAGCGAGGGATAAAGGCGGCGCGTACTGGTACTGAGGGAACACTGTTTCCCCACCTTTCCTCCTTCCTTCCTCATTGATTCCATACCAAGACGGGTCGTCGCTATTATTCGTGCCAAAGGTGCATATTCCGGGCATTAGATACGTGGTCATAACGTTTTGGCTGATTAGTATGTATTATCCAGTGTCAAATTTATTCCATGAGCCAATAAGAAGACTGTAACCTCGCTGGAATTAACGGACGAAATTGCTTGAGATTATGTTGAATATTGTGATATTATTGGATTTCAGACATTTTGCATATGAGAAAAGGACAGCCACCAAGCTGTAGTTTGCAGTGATACTAAGCATGACAACACGAGAGTAAAAAAAAAAAAAAAAAAAAAAAAAAAAAAAAAAAAAAAAAAAAAAAAAAAACGAAATCTGTTTATAACGTTCGCCTACACCAAGACGCGCGGCCAGCGTTTAAAAGGTACTTTTAAATACTATGACTCGCTGGGCGCAGATATTTAAAATCATTGCCGCAGCGCTTGATAGCAAGAAGCTGCGAAACAGAAGAAAGAACAATTTATCATTTGTTAGGAAAATTCTAGAGTCTATATAGTTAGTTGTACTTCTGGTCGCCGATATGTTAACATGTACTTCATTACCTTTGATGTTTGGTTGCCGACTTGTTAAGACGTGTTGTGTAGCACCGCTACAAGTTTAGTGTGAAAAACCACGTTATCATCAAGAAAGAAAACGCTTTTGTAAACCTAGTGACGATAAAAAATACTTACGCGCACGCCAGGACATTTAATTTTTACAAAATATCACACATACAAAAGCAGCGATTGTTGGACTGCTCCATGTATGAGAAAAACATAAAAATGTAAGTTTTGTATTCATTGTAAATTTGGTAATGTTTATAGTTTAACGCCTTTCTTCTTTGAGAATATACTTTTCCTCCACTGTACAGAAAATCTATGCTTATTCTTTTCTTTAAATGAACCACAAATAATGTTTATGTTTAAATGAACTTTGTTACAGGTTCGCTCTTTATCGCGGTGTGTCGATTGTATTTGGGAGACCATTAACGTGTTCAATTTACGATCTGACAACTTTTTTTACAAAATTTCACTGTTTTGCATTCATTTCCAATTTTTTTTATTATTCAAATAGGTCCCTTAGGTAATAACATTGAAGAGTCTGATTGCGTGAAAGCAATCCGGGTTATGAGGTCATTTGACAAACTATTTTCACGCAATCAATCCGTACGTCTCCTAAACACAATCGAGAACCGACGCATCATCGATCATTCATTAATTTTTCTCTTTTTCCAAGTCGTACCAAGAAACGGCCAAGGAGAACTGCCGTGAGTACGCAATCTAGTGTTAAAAGGTTGCATTCTTTATCTTGTCGGCAAACATTGCCATGAATTATCAACATCAATGTTATATTTGGTTAAATGTGAAAAGCCAAAAAACCTTTTAACGCTAGAATATCTTTCTTTTACGCTGCACAAGGAATTATTTACTACATGTTTTTTACTATATTTGAGGCCGTTGTTATGACTTGATCGCCAGATTTTCTTTAATTATCCATTTCTTGCCACACTTCTTAACTACGTCAATGTACCTCACCGATGCACCAAACGTCGTACGCTGCCGAATTACGCACATACCCGTCTGTTCACATGCTTCCCGACAATTACAGCTGCAGAATTTTGTAATTATATTTTCAGTCTCATCTACGTGCGTCGGCCTTAACAATCGGGGGTTCATTTGCCCTAATGTCATTACACTGGGTCGTTGTAATGGAACCAGACATTCCAAATACAATTACATGTTACATACGTTGTCCTCAGAAAAGCTTTTAGCGTCTATATAATTGATTTATTAAAGTAGGACATCCCTTGCAATTTTCGTGGAAGTGTCATACATGCTTCAGTGAAATTCCTAATTAAAAATACGCATTCATTCGATGAGTAACGTTTCATACGTTTAAACAGACATTCGAAAATGAGAAAATATGGATAAATCATTATTTATTATGAATTATGTGTCACGCATGATACAGATCAAAATAATTAAAATACGCTGACATTAATTACGGTACAAGATAACTGGGTTCCATTAGTCGCTAAAAAATATTCCACTCAGCCTCTGTATTACATCGTTGACTATTGCTGCGTCTGTGATGGTGAATTTCCATGTTCCTTCTCTGTACAGACGAGAGTAAGACGATAATTTCTCGACTTGGCAGTGAAACATTGTTTGTTAGTAAAAAACGGTATTAGCGCAAACACGCAATTAGTTCAAATTACTATGTCGAACGACTTATCAGTGTGCAAATTCCATTAGTACACTACCACTTTACACTGTCTGCTAAATATTCACCTATGGCAGCCAGAGCTTTTTCACTGGACTCAATAAATCTTCTGGTATCAAAGCTGCGATGGTATGGGAATAAAAGAAAGTCTGAGAAGTCCACATCAGGTGAACAAGAGTATGTTACGAAAATTCGAATACCGGATCATCCATTTCTTAAAGCACCTCTGTTATTATTGGTTATATTACATGCGAGTTCACATCTTCTGGTCATGGTGCAACTTTTTTACCCATTCTAGTCGTCTTTTGTGGTTTCACTGGCAGGCTTCCTTTATCTCTTTTTTCTTTGTCCAAGTTAGTGCACTTCTCTTAGGTACTCACAATCCCTTTCAGATTTTCCACTTCGTTCCAAAATATTCTTCGCTCTAATATTTAGTATTCTGTGTTCTCTCAGTGTGTTTATTTTACTTTTTTTTTCTTTCCTTCAGAGACTGTGGAATATCTGTTCAGTTTCTATATTTTTATTCGTTCTGTACATGTATTTGAGGAACACTACATGTTATACAGAATTCATTCGACAATCTAGCATCCTCCTCTGTTCAGCTGGAACTCTACCCATGGTTTTACCTTAGAGTCCTCCTTTTCTTTATTTTACATGCTAATGCCTACCCTAACAAACGACTGTTTCCTTGCATTGTTCTGATTAAAGCTCTTTTTTTTTTAATTTCGTGCCTTTTGTGACATAATTACGTGTCTCGTTAAACTGGTCCAGAAGCCTAACGTATTATTTCTTTGTCAGTGCACTACAATCTGTATAGAAGTTCTCTTCTACCCTCGAGAACACTAGGCTTAGCTCATAATGAAAATCATCTCTCGACTTTTTTTCTATGCTGCTAGTTTTACACACTGCGACCCCACATACTTGCTACAGTAATCCCTAATAAACGGTTAGGTCATTTTAAAATACTAAACATTCCATAAAGAATTCTCACACCGCATAGGTGTGAGGAATGACTTTCCTGAAAGCGTTCTTCTTGTCAACGTTGCATGTATAATAGCGGTATATCTATGAGGAACATGGAACACTTTGTCCACAAGACAAGAAGTTTTAAGCTGTTTAAATCTATGACGTCACAAGCCACACCCACGTTACAAAAAGGTCATCATCATGACATCACAAGCTATGGCCCTTTTTTCAGTGGTGTTACGTTAGAGGCAAATTTAAAAATTGAAGGTGATTGCTGACAGGAAATTTAAAAGATGAAAATGGGAGAGAGCGGGTAATTAAACAAAATAATATGGTGGATGGTGGGATATTTAAAAAGGCAACCTCGCCACTTCACTTAAAAATCCAAGGCTGTGGTAAATTTAAAGATTCATATGAGTGACTTGCAGGATTTTTTCATCCATTGAAAATAAAACAGTCAGTCCCAGCCTTTTACATGCAAGATCGCAGAAGTGGGAAAATTTTAAAAAATGTATATTTTTAATATCTTTTTAAATGAAACTATCAGTAAGGCACAGTACTTTTGTTAGATATTAAAGCGAAATAAAGACTGTGCTGAAGAAAAAATTAAAAAAGTAGCATGCATAATACAGAAATCACCATTAATAAAACAGTATTCTTTTGACTAAATGGAACAGCCAATCGATATGCTGCATGCCACATTCAGAAGTATACAATTATACTACAGCCTTTTATGCACCCACACCGCTAATTTCTTTTCCGTGTTCAAAAGTACTGTGTTTAACAATATTTCCAATGCAAGCACCTAATATTCTGTCTCATCAGCATGTTATTTAATCTTTATTTCTCTGTTTTACAGACAACGAAAAGATTCATGTTCAAATTCTGTACAGCCGAATCATTAAATTCCTTTGTCAGATTAATGGTCCATGTCCTATTCAAATGAAGAAGTTGATCCTTGTCTAATTCCGTTTGTAAATGATTCACAATCCCAGTACTATTGTTTTCGTATATCCTTCTAAGTGCGTTTTCTATCTGGGTAACAGTTTCAGTCGTTTTTACATCAATGACTTGCGCATATTACGAGTATATACCAATTATTACTGTTCACTTCTTCAGTTTAAATACTGATTAGTACAATAAAATATGTTACAGAAGGGAGGAAGGAAAACCTAACAAAGAAACAAAAGTACTTTAGATAAAAATTTTATTACAAAAAAAAAAAAGAGTTTTTGTTCAGTAAGAAAGTCCGTTCCGTTATTTTGTGTCATGCAGGAAATCTAGCAAATGACTATCACACAATCCCTGGTCAAACAACTTCACATTCAGTTTATCAGCAACGGTCTGCAGTTAGGAACACACATTTTCGGTCAGTAATGTTCTGACAAAAAGTCGTTGATTCATTTCACTGTCCCCTAACCCTTCACAAAGACACCTAACTTCCATGGAATAACTGAACATATACAATTCAGCACCACTTCCAATGACACACCGGTTAAGTCACTACTGTCATATTACTTTCCATTAACCATTTTGCTGAAGTTGTATCCTTATCACGATACCGCACTGTGTACACCAGCATGAAACTCCTACTTCAAGTAACACACAACATCGAAATGTAAGGTCGTTTGGAGAAAATCAGTTACGTGTGGTGTAGAAACGAATGCAAAGAGGCTGTTGTACATGGTTCAGGAAGAAAAGAAAAATAGCGATGAAAAATCTTATAGTATTGGTGGTATGCAAATTACACTTTTTATAATTTGACGCAATTTGATGTACAGGGAGGACACCACTATGAGGAGCGTCGAGGGATTTACAGGTAAATGTTAATTTTATATCTTTAATTTATTGTAATGTGGATTTCTGGTTAAATATTGGATAATATGTTAATTAAACGAAACAATGATTAAGCCTAGATTCACAAACTTCATCTACATTGTGCAACGTGGGATTCTGATTATAAGCCCTTCTGTAGTACGCAAATGATCGCAAAGATAGCAACCAAGCAAAGATAAACACATAAATTTTTTAATTTATCGATTACTGACTTAAACTACACGCATCCAAAAAAGTTTTGCATCACCTCGGTACCAAGACTTCCGGAACCTTTACAGAAAACTACAATAGGGATCATCATAAACATCATTTCCGCCTTTTTATTGCTCATGAAAACTACACATTGCATGTTGTAGCACCATACAGCGAGATCTTTAGAGGTGGTGGTCCAGATTGTTGTCCACACCGGTACCTCTAATACCCATTAGTACGTCCTCTTCCATTTATCCATGCCTGTATTCGTCGTGCCATACTATCCACAAGTTCATCAAAGCACTGTTGGTCCAGGAAGTCATTCACAAGATCTGCACGATGGGGGCGTGAATTGTCGTCCATTAAGAAGAATGCGTCGCCAATATACTGCCGATACGGTTGCACCATCGGTCGGAGGATGGCACTCACATATCGTACAGCCGTTAAGGCGCATTCCATAAACACCAGCGGTGTACATCGGCTCCACATAATGCCACCCCTTAACAGCAGGGAACCTTGACCTCACTGCAATAGCTGGACAGTGTGCCTAAGGCGTTCAGCCAGACCGGATTGCCTCCAAACACGTCACCAACGTTTATCTGGTTGAAGGCATATGCGACACGCATCGGTGAAGATAACGTGATGCCAATCCTGAGCAGTCCATTCGGCATGTTGTTGGTCCCATCTGTACTGCGCTGCATGGTGTCGTGGTTGCAAAGATGGACCTCGCCGTGGACGTCGGGAGTGAAGTTGCACATCATGCAGCCTATTGCGCACAGTTTGAGTCGTAACACGACGTCCTGTGGCTGCACGAAAAGCATTATTCAACATGGTGGCGTTGCTGTCAGGGTTCCTCCGAGCCATAATCCGTAGGTAGCGGTCATCCACTGCAGTAGTAGCCCTTGGACGGCCTGAGCGAGGCATGTCATCGACAGTTCCTGTCTCTCTGTATCTCCTCCATGTCCGAACAATATCGCTTTGGTTCACTCCGAGACACCTGGACACTTCCCTTGTTGAGAGCCGTTCCTGGCACATAGAAATAATGCGGACGCTGTCGAACCGCGGCGTTGACCGTCTATGCATGGGTGAACTACAGACAACACGAACCGTGTACCTTTTCCTGGTGGATCGGACCCCCTCCGTCTAATAGGCGCTGCTCTTGCATGTTTGTCTACCTCCTTGGGCGGGTTTAGTGACATCTCTGGACGGTCAATCAACGTCTATCTTCAGGAGTTCTGGGAACTAGGGTGATGCAAATCTTTTTTTGATGTGTGTATAAACGTTATCTCTGCTGACAGTTTTGAAACAGTTACTGCTGTTATCTAAAATGTTTCTTATGACATCATTTACAGTAACTATGAGTAACATGCGCTGGAGAAGAGCTGAATGCACAGGAATTTGTGTCATTCACTGTTTACAAACGAAGTCACTCATGTCTTTCTCCTATGTAGAGGCTGTTCACTCAAAAGCAGTTGTGGGGATGCACACATTTGTTTTTTAACTGCATAAGTTTCTCACCCTTTCACTTTGTGTGTAGGACATATACATCTATTACATGTCTGTGGTTTTTGTTTAAGCAGTGTCCAGCAGAGGATGAATCTTGCTTCTTTAATCTCAGTTTCTATGGTGCTTTCTGTGGCTAGTACATACTAACTTCGCCCACTGTCCAGTACAGATGACTGACACTCTTTGTATATAAATAAACAAATCAAATTTTTCATGATGGCTCATTGATTATCCTTCGAATTGACGCAACATCTGCCTAAAGTGTGCGGAACTGGCAAAATTAGAGAGGAACACTTTGATTTTGAAACGTTGCCTATTCTATAAGTTATTTTATGTATAAAAGGTAAACTGTTCCAATTGCTTTCCAATCTATCTACATTGTACACTGCATACGGTAGGGAACTGGTTTGCTTCTTCATCTTTTAATTGAGACTGTTGGCAATGATATGGGATTGAATTTCATTTTTTTAGCAATCGTGATTTTTCTATTAAAGTCCTGGTCATAATCCTCTTGTACATGAAGACAACAGGTAATGTTGTGGAATGATACATATCTTAATGAGAACTGGGATGGATTTGTCGGTAATGAGCCTTGCTGGTAGTTTTTACATTTATGATTGCTATTTTCTATGCGGAAGTTGATGTCAAGGAAATTAATACTGACTTTTACGGTAGTATGCCACTGATTCATATTCTCCAAGAAGTTCTGGAATTCTCAGTTGGACCTTTTCCACACACAGTATCATCGACATGACTGCGCCAATACACAACATGTCATGTCTGGGGTTCATTCCTAAGTGTACCACTTCCAATAGCAATTCTGTTAGCAATGGGCACAAGAATGAGACCATCGTCGGAGCATCTGCCTGCTTGTAATAGCTCCCTTGAAAGTACAAATAATTATTTTATTTTAAGTAACATTCTGCCGTACTAACGATGGTCGGCCATTCTCTTGGATTTATATTTTGTAAATACAATGATTGTGGCACAATATCTACATAATCTCTCAGAGGAATGCTTGAGAACAAGCTTTGTTTATTAAAAGAAACTAATTTAGTTTTTGTTGAAATCTTAAGATCCTTTTACCTAATCTAAAATGTACTTAACGCTAAGTTTCATTGCGATGTTAATTCTCCTGGCAATATTGTCCACTGGCGGCTATATCGCATATCCCACTAGTTGGACTGGCCCTTGTGGTTTGTGGAGTTATAGTACGAAGCCCTATGATACATTTGAAGAACATTCTTAGCAACATATTTAGAAAAAAAAATATTGGCGCACTGGTTTACTAATTACATAGTTTGATAACTGTATTTAGCTTTTCGATCTTATCTGGCAGAATTCTTCTGCTACTCTGATTGTACAATTTGTTTTTCTTATCAGCACTACTGGCCTTCCTTTACATGCGTTAGTGACAGTCACATTATTTACAATCACGTTACCGTTTTTAATCCTAGTTTTAAGTTCCTTCTCCACTAAGAACTCGTTCGTCATCCGATATCGAAGTAGTAGCAGTAGTAGTAACAGCAATTGACTGCTTAATTTCTTACGCACTTTGTACTTCTGAGCCATATCTTTTTGTCGGTGTAATTCTAAATCTACTCTTAGAGGAAACAACACTTGTGATTTTGGTTGTATGTCTGGAGCATATTTTTGGCCTTCAATAGAAACTGTGAACTATTAATTTTCTACACACTTTTGCTGATTTTCAGAACAGTTATGAATTGCTCAGACGCGTTAGGACTTCTTCCAACAAGCAAAACGCTAGTCAAACCTTTTGGAACCCCCAAGTACGACGCATTCATTCGACATGACAGAAATGCATGTCTGCTTTGTCAGATAAAATGTGAATCACATTTTTTTTTTTCATTGAGTTCAGGCTTCTCAATTACTGTTCGCAGGAATCGGCATGCATGTCATATTCTGCCAAGTTGAGAGTCAAATGCGTCGGCGGAAAAGTGCTTGCCTTGTAACGGAATGAAGTTGTTTGTGGAAACATCAAGCATTATTTTGTCAGATACCAATCATATCGTTAACCTACATCCTTTGTATTGTCTTTCATTTCGTTAAATAAAGTAAAGTCACGAACTCCTTGTTGGCTTATCGGCAGCGGTGGTCTCTGTATGATTGCAACATGCATAATCTGAATTGAGCATCTGTCAGTTCTCTCGTTTGCAAGCCGCCAACAGGCATGCACCTCGTGCAGTCTTTCACGTACACCGACAAATTTTTGTCAAGAGTACATCATAAAGTCATTTCACTGACTGCATGTAGATCTTAATCGGAAGAAGCAGCATTGTATTTTTTTAAAGGTAAGTCACAGTTCGATGGCGAATAGATAGAAAAGTCTACATTTCACATTCACCTGTACTAGTTAGGACAATATTCCACACCAAAGTCAGTGGCTCCTCCTGAAGTAGCGTTGGCAGTCATCTCAGCAATCTCATGTTTACAGCCACATGTTATTGGAAACTTTGTTTTGTTTTAACCTTCCGTTCGAGTCAGTCTGTTCCTATTAATGATGATATTCTTAATGTAAACGGAAGATATAATCCCCGTTTGGAAACATGGTACCTTCAAATAACGAAACATGGGGAACATTTCCTTGATGGTCTGCAACTGTTATCTATAGGAAGGTGAGAACACCACAAGACCGTAGCGAAATGCAGCTGACTCTAAGCGCAATTAAGTGTAACGTATTTTTATGATATAGGATAAGAATTGATAGTGTTTAGTGTTGTATTGCACTAAATCATTTTGCCGAGTCTCCGTGTTACTAAAGTCTGATGCAATAAAGCTTCACAATATGTCAAAGTGAAAGCACCTTCGAAAATGTACTTAGATCTACCATTTCGAAACAAATTTATGATTTATCACACTTTGAAATATTTTTCAGAGGTGACATCAATCCATTTTCTTATATTCTGATACATTTGTTTCTTTATGTACAGTTGTAGCCAAAAAAATATTATTTGCATATAACGAGTCTCCATATCATAGCTTCTACGCGTAAAGTTTCCTATCGCTGCTACTTTTAAATAAGTATTATGATTTTATTATTTATATAATCTTGAGGAAACGCCTTCCATTGTCATATGAAATTCTTTGCTTCAGCTGAATACTGATCGAAATGTGTATACATATAATGCATTGATTCGCAAATTTAACTAGACACCACCTGCCGTAAAAATACACTGGTGTCTAAAATTAAGGCAACAAACCGCTGTTTCTCCTTCCCGTGTCTGAGTCACGATTTAGACATACAAACTGTCAACAGTATATCAGTATGATTTTCTTCTGCACGGAAGACGGCATTCCGGGCAAAGGACAACCGTGCTAACGATGACGTAAAGACACCTGTTAAACCACGTTGTGTTTGCCGGCTAGCCCCACATCGACAGTCGCCATGACACAGTCACAGACGGTGCAGTGCGACACACAGAAGATGCCTACCAGACTCTCTACGGTGAAGAGCCATAGAAAGAAAGGAAGCAAGACAGTCGCAGACTGATGTGGCCCGATTGTTTAATGTGAATCGTTGTGTAGTTTCTCGGATGTGGCGACAGTTTTATCTGTGTTCTTTAGATTGTTTCTACTTTCCTATTACCTGTTGATACTGTTTTGTGGCAAAATAAAAGCAACCTTACAAAATTTAAGTTTCTTTTTGCTTTAATTTTTGACACCAGTGTATAAGACAACACAGTCACTTGCGTTTCCCCTACGGTATTGACACTTTGTGTCGATATTAGTCAACAAATAAAACTACTCTTACCAGTTTCATAACGATAATGAGATATTTGTAATGCTTATGTCTGGAAATTATCGTTTTCTCCTTTGATGTATTGCAAACAAACAGGGGCTATAGAAAGGCTTAAACAGCCCATTCCACTGTAACCCCCCTCCCCCCTCTCACCAATAAATCACCACGTAACGTAAGAAACTCTTCATGTGACAAGAAATCTAATTGAGTGATCTTACAGGTACAAAATCCAGAAGTTAGCACCCACGGTACATTAACAGAGTCAGCGTCTCATGTTAGAACACTATTTAAAACTCACTGGCCGGCACACACACACACACACACACACACACACACACACACAAACACACACACACAGTTTCTGGTGTTATTATGGTGTTAGAAGACTATTTTCTGGTAGCTGGCAACTCTGTCTGGTTTGGAATGTACTGTTTCATTTACCTTTTATCTTTTACCCTTTACCAGGAGCAATGCAGGAGGGAACACAGCAGTATAGGCTTCATCAAGGGATAAAATATCACTCACAGTAATCTAAGATGCGCTGTTAGGCCTCAGCCTAATCGCAAGCCCGGGAAATCTGTTTACAATTTGGTTCACATGTTCCACCATTTCTAGGTTGTGCTTCCCCGATATTATTAATTCTCGTGTCTATATTTCCGCTGACAAACGTTTCAGCCGTGCATCTGTTTACTGAGCACTCCATCTGTCAACATGCCTCTCTGTTCCATTGGACGAAAACTTACTCTGAAAAGACGGGTGTTAAATTCTCGACGAAATATTCGCGGGGAATGCATCACTGCAATGCTAACTGAAGCTGCCTCTGCACTGGAAAACTCAACCGCTATGGAGACTGGGTCAGCTACTCAGAAAGAAAATGAAGACAATCAAGGCAAAGAAAACAATGTATTTACGAAGGCGAATGGCAGAGGTTTAGGTGGATGGGAAGGAGATGGAGAAGAAGTAGAAAGTGAAGAAGAAGATGAATGACAACATGTGAGATGGTGGTGGAGATGGTGGTGGTGGCGATGATGATTGTGATGCTGATAATGATCATCATCATCATCATCATCATCATGAAAGTGAAGAGTGACTAAAGAGAATTATACCAGATACATGGACGGAGCTGGTATTGTCACATTATTTGCAGAAACAGACAAAATGAATGATAATGTATATGCCATGAAATTCAAACTGATGCAAAGAGTGGAGATGATTGCTTCTTATGGGAAGGTGTTGTTGGGGATGATTTAATAATTCGTAATGTAAGAATCCTTGGAATGTTAGGATTATGTAATCTATTGTTCCAAACTAAACTTCTTTAAAACAGTTGCCCAACATAATATCATCAGAACTATGTTAAAATTCTCAGGGCTACCAACGTTTCTAAGCAAAAATACCTCTCCTGCAGGTGACTAAATTTTAACCAAAGCTATTGTTAAACACACATCATTCGGCCTGCATTAGACGAAAATGACAAATCGTTGTTGAGGAATGATGTCCTTAATTCAGCTGTGCCTAATGTAGGATAGAAAAAGTCTCCCCAAATTTTTGTCAAGAAGTATACACTTTAATTTGCCACCAGACCAGTTTCTAAACAGCTACAATGTTTAGGACGGCAATTGTGAAACAGGAAAGAGATGAAAGACTGAGAGGAATTAGATGAAGACATTGATGCCACAGAACACAAAGTGTTTATTAAAGCATAAGGTGGGGATTTTAGAGGGGAAGAAGGGGAAAATAATTACTATGAGGATGTTGATGAAAAGAATGAATACGATGATAATGTCAACGAAGAAGAAAAGTGGATGCTTATGATGAGGAGCAGGAGAAGATCTCCAAAAGATCACGAACAGATGACGACTATGACTCTTGGAATGACACAAATGAATGGGTAGAATGGTACACATCCTTGCTAGCTTTGAAAACGATACGAAATTATTGGCAGCCTATTCAAATAAAATCTTTTGAAGAGGATGTGTGAGGTACATCGATTATTGCTTTAAGGTGGTATGACGTAAAAAATTTATAAAAATTCGATTTCCTAAAAATATGCCTATTTTGTGGCGCACATCTCCCTGAATAGTTTGATTCATAAAACATATACACTCCTGGAAATTGAAATAAGAACACCGTGAATTCATTGTCCCAGGAAGGGGAAACTTTATTGACACATTCCTGGGGTCAGATACATCACATGATCACACTGACAGAACCACAGGCACATAGACACAGGCAACAGAGCATGCACAATGTCGGCACTAGTACAGTGTATATCCACCTTCCGCAGCAATGCAGGCTGCTATTCTCCCATGGAGACGATCGTAGAGATGCTGGATGTAGTCCTGTGGAACGGCTTGCCATGCCATTTCCACCTGGCGCCTCAGTTGGACCAGCGTTCGTGCTGGACGTGCAGACCGCGTGAGACGACGCTTCATCCAGTCCCAAACATGCTCAATGGGGGACAGATCCGGAGATCTTGCTGGCCAGGGTAGTTGACTTACACCTTCTAGAGCACGTTGGGTGGCACGGGATACATGCGGACGTGCATTGTCCTGTTGGAACAGCAAGTTCCCTTGCCGGTCTAGGAATGGTAGAACGATGGGTTCGATGACGGTTTGGATGTATCGTGCACTATTCAGTGTCCCCTCGACGATCACCAGTGGTGTACGGCCAGTGTAGGAGATCGCTCCCCACACCATGATGCCGGGTGTTGGCCCTGTGTGCCTCGGTCGTATGCAGTCCTGATTGTGGCGCTCACCTGCACGGCGCCAAACACGCATACGACCATCATTGGCACCAAGGCAGAAGCGACTCTCATCGCTGAAGACGACACGTCTCCATTCGTCCCTCCATTCACGCCTGTCGCGACACCTCTGGAGGCGGGCTGCACGATGTTGGGGCGTGAGCGGAAGACGGCCTAACGGTGTGCGGGACCGTAGCCCAGCTTCATGGAGACGGTTGCGAATGGTCCTCGCCGATACCCCAGGAGCAACAGTGTCCCTAATTTGCTGGGAAGTGGCGGTGCGGTCCCCTACGGCACTGCGTAGGATCCTACGGTCTTGGCGTGCATCCGTGGGTCGCTGCGGTCCGGTCCCAGGTCGACGGGCACGTGCACCTTCCGCCGACCACTGGCGACAACATCGATGTACTGTGGAGACCTCACGCCCCACGTGTTGAGCAATTCGGCGGTACGTCCACCCGGCCTCCCGCATGCCCACTATACGCCCTCGCTCAAAGTCCGTCAACTGCACATACGGTTCACGTCCACGCTGTCGCGGCATGCTACCAGTGTTAAAGACTGCGATGGAGCTCCGTATGCCACGGCAAACTGGCTGACACTGACGGCGGCGGTCCACAAATGCTGCGCAGCTAGCGCCATTCGACGGCCAACACCGCGGTTCCTGGTGTGTCCGCTGTGCCGTGCGTGTGATCATTGCTTGTACAGCCCTCTCGCAGTGTCCGGAGCAAGTATGGTGGGTCTGACACACCGGTGTCAATGTGTTCTTTTTTCCATTTCCAGGAGTGTATATTCGAGAGATTATAAGACGTGTTATTTGGTCTTATGTGTACGAAGAGGCAGCACCACACAGCTTTTCACAGCATTCTTCTGTCACACGTAAGTGAAGAATATCATCACAGGAATTCTCTACCAACTGCTCTAATGGAAGCCATCAAACCTATATTCAGGGAGTTTGCAAATGAAAACTTATTGAAGAAATGTCTTCATGGCGGTACCCAAAATCCAAATGAAAGTTTTAACCAATGTGTATGGGAAAGATTGCCAAAAACTACTTTTGTGGGAAGAAATGCACTTACTGTTGGTATTTATAATGCAATTTCATATTTTAATGATGGTGTGCAAAGCAGGAAGTATGTTTCATATAAAATGGGAATTACGGCCGAAGTGAACTGAAAAGACAGAGAGCGTGTAGCGAAAGCAAATAAATCGTGTTTGGAGATGTTAAAAACACGAAGAGTGCATCGTAAGGATGTGAAAAGTAAGAAAACTGATGTAGAAAATGAAAAAGAACCTGTTTATGGTGCTGGACAGTTCTAAAAGAATGCCAAATACAAGAAGAAACTTTAAGGGCCATTTTCCGCAAAACAGAAATGTCTGTACTTAGGCACATGTAAAATCCAAAATAAATAACTACTACTTTCAAACTTGGTATACTTATTAAACACAACCTCCTTAACGCAAACTCTAGAATTACCCAAATCTATTAAAAACTGTGGTAAAAACTGAAATAATTAACTATAAAATTTGAGATTTTTCTAAACATGAAGTTTAAAATGTAACAGATAAATCATTTTTTCATAAATGAAAGAAATTCTAGGGTTTCAAACACCAGTAAGAATGGTTTGTATGTTGTGCAAAATTCCGAAATATCTTTCTTACTTATGAAAAAAAGCGTACCTGTAGCAACAAATGCAGCCAATAGTAAGTGAAAAAAATGGTGAAATTTATTTACTTTGTTATGTTTTTGAACTTCCACTGCTGTGAGTGTGAATCGTGAATCCTTCCTGGTCATGTCAACTAAATTTATGAATTTATTTGTAAAAGTATAGACAGTGGAAATTAAAATATCCTGCATGCCTCTCCGGCTCCAAGTCGGCCCGTTTGATGTCCTAGGCCCCTTAAAATTACTATGGCTACTGAAAATAATAAAGTAGCAGTGTTAGTTGCAGAATGGGATGTTGCTTATAACATCCGTCAGTTGAAATACATTCATTGAAGGTAGGCAATATTTCGCAAGATAATCAAATAAAATCTATTGAAGAGGAAGTTGGAGGTGCACCAGTTCGCAGGAGAGCTTCTGTAAAGTTTGGAAGGTAGAAGACGACGTACTGGCGGAATTATAGCTGTGAGGACGGGGCGTGAGTCGTGCCTGGGTAGCTCAGTCGGTAGAGCGCTTGCCCGCGAAAGGCAAATGTCCGGAGTTCGAGTCTCGGTCCGGCACACAGTTTTAATCAGCCAGGAAGTTTCATATCAGCGCACACTCCGCTGTAGAGTGAAAATTTCATTCTAGAAACATGCTTTGGGCTTTATCTTTGCTAGAGACTGTACGAGATCTTATTTGATTTCAGAGAATAATTGAAAATATAACTCACACTTTAGCGTCAATATTACAGAACGGCCGTCACAGAAGGTGAGAACTTGTAGTAGCACCGGCTATTCCGCTACTCCATCTGCTTATATACAGGTTTCTTTTCTAAATTTGAAAAAATTGTGTGAAGCTCCGCTATCACTTGTATACCTATGCTAGGTGACTTTCTCTGTTTTAGGAGATTTTGTTGTATGATGTCTGTTGTTTCTTGTCTAGTGGTGTTGGTGTACACGTTTCTAATGTTAAAGGATACAAATGTAGCAGTGTTTCAAATTTTTATGTTCTTTTTGTTGTTTGCTCTTATTCTATAAATTTTGATTGTAAATGTTTTGGTTGTATTGTATGTTGGTCTGTTTACTATGGGGTGTAGAGAAATAAGTGTTTATGTACATCTGGTTCATCTCTCAGTTCTACTTTCCATGGATTCATAAATGTGATAGATTTCTTTTCATATTCAGTTAATATTGTGTAGCAACTGTTTATTAATTTTCTGTCTGAGCTGCAGTTTTCCCTGTGGTACTACTATTTCCAAAGACGTTTATAGCATTATTTGTGTAGCCTGGCTCTGAGCACTATGGGACTTAACAGCTGTGGTCATCAGTCCCCTAGAACTTAGAACTACTTAAACCTAACTAACCTAAGGACATCACACTCATCCATGCCCGAGGCAGGATTCGAACCTGCGACCGTAGCAGTCGCACTGTGTAGCCTGTATTATGAAGCTAGCAACAGCAACACTTAAAGTTCAATTAGATTAACAGGAAACACTAGTAACCATAAATGAACTGTGTTACTAATTTGCACGGAAGCATGAGTTAGATTTCAGGAGTCAATGAAATTTACAAAATTATAGATTTCCAGTGATCAACTGTGACATCGTTTCTTAGAGTAATTTTGTAAGATTAATGCGATATTACGCCTGTGAGAAAGAGTCCGCAAATCGTTGAGCGTACTGCGCCGCACAACGTGTCGACGTGCGTGGCTTGGTTAGAACACAACTGCAGTGAGTTCGCTTTAATGACACGGCTACCGATGCAACGTGGTGAATACCCGTCAGAGTTAGCAGAGGCAGGGCGTCTATGAAAATCGAGTATTGCTGTTGCGCTTTTCCCAACAGCGACAAACAAAACAGAGACTCTGTAATGACGACAACCTGTAGTGATTAGGTTCGAAGAGATTGCAACAAACCTTCAAACTGTGACCTTTACGCACAAAGGGCTGTGTAACGTAAAGGACTGCTTTTAATCATTTGCCTTCTGCGGATGACATCAATGACATCACCGCGTTTTAAGCGCAAAAGTGTCATCAACTGCTTCCATTTTAACTGACATTTAACACACAGCGTAGTCATGAATTGTTCAAAGAATCTGTGGACAAAAAATGGTTCAAATGGCTCTGAGCACTATGCGACTTAACTTCTGGGGTCATCAGTCGCTTAGAACTTAGAACTAATTAAACCTAACTAACCTAAGGACATCACACACATCCATGCCCGAGGCAAGATTCGAACCTGCGACCGTTGCAGTCGCGCGGCTCCAGACTGTAGCGCCTAGAACCGCTGGGCCACTGCGGCCGGCAATCTGTGGACAGCAAGTACACATTTTGTGACACATTGCTATTGCAGCTAGATGAATTAATCACTGACGTTGACGAATGAAATGTCACGATTTGTGCAGTTAAATACACATTAATACAAATTTTAAACACTGGCTTATATCTTGGTGCCCAACGCTGGTTGTAAGACAAGTGAAACATGCTGATTCGAAATATGCAAACCATTTCTCTCTATCACCCACCGTTTTTTAAATATACTCTGTCCAGAGATAAATCCCTGCAGTCGCGCTATCCTCTGTGTCCTCGGTGGCTCAGATGGCCGGCACGGTAGCTCAGCGTGTTCGGTCAGAGGGTTAGTCGCCCTCTGTAACAAAAAAACTGAGTAAACAGATCAACGATGAACCTAAATGGGTGTCATGGGACGTCCGCCCCGAACAAATGGAACGAACAATAAAGAACAAAATACGACAAAAATATTAAAAAAAAAAAGATGGATAGAGCGCCTGCCAAGTAAGCAGGAGATCCCGGGTTCGAGTCCCGGTCGGGGCATACATTTTCATCTGTCCCCGTTGACCTATGTCAACGCCTGTAAGCAGCTAAGGGTGTTCATTTCATTGTAATACTCCGTCAGCCATTTGATATACGGAGCACTAATGAACATGGAAAACAGTGAGATTGACTCATATGACAAATACACCATATACTAATACCTAGTTCAAGATATAATACACACATAAAATCCATACATATGCAAATATTACCTTAATCTAAGGTGTTTGGATTCTACTACTTTCGTATGTTCTGCGCATTTGGCACTACTCTCTGAAGTGTCCAGCAGTCGTCGGTCAACGCACGCTGCGCTCCATGGACCCTGATACCGTGACCCCATTACCGTAGTGTGCTGGCAAAACGCTCACCGTGCTCTTCACTGACTGAATCTAGGGGAGCAAGTCAAGCCATAAAGGAGACGGATTTTCAGGAACATGTTAACACCCACCTGTTTGTACCCACTGATGTACTTCTTTCCAACCTTTACATAGTAAGAGGATTTATAATTCCAATGATATTGCCTACGACTGATCTGAATGCCAGCCTTGCATCTCTGTCATTACCCTTCGGTGAGTTTTGGAAGTGGCTCTTTCAATTACCTTACTTATTTGTGAACATATTAACACACACTACGCTTTCGCGTAACTCATCACTGCAGACTGTTGTTCAGCTACTGAAAAGTATCTGAGCAATAACAGCATAAAAAGTCGCTGACGATCAGTGGCGCAAATTCTTTGTAAGCAGGGTAGGGGATGGCCTGAAAATGGAGAGCGGGAATACTTGCGGTACTTTTGCGAAAAAAAATCATTTCCTAATTTCACCAGATGGAAATCATACGCTGCCCTAAAGCAATGTGGCTGGAAATGTACTTCAGTTTCATTCTTCACAGTTATGATCAGACTGAGCCAACGGTGTTTAATACTTATCAGAGTTTATATTCTCATAAATCCTGAAAATAGCTCTTTAGTTGACCTACAGATTGCTCTGGTGCTTAAGAACAAATGTTCCAATGGCATCCTAGAAAGCTTAGATCTGGTTTTTATGCCGTCATGGTGAGGCAGATATTCCCAAATAAGATACTGGAGTTTAAGCCGTACACAGGAGCAGATATGGATTCATATCACAGTTTAGTGATGTTAAAATGTTGGCTGTTGTGTAAGAGAATCGTCAGACAGAATCAGTGTGGAAAAATGTGACAAACTGAACTTTTGAGGAATGGTGGCGTGTATTTGAAACTCTTATGCTATAATGACAGAAAAGAAATAAAAGTTAAGAAGTGGTACTAAAATTCTGGGTAAAAGGATATCAAAGATGTGATCCTCTGACGACATTCCTGTTCTTAATGAAAGTAAAGAAGAGATGCTGGATATGCCTCATCGAGTTAACAGTCGAATGAATGGATTTAGGACATACCAAGGAAACAGGGATAGGAATGTTCATCTATAAAACGGGCACTGATAACAGTTGAACAGAAAATATACTTACAAGGAAGGTAGCTGCTATAAAATTTAGGATAACAGAACAATTACAGTTGATCAGCATCGAAGAAAGTACAAAATTCCGAAGGAAGACCATGTTACAGAAGACATACATTAGTTGATCGACGAACGAAGAAAGTAACAAACCAACCACGAATAGACAGGAATACAGCAGTATAAGTCGCTAGCTAACAGCTAGTTCAAGAAACATGAAAGAAGATTGTATACGTTGAAGAGGCCTGGAGACACTGGAAGGTTTCAGATAGATTATATAAGGGTAAGACACAGATTTAGGAAACAGATTTTAAACTGTAAGACTTTTCCAGGGACAGATGTAGACTCTGACCAGAATCTAATGGTTATGAACTGCAGATTAAAACTGACGAAGCTGCAAAAAGGTCGGAATTTAAAGAGATAGGACCTGGATAAACTGAAAGAACCAAAATTTGTAGAGAGTTTGGGAGAGAGCATCAGGGAACAATTGACAAGAACTGGGGAAACAAATACAGTAGAAGAAGAATGGGTAGATCTGAGAGATGAAATAGTGTAGGCAGCAGAGGATCAAGTAGGTAAAAAGACGAGGGCTAGTGGAAATCCTTGGGTAACAGAAGAGATACTGAATTTAATTGATGAAAGGAGAAAATAAAAAAAAATGCAGTAAACTAAGCAGGCAAAAAGGAATACAAACGTCTCAAAAATGAGATCGACAGGAAGTGCAAAATGGCTAAGCAGGGATGGCTAGAGGACAAATGTAAGGGTGTAGAGGCTTATCTCACTAGGGGTAAGATAGATACTGCCTACAGAAAATTAAAGAGCCTTTTGGAGATCCATTTGTATGAATATCAAGAGCTCAGAGGGAAAACCAGTCCTAAGTAAAGAAGGGAAAGCAGAAAGATGGAGGAGTATGTAGATGGTCTCTACAAGTGCGATGTACTTGAGGGTAACATTATGGAAATTGAAGAGGACGTAGATAAAGATGAAACGGTAGATACCATATTGCGTGAAGAATTTGACAGATCTAAATCGAAACAAGGCCTCGGCAGTAAATAACATTCCATTACAACTACTGATAGCCTTGGGAAAAGCAGCCCCGACGAAACTCTACCATTTGGTGAGCAAGATGTATCAGACAGACGAAATACCCTCAGACTTCAAGAAGAATATAATAATTCCAATCCCAAAGAAAGCAGGTGTTGACAGGTGTGAAAATTACCGAAATATCAGTTTAATAAGCCACGGCTGCAAAATACAAACGTCAATTCTTTACAGACGAATGGAAAAACTGGTACAAGCCGATCTCGGGAAAGATCAGTTTGGATTCCGTAGAAATGTTGGAACACGTGAGGCAATACTGACCCTACGACTTATATTAGAAGATAGATCAAGGAAAGGCAAACCTACGTTTCTAGCATTTGCAGACTTAGAGAAAGCTTTTGACAATATTGACTGGAATACTCTCTTTCGAGTCTGAAGGTGGCAGGGGTTAAATACATGGACCGACAAGCTATTTGCAATGTTTACGGAAACCAGATGGCAGTTATGAGATGCGAGGGGCATGAAAGGGAAGCTGTAGTTGGAAAGGGAGTGAGACAGGGCTGTAGCTTATCTCCAATGTTATTCAGTCTGTTTATTGAGCAAGCAGTAAAGGAAACAAAAGAACAATTTTGAATTGGGATTAAAATCCATGGAGAAGAAATAAAAACTTTGAGGTCCACCGATGACATTGTAATTCTTTTAGAGAAAGCGAAGGACCTGGAAGAACAGCTGAACGGAATAGACAGTGTCCTGAAAGGAGGATATAAGATGAACATCAACAAAAGCGAAACGACGATAATGGGAAGTAGTCGAATTAAATCACGTGATGCTGAGGGAATTAGATTAGCAAGTGAGACACTTAAAGTAGTTGATGAATTTCCCTATTTGGGGTGCAAAATAACTGATGATGTTCGAAATAGAGAGGGTATCAAATGTAGACTAGGAATGGCAGGGAAAACGTTCCTGAAGAAGAGAAATTTGTTATATCGCATATAGATTGAAGTGTGAGGAAGTGTTTTCTAAAAGTATTGCTATGGAGTGTAGCCATGTACGGAAGTTAAACGTTTACGATAAATACTTTAGACAAGAAGAGAGTAGAAGCTTTCGAAATGTAATGCTACAGAAGAATGCTGAAGATTAGATGGTTAGATCACGTAACTAATGAGGACGTACGGAACAGAATTGGGGAGAAGTGGAATTTGTTGCACAACTTGAATATAAGAAGGGATCGGTTGGTAGGACACGTTCTGAGGCCTCAAGGGATCACCAGTTTAGTATTGGAGGGTGGCGTGGAGGGTAAAAATCGTAGAGGAAGACCAAGAGGTAAATACACTAAGCAGATTGAGAAGGATGTCGGTCGCAGTGTTTACTTGTTGACGAAGAAGCTTGCACACGATAGAGCAGCATGGAGAGCTCCATGTAAACCATAACAACAAACCGCTAAGGAACAAAACAGATAAGGTGTCCACAGAAGCTAAAACAAAATGGCTGCAGGGAAATGGTAAATAAACCGAAAAATAAATATTCAGGCTATACAGTGGCTAAAAATAAAACCAAATGTGACAACACTAAGAACACGGGAGTAATTCCTCTGTTAAACGTGGAGGGTAGAGGTGATAGATGGAAGGAGAACATTGGGTCCTCCACAACGGGTAGGCACTGCTTGATGAACATACAAGGGGGGGGGGGGTAAATAAAAGTGGCCTGGAGTACGAGTTCCAGGGAACAAAGAAACACAGAAAGGAAATATAGTACTAACCTGACTAGAGAACACGTCGAAAGTGATCACCATTTATCTCTTGGCACTGTCGAGCCCTGTCTGCAAGTTTCTGAAGGCGGATGAAAGCTGGACTGCTGGAATTGCTGCAGTCTCATCCGAAATAATCTGCTGCAGTTTTTGAAAACTATGAGGGTTGTTACGATACGCTTTATACTTGGGGTCCTCCCGTGCGAAGTAGTCGCATACTGTCAGATCTGGTGACCTGGGCGGCCAGCTAGGGCTGCGACCGGACCGACATATGCTGACAACTCTGTCAGGAGTGAAATCTGTGCAAATGGTCTCCATGGGCTCCATGGGCAGTTGCTCCATCCTTCTCGAGGTAACTATAGGTTATTTCCTGCTCCGTTAATCCCGCCCCAAATGGTTTCAAACTGTTAGCAATCTAACGCGTAGAAGCCAGCGTCTGGATTTGTTGAACCAGAACAAGGGCTGCCACTGTATAATGGTGTAAGATGTTCGAAATTTTGAGAAAAGTAAGTCTCTTTCCCTAAAGGCGGGTAACATACAATATTCACAACAAGCTTGGGGGACCAAGAACGAAGTGCTCGGGTTGAAAATGGGTCAGACGCGTATGCAGTCTTTCATACCTATTGTTCCATCTACACATCGATGAGCAATGATAGAGGCAAACGAAAGATTAAGGAATGTAATTATAATTCAGGGTGGAAGGGTATGAATGACCAGATTCGCTGAAGACACTGCTGTCGTCAATGAAGGTGAAGAAGGATTACAGTACCTGTTGATTCGAATAACAGTGCAATGCCAACAAAGTATGGATTTAGGGTTAACCGAAGAATGACAAAATTAAAGAAGAGTACCAGAAGGTAATAGCAGACTCGATGACCACGAATTAATACTAGATCCGCTGGAACTAGTACTATACGTAGAACCGCTGATGTCGTGAAAGTGACCACTTTCTTTGTAAGTACATGCTGTGCTGTTTAATGTAAATAATAATAACCTTGATAACAATGTATCACTTTAATTACGTTTAATAACAGTATCATGGTATTTTACAACAACAATGGGAACATAATACTACTAATATTAAAGAACATAGTTCACAATATTTATCTGCAACCATACTAGTTGTATTGCAGTAGTTTTAAAATTAATAGAAATTAATCTTACTGGAGAAACTAAGTATCCATGAATATGTTAAGAGAAAGAGAAATCATAAAATATGACCATGTATAGTACCTAATCCTACTTACAAGCATTACAAAATGCTGTCTTTATTACTTTATATGTACACTGCCCACAAACATATCTCTTGCATTTACTGCACACTTCATTTGTCTTGTTTCTGCATTTCCTCGTTTGGCATAGTTCTCTTACTTTCGCAGGAATCTCCGCTTCTTCTCTTTCTTCATCACCATCGTTCTTTTCTTCCTTTTCTTTTCCATCCCTTGGCATCCTTACTTGATTTCTGGTTTCCATATAGGCTCTACGTAATTTTTCTGCTAGATTTAGGATGAAATTCCTCCTACTTATTTTGATCCCTGTCACTAGCTTGAAAATGATCCATGCGTTGATGGCTGCTAAATCAAGGATATTGTGAAATACGTGTACAGGCCATAGACGAGTACCAGAGCGGACAGAATATTTCCTCGTCATCTGGTCCAAGACATCTACAGCAAATTTTGTGCTATTGCAGAAGCTCACTGTTTCGGGAAGGTGTTTCGAATTATTTCATATTTAAACATTTGTGTTCATGGTGCTATACAGAAGAACATTTTTGTTCTTTTTCCCATGGTAAACAGTCAGAGTACCACCTTCCCTTTTCAAGAGAACAGACGCATAAAGAGGAGTTTTCATTTTTTATAGTGTTCGGAATTTCTTTTCTTGCACGGTTGATAGTGCCGACAAGACTAGTTTTCTCTTTTTCCAGTCTCTCCCCAAGTGTGACCGTAGTGAAAAAATTATCAGTAGTCACATTTCGCCCCTTATTGCGATATGGAGCTACCAACTTCATTACTACTTGTTCTGGAAGTTTCCCTCTGTTCGTTCTTTCCTACGTAAGGGAACCCATTACAAAGATATTTTGTTTCTACATTCGCTAGAAGCCAGAATTTCATTCCGAATTAATCGGGTTTATTCGGCATATATTGCAAATACGGACACCTGGTTCTGCTGGGGAAAAGTTGTTCGTCCACAGTGACATTTGATCCAGGTATGTAATTCAACTGACAGTTTTCTACTTAATGGTTCCAAGTAGTTGATGTAAGTGCAAATTTGTCACTTTTCAAACGTTCCGACCGTGTATTTTTTTCATCAGAACGCAGATATTTCAAAATTTCTCGGAACCTGTTTCTGCTCATTGTGTCAGTGAAAAATGGGGCTCCCCACTTTTTCGACCACAACTCATCTACTTCAATACATTTGGCACCTAGTGCACCACGAACATATAATAAAGCAACAAATGCATCTAATTCTTCTAAATGCAAACTCCAGGACTCATTTCGAAGAAGCCGTTGTGCCTCCGCTTCTGTGCATTTCTTCATGTGTTTCAACATTGATTGATCAACGAAAAGGCGCCAGGCACTCGAAACATTATCATTAGAGACGTGCCGCTTTGCGTGTGGAGCAGGTCCCCGTGTTTCTTTCAATATACTGTATTCTGTTCACCAGTCGTACCTGGAGTAGTAACACCGAAGTCTGCTACAGTCCACTCCGTGATCCCGTCCTTCCCAGGAGTTTTGAGCCAGGTTCTGGAAGTGAACCCTCACTTCGTTCTCCTCTTCTACGTCGATTCTGTATTGCTCCATTTACAGGAGGTGCAGTTCTTTTTTTACCCAGGGTAGGTCCTTCTCTAGCATTTTTTATATTATGGCTTGGTCCTGGTTCAGCAACTGCCTGAGGAACAAGACAATTAGAAAGCTACAACTCATTATAAAGATAACATACCACACAATAAAATAGCAGTAACAGAAGCAGCAGTAGAAGTGTCAGCTCTATTATAATAGTGATCATTATTCATATAGTAACAATAATAATAATAACAATAATAATATAAGTGAATGTAAATTACCTTCATCTTCAGTCATGAAGCTGTCACTCTCCACATTAGCGACAGGTTGATAATCTTCATCTGTAGAATCTTTCACAAGGTCCTCAACTTCAGGATCATTTTCAGCATCCAAGTCATACAAAAGTGTGACAATTTCTTCGTCTGAAACTGGCCGTGGCCGTGGTTTGTATCGCTGACATCTGAGCCATGTCTACTGCTCTGAGACCAGTACTCAAATAATCAGTCTTGTTTATGCGAAACCCAATAGCAAACAATAATTGACATATTGCATTGTTGAGCTTTTAAATTCAAACAATGCGAATAAACGTCAGTAACCAACATAGTTAGTACATTGTTGACGAGTGCTAAGAATAAATCTGGGGAGTGACGCACAACAATCTTTAAATAATCTGTTTTCAAATATACATGTAATGTGGTCAAAGTGACCACTCGGCTGTCTTAAGTATAAGAAAACTAATGAAGGTAAAATAAATACTGGACTATTTATACGATCTACATAAACATTTAGGAAAAGTCATTAACTCACAACAGCACAGATTAGAAATTGACCGAGTAGTAACACGTTAAAATATAAAAAGTGGTCAAATTGACCACTAGGCGGTCCTAGTGTTAAACGAAGCGAAGGAAAGAAAAATAACACATTATGGACGAAGCAACTAATACAGAAGGAGCAGACCAGCACAGCCAAAGAGATCGTTCCTCGTCGAAAGAAGTATGCTAGTATCAAACATCGGCCTCAGTTTTAAGAAAAAAAATTCTGAGAATGTACGCTTGAAGCACAGTATTGTATGGTAGTGAATAATAGAGTGCGCTAAACCTGCAAAAAGAAATCGAATCATTTGAGATGATGTGCTACAGAAGGAGGCTGAACATTATGTAGTGTGATAGGAAAATAAATGACGACTTTCTACTGAAAATCGGTGATGAAAGGAAGATACGCGGTACGCTGTGAGGAAAAAGGACTCAATGATAAATCATCTGTTCTGACATGAGCTTGCTTTTGTCTGACGAACAGCATACATTCGAGACAGCGTTAAAGGTCGTTCCTCCAGAGAAACGCCTTCCAACCACTGTAGGTATATTCATGGCCCACATTAACTGATGTTTTCGTTACTGCAGTAAAATGAACAGGACTTAGAAGATATTTTGTGTGGTGTCACCGCCAGACACCACACTTGCTAGGTGGTAGCTTTAAATCGGCCGCGGTCCATTAGTACAAGTTGGACCCGCGTGTCGCCACTGTCAGTAATTGCAGACCGAGCGCCACCACACGGCAGGTCTAGAGAGACGTACTAGCACTCGCCCCAGTTGTACGACGACTTTGCTAGCGACTACACAGACGAAGCCTTTCTCTCATTTGCCGAGAGACAGTTAGAATAGCCTTCAGCTAAGTCCATGGCTACGACCTAGCAAGGCGCCATTAACCATTTCCATAGAGAGTCTCACTTGTATCATCAAGAATGCTGTATACAAATGATGGAGTAAAGTTAAGTATTTCAGCAGCTACGTACTTTTCTTTATAGCATTCATTACGTATCCTGTTCCAGACTTCACGCCAGTCGGCGTGAGTTGACGCGTGCCCTTTCGGTTTCCTCGCCTTGTGTCTAGACTGTCTTGTCTAGACACAACATTTTGCTTGTAGAGAGGGCCCAGAGTTCATCGGAGCTACTGTAACATAGCTTCCGGGTCATTTTCCAAAGTCTTTTAAGAGGAATATCCAGACAGCTCCCGTCCCTTGTTAGTTATGGGTAATCTGAAACTAACAACTCCTAACTGCACGTTACTGCTACTACAGGAAATTGAATTTGTAATTTAGCAATGTGTGGTGTGCGTACTGTAAGACCTTCAGTACACACACCATCAGATTATTTGACTTGTCGCTCTAACGAAGTAGGCGAGTGTCAGTAATATGTCTCGTGGTCTTATCGTGGCGTGTTTATCTTCTGCCGTTAGGTCAGACGATAGAAATGCCACTTGCACGCTTAGAGTAGCAGATTGACAGTGACCAACTTTAAACAGAACTTGATTAATTTTCACACACATTTATTAAAATAATAAAAAGGATAGACGTTACGTAACTTGATTCTGGATGCTGTTTACAATTGACAATCTGAAGTTCCTTTGGTCTTGGTACGTTAATCTTATTCTCAGATAACTCTGATACTTGACGAAGTGTCTATACATTTCTTCATGGCTATGTACAGGAATATGATAATCTTATTAGGCGCAGACTGAAACTTGACTATAGACTGGTACAGACTACTGCAGACTGATGCAGACTAATGCAGACTGACTAATCTGAGGTCTGTACACTCGTTATAATACCTCGCGTGTTCAGGTATCACTGCACGAGTGTGATCTGCGAGGAGAAAAGCAATCTCATTGGCTGCGTTACATATTTATACGCGGATCGGCGGAAGCAGAATTTGGTCAGTCCCTAAGGCAGCGCCATCTCGTAGTGTGGAGACGGACGAGCGCTGTGCCTGCGCTGTTGTGCTTAGCGGGGCGCGCTCTAGTGGGAAAGTTGTGTACGCGCTGACTACGCGGAACTATGTATACAGCACAAAGTTATTAATGTCTGACAAAAATACGATCGTCCCATCGCGATGTTCCCTGCCAGACCATACTGTTTGTGTCTCTCGCGATTTAAAGAGTGCATAGCTGATACAACACCGGAGAAGATTTTCCTTTTTTGCGGACCAGGAGTCGGAGCCGTGGCAGCGCAGCACAAGTTGGCCGTCGTGCGGCCGGCGCGGCGCTCCCACTGGGGCGCGCCATTTGTCACGCCTGACGCGCGGCAGGCGAGGCTGGGAGGCTTTCTGCGACACAGAGGGCGAGGTTATGACCCGGTACACCACAGCCGGCTAGGTCGCATGCGCTTTATTACACATTTATGGAAGAACAATCATACACTGACGGAAAAAAAACAATAGAAAGAAACAGACACCGGCAAGAAGTCCCAAATGTAGCCTGTGTGAATTTATTAAAGAATAGGAAGCAAGCTGCAAATTTAGTACTTTACAGACACAGACAAAAGGGAAAAAAGTTTGTAGCGAAGGTACTAACGCAAAAAGCCAAACACGTAGTTAGAACAGAAAACCAGTCTTCGTTGTACAAGACAGTTTTGTTTAATCACCACGTTCATTTGCGAAAGTTGTATTAGCCTGGCCATTTTGAGGGTGTATTTGGCAGCAGTGGGTATCTTCTGCTCACTGAGTATCAATATTTGCCTAAGTTAGGTACCCCTTGCACGATGTAGTACCGTCGTACTTAATTACGTTCGACGCCCCGGTTACGATTAGGAAGAAATTTTATGGGGAAGCTCAGTAAAGGTGCAACATTTTATGAGTTGAAACTTTATACACTTCCCTGTGCTTCATAGTCGAATCGGCGTACCTATTCCTCTTGTTAGTTTTAACTTGTGCATTTATTATTGCTTTTAATAGCAATTTACACTTACACCGGTCGAGCGGTTCTAGGCGCTACAGTCTGAACCATGCGACCGCTACGGTCGCCGGTTCGAATCCTGCCTCGGGCATGGATGTGTGTGACGTCCTTAGGTTCGTTAGGTTTAAGTAGTTCTAGGAGACGGATGACCTCAGAAGTTAAGTCCCATAGTGCTCAGAGCCACCAATACGTAATTCCTGCAAATTCTCTGATGATACCTAAAAGAGACCAAACGTGCCACATGTGAAGATTAAATAAACCTGTCTGGTGCAACAAAGACTGTTTCTTTTGTTCTAAAAATAAGCAGTTCTTTTATTTTCGAAGAAAGCAAAATATATGTTGCTTCAAAGAAATTTATTTCTACATATGTCTTAGAGAATGTGAGAAAATGAAAATTAGACAACAAAAAGAAATGGAAACAATAACGTTAAGTGAAATTGTTCCGTTGTGTTCCTTGTCTTTCGGGAGGCGTTCAGTATAATTCCAAATATAAGAGACAATCCTGGGGTACGTAACCCAAATTAGATTGCAGGTTGCCTATCTAACGGCTTGCAGGAGAAAAATAATTGAATTTCAATATTTCGTACAAAGAGAACCGACTTTATATATTTAAAATGGTGACATAATCTCCTCATTCAGAGGTATAATCTATTGTGAAAGATGTTACACATTAAGACAAGTATCCTGTGTAATTGTCTTAGGGTACCGCAACCCACCGTACAGAAATTCTCAGAATTTATTCAGTCAGTATTTGAGAATCAGAGCACTCAGTAACTTGCAATAAATTCTGCACATAATTTCAAACCTTTTGAAACTTTTCTCTCTGGCATCCCTCACAAAACGACGGAAGGAAAAAAATGTTTATTGCCTACTACATTTTCGCTTTTCATGCCGTATCGGAGCTTATTTTGTATTTAATAAAAAGTTTTATCGTAACACCTTCTGCAGGCGGCCTCCACACATTGTAGTGATCGTAATTACAAAATTGCATCTCTGTACGACACACACTTCAGGAGTTACGTCGTCATAATAATTGATGCGCTGGAAAAACTAAGTTTTGCTTGAAATGGGGCCCAAATACGCAATATACACCCACACAGTGTTTGATAACATACTCATTCAGTGATTGATAATAGAGCATTTGACGACTTCTAGCAAACTTTACACAGAATTCCAAACCTTTTCTAAACTTTATCTCGCTTACATGCTTAACATCATATATTTAACCCTTAATTCATTTGTGAAGTAATGAGAACTTTGAAGGTGCTTTAAAAAGGGTATTTCGATTTTTTAAAGATTCCCGAGTTTGCTAGTTGTTGTCAGATGAAAAAAATACAGGCATGCGAGATATGAGACGAGCTTTTTGATTGGTTTAAAGAGATTCTTCCACATAGAACGTTGCATATTATGGTGAGAAATCCTTAGACATAAACTCGGTTTCGGGTTTCCTTAAAGTTTCTTCTGTGAAACAGTAAGTGTTGTCCGTACAATTATACACATGACTCATAGAAGATTAGCAACGTTGTATCACTTAGCGAAATGGAGAAAAGCGCGCTGTGGATCAGCATTTGTTTCCAAGACTGACAGCTGACTGTCGACATAAACAGGTGAACCGTACTGTGCACAAACACGTAGAACAACGTATGCTGTTTTATTACACGATTTCTAAACAACACTGAAATTAGTCGCATGGAGCAAATGTGTGGGAACATGTTTATGGAGACGTTTAAACTGGAAATCTCACATAAAATTAATCGTAGGAGAGACACATTACAGATTAAGTGAAGCAAATCTCAGGAAATGGAATTCTGTCACGGAAGAGGTAGAAAACCCTTTTTCGATGACTGGAGTACTGCTCCTCAGATTTGGGTCCTTAATGGGTGGGATATACAGAGGAAATTGAGTAGACCCTTTTCGTCATGACTTCACGGAAGCGTCACAGAAATGTTCGTTCAATAGCAGTGCAAACGCAACCCCGAGAAGAGCTACGCACTATGGAGCAGTTTACTGTCAAATGTCTGAGGGCATATGCTCCTAGAAAAGTCAGCCAATATGTTGTTTGCTGTCAAACATATTCCGCTAAAAGACCAAGAAGGTAAAGTTAGGGAGATTCGAGAGTTCTATAAGGAGCTACCAGATGTTTACGCTCCATTATTTTTTCACGCATTTTTCAGCCCTGCTAAAGACATTTATCTTTTCAGTAATGTGATTTTTGGCCACTCACAAAGGAAATAAACATATGTTATGTTCCTTTGTTAAATTCTCTATAAAAACAGCAGTTTTATGGCGACAAAAATTTTCCATTTATTTTCATTGCACAGTAATGAATTCAGCATACACCGCAAATCATTGGCACTCTCTAGTCATGCTTGCGTAACTCGGACAGACGAAATTTTATTTTCATTATGGAGCAAAGCCCACGTGATACTTTTTCGCCCAGCATCTATAAAAGAGCTTGACTCAGGCAAATTATTTACATACGTAGCCCTGACAATGAACTTGGACTACAGATCTGAGGTGAGTGATATGACGTAGCCCATTTCCTTGGAATCACCCATTTTGGTACCAGAAATAGGACCTTTCTAAAACAATACTATCAGACCAAAAGCAGAATGATATTAAAGCATTTCTTGAAGTTTTACTGTCGTTTTATCCAGGCGAAGATCCGATAACTCGAACGACGATAATCAGAGAAGATTTAATTAATTCATGTACTTTTGTGACTTATAGGGAATAAGACATGTCTTCTTCGAATGATGAAGCTGTGTGTTTGAGCCTATCTGATTCCGTAGGACGAAAAACGTTAACGGCACATCCTACGTCACTGGTGCGCTACTATAAAGGTAAAGTTACAAAATAAATAAACAGTAGTACGTCGTTGAACTACAGGGGAGGCAGCGAAGTGAAACAACGGAATTTTAAATCCATAGGACAGAATTGTTATAATGTGGGTACAGTGTATTTCATCTCAGCTTATGAAGCATTAAGAACTTCCTTACTAGCTGACATTTTGTTGATTCAGCCAGACAGCGAATCGTAATGAAAACTATACTTGGCCTTTGTTATGCAACCACAAAGTCTTCACGAGATTAATTGATTTTAAGATGATGGCTGTGAAACGAAACCGTTAATAAAACATGCGGCTACATGTTATTTGACCCAGTATTTCTCAGTGAACAGAATGGCTGTATGCGAAAGTGAATGTAGTTTTAAGCAGTTCTTGAAAAACTGTATTTCTCTCATCCAATAAAGAGGCATATTAAAATAAAATTTTCCTGACATTCCTTCATTAAAGTCTGATACCAACGGTAGATTCACTAATATGGTTATTCGTAATTACCTCTCAGTACTGAAAAATGCTGCAGTCAGATCAGATTTACAAAGTTTTTATTAAAAATGACTATTTTTACTGACCTCACCAGTTTTTACGTTATGTCACTGGCACTTCTTATTAGGTCTACTTTATGAACTTCTGATACTGCATCAACGAAATATCAGATCTACGTAACTAAATAACATTTTTAAAACATGGGTGCTCTTCACTGGAAAATATGCTTTACGAATTAAATCCAGAATGCAAACGCGCAGCGTAACTAGAGGCGATAATAGCACTAGCTTTAATATTTTCCGTAAGCCAATAATATTATCCCAGAAGATTCTTCTCGTTTACGAGCAAACAAATTAGCCTTTTTCTTATTCCGGTATAAACTGTCCTATAAAACTCCTTTCTCCTACTAACCTATAAACAAAATTAATGTAATGAAATCCCTTGCCACTAACTATGTATATAAGCAAGATGTAGTTTATCTTCCCTTCAGCAACAATACCACCAAAAAATTTTCAACTGTACATGGTAACAGCTCCTCATACGGTGAAGAGGACGATAGTAAATTCATTTCCATCCAGTTTCTAGGCAATGTGTCCCATAGGACTAGTCTTCATGATGAATAAATGTAAATTCAAGGTAATTTTTGTACTAATAACATCCTAAGGAGACATCTTGTGCATACTATCAAAAATGCTTGGGATTCATTCTCAAATTCAGGCATTTACAAAATGCTCTGCACCAGTCGTCCCAGTTACTGTAATGGACAAACTAATAGAGCAATCTGGGTGAAATACAAATAAAATCCATCGAGAAAGAAAGGCAGTAATGTACACAATTCCACCATTGTAGAACATTTATTTATTGCTAGTCATACTCTGAAGGATTTAAAAGGATACTGTTATCCTGCAGACAGAAGTAAAAGGGCGTAGCAGTTGATGGAGTACAGGAACGCTTGCCATGATCGACTCTTGCTCTCGTTAATTACGCATCAAGTCTTTGATCTTGCGGCTAAGATGATCTGAAGACTTTGCGATGAATATGTCAGTGATATGATGGTTGACTCGATTAATGTAGTCCACATATTAATGGACACTGTCGTGGTAATTAAACCCAGCTAGCTGGCTGAACAGTGCTCAGTTAGCTCCTGGCTTCTCTTCAGGTAATACTCCATCCAGTGGGCGAATTCGTAGTGGGAAGTGGTCACTGGAATTAAAATCGTCAATGACTTCCCAATGAAGAGAGTCCATAACGAATGGAGATCAGAAAAGGAGATCCATGGCTAACAGTGGCCCAGTAGCAGTCCTGAAATGAGTGGGAACACATGTGTTGTAGACGTACTGCTTGTGAGACGTCATGAGGATCTCCAAAACACTACCCAGAAGGCAAGTAGAGGTCGAGTCCTACAAGACATGATGGGCATTGCAGTTTCTGGGTAGGCAAAATGATTGGGGGATTCGTTCCACAAGCTCTGTGAGAGCCCCAGAGTCTATTGCATATAGCGGATTTAGGTACAGTGAACAAACAGTGATCCTCCAATGGCAACTGCTTGCAGACCAGTAGCCAATGGGAGAGCAGTGAGTGGTGTGCCTTACTGACAAACCTAGCGACCCTCCCTTGGCGCTTTTCCCAGCCAGATTATCCTTGCGAAAGAACATAGAGCCCCATAGTACAAGGGAATCAGATGCCCTAAGTTGCATTTCTTGCGAACACAAGCACAGGGGGATTTCCTGTACTAGGAGTTTCATTTGCTGCACACGTGTTGTGAATCCATTAATGTTCCACTGAAGGGTGGGAGCCGTATATCACAAGAGTGATATCCTGTCTTTTTTCTGTGGAGGAGATCCCACAGTGTGTGGAGACCCAGTCTTGGGGAGAGATTATTGACCCAGTCCGACATCAAGGTCCATCTATTCTGAAGAATAGATCCTCTCGTCAGAGAGGATGATGACGACATCGTAGGACTGTGTATTTTCTGTGTACTTCCTCCCTTCGTCTTTAACTTCGATATTTTTGTGTGATGTGGCTTGGGAGCCACAGCTGCGCAAGTAGCTTAAGTAGTTCGCTGTAGTTCAGGGTGCTGTGCAGTTCACTTTCTATTGCATACACCCTGAGGCATTGAGCTTTCTGGAGGTTCATCATTCTTCAAGGAAAACTCTGCTGCCTCATTCTAGGCAAGGTGTTCCCCAGAGCAGAGGTGAGGAACAACCAATTCCATCGCAGGCAGCCTTACCACATTTACCACAACTGGCTTCTTCCTTACAACCAAAAGTAGTGTTCCCAAATTGGTGCCATTTAAATAAAACAAATTTTGTTCGGGAAATAAGACCAAACCCTTAGGCGAGGGAAACCTGCCTTGATATGCTCTGGAAGCTTCATTCCGTTAAATATAAGCATAAAAGAGTCAGATCTGACCATATCGCCATCTACCCATTTCATTATGCTTTGTACGTCAACAGTGTCTTCTTGGGCCCGCTCAGCTTTCTGTTCTGCTGGGGGAATGTCAACCAGATTCCTGAAAGTCACAACACCTGCGTTGTAGTTCAGGGTGCTGTGCAGTCGACTTTCTACTTCATTCTTCAGGAGGCATTGAGCTTTCTAGAGGTTCATAACTTTTTGGGAACATGGCGATTGGACCAACAGATACCCATTTCTAAAGTGCTTAAGAGATTTTAAGGTGCCAGCACTACCCTCTAATCCTTTTTGTATGTAAAATGGTGAAAGTTTGTTGAAACTTCCACTTTTTAGTTGACTGTTATAAACACTCTGTCAAACAGCATGTATTATGTTACCACTGAGTCAGAAGGACTAACCACCTAAGCCTTCTTGTTAGATTGGGTGTTGGTACCTTCCAGCACCCCACCTTTTCCGCTGCGAGGTGGGAGGGGTAATTTCGAAAGCTCCATCCAAGTCCTATGAGCACCTAGGGAACTAAAAGTCTACCTCAACAGAGTCCCATGTACCTAGGTAGGCCTCATACAACTTGAGATATAGGCAGTCAAACCAAGATCCTTGTTCCCTGTAAGACACGACCACGATGCCACATGCTGGTCGCTGAAGCATGCTCAGATACTTACGAGTCCCCAGCTGTGATACCTTGGAGATTGCCAAGTCTATACACAGCAAACGAATTCTGAGCACCTGAGGGATAAATTTTACAAGGTGGAATCACTGTTTTCTATGGAAAATCAAAAAATGTGTAAGTTTGAAAATATTGTCCTGCAGTAACTTGTTAAAAATAGCAATTCATTACATTTTCTTGCAAAGATTAAAGTATGTGACAGAAAAATTGTTACAGTATGTGAAGTTAGTAAGATAAGCTAAAGCTAATCAGTTATTTCCCAGAACATCAGTTATCTAATATTAAATATGAATATTTACATTAACTGAGGAATAAAACTACAGAACATTTCATCTATCTCTTACTGTAGTACTGTCCTTTTGTGTGTACATTTAACAGCAGCTCAACAACAGCTTCAATATTAGCAAAACTACGTATGTTTTTAGTTTTTCATTTTTCATTTGCATGATTTAAAATAAAAGAAAACTACCTCATTTAGTACGAACATTGAAAGGGTGATTATTTGAATACATATGCTTTTAAACGAAATTTAATTAAGTGAAAGGAACTTCACTTGATGTTAACACAGAGACTTCCTGCTTCAGCAGTTGAAACAAGATTATTAACACATAGCACAACTTACGCTTTCTTAACTTTTAAATTCGTCCAAATAACTAGTTAAAAGAAAGGTTCTTTAATTGTGCAACATATATGTGTACTGTAACGGGCCACTGGTAACCAGATCATTAATGAAGCAAATATTCAAAGTATATTATATAGACAGTTGTACAGTATCAAAAGATTAACAGGGTAGTCTTTAACTAATAAAACACGCAGAATTGGTTATCCTCTTTCTATTATGTAAAATTAAAAATCGAATCTTCACCATATTACGTTTATAAGTAGATATACTTGTAGGATCTTGCGTTTGATGGACAAATATGACGAAGCTTATGCTCATTTTCAAGGTCCTCATAAATATGGTGGTACATAGTACAAATAACGTGCTCGTTTCACAGTCTACTTCTCTGGATATGATGTAACGTGCAATCATTATTCCACAAATTGTACGCAATATAACGATACCTTGGCGTTGGTAATTGTAACTTCCAGAAAGACACATATGTACTTTCATTTACTCTAATATTCTTCTCGCCTCATTGCGCAGAATAACCACATGCTTCGAAGAGCACACGATATTGTCAATCCTACATCTCCTCTCATATATCTTCCCACAACTAACTGATTTTTACCAAAAATTGTTAAGTCAGAGCAACGTTCATTCTTCCACGATATGCATAAGACCGACTAAGAAATGCTTACTATTATTCACATTTTATGGGCATGTGATAATCTGCCATCCCCCTTCCAAATCATCACACCTGACAGTCATTAATCCTAGCATAATGACCTAATATGGGTGTAAAACCCAAGTTAAGATTTACAAGTAGATGTGTCAACACATTACTGTAACTGGTATAATGGAAATTATTTACAATTATGGTCCACTGATGTATGAAGATGCAAGAGTAATTGAACACAAAGAGTAGGCCTTCTTAGTCTGTAATTGATTCTTATAACTAGTGACAAGAAAGAAAATCATGTGGTAGATTTGTCCAGTGTTGACCACAATAACTGCTGAGGGTAAACAGTACTATTCTGAGTCCAGGCAGGCCGCTGTGATGACGGTTCTCTATAAAATAAGGCCAATGGCCACCAGCGGATACCAACTTCTGATGCCCAGAATCCACGGAGGTCAATGTCGGAGTGTCTTAGTCTCATAGCTGAAGGCTGCTGACTCATAATGGTTCCGAGCGCGTAATATGCTGGTTGGTTTGGCAGCTGGAACTGCTTGGCTACTTGGACGCTCGATGAGTAAATCCTCGTTTGTTTCAGCGAACCGAAGAGACTGGACAGTGGCTGGACGGCACCCTAAGTACACGACCTGAAAACGGATATAAGGCTGATGACAGGTGGGCGCATGATTTCGTGGACGCGAAGTACCACCCGCGACTGCAGTGTCGATGATGTGGTGTCGTCCGAAGAAAGAGATTCCATCTTGTAGCAGGTGTCTCAGAACGGATCCACAAGCTAAGAACATTTGCTGCCAGACGTAACCACGGACGAGCGACAACGTCAAAGACATGCCGTCAAGAGATTCCGTAAGCCACTGGTGCTGGAAGCCTGCTTACGTCAGAGCGCAGTGCCATGCAGCCCACTCTGAAGCCGACTCTTTAATAGCACGCTCTTAAAGCAGCCTCTGCGTAGTTCAGATCAAGCAGCGACTTTGTGTCGTTGATCGCAACAGGGTACTAAAGTTCATAGTTAAATGTAAAGTTGTATTTGACTGTTTTTCACTGCAAGAAAAAAGAGTTGCGGTGCTGCAGTAATATTCTTCCATGTAAAGACAACAACTTTCAAGCGTATATTTCTCTCATGCCGTCATATGCACACACGTGGGTACGGAAGTTAAGTATCCTGTATGAAACCGTTTACTGAACCTGATCTAACGTTCAGTATATGTTGTAGCATCTACTCGACGTCCTTCGGAAGTTAAATGCCTGGAACTGACACCTAGGCTTGCTACGACTCATTAAAATTACTACTAGAGTTTTTTTTCACTTGAATACTACATTTTTCTGCCAGAGTGGACGTGCTTGGTATTCTGCCAGTAACAACGGCCATAATTTGTAGTGTTCTTATTATCTTGTCTACAGTGATTAACTGTGTCTGAGCCACAAAGTGAACTATCATTTAATGAAGGTGTTCAGTTTCAGGCGCAGCAGATTGAATGACGGCCGTTCAGCGTTCAACAGATGACGAACCTATTGCTGCAGCAAGCAGCACCACAGCCAGTTGCTGCAGCCACGCTAACGCCAGTTCAACTGCAATGAAGAAGAGTGGTCGGAATGTCGCGCTCAGCTGGAAGCACGTTCCTCTGAGTACAGCATTAAAGGTGTGGCACGTACCGTGTTCATTCCGCCCACTGTCGGAGTCAACGTCTGTTATATGTTCTCAATTTGTTTCCCGACTCTCATCTGGAAGATACTGATTACGAAGAACTCGTTACGAAAATCGACAAGTATTACAAGACACAGATTCATAATGCTGCGGCGAGATTTCAACATTTCGTCTTCAGGAGCACCCTGAATAGTCATTAAAACAGTTGATTGATGAACTTAAAGGGTCCACAGAATATCGAGTTTCAAGTGTGTTTGCTGACAAAACTATAGTGATGCAATACACACAAAACGTGTCAAATGCACACATATGAGTCGCTCTCCTAAAATTTCCAGACATAGCATTGAAAACAGATTGCAGAGCCACAAAGTACTTTAGACACAACTGACGTTGATTTTAAGGCTCTGTCTTCTTCTCTCGCTCGTAGTGCAAAAGGCACTCAGCCTACAGTTAACGTTAATATGAGTAAAAAGAGAGCTCAGGTTAAAAGTAAAGGTAAAACTTTCGATAATGTTGTATGCGAAGCGTACTTCAAAATAAGTTGCGGAACTCTTGTCACACAGCGTCTTTCTATGCCTGATAGGAAAACATGTCGTTGTCATGAAGCAAAGTGCTTTACATGTGGCAAGCAAAACCCTATCCAGACCGTCTGTTTACAGAGCCGCCAGGCGCGGCGTCAGTCTAGCAGGAAGCTGCTCAGTGGCCATCAGCTTGTAACAGCCTAGGCAGAATGGCAGACACAAAGTCGTGCTTTTCCACTTGGTGGACACCTTCTGATGTAGTGAACAGACAGAAGAACAAACTTTTTGTCCAATGAAGAGTTAAATATCAATTGGACATAGAAACATCTGTTTCCCTAATCAATAAAGTCACCAATGATATGTTCGGTAGCCCACAGCCAGAAGAACCTACTTCTACCTTGTGTGCTTATAATGGTCACGAAATAACAGTTCTGGCATGTACAGTTTGCTGCCATCCTTCCATGAAGTTTCGAAGTGTGTTTCATTCTATCGACTCTCTTCTAAAAGCAGTGCGACCATTTTTGACGAAGACTTGTTTGATTTGTTTCTGCCTATGCCATGTGTTGCCGCTTATTTCTCATCTTTGTAAAAGTTTTGCACCCACCCTGCTCTTTCGTTTCGATCAATAAAAGAAAACGATGTGCGTAAAGTTTTACCTGAATCGAGCGACTCCAAGACGACGCTCATCAACCATGAAGTTTCGAATTTATTGTGTGTGAACTTTGTTCCACAGTTTCTCATTGTTATTATTATTATTACTATTATTATCATTATTATATCAAATAAAGTATCATTACTGTGGATACTTTTTTTTAAATGGCTCTGAGCGCTATGGGACTTAACATCTGAGGTCATCAGCCCCCTAGAACTTAGAACTACTTAAACCTAACTAACCTAAGGACATCACACATATCCATGGCAGAGGCAGGATTCGAACCTGCGACCGTAGCTGCCGCGCGGTTCTGAAGCTCCTAGAACCGCTCGGCCACACAGGCCGGCGCTTGTTTTAAAAACCCTGTTTTAAGACTTTAACCATAATATTGTAATGTGTAATAAATAACATTACTTTATTAGTCCTAAGACATTAACATTATAAGTATAGGTGGCTATTGTAGCCAGGCGGGGATAGAAGTGACATCTTCCTTTTATTATTTTGGAGAGCTACAGCGAAGTAGTGAACACTTAAAACCAAACAAAGAGAGTACTGTTGTACTGTCAGAGTGCCTCATGGAGGTAGTGGCACGTCATCTCCCACTGTGTTTCTGTTTGTGTTTCTTATATGTGTGATGTAGGATAAGTGAGGACATTTGTTATGGAAATAAGTATTGTGATAGTTAATTGCCACAATATTAGCAAAACGTTACATTCCAACCTTCACAACTATGTTATTCTGAATTGTTTGGCTTGTGGAATTCGTATTCAGACAAAATTATCTGTCCAGAATGAGAAAGATCCCCCAGGCTGTGGCTAAGCCATGTCTCCGCAATATCCTTTCTTTCAGGAGTGCTAGTTCTGCAAGGTTCGCAGGAGAGCTTCTGTAAAGTTTGGAAGGTAGGAGACGAGGAACATGCAGAAGTAAAGCTGTGAGTACCGGGCGTGAGTCGTGCTTCGGTAGCTCAGATGGTAGAGCACTTGCCCGTGAAAGGCAAAGGTCTCGATTTCGAGTCTCGGTCGGGCACACAGTTTTAATCTGCCAGGAAGTTTCAAAATTATCTGTAATTCGCCCATCTGGGGATGGTGGTCAGTAGTTTGCATAATAAAGAGACCACATTTTTGCAATATACTAATGTTTTTCCCAAAATATAAAGTACAATAAGAAGCTTTTTTAGGAATACGCTGAAGAAGAACACTGATCTTTATATCACTGTTTCAGAACTGTTTCTACTGTTGGTAGGAAGTGACTGTGCTGTCGTGTTCTCCCTACACAAAAATGCCATCAACATTTTCCAGGTTTTCATTATGAATGTTAAGAAAAATAATTCAATGACTTTCTTGTTGGTTCTCCTTCCAGTCAAATTATTGGGACCAAAATACCTTCAATCAAGCAAGTTTCAAGTATTTTTTTCTACAGGGTTCTTGTTGTGATCATCAGTCCAGAGACTGGTTTGATGCAGCTCTCCGTGCTACTCTATCCTGTCCTACCTTCTTCATCTCCCAGTACCTACTGCAACATACATCCTTCTGAATCAGCTTAGTGTATTCATCTCTTGGTCTCCCTCTACGATTTTTACCCTCCACGAAACCCTTCAATACTAAATTGGTGCCTCAGAATATGTCCTACCAACCGATCCCGATTTGTCTGTCCTTAATCTATTTTCTAAGATATGTCGTAGGGTCAGTATTGCCTCACGTGTTCCAACATTTCTATTGAATCCAAGCTGATCTTCCCCGAGGTTGGCTTCTACTAGTTTTCCCATTCGTCTGTAAAGAAGTCGTGATAGTATTTTGCAGCCGTGGCTTATTAAACTGATAGTTCGCTAATTTTCGCATCTTTCAACACCTGCTTTCTTTGGGATTGCAATTATTATATTATTTTTCAAGTCTGAGGGTATTTCGCCTGTCTCGCACATCTTGCTCACCAGATGGTAGAGTTTTATCAGAGCTGGTTCTCCCAAGGTTATCAGTAGTTCTAATGGAATGTTCTCTACTCCCGGGGCCTTGTTTCGACTTAGGTCTTTGAATGATCTGCAAAGTCTTCACGCAGTATCATATCTCCCATTTCATCTTCATCTACATCCTCTTCCATTTCCATAAGATTGGCCTCAAAAACATCGCCCTTGTATAGACCCTCTATATGCTCCTTCCTCCTTTCTGCTTTCCCTTCTTTGCTTAGAACTGGGTTTCCATCTGAGCTCTTGATATTCATGCAAGTGTTTCTCTTTTCTCCCAAGGTACCTTTAATTTCCCTGTAGGCAATATTTATCGTACCCCTAGTGAAATACGCCTCTACATCCTGCCATTTGTCCTCTAGCCAACCCTGCTTAGCCGTTTTGCAATTCCTGCGGATCTCATTTTTGAGACGTTTGTATTCATTTCTGCCTGCTTCATTGACTGCACTATTGTATTTAATCCTTTCATCAATTAAATTCAGTATCTTAGCTGTTACTCAAGTATATCTATTTTTACCTACTTAATCATCTGCTGCCTTCACTATTTCATCCCTCAAAGCTACCCATTCTTTCTCTACTGTATTTCTTTCCCCCATTCTTGTCAATCGTTCCCTAATGCTCTCCCAGAAACTCTCTACAACCTCTGGATCTGTCAGTTTAGCCAGGTCCCATCTCCTAAAATTCCCACCATTTTGCATTTTCTTCAGTTTTAATCAACACTTCAGATTGTGGGCAGAGTCCACATCTGCCCCTGGAAATGTCTTACAATTTAAAACCTGGTTCCTAAATCTCTGTCTTATCATTATATAATCTACCTGAAACCTTCCAATATCTCGAGGCTTCTTCCATGTATACAACCATCCTTCTTGACTCTTGAACCAAGTATTAGTTATGTTTAAGCTATGCTCTGTGCAAAATTCTACAAGGCGACTTCCTCTTTCATTCCTTACCCCCATTCCATATTCACCTACTACGTTTCCCTCTCTCTATTTTCCTACTTCCGAATGCCAGTCACCAATGATTATTAAGTTTTCGTCTCACTTCACTATTTGAGTAATTTCTCTTATCTCATCATACATTTCATCAATCTCTTCGTCATCTGCGGAGCATGTCGGCAGATAAACTTGTACTACTGTGGTAGGCGTGAGCTTCGTATCTGTCTTGGCCACAATAATGCGTTCACCATATTGTTTGTAGTAGCTTATCCGCATTCCAATTTTTTTAATTCATTATTATACCTACTCCTGCATTACCCCTATTTGATTTTGTATTTATAACCCAAAAATCTTGTTCCTCCTGCCATCGAACTTCACTAATTCCCACTGATCTAACTTTAACCTATCCATTTCCCTTTTTAAATTTACTAACCTACCTGCCCGATTAAGGGATCTGACATTCCACTCTCCGACCCGTAGAACACCAGTTTTCTTTCTCCTGATAACAATGTTCTTCTGAGTAGTCCCCGCTCGGAGATCCGAATGGGGGACTATTTTACCTCCGGAATATTTTACCCTAGAGGACGCCATCATCATTTAACCATACAGTAAAGCTGCATGCCCTGGGAAAAAGTTACAGCTGTAGTTTCTTTTTGCTTTCAGCCGTTCTCAGTACCAGCACAGTAAGGCCGTTTTGGTTAGATTACATGGCAGATCAGTCAATCATCCAAACTGTTGCCCCTACAACTACTGAAAAGGCTGCTGTCCCTCTTCCGGAACCTCACGCTTTTCTGGCCTTTCAACAAATGCCCCTCCGTTGTAGTTACACCTACGGTACGGCTATCTGTATCGCTGAGGCACGCAAACCTCTCACTAATGGCAAGGTGCATGGTTCATGGGTTTACACTACAGTATAAGAGTAATAAATTTTAAGAGGTGGAGTGCAGTACTGATGTACATTAATTGAACTTATACATGTTTCAAGATCAAGTTCACTAATCTGATGTGAAGATGAACTTGCTAACGAGTATTTTTCTTCCATGTGTGTACGTGGGTGCCTAATTTCTGACAACAGAAGCAAATAAGGGCCGTTTACCGTGCTCCTCTGTCCATAATTTAACTGATGATGAAGTATCATTACAGCTGCTACAAAAAGTTTTTCTGATCTCCTTGGTACTTAAAGCAGTGGCTTTAGCTTTGTTTTGTGAAAATGTTCCAAAAAAGATCAAGCCAAATATAGTTTAAGTTATCTTGGAGCAAGAAAAAGGTGATGAAGAGGACGAACGAAAAAGTCAATTGGAAAGGTAGTCTACCCATATGCAAAAATTATCTTTCTTCATTTACGAATTATGACTGCTTATTTCTGTATCGCGTGATGAGACATATTTCTTCACGAGATTGTCTGTTACTACAGATTTTCTACACAAACGCCATTTAACATGGGAAGATGATTCCTGTTACAAAAGTACAATTCAGAAACTTGAGGGTGCCGTTATTGTAAACGATTGCAGAAAGAGGTGTCACAAAAGCAAAACTGAGAAAGAAATTTGTTTTACCCATTGTTGCTTGAGACTGCAAAAAATACCCAGCTCATACTGAATTTTCTATTGGGAATAAATAATGTTCAGTGTTAATCCAATGAAATTATCCTTTGATTCCAAGAAATTAATGTTATAAAACGATTATTATAATGGTTTCTCAAACTTAAGGTGTGTCCATTATCGGAAATAAAATTCGTATTTCTGAAATATTTCGTGTTGCTTTTTCAGTTCCTGGAGTGAAATTTTCTGTAATATGAGACAAAATGATATAAAACAATTGTTAGGTTTGTTTGAATGTGTCACATACATTACTTTCACAAAAGACAAATATGCGGTGGGGACAAAGATGAATATAATGCATTTTAGCAGAAATATATGTTTTGAATGGTATGCTTCAAATCCGAGCCGTTTGAGAGTTTCCTAGAATTTGCTGGATTGTGGTAGAAGGTTTCACGGTTTGTTTCTTGTCAACTGGAACAAAAGTGAGTGGAGGGTAGCGCAAGAAAAATTCTAATTTTCAGGAAATTACATATAGCTAAGACGAATCCAAGTGTGCATAGAAGACAGAGTGTCGCAAGTCAGTGTTTCATTGCGTCAAACGCATACTTCTACTAGGTGTAGAAAGTACAGTGAACTTTGAGAATCAGGACTAGGAAGAGCTAAAGATTTTAGGGTAAATATTACTGTTAAGGACAATTGACAAGAAGGATTTTATTGTGTTAGGTCTGTCCCCCATGCTATACGTGGGCAGTTTGCAAAACAACTGCAATGTTGGAAATACAATGAAGTGATGCAACCTATGTTTTCCGGAATTGGGCCCCTTTGGTAATACTTAAAAAGCCATCAGGAGGCTTACGTCGATTCGCTGATTTCCACGCCACAGTAAACATACATCGTGGATAGTTTGCCGCGCCGCTGTGGCAGAGCGGTTCTAGGCGCTTCAGTCCGGAACCACGCGGCTACAGGTTCGAATCCTGCCTCTGGCACGTGTTTTGCAAAGGGAAATGTTTCAGACTCGTTCACATACAAAGGAACATTCAGCTCCTTGTCTTTGTATTACAAAAGTTTTAAATTTGTTGAGGATGTTACGTTTTTATGTCGCCAAATATACTTTGTAAACTGTGTAGCAGTATGTTAACATTTTTGTCAAATGGAAGTAAAATAAGAACAAACTTTCATTGATTACTCTTCTCAATAACAACCAATATCTTGCAGTAAATGAGCATACAATTAAGCTGAAATGCACCTTGACACACACACAGTTGTGCTTTATGTGTTAAATTTTTAGTGGATCAACCCTCTTACTATTCCATTTATCATATAATACATTAAAATATTCATAAGAAGAATAAGACTGTTAAATTTGAAATCACATACCTAATAATAGAGTAATTATTGTTTATATTTGTAAATTAGTGTTTTATTTAATTGTATCATATTTACACCATTTATTTATTTATTACTATTTATTACCAATTCATTTAATAATGTAATTTAACGTAAATCTATTTAATTTATTATTATTTACTGGTGTCATTCTACTATTGCAGCGACAGCAGCAGTTGCTGTCATGAACTACTTACTGAGCTGCTGACAGTTCACTCAACAGCATTACTGCTCATTAGCATGTAACATGACCATAAGTGGATATAAACATAGTTATTGGTGTCTATCACGAGATGATGACTTTGCCATGGTGACTGAAGTTGAAAAGGCACAATACATCAATCTGCACCAGTGTTTGGTCCTCATGGTGCAAATGGGGATATTTGTGTTTTATGTTGGGATATATAAAGAATAAGGTGACATGAATATGACCATTGCAACAGATGTGTGTAGGTATAGCTGTAAAGTCTCATTAGTTGATATGTATTCTGAGGCAATGCTACAGTTAATTTTATGGAGCAGAACTTATATTTAAAACATTCAGGTGTTGTGAATTTAGAAAATCTGTACATGCAGTGTATGCAAGAGTTTGTTGGGAGAACAAAAATAACGGATCTATGTATCAAGTGGAGCATCGTATCAATACCTGTATTTCCACTGTACCACAGTGTTTAAGTGCACAATGTCAAGTCGCTAGAGGCTGGCTTCGTTGAAGGGCTTTCTATCTGAGTAATGACACATACCGGCCTGAATGTGGTACATTTTGAATTTAAGATGTACAGAAGCCAGGTTCTTATAAAATCATGTTCTGACACTAAACAATGAATTTTTTCCTAGAACATTGTACCAAGACAGGAGAAATGGCAGGATCTAGCGTTAATTTTTATGGTGGTTATTGCAGATCGATTTCAGCTATTAGGTAACTATCTTCAGTGCGTTACTTCAACTGATTCTTTGTGTCTGTAATACTACGTGGTACCATGTGCTGTTATATTTAAGATAGTGCACTGAAGACATTTACACAGTAACTGAAGAAGATCTGCTATAAAAAGATTAAAAAAAATTATGTCTGATTGTTCCATTCTTCCAATGTTGGATCTCATTAACACAGTCATGGAGGACACTATTCCTGATGGAAACGAACCTGCACAAAAATGTTCTTATTTCAAACATTTCCATTCTTACTACTTATAAAAAAATGCAGCCGGAGCAGTCAAGCGCCGCTGCCACAGCCACCACCACAACTGCGCCCACCGCCGCCCCCAGCTCCGCCGACACCCCTGGTCCCGTCACCTCCAGTTCTGCCACTGCCTCTGAAGCCACTTGTGAATGATTCTAAATACTGGAGTTTAAGCTTCCATTCATGAGAACTCTGTGTATATCCTTTTCTACAAGTGACTTCAAGCATAGCTGGTCGGCTGAGACATTTGACCAACTAGAAGTACATTATTCTGGGGTTGCAGAGAGCAGGGGGGAGCATGTGACTATAGATTCCAGTGTTTTCAACAACTGTAACCGAAGCAATGTATAAGTGTTTCTCTGGTCGGTATATTACATATATAAAAATCTACAATTTGGCTCAAACAATGATAATCTTTAGTAAATGGCTTTTAGCTGTTTTTAAATTTAAGTGGTTGTGTCCTTAAGGCATATGATTGTGTAGCCTACTCAGCCGATAACTAAATTCAAAAATTTGTGCTGTAATGTTTGGTCAAATAATAAAGTCATATGTGCTCGAGTGTAACTGACAGCCGGTCATTTTGGCTCCTTTCCACAATTCCAATTTCCTGCCCTGCCCTGCTGGTTCAGCAGGGAGTTTCAGTGTGTATGTGTATGGATGCGAATTTTTCTTCACCTCTTGCTGCCATTCAAACTTATTTTCCGTCCACATACACCGTATACACGAAAAAATTATAGTAAATAAATGATTAAAAAATTGAAATACTGTATACAGACAGAAAATGTAAACTGTATATAGAATGGTTAAGGGCTTTTAAGTTCTTCTAGCTCTAGTGTAATGTAAGAGACAGTCATAAATTATTAGAAAAAATTATTTTCTAAATAAAAGAAAAAGGAAGTCTGTATGTAAATACATCAGCAAAAAAAATTGTAAATTATTGTATATAAGAGAAAAATATCTTCATAAAACAAACCAATGAACATAACAAATACCTTTGTAAGTAGAAAATTGTTAACAAACAACAAAAAGTTGTTGAAAATGAACAAAAAATTGTAAATTATTCTACATAAGAGAAAAATAACTTTATAAAATAAAACAATGTACATTGTAAATACCTTTGTAAATAGAAAAATTGCTAGCAAGAAAACAAAAATTGTTGTATATGAAGTTTTGCAGGAAAAGGAATCGTTAATAATAGACCAGTAACTAATTTCTTATATCATTGTTGTTATTTCCAAACCCTATCGCTATATAATTATTATTTATTATTATTTATACCAGACCTGAACCTCTCGCCACGACCTCAAATGAAGTGGTTTCTGCCATTCAGCTATTTATGAAAAGAGGTGAGTGGCAGGGTGAACTCGAATTTTAGTGGTCCATGGTAGGTTAGGAGTTTCCCGCCATTTTAAATAGCTCCCATTTGTGCAGGGGTTCCCGAAGATTTTATATCATGTGACCAGTGCTGAGTAATGTGACGACCTAGTCTCCTTGTCCAGTGGGAGTGACTAGAATGAAGTGTCTACATCCCACAATAGCACTGAATATAACTCACACAATTGCCTAAGCTGCATAGGTAGGACAGGGGTTTCGATGGGTGGCCTTGATCAAGTAATGGTGATTCCCCAGAGAAGGGGCCTGGGGGTGGGCCTCGAATGAAAGTCGCTCCAGTGTGTATCCTTACACTGAATGTGTAACCTGATACTCCAGCTCAAAGACATCTGGAAACAGCCCAGCTTTTCTACTGACGATGCGTCAAAGGAAAAAAACATATATATATATATTTGACAGGAAATTGTGTGATGAGACAAGGTAATACCTTCTATGTGACGTTGAAGAGGGATCCCTTATATGACGGAATAGATAGCTTGCAAGATAGGAGGAAAGAGAGACAGAGAGAGAGAGAGTGAGAGTGAGAGAGAGAGAGAGAGAGAGACAGATGACAGACAGAGCACTTGAAATGTGGCACATTGAGGAACAATAAGATCAAAAGTAAAAGAACAAGGTGCTTGTACTTTGTTGCAGGTGCTTTGGACATTCTTAAATCCTGGTTCTGGTGCCTAAATTTACCTTCTTTCATTATGTGTTCAACATCTGACAGCAATGCTCCGTCACTTATTATCGTTCAGGTATCTCAGCAGAGGTGAGTTCTCAATATAAATGATACCTGGAAGCATCAAAGAACAGGGTACATTGTCACCATGTGATGTGGCACTGCATTCCATTTTGCGGCCGTAAGTAGAAAGTAAACTTATGAAAGCGTGTTTTCCCATTCTGATTCATATTTACCATTCCATATGAAGAAGTGTTCCGTTAACAGTTCTTCTGATTATTTGTACGGACAAGCGATTATATAGACAGATTAGGTCTGCGATGCTTATAACAGTGCACTATGCAACATTTTCTTTACAAGTCTACTTCGTGAGACACTTCCGCGGAGAACGGCCCACTGCTCTCCTAAAAAGAAAACGATGTCGCAGTTTGTTACAGGTTGTTAATTTCCTCTTACGGCACACTCATTGCGTGGCTTATCTTTAACAGCATCCTCTTCCATTCCATTAAATTTTTTTTTCGTTTTCTTTCCGTTTCCTCGGCCGCGATGTAGATACCAGTAGAGTAACTGCCACCAGTAAAATTGAAGTTGCATTTCCCTGTCCTACGAACTAACATCCGACTCTGTTGTGCTAAGCTTTTCAGGGAGCTCCAGAACGTCCAGAATGTTGCCTAAATTTCGTATTCTGTAGCAAACGTAATATTCCTCTCGGTTATAATACTCAAAAAATAGTTCAAATGGTTCAAATGGCTCTGAGCACTATGGGACTTAACATCTAAGGTCATCAGTCCACTAGAACTTAGAACTACTTAAACCTAACTAACTTAAGAACATCACACACATCCATGCCCGAGGCAGGATTCGAACCTGTGACCGCAGCAGTCGCACGGTTGTAGACTGAAACGCCTATAATACTCAGAAGGCTGTGTTCTAAACGACAAATTTAATGAAGCTATATAAATTCAAAAGGGCTCAGCAGGTATTTACCTGTTCTGAAGGTCATTTGAAGTATTGTTGTGGTTATTGTGCGGAACGCATCAGTCTAAAAGTCGCATGCAGAAATTTCGTTTGTGTATGTGGCACACACATTTCGACAGTGAAGCGTAACTACATATGAAGGGCTTATTCCAATGGTGGTACAAGTCCATTTTCGTTCATTCTGAGATACAGAATCCTAAAGTTGAAAGAGCGCTGAAAAATCTGCAGTTGAGATTCCAGAAATATTCACGTGTATGTACTAGAATATTTCTGGTATCTCAAGTGCAGATTTTTCAGCGCTCATTTAACTTTAGGACTCTGTGTCTCAGAATGAACAAAAATGGACTTGTACCACTATTGAAATAAGACCTTCATATGCTCTCAGGTTCACGAGTTCCTCAGGATTCAGTTATTGCTGGTTGTTTCTCCTCCCTGTATATCACTGTTGCTCATCTAGTTTACAGCGTTAAATGGTTCATACGCTGGAATATCCAACTGTATCCAAAGGCCAAAACCAGGAATACAGTTTAGCTGTATGTGGCTGCCTTTGGATTTGCATTAACACGAGAAATTTTTCACCTTTCTCCTCATTTAAACTCAATAAGGATTTGTACTCTGAATCTTATCTTTCATCCCGTTAATCTGATTCGAATGGGGCGCGTTTGCAGCTAGAGGTGTTGCTGCGTCCTCCTTGTGCTTGAGGTGGCGGCTTGGGGTGTAATTATCACAGTCAGTTGTCAAATTGTATTCGTGTGGCCCGAGCCCGAGTTGGCGGAACTCGTCGTTTCGTTACAGCAGCGAGTGGCGTTGTGGCGGCAAGTGTTCCGTACCCGCGCCTCTTAAGCCGCATACACACCTAGCGACAAAGTAGAGGAACACGAGTCGCGGAACAAGTTTCGGGGCTGATCCCATCCTTTGTCACATTTACCGTGACTATCGAGATAACAGAGCCTCAGGTTCCTTGTCGAAACAGGGAACATGCGACAAAGTTGAGCGAATTATTGCAGCCAGTACGTTATCCAAGTCAGTTTCTTACTTGCCTACCGTGCTGACAACAAGGAAAGTAATTGAAAATATTCAGGCCTTCCCATGTCTGTCGGATGTGATATTTCAAGACTAATAAAACAGAAGGAAACGGAGATATGCAAACGGAGCATTAGGCCAAAATATACGAAATATCACAACACTACAGAGAGAAAATACCCAATTTAAATTCACAATTCGTCTGAGAACACAAGAAGCTGTGCGATTCAGGTGTCCACAGTACCATACCATTTGAGGTAATAAAACCTCTAACCCAACCGTCGCCATCAACATGCTAAATCGCAAACTGCCGTCACTCATTCTCCTCTCTTTACGGATCGCGACGTTGTGAAACTCCCATCCAAAATTCAGACACAAATCGCAACCCAACTGTAGAAGTATTCTTAGACAGATTCAAGTAGTGAACATAAATGTAGCTAATAAAATTGCATTCCTTAAAAATAATTACTGGATTAAAATATAGTACCACTGAAAACAGCATTTTTTTCGTACCTTTACGTAGCTTTCAGCGAAGTAGGCTTTAGGGACGATAACTGACATCGATAGTTTTGAAACTCTTCTTGTATACAGAAGGCCAGTAGAACATCAACCAGTGGCAAGGAACTGTGACGGATAGCCTCTCAGAGACTGGAATAGCTCATACCAACACCCACTTAATATTTATAGAAGATTCATGGCAACCATAATATCTCCAAACAAAGAGTTCTCCACCGGTAACGTTTATCTGTACTCTTTTCGTTTTCAGTAATATTAAATTAGTTGGGCAAAAGTAAACGCACAAAGAACAATTAATTGGACGTCGTGTTCTGATTTTTGCAGCGCAACCGATTCCAAAAGAGCAAAGGCGCGATTGTCTGTAGTGACTTTCTACCTCTCCATTCCGTAAGCAATGTCGAACGATCTTGTTTCTTGATTGGGTACGTGCCAAAGGCCTGATGTATTCTAGGTTCCTAAACTTGCGACAAAGCATCGCACGATTCTCCTCGAAGGTGCGCAGGCAGAACGACACGTGGAGAGGATCAGGAGCATGAGTGCTGCCAGTGGACGGGTCCTGTGTTGCCGTGCATTGGGTCGTATGATTACAGCGGAGAGTGTACTTTTTTCTTGGAATTTCTGGGAACATTCTCAGCTTCACATAAATAAAACGGTTCGAGGAATATGCTTAGCCTGAGAATGTTCTCAGAGTGAGAAAATGGGAGAGGAGGGAGAAAAGTTGATCAACACCAAGAACATTCTAGGATTTCGTATGAATTAAGCTAGTGAAGTTTCTCACTGGCCGAAAACATTGTACGATTGCTGAAGTTAACTTTGTAGTATACTTTGAGCTGAGAGAGATGTGTTGAGGTTAAGTTTGACCGAGATTTGTAGTAAAAATAACGCGAATTATATTGCTTTGCAAGGGAAAGAAAGAGACATACTTAGCACACAGTGACAATGAAACCTACAAAACGAGCCTTATGAACTCACTACCACGAATTAAGCTAGTGAAGTTTCTCACAGGCCGGAAACATTGTACGATTTCTGAAGTTAGCTTTGTAGCATACTTACAGCTGAGTAAAGTCTGTTGAGGTTAATTTTCGCCAAGATTTGTACTAAAAATAACGCTTGCTTTGCAAGGGAAACAATGTGACATACTTAGCACTCAGTGACAATGAAACCTACAAAACGACCCTTATGAACTTATTACCACCTCACTCGCATTGACGCACACAATCACTCTATCGCACACGCTTTAAGACAACGGAGAAAAGGCGAAAGGTGCTATATCAAGCTAAAACACAATTAGAACAACAGCGGAGCTTAAACAACGGCACGGGGAGGTGTGAACAGCTGACCACTTACAAAAACATGGGTGAACCAGCCATCCTGTTAACACATTAAGACTATCACCATAAAATCTTAGGAAGAAGGACAATTCACAAAACTTTAAAACTCTAACCACATTCATTTGAAAGTCACTTGAAAGAGAGTGCAGTATCACTGTGCAGGTGATGTATGCTGATGTCGATACTTCATGGTCTGGGTATGTACCCACGCTAGAATATTTAGGAACTGTGATGTATGCAGCATACAAAGAGAGAATCCACAAACAAATCATGAGATGTCCTCTCCCAGTCTACGAAACAAAATAAGAATGGCCGAAACGAAAATCCGCCAAACTAATCATAGCCTGTGTTGTTTTGCACAAAGTTGCAAAACGGAAGGGGTATGAGGATTTTCAGATACCTAATTACAGCGACAATAATCTTCGAGTAATGAGAGAAGAAGCAGTAATTAACAAATTTACACGTGGTACAAACAGTACACGAAATTGTCAATGTTATACGTGGGAAGCTTTTATTTAAACTTGGTCTAAATAAGCCCAAATCGAATATTTTTGTTTTAATACCAGAGTACTTTGATATTTCTTGAACTTGCTGAAAATCGATTTGGAAATTTTAGTTTTACCAAAAATTAATTGAAGTGAGTGGTAAAAGTATAGTACTATATACAATAGTAAACAAGCGGAAGATTTGCTTAGCCTGTGACGTTTAGAACTGGAACACGTTACTCTTATTCTTTCAGTGAAAAGGTACTTCTATTGAATCATTTCTTTAAGACAATAAAGAGCTTTGAAAATGAAGAATGTAAAAAAATATATACTTAAAAGGATGGTGTTTCTGGGCAAATAATGAAACATAATTTTGATCAAAATAAGAGTGTTATCTTGTCATAAAGTAAAATGAATGTAGTATTCCTATTCCTCGTCTTCATCAGTTTTTGTTGTATTCTCTTAAGTACATCTAATTGGTACTGGAAAACCAGTCGCTGTCGCTCTGCAGCTGATGAAGTGTTTCTCTTGTGTGTAGGTGAATGTATGTATGTGTGTGTGTGTGTGATTCGAATTTATGGGTCCTCAACGGCGAGACACATTTTAATAGATGACTGTGGATAAAGTCGTTAAAATTATTGCACACAATGAGGATGAAACCTACACAACGACACTCATGCACTCACTCCCACATAACTCACCTTGACTCAAACTATCATTCTATTCCACACGGCTTAAGAAAACGGACAAAAGGTGAAAGACACTGTAACAGGGCTTAGAACACGAGTAAAACGACTGAGGGGCTGAAAACGGCACAGGGAAGTGTGACCGGCTGACCACTTACGAAAACATAGGTGAGCCACTCACCTTGTAAAAACTTTAAGACCATCTCCCTAAAATCTTAGGTTGCAGGTGGTGTCACACTGAAATAAATGAGAATTGCTACACCCGTCCTTGGCTGCTACAGCCGCGCTTTCGTTCCCCACAATACCCATGTGCGCTGGCACCTAGCAGAAAAGCGTTTCATTGCTCAGCCTATGTAGTCGCAAGAGGACGTCCTGGATATTCTGCACCACTTTATCTGCTGAGTACAAGCATTGTAGAGTGTTAAGGGCACTGAAATCATCGGAACAAACAAGGAATTTAGTAAGGGAAACCCCTCTCTTCTGCTCCAGTGCTTGCAGGATCGAATTCGTCGAAGACTGCAGTATCTCGAGGAGTCCTACCTTTAATGTGATGGTCCCCATTGGGGTTTGACCTCCATTTTTCCAAATTCAACAGAAGTATGAGCCTTTTGGGGAAGGACACCTTACGTGGTGCACCATCAGTCCTCTGTGCCCTAAGACCTTGGCACTCTTTACCGTCTTGGCGTCGTAACTGCACCCTCCATCCCTCCTTTTGGGCATACACACCTGATGGATTGTGTAAGTTACGCCCTTAGTGCGTCACCATCTGCACCCACGATAACTATGGACTACCCATGGCACCCAAAATCCAGCATGGTAGGCGTCCCGTTGTGATGTACCCTCTAGGTTGTAGCCCCCTGACAACACAGGGATCGTACTGCCAATGACTGAGCTGACACCTCCCCACGTAAGCCAAGGAGTAGATGCCAGTCTCTCTGGGGCATCGGGACTCCCGACAACGGCCATCCTGCCAGGTGGCCTTTGCTGTATCTGGGTGGCGCCCGTGGGGAGAGCCCCTGGTCGGAGTGGGTGGCATCGGGGCGGATGCCCCGCAATGAAGTGGATGAAATCTCAATCTGGTGGTCGCCCAACCGCCAATGTTTCTAAGCGTGGTAAGGTGGAATTTAACGCTGTGACATATAATCCTAAATCGTTCCCTTCCCTAGCCACACCATGGGAGGAACGTCTCACAAGACACTAGCCAGTGGCTGAAGAAGCCACCAGCTGCTGGTCGAAGGGCTTCACGCTGTTCCTCTGTTCCTGACAATACGTCCAGAAAGCCCTCCCAGCATGCGCACCCTCCTCCCAAAGACAAGAGAGAGAAGAGGAAGCTCTCTAAAAAGAATAAGGACCCACTGGTTCCCGCGCCACTACTTCCTGTCAGTTCAGCCTCTGAGGATGAGGTCGAGCTCTTTGCGTCCCCTGATGACCTCGATCTCGCCGTCTCCTCAGAAACGATGGAAGTAGCGACGTCAGTCACTCAGTCGGTGGCAGCATGTGACTCTGTGAAGTAATTTGCTTTTCAGTACCTTAATGCCCCTACAGGACACGCTTTGTACCATCCTCCAGTGGAATTGTGGCGGTTATTTTAGCCATCTACCTGAGCTACGCCAGCTTCTAAGCATGACACCTGCTTTCTGTATTGCCCTCCAGGAAACCTGGTTCCCGGCAATGCGGACCCCTGTCCTTCGTGGATACAGGGGCTATTACTGCAACTGTAGCACTTACCATAGTCTGTCAGGTGGAGCCTGCGTGTATGTCCTTACCTCTGTATATAGCGCTCCCGTGCCCCTTCAAACATCATTGGAAGCTGTGGCTGTCCGCGTAAGGACTACTCAGGACATAACCGTCTGCAGTGTCTATCTCCCTCTGGGTGGTACAGTCCCCCTGACCGAATTGGCTGCACTTGTCACCCAACTCCCCACGCCTTTTCTTCTCCTGGGGGATTTTAACGCCCACAATCCCCTGTGGCGTGGAACGAAGATTACTGGCCGAGGCAGAGATGTCGAGAATCTCATCTCCCAACTCGACCTCTCCCTCTTAAACACTGGCTCCGCCACACATTTCAGTGTGGCGCATGGCACATTCTCGGCCATAGATCTGTCGTTGTGCAGCCCAGGGCCTGTACCATCAGTCCACTGGAGAGTCCATGACGAGTTGTGTGGTAGTGACCATTTTTCCATCTTCCTTTCATTACTACCCCAGCGTCGCTCCCCTGAACGCTTGCCCAGATGGGTATTTAGCAAGGCAAACTGGGAAGTGTTCTCCTTTGCTGCCACTGTTGACTCTCCCCCCCACGGTACCATCGATGTGGCGGTTGAGACACTGACTGCAGTGATTGTTTCCGCTGCAGAACGTACCATTCCTCGTTCGTTAGCGTGCCCCCAGCGAAAGTCAGTGCCTTGGTGGTCGCCGGAGGTCGCTGAGGCCATTAAAGAACGTCGGCGGGCTCTTCAGCGACATAAGTGGCACCCGTCTTTGGAGAACCTCCTTTCCTTCAAACGTCTCTGTGCTCAGGTCCGGAGGCTCATCAAACGGCGGTAACGGCGGTAACGGTTCCCGTACACCCTCCCAGGTGTGGATGAAGATTTGGCGCATCTTTGGATTGAAGCACTCTACAGGTGTCGCAGGGCTTTCCATCGACGGGGCGCTATGCACCGATGCCGATGCAATCACCGAGCATTTCACTCGGCACTATGTTCGGGCGTCTCCGTCGGGAAATTACCCGCCTGCGTTTCGTGCACTAAAACGCAGGGAGGAAGGCAAACGACTTTCTTTTTCTTCTCGTCACCCTGAGTTGTATAACGCCCCATTTAGTTCATGGGAACTCCAAAGCGCCCTGGCACGGTGCCCCGATACGGCTTCTGGGCCAGATGGCATCCTCAATCAGATGCTCAAACACCTGTCCCCGGATTGTCAGCGATGTGTTCTTGCCATCTTCAACCGCATATGGGGCGATGGTGTCTTTCCGTCACAGTGGCGAGAAAGTACCATCATCCTGGTGCTTAAGCCTGGTAAGGACCCACTTATTAATGTGGAGAGCTATCGACCCATCAGCTTAACAAACACTCTGTGCAAGCTACTGGAACGTATGGTGAGTCGACGGCTGTGTTGGCTGCTTGAGTCTCGGGGTCTTCTGGCTCCGTGCCAGAGCGGCTTCCGTCAGGGCCGCTCCACCGCCGATATTTTAGTCTTTCTCGAGTCTGCAATCCGCATTGCTTTTTCCAGGTGCCAACACCTCGTCTCCGTCTTTTTCGACCTCTCCACAGCATATGACGCAACGTGGTGGCACCATATTCTCGCCACGTTGCACGGGTGGGGTCTCCGGGGCTCTCTCCCCATTTTTATTCAAAATTTTTTATCTGTTCGGACATTCCGCGTTTTACTTGGCACGTCCCATAGTTCACTTGATGTCCAGGAAAACGTCGTACCACAGGCTCTGTATTGAGCGTGGCACTTTTCCTTGTGTCCATTAATGGCCTTGCAGCAGCAGTGGGGTCGTCTGTCTCACCCACGTTATATGCTGACGATTTCTGCATCTTTTTCAGCTCCTCCAGCATTAGTGTTGCAGAACGTAGGTTACAGGGAGCCATACGCAAGGCGCAGGCATGGGCCCTCGCCCATGGGTTTCACTTTTCTCCTGCGAAGACTTGTGTTATGCACTTTTGTCGCCGTCGGATTGTCCATCCCCACCCCGAGCTCTATCTTCAGGATGCCATGCTCAGGGTTGTTGAAACTTACCATTTTCTGGGATTGATGTTCGATGCCCGGCTTACTTGGCTTCCACATATTCGTCAGCTCAGGCGTTAGTGCTGGCAGCATTTGAATGCCTTCCGCTGCCTCAGTAACACAACGTGGAGTGCAGATCGTAAAACGCTGCTGCAGCTCTACAAAGCCCTCGTGCTGTCCCGACTGGATTATGGGAGTGCGGCTATGGCTCGGCGTCGCCCTCAGCGTTGCAGCTGCTGGGCCCCGTTCACCACTGTGGGGTTCGACAGGCGACAGGAGGATTCCGCACCAGCCCTGTTAATAGCCTACTTGCTGAGACTGGGGTTCCTCCGCTCCACATTCGGCGTCTACAACTGTTAGCTAACTGTACTGCACACGTCCGTTGTTCGCCCCATCACCCTAACTACCGTCTCCTTTTCGCTGATGCGGCTGTCCATACCCACACTGGCGGCCGCGATCAGGTCATACAATTGGGATCTGTGTTTGGTCGCTCCTTAGTGAACTCGAGTCTTTGCCTCTTCCATCTGCTTTCCAGGTGTATTCGTCAGCCGCAGCTTCGGCTGGACCTTTCCTGATGGCCAAAAGATTCAGTTCCTCCTGCAGTCTTGCGCCGCCAATTTCTTGCTCTCCTAGGCGCATTCCGTGACTCGGAGGTTATCTATACAGATGGCTGGATGGTTGATGGCCATGTGGGGTACGCTTATGCTCATGCGGACTATGTCGACCAGCGCTCCTTACCGGAAGGCTGCAGTGTTTACACCCCAGAACTGACAGCCATTTTTCGTGCCCTTGAGAGTATTCGTACCAACACTGGAGAATCCTTCGTCATTTGCAGTTACTCTCTCAGTAGTCTGCAGGCTCTTGACCAGTGCTACCCAGGCCAACCCATTGTTGGTGCCAAGCAGGACTTGATTCACGCTCTTGAACAGCGTGGTCGTTCGGTGGTGTTCATATGGACCCCGGGACACGTTGGGATAGCCGGAAACGAACTCGCCGACAAGTTAGCCAAAGAGGCTACCCGCAAACAGACGCTGGAGATTGGCCTTCCGGCAACTGATCTCCGATCGGTGTTGCACCGTCGGGTCTTTGGGATGTGGAGAGACGAATGGCGCACTCTGTCTGCAACCAACAAGCTGCGGCGAGTGAAAGAGACCACGACTGTGTGGGGTTCCTCCATGCGGGCCTCTCGCAGGGATTCTGTTGTTCTGTGTAGGCTCCGCATTGGTCACTCTTGGCTGACGCATGGTCATCTGCTGCGCCGAGAGGACCCCCCTCATTGTCACTGGGGTGCAGACATGACGGTGGCCCATATATTGTTGGAATGTCCTCTTTTGGCCCTGTCCTCTTTTAATCTCCTGGGTGATTTATCATCTGTTTTAGGTGACAATGTGTCTATGGCAGATCGTGTTTTAAGTTTTATTCGAGCAAGCGGCTTTTATAGGTCCCTCTAATTTTATTGCGTCACCCTCTTTTGTGCTGTATATTTTACTTACTTTTTTGTTGTAATTCGACTCCACCCTAATCTTTTAGGCTAGAGGTTTTAACGTGTTGCAGAGTGGCTGGCTCATCCTTATTTTCGTGATCAGCCAGCCACGGTCCTTTGCTGTACAGTTTTAATTCCTTCTTCCTTTCCTCTATATGTTGTTTTTGTTGCTGTGCACAGTTTTACATGTTGTCTTACCATTGACCTCGGGGCTTTTCTTACCCCGGAATTTTTATTTTAGTGCTTAGCCTGACTGCTGGATGATTTCAATATGGTCTGTATTTTTATGAAATAAGGGAACGATGACCTTTGCAGTTTGGTCCCTTTAATCTTTAAACCAACCAACCAACCAACAAACGGACTCATCCTCTTTCGACCCATTCAAGAAAAGACGCCTACAGAGCACTGGTGCCCAATTAAAACATAATTAATAAAGTATGAAAACATATGTAGCCGTGAAACCTCGCCTGTACTGCACTAAATCTAAAAGGACTCTGGGTCTCTGCAAGGTCCAAGACGGCAGTCGGTTAAACCCCGAGATTTGGGGTTGTATTTGCTCCACTCCAGCACACGCTGCACGTAAATCCTGTGGACGAATGGAGAAAAGGCGTTTCAGAGGTAGATGAGCGACAGTGTGGTGTGCAGGTGAATTCGGAGTTGTGAGGAATTTCCATGCCTGACGCGCCATGAGAAACTGCCAACGGAGCGAGAATGGTGGTTCCCCAGCCTTAGAACAGAGCTTTGGCTTGTACTATAAGCAACTGTGGTAAGCCTAATACTGTCATGGTGGACAGAGTCTGTGGTATTGAAACAAGAGGGCCTGGCTGACATGTACATTGCGTACCCATAATATATTCGCGAATGAATGGAAGCCTACTAAAACTAGATCAGACGCACCCTGTGCGCTCTCCAAGACCTGTGGCTAAGCAACTTTATTGGCTTCTGTGTTCTGGCTTTCATATCCTCATGTGTGATAACTATAACGAATTGGAGTCAAAATGAAGCCCATAAACCTCACAAAGTCTTTAAAGTGAAGAATCCTGTGGTGTCAACGCCAGACACCACACTTGCTAGGTGGTAGCTTTTAAATCGGCCGCGGTCCGCTAGTATACGACGGACCCGCGTGTCGCCACTGCCAGTAATTGCAGACCGAGCGCCACCACACGGCAGGTCTAGAGAGACGTACTAGCACTCGCCCCAGTTGTACAGCCGACGTTGCTAGCCATGGTTCACTGAGAATTACGCTGTCATTTGCCGAGACGATAGTTAGCATAGCCTTCGGTACAATTGCTACGACCTAGCAAGGCGTCGTATTCCATTTATATTGCGAGTCTGTTATTGTATCGTCAAGAGCAATGTTCTACATATGTGGATTAAAGTTAAGTATTCCAGAAGCTACGTACTTTTCTTTATAGCATTCATTACGTATCCTGTTTCAGACCTCACGCCAGCCTACTTGAGTTTAACGCGTGCATTTCGGCCTTCTCTAGCTATACAACAAATCCCTCATACGCAAGAAAGGTAAATTACTTTGTAGCCCACTCCACTACCCTCTGCACTGTAAGTAGCAACTGATGAGTCACTGTGGCAATAGGAGCTTTATAGAGGACTCCTAACCGTAGACTTGAAACTGTTTATTGCTATGGCCAAGGATGTAAGACTTAAAACACTACCCTGAGGAACACTATTCTCCTGGTGAAAACTGTCACACAGATTTTCGTCAAGTCAGGACCTAAAAATTCGCCTAAACAGGAAAGACAGTATAAACATGGCCATGTGACCACCAAAGCTCCATCGATAAGGTTGCTCTAGAGTACTGTGCCTCCAAGCAGTGTCAAACACCTTGCTGACGTCGAAGAAAATACTGAGACAGTGGTGTCTACGTAGGAAAGCCTACTGAGTAGCCGCCTCTAACAGTGTCAGGCTGTCGACAGTGGATCTAAACCTCTGGAATCCACAATAAGAGCGAATAAGGCGTTTCCTGATCTCTAACGACCAGAACAGGCGTCGGTTGACCATTTGCTCTGAGGCCTTCTCGAAACAGCTCTTTAAGGCTATACCCCAATAACTACAGGGACATGGGCCATCTTTTCCTGGTTTGAGGGGAAATACCTAAACTCCACCTCTCCACGACTTGGGGAAGTGACATATCGCCCATATCAAATTAAAAATTCGAGGAGGATTTCCTTTGCCACTGTTATCAAATGTCGAAGCATGCGATACCGGATTTGGTAGTGGCTGTATGTAGTACTACGAGTACTACACGGTGCTAATCGCCACTCTCATACAGAGACACGGCAGTTGTAAGACTCTGAATTGTTGTATGTGAGGTCCAGTTTCTCCCTTTCGATAGTCCCACGGTAGTGTCGATACGCCATAGGCTGGTTGTCATTCATAGTAATCGTTGCCTAACGATCTGCCATTATTCATGTAATGTCTCAAGGCATTTTTGATGATATGCTATTGGTAAACGGTTTTCTTTATAGAAATCCTCCCGAAGGTTTCCCATATTTTTGTAGAACATGAGGAACAGCTGACAGAGTCCAGGAGCCCTTCTCATTATCTTGTCTCTGTTGGCTGAAAGGCTGTGTTTTTCTGCTGTGGCATTTAAACCGTAGAAAACCTGCACACCTGTCCCGGGTTGCTAAGCAGCTCTCATTGGTCCACAAAGTTTCAGGTGGACCTGTTCACTAAGCTCCGTGAGAGCTTCAGAGTAACACATCCTGCAGAGGTAAATTACAGTGAGAAAATTGTGATCTTCTGACCCACACTAACTGCAACGGCTCATGCTTGAAGGTCAGTAGCCAACGAGGGAGTAGATGAATGGTTTGTATTGTTAACAAACTCAATAATCCCTCCCTTGGTCGTTTCCCCCGTCAGGTCATCCTTGTGATGAACAATACAGCTCAGTGGTACATGGGCATCAGGCACTTTAAAATGCACTTCCTGCAAAATACAAGCAGATGGGACGTTCCTATCCTACGCGTTTCAGTTTCCCCACATGTGTGTTGAAACCGTTAATATTCTACTGTAGGATGGGAGCCACCTATCAAGGATGTAGCACTTTCGTCCTGACATTCTGGTAAGGAGGGGAATCCATATTGTGTGCAGGCCCGGTCTTGCGACGAGATAAGAGAGTAGGCTGACGTCAATTACCACTAGCTTCAAAGGTGTGTTGTGAGATACGTCATAGGGAGTGACGTCGACATCGTCAGAATGCTTACTTCTTGCCTCCATTAGCAGCTGATTCTTAGCCTTTGAGTTTGATTAAGCGGCCTGCAGAGGCTTTGGAGTCACTACCGCCTTGTGTTATGTTCTGGGAGGAAGTATAGGCTTCCAATCAATTGCAGCAGCAAAAGTGCATCGACAGACGCAGGTGTTGGTGCTGTCACTAGCAACCTCCATTTCTGTAGGAGCACACAGGCTGTATAGAAACCGAAGCAATGGAGGTAGCTATCGTGGTGTGCTGCGTGCCTTGTAAATCTTGTTCGCCTCATCATGTCGAATGCATACTCACCGTTTCATCCTCCATATCTGTCCTGAACAAATGTAAATTTGGAAAAGCAGCACGATTGGATGACATTAGAGCTGAACAAATCAAGAATTTTGGTCCTGCTACAATGCTTTCGTTACTAGAGTTTATGAACAACTGTATTAGAGAATGCAAGATCCCTAAAGCATGGCATAAACCAGGAAAAGATAGGAAAGATCTCAAAAATTATAGACCTATCTTCTTATTCTGTCACCTCTAGAAAATACTGGAGAGGCTCATTCTTCAGAGAATGATTAGAAAGGCGGAGCCTAATACCACAGCAAGCAGGTTTCAGAGAAGGTAAAAGTTGCACTTCTCAAATTGTAAACTTAACACAACATACCGAAGATGGGTATGAGAAACGACTCATTACAGGTGCTGTCTTTATCGATCTATCCCCGGCTTATGACACAGTCAACCAACGGCTCCTTTTGAATAAGGTTTATAACTAAAGACTTCACAATAATTTGCAATATTAGAAACCTTCTCCAGAACCGCAGATTTTTTGTGAAATTTCGGGGTAAGAAAAGTGGATGGAGCTTGCGCCACTATTATTCAACATCTATACCAACGATCAACCTAACCCCGAATGTACTCGAAGCTTTATTTATGCTACTGACTGCGCTATCACTACTCAGGCTTACTGTTTTGAGACTGTAGAAGATACACTCTCAAATTCTTTGGACGAATTCACTATTTACTATCATGGGAATTACTTGAAATCTAATCCTGCCAGGACTAAGACCTGAGCTTTCCAACTGAAGAATAAACAGGCAAATAAATCATTAAATATATCAAGGGGAGGCATAATCCTCCTCCCAAATATGTTGGAGTAACTCTGGATACTAACATTTAAATAGCATTGCTAAAAACCAAGCAGAAAGTGGCAGCCAGAAATAACATAGTGCTTACTCCAGTGGACAAACTCCATTGCCTCGCTGGCATAACTCCTCATCAAATCAAAGTAAGGTAGCTCCGAGATATGAGAAAATTAAGACCATCCACTATATGGTCGTCCACCCGCACATTCTCGGCTGAAATCAAGAAAGAGCTTCTTGACAACTACCGAGGCTCTTCTCATCGAGAATCCACATGAGGCAAGGATCTCGCGATGGCAAGAGAAATGTCGATATTTGGGAGAATGGATGGCTCCAAAGGAAGGACTTTCCCCTGGACATTGGGAGAAGTGGTCAATATGGAGGTCTCTCAATAGATTACGAGATGCAGGACCAGTCTGCGGACTTGGGGTTTCTCTGTGGACTCAGTTCTTTGACAATGTGGCGCTGAGCAGAGTAACAATCATTTCCTTCAGTGTTCCTCATTACCAACCACTGCACCATGCAAGACCTTATGAGAGCTACACCAAATGCACTTGAAGTGTCCAACTTTTATGTGAAATTATGTCAATACGTATTTTTGATATTTATGTACTTTTGACGCGATAAATAAAAAATCTTGTGTATCTCCCTTCCTTCAAGGAGGACGCTGCAGTCCCCTTTCCAGACAGGCTTAGCCCAGAGCAGTTCACACACGTTGAAGGAAATGGACATCCAACTCCTACGTGCACAGCCTTACCACATTTGCCACTAGTGGCTTCTCCCTTACAACCAAGAGGGGTGTGCCTAAAGTGCTGGTGTTTAAAACAGTTAAATGAAGAGAACCTGCCTTCATCTACCCCAGGAGTATTGTGTTATCAAAAGTGAAGAAGAACGAGTCTAATTTGATCAGATTGCCTTCCACTCATATCACGATATGCTGCACATCTCAAATGCCATCTTGGGCACACTCAAATTTCACATCTTCCTTGGGGATGTCCACCAGATCCCTGCACATCACAACACGTTTATTGAAGGTTGTATGGAGCTCAGTCTTAATGGCATTTTCCCCAAGACTTTTCGCTTTCTTTATGTTACGCCTTGCAATTTTCAAATATATAGAGTCCAATCACATAATGAATTTCCTGTAACAGAACTGCGGAAGTTTTTCGCAGGATTCTGTGTGTTTTTTGGGACGTTGAGTGCGGATTTCATGTATGCTGCTCTGTAGCAGGTCGCCCTCACAAGGAAAAACGCAGATAAAAAATTCAAAGCCCGCTTATGGACACCGTAAAAAATTGACTACAGCGTGTCTCTCCTACAGGATTCTGTAGTTGAGCCAACCTTGGTTGCTGGGAATCAACGTGCATCTTTGAGAGATAATGCTCGTGATTTCCCTGCTACCCACGCGTAGGAACATTAACGCCGTCATTCCCGCGGCACTGGCCCCGGTTATTCAAAATAAGCGTCGCGGAACAAAAGACGATGAATCGCTTGAGGAGTCGTTTCCTGTGGTTCCCCCTTCGGAGCCCGCCTGAGTCTGTGGACGAGGAAGTCATGGGTGCCTCTACATCTGACCAGGTGGTTACTGGTAAGTCATCTGGTAATTTTACAGCCGTCTAGGCAGCCTCGTCAGCGGCGCCTGTTAAATAATCTGTTTCTGGACCGCACTTGTCTCCCCAGTTCTATTGGATACCTCTCCGGTTGTCTCAGCTTCCCAAACTACTTCTGCGCCTCCTGTCGCGGCCTCCACGTCACAACCTCTTAGTAGTTGATTGATTCCAAAGTTCAGGAGGAACCCGTAGCTACCAAACAAATTTCCATACACGGTCCCCTGCCTTTCAACGAGTAGGGTGCGGAGATTTCTCCCTCTCAGTCTGAATCGGGTATACTGCATGACCCACCCACACAACTGCATGAAATAACGGCAATTCCGACGATCTGCAGTAAACAACATATTCAGCCTGAGACGGTCGCATCATGGAAGAAGAATAAACAGTTGGAAAATGGGAGAGATGTTGACACTTTTTTCTCTCCTTTCTGTTCATTGATTATGTCGTGGATACTGGTACATAGCTCCATTCGATGATGGTGGTGTAATTTTGTAGCTTTTGTTCCAGTTCAGTTGACTATGTATGCAGATACTTTCCTGGCTTTGAATATTAACAGAATTGGTTGTGAACTTCAGCTCACAGCTTTGCGATAGTTTATATGTAACTCTGGCGCAGACGTAATTTTTTGACAGGAAATACTACCTGGCCAGTTTTCAATTCCTGGATTCTCACCCTTTTACAGTGTCTCTGGTAGCAAGGAACGACGGACTCCAGCCGGACACGTACTATTTGAATAATGACAACAAAAACAGCGGCAGCATGTGGTGTCGAAACCGGTAGCATATGATAAAAATAATAACAAAGGGGAAATAATTTACCTACATCGTAAATCGCCTACAAAGATTTTGTAGGTGATGGTTCTAATTGTGTTCTCCGTCCGGTGGATTAGTCTTCTAAATTTAATTTTAGTAAGGAAGTCGGTGACATGGTATGCTGCTTGCATACATGATGCATGGGTTTCTCAGTATCTTATCTGTTGGGTACGGGTCATCTGGGTGGAATAGCTCCTCCGAGAATGGTCCTCCGAGGTGGACAGAGGAACCGTGACAGTACAAACGAATTAGTGATACACAAACATACACTTTATTCCGCTGTAATTGTTACCCCAAGTTGTGCAGCAACTCATTAGATGCGCTTGCAGACTGATACAAACAAGCATTGGCCTACCGAGGCGTACAAAGGGCGTTCAAAACGTTTTGCTCAGTCGTCTCTATTTTTTTTTTAATTTTTGCAGGAGAATGAATTTTTTTGTGAACGTACTTGGAACATTTAGCTAAAAGGTGGTGTATAAAAGTATTTTCTTTTATTTACAGGTGAGACCTAGTGAACCGTGAAGTAGATGACAGGTTGTAACAACGGTTGGTGATGAGTTCCTCTTCAAGACCGGCGACTCTGCCACATCACTTCACAGGAAGTTGCTCCCTGTTTATGGGGAGGACAAAGTGGATCGCAGCAGTATGCAGCGGTGATTGCAGAGGTTTAAAGAAGGTGATTTCTCTCTACTGGACAATCCACGACGCGGTAGACCATCGGCGGCAGTGAGTGATGTGAATAAGGAGACCATTGATCGAATCGTCAAAAATGACAGATATGTGACGCCACGACAGCTTGCTGAAATGCATCGTTTGTCATTGGGCAGTATGATATCACTGGTACAGTCGCTAGAGTATAAAAAAATTTGTGCACGTTGGGTGCCTAGATTGTTCACAAGAGAAATGAAAACGATGAGGAAGAAGCTGTGCGAGGGTCTCATTAAGTCCTTTACTGAAGAGTGGACACAGTGTTTTGATGGCGCCATTACTCAGGATGAAACTTGGTTATTTTTATCCGAACCTGAGAGCAAAACCTAATCCACGGAGTGGCATCATCCGGGTTCCCCTCGTAAGAAGAAACCAAGGCTTTCCTGAACAGCAGACCGAAAGGTGATGACCTCCTTCTTCTGGGGTAAGTGTGGTGTCATTTTCATTGACTTTTTGGAACCTGGCTACACAATTAACTGGGACCGTTACTGTTTGTCATTGGACTTGTTGCGACGTGCCAGTAACACCCACAGACCACACCATCAGGGTCAGCTCATCAAACATGAAAATGCCCTTATGAGCCAGGAGAAATCAGGAAAATGGGTTGGAAAACTGTTCCTCATCCTCCCTACAATCATTCTTGGCTATGTCTGATTTTTACCTCTTTGGTAGTCTGGATGCCCACCTGCGCGGTAACACATTTGATAGTTAGAAAGACCTTATTTCCTGTGTCAAGCGACGGTGTGAAAGTCAATCCCCATAATTTTACCAAAGTGCATTTACATCATGGAAGGAACGTTGGGTCAGATGCGTCAAAGCTGATGGAGGCTACACTGAGTAGTCTCAATGTATAGCTGAATGTTCCAAGTATGTTCACAAAAAATTTCATTCTCCTCCTGCAAAAAATAAAAAAATTAGAGACAACTGTGCTTAACTTTGTGAACGCTCTTCGTACATTACAGAATAAAATGTCAACAAGACTATGTCCATCCTGGACGCCACATTGTAAATGATTGTAGCAAACACTTGTCCCTACGAGAAGACTCCACTTGGAGACTAAGTCTCGCAGGCTTATCTCCACTGTCAACTTTGGAACTAGATCTGTCTTACACTAACGCCGAATATGAACCGTCCGTTGTTTCCTCTGGCCACCGGTTAACACAACGCAGTAATCAGTCTCATTGGCGGCGATGTGGTGATTCGGCATAGCTTGTGGTTCGCAGCGATCTTCAAAGCGCCAACTGTGGCGCTAGTAGCGCATCGTCTCAGTGCGCCACCTCCGGTTGCATCCAATGTAAAGGACACAACAGTGCTCCCCCTGAATCTCCTCACTGTAATTGTCCAGTGTTGATTGCTGTACGACGGTAGGGGGAGGTTGTGGACGCAGCAGGCGACGAGAGAATGGGAGCCGGGTCTGTAGCTGCTGCCAGGCCCCCATTCATGCCCCAGCGACTGCCCCTGAACGCCAGCTGAAAAACGGGGCGGAGGGCACATTGCAGCATCCGTCAATTGAGTGCAGCCTTCATGGCTCTGAGCCACAATGGCATCGTGATGTGGGATGGGGGCCCCTCGGTAGGCCACGTCGTGGCATGGACCACCCTGGAACATGTCTGTTGTCCACTTGGTGCTGAGGTGTAGGCTCCATGTCCATGGGTTTCGAGCCTGATAGTGGCAATACAGTACCCCAGGTCATCAGATGGAGTGCAGGCTGCATGATCTGAGCAGGCAACGAATCTGTAAACAAAGACTCGGCGTCAGCATGACTAAAATTACAAGGGTGAAGTTGTTTCCAGGGCTGCCACTGAAAACGTCCTGGGCCCTCTTGGGAAACGTGGATATACCTAACGATTTCACAATACAGCCATTTTCCCCGGTCTTCCGTGTGTTGAGCAATCTAAAAAAATTGTTTATTAGCTTTTTATATTGCCTGAGTAGGTGGACTAGACGCTGGCCGCCGTGGTGGGTCCAACAGCTGAAATAGCATGTGGTGGTGCGGTCCATGGAGCAGCTCAGCTGGTGAAGGGCTGTTGCGAGGCTGGGAGCGGTGAGACGAGAGCACGGTCACCATTGAGTGGGTGTACAGCTTGTCCATCTGCTCTTTGAAAGTATGCGCAAAGCCTCTGCTTTCCCTTTGACTGAGGATGAAGACGCACACTGCTGATGTGACGAATGCCATTGGTTGCACAAAAGTCCTCAAACTCTGATTACACAAAGTGAGGTCCGCCCGCATCTCGTGGTCGTGCGGTAGCGTTCTCGCTTCCCGCGCCCGGGTTCCCGGGTTCGATTCCCGGCGGGGTCAGGGATTTTCTCTGCCTCGTGATGGCTGGGTGTTGTGTGCTGTCCTTAGGTTAGTTAGGTTTAAGTAGTTCTAAGTTCTAGGGGACTGATGACCGTAGCAGTTAAGTCCCATAGTGCTCAGAGCCATTTGAACCATTTGAACCAAAGTGAGGTCTATTATCAGTCACTAGCAGCTCCGTAAGACCTAAAACGCAAAATATGGACGGCAAAGACTGGATTGTGCAACGTGTTGGTGTTGAATTCAAGGGCATCACAAAGGGAAAGTTGCAATATGCGTCGACGACAATCAGACAACGGATGTTCCATTAGGGTCCAGCAAAGTCCAAATGACCGTGCTGCCAAGGCGCTTCTGGTTTTGGCCAATGAAAGGAAAGTTGAGGAGGGGGGAGGGGGGGAGGCTGTCTGGTGTTTTGCACACAGGCATGGCTCTGTGCCGTCATCTGCTCTACTTGACGGTCCATGCGGAACCAAGTGCAGTGTCCGAAAGCTAATTGTTTCGTGTGGACCACACTCCAGTGCCCCTGGTGGTTCAAGCTGAGTACATGTCTCCGGAGAGCCTTTGGGGTCATCAGATGTGATTATTGTGATCAGTGCGTAACAATATAACACGTTCAAATGCTGACAGATCATTCCGCATTCCGACGTGAAAAGTTTCGGCGGATCGCTGTGCTAATGATCTGTTTCATTGAGCAGGGTCAACACGTGTGGCCGTAGGATAACATAATATGCAAGTCCCGGTCCGCTGCCTGGGCAACTTTTCAGTGATCTAAGGGGAATTGGTCCAGAGCATTTACCTCCTGTGCATCGATGTGACATTATGATGTGACATTATGACGCTTCTGACGTGTCCAAGCCTGTATCCACCCCCCCCCCCCCCCCCCACCCCAAGAAGACGGGAGAGCAAGTCTGCATTGGCATGCTTGGCTGTCGGCCTGTAAATTATATCGTAGTGATAATGCGAGAGAATAAGAGCCCATCGTAGCAATTTTTGTGCACTGTGATTTGGAATAATCTTGGCCCGGTTGAAAAGTGACTGCAGTGGTTTGCGGTCAATGATTAAGTAGAATTTCCTTCCACACAGATATTGATCAAACTTAGTCAGTCCATAAATGATCCTTTTCAGTTTGAGAACAATTGGTCTGAACGGTGTTGAGAAGTATGAAAGCGAAAGCTATTAGTCTGTCTGCAGAACAAGTTTTGTGCGAAAATACCGCGCCAGCGCCACACAAGGACACGTCCGTGGCCAAGAGAATTGGTTTTTCACGATCTAAATGGACCAGACAACGATCTCTGACCAAAGCTTCTTTCAGTTTCTGAAATGCAACGTCACATTCGTGGGACCACACGAAAGGTACATTCTTGTACCAAAGAAAGACGGTGTAAGGCCGCCATGATTTGGTCTGCATTAGGAATGAAGTGGATGTAGTAGGTCAGCTTCCCTAGTAATCCAGAGTGATTTCTTGGAGGTCACTAATAGCTTCCAAGTGCGATTGCGACGGATGAACACCTCGGGAATTGATCACATGCCGTAAGTATTGAGTTTCAGTCTGGATGAACACACACTTGTCTTTATTACAATTGAGGTCTGCCTCTGACGACACTTTGAACGGGGTACGACAATTACCGAGGTGCTCGTCGGCTGTGTGGCATTCCAGTAACTTGCACGTGAAAGCACAGATGCAGTTAATTGTTTGAGAAAGCGTTGAAAGACCGCTGATGGAGATACGCTACCGAAAAGCAAGCGACGAAATTTGTAGAATTCTATGTCGTATTACTCACAAACACTTGCTGTGGCTGCTCATCTAATGGAGTCTATAGGCAGGCATCGAACAAATCGATCTTGGAGAAGTAGTGACCCGCTGCTAAATGGTCCATAAGCTTATCAGGTTGCGGCAGTAGGAATGAACCAATTACTATCTGAGGACTCACTGTCGCGATAAGTTCTGCGCAGATTCTCAATTTCCCTGAAAGTTTCCTCGCAAAAACTATCGAGGATGCCCACAAACTAGCTGTGGTGGCTGAAATGACGCCTTTTCATTTCCACTGTGCGAGTTTCTTTGTAACATGTTCAGGGATCACGTATGATACCGAGCGGGTTCCGCAAAAACGGGGCTATGGATTTTCTTTCTTCGCCACTTGAGCAACAAGATTGGTAGCTTCACCTAAGCCCTCAGCAAACAAATCTTTAAATTTGTCACACAACTCAGCAATATTGTCTACAGTCAAACGAAGTAATTGCTACCACATTCTCTGCAATGCACAATGCAAAGAAATCAAACAAATCGAGGCCGAAACATTAGCACTGCCCCGTGAACGGAAAATCTGGAATGATAAAGTCTTTTGCAAATTTTGATACACGGCAGGGAGGCTACAAAATCCTAATACTGGAATATTCTGTCCGTTAAATATCCTGTCCGTTAAATATCCTGACTCTAATACGCCGTCAACGTAGTCGTGGATTCCTGTATCTTGGGAGTGCCAAACAGATTGTAAGTACTGCGATATAGCCACGCCACTGAAGCAATCAGGTTTCACTGAAACTGAACACTTTGGCCAGCAATAACAAGGGCCACAAAAAGTTTGTTAGAGTGGCGCTGCACTGAAGAAACTACTGAATTTTTGTACTGCAAAGTTTCACTAGTGTGTTCTACTTCAGCATCAGAGCTCGGCCCAGAATGAACAACGCGCACTTGAAAATTCGAGTTATGTGGGGGTTTCTTCTGAGCGAAAGTCTTTGTCACCTGCAGAGAAACAGCTTGAATGTGAGCGTTCTTACAATATGCGTAACAAGTCGCGTAACCGGTCGCGTTTGTGAGAGCTGAAACAGCGAGAGGAATATTTCACGTCGATAGATGTCTGGTCGGGTTGTTAACGTGCGAGCTGTGGCGTACCCAACTGGGCCGCTGTGTGTTTGCCTTCGAAGTGGGCTGCTTACGTGGCCACGCAGTGTTATCTCTTGGGCTATTGCACAAATGTTCTTTGCTTGACAACTGTCAAGTACACTGTCCAACGAATCTTAAAGGTCAATAATCTAAAAAATGGGGTCAAGGTGTTTTAAAATTTGTTCACGGATTTTAATGTCTTCCATGTTTTGAGTAAAAGCGTCACGGATGTTAAAGTCGCAATAATATTTCCCACACTCACACTTGCATTTACATTGTCTTATAAGACTGTGAATTCTATCACCCTTTGCCGGTACGTTTGATGTGACTGTTTCCTGAGCCTAAGGAATTTAAATCTGGCAGCAGCTACGTTAATAGTATCGTCGTAATATTTCTTCAATGCTCGGAAAGGCTTCACAGAGCTAACTAGTTGTGACCTCGTGGTAGGGAATAACTTCACACAAATGCAGTGGCGACACCAACGGTAGATAGAAAAAAAGACCCGCTTCAGAGTACCTTGAATTTGGTAAGCGGCTAGGTGAGCTTGAAATTGTGGCAAATATTCTGAGCAGTCTTCCTTTTCATTATTTATTTATTTATTTTTATTTATGTATTTATTGTTCCATGGGACCAAATTAAGGAGAAGTCTCCATGGACATGGAACGAGTCAATACATAAAATTATAAGACGATAGTAGAAACAGATAAAATGAAATATAAGTAACATATTCAGGCGACAATTCGTAAGTTTAAATAAAGAAAATCAACAATGTAACACTGGAATTTGCTTAATTTTTCAGCTCTTCCAGGAGCTCCTCGACAGAATAGAAGGAGTGAGCCATGAGGAAACTCTTCAGTTTCGACTTAAAAGTGTTTGGGCTACTGATAATGTTTTTGAGTTCTTGTGGTAGCTTATTGAAAATGGATGCAGCAGAATACTGCACTCCTTTCTGCACAGGAGTCAAGGAAGTGCATTCCACATGCAGATTTGATTTCTGCCTAGTATTAACTGAGTGAAAGCTGCTAACTCTTGGGAATAAGCTAATATTGCTAACAACAAACGACACTAAAGAAAACATATACTGTGAGGGCAATGTTAGAATTCCCAGACTATTGAATAGGGGTCGACAAGAGGTTCTCGAACTTACACCACACATAGCCCGAACAGCCCGTTTTTGAGCCAAAGATACCCTTTTTGAATCAGAAGAATTACCCCAAAAATGATACCATATGACATGAGCGTATGAAAATATGCGAAGTAGACTACTTTTTGTGTTGAAGTGTCACTTATTTCAGATACTGTTCTAATGGTAAATAAAGCAGCATTTAGTTTCTGAACAAGATCCTGAACATGGGCGTTCCACAACAGCTTACTATCCGTCCGAACACCTAGGAACTTGAACTGTTCCGTATCGCTTATAATATGCCCATTCTGTCTGATCAAAATATCGGTTCATGTTGAATTGTGAATTAGAAACCGTAAAAACTGAGTCTTACTGTCATTTAGCATCAAATTATTTTCCACAAGCCACGAACTTATTTCATTAACTACATTATTTGATACTTTTTCAATATTACACGCAAGATTCTTCACTACCAAGCTGGTGTTATCAGCTAACAGAAATATTTTTGAATCACCTTTAATACTAGAAGGCATATCGTTTATATAAATAAGAAACAGCAGTGGCCCCAGCACCGACCCTTGGGGAACGCCCCACTTAACAGTGCCCCATTGGGACTGAACATCACTACCACACTCAATATTGCGGAGAATTACCTTCTGCTTATTGTTCTTAAAGTAAGAGGCGAACCAATTGTAAGCTACTTCCCTTACTCCATAATGGTCCAACTTTTACAGTAATATTTTGTGGTCAACACAGTCAAAAGCCTTAGTTAAATCAAAGAAAACACCTAGCGTTCGAAACCTTTTATTTAATCCGTCCAAAACCTCACAGAGAAAAGAGAATACAGCATTTTCAGTTGTTAAACCATTTCTAAAACCAAACTGTACATTTGACATCAAATTATGTGAATTTAAATGCTCTAGTAACCTTGTATATACAACCCTCTCGATAACTTTAGCAAACACCGATGGCATAGAAATAGGTCTATAATTGTCAACATTATCCCTGTCTCCCTTTTTATAAAGTGACTTCACTACCGAGTACTTTAATCGGTCCTGAAACCGACCGCTCCTAAAGGAAAAGTTACAGATATGGCTAAGTACTGGGCTAACATACATATAACAATAATTCAGTATTCTGCTAGATACCCCGTCATATCCATGAGAGTTCTTGGTCTTTAGTGATTTAATTATTAACTCAGTCTCCGTCTTGTCAGTATCATGGAGGAGCATTTCAGGTAACAGTCGCGGAACACTTTTCTCTACAAGCGCTGTATGATTCCCTGTTGGGACAAGGTTTCTATTTAGTTCACCTGCTATATTTAGAAAGTGATTATTGAATACTGTACATATATGCGACTTATCAGTAACACGGACATTCCCACTACACACTGATTCTATATCTCGACCTGTCTCTGCAGACCAGCCACTTCCTTTACGACGGTCGCCCATGTGAGGGAAATTATTTTGTACAGTACGTAACATCATTAAGATATTTGAATCACATGCCCATGTCCCGCTAAGGCTGTACTGTTTATCCTGATTTCAAAACGATAGTATCCCTTTGAGATGGACAGTTAGTAACTCAGGTGCTGGTTAAGTATCCGAAGAACCCCATTACCCATTAACCTCAGTTAGAGGTTCCCTATCTAACATCTTTGACGGGCAACAAAATATAATGTTGTGTATTTCATACAATTATTGACAGAAGTTAAGAGTCAAAAATACTCTCATAACCTACGTATTAAGAAGTATAATGTTATGTTCAGTGTTTAACACAGTAAGCTTTATTATTAGAATTAGAAACTGTGCATATTACTTGAGGTAGCGTGACTCATTGTGCACAAATACCGAGACTATATTCAACCCGTATTTGCGAATGAGTGATTGCTCACAACATTTACACACAATTTCAAAATTTTACGGAGCCTTTTCTCGATGATCCCACCTACAAAATGATGAAAGAAAAAGACTTTATTGATTACTATATTCTCGTTGTTCGTGCAGTGAACCATCAGCATCTGGAATGACGTTTCAGTTTATCACATCTTCAATATTAATTGAATAGCAACAGATTTTGAATCACATATGCCACTGAATGTACCTATAAAATTTGCATCACCTATACCATTGAATGTGCCTATGAAATTATGTCATCTTACGTCACATACTTGAGGACATATAACGTTATATATACGGAGACCTGCGAATAATTGTCATTTCTTAGACCAGAGAGAAAATTAGCCGGACTAGACTCTTCCAGTGTTCGATGATGAGAGCAGTAAACGACTTCCAACAAACTTTCAATACAACTTACTCACGTTTCTCACTCGAAAACCTATATAAAATTGTGTTATATGGGAAAGAACCTACCATTACACCAATACTTCAATGAATTTCAGCATATTTATATTTTCACGCAGTAATTAAGATGAGAAATATGTAATATGGTTTATAATAGCGCCCTGAACGAGGACACCCACACCTAGACTCGGCTGGATAATAGTATTTTAGTCAGGAACGCACAGCAGTGAATCACGAACATCAACGAGTGCTTCGTAGCGACAACAAAATCTCCGCTCGGGCTTCTGACATTATTCACACGAAGCAGTAACAGCATGAATTATGCAAATAGCAAGCCACCAGATCACGAGTGTCATTTCTGATACATGGTCCTAGTGTCTCCCAATTAAGATATTAACTGCATACGACATGCTAATGGATTGCAGTGTCGCCGTTTACCCTGTCTGCGGCCGGCGGAATTGTGGAATTTATGGGAAGCAGTGCTCCGTAGCCACTTGTTTCCAACACAGCTGGATGCAGCGGTTTTAACATGATTCATTTGACGGCTTGATAACACTAAATGACCGAAACCAATCAATTCTGCGCTATTACAGGCAATTCTTCTGATTCGTAGCTGAACACGCTACGAAATCTATCTGTAGGGTGGATCCAAACTAAAGCAATTAAAGCCACAGGTCCCCTAAGCTCATATTTCAAGAGGTCTATCGAGCATTTATTACCTTTGAATGAATTATAACTGTTTCTCTACCATTTGTGTTTTCATCATTCAATAACCATAGAACTGTTAGCTTCTGTCGAACATCAGAAAAAATTACGCGTTATGTAAATCTATTTTTCCTACATCGTCTAGATAGCGACGAAAACCGGCCCAATTTCGTTCAAAAATAGCAGTCCCATTGTCAATGCATTTCCCAAGAATCACATTTCCAACGCTTACTCCGAACGTATGGCTACAGCCTTAATTTCAGTTGTGCGTTTCTACAACAATTAACAGAGTTACGATTTCTGGAAGGCATTTATTCGTCATCTGAAATACGAAAAGATATGAGATTTCACGAAATTCACCACAATAATTTCTCTTCCATGTGATTTCAAAAACATTATGAGCTTAGAGTCATTTTTATTTTCTCCTCTTTGATGATCATCGTAAATGTCGTCAACGATTTAATATCAGGTGCTATATAAAGCATTCCAGCTTCTACCACTCATTTCGTTCTTCAGCTCTGTGTTCTCAAGTAGCTGCCTCAAATTTTCTGAAGTCTTCTACTCATTTTCGCCTCGGTCTGCTGCTGCCTCTTCCAATATAGCAATGAAGTTCCCTCGTCCGCCGTTTGACATGGTGACCCGCTGAGAGCTGTTGAGGAAGATACGAGCGTACGGAAGAGTTTCCCTGATACGAGTACGTTATTGGCTCGAACACTTATTATGCAATAGGGCTTAGAATGTTGTCCTAACGATGGACAGGGTGAGCGCCAATCTACCGCTGTTTACGGAGTGACAGGAGGAAGACACAAGATAATCATTCGGAAAATTTTGGAGAACCGCCATTTAAAGATTACTGCCAAATGATTCTACTACTGTCAACGTACATTTCGCTAAAGGACATCGACGGTAAGACAAGAGAAATCAGGGCTCGTGCGGAGACATATACACTCCTGGAAATTGAAATAAGAACACCGTGAATTCATTGTCCCAGGAAGAGGAAACTTTATTGACACATTCCTGGGGTCAGATACATCACATGATCACACTGACAGAACCACAGGCACATAGACACAGGCAACAGAGCATGCACGATGTCGGCACTAGTACAGTGTATATCCACCTTTCGCAGCAATGCAGGCTGCTATTCTCCCATGGAGACGATCGTAGAGATGCTGGATGTAGTCCTGTGGAACGGCTTGCCATGCCATTTCCACCTGGCGCCTCAGTTGGACCAGCGTTCGTGCTGGACGCGCAGACCGCGTGAGACGACGCTTCATCCAGTCCCAAACATGCTCAATGGGGGACAGATCCGGAGATCTTGCTGGCCAGAGTAGTTGACTTACACCTTCTAGAGCACGTTGGGTGGCACGGGATACATGCGGACGTGCATTGTCCTGTTGGAACAGCAAGTTCCCTTGCCGGTCTAGGAATGGTAGAACGATGGGTTCGATGACGGTTTGGATGTACCGTGCACTATTCAGTGTCCCCTCGACGATCACCAGTGGTGTACGGCCAGTGTAGGAGATCGCTCCCCACACCATGATGCCGGGTGTTGGCCCTGTGTGCCTCGGTCGTATGCAGTCCTGATTGTGGCGCTCACCTGCACGGCGCCAAACACGCATACGACCATCATTGGCACCAAGGCAGAAGCGACTCCCATCGCTGAAGACGACACGTCTCCATTCGTCCCTCCATTCAGGCCTGTCGCGACACCACTGGAGGCGGGCTGCACGATGTTGGGGCGTGAGCGGAAGACGGCCTAACGGTGTGCGGGACCGTAGCCCAGCTTCATGGAGACGGTTGCGAATGGTCCTCGCCGATACCCCAGGAGCAACAGTGTCCCTAATTTGCTGGGAAGTGGCGGTGCGGTCCCCTACGGCACTGCGTAGGATCCTACGGTCTTGGCGTGCATCCATGCGTCGCTGCGGTCCGGTCCCAGGTCGACGGGCACGTGCACCTTCCGCCGACCACTGGCGACAACATCGATGTACTGTGGAGACCTCACGCCCCACGTGTTGACCAATTCGGCGGTACGTCCACCCGGCCTCCCGCATGCCCACTATACGCCGTTGCTCAAAGTCCGTCAACTGCACATACGGTTCACGTCCACGCTGTCGCGGCATGCTACCAGTGTTAAAGACTGCGATGGAGCTCCGTATGCCACGGCAAACTGGCTGACACTGACGGCGGCGGTGCACAAATGCTGCGCAGCTAGCGCCATTCGACGGCCAACACCGCGGTTCCTGGTGTGTCCGCTGTGCCGTGCGTGTGATCATTGCTTGTACAGCCCTCTCGCAGTGTCCGGAGCAAGTATGGTGGGTCTGACACACGGGTGTCAATGTGTTCTTTTTTCCATTTCCAAGAGTGTAGATAGTTGGTTTTCTCTTGCTTTGTTAGCTGTTGGAACAGGAAGGTATATGAACTAGTAGAGGTAGAACGTACCGTCCGCAAAATAGCGTACGATAGCTTGTGGAGCATGTATCTAGATGTGATGTCGACTGGGATCGTCCGCTTTGCTGATATTCTCGTTGCCGCTGGAAAAGATTAATGCAGGTGCCCTGGTAGGAAGGATGCATGGGTCCTAGGGCAGCACACACACACACACACACACACACACGCTCTAGCAAGACTCGGACTAATTTAAAACTTACGACTGTTTCTTTTGCTCGTGCACGTTTACTTGGGCGCACGTCTCTCTCCCCCCGGTATCGCTGCCGCTCCACGGGGTGTGACTCGCGGGCAGCGTGATCAGTTTGCGCGCAGCGATGTTCCTGCTGCGGACCGACGTCCACGGTGATTCTGGTACCAACTGTCGCAAACTCTCCTTGTCCAGGTGTGGACTCACTAGCCTTGTTAGATGTCCAGTCCACCTTCATTTAATTTTTCATTACCGTCATACGTATATCTTTCGCTACAGTCTGTTTCCTAAGCCATTAGTTTGTATTCCGGCCTTCGTTAGTAATTCCCCAGGTGCGCTTCTCCGTCGCTCACGGCATAGTTGTTTTGAGTTGTCTGCAAAAACCTCACTGACATGGTTTACCACGTATACTCCAGGTCTTTTTAACCTTCTGTTTATTCGTTATGAGCATCCGTTCATTGTCTTCAGCTGCTGCAAAGTAAAAGCACTTCGAAGGGTTCTTTACCTTCGTTGCTAATTTATACTATTTCCTTTTCGATACGTTGCTTTTATTTTGTTCTTATTATTGTTGATTTTCAGGGTTAAATGGTTCACATGGCTCTGAGCACTATGAGACTAGTTAAACCTAACTAACCTAAGGACATCACAAACATCCATGCCCGAGACAGGATTCGAACCTGCGACCGTAGCGGTTTTGCGGTTCCAGACTGCAGCGCCTTTAACCGCACGGCCACTTTGGCCGGCCCTTTCAGGGTTACTTTCATATTTTGTCTGTCCATTTGTAAAGTAATTCCATAATATTTTGTTTGTTGTCTCATATCTTTGTCATCATAGTATTATATTGATTACAGCTTGACTGGTGTTGTCTACGTCATGTGTGGAGAAGTTACATGATTTTTCAAGCTAATATTTTTATTATTATAAACAAAACCTTAACTTCTTCAGAAGTTGAAAACTTCGTATTCCGTTAGTTTCATTTTGACCTCCGAGTATCGCGCGGCAGCTAATACAACGCTTCAATGTCTGTTTTTATCGTCAGGTAAATAATGTGATCAAAAAACTTCAAAACTGCTCTTATCCCACGGAGAGAGAAAAAATCACATTCCTAGGGGACCACATCACAATAAATTCCATCATGACCAGTTACGCATTACGCATGGTTTTCGGGAAAACAGATGGGATTTATTTTATAAATGTGAGCCAAGTATCTTTTCCTACGGAAACTTTAAAACAACGATGTAATTGGAAAAATGCGAGTTCATGGCGTGGACAGGATGCCGAAAAAATTATTGCTTCCTCCATATTTTCAATAAGTATCACCACAACCCATGCAAACTTCAACTGTAAAACAATAAAATTACCTAATGTTACATATGAAGTTCTTGTGTATTCATTGCATTGCATTCCTGGAAATTTATTTGTAATCCCAAATTTCCCTTTCTCCTTCCTTTTGATGCCTTTTGTGAAAGTGTGAATAACTACATACAATGAGGAATGTTTTAGTTTATGTGAATATAAGTTGTAGGGCAAAGTTATTTATGTGCCATTTTGTTAGTGCAGGTTGCATTCACACAGGGGCTAACTTGACTGCTTTATGACCCCCTCACCCTGATCTGAACCCATTATTTTGCAAATTGACTTGTGACCCCCTGGCAGTTTATTTATGACCCCTGGGGATAATCTATTCTTCTGACCTCTCCACCACCACTCCCCTTCTCCCTTCTCCTACCCACCCTCTGGGAAACCCCCAACTTCCCTCCTCCTTGTCAACATAAGCACATTTTCATATAACATTAATTGATTAATTAATTGTACTGATTAATTAATTACCCTATACCTCTTCTGGGACATCCACAACCATCCACCCCCCTTCCTCACTCCCCACCCAGAAAGAACTGGTGGGAAAATCGCTCAGTCTGTGCAGAGCTGTTGGTGAGGAAGGTACATGTATTACATGTCCAGCAACAAGAAGTCCTAATTATGGAATTACGCTGCTGCAGATTTGAGGTGTTGTTTTTTGGAAAATATTCTTTTGTGTGCTCACCTTGAGAGTCAGATATCAAGAGCGCCAGTAAAAAATTCCACCACTAGATGATGTTCCACCCACTAGTCCCTGCTCCCCCTCCTTCTCCCAGAAGAAATTGGCGGCAAAAATGGCTAAACTGGTACACTGGAAATATCCTATGGATGGAAATTCAACTACATTGCAGGGGGTACAATGAGATATTGTTTATTGATAAAATTTAGTTTACAGGGGATGGATATATATTTTATCTCGTGGGAAAAGCTCATAATTCAATGCCAATTTGGAAGATGCAGGTGTTGTAAAGTATATCGAAAGAAGTAATTAAATAAATCCCTGTTTCTTCGATCACACAGGAATATCGTCACTAAATCAATGTGAACAGAATAAACCATACGTAACTACACTGTCACAGATTGCTCTAAACACACCTAGCGAAAATTCTCCCAACCACGCCATTGACAGCCGGGGACGACCGCACAGTACCACGCATGCCACTGGTCAGGAATCACTGCAGCTGCAGATCTGTGCTAATTCTCCAAACACAACGCATCAGGCAGTGGCATCTCTTTGAAATTTAGTATCAGACTCTCTTCCTGCCTCTCTTTCTTTCTCTCCCTCTCTCTGTCTCAAATGGCTACTTTCTGTTTGTGTGAACCATTATAGGCAAACAGACAAAGGTGTGGTCCCACCCATCCACACTTCCATTCCACTTCCCTCACCCCTCGCCACTCATGCAGAACTGATGCTGGTAGCCAATAAATCTCTTTTTTCCTGCATTTCCACTGCTATGGAAACCTGCAGCAGATGGAACAAAGACATTTGAGAAAAAAGTAGATAACGTCTGTTGAGTGCCACATCAGTTTGTCCTTTGTCCTGAACAAAATAACAACCTGGGAACTCTCCAAACATTCTGAAAATGCAAAGCTGTAGATGGTTTGGAAATATGCCCTCACTCTATCAGATTGATTGACTAATTAATTAAATCGATGCCCTTTGTGTGCAGGCAGTTTTTCCTTGCATTGTATTGGTGGATACTAGGACTGGAATTTTTAGCGATAGATTCTAGGAGTTGATCGTGCAGCCAACAGGTTCCCAAACCCTTCTGGATTTTTCCCCTTGCCTCCTACTGGTGGATGCTGGCACAGCTACGTCGCTTGGCAAGTGGTCCATTACGTTGGAGGTAGCTGAAAGCTTCAGATGTTAGACCAGTTCCGCTATGTCATTAACCAATTTCCAGGAGACGGGGATGGGGTTTGACTGGGGTGTGTGTGTGTTCGCAATACCACCATAAGAAACAATAAATTGATCAATCAGGAATTTGATGCTACTAAAGGTTTTTAAAACACTATGTAATCCCTAAGGTAGTTATCTGAGATACACGAGGACAAGGAATGCGGAGGAAGAGTCTAACACACGACAGGATAGTAAAACAATGAATACAACTGCCACCTTTCTGCTGCAAGACAGAGTCCATTGGAATGTATTGAGAAGCAATAAGCGACACACACTTTAACCACGTTCCATTACATAGTAGTAGTCGTCACAGTTGGGTGTCACAGATCGCTGAAACACTCATAAACCCGCTCGCTCGTGCCCCAATGTCCACGCGCAGCGCCGCAGGGCATACAGTCGCCCAACGCTAGTTGTCGCCGTAGACGTGCCAGGTCAGCAGCCGGACTCTGCACGCCAGAGAGGACCGCCCGGCCATTGAATGTATCCACGACGGCCAAGAGTGGTAGGAATTCTTATGTTATCAATACATCCAGCGCCATGTATGGAAGTGAAACATGGACGATAAATAGTTTGGACAAGAAGAGAATAGAAGCTTTCGAAATGTGGTGCTACAGAAGAATGCTGAAGATTAGATGGGAAGATCACATAACTAATGAGGAAGTATTGAATAGGATTGGGGAGAAGAGAAGTTTGTGGCACAACTTGACCAGAAGAAGGGACCGGTTGGTAGGACACGTTCTGAGACATCGAGGGATCACCAATTTAGTATTGGAGGGCAGCGTGGAGGGTAAAAATCGTAGGGGGAGACCAAGAGATGAATACACTAAGCAGATTCAGAAGGATGTAGGTTGCAGTAGGTACTGGGAGATGAAGAAGCTTGCACAGGATAGAGTAGCATGGAGAGCTGCATCAAACCAGTCTCGGGACTGAAGACCACAACAACAACAACAACATCCAGCGCCAAAACTTGTCACTGATAGATAATGAATTTTCTCAAATATCCATGTAAAAATCAGACTCGAAAACTTGCAACACGCGCTATAGCCAATGCTACCCAACACATCTTGAGTATAGTTCGCTATTCACTTGTGCAGAGGGCGACCCTCTTGTACTCTGCCCGACCAGTTCGTGAGACTCGGTGACGGCTTGCGCCGTTAGCTGGAATGTCGATTCGTTCCAGGCACCCGCTACCTCTGCCACGCGCCGCACACACCACTGTAGTCCTAGGAAACAAGTAGCATATTTATAAGTGTAATTACAACTAAATATTACAATTGCTGCCCCAGTCTTGTGACATTCGACAGTGAGTGAAGTGTCACCTCCTCCTGACCACTGTGGCTCTAGAAATATCAATATCTATATCCTTTTTATGCTTAGATATAATTTTCCACATATAGTCTTTCATTCCCTTTACGGCTATAGATGCCCTGAAATAGCAATTTTCCTTCCTTTATGGCTGCATACAGTCATTTTCTTTGCACATGTTGGAAACTTTGATCACAGTAACCTTACGCTCTAATACATACACATATGCGATTTTAGTTTATGTGTGTATAACATCCGAAAAAATTATGACAGGTGCATACTCGCATCAGTTCTAGCAAATTATCTGACTTTTAAGTTTCCCAGCCTATCAATTTTGAGGTGTTTTCAATCAGCACTTGCAGAAGAAGCTGCGTCTCGCCAAGACTGTCTCAAACAAGTGTTGTAAAGCTGAGACGTCCGGTAGTATGCGGCAGTATGTGGCAACCAACAGCACGCACGAGAGGGTTGGAAAGACATCAGCGATGTTGGCTGGTGACTGTAATAAACACTGCAGTCGATAGTGCGACAAGGAACATGAAAGGATCCGCTTAGGGGAGCCGATGAGACGACACTGTGTGTATCCATTATCTTACAGCTGTATTGCGCGTCCTGTTTGTACAGTATAGCAGATCCAGTTGAACCCTTGCATTGCCTTCAGTCGGACATATTCCTGAAGCGTTGAGACCACAATTACCCTCATCAAATCTGTCCTACCCGTACGACTAGACATATGTAATTTTTTAATTGAATAGTAGTCTAATCACTTCCCACCAGTAAGAATGGTTTGTATGTTGTGCAAAATTCCGAAATATCTTTCTTACTTATGAAAAAAAGCGTACCTGTAGAAACATATGCAGCCAATAGTAAGTGAAAAAAATGGTGAAATTTATTTATGTTGTTATGTTTTTGAACTTCCACTGCTGTGAGCGTGAATCGTGAATCCTTCCTGGTCATGCCAACTAAATTTATGAATTTATTTGTAAAAGTATAGACAGTGGAAATTAAAATGTCCTGTCATGCCTCTCCGGCTCCAAGTCGGCCCGTTTGATGTCCTATGCCCCTTAAAATTACTATGGCTACTGAAAATAATAAAGTAGCAGTTTTAGTTGCAGAATGGGATGTTGATTATAACATCCGTCAGTTGAAATACATTCGTTAAAGGTTGACAATAATTCGCAAGATAATCAAATAAAATCTATTGAAGAGGAAGTTTGAGATGCGCCAGTTATAGCTTGAAGACTACGGTGGCTGCTGAAAATAACAGAGTGAAAGTTTCATCCGCAGGATGGGATGCTGCTTCTCACATTCCCTTAATTGAAACACATCCAGAACGGTGCATTTCGTAAATTCAGAAGATTGGTAAACAGTTAATCTTGTTATTATATGGAATTTGGCGTATCGAACAACATACTTTGGGAACTTCCTGGCAGATTAAAACTGTGTGCCGGACCGAGACTCGAACTCGGGACCTTTGCCTTTCGCGGGCAAGCGCTCTACCGACTGAGCTACCCAAACACGACTCACGCCCCGTCCTCACAGCTATAATTCCGCCAGTACCTCGTCACCTACCTTCCAAACTTTACAGAAGCTCTCCTGCGAACCAGTCAAGTGGGAGATTAGGAAAATGTTACGCTGGAATGTGGTAGAACTATGTCATTCATCTTATTCGAGTCCTTTGTTGTCTGTACTAAAATCAGATGGTAGGGTAAGGCTAGTCTTCTATGACAGATTAATAAATAAAATTATAGTACATATAAGAACGAGACCTGAGTTTCTTGAAGAGTTAGGTATTTGAGTATCCTTGATCTCGAAAGCAGTTACTGGCATGTAAAACTTGCGCAAGAATCTAGGAAGTACAATACGTTTATAATGCGGGTAGCTCTTACTTTTTCGAAAACATGCCGTTTGGACTAAATATGAGCTCAGAGCCATTTGAACCATTTTGTTACAGCGAATCTGAAGAATTCCAAGTTAAAGAAAAGCGAAATTAAATTTTTAGGACACGTCATTATGGTTCATGGCGTGGGTTCCTGTTGTCATGTCCTAGTTCATGAACCATGGGCAACGTATGAGTGGCCAAGTAACTGGTCCCGACAGTCGGGATACCAGCTACTTTGGAATAAGGCTGGGCATCTCGGACATATTCTGAGTCGTGGTCACCTTTTTGCTCATACGGCAAAGACTACCAAATTCACCGGTTAGTCCCTCAACCGTTAGGGGTAAAACTCAATGGGACTCGGGGCAAGTAAGGCTAGCAACCTGCTTCCCTGGTACTTTAAATATGATGCTGGCAACAATCAGAGCAAAATGCCTCGGACCTTTGGAGGCGACGGAGTCCCACCTCTAACTGACAAACCAAGGACTCCTAAGATACAACTTGGCAAACAAATGGTAATGAGATGGGGAGCTATTCATATCAATGGGGGCCACTCTGGGAAGAAGGTAGAGCTGGCAGAGGCTGCAAGTAAGATGGGGCTGGACGTTTTAGCTGTTAGTGACATTCGGGTAAGGGGTGAGAAAGAAGAGGAAGTGGGAGAATACAAGGTCTACCTATCAGGAGTCAAAGCAGGAATAGCACAATGGGGTGTAGGGCCTTACATCAGGAAAGAAATGGAACCCAGCGTAGTTCCAATAAGGTATGTAAACGAACGACTGATGTGGATAGATTTGACAGTGTCTAGTAAGACAATTAGGATTGTATCAGTATATTCGCATTGTGAAGGGACAGATCAAGATAAGATGGATAGTTTTTATGATGCACTCAGTGATGTAGTTGTTAGAGTAAAGGACAAGGACAGTGTTCTGCTCAGGGGTGATTTTAATGGCAGGATTGGAAATCGAAGGGTATGCAAAGGTTATGGGTAAATTTGGAGAGGATATGAGGCCAACAGGAATGGGAAACAACTCTTGGTTTTCTGTGCCAGTATGGGCTTAGTAATCATAAACTTCTTTTTTAAGCATAAGAACATTCACTGGTATACCTAGGAAGGCAGGGAAACCAGATCTGTCATTGACTATATAATAACTGATCGGGAATTCAGGAAGGCTGTGAGGGACACACGTGTATTCAGGGGTTTCTTTGACGACACTGATCATTATTTAATCTGCAGTGAAATTGGTATTGTGAGGCCGAAAGTGCAGGAGGTCAGGTCCATATGTTGGAGGATAAGAGTGGAGAAACTTCAGGATAAGGAAATCAGGCACAAGTACATGACAGTGATCTCAGAAAGGTACCAGTTAGTTGAATGTAGTCAATTACAGTCATTGGAAAAGGAATGGACAAGGCACAGGGACACAGTACTAGAAGTGACTAAAGAATGTCTTGGAACAGTAGTGTGTAAAGGTAGCATGAAGCAAACAGCTTGTTGGAATGACACAGTCAAGGCAACCTGTAAAAGGAAAAAGAAGGCGTATCAAAAATAGCTAAATACTAGAACTCAGGTAGACAGAGAAAGTTATGTTGAAGAAAGAAACAAAGCCAAACAGATAGTTGCAGCATCCAAGAAGAAATCGTGGGAAGACTTTGGAAATAGGTTGGAGACTTTGGGTCAAGCAGCTGGAAAACCATTCTGGAGTGTAATTAGCTGTCTTCGAAAGGGAGGTAAGAAGGAAATGAGAAGTATTTTGGACAGGTCAGGAAAACTGCTGGTGAATCCTGTGGATTCCTTGGGCAGATGGAGGGAATATTTTGAAGAGTTGCTCATTGTGGGTGAAAATACGATCATTAATGTTTCAGATTTCGATGTACAATGGGATAGGAATGATGATGGAAATAGGATTACATTTGAGGAAGTGGAGAAAATGGTCAATAGATTGCAGTGCAATAAAGCTGCTGGGGAGGATGAAATTAAGCCAGAACTCATCAAATACAGTGGAAAGCGGAAATGGGTACATAGCATTATTGAAATGGTCTGGGAGTCGGGACAGGTTTCATCAGACTGGACAAAAGCAGTAATCACACCAATCTTTAAACATGGAAACAGAAAAGATTGTAACAACTGCAGAGGTATCTCCTTAATTAGCGTTGTGGGTAAAATCTTCTCAGGTAATGTTGAAAGGAAAGTGTGAGTATTAGTTGAGGACCAATTGGATGAAAATCAGTTTGGGTTTAGGCCACTTAGATGTTGTTAGGACTATATCTTTAGCTTACGGCAAATAATGGAGAAGTGTTACAAGTGGAACAGGGTATTGTATCTATGCTTTTTAGATCTAGAAAAGGCATATGACCAGGTTCCTAGGAGGAAGTTATTGTCTGTTCTACGTGAGTATGGAATAGGAGGCAAACTTTTGCAAGCAATTAAAGATCTTTACATGGATAGTCAGGCAGCAGTTAGAGTTGACGGTAAATTGAGTTCATGGTTCAGAGTAGTTTCAGGGATGAGACAAGGCTGCAACCTGTCTTCACTGTTGTTCATATTATTTGTGGATCATTTGTTGAAAACAATACACTGGCTGGGTGAGATTAAGATATGTGAACACAAAATAAGCAGGCTTGCATATGCGGATGACTTAGTTGTGATGGCAGATTCGATTGAAAGTTTGCAAAGTAATATTTCGGAGCTATATCAGAAATGTAAGGACTATGGTATGAAGATTAGCATCTCCAATGTCAGTGGGAAAGAGAGATAAACGGATTGAGTACCAAATAGGAGGAACCAAGTTGGAACAGGTGGACGGTTTCAAGTACTTAGGATGCATATTCTCACAGGATGGCAACATAGTAAAAGAACTGGAAGCGAGGTGTAGCAAAGCTAATGCAGTGAGCGCTCAGCTACGATCTACTCTCTTCTGCAAGAAGGAAGTCAGTACCAAGTTATCTGTGCACCGTTCAATTTTTCGACCAACTTTGTTGTGTGGGAGCGAAAGCTGGGTGGATTCAGGTTACCTTATCAATAAGGTTGAGGTTTTCGATGTGAAAGTAGCTAGGATGATTGCAGGTACTAGTAGATGGGAACAATGGCAGGAGGGTGTCCACAGTGAGGAAATCAAAGAAAAACTGGGAATGAACTCTATAGATGTAGCAGTCAGGGCGAACAGGCTTAGATGGTGGGGTCATGTTACACGCATGGGAGAAGCAAGATTACCCAAGAGGCTCATGGGTTCAGCAGTAGAGGGTAGGAGGAGTCGGGGCAGACCAAGGAGAAGGTACCTGGATTCGGTTAAGAATGATTTTGAAGTAATAGGCTTATCATCAGAAGAGGCTCCAATGTTAGCACTGAATAGGGAATCATGGAGGAATTTTATAAGGGGGACTATGCTCCAGACTGAACGCTGAAAGGCATAATCAGTCTTAAATGATGATGATAATGATGACATCATCACCCCTGAAGGAATTAAACCTGTCCCGAAAAAATTGTTTGCAACAAAGAACTTTCCAACCCATGTTACAAAAAAACAACTGAAAGGATTTGTCGGTCTCACATCATTCTTCAGACTTTTTGTTTCCAATCAAATACTGAACAATCCCGCTCTTCACAACCTTTTGAAACAGAACTCACATTGGAATTGGACACCAGAATGGCAGGATGGATTCCAGAAAATTAAAGACAGTCTGATTAACAGAACATTCTCCATCATCCTCAGATGGATAAGGAATTTTCGTTACATCTGACACTTCGTTTGTGGGTATCGGCGCTTGTCTCATTCAATTAGTAGATGGACTCGAGAAAATCCAAGTGGTTAGGTATGCGTGTCAAGTAATATCTAAATGTTAAAAGTCTTATTCAGTTACGGAGTTGGAGGCACTCGCCGTTGTATGGGCTTTTAGACGATTGAACTCTTATATCTATGGAAGAAAAATTAAAGTATATTCAGACCATCATACCTTATCATTTGTCCTCACATGCAAGTTGCAACATCCCTGACTTATTCGATGGTTCTTATTCCTATAGGAATACTATTTTGACATTGTATCTAAAAAAGGTAAAAGTAATATTACAGCAGACACACTTCATCGTTCACCTGAGGGCTTACCAGAAAGTAGTGAATTGTTGGAACAAATGTCTAATTACAAAATTTTCTTAATGAAAGATCCAATTCATAGAAAGTATTTTCTTCAAAATGCAGATCCAAAATGGAGGAAGGTTAAACAAATTCTTCACGAAAATCCAGTCCACAAGTTATCAAAGTTTTATAAAGTTCATATGCATGTGCTGTTTCTTAGATGTGGGAGTAATATGAAGGATAGTGTGTGTGCATCCCTCGAAATTTCATTGAACATCGTCTCTGGTACACCCACATTTCGTGGGGCCACTGCGGACCAAGAAATGCAACAGAGAAATTTCGACTTACAGTTATGTTCCGAATCTACATCAGAGAATCCATCAATTATTGAGAAACTGTGTCATATGTCAAACGGAAAATTCCTTAAACATTTCCACTTCAATCCCATTAAATCCAATAACTGCTGAAAGACCAAACCAGCTTATTAGTATCAATTTGGCAGGTCCACTACCCACCGTTAGGGGAGGCGCTAAACACTCAGTAGCAATTCTGGGCAAATTTTTTAAGAACATAAGACTGTACGCAGTGAAATCTTCCTGTGAAAATCCAATAATTCGTCGCATTGTAGATTATCATTTCCCACAATTCGGTGTTCCCGAATCAGTCCTGTTCGGTAATGCTTCAAATATCACACCATACCAGTAGCGTACATTCCTTGTTCACTATGGGATCAAACAAATTTTGATATCCCTATTCTGGCCACAATCGAATCAGACAGGAAGAATATTCAAAGAAATTAATAGATTTATATTTACGTACATTCCGAATAATCAGTCTAAGTGGATAGACTTCGTAACAACTTTTGAACAGATCGTAAACTACCTTCCCCCTCTATCGATCGGATTCACGTCTCATTAGTTAATGTCAAGATCAAAAGAAAGAATTAGTGGATAAACCCTCTTCCAAAGTTACAAGACAACGAATCGTAGACGAAAAAAATCAGGCAAGCTTTAATATCACTGACATCGTATGCTAACCTCCGAAAGCAGGCATTTGATAAGAAAGTAAACAGAGTTATCGATTTCAAATAAGGAGAAAAGGTATTAGTCAGGACTCGTTTAAACCATCCCCGTTCTTAACAAGAATCGTAGGTGGCAACACGTTTATGAAGGTTCTTTTATGATAGTGAGGAAACTCCACATAGGTAGCTATTTGTTATCTGACTCTGCCACGAATTAAATCAAAGGATTGTTCCACCATCAAGATTTAAGAAAATTTTATACCACCAGGTATTAAGTTAATTTAAGCTGTAACAAAATTGTAAGGTATTGATCAGGATTAACCAATGAGTGACAATAACTGAACTGACCCAACTATAGGCGTTAACGAGTGCTAAAAGAAAACCTTATGTATTAAAATAACATGTCTGGAAAATAAAATACAGAATAGGAAGTAGACAAGTATCTATTTAAAAAAAAAACTTTATGCAAGCAGGAAACATGTCCCAGAGGCGATTTACAATTTTATTTATAAGTTAGTATGTAAGCCAAACGCTCATTTCCAAAAACCTGCATGAGAGAAAATACTTAACGTCTAGACAAAGAAGGAAAGTAGTGTGAAAAGATTCGATTCCATGAGATTATTCCCTAATCTAGAAAACGAAATCAATAAGACACCACCCGTCAGCGGATAGCAGTCACTAGATTTAACTTGTAAGTTCCATGACAGTACTGTGCCAGCGATAGAATAACAACTCTTTTGAAATAAACCGACACCTAGGATTAAATATGAATGCAGCGCAATCATTTAAAGAAAAAAAGACCTGACGCTAACCAAAAGTAAAAAGAGTGATAGAATAAAAAGGAAGCTAATTATATAATACAAAAAAGATGAGTCCAGGCTATAAACAAGCCTAGGAAAGGAATGCATGTACAACATTGTTTATTATGGCAACATCACGATACTATATAGCATCAGCGATTACTGCAAACTCGCAAGCTAGCAGAAAATAGAATAAGAATCTTGCCCAAGCTTCACAGATCGCCACATCAGCAAACAACAATGCTCTAGTGAGAGGATTGCATAAATATACAAGTGACAATTAGTACCCAAATGCGTAATCCATAAAATTGACAGTCTAAGAAATGAACACGGAGCAGTAAGCAAGCTCCAGCAAGGTGCAGATCAAATATACATACTTGAGGTGATAAATTTATTTTAAGTGTGCACTATTATACTAATCGTTTACACTGAGATTATGTGAATAATGAATCCCTGCCTAAGTGCAAATCCTTTGTGATCCTTGATCCTACCCACTCCCAAGTATCAACCCATAAAAATGCAAGTGTGCTTGGCAAGTGAGGCACTACTTATGAAAATGAGTAGGTTCGCGAGGCGTAAATTGCTTTCACAATGTGTAATGTAAATTAATCTTCGACCCCATTTGAGGAGCAGTATAAATTTCGTCGACGATCCATGAGTAGGCCCGCTTTAGCCACTACTCTTTTTCGAATGTTTGTATGTCTACACGAAAGCAAGAGGCGGATCTATTGTTTCAAAGTCTGTCCTCGAATTATTTTTAAAAGGCAAGCACACACAAAAGAAACTTCGAAATAAACGAGGCACTACTCACAAGTCACTAAGTAAGATGAGCATTAAAAATATATTGGATCTTCAAATTGAATAAACAAGTGTAATAAAGATAAATATGAAAGAAATTAATTTGTAAGGGAGATGGGAATGAATTTAGTCACGGAAAAAGGACTTTTGAATCCTTACATGTTGCCGTAGGCGCATATGGTAGAAAGAGGAACTAAGAAACAGTTGTTCTTCTTCAAAGTGACCAATTAAATTAACCGTAGATTTTAAGTGAACTCTTGTAAATATTAGTACATAAGTCAACTTGTAAACACAGAGTAATGTTATGAATTTAGAAATTCACCGAATACAATGTTCACGCAGATGCTCACCACAGTGCAAGTGAAATTGTAAAGTTCGACTATTTTCAGTGGCAGTATTCAACTGCACAGTACGTGTGAAATGTTAATCAATGATTCGTTCCACACATGCAGTAATAAAACATGAAGTGTGATTTTTTTCTTGTAACATTTGTAAATATATATACCTACAGCATTAATTTTTAGAATCATCCAGAAAGACTGAAACAATGCAAAGACTGAAAGAAACACAGAACAGTTTCACACTAAACAACTGTCACTATTGCAAATTGTAACATCAATTCATTTATTATAGAATGAATATGAAATGAAACCTTCTTTTTAATAAACTGTATATTTTCCAATGGCCATGAGGGTTAAAGTAATGCCTTTGCTATTCCTTCCGTCCTCGTTGGAGGCAGTGTAATATTTGTAATTTTCGCCTCACAAATATTAGTATACGCTCAATAGTAAACGCCTGGTGGCCTGAAGTTATCACACAATTGCAATGAAAAAGAAATGAACCATCGTATAGCAGCGACAGAATCTATTATTCTTTCTCCTTGCTGTTCCTGTGTAAATCTCTATGTAAGCATATCGATTAATGATATAAAAAGAATTCTCTTGTGTCAAGACAAGTGAGGCCTTGAGAGCTTCACATTTTACTGTTTCTATTCCATGGAAGGTGGATATGCGGACTTGCTGCATTACGAAATGTGTGTTTTATAATTTGTGGAAAATATTCTGTAAATATGCTAATAGTCTTCTCAATCAGAGAACATATCTGTTTATGTAATTAATTACGAGCAGGCGCCATCAAGAGGACATTAATGTCACGTATTGACTATTGTGTGCTGAGCTTTTGTTAATATGCACCAGTTATTGTTACTGTAATACAAAAAGTTATGTAGTATTAAAAACCGTGTATTATATATGAAGTGTGCTTATTTAGACAAATTATCCATAAGTATCTCCATCTCCTCATTACTTGAATGTTAATCATGTTGTATCAGTTTATCTCCAGGTCTAACGATCACGCTGATGGACCGACACAGCATTGAGGCAGGAGAAACGTTGTCTTTTTCCTAGCAAATTTGAATCAGTCCTTTTTAATTGTGTAGTGTTGTTTTTCTTTTAAAGTCAGTAAATCTTTTGGTCCCTTAGTGTCGATCCGTGTATGACTGCATCGTGGTCATGAAAACGCGCGGAAATGATAATGTTGCTTCCTACCAATCTCAAAACCTTAATCTGCTGCTCTATGTCCAAAGATAATCACGTATATACAAAATATTTATTAAGTGAAATAAACATTACAGTGAGTTCTTATGGTAAGACAATACAATCAATCTTTGATTCTGTTGCCAAGTTATACACAAATTTCAATATATCTTCTACACTATATTTTTTATAACACTAGGACCAGCTGTTAATTTATCTCCATTAAAGTTTGCTTATAATCTACAGATGGATTTGGAGATGCCTACAGATCTTAATTGGAAACTTGTGCCTTCTCTATGGTCGTTATAGTTTAATTTTCTTTTGCTTATTTTTATTTTTCTAACATTACCCTGCTTTCTTTTTTAACAGCACCGAGAAATTCTTTTATCTGTGTTTAACCTCTTCACCATATTTCCTCAAAAAATCTTGTATTTATGATTCACTTAGCATAAAGTCATGTCGAGAAATACCACATTGTTTAACTTGTGGTGTATCTCCAAAATCTTCTTGATGATGACGATGAGTGTAAGGAACAATTTGAATTTCAGCTTCTCTGTTTTCTTCAATAGCTTTCTGGACATATCATCAAATCCCTCAATTCCTTCTTTAACTTTCGTGATTGCATCAATAACTAGTCTCTTTTGCATATACACTCCTGGAAATTGAAATAAGAACACCGTGAATTCATTGTCCCAGGAGGGGGAAACTTTATTGACACATTCCTGGGGTCAGATACATCACATGATCACACTGACAGAACCACAGGCACATAGACACAGGCAACAGAGCATGCACAATGTCGGCACTAGTACAGTGTATATCCACCTTTCGCAGCAATGCAGGCTGCTATTCTCCAATGGAGACGATCGTAGAGATGCTGGATTTAGTCCTGTGGAACGGCTTGCCATGCCATTTCCACCTGGCGCCTCAGTTGGACCAGCGTTCGTGCTGGACGTGCAGACCGCGTGAGACGACGCTTCATCCAGTCCCAAACATGCTCAATGGGGGACAGATCCGGAGATCTTGCTGGCCAGGGTAGTTGACTTACACCTTCTAGAGCACGTTGGGTGGCACGGGATACATGCGGACGTGCATTGTCCTGTTGGAACAGCAAGTTCCCTTTCCGGTCTAGGAATGGTAGAACGATGGGTTCGATGACGGTTTGGATGTACCGTGCACTATTCAGTGTCCCCTCGACGATCACCAGTGGTGTACGGCCAGTGTAGGAGATCGCTCCCCACACCAGGATGCCGGTTGTTGGCCCTGTGTGCCTCGGTCGTATGCAGTCCTGATTGTGGCGCTCACCTGCACGGCGCCAAACACGCATACGACCATCATTGGCACCAAGGCAGAAGCGACTCTCATCGCTGAAGACGACACGTCTCCATTCGTCCCTCCATTCACGCCTGTCGCGACACCACTGGAGGCGGGCTGCACGATGTTGGGGCGTGAGCGGAAGACGGCCTAACGGTGTGCGGGACCGTAGCCCAGCTTCATGGAGACGGTTGCGAATGGTCCTCGCCGATACCCCAGGAGCAACAGTGTCCCTAATTTGCTGGGAAGTGGCGGTGCGGTCCCCTACGGCACTGCGTAGAATCCTACGGTCTTGGCGTGCATCCGTGCGTCGCTGCGGTCCGGTCCCAGGTCGACGGGCACGTGCACCTTCCGCCGACCACTGGCGACAACATCGATGTACTGTGGAGACCTCACGCCCCACGTGTTGAGCAATTCGGCGGTACGTCCACCCGGCCTCCCGCATGCCCACTATACGCCCTCGCTCAAAGTCCGTCAACTGCACATACGGTTCACGTCCACGCTGTCGCGGCATGATACCAGTGTTAAAGACTGCGATGGAGCTCCGTATGCCACGGCAAACTGGCTGACACTGACGGCGGCGGTGTACAAATGCTGCGCAGCTAGCGCCATTCGACGGCCAACACCGCGGTTCCTGGTGTGTCCGCTGTGCCGTGCGTGTGATCATTGCTTGTACAGCCCTCTCGCAGTGTCCGGAGCAAGTATGGTGGGTCTGACACACGGGTGTCAATGTGTTCTTTTTTCCATTTCCAGGAGTGTATTTCGTTTTCAGTTCTTGCCTGTTTTTCCCAAACATGAATTCTTATTTCGATTCTTCAGCTATTTTTCTGTTTCACTTAGCTCTCTTAACAATGTCTGGATGGTATTTCGAAAACATTTACTAAATATAACAAATATTAATAAAATTCATTTTTTATGTATGTATTCATAAAAATTAATAAGATAATCGATTCCGCTTTTACACTTTTAAAAAATATAAGCAACTAATATCTGGTCCTAAAGTAACTTCATCACTACACAAATAACAATTTCTATAATATTGACCATACTTAGATTCGCCCGCATCTCGTGGTCGTGCGGTAGCGTTCCCGCTTCCCACGCCCGGGTTCCCGGGTTCGATTCCCGGCGGGGTCAGGGATTTTCTCTGCCTCGTGATGGCTGGGTGTTGTGTGCTGTCCTTAGGTTAGTTAGGTTTAAGTAGTTCTAAGTTCTAGGGGACTGATGATCATAGATGTTAAGTCCCATAGTGCTCAGAGCCATTTGAGCCATACTTAGATTCAACTATTTCTAAGTTTTCATATTTTTAAATAATCAAGAGTTTCTTTAAATTAATTTATGTGTACTAGTAAAATATCAGCATCAGGGTCTAATAGACATGGAATATCATCTTTTAAAGAACCTATTTAGTAACAAAATCTCTTATATGATTTTAGGTTTCCTATTCATATCTACTGTAAAATAATCCAAATTGCTCATTTCTTTACAATCACGAAATTTTAAATCACCACCAAGGAACTCAGTGTAGATATGATTTAAATTTGTATCATGTTACCAAAAATGTTTAAAAAGTTTTTATTGTCCTTTGCCAATTATTTTGGTATTTTTCTGTATGTCTTAGCTATTCCTTTATGTGTTCATCTAGTAAAATGTTCTCTAACTACAGTACGATTTTCAATAATGAAATCATGGAATACTGCAAGTGAATTATCTTGGTATTGATCTTGTAGTATAAATTCACCACTGTTTTTCATAAATTATTTTTCCTTCAACGTTTTTTTTTTACACATTTGTATAAATTCTTGAAATTTCAGTTTATGTAAGCTTTTTGAATAAATATACAAGTGATTTATCTTATTCAATTTTAACCATCCTGGAGCTACCATGTAACTGCCAGTTATTAATGTTGGACTATTATAGCACAGTGAATATAGTTCGGTAATTGCTTACTGTATTTTTTGTTTTATTTCTTCTCAGGATTTCTTATTCTTAGTTCCAGTCTGTCTTCATTAAGCAAAAAACTTCATCTAATTTAAAACTTTATTGAATTAAATGTGTCTTCCATTTTAATTGAGAGGTAAGTTCATTCAGAAACTAAATTTATTGCTTTGTTCAAGCATAATGAAGAGTTTAGTGGACCAATAATTCATGAATCTCATTATTCTGTATATATTCCAATTTTTGTTACTGTCCTAGCATAACCTGTGACCAACACAATGTTTGGCAATAATGTAGCAAGAAGATTGGTAGTAGATGTTGGATCAAGTGCATCTATCAGGAGAGTGGCCAAAGACAGACTCGCATGCAACATACCACCAATGCTCTCTCAGTGTCAAGTATTTAGATCGCCACCATGGTATGGAGGGCTCATGCTCAGTCTTAGTTACTAACGCAGTGCTGACAGTCACTAGCTCAGATTCTGGTAGACTAACTCACTGTCACTCACATGCAAGCTGGTGTATGTCAGTTTATATCACTGGCTAAGAGAGTGTATACTGACCAGAGTAGTGTTTATAGCAGGACTTGTACTTCAGCAGCAGTGAGACTCACGTGGACTACTATGGAAGAGCTTGTACCACAGCACATGAACTCTCTTAAAAGATATGTAGCTTCCCTTTCATGTAAATAAAGATCCCTGTTAAAACATGTGTGCAGTTGTGCTGTACAAAGAGGATACTGGCTCCCAGACAACGTCCTCTCCCTTGATTCCTATGGTACAAGGCTCAACAGTGTCGATGAGGACACTACAAATACTATACAGGAAATAGAAATAACTGTAACTGGAAAAATGATAATTTGATTTACTTCCCAAATAATCAGTTGATTGATTCTTCTTTATATGCCTTCAGAATATTTATATGAAAAATGGATGGAATGAAACACTGCCTCCAGAATTGTGGAATTTGGACCCAACAAATAATCATCTGAAAGCATGTGATGCATTTCTTCATAAGCTAATTACACATTTGGAAGGCGATGTAGATATATTTCTATTTAATCTATGTGATTACTGTGCACTGCAGAAAGAATATTGCTACTGCTCAGAGAACTACTATGAATTTACGAGCAACATTCAATGTGTAAGTTGGCTGCTTAGGTTTTTATGTTGGTGACGCCACGTAGCACTCTGTATGAAAATCCTTGACTGTGCTGTGTGCAGTCAGTGGCTGGTTTGGATTGTTGGAATATTTTCTATTGTAGTGTTGGGCAGTTGGATGTGAAGAGCGCGCAGCGTTTTGCAGTTGGAGGTGAGCCGTCAGCAGTGGTGGATGTGGGGACAGAGATGGCAGAATTTTGACAGAATTTTGAGAGTGGACGATCTCGACGTGTGTCCATCAGAAACAGTAAATTTGTAACGCTGGATGTCATATATACACTCCTGGAAATTGAAATAAGAACACCGTGAATTCATTGTCCCAGGAAGGGGAAACTTTATTGACACATTCCTGGGGTCAGATACATCACATGATCACACTGACAGAACCACAGGCACATAGACACAGGCAACAGAGCATGCACAATGTCGGCACTAGTACAGTGTATATCCACCTTTCGCAGCAATGCAGGCTGCTATTCTCCCATGGAGACGATAGTAGAGATGCTGGATGTAGTCCTGTGGAACGGCTTGCCATGCCATTTCCACCTGGCGCCTCAGTTGGACCAGCGTTCGTGCTGGACGTGCAGACCGCGTGAGACGACGCTTCATCCAGTCCCAAACATGCTCAATGGGGGACAGATCCGGAGATCTTGCTGGCCAGGGTAGTTGACTTACACCTTCTAGAGCACGTTGGGTGGCACGGGATACATGCGGACGTGCATTGTCCTGTTGGAACAGCAAGTTTCCTTTCCGGTCTAGGAATGGTAGAACGATGGGTTCGATGACGGTTTGGATGTACCGTGCACTATTCAGTGTCCCCTCGACGATCACCAGTGGTGTACGGCCAGTGTAGGAGATCGCTCCCCACACCAGGATGCCGGTTGTTGGCCCTGTGTGCCTCGGTCGTATGCAGTCCTGATTGTGGCGCTCACCTGCACGGCGCCAAACACGCATACGACCATCATTGGCACCAAGGCAGAAGCGACTCTCATCGCTGAAGACGACACGTCTCCATTCGTCCCTCCATTCACGCCTGTCGCGACACCACTGGAGGCGGGCTGCACGATGTTGGGGCGTGAGCGGAAGACGGCCTAACGGTGTGCGGGACCGTAGCCCAGCTTCATGGAGACGGTTGCGAATGGTCCTCGCCGATACCCCAGGAGCAACAGTGTCCCTAATTTGCTGGGAAGTGGCGGTGCGGTCCCCTACGGCACTGCGTAGAATCCTACGGTCTTGGCGTGCATCCGTGCGTCGCTGCGGTCCGGTCCCAGGTCGACGGGCACGTGCACCTTCCGCCGACCACTGGCGACAACATCGATGTACTGTGGAGACCTCACGCCCCACGTGTTGAGCAATTCGGCGGTACGTCCACCCGGCCTCCCGCATGCCCACTATACGCCCTCGCTCAAAGTCCGTCAACTGCACATACGGTTCACGTCCACGCTGTCGCGGCATGATACCAGTGTTAAAGACTGCGATGGAGCTCCGTATGCCACGGCAAACTGGCTGACACTGACGGCGGCGGTGTACAAATGCTGCGCAGCTAGCGCCATTCGACGGCCAACACCGCGGTTCCTGGTGTGTCCGCTGTGCCGTGCGTGTGATCATTGCTTGTACAGCCCTCTCGCAGTGTCCGGAGCAAGTATGGTGGGTCTGACACACGGGTGTCAATGTGTTCTTTTTTCCATTTCCAGGAGTGTATTTCATTTTCAGTTCTTGCCTGTTTTTCCCAAACATGAATTCTTATTTCGATTCTTCAGCTATTTTTCTGTTTCACTTAGCTCTCTTAACAATGTCTGGATGGTATTTCGAAAACATTTACTAAATATAACAAATATTAATAAAATTCATTCTTTATGTATGTATTCATAAAAATTAATAAGATAATCGATTCCGCTTTTACACTTTTAAAAAATATAAGCAACTAATATCTGGTCCTAAAGTAACTTCATCACTACACAAATAACAATTTCTATAATATTGACCATACTTAGATTCGCCCGCATCTCGTGGTCGTGCGGTAGCGTTCCCGCTTCCCACGCCCGGGTTCCCGGGTTCGATTCCCGGCGGGGTCAGGGATTTTCTCTGCCTCGTGATGGCTGGGTGTTGTGTGCTGTCCTTAGGTTAGTTAGGTTTAAGTAGTTCTAAGTTCTAGGGGACTGATGACCATAGATGTTAAGTCCCATAGTGCTCAGAGCCATTTGAGCCATACTTAGATTCAACTATTTCTAAGTTTTCATATTTTTAAATAATCAAGAGTTTCTTTAAATTAATTTATGTGTACTAGTAAAATATCAGCATCAGGGTCTAATAGACATGGAATATCATCTTTTAAAGAACCTATTTAGTAACAAAATCTCTTATATGATTTTAGGTTTCCTATTCATATCTACTGTAAAATAATCCAAACTGCTCATTTCTTTACAATCACGAAATTTTAAATCACCACCAAGAAACTCAGTGTAGATATGATTTAAATTTGTATCATGTTACCAAAAATGTTTAAAAAGTTTTTATTGTCCTTTGCCAATTATTTTGGTATTTTTCAGTATGCCTTAGCTATTCCTTTATGTGTTCATCTAGTAAAATGTTCTCTAACTACAGTACGATTTTCAATAATGAAATCATGGAATACTGCAAGTGAATTATCTTGGTATTGACCTTGTAGTATAAATTCACCACTGTTTTTCATAAATTATTTTTTCTTCAACGTTTTTTTTTACACATTTGTATAAATTCTTGAAATTTCAGTTTATGTAAGCTTTTTGAATAAATATACAAGTGATTTATCTTATTCAATTTTAACCATCCTGGAGCTACCATGTAACTGCCAGTTATTAATGTTGGACTATTATAGCACAGTGAATATAGTTCGGTAATTGCTTACTGTATTTTTTGTTTTATTTCTTCTCAGGATTTCTTATTCTTAGTTCCAGTCTGTCTTCATTAAGCAAAAAACTTCATCTAATTTAAAACTTTATTGAATTAAATGTGTCTTCCATTTTAATTGAGAGGTAAGTTCATTCAGAAACTAAATTTATTGCTTTGTACAAGCATAATGAAGAACTTAGTGGACCAATAATTCATGAATCTCATTATTCTGTATATATTCCAATTTTTGTTACTGTCCTAGCATAACCTGTGACCAACACAATGTTTGGCAATAATGTAGCAAGAAGATTGGTAGTAGATGTTGGATCAAGTGCATCTATCAGGAGAGTGGCCAAAGACAGACTCGCATGCAACACACCACCAATGCTCTTTCAGTGTCAAGTATTTAGATCGCCACCATGGTATGGAGGGCTCATGCTCAGTCTTAGTTACTAACGCAGTGCTGACAGTCACTAGCTCAGATTCTGGTAGACTAACTCACTGCCACTCACATGCAAGCTGGTGTATGTCAGTTTATATCACTGGCTAAGAGAGTGTATACTGACCAGAGTAGTGTTTATAGCAGGACTTGTACTTCAGCAGCAGTGAGACTCACGTGGACTACTATGGAAGAGCTTGTACCACAGCACATGAACTCTCTTAAAAGATATGTAGCTTCCCTTTCATGTAAATAAAGATCCCTGTTAAAACATGTGTGCAGTTGTGCTGTACAAAGAGGATACTGGCTCCCAGACAACGTCCTCTCCCTTGATTCCTATGGTACAAGGCTCAACAGTGTCGATGAGGACACTACAAATACTATACAGGAAATAGAAATAACTGTAACTGGAAAAATGATAATTTGATTTACTTCCCAAATAATCAGTTGATTGATTCTTCTTTATATGCCTTCAGAATATTTATATGAAAAATGGATGGAATGAAACACTGCCTCCAGAATTGTGGAATTTGGACCCAACAAATAATCATCTGAAAGCATGTGATGCATTTCTTCATAAGCTAATTACACATTTGGAAGGCGATGTAGATATATTTCTATTTAATCTATGTGATTACTGTGCACTGCAGAAAGAATATTGCTACTGCTCAGAGAACTACTATGAATTTACGAGCAACATTCAATGTGTAAGTTGGCTGCTTAGGTTTTTATGTTGGTGACGCCACGTAGCACTCTGTATGAAAATCTCTGACTGTGCTGTGTGCAGTCAGTGGCTGGTTTGGATTGTTGGAATATTTTCTATTGTAGTGTTGGGCAGTTGGATGTGAAGAGCGCGCAGCGTTTTGCAGTTGGAGGTGAGCCGTCAGCAGTGGTGGATGTGGGGACAGAGATGGCAGAATTTTGACAGAATTTTGAGAGTGGACGATCTCGACGTGTGTCCATCAGAAACAGTAAATTTGTAACGCTGGATGTCATATATACACTCCTGGAAATTGAAATAAGAACACCGTGAATTCATTGTCCCAGGAAGGGGAAACTTTATTGACACATTCCTGGGGTCAGATACATCACATGATCACACTGACAGAACCACAGGCACATAGACACAGGCAACAGAGCATGCACAATGTCGGCACTAGTACAGTGTATATCCACCTTTCGCAGCAATGCAGGCTGCTATTCTCCCATGGAGACGATAGTAGAGATGCTGGATGTAGTCCTGTGGAACGGCTTGCCATGCCATTTCCACCTGGCGCCTCAGTTGGACCAGCGTTCGTGCTGGACGTGCAGACCGCGTGAGACGACGCTTCATCCAGTCCCAAACATGCTCAATGGGGGACAGATCCGGAGATCTTGCTGGCCAGGGTAGTTGACTTACACCTTCTAGAGCACGTTGGGTGGCACGGGATACATGCGGACGTGCATTGTCCTGTTGGAACAGCAAGTTCCCTTTCCGGTCTAGGAATGGTAGAACGATGGGTTCGATGACGGTTTGGATGTACCGTGCACTATTCAGTGTCCCCTCGACGATCACCAGTGGTGTACGGCCAGTGTAGGAGATCGCTCCCCACACCAGGATGCCGGTTGTTGGCCCTGTGTGCCTCGGTCGTATGCAGTCCTGATTGTGGCGCTCACCTGCACGGCGCCAAACACGCATACGACCATCATTGGCACCAAGGCAGAAGCGACTCTCATCGCTGAAGACGACACGTCTCCATTCGTCCCTCCATTCACGCCTGTCGCGACACCACTGGAGGCGGGCTGCACGATGTTGGGGCGTGAGCGGAAGACGGCCTAACGGTGTGCGGGACCGTAGCCCAGCTTCATGGAGACGGTTGCGAATGGTCCTCGCCGATACCCCAGGAGCAACAGTGTCCCTAATTTGCTGGGAAGTGGCGGTGCGGTCCCCTACGGCACTGCGTAGAATCCTACGGTCTTGGCGTGCATCCGTGCGTCGCTGCGGTCCGGTCCCAGGTCGACGGGCACGTGCACCTTCCGCCGACCACTGGCGACAACATCGATGTACTGTGGAGACCTCACGCCCCACGTGTTGAGCAATTCGGCGGTACGTCCACCCGGCCTCCCGCATGCCCACTATACGCCCTCGCTCAAAGTCCGTCAACTGCACATACGGTTCACGTCCACGCTGTCGCGGCATGATACCAGTGTTAAAGACTGCGATGGAGCTCCGTATGCCACGGCAAACTGGCTGACACTGACGGCGGCGGTGTACAAATGCTGCGCAGCTAGCGCCATTCGACGGCCAACACCGCGGTTCCTGGTGTGTCCGCTGTGCCGTGCGTGTGATCATTGCTTGTACAGCCCTCTCGCAGTGTCCGGAGCAAGTATGGTGGGTCTGACACACGGGTGTCAATGTGTTCTTTTTTCCATTTCCAGGAGTGTATTTCGTTTTCAGTTCTTGCCTGTTTTTCCCAAACATGAATTCTTATTTCGATTCTTCAGCTATTTTTCTGTTTCACTTAGCTCTCTTAACAATGTCTGGATGGTATTTCGAAAACATTTACTAAATATAACAAATATTAATAAAATTCATTTTTTATGTATGTATTCATAAAAATTAATAAGATAATCGATTCCGCTTTTACACTTTTAAAAAATATAAGCAACTAATATCTGGTCCTAAAGTAACTTCATCACTACACAAATAACAATTTCTATAATATTGACCATACTTAGATTCGCCCGCATCTCGTGGTCGTGCGGTAGCGTTCTCGCTTCCCACGCCCGGGTTCCCGGGTTCGATTCCCGGCGGGGTCAGGGATTTTCTCTGCCTCGTGATGGCTGGGTGTTGTGTGCTGGCCTTAGGTTAGTTAGGTTTAAGTAGTTCTAAGTTCTAGGGGACTGATGACCATAGATGTTAAGTCCCATAGTGCTCAGAGCCATTTGAGCCATACTTAGATTCAACTATTTCTAAGTTTTCATATTTTTAAATAATCAAGAGTTTCTTTAAATTAATTTATGTGTACTAGTAAAATATCAGCATCAGGGTCTAATAGACATGGAATATCATCTTTTAAAGAACCTATTTAGTAACAAAATCTCTTATATGATTTTAGGTTTCCTATTCATATCTACTGTAAAATAATCCAAACTGCTCATTTCTTTACAATCACGAAATTTTAAATCACCACCAAGAAACTCAGTGTAGATATGATTTAAATTTGTATCATGTTACCAAAAATGTTTAAAAAGTTTTTATTGTCCTTTGCCAATTATTTTGGTATTTTTCAGTATGCCTTAGCTATTCCTTTATGTGTTCATCTAGTAAAATGTTCTCTAACTACAGTACGATTTTCAATAATGAAATCATGGAATACTGCAAGTGAATTATCTTGGTATTGACCTTGTAGTATAAATTCACCACTGTTTTTCATAAATTATTTTTCCTTCAACGTTTTTTTTTACACATTTGTATAAATTCTTGAAATTTCAGTTTATGTAAGCTTTTTGAATAAATATACAAGTGATTTATCTTATTCAATTTTAACCATCCTGGAGCTACCATGTAACTGCCAGTTATTAATGTTGGACTATTATAGCACAGTGAATATAGTTCGGTAATTGCTTACTGTATTTTTTGTTTTATTTCTTCTCAGGATTTCTTATTCTTAGTTCCAGTCTGTCTTCATTAAGCAAAAAACTTCATCTAATTTAAAACTTTATTGAATTAAATGTGTCTTCCATTTTAATTGAGAGGTAAGTTCATTCAGAAACTAAATTTATTGCTTTGTTCAAGCATAATGAAGAACTTAGTGGACCAATAATTCATGAATCTCATTATTCTGTATATATTCCAATTTTTGTTACTGTCCTAGCATAACCTGTGACCAACACAATGTTTGGCAATAATGTAGCAAGAAGATTGGTAGTAGATGTTGGATCAAGTGCATCTATCAGGAGAGTGGCCAAAGACAGACTCGCATGCAACACACCACCAATGCTCTTTCAGTGTCAAGTATTTAGATCGCCACCATGGTATGGAGGGCTCATGCTCAGTCTTAGTTACTAACGCAGTGCTGACAGTCACTAGCTCAGATTCTGGTAGACTAACTCACTGCCACTCACATGCAAGCTGGTGTATGTCAGTTTATATCACTGGCTAAGAGAGTGTATACTGACCAGAGTAGTGTTTATAGCAGGACTTGTACTTCAGCAGCAGTGAGACTCACGTGGACTACTATGGAAGAGCTTGTACCACAGCACATGAACTCTCTTAAAATATATGTAGCTTCCCTTTCATGTAAATAAAGATCCCTGTTAAAACATGTGTGCAGTTGTGCTGTACAAAGAGGATACTGGCTCCCAGACAACGTCCTCTCCCTTGATTCCTATGGTACAAGGCTCAACAGTGTCGATGAGGACACTACAAATACTATACAGGAAATAGAAATAACTGTAACTGGAAAAATGATAATTTGATTTACTTCCCAAATAATCAGTTGATTGATTCTTCTTTATATGCCTTCAGAATATTTATATGAAAAATGGATGGAATGAAACACTGCCTCCAGAATTGTGGAATTTGGACCCAACAAATAATCATCTGAAAGCATGTGATGCATTTCTTCATAAGCTAATACACATTTGGAAGGCGATGTAGATATATTTCTATTTAATCTATGTGATTACTGTGCACTGCAGAAAGAATATTGCTACTGCTCAGAGAACTACTATGAATTTACGAGCAACATTCAATGTGTAAGTTGGCTGCTTAGGTTTTTATGTTGGTGACGCCACGTAGCACTCTGTATGAAAATCTCTGACTGTGCTGTGTGCAGTCAGTGGCTGGTTTGGATTGTTGGAATATTTTCTATTGTAGTGTTGGGCAGTTGGATGTGAAGAGCGCGCAGCGTTTTGCAGTTGGAGGTGAGCCGTCAGCAGTGGTGGATGTGGGGACAGAGATGGTAGAATTTTGACAGAATTTTGAGAGTGGACGATCTCGACGTGTGTCCATCAGAAACAGTAAATTTGTAACGCTGGATGTCATATATACACTCCTGGAAATTGAAATAAGAACACCGTGAATTCATTGTCCCAGGAAGGGGAAACTTTATTGACACATTCCTGGGGTCAGATACATCACATGATCACACTGACAGAACCACAGGCACATAGACACAGGCAACAGAGCATGCACAATGTCGGCACTAGTACAGTGTATATCCACCTTTCGCAGCAATGCAGGCTGCTATTCTCCCATGGAGACGATAGTAGAGATGCTGGATGTAGTCCTGTGGAACGGCTTGCCATGCCATTTCCACCTGGCGCCTCAGTTGGACCAGCGTTCGTGCTGGACGTGCAGACCGCGTGAGACGACGCTTCATCCAGTCCCAAACATGCTCAATGGGGGACAGATCCGGAGATCTTGCTGGCCAGGGTAGTTGACTTACACCTTCTAGAGCACGTTGGGTGGCACGGGATACATGCGGACGTGCATTGTCCTTTTGGAACAGCAAGTTCCCTTTCCGGTCTAGGAATGGTAGAACGATGGGTTCGATGACGGTTTGGATGTACCGTGCACTATTCAGTGTCCCCTCGACGATCACCAGTGGTGTACGGCCAGTGTAGGAGATCGCTCCCCACACCATGATGCCGGGTGTTGGCCCTGTGTGCCTCGGTCGTATGCAGTCCTGATTGTGGCGCTCACCTGCACGGCGCCAAACACGCATACGACCATCATTGGCACCAAGGCAGAAGCGACTCTCATCGCCGAAGACGACACGTCTCCATTCGTCCCTCCATTCACGCCTGTCGCGACACCACTGGAGGCGGGCTGCACGATGTTGGGGCGTGAGCGGAGGACGGCCTAACGGTGTGCGGGACCGTAGCCCAGCTTCATGGAGACGGTTGCGAATGGTCCTCGCCGATACCCCAGGAGCAACAGTGTCCCTAATTTGCTGGGAAGTGGCGGTGCGTTCCCCTACGGCACTGCGTAGAATCCTACGGTCTTGGCGTGCATCCGTGCGTCGCTGCGGTCCGGTCCCAGGTCGACGGGCACGTGCACCTTCCGCCGACCACTGGCGACAACATCGATGTACTGTGGAGACCTCACGCCCCACGTGTTGAGCAATTCGGCGGTACGTCCACCCGGCCTCCCGAATGCCCACTATACGCCCTCGCTCAAAGTCCGTCAACTGCACATACGGTTCACGTCCACGCTGTCGCGGCATGCTACCAGTGTTAGAGACTGCGATGGAGCTCCGTATGCCACGGCAAACTGGCTGACACTGACGGCGGCGGTGCACAAATGCTGCGCAGCTAGCGCCATTCGACGGCCAACACCGCGGTTCCTGGTGTGTCCGCTGTGCCGTGCGTGTGATCATTGCTTGTACAGCCCTCTCGCAGCGTCCGGAGCAAGTGTGGTGGGTCTGACACACCGGTGTCAATGTGTTCTTTTTTTCCATTTCCAGGAGTGTATATGATGACTTTTGAACATTATTAAGGTAAATACGTTGTTTGTTCTCTATCAAAATCTTTCATTTGCTAACTATGCCTATCAGTAGTTAGTGCCTTCAGTAGTTAGAATATTTTATTTAGCTGGCAGTATTGGCGCTTGCTGTATTGCAGTAGTTCGAGTAACGAAGATTTTTGTGAGGTAAGTGTTTAATGAAAGGTGTAGGTTATTGTTAGTCAGGGACATTCTTTTGTACAGATTATTGAACGTCAGATTATTTTGCGCTAAAAACATTATGTGTCAGTTTAGTGTTGATCAGGACAAGTAAAGAGTGAAATGCCTGAGTACGTTCAGCTCTGCTCAGCTGTTTGAAAATCAAATAACGTAGAGGTTCACGAGCACTGTTATTTATAAAATTTTTCTAAGGGGATGTTTCGTATGTCGACCCTTAGCCAAGGATACCTCACTGGCATATTCTGATTTTTTATTGTAGTTTGTGTAATTAGCGTAGCTATTGTTTATTGGTGGGGCGTAATTGTAGAGAAAATGTCCTTTGAAGTTGTAGTTTTTCATTGTTGTACAGTGAAACAGTTGCAGAAAGCATGTAGATTTGCACCAAGTATTTCGCAGCTGCGCTTGCAATTAACTAGATATCATTTTCAGTGCTATGTTAATTTGTTTTCTTATTTTTGCTGTTCTAATTGTGCTTTTCTTATTATCGTGTGAAATCCGTAATAATTATGGCGTGTTAAAAACACACACTAGGCGCCAAAGTAAATTCAGAAATTGTAGTGACCACGAGCGTAGTTTATCAGCACCACCGTGTAATGAATTAACAGACATTCAAAGTAGTAATTTGGTAATTGTGCATAGGGAAGTGGAGCGGGCAGCAAGTAATGGAATAGACAGTGAAACAATTAGTGAACAGGGAAGCATTATCGATCGATCGGTCGGCAACACCTCGCCTCAGGAATCCGAAATGACAGGACACAATCTTTGAAATACTGTAAATTCAGGTTTTGCGTCCTCACCGTTTTCTCAAATAAGTAAAGATACATTTTCTGCTTTTCAAAATGCAAATATTGGTGGTTCAAATGCACTGCCGAATTACACTGAGGAACATGTTTCAGACACCAGTGCACTGTTATTACAATTAAAGCAACAAATGGGACAAAAGTTTCAAAAGTTAGACACAATGAAACAACACCAGAGACAAACACAGCAACAGTTAGACGCAATGGAACAAAATCAAAAACAGTCACATCAACAAATGGAACAAAATCAGGAACAAATTAAAGAAACACTTCAACAAACACACGAAGATTTAACTACTGAATTACATAACATCGAATTGAAATGTCAAAAAGTCTGTAATGACGTAAAAACACTAATTTGTGAGCATTTTCAACCTATTTTTTCCGAGGCATGAAAATGCATTACAGAATCACGAAGCAGTCATAAAAGAACTGCAAACTATTGTTCATGGAAATCACGACACCTTGCAAGCTAAAATTGACTCAGTTGCAACTATTGATTCGGTTACGCAACTTGCAAAACCTCAAGGAAACTTAAAGGACATGGTAGATACGCTTTCAACACAAATGGACACTGTGAAGCTTGGTTCAGAAAAACACACTGAGGAAATCAGTTCATTATCGGAGAAAGTAGCCGAACTTTCGGATCAGTTCACTAACGTATCTACAGAGGTAGATGATGATCTGAATGACACTAGATTGGCAGCCTTCGCTGACACAGAAGAGTATGAACAAATTAGAAAATTCAAACAAAATCAAAATCAAATCAATACACAGTACAAAAGAGAAATCCGGGAAGTACAAGATCAGTTGACACAGATAATACAAGAATTGCATATTTCGGACACTCGCGCTCCAATACAGGAAGAGGGGCATAGAAATACGGAACAGTTACAAAATAATAACGCAGGGAACTTCCGAAATTATGAAAGAAACTGGCAAGGTACACCAAATTTTGAGATGGATTCGCCGAAACAAAGTAATATTGGCCGATATGCGACTCGCCGACATGATGATTTTGACTATAAGCTGCTCTTTCCTACAAGTAAATTCAAAACATTTAAGAGTTATGGCACAAGCATGGCTTCATCAATTCTCTCGTTGTTTCCTCCCAACTAGTCATTGGAGCACAGATTATAATTTATGTGTAGCTACATAGAGAATGAACCAGCTGTAACAATGCGATCGGTCATTTACGATTGTCACAGTCAAGGGGAAATTTATCATGCTCTCCTCTCAGCATATTGGTCTCAAGCTACTCAAGATAACGTAAAACACAGCATCATGATTTTGAAACACTTCGAACAATCTGAATTTTCCAGTCTCGTCAAATATTTTGAAGACGTGTTGCACAAGAATCAGTATCTGTCAAACACATACAGCCCCGCAGAACTTATTCGCATTAGGCTAATCAAATTGCCTGAATAGTTATGACATATTATTTTGGCAGGACGTTGCAAAGACGACATTGAAGTTTTTCAGGGACTGTTACAAGAATTGAAAATTGACACTGACAGTCATGGGACGTGAAAACAGGAACACAACAATTACAGGTCACATCCGTTACAGTTCCACAATGATACAAATAATAACTGAACATGACAAGTCTATTCTTACAATGCAAACCGTGACCAAAACAGACATCACCCATATGACAAGTGTTGGCAGAGTAATAATAATTACAGAGAAAGATCGAATTTCCATAGTAATGAATGTGACAGACAACCATTGAAACAGACAATATGGAAACCAAAACAATTATTATCAAGAGAGACAGAATAACTTCAGACACAATGGTCCACTGCGCAGTTACGACTCAGGGAGATGTTGTCCACCACGTGACCGACTAGAAATAAATTACAAAAATTACCGACATGACGACAGACGACATAATCATAACGACAGACCGGAATTTCATCAGAACTGGCGAGATTCAAACAGGGCAGGGCCCTCTCGACAAGGTGACTTTGTAGAGGTTTGGTCTCCTAATCCTAATAATGATGCGTGCCAACAAAGAGACAGACAATGACTCGCACCGCAGGCAGCCACATGCGCTGGCTGGCTCAGAGAAAAACAACATAGACGCTAACCTTGAGAAAAATTTTAGCATTCCTTACCGACTTATACAACATGATAATTGCTTTGAAGTTGAAACTCTGCACACTAGAAAGGGTAAAAGATTGCACCACATTTCACATGTAAAACCGTTTATTAAGAGATAATCTCCTTTTTAACTTGTAACACCATAGCTCTAATGCTGTACTGATTTAATTTTCTTTTGTTTTATTTAATGTTACATTGTTGATCTTCTGTAAATGTGTATGAATCGATAACATAAAATTGTATACTCCTTTCTTTGTACGAACTTTGAAGTCATGGTCTGATTCTATGCAAAGTAGTGTATCTGTAATTTAAATTCTTTGTCCCATTTGGAGGGGACAAAACTTACTGTATATGATTGTAATTTTGTGTGAATAATTTTTTGTAGAAGTGTCAATATGTGAAAATGTTCTGTCTTATTTAATGTGTTTGTTTGCTGTTGTGTAAACTGCTGACCTTCACTTAGGGCTCTTAGTTATTCTGTATGTATAAGGTGTAGTGGTTCCCCTCGGGAACAGAACTGTGTAGCGCGCGCAAATTGTGGTTGGCCTACGTAGAAAAGGTGGAACTGATAGTCAGTCGGGGACAAGCTACGAGTCGGGGACAAGCTACGAGTCGGGGACAAGCTACGAGTCGGAGACGAGCTACGAGTCGGAGACGAGCCAGCAGTCGGGGACGAGCTACGAGTCCGTGCACTGTCATGTAAAAGATGCATATTGTGCTGATTCCGAGAGAGGCTTTTCCTGCTTCTTTCCAAGGCCTCGGATGGATGGATAAATAGCTGGAATTATTCTGGAATTGGTATCTGTCGTCGCCACCAAGAAATGACAGATTCCAGCAATTCTGTCTGCGAATCCACCTACCAACATGCAGTTGCCACCACGTTGCACAATCACTGTAACGTAATACTATAATGATGTACAGTGAAGGATCAGTTTAATGGATGTGTTATTGTGCTCAAATATAAGGTAATTTATATCTGAATTTATGTACCTAACTTGATTTTTCTCCTTATCATAACACCTCTCAGGTTCCTTTCCATTTGAACTAAAGTAATTACCGAGTGTCACGACTGAAAGAACATTTATGACCAATGTTTTGCTAATTAATGCCTCTTGAACTTAGTAAAAAGAAAGTTAAAGGTAATGTGGCAATAGTGTTAGTTAAAATAAATGTTATTTGCTCAAAATAATTTTCCTATTAAAACTGCTATTTAAAGTGCTGTTGCCAACTTCAAAATTAAAAGTTCTTAAGACTGAGGCTTATAAAGTAAATGATCACATGGTTGTCTGTAGTAAATTCAAAAAGGTGAGTCAGTTTCTTGCAATTTTGTCAACATTGTGTTTCACTGTAGTAAAAGTGGGAAACTGTAATAGTAGAAAACTATATGTTCATGATTGCTAAGTGTTTGTCTCTCTTGTGTATTAGAAGTGCATATTAATAGTAATGTTATAAAGACCATTCACTTTGTGTAAGCCCTGAAAGAAATAGTGTGTTTCGGTACATGTTATAATTTTGCAAATAGTTTGTGCTGCTCTAACTGTTAACTTCAATCTTAAAACATATGTTGTGTCAGAGTTCATTGCACTCGCGTGTGGCTAAGTCTAGGTTATGTTTGTCCATTATAGTTACTTATACCTACTTTTTTAAACGAGAACGTTAATCTTTCTCTTGCCTAATTAGGCTGGCGACCGTTTTCTTTATCAATTGAACAGTACAGATAGGCAAAATTTTGTTTGTTACTGTTCAAACATTTACATAATTCTGACTTTAATTCCGATAAGCCATTCCCGTTAGGTACAACACTGTTAACCTAGCAAAATTCCTCTCAGAGGGTAACACTGCCCTGTTGCTTTATACCATTATTAATCCAACAAAATAATTCTGTTTTGCAAATTGCCTCCAGTTTTGAGGTTAAGGTATAGCAGTAGCATATGGAGTGTTATACGTGGCTTTTCCGTGACAGGACTATTTGTTCAGTCGGGGACGTACTACGTAATAAACCAAATTTGGTATTTCATAGTACAAGCTACGTAAATGCTGGTGCAGTGTTATAAACTTAGTCTTTTCCATAAAATTTTTCACTTCACGTTACTAGTATGCTTTGTCCCACTTAGAAACTGTTAACATGCAACAATGTTTTGAAGTTAACTATCCAGCCTAGAACCTAGGGAACATATTTAGACAGTAATTACGAACACATTGTTGTAGTGAACAGATGGCACAGTACTATCGTGTGTGTACATTCTTTCTTGTTAGTTGCACGATTACGTAATGACTATAAGGCTCACATACTTAGTACATATACCGGTACTGCTAATGAGATATTAATGCAACATTTTTCTTTACTTGAAAACACATTCTGGATTGCAAGTACTTTCTGAGAGATACCAGATAACACAGTGATTAGTTTATTTGACGGCTACACAATTGTATCATGACGCTACTAATGAGTGGCACAATTTATATTATTGCTTTTGCGCTGTATCTGTTTTATATCTCCACAGTTTTTCTGAATTCTTCTGGAAAGTAAAACTTGTTTTAGTTGTAACTTTTGTGGTATAGCTACAATGAGACAGCCTTTTTTGTAGCACATCAATACGTTACATTATAGTACTTTCTTGATCATGGTACTGTATGTAATAACTGCAATATCTATATGCATAGCATTCCGCTTTTGTTTATTACGAGGTAAGTGCATTGACTTCAGAACTTTGCTTATGGACGACGATAATTGCGACACTTGGCTAATTTTTTACCCTTAAGCAATGACAGAAATTATCTTACAACAAGACACATAATTTAGCACTGCAGTACACATAACTGAGTGATTAATTTTGTACTTAAAACATTTATTTTTAAACATTTTTGAATTACAAAGATACAAAGGTTTGACGTGATACATTTCATTCCATTGCTGTAATCTGTAACACCTGAGGGTATAATTACATTAATCCTCGGGGGGGTACATGCTTACTTTGTGTACCATGTGTGAGGCAAGCACAAGGAGCCTTAGCTAACATGGTATTTGCTTATACATCTTTATACATCTGTACCATATTTCTGTAACACAGAATTACACAGCTATCTGATCAGTTAACTGAGACAGACAAACTAGTTTTTTACTATGTTAGTGACACATGTTTATGCAGTTACACAGCTGGATAACTTCACACATGAAATTGTATTTTGTCTGTACGTTGTGAATTCTTCATATTTTTTCGGAACCATTGTGATACAATGAGAGCTTTGAATGATGTATTTGGTATGGGATCATGATTTTTAAAGTACGTTTGAGGTAGATGACACTATTGAAATGAGCAGAGAATTATTTTGGGTTTTGAAATTATTGTAGAAAGCTACGACGTTTTTGAGATTCGGCTGAGGTTTTATGATGTTATTATGATGATGATGATGATGTGTATTATGCTGTTGAGTTATGTTTATCATCAATAAGCTGATGCTACTGTGTATGAGGAATATGATTATGTGTTTATATGTATATGAATAATGAATTGAAGTTAGCGACTCTGGTTTGTGAAAAAGGATGTTGGAAACCAAGAGTCATACTTTAAGAGTTATGACTTGTATGTCCATGTGTGAATGCATCACACCACTGCTATTCATGAGATTTCATTTCTACACATTTCTACTGTAATTTTTCGACCTGTGAAATTTTATTGGGATCAAATTGACGCTGTAGCGGAAACTGCTGTAGTAAATTTTTGGGTAAGAAAGCTAAGTGACCTTGAAGTAATGCATTAAGGGTGCCCAGCTGCGCCAGTCGCCTCGAGAAAAAGCCATTAGGTGGAGAAAAAAGAGGCCATTAACATCGCTGTTGGCATTCCTTTGTAAAAAGCATCACAAATACGACACACTTGTACTTGAAAACATATGATTACAGTCTGGAGCTTGTACTTTCTGTTATTTACTGAAATGTCTAATGAAATGATGAGAAACATTTTATGTCTATTGTCTTGCTAGTTGAGAGATAATTTTACTGCCTTAGGAGATGCCATATAGCTAGTGAATGACGTTTCATGCCTCGCTTTACATACATATTTGCCTATTTTGTTTAATATCTAGCTTCTAGTCATACTGCAGCATTGGTTAAAATAAAAAGTAATAGATGTACTAATATCACTATTTTATGCCTACAGATCCATTAGATAATAATTATATGATCTACTTTATTAAAAAAAACGGAGGAGCACAAATAGACATTTCCCTTCACATGAATTGTATACACAATTTTTCAACGATTTGGTACCAGTTTTGTCAGAATAGGTTTTTGTAATGCATCACTCCAGTGATAAGATCTGACATAGGTATTAGACATTTCCTATCTTTACTGTAATATTTTTTCTGCTTGAGCTTCATCATGTTTTGTAAATTATTGCATTTGCTGCTGCTGTTTGTCAGGCATTGTCCTACTGAATTTTACCTTATGTTAAGCCAGTTTTACTACTGATTTATTTTTCTTGTTGTTGCACATTGCCTCATTTTAGTTGTAATGTTGCATTTACTTTGATAATTTATATTTATTGCTACTAGCTTTGCCAATCTGCATTTTTTGTCATTGCTGTTTATGTTAATTGTTTTGTGCTGTTGCATTGCTTCGTCCCTTAGTTCATCCATCTGAGCTCAGTAGATTTAAGTTAGCTTAAGAGAGGGTAGGCTATATAAGAGAATGAGTTGCGATGAACTGGAAGAAATGCATTGAAAAGTTTGTAAAAAAAGGTACTGTACAACGAAGAATAATTATTTTGAAAGAGGACATGAATATACGAGGTGCATTCAAGTTCTAAAGCCTCCGATTTTTTTTCTAATTAACTACTCAGCCGAAATCGATGAAACTGGCGTTACTTCTCGACGTAATCGCCCTGCAGACGTACACATTTTTCACAACGCTGACGCCATGATTCTATGGTGAAGGCTTCTTTAGGAGTCTGTTTTGACCACTGGAAAATCGCTGAGGCAATAGCAGCACGGCTGGTGAATGTGCAGCCACGGAGAGTGTCTTTCATTGTTGGAAAAAGCCAAAAGTCACTAGGAGCCAGATCAGGTGAGTAGGGAGCATGAGGAATCACTTCAAAGCTGTTATCACGAAGAACCTGTTGCGTAACATTAGCTCGATGTGCGGGTGCGTTGTCTTGGTGAAACAGCACACGCGCAGCCCTTCTGGGACGTTTTTGTTGCAGTGCAGGAAGGAATTTGTTCTTCAAAACATTTTCGTAGGATGCACCTGTTACCACAGTGCCCTTTGGAACGCAATGGGTAAGGATTACTCCCCTCGCTGTCCCAGAACATGGACACCATCATTTTTTCAGCACTGGCGGTTACCCGAAATTTTTTTGGTGGCGGTGAATCTGTGTGCTTCCATTGAGCTGACTGGCGCTTTGTTTCTGGATTGAAAAATGGCATCCACGTCTCATCCATTGTCACAACCGACGAGAAGAAAGTCTCATTCATGCTGTCGTTGCGCATCAACATTGCTTGGCAACATGCCACACAGGCAGCCATGTGGTCGTCCGTCAGCATTCGTGGCACCCACCTAGATGACACTTTTCCCATTTTCAGGTCGTCATGCAGGATTGTGTGCACAGAACCCACAGAAATGCCAACTCTGGAGGCGATCTGTTCAACTGTCATTCGGCGATCCCCCAAAACAGTTCTCTCCACTTTCTCGATCATGTCATCAGACCTGCCTGTGGGAGCACGAGGTTGTTTCGGTTTGTTGTCACACGATGTTCTGCCTTCGTTAAACTGGCGCACCCACGAACGCACTTTTGACACATCCATAACTCCATCACCACATGTCTCCTTCAACTGTCGATGAATTTCAATTGGCTTCACACCACGCAAATTCAGAAAACGAATGATTGCACGCTGTTCAAGTAAGGAAAACGTCGCCATTTAAATATTTAAGACAGTTCTCATTCTCGCTGCTGGCAGTAAAATTCCATCTGCCGTACGGTGCTGCCATCTCTGGGACGTATTGACAATGAACGCGGCCTCATTTTAAAACAATGCGCATGTTTCTATCTCTTTCCAGGCCGTAGAAAAAAAAAAAATCGGCCTTAGAACTTGAATGCACCTCGTAATACAGAAAGCAGGTATACACAGGACTTTTTGGGAATAATAATGAACGAAGGGAGATCTCCAAGAAGTAAGGAAAGTTTTTTTTGCAAAATACTGCAGTAAAACAAACCCTGTCCTTTCCTTTTGTGTTATTCCGCTATGTGTTTGTGTACCCTTGTGTATTTGTGTTCTTCCTGTCTTTATGTGTTTATCTTATAAGAGTTATGTTGTAGAATTTTTCTAATAATATGTTATTTACTTCATAAAGATGTTTAGACATTATTTATTCAGTGAAATTAATGTTTCATGTGTGAAATTAATATTTCGATAACTATTCTCATTATTTTATTTATTTACTTATGTCATAATTCCTGTAACACTGATGCACATGTTTATTTCTATTCTTTTGCAAAGCCTGTATTACTACAAATGTTATCTGTATTATTATGTATTTAATGATGTTTTCTGTACCTTTGTAATTGTATTCTCATGTTATAAAATTGTAATTGATACCAGTTCATCAAATTAAGTAACTTGTAAGCATTCATTTCAGTGCACACTTTTCTGTTGGTCATAATATATGCACTATATGTGAGAAGTTGGGACTTTTAGTGTTTGCACATGTGTTGATAATCCAGCAAGGGACTGATTAACAGTATTGCTGGTCCTAAGGACAATTCCAAAAACTTTTTGAGTGCACAAGTGGTGGTTTATGGACTTGCTATATTGTCCCCAAGACTCTTTGATGGTGATTGTGCACCTGCACAGTCGCAACAGGTTGTTGCTGGCCTTCTCTACAAGGACTGCAGTGGGTCTGCAACTTTGATGGCCCACCAATACCATCATTTCTACAAGGACTGCAGTGGGTCTACACCTTTGATGGCCCACCAATACCATTATTTCTACAAGTACCGCCGTGGGTCTGCACCTCTGGTGGCCCACCAATAACATAATCTCTACCAGGACTACAGTGGGTCTGCTCAGTGATGACATACCTACCAACATTCTTCAAAGCTTCGACTGACTGTTGTGGGTTTGCTCTGTTGTAGCCCATTACATGTCTCCATGTCAAGAGCCAGCACTGTCTTTCTGTTGGAAGGACAACACTACTTCTTCAAGACTACATGGAAATCCACTACTTCCATGTGCATTTTCTTTTACTGCTCAGACTTTGAGGAAAAAGGAACTGCAATTACTACTGTGATGAATGACCAGGACTGTCTTCATGAGAACAATTTTTGCTTTTGACCAACAGTGTATCAATAATTCTATAAATTTGATATATTTGCTAGCGCTAATATAAAATAATTTTTACCAAATAATTATTGGGCACTGCCCAAAACAATTTGTAACATTTTTTATGGGGAGCATGGGGGCTATGTAAGTAGGCTGTGTAGGTTTTTACGTTGATAACGCCACGTAGCGCTCTGTATGAAAATCACTGGCTGTGCTGTGTGCAGTCTGTGGCTGGTTTGCATTGTTGGAATATTTTCCATTGTAGTGTTGGGCAGTTGGATGTGAACAGCGCGTAGCATTGTGCAGTTGGAGGTGAGCCGCCACCAGTAGTGGATGTGGGGAGAGAGATGGCAGAATTTTGAGTGCAGACGATCTGGACGTGTGTCCATCAGAAAGAGTAAATTTGTAATACTGTATATCACGAATGATATATGTATAGATATATGATGACTTTTGAACATTATTAAGGTAAGTACCTTGATTGTTCTCTCTCAAAATCTTTCATTTGCTAACTATGCCTAACAGTAGTTAGTGCCTTCAGTAGTTAGAACATTTTATTTAGCTGGCAGTATTGGCGCTCGCTGTATTGCAGTAGTTCGAGTAACGAAGATTTTTGTGAGGTAAGTGATTCATGAAAGGTATAGGTTATTGTTAGTCAGGGCCACTCTTTTGAAGGGATTATTGAAAGTCAGCTTGCGTTGCGCTAAAAGTATTGTGTGACAGTTTAGTGTTGATCAGAATAAGGAAAGAGCGAAATGTCTGAGTACGTTCAGTTCTGCTCAGCTGTTTGAAAATTAAATAACGTAGAGGTTTTCCAGCACAGTAAAATATAAATTTTCGTAATAGGATGTTTCAAATTATAAAGTACCAAAGACACAATTATTGAATCATTGAAATGAATTAATATTTGGTTGAGAAATCAAAGAATTTCGATCAGTTTAGCAGATCGGCTGGTGGGAAATATTTTGTAGCTCCTCTCTCTATACTGGCTCATTACGGACTGAAGTATTTACCGTTATGCAGCGCAGCCAAGAGGTGGCTAGCTATCAAACGATAATTTCCTGGACAGCTATAGAAGCTGAAGCTGGTTTAGGAAACTGCTAACAGATACCTGAGTTGTGTTCTCTTTATTCCTTAAATAACAATTACATATAGAATTTGTGAAAGTTACTTCCTTGCCCTGTGGGGCACAGCTAATCAGCTATAGGACTGGTTCAGTCAATCAACACTATTGTTATTTTGTATCATCATCCACTGCTCTAGCCCAACTGAAAGAAGACGAGAACATTACTCATTAGCAAGGTGTTTCCAAGACACTGCCTGAAGATTAAGATGGGTGGACAATCGTTAGCATATCAAGTAAAGAAAATCTGCTGGGTTTTCTTTCAACAGGTGTGAAAGGATTTGCTGAAATTTTGTACCCCAAATATTATTTTAAATTAATTCTAGTGCTCTCAGATTACCTAATGTTTTCAATTACAGATTATTTAGTTTTATACAGATTTTAATTATTGCTCAAGATTTGCTCTGGCTTTAATATTTTTTATCTTATAAGAAACCTTTGCACTGAAAAATCTTTATAAATGCAAAAAATAAAATGTCATATAATATAATCAATTCGTAAAATAGGTTGGCCGGCCGTAGTGGCCGAGCGGTTAAAGGCGCTACAGTCTGGAACCGCACGACCGCTACGGTCGCAGGTTAGAATCCTGCCTCGGGCATGGACGTGTGTGATGTCCTTAGGTTAGTTAGGTTTAAGTAGTTCTAAGTTCTAGGGGACTTATGACCACAGCAGTTGAGTCCCATAGTGCTCAGAGCCATTTTGAAAATAGGTTGTTCGTCAACAACATGTCAATTGTGCTCAACGTACCCACTTGCTAATCTAAGGGGTAGCTTTTCCACCGACCCAGGTACCCCACCACTGTATATTGCATGGAAAGTAGTGCTGTAGAGAAAGAATAACAAACACAGTTAAGTACCACGTCGCAGACATCGCCTGCTGCTGCAAGGAAAGAAAGAATACTGATTATTTGTAAGCAGAATGAGTACATCTATAAATTACTTATATCGCCCTAGCTCTGTGACGTATCCATCAGGTCGTCTGGCATCTCCTCAAGATGACACAGCTCCCTCTCCAATTCGACCTTGGCTGAACTGGTTCAGAGCCCCCAGTCCATCTCACTGATGCCACCTACAACAGCCAAAAATGTATTTAATAAAAAAAAGGTACACACACAAAGCAAAAGAAGACTTTTTTTAGAATATATAGTTACAGGCGATCTGCAATGGCTCCTGCTTCTCCTCAACACATAGCCCTCCCTGCTCCCCTTCTTGTGGCAGGAAATCGTCTACAACAACAATAAAGAATATGCATCATAATACATATTCGATGAAATTTTTGTCAAACACCAACATATTATGTTTACATAGTACTACAAAGAAGAAATGTATATATATATATGCCACATACAATGGTGCTGCCACTGATGTTGCTGTCTTTCAGCATCCAACTGGAAAAACCCTGAAACAATAAGACAACGTATATTCAATACTACGAAATTCTTAGTGAAAACAGTTGCAGTTATCAATTTTGATACTACGAATCACTTACAGTACCACAGAATATAAGCATATTACATATACGATGAATTCTTTAGGAAGAACTTATTTAAACTAAGAGGACGAAGAAAAAATATATATGCTTACAACGATGTTGCTGCTGCTGCTGGTGCTTCTCAACATTTAGAGAGTCAGTTATCCATTGGACAAATGCTGAAACAATATCACGACATGCATTCAACACTATGAAATTCTTAGTGAAAAAGCTAAATTAATCGATTTTGGTCTCTCGAAATCATCTGCAACAACTTCAAGCACGTTGGTCGCAACATATTGCGTATACCACAAAGAGGAAGAAGAAACTGTATACTTACAACGATACTGCCGCTACTGTTGCTGATGCCGATGTCTCACCACTTTGTTTATCAGCGATTCAGCGATACAATAAGACGACATGTATTCAGTACTTCGAAATTCTCAGTGGAATAAAGTTGCAGTTTACCACTGGAATCTGTACGTACCGGGTAATTCTCTATCCTCCTCTGACGATCTTTGCCGCTTGTCGCCATTGGCATTGCTGCTGCTTGATGCCGCTGATCGCTTCAGCTAGGCCAGAGATGTTCAGAACTAACGGTTAACGCACACGAGCGAGAATAGTACAATCAACCTCACACAACGGCAGTGGGTTAAGGCACAGTGAGGCTGGGAGTGGGGTGGAGGGGGTGCGCTTTATAAGGCTTCACTGACTCAGTGTCAGCAAATAAGAACACAGTATTCAGCGGCTCCTGACTCAGCATTAGCCAACAGGAGTGCAGTATGTCGGGACATCTTTGTCTGCTGGTTTGTGTTCGAACGGGAAGCAGCCACATGAGGTGGACCAAACAGAGGGGACGAAGGCTGCAGGGTGGCCCGGCCGCCAGGCGACCCAAAAATCGTAGCCTGCGTCCGCTGTCGCGGGCGGCGGAACCCTCTGGCGCCGGGAATGCATCATGTAACTTCTTTGCTGATCGGAGTTATCCTATTCTTGCACATATAACAAACAAAATCTTTGAATGACGCTCTAAGATGCAACCTAAGTCAGTTTTGCTTGTTTTTATAGGTTCGTCTATGAGTGTTCCCCATCCAAAGTGTTAAACAGGTACAGTGCTTAGCAACAGGAACTGAAGGTGTACTTGAACTCGATACAGAACAGTTTTCGACAATAATGTGGTATGTAAACGTTCCACTATCTATTACTTTTGAATGCATTACGGGAACAGCAGTGATCAATGTCTTGTAAACAATTACTATTAAAAACAGTCTTGATCACGATTTATTTAACAAGGTGACCGGTTTCGACCACTACTGTGGTCATCTTTAGACCATTGAGTAGGAACCTCTTTCTATTGGAGAATCACTAGTGATTCTGCTGGTGCTGTGATTCTCCAACAGAAAGAGGTTCCTACTCAATGGTCTGAAGATGACCACAGTAGTGGTCGAAACCGGTCACCTTGTTAAATAAATCGTGATCAAGACTGTTTTTAATAGTAATTGTTTCACTATGTGTCTGCTTGGCCCTGGAAAATTAACCTCTAATGGATCTATTCTAGTATTTTGCAATCGCAATTATGTCTTAGTGGAGACATTTGTATCGTATGGGTAATAGGTGTACGGGAGTTATAGGTGTAAACATGGCATAAGACTCAAATGCATTAACACAAACTCCAGCTTGGAGGTCCGAAAGTATAAGACGCCACTGGGTTGGCTGGATTTACAAGTATCAAAAATGCGAAAATCTTTCGTGAAAGTGGGAAAATAGAGAAAGAAAGTATTCTAGGACATTTTCAATTGTAATTGTACTCTTTAATTCTAGACAAACATGTTGTAACGACGATGTGGCGGTGGCTTTTTTCTGCTGGGCAGTGCGAAACGGCATCCAGCTGGCTCGAGTGTGACATATCACAATTTTTTCGGGCGCTATACATCTATAAACGATAGAAATTTATTGCCACTGAAATATAAAGTACTGTGGCTTATGGTCTGACGTATCGCCAGATGTTTGTGGGAAGTGATCAGACCACAATTCATGTATGAAACTTACGTAAGTGTAATTTGGAAGGAGCGAATAGATTTGAAGACGGTAGTTGTAATTTCATCCCACTCAGGAGCATATCGTACCGTAAGGGCTCATAGATTCATTTCGTTAACAGTTGCGCAATATAGCAATGCAAGGGTTCAACTGCGTCTGGTATAGTGTACAAACAGGACGGGAAAAATAATTGTAACGTAATGGATACAGAGAATGTCCTCTCAGTGGCTGCTCTAGGAAGATCCTTTCATGTTCTTTGACGCACTATCGATTGCGATGTTTATTACAGTACACCGACCAATATCGCAGACGCCTTTTTACCCATCTCGTTTGTGGGATCGCTGTTACTTATTACATGGTGTCAGGCGTCTGTGCATTACAACACATGTCTGATACGGTCGTAGCTAGATGCAGCACCTTCCAGAAGTGTTGAATGAAAATACCTTCAGTCTGTTCTCGCATATGGTTGGCTGGAAGAGTTAAGAGTCAATTAAGTTCATAGAACTGAGGAGAATCAAGACACATAATTGTTGTGAGAGTGGACATATCATAATTTTTTCTGATGTTCGCCAACGTAAACGATAATCGAAAATGTGTTTGTGTAACGTAACTGTGGTCAGTGTTCCAACATACGCAAAGAAAATGACTATGTTCGGTCTTAAGGGGAGTGTGGATTCGATGTGGAATATCGATAGCAGTAACGGGGATGATACACCTTACGTGGAAAGTAATGTCCAGCCATGAGAAGAATATAGATGCTGATATTTCTAGGGCTACAGTCGTCAGGAAGACGTATTTCTGCTACTTTTCTCACTGTCGAATGTCACCAGATTTGAGTTGCAGTCATAATATTTAATTGTAATTACAGATTAATATGGACTACACCACTTGGCGTGTGCGGCTTGTGGCAGAGGTAGCCAGTGGCCGGAACGAATGGACATTTCCAGCTTCAGGGCCTCCGGAACGCCCTATACTTGCAATGTTAAAATAACGCTTATAAATTACATCTTTCCTCACAAAGTATTTGAGGTAGGAAGTTGAACTTTTTACAGATTATTTATTGGAATATGGGCTACAACTTAACACAGGGATTTTACAAAATTTTAGTTCAGTTATTAAAGATGATTTTTTTTCCAATTGTAATGAAAATTCACAACATTTTTTGCAATTTTTTATTTATATATTCAAAAATATACAGTTTTTAGGAAAAAGGCTCTGTTAAATTATGCAGAAGGTACTGTGTAACATTTACGGAAAGTTTGAAACAAATATGTTTGGAAGATCTTTAGAAAACATGTAATTAGTATGAGAAAATAAAAGTTTTGGGAATCGAGCGACAAAGATTGGATTAACTTTTTAGTGCATTCCAGGTCCATATGATGGATTATCTTCATCCTCTGCAAACTCCTCCTCCAGCTTCCTCTTGTTCCTCCTCCTGTTTACTCTTGCTTGTATTTCTAGACTCTTTACAGCCCTGTCTGCAGCCCGAAGGCGTTCCTTGTCTAAAGCAAGCATCGCTCGTACCATGTTAGAACCTATCTTCATTCCCATATTTCTAAATACCTTGCGCCTTACAATGTTTCCATCATTGAAAGTCGCAACAGCAACTTTACTTTTACTCATTATTATACTTCAACAAAACAGAGACTCAAGAAACAGAATTAATTACGCATATTTTCGAGATAACGACAGAGTAAATAAACGTGAAACAATCGACAATCACACCAGCGATATATTTTGAACCATCACAGGTTAGCCACAACACATACTTTATCTCACATCACTAAAATGTACCTGATGAACACGGACGTTAATAATAACACCATTTGACAGCAGTTTAACAGCGCCACAGTGGGTCACGCCCATGTAGAACGCATTTCAAAAACAATTTAAAAATAGTTGTAGTCTTCGGAATTGAATAAATTATATATCTATTAAAAGGTAATAGTCTGCAGATTCAGAAAACGCAAAAAAGTAAAAACTGAACTTTTCAAGATTTTGAGCCTTTCCGGAGCCCCTTAAGGTGGGAGCCGTTGCTGAACATCATGCAGCAGTCCGGCGGGGTACACCGTGTCGCCCTCTGCGCATGTGAATGGCAAAGTAACACTCAATACGTGTTCGGCAGCCTTCCTGATCGCATGTTTTCTCCAATTTTCATTTGAATATTTGAGAAGATTCAATATCATCTCATTCATAAGTATTGATAACATTGAATTCCTACTACTCCGGGCATCCTCGATACCTCGCACAGCCGGTCGGTCCTCTCCGGCGCGGCGGGCCGAGTCCGGCTGCCGACGTGGCACGATCGCTGAGATGCGCGGGGGTGACTAGCATTATGACGGTCTCTGGCCTGGGCACCGTCTCTAGACATCGGGACATGAGCGCGCGGAGTGTACGAATGTCTCATCGATCTCCGAAATACGACCGGGACAACTACTACTATGGAATAGAACCTTGTTTAAGTGTGTGGCATTTACTGCTTCTCGATACAGTCCAGTGGAACCTGTCTGGCAACAGTTACGTGGGTGTGGTATTGACTGTTGCTACTACCCTATCACGTGATAGACCGTTCTTCCTCTCCCCCTCCCCCCTCCTCCTCCTCTCTCTACTTCCTGGTGTAGCTCAGAGAACCAACTTAGGGATTATGTAGCACATTAGAAACCAATAGTGACGTGATATTCCCGAATGATCAATTTCCTGTTTCTGATCTACATCTACATCTACGTGGATACTCTACAAATCACATTTAAGTGCCTGGCAGAGGGCTCATCAAACAACCATCAAGATTTTCTGTTATTCCGATCTCGTATATCGAGCAGAAGGAACGAAAACCTATATCTTCCCGTACGTGCTCTGATTTCCCCTGTTTTATCATGGTGATCGTTTCTTCCTGTATAGGTCGATGTCAACAATATATTTTAGCATTCGGAGGACAAAGTTGGTGATTCGAATTTCGTGAGAAGATTTCTCCGCAGCGAAATACGCCTTTGTTTTAATGATGTCCAGCCCAAATCCTGTCTCATTTCAGTGACAGCTTCTCTCCTGTTTCGCAAAAATACAAAACGTGCTGGCCTTCTTCTAACTTTTTCGATGTACTCCGTCAATCCTACCTGGTAAGGATCCGTGCAGCAGTATTCTAAAACAGGACGGACAAGCGTAATGTAGGCAGTCTCCTCAATACGAGGTGCATTCAAGTTCTAAGCCCTCCGATTTTTTTCCTCCGGACTGGAAAGAGATATAAACATGCGCATTGTTTTAAAATGAGGTCGCGTTCATTGTCAATACGTCCCAAAGATGGCAGCACCATACTGCAGATGTAATTTTACCGCCAGCGGCGAGAATGAGAACTGTTTTAAATACTTAAAATGGCGACGTTTTCCTTACTTGAACAGCGTGCAATCATTCATTTTCTGAATGAAATTCATCGACAGTTGAAGGAGACATGTGGTGATGGAGTTATGGATGTGTGAAAAGTGCGTTCGTGGGTGCGACAGTTTAATGAAGGCAGAACATCGTGTGACAACAAACTGAAACAACCTCGTGCTCCCACAAGCTGGTCTGACGACATGATCGAGAAAGTGGAGAGAACTGTTTTGGGGGATCGCCGAATGACAGTTGAACAGGTCGCCTCCAGAGTTGGCATTTCTGTGGATTCTGTGCACACAATCCTGCATGACGACCTGAAAATGCGAAAACTGTCATCCAGGTGGGTGCCACGAATGCTGACGGATGACCACAGGGCTGCCCATGTGGCATGTTGCCGAGCAATGTTGACGCGCAACGACAGCATGAATGGGACTTTCTTTTCGTCGGTTGTGACAATGGATGAGACGTGGATGCCATTTTTCAATCCAGAAACAAAGCGCCAGTCAGCCCAATGGAAGCACACAGATTCACCGCCACCAAAAAAATTTCGGGTAACCGCCAGTGCTGAAAAAATGATGGTGTCCATGTTCTGGGACAGCGAGGGCGGAATCCTTACCCATTGCGTTCCAAAGGGCACTACGGTAACAGGTGCATCCTACGAAAATGTTTTGATGAACAAATTCCTTCCCGCACTGCAACAAAAACGTCCCAGAAGGGCTGCGCGTGTGCTGTTTCACCAAGACAACGCACCCGCACATCGAGCTAATGTTACGCAACAGGTTCTTCGTGATAACAGCTTTGAAGTGATTCCTCATGCTCCCTACTCACCTGATCTGGCTCCTAGTGACTTTTGGCTTTTTCCAACAATGAAAGACACTCTCCGTGGCCGCACATTCACCAGCTGTGCTGCTATTGCCTCAGTGATTTTCCAGTGGTCAAAACAGACTCCTAAAGAAGCCTTCACCGCTGCCATGGAATCATGGCGTCAGCGTTGTGAAAAATGTGTACGTCTGCAGGGCGATTACGTCGAGAAGTAACGCCAGTTTCATCGATTTCGGGTGAGTAGTTAATTAGAAGAAAAATCGGAGGCTTTAGAACTTGAATGCACCTCCTAGATCTGTTTCATTTTCTGATTGTCCTGGCTATAAAACGCAGTCTTGTGTTAGCTTTTCAAACAACATTTTCTATGTGTTCCATGAAATTTAAGTTGTTTGTGACTGTAATTCCTAGGTATTTCATTTAATTTACAGCCCTTCGATTTGACTGATTTAGCGTGTAACCAAAGTTTAACGGATTCCTTTTTAGCACTCATATGGATGACCCAAACTGTTTTTTGTTTAGGGTCAATTGCCAATTTCCGCAGCATGCAGATACCTCTCCTAAATCGTTTTGCTATTAGCTTTCATCTTCTGATGATTTTACTAATCGATAAAAGACAGCATCATCTGCAAACAACTTAAGAGGGCTGAACAGGAAAGGACCTATAACACGACTATGGGGAACTCCAGAAATCACTTCTATTTTCCTCGATGACTTTCTGTTAATTACTACAAACTGTGACCTCTGTGACAAGAAATCACAAATCCAGTCACATAACTGAGACGATATTCCATAAGCACGCAATTCCACTACAAGCCGCTTCTGTGGTACAGTGCCAAAAACCTTCCGGAAATGCAGATATAAGGAATCAATTTGAAATCCCTTGTCAATAGCACTCAAACACTTCGTGCGAGTTGTGTTTCACAAGATCGAGGTTGTCCAAACCCTTGTTGACAGTGTGTCAATAGATCGTTTTCTTGGAGTTAATTCATAATGTTCGAACACAATATAAGTTCGAGAACCCTGCTGAATTTCGATGTTAAAAGATATGAGGCTGTAATTTAATGTATTACTGGTACTACCTTTCTTGAGTATTGGTGTGCCCTGTGCAACTTGCCAGTCTCTGGGTTCGGATCTTTCGTCCAGCGTATGTTTGTCTATGACTGCTAAGTATGGAGCTATTGCATCAGTATACTCTGAAAGAACCCTAATTGGTATACCGTCTGGACCAGAAGACTTGCTTTTATTAAGTGATTTAAGTTGCTTCACTACTCCGAGGATATCTTCTTCTAAGTTACTCATGTTTGCAGCTGTTCTTGATTCGAATTCTGGAATATATACTTCGTCTTATTTTCTGAGGGCATTTCGGAAGGCTGTGTTTAGTAACTCTGCTTTGTCAGCACTGTCTGCAATAGCATCTCCATTGCTGTCGCGAAGAGAAAGCACTGATTGTGTCTTGCCGCTGGCATAATACACGTACGACCAGAACCTCTTTGTATTTTCTGCCAGTTTTGAGACAACGTTTCGTTATGGAAAGTATTATAAGCATCTCGGATTGAAGTCCGGGCTAAATTCCGATCTTCCGTAAAAGATCGCCAATCTTGCGTTCGTCCGGATTTGGCATGCTTTTTCAGTTGTTTCTGCAACAGGTTTCTGATCCGTTTTGCATATAAAAGAGGATCAGCTCCGCCGTTTGTTAATTTATTTGGTATAAATCTCTAAATGGCTGCCGATTCTGTTTCTTTGAATTTGAGCCACACCTCATTTACACTCATATTGGGAATATCAACCTGGCGTGTCAAACGAGGATACCGCACGAATTTGACAACACAAACATGGAACCAAATCGAGATGACGTGACACGGGAGAAACTTCATGAGAGGGCAGAGACGGCGGGATCGCACGCAACAGATGGACAAAAAAATCCCTACTGACAGCTGCGGCGACGAACCCCCCCTCTTTCCCCTATATTGTGCCTCGGAACAGTGAAAGTACTGAGTGTGTCAGTGAACAGTGATTATACGGTTCTTAGTCCAGTGCATATATGTGTGTTTCTGTCAGAGAAACTCTGACTCATGTGTTTTGCAGGAGTTCGATTTATTGGTGTTTATTAGACTGACTCTTGTATTTTGCAGGTGTTCTAATTATCTTTTTTAGACTTTGAATCTTGTCTTTTGCAGGTGTTTTATTTATAGGTGTTTTTTTGTTTTAGATGTTGACTATTGTACTGTTTTATTTATCAATGTTTGTTTTTGTGTGATGTATTAGATTTGTGATATTTTGTTTCATAAATTCATTGCTGTGGCATTGCTTCGTTTATCAGTCAGATAGCTTTTTATTCTCATTGAACTGTGATCGATTAGCCTTTGCATGGGGCATATTTACTGTGAGGAACCCCTTAAGGGTAACAATCACATAATTATTGTAGTTTCAGTATAATGACAGTGCTCAATGTTTGCTAGCTAATTGAAATATAGTAGAGTGATTAAATGAGTGCCACATAGTTATTTTAATTCTACAAATTATTAGTTTTATACAATATAGAATTTTTTTGCGATAACCACTTTGTAAAACATGTTTTTTCTCTTATCATTTTGTTGCTTTTGCAGATTGTGCATTGTTATGTTCTGCTTTTTAATACCGATGTTATTTGATGTTCTTTTTTTAATTGCTGTGGCACCTTTGCTATTTTCATAAATTTTGCTTGTTAATAAACAGTCATAAATTTTCCTGTGATCAGTTGGCTCTTGCAATGAGCAAATACTGGTGAACTCCATAAGGGTAACAACCAGAAATTGTTTTCATATTAATGACACAGGAACCATTGTTTTTATTTGCTGACCGAATTAGGTCTACACTACCTTTTGAATAGGTGTCACAGTTTGTGTTTTTTTTTCTGTTTGAAATTGGTAGATTCTAAAGATGTATGGAAATTATTGTGTTTTAGCAAGTAGCTGGTGTCCTTTTGCCTTTTCTTTTACACTTTTGGTTTAAGTAGGGTGTGAGAAGCCTGCTTGGGAATGTCCTAGCATGGCCAGAAAATTCCCTGCACAGTCTTTTCCCGGAGCGTTGGGGTTATGAAAGGTCTCTGTTGGATTCCTTTCATGTTTAATTTCTTAAATCTGTTGCCATTTATGGAATAAATTCCTCTTCTAAATGTACTGTGGCGTTTCTGACTATCTGGGAGGAGACTGAGCAGTGGAACGTGTTACTTTTACACATAAACAAGAACGATCTGTCACACTACTACACTTTAAAGCACAGTTTATATGTAATTCTTATATGTAATTCATGTCACACCGTCTCATACGGAACCTACATCTGCTTTCTTTTATATAGTGTATATGATAAGATACTGTCATCCCCCTTCCTTTTGTGTGAGAGGATGAATGAGCATATGTATTTCTAGTTGCATGCTTGAGGGTAGCAGACAAGGCTGTCTGCTAGAGAACAGTAGGACCAACGTCGGAACAGGTAGCTACGCTTCCTAAAAGCAAAGAGGTTTCCATCCTTAGTATGGTCCTGTCCGTTCGTTGTCATGTTGGTATAGGAAGCTGCCCCTCTGGCCACTTCCGTTGGTCTTTGTGAGCCCCCTCAGGAAGCACGCTCGGCAGTAGGGCAGTGGCAGTGTGGCCGTGGCGAGCGTCTGAAGTGGTAAGATCTCCGGCTAAGCGCGTGTCTGTTAAGTCTGTAGGACAATGGATTTCTTAAGTTCAGCCAAACTGAAAATTTAATCACCTTTATTTCGGGTTTAGGTCTAAAATATCCGATGTTATCTTAAATTGCAGCGCAGTGTAATTATCGTGTGAAGTTCAGATTATTTTCTGGTAGTTGCTTTGTTACTACTTTGTGAGTAAAGTGGAACTACGTGTTGATCAGTAACTCTAACTAAGATCAATGTTAAATGCGAATGCTTGTGTGATTATAACGTCTCGTCTTGACTATATTTTCAATATAGCAACTTTTCTTTATGTTCAGCCCACGTGGGGTGTACTTTGCGAGACCACTACCACGTGCTTATATAACTGTTTGACCCATCAGGTTAATAGTAAGACGTTAGTAACCAGTTCAAGGTTTTTCTTTTGTCAATTGCTTTTCGATCTAATTTATTTTCATTATCAAAATTATTGTGGAGTTGTACGCTTTGTGTAAACCAAGTTGACCACGTGAAGCATGTGGTGTAATCATCAAAGTAGCCCTCAGCTATTCTTTTTGCGAAGAATTCACAAAGAGTTAATATGAATTTAGTATACCAGTGTGTGGTAATTACATGACGGACAGGATTGTGGTATGAACGTAATTTCTTTGGGTAAAAACTGAATCTGTTGGTTGTGGTTAATTTCTTCTTGCTTATGTTTCAATGTTCTTCGTGTGTTATTTTATGAATGCAGTGTTGTGTGCAGTCTCCCAATCTTGGCTCCATATTTTATGTGTTCCGTAAGAATACAATCTCACATTTTTTTAATCGTAAATAAGGCACCAGCTCAGTTATAACTCACGTATAATATGCTGAAATTTCAAGGAACAACCTTAAAATAAATTTCCAAATATAAACTGATTTCTTTCTTTTTATTTAAATTCTCCTTTATATATATATATATATATATATATATATATATATATATATATATATATATATATATATATATATATATATATATATATATATATATATATATTACCGGTTTTGTATGACTATTACAAGATTATCATTAATGTTAGTCTGCTTGGTAAACCTAGACTAAATATCTGATGAAACAGTTGCCCAGTAATCCACGGTTAACGTCCCCAGACAGATCACGGCTTTTAACCCACTTTCATTGTCAATTAGCATCGATTTCAGCATACCAAATTAAAGTTACAATATTACACATCAGCTAAGAAAATTAAAGTTACAATATTACAATGTTCATGTCAGATAGACTTATTTTCTATTTCCATTTCCATGGAACATTCTTCACTGACGACGATAAGCATAGGCTCAACAGAGAAAGAGTCGCCTGAGTCAACCTGGGCCCAGACAGGTTGGCCATCCACGATGACCTCGATGACTTTGTTGCCATCTTGGCAACTGTCGCCCACGGATGACTTTCAATGCGTGGCGGCCTCACCATCATAACGGAGTTCACCGATTCGGTGGCCGGCTGGTATCTCTGTAATGTGGCCTGCAACGCCTACAGCGTCTTGGGGAGCGCTCTTGTGCAGTGTACCATGATTGGTTTCAGAAATCGTCAGGAGTTGACTGGTATGAATAGGGCAGCTGTGTGGTTGACATCTGACGGCGCAGTGGTCGTCGAGTGATATGCAACGTGTTCATGCTGTCCAATGTGTAAACATACCGTCCTGTGTCCTCCAACTGCCAGTTCTTCTGTGGGACTTTATAGTTGGCAGATGAGTTGGCTGTACCTGCATTGTTCGGCTGTTGGGTTATCGTTTGACAGCTGCGGTGTACGTTCTAACTGGACGAGTGCATTCTTCATAGTGCGTTGGACCAGGGCGGAGGCTGGTGTTGAAGATTCTCCTTCAACATTCCCTGTAACTGCTGTCTTAACAGGGCTGGACATTCATAGCTGGTGTCTTTAGTGGAATCGGTCCTGGCTCCCAGGAACTGCAACATCTATCCTGCTACAACGTGCCAAAGTAGTTAGGTCTATAGCGATTGCCACAGACACCACGCTGGGAATCATGTCATACGTCTTTCGTGCTACTCTTCTTCTGTTCAGATTCCTCGATTCGCTGCAACCACTTGATAAATTCATCTGTCGATGTGACCTCCTTTCCCAGAATAGCGTCAAACATGTCTTCTTTCATGTGGTGTGTGATTTTTATCATCCAGTATTCTCATGGGGGGAAAAGAGGACAGAAGTCTTAAATTATGCTTCCGCTAAGCGAGTTTGATAATGATTATCACCAAACTTGTTTTTTTTAGTACAATCTGGAATTTTCCTCAGCTATCGAGATTGTCAACGTTGTTCTCTAGCGAACACTGAGCTGTGGCAGAGAGTAAGAGCGTTTCCCTGCTTTACACTCTCGGAAATCATAATATTCAGACTTCTGTGCACAATCGTAATGCTTAGTCAAATATCGATAACAATGCATGCAATGTTCGATTTTTTTGTACAAGTTATAATGTTGTCAATGTGAGAGGCACCCACATGCCTTGCTCATACTGTGGCATCAAGCAGTCAGGCCTGCAAGATGAGTGGTCTGCCAAGCGAGTGGATTCTTTCTTAATTTAACGAGTAACATGAACTCTAGTACTCACACTTCGTTACAAGTTATCCTCCTATATGATTACTACGCAACAGAAACGCATATCTGACTATCAGTGATTTACAGAACTCTGACTGTACACTACGTACTGGCAGTACCACATTTTCTTTTTGTCTTTTATTTGACGGCTTTTATTAACACGTGGCCATCCCACTGAATATGAATGGCGCACACATTATAAATTCGGGACATTATGACAACATACAATTTGAAGGAATAGTCTACCATTCTCTTTCTTTTCACTAACTGATTTATTCTGATAAATTCCCTAACCTAAACACACAAATTCTATAACCTACAACAATAACATATGAGAAATTCCGCCCAGTGGGCATGGCTTTACATTAGTGAATCTCTATATTATGGTCTCGTAATTTATTTAACGCTACAGTGCACTTTCTGGATAGGTTGGTGGATCTTTTATCATACCTCACACTTCGACTCTCACAATCATCATCATGAAACTTTCCTCCAGACCGAGCGGTACAGAAGGAACAAGCATATCCCACTAATCTTTTGAAACTACTTCGCTACACACCCATGGAAACAACACATACCCAAATTACATGTCATACACCACACAACAATATGAAATACTACACAGAGAATGGTTACAACATTATCACTTTCAGCTTTCCCACTTCAATTAATATTGATCCCAGTTTCCACGACACTGCCCCACTTTGTAATTCTACTTTCCTACTGTGAACTCTGGAGATAAATGCACGTCTTCCTGTGCAATGCAAGCCAAGTGGCGTTGCTGGATAGACGGCCGACTCACCTTGCTCTCTCTCAGAGTTTGAATCTAGCGTCACACGCAAGGTAATATTAATGTATTCATCACACACGCGAGTCCTCAACTGATTCCATGGACGAGTACTTCTCTTTATCCTTTGTCTCATACACAGATTGAGACTCACACAGTACTCACCACGTGGAAGTACTCGTCTCTAATTTCAAGTCCTGCACACGCCATTTCTTAAATATTTCAACTTACGGTACACTCGCTATTTCTTAAATATTTCAACTTATTGTACACACGCTAGTAATTCAGCTTAGCTTAAGCACACGGAGGTATTTCAACTTATTGCTACACGTGGTTTCTTTGTGACCGTTGGTCACTTCCGAAGATTACTACAATCCCATTAATATTACCTGCCTGACATTTAATTCTCCCCACAAAAGTTCCTGAAATAGAGAAATTATTATTTCAAACTACTCTTAAATATTCCACATGCATACCATGCCTCCACTCTTTCGTCATTACGGAGCACATCTAAAACAGGTGTTAACAGCACAGGATCCAGCGGCAGAGTGCCTAAAACATGGCCGTTCTCGAGGTCCTCTCCACCTCTGCTGAAGTGGGGGAGCACCTTACTACCCTATTGGCCAGCTACATTTCAGGCGCTCAAAGCTCTGGTAAATTTCATCTCTTTGGTTCCACCAAAGGTGGCCAAAGGATCGACTCAAAGATGATCATATATTCACATTCACTATCTGTGGTTAGCAGACGACCATACATTCATTCATTTCAAAAGATCTCACCAAACTGGATGTACGGATTTATTTTGTGGGAGTGCACATATGATAAATTAAATAAATAAATTGTCATTCATTCCTACACTGGTATCCGGCTTCGCTGTATTAATTGAAATTGAGTTATTTTACAAAAAAAATGTGTTGTTCTGACAAAAATACTGAAGTATGTTGTACCTATATTCAATGTCGGGCGGTACTGTACCCTTTCACCACCGGCTACCCATGCAGAAAAAAATGGCACGGTACTATCCTTGCAATGCGAGGGTAGTTCCGAACATTTTTTTAAAAAAACTGTATTAGAACAAACATAGCAAGTCATCAAAATAACCAGGAGGAGACCTTAGCCCTGGTGACCTCAAATTGACGACCAAATGTTGTTACTTTAGCAAATTTTTGACACAGTTGTTGCATTATTGTACTCTCCACAATCCGGAGTAACGTACACATACATAGTTACAAGAATCCAAATGACAAATAAAACATCACATCATACAAATAAAAAAAATAATGGTGAGATAAAAATTGGCTTAGTTACTGGGATCTTCGTTATTTTTATGAGTAATCCAAACTTCACTAATTCTATGACAAATAAAAAAGTACTAATTGTACTCGTGAAATTTCAAACAGCTCACCGTCCAAACACAGAGCAAGTAATCTGACATTCATAAATTGCGGGATAAAACCCTTTACACAGCAAAGTCTAAATGCAAAACAAAATCAACAAAAGAAAAACATTCCGTACACCAGTTACATGTAGAATCTCAGGCTCCATACCATTACTCTAAAATATACATCAAACCTAAAGAGAAATAAAACTGAGAAGAAAAACAATGAAATATACCACAAGTTACATACTGGTTACGTGATATAGTTCATCTAAGACCTCATGTCATACCTAATTAACTATCATCACTTAAGCAATTGCCACAACTACTCGACTGTGAGTTTAACCTTATCCTTATCCACCAGTACAAATACCTGCTGCTGAGCTAGTCAGTCCATCAACTTGGATCAATACACGCAGTAAATAGTTTAGCAATAAGTGCTTGAATCCACCAGTAGCTCTCGTATCTTACTCTACTGCTCATTTCTCTTGTTACACATTTAGACGACAAGAACTTGCATTTCGACTAGGCCTCGTTACACTTTAATGTGAAATGTCACCACTGTGGTAATGAAAATAAGTGGCTTCAGTCAACACACCAACAAGATCATTACTGTCCACGACATCAAAATACATCAATTAATTCCGATTTTTTTTGTTGTGCAATGCAACCTCTTGTCCCCTGTGACAACCTTACTGACCTAAGCAACAAGAGCCGCTACGTTAGTATCACGCCACTGGCTAATAATGAAAGCATCATTGTACCAAATATTCTAATAAACATGCTACGTGAACTTGATAACCCAGAACAAACAAAAACAAACACTAACTATTCTAAACATAAATGTTAATGAAATGCAATTACACTTGCTGTCCCTTCAGGAATGAAACATATAAAAAAAAAATTTATACAATTACAAGTACATATACATTATTCCCTATCTTGCGAGTCACACGGAAACATTTCACTCTGTGATTTTCTTGGGGTCAAAAAATTTGCTGACAGGTTCCCTAGAAACACTGTTTCGGTGTCAAAGCTCTCCCATGGTTACCCGGACGAAAGTCTTTAAGTCACTCAAATCGGCATTTTGAACACGCACTGAACAGTAAACTGTATCTCACATTAAACACAAATGTCATTGTCACTCTCAGCGTACCATCCACACGAATCTGGTCGTCCAAAAATGGCCCTACAACTACTATAACCCACGGTTCTGTCCTTTCAGTTCATGGTGTAATTAAAAGTCGTAAGTTCCAACAAACAGCACTTATTCCCGCACCAATTCAAGAAATGTCTCCTACTACAGACGCAAATGTCAATGTCCCACTGTAGTTTCTTGCGTTCATACAATAATTAGTCACCAAACGACAACTGTCCTCTTCAAGAATACAAAGCGTCCCACATGCAATTCACAAAGCACACTTAACAAGTCACTGCCAAAAGTTTATGGATCCCACCGTTCAGTGGTCAAGACAAAACAAAACGATCGTCCTGTCTGCTAAAGACAAAATCTTTTCCACCACTCACAACGTGGAAACACCAGTCCTTCACTTTCCACCTTATGGAGACATACGAGCAGTCATCTTGTTTCACGGCTCCACAGTCCAGTACTAGTTAATAGCTACTGGTAAAAAATGCCCGCCGGGCTCTGCCGCGCGTCATCCATTCTGCCGTGGCGCTGCTGCGCGCCCCGTTGAGCAGAAGAAACCACCCGCTGTTGCCTCCGCGGGATACTTTCCCCAGTCGTAAGGGTGGCGGAACTTATGAATGGCCAGTGGTACATGCGTGTCGCCCCAGGCCGTTGACCTGCTGTAGCGGGCGCGTGGAGCGTACCCCGACCAGCAATGGAGTGGGGAGTGCCGCGGTTCTGTTGCCGCCGTCTGCTTGGCTTATGTGGTATGGGCGTGTTCGGTGTAGCCCTCAGCGCTACGACACCCAATCTTCCGTGCATCTCGCAACATTACAGACAAAAGGATATTCTTACAGTATTTAAATACTCATTGATTACATGTATGATCTATTAGATACATTGGTAATAAAAGAATCTTTGTTCTAAAAACATAAAATCATACCCCCTAGTTTTCTACACATACAACATCAACATTTATCCCTTTTCTATATACAGCCCACACTTGTGCTATTGCTTGTACCTGTCGTCCCTCATACAAAACATGAAAGTGTTAAAAAAAAGGAATAATAAGCAATCTATACAGCTCATAATTACAATATCTAACAGTAGCCTACTCTAACATCCTATCACAGTGAAAATATTAGAAACTGTTTATTCTAATACTACAATATACAACGCACCTTTGTGCTTGTGACAGACTGAAATTAATACCCCTTGAAAGTGTTCTAACAAAAAAATAAGAAATAATCTACACAGCTCACAATTACCTACCACAGGTTATTAAATAGTAAATTACTTTAACATCCTAACACAATAAACATTTTAGAAACTGATGACTCTAAATCTACAACATACAATGCACCTGTGTGCCTGTGACAGACTGATATTAGTATCTCTTTATATATTTTACATTTTATTATATATAACAACATTTCTAGGACACGTATGTACCATCCACATGATGTCAGGTCCTGACCTGCCATCGAGGTTCATCCAAATCAAACAATACACAATAATGTTTTAGTTACAGATCGGTAGCATTCCCTTTACAGGAGTGTGCGCATTGATCACAGTACTCTACGACTCTCACTCACCAGACATCACATTTTCCTTCTCATTCAGTCCATTAATACACTAACAGAATAGGTCTAGAAGTCAGCTAACCTTAACACCACCACACTCACGACAACATACCATACCTTTGCTCCCTTATACTCATAACACCACCACTCTCACGACAACATACCATTTCTTCGCTCCCTTATACTCAACCACATAACACATGAAGCTGTTTCGGAGATAGCTTTCCAGTCTCCAAATTCGTCCTTTCACTCTGGCACCTCTCTTCATCGGCTTACCTCTGCATTCCTCCTGCTAAATATCACTTAGAATTGCGACATTTCATCTAAGAACAAAAAATACACAAATTATTCATCCTGCAAAATAACTGTACACATTCTTGGTACCGTTTTAATTAGTTATACTGGTACCAGGCTTCAACAACAACAAAAAATATTATTTTCGCCAAATTGCAAATCTTATGGTAAGAATTAGATCTACACTTATATTACATCTTACGTCAGTATTCCACAACGTTCACCATCTGAATCTCATACTCCCTTCATGTCCCTTCACATTGTGCAGTTGTCTTCATCTCTTCATTCGTATTTCGGCTCTCCGTCCGTCCATTACTCCATCATTTCCTGGTCTTCCTTCGCCATTGGCATCAATCTCTATTGCAGCATACACAGGACCCTCTGTAACATACATCTAAGACATCTCCACATTATTAATTCTACTCACCTTTATTTACCACTGTTTCATCACGTCGAATCTCTTTTTATTAATCACACTGCTTCACGTCACTTCTTTCCTTAAATATCACCTTTATCCACTACTATTTATCACGTCGCCTCTCTATCTACCATCTTTATCCACTCATTAATCATCACGTCGTTTCTGCTTGATCCTTATTCATATGACAAAAAATACGTACATACACCACTCTGTCGACTCCTGTTCATGACTCATTCGACCAGTCTATTCCGTCATACTTCCTGACATCCCGCCTGAAAATTCTTATGTTCGATTTGACCCTGCACAACGTTACACACCACAAATAAATACACTGACTATCTACCATAAATTGCCTACTTTAGATCTATCCTTAACTTTTCCATAATTTGATGTTAGAAATGTGACGAAGCCCACACGATTGTTTTCCTTTGATCGTCTGAATTGTGACAATGATTGTCCTGTCGTGAACGCAATGACTGCCTATCCTCTCTTCGCCCATCATTTTGATTTTCCCTTCTTCTTCCATCTCTGTCCCATCTTCTATTTTCCCGGTTTGACGGTCGATATTCCCATGAATTCTGCCCCCTATTTCCTCGCCATCTTCCATTCCCGTCATTCCTCTGATTCCATGCTCTCCTGCCATTCTGATAGTTTCTGCCGTTCCTACCCTCGACTCTGTCTGACCTATGAGTCGTGTCGCCGTTCACAATGTTGCTCTCATTACCCAGTTCCTGTAACAAGTGCTGAAATGTCGCGGAATCGTCTAAGCCTCTGCCTGCTATCACTATATCTCTGCGCAATCTTACTGGCAACTTCGTTATACAGATTCTAATGAGCTCCCCAGTTTCGTATGGCACATCCAAATATCTATTTCGTCTCAGCATTTCCTGATAGCACGCCACTGGATCTCTTATACTACCTTCGTTACAATTTGGCATCATCAATATGCTTTGCTTAACCTGGTCCTGCTTACTTTTCGGCCAGAAGTCATTTAAAAACTTGTCACAAAATATCTTGTAGCTACTACAGTCTTTAATAACTTCCTGCATTTTCGCTCTAGCCTCGTCCCTCAAATGGTTGCACACAAACTTCATTTTGAGGAGCGGTCCCCACGATGCAGGTAATGAATCTTGAAATTGAGACAGCCACAGACATGGATGTTGATAGTTATCAGGATCCGGAAAACGAGTGAACTTTTGTACCGACACGAAGTGCCTCCTACATTCTTCTTCCGCATTTATGTTTTCCGACCTTGGACTATACTCAGTTGGATTTGCCACCTGTTTTATCCGACACAACCGTTCTTCTAACTCTCTAAGTTCGTCTTCCTCTTTCTGCCTATTTTCTTTTTTTGAATTTATCTCACTCTCCCTCTGCAATCTACCTGGTGGTGTGTCACCTTCGCTACTGCATGCTAATTGCAACTGTGCTAGTTCTTCCCTATGTTTCCTATTTATTTCTAATTGCGCCTCTTTAAACTGTAATAGTGACTGTATCTCTTCCTGCTCGGCATAAACCTCTCGCTGCGTACTGTCAGAGCCTGTCTCGCCTCTTACACTGACCTTCTCTACATCTGCACTAATTGTATTCATTCTGACCACTACCTCCGCAACTTCATCCCTGTGTTTATTTAGCGCCACTTCCTGCCGTGTGACTTGAGCTTCCACGCTGTCTAATGCCCCTTGTTTATCTGCAAGTAATTCCTCCACTATCTCTTTGATTCGCTCATCCGGCCACACGCCCCTATGTTCTGTAATATCGCTCTCTATTGCACTTATTCGTACCTCCAAATTATTGGCTTTTTCTTACACGCCATCACATACTTGTCTCAACGCACCCAGATTCTTCTCCCCCTCATCTAACCGATTATTAACTGCGGACAGACGCTCATCGATAACTGTGTGTAGCTTCCTCATTGCCTCTTTATTCCCCTTATCCATTGCCTCCAATCTTTCCTTATTTGCTTCCAATCTTTCCTTAGTTGCTTCAAATCTTTCCTTATTCTCCCTATCTCTCTCTTTATTCTCCCTATCTCTCTCCTTATTGTCTCTATTCATCTGCTGTAACAACTGCAGTAGCACACTGTCATTTGCTACTTTCGGTGAGCTCACCTCGTTCGTCCGAGAAACCATAGCTTCGCTAAGGGTAGCTGCACTTTCACTGCATACCTGACCTAGTCCCGGCTCGCCCGCGTCGTCGGGAAAAGCCCCCGATTGTGAACAAAGCCCGCCGCATAAAGGATCACCTTGCAGCGGTCCACTGAACAGTTCATCCCCTTCCGCGTGTTTGCCGTCCCCGCTCATTAACAGATGGTCAACAGCTACTTCCTGCTGCACTGCCACGTTCACCCCAGAATCGTTATTCTCCATGGTGGCTACACTTCTCGACTGCGACCTAGTTACTACGGACATTACGCAAAAAAAATTATACAACGATCTTCCAACCTTAGATGACGTAGAAAGCATTACATAAAAAAAATAAAAGATCCTCACCAATCCAGAAAGAAATTGCAAACAAAAAAATTTTTTACTTCTTAGCGCTATCACAATACATTCCATAAAAAAAATCTTAACAGCAAACCCTAACAGCAGAATCCTGACAAAATATCCTGGCAAAATGTATCCTGGCCAAATCATCCTGTCAACAAAATATCCTGGCAAAATATATCCTGGCCAAATCATCCTGGCAACAAAATTATCCTGGCAAAAACGGAATCCTGGCAGGGTCGAAATTATGAGAGGCACCCACATGCCTTGCTCATACTGTGGCATCAAGCAGTCAGGCCTGCAAGATGAGTGGTCTGCCAAGCTAGTGGATTCTTTCTTAATTTAACGAGTAACATGAACTCTAGTACTCACACTTCGTTACAAGTTATCCTCCTATATGATTACTACGCAACGGAAACGCATATCTGACTATCAGTGATTTACAGAACTCTGACTGTACACTACGCACTGGCAGTACCACATTTTCTTTTTGTCTTTTATTTGACGGCTTTTATTAACACGTGGCCATCCCACTGAATATGAATGGCGCACACATTATAAATTCGGGACATTATGACAACATACAATTTGAAGGAATAGTCTACCATTCTCTTTCTTTTCACTAACTGATTTATTCTGATAAATTCCCTAACCTAAACACACAAATTCTATAACCTACAACAATAACATATGAGAAATTCCGCCCAGTGGGCATGGCTTTACATTAGTGAATCTCTATATTATGGTCTCGTAATTTATTTAACGCTACAGTGCACTTTCTGGATAGGTTGGTGGATCTTTTATCATACCTCACACTTCGACTCTCACAATCATCATCATGAAACTTTCCTCCAGACCGAGCGGTACAGAAGGAACAAGCATATCCCACTAATCTTTTGAAACTACTTCGCTACACACCCATGGAAACAACACATACCCAAATTACATGTCATACACCACACAACAATATGAAATACTACACAGAGAATGGTTACAACATTATCACTTTCAGCTTTCCCACTTCAATTAATATTGATCCCAGTTTCCACGACACTGCCCCACTTTGTAATTCTACTTTCCTACTGTGAACTCTGGAGATAAATGCACGTCTTCCTGTGCAATGCAAGCCAAGTGGCGTTGCTGGATAGACGGCCGACTCACCTTGCTCTCTCTCAGAGTTTGAATCTAGCGTCACACGCAAGGTAATATTAATGTATTCATCACACACGCGAGTCCTCAACTGATTCCATGGACGAGTACTTCTCTTTATCCTTTGTCTCATACACAGATTGAGACTCACACAGTACTCACCACGTGGAAGTACTCGTCTCTAATTTCAAGTCCTGCACACGCCATTTCTTAAATATTTCAACTTACGGTACACTCGCTATTTCTTAAATATTTCAACTTATTGTACACACGCTAGTAATTCAGCTTAGCTTAAGCACACGGAGGTATTTCAACTTATTGCTACACGTGGTTTCTTTGTGACCGTTGGTCACTTCCGAAGATTACTACAATCCCATTAATATTACCTGCCTGACATTTAATTCTCCCCACAAAAGTTCCTGAAATAGAGAAATTATTATTTCAAACTACTCTTAAATATTCCACATGCATACCATGCCTCCACTCTTTCGTCATTACGGAGCACATCTAAAACAGGTGTTAACAGCACAGGATCCAGCGGCAGAGTGCCTAAAACATGGCCGTTCTCGAGGTCCTCTCCACCTCTGCTGAAGTGGGGGAGCACCTTACTACCCTATTGGCCAGCTACATTTCAGGCGCTCAAAGCTCTGGTAAATTTCATCTCTTTGGTTCCACCAAAGGTGGCCAAAGGATCGACTCAAAGATGATCATATATTCACATTCACTATCTGTGGTTAGCAGACGACCATACATTCATTCATTTCAAAAGATCTCACCAAACTGGATGTACGGATTTATTTTGTGGGAGTGCACATATGATAAATTAAATAAATAAATTGTCATTCATTCCTACACTGGTATCCGGCTTCGCTGTATTAATTGAAATTGAGTTATTATACAAAAAAATGTGTTGTTCTGACAAAAATACTGAAGTATGTTGTACCTATATTCAATGTCGGGCGGTACTGTACCCTTTCAAATGCTGTGACTGTTTCTTACTATAGTAGTTCGTAAATCAGTTGCACGGGACACGTACGTCCCAAATTATCGGACTATGCCTTTCAGATGCAATATTTGTGTGATTAGCTATTGGACATTAAGCTGAAGCAATGTAGACCTACTTAGATTTTATATAAATTATTGTGATTAATGATATCAATATTATATTACATCACATTGATGTATTTCTCTTGTAAATAAGCAATCAGTTGTGGTATTGTATTAATGTATGTCATTGTCAATATCATAAAAAACTACTCGTGTATGACAACAACAAAAAAATGGTTCAAATGGCTCTTAGCACTATGGGACTTAACTTCTAAGGTCATCAGCCCCCATAACTTAGAACTACTTAAACCTAACTAACCTAAGGACATCACACACATCCATGCCCGAGGCAGAATTAGAAGCTGCGACCGTAGCGGTTGCGCGGTTCCAGACTGTAGTGCCTAGAACCGCTCGGCCACCACAGCCGGCCGTGTATGACATGTTAAAAGCAATTACCGGGTGATCAAAAAGTCAGTATAAATTTGAAAACTTAATAAACCACGGAATAATGTAGATATAGAGGTAAAATTTGACACACATCCTTGGAATGACATGGGGTATTATTAGAAGAAAAAAAAACTATTGCTAGACGCGTGAAAGATCTCTTGCGCGCGTCGTTTGGTGATGATCGTGTGCTCAGTCGCCACTTTCGTCATGCTTGGCCTCCCAGGTCGCCAGACTTCAGTCCGTGCGATTATTGGCTTTGGAGTTACCAAAAGTGTATCGTGATCGACCGACATCTCAGGGATGTTGAAAGACAGCATTCGACGCCAGTGCCTCACCAAAACTCCGGACATGCTTTACGGTGCTGTTCACATTATTCCTCGACTACAGCTATTGTTGAGGAATGATGGCGGACATATTGAGCATTTCCTGCAAAGAACATCATCTTTGCTTTGTCTTACTTTGTTGTGCTACTTATTGCTACTCTGATCGAACATTTTTTGAACATTTGTATTTTTTTGGTTCTAGTAAAACCCCATGCCATTCCAAGCTTGTGTGTCAATTTCTACCTCTCTATCTACATTGTTGTTGTTGTTGCGGTCGTCAGTCCTGAGACTGGTTTGATGCAGCTCTCCATGCTACTCTATCTTGTGCAAGCTTCTTCATATCCCAGTACCTACTGCAGCCTACATCCCTCTGAATCTGCTTAGTGTATTCATCTCTTGGTCTCCCTGTACGATTTTTACCCTCCACGCTGCCCTCCAATACTAAGTTGGTGATCCCTCGATGCCTCAGAACATGTCCTACCAACCGATCCCTTCTTCTATTCGTGCCACAAGCTCCTCTTCTCCCGAATTCTATTCAATACCTCCTCATTAGTAATGTGATCTACCCATCTAATCTTCAGCATTCTTCTGTAGCACCATATTTCGAAAGCTTCTATTCTCTTCTTGTCTAAACTATTTATTGTCCACGTTTCACTTCCATACATGGCTACACTCCATACAAATACTTTAAGAAACGACTTCCTGACATTTAAATCAATACTCGATGTTAACAAATTTTTCTTCTTCAGAAACGCTTTCGTTGCCATTGCCGGTCTACATTTTATATCCTCTCTACTTCGACCATCATCAGTTATTTTACTCCCCAAATAGTAAAACTCCTTTACTACTTTAAGTGTCTCATTTCCTAATCTAATTTCCTCACCATCACCCGACTTAATTCGACTACATTCCATTATCCTCGTTTTGCTTTTATTGATGTTCATCTTATACCCTCCTTTCAAGACACTGTCCATTCCATTCAACTGGTCTTCCAGGTCCTTTGCTGTCTCTGACAGAATTATAATGTCATAGGCGAACCTCAAAGTTTTTATTTCTTCTCCATGGATTTTAATACGTACTCCGAACTTTTCTTTTGTTTCTATTATTGCTTGCTCAATATACATATTGAATAACATCGGAGAGAGGCTACAACTCTGTCTCTCTCCCATCCGAACCACCCTTTGATACCCCTCTACATTATTCCGTGATTTACTCAGTTTTCAAATTTTTACCGACTTTTTGATCACCCGGTGTAAAAAAATGGCTCTGAGCACTATGGGACTCAACAGCTCAGGTCATAAGTCCCCTAGAATTTAGAACTACTTAAACCTAACCAATCTAAGGAGATCACACACATCCACGCCCGAGGCAGGAATCGAACCTGCGACCGTAGCAGTCGTGCGGTTCCAGACTGAAGCGCCTAGAACCGCTCTGCCACCATGGCCGGCCACCCGGTACATAAAAAGTTCTGTTTGAGTTGCGGTGGCCGAGGGGGGGGGGGGGGGGAGATCCTCGGCTGCTGTGGAACTTGCGGGTCCAGACGCGTCAACCGAGCGAGGTGGCGCAGTGGTTAGCACACTGGACTCGCATTCGGGAGGACGACGGTTCAATCCCGCGTCCGGCCATCCTGATTTAGGTTTTCCGTGATTTCCCTAAATCGCTTCAGGCAAATGCCGGGATTGTTCCTTAGAAAGGGCACGGCCGATTTCCTTCCCCATCCTTCCATAATCCGAGCTTGTGCTCCGTCTCTAATAACCTCGTTGTCGACGGGACGTTAAACACTAATCTCCTCCTCCTCTCCTCAAGACGCGTCCTGCAAGCCCGTCTTCTGTACGTGGTACGTGACAGGGTGCCTTACCGCTGCGCCATTTAACCACGGGGTAATGCAGTGCGTGTAAATGGAGCGGCGGTGCCCCGGTTCCTTCTGAGTGGTGAGGACAGCGGGCAGCTGAGAGGGCGGCAGCCAGGTTGCGACCAGTCACAGGTCACGCGTCCGCGGGCGCCGCTTGCGGGAAGTAACGCCCAGGTTGCGCCGAGGAGATTGGAGCGCTGGGGCAGCGAGCAGCAAGTGTTGTTTATTCATGCGGCTGTTTGCTTAAATAATGTATACTGGCGGCGCGGGACGCGATGTTTATTCGCTGCCTCGTAAAACACTGGCCGGGCGCCGGCGCCGACCTCCGCCCTCCAGATAAGGGAGCGCGCCGATATCTCGGCGGATCGGCGGCCCTCAGGACTCCGCCCGTCGCCGCTTCCTCCCCGGCTTCCGCCGGCTGCTCCTCGTCGCCGTGGCGCTGCCTCCGCTGCTCTTTTTTTTTTCGCGTAGGCCACGTTTTCCTCGGAGGAAACTGTTGACCCGGCTGGTTATCAGGTGTTGCGCCACGAAAAGTACTTGCGAAAGAAACTTTCGATGGTTCCCGCCTCTCGTTTATAATTTCCGGTGGCTCCATAGTTGACTACACTGGTCTTTTTTGTGTTATTCCTGGAGAACCTATCAACCTAACGTTGAATAAAATTTTCTCTTTTTCAAAAATATACAAACGACACTTCGATTGCAAAATATTGAGACTGCAATGAAATATGTCGCTTGACAAAAAGAGTTAGGCAACTGAGACGGAGGAGGAAACGAAGTGAAACTTTACGGGTAAAGCATAGCACATATAGAATTACTATGCTAGCAAGTAGCTTCCTACAGGGTGGTCAGAAAATGTCTGAAACGCTTATCGTGATGCAGGGCAGGTTGTACTGAGATATGAATGTTACGAAAAAAATTCGATACGTTGCGCCGTTTCCGAGTTATTTAGCATTGAAGTTAGCCAATCAGATCGTCACGCGCGTAAATTCAAGTTTCAGCTAACGAGAAACAGCCAGCATTCGTTGGGCAACACCGCCCTTGGCAGGCCGCTTGATTGTGAGCGCAAGTCGCCCGGATTGGCTAAATTCTATACTAAATAACTCGGAAACGAAGCAACGTATCGAATTTTTTTCTTAATATGTATGTCTCAGTATAATCTGCCCTACAACATCACGACAAGCATTTCAGACATTTTCTGACCACCCTGCTACAGCAATGATGATCTTTCGGTGAGGGCGCTAAACAGCAGGGTCATCAACGCCTTTTTGTTAATAGTATACAGACAAGCGTGGTGAGAAATCTATGAAAAATTATAGTAAGTCGGAAAATCAAGTTGCACTCTCCCACGAGAATCGAAAGGCAACCCCGGTGAGGTGAGCATCAGAAAACCCCGTAATAAAATCTCCATAAGACACCGCAGAATAAGTAGGTAAAACACGAGTTTTAAAATAGATAAAACACGAGTAAAGACCGGTAAAAAAGAAGTAAGATAACTGTGTTTGGATGACCATTTATAAAGAATGAGTGACCAGCCCACCTGGCCGGCCGTGGTGGCCGAGCGTTTCTAGGCGCTACAGTCTGGAACCGCGCGACCGCTACGGTCGCAGGTTCGAATCCTGCCTCGGGCATGGCTGTGTGTGATGTCCTTAAGTTAGTTAGGTTTAAGTAGTTCTAAGTTCTAGGGGAGTTATGACCTCAGCAGTTAAGTCCCATAGTGCTCAGAGCCATTTTTGAACCAGCCCACCCTGTGACACATTAAAGTCACACACACACTATTTGATTGTTGCCAGCATCAAGAGACTCATGGATTCAGCAGTAGAGGGTAAGAGGAGTCGGGGCAGACCGAGGAGAAGGTACCTGGATTCGGTTAAGAATGATTTTGAAGTAATAGGTTTAACATCAGAAGAGGCACCAATGTTAGCACTGAATAGGGGATCATGAAGGAACTGTATAAGGGGGGCTATGCTCCAGACTGAACGCTGAAAGGCATAATCAGTCTTAAATGATGATGATGATGACACACTATTTTGGGACAAATTCCGGACATCACACGAAATCTTAAAATACGAACCGCAGTCGCCTCATTGTCAGTTAAAATAGCGGGCAGGTCGTATGAGAAACCTAGATCAACCCTCAGGTCGTCATATAAAACACAATTAAAATATGACATATAACGTACTAATAGTCGTGTTCCGCATCTGTGACATAGCGTGGGCTCCTCGCCACTTACGAGGTACCCATGTGTCAATGGGCAATGTCCCATTATAAGCAGTGTAAGGGCTACTTCTTCGGACCGTCACGGCTGGAAGGAGGTAAGCCACGGCCGCACTGAAGGTTTTACGGAACATAGTTCATTATTCCTCACTTCCAGATACTTAACCTCCCACCAACACACGGCCTTCCTGGTCAGACATGAGGTAACAGCCTGCAGGCGGACCGAACAGCGAGCAGGAGGCAACAGGGAGAAAGCCTGCTTGGCAGCCGCACCAGCGGGTTCGCTTCCTCGATTGCTGTGCGACATGGAAACCAGCAGAAGATGATTTCCTACACTTCTTGCACCACCCGATCAGCTTGATTCATTTGACCAATAGCGAGAAGGGCATTTTGAGAATCCGGGCAGATGAGGAGTTTCTTGTCATGACGCCACGTCATCTGTTCCTGGATGACAAACAGTTCGGCATAATGAACTGAAAACTGCTCTGAGAGCCTCATCATCAGGACAAAGTAGGGGAACGTGACAGAGCAATCGGGAAACTCCCTCTGCTTCTAACCATCTATGTAAACAGTAATGAAATCTGGATAGCGATGTAAAATTTCGTTAACTTTAATTGTAAAAATATAGTCTTGGGTACAATATTTCCTGTAAGCAGTCAGTTCTGAAAGTAATCTGGGCCTCGTTAGTAGGCACGGGGACACCCTACTCCGCCGCCAGGTTCGGACATTAATACCACTGCCCTGCAATAAACCGAGGATCTCTCTTATACAGACCTGTGTCCAGTGACTGAACAGTCGTCCCAGTGGCGGCAACGAAACATAGCTCGATGCTGGCGATGTAGGAACGGACAGAACCCTACGTGCTACCACGAGAAGTAGTCGTCGAATAGACAACAGAGGCACAGCAGCCACTGCATCGAAGCTAGCAACAGGAATCGTGCTGTAAGCCCTTGTTGATAGCCTAATACCCTCGTGACGGAACTGTGTCCAGCATTTTGAGGTGTGAAGACCTTGCTGACCCATAAACCTAGAATCCGTATTCAAGTTGCAATTGCGCAAAGGCCTTATAAAGTCGGAGCAGACGTGCCCTGTCAGCTCCCCACGACTGACTGACGCACTGAAGGATGCTTTAAGGCCGCGAGGAGTCTCAGATTCATGTTTTTAAGGTGTGGCAGCCAAACTAGCTTTCATCAAAAGTGAGGCCCAGATACTGCACCTTTTCCTTAAAAGCGAGAGCGCTATCCCCAATTTTAAAAGGGGAAAACTAAAAAAGAGAGTGGAAGTGATTAAAATCAGGACAAACAATTTTCTCCAACGAGAATTTAAAGTCTATGATGTAAGACCATTTCTCCAACCGCCTTATCGTCAACTGCAATTGCCTAGTAGCCGTTGGAGCGTTGGAGGATACGCAGAAGATGAAGAAGGCGTCCACAAACAACAACCACAATACAGGACGTCCCACAGTGGACGTAATACTGTTGATTCCAATGGCGAATGCCGTGACACTTAAGACACTCCCTAGTAGGACACCATTCTCCTGCCTAAAACGGTCGGACACGACATTACCAACCTCATATCTAAATTACCTATCCGAAAGGAAGGACCATTGACAGAGCTGCAACGAAATATCGTAGGCCTTTCCCAAATCGAAGAAGACAACGATAAGATGTTGCTTACAGAGGACAGCTTGTTGAAGCGCTGTTTCGAGCAGGGTCAGGTTATCGATAGTGGAGTAATACCTACTTAGTATAAACCTAGTTTCGAGACCCCTGGCTATCCGCTGGTTGACCATATGCTCTATTGTCTTTGTTACACAGCTTGTCAGCCTAATGCAATGATAACTACCGGAGTTCGTCCGATCCTTCCGTTGTTTTAAAAATGGGACTAAAACAGATTCTTTCTGCGAGTTGAATAGTCTTCCATCATCCAATTTTCATTGCTCGCGGCCGAATCTTCAGTAGCATCAGCTACTCTTTCTTTCCGTACGGGGTACCGTCAATTCGTGCAGTCGCTATTGCAAATGATGAGCTGAAGGAGGATCTGCTGTAACTGTGGATCTAAGCGTCTCGACATGCAGCATATTATCAGGTCGCGTCCAAGAGACATATCGTCAGCTACTGAAAATGCAGAACCCAACTCTCTCAGAGAGAGAGAGAGAGAGGTTGCTTGTATTCCTCCTTCTTGGTAGAATGGAAATGAAAATCAACCCTCTCCTGTGTCTCCTGACGTAGACGGAAAGCTATATCTTGGGTAGAATGAGCCGTAAGAGAGTTACGTATGACACTCACAGCTTTCGTGACAGGTCCGCGCTTGCTGTGGCGTATGAAACAGTAGTTACCACTGTGAACGAACGATGTCAAGTCTTGAAATGATAAGCTGTCAGATCAATGTACAATTGAATATATAATAGTTATCTGATACTAATGTTTACGATTTCTATTAATCATTGATGATTTAACATTGTTAGTGTGAATGAAGGGGTGAATTCGAAGTTACATGACTAATAATTTGTTCCGTTCATACATTTCTCTGAAAAGAAGTTAAGTTGTGATTGGTTCATAATAAAACACGCGGGGTAGTGACGTTAATACTAATAGCTCATTGGATATGTTGTTTCTCAGCCAATTAGAACAGAGTACACTCGCGTGTTTTGTGGTCTAGATATAAATGGATCTGTGGAGTCGAGAACTGATTCGGATCTCAGACATCATAATGTTCGGACGCGTGTACTAGTAGCTCTGAGAAGTGGTTGTAATTTTGCGGAATTATGAGCTAAACATGATGGTGGAATGCTGTAAAGCAGGCTAACTGAGGGCGAGTGATGAAGACTGCCTCGTGATGACTGGGTGTTGTGTGATGTCCTTAGGTTAGTTAGGTTTAAGTAGTTCTAAGTTCTAGGGGACTGATGACCATAGATGTTAAGTCCCGTAGTGCTCAGAGCCATTTGAACCATTTTTGATGAAGACTGACGTGCGTATTCTAGGTTACCTGTGTGAACTACGGCTTTTTGAATACCTCAAAAATGCGTGCTGTGTTGCACAAGTCGAGATCGAATATTGAAGACACTGATTGTGATGATGCGTGTGAATGCCAGCATTCTAGCTTCAGGCTAATACGGTTCTGGCGGTTATTATGTACCAAAGAAGTAGCAATATACCATCATGTTTATTCGAAGACTGTTTGCCACTTAACAGCTCAGTTAACCTGATGGCAGAAAACTGTTGATGTTGAGTGTCACTGATTCCGATACAGCTCGTCCAGTTGAGAACCAGCATATGTTTTCTACCATGGCAGGCTTGTGAGATGGCGCAGAAGACGATATTACCGAAAAGTGTGTGGAACATTTCATAGTGTACGGATGTTACCCATGCAGCAACAGGTGTTAGGAGACTATGCGATTTTATTTCACTGATTACAAATTCGAGTCCAATTTACAAGGAACTTGACAGTTTGAGGCAAGTTACCAGTATCATGTTTCATCGCATCTGGTCTGCAGGCACGCAATGATTCGGTTGAAAAGTGTGTAAGCCGTCGCTCGCTTTCAACGGAAATATATGTCTGAGTGAAGTTAAATGTTATTACCTCTACATCTTGCCAATAATCTTCAAATCACCTGCTATTCACGTGAGTCTTCTACGTGAATTAATGGATGTACTCATGGCACCTTTGTTGCGCTATTCTACGTAATTACTTTCAGAACTCAAATTAATAATCAGATTAACTAATTTCATAATACTGAATTTTAAATTGCTGGTCTACTCATGTGCTACTGCAATAAAATGAAAACAGTGGTAGTAGAAGGAAAATGAATGAGGACTATGGTGTATCTAACTTTACAAAACAACGATAAATTTTATTAAGCTTAGGTAACCCGAATTTCTGGAGAACCAGTTGATAAATCTTACACAGAAGACGACATAGACAAATCAATTAAGTAATGGTGTGTGACAGGCAAAGCATACTTTTGGGTGGAATTTATACAAATTCTCCCCTAAATTAATCCCTTATGCAACCTAGTCTGACTTGGTTTATGTGATTCCACTGTGATGCCCAACTCTGTTCAAATGGAATCAACTACGAACAGCTATACCACAAACTATGGTTCAGCTGAGAATGGGGAGCTGTGAATGTTATTTAACATCACTACGCCGGTGCAGCAGTACTTTACCTTGATTAAAGCAGTAGCAGACAGCGGCGCGGTGTGGGCGAGAAGCGGTCACTAAGACAACTTTAATGTTCTTACGTGTCCACGAAAATATGCAAACTACGCGGTCTGGTGTCCTGATTATCAGAACACGGGAAACTTTCTTATCATAGCCCCGAAATCCTGGCAGGTTTCAGCGTGAGTTGCACCTGTTTACTGGTCTGGCCAAACCAATTTCTCGGTGCATGCTGGAATTGTGTAACGTCAGATAGTCGACTCATGTCGAATAAGTTCACCCTCATGACAAACGATATGTCCGAGATGATATGCAGTTCCACCATCAGTACAACTGGAAACTGCCCACCATAAGATGCAGACCCATTAGCGGAACACCTTACGTCCTCCACAAGAGGAGGATCAGAGGACAAAATCCCAAAGTGTCACAACCACTTCCCACTATGACACGGTATGGGAGCCGAAGTAGCGAAACGCAATCAGCCCCACTTTATGCAAACCAGTAGAAGTACCCTCTACTCACTGAATCTCCCATCTTGACTGTTCTGTTAGCCTGGTAGCCACACCAGACACAGCAACTAGGTTCCTACATTAGGAGAGCAAGCCTCTACTTTGCTTATTCCGAGAGGAGCCAATCAGCGACTTCAAATCTCTCTTGTCTGAGAAACAGATTTTAAACTAGGGAGGAGTCATTCTCACGGGAAGCATGACCTTGTTTTGGCAGAAAACATCTACCCAGACAGGACCACAGTCTGTCATTTAAGGAGTGATCTAATCGGTCTGGGCTAGTCATTTCCAATTTTTGAAAGAAGGCTGTTAAGCTTTCCAAAGAATTGTGCACATAAATTATATGTTTTTACCGCTCACAAAAAGAACATCTTGACATATGCGCGTCATCACACATAGCAAATGTAGCACTGGGGAACATCGAGATAATGTTCTAAGATATGAATGTTTGTCTGACTGACAATGTTGTTGTAAAGTGAGAGAGTGGCCTGTCACCTCACACTACCACCCCATTACTCAATAATTTCTGCGTGGGGAGTGTCACAATAAAGACGTTAGTGTGACATGGGGCATACGAAATTATGAAACTTTAACTGAGTCTTGAAGAATGACATGTCAGATCATGACAACCTTGCCAACCGAAAACAAAAATACTGCACACTGCCTTTATCTTATTCAGCCAGGGGTTATATATGTACACTCAGTGCTGCACATCTGCAAAAGTTATGTGATGTTCTGTGTGTTAGAATTGTCCCTGTGGATACTCAGGTCTATGACATACATTCCTGACTCAAAATACAAAGACTGAATGCAGACAATAGCTACCCATCACATCGAAGCTGAGATCAGAGATGATTGGTTTCCCTAACCACAATACAGTATCACCGAGCACTGTGCATTCCCTCCCTTAGAGATTTTGTTACCCCTGCCCAAGCGTCCACAGTGATACAATCCCCCAGAGAGCCAAATAACATGATACATAGTTTCCAACCATTTAAAAAATCTAGGCTAGTCAAGTGTACATTTTTGTGTCATCTGTTAACCTTATTTCATAGCAAGATGTCTTTTTGATGTTTTAGTACAACGGTGTAAATGGGGTTAGCAGAAAAAGCACGTTTAAATGAAAAGTGAAACACGCTGGGACTCTACAAAAATAACAAAGACAAAATAGAACAATGACTCAAATTCAAAAAGTAGTTCGAATATTAATGCATTTGTTTCCGTGTCCTCTTTTGTCAGTATCAATTTTAGATGAGGGTGACGTTGCACCCTAATACATATCTGAAAATGTTGTTGCCCCATGTGGCTTACACAGTAGGAAAGACAGTATAAAAATTACATTTTAACTAATAAAAGAAATACAGCAAGGCCGCAAACATAAGAATTTAAAAAAAATATTTTAAATCTGCTACTGCATCCTTTTCAAGAGGCCTTAGGAAGTCCAAATCTAACTTTTCATTTGTCACATGTATAAACATAGCCCTACACTCATGAGACATGTAGCAAAGTTAGACCTCGCAGCTGTAAGGGGTGAGTCGGTGCTAAGAGAATGATTACCCCTTTACTTAATGTCATCAGGGGCGGCAGCAGTGTCTGCAACACGACCTGTCTCCAGTCTACAGGTAGGCATCTGGACTACTGACAGGCCAGATATGTGGCACCAGTTGCTCTTATTGAAGAAGTCCTCCAGCAGCAGTTGTCAGTATTGTGCTGAGTGGAGACGCCAGTCACTCGGTGTGGCCTTCCTTAGTCCCGCCTGTTTCGTCAGGAATGGCGTTACTTTTAGATTTGGTCCCTCATGGCTCTTGCATAAAAGAGCAATGGCCCGAGGTGGTAGCTTGATGTCAGAGGCGAGAATCCATTACCTGTTGGCTGCAGGTGAGACTCCCCTGCTGTTGCACCACAGTGCCTGGAATCCCTTTCCCTCTTCATTGGCGTGAGTGAAAGGGATGAGTGGGACTCTGAGCACGCCTCTAACGTCTGTGACCCATCCCAGTACAGCCACATCAACCACATGGCTGCCCTGTCACCTTGTGGTGGGGGCAGGGAAGGGCTGCCTGCGCCTGACAGGTGGGTGTGGGGCTTTGCAGTGACGTCACGTCAGTTGGTAATTCATCCCAGCCACATGATGACGTCACACAGGCAGCTGAGTGCATCATTGCTCATTTGTGAGGTGAGGTCACACTACGCCATGCCAGCCCTGCCAGCCACCTTGCGATATCACCTGCCCAGGACCCAGCCATGTTTGGCATCAGGTATGTATGCTTCTCGCTCGCCATTCAGAACACCATAGTTCTCTGCAGAATCCGTAGCACTTGTTTTTGCAATGTATGTTTGCGAAAACATATAAATAGAAAAACATAACGAAAGTATGAATTTTACAATATGATTAATGCAAAGAACTGAAACGTGCCTTACTTCTTTCTTTTATTTAAACAAAGTTACTAGCAATGTTCTTTAAAAAACAGCAACCATTTACATATCTTTTCGATTTTAATAAACATCGTTCATTAGCCGCTTATCTAAAAGAAATAATAATTTTCCAGTGATGAAGTCGGGTTGCTATAGTGTATGTCGTGTTTTGTTAGTTTCCCAACACCACCCATGTACCCCTGTGGGCTAAACCGGTACAGTCCGCATATTCATACTTGAGGGTCTCTCACATCACGCAACACTTACTTCTAATTATATCCTACCCATTACCAACTACAACTACGTAGCCCTTTCTACTTGATGCTAATATGGATTTTGATACATCTCCTGACCCAGCTAAACGGATGGTATGATTGATGCGGCTATGTGCCGCAGAATATGGATCGAATACTGTTCGCCATCATCTGCACACTCCTTTCCGAGCTGTCAAGATAGATCACACTTTGGCTTGAATTCGTCTTTCCCTCTGAAACTGACCTCCAACTCACAAAGTCGAAGCACAAATATCATCTAATAACAGCCGCTCTAAAGACATAAAATACCATTTTTATAGTTGGCAGTGCATTAGGATTTGTAATTATATTCCGTTTTTATCTTTCCAATTCATCTAAAACATACTACGATGACTCGAACTCCACGTTCTCACGCCACGTAATACAAAACTTCGCCAAAGCCACAATCGAAATACCATGAAGCAAACGTCATCGCACTATTTGAGATAATCCATAGGCAGTAACCAAAGTCGAAAAAGTACCATCGGCGAGAAACTGTAGCACCATAGATGACTGTAACCACACTCGAAAACCACACTCGAAAAATACCGTAATTGACCACAGCGAAAAAAAGAATCTTGAACGTCAACAAACACCTGACGTGGGGAACCCATGTAGATCTCACAAGATAACCCCTTCGGTATCAATGTCATTATCAAACTGACGCCAAAGTCTACTGTCGGGAAGCAAATCAGCTTCTGTGGCACCACTAACATGTCCTCAGTACGAATGCGCCACTGACAATGCGCACAATATCAACAGAAGAAACCAAATCAGTACTTTATTCCAAGATGAATTTCGAGAAGAATTGTGTCTCCAGGACGTGAGCAATTATTTCTGATCCAGAAATTCAGTTATCGCGCTGTTCCAACATATACTTTTGCTGTGGCGCTACAAGCTGCTAATATAGCAATCGTCAAGTGGTAATCCAGCCAGTTTTATTATAAACCAAAGAGCTTTCCACCAAGAAATCGGTACAGTCCTATCCACGAAGTAGTTTTCTGTGTGAACCATGAAAGGATGCGGGTATGTTTTAAATTTGCGGTAAATTATAAAAGTGCAAATTCTGTACAGAGAGCTACGAATGCCTAATTCACTCATCAGGTCACAGGAGAAGATCTTATCTGTTAATTATAATAGTAAAATGGTTCAAATGGCTCTGAGCACTATGGGACATAACACCGGAGGTCATCAGTCCCCTAGAACTTAGAACTACTTAAACCTAAGTAACCTAAGGACATGACACACATCCATGCCCGCAGCAGGATTCGAACCTGCGATCGTAGCGTTCGCGCGGTTCCAGACTGAAGCGCCTAGAACCGCTAGGCCACATCGGCCGGCCTTATAATTGTAAATCATCCAAAAAATTGAAGTGAAAGCAAAGGAAAAACAATACCATAAATAACTACATAAATGAATAGGAAACAAATGATTCTTAACACTAACTTAATGATATAGCTATACAAGTCTTCTTCTATGAAGAGCTTCGCAAAGCAGGTGTGATGAATCCATAAAGACTTCTTGGGTTTCAATGTCTCGAGTTCCCACGAACTAGAACAGGTAAAATTTGTGGCACAGAAGTATTTTCTTATTCGATAGGCGGAGTTTTGACAAGGACCTTTCGTCCGACCTGAAACTCTCGTTTCCGAGCTTTCCTGTCCCATACATCCTTACTCTTCACACCTGCAAACGGCAAACGTCTGAGTGCCCGTTCTACAATATTTCTAGCCGGTCATATTGGCCAAGCGGTTAAAGGCGCTACAGTCTGGAACCGCGCGGCTGCTACGGTCGCAGGTTCGAATCCTGCCTCGGGCATGGATGTGTGTGATATCCTTAGGTTAGTTAGGTTTAAGTAGTTCTAAGTTCTAGGGGACTGATGACCTTGGAAGTTAAGTCCCATAGTGCTCAGAGCCATTTGAGCCTACAATATTTATATGTATTTTCCGGGTTTGCTGCGGGAAGTCAGCTACTTCGCGAATCAGGTCTTCGGGCTGCTTATTTTTTAGCACGGTCAATGGCGCCATTCCTGTGACTCCACGTGACAACTATCCACACGTCCTGAATATCACGTAAGAAGACATCCCACGTGGCGTGCTCCTTCGCGCAGTAGATGCGGCAGAGGTTCCCTAGGTTTCTCATTATCTCTCCTCCAGCAAGTTTGGGGATATCGTATAGACACATAGGTCGGTCTTATCCTGTACGGTCTCAACATGGGCTACCATTTGTTTGAGGTGAACTGTCAGAGATGATCCTGTCCACATGTCCTACTTGAGACAGGAAAACTTTCCGAAACGCTCTGCTTACCCTTGGTACGGTAACCTTCCTCAGCGGCGTCAGAGCGACTTATTTAGACATTATCACAATAATTAGGACGTAACTGTACCCTGTACTCGTGTGCGGGAGAGGTCACACGAGACCCTTCGCTGCCGACGCTTTAATTTCGTCGGAATGGTAGGGAATTTCGGCGCCTGAATCGTGACTGTTGTGCGTTTCTGTCTTTGGCATGCCTTACACACCGCCATTACGCTTCTTATCTCCCTTTCCGCATATTAAAAATAACACAATGTGCGTAGCTTCAAATAACATTTTCCGGCACAGGAGTGCACTAACTCAGGTTTGTGTGTGCCGTATAACTTACTTACGAACCAATCAGAGTGCAGACGCGCCACAATGCATCTCCTCTACGCCACAGCAGAGAAGCGTACCTCTGCATAACAAAGAGAACTGCCAAATCTTTGTTTCTGCGCGGTCCTTGACTGTAAGACTGTAAAAGCTCGCTCTTCCTGCTATTCTTTGCCGATGTCTCTCAGGCTCGTGGTCACATAATTTTTAAAAGCTACATATTTTATCTGGTATAGACGCGCTCCTCCTGCACTGGATTCACACAATTTCTCTCTCATCCTATAAGTTATCGTGACAGCGCATCAGCAATGATATTCTCTTCCCGTGGTGTGTGAGTTATCGTAGAATAAAATTCTTGCAATGCGGATCCGTTCTTAATTGCGGCGTTTTGCTGTGAGAAGAAACTTTAAAGCCTTGTGGTGAGTGTGTACTCTCGTTTTTCGACCATAGAAGAAGAATCTGAATTTATCGAAGCCCCAACGACCACCAGTGCTTCCAGCTAGGTGACTCAATAACTTTTTTCGCATTTGCACTGGATATGGCTTCCGAAAGCTATGGTTTTGTCTACCATGTTACCACCTTGTTAGTAGTTCTGGAAGATCATGACGCCGGCCTGGAATAGGAGCTGTCTGTGACCACAAAAAATTCCTTTCCTAGATTGGGATGAGACGGGAATGGCGCGTTAACGAGCCCGGTTCAGAGTATTTGAAATCCATCCTCAGAAGCGTCGTCGCATACCCATGTAGACTTCTTTCCAGTGAGCTGGCTAAGCTGTGGTTTTGCCACTTGTTTTATATGTATGAACCTCTTATAGAAATTGACGACACCAAGATACCCAATGGGTCGCTTTTTTGCTGTTGGTATAGGGAATTTCGCTATTTCTTCTATTTTCATCTGGATCCGCCGAGATTCCCCCTGTCGTAATAGTGTGGCCTAGGAATTACACTTGTCTCCCGTCACATCATTTGGTAATATTTGCTCTTACACCACACACTCTGAAGATACGGAGGACTTCCCCTATAGCGATATCATGTTACATCCTTAATGTGTGTGATGTCCTTAGGTTAGTTAAGTTTAAGTAGTTCTAAGTTCTAGGGGACTGATGACCTCACGTGTGAATTCCCACAGTGTTGAGAGCGATTTGAACCATTTTTTTGTTTGGTTTTTTTCTCTCTATATTAGTATTATGTTTTTCACATTTGCGGTTTTCAGATTTTTTATTTTTATTAGACTTCGAGAAATATTTCGTGATGTGAACGATATGGACACCTCTTTCAGTGCACAACTGCAACTCTGGTCTAAGAGACCGGTGACATTTGCCATAAATGGAAGACATATCCGCTTTTTTGAGTGCTGTATTCATTATGCTAGTCCCAATATCGTTCTCAGATAGCTGATTTATGGTTACAACGGTGCAACAAAGACTGATGGGCTCGAAACGCTCGAATCGTATCAGAATCGTATTTTTGCTTTAATCTGCTACAATAGAAAACATGTTACAGCAGCTCTTCTTCTATCGGTGGGTGATTTATATTTGATCAAGTTTCACATATGTTGTGTTTTTTAGGTCTTCTTCTATCACTCACCACAGAATCACAGAAAAATCAGAGGGTTCGTTAAAAAATGTTGGTGTCATTATTAATGCTGAAATTTACCTGGCTACATTAGAAAATATTCCACCGTGTGCCATAGCGTACAGAAGACCACACCTCAGTAAATTCACTACTTTCTGTGTGGGTGGTATGTCTTAAATACCTCACCCACCACACTATCACATAGTCGCTAATTGTATCTGCCCTCCCAATTGGTATACTTCTATGTAATTTTGTAGGGTGTTATTACAATAACTAATCCATCCTACAGCGTCACCCCTTTGCTAGTATTTGTGTTTGACCATAATCGTGTATACCAATGGAAACGAATCAGTTGATAATTCGTCACGTGAGGGGTTAAGTATCGAAAGGATGTGATGTTATTCGAGGGGAAGTCGAACTTACGATATGTTGTCTGAAAAGTAAAATCTGTGATAATTCAAATAAATGCAGTCTGCAGTCTAATTAGGCAAAAGTAATGTCAAGCAAATATGAGTAAACAAGGTAAACTATAGGCTGAAGTGAATCTCAGTCCGAAGTGAAAGTTTGTTTATTAATCGGAACCGAAAACTACAGCACGTTCTAACATGTACTAGCAGAGAAACTACTCATAACTAAGCCCGATGTTTATTTTGCTTTCGTGAATGCAAATTTTTTACACTAACGAAAATTACTTGCTTTATTATGTAAAGAAGAAAGCTAATTACAATGCACCACTCAACAGGGAAATGTTACTGGTAATTTGGACATGAGAATGCCGTACAGTTTCCCTACAGAAGGACAGTTATTTTTGTATGCGACGTGTGACTATAAAATAAAACGTAACGGGACTGATGCTGTCACAGCGTAAGTATGCATGCGCCGAAGATGAACGACCAATAGATGTGAAGTGTGAAGAGTCCTCAGTCGACTGTGGCATCTCATGTTTCAGCAGACAGATCAGTGTGGGTGTGGCATTCGTTTCTGTAGGGCTCTTATTTTGTTTTGCCAGAAAAATGATAAGCATAACAATAAAGCTACGAATTTTCGTGTTTTCATCCCTTTTTACCTATGACCCAGAAACTAAGCACCAGTCAATGCACAGGTAGGCCTCCGCTTCACCGAGAGGGGACAAAGCTCCAATGAGCAAACCCAGATTCAAAGCAAAGACGGCTATTTTTTCGATATTTATGGAGCTGTGTGTCTCCACACGGATCCCGAATTTCATGCTTTTAATAAACAATGCTACCTTGAGCTTCTTGGGTAGGAGGAAACTGTAGGTTTGGGCTCAATTTTTTAAAAGTAAGATCGCATTTTCACAAGTTAGAAAGTGAGCTTACTTGTAAAAATTTAGCCCAAACCCACAATAACCAATTTTTATTTGTAGCTAACTTTCTCACGTAGAAATTATAAAAAACATCAATTTAATTATAATATATGTACAAAATTAACAGAAAAGAAATTAGGGGGACTCTTTTCCCTTATGTTCCATTTTTCAGAAAAGAATCGAGTTGAAGGAAATAAGGGAAAGAGAATCCATTTATTACACTTTTATATGTTCTTCACCTTCCATAATTCTTTGACTTTTAGCAGACATAAGATTATTATGAACCATGGTTTTTACATGTAACTTTAACTTTAAGGCAGAAAGATACACATTCTTTACACATACTATACTGTTTATTATTTCAATACTTATCTTTGTATAAAATGTTGAATGTTTCTTTTTATTCAGACATTCACCATACTCCTTTAGCTGAATGTATTGTCCATTTATAGATTGTAAAATTTTTGAAACTAGAAATTTTGGGCAGTGAAATGAATTATCATTATATCTTAATTATATACCTTAAATTAATATTTCCATCATAAAACAATTGAAAATCCCGACAACAAATTAATTTCAAAGATCTGTATGGTAAAATTATTCTAAATTTACTATCAGCATCCACACAAATTTTATCTCCATGTCTAGTTTCCAATATTCACAACCAGTAATGTAAAGCAAATAATTTACTGCTAATCTTTTTAAACAAATTGGAATGGCTAGCATTGTTGAGCATCTCCAATAGAGTTTCCATTTATGTAGTAAAATTTTTTATTAATAAAATTGAAACCACTCAGTGGAAAACAATTTTTGAAGATAAAATTATTTGATCAGATAATGCCCATATGGAAACACATCTGTTTCATTTACTATAAAATATCTTTTATTGTCATATAGGCTAAGTGACTTTTTGTTTACTTTAACGTAATTAATTTCATGTTTAATGCTTTTTATGAAATTCAAGGATCTGCAGTGTCTGCTGTTGTTAAACAAACAGTCTTCAAATTCACCTAAGCATATTCTATTTTCCGCAACACATTTCTTAACTCCTTTAGAATGTTTCTGTATTTTGTCATCAGCCTTGTAGGCACACATTTTAGCTTTTAAACCACAAAATTCTTCAATTATTTTTCCATTACACTCATATTTCAGTTTTCCTAAAACGTTCTTATTTACTTGGGGAATACTGTGCATATCATCTGTTGGATAGTCAATTCTATCAAAGTAATCAATCCTTAATTTCATGTCACCATAAAAATCTTTAGTCTGTGTGTTGTATGTGTGTGCATCTGTTCCATACACGTAAGTTCAGTATTTTTTCCATATTTTGGTTTCATAATATTGTAGTGAAAATCGTACATTAGTTATTTAGATAAATGAAGTATACTCATTGCAATATAAATTGGCTTATTAAACACAATTTTTGCTTTCTTTATATGAACAGCAGCAAGATTTTCATCAAATATTGCTCTTCCTTTTAAGTTTGGCATTGCCATAAGTTTTCACACTTTTCTCTATCTGAAACTAATTTTGTTTCCAGTCCAATGCTAATATGCTCCATTGTCTTTCCAAACACTGAGTAATCCATTAATTTATAGAAATTTTTCTCAAAATCATTCTTTGCTTTGGTCCTCAGTTCTGCATTTAAGTCTATATATTTCATTAAGCAATCTGACTGTTTATATTGCAAAACTCTGTATATTTTGCTATCTTCCTTTCCAGCACTTAAACTGTTTATGATTTCTATAGTGAATTACATAGATATTTTTTTCTTCCAAAGTAGTCAATAACTTACTTTCTTTAGCTCCTAATGGGACTTTATTTTCTGGCACAAGTTGTAAATTTTTATGTATATCATGCAGTTCCTCTGGATACTCTAGAACTACTGAAATATATATTCAAAATCTGAGCTGTTTATGAAAAATTGAAATTATTTAGTTCATCCCATTCAAACCGCCATATGGTAAATATTGATCATAACAAAACCATATAAATTATTTGCATCTAAAAATGCTAAATAATTCGATATATTTTTATATCATATTTTTAATATATTTATTATTTGTTTTAATATTTAGTGTACAGCATTATGATGTGCCACCTCTTATACCTTTTTAAACAATTAAAACTAATTCATAATTGTGCATTAATTCAAGTGGTTGATCAGTCATTTTTAACATTGCATCAAATGATAAACCAGGTGTTGTATTATACCAAGATGGTACTACATTTTATGCTATTATTCATGTTTTTCTAAACTTTTCAAATATATCAGTCAATAATAAAACATTAGTTTTAAGATACAGATCATCTTTGATTTAAATTTTTCCTAAACTTATTTTGCATGTTTCTAATATTCAACACTTATTTGACAGTCATTCAGTTTACCGTCAAATTCTTCTCTTGATGGAATCTGCAGTTTTTCAGATTTCTTCAAACTGTTCATATAATCATAGGGATGGACACATTTCTTAATTATTTGATTGAGTATATCTTCCATAAAAAACTTTTAAATATTTTTTCTTTTTATTTTCTTTCGAATATGATGCAAGTTTGTTAGTACTTGAAGACATGAGCTGAAATATGTCACTTAACCTTGTATAATAATTTTTTCTCTTCTTTCCAAAACCAATAGATATCCTAATACATATCCTTTCTATTGTAACTATTTTCTTTCACAAGCAAATGAGAATTGTATCCTTTGAGATTTTGTAAGTAAATTGGTGCAAGACTTGTATTTTTTAGCTTTAGATTTCAATTGTTACATTACATATTTATACATTCTCCAGTCAAATGATCATGATGACAAACTTTTTATAACATTTTTCGTGTGATGACAAATATACAATGTGCAAAATTTGGATCTCATAGGTTTTGATAGTTCTTTAGATGTTAAGGGCTCCATTTCTTCAATTTCAGAATAAATGCTTCCAATATTTTCATCCTCTTCTTTGATATGTTCAATGGATTTTTTATGTTAATTTAATCCTGTGTACACAGTAGGATTCTTATAGTATCCAGTAATGGACTTGGTATAATAACAAAAACCATGTTGTTCATGTTTTTGATATTTCACTGATTATGAGTTTTGGGCATTTGGTTGGCAGTTCACCATCTTTAAATGTAGAATGATATTTTCACTCTGCAGTGGAGTGTGCGCTGATATGAAACTTCCTGGCAGATTAAAACTGTGTGCCCGACCGAGACTCGAACTTGGGACCTTTGCCTTTCGCAGGCAAGTGCTCTACCAACTGAGCTACTGAAGCACGACTTACACCCGGTACTCACAGCTTTACTTCTGCCAGTACCTCGTCTCCTACCTTCCAAACTTTACAGAAGCTCTCCTGCGAACCTTGCAGAACTAGCACTCCTGAAAGAAAGGATATTGCAGAGACATGGCTTAGCCACAGCCTGGGGGATGTTTCTAGAATGAGATTTTCACTCTGCAGCGGAGTGTGCGCTGATATGAAAGTTTGGAAGGTAGGAGACGAGGTACTGGCAGAAGTAAAGCTGTGAGTACCGAGCGTGAGTCGTGCTTTGGTAGCTCAGTTGGTAGAGCACTTGCCCGCGAAAGGCAAAGGTCCCAAGTTCGAGTCTCGGTCGGGCACACAGTTTTAATCTGCCAGGAAGTTTCGTTTTTTAAATGTAGACTTTCAATATCAGCGTAAATAACGAATTATAAAATCTGTGTCTGTTGCTAATTTTTAAAATGTAAATATGAACTTAGAGTGTTTCTACTTTTATGGTTTGTTAACTATGTAATTTGTTGTGTGAGAAATTTTACTTCCTCAAGTTTTGTAATTTGACTCAAAACGAGCCTACATACTTTCTTATACGTCAATAGTGTGAATTTTTACCAGTTTTGAAACAAAAGAAGTTTATATGTTCTCTTTCTTTCTTTTCGTATCTTTCCGTAAATATACTTGTTAGTTTTTATTAAATGAATCAACATTCATTTTAGTCAAAATGTTTTGTATATTATCAAATTGCACAGAATTGTACAGGAAATTTAAAATTCTCAGGTTTTAGGTGAAGATCAACAATTATTTTTGTACTTTGTGAGTCTATCAACACTTCTATATACAGGACACTGTGCTGATTTTATAATTATGGAAAACATTTTTGCTCAATAGTTTTTACATTAAAGCAAGATCTGGTACTAGTGGTAACTACGCTGACTGGCAAACCAACATATTTAAGTGATTAAAATTGCAAGATCGCAGGTTAATGTAGGTGTGGGATAAGCCATCACAAGTGTGAAACGCTGGTACATTAATAAACGGGGTAAACACCAGAATGTTGAATGCAAGAATACAAAGTGCATGCATTGTGTTGTACACTGTCGGACGTCACTTTGTGAGATGGACTTCCATGTCCGTTGCAGTTGGCAGACAAACACAGTGACAGTTAATGCCTGTTGTGGATGATGCTGGAGTTGTCGTCCGATGACATCCCGTTGGTTTTCAGTTGCGTGTGATTGCAGTCGTCTGCGGGAGTTGCGTTTGCGTGAGTGTGTGTGTGCGTATGTGTGTCCATTATTGACAAAGGCCATTGGCCGAAATCTTTACGTGTAAAAATATTTTTGTTCCATTTTAAATATTTTTGTTGTGCCTAGCTGCGACTCAGCATCTCCGCTATATGGTGAGTAACAACTTTCCTTCTCATAATTCCTGTGCTCGATTAGAGACAGATCTGGTGATCGAGCAGGCCACGGCGACATGTCGACGCTATATAGATCATGTTGGGTCACAACAACATCGCTATATTGGCTAGCGTCATCTTGTCGAAAAATGTCCCCTGGACTGCTTATGAATGACAGCACAACAGGTCGACTCACCAGATTGACGTACCGTATGTCAGGGTGCGTGGGGTAACCATAACGGTGCTGTCCTGTGGTAAAAAACCGCACCCCAGACCGTAACTACAATGTGGGTCCAGAGTGTCGAGCACTTCTCGGTAGAGCCTAATCTTTTTCCGATCATACGTTCTCTTAACCATCACTGTCAGTAATCATTTTCAGTGGCTACATTCGTGCCAAGTCTTACTGTAATACAGCAGAAGAAGCATTCACCTTTTCGCAGCCCAATTACACGACGTCGTTCAAACTCGGTGGAGGGTTTTAGCGGGGACTTTGTCGCTGTAGAGGCACTATTGCCTAACATCAACTCCCCACTTCCGTTCTCAAATTTAATACGTGCTCTTGAGCGTTACAACATGTATTTAAAGCAAACCTAATCTGCGTCCTCACAGTGGTGCTAGTAGCGGTGCTCTTGTGGGGCTGACGCAAAACCTGAACAGACGTCGTCCTTCAGATGTAGAAACACACCTATTAATTTTCCTTTATGCCGCACAACTCCTTCTTTGTGTTGGCGAGTTTCTTTCCGTCAGTTTAGTAAAAGCACCTCGCACTGCAGTTTGCACTAAATTTCGAGCTTCTGTAACACTTCTCCAATCTTAGGAATTTTGTGTGCCTTCAAATTTCGCGTGCTGTTTCCGTTGCTTCTGCAATAGTATTCTGACTTGTTGTGTGTACCATGGGAGGTCAGTATCATCTCTTATTTATTTATTTGCTTGGTATACATCCATCAATGGCCGTCGATACCATTTCTTTGAATTTAATCTCCATTGGTCTATGCTGGCATAGTCAAGTTTAAAGAGTGGCGACCGTCTCGTGGAAAGGTATCAAGCGAATTTCTATCAGGTTTTTTAAATAGATACATTTTGTGTTTATTTTCGGTGAATTGGAATATTATGGTATTGAGTTTAATCCCTGTATTTTTTTTAGGATTAGTTCTTACGCAAATCCAAGTATCTATCTCCAAAAATTTATACCTCTAGTGGCGTCATGAACTATTTATTCAAAATATTTTTCCCAAAAAGTATTCAGTACGATTTCGGACGCCGTTTCGTACGTACCAGCGACTTTAACAAGTATTTGCGCCAACATATCGAGGGTAGTCTGTTGTCACCACCAGCTATAATTGTGTGAGTTGGGTACCTATATTAAATGAGACTCAAGTATACATTGAAATGTTCACCGACTGTATCATCTGGGTCGGGGGATCAGTAACTGAAACTAAACTCCCGCACAGGCCATGAAGGCCCAAAGGTACCGACTGGCCGCCGTCTCATCCTCAGCCCACATGCTTCTCAGTCAAGTAGCTCCTCAGTTTGCCTCACAAGGGCTGAGTGAACCCCTCTTGCCAGCAGCGCATCCAAGTGCTAGCCCAGCCCGATAGCGCTTACCTTCGTTGATCTGACGGGAACCGGCGTTACCACTGCGGCAAGGCCGTTGGCAGATCAATAAGAAGTACCAATTAATTATTAATTTATTCCAGTTCTCAAGTACAACTTTTACTCATGCTAACACGCTCACACACTTCAATTTCACTACATTGAAAACTACTGAGAGCATGAACACTCCATCATCATTTGTATTTACTACATCGTTTTGGAAAAGTTCGGCTGAACTAAACCCCGGCTGTAGCCACATTTCTATACTAATTTCTGTTCTTTCTATTAGCGCTTGACGCTCTGGTTCTTTCTGAACACAGTTAAGACAGTGAACAACTACAAAGCTGACTGTTGCTAAGTGTACTCTATTCCTGCACCTGCCCTCTACCCTTTTATACAGACGCCCTTTCCGTGGATTCTCGAGATCCCCCAACATAAAGAAACCGTCTAGTATCTCCACACAGCCCACGCTACCCGTGTAGCCGCTACTCGTGTGTAGTGCACTTCTGTCCTACTAAGTGCAGCACCAAAACCCACCACTCTATAGCGCAAGTTGAGGAATCTGCAGCCTAGGTGGTCGCAGATTAGTCCGAGCCTCTGATTCAGTTGCTCCGCTCGGCTCCGTACAAAAGGACCGCAGTCGGATCTGTCCACGATGCTACAGATGGCGAGTTCCGACTTCGTCTCACAAGCAACATTGGTACCTCTTACCATTTCAGCTAGCCAACTGAAACAAGACACAAACGCTTCCAGTCGAAAACGACACATGTGTTTGGCACTGACATGTGCTACCACCTGCATCCTGAGCACTTCATGACATCCAGAAGCACCCGTTCCACATGTAGAGTAACTACTTCCCTTATGCATACAGAGTGCACATTGGATTCCTTCCCCTCCTTGGCATCCAGATCCCCGAGGGGCCCCATTATGCACCAATCTTGGAGCTGCCAGCTACCAATAATCCCACCTTTTGCAACTGGCCAGACACTGTAGGCCGAGAGGCTGGCCCTGAAAAATGGCAAGCGACAGCTTCTGGCACAGGATTTTATTAGACAAGGTCAGCAGCTGAAACCTATTCATCAGACGAACCAAGGAGGATTTTCAATCAGCCTCCCCCCCTCCCCTCCCCCCCCCCTACCCCATCTCCCAGTCTTTCACTAACTGACACATCTCTGATCGACTTCGCAAGATTTCTACAGTGTCTTTTGCACACTTGTAGCTATTTTCGTGTGAGATTTTGTGTTGCAATGTTGGTGTTAGTTGCAGATATTTATGTGAATGATTTAGGTTCTGCGAAACAAACCCTAGCAAAATTGGATAACCGTCCATCTAAAGGATGCTTGCTTAGAGTATCACTGCTATTTCATGTAGCAGACAGTCCTGCTACAGCATTTAACTAATAGTAAACAATTAGCCGCAGTGCATGCTCATCGTGCCAACATAAAATGTCTTAATTAGATCAAGGAGCCACAGGAAACAGGTGAAGTGTTTTAGGTCTACCATTGTTCCAGGTGTCGGAATTGAATGCTCTTAGTGAAAATTTGAAGGCTATTAAAATAAGTTTCGGTTGAGAACTGTACTAGTAATAATACTCACGACGTGTCCCATTAATTGTGACTTACATCATAATCACAAATATAATGGCAATAGTGGCAATTTCTTAAGTTGCCATGTACTTACCTGGTCAGCAAGCAAGATTAAAATTAGCTGACCGACCTAGAGAATATGGGGAAATGAAGATGCCGGAACTGAAAGCTTCAGTGTAGTTTTCAAAGCGAAACTCTCTCTCAAAATCTGGCAGAAAGCCCGAAGAGATTCTAGTGATATGTGTACATTATAGGCAAGGCACAATCAATACCTCCACTGCGCGATACCAGTGGCGATGTCACTGACGACAGTGCCACTAAAACACAGCTACTGAACGCGATTACTCGAAACTGCATCACCAAAGACTGTGAAATAAATATTCCAGCAATCGAATGAAGAACAACTCCCAAGATGATTAACAAAGAAGTAATTATCCTCGGTCTAGCGAAACAGCTTAAATCACTTAACAAAGGTAATACCTCTGGTCTAGAATGTATACCAGTCTCCCTTCAGCGTGTGTGGATACAATAGCTCCATAGTTGGATATCAAATACTCTTGCTCGTCGGAAGGTCCACCCTTAAATACTATAAAGTTGCAGAGGGCACATCAATACCCAATGAATGAAGTAGGAGTAATACGCTGAATTACAGACTGACTTAAATGACATCGATTTTTAGTAGGATTTTGGAACATAGACTTTGTTCAAAAATCATGAATTACCTCGAAGAAAACGATTTATTGTCATGTAGTAATGAGTGCTATTGGCAGGGGAAGTCAAATTGAGTCTATATTTTTAGATTTCCGTAAGGCTCTTGACTCTGTTCCTCACAAGTGACCTCTAATCAAACTGCTTGCCTACGGAGAGTCACCTCAGTTGTGATACTGTATTCGTGATTTCCTGTCAGAAAGGTCACAGTTTGTAGTAAATGACCAATGTCATCGAGTAAAACAGAAATAATATCTGGCGCTCTGCAAGAAAGTGTTTCAGGCTCTCTGCTAGTTCTGAGTTACATAAACGATTTAGGAGACAATCTGAGCGGCCCTCTTAGATTATTTGTTGATGTTGTTGTCATGTACCGTATTCCAAAGTCATCAGATGATCAAAACCAATTGCAAAATGATTTAGCCAATATGTCTGTACGGTGCGAAAACGAGTGATTGAACCTAATTGATGAAAAGTAAGAAGTCATCCACATGAATATTTAAAGGAATCCGCTAAATTGCAGTTACACAATAAATTGCACAAATCTAAAGGCTGAGATTTGAGCTAAATACTGATTATAGTTGCGAATAACTTAAATTCGAGCGATCACATAGGTAATGTTGTGAGGAAAGCGAACGAAAGACTACATTTTATTGGCAGAACACTTAGACGGTGCAAGAGATCTGCCAAACAATCTGCCTGTACTAAGCTTGTTCGTCCTATCGTGAAGGACTGCTGCAAGGTGTAGGATCCACACCAGACTGGATTGATGGAGGACTCTGCCGTTTTGTACTCTCGTGAAATAGCGGAGAATGTCAAGGATATGAAAATCAAATGGGGTAGAAATCACTAAAACAATGGCGCTTTTCGTTGTGCGCGGTCTTCCTACGGAATTCTCCTGCGGGTGCGAAAATATTTTGTTGGCGTCCACCTACATAGGGAGAAGTGGTCGTCATAAGAAAATAAGAGAAATCAGGGTTCGCACGGAAGGATTGAAGTGCCCGCTTTTCCAGCGTGCTGTTCTACAGAGGAAAAGTTGAGAAACATCTTGAAGGTAGTTCGATGAATCCTCTGCCCGGTACTTACTGTTGATTGCAGAGTAGTCATGTAGATGTAGATATAACGTATTTGTCTGACCCTTAATGTTAATGTAACAAACATGCTGGCACAACATGTGTCAGTCCTCCCAGTTAGCAAAATCCACACCTCGGATTAATCACTACAGCAGACTATCTTCTGTACCTGGGCAGTACATTATTTGAACAGTGTACCTATCATTAACAGATGGGCTGTTTATAATTCGGATGTAATTCCAACGATAATATACAGCTGTTCCACAAAGTGATCTAAAAGGTTGAACAATCTCTGCAACACCACTGTAGATAAGTCATGAAGAGGTGAGTGTCATCGTAACTGTAGTTGGAAAAGTGTCATGATAATCTCTCCATTGTGAAAAGATTCTGTATTTGTCCTCTCAGGAACCCCGCGACCGCTACGGTCGAATCCTGCCTCGGGCATAGATATATGTGATGTCCTTAGGTTAGTTAGGTTTAAGTAGTTCTAGGGGCCTGATGACCTCCGATGTTGTCCCATAGTGCTTAGAGCCATTTGAACCATTTTTTTCGTATTAGTCCTCGCTTTGTATATTCGGGAGAGGACTGTCAAGGCTAGAGGAGGAGAAACGTGGGATAACTTAATGTGTGTCGAAACGTGGTATCTCAGAAGTTTGAACGTAGTAGGAAAGCTAGAAAATCTGAGAACGGAAATACAGTCTAAAGCTTATAAGGAATTCTGGTCAGACGAATAGAGGTTCAAATGGCTCTGAGCACTATGGGACTTAACATCTATGGTCATCAGTCCCCTAGAACGTAGAACTACTTAAACCAAACTAACCTAAGGACACCGCACAACACCCAGTCATCACGAGGCAGAGAAAGTCCCTGACCCGACGATTAGAGGACAATGTCAACAGTAGCTGGAAACGATGTAATGGGAGTATGATTCGTTATTAATAAGAAAGAAGCCACAGAGTAAGCTACTGTGAACAGTTCAGTGCTAGGTCTGTTCTCATTAGTATCGGCAACAAACTGTCACTGACAACAATAGTTCAAGAATATATGTCGCAAGCAGAAGATGGAGAGATAGAGAAAGTATATGAGGATACTGAATGGTAATTCAGTACGAAATGGGAAATGTAAGTATAATAGCCATGGGAGATTGAAATGCGGTTGTAGGGGAAGGAATAGGCGACAGTAGTACGGGAGAATGCGGGCTTGCTGGTAGGAATCAGAGAGGAGAAAGACTAATTGTATTCTGCAAAAAATTTCTGCTGGTAGCAGCGAATACTGTGTTCAAGAATCACAGGAGGAAGTGGCATACTTTCAGTTAGATTACATCGTGGTCAGACAGATATTTCGAAATCAGATACTGAATTGTAAAGCTTACCCAGGTGCAGTATACACTCAGATCACATATTTAGAAATAGTGATGAGTCGGTTGAAGTTTATCACAATCGTCCTGAAGAATCGTTGTGGAAGGAAGTGCGATACTTAATTACCGAGGAAGGATGCGGATAATGCCATATGAAATACCAGGAATACCAGAGTAGGTAGACCAGTTGAAGAGGAGTGGAGAAATGATCGTCAGGAGGACCGTCTCTGCATGTAGAAAGGTGAAAACGTCCTACAGTGAACCTGAAAGAAAGGGTGGTAACATTAATAGTTCGATGGGAATCCTACTGTTAAAAGCAGAAGACGCTGTGAATAGGTGGAAAGAATACACTGAAGGACGGTGGGACGGAGGGGGGGAGGGGGTAGGGGAACTTGGCTGATGATGTGGTAGAAAACGTAAAGGATATGGCGTTAGAATTTGAAAGAGCTGTGGGAGACTTGAGAATAAAGAAGGCAGAAGGAACAGATAACGTCCCACCGTAATTTCTAAAATCAGTCCAGGAAATGTCCTTTACTTGTAAAGGACTATTCAAGTTAGTGTGAGACTGCTAACATACCATCAGACTTGCGGAAAGATATCGTCCACAAAATTGTGATGATAGCAAGGGAATGTAAGTGAGGTAACTATCGGAAAATCGATTTAACAGCTCTTGCACCAAAGCTGCTGGCATGAATAATATACGAGGGAATGGAAAAGAGAGTTGAGGGTCTGACTGAAGAACCATCAAGACACGCACAACGGATCTTCAGACATAGAAAAAGCAATGGACAATGTAAAATGGTGCAAAATGTTCGAAATTCTGAGGAAAATAGTAGTAAGCTAAAGGGTGATACACAATAAATACAAGAACAAAGAGGGAAGAATAAGACTGGACTACTAAGAACGAAGAGGTCGAATTGAAAAGCGTGTAACACAGGGATGCAGTCTTTCGTCCCTGTTGTTCAATCTTCAAATCGAAGAAGAATTGACTGAAATGAAACAAAGGCTCAAACAAAGATTAAAATTCAGGGTGAAAGATGATCAAATTCACTGACGACATTGCTGCTTTCAGCAGAAATGACGAATAATTACAGGATCTGTTGAACGTTACGAACATTCTAATAAATAAAAATGTAGTTTGGGTGTAAACTGGAAAAACACAAAAGTAACCATAAGTAGCAGAAAAGAGAACAGCGAGAAATAATCGGCTATCACAGAGTTAAGGAATTCTGCTACTTTGGAAAGAAAAGAACGGAAGCAAGTAGGACATAAACGAAGACTGTCGGACGAAAAAGGAGACTATCACAGACAAAGAAGTCATTCCTGGCCAAGAGAAGTCTTCTTCCCTTAACTTGAGGAAGAAATTCCTGGGAATGGGCCTTTTGAAACAGCGTTATATAGCAATGACTCTTGGGAAGGGGGAAAACAGGAACAGAAGAGATTTGAAGTGTTTGAGATGTGGTGCTACAGGAGGACTCTGAAAATTAGGTTAGTGTGGTAAAGTAATAGGGAGGTTCTCCGCAGAATCGATGAAGAAATGAACATATGGAAAATAGTGACAAAAAGAACGAACGAGATGAGGAGACATGTGTTAATACACGAAGAAATAACTTTCATGGCTTTAGACAGAGCTGTAGAGAGAAAAATTTTGGGAGAAGACAGAGATAGGAATACATCCGACAATAACTGAACACGTAGGGTGCAAATGCTAATCTGAGACGAAGAGTTTAGCGCAGGGGAGGTATTCGTCCCGAGTCGCATCACACCAGTCGGAAGATGTTCTACATAAATAATGGCTGTTGTCGGATATTAGAGGAGATATGTGGGAAATAATTGTTAAATTAGTAATATCAGGCTCCCTTATCAACAGATTTTCACTGAAGAGAGTTCTTTTTGTATACGTTCTGCAACACACTGTAAGCTCTTACTATGACTACCTTTACTTGAAAGATTAACGTCTAACCTCCTTGCCTATGAAGCCAGATGAAAGTTGATGTCGTCAAGCCCTGAATGAAAATTGCGCAACGGATAACTGGGGAAGGGAGCTTGAGAGCGCTACCTAGAGAGCGTGCCCTTTCTGTACGATACTAGGCAAGGGGCTGGAGGGCAGACACGCTGATGTGTGGGTCCGTGCATTCTATATCTTTTATTTTAAATGAATTCCTTTAACTTGACTTCTTTGTGATTTTTAAGGTATGTTAAAGATTGATGACAATTGATTACCTATTTATTTGAAACATTATCACTCGACTTTACAGCGATAGCAGCAATTGTTCCAGTTTACAGATATTACAATTTTACTACTTATAGCTCGGGTATATTATATACTAATCTGCAAGCACATTTCTACGGGCAAGACGGAATTGCGTTGGCCAAATGTATACCACCAAAATTTCCCAATATTTTTACATAGGACATCCACTACGTGAGGAAGATAACGGGCAAACTGGGGACCAGATACATTAACACAGGGGGTCAAATTTCCGAAATTAGACGAGAACATTCATTTCCTTACAGAACCTGAAGCTGGAAAGAAAAGAATTAGTACAAATATTCAAATACCTCTCTTCCATGCTTGAACATTGAGACAGACGCACTGAAGGCACGTCTGCTCACTTACCCGTCTTCTGTAACACTCCCCGATTATGACGGGTACCCGGAGGTCTTCCTGGGCCCCGGTGGAGGGGATGGTCGAAGCACTTGGCCGTGACCAACCTCTCCACCCCAAATCTTGTAACACTGGAAAGTCTTTGACTTTTACCTGCCTGTGCTCTCTGATCCCCTACCCTACAGAATTACTTCGCAACTAAGATTTGGCCACGCTTTACGGAAAGGTGTGAGGAGGATTAGGAAAGTTCATATGCAGATTCACATTCACGTACAAGAAATGCATAATACAAGACACATATAAATACGTATTATGAAGCCTGACACATTTCTTTCCACCCGTCCACACGGGTTCAGTTGCACCCGCGTCCGGCCGCGTCGTGCAATAAAATTGGCGGTGGAGCCGCGTCTGTTTGTATTTCCCCGTGCGAGCGAGCAGCGAAACCTGCTGCTTATAGAGCGAAAACTACTGTACCGTTTCATACCATATAATTAAGGCGTCTTACATCAGTACCGATACTTTGACAGGACTTGCAGAAGATAGTCACTGATTAGGGTTGCGGGTGTCTTCGCTGAGAAACGATATCGACGTAAAGAAGATTTGTTAAACTCAACCTGAAGCACACGATATCACCGAGTGTTCCGCGTGCAGACCCACGTTTCACGTCAGAATCGTACTTCTCAGGCACACAAGACGTTCTCACAAGACGCACTGAGCGTACGATGGACAAACAAGCGTAATTGCTAACGAGGGACAGCCGAAGGAGTCACGTTTCAGCAGATCACTACGTGTAGTAGTTGTTACTACGGCCTGACGATTTCTGTGTCGCCAGAAGACACGTGCCACGGTGAGTACTCAAAATGGCGAAATGTTACGAAAATCATGTTAAATGTTATGGGACAGAGACATCGGTACTTAGTGAATCATTATCACGGGATACTGAAAAACGGCATGATACAGAATCATTCCTGACGCAAGTTAATCTCCCATTATATCTCTGCACCGCTCCGTAGGCTGTTGCTACAGAGGGCACACGGTGGTTACGTAGGTTTGCATTCCTATTGCTTCTGTCCCAGGAAAACTGCACACCTCAGTGTACACTTCCCCTCAGCAGCCTGCTGTGTGTAACTGGGTAATGAAGGGTAGCCCTGGGGACGTGCGTAGGCGCCGTGTTTGCAGATGGCGACGTCAGACCGATATGCGTGACGTGTCCAGTAGGCGGCTCGCGGGGCGACCGCAAAGCCACGCGTAGGCCGCGCGGCGGCGGAGCACAGGCGGCGGTGGTTAGCGCGGCGTCCCTAGAGAAGGACAGCTACTCCACTGGAGTGATGTTTGTTTCTCCGGGTGCTCACTCGTAACGATTGTATAGACAAGGGTGTTTGATCTGTGGGTGAGAACATAGCACGACTATGGCGTCGTCTTTCGAGGTGTGGAGTCATGAATACAGCAAGAAAGCGTTAGTGAGAACGAGTACGAAATTCGAGTGCGTTGTTAGGTCTCCTCAGGACCGAGAAAAGAGGCAATCAAACAAGAGACATCACCAATTTGCGTATTATTAATACCACCATTTTGAGACCGTAATAGTGATTAACACAACTTCATCGATTACTTACGCTTTAAACTACATTTCAAATTCTGAATGGGTTGCACATGCGGGAAATACGGCACAGAAAACCGTGTGAAACAGAGACATTCAAGAGCTGTCTAGAGCACATGTCGAAGTCTTTATACTAGTCCAGCTCAGTATCTGTAGAATGAGAGAGAGTAAAATAAAATTAAAATTCTTTTCCAATCACAGTTTACGGCTGTTTATAGTTACAAGTTCAATGGCAGTAGTCACAGGGCTGCACATCATTTTATTAAAAAGACCACAGGACAAATTTAAGCCCTTTAGTTGTTGCTGTTGTTGTGGTCTTCAGTCCTGAGACTGGTTTGATGCAGCTCTCCATGCTACTCTATCCTGTGCAAGCTTCTTCATCTCCCAGTACCTACTGCAGCCTACATCCTTCTGAATCTGCTTAGTGTATTCATCTCTTGGTCTACCTCTACGATTTTTACCCTCCACGCTGCCCTCCAATACTAAATGGGTGATCCCTTGATGCCTCAGAACATGTCCAACCAACCGATCCCTTCTTCTAGTCAAGTTGAGCCACAAACTTCTCTTCTCCCCAGTCCTATTCAGTACCTCCTCATTAGTTATGTGATCAACCCATCTAACCTTCAACATTCTTCTGTAGCACCACATTTCTAAAGCTTCTATTCTCTTCTTGTCCAAACTATTTATCGTCCATGTTTCACATCCATACATGGCTACACTCCGTACAAATGCTTTCAGAAACGACTTCCTCACACTTAAATCAATACTCGATGTTAAAAAATTTCTCTTCTTCAGAAACGCTTTCCTTGCCATTGCCAGTCTACATTTTATATCCTCTCTAATTCCACAATCATCAGTTATTTTGCTCCCCAAATAGCAAAACTCCTTTACTACTTTAAGTGTTTCATTTCCTAATCTAATTCCCTCAGCATCACCCGACTTAATTCGACTACATTGCATTATCCTCGTTTTGCTTTTGTTGATGTTCATCTTATATCCTCCCTTCAAGACACTATCCATTCCGTTCAACTGCTCTTCCAAGTCCTTTGCTGTCTCTGACAGAATTACAATGTCATCGGCAAGCCTCAAAGTTTTTATTTCTTCTCCTTGGATTTTAATACCTACTCCGATTTTTTCTTTTGTTTCCTTCACTGCTTGCTCAATATACAGATTGAATAATATCGGTGAAAGGCTACAACCCTGTCTCACTCCGTTCCCAACCACTGCTTCCCTCTCATGTCCGTCGACGCTTATAACTGGCATGTGGTTTCTGTAGAAATTGTAAATAGCCTTTCGCTCCCTGTATTTTGCCCCTGCCACCTTTAGAGTTTGAAAGAGAGTATTTCAGAAAACATTCTCAAAAGCTTTCTCTAAGTCTACTAATGCTAGAAACGTAGGTTTGCCTTTCCTTAATCTAGCTTCTAAGATAAGTCGTAGGGTCAGTATTGCCTCACGTGTTCCAATATTTCTACGGAATCCAAACTGATCTTCCCCGAGGTCGTCTTCTACTAGTTTTTCCATTCGTCTGTAAAGAATTCGAGTTAGTATTTTGCAGCTGTTGGTTATTAAACTGATTGTTCGGTAATTATTGCATCTGTCAACACCCGCTTTCGTTGGGATTGGAATTATTATATTCTTCTTGAAGTCTGAGGGTATTTCACCTGTCTCCTACATCTTCCTCACCAGATGGTAGAGTTGTGTCAGGACTGTCTCTCACAAGGCTGTGAGTAGTTCTAATGGAATGTTGTCTACTCCCGGGGCCTTGTTTCGACTCAGGTCTTTCAGTGCTCGGTCAAACTCTTCACGCAGTATCATATCCCCCATTTCATCATCCGTTACTTATACATTAAAAATAATTTTTTCGAGCCATCTGTAATCATAGATAGCTTCCCTGATGACAGGTTTATCAGATAGGGATGGAGAAATTATGCATTCTACTGTCAGATAATTTCTGATTTCCTCGAAAACACGTGATACTGATGGAGTTCCAGTATAGTAGTCATTCACAAGTTGCATACCAACATTTTACACCGTAGCAAACCGTTAAAAGTTTCTAAGTTCCATAGCGAAGCTATACTGGTTAGATTACAGCAGTGTCGTCGCAAATGGGCGCGGAGAAGAACATTTCACCACGTAGAGTGGATCAGGGAAAACAGCTTCGGCTCTTCTGGCGAGTCAGAGAGTGGACCTCAGCAGAAATATAATGGGGCAGAGCAGCTGTACAGGACCACGTCACATTCGTTACATGATGTAAGAAACGCTATTGCTAATGCAGTAATGTGTAGCGAAAACTTTTATCAATCAGTCCTATATTATAGCAATCTCGTTAAGCAAGCATGACAGAGTGAAAACCGCTGATACCTTCGTAACTGCAGGACCAATGTGGTCATGACAATTTCCATAAATAGCGCAGCATTTTAGCTCGTAAAGTAGTCTGGCGTATATAGCGATCACATTCGACTCACTGCTTGGACTAAAGAATCGCCTCTCCATTTCCCTAGAGCCCACAGCACTTTTCTCTACGATACTGTTGGTGTCATTCTGCAAGTGCGTCTCTCCGACACTCTTGCTGGCATCCCGGTAGAGCTTCACCGTGGAACTACATCTGGGTGTCCAGCAGTCATTCCGCCTGACGAAACCATCACCTTGGTTCTTGGACACAGTCATTGATTCGACATTGCAATATAATACTCATTCTGCAGACGAATGAATATGGGTGCCCGCAACCGTCATGTTATTGCCCCCCACGACATGGCAGCTGACATACTGCAAGAGTCTCCTCGACACTGCTTCATTATTTCTGAAAATGCTTCTGTATGCTAATGCTGCTGGAAATATCATAGGGTCTCACCATGGAACCTCTTTCGGGCCTCCAGTAACCTGCCTCCGAGACAATGCATCTAGATTACTGTAACATTCTCTCCACCACACTGCAGCAAAAACATAGAAATTGCCTCGTCATTCCACTTCTATAGGCATTCTGCAGTCACCTCATCATGACACTAAAGCTGCTTCCCAGAAATTGCACTATTGCATATATATCTCGAGGACATTGTTGGAGTTATTCAGCTACTGTACATCTATGATACAAGCACTGCCGTTCGGCTACGGTCACAGCATGGGACATCTGCTGGATTTCCAACAGCTTGTAACTGATGTACCAGTCCCAGTTTACTGCACGCCTCGCAACCTCACATTGACGATGGGACATAGAAATTGCTTCGCCATTGTATACTGCAGGCTTGCTGCCGACTGCTCTCCATCACACTAATGCTGCTCTCAGGAATGTTGTCCCCACCACACGGGTGCTGGGCTACTGCAAGATTATCGTCGACAATGTTGGACAACTTCTGCGAGTGAGAATGCTGCTGTAATTTAGCACTAGTATCAGCATGGAACCTCTTCTGGGTGTTCAATAATATGCCTTCGAGGCACAGGCGCTTACTTAGTCTAACTATCGTGCCATCTTATTCTTGCTGGACACTAAAATTGCGTCGCCTTTAAGCTACTAGAGGCAGGCTGCAGATGGCTGTCAATGACACTCCTGGGTCGTTCTAGAAATACTACTCCGTCGCAACGTTTCTGGGCAACTGCAAAATTCAATCCGTCATACTACTGAAGTCTCCCGCGGCTCCTGGCATTATGCAACGTTCTCACCATCAGACCACATCTTGGGGTCCAGTAGTTTGTAACCGAGGCACAACTGCCAGCTTACCGTAACCCTCGCACTCCCACATCGTCGCTGGGACACAAAATTTGCTTCACCAACAGTCTGTGTCAGGCTTTCTGCAGATTCCTCACCATGACGCCATGTCTGCTCTTTAGGAGTTGGCTGTCCATTCGCGTGTGGTACTTCTGGGTGCCCAGCTGTCTTTCACCGAGACAAAGCCGATGGCTCACTGTAACTCTAAAACCATGACTTTTGTTCTGGGACACAGTAATTGCTTCGCCACTGCAATATAATTCTCATTTTACAGACGACACAATATGACACTAAAATGTTATTCCCTTCCCCTTTCCCGATGACATGGCTGGTGCCCTGCTACAAGGGCCTCTACGAGAAAAATGCGGAAGTAGTACTGAAAGCGCTCGTCTATACTATTGATGCTGGTATCCATTGCGTCTCAGCATAGAACCTCTTCTGGGTCTCCAATTAACTGTCTCCAAGCAAAGCATCTACATTACTGTAACATTCTCTCCGCCACATAATTGCAGGGACATAGAAATTACTTCGCCATTGCACTTAAAAAGCATTCTGCAATCTCCTCACCGTGACACTGACGCTGAGCGTCAGGAATTGCTTCTCCAAGAGACGCGTGCTGTGCTGCTGCGTATGCGTCGAGGACAGTGTCGGAGGCATTCAGGTAGTTTATATCTATTATAATGGCGCTGGCATTCGCCTACAGTCACCACGTGGAAACTCTCCTGGGTGTCCAGTAGCACGTAACCAATGCAATACCGCCGGTTTGCTTTAACCCTCGCACCCTCACATTGAGGGACACAGAAATCGCTTCGCCGTCGCATACTACGGGCTTTCTGCGGATGCCTCTGCAACACGCTAATGCTGCCCTCAGGAATTGAGTCTCTATCACACGAGTGCTCGGCTGTTGCTAGTGTATCGTCGTCATTGTTGGACTATTTCCGTTGAGTTCCTTTCTGTAAGAATGCTGATGTAATTTATTTCTATTCTCACCATGGAACCTCTCCTGGGTGTTCAGTAATCTGTCTCGTAGGCACAGTTGCTAACTTACTGTAACTCTCGTGAACACTGAAATTGTTTCTCTTTTCCAATACTGGAGGCATTTTGCTGGTTTCTCTCAATGACACTACGGAGGCCGTTCTAGAAATGGTTCCCAATCTAAATGTTTCTGCGCGACTGCAAATATCAATCCGCCGTACTGCTGACGTCTGCGTCGGCTATTGGGATTGTGCAACGTTCTCACCATCAATCCATATTTTGGTACCCAGTAGGCGGAAACTATCGCACATTTACGCAGGGACACAAAATTGGCTTCGCCATCGGTCTATGTCAGACATTCTGCAGACTCCTCTCCATGACACTATGGCTGCCCTTCAGGAGTCGCCTCTCCATGTGCTGACCAAAAGCAAGTCTCTCTATGACACTGTTGAAGTCATTGTGCAAGTGCGTTTTCCGGGCCTCCAGTAGGCATCCTGCTAGGATCTCATCATGCAACTTCTTCTGGGTGTTCAGCAGTCTTTCTGCGAGACGGAAGCAATGGTATATTGCAACTCTCTCCCCACCTTGGTTCTAGGACACAGTAATAGCATGCAATATAATACTCGCTCTGCAGGCGACAGAAGATCACACTCCCGCTACCGTCATCTAATTGCGTTCCCACGATATGTCTGCTGGCCTGCTACAAGAATCTCAACGACACTGTTAGAGCGCACTTCCATGCTAATGCTGCTGGCAGTAGGGAAAGGTCCGACCATGGAACCTCTTCCGGGTCTCCAGTAATCTATTTCGGAGGCTAAGCACATAGTTTACTGTGACATTCCCTACTTCACATTGCTGCAGGGACACAGATATTTGCCGGCCGCGGTGGTCTAGCGGTTTTGGGTGCTCAGTCCGGAACCGAGCGACTGCTACGGTCGCAGGTTCGAATCCTGCCTCGGGCATGGATGTGTGAGATGTCCTTAGGTTAGTTAGGTTTAAGTAGTTCTAAGTTCTAGGGGACTGATGACCATAGGTGTTAAGTCCCATAGTGCTCAGAGCCATTTGAACCATTTGAACACAGATATTGCCTCCTCAACCCACTTCTATAGGCATTCTGCAGTCGCCTCATCATGACGCTAATGCTACCCCTCAGGAATTGCCTCTCTATCAACTGGGTCCTGCGCTATTGCATACCTCTCGAGGACGTTGTTGGAGCGATTCAGCTGGTGTATATCTATAATACTGGCGCTTGATTTCAGCTAAGGACACCGAATGAAATCTCTCCTGGTTGTCCTGTAGCTTGTAACCGATTCACCCCTTCCGGTTTACTCTGACCCTTACAAAGTCACTTCGACGATGGGACACAGACATTGGTTCGGTATTGCATACTACAGGCTCTATGTCGACGCCTCTCCAAGACGCTAATGCTGCCCTCAACTATTGTGTTTCCATCACATGGCTTCTGGTTACTGCGTGTGTATCTGGACATCGTTGGAGTATTTTCGCGAGTGCGTTTCTGCGAGAATGCTGCCGTAATTTAGCACTAGTCTCACAATGGAACCCCTCTTGAGCGTCCTGTAATCTGCCTACGAAGCACAGCTGCTACATACTGTAACTCTCGTGACATCTTATTCTTGTTGGGACATTAAAATTGCTTTGCCCTTGCACTACTATAGGGATCCTGCAGATGGCTCTCAATGACACTCCTGAGGCTAGGCCCACGGTTTCACTGCAATTGCAAGTGTCAGTCCGTCAAAATCCTGAAGTGTGTAAGAGCTCCTGTAATTGTGTAATCTCCATCAAACCACATCTTTGTATGCAGTAGTCTGTAACCACCTTACTCTCACATTAAGGCTGGGACACACAATTTGCTTCCCATCAATCTGTCACACGCATTCTGCAGACTCCTCTCCATATCACTATGGCTACCCTTGGGGGTCGCCTCTCCATTTCCCGTGTGCTAGCTTACAGCAAATTTCTCTACGACACTGCTGATGTCATTCTGCAAATCTTGCCGGCATCCCGCTAACGCTTCACCATGGAACTTTTTCTGGGTGTCCAGCAGTCAACCCCCGAGATATAACCGATGACCTGCTGTAACTCTCTCACCATCACATGGCTTCCTGCTCCGGCGAGAGGACCCTCCAATGCGTGGTGCTTGCGGCGTCCAGGTCACTGTGCGCCATGTTTTATTGGATTGCGTTTTATTTTCTGACCAGCGGGTCGCGGCTGACTTGCCAGCGGACCTGCCATCACTTTTAGGCAACACTAGGACGAATGTGGCTAAAGTTTTAAAGTTCTGTGCCCTGTCAAATGTTTTTACAAAGATTTTAGGGAGAGGATTTTAATTTGCTCACTGTGTGACAAACTCGCCCATATTTTATGTAAGTGGCCAGTCAATAACAATTTACTGTGACTTTCTTGGTGCTATGTTTCCCCTTTCCTTAGGTTTTACTTTCTTATGTAGCATTTTCCTTCTTTTCCTGCTTTCTTTGAGTGTGTGCTTTAGTTTCCTTAGGTCTGTCCACATTCGTTCCTTTTAATGTGTGTCATGGCGCTGATGACCTCGATGTTGAGCGCCCATAAGCCCCAACACACCACCACCAAAATCACCATCACCTTAGACCTGGCACACAGTAAATGCTTCGCCATTTCAATATAATACCAATTCCACAGACTACTGAATATGACACTGCGTTCCGTCCACAGTGAGGTGGGCGTTGCAGAGCGAATCACCGCCTTGGGCAGCTTCCCCTGGCGTTTAGACTTGACAGGCTTCTTCAACCTTCTCAGGAGATTTCTGTAGTATTCTCCTTCGATGGTTGGCTCCTTACGCGCATAAACTGTTAGAACCACACTGTGGTAGTCCCAAAAACAATCAGCGTTACCTCGCCTTATGATGGTTGTGTCTTCGTCTTTTATGCCAGTGGATAATCCACTGCTTGTATTGTTCCGTTGCCTTAGGGCCGTAGTAAGACACCTAACAATCATCCATGATGAGTCTTCTAAGAAAGTCACCTGGACCACATGGCTGCAACACTTGCTCTTCTGATGAGATTCACGGGACTTTCGAATGGAGAAACCTTGTGCGTGGCGACCTTCGGTTTGTTCAAATGTTTGAAAACTGATTTTCACTTTTCCCACTGCCGCCTTGATGTGGATACGTCAGTCTTCGAGTACCAGTGCCTTCTCTCTTCGTAGACAATTTTGTCACTTCGTTCGTCGTTATCCAGAGTTGTCTTATAACACTGTACGTGTCTACGCTAGCTAGCCATTATGTCATATGGCGGTGCGTAGTTACCCTACATTTACACCAACCCATCAAGGAATGTTGCAGCGTTGTTTCCCTTCAGATAGAGTAAATATCTTACAGTACAGCATACTTGGTATTTCGAGATCGCTGTTCCAGATTGGTGACCTATTTTACACTAACATGCAGGTATGATCACTGGGGACAGCCAAATGCGTTTCCGGCATTTTCTGCTGTGTTTGATGTCAGATAGGACGTTACTGTTTGCGAAGCAAATGCAAGTATTTTTAGTTCTATAGAAGAAATTTCTGCGTAATGTATTAAAGATATTTGGAATAAATTGTTAATTCTTCAGTTATAGAATCTCGTGTCGAGTAAAAGTGTTTATGCTTTAAACACCAGTGTTGAATTAAGCCGTACTTTGTCAGCCATCCAGAATCTTCTAGCTTGAGAAATATAATATCTGATAATCAAATAAGTTCCCTTAATGTCTTAACAACTCCACCTGCCTAAAAGCTGGGAATCTGTGTTTTCTTAGTAGCTTCCATTTCAAAATGTATTTAACTTGTTACTGGTTGTTGACAATATTTCAACTTAATTTGATTTCACTTTCCGATAGTTGTGGTGTGCAGAGAAATAACGTTAGAAATAGACTATTATACACTGACGAAAACAAAATCACAACACCGAAAAATAATTAATGTTGAGTACTGAAATTTCGGGCATACATTTGTCTAGATAACATATTCTAGTGGTTAACGTTCACAGGTTAATGTAAGCTCGTTGAACGTAAGGATGAAAAGCGCATGCACTGTGCCTGTTGCATTGGTCGGTCAACGCAGGGACGGTTAATGCTGTTTATCGATGACGCTACGTTGTCGTCCGATGACGTCCCATATCCCATATGCGCTCGATTAGAGGCAGATTTGGTGATCGAGAAGACCTAGGCGACATGTCGACTGTCTGTAGATCATGCTGGGTCGCAACAGCAAGTGTTATCCTGTTGGAAAGGACCCCTGGCGCGTTGTATATGAAATGGCAGTACAATAGGTCGAATCATCAGATCGACGTACAGATTCGCAGCCAGGGTGCGTTAGACAACCACGAGATTGCCCCTGATGTCATACGAAACAGCACAGCAGAACGAAAGTACAGGTGTAGCCGTAGTGTGTGAGGCATGCTGACAGGTTGAGTGCCGGCCCTGGACTGGCCTCCTTGTAGCCATCACTGGCGCCGAGGCAGAACCAACTTTCATCAGAAAACACAGCAAACTTCCACTCTGCCCTCCAATCGGTTCTCACTCGATACCACAGAAGTGGAAAATGGCGGGTGCTTGGAGAGAGTGGAATGCACTCTTCAGGGCCTTTAGCTCGGAGCTCTCCTTGAAGTAACCGATTTACAACAATTCGTTGTGTCACAGTGGTGCCAGCTGCTGTTCAAATTGCTGCTTCTGATGCAGTTTGATGCCCCAGAGACATACTTCGAACACGATGGTCTACCATCTCGGCAGTCCCACGTGGATGTCCAGAGATCAGTCTTCTCGCAATCATACAGTCTCGTGACCACCGCTACCAGTAATCATGTACAGCAGCTAAATCCTGCCAAGTCTCTGTGGAGTTTCAAGACGGAACATCCAGCTTCTCGCAGCCCTATTATGCGACTTCGTCGAAACTCAGTGAGGTGGTGATAATGGCGTCTTTGTCGAGTTAAAGGCGTTCTTACCGAACATCAATTTACAGCGACCGGTCTCAACGGTAACTAACACCCAGGACCGACTGTTGGAACGCTTATTTACGCCCAGCACCGACTCTTAGAGCGCTTATTTAAAGCAAAGCTGACAACACTCTCACAGAGCCGCTACTAGCGCCGCTCTTACCCGGCTGGCGCGAAATATAGCAGACATCATCTATCTGAAGTACAAAAATTCCTACCACCTTTTGTTTATGTCGCACAACTCCTTCTTGATGTCGCGACATTTTCTTCGCCCTTGTATACAGCATTGACAAAATTTTCATAAAATTAGTTTCTAAGTGGATTCCACAATGTAACTTGGAACACTTTGTCACGTTTAGGAAAACCGTAATTTTCGGAACTAACTTTTGTTGTTTTACTACAAGTCTGCAGCACATTACAAATAATACCCTTAATTTATATATGGAGCAAGAAGAAACACTCCTCAAAAGAATTAAAGTGTCACGTTTTTGAAATGTGACATTTTCGCCATTACGACACAGGAGTCTGAAATTTGACTGAAAGAATCGACATGAAAAGGACTAAGGAGGTGACATAAACGGCGTCATTGAAGCAATTAAACCACCCCTTACTTTGGGGTGTTAATTTACACACATTTCACAATCGATAATGACAATTTGCAGTGTGATGTGCAACAGAACGATGTTCTTGACAACTTTTGAGGCTGTAGGCACTCCCCAGACGTTCTGCAAGGGGCTTGCCGACAAGTGATTATCGCAGGGATCGCTGTGTTAAGAAGGAATCTACGGGTACCACTCACCGAATGCTGCCCCTACCTTGTCTGGATCAGAGGTGGGATTCTTTCACACGTCGGTCAGGGGGCCTGAAGGCGGCATGGTGTAGCAATGAAACTGGTTGCACAAATAAAATAGCAATTGGAAATTTAGACGGCTGAAAGTGTTCTGATTCGACATTTTTTTATTGTGATGGAGTTCGGCGACGCAGAAAATATTCTCGATACTTGCATTGAGGAGATTTATCATTACGTATCTTACCGTGAAGCGGGACATTTGTAAGTGATGCTGCCCTCGAGCGTATTTTATGTGTAACGGTACATTTCCGGGATTTAGTTCCTTGTCAAACCATTGTCTACTTAGGTCCCTCTACGACTCCCAGACGCCTATTATAGCAATTGTAAGCATCCTGTACTTGGCGTCTCTCCCAAGATACGCCAGACGTATTTTATCTGGTGTTTCGGCAGATATTTGTAATTTCATTTTGGCGAAGTGTTGCTGGTGTCAGCACAAACAAATACCGCTTACCGCATCATTCATGCGACGCCCAGCGTGGACGGAAAGCATCTGTATGTTTATCGCTACAAAGAGAATTATTTTTAAAGAGGAATTTTAAATGCCTATTCGGCAGAGCAATCCAAATTTAGTCTAGTGAGATATCGGTTTTATCGAGGAAGAGCAAAACATAGAGAATAACGAGTACTGCAGCAGCGACACGACAGCCCTGCGCCAGCTGCTACCGCGACGAAGAAGCGCTGCTCAGTCGCTGCTGCAGTACTGATTTTCTTCGTTTTTCACTCTCCATTTTAATTCGTATCGATAAACCGAATGACGCATAGGCTAATTTGGGCCCATTCTATCTCATGTGCATTTTTAATTACGATTTAAAACTCATTTTGTATGTAAGGCGAAAGAAACATGCACTTTCCTTCGACCTTGGGCGTCACCTTTGTTTGAAAAAACGAAAATACAGATGTCTCCCAAACCACCAGAGAAAATGCACCTGACGACACACAGGGGACGCACCCGGTGTAATAACTTCCATAGGGACGAGACATCCACACGCCCAGTTAGTTCCTCTGGTAACAACCACGGAGAACTACAACGGTTAACTGCTGGTTTATTCACACGTGTAATGACAGCGGACTAGGAGTGAAATTTGTCACTGGTACAAGGGCGTAAGGTGACGTGTTTCAGTGTCAAACAAGGGTAAAAGACATGTTTTGTTACATCATTTCTTTTTTTTTTGTGTGTGTGTGGTGGTGCTGAAGTCTGATCAACCTCGCTGATTTTTACTTCTGTAGGGAATGGAAAGGGTAAAAATTTTCTCTTTATTTATTTACTCTTCTTTCAGCTTTAGTTTGGGCACACAGAAGGGTCCTTTAACTCGCTGTTTTTGGTGTGAAAACGTGTGTGTAGAAGTGCTAAAGGACTTTGTCCTTAAATAATTATGGAGAATTCCGTAGGGATATCATTTACGGAGGCTCAAATACTATCGCCTTCGGTACTTTATATTTGTGGTTGCGTAAGGGTTCTACCGTACCTACTGTGGTGAGTTGTGGTGTACTGTCACGTATCATTTCCAACTTCCAAAATAAGGTTCGTGCCTTCTCCTTGACCTTGGCTGAGAGGTAAGATTCGCTTAAGGCTCGGTGAATATCATGATTCTGGATCCACCATTGGTCTCCAGTGATCCATCGTAGGCATCTGCTTTGTACAACCTGTAACTTCTTATAGTTAGTGGCACACGTAGTACCCCAAGAGGTCGATCCATACAAAATAGATGGTTCGACTGTGGCGTGGTACAACTGGAGTTTCGTGCGTTGGCTGAGGTACGAGCTCTTCAGAAATGGGAGATGAGAACCCAGCATTTTGACGCCAGACGTCTTCTTCTCCATAAAGTGATGACTATACAGCAGTTTGGCGTCCAGATGCACTCCAAGGTATTTTACAGTTGTTGCCCAGGGGAGTGGCTGGTCTGATATCCATAGGCGTTCATTGACGATGGGTTTCCGACGTGTGAAGACAATATCTTTGGTTTTCTCTGCATTGACCGTTATTTTGCTCCTGTGGGTCCAGTGGTCCACTAAATCTAGTTGGCGCTGCATCCGTGTGACGAGGTGGTCCATTCTGGTGCCTGCAGTCAGGAACACTGTGTCGTCGGCATAGAAACTGGCAGCAACATGTGGCACCGTCTGGAGGTCGCTAATGTATAAATTAAACAGCAGTGGAGATGTGACCGATCCTTGTGGAAGTCCTTCAAGGACAGGCCGTGTTGTTGAATTCTTGTCATCAATGCGAACATATAATCTGCGATCCTGAAGAAAATTGTCGAGAAGTTTTAAATAGCAGTCTTGTAGGGGAGTGGTACGTCGGAGCTTGACGATGAAGTTGCGTCGCCATACTTTATCGTAGCCTTCTCTATACCGAGAAAGACTCCAATGGTATGTTTTTTCTTGTTGAAATTGTCTTGGATAGATTCCGTGATGCGCAGTAGTTGTAACTCAGCCGATGGCTTCGCCTGGAAGCCAAACTGCTCCGGTCGGATGATGTTGTGTGCCACAAGGATGTCCAGCATGCGTTTCAGTAGGACACGTTCCAGTACCTTTCCCAGCGTCGGCAGTAAACTTATAGGTCTGTAGCTGTCAGGGTGTGAGAGATCCTTGCCCGGTTTTGGTATTGGCACTATTCTGGCAATCTTCCATGCCTCTGGGAAGTATCCAGTCCTGAGGCAGCTGTTCATTATCCGGGTGAGAAGCACAATAGGCTTTCTCGGTAGGTATTTCAATTCCGTATTGCTGATTCTATCTGTTCCAGGTGAGGTGTGTTTGCTATACTTGATAATCCTCCGAATTTCCTCCGGCGTAGTCAGCCGGGGCATAGTCAGGGCGTCCCGAATAGCTTCCCATTCCGCGCTGTGTCCTCCTCTGCACGGTGGAGTGCATCATCTCCATCCTCCGTGGGGGGCGTAGTCATCTGTTGTTGGCATGTATCCGCATACAGCTCCGCCTGCGCCAGTGAGTCGTACAGAAGGCCATGGTGGCCTCGAATCGCCCTTTTGGGGGGCTGTTGCTGTCTGAGACTTTTAACTATTCGCCATTCATCTTTGGTGCGTAATAGAAAGTTGTCCATTCGGAGTTCCCACGTGTGTTGCTGCCAGTCCTGAACCTTCCGCAGGAGTTCTCGGGTGAGTCTGTGAGTCTCCCGTGTATCATCCGGATGGCGGTAACGAACCCATCGTTTCCGAAATCGATTGCGCCTTGTCTTAAGTTCCTGCAGTGGTGGTGGAAACTCGTCATAATTGACTTCTGGTTGCAGGCGCTGCGTGAGTGCTCGTTGTTTCGCACTGTTAATCTTCTTCGTGAGTACTGCGACTGCCACATCAATCGCTTCTCTCGTAGTAACGACCTGGGTTGGTCGCACATTGTTGTTGAGGTACGTTTGGAACTGCTGCCAGTCCTAAGTTCTTACCGTCGGCAGTGGGAGTTGCAAAGTAGCCCTCTCTATGAGTCCTAACACCGGTCTGTGGTCCGACGAAAGATCATCCACCGTCCGCGGATGGAAATTCGGGCTGATGTTCTTGATTATGGCGATGTCTAGAACATCAGGGTCTTGTGTCTGGACGTTTGGAATCCTCGTCGGTTCCCGTGGGCCATGGACAGAAACATGTACATTCTCAGCCAGTGCAAACAACATATGTCCTTTTGGGTTAGTCTTACGGGAATTCCAGGCAACATGTTTACTATTGAGATCCCCTCCAAGGAGGATCTTGTCGTAACCCTCTGTAACGGCGTAAAGATCTTCTAGGTGGAGAGGCTTCTTTGGGCTAAGGTAAGCCTCAATACAGGTAATGTTTCCGAGCGTCGTGTGGATTGTTACTGCCGTGGCCTCTAAAGTCTGGAGTTGGGGTAAACGTTCTTGGTGGTGACGAATGCATTTTTCGATCAGAACTGCGGTCCCTCCACCCCGTTGGTCCCGTCTGTCCGTCCGGTAGATGTGCATGTTCCTCAAGCGGAGGTCGGTTGACTCGCGGAGATGTGTTTCGGAGACAAATGCTACGTCTATCCTGTGGCGATGTAAGAAGTCCGTGAATTCTATTTTCTTCAGTTTCAGGCCGTTGGCATTCCAAATGCAGAAGTCAAGATTCCTCGTGTGATGCCGTCTCTCCATTTAGGGTGTTCGAAAAGCTGTCAGTACGCTTTCTACAAGCGAGAGGATAGACGTTAGCTTCTGCTGGAGGGCGGTGAGTAGCTGAACATCGTTTGTGAACGCTGAGGTGCAGTCGACATTAATTTAACGCGTTTCGAAAGAGCAAGTGAGTAATAGACCAATGCTGAGAGTAACGCCATTCACTCTTAAATCAAAACGTATGTTCGAATTCCTTCTAAAACGAGATCAAAGATGTCCACATGAAAAGGTTTTGAATTCGCAATTGTCACCACTGTAAGATTCTATTACGTCTCCACTGAAACGCGGCTAGCACGTTCGACGTTAACCGTTTCGCGCGAAGCACACGGAATGCTGCGCCGCATAACGAGGACCCCGCGCTGCAGACACACGGCTCGGAATTCTGGAGAGAACTAACGGGCGCCAGATAGCTGGCTGAAGTTTGCTACGGTAAGCCTTCCGCAGATACAACCGGATCGAGTTCTCGCTTTGCTCCGAGGCAGTTAGCGGCGCTATTAAAAGTGCGGCTTCGCGCAGTTGGGAGTTTCACGTGGGAGCCAGGAATGAAATTCTGCGGTGCTCTGCGTTTGCCTCCGGCGACACGGAGAGCAACTTTGCTCCTCCGGTCGGCGCCACATCTGCCAACTGTGTAAACGCTCATCACGTCTCACCTGCCTCTCTCCATAAAGTGAGCTGTTTTTGTATCACGCTGCGTTACACACCGAAATAAGCATTGGGTGGGCGGTCGAGATGGCATAATTAGTCTCTTACTTCCTGCACATCTCACCGAATATACATTGCTTCTGAACAATGGAAATACTGTATTCGTCAACTGCTCCTGGCGTCAAACATAAATATGGGGCAGCAAGAGAACCACCTACCACTAAAAGTTGTTGCTGTCATCGTGTTGTTTGCTTGCATGCAGCTACTGTATAGCCTCGTCACGCTCTTGAAAAGAGTTAGACAACATCTATCGCAAAATGAGGAAAACAAAGATTTGCAATAATTTGGAAAGTACATTAGGAAAAAAGATGATAATGCTTTGTTTCAGCTCTCAGGGGCTCAGCACGCTCAGCAAGCGCTTGGCGACCCCTGGATTCCAGAGCTGGGAACTGGTAAGCACCGCCACTCCTCTGTCACTGTAAGCTCGTGGCATACCTCAGCGACCACCTTGTGCTGCAGTGGTGGAACAGTAGCAAAAGTATTGTGACTTGCAGGGATGTGGTTGACATTCTCCAAGAAGAAATGAAAGCTGAGTGGTCCTAGGAAGCCATCGTTGATGACAAAAATATAATGAAAGGAAAGGATGGATGGCGATCTTGTGAAAGAGAACTCATTTGTACTGACTTTCAGCAGCACAGAACTTCCAAAGCAAGTTAAACCTTGTTTCCTTAGCCTAAGAATGCGGCCGTAATTAGCAATCCCAATGCACTTTGGGTACACCACCTAAGGATGTAACGGAGAACTTGTGGAAAATATGATATGGCCAGCCATGATGTTGTTGGTTGTTCGTCTCCTCCAAAACTTGTTAACTGCTCTCGTGATCATCCCATCTGGAGCAGAGCCTGCAGTGTCTTCCTTGAAGAAAGGAAAATACAGGAGATTAAAACAACAAACCATATCTCATATGATGAAGACAAAAAGATCTATAAGACCATGCAGCCCCCGAAGTTCGCTACCTACTTTAAATCCGTTCTTAAACAGCCAGTTCAGGAGACCGATCCTGCTAAGCAAACAGAGGCTCCATAGTGTCAGCACTAGTTCCTGTTTTTACCACTGCGTATGACGCTACAGTTATTTCAAAGCCTACAAAGCCACCAAGAGCATCAGACAAGGCTGTAGTAGCTGACGTTGCAGAGAACCGTGCGCCTGCAGTGGTTCAGTCTGGTCCATCGTCCACTGCTGCCACTATGTTGCCGAGGCCTAGCAAGGCCCAAATGTCAAAGGTCAAGCGACCACGACCACCATCCTTTCTGACGTCTCTCTTGATTTTTCTGTAGAGCTAATGGATCTCGATGTCGGACTAGGGCAATCGTCCGGCCCCGTGACTGAGCCTCCACCGATTATGAGCTCCCCTCCCTGGCAGAGAGATAAGCTGAAGTGTAAACCCTGTGACAGATGGCTCCCAATTACAATGGAACACTAATGGTTTCAGGACACATGTGGAGGAAATGAAACGGCTAGCACAGGAATACCCCCTCTGCCTGTGTTTACAAGAAAGATATTTTAATGCCTCTGATGTCCCTATGGTATGGGGATATACCCTTCTCCGGAAGAAAGACCTGATTGGAGACAGAGACAAGGTGTGGTCGCTGTGTTTCCCAATAATCTGCACCACTCATCTGCATCCCCCCTGGCAACTGACCTGCAAACAGTTCCCATTGAAAGTCATGTGTGTCAGAGGAAAACTGCTTGCTCACTGTATCTAACTCTTCAAAATTCAATAAACTATGAGGCTCTCACAGATCTTATGGAACAACTCTTCCGACCATTTCACCAACTGGGAGACTTCAATGCCCATCATATCTTGTGGGACTCGACCTTTACTTGCCCTCAGAGTCAAGTTTTCGTGAGCCTCATGACTTCACGTGTGCTGTGCATCCTCAATGCAGATGACTCCCACTCATTTGAGTGCTGCTACTAGTTCATTCCGAGCCATCGACCTCTCTTTCTCCTCTCTAGCCCTCGAAGACTCTATTAAGTGGGAAGCCATTGACTACCTTCATTCCAGTGACCACTTGCACTCAGCATCCACCTACTGGATGGATCATTCCCTGCAGAGAAGCCTCAAAAGTAGATGGTCAGTAGGGCTAACTGGAGGCTATTCAGGCAGCTGGCTGTGTTTGAATGCTGTGACGGTGACCAAGAATTGGTCGACCACATTTCGCTAACTCATCAATTCCAAAGTCATCGATAATACTAAGAGGCAATCTCTACCTTGGTGGGCTGGTGAGTGCCACTCAGCAATCTGGATAAGATGTGTACCTCTTTGATGTTTTAAGTATCGCCCAACAGCAAAGAACCTGATAGCATTTCAGGTTACGAGAGCCAAGGCTCGATCCGCAATTAAGGAGAGCAAGAAAAAGTCATGACAACCGCTCCTACTCTCCTTCAACCGTTCCACTCTATCTGTAAATATATGGGAAGCTAACAGAAGGATTTCTAGTAAACATAGTCCTTTGCCAATAGTAGCAGTGCAGAATCAAGAGTGTCTCCAAACAATCCGCAGAGACATTGCGCAGACCCTGCCAGAGCATTTTTCGGAAACTGTTGTCAGAACCAGTCAGGATCCGATGCTTCGCCACTACTGTGAAGCTGTAGAAAGTGGCAAAATGGACTTCAGATCCAACAATTCTGAGGCTTAAAACAGTTCTTTCTCCTTGTGGGAGCTGGAATCGGTTCTAAGACTCGTGATATTGCACCTGCTCACCACCAAATCCTGTAGTACATACTTCGACACTTCCCACTAACGTCAAATCCTCCTCCAAAGTTTTCATTTGATATGGCAGACAGGTCAGATCTCGAACTAGTCGAGGCAAGCCTGGAAGGAACCTCATATGTCCGAGAAGCTACTGTGTTGTGTAAGAAAGACCTTGGGACCGAGAGGTTAACCATCGTTGTTAGAGAACAGACAACTCCTTAGCCGCGCTCAGTGTGGACTCCAGAGAATTTGGTTCACTGGTGACAGCCTGACGCTGCCACAGGCGGCTATTCAGCGGGCTTCCCTGGGTCAACATCCCTGCATCGCCATATTCTTTGATATCAGTAAGCCGTACGATACTATTTAGACACACGGTATTCACCCACAAAAAAACCACAAAAAAACAAAAAAAACGCACAACTGCTTCGATGGGGTTTAATGGCCACCTCCCAATCTTCATATCGTCTTCCTGTGTCAGCGGTTTTTTGGTTCCTGAGTTGGAGACACATTGTCAGATCGTTTTGAGCAGGAGAAGACTGTCTGCCTGTTTTAAGCCATAGCCATAAACAATATCACACTTATGGTTCGTCTTGCCCAGTGCTCCTTTTTATGGACGATTTTTCTGTTTTATGCTCCTCCTCCAGTGTTGCAACAGCGACTCTCCAGTTGCATCTTACAGTGCGAAGGTTAGAGGTGTGGATTGCAAAGATGGGTTTCCAATTTACTGTGGATAAGTGTGTTTGTGTTCATTTTAATCATTCTCATCGTACTTTTAATTTACATGTCATGCATTCTCCAGAAACAGTGAGGTTTATGGACCTCATTTTTGACTCGAAACTGTCGTGGTTGTCACACCTGAGAATCTTGCAAGCCATAATACAGGAGGCACTGAATATCTCAATGTGCCTTAGCCACAAGTTTTGGGTAGCAGACAACGCACGGGTGCTCCAGTTTTATAGGGCTTTGTGAGTTCGTGGCTGGACTAAGGGTACACAGCGCACAGGTCAGCGGAGCTTTCCCACCTGAAGGTTATTGACGCCATCCACCATGAGGGTATTAGGCTGACCATGTGAGTTTACAGGGCTCGCACCATACCTTGTGTGTTCGCTGAGGCAGTAGAACTGCCACTTACCATCCATCGGCAGCTCCTCATGGTGTGTCAGGTTTGCAACGTCCTCATAGCTCCGACTTCACCTGGTACCGTATGTTGCTCGACCACCTCTGGAACACCTTTTCTCCAATCGTCCACGACCAACAACATATTTTGAAATCCGCGTGCGGCATGTGCTAGGGTCTCTTAGTATGGAGCCAGTATAGCCCTAAATCCAGGGTTTTAACCACCTGCCGTCATGGTTGCTGCAGAGGTCCTGAGTAATTTTAGATTTAGCGCTGTTTAGGAGAGTTTGCACTCCTGCATGTATTTAACACATTATTGTACGACATTTTAAGTGAGCACCACAACTCTGCAGCTGTCTTTACAGATGGGTGGGAACAGGGGGATTCCGTTGGTTGCTCTGTTGTTTCCCTGGTCGTGTCCTTAATGTCCGACTGTCTCGAGACTGTATTGTCTTCGACGCGGAACTGTACGCAGTCTTCCGCGCTATGGAGCGGATGATATGTGATTAAAGTGCTAATTTCCTTGCCTGTTCCAATTCTCTGAGTGTCCTTCACTCTCTACAACACTTTACTTTCTCTGGTGGATACCAGAGAAAGTATTTCAGAATATCCTGGCCCAACTGCTGCGGCTGAGGAATGAAGTGTCTTTCTGCTGCATACCAGAGCGCATGGGTATTGTGGGGAACGGAAGAACAGATGTAGCAGCCACGAAGGTGCGTCGTGATCCTCAATCTCAGTGTGCCATCTGCCTCTGTCTGCATGCTATCTCCTCGCTGTTGAGGTACAGAGATATGCGTCGATGAGAAGATGTTGGAAGTGGCAGATAGTAAGCTGCGTCCAGTAGAGCTCACTACGCAGCCGTGGCGTACCTTCTTCGAGTCAACAACACGGGATGAGGCCTTCCTTACTCGTCTTTGCATAGTACACAATCCTCTGACTCACGGCTATTGGCTCAAATGGCTCTGAGCACTATGGGACTTAACTTCTGAGGTTATCAGTCCCCTAGAACTTAGAACTACTTAAACCTAACTAACCTAAGGACATCACACACATCCATGCCCGAGGCAGGATTCGAACCTGCGACCGTAGCGGTCGCGCGGTTCCAGACTGTAGCGCCTAGAACCTCTCGGCCACTCCGGCCGGCTCACGGCTATTCTTCCGGCACGACAACCCTTCAATGTGTGATGCTTGTGCCGTGCAGATCACTTTGCGCCACATTTAACTAGACGGTGTTTTATTTTCGGACCAGAGGGTAGCGGCAGATTTGAAGCCAGGTCTGCCATCTATTGTATGTGACAGTGAAATGCGTGCGGTTAGAGTTCTAAGGTTTTGTGAAGTTTCCAACATGTTTCCGCAAATTTTAGAGAGGTGTTGTTAATGTAGTATCAGGGTGGTCGTCTCAATCAAGTTTTTTGTAAGTATCAGCCAGTCACGTTTCCCTGTGCCTTTCTTTTAGCTCTTCTGTGGTTTTACTTCCATTTTAATACCATATCTAGCACCTTTCACTGTTCTCCGTTGTACTTGAACTAAGTTCTGTGATGTAGAGTGATTGTGTGAAGAAGGGCTGAGTGAATATGTCATTTTATGTTTCCTCCTCGCTGTGAGATAAAAATTTTATTTAATTTATCCAAATTCGTTTCATTTAATATGATTAAAGATGCTGATAACATAGTCGTTGAGCGCCTGTGGCGTCCAGACACACACACACACACACACACACACACACACACACACACACACTAACACACACACACAAACACACACACACACACACACAATACTTTAGACAAAATATAGTGCCTGACAATAATTTACTGTTGATTAGCAATGTGAAAGCTAACTACGATGTAGAATACCCACATTTGTTCTTCTTGGTGGGGATCATAGGCCCAGAGAATGCAGGCACGGCCGTGATGCTGTCTCTTTGTATTGTTCAAACTATGACAATGAAGTCTGTGAGTAGCATTGTGTCCGCTTATGTTCGTGTTTTCCGGAAGGATGGGTTTGTTTATAAATAATTTTCTGCTACCAGTCACCATTTTCTTTTATTTATGTTTTACACGATGCGTTTCGGGAAATGATTCCCATTTTTAAGTGTACTGTGTCACTTTTTTGTAACGCTTTCAATGTGTGAGGTTCTGCTCAGCTTTCTTTACTTTACTGCAAATCTTCACGCATCGAAAGCATTACGAAAATATGGCATACACCAGAACGTGGGAATAATAGACGTGTAAAACATAAACAATAGAAAATCGTGACTGGTAGCAGAAACGTATTTGTAAACAAATCCATTGTTTTCACAGTCGCAGGCCATAAGAAACCCATTTATAATAGACAAAATCAGCCGGAAGGTTGCTTACCTGAGATCTAGTTGAGTGACGCATTGTGGAAGCATAAAATAGACATCGCTTTTTGCGCCCTCTTTTGGAGTCTAACCTTAACTCAGTTGCACCTCAATGGTAGGCAGGTCGACGCTCTTCCATGAGTGGCTGTGTTCCGTATTTTACGGAGAACACAGGAGTACTATACGGGAATAAAGTCGTGAAGTTATCTGTTTAGTACACTCTCTCACTTTTCGGCTGTCGTATCTCCGACAAGATACTTTTCACTAAAGCGTTGTCACTGAGGAGGCACCAAACGAAGTGTACAGGTGAAATCTCATGCCAGAATGCCTCTTTGACTGCAGACTGCACAACTTCGGTACTTGAATTAGAAAGAGACAGAATGATCAGAACCAGGTAAATGGGTCTGGTATTCCGTTGACCTTCCAGCTCGTGTAGGGCATGCCGTTGTGACGGTGGACCGATTGTTCGGCCAGTGAATACCGAAAGCTCACAAGCAGGGACGGGATAATACTTGAAACCAGCGTGGAATGACAGCACTCTAGCTGCCTATTTCTCACCAGCTGTGCACCTTCGACCACATACAGTCCATTTACTTGTGCTACAAAGTCCATTTTTCTGTAAAACGGTATGTCAATGCCGTTTTCCGTGGAGCGTGTAAACACTCCGTTATCGATTCTGTGAGTAATGATTTGAATGCTGTATTTGAACTTCTCAGTCGATACTGCTTCCGATTCAAACAATCTGCAGCATTTGAATCATCGTCAACATCCCAGGTTGCTGTAAATTTTTATTATAGTCAGTGAGGACTAAGCAATTTTATGTGGAGTAAAGAAAACTAAGGCAGGTTCAGGTTACTGCTACTTTTCAAAATTTTGGCTAAAGAGAGATATTAAAGAAGTGGAAAGGAGAGAACGAGAAGTAATCAGGAAAATTATACCGAAGTGGGAACGTAGAGCGTAAGGCCAAATAAATAAGTTAATAAGTATTCAAACATTTATTAAGATATGAAAAAAAATTAACTGTAATAGATTAAAACTCACTAAAACATAAGTTAAAATGATGAAATCGGTCGGTGCGGTAAATGGAGACCCGAAACAAGCAAAAGGCAAAGAGACAGGAAAACTTTTAGCCAGAAAAATTACGATGTGACAGCTGGTCTGACAGAAAAGTCCAAAAGTAGCGTAGCAGCTTAGTCTGCCGAGTGGGAAAAAACCAATTCTGAGAGAAAGAAGCGAATATGGGCTCAGAGGAAAGCTAAAATAAAATTTCGAGAAAGCCGCATGGTCCTGTAGGGACGAAACGAGAACAATATAAATAAACAAATTCGTGAAAGTTTCGGATAATTCGTATACTGTCGTAATTCTTCAAACTGAAGACTGGTTTCATGCAGTTCCCCAAGCTTGTTACACCGAAGAGCCAAAGAAACTAGTACAACTGCCTAATATCGTGTAGGGCCCCCGTCAGCACGCAGAACTGCCTCAGCACTGAGTGGCATGAACTCGACTAACGTCTGAAGTAGTGCTGGAGTGAACTGACACCATGAATCCTGCAGGGCTGTCCATAAATCCGTAAAACTACTAGAGGGTGGAGAGCTCTTCTGAACAGGAGGTTGCAAGGCATCCCAGATATGCTCAATAACATTCGTGTCTGGCGAGTTTGCTGGCCAGCGGAAGTGTTTAAACTCAGAAGAGTGTTCCTGGAGCCACTCTGTAGAAATTCTGAAAGTGTGGGGTGTAGCATTTTCCTGTTGGAATTACCCAAGTCAGTCGGAACGTGCAATGGACATGAATGGATGCAGGTGATCAGACAGGATGCTTACGTACATGTCACCTGTCAGAGTCGTATCTAGACTTATCAGTGGTCCCATAACATTCCAACTGCACGCGCCTCAAATCATTACAGAGCCTCCACCAGCCTGAGCAGTCCCCTGCTGACACGCAGGTTCCATGGATTCATCAGGTTGTCCCCATACCCTCATACCCTTACACGTCCATCTGCTCAATGCAATTTGAAACGAGCCTCGTCCTGCCAGGCAACGTATTTCGAGTCATCAACAGTCCAGCCCAGGGGAGGCGTAAAGCTTTGGATGGCCATATCGATGATGTTTCATTGAACGGTTCGCACGCTGACCCTTGTTAATTGCCCTGCATTAAAATCGGCAGCAGTTTGCGGGAGGGTTACACCTCTGCCACGTTGAGCTATTCTCTTCCTTCGCCATAGGTCACGTTCTTGTAGGATCTTTTTTCGGCCGCAGTGATCTCACAGATTTGATGCTTTACCGGATTCCTGTTGTTCACGATGGTCGTACTGGAAAATCTCCACATCTTTGCTTCTGGGAGATGCTGTGTCCCATCGCACGTGCGCCGACTATAACACCACATTGAAACTCAGTTTTACCTTGATAACCTACCATTGCAGCAGCAGTACAGCTGCAGACACTGGAGACCGCAGCTCGTCGTCTAGTGGCTAGCGTTGCTGCCTCTGGACCACGGGGTCCCGGGTTCAATTCCCGGCCGGGTTGGGGATTTTGTCTGCCCGGGGACTGTGTCTTTGAGTTTTCCTCACCATTTCATCATCATCACCATCATTCGTGCCGCTGCTAGATTGGACTGTGAAATACATTGACTGTAAAAACTGAAACTTTGCACGGACGCTGATGACCGCGCAGTTGAGTGCCCTACAAACCAAACATCATCATCACCAGACACTTCTTGTCTTATATAGGCGTTCCCCACCGCAGCGCCATATCCGGCTTGTTTATATATCTCTATATTTTAATTGGCATTCATATACCATTTTCTTTGGCGTTTCGGTGTAATTACGTGAATTTCTCTTCATCTCTGAATGACTACTGCTTACAATGTAAGAAAAGATAGATAGGTACTTACCGTAAAGAAGACACGTCAAGTTGCAGACAGACACGATCACCCTTCCGTCAATATCTCCCCCCAGAATTAAATTGACGATCCCTTGATCTCTCAGACTGTCTCCCATCAGCCGATCTCTTATTTTACTCTAGTTGCGTCACAAATTTCTTCCCCCTCCCCCCCCCCATTAAGTACCTCCTCTTTTGTTACGTAATGTACACCGGCCGCTGTGGCCGAGCTGTTCGAGGCGCTTCAGTCTGGGACAGTGCGACCACTACGGTAGCAGGTTCGAATCCTTTCTCGGGCATGGATGTGTGTGATACTCTTAGGTTGGTTAGGTTTAAGTAGTTCTAAGTTCTATGGAACTGACGCCCTCAGATATTAAGTCCCATAGTGCTCAAAGCCATTTGAATCATTTTTACGCGATGTACGCATCAAATCTACGGACTTCTTCTGTAGCTGCACGTTTTAATAGCTTCTATTCTGTTCTTGTCCTACCTGTTTATCGTCCACGTTTCACGTCCATACTGGGCTACCTTCAGACGAAAAACTTTAGAAACAATTTCCGAACACTGAAATTTATATTCGATGTTATTTATTTTCAGAAGCGATTTGCTTACAATCGGCAGTAAACAATTTATATTGTCTCTATTTCAGCCATTAACAGTTATTCTGGTGCCAAATAGAAAACCTCTTCTCCTGCTTTCAGTCACATCGCCTAATCTAATTCACTCAGAATTGCCTGGTTTAATTCGGTTACCGTTACTTTAAGTTTGTTGTTGGTAGTCTTAAATTTTTCTTTGAAAGCACTTTACATTTTGTTCAACTGTTATTTTAAGTCCTTGGTAGCCACGGAAAACCTCAAAGTTTCTTCTCCGTAAATTTTAATCCCCTCTCCAAATTTTTCTTTGATTTCCTTTACTGCTTGCTCAATGTACAGATTAAATAACATCACGTGTAGGCTATAACTGTGTCTCATTCCCCTATCGACCAGTGTTTATCTTTCATACACCTCGACTGATTTAACTGCCGTCTGGTTTCTAAGTTGTAAGTAACATCTATCTGCGTCCCTTCTAATTCTCCTACCTTCAAAATTTTAGAGGTTGTACCCCAGTCAGCATTGTCAAACGCTTTCTCTGACTCTGCAGATGCAATAACGGTAGGTTTACTTTTCCTTAACTTATATTCTAAGATAAGTTGTACGGGTAGTACGAGTGTACCTAAATTTCTCGAGAATCCAAAGTGATCTTCTCAGACGTTTACTTCTACCACTTTTCTCACTCTTGTGTAAATAATTTACAGTCATGACTTGTTGAACTGACAGCTCTGTAATATTCACGTCTGTCAGCACACGCCTTCTTTCGAATCGGAATTATTACATTCTTCTTGAAATGTGGCGGTAAGTTGCCATACGTCTTGCACACCAGGTGAAATACTTCTGTCAGTGCTGTCTCTCCCAAACTGTCGGTAGTTCTGACGAAAAGTCACCAACTCCAGGGGGCTTGGGTCTTCAGCACTCTGTTTGTAAAATGTAATCTTTCACTGCTGTAGTTGTCACAATTAATAAAATATTTGGGGCTTTTATGCCATGGTGTAAGAGATTTCACGTAAAAAAAAAGCGTTTCGTCCCCATCTGAGACGGACATTTTCAAGGAAGATCGAAGCTTTGTCGAACGTTCGATTCACACACTGGCTCGCGACTGACTACAGCAAAATTCCGCTTCCGCTTCCGTGAGCTTCCGAGCGGTGGCGTGAAATGATTGACAACGTTAGGTGTAATTGTTGCCCAAAGATGACGTGGTTGTCACATGTCAAGGTATCGTGACGAGCCGTGTCCAGGAAGAGGAAAGACAAACTTTTGAGCCAACACATTATGACAACCTGCTTAAAAGCTTGTTTGTCCGTCTCTGGATCGAAATACATCACTGATTCTGCGTATCAGAGATCCGACAGTTTGTTGGTAGGTTTGCAGAAGTACGTGGGAACGCACAGATGTAATTCGCGTAAACAACGAGGCACTGATTTGCGTACGCTCTGATGCCGAACGATACCGACCGAGAAGGGATTCACAGGATTAACATAAGGCGAATCTGATCGTCGAGACATCAGCATGAATTCACTAGAATGCTCCTCAAACCACTGTAGCAAAGTTGTGGTTCCCTGACGAGAACAGTTATACTGCTGAAAGATGACATCACCTTCGAGGAAGCCTTAGTGCATGAAGCGGTGCAGATGTCAGCGTGTCTTCGATTACTACCAAAGATCCAGTCCAAGCGCAAGAGAACGTCCCCAAGGCATAATACGTTTCCCAACAGCCTACGTCTTCGGCGCGCTGCACATTTCGAGCCGACGTTCACATCGATGACGGCATTTCTGGAGATGACCTTTGACCTAGTGTAGCAAAAACTGGTTCACCCGGGCAGCTGGCATGTTCACATTGATTAATGGTCGAATCCCGATGGTCCCCTGCCCACTGCTGTCGTAACTGTCGAGGTCTGTCTGAGAACATGTGAACACTTACGGGTGGTCTGCGGCGCAGCTCTGTTTTCGACAAAGTACGATGAACGGTGTGCTCCGAAACACTTGTGAGTGCGCCAGCATTGTGGTCTTTAGGCAGAGATCTACATCTACATCTACATCCATACTCCGCAAGCCACTTGACGGTGTGTGGCGGAGGGTACCTTGAGTACCTCTATCGGTTCTCCCTTCTATTCCAGTCTCGTATTGTTCGTGGAAAGAAGGATTGTCGATATGTGTCTGTGTGGGCTCTGATTTTATCCTCATGGTCTCTTCGAGAGATATACGTAGGAGGGAGCAATATACTGCTTGACTCTTCGGTGAAGGTATGTTCTCTAAACTTCAACAAAAGCCCGTACCGAGCTACTGAGCGTCTCTCCTGCAGAGTCTTCCACTGGAGTTTATCTATGATCTCCGTAACACTTTCGCGGTTACTAAATGATCCTGTAACGAAGCGCGCTGCTCTCCGTTGGATCTTCTCTATCTCTTCTATCAACCCTATCTGGTACGGATCCCACACTGCTGGGCAGTATTCAAGCAGTGGGCGAACAAGCGTACTGTAACCTACTTCCTTTGTTTTCGTATTGCATATCCTTAGGATTCTTCCAATAAATCTCAGTCTGGCATCTGCTTTACCGACGATCAACTTTGTATTATCATTCTATGTTAAATCGCTGCCAGATAATTCTTGGAATTAACTGCTTCCAGTTGATGACCTGCTACATTGTAGCTAAATGATAAGGGATCTGTCTTTCTATGTATTACGCAGCACATTACACTTTTCTACATTGGGATTCAGTTGGCATTCCCTTCAACATGCGTCAATTCGCTGCAGATCGTCCTGAATTTCAGTACAATTTTCCATTGTTACAACCTCTCGATATACCACAGCATCATCTGCAAAATGCCTCAGTGAACTTCCGATGTCATCAACAAGATCATTTATGTATACTGTGAATAGCAACGGTACTACGAGACTCCCCTGCGCCACACCTGAAATCACTCTTACTTCTGAAGACTCCTCTCCATTGAGAATGACATGCTGCGTTCTGTTATCAAGGAACTATTCAATCCAATCACACAATTGGTCTCATAGTCCATATGCTCTTACTTTGTTCACTGATAATCATCTATCCTACTTCACAGAAGAGAGAAGCGTCTCGACCCCAATGTTCTACGAAAAGTCGTGGACGTCCGACCATTTAGCGTGGAGTGGTAATTTCACTGCCATTCTACCTCTTTCATAGATGCCCAAGACAGTAGAACATGAATATATGAACAGCTTCCCCGTTAACAAAATACTCTTTCATAGGCTCTGCGTAATAGTAATCTGCCCTGTGTCAGCGTCGCTTATCTCAATGTATTTCCCCATTTGCAGCCCGTATCTTCGCTAGGGTAATCCCCCCGTCCGTGTCTGTTACGCTTACATTATTTTGGTACCGAGTCACGTGCTCGCAGAGCCACCGGTCAGCACCCAACGACGGGGTGGGCGGTGGTCTCGTACAGATTCCCGTATGGAGGACATAGTGATAGACATCCCTGGGGTTGCGAAGCAGCTGAATGGGTTGAAAATAAATAAATCGCCACGTCCTGATGTGATTCCATTTCGGTTTTACAGAGAGTACTCTACTGCATTAGCTCCTTACTTAGCTTGCATTTATCGCGAATCTCTTGCCCAACCTAAAGTCCCAAGCGACTGGAAAAAAGCGCAGGTGACGCCTGTATATAAGAAGGGTAGAAGGACGGATCCTCAAAATTACCGACCAATATCCTTAACTTCGGTTCGTTGCAGGATTCTCGAACGTATTCTCAGTTCGAATATAATGAATTTCCGTGAGACAGAGAAGTTGCTGTCCCTGCATCAGCACGGCTTTAGAAAGCATCGCTCCTCCGAAACGCAACTCTCCCTTTTTTCACACGATATCTTGAGAACCGTAGATGAAGGGTATCAGACGGATACAATATTCCTTGACTTCCGGAAAGCATTTGACTCGGTGCCCCACTGCAGACTCCTAACTAATGTACGAGCATATGGGATTGGTTCCCAAGTATGTGAGTGGCTCGGAGACTTCTTAAGAAATAGAACCCAGTACGTTGTCATCGATGGTGAGTGTTAATCGGAGGTGAACGTATCATCTGGAGTGCCCCAGGGAAGTGGTGGATAGCAATGTGCGGCTGTTTGCTGATGATGGTGTGGTGTACGGGAAGGTGTCGTCGTTGAGTGACTGTAGGAGGACACAAGATGACTTGGACAGTGATTTTATCCATACTGGATCAGAGGTCGTGTTTGTCAATTTGAATTTTAAAAAATATATCGGCTCAACCACTTGTTTATAATGTAAAACACTAAGATTGACGCGTTTCGGAAGTCTAGCTTCCATCATCAGAATAATAAAAAGTAAAAGAACCTATAAATGTTGCATTTTAGCGAGTTTTTACAGGTTCTTTTACTTTTTATTATTCTGATGATGGAAGCTTGACTTCCGAAACGCGTCAATCTTAGTGTCTTACACTATAAACGAGTGGTTGAGCCGGTATATTTTTTAACATTGACTTGGACGGGATTTGTGATTGGTGTAAAGAATGACAGGTAACTCTAAATATAGATAAACGTAAATTAATGCAGATGAATAGGAAAAAGAATCCCGTAATGTTTGGATACTCCATTAGTAGTGTGGCGCTTGACGCAGTCACGTCGATTAAATATTTGGGCGTAACATTGCAGAGCGATATGTAGTGGGACAAGCATGTAATGGCAGTTGTGGAGAAAGCGGATAGTCGTCTTCGGTTCACTGGTAAAATTTTTGCGAGATGTGGTTCATCTGTAAAGGAGACCGCTTATAAAACACTAATACGACCTATTCTTGAGTACTGCTCGAGCGTTTGGGACCCCTATCAGGTCAGACTGAGGGAGGACATAGAAGCAATTCTGAGGCGGGCCGCTAGATTTGTTACAGGTAGGTTTGATCATCACGCGAGTGTTACGGAAATGCTTCAGGAACTCGGGTGGGAGTCTCTGGAGGAAAGAAGGCGTTCTTTTCGTGAATCGCTACTGAGGAAATTTAGAGAACCAGCATTTGACGCTGACTGCAGTACAATTTTACTGCCGCCAACTTACATTTCGCGGAAAGACCACAAAGATAAGATAAGAGAGATTAGGCCTCGTACAGAGACATATAGGCAGTCATTTTTCCCTCGTTCTGTTTGGGAGTGGAACAGTGAGAGAAGATGCTAGTTGTGGTACGAGGTACCCTCCGCCACGTACCGTATGGTGGATTGCGGAGTATGTATGTAGATGTAGATGTAGACCAACAGCACAATCCATGACTGCACCGCTCAGACCACTCGGCTAATCCCGCGCGGCTACTAATGTTTCAGATCTACTGTGGAAAGAACAAATCGGCACTACAGGGCGAAGTCGACCAGCAAACAAGTAGCTGTGTGCTCCACAGCATCACTCCTAATACGTTCCAGAGGTCGGCTCCTTCTTCAGTAGCGGCATTCGGATAGGTGAGGCGCACTGTGCCGAGCGGAGAGGGGGCTCGTTAGCAGACTCAATCACTGGCGTAATGAAGCAGCCGGTGGGGCCGTGACGAACGCCCCAATTACCAGCAGGTGAGGACCACCCCGCTGGGCCTGCTCCGCCGCCGCCTCCTCTAAGTTACGACCTCGCCCTGCGCGCCGCTAATAGTCGGCCGGGCGCGCGAGACGGTTCGGCCTCCCTACCCCGCCTTCAGCGCTGCACCCGACTGCCCGACCACTCGGCGAGAAACAGCCGCCGACGTGACGTCTGGCAGGCAGGCAGTGACGTAGCACCTGCCCGCCGCTAATGCATTTGAACGTCCGCGCTGGATCCACGGTTGAAATCCCGCGGCCGCCGCCAAACGAGCCGTGACGCGTCACAGAAAGCAAATCTCTGTCCGCCGTTGTTAAAAGCTTGCTCATTAACACGACACGGCGTATTATTGCAGCCCAATTTACTTCAACAAATTACATTTCCGCGAACCAATACGTTTAGTTAACTCTGCTGAGCTCTCTGTCTTGTTTAGCGCAGCGCCCAGGGGAATTACGGTTATGCTAGCATAGTCAATTCGATAACGAACTACTGGTAGTGCTACTGAATAGACAAAAATTTGAATTAGAATAGGAACGTTCTACATACATAGCAAGACCAGAAATCTTCTCTCTTAAAGTATGGACATGGACTCAGCTCGTCGCTGTTGTTCGGTCTTCACTGGCAAAGTCTTCCGATGTTACACTAATAGACCACATGTACAAGGTATATTCGATGCATTGTGCACATGATATTTCTCTCCACTACCAGTGTTTTAATGGCTACTAAGTAAGTGTTGTACACACATACACGTGACGTGTCTCTGTTTATGTGTGTTTTTTATGTGAAAAATTACGGGATTAGCCTTGAAATTCGAGTATGCTCATCCAAGCCTTGTCCTTATAGCTGTTTCTTTATTAAATGAACTACGGATTCAGTTCGGAGCGCTAGAGTTAGCTGAAAATTCAAGTGGTCATAGTTTTTCACAGGTGAACCAGCGCTGTATGGGGCCTACAATTTAAAAAAAAGAAAAACCCCCACGGACACTTAGGTTAACAGCACAACAATCGATACTGAGGCCCTAATATACGCATCAGTCAGGTTTTAAATATTCCCCGTTGCTATGGGCGCCCCTAACGTAATCAAAGAGTACTAAGTGGCAAAAAATGATGAATAACTGTCTTAGATTCACACAGCAATTTAAAAAACTATGCAGTCTTCAAATTGATTGATTATGTGATACATGTAAGCATGAAGTATAGAAAGGAGAACGGAAGGGAAACCATGGTTGGGAAACCGTAATGGCTAGCCGCACAGGGCACTGTGGGAGTTCAATGCGAAAGTTGAAAGGTCTACCGGACGAACAGTTGAACCCGGATTTACCTCTCACTAGCGGTTGCCTCAGCCGCTTGTACTATCCGGACACGGTCCAAGACACACTCAGATTTCCTTCTTATTGCGCTCTGTAATACAGCGCTACTCATACATTAAAATCACTACACTGTCTAACACACTCACATCAGTCTCCAGTTAGCATAAAAAACAAACAAAACCGAAATGGAAGTAAGAACGCTCTCCCTTAAAAGCAAACAAAATGGCAAACGTATGCTGACGGTTTGTGGGTAGAGGCACTCAGAATTCCCAGTCAGTCAGGCACATTCTGGACACGTCTTCTCGAACAACGTTCCCTTCTGCCAGTACAATGACCCAAGTTATGGTAATACACATACACACATTGAAATGAACTTCTCGTACCTGAGACACCCCAGACTTGGAACCGGGAGCTTCCAAGAAGACGCAACCACTCGAAAGCTATCATACTATTGGTAGGATCTCGAAAACTGTGTGATAAAGGTAAAGCGACCTTGCACAGTCGTCCAATAATCAAGGACGCTCTTACCTCCTTCATAAAACAAGTGAGAGATCGTTTGGCTTTTTACGCAACTCACTTTGTCTTCATACGTGGTCAATAGTTATCTGCGAAAAGAAGTAACTTCGGTACGATGGCATGGAGAGCCATACATTGAAGACACCCAAGCATTCGCCGCATCAGCTCCCATACTTCTGCAGAAGACCCACACATCAGTTGCAGTTCATCCATGTCAAGCGTATGACGCTGGATGCGAATCGGAGAACGTGTAATGTTAATGACATGTAGATGAATTAACAACCAGATGCTAGGTCGTTCGAACCTTTATGTCGATGAAAGGGTGCACAGAACGGCAGATCACGTGCCATTCAATTGTAGGATACCAGCTTTACACTACGTTCCAGGCACCGAGCGGGGTGGCGCAGTGGTTAGACACTGGACTCGCATTCGGGAGGACGACGGTTCAATCCCGCGTCCGGCCATCCTGATTTAGGTTTTCCGTGATTTCCCTAAATCACTCCAGACAAATGCCGGGATGGTTCCTCTGAAAGGGCACGGCCGACTTCCTTCCTAATCCGATGAGACCGATGACCACGCTGTCTGGTCTCCTTCCCCAACCCAACCAACCAACCTACGTTCCAGGCATTATCTCGTCATTACGCGATAAACATCACATTCCGTAGCGTTCGTGGTACAAGGCAAAACGATGAAGAAGGAGAGGCCACTGATGTGAAATTTAAAATTTTCACGGCGAACTGAATAATCAACAAGATTTCGGGCTTGCAGCCGGTCGTCGTTAGCTTCCATCCACGATATTTCGACTGGACAACTGCCAGCCATCCTCAGGTGAGCCATCGAAGACTGACGAAGACGCCCTCCGTTCCGTAATATATAGCGTGCTGGGTTTTTAAAGAGAATGGATATTCTGCCCGGCAAATTAGCAAGGCACTTGCAATTAAGCCAAATAAACAGGGAGTGTAGGAAGAAGAGAGCACGTCTACTACATCTTTAGCTTTTCTTCCCTTTGTTGGCAACATTTCCTTCAAAATTGCAAGAATCCTCCACGGTTTCGAAGTGAAAGTAATTTTCCGTCCACCATCGAAGATTTCCGACCTGCTGGGATCAGTGAAAGACGATCTGATATTGCGGAAGGCGGGAATTTATAAAATACCTTGTCAGTGCGGCATGTCATATATAGGACAAACATTGCGAACAGTAGAAGTACGTTGCACTGAACATCAGCGCTGTACTCGCCTTTTGCAACCTAGCAAGTCTGCAATTGCTGAGCACTGCATTTCCACTGGACACTCAATGGAGTATGTCAAGACAACAATTTTGGCCACAACAACATCCTTTTGGGACTCCGTCATAAAAGAATCAGTGGAAATTCGCGTGACAGACAATCTTATCAACCGTGACAATGGCTACCAGCTAGATAATGCGTGGAAGCCCGTCATCTCTAAGATCTGCTCCAGACGAAGACGTCAGAGTACTCCCTCCCATGGCCGCGGCAAGTGACAACGCCGAAGGCAGCTGAGGTCTGCAGTTCCACCAGCGACGGCGCTGCTGGCGGGCGGTGTGGTTCGTCTCTCCATATCATTTTGACGCATGCGCTGAATACTCGCTGCACGCTATATATTACGGAACGGAGGACGTATTCGTACCCCACTCCCTGTCGCGTCTGCCCCCCACCCATCTTATGGGTCCTCATCCTCCATCAGCTCCTTTCCCGGTTCCCCCCTTCGCTTTTACTGTCCTTTCCCCCCTTTTTTGTTTTCCCATCTTCTGTCCAGTTTCCCCCCACCTGCTCTCGACTGTGGTATGTCACATTTGCCAACTTTTTAGTGCAGTGTTCCAGTGACTATTCAGTGTTGTTTGTCTTTCTCGTGTTGCGAACAGAATTTTATGTCTTTTGCGAACAGAATCCAGACTGTCGCCGTGTTTTTTAATTGTCTGTCTATTGTTTTCCCTGTCTGCTTCGTATGTATTTTATTAGCATCATCATCCCTCTGTTGTTTGTTTTAAGTTCCACGATTTCTTTTCGCCATGTTACTCTTTAAGTCTCCGATTTTATCGCCTATTTTTTTATTATTTATTCTCTTGATCTTTATCGCAAAATCTGTAGGCTGAAGAGCGGCATACTAAGCTGCTGCCAGCCCGCCCTCTTCGGGGGGAATTGAAATTCAATAAAGAAAAAAAAAAAAAGAAAAACGTATTCGTCAGTCTTCGATGGCTCACCTGAGGATGGCTGGCAGTTGTCCAGTCGAAATATCGTGGATGGAAGCTAACGACGACCGGCTGCAAGCCGGAAATCTTTTTGATTAAGGAGAGGCCAGTCCATCAATAAGGTTCCCGTTAATCCAATTCTGTGGTGGGTTCATGATTTAACCATCGTACTTACATAAATGGCAGCGCTTCTTCACGGATGTTAGAAAGACCAATGCCACCAATTGGCGGAGGAAAATTTAGCATGTCATATTGCACTTTGACGGTAAGACCTGAGCTGTGGGTGCTCGGTTTGCTGGCCTACCTACCTCTGGCACCGGTATCGATAGTCACATCCATTGTGACTTATCTCTGGTTTTCCTGACTGAGGTGCGGATTTGGGTTCGATCACCCATGTACCCAGCCGGATCGCCGAGTGACTTGTCGAACGTTGGCCACCGCTAAACAAACTGACAAAGGTCGTCCTCTGGAGCTCTGGTGACGGACGCCTCCTTCTGTTATTTCAAAAGGTGATAAAAGGATAACTGACGGTGGAGAGAGTGCACCGTCTGTCTATTGATATTTTGGACCTGTTGTTTTATTGCTTAAAGGAAAACTGGCGCTATATTATTGTGCCTTGTTTAGTGAATAACATGTATTTGTTTGTTCTGCGGTGTGGTGTGCCTTGGCGTGACGCTTGCCAATAGTTGTTAGTGCGTCTTCTTTGAAGTCACGTGATTATGTTAATTGGTAAACATCTTGTGTGCACCCGCTTGGGGCGTTATGAACTGAAGTGGTTATAGCGGTGATTGGCACTGTACCCGACAATATCGTGTATCAGTTGCTGGGTACGAATTTGAAATCTAATTGTGATTTAGTATTTATTCTAACCTACGTTGATGTGTTTTAGTCGTAACTGAACTATATAGGGCTAACACTGAGTGAAATTTTCTGATTTGCTTACTAGTGTTTCTTAAGGCGTTTTAGCAACACTTATTCATCCCTCAGAGGATTTAACTGCAACCGCTCTGTTCGTAGCTGCTCCTTGTCACTTACATGTACTCGCTTATCATCTTACTTAGACAGAAGCGTATGTATTTATTGTGTACGACAAAATCCATTCTAATTATCTCTGTGAATCGTAGCGAGCTTCCCCTGATCTGATCGAAACCTTGTGAATATATATATATATATATATATATATATATATATATATATATATATATATATATATACATAAGTTTATTTAAGTTTGGTTTTAACTATTTATTTCATCTGTGGTTAAAACTTGTATTTATCTTGCTAAAGCGAGTCTCATCATTTGTTAGTATATACTCTGTTATTGTTTGAATGTACTGCCCAACCTGTGATTTACGTTCACAGTTGATTGCGAAATACGTGAGTCTGTCTTGGCATTTGCAGCCGTGACTTCTGGGCCGCTACCTTGGTAGCATTCTGCCCAACGCCCGAGGTGTAAGTTATTGCCGCGGGAGCGCTTAGCCACGTCGTCTCTCACGTACTTGTCTTGTTCCTTGGAGCTATACCTGGGTTGAGCGACTGCCGCCAGGCTTGTAGGCTGCGGAGTTTAGCGGAATTAACTGATGAACTTTCGTAAATTGTATTCAATTAGTTCATTGTCTTACTATTCATAAAATCAGAGTGTTCAAATTCTCTACTAACTGTTCTTCAAAAAATCTGATATGCTCTGTATTGTGTAAGTGTAGTTTCCCTTTACTGAGCGGTTCGCATTTCATTCTTACTGTTCATAAACTCAGATGCTTTGTGTTTATTGAATACTGTTTCCTTTTTCTTATTTTGTTAAATTTCAGCAGTTAGTCGCCTGATGGTTTTCATGTTGTTATTAATCTGGAATTTAATTGATCAGTATGTTTTTCTTAAATAAATGTTATTTTGGTGAAAAGGACGAACTACCTGATGTGCCTCCCTTCCACGTGTTGATGTTTGATCTTTCCTATCCTGGACCTCTTGCCTTGGTTTCAAGACCCATGTTTACAATGCAGACAAACACTGTCTGCTTTCTGTGTGCTATTGCCTTTGGCATCGGTAAAATCTGTGGTAAATCGGGTGTTCGTGACACCAGATGAGTGTTACCAAAATCAACAAGTCTAATGCTCACTAAAGCTTGCTATGAATGATCATAGGGATTACTTGAAAAAGACTGTTACAGTCAAATGGGATTATTCGCTGTGTGTTGCATGTGTAGGTAATCGGAAAAATTTTAATTTGTCCTGTAATGGTAATGGAACCACACCTCTTACGGAAAGATCTCCACCAATAATCACAACACAGGACTTTTCCATTATCACGTGACTACTCATTGAAACCTGGTTAGTCAAAGGAAGGCAGGAATCGGTTACGATTGTGGACGGGGACGTAATCAGTTACTATTGATTGCTTTTTACAGTTACACACATTTATTTTTAAAACAGTAATTCCAGACTGAACAATAAATAAAAAATACCACACGTTATTAATGAAGGAATAAGCAACTGTATAAATAATAGTGTTTCCTGTGCGTTACAATTTAGCAAATGACCATAAAATATAGATACAGATAATGTTTGAAAAAAACAAGCCACTGTGATCACTGCTGAAGGCCTTGCATGCCAAGAATGTCAGTAAATTAACAATATTTAAAAACTCCCTGCAATTACAACTTACAGGTATTGAAATATTAAAATTTAAGTGGCCATGAACACAGCAGAACGTATCAGACTCGAGGAATGGCAGTAAATAAGGTTTTAAGGCTTACTGCTAAAATACAAATATCCAATATTCTATGTTAAAGCAAATGACCACAATCACAGCTGAAGGCCTTACACACCAGGAACGGCAATTACATAAACAATTTAGAAACCTGCTGTAAAGAGCAAATACAAGCAAAGGTTAATTAAAACAAACAAGCAACTGACCACCAAACGGATTAGATTAGATTAGATTAGATTTACTTTCATTCCAATTGATCCGTAGTGAGGAGGTCCTCCAGGATGTGGAACATGTCAGAAAAACAACAATACATGACAAATATTTACAACTAAAACAAATAAGCTAATGTACCATTCCACAGGTCCCAAGTGGAATGATTGTCATTTTTTACTGAACACTAAGAGTCATTTTACAAATACTAATGCACTGACTTTAAAATAAAAAAGTTTTTTATTTATTTATAAGGTAATAAACAAGTAATACAACTACTGTAATACTTATTTACAATGAACACATTACTGCACTGAAATGGTGCAGAAGTTAGATTATACTTACACACACACACACACACACACACACACACACACAGACACACAAATTTTCAATGAACACATTACTGCACTGAAATTGTGCAGAAGTTATGTTGTACTTATATACAAATCAGTTGGTTTTACTAAGAAATTCATCAATTGAGTAGAAGGAGTTGGCCACCAATAAATCCTTTAGGCTTCTCTTAAACTGAATTTCATTGGTTGTTAAGCTTTTTGTGGCTGCTGGCAAGTTATTGAAAATGTGTGTTCCTGAATAATGCACACCTTTTTGTACAAGACTAAGTGACTTTAAATCCTTGTGAAGATTATTCTTATTTCTAGTATTGATTCCATGAATTTAGCTGTTGGTTTGAAAAAGTGATATATTTTTAATGACAAATTTCATTAAGGAATAAATATATTGGGAAGCAGTAGTTAGTATCCCTAGTTCCCTAAACAGGCTTCTGCAGGATGTTCTTGAGTTCACACCACATATAACTCTTACTGCACATTTTTGTGCCCGGAAAACTTTAGCTTGGCTTGATGAATTACACCAAAAAATAATCCCATATGACATAATGGAATGAAAGTAAGCATAGTATGCCAGCTTTTTCATTTTTATATCCCCTATGCCTGACAAAATTCGCATTGCAAACAGAGATTTGTTAAGACGCTTCAGCAGTTCTGTGATGTGCTCTTCCCAGTTGAATTTATTATCAAGCTGTAATCCCAAGAATTTAACACTGTCCACTTCTTCTATCTTCTTGTCATCGTATGTTAGACATATACTCTTGGGACACCCCTTAGAAGTTCTGAACTGCATGTAGTGTGCTTTTTCAAAGTTTAGTGACAAAGAATTGGCTAGGAACCAGTGATTAATGTCCACAAATATTTTATTAGCTGATCTTTCTAAGACTACACTTGATTTGCTATTTATTGCAATGTTTGTATCATCGGCAACCAAAACAAACTTGGCATCTGGTAATGTTACTGATGAAAGGTCATTGATATACACAAGACAAAGTAATGGCCCCAAAATGGAACCTTGTGGGACCCCACATGTAATTAGTTCCCAGTTGGATGATGCCTGATAGCTTGATACATGTCTCTTTCCTAATAACACTCTTTGTTTCCTGCCAGAGATATAAGATTTGAACCATTTTGCAGCATTTCCTATTATACTATAATATTCTAGTTTACACAGTCAAATGCCTTTGGCAGATCACAAAGTATACCAGTTGCCTGCAATTTTTTGTCTAATGAATTAAGCACATTTTCACTGTAAGTGTAGACAGCCTTCTCAATACCAGAACCTTTTAGAAATCCAAACTGTGACTTTGACAGTATGTTATTTGAGATAAGATGGTTATAAAGACGACTGTACACTACTTTTTCTAAAATTTTTGATAATGCTGGCAACAGTGAAATTGGACGGAAATTTGATGCTATTTCTTTATCTCCCTTCTTAAACAGTGGCTTAACTTCAGCATATTTCAGCCATTCAGGAAATATTCCACTAATAAACGACTGGTTACACAGATAGCTTAATATGTTACTTAGCTCAGAATCACATTCTTTAATTAACTTTGTTGATATTTCATCATACCCACTAGATGTTTTTGATTTTAAAGATTTTATGATGGACATTATTTCTGTTGGGGTAGTGAGGGTCAAATTCATATTATGGAAGTTACTTGAAATGTCTGGTCTAAGGTACTCCATAGCAGCATCTACTGAACCTGACAACGCCATCTTTTCAGTAACAGTTATAAAATGTTTGTTTAAAAGTTCTGCAACACTATACACATCTGTCACCAATTTATCATTTACTCTTAATGCTATTTGTTCCTTTTCATGTCTGGTTTTACTGGTCTCCTCCTTCACTATATCCCATATTGTCTTTATTTTGTTATCTGATATGACTATCTTTTCCTTGTAATATATTTGCTTTGACATCCGTAATACAGTCTTTAATATTTTGCAGTATTTCTTATAATGTACTATAGCATCAACACTGGAAATGTTTCGGATTGACAGATACAGTTTTCTTTTTGTTTTACAAGATACCCCTATTCCTCGAGTAATCCATGGCTTCTTTGTAGACTTTGCTCTAACCTTGGTAAGTTTAGGGGGAAAGCAGTGTTCGAATAAGGTAAGCACTCCCAAAATGGAAACTTGTGGGACCCGACATGTAATTAGTTCCCAGTTGGATGATGCCTGGTAGCTTGATACATGTCTCTTTCCTAATAACACCCTTTGTTTCCTGCCAGAGATATAAGATTTGAACCATTTTGCAGCATTTCCTGTTATACTATAATATTCTAGTTTACTTAAAAGGATATTGTGATTTACACAGTCAAATGCCTTTGACAGATCACAAAATATACCAGTTGCCTGCAATTTTTTGTCTAATGAATTAAGCACATTTTCACTGTAAGTGTAGATAGCCATTATTTCTGTTGGGGTAGTGAGGGTCAAATTCATATTATGGAAGTTACTTGAAATGTCTGGTCTAAGGTAATCCATAGCAGCATCTACCGAACCTGACAACGCCATCTTTTCAGTAACAGTTATAAAATGTTTGTTTAAAAGTTCTGCAACACTATACACATCTGTCACCAATGTATCATTTACTCTTAATGCTATTTGTTCCTTTTCATGTCTGGTTCTACTGGTCTCCTCCTTCACTATATCCCATATTGTCTTTATTTTGTTATCTGATATGACTATCTTTTCATTGTAATATATTTGCTTTGACATCCGTATTACAGTCTTTAATATTTAGCAGTATTTCTTATAATGTACTATAGCATCAACATTGGAAATGTTTCGGATTGACAGATACAGTTTTCCTTTTGTTTTACAAGATACCCCTATTCCTCGAGTAATCCATGGCTTCTTTGTAGACTTTGCTCTAACCTTGGTAAGTTTTGGGGGAAAGCAGTGTTCGAATAAGGTAAGCACTTTATTAGCAAAAAGATCAATCCAGTGAATGTCTCTGAGGACTGCCCTAAAATAATCAATTTTTGGCTTACTGATTACCCTCTTGAGCTCAGATTTAACAGATTTTATATCCTGTTCAGTATCAACATTTAACAGAAGGAACTGCATGTCATGGTCTGAGAGGCCATTGACTATTGGTTTTGTAATATAATTTCTTTCGTTGGACTTTTCTATAAAGATATTATCAATGGCTGTTTGTGAGCAAGTGGCTATCCTAGTGGGGAACTTTACAGTGGGAATTAAGTTGAATGATAGTGTTACTAACTCAAATAAGTTCTTATTGGGAGAGTCTTTAAGGAAATCTACATTGAAATCACCAGCAACCACTATTTTTTTTTTTTTTTTTTTTTTTTTTTTTTGTTAAATGGGCCAGTACAGCTTCAAGGTGGTTGACAAACAGATTAAAGTTTCCTGCAGGTGCTCGATATTTCTGTTGCACATGCTTCCGTATGCTGTTCTAAGCAGAATTTATGAATGTCTATGTTCTTAAATTTATGACAGTTCCTGATGAATGTGGCAACTCCTCCTTTCTCCATTTCTGATCTACAAAAGTGAGATGCTAACCTAAACCCTGTAACACTTAAAAGTTCTATACCAGTGGTCATATGATGTTCAGAGAGGCAGATTATGTCAGCTGGGTTTGAAGACTCTAATTCATCTATACAGATAGTTAATTCATTAATTTTATTTCTCAGTCCTCGAATATTTTGGTGCAATAAAGATAGATGACATTTCACATTGACTGAGGTAAAATTGGGTGGAGTTAAATACCTGCTGACAGTTGAAAATTCTTAACCAAAGGCTATTTATGCTGATGTAATAAGCTGGAATTATGTTTTTTGATTTCTTTCTCAAACTGAAGGTTTGTCTCAGTTCTAACCTCTCTTAAAATTTGCTTTCTTTCTGTCTTCCCTACCCTAAAAAAGGGTATTTTCTGAATCCTATAATCACTGGTATTTTACCACTCATGACAGTGCCTCCCCCCTTTAACTTTCCAGCTATTTCCCCAGCCAATTTACCCTTCCCCTTCCTGTTGAGGTGAAGGCCATGCCTAGTATAATCCCACCTACTGAGAGAATCAACATGAACCACACCAATGTGTGATCCCGCACCCGACATGAGCAGCCGTTCCAGCTCCAAATTAACTCTCTTGACAGAAGAGTTCAAATGAGGTCGGTCATGTCGCCCAAGAACAGATACAAACTCAACACTAGTATGCTTCGATGCTGATGCAATCTTCGCCAGGTCACACTCTATACTGTACCCAGGATCTCTGTCAATACTGTTACCTGCCCCACCCACAATAACCACGGTGTCTTCCTTGGTGAAATCTTTGCAAAGTGATCCTAAATCCTCTGTCACCTGCTCCAGACTAGCACTACGTTTAAAAAAATTGGTGAGCTGGTATTCTGATCCTAGTTCATCCTGCAAAAGTTGGCCAACACCTCTTCCATGGGAACTACCTAACAACAACACTTTCTTTCTCTTTACTGATTTCCCTACATTCTTACTTTTCAATTTGCTGCTGAAAGTTTGTTGTACCCTGTCTACACCTGCAACTGCTTGAGGCTCACCAGCTTCTAACTGAAGCAACAGGTCAAATCTATCTTCCACATTCACCATAAAGCTGTCAGACAAAGTTCTAGGCCTGTTCCTCCTGTTGCCTGTTGTCACTTCCCACCTCTCTTCACCCTTCTCCCTCCTTAACCTGTCAAGATCTCCCCTGGCCTTGTCTAACTCAGCCTGAAGGGCGGCAATTTTCCCCTCCTGTTCTAGTATCTTCCTATCTCTACTACAAATCCTACGAAACCACTGATGAGTCTCATTTACTTCCCCTATTCCCACGCCACTACAGTCACCCACATGGAAAAAACTACAGCACCCATTACACCAAAGCTCCGACCTAACAATTCTACGGCAAGTGAAGCACTTTTCACTCATGATAAACGTAATAGTTTATTAAGAATAAGTCAGTTAAATTACAGATAAACACGAAAATATGGTTACACAAATTTGGCCTATACGCAACTGTGTGTAAACAAAAACAAAACTGCAATGTTTCTGAAACAACAACTTAAACGGGTGAAATAAGATGGTGGTAGCCTTGTAAAACAACCCTTACACTGCTAGATTTATTCCAGAAGCGACCGGAACTATTAACTAGACATACACAACCTTTAGTATAGGCATTACAAGGTATGGTAATAAATAATACAATAATAAAACACAAGGACAAGTCACAAACGGTGTTCCAGGATTCGACCTCTGAGAAAGTCCGGCAACAATCACTTTCGCGAGCGATGAGATAGGCAGCCAAGAGTGGCATTTACGTCACAAAATGGTAACTCAGACTAGTAGCCGTCTAACAAATGACTAATTATAATCTTGCTGAAGCTACCTGCAACAATGGAACAATACTACAAAGCCGGAACCGGCGGTCTGCACTATGTCCCCTGAATACTGTGTTTAGAGCGCCCGGAACGAGAAAGGAACCACTACCACATTCCCATCCGATTCCACAAACCCGAAAATCTGAACAAACAAGTCACAGTACAGAACACCAAACACTAACAGTAATTAAAACCCCACTCAATTTGCATGCGAGGCATAACCGAAATGTAACCAACCAGAATCAACGACCACACGTCATTGCGGAAACAATCAAAAGCGAGCCAAAACCAAGTTCCAAATGAGTGACATCAAATTCATTAGGCACACAAACGCACACTGAACTCACTGTGTCAACTCTGACGATGGTTGGCAGAATGAAACAAATCTCTTCACTGCTTTATTAATTCACAGTTGAGTATCCACACCATCTAATAAGTGAGCCAAGTGCCTTTAACACAATAGGGTCTTCAAGTACTAAGTGGTACGCAGATCCACCAAACTGCACGTAACAGCGGAATGATAATCAGTCACAACATCACATACATACTACGTGGGTCACACGGGGCACTGACTCTGCTCTACTTGGACTGAAATGCACTCATCTTAAAACTTGCTGGATCTGGTTTACGACGAGATCGTGCCACCTCGTGACCACAGCCCTGCCATCCGGCAGTCCATGAGCGCCGCCAGTGGTCCCGGTGTGTTCGCGCACTGTGAATCTGGCTCCTCCCAGCCCAACTGGCTCACTCAAACGACCCAGAAAAACAACGACGTCGCCCCAAAGATAGGGCAACAGTTACTACATATCGATAACCGCCGCTGCTGCCACTAGCGGACAGCAACGCTTGCAAAAACGAGTGGCGCCAGTCAACACGAGAAGAAGACAAACAACCGCAACCATGCCAACTAAACGATAACGCCTGGCCTCCAACAGAGGGCGGAAACCTACCAACAGCACCACCACCAGGTGCAGCATGGCTCTCTCATATCGTGTGGTTCGTGCCAACGCCTCTCATGTTTCATGCCCAGATCAAACCAAGATGAACAGGTCATCGACGTATGCATAACACTCAAAAGCACGCCCTCGATAGGGGATCCGGCTATGTACATGCGTGATCAAACCCAAATCTGCCCAACCAGACCCCACTGCCAGGCACCGCTTCTCCATCCCTCCTGCTTCCGTCACGTGCTGTTCACATGTCACAGTCTCTGGGCCGAGCGTCCACACCTTAACCAGGAGAAACAAAGATAACTCACAAGGGAGGTGACTATTGATACTGGTGCCAGAGGTAGTTAGGCCAGCGAACCGAGCTGCCACGGCTCAGGTCTTATCATCAAAGTCCACTATGACACGTTCCCCGAACTGGCGGCAATGGTCTTTTTAACGTCCATGTAAGAGCGACTGCCCTTTATGTAAGTATGATAGTTCAATCGTGAATCCACCATAGATCTGGATTAACATGAGTCTGATTGATGAACTGGCCTCTCCTTCCTGAGTAGCGCCCGTTGCAGTAGCACATATTCCTATCTTCCTCTACTCCATCTTCTCCGCAAACCGAATAAGAGTGGCTCAAGAACGATGGCACATAGAACCATTAATAGCAGACGTCCCAGGTGAGCCGACCGAATGATAGTAATGTGCCTGCTGCACGGCCATTGATCGACAGCTGCAACATGTCCTCACAGGAGTAGCAAAGCAACGTGTATAAATGTTTGGAGGAAGACAATCTGTACAAGTCCTGTCTCAACGAAGTCAGGACTCATTCTATCAAACACATATTCAAAGCCTATTATCAGTGAGGAGCCGAAAATGAAGCAATTGCCGCCAGGGCTAGGATATCTCGATAATCGTAGAAAGTAATCTGAATATAACTAAATATGAAGTCCCGTGCTTCTTTACAGAGCGTAGGGGAACGATGCGGGAGACCCGCACCGCTTTACTAGGCAAGGTCCTAGTGGAGGTGGTTCGCCATTGACTTCCTCCGACTGTAATGGTGACTATTGACACTGGTGCCAGAGGTAGTTAGGCCAGCAAACCGAGCTGCCACGGCTCAGGATGATGAAGACAACACAACAACACTCAGTCATCTCGAGGCAGTTGAAAATCGAACCCGGGACCCCGTGCTAGGGAAGCGAGAACGCTACCGCGAGACCACGAGCAGCGGACCTGAATATAACTATCACCACCAAAAAAAGCTTGACCTATAGTGACGACTTGAGGAAGGATGCATCGAAGGTGGGAGGCGAGAATCCAGGTAAAATTCCTCAAGACACAAACTAAAATGCTCAATGGTTGATAATGTTCAACTCCCCAAACCCCGAATGACAGGAGAGCGGGAGACAAAACTGATGTAACTGTCTCACCATCACCGTGCTTCTGGGACATGGTAACTGCATCGTCATTGCGATGTAATACTCATACTGCAGACGACTGAATATGACACACCTGCTACCGTTCTACAATTGGCACTTCCCCTACATGACATGGCTGCTCGCCTGCACCCAGAGTCTTCACAGCACTGTTGGAGTATTTCTATGGTAATGCGGCTGGCAATATCGAAGGATCTCACCATGGAACCTCTCCTGTGTCCCCAGTAAACGGTCACAGAGGGAAAGCATCTCGCTTGTTTTAACATTCTCTCCACCACATTGCTGCAGGGAGATACAAACTGCCTCTCCACTGAACTTCTGTAAGCATTCAGCATTCGCCTCACCACGGCACTACTGCTGCCCCTCAGGAATTGCCTTTCCATCTGATGGGTGCTGCACTATTGCATATGCCTCGAGGACATTGTTGGGATCATTCTGCTAGCGTACATCTGTGATACTGGCGCTGGCATTCAGCTACACATATCGCATGGAACCTCTCTTTGGTATGCAGTAGCTTGTAACCGATGCAACGCTGCTGGTTTACTGTAACCCGTGCACCCTCAAATTGACGATGGAACACAGAAATTGCTTCGCCACTGCATACTAGAGGCTCTCTGCCGACGCCTCTCCAAGACACAAGGAACAGGATCCCCATCAAACGGTTGCTGGGCTACTGCAAGTGTATCGTCGACGTTGTCGGACTGTTTCCAAGAGCGTGTTTCTGTGAGAGTGTTGCCGTAATTCAGCGCTAGTCTCACCATGCAACCATTTCTGGTTGTTCAATAATCTGTCTCCTGAGGCCGCACTAGAGATCACTATCTCACCGTTTCTGGGCAACTGCAAATGTCAGTCCGTCATACTGCTGAAGTCTACGACGGTTTCTGGCATTGTGCAACTTTCTCACCATCACACCACATCTTGGTGTACAGTCGTCTGTAACCGAGGCACAACTGCCGGCTTACCACAAGCGTCGCTCCCTCACATTGACGTTGGGACACACAAGTTTCTTCGACATCGGTATACGACAGGACTTCTGTAGACCTCTCACCATGACACTCTATCGACCTTCAGGAGCCACCTCTACATTTCACGTGTGCTAGCTGCAGCATGACGCTTTGCAATCATTCTGCAAATGCGTTTCTCCAATACTTCCTCTGGCATCCTGCTAGAGTCTAACCACGAAACTTCTGGATGTCCAGCATTCATTTCCCCAGACAAAACAGATGGCTTGCTGTAACTCTCTCCCCATCACCAAGTTCGGCGACACAATGATTGCTTCGCCATTGTAATATAATAGGCATTCTGCTGACGAATGAATATGAACTCCCGCTACCGCTATGTCATTGCACACTTACGACATTCCTGCTGGCCACTTACAAGAGACTCCACGATAGTGTTAGTGTATATCTGAAAGTGCTCTTCTATGCTAATGGTGCTCGCATTTTCGAAGGGGCTCTCGATGGAACCCCTTTTTCATCTCCTGTAATCTGTCTCCGAGGCAAAGCATCTAGCTCATTTTAACATTCTCTCCGCCACATTGCTGCACGGACTTCGAAATTGCATTCCTATAGGCATTCTGCAGTCGCCTCACCATGAGACTAATGTTGTCCTCAGTAATTTTCTATCCATCAAATGGGTGCTGCGCTATTGCATATGCCCCAAGGATATTGCTGGAGTCATTCTGATAGTGTATATCTATGATCCTGGCGCTGGCATTCCGGCTATGGTCACCTATCCTAGGTCTCCAATAGCTTGTAACCGATGCACCGCTGCTGGTTTACTGTAACCCTCATACCCTCAAATTGACGACGGGACACAAAAATTGCTTCGCCACTCCATAATACAGGCTCTCTGCGGCTTCGTCTTGAAGACCCTAATTCTGCTCTCAGGAATTGTCTCTCCATCACAGGGTGCTGTGCTACTGCAAGTGTATCGTCAACATTCTTGGATTATTGCCGCAAGCTCCTTACTTTGAGAATGCTGCAGTTATTTAGCAGCAGTCTCACCATGGGAGCTCTTCAGACTATTCAATAAACTGATCCAAAGTGCAGTTGCTAATTCATAGTATCTCTCGTGCCATGTTATTCTTTCTGGGACCAAAAAATTGCTTCGGCTTTGCACTACTAGAGTCATTCTGCAGATGGCTCTCCTATGGCCTTCTAGAAATGCTTCTACGTCTCCCCGTTTTTGAGCAACTGCAAATGCCAATCCATCATACTGTGGAAGTCTGCAACGGTTTCTGGCATTGCGCAACCTTCTCACCATCACACCACATCTTGGTGTCCAGTCGTTTGTAACTGATGCACAACTACCGACTTATCGTAAACATCTCTTCCTCAAACTGACACTGGGACACACAAGTTGCTTCGCCGTCAGTGACCGACAGGACTTCTGCAGACTTCTCACCATGACACTATATCTGCCCCTCAGGAGTCACCTCTACATTTCACGTGTGCTAGCTGCAGCAAGTGTCTCTATGACACTGTGGAGTCATTCTGCAAGTGCGTTTTTCCAAGACTTCCTTCTGGTATCCTGCAAATATCTCACCACGAAACTTCTTCTGGATGTCCAGCATTCTTTCTGCAAGACATAACTCACCCCCTTTCACCATGGTTCTGGGACACAGTAATTGCTTCGCCATTGCTTTATAGTACTCATTCAGCAGACGACTTGAATATGCCATTCTGGCTACCGTTACGTTATTTCCCACCCGCCTCCCCCAAATACATTGCGTCCGGTGTGCTACAAGATTCTCCAAGACGTTGTTGGAGTATTTCTGAAAGTGCTCTTCTATGCTGGTGCTACTGGCAACATCGAAGGGTCTCAAATGGAACCTCTTCTGAATCACAAGAAAATGTGCCTCCGAGTCAAAGCATCATGCTTGCTCCAACACTCTCTCATCGACTTTGCTCCATGGACATTGAAATTTCCTCGCCATTGCAGTTCTTTAGGCATTCTGTAGTCGCCTCACCATGACACCTGTGCTGTCTCTCAGGATATGCCTTGCTGTCAGACGGGTGCTACACTATTGCATGCGCCTCGAGGTCATTGTTGGAGTCAATGAAACTGGCGCTGGCATTAGGGTACGTTCACCACATGGCACCTCTCTGAGTGTCTACTATCTTGTCACCGATGCACCGCTGGCGGTCTACTGCAACACTCACAGTGACGATGGGTCACAGAAATTACTTCACAATTGCATAATATAGGATCTCTCCCGACACCTCTCCAAGACACTAATGCTGCCTTCAGAAATTGTGTCTCCATCACACAGGTGTCAGGCTACTGCAAGTATATCGTCGACAATGTTGGAGTATTCCCGCAACTGTTTTTCTGTGAAAATACTGCAGTTATTTAGCATCAGTCACTCCATGGGACCTCTTCAGTCTCATCAATAATTCGACCAGACTTGCAGTTGGTAACTCACTGTATCTCCCGCCCCACCTTTTTGTTGCTGGGACATTAAAATTCCCTCGCATTTGCACTAGTATAGTCATTTTGCAGGTGGCTCAATTACAATCCTGAGGCCCTTCTAGAAATGCTTCTACATCTCTCCATTTCTGGACAACTGAAAATGTCATTCCGTCATACTGCGGAGGTCAGCGACGGCTCCTGGAATTGTGCAACGTTCTCACCATCGAACCACACCTTGATGTGGAGTAGTCTGTAAATGAGCTTACTGTAATCATCGGTCCCTTATATTGACGTAGGAAGACACATGTTGCTTCTCCATCAAAATATGACAGGCATTCTGCAAAATCATCGCCACGACAGTATGTCTGCTCTTCAGGAGTCACCTCTCCGTTTCACGTGTGTTGGCTGCGGCAAGTGTTCCTATGACACTTTGGAGTCATTATGCAAGTGCATTTCTCTGAGTCTCCAGCTGGCGTCCTACTAGGATTTCACCACAAAACTTCTCTCTTGCTTTAACTCCCTCCCCATCACCTCAGTTCTGAAACACAGTAATTGCATCGACATAGCAATATAACACTCATTCTGCAAACGACCGTATATGCCCCCCGTGCTTCTGTCATGTTACTCCCCCACCCCCCCCATGACATGGCTGCTGGACTGCTACAAGAGTCTCCACTACGCTGTTGGAGTGTGGTTTCTGAAAGTTCTCTTCCGTGCTAATGCTGCAGGCAATATCGAAGGTGCTCTTCATGGAACGTTTTCTGGGTCTTATATAATGTTTCTCTGAGGCAAAGCATCTAGATTACTCCAACATTCTCTCCACTAAATTGACGCAGGGCCATAGAAATTGCCTCACAATTTGCACTTCCATAAGCATTCCGCAGTCGCCGTACCATGACACTACTGCTGCCCCTCAGGAATTGCCTCGCAATCAGAGGGGTGCTGTGCTGTTGCATACACCTTGAGGACATTGCTCGATTCATTACGCTAGTGTATATTTATGATACTGTCGTTGGCATTCGGCTACCGTGACTGCATGGAACCTCTACTGGGCCTCCAGTAGCTTGTAAACGATGCGTCCGCAGCCGGTTTACTGTAACCTGCGCACCCTCACATTGAAAATGGGAAACAGAAATTGCTTGGCCATTGCACGCCACGGGTTCTCTGCCCTCAGTTATTGTGCCTCCACCACATGGGTGTATCGTGACATTGTTGGACTATTTCAGCGAGTTCGTTTCTGTCAGACTGCTTCTGTAATTGAGCACCAGTCTCACCATGGTCCCCATTCTAGGTTTTCAATAATCTGTCTCCGAGATTAAGTTGCTAACTTACTGTAACACTTGTGCCATCTTATTCTTGCTGGGACACTACAATTGCTTTGCTTTGCTGTACTAGAGGCATTCTGCAGAGGGCCCTCAATGACACCTCTGAGATCGTTCTAGAAATGCTTCTCTGTGGCACCGTTTCTGGGTAACTGAAAATGTCAGTCCGTCATACTGGTGAAGTCTGCGATTGCTCCTGACACTCTGCAACGTTATTACCAATAAACCACATCTTAGTGTCAAGAAGTTTGTAACCGAGGCACAACTGCTGTCGTAGTGCAACTCTCGCTCCCTCGCACTGACGCTGGGACACACAATTCCGCATCAGACTTTGACAGGCATTTAGCAGACTCCTCACCACGACACTATGTTGGCCCTTCACGAGTCGCCTCTCCATTTCACACGTGGTGGCCTACAGGAAGTGTGTCTATGACACTGTTGGAGTCATACTGCAAGTGCGTTTTCCGAGACTCTTTCTGGAATCGTGCTAGGGTCTCACCATGGAACATCTTCTGGGTGCCCAGCAGTCTTTCTGCGTGAAAATTCCATGGCTTGCTGTAATTCCTTCCCCATCACGTTGGTTAGGAAACAGAGTAATTGCTTCGCCATTGAAATATAACACGAATGCTACAGACGACTCAGTATGACACTGACGCTACCGTTATGTAAATGCCGCGCATGACATGAATGCTGGACTGCTACAAGAGTCTCCACAACCACTTTATCTTAAGGTGCCCTTCTATACCAACGGCGCTGCCAAAATCGAAGGGTCCAATGATGGAACATCTTCTGGGGCGCGAATAACCTGTCTCTGAGGCAAAGGATCTAGCTTACTTTTTCTTACTGTAGCTTACTTTTACTTGCTGTAGGAACGTAAAAATTGCTTTGTCGTTCCACTTCTATAGGCATTCTGCTGTCTCCTTATCATGACACTTATGCTGCCCACAGGGATTGCCTCTCCATGAGACTGTTGCTGACCTTTTGCATATGACTCAAGGACATTGTTAGAGTCATTTTTCTAGTGTAAATCAATGATACTGCCACTGACTTCGGCTACCATCACCGCATAGAACCTCTCCCAGGCGTACAGCAGCTCGTAACCAATGCACCGCTGCCGGTTTTTTTAAAAAAAACTGTGTGTGAAATCTTACGGGACTTAACTGCTAAGGTCATCAGTCCCTAAGCTTACACACTACTTAACCTAAATTATCCTAAGGACAAACACACACACCTATGCCCGAGGAGGGACTCGAACCTCAGCCGTGACCAGCCGCACAGTACATGACTGCAGCGCCTTAGAACGCTCTGCTAATCCCGCGAGGCGCTGCCGGTTTACTGTACTCCTCACACCCTCACATTGACTACGGGACATAAAAATTACTTCGCCAATGCATACTACAGGCTCTCTTCCGACGCCTCTCCAAGACACTAATGCTGCCCTCAGTTATTTTGTCTTCATCACATGGGTGCTGGACTGCTCAATTGTATCGTCGACATTGTTTTACTATTTCCGCGATCTCCTTTCTGTGAGAACGTTGCTGTAGGCCTAATTTAGTACTCTTCTCGCCATTGCAACCTCTGCTGGGAGCTCAATTATCTGTCTGCAAGGCACAGTTGCTAACTTACTGTACCTCTCGTGCCATCGTATTCTTGCTGGGACACTAAAATCGCATCAACTTTACTCTACTACAGACATCCTGCAGATGCCCCACAATGACACTGCCGAAGCCGTTGTTTCTAGAAATGATTCCCCATCTCAACGTTTCTGGGGAACTGGAGATATCAATCCGTCATACTGCTGAAGTCTGCAACGGCTCATGGAACTGTGCTACGTACTTACCATCAAACCCCATCTTGGTGTGCAGTAGTCTGTAACCCAGGCACAAACGCCGGCTTGCTGTAATACCTCGCTCCCTCACATTTACGTTGGGACAAGCAATTTACTTCGCGAACAGACTATGACAGGCATTCTGCAGACTCCTCACCATGACACTATAGCTTCGCTACAGGAGTCGCCTCTCCATTTCACGGTTGCTGGCCTGCAGCAAGTGTCTCTATGACACTGTTGGAGTCATTATGCAAGTGTATTTCTCCGAGACTCCTGCTGCCATCCTGCTAGGACCACAATATTGAACTTCTTCTGGGTGCTAATAATTAAGGAGAAGAAGGCAGGGGATCATCATGTCTTTGTACATCTCAGTGCATGATGCAATGGAATTCGTCGCAAAAGACCACCAAAAGCCATTTGTTTCGTGCTTTGTTTGCCACTTGTAACGTGGCAAGTTATTACGAGATAACACTCGACGCAGTAAGGCATGCAGCCGTTTGGTACGGTGGCTGCAAGATGGCCACGTTTTTTTGTCGCTTTACTCCCAGCGCAGTACTGCCTGCCGTGAGAACTGCATAGCGTAACGGTCAGTCAATACGAAGATTCATACCCTCTACGAATCTTAATAATCAGTATTAGCTGCTGTCCGATTTTGTTACTAATGGAATGATGATCTCAAAATTTCATATTTTTATCTATCATGGTTCCAGAGATAATGAAAATTACCTAGAAGTCCTAAAACCAACGCTTGTCTTTTAAAGCCAAGTTAGGAACAAGAACAGATTGACTGCCATTACCATCTGATGACATTCAGAAATTATCAGTATCATAAAAATCAATTAATTAGAATTTCCTTTTAAAATTGTAGTTACCTGGCATCACATAGTACAAAAATCGGTCAAAAGTATCAGTTCATTATATTTTATTGAGTGAGTGCGTGTGAATGATTGAGAGAGTGTATGTGGGACGTACGTCAAAATTTAATATGTCATTCTTCATAAACCCTTAGACAAATAGACCGTGGGAAAGTAATGATGAAACCATGATATAGATGACATATGTCGGCGTGAGGTGCTTTTGTATGAAAGCAGCCAGAATGCAAGTTAGAGGCGGAATAAGTTTATTTATCAGTTTGGAGTATGGTCGTACTTGGCTTACTTTGATTAAACAATATGCTAGAAATTTAAGTTTTAATGACGTTAATTACTATGAGATCATTGATGGGATAAGGCAAGTTTTGCCTTGAGGATGATGTGGAAGGAACATTCTGATTGGTCGTTTAGATCAACAGCCAATCAGAATGATGCTGTTCCATCACGAATATAGTGGAGAGGGCAGTGAGTTGAATAGCTCGATATAGTTGCTTGCTAACAGGCCTACGGATAACACGATGTTAGATAGCTCCATAAAAATACTCTGAAAATGAAGAAATAGTGAGTTAATTGCGGTTCGGATACCTAGTGACTGAAAAGACTAGAGTTACGAATATTTTAATGAAAGTTTGCTGTTTCTAAAATAGTTGGAAATTTATGAGCGTGTGAACTTTCTGGTCGTAGTAACAGTTCCGCGTGGCATGTTTCATGCTCTCTACAGAATACTTTGGCTAGCACTTCTTTCGAAGAAGACCACTGAAACGGCCGAATGTTGAACTCACGAATACTTGTGGGCCGGTACCTGGTAGAACGTGAAAATTAGTTGGGTTGGACTTGCAAAAATTCTGGCTGCTTTTCGAGTGAAATTATGTTTTACAGTCAGCGAACTTTGCATTAAATACGGACTTGATAACCATTTCATGTGTTTCCATTTGAATAAAAAGTAGATTCGATCCAATTTTAAATGCTTTCTGCAAATAGACCCCCGATTTTTTAAAAATGATCATTCAGGAACTGACTTCCAACTACAGTAACGCGGCCTCTGTGTATCAGGTATTAGGTGGTGATTTCGTCAACGCTGCTTTACACTGCCTAGCACGTATCTGCTACTACAGAGTGAGGGTACGTCGGAAATAAGCATATCGAGGTAGGTGGACTATCGAGAAGTGAAAGAGAGAAAGCAGACGACCGACCCGGCCCCGCCGCACACTTCCTTATGAATAGCAGCAGCAAAGTCATCAGCTTTAATGTTCGCAGTAAGAAGCTCCACAGGTGCACTGTCAATGGTTCCCATTAATGAGTGGGGGAGGTTGCTGCGATATCCTAGTCTTCTGCCACATAAGTCTGTTTGTAGTGGTGCACACAGGCACCTGCAATATCATTGTTAGACGTCAATTGGAGACCATCCACCATATCGACTCCGTGGGCCACCATTCTTTGACACTGCAGCTTGTCTCAGATATACGCTAGATGGATGGTATTCTCCTCATAACGCTTCTTACATCTTCCACGTAGCATTGTTCTCCCAATGCAGCGATGTGTAATCGAAAGTATTTTCACTTTAACTCTTTCAGTTTCATACTATCACTGAATAGTCACGGCAAGGCCTTAGAGCTCGCAGAGAATCGTGAAATACTGGCTCTGGAGGAGATGTGGTGTGTTTGGAGAAGGCTGCAGGCCATAACTCAGCTTCAAGTGTGGCAAACGATTCATGCAGTCCCAAGTATTATTACTACATATCAGGAACTCAAGCTGTCAGTGCACACGCTGATTGATAGAGTTCCTAACATGTAGTGCTAATGGGTGTGTTGGCCATTGTGGGTTAGCACACACATGAAGTTGCCACCAAGAATAATATGGTCGTATCAGCCCACAAGCAAAAAGGGCGACCTCTTATGAATAGAGTCATAAGCATTCCCATCGTTTGGCTTTCCTGATGACTTGGACCCCACGGAAGGTCACAGCAAGACCCCTAGCCGACGGTTGGTAAGCCAATTCGTCAACATAAGTGCTTTCTTTTAGAGGTATAGTAGGCCCACTACCACTGATAGCACAATGTGCGGGACAAGGAACATAGCCACAGATAGCTGGAAACATCTCGAGCTGAATTTCTTGCAGGAGGGAAACATTAAGAACGGACGCCATTAAAGTTTAGTAGTGCAATTGTAGTTTGACAGATGAGTCAATGGTGTCGACATTGACTGAGCCAGTCCTGCAAGCTTGTCACTGAACTGTGACTACTGGGGCCCCCATTGAGGCAGGAAGAGCAGGTGGATACAGGATTGTCCCTGCAATAGGCGGCACATGCCCATCCAGTACCCCTGTCGATTAGCACTCATGGGTTGTAAAAGCAGTATTTGTGTGCGTGTGGTGGTGCTTTTATCTCTGAGCCGGCCGCAGTGGTCTAGCGGTTCTAATCGCTCAGTCCGGAGCCGCGCGACTGCTACGGTCGCAGGTTCGAATCCTGCCTCGGGCATGGATGTGTATGATGTCCTTAGGTTAGTTAGGTTTAAGTAGTTCTAAGTTCTAGGGGACTTATGACCACAGCAGTTGAGTTCCATAGTGCTCAGAGCCATTTGAACCATTTTTTATCTCTGAGAGGGATCAGCTTGTGGATCCACCATGGAATCGTCCATCGGGAGATGACCCTTTCAAGTGGGATTGTGTCCTGCAGGTATCAGACGGGGCAATGTGGTGTTCCCATCATTTCTGAGGCTGCTGTTGCTTGTGTGCGTGACCTTCTGTGTTCAAAGACGCTTTGGAGTCTTGACAGTCAGGTATAAAAGCATCGTTAGGCACAAACATACAGTCGAGATCCATCCTTCTGCAGGAGATTACTCACCTCTGCACAATACAGGAGGTGTAGGAGGGGCCAAGGGCGTAGATGTGGTTTCGTCTGCAACCCTTTGCGATACTTCCAGAGACAGCGATGGTTAGTAATAGGAGTCAGGGGTTGTTTTGAAAAATATTGACAGACGCCAGTGGGAGCATCATCTGAGTGGTCGTGACCCTCTCAGCCCCAGGAGGATCTTTGTGATTCTGCATTGCATACATCTGGAATGGAGGTGACCTTCTTGGCCATATCCTTAGGACTTCTTCAGCTCACCATCATTAATTACAATGGCATGACATCTGCAACAACATAAGCAGGACAGCTCATGTTTGGTTCGCTCACTGCGAATGTATCGTATCTGTTCAGAACTAGCTATGTGGTAAACTGAGCCCACTTTTCAGCTGCACGCCTAATGTCCATCAGAGTGTCCATTAGAGTCACGGAATTTAAAACCACTTCTAGTTGCAGGTAGTGAGTGCGAGCGCGCGCGCGCGTGTGTGTGTGTGTGTGAGCTGCTAAAACTGTTGCACACAGAGAGGATGAATCCTACAAAATGACACGAATGCATTCGCTCCCACCTGACTCACCTGACTTGCACTGTAGCTCCATCTCACCAGCAACATATCAATGATGAACACTCGAAAACATCAGAAAATAATCACTGTCTTGTACCATCTCTCAACAATGAGGGCGCAGGTACTTCTTCCTGGAATACATTCTTAATCAATTGTCCTTATGAGATTCAAATCACTGTCCATTGGAATCAATTTCTCTTACCCGATACTACCCAGCTGCAGTGGGATCCCTGAATACACTAATTAAGTAATTAGCAAGTCGGACAACATCTGGAAATGTACTGTAATTGATCTTATAATTTCTGTAACAAAGTCCAAAACACGAGCACATCTTTGAGAGTGTCCCAAGAGATGTAGTACGTAGAAAGTCCTTTGATCCAGTTCATAACATATATCTTTGATTGGGGAAAGTCGATCTAAAGCTGGCACTGGGACATAAAAGGCAAGCACCTTCTGAAGTAGATGCCACACGGTGAAGAAAGTCCACACTCCAGGAGATATTCATCCATGTCGGTTATACGACACTGCATCCACATTGGGGAGTCAGCTGGAGCAATTTCGTGAAGTTCACATCTTGTAAGAAACTTTTCATCGACGACAGGTATTGTGGATCTCCAACTTTTGGTGGATTCCAAGACAAACTGCAGTCCAGTCCAATCCTGGGTGACGTCTTTCAGCTAGATTCCAATGATGAGCCATCATTAACACACCGTACATGTTGCACACCTTAGGTGGCCTGGTATGGGGGAAATTCCTGTGCATATACACATAATCGAGGAGGAGGGTTCACATGTGGGAGAGTACAGGTGACATGTGAGCGAGTTCAACAGGGGATAGGCAGGATGGAGGTGCCTCTTTATCAATGAGGAGACTAGTGACACAGTATCGATGAAGAGTCCACATTTTGGGTAGGGTGATGATGTAAAGCGCCACTGCACACATTCAAAGGTTGATGATCTCAGCCCTCCCCTGTGGGGGAAGAGGATGAGGGCATTAAATCATATTCTGAAGAGAATTCCAGTACTAACAAAGTAATCAAAGGCCATCTGAATTAGCTGTGCCATGACTAGAGTCATCAGTAAGTCCTGCACCAAATGGGGTATCCAAGATGTAATGTTTGTGATAATCCTGAGCATATCTGAAGACCAGAGAGGGTGGCCTCGAAAGTCCATACAGAGAACTTGTAAAAGGCGTTTGTAGCTGAAAGCCATCACTGAAAAATATGATGCCCAAACAACAAAGCATGTCCCCAGTGTCCACAAGTGGGCCACATTCCCCACCCAGAGCCCTTTGCCCGTTTGCACGGTACATGACTTTATCATGTTTATGTTACTGTCTGCTGCATTCCCATACCACTCGATCCATCCCAGTGCCTTGTGGATCTGCTCTTCAGAATGAGCAAAAAAATGTAGACCATATGTGTAAGCACAGCTTTGAAAATTGTGTCCTCTCAGTGTGATCCCCAAACGACCCACATAGAACCAGCCTTGCGCCTAATGTGTAAAGTATCATTGAGAGGGAATACCCCTGTTGGACTCAATGTAAGATGTGATGTGTCTTTCCACCCTACCATTAATGAAGATCACACTGGTAATCGTGGCAGGGAAGGCCGTATGATCGATTATAGTAACCAGAAAAGAATCGCTCACATTATCAAATTACCGATCAAAGGCCACTGAGGCCTCGAGTATCATGTCGTTTTTGGAAACTCAGAATCTACTATGTAGGAATCAACATGGATTCCGGAAACAGCGATCGTGTGAAACCCAACTCGCTTTATTTGTTGATGAGACCCAGAAAATATTAGATACAGGCTCCCAGGTAGATGCTATTTTTCTTGACTTCCGGAAGGCGTTCGATACAGTTCCGCACTGTCGCCTGATAAACAAAGTAAGAGCCTACGGAATATCAGACCAGCTGTGTGGCTGGATTGAGGAGTTTTTGGCAAACAGAACAGAGCATGTTATCAACGGAGAGACGTCTACAGACATTAAAGTAACCTCTGGCGTGCCACAGGGGAGTGTTATGGGACCATTGCTTTTCACAATATATATAAATGACCTAGTAGATAGTGTCGGAAGTTCCATGCGGCTTTTCGCGGATGATGCTGTAGTATACAGAGAAGTTGCAGCATTAGAAAATTGTAGCGAAATGCAGGAAGATCTGCAGCGGATAGGCACTTGGTGCAGGGAGTGGCAACTGACCCTTAACATAGACAAATGTAATGTATTGCGAATACATAGAAAGAAGGATCCTTTATTGTATGATTATATGATAGCGGAACAAACACTGGTAGCAGTTACTTCTGTAAAATATCTGGGAGTATGCGTGCGGAACGATTTGAAGTGGAATGATCATATAAAATTAATTGTTGGTAAGGCGGGTACCAGGTTGAGATTCATTGGGAGAGTCCTTAGAAAATGTAGTCCATCAACAAAGGAGGTGGCTTACAAAACACTCGTTCGACCCATACTTGAGTATTGCTCATCAGTGTGGGATCCGTACCAGATCGGGTTGACGGAGGAGATAGAGAAGATCCAAAGAAGAGCGGCGCGTTTCGTCACAGGGTTATTTGGTAACCGTGATAGCGTTACGGAGATGTTTAACAAACTCAAGTGGCAGACTCTGCAAGAGAGGCGCTCTGCATCGCGGTGTAGCTTGCTCGCCAGGTTTCGAGAGGGTGCGTTTCTGGATGAGGTATCGAATATATTGCTTCCCCCTACTTATACCTCCCGAGGAGATCACGAATGTAAAATTAGAGAGATTAGAGCGCGCACAGAGGCTTTCAGACAGTCGTTCTTCCCGCGAACCATACGCGACTGGAACAGGAAAGGGAGATAATGACAGTGGCACGTAAAGTGCCCTCCGCCACACACCGTTGGGTGGCTTGCGGAGTATGAATGTAAATGTAGATGTAGATGAGGCCAGGACACTATGCAACCTACAGCCCAAGATGAGGGCAACCACACGCTGATGGTTACTGTCGGGATATTACTGTCCTCATCGAGAGACATTGGTTCAAATGAAATAACATGGTGCAATACTAGCTTAAGACACATCGCCAAGGTTCTGGTAAGAATTTCGAAATTACAGCTGAGGAGGGTCATCAGACAGTAATGTTCTATTTGTGTGTTTCCAGCTGGTTTAGGCTCCAGAATAACCAGACCTTCCATGAAAGCCAGTTGCATGGGGACTGTGAAAGACAGAACTCTCCTTGGTGCATCTCCTTCCACTGCAGGGCCTTCAGATCATTAAATGTCCAGTAGAAACGTAACGGAAAATCATCTGGGACCAGTGATTTATTAACTGTTCTCTTGGCAAGGGCATCCACATCATTATCACTCATGATCCAAAATGGGTGCTGAGGCAGTACCATCAAGTGTGCAAGTGAGGATCTGTGGTCCTGCTGCAGAGGCCAACATCATTTTGGTGCACCTCCTGATATAATTGGTGATAGTGACTCATGAACACACGAGCACTGTCCCAGGTACCATCTGGGAGACCCAATGTTGGTCGTCTTTGTCACCGCTCAGAGATAATATGGTGCACAGAGAGAAATTCCTGACTACCCTGGCATCTCACAAGCGCCACAGCACCTTCAAGTTTGTGACGGGAAATATCGAGAATATTCGCTGTGATGTGGCGCATCTTTGCCTGGCGATTGGAGAATGGTCGTTGTGCAGTAAGTTCTTGGAGAAGACATAAGAGAACTTCGTCATATGTCTGTGCCAGTGCGATATTTCCCAACTGTAATCAGGCAGCGTACATTATTAAGCCAGTTTGACGCATTCGATCCTCTATTTCAATGGCTAGATTTCTCATCAGTCACATGTGACCCAACTATAACTTGCCTGCATTCCTGATCTCATAGGAGTGCAACAGTCAGTTTCCATAAACCCTGATTCTCCGCACTGTCTGCCTCCAAAGGTTTACCAGGCAGATGTTACCACTGAGGTCCGAGAATGGCGTGGGGCAGCACCCTACTGCTCGAATCACCGACGCAAGATCTGAGGAGACATAGATACGATCGAATGTACTGATGGAATGGCTGGTCCCATAAGTAAAGCCAGGGCGATCACCATGAAACATCTCACCAGTATCAGCAAGACAGAGATATTTTACCAAGAGGTGCAGTTCGATGAATGGAGAGTAGTTTAGTTGTCGGTGTCTCTGCGACAGCACACTATTAAAGTCTCCATCAGTGATGACGTAGTCATCGTCGCCCAAGAAGAGGGGCATAATTTGTTACACATAAAACCACGATCGGTTCCACCTTTTGTCTGTCCCTGAAGAGGCATATACATTAATGACTTTAGTCACCTACATATCGAAGGCCAGTCCCCATGCTGACAGCAGGTGCATCACGTGCGTACTTCAGCTTGCAGAAGGTCCACACTCCAGGAGATATTCATCCATGTCGGTTACACGACACTGCATCCACATTGGGGAGTCAGCTGGAGCAATTTCGTGAAGTTCACATCTTGTAAGAAACTTTTCATCGATGACAGGTATTGTGGATCTCCAACTTTTGGTGGATTCCAAGACAAACTGCAGTCCAGTCCAATCCTGGGTGACGTCTTTCAGCTAGATTCCAATGATGAGCCATCATTAACACACCGTACATGTTGCACACCTTAGGTGGCCTGGTATGGGGGAAATTCCTATGCATATACACATAATCGAGGAGGAGGGTTCACATGTGGGAGAGCAACAGGGTGATGTAGATCCATAGAAGTTTGCTAAGTTCTCTGTTCAAACTGTTGCAGTAGTGCAACATCCACGTCTCACACCCTGAGTGTCCTTCGCATATTGTGCAGTAGTTGAAGTTTGATATATGTGTTAATCATGTTGAGACTGATGGGGGAAATCTTGTAGGTTTTGCAGCTGGTCTACAGGCAATGAGATGTTCAAAAGAAAAGGAGGAGGAAAACTGCGGCTGCAGATCAACCGTGTCAAGCCACTCCTTCACCACACAAAACGTTCAAACATGCCTGTGATGCCGAGGCAGCAGTTATCTGTGCAACCTTGGTCGTATATAATATCTGCCCATGCCACTGGGAGAGTGGCGACGTCTTCAGCTGTCTCTCCAATAGGATGTGGCAGCTGCAGGGATATTTCACAGGACACTGGACATCATTCATAGTGTTGGTCAGCAATAAACGGCTGCACGTGTGACATGAGTAAACTGGCAGCAGGCCTGGTGGATGGACATGTGCCACAATCTGGCATGAAGGTGTCCATTGGAAGCTCGCGATGGTGGTGAGAGATAGCATCAGCCAGCGACTGAAGTTTCCTTTCACTTCTTATGCCTTTTTGGAGACCACTGTTTTTGCGAGAGCGTTTCTGTGTCAAATGACAGGAGTGAATACCGACGTCCACAAACGAGGGCGGGCATCAGCAAAACTATCGCGTCTACTTCCATCCCGCCATAGTTCTACTTTTCACCTCCTTATTGACGGGAGACTGAGTTAGGTGTTGGCCGCCCCTTCACATCTTGACATCACTATGTGCAAAATAACCTGTTTGCTTCAGGGTCATGGGTGTGTCTGGGATCCATCTGGAACGCCATTACATATGTGAGAGGTAAAGATGTCAGAATGGCGGAAGGCATCAGATCTACATCTACATCCATACTCTGCAAGCCACCTGACGGTGCGTGGCGGAGGGTACCTTGAGTACCTCTGTCGGTTCTTTCTCCTATTCCAGTTTCGTATTGTTCTTGGAAAGAAGGATTGTCGGTATACCTCTGTGTGGGCTCTAATCTCTCTGATTTTATCCTCATGGTCTCTTCGCGAGATATACGTAGGAGGGAGCAAGATACTGCTTGACTCCTCGGTGAAGGTATGTTCTCGAAACTTCAACAAAAGGCCGTACCAAGCTACTGAGCGTCTCTCCTGCACAGTCTTACACTGGAGTTTATCTAACATCTCCGTAACGCTTTCGCTATTACTAAATGATCTCCGTTAGTTGCTGACCTGCTATATTGTAGCTAAACGCTAAGGGATCTTTCTTTCTATGTATTCGCAGCACATTACACTTGTTGATATTCAATTGCCATTCCCTGCACCATGCGTCAATTCGCTGCAGATCCTCCTGCATTTTAGTACAATTTTCCATTGTTACAACCTCTCGATATACCACAGCATCATCCGCAAAAAGCCTCAGTGAACTTCCGATGTCATTCACAAGATCATTTATGTATATTGTGAATAGCAACGGTCCTACGACACTCCCCTGGGCACACCTGAAATCACTTTTACTTCTGAAGACTTCTCTCCATTGAGAATGACATGCTGCGTTCTGTTACCTAGGAACTCTTCAATCACACAATTGGTCTGATTAATACTCCCTGAGATACATAATGCGTCTTCATCTCCATCTTACTCTTCTCCCACAGTTTATACCGCTCTCTTTTCAGTCTACATTACTGCAGCACAGTTGTGAAACATGGAAGGATCACAAACAAAACATAGATTTTCTTACTTCACGAAGCATACTTTTTTCTAATTGCACTTTCTGTAATTGCAAAACTCTTTACATCTACTACCTGTCATACCGGTAGGGGTCGCCATATGATCTCTATTATTTACTTTCACCAATTCCTAGCGTTAGGGGCAATATTACTGCTGTAAAATCTCTTATCGTGATGTGGGTTTACACCGGGAAGTCGTGCATTATCAGTTACTTGGATATATGTATCTTAACGTAAGGTAGTACTATTCCTAAAGAGTCACAAAGTGCGTCTCGCTATTGGCACACTTACAAACTGACGCAAAACCCTCTTGGCTTACCCTCTCTTACTTATTTTCTCTAATTACACAAGGGATGGTGTTAATAGGAAGTTCATTGATTATGAAGGTCTGTAATTACTGTCTGCACAAATTAAATCAGGTGATGGGTCTTACTCCATTTGCTATATTTTATAAAATCTGTGGGTGGACATCCTGTGTGGGAGGAACTCGGGGGACAGGGGAGTAGCGTGCAGCCGCGTCCACCTGGTTCCAGGAAGGTCGGCTCCAGGCGGCAATAGCGGTGGCCGGGGCGATCTCTTTCAAAGGGGAACTCGGCCTTCTCTCAGCCAAAGGGAAGGCAGTGCGCAGAGCACGACACCTGCCAGCAGAGGCCGCGGCGCCTGGACCAGGGCGGGCAGGCTCTCTGACGTTGCATACTTATAATCCCGGCTCAGTGACGGCGGGATAATCACAAGCTGGCACCCACAGTATTTCGCTCTGTCGGTTACTCCTCTCACAGATCTTTAGCTTACGGCAAATAATGGAGAAGTGTTACGAGTGGAACAGGGAATTGTATCTATGCTTTATAGATCTAGAAAAGGCATATGACCGGGTCCCTAGGAGGAAGTTATTGTCTGTTCTACAAGATTATGGAATAGGAGGCAAACTTTTGCAAGCAATTAAAGGTCTTTACATGGACAGTCAGGCAGCAGTTAGAGTTGACGGTAAATTGAGTTCATGGTTCAGAGTAGTTTCAGGGGTAACACAAGGCTGCAACCTGTCTCCACTCTTGTTCATATTATTTATGGATCATATGTTGAAAACAATAGACTGGTGGGGTGAGATTAAGATATGTGAACACAAAATAAGCAGTCTCGCATATGCGGATGACTTAGTTGTGATGGCAGATTCGATTGAAAGTTTGCAAAGTAATATTTCAGACCTAGATCAGAAATGTAAGGACTATGGTATGAAGATTAGCATCTCCAAAACGAAAGTAATGTCAGTGGGAAAGAAATATAAACGGATTGAGTGCCAAATAGGAGGAACAAAGTAGAACAGGTGGACGGTTTCAAGTACTTAGGATGCATATTCTCACAGGATGGCAACATAGTGAAAGAACTGGAAGCGAGGTGTAGCAAAGCTAATGCAGTGAGCGCTCAGCTACGATCTACTCTCTTCTGCAAGAAGGAAGTCAGTACCAAGACTAAGTTATCTGTGCACCGTTCAATCTTTCGACCAACTTTGTTGTATGGGAGCGAAAGCTGGGTGGATTCAGGCTACCTTATCAACAAGGTTGAGGTTACGGATATGAAAGTAGCTAGGATGATTGCAGGTACTAGTAGATGGGAACAATGGCATGAGGGTGTCCACAATGAAGAAATCAAAGAAAAACTGGGAATGAACTCTATAGATGTAGCAGTCAGGGCGAACAAGCTTAGATGGTGGGGTCATGTTACACGCATGGGAGAAGCAAGGTTACCCAAGAGACTCATGGTTTCAGCAGTAGAGGGTAGGAGGAGTCGGGGCAGACCGAGGAGAAGGTACCTGGATTCGGTTAAGAATGATTTTGAAGTAATAGGTTTAACATCAGAAGAGGCACCAAAGTTAGCACTGAATAGGGGATCATGGAGCAACTGTATAAGGGGGGCTATGCTCCAGACTGAACGCTGAAAGGCATAATCAGTCTTAAATGATGATGATGATGATGATGATGATGGTTACTCCTCTCACGCCATAGTTTCCCTCAATGTGCTTTAAAAGAGCAAGCTGACTGGCAGGCATATGTGATGCTTGCTGACGTATGAAGGTACTGTCAGTTTTTGCCGCGGGCCTCTGCATTGGAGTAGGATTTTTCGTGCTGCTTTGAAGGGGCTGTGTGAGGCGATGTATATACTTGTGATTGGTGCTGTAAACCGTGACCAGTCGCTGATGGGAGTCATGTGGCTCAGTGGGGTCGGCGAATCTTAATTTTTTCAGATTTTGGTTGCAGAATGTAACTTCTATTCAACACCGCCGGAGACACGAGACGTGAAGTGGAGACCAGAGATCTATCGAGTTAAGTGTATTCACTGTCTCGGTTGCCCACACAGAGTTTTAGTAAGCGCTGATCTTGACCGCTCGTCAGCATAACTCGGCATCTAAATTACGACAAACCGCAACATCGTAGACGGATGCAGCTGTCAGTGCGGACAGCAGTCCTAACCCTCGCACCGCACACTGAGGACCTACGGACTCCAGCGTAACTTTTATTGCGTATGAGAAAGATTATGTTGGCTACAATTTACTGAAAATTAGTGTACATTAGGCTGGTAACGCTGCCTACATGTGTATGCTGTCAAGTCAAACATTTGCTCTGTTGTCGCGGTAATGTCATGCTGTAGGATTATTGAACGTTCGTGGGCTCCTGATTACCCCAGTGTGCGTTCCGTGTAGCTCATTTATGCAGATTTAAAATAATAACTAGGTAATTTACATTGTGTGTAACTTTGTAACTGTTTCCTTTCAATGTAGCCCTATATTATTTTATTTTTCAGCGACAATGAGTTAACGACTCATAACAGATAACTATATATATAACGCACTTACGGATGAATTGGACGAGGAAGACAATTCATTTAAAGGGCTAGATTCTGATGAAGATCCTGATGTTGTCGAAATCTAGGAAGCATCAGGTACGGAAGGGAGTGGAGAAGACGATGATAACAGTCATGGTAGTTCTTCCAACGCAAACATCCTTCTAGGTAAGAATGGCTATAAGTGGTCTTCAGCTATGCCGTCTAAGAGAGGAAGAACTAAATCCAGAAAATTAGTTACTAAAATGGTTCAAATGGCTCTGAGCACTATGGGACTCAACTGCTGTGGTCATAAGTCCCCTAGAACTTAGAACTACTTAAACCTAACTAACCTAAGGACAGCACACAACACCCAGCCATCACGAGGCAGAGAAAATCCCTGACCCCGCCGGGAATCGAACCCGGGAACCCGGGCGTGGGAAGCGAGAACGCTACCGCACGACCACGAGATGCGGGCAGTTTAGTTACTCACCTTACAGAAACTTTGGTCTCCTATATTTGGCAATGCCCTGTTTTGCACTACAATGTGACAAGGGCGATTTCAGTTTTTGACTAGTCGTTTAAGATTCGATAACAGAGTAACAACTGATGACCTCAATAGTTTGGTCTCACAGGAACTTACATAATGCACTTCTAGTGTACAAAACACTTCCTACCTGTTTAATCCCTAAACTTCCTGTATTTACTATTTACTAATGTACAAAGACATTTGCTACGACTGCATTTCGTCTAATGGTGAAATCGGACATTCGGCCGTTGGCTAATCTTGCCTCACCACTCTACAGTTATACGCTGGGGCTCGGAAGGTTCTCATTGTATTAATTCCCTTCTTTATGTCTCATTTACTTTACTTGTACCCCATTGCATCCCCCTGTCGGGATCTGTCATTAGAAACAACAATTACGTATATGGAAACACTTCTCAGTAATTCATCGGCTTTCCTGTACACTGAAGCTCTACTGCTCTCCGTAATTACATTACCATTCAATTTGCTCTCGCCCTGATAGTAGCTCGTTATTTTATACAATTTCCCTTGCCAGCTCATCAATTCGTTCGCAATGTTTACATGAGACTCTAAAACTGGTTCTAAGCGTCATTTACTAGCTGCAGACTCCATTTCTGTCAGCTGATTCAAAACCACAACACACAGAACCTCATCTACTTCATTAACTATTACTCTACAACTGTTCTCTTGATCCTTTCTTAACACCGCAACACTTGTTACACCCGATTCATCGTCAATTAACTCAAATTGAATTACCTCTTCCACCCTTCTGGCTAGCCCGTACTGCAGCACATGACGTCCAGAGACAATCTGCTCTTTAACGTGTGTGATCTCCGGCACCTGCACCTGAATATACTCCGCAGTTTGATTTGTTAACTCTGCCTCAACTACATCCTCTAGCATCTGCGTAACCTGTGCTGTATGCTCATCAGATACTCTAACCACATCCTCTTTAACATCTGTAAACTCCCCGTACTTCAGTACATTTTTTAACTTGGTTTGAAACTTCCTGAGCAGCTGTGAACCTACCGCCTACTTCTGTCTGTTCACTTTAACTAACATTATCTCCCTTTCTTTTGTTTCATATGATCTCGATTTCGGCAATTACGGTTGCCGAAGATTACCCCCTCCCCCCAGCCCACCGAGTTTTATTAATCTTTCATGTTCTTGATCTTTTAAGTTAATTGTAGCGGTCCTACCCAAACTCGCCTCATTACCTGCTAAGTATTCTTCCGCTTGCTGCTTTACTAGTGGAACATCGTGATTGCGCCCTTCCATTGTTTAATGCTATCAACATTCTCATGTAACTCAATGGTAGCGTTTTCCCCTTCTTTAGTTGCCTTGCCTAATTTATTCTCGCTAAGTATTCATCTGCTTGCTTCTTAACTAGTGGAACATCGTGATTGCGCCCTTCCATTGTTTAATGCTATCAACATTCTCATGTAACTCAATGGTAGCGTTTTCCCCTTCTTCAGTTTCCTTGCCTAATTTATTCTCGCAAGTCTGATCTGATCCTGAATGACTTGTTTCGTTACCTGTTCAGATTCTTGACTTTCTCCCCGATATTTTTATGTTATTTTTCCGCTAGTTCGTCACAGACTCGTATGTGGCCTGTTAGCTGTGGTTCTAGCCTCCTAAGATGTCATGACGTTCCTTGAATTACTCTGCAGTACTTTTGAAAGGCGCGTCACTCTTTTCGTCTTCCTTCCTTAAATTTTCGCTTATCTCTTTGAAATTTTTGTCTATCTCTTCGTCGGTAACCTAAATAATCCTTTCAACCTGTTAATGTCGCTCAACTCCCTTTCTGAAATTTTATTCCGCTGTTTCAAAATGTTTGCGATTCTTGAGTAATGAATCGATTACTAAAGCCAGCAGCTCAGCGGGTGGAGCTGAAAAAGGATTAGGAGCACCATCGGTAACACTTCTTAGAAATGCTCTGCCGTCCACACCTTGTTGCATCCCGTAACGAGACTCAGAGAAACTACTAGCCAGCCACAGATACAATCAATGGGCGTTACTGGAAAGAATATTGTGTCAGAGGCGAATAATAAACTCCAAAATCGTCATTAAAGATCCGTTTCCTCATCAGTATTCAGACTGTGGCAGTCCGAAAACTAAAAGTATCGCTACATCTCTTAATGAGTAACTAGTATTCTCAATGAGAATGAAACAGGCGGGCTAGCAAGATGCTCATGCATTTCACTTTCTTCTCCATCTGTAGCTAACGGATCCTTTATATTACTTTGCGTACTTTCGCTCATCTCGTAACCGTGTGAGACGCCTCGGTCGCAGTTAATTCCGCAGTTTACAAAGTGACTCATTCCTTTCCTGTCCACGACAGTCATTCTCTCTTAACTACACGTAGAAGCATGAGTTAACGTTCGAAACACGAAATACTGACACAATATTTACCCACATTCTCCTATATAACCAAATTCCTAAACTGAACGTAGTAACACATAATCAATCAAACAAATACACATGAAAACATTGTCCCCGAAGAACCTGAGTAACACCGTGATGATACTAAACTGATGCACGGGGGGTCGTGAGTTCAAAACTCACCTAAATTGTACAATTTTAATTTCTATATTCGGTTCGAGTACATTCTAGAAGTATCACCAATGTGAAGAATCATTGTACTGCAATGTTCTGTATCTGTGTATATACTGTATGTGTTCTGGCCGGAATGTCTTGTTGTGATATGGGCCATGTGCAGATTTCGACAGTATCTCTATAGAAGTTATAGGAGTCGAGGGACATCAGAGGGAAGCAGAGGTTGCGAAGGGAGTGAGACAGGGTTGTAGCCTCTCCCCGATGTTATTCAATCTCTATATTGAGTACGCAGTGAAGGAAACAAAAGAAAAATTCGGAGTAGGTATTAAAATCCATGGAGAAGAAATAAAAACTTTGAGGTTCGGCGATGACATTACAATTCTGTCAGAGACAGCAAAGGACTTGGAAGAGCAGTTGAACGGAATGGATAGTGTCTTGAAAGGAGGATATAACATGAACATCAACGAAAGCAAAACAAGGATAATGGAATGTAGTCGAATTAAGTCGGGTGATGCTGAGGGAATTAGATTAGGGAATGAGACACTTAAAGTAGTAAAGGAGTTTTGCTATTTGGGGAGCAAAATAAAGGATGATGGACGAAGTAGAGAGGATATAAAATGTAGACTGTGCAATGGCAAGAAAAGCATTTCTGAAGAAGAGAAATTTGTTAACATCGAGTATAGATTTAGTTGTCAAGAAGTCGTTTCTGAAAGTATTTGTATGGAGTGTAGCCATGTATGGAAGTGAAACATGGACGATAAATAGTTTGGACAAGAAGAGAATAGAAGCTTTCGTAATGTGGTGCTACAGAAGAATGGTGAAGATTAGATGAGGAAGTATTGAATAGGATTGGGGAGAAGAGAAGTTTGTGGCACAACTTGACTAGAAGAAGGGCTCGGTTGGTTGGACATGTTCTGAGGCATCAAGGGATCACCAATTTAGTATTTGAGGGCAGCGTGGAGGGTAAAAATCGTAGAGGGAGACCAAGAGATGAATACACCAAGCAGATTCAGAAGGATGTAGGTTCCAGTAGATACTGGGAGATGAAGAAGCTTGCACGGGGTAGAGTAACACGGAGAGCTGCATGAAACCAGTCTCAGGACTGAAGACCACAACAACAACAACAACTCTATGGAAGGCCGTTCACAGTTGTTACAGACCATCAATTACTTTGTTGGTTAACAGGTCTTAAGGATCCAACTGGACGAATCGCCAGATTGGCACTACGTCTTCAAGAGTATGACATTATCACAAAGTGCAAAAGTAGAATAAAACACCAAGATGCCGACTGTCTCTGAAGAAACCCTGCGCAAGACCATCAAGACTTTGATGAAGATAATGACTCGCTGCACTCCAGGATCTTTCTGCTGAGCAGAAGATATCTCAAATTATGCCTGCCTTAAGTCGGTCAGAGGATGTGAAAGGACAATTTAAGGTATTTAATGGTTTATTTTGCAAGAAAAACTTCGATCCGTTTGGAAAGAGGTGGCTACCAGTGATTCCTAAACACATGCCCTTAGATGTTCTACAGAAATTCCATGACACACTTGAGGACGGACATTTAGGGTTTATTAAGACATACGATAGAATCCGCAAGAGATTTTTCTGGCGAGGTTTATTGAGTAGTGTCTGTCACTATGTGTCGCACTGTCGAGAGCGCCAGAGGAGAAAGGCAGTTCCTCAGAAACCACTTGGCCGACTCATACCAATTCCACCAGCCGAAACGCCTTTCCAGAGTGTTGGGATTCACCATCTCCGACGATTTCCAACGTCTGCAAGTGGCAATAGATGGATTATTGTTTGCACTGATTATCTGACACGATATGCCATTACAAAAGCCGTGAAAACAGGCGAAGCATCCTAGGAAGCAAAGTTCATCGTGGAAAACCTTGTATTAAAATACGGCGCCCCAAGGTCGTTCATTACGGGTCGAGGGAAAGTTTTTTCAGTCGAATCTTGTGTCGGTGCAACATTACTCATCACATGACGACTGACTACCATCCGCAAACTAATGGGCTTACTGAACGCCTTAATAAGACCTTGGCCGACATGCTATCAATCTTCGTCAATTTTGAGCAGAGCAACTGTGATGAGGTGCTACCTTTCGTGACGTTTGCCTACAACACCGCAAATCCCACAGGATTTACGCCATTTTTCCTGGTACTTGGGCGTGAGGCTACTACGACGATGGACACTGTGTTTCCGTTACATCCTGATGACGTGGACGAGGACTACATCAGCCAGGTGTTAACCAGAGCTGAGGAAGCTCGGCAGTTAGCTCGGCTCCGCACGCTGCAGGCTCAAGAAAACGATCACTGAAGGTATGAGGCGAGCAACCGCCCTGTTGTCTACCAGCCTGGTGACCTCGTCTGGATCTTCACTCCTGCTCGGAAGGTTGTTCTGTCTCAGAAGCTCCTCAGGTGCTACTTTTTACCGTCTAAGTTTGTAAGACAGTTGTCTGATATTACTTAGGAAGTTGAAGATTTCGACCCCGACACAAGACGACGAAAGATCAGAGATACGGTCCACGTCCTTCGAATGAAGTCATATAAGGATCCTGCAACCCAGGGTAAATTCGAAGCTCCAGCGACAGGCAACAAGCAGGAAGGTGACGAAGAGCGTAGCGGCAAAGGAAGTTCTAAGAATATCACCGCCAGGGTGAGAATCAGTCATCGGGAGTCGGAATATGCAGGACCGGTGACTCGTTCCCGGACTAGGGGGACGTAAAATTGAAACGCTGTTCTCTTAAGGAGGGAGCAATGTCGCAGAAGAAGCTGAGTAACACCGTGGTGTTGTGCTGATGATACTAAACTTTTGCATGGTGGGTCGTGAGTTCAGAACTCACCTAGACTGTACAGTTTTATTTTCTATATGCGGTTCGAGTAGATTCTAGAAGTATCATCAAATGTGAAGAATTATTGTACTGGAATGTTCTGTAACTGTATATATACTGTATGTCTTTTGGCCGGAGACAGTTCGCTCCGCGCTCTTGTAAGTGCAAGTGCTGAAAAAACCATTGTTAAGTTAGTGTTAGTCATTCATCTACTTACTCCTTCTTCTACGTGACAATATTTGTCCCAAAATTTGCAAAAATAAACACTTTGTAACGAGGTGAACATTTACTCACGAACCTTCCCTAGGAATACGCTCAAATCAATGAAAGCGCTGCAACTGACAACTAATTTAAGATCTTGATGTTCATTTATTATTAAGTGTTTATCCAAATTTTCTCAGTTAAAATTTCTATTACTTAAGATAAATTTTACTACGAAACTCAGAAGATCGAGGGGATTTCGGAAACTAATTGGCAGCAACTTATGTGGGGTGTCGGTTGTGCTGTTTTTCATACCCCTATCAGGCGGCAGTGGTATCTCTGGTGACTTACAGAGATGGCATGCGGCCCATATGATCATGCAAACTGCACAAACGAAATGCTAATGTCACGCACCAGAAACGTCTTACTTAATGGTAATTAATAGGGGTGGTACGTACATAGGCATGTTGATGACAGGAAGGATCATCTACTCTGTAACAGAAACAAGCAGTTACTCTAACGAACAGATTTGTTATCGAAAAGCAAAGCATATGAGTTACCCAACGATAAAAACAATTTAACATTTAGTACTTGGAAAAGGGGTTCTGCTGGTGAACTCTAAACTGTGCACAGGTGGATGGACACAAAATTATGTGACTAACACAAGAAAACGACCGGTGACTGTTAGTATGATTGGTAGATTAGAGAAAGAACGCTGCAAAGTGGGATCGAACATCAGTAAGTTCGCCAAAGCGCCTACTGAAACCAACTAGCCAGCTGTGAAGTATTAAAATGGTATAACTTACACCTGAAGTGAGTGAACTAATATCACATCCATATGGAATAGCCGAGCGCAGCGATGGTCCACCTCTGCAAGCTCCCAGGATAATTGGGAAGGCGTCGGCAGCAGCGACTGCAGTCTCTGGTGAGCTCAGCCCCTCAGGTGGGGACGTCTCTCTACGCAACTGCAAGGCCCATCTTCCAGGTTCCTAGCATAAAATCAGAACTCTTCAAAAGCATAAAGTGAAGCCATCGCTCTTCAAGCTTCTATTCTGAAGTGTCCTCTTTCTAGGTTCTCTGTAATTTGGCAATTTTAGCCAAAGCTGGAAACTCGCGGTCCAGTTGTGCTCGACATTCCGAGTTCGGTCCAGTGAAACTCAGGTAAAGACGTTAAACACACTCCTACTCTCGCCGATTTATGCTGTGTTTAACCAGTAAAACCACTCAGTGGGGAGCCATTGAGAAAATATCGCCAACTACACGGTACAAATTCCACGTAGACCTGCTACGTAGTTGATACGTAGCCACGGCTGAGAAAGAGCATGCTCAATGGAAAATATCAGTAAAAACCAATCACAAAGCCGAATTCTGAAATTTAAACCTTACGTTATTTTGTGGCAATGCTCCTCAAGTAATAGCGATTAACACGCCAGGCTCTTGGAAGCCACACTTGGTTAGATAATCGTTATATTCCTAAAAATAGCTTGTACGAACCATGCTGCTTTTTCTTTACAGGAAAAGCTGTCCTGTATCCCGCCCAGAGAGCGTGGGATAGGTGACACGAATGCCGGTCTGGCTATCTGGGGCTATGACTTCGCCTTGTCCCTTGATCGTTTTTATGGTAGACAGCTCCTCTTAAAAAATATACTTATCTTACGCTAGCCAGCTTGTAGGATCTCAGTCTGCAATCCTCCGCCACTGTACTAAAACGAGACGTGCGAAGAAGGCAATAAAAGGTTCAAATGGCTCTGAGCACTATGGGACTCAACTGCTGAGGTCATTAGTCCCCTAGAACTTAGAACTAGTTAAACCTAACTAACCTAAGGACATCACAAACATCCATGCCCGAGGCAGGATTCGAACCTGCGACCGTAGCGGTCTTGCGGTTCCAAACTGCAGCGCCTATAACCGCACGGCCACTTCGGCCGGCAAGGCAATAAAAGGAACAGCCAAATATATTGTATATTGATTGCAATTATTATACAGCCTCAGTGATCAAGTACTGGAGCAACGGGATTCAGCATAAAATATTCGGAAATATGTTCTGCTTAGTTTCAGAGTAAATTGGCCACATAACAGTTGAAACTTTCCTGTCAATCGTGAAAGGAAGCTCCTTCGCTAGTCTCAACATTGTATTCACCAACAGAAAACACATTCTTGCCATTGCCACGTATCACCGCCGACATCCCCGTCATCGCCTTCTGCCGCCGATGTCGTCAGCTTTTGCGCTGCTGCTGTCTTCGCCCACCAACTGTGCAGTCTTCGCGTCGACGCCGCCACCGCCTGTCACCCTCGCAGTCCTCGTGTTGCCCCCATCATCGGCTTTCATCTCAGCCTCCTCATGCGGGCACCGTCTTTGTCTCATCTGTATCGCCGGATTCCTCACCAGCTACGACCATCACCCAGCAATTTCGCAGCTCCATAGTGTCACCTCCTCACCATCTGAAATTACTCATATTTACCGCCATCTTGAAAAGTGTTTTTTTTTTTTTTTAACTCGTACCACCTCAGCCACTATTTACTCAAGTCCCACTGTCGCAACCGCATATTGAATTACACCATAATCTTAATCCATATCCGCGGCAGCTCTTGCTATGTTTCCCACATTTGTCCCCCTCCACGCACTACAGAGAAGCACTCCACTCGTTCTGTTTCCCAGCCATTACTGCATCACCACGCTCCACATCATCGCCACCGAGAACACAGGACCTGCAGCTACCACCAGCCACAGCTCCACGTCTGTCATTTGCAACAGCTTCACTGCAGCAGTCTCACCGACATCAGTGCTGTGGTTTTCGAAGTGACATTGGGAACGTTGTAAGTAGGCTGTTTAGGTTCTTATATTGGCAACGCCGCCGCCACGTAGCGCTCTATATGAAAATCACTGGCTGTGCTGTGTGCAGTCTGGGGCTAGTTTGCATTGTTGTCTGCCATTGTAGTGTTGGGCAGCTGGATGTGAACAGCGCGTAGCGTTGCGCAGTTGGAGGTGAGCCGCCAGCAGTGGTGGATGTAGGGAGAGAAATGGCGGAGTTTTGAAATTTGTAAAAATGGATGTCATGAACTGCTGTATATATTATGACTTTTGATGAATATAAAGGTAAATACATTGTTTGTTCTCTATTAAAATCTTTCATTTGCTAACTATGCCTACTAGTAGTCAGTGCCTTCCGTAGTTTGAATCTGTTATTTAGCTGGCAGTAGTGGCGCTCGCTGTTTTGCTGTAGCTTGAGTAACGAAGATTTTTGTGAGGTAAGTGATTTGTGAAAGGTATAGGTAAATGTTAGTCAGGGCCATTCTTTTGTAGGGATTTTTGAAAGTCAGATTGCGTTGCGCTAAAAATATTGTATGTCAGTTTAAGCAGAGTCTTGTATAATTTGTTCTAAGGGGACGTTTCAACGTCAGCTGATAAATGTTTTATTACAGTCAGCAAAATGTATTTTCTGATAATGTAACATCTACTAAACTGGGTTCTGAATTTTTCTTTTGTTTTCTGTCAATTTCGAAGAAACTACGGCCTTACCTCCAGGCACATTGGCACTGTGATGTATGTGATATAACAAGTATATCCTGTGAATGTATTCCAGCGTCCTCCAGTGTGCTAACTGGACTACTGTAAGTCAATGAAAAGGAAATTAAGAAAACGGGACAGAATCATCCAACTTTTCTGAAAAAAAAGAAATGTTTGTCTGCACGTGTACATCGTATCTACCGAGTTCGCTCCCTCTCGGATAATTCCTTCGTGATGCATCGTTTTTTTTTTCCTTTCTTTCCTTTTTTTCCTTTCTTTTAGAATCTATGTTTGTTTGTACAATATATTCTGTGACACCCTGAAATAGTTACAGTTCACTGAAAGGAACAACACCGTCCAACGATTGCTCACGTGAAAGCAGTGTCCTGGTGATGTTGAAGCCTGACATCGTACACATGCATTATCTTAGGAGCTGCACTTATACATGCGTCCCGTGCAAAGCTGAAAACTGAAGAAGTTCATGCAGAAATGACAGCACAGTACATAGTTTCCTCTGTATTAATCACTCTGTTTTTGCAGGTCACGCTCATATGGTGCACATTTAACTTAAATATTTATCCGTATTCTAACACACGAAAGCCAACGCACCAGCCATGCCTTAAGTCAGCAGTAATGCAGTAATCGTCAGGCCATACCGCTCAGCTGTCCGGTATCGATAGTAAAAAAAAATGAATGTACGTACCAATGTATTCAAACAATTATGTTGAGTTTGATGTATTTCTAATATTTGGATCTACATATACCGGGTGATAAAAAGTCAGTATAAATTTGAAAACTGAATAAATCACGGAATAACGTACATAGAGGTACAAATTGACACACATGCTTGGAATGACATTATTAGAACCAAAAAAATACAAAAGTTCAAAAAATGTCCGACAGATGGCGCTTCATCTGATCAGAACAGCAATAATTAGCATAACAAAGGAAGACAAAGCAAAGATGATGTTCTTTAGAGGAAATGCTCAATATGTCCACCATCATTCCTCAACAATAGCTATAGTCGAGGAATAATGTTGTGAACAGCACTGTAAAGCATGTCCGGAGTTATGGTGAGGCATTGGCGTCGGATGTTGTCTTTTAGCATCCCTAGAGATGTCGGTCGATCACGATACACTTGCGACTTCAGGTCACCTCAAAGCCAATAATTGCACGGACTGAGGTCTGGGGACCTGGGAGGCCAAGCATGACAAAAGTGGCGGCTGAGCACACGATCGTCACCAAACGACGAGCGCAAGAGATCTTTCACGCGTGTTGCAAGATGGGGTGGAGCGCCATTCTGCTTAAACATCGTACGTTCCAACAGGTGTTTGTCAGCCAGGCTGGGGATGATGCGATTCTGTAACATGTCGGCGTACCTCTCACCCGTCACGGTAGCAGTTATTTGTTGTCCAGCGCCATCTGTCGGACATTTTTTGACCTTTTTTTCGTTCTAATAAAACCCTGTGTCAATTTTTATCTCTCTAGCTACATTATTCCGTGGTTTATTAAGTTTTCAAATTTATACTGACTTTTTGATCACCCGGTGTATATATGATCGTTAGAGCTACACGTTTACAAACGAAATCAATACATTTACGTACAGTCACATGTGATACGAACAAAATCCATGTTATGCAAGTAAATATTACACGTTATGATACACTGCTCGGCAAAACTGAAGTACTTGACTGGGATAATAACATAACACTACCCGGTGGAAGTGAATGAAAACACAGAAGCATGTTGGCAGAGGTCTCCCAAACGTGCACAGAATGCTGGACATCAAATGGCGTGAGGTCAGTGTGACCATGGCGCCAAATGTGGCTGCCTCGCAATGAGAGCCAGTTTCAGAAGCCGGAAAAGACAGTGTATGTCAATGAGCGATCAGCTGTTCTGGACTGTGTGTTGTGTTCTTCATTACAAAATGTGGATGCCTTCACACGTGGAAGGGTCATCGAGAAACTGAAAGGACAAAGTGCGACTGGCGTAGCCGAGGAGGTTGGTATTGCTCACAGTGTTCAGTCACGTGCATTAGGAGCACTTCGAGTGGTGTAGGCACTGCTGCCCGAACTGGTCGACCACGGTCGGCTACAGTAGCAGACGACCGCTGCACTGTGCGGCAGACAAGAAGCGACACACACCGAACATGGGGTGCAGTTGTGACCATATCTTAACAGGACTGCAGGGCAAGCAATCTTGCGCTCCATATTGGCATGGCGATTTGATGTGTGTGGTCTCTTTGTGCGACCACCGTTACAGTATGCACTGATGACACTCGCACGTCGGCGTACCGGTTGCAGTGGTGACAAGAGCATGGGGACTGGTCCAACAAGAGTCGCGCGCACTTCAAGCATGAGAGCAGCTTAAGTACAAGTGGCCACATATATCGACATATGTCAGCTCGTAATTCACCCGGAAATATTGTGAAACATTATCGTTGTGGTGGTTAATTTGTTGTGGTGTGGTGAGACGTAATGCTCATGGGCGTAGTGGCCTCCAAATCGTTGTACACGACCGTTGACATTATTGTAACACGGTAAACCTTACACATGTCCATCTTTTTACGGGTTCATTTGGGCCTGGCTTCGTTTCTATCGTAAGTAACCTGTTTCTACGGGTTATTACGTTAAGATTAGGGTCGCCACCGACTCTAACCATACAACTAATCAAAGGTTTGGCCGAGTCGGAAAATAAATTAATTTGATCACAGACAAAAAACTCTTAAAAATGCATACGTCGTGATATCGCTGATAGGGGATGCGATGTAATTAACAGTATTGCCCGTGCACTGTTCACAAGAATCAAACATTTAAAATAAAATAAAAAATGCATGAATAATAATGCATAAGATCAGCTCCCTGCGGTATACCTGGAAATAAGACTTAATCTAAAGCATTTGTTTTAAAATAATAGGGGAAACTAATCACTGGACCTGTGCGTAAAGATACGCGTTGGATGTGCTAACCGGGAAAGCTATGAGGTGAGTGGATTAGGTACAAAAACGTAACCTCGGAGTGCAAGAGAAAATTGTGGATAAAATCATTTATTCCTAAGATATGGATGTGAGGCATGTACATAATTCCTGATAACATTAATTCCTAGAACATAAAAGAAAAGCATAGATACATTCAACATTATAAACTACACCTAAAAGCACTGGTGTGAATCATTCATACAAGTGCTGTTGCCTGATAACTGATCGCAATAACTCGTGAAACAGTACACGTTTCGCAATACACCCGAGTGTCCACGTGGTTTTTGGAGACGCGATTTCTAGGTATCGTGCCCAAGTTGCAACAATATCACATCACGCAATAATGAACAGTTAACATTCTTTAAAAACAAACATGAGATCGGACAGTTAGTGATGACGGTAGCCCAACAAACTCTAATGTTCAACCACGTGCTTGGCTCCCCATGGACGAAAGATACATAAAGCAAGGAAAATTTACGAGAAGGCAAAGCTATTAATATTTAGAAAAATGAAAGCTTATACAGGCACAGCAGAAGGCAAACAGACATTCATAAAGAATCGAGTCTCACTTCTTATCGACACCTTTGTGTCGCGTTCTTCCGGAGGATCCAAGTCTGCTATAGAAATTTTCTAAAAGAAAAATCTGCCAAATTTTGCATTCCTTGCTACGACAAGGCAAATGAATGTTGAAAAGCGAGACCAAAAGCTAACAGCTCTCCTCTCGTCAAGTAACAAAGCGCCACGCGGTCAGTCTATAACTCAGCCTTCTTCGACTGGAGCACAGCTGTGGACGCTTCCCGTACCGGCTGCAGACTGCCCCCTTTTTCTTCTCCAGCCTCTCCCACGCTCCGCGTGGCCCGGAAAACCCAAAGATGCCATTTCCACCACCAACCTAACGCAGGTGGATTTCTCACAAGTAACACAAACCTATTTGTCTACCTGACCACTACGAGAGTTGGCTATTCTGTACAACTGCTGCTGAATCTGTATGACTATCACACACTTTCTGCAGCAGACTACGCCACCGTCTAGCAACGTGACACACAACCACATTTATTCAATCACACTACTATGAGAGTTATGAGAAAAGATAAACAAGGAGAAAAAAGAAATGCTAGTGAAAATAGGCTACCAGACTAGTGAAAAGTGGCTACAAGACACTTTCACTATGGATAACAATGCGCAAGCGCATCGAATAGCAGCGGTGGAGGAGTTGTTGCAATGACAGAAGGTGCAGCGAATGGACTGACTTCGCGTTCCACCGACTTATATCTCATCGAGTACGTGTGGGATGGGTTGGAGCAAATGGACTGATCTTCCTGTTCGACTGACTTAAATCCCATCCAGTACGTGTGGCATGCGATGGAGACACGTACTGCAGCAAGTCCACACGCACATGCACATGCACCGTACCACAAGAACTGCTTAGCAACCACGTGGCCAGCATGAGAGGACATTGCAAAGCACGCACTGCCACCCGTGGTAATCACACGCCCCATTTAAAAGTATGTCGCATCCAGAGACCGTCATAAATCGTGGTGGCTAACAGTCAGTTGCTCCTGACGAAGACGATGGAGGTGATCGTTGAAAGCTCGAGAAATTAGACTTTGGTTTAAAGACATTAACAACGAAGTCTTTCGTGATGGCACTGTTGTAAGAAACATTCTCGGAATTCTTCACACATCAATTCAGGGAAAAACATCCAGCTTTCGACGAACACTTCCACGGTCTTCCTCTCCTGACGAAAACGATGGAAATAACCGACAAAAGCACGAGGGTTTACCCTGGATTAACGCGGCAAGAAATCCGAGCTTGTTTTTTACAACAGTGCCATCGCGAAACACTTCGTTATTATTGCCTTTAAATCAAAGAATAAGTTCTGTTGGTCTTATTACGTATTTCTTTCAGCTGCCTTCTTTGCTATAGCAAGTCATTTTGGGTGTGGTCCAAGTTTTATCGAGCTGCGTTACTTGGCAATCACGCATCATCCGAACATTACTTTTGTTCTTGCTTTCTGTCCACACAGGCACCATGTATGAAACAAAATAACAAAACGACAACTAAATATTTATACAGGCTCTCTTGAACGATACGTTTACAAAAGAAATCAATGGATTTTCGTGAAGTCGTATGTGACGCGAACGAAAACGACTAATAAGTGCTACATGTTCTCGTAGTTAATTAATTTCGTACTGCGCTAGAAGACACTCTCCTGCTGATAAATGGCAGATAAAGTGAGGACCATGCACACAGATAAATGTGAGAAATTGGTGGAGGAAAGTTTGAGACATTATAGTTTAAGGGCCAGCTAGCGTACTCCATAGCTCCAGAGACCGGCGAGCCGGTCCGGCAGCCGCGGCCGCGCTGCTATAGGAGGGGGAACACCGGCAGCAACAATTTACTGGCAGTAAAACTCCTCAGGGAGCTCACGTCTTTGCCATCCGGAGGGCCACTGTGCACCGAGGTTACGGCCGAAGTTGGCCAGTTTTAAAATTCTTGACCTGAGCCGGTGGCTGGAGCCGGTGCAGTGGGCCTTGCGGGGGGTGAGGGGTGAGGGAGACAAAGTTTTAATCGAGATGACAGCCCAAGTTGCGTCGTAGCGCCGCGCGCCAGACTCGGAATCCAATATTCGCGGACCCGGGACCCTCCCACACCCCAGCACGGCGCCGGCACTCTGTGTGCTGTCCGCCTCCCCAACCAGATCCCCTCCCACATCTCTCTCTCTCTCTCCCTCACTCCCACTCACTCCCTCCCTCTTTCTCTAGCCCCAACCTCAGGCCGGCAGACCACACGTCGGTCCGCCGTTGGGACCATCCGCGAAACTTCCAGAAGCACATAAATCTCACGCCGTGAATACGATACATTTTTTATCGTTCCGGCTCCATCCGGTGTGTGCGCCGGGGATCGATCACGGGGCCTGACGCCCACAGAAAAAACCGTGTAGGGGTGTGGGTGGAAGGAGAGAAAGCTTTTCTGGGGAACCACATGTGCGTGGTGTGGGGCCGTGTGGTGGGAGAGATCCTCCATTCATCTCGCGCCTCTTCCCGCGCTCGGCGGCGCGGAATGTGTGTATAAAGGAAAGCCTGGAGGCGGGGGCAGGGAGGCAGGCGGGGGCGTAATCCCTGTTCCCGGACGGCCCCACCGCCACCGCCGTTCCGCCTAGGCCGCCGCCCTCGCCGCCCGCCGCCCACCGCTTTCCCCAGACGGACGTCCTGCGATAGGCCATCGCCGCCCGTGGCGCCCGGAAACGGCCCTCGTCCAGCAGTTCACCGTGAAGACGTCGGAGACCGCGAGAGAGTGTGCTGTGCTGCATGAAACAAGTGTCCCACGCGGCCCAACATGCTGTAAACTGTGTAGGGACATCTTTCAATATAGTACTTCACAGTTTTCTACTGTACAGGGAGTTCATGAAAAATTTCAAGAAATTCTTCACGATAAAGGATCACAGCCAAAACAGTTGCAGGATAAAAATGTATTAAAATTCTTGACCAAGGTTTCGGTCCATATAAATATACCTTCTTCAGAAGTAAAAAATCTAAAATTACATCATGCAATAGAGATAATGAAAGAATTGTGCCAAAGGCGTCGTCAATAATTAAGACATCTTCTCCATTTGTACAACATGACTATGGGCACAGGGAGAATGGAGAAGATGTCTTAATTATTGACGACGCCCTTGCGGCAATTGTTTTATTAATCTCCATTGCATGATGTAATTTTAGATGTTTTACTTCTGATGAAGGTATATTTATATGTACCGAAACCTTGATCAAGAATTTTAAAAAAATTTTATCCTGCAACCGTTTTGGTTCTCATCCTTTATCGTGAAGAATTTCAACAGTTTCTGTTGCAGCCATGTTTAAAATCTTGATTTCAAGAAATGGCGGGGAATAATATTGTACCCAGAGTAAAGTGTACGTTGGAACGTAAGGTCATTTTAGGTCGCAGTCAGACAGTGTAGACAGTCAGAAGCGTTTTCCAACTTCTGAATTCATTAACGTTTATTTTTCAATGTGCACATATATATAATGTAGACATTTATACGTGATATCACTATAAAAGTTTTATGTGTTCCGAAGCACAATATTTTCCTCGACTTACATTTTAACATCGCCTAAAGGCCAAATTAGACCCTCTTTCATGTAAGTTGTCGGGTTAATCACCTGACATCTCGTTTAATTTGTAAAATAACGTAATGAACAGCCATCAGTGGTGTTGAGTATCTCTCATAATTGTGTTTCCTTTTGTGTATTACTGGAAACACTCAGAGCTTCGGGTAAGGGACAATGAAAATTTGGTGTTATTTATTTAACCATGATGCAGGTTCGTCCTCTTCCCTTATCTTTCCATGTCCTGGTCTGGATGTTGAGTAATTCTGGAAGTCTGACTCGTCTAACGGTCGCTCATTCTTGGGAAGAGATAGAAAGGTAGTGAGTTGTGCCACCAACTTTGTAGGGTCACTGCTGCAGGAGGAAGAAGCTGGTGGTGCAGTCCACGATTGGTAGTGTGGTGTCACCGCCAGACACCACACTTGCTAGGTGGTAGCTTTAAATCGGCCGCGGTCCTTAGTACAAGTCGGACCCGCGTGTCGCCACTGTCAGCAATTGCAGACCTAGCGCCACCACATGGCAGGTATAGAAAGACGTACTAGCACTCGCCCCAGTTGTACGACGACTTTGCTAGCGACTACACTGACGAAGCCTTTCTCTCATTTGCCGAGAGACAGTTAGAATAGCCTTCAGCTAAGTCCATGACTACGACCTAGCAAGGCGCCATTAACGATATCTGGAGAGAGTCTCACTTGTATAACCAAGAGCGATGTACCACAATGGTGGAATAAAGTTAAGTATTAACGCAGCTACGTACTTTTCTTATAGCATTAATTACGTATCCTGTTCCAGAATTCACGCCAGTCGGCGTGAGTTGACGCGTGCCCTTTCGGTATCTTCGCCTTGTGTCTAGACTGTCTTGTCTAGACACAACAGGTAGCAGGTACGAATTTCCGCCCCCTCGCCTACAGCGCTCAAGGGAAAGAGGACACTGTGCTCCGGAGCTTCGAGGGTGAGACACGTCCACTTGGTGCTGTCCTGTACTTGCGAACACTCACTTGACGAAAAGGTCTTCAATACCTAGAGCATATCGCGAGATGTGGGACTGCTGATTTTATTCGCACAATTTCTGACGGCATTATGCACTCTCTTTGCTCTGGGCTGACCACTGAGCCACGTTAGAAAAGCATGTGTTAATTTATAGGATATTTTCATAAAGAAAACCTAAGATGGAATTTATAAGATCGATGGTCTAGTACCATCACTCTGTAAGAAGCAAGTACACCTACGTTGGGTGATTTCTGTTCACTCTATAGAATATTGAGATGCATTCGTCGTGTCTGCTATTGTGTGTGTGTGTATTAAACCGCGGACCGAGAAACGACGGAGAGCGTTCGTCCTGCCGTAGGCGTCAGTGGTTCACAACCACCCAAGAGGCCACTGCAGTCAACCCACATCACCGCCGCCCCACTCCGAACCCAGGGTTATTGTGCGCTTCGAGCCCCAGTTGACTCCCATCCCTCCCCCCTCCCCCCTCCCCTTTCCACCTCCCAGGAATGTCCCATTCTAGACGAGTGTAACCCCAGATGTGTGGTAGAATAGTTATGGTATACGCTTACATGGAAACGGTGTTTGAGAAGCAATCGCCGACAGTGTAACTGAAGCGGAATAGGGGGAACCAGCCCGCATTCGCCGAGGTAGATGGAAAACCGCCTGAAAAACCATCCACAGGCTGGCCGCCACATCAGAACTCGACACTAATCCGCCGGGCGGATTCGTGACGGGGACCGGCACGCCTTACCCCTCGGGAAGCAGAGTGTCAGACTGTGCGGCTAGCCGGGCGGGCGTGTTTGATATTACTTTGAGAAACATAGAAATACGTATTCTCCGTGTCGCAAAGCAGCTTAAATCACTTAAGGGGCTTCGGAAAGGCTCAAAATCATGAAAAGTTCAATTTTTACTTTTTTGCGTTTTCTGAATCTGCAGACTAATACCTTTTAATAGATATATAATTTATTCAATTCCGAAGACTACAACTATTTTTAAATTTTTTTTGAAATGTGTTCTACATGGGCGTGACCCACTGTGGCGCTGTTAAACTGTTGTCAAATGGTGTTATTATTATTAACGTCCGTGTTCATCAGGTACATTTTAGTGATGTGAGATAAAGTATGTGTTGTGGCTAACCAGTGATGGTTCAATATATATCGCTGGTGTGATTGTCGATTGTTTCATGTTTATTTACTCTCTCGTTATCTCGAAAATATTCGTAATTAATTCTGTTTCTTGAGTCTCTGTTTTGTTGAAGTATAATAATGAGTAAAAGTAAAGTTATTAGAAATCCTCTGAAGGCTTTTAAGAAAAGGAGAAATGTTGGAAAGCCAAAGGTATGTGTTATTACTGTAAACAATAAAGACGATAGGTTCTAACATGGTACGAGCGATGCTTGCTTTAGACAAGGAACGCCTTCGGGCTGCAGACAGGGCTGTAAAGAGTCTAGAAGTACAAGCAAGAGTAAACAGGAGGAGGAACAAGAGGAAGCTGGAGGAGGAGTTTGCAGAGGATGAAGATAATCCATCCTATGGACCTGGAATGCACTAAAAAGTTAATCCAATCTTTGTCGCTCGATTCCCAAAACTATTATTTTCTCATACTAATTGCATGTTTTCTAAGGATCTTCCAAACTTATTTGTTTCAAACTTTCAGTAAATGTTACACAGACCCTTCTGCATAATTTAACACAGCCTTTTTCCAAAAAACTGTACATTTTTGAATATATAAATAAAAAATTGCAAAAAAATGTTGTGAATTTTCATTACAATTGAAAAAAAATCATCTTTAATAACTGAACTAAAATTCTGTAAAATTCCTGTGTTAAGTTGTAGCCCATATTCCAATAAATAATCTGTAAGAAGTTCAACTTCCTAACTCAAATACTTTGTGAGGAAAGATGTAATTTATAAGCGTTATTTTATCATTGCAAGTATAGGGCGGTTCGGAGCCCCTTAATAAAAGCAAGGCTTCCGGTCCAGACTGTATATCAGTCATGTTCCTCTCAGAGTATGCTGATACAATAGCTGCATATTTAGCAATTATATACAACCTCTCGCTCACAGAAGGTTCCGTACCAAAAGACTGGAAAATTGCTCAAGTCACACCAATACCCAAGAAGAGGAGTAATCCGTTGAATTACAGGCCCATATTACTAACGTCGATTTGGAGTAGTGTTTTGGAACATATACTGTATTCGAACATTATGGAAGCCCGCATCTCGTGGTCGTGCGGTAGCGTTCTCGCTTCCCTCGCCCGGGTTCCCGGGTTCGATTCCCGGCGTGGTCAGGGATTTTCTCTGCCTCGTGATGGCTGGGTGTTGTGTGCTGTCCTTAGGTTAGTTAGGTTTAAGTAGTTCTAAGTTCTAGGGGACTGATGACCGTAGCAGTTAAGTCCCATAGTGCTCAGAGCCATTTGAACCATTTTTTGAACGTTATGAAGTACCTCGACGAAAACGATTTTTGGTACGTAGTCAGCACACATTCAGAGAATAGTATTCTCGCGAAACACAACAAGTAATGGGCGCTATCGACAGGGGATGTGAAACTGATTCCATGCTTTTAGATTTTCAGAAGATTTTCGACACCGTTCATCACAAGCATCTTCTAACCAAACTGCGTGCCCATGGAATGTCGCCTCAGTGGGGCGACTGGATTCGTGATTTCCTGTCAGAAAGGTTACAGTTCGTAGTAACAGATTGAAAGTCATCGAGTAAAGTATAAATAATATCTATCATTCCCCATGGAAGTGTTATAGGCCCTGTATTGTCCCTCCTCTATATTAATGACATAGGAGACAATATGAGTAGCACTATTAGATTGTTTGCAGATGATGCAGTCATTTACCGTCTTGTAAAGTCATAAAAGACGAAAACTAATCGCAAAATGATTTAGATAAGGTATTTTATGGTGCGAAAAGTGGCAATTGATCCTGTTCAAAGAAAAGTGTAAAGTCATTCACATGAATACTAAAAGAAATCCACTAAATTTCGATTGTGCGATAAGTCACACGAATCTGAAGGCTGTAAGTTCAACTAAATTCTTAAGGATTACAGTTACAAATACACTAAATTTGAAAGGTCACATAGAAAATGTGCGTAGAGCCACCCAAAGACTGCGGTTCATTGGCAGAACACTTAGAATGTAAAACAGGTCTACTAAAGAGACTGCTTACACCACGCTTGTCCGCCCCATCCTGGAGTATTGCTGGGAGATGGGGGGTCCGCATCATGTGGGCTAACGGATGACGTCGATAAAATACAAAGAAGGGCAGCACTTTTTGTATTATCCCGAAGTAGAGGAGTGATAATTATTAAAACAAAAGCGTTTTTCATTTCGACGGGATCTTCTCATGAAATTTCAATCACCATAATTCTCCTCCGATTGCGAAAACATTCTGTTGGCACCCACCTACATAGGGAGACATGATTATCACGATAAAATAAGAGAAATCAGGGCTCGCACAGAAAAATTTAAGTACTCGTTTTTCGCGCCCGCCGTTCGAGACTGGAATGGTAAAGAAACCGCTTGAAGGTGGTTCTGCCAGGCACTTTATTGTGAATAGCAGAGAAATCACGAAGTTGGAGATGGAGATGAGTTTTCTTGGGATCAATATTCACTATCTGGCCATCACTTCGATCGGCCGTCACGTATTTAGATGATAAGAATGGGTTTCCCTATCACGCCATGACGATGAGTAAAATAAGTAATGACGCAGTATAAAAAGTGATTAGATTACCGTAGTGTTTGCAAATTAAATTGAACTGCCGTCAGTAACAAGATCTGGTATTCTACGTTGCCTCTCGCCACTAGTTTTAAGTGTGGTGCATCTCACAGATGGTTAGTTTAACGTCTGTAGAACATAGTGAGTTGTGGTCATCATGTGGCACTATAATTAGTTATTTTGGCGGTTTGTTCTTTTTCTGTAGTGCAGCCGGAACGGCCACTATGATACACTTGTGGAAGCTTTACAGGTCACCACGTGGTTCTGAATAAGCCTAGACTTCATTTACCTGTTGTCAAACTGGAGAATCCCCCTCGTTAAGAGATATTTTTCGTAATGTTCCTCCTTGCACGCAGTCTATCTGCTCTCGTTGAGTTCACTGCGTAATCGCGGCTTGCCATTCATCCGCCTGTGTTTAGAGCATTTCCTCCCATAATGTCATTGTAAACATAACCTCGTGTGATAGAGTACGTAAGTGTCCACGTGTAATCATGAAAATAGGAAAATTCCATAATCCCAAGAGTTCCTTATATCGGACTAAATCTCAAAATTCGACTCCTCGAAATCATGTAACGTTTGATCAATCAAAGTTAATAACGTCTTAGGGCAAATTTAATCTTCTTCCGAATCGTTCAGAGTTGGGTACCCCAGAAGGCAAGGCAAATTATACGTGCAGATCACAAATGGTAATAACTTCAAATCAGTTATAGACTTGTGTTTTAATTTTCATCAGTCTCATATCAGTACGCTTGTCCACATACGTCCCTTGACAATACGAGGAGCTGATAAAGAGGAGCCATCTTTTGGACCAACATGCACAGAACGTTGTTCCCTTTCTTTGAGTAAATTTATGGAAAATTTATCGAGAATTCTCTCTAAAAGAAACCAGTGCGTCTTGAGCGTGCTGTCCTATGTAAAGTCGTTATCCATTACCATTTAAACATTTCCAGCTAGATATACCCTCACACACATTAACTGAAGAGGGGTGAAGCTTTCACACTATATTTCAGAAATAAATAATTTTAACACATGAAGACGACTTTGATGTTATTTGAATGTTTCCGGCGATTATTTCGCGAATAATCGCTAGACCCATACCACTCACATAAATATATGTACAGGATGAGCCAAAAGCCACGAAGAGATTATGACGGAATAATATTTAAATTATTCTTTTTTCCTTTACTTTGTCCCTGATTCTGGTAGATGAAGGACAGGAAATGGAACATCGTTGGTCTTTAAGTCTGATAATCAACAGTGCAAACTGACAAGAAATTGTTCAGTTGCTGCCCATTCGTGACTTTTGGCCTGCCCTGTTCTTGTGCCCCAGTGGTACTACTGCACATTTCAGTATATGTATTTTAGTGAACCTTGCATGAATAAATAAACGCAGTGAGATCGATTTCTTGACATCCACACCATCCTCAGTCAAGACTACAGTACTTTCTCATATGGATTAATGTGACATAAAGGGCGCCCAGCACGAACAGCCGTCAGGGTCTCTCAGGTCAACTAGCACCATCTGCACGGCGGCGGCCGGCTGGATGTCCGACAACGGTCCGAAAATTGAATAAACGGTTCGCACAGCAGTTGTCAACGATGGATCAGGTCGTCTAGAGCGAGTTGTGGAAACTTGCGAGGCATTACATACTGTGCTAGAGAAAAGTTATAGTATCGTTAAGTGCAATTAACTGTGTATAAGTTTCGCACACCCTATTAATAAAATACGTTGTAGAGGATACTAATACATGATACCGCGTGCTCACATTATGGTACCAGGAAATAAGTTAAGGTTTAACGCTGACGCCGACAGCGACCTAAGTGACAAAGCTTGTATAGACGCCAACGCGCCACCTTGGTGTCGATCGCCCACCAGTTAGGACTCGGAGAAAGCTTCTTATTACAGTGTTAACTACTGCTACAGATTGTTGAGAGGCAAAGGCTAATTCTAAATATTGACGTGATGGGGCATCATTCAAAAATTTGAATTAATAGCGTTCAAGTGTGATTCAGGCAAATTTTTGTCAGGCAAAGACACATCATCCAGTCCTAGACGCTACTCCAGAACTAACATAATACATGCTAATGAAGGTAGGCTCACCACTGGAGGAAAAGAAGGCATGTTGGAACCTGCGGAGGTTCAAATGGCTCTGAGCACTATGGGACTTAACTTCTGAGGTCATCAGTCCCCTAGAACTTAGAATTACTTAAACCTAACTAACCTAAGGACATCACACTCATCCATGCCCGAGGCAGGATTCGAACCTGCGACCGCAGCGGTCGCGTGGTTCCAAACTGATGCGCCTAGAACCGCTCGGCCACATCGGCCGGCCCTGCGGAGGTGTGGCGCGCACTCTTGAACGCTGAATTCAACGCAACCATCGACGGAATCCGATAACTCTGCGCAGCAAAAGTACAATGAGTGCATCAGAAGATCCCAGTGGAGCGCTATGTACAAACCTGAATGCATCGTCGCCTAGAAAATAAAAAACAAATTGGTAACTCTGTTGATATCTTGTACAATCGTGAACCAAACATTTAAAATAGGTATAGACTTGCAGTCAGTATTCAAAATTTTATAAGAAATTGAAGACGGTCATAAATAAATTAGTCAGAAAATTAGACAGTGTCGTCGAGAAATGCAGGGGAGTCACAACAAATAATTGGATGGTGTCGGTACCATGCAAAAGGAGCTCACTGTTACAATTAACTGAAATCATCATAAATTCCAGTCTCAACAATATGGAAATAAAACTACCAATTTACTCAGTCAGTTGGTAGTTGAAGGTTGGACACAGAACATCGTTGTGTGCTGAAACTAAATGTTGGCCACTGATGAATCGCTTGCACGATTGAAGTTCTCCCCCTCACAGTCAGCTAAGGATTGAAGATGGTGCACTGAAGCACCGACATTGGTGCCCTTATAATGAATAACACATATAAGGAAGGTTGTAGGTGTTCCATTTTATTACATACGTGAATGGCCGAAGTCCCTCAAAGCACCAACCATGAGGATGAATGTACAAAATCAAATCGACGTCTTCCCCGAACCACCTCGATTGGCTACTGGTTTCTCATTCTGCCTTGCGCGCCCAAGTGATTTCTGTACTTTTAGAACAATGACTTTAAATCTTTATTTAACTTCTAAGAGAAGTCTGTTTAGATGCCAACATTCATGTTTATTCTGACGAGACACATTAATACCGGAAGAATCTGGTGTCACAAATATGACTGAGGCACCACCTCCTGAATCAGTGTACCAGGGAGGGTTTCCTTGTCTGAAGTACATAGGCGATGCATAGTCCGCAGGAAGGGAGCGCGCTTCCTGTTGCGCACGTTCATCATTCCAATGCCACCTTCATCTGTGGGCAAAGTTAGCGTCTCGGAACGGTTGAATACCGTCCCCTCGCTGACGAAATGACCGAATGCCGCCTGGAACTTGGTAGATACCTTAGCGGCCATCGGGAAAATGTGTGTGCGTAATGATTAAGTTTCGGAGCGAGATAAACGTTCACAAAATGTACCTGCCTGATCAAGTCAAGTGTTCGAAAGTTATGGAGACGAACTTGCGTGGGTATCACATTAAGTAGTCTGCGATACGTAGCTGCTGCTGTACGCTGCACTTTCCCATGGAAGGTCACTCCCAAACACTTCGCCGGGACTTTGCTAATGGGGACTGGCGCACTCAGATGAAATTCTCTGCCAACATCCATGTAGTGCGACTTTCGCAGGTTGATACGGTTCCCAGCCACCTCTCCATATTGCTCTAGCCACGCGATCGCTGTACTTATATCTTCATCCGACCTCGTCAAGAATACCACATCGTCCACATAGGCACAACATTTAAAATGCACGTCGCGGAGGCGAATGCCCTCCAAACGCTGTCGTAGACCATGAAGTTCAGGCTCGAGGACGACGGCGAAAAGAAAGGCTGACAGAGGACATCCTAGTCACACTGAGCGCTCAATAGTTTACAGTGGCGAGCGGTAGCCATGGAGCGGAACTGTGGAAGGGAAGCCGTGGATGAGACGGAGAACCACACCTGCCGATATCGGGTACAGTCCCATCTTCTCTAAGACAGCCTGCAGAAAATGGTGCTCAACTCGGTCAAATGCTTGGTCTAGGTCAACCGCCACGAGGGCGCCTTCTAAGCGGCCTGCCGACATGAGCGCCACCACATCTCTATAAGAGCTTAACGCGTGTGTATGTTACTGCCACCTAGCCGGCCGTGGTGGCCGTGCGGTTCTAGGCGCTACAGTCCGGAACCGCGGGACTGCTACAGTCGCAGGTTCGAATCCTGCCTCGGGCATGGATGTGTGTGGTGTCCTTAGGTTAGTTAGGTTTAAGTAGTTCTAAGTTCTAGGGAACTGATGACCTTAGCTGTTAAGTCCCATAGTGCTCTGAGCCATTTGAACCATTTTTGTTACTGCCACCTCCCAGACGTGTTTGGTCGGGATGAATGGCATGTTTGACAATAGCAAGGAGACGAGCACGAAGAATGCGGGCGAACGGCTTGTAATCCGAATTCAATAATGTCAACAGCTGGAAGTCTTACGGTCTGCACCAAACGTTCGTTTTTTAAACAGGGATGATCATGCCCTCCGAACGTTCGTGGGGGGGGAGGAGCGGAGGGGGATGAGGAAGTCCGAATCCAGGAGTTCGTAGCACATCTGCTGCAAACTTCCTCCATCAGGTCAGAAAAGGTGCTATACGAGGGCAGTTCAATAAGTAATGCAACACATTTCTTTTCTCGGCCAATTTTGGTTGAAAAAACCGGAAATTTCTTGTGGAATATTTTCAAACATTTCCGCTTCGTCTCGTATAGTTTCATTGACTTCCAACAGGTGGCAGCGCTGTACGGAGCTGTTAAAATGGCGTCTGTAACGGATGTGCGTTACAAACAACGGGCAGTGATAGAGTTTCTTTTGGCGGAAAACCAGGGCATCTCAGATATTCATAGGCGCTTGCAGAATGTCTACGGTGATCTGGCAGTGAACAAAAGCACGGTCAGTCGTTGGGCAAAGCGTGTGTCATCATCGCCGCAAGGTCAAGCAAGACTGTCTGATCTCCCGCGTGCGGGTCGGCCGTGCACAGCTGTGACTCCTGCAATGGCGGAGCGTGCGAACACACTCGTTCGAGATGATCGACGGATCACCATCAAACAACTCAGTGCTCAACTTGACATCTCTGTTGGTAGTGCTGTCACAATTGTTCACCAGTTGGGATATTCAAAGGTTTGTTCCCGCTGGGTCCCTCGTTGTCTAACCGAACACCATAAAGAGCAAAGGAGAACCATCTGTGCGGAATTGCTTGCTCGTCATGTGGCTGAGGGTGACAATTTCTTGTCAAAGATTGTTACAGGCGATGAAACATGGGTTCATCATTTCGAACCTGAAACAAAACGGCAATCAATGGAGTGGCGCCACACCGACTCCCCTACCAAGAAAAAGTTTAAAGCCATCATGGTTACAGTCTTCTGGGACGCTGAAGGGGTTATTCTGTTCGATGTCCTTCCCCATGGTCAAACGATCAACTCTGAAGTGTATTGTGCTACTCTTCAGAAATTGAAGAAACGACTTCAGCGTGTTCGTAGGCACAAAAATCTGAACGAACTTCTCCTTCTTCATGACAACGCAAGATCTCACACAAGTCTTCGCACCCGAGAGGAGCTCACAAAACTTCAGTGGACTGTTCTTTCTCATGCACCCTACAGCCCCGATCTCGCACCGTCGGATTTCCACATGTTTGGCCCAATGAAGGACGCAATCCGTGGGAGGCACTACGCGGATGATGAAGAAGTTATTGATGCAGTACGACGTTGGCTCCGACATCGACCAGTGGAATGGTACCGTGCAGGCATACAGGCCCTCATTTCAAGGTGGCGTAAGGCCGTAGCATTGAATGGAGATTACGTTGAAAAATAGTGTTGTGTAGCTAAAAGATTGGGGAATAACCTGGTGTATTTCAATGCTGAATAAAACAACCCCTGTTTCAGAAAAAAAATGTGTTGCATTACTTATTGAACTGCCCTCGTAAAATTCAAGCGGAAGACCATCAGGTCCAGGTGATTTGTTTCTTGCCCCCCACGAGAGTGCCACGCGCATTTCCTCCCACGTGACGCCCTCCAAGAATGTGGCGCCCCTTTGCGCCGTACCCGAAGGTGGCACGTCGTGCAGGGTGTCCTCATTGTCACGCCGTTAATCAGATCGATAGAGAGTGCGGGAATAATCTGCGAGGGCACGGGAGATGTCGTTGTGTGTCTCTGCGCGTTGCCAGTCAGCAGAAATAACTGCCGTGATGAGTCGTCTCTTACGGTGTCTCCGGGCTCTGGGATGGAATCTTGCAGTCTCGATCGAACCCGCGTGCCGTCCAATCTGTGGACGGCCATTTGGCGCTCTGGCGAAGGTTGTTGCGAAGCGAGTTCCCTCAAGACCGTGTAGTAAAGCTCAGAAGTGGAGGGGAGCCAAAGCTCCCATACGCCATGAGCGTGCGGCGAAGAGCTGGTTTGGCGTAGTATATACACCATCGTGTCATGGAGTCACAGGTATGACGTCGTCGCTCACATTTGTGCCAGGTATCAGTGACGGCTACACGGCAAGCCTCTTCCCGGAGTCCTCTACTACGGCTCGTCTGTTGTCGTGGCAGAGTCACGGCGAAGAGGCCTGATGGTCGCTGAATGCAGTGGGCCACAGCTCAGAACCGACAGTTGCTGCCCGAAGACCTCAGTAGATATAAATCCTGTCCAACCTGCTGGCCGAGTGGCTGGTGAAGTGTGTATATCAGCGTCCGTCACCGTGGATTAGCGTCCAAGTATCATGAAAAGCGAGATCTCTGACCATAGGATGAAGGTCTGGACATGGGAAATGGTGAGGGATCTGATCTTCAGGACGTAAGACGCTTGTGAAGTCCCCGCCCACCACCAGGTGCTCTGTAGCGCCTTGAAACAATGAAGCTACCTCAGTGGAGTAATAGATTGTTCGTCTCAACACTTCGCAGTACCAGACGGGCATACAGATTCACAAGGCGAACTGCGCCCATAGTGAGCGCAATCCCTCTCGCTGATGGCAAAAACTGAATATCAATTGGCTCGATGCCAGCGCTTAGTAGTACCGCCACCGTCCACAGTTAGTTAGACATAAGACGCGTATCCATAAACATCCAGGCGCAGATCAGGCCCGTAACAACTGTTTTGATCGCGGAAGTAATACCGTTGACATTGACTGTACCTATCCGATAAATCTGGGTCATTTGATAGTAAGGTGACGTATCCTGCAGTCGTTTAAGGGGAGTAGGACGTCAAACGAGCCGACTTGGAGCAGGAGAGGCACCACAGGACATTTTTATTTACACTCTCTACACTTTTAGAAATAAATTCATAAAACTTTGAAAGCATGATAAGGGAGGATTCAGATTCATACTCATAGTAGTGGAAGCTCAAAAACGTAACAAAGTACTTTTTTTATGTGAAATTTCATCATTTTTTCACTTACTACTGTCTGCATTTGTTGCTATAGGTAAACTTTTCTTCCTAATTAAGAGAGATTTTGCACACCATACAAACTATAGTTACATGTGTATGAAACTCCGGAGTGTATTTAATTTATGAAAAAATGAATGAACTGATACATTTTAAACTTCGTGTTTAGAAAAAACTCAAATTTTACAGTTAATTATCTCAATTTTTACCACAGTTTTTAATAGATTTGGAAAATTCTAGAGTTTCATACACCTGTAAGTACTGCTTGTATGCTGTGCAAAATTCAACAAAGAATCTCTCTTACTTAGGAAGAAAAGTGTACCTACAGTATCAAATGCAGCCAGTAGTAAGTGAAAAATTTATCAAATTTCACATGTAAAAAAGGTATTTTGCTACGTTTTTGAACTTCCACTGCTATGAGTGTGAGACCTCAATCCTTCCTGGTCATGCTGACAAAGTTTTATGAAGTTATTTGTAAAAGTATAGACAGTAGAAATTAAAATGTCCTGTGGTGCCTCTCCTGCTCCAAGTCGCCCCGTTTGACGTTCTACCCCCCTTAAGCCGGTATGAGTCTCGTCGGCCGTCCGACCGTCCCTGTTACCCGCACCGTATATAATATTGATCGCCTCAGACAAGATGGCCGTCTGACGATCCGCCGGCTGCGGGCATCTGGTTGTCGCTCGAGTCTGGCATCATTCTTTCCATCTCGAACGCCCAATCACCAAGCTGGAGGTGTGGTACGTTAGGTGACGCATGACGTTCATCCGATGTCTTAGCTGCACGTTGGCCAGGGGGCTCGTCGATGAACTGAGCATCGCCAAGTTGGCTTTGTCCTTCGACGGACGTTGCCAGCAGCGAACCGGGAACCGTTGGTGTGAGGTCCACACACCTGGCCGCAGATGGATTTTCCTCATCCTCCTGCAATGTGTCACCATCTCGCGAATCATTTCCTGCAGATAACCTCCTCTTCCTTCGTAGCTTGGGCGACTTCTGCTTGTGGTAACACGTGTCTGGCTCCTGTGGATCACGGCAAACAGTAGGCACCTCCCGCATCTCCGTGTCAGAGCTCGAATCGATTTGCTGGTTCTCTCCTTCCTCACACGGCTGGGGTGCAGACGTGGTCGCTGCTGTCGAACACGGCGACGGGTCTCATGGAGGCTGCGTCGTCGTGGGCGCGGAAACCGGGCTCGCGTGGGTCGGCAACTGGAACTGAACGACGTCCACGTCCGACACGTTCCTCGCTGCCGCAACGTACGTAATACGCAGCGTTGCGATGGAGGCGTCATGTCTGCACGTGGTATCTGGACGAGGCGTCGCTGCACGCATTCAGAGCGTACATGTCCTTCCTGCCCGCACCCTGAACAAGTCCGCGGTTGACCGTCATAAAAGACGATCGCGCGACAGCCTCCAACGGTCACGTACGATGGGATGTGTTTACGCAGTTCAATTCGCACCTGACGCACTCCGTTCAGTACACGATACGTCTCGAACGCATGCCACTTTTCTTCCACGTGACTTACCACTTCCCCGTAAGGCCGCATCGCGTTCTCGACAAGCGTGGCCGGAACTTCAAACGGCAGCTCGAAGATTCGTATGTTCCGAACCCCGAGTCCTGCGTGGTCGACAGTCACTACACCCACGTTGCCATCCGAGTGGTGGAAACGATATCCATCGGTGTAACGGCAACGAAGTCGTTCGCAAGCTGCTTCAACGACAAGTTTCAGGTAAACTGCGCTAGTGACTATCGAAAGATGTATACCGGAAAGTTCCTGTGGATCGACGTGCATTACTTCACGCAGCAAACGCTCTGCTTTGTGTGCCTTATGTCGTCCGTGCTGGACTTCGAACGTTACTTTAACCGTGACCTTCCTACAAGAAAGCGCCATCGTCGTTCGAGGTTATCTGTTTACACTGCAGTACCACTACTCGCGTGAGTAAACAACGGCCCTCTTGCGGAGCGCCGCACAGGGACCCGCGCACGTCCGCTTCACAACACGGCTGAGAGCCGACTGAAATTTGTGGCAGTGGGTCTCTACGCCTTGCAGTGTTGAGGGGAAAAGTTATCCGTTTTGTCCCATCTCGTTCTCATCCCCGCAAATTGCATGTTTAGTGAGTGCACCAGTCACAAAACCTTTACATGTTATGCCCTCTGCAGGCCCAGGCAAATTGCTGGTGTTGTAAGTTCACCTGCCACAAAACTAATAACTTGAATGCATGATGTCTGTTCCTTCAAGAGAACAGAAACCACGCAGCTCCAACTGCAGCGGTACATTAAGCAGAAACAGCCGCGACGAGCGAAATTGTGTATCGGACCGGTATTCGAACTCCGGATCTCCTGCTTGCTAAGTAGGTGCGGTAACCACTGCACTATCAGGGATACAGTGTTTATCGCAACTGCACGGACTATGTCGGCTTGCCTCACGGCCAATCCACACTGCCATCGAGCCCCACGTGTCCGCAGTCCCTGTCCATTATACTCCTGTTCGCTACTCAGAGATTCCCACAGGAGGTCGGACGTATTTGCTCATTCGCACTGGTGAAAGTGGATCCAATGCCCAGGCAAGCTTATTAATGTCCCCACTGCAGCTGATAGCAATGTTCCCCCATCAGCTTACTGAAAATCATTGCTTGTTGTTCACTCTGCAGTACTTACAATAGGGACACTGGCCGTCTAGCCGTGTAGACAGATAGAGGTTAGGAAGTACAGTGTAGTAACTGGTTCGAGCTTCTGATAAAACCTGTTAATTGCTTTAGTTATAAAGGGCTAACTGAGATGGCTAAAATGTTTGTGAGAGGCAATATTAGAGTCAAATTGGTCAGCATTTTAATGAACGCAGGTGCACAGGCAGGCCTCTTCCCTTTGCCCCCTGAGAATAAGCAGGCACTGGAGCCATCTCTCTCTCGCGTTAGTGGATTGAGAGCGGGGTCTAGTAGTCCATTTGGAGCACGTCGTGTCGAGGCAGAGATGAGTGGAGCACACTGTAATTTTATATTAAATGCTTTGTAGAAGATTTTCATGTTATTCTCGGCCGTGCTTTCCTGCACCACTTCCAGGGTGTTGTGGTCTTATGGTCGCAAACTATCAAAAAATGTGTGCGAAATCTTATAGGACTTAACTGCTAAGGTCATCAGTCCCTAAGCTTACACACTACTTAACCTAAATTATCCTAAGGTCAAACACCCATGCCCAAGGGAGGACTCGAACCTCCGCTGGGACCAGCCGCACAGTCCATGACTGCAGCGCCCTAGAACGCTAGGCTAATCCCACGCGGCCGCAAACTATCCAGTACGGTGAACTAATGCACTAATTTGGCGGTAATAACATTGTAAAGGACGCAACTAACTCGAGGAAGAAGGCCTATTCCTTGAGTCAACACTAAACTTTGTGCTTTAGAGTTGGGAGTACGCACCACTGTAACTATTATCGACGGAATGCAGAAACTTCTTTGAATAACTCCAGGAGCCTGTAGGAATTACCGTCATCATCGATCTGCTCACCAGGTACGAAGTACCTGACAGTCTCCAAGTATCTACGAAAAGAGGCCAGTGCCAAGTTGCAAACGGTTAACGACAAGATATGTTTTCCATTTGCTTAACTAGCTTTGTACCACCAAATGTTAGAACTCCATATGGGACAGCATTGGTCAGCGCACACGAAACAGAGTCTCAGGAAATTTCGAGAGTTCACTATCGTGTTAGGAAACATCAAAAGCTGTCCATAAAGAGGCAATTTCCTAACTCGGAAGAGCATACAGTTGTGCCACCTGCAGAAACCCAGTTGGGGGACATCTTTCAGACCAAATACCAGTTGTAGTTGGTTTCAGAAAAATTGACGTGGCTGTTCAAGGAAAGCCTGCTACAAATCTAACTCAGCACTAAATTCCGAGTTATCACATTCCCTATTCACGCTTGCCACAGTGGCAAGTGCGCAACAAATGCTGAAGTAACAATGAAATACTGGTGCAACTGCTGACAATGCAATACTGTTTTGTAAAATGAGTTAACCATGACGCCTTTAAAAATACATTTTGTGCCATTTAAGTTCAGATCTGACAGGCAATATGTATGGTGAATATTTAATTGAGGTGACGATAAGTACTAACCAAATGTGAAATGTGACGGGATATTTACTAAGTCGTCCTATAATTTCTTTGATAGTTCTTTTCATTTTTAAGAGCTCTGTTATCGTCCTCGAAGGCTGTCCCGTCTATGGCGGAAAAAAAGTATTCCAAATGAACAAGGCTGACTTGGATGTTTGTGTCTGTGAATTTGTATCTTGATCAATTTTTCGTCTCATTTTTTCGCTATTCGAAGATATGATTTGCTCAACAAACGTGATACCCTATTCAGTTGTCGACGGGTGTCAGGGAAAGAGGAGTCTCTCATCTTTTATCCAAAGCATCATATGGGTATCAAGAGAATATTTTTTTAACTCTGTCCGATGGTACTGATAGTTTCTTTTAAGTGAACCCAACTGCCCGACGGGAGATAGCCGAGTTTCTTTAGTATGTGCATATAAATGGGTGGGACTGAATATTTCTCGCTTTTTCTGCGAATAGGATATTTTCTGATTTCTCAAAATATACTTCCTCTTTGTCAACTGGAAACTTTTTCTTAGTTGCCGATATTGTCATAAATAACATGGATACGACGAATTGCCGAATCAATGCCAGCAGCTTTTTGTTTTCGTCTTCCTAGTGTCTTGGAGAATTTCTCACGACATTCAGAATTCTGTATCTGAAGCCCTCTTGAATTCAGCTCTGTAAATAATCATTGTCTGCAAGAGTAGGAACACAGCTTTTCTTCCGAAGACAAGAATGTATATATGCGCCTACTTGGGCCATATAATGTTTCTTTAATAAAGTTAATGAAAGGTTGGTCGCATTGCTCTTCTATCGTACTGAGTTATTTCGAATTTCACTATCTCAGAGAAATTCAGTTTTATTTTAAATTTCTGTTTCATTTAACCATGTACCTTAATTGAAGCTAATTATTCAAGATTACCATCGTAAAGTAACGATAGTCGTGACTTTACCTCTGCTGGTTCCACTGTTATGACGACATCGTGCTCATTATCAAGTAAAGTTTCTGCATTACCGGGTTTCACTGGTGCATCTTGTAACCATCTAAGTTCACAGGTGCATTAATTGTTGTCTGTACACTTTCCATTGGTATCAACTTCGCCGCTGCATGTCCAGTTATCATTATATATTGTTGTTTTGTTGTTGTAGTCTTCAGTCCTGAGACTGGTTTGATGCAGCTCTCCATGCTACTCTATCCTGTGCAAGCTTCTTCATCTCCCAGTACCTACTGCAGCCTACATCCTTCTGAATCTGTTTAGTGTATTCATCTCTTCACTATATATTATTTAAATAATTTTGTCTGGACTACGTATTGCGCTGCTTCTCCCACTACTGAAGGTCGCATACGTTATTGCGGACCATGTTTATGTCGTATTTCTCACTTCAAACCAAGTGGTATTACATGGATGTCAGATGCACGCCTTGTTACGGCAGCTTCGGTCTTCTTTATGTCGACTGTCGACTGGTACACTAACTAAATTTACCACCAACCTATGATGGGAACAGAGACTTTGACCTCATCTCTTTATCTAAAGAAATATGTGTGTTGTTGACGGAGTACGTTCTGCAAGTGGAGTAAGTTTGTAACACTACCGCCCAGTCGGACGTGCGTTAGCTCTATAAAGCCTGTACTGTAATAAGTTCACGGGCTTCACCTTGTAAACAAGGATTTTAGTACATAATTTGACCGCGTGTACCTAATGGAAGCAATTCGGACTTATGTCCAGTCAGTAACTACAGTGATGCGTCAAGCAAATGTAAAGTACAACTACGCGTTCGCTTGGACAAGAAGTACACACAGTAGATAATACCAATGATTAATAATACGGTCGCCAGCCTAATTAGGCATTGAGTGAGTTTTTCCCTGTACAAGTGTGTGCATGTACAAGCATAACAACACGTAATACTGTTGCGTTATAAGACAAAGTTTGACATAGGAAAAATCCACTGAACTAAAGTTCTCTCCTTTTGTATTAATTTGGACGAGTTACTTTTACACAACACCACACAGCAATGATTACTACGAGCTGCATTCTGTATATTGATCAGACTGAAATCGGGCATAGGTTACCCTAGAATTAGCAATTTTGAAAGCACACAAACAATGTCACTATTAAAATTGGAAAAAACACTAATATACTTAGGTTTGATATAGAAATTTACTTTACTGTTCAAATCTGATCAGTACACTTCAAAATGTGAAAGAATGGGCAAGAGAAGGGGGGCCCTGAAACTGTTATAGTTGTTATACTGAAACTAGTAATTCCTGGAGGTAAATTAACACTCAAAATTATCAATCTGTGGATAACTACTCTTTTCTTTTATTTCTGAATTAATTAGTTATCCTTCTTTCTGTCTCAAATTAATTAAATAACATTGCTAGCTCAATTCAAAATTTATCTTTCAATTTAATCACACTGTTGTTCTTTACTAACATCTGCGTTAACACACCTAAATTTAAACGCCTTTATAGCATAGATTGGTCTGCAGATAATTTAATACTAACTGTAAACTTTCAATTCAGGATACTCGGGTTGCACAATATGTGGTAAGGACCCTATCTAGGTCAGTGATAAGGATAAGTAACGGCTAAGGCAATTCTGGTAAAAGTCACGTTATTATTGAACAGTTAAAACAGTTTCGACACTGATCCACACAGATACACTTCTAAAGAGGAAATAAATGTTTGACCTGTGCAAGTCGTTGCGGCGGGTGGCGGGCAGCGAGATAGCGGGCAGCACAGCACACATACAAGCACGGCTAAGGCTCTCACTACATCGGCACTTTTTTTTCTTCTTAGCGTCGTAATCTTTCCAATTTTGTGCCTAAGACTATAGCCATGCCAAGTAGTCGTCGGAATCGGCCCATCCGAGGCTCAATGGAATTCACTTTTCCCGGATAGCCTCCTCAGTACGGTACATGTTCCTCCGACCGATACCCAACTCCGACTGTTATACTGAGCCCGTTGTGCCGAACCGCGCCAGTGTGCGTTTTCCCGCATTCGCCTGCATCCACCTTTTCCCGCTCCCCTACAGGTAGGGTATTCACCACAGGTTTTCTACTACACATATCCTAATGCATTACCTACGTATGGACCAAGTGTATAAATTACAATTTTCACATCTTATAATAGTTTTAACATTAAATACATTTCCCTTTGGTTATCAAATTGCTTGAAATCTAACATCAATAATAACATTCATTTCAAAAGTTGTTTACAGTTTCTTTAACATGACACGAAAAGAAAAAGAAATTCACAACATTACTTATATTACTTTACATAAATTCAGAAAGAAAAATTTATCTAAATTCATAAAGAAAAAAATTATTATAGGTACATTATTGTTACACATGCCCCTGTCTCCAGAAAATTTTCTTAAGTCTAAATTTTATGGGAACACTAAATTTAACTATTATACACTGGTTCTGGATCCTTACGTAAATGTTCAAGAAGATTTATACTACATATTTCCTTCCACTCACTGTATATAGGTTTACACTATTTTAACATACCAAGACCAATATCTCGTTATTTACTTAAGTGCCTTTTTGCACAGTCCAACTTCCCATCATAACATTACTAAAATAGCAATTTAATCATTTTTTTCCAAATTTCTCAAAGAAATAATTTAAAATCTTGGAATACAAACATTTAACTACAAAAACAAATGCACATTTCGTATACACTATAAGATAACTTGTCGCTGCTTGCCTTGAATAGCAGTCCATTTCTTAACTTACTAAACAAAACACACACACAAAATTTTCAGAAAATTAACTACACATATTTGCTGCCTATTATGCGGATTTGGGCAGCCCATTTCACTTCATATTGTCACATCCTCTGGATCACACTTACAAATTTCCATCGACTATTTATCTGCCCTCATTGGTATTTGGCAGTCCTTCATATTCTGGTTCATACACTGCCCATTTTCATTTTTGACAGTTCCATCTTTTATCTGGCTGATAGCATTTATCCTTTCTTTTCAGCCCTTTCCTCCATACATTTTTACAGTTACAGTACAATTGGTAATCTGAAACTCACATAACTACATTAACACACTTTCAAGGGTATACAGACACTTACAAAGATTAGTTACATTTAGAATAACTTGGGTTCAGCATATTATACAGCACAATTACTCGTTCCTGGGAACATACAGTTTCAGGTCTACAATATTTCTTACACCTAAAGGTCTTTTGGATTTTGGGTAGATCAGGTAGTAAGCATTATCGTGTGGAATGTTCTGTATTATATATGGTCCATTATAAATATACTTAAATTTTGAAATTTCATGGTTTAGTTCACTAGATTTTTCGTGGGTTTTTAAAAGAACATAATCTCCAATTTTAAATTTTGAAACTTTTAGATTTTTATCGTGTCTTCTAGATCTAGATTCAGCTTTTTGCTTTGCCCTTTTTATTACCAATTCTTTCTTTTGATTCAATCCCAAACTTGTACAAGGTGGAAACTCTAATTTTTCTTCAATTAAACTTTTACTACTTCTGCCTAACAAAATTTCTTCCGGTGGGAATCCTGTAGTTTCATGATGTAATGTGTTCATGACATTCTCAAAATCCGATATGAATCTGCCCCAGGCTCTAATTCAACAAAACAAAAACTTACTTTCAGATAACACTGAATTACAGTAACAATAAAGTTATGCATAATATTAATAATATCTACAAATACAACATCCTGCCCCCAGTCTCTTTATTAACGAGGCAGTCTTTTCTGGTTCATAAAACAGTCACTTAAATCTGGTGGCTTCTTAGGCTTCTGGAGTTCAAAGTCTTTGCTTACTTGAACTCTTCGCAAAATAAACACAGAGTCGTCAGGTGGCTCTTCCTTTCTTTGTTCAGTCACAACATCTGGATTTTGTTTTGATACGTCGCCATCGTTAGGTACAATATTGTACTTGACTGCCTCCCTATTAATTTCACTGATTTTCTCATATCCTCTTTCAGTAAAAGTATATTCACTTTCTTTTACACCTGAAAATTCATCTTCACTAGAGTCATCACTACTCTCTTCCTCAACATCAGATTCGCTTAAGTACGCTACTTTTGCACAATAGGGAAAATTAGTATATTCAATTTTGTCGGTATTATCGTACTTTTCATCATCTGAACTATCGTCGGAATCCGACCATTCTGGATCGCTTTCAGGTTCTAGCATAAAAGCTTTTCTGAGACAGGCACTAAGTTCTTCCTCGGTATTGTCGTCAGGTTTGGATTCTAATTCAATCTCCTCTTTTGGCAAAACGGCCTCATCTTCAGCTTTATTCACATCCACTGTGACTTCATATTCAGTGTAATCCTCGTGGACTTTAATTACTTTCAGGCAATCATCTGCCCCTTCTCCACGGTGCCTCTCGGTAGCAACTTGTACTATTGGCGGATTGTTAGCAGAAGTTATTTCTTCGTCAATGCTGAGGATTTCATCCTCCAAATCCTTCCTATCATTAACCTTCCTCTTATCGGCAGCACACGTACTTTTCGCGGCGCTATTTATTCTCTCCTCTTTAAATTTGGGCCACGTCACTTTATTGACGCCCCTATCATTTCTTTTTCTATTAACCAATTTCTTCGCCTCATACTCCTTCTTAAAATCCTCCCACTCACATTGCTTTAGGCCCTTGTACAGATCGTCGATCTGCACATGCCAATCAGTTACTTCTGCTAATTCATTATCGCCTTTTACCTCATTACAAACACTGCTAATCGCACCTCTCTGTGTACTCACAGTCTCATTTATTTTTTCCTTTGCCACGGAATTATCACTCGTAAAATTTTCATTATCTCTTACGGCTACGTTCGCACCTACTGCTGCTGTATTGCTAGCGGCTTCTCTGTGAACAGATGTTCCGCTAGGCTGGGCCGTTGCCCTCTGATGCTCCACTCGCCTGTTAACCTGGAGTATTCTGTGCGGCCGATATGACTCATGCTGGCTCGCACCTGACGCTTGTCTCGCCACAATACGTTGTGTCGTTTCATGCCTGTCTCTAACCTGTCTCATTACATTACGGTCGGTCCGGTATCTTTTCTTAAATCGGGGCCGGTATGTATTGTCCGCTTCCGTTTGGCCCGCAACGTTCGCGGAAATTAGTTTCCCGCATCGTTATTAATTTGCGCGGTGTACCCCCTACCGCGACCTGGATAATTTCCTCTGCCTCTTCCTCTGCCTCTTCCTCTCTGTATTATATTGACGCGAAATCCATCGCCGTCATTTCGTTCGTTATTGTGTCGGTTATTATGGTTACCAAAATTTTGATAATTGGCACGACTTTCGCGCCAATGGTCTTCGTCTTCGACCCTTTCTAGAAATGCTTGGAAGCTACGATGGTTGCTTCCTACATACCTCTTTGAATCTTCTGGAAGCTTTTTATATAGCTCCCAGATAATTTCTGAATCTGATCTGCGACCTCTTAAATGTGTCAATTTCCGGTACCAATACTCGCAGAAATCTTTCAAAGAATTCCTGCCCCTGTTATCATGCTGTTTGGCCATGATAAATTCGCGCCATAAATGGTCCTGCTTTTGTTCAGACCAATATTCTTCCGTAAAACTTTGCCTGAATTCCTCGAACGTCATTCGTTCGGTATTTAAATTGATTCCCCAGCGCTTAGCGTCACCTGCTAAAGCGCTAATTACTACATTTATCTTTCCCTGATCGGACAAGTACTCAGGAAACACTCTCTCGCAATTTTTGATAAAATCTAACGGATGCCAACCGTTATGTTTCTTGGCTGGATCGAAACGTTCCTCGCCTTCTAATAGCTTCGTAATTGGTGTGCCATTACAGACAACACCAGGCCTATCTTTTATTTTGCTCTCCAGATCGAAAATTCTGCCTTGAATTTCCGTAGTATTTTATTCACAATTTTGAATACATCCGGTTACTATTTCACCTAAATCTCTTCCAGTGTCTACAACTACCTTTTTCAACTGAGATATTCCGTGTTGACATTCGTTTACGATCTCAGTTTTAAGACCGAAAACTTTTTCGTCTACCTTAGTTACAACCAGAGGTTCTACTTTCTCTTGGATGTTGAGAATTTCAACATCGAATCTGCTGTTAATGTTACCAATTTCCTCCTGCATAGTATCCATATTTTTGTTAATAGTATCAATTTCAAATTTCAGAGTATTTACCACAGAACTTAAATTGCCCATTTTTTGTTCTAGTTGTTTACTAATTTTAATTCCCTGTCCTTCGACCTGTGCTTTAATCTGATCATTCTGTATTTTTAGCTGCTCATTTTGTGTTTTGAGCTGCTGATTAACGTGTGTTTTAAGCTGCTCGTTTTGTGTTTTGAGCTGATGGCTCTGTGTTTTGAGCTGCGCATCAACGTGCGTTTTAAGCTGCTCATTCTGTGCTACAATTTGTTTGGTTAATTGTTCAAATAAGTCGTTCATACTTAAAATTTTTACACTGTTTTGTTCTACGAAATCGGTGTGTTCCGATTCTACTTCAGAAGTTTCTTTCGGTTCTTTCTTTATCTGTGGTGAATCAAATATGTCAGTGGATTCGTTCACGTACCCACTATCATCTACTAAGTCACCCTCTTCTTCCCGTTTTGTCCCTTGCTGTGTTCGAGACGATCTCGACATTTCAATCTGTTTTCGTTGACGTGTTCATGGTATTGTATGTACGCCAATTGTCTTCCGCTAACACCATCTGTTATCTGGCCGCGTAAACCCCGGCTACTGCCAGCCGCATTCTCCATTTCGCTTGGCACATCTACCCTGTCTACGTTCCTGTCCATATTGAATGCCAATTACACCACACTATTATACTTGACTCCCACTGCAGTTTATTTTACTGAACTTTATTACTATTCGTGCCACTGAACATCCACTGTTCGGTATTTATATTAATTTGTAACCGACAACAACTGGATGTCCTGTCACCGGGAAGCCACTTGTAACACTACCGCCCTGTCGGACGTGCGTTAGCTCTATAAAGCCTGTACTGTAATAAGTTCACGGGCTTCACCTTGTAAACAAGGATTTTAGTACATAATTTGACCGCGTGTACCTAATGGAAGCAATTCGGACTTATGTCCAGTCAGTAACTACAGTGATGCGTCAAGCAAATGTAAAGAACAACTACGCGTTCGCTTGGACAAGAAGTACACACAGTAGATAATACCAATGATTAATAATACGGTCGCCAGACTAATTAGGCATTGAGTGAGTTTTTCCCTGTACAAGTGTGTGCATGTACAAGCATAACAACACGTAATACTGTTGCGTTATAAGACAAAGTTTGACGTAGGAAAAATCCACTGAACTAAAGTTCTCTCCTTTTGTATTAATTTGGACGAGTTACTTTTACACAACACCACACAGCAATGATTACTACGAGCTGCATTCTGTATATTGATCAGACTGAAATCGGGCATAGGTTACCCTAGAATTAGCAATTTTGAAAGCACACAAACAATGTCACTATTAAAATTGGAAAAAACACTAATATACTTAGGTTTGATATAGAAATTTACTTTACTGTTCAAATCTGATCAGTACACTTCAAAATGTGAAAGAATGGGCAAGAGAAGGGGGGCCCTGAAACTGTTATAGTTGTTATACTGAAACTAGTAATTCCTGGAGGTAAATTAACACTCAAAATTATCAATCTGTGGATAACTACTCTTTTCTTTTATTTCTGAATTAATTAGTTATCCTTCTTTCTGTCTCAAATTAATTAAATAACATTGCTAGCTAAATTCAAAATTTATCTTTCAATTTAATCACACTGTTGTTCTTTACTAACATCTGCGTTAACACACCTAAATTTAAACGCCTTTATAGCATAGATTGGTCTGCAGATAATTTAATACTAACTGTAAACTTTCAATTCAGGATACTCGGGTTGCACAATATGTGGTAAGGACCCTATCTAGGTCAGTGATAAGGATAAGTAACGGCTAAGGCAATTCTAGTGAAAGTCACGTTATTATTGAACAGTTAAAACAGTTTCGACACTTCTAAAGATGAAATAAATCCTTGACCTGTGCACGTCGTTGCGGCGGGTGGCGGGCAGCGAGATAGCGGGCAGCACAGCACACATACAAGCACGGCTAAGGCTCTCACTACATCGGCACTTTTTTTTCTTCTTAGCGTCGTAATCTTTCCAATTTTGTGCCTAAGACTATAGCCATGCCAAGTAGTCGTCGGAATCGGCCCATCCGAGGCTCAATGGAATTCACTTTTCCCGGATAGCCTCCTCAGTACGGTACATGTTCCTCCGACCGATACCCAACTCCGACTGTTATACTGAGCCCATTGTGCCGAACCGCGCCAGTGTGCGTTTTCCCGCACTCGCCTGCATCCACCTTTTCCCGCTCCCCTACAGGTAGGGTATTCACCACAGGTTTTCTACTACACATATCCTAATGCATTACCTACGTATGGACCAAGTGTATAAATTACAATTTTCACATCTTATAATAGTTTTAACATTAAATACATTTCCCTTTGGTTATCATATTGCTTGAAATCTAACATCAATAATAACATTCATTTCAAAAGTTGTTTACAGTTTCTTTAACATGACACGAAAAGAAAAAGAAATTCACAACATTACTTATATTACTTTACATAAATTCAGAAAGAAAAATTTATCTAAATTCATAAAGAAAAAAATTATTATAGGTACATTATTGTTACACATGCCCCTGTCTCCAGAAAATTTTCTTAAGTCTAAATTTTATGGGAACACTAAATTTAACTATTATACACTGGTTCTGGATCCTTACGTAAATGTTCAAGAAGATTTATACTACATATTTCCTTCCACTCACTGTATATAGGTTTACACTATTTTAACATACCAAGACCAATATCTCGTTATTTACTTAAGTGCCTTTTTGCACAGTCCAACTTCCCATCATAACATTACTAAAATAGCAATTTAATCATTTTTTTCCAAATTTCTCAAAGAAATAATTTAAAATCTTGGAATACAAACATTTAACTACAAAAACAAATGCACATTTCGTATACACTATAAGATAACTTGTCGCTGCTTGCCTTGAATAGCAGTCCATTTCTTAACTTACTAAACAAAACACACACACAAAATTTTCAGAAAATTAACTACACATATTTGCTGCCTATTATGCGGATTTGGGCAGCCCATCTCACTTCATATTGTCACATCCTCTGGATCACACTTACAAATTTCCATCGACTATTTATCTGCCCTCATTGGTATTTGGCAGTCCTTCATATTCTGGTTCATACACTGCCCATTTTCATTTTTGACAGTTCCATCTTTTATCTGGCTGATAGCATTTATCCTTTCTTTTCAGCCCTTTCCTCCATACATTTTTACAGTTACAGTACAATTGGTAATCTGAAACTCACATAACTACATTAACACACTTTCAAGGGTATACAGACACTTACAAAGATTAGTTACATTTAGAATAACTTGGGTTCAGCATATTATACAGCACAATTACTCGTTCCTGGGAACATACAGTTTCAGGTCTACAATATTTCTTACACCTAAAGGTCTTTTGGATTTTGGGTAGATCAGGTAGTAAGCATTATCGTGTGGAATGTTCTGTATTATATATGGTCCATTATAAATATACTTAAATTTTGAAATTTCATGGTTTAGTTCACTAGATTTTTCGTGGGTTTTTAAAAGAACATAATCTCCAATTTTAAATTTTGAAACTTTTAGATTTTTATCGTGTCTTCTAGATCTAGATTCAGCTTTTTGCTTTGCCCTTTTTATTACCAATTCTTTCTTTTGATTCAATCCCAAACTTGTACAAGGTGGAAACTCTAATTTTTCTTCAATTAAACTTTTACTACTTCTGCCTAACAAAATTTCTTCCGGTGGGAATCCTGTAGTTTCATGATGTAATGTGTTCATGACATTCTCAAAATCCGATATGAATCTGCCCCAGGCTCTAATTCAACAAAACAAAAACTTACTTTCAGATAACACTGAATTACAGTAACAATAAAGTTATGCATAATATTAATAATATCTACAAATACAACATCCTGCCCCCAGTCTCTTTATTAACGAGGCAGTCTTTTCTGGTTCATAAAACAGTCACTTAAATCTGGTGGCTTCTTAGGCTTCTGGAGTTCAAAGTCTTTGCTTACTTGAACTCTTCGCAAAATAAACACAGAGTCGTCAGGTGGCTCTTCCTTTCTTTGTTCAGTCACAACATCTGGATTTTGTTTTGATACGTCGCCATCGTTAGGTACAATATTGTACTTGACTGCCTCCCTATTAATTTCACTGATTTTCTCATATCCTCTTTCAGTAAAAGTATATTCACTTTCTTTTACACCTGAAAATTCATCTTCACTAGAGTCATCACTACTCTCTTCCTCAACATCAGATTCGCTTAAGTACGCTACTTTTGCACAATAGGGAAAATTAGTATATTCAATTTTGTCGGTATTATCGTACTTTTCATCATCTGAACTATCGTCGGAATCCGACCATTCTGGATCGCTTTCAGGTTCTAGCATAAAAGCTTTTCTGAGACAGGCACTAAGTTCTTCCTCGGTATTGTCGTCAGGTTTGGATTCTAATTCAATCTCCTCTTTTGGCAAAACGGCCTCATCTTCAGCTTTATTCACATCCACTGTGACTTCATATTCAGTGTAATCCTCGTGGACTTTAATTACTTTCAGGCAATCATCTGCCCCTTCTCCACGGTGCCTCTCGGTAGCAACTTGTACTATTGGCGGATTGTTAGCAGAAGTTATTTCTTCGTCAATGCTGAGGATTTCATCCTCCAAATCCTTCCTATCATTAACCTTCCTCTTATCGGCAGCACACGTACTTTTCGCGGCGCTATTTATTCTCTCCTCTTTAAATTTGGGCCACGTCACTTTATTGACGCCCCTATCATTTCTTTTTCTATTAACCAATTTCTTCGCCTCATACTCCTTCTTAAAATCCTCCCACTCACATTGCTTTAGGCCCTTGTACAGATCGTCGATCTGCACACGCCAATCAGTTACTTCTGCTAATTCATTATCGCCTTTTACCTCATTACAAACACTGCTAATCGCACCTCTCTGTGTACTCACAGTCTCATTTATTTTTTCCTTTGCCACGGAATTATCACTCGTAAAATTTTCATTATCTCTTACGGCTACGTTCGCACCTACTGCTGCTGTATTGCTAGCGGCTTCTCTGTGAACAGATGTTCCGCTAGGCTGGGCCGTTGCCCTCTGATGCTCCACTCGCCTGTTAACCTGGAGTATTCTGTGCGGCCGATATGACTCATGCTGGCTCGCACCTGACGCTTGTCTCGCCACAATACGTTGTGTCGTTTCATGCCTGTCTCTAACCTGTCTCATTACATTACGGTCGGTCCGGTATCTTTTCTTAAATCGGGGCCGGTATGTATTGTCCGCTTCCGTTTGGCCCGCAACGTTCGCGGAAATTAGTTTCCCGCATCGTTATTAATTTGCGCGGTGTACCCCCTACCGCGACCTGGATAATTTCCTCTGCCTCTTCCTCTGCCTCTTCCTCTCTGTATTATATTGACGCGAAATCCATCGCCGTCATTTCGTTCGTTATTGTGTCGGTTATTATGGTTACCAAAATTTTGATAATTGGCACGACTTTCGCGCCAATGGTCTTCGTCTTCGACCCTTTCTAGAAATGCTTGGAAGCTACGATGGTTGCTTCCTACATACCTCTTTGAATCTTCTGGAAGCTTTTTATATAGCTCCCAGATAATTTCTGAATCTGATCTGCGACCTCTTAAATGTGTCAATTTCCGGTACCAATACTCGCAGAAATCTTTCAAAGAATTCCTGCCCCTGTTATCATGCTGTTTGGCCATGATAAATTCGCGCCATAAATGGTCCTGCTTTTGTTCAGACCAATATTCTTCCGTAAAACTTTGCCTGAATTCCTCGAACGTCATTCGTTCGGTATTTAAATTGATTCCCCAGCGCTTAGCGTCACCTGCTAAAGCGCTAATTACTACATTTATCTTTCCCTGATCGGACAAGTACTCAGGAAACACTCTCTCGCAATTTTTGATAAAATCTAACGGATGCCAACCGTTATGTTTCTTGGCTGGATCGAAACGTTCCTCGCCTTCTAATAGCTTCGTAATTGGTGTGCCATTACAGACAACACCAGGCCTATCTTTTATTTTGCTCTCCAGATCGAAAATTCTGCCTTGAATTTCCGTAGTATTTTATTCACAATTTTGAATACATCCGGTTACTATTTCACCTAAATCTCTTCCAGTGTCTACAACTACCTTTTTCAACTGAGATATTCCGTGTTGACATTCGTTTACGATCTCAGTTTTAAGACCGAAAACTTTTTCGTCTACCTTAGTTACAACCAGAGGTTCTACTTTCTCTTGGATGTTGAGAATTTCAACATCGAATCTGCTGTTAATGTTACCAATTTCCTCCTGCATAGTATCCATATTTTTGTTAATAGTATCAATTTCAAATTTCAGAGTATTTACCACAGAACTTAAATTGCCCATTTTTTGTTCTAGTTGTTTACTAATTTTAATTCCCTGTCCTTCGACCTGTGCTTTAATCTGATCATTCTGTATTTTTAGCTGCTCATTTTGTGTTTTGAGCTGCTGATTAACGTGTGTTTTAAGCTGCTCGTTTTGTGTTTTGAGCTGATGGCTCTGTGTTTTGAGCTGCGCATCAACGTGCGTTTTAAGCTGCTCATTCTGTGCTACAATTTGTTTGGTTAATTGTTCAAATAAGTCGTTCATACTTAAAATTTTTACACTGTTTTGTTCTACGAAATCGGTGTGTTCCGATTCTACTTCAGAAGTTTCTTTCGGTTCTTTCTTTATCTGTGGTGAATCAAATATGTCAGTGGATTCGTTCACGTACCCACTATCATCTACTAAGTCACCCTCTTCTTCCCGTTTTGTCCCTTGCTGTGTTCGAGACGATCTCGACATTTCAATCTGTTTTCGTTGACGTGTTCATGGTATTGTATGTACGCCAATTGTCTTCCGCTAACACCATCTGTTATCTGGCCGCGTAAACCCCGGCTACTGCCAGCCGCATTCTCCATTTCGCTTGGCACATCTACCCTGTCTACGTTCCTGTCCATATTGAATGCCAATTACACCACACTATTATACTTGACTCCCACTGCAGTTTATTTTACTGAACTTTATTACTATTCGTGCCACTGAACATCCACTGTTCGGTATTTACATTAATTTGTAACCGACAACAACTGGATGTCCTGTCACCGGGAAGCCACTTGTAACACTACCGCCCTGTCGGACGTGCGTTAGCTCTATAAAGCCTGTACTGTAATAAGTTCACGGGCTTCACCTTGTAAACAAGGATTTTAGTACATAATTTGACCGCGTGTACCTAATGGAAGCAATTCGGACTTATGTCCAGTCAGTAACTACAGTGATGCGTCAAGCAAATGTAAAGAACAACTACGCGTTCGCTTGGACAAGAAGTACACACAGTAGATAATACCAATGATTAATAATACGGTCGCCAGACTAATTAGGCATTGAGTGAGTTTTTCCCTGTACAAGTGTGTGCATGTACAAGCATAACAACACGTAATACTGTTGCGTTATAAGACAAAGTTTGACGTAGGAAAAATCCACTGAACTAAAGTTCTCTCCTTTTGTATTAATTTGGACGAGTTACTTTTACACAACACCACACAGCAATGATTACTACGAGCTGCATTCTGTATATTGATCAGACTGAAATCGGGCATAGGTTACCCTAGAATTAGCAATTTTGAAAGCACACAAACAATGTCACTATTAAAATTGGAAAAAACACTAATATACTTAGGTTTGATATAGAAATTTACTTTACTGTTCAAATCTGATCAGTACACTTCAAAATGTGAAAGAATGGGCAAGAGAAGGGGGGCCCTGAAACTGTTATAGTTGTTATACTGAAACTAGTAATTCCTGGAGGTAAATTAACACTCAAAATTATCAATCTGTGGATAACTACTCTTTTCTTTTATTTCTGAATTAATTAGTTATCCTTCTTTCTGTCTCAAATTAATTAAATAACATTGCTAGCTCAATTCAAAATTTATCTTTCAATTTAATCACACTGTTGTTCTTTACTAACATCTGCGTTAACACACCTAAATTTAAACGCCTTTATAGCATAGATTGGTCTGCAGATAATTTAATACTAACTGTAAACTTTCAATTCAGGATACTCGGGTTGCACAATATGTGGTAAGGACCCTATCTAGGTCAGTGATAAGGATAAGTAACGGCTAAGGCAATTCTAGTGAAAGTCACGTTATTATTGAACAGTTAAAACAGTTTCGACACTTCTAAAGATGAAATAAATCCTTGACCTGTGCACGTCGTTGCGGCGGGTGGCGGGCAGCGAGATAGCGGGCAGCACAGCACACATACAAGCACGGCTAAGGCTCTCACTACATCGGCACTTTTTTTTCTTCTTAGCGTCGTAATCTTTCCAATTTTGTGCCTAAGACTATAGCCATGCCAAGTAGTCGTCGGAATCGGCCCATCCGAGGCTCAATGGAATTCACTTTTCCTGGATAGCCTCCTCAGTACGGTACATGTTCCTCCGACCGATACCCAACTCCGACTGTTATACTGAGCCCATTGTGCCGAACCGCGCCAGTGTGCGTTTTCCCGCACTCGCCTGCATCCACCTTTTCCCGCTCCCCTACAGGTAGGGTATTCACCACAGGTTTTCTACTACACATATCCTAATGCATTACCTACGTATGGACCAAGTGTATAAATTACAATTTTCACATCTTATAATAGTTTTAACATTAAATACATTTCCCTTTGGTTATCAAATTGCTTGAAATCTAACATCAATAATAACATTCATTTCAAAAGTTGTTTACAGTTTCTTTAACATGACACGAAAAGAAAAAGAAATTCACAACATTACTTATATTACTTTACATAAATTCAGAAAGAAAAATTTATCTAAATTCATAAAAAAAATTATTATAGGTACATTATTGTTACAAGTTGTTGCAAAATCTCTGGAATTTGAGGATAAATTAAGCCATTAATCGTGGCTAGCCGTCGAATCTTACTTTTTTTAGATATTTATAATACATAGAACAAAAATAACCGCAGCCAGCAGACGAATTGACTCTATAATTTATGTAATGTTCTGAAACTGTCTGAGACACTGATTCATTCTGCTAACCCAACAGAAATTCTGTGCCACAAATGGCCACAGCAGGAACAGATATTAGTGTAAGCATCAATGACATTATTAAGAAAAAATTGGCGAAGTGCCACCCAATCTCTTAAATAAGTATTTCTTCTGATTTTGCTCTCTACGTCCTTCACGCTTCATCCTGTGTCGACAGAAAGCATCGGTCTGTTTACTGTTACAAATAAAGTAATTTTTCAAGCGTAAATTTTGCGCATTCGGTAGAGCGGTCACAAATAAGTCTAGTGCGCTATCCGTTTTATCTGTATGTACTGACACGCACAGTAAAAAACAAAGAATAGTCAGTACTCCAGAAGTGACTGAGCAGCGCTTCGGCATGGCGATAGCAGTTACCGCGGTCCACGACTGTGATGTCGCTTTCGTGTGCTGGTTAGTCTTCTGATTTTTCTATCCCTGTTAACGCACATCGATAAAACGAATATCGCAGTAGACGTATTTGGAACCGCTCAATAGAATGGGCAAATAAATTTCCGCTTTGAATGTAATTATCTTTGTAATGGGAAACCAACCAACGCTTTCTGCCGACTCTTAGATACCGCGTGACTGACGCGATGATCAATATTGGTTCTGGCTGACCCTAGCTACACACTGCAGGGATGAAATTGCAAATATCTGCACAAACAGCAGAGAAAATGCAGCTGTCGTCTCTTACGAGAGACACTCTATTTAACTGGTGTTGAAGTGTATTACGTTTTCCCGCATACAGGATCACCGCATAACACGCGATGTGCTACCTTGTCACCAGCACGTCCAGTCTCTCTGTACGCAAGGTGCTAGCGTGGCACACACCGGGCTGCAGTATGATCTTGACGTACCCTCCGCTGCTAGCGCGGTTGACGCTCGTCATCCACATGACTTTACAGCTCAATTTTGTCTGTCAGGGCTGGATTGAACTCGCGCCATTTTCAGTACCTTTCCGTTAACTCTCCAGCTGTTAGCTCCAATCACTGTTGTCTTTCAGTTACGAAAGATACATTGTTTATGAAACATTATTGTAGTCTGGAGGACACTTGTCATCCGCGTGAGCTCTGCTGCCACAATCTGAAACAAAGTAAGTCTTCATTACTTTATTGATTTCCTAGATTTAATCGATCTTTGATGTGCGTAAATTTAGACATATTGAAACTGATTGCAGTTACCTTCCATGTTACCTAGTATTCTCTTTATTTTTAAATTGTGGAAGAAATGTCAAAGGCAAAAAACCTCGGACAGAGTTTAGTAGAGATCCTAATGAATGGTTGGAACGGCTCAATGAGCTGAGTGATGCTCACAGTGATAGCGCTGACTCAGAGACTGGGGATTCTGTTCATGAAAGCGGTCATGATTCAGGAACAGAACAAGAAGTGTCAGAAAATGATGAGTATGAATCACAGGAAGAAGGATGCATGTTTTTAGGCAAAGATGGAATAACTAAACGGAGGAAAAATAAATATCATACCAGTGTTAGAAGCAGATCTTGTAATTTTATTACGCATTTTCCTGGACCAAAAAGCAAGCTTGTGTAACAAAGACAGAAACAGAAATTCTGAATTTGTTCTTGGGTAAAAACATAACAAGCATTATCGCAACACGCACTATTATGTGCATCAATTAAGTTCGTGGTAACTTCTCTAAGGAAAGGGACGCTAAAGAAATAGATGCGATAGAGATCAGAGCTTTCATTGGTTTGTTATATCTATGTGGAGGTTTGAAATGTTCTAGGAAGAGTATATCGAAATTGTGGGATAAAAGGGAAACGGACTTGAAACATGTTATTTATGCGTAAGTGAAAACCGATTCAGGTTTCTGTTGAGTTGTCTGAGGTTTGATAATATGCGTGATAGAGGTGTTCGCAGAGAGATTGACGAGTTAGCTTCTATCAGAGATATCAGAGAGGTACTTGACCTATTCGCGAACAATTGCCAAAAACATTTTTCACCTAGTGACTGTCTTACTGTCGACGAACAGCTTTTAACATTTAGAAGAAGCTGCCCGTTCAGGCAATATATTCCTAGGAAACCAGCAAAGTATGGGTCAAAAGTGTTTGCTTTGGTTGATGTAAAAACAGCTTACACTTTTAATGTAGAACCGTACGTCGGTAAGAACCAAGAGCTGAAGATATTGTTCTTCTAATGGTCAAACTGTTTCAAACGTTAAAATAATACTGTACAAATATTAAATCTATTATATTTATATTTAATAAAAAATCATAAAACCGGTCATAAAGACCGTTCAAAATGTACAAATAGACAGATTGCTCTGTAGGTGACACCAGTCATCCGTGTGAGTGACGAAGTCACGAATTTACGCGAGAGTAAGGGAGGGTTAGTTGCAGGTCTGTGTTGGGGCTCCAGTGATGGGGCTACAGTGTGCAAGTCTCCAGAGTCTTTAGTATTCAGTCCACATCCAAAGACAGCTTAGTTGATACAGAGTTGCGAGTACAAATGTAACAGACTCAGGCTTCTGCATGTTAGCAGATGGTGATTTAAGTTCATGTATGACTTGTTGTTACTGGCAGTACCTGTAAATGCCTCAGGCTACTATCTGGATTCTATCAGGACATTCAGAGGCAGCATTGTATCAAGTCAAATACTAAATTATGTCGAAACGTTTCCGAGTATATTTGTTTTTCAGTCTACATTTTCTGCCATTGAACCTGAAAAGCGAACAGCCACATTCGCTGCCTTCGGAGTGGTCTGGACGAACAGGGACTGAATAGTATTCATGACACAAGTAAATTTTAAATACACTTTATTACAGTCACTAAGTTCCTTTACAATGTACGTTAATAGTGGAAATCGATAACACAGAGAGCGTAAATTTAGGCTCCGACGTCTCTGGCTAAACGAGACGAATCAGAAGTTATGCGGGTAAAGGAACTCAGACACCGCCTCTCTCATATACATACACATAAATCAAAATCGATCGCATAAATCAACAATGGATTAATTAACGCGCTGCACACTCTAATTTGTCACAGAAGTCTCCTCTTTCTTTTGAAAACAAGTTGAATTTATTCTTGAACGCAATCAACAGCAGAGAATTTTAACAAAGAACATGCGTTCGTAACGGCGAGCAGAATATTCACCTTAAACCAACTATCGACAGGTTCAGAGGGCAAACTGGATACGCACAAGGATTAATTCCACAGGAGTCAAAAATATGGCGAACGCAAATAAGCTGAAACAAGAATTAGAACACTCACTTCAAACTACTCAGCGCCTTAGACAGGGAAGCAAACGACCTTGCCGCAGTGGTAACACCGGTTCCCGTCAGATCACCGAAGTTAAGCGCTGTCGGTTTGGTCTAGGACTTGAACGGGTGACCGTCCGGTCTGCCGAGCGCTGTTGGCAAGCGGGCTGCACTCAGCACTTGTGAGGCAAACTCAGGAGCTACTTGACTGAGGAGTAGCGGCTACGGTCTCGTAAACTGACATACGGCCTGGAGAGTGGTGTGCTGACCACATGCCCCTCTACATCCGTATCCAGTGACACCTATAGGCTGAGGACCACATGGCGGCCGGTCGGTAACGTTGGACCTTCATGGCCTGTTCGGGCGGAGTTCAGTTTTTTTTTAGACAGGGACGCAAGAAATTTTAATGAAAAATGCGCTCACACATGAAATAGAGGGCAGAGCTTGAATTAATTTATAACAAGATTGTAGGGACAGCAATTAAATATCGAATGAAATGGGACCCTAGCAAGCATTAGAATAAATACCCGTAATTAAATAGTGATCGAGTTCTTTAACAAACTAGTAAACAAGATATTGGATATGCATACCTACTTCATCGTACTAGCAAAACCTGAGGCCTAAAGGACCGTGAGTTACGGTGCAAGGTAAGGATGGCAGCTCCCGTCAACAAACACAGAAAATGGAGCGGCATTTATTCACCCACGTTTTAGAAGACAGCCTGATAAAATAGCCTGTCCAGATGAATCACAAACGGGGAGTGCATTACAGAGTTCTTTTGTAAGCCACGAATTTTAAAGGGAAACGGTGCTTAAAAATACTTAATAATCATGGGAAGCAGAAATACACTTTAAGAGAGGCTGAGTTGCATGGTACGCGAATTAAACTATTTAAAGCCCGCTTATTCATTCCCAGGAATCCAAGTTTATTACAGTAACACAAGGAGTAGGATAAAGCTATAAATATAGTTATACAACCAATTAAAAATAAAAATCAACCACGATTATAAGTATCTAATATTGGCCTAAAACGAATTAATAAATAAACTCCCACAGTAACAAGAGTATAAGAATGAACTAAAGCAGAAACAGGAGTAGGAGTAGCCATAGCAGAAGGAAGCTAAGAAGAAAAAGGAATTTGATCTTTTTAGTTATAGCCGCCAAAACAATTAATATTGTGGTAAGCTTTATTTCAAAGGAACTAGAAATAGAATCATAATAATAAATATAATTTCTACCACCAAAATTTAATATTCAAGCAATAAGAATTAAAATAGCAACACAACCAATCCTATTAGAAAGAGGAGTTAATGCAACAGCACTAGAAGCTTTTACATTTTGGCAATAAATAACTAAACAATAACAAACTAAACCTAAACCATCACATCCTAATAAAATTCTAATCAAATTAGGACTATCAATTAAAAACCCTATTGAAAGAATAAATATTAAAACAATAACAATAAAAACATTTATATTTTTTCTCCTGACATATAATCCTCTCTGTAGTAAACTACCAAAGAAGAAATATACATAACAAAAGACATAAAAATAAGAGCCATTCAATCCAAAATTAGTCATAACAACCATAGAGCCATTCAAATTAAAAAATTCTCATTCAACAAAAACTCTATAATCAATCATTAAATAATAGATTCCTAAAATAAAAATTATAGTTCTTGAAAAGAACAAAGAAAAAAATTCAAAGAACCCACAGAAAACAAATTCATGGCGTAAGGTTAAAAACTTCATATCATTGATCCCGCAACACAATATTTTAAATTAAAATACTTAAGCAATTTATACAAAGAAATACTCACCCTTCAAACAAAGAATATTTAAAGGTTATCAATGCAAAAGTAAAAGATGATAATCCCGAAAATAACCAAGAGAACAAATATAGACCATAGAATAATAATTTCTATGTTGAGAATAATAATACATATATAAAGTATAAACAGCTCTAAAAATGATAAAAAAATCAAAGCAAAAGATCTAAAGGAAAATCAAGACATAATTCTATTTAATAATCTAAGTTCACCTACCAAGTCCCTCTGAGAACAGATCCACAAATTCAGGCTCGTTGTACTTCGGCACAAACGCATTACTGCTGATGGTCCAGACCTGATTGCTTGCTTTCCTGCACCCATAACCAGACTCTGGGATTACAAGAACACATGTATTTTTGCATGGTTTTAAATAATATGATACCATTTCGCGGTAATTCTCGATATCAAGGACACAGCAGTATCATACCAACCGCTCGAGCAACATAATTCCAAAGATATAGACTGGAAATTATTTCTCTACAAACCCTAAATTTTACAGAGGTGAAGCAGGCTCTAGACAACTGAGCAACTAGAAATTTGTCACGCCTGCGAAGTCATTTACTTGAGAATTCGAAACAAACAGTGTAATACTGATATATCCATTTACAAATACCGATGTCTGTGTGTAACATATTCCAAATCATCCTTATAACTTACAACATCAATTAATGTGTTACTCATGTCTAGAGAACCAGCAAATGTGTCTTTCACATGCTAGTTGCATACACCACAGTCCATGTTCCCTCAACCAAATAAAGGCGAGAAATGTGCAGAAGCAGTCAACCAAACAATCTACATTGAGGGAATTACGGTCCAACACAAACATACGTCCCCATTCAGTCTTCTCAAATTTCCACACCATCACGAAAGCCGCCCAACACATATTAAGTATTAGTTCACTATTCTGCCATCTTGGGACGATACATTTTACTCAACTACATTGCTGCATTCCAACGGACCTTTGCATTCCGACGGATCCTGCCGTTAATAGGAAACATGAATCAGTCCCACCACAGACCACATGCAGTTACATTCATCATCCTATGAAATCGCTCACATATATATTTTATCTCTGTACTTACAACTAAATGTTACGATCGCGGTCTCAGTTGAACAACATTCGACAATGAGCAAAGTATCAGAAGTTGACCCTGTTGATGGCTATGGCTCTGGAAATAGAAATATCAGTACCAATCTTATGACTTCACATACTCTTCACAGTGCTGTCACAGTACTCGACGCCAAATCCATACCTTCCTTATGAATGGACATAGCCATTTCCTTTGCACATGTCGAAACACAAACACATACTTTATAAGCCTGATGCTCAATGCAAACCTATCACGCTCCCCCTACTACTAAGTATAATATTTCGTCAACAACTGATCACTGTCGTTACGAATTAATACTTACTGAAAATCAACGATTAGAGGACCTGTCTCATAAGTTTTTCTTCGAGTTGCACCACCGTATCTCATAAGGAGATGTCTAATAGTCTATAAACCGCCAGATGTTAAATGAAACGGATCCCAACCACTACTGTATGTTACTGTCTCACGGGGTTTTGCTTCAACATGTGCACACAAGTAGCCATGTTAAAAGTTATATCGGCTTTCTATATGTACGTATGGTGTATAGTAGGAGACCAACACGTCGCCAATTGTGCAACCTCATAATAAGATTACCACATTTATAAAGCGATTCGGATAAGAAGTGTGGTATGAAACTGGTATTTGCAACTCCCTCACATTGCCGCTGCTAGATATTTCTCCAGTATTTGTGACGCATTCTGTCCCAATGCCTTGTCAGAGGTTCTGCGATATATCCACTGAGTTATAGGCGATGATTGATTGAGAAGTATCAAAAACAGTAGTAGATGGTGTGTTGATTCAGGTAGTAAGTAATGTACACTAGCTTTTCAGATCTCTAGTGCTGCACATGTGGTAGAAATGATGTCTATGATTCGGAATCAAGTCTTTCCATTCAAAAACATACCTGTGATGGATCCAATGGAGAAGTCCATTATTGATTACAGCCACTAGTAAATCATATTTCTGGTTCACTCATATCTCGAAACGAGCCACGTTTCTTGAACCTATCTCCCACAGTAAAATTCCAAATTGGTTTTAGGTAGGACCTATGCATCTTGCAACTACCCCTCAGACTCTGCGCTAACATCCCTGCTGCTTTGTACATGTGATTGTTCCAATGTATGTCGGAACTGAGTAGAAGTCAGAGAGAGCTATACCTACCATCTACTGCAACGCAAGTAGAAACAGGTGAAGCTGAGTTACTGCATCAGAACTGTGTTTTCATCAATCTAACGAAACAAAGCCTGCTCCTGCAACGCGAGGTAGAATAAAAGACAGTATGGAATCTGGTGGAAGGACATCAATGTAGCTACTGCATTGTGGTGCTTCTCCAAACTACAAGCAGGTACTAAAGATCCACATCCCTCAGAGCCCATTCACATCTGTCACCCCAACATTCTTCCATCGATATTCTGTACCATCCACCAGAGAAAAATTACGAACTATAAAAGCTCCACTAACTTCATCCAATAGAGAATCCGATTAGTATTCTCCCATTCCATACATCGAAAACAAATACCGCATGCGTGCTGGCTTCGAGTACATGTGACGATCCTATTAAAATATACGGGTATTGACCTACTGCACAGACCAGTTTAAAGTTTCATCACCTACACTGTAGGAGGATGACCGTATCCCACAAACTATACTGTAACTCGCAAAAGATGATCCATGTCACCCTGTGTCATTGTTTGAAGCACTGATTTTCTCTGCTGTAACAGGCTTTGAACACTGCCATACACACTGAATTATTTTAAATAATAAAAGACACTTAAGTCATGAGACTGAGTTTGGCAGCGTTGTGTACAGTTTCCAAACTGCTGTCCAAAAGTAGCTGACGACCTTAGGATTTAAACTCATCTGTCACAGTGATGGAATACCTAATGACTCTACGTTCTGTTTTGACTAATTCATCATATTGCAGTCATGTGCGTGATCACTGATTGGTGCCACCTGCCCCCAGAAGGTGTTGTCCCTCCAGAAAAACTCTTTCTCCAACTCAAACAAGCGATGTCATTCAATCCTTATGTGGTAACAAACAGCACACCAGTGGACGGATGGGATGCAAAAGACACTCCCGATGTACTGATGTAATGTGCATTACATACTTTTGTGGAAGACAGAGAACCACCCACCTCTAAACTATCTTGCATCTTTGTTAATGGACCAGTTCAAATGGAGCTGTAACGAGGTACGATTTAATGGTAGTCTGACGATGCATTCTAGAGAGTGGGAAGTTGCTGCAGGCCAATTTTTCCACTGTTCTGTCTAGATGCATCATTCACGTGACATAGCCTGCATTCTACTCGTATACAGTCCTGCGTTCTGTATGTGATTTAAAGCACCGTCTACTTGCAATCGTTAGCGGACTTCCATCTCATGTGTGATGAAATGTGGCACATTCCTCTAAACGAACTTTGATTTATGCGATGTACTACATCCTCCTGTCTCATCTTGGGTGTAAAACCGAGACTTCAGATTCATAACTAAGTTAGCGCTAGGTGCTTGTGAGGCACTGCAATCCCCGTGTTTACATTTTCCTGTCAGATGCCCTGTTTACAGAATTAGTGGTGAAATGACCTGTAATTTTCACATGTCGGACACTTCTGCTAGACGTTTATCTGTTTCCTTGTAATAGGTATACACTGTTACTAACGATCATTTTATATAGGTTTGACGTAGGCATAGTATAATTTATGAACCTTGATTGGATGTGAACATTGGGTGCTGTACATCTCTGGAAAGCTATAGTGTACTCGTATCACAATTAGGAAATGTTTTAAGTGAGTAGTTTTTTCGTTTTATGGTTTGGTAACGTAGTTTATAGTAGAGAAACCGTGAAGAAGGACGTATGTCATGCGCTTGAAATATATTTCTTACACTGGCATATTAACAGCGCTACATTCCATAAGACTGATAGGTCAGAAACACAAGCTATCCAACACTATAGCCCGTTTTTAAGTGCACAGCGTTGTAGCCATAGGAGTGCATGTGTTTATATTCTCTCTTACCAATATCTTCCAGGTACTGTTCCTAGACTGTAGAACAATAGACTTTATAGCTTGGTTGATTTAAGCAAAAATGGGTCGAACTCCATCCATCTGGTGCTCCAGCATGCATAAAAATCATCCGTTTCTCAAAAATGGTTCAAATGGCTCTGAGCACTATGCGACTTAACTTCTGAGGTCATCAGTCGCCTGGAACTTAGAACTAATTAAGCATAACTAACCTAAGGACATCACACATATCCTTGCCCGAGGCAGGATTCGAACCTGCGACCATAGCGGTCGCTCGGCTCCAGACTGTAGCGCCTAGAACCACACGATCCGTTCCTCGTTCTTCTTAACTGTCTGCCATTACATCATGACACTTGGAAATCTGTAACTATACATCGATAAGGAGTGTTAATTTCCTCGGCATGGGCGCATCTTGAGAAATCTTGTGCACTAGGATGGGTGAGGACTCAGCAAGCTCCATTCATTCGCGAGACGTGAAGTGTAGCGGCCTACATTCTGGTCGGTTGCAGATTAAATCGGTAACGGTGAGACAGGGCGGGTTGGTCTATAACAGTGTGAGTACGGGCTTTCACTCTCTAGTCACAGAGCGTGATTGCTCTGTGACTCCCATACGCAGAGAGATAGACCGAAAATTAAACAACATGCTCGAGGTGTTAGAAATATGTAAAGCACTGTCTGATATACTTTGATGGCATATGTGTTGGAGAATTAACACTGAATGGACGTACTGTACAGTCATGTTTCCATGTTCACACTGACACTCACAAAGTGCTGAAGGGGTGGTTTAGCTATGATACCGAACTTGGGAAACATGCTGTCAAATCATTGGTCGATGATGAAATTACAGCAAAATTGCTAAAACTGTTCGCACAGTCAAATGTAATGCTTATTATTTCAGTACATTGGGGATGTCTTTTCAGTTCCATCCATCCACTGGTGTGCCGTTGGTGATCACATGATGACTGACTGACATCGCTTGTTTGAAATGGAGAAAGATTTTTTTCTGGAGGGACAACACCTTCTGGGGACGGATAGCACCGAAACAGTGATCACGTACATGATTGCAATATGATGAATCAGTCGAAACGGAATGTAGTCATTAGCTATTCTGTCACTGTGACAGATCAGTTTAAATCTAGACATCGTCAGTCACTTTCGGACAGCAGTTTTCCCGCGTCTGGCCATCCTGATTTAGGTTTTCCGTGATTTCCCTAAATCACTCCAGGCAAATGCCGGGATGGATCCTCTGAAAGGGCACGGCCGACTTCCTTCCCCATCCTTCCCTAATCCGATGAGACCGATGACCACGCTGTCTGGTCTCCTTCCCCAAACAACCAACCAACCAACCAACCAACAGCAGTTTGGAAACTCTACACAACGCTGCCAAACTCTTCCAGCTTCCTTATCTCTTAACTGTCTTTTATTATTTAAAATAATCCAGTGTGTGTGGCATGTTATGGTGGCGCAGTAACAACATGATTTACACCATGCGACATCTAGTTTTCTGTGAGAGGGAATGGATCATAATGTGTTAATGTCAGTTTAGAACCTGATACAGACCACAAAGTCGTGGCGTGAAAACAAAACATATGGCAGCGTACAAAGCGTGTGACAGCAGAAAAAATTAATATTTCAAACAACGACACAGGGTAACATGGATAATCTTTTGCGACTTACGGTATAGTCTGTGCGATACGATCATCCTCCAACAGTATAAGTGCAAAACTTCAGACTGGTCTGTGCAGTGGATCAATACCTGTATATTTAATAGGATTGTCACGTGTATGCGAAGCCTGCATGCATGCAGTATTTTCTTCGATTTATCCGAGGAGAGAGTTGCGGTAAAAATCTGATGGAGTTGTCTATCAGGTGAAATTAGTGGAGGTTTTATAGTTCGTAATTTTTCTCTGATGATTCAATACTGGCTGTAATCATTAATGAACTTCTCATAGGATCCAACGCAGTTATGTGGTTGGATGGAAGGTCTTGATTCCGAATCATTGACATCTCAAAAGCTAGTGTACATTTCATACTACCTCAATCATCACACCATCTACTACTGTTTATGATCCTTGTCAATCAGTCATCGCCTATAACTTAGTCGATATATCGCAGAAACCTCTGACAAGGCATCGAATCAGAATGCGTCACAAATACTGGAGAAATATCCAGCGGCGGCAGCGTGAGGGAGTTGTAAATACCGGTTTCACACCAAACTTCAGAGCCGAATCGCTTTCAAAATCCGGTAATTTTACTACCGGGTTGCACCGTTGGCGACGTGTTGGTCTGATACTATACACTGCGGCGATCACCATCTCCGTATTTGTCTGCAAAACCACACGATTCATAGATTTATAAAGCCGGTATAAATTTTAACATGGGTACTTGTGTGCACATGTAGAACCAAGACCGCTTGAGACAGTAATATAGAGTAGTGGTTGGGATACGTTTTTTTTTTAACATCTGGCAGTTTATAGACGGTTAAACATCTCTTTCTGAGACACGGTAGTGGCACTCGCAAGAAAAACGTATGAGACATGTCCATACACGGTTGATTTTCGGTCAAAATTATTTCTTATCGCTAGCGTTCAGTTATTGACGAAGTGTTATACTTAGTATTAGTGTGTGTGTGATAATTTCGCCTTGAGCATCAGGCTTATAAAGTACGTGTTTATGTTTCGACATGTGCTATGGAAATGATTATGTCCATTCATAATGAACGAATGGATTTGGCGTTGTGTACTGTGATAGCAAAGCGAATAGTTTGTCAAGTCATGAGAATGGTTCTGATATTTCAATTTACAGAGCCATAGCCATCAACAGGATCTATTTCCGATACTTTGCGCATTGTCGAATGTCCTTCAACTGAGACCGCGATCGTAACATTTAGTTGTAAGTACAGAGATAAAATATATATGTGACTGATTTATTAGGATGTTGAATCTAACTGCACATCGTCTGTGCTGGGACTGATTCACGTTTCCCATTAAGGGCAGAGGCCGTCCGAATGCAAAGGTCTGTTGGAATGCAGCAATGTAGCTGAGTTAACTGTGCCGTCCTCCAGACGGCAGAATAGCGCACTAATACTTAGTATGCGTTGGGCAGCTTTCGTGATGGGGTGGAAATTTGAGAAGACTGAATAAGGACGTGTGTTTGCGCTGGACAGTAATTCCCTCCGTTTAGATTGTTTGGTTGACTGCTTCTGCACATTTCTCGGCTTTATTTAGTTGAGTGAACATCGATTGTGGTGTGTGCGTCTAGCATGTGAAAGACACATTTGCCAGTTCTCTAGACATGAGAAACACCTTAGTTGACTGTAAATTAATAGGGATGATTTGGAATATGTTACACACAGACATCGGTATTCGTGAGTGGATATATCACTATTCCTTTGTTTGTTTCGAGATCTCACGTAAATGTATCCACAGGCGTGACAAGTTTCTAGTTACTCAGTAGTCTAGAGCAGGCTCCACCTCTGTAAAATTTAGGGTTTGTAGAGAAATAATTTCCAGTCTGTATCTTCGGAATTATGTTGCTCGAGCTATCGATAGAATACTGCTGTGTCCTTGATATCGAGAAGTACTATGAAAATGGTATAATATTATGGTAAATCATGCGAAAATACATGTGTTCTTCTGCTGAGGGTGTTTTTGTGACCCGTCGGATGTGGATGACTGCCGACTTCGCAGGGAAATGTCTAGCGCTCCGAGGAGTGTATAAGGTGTTGTCTGTCCTCTTGGTAATTGTACAAATGATGTAAAAGTGCTGATTTTCTATTTTGTAGGATACGAATTGTATGTTTACTTGATCGAAATGGTATCCATTTGTATATTGATGAGTCAGAGATCGGTTTCACATTCTAATATTCAAGCTCCTGTCCTTAGTGGGAGGGCAGTGTAATTGAGTAGAAGTATTTACGACGATATGTAGGGTACTTTGTAAGGTTTAACTGTGGGTGCAATATTCTATCTGCATAAAATATTTTATTTTGGCTGAAAGTCTCATCGGCAGCAAGGAAAAAAAGGCGGACAGTTCTTCCACACTGGTAGCAGCGGCAGTTTGACAGGTAAGTTCAGTGACGGACTGGCTGTACCATTAGGAATGCACCCTGTGCTATTCTGGGAAGTACTGCAAAATCTCTCTTTCCGTGCTGGACCCTATGCATCATCTAGTGAGTACGTATTTCGACAGGCATTTCTCAGGTTTCAAGTTTGAAAGAGATTCAATCACCTCATAAATGCGGGATATGAACAGTTGCACTGTAGATTCTTGGGGATCGTCGATGCGTACTGACTCCAGCATTGGCGTCGGGCATCGAGTGGCCTGATGTGTCTTTTAATACCGTTCTTCTGTTTAAACTACATTGCATCTACATCTACATCTACACATATACTCCGCTAGCCACCAAATGGTGTGTGGTGGAAGGCACTATTCGCGCCATTGTCATATTTCCCCCCTCTGTTAAACTTGCGGATCGCATGAGGGAAAAACGAGTGTTTGGACGCCTCGGTACCCGCTCGAATTTCCCTTATCTTTGAATTGTGATCATTGCGCGATATGAAACTTGATGGTAATAATATACGTACTAGATCCTCGGCGAAGATAGGGTTTTTGAATTTAGTGAGCAGGCCCTTCCGTTTAGCGCGTCATTTATCTGAGTGCATACCTGCCCCTGATGTAGGCAACCCGCCCTTACAAAATGGACTTGTACGAAGTTTGCCCTACTACTGTCATCAGATGCAGAGGCCCATCTCTAGGAGTGTTCTGTGCACTGTGTATACAGACACTCCTGTACTCTGCCCAGCATTAAAATCCGATGTTAGTCCCGCAATAGCTTGCCACCTGTTCTGTTTGACCAGTCCGCTCAGCCTACGAAGTCGGACGTCTGAAATGAGGGGTGGCTGCCCAAACTCACGATGTCAGGTTTCGCTAAGTGTTGAAGACAGTCACCAAAATGCCCCTCATACACTTGGCTAGTCGTGCAGTCCCCAGAGTGCTCGTACCGAGTCTTCGGGCCTTTACAATCTGCTCTCTGTGAAACTCAGATTGTTTGCGCCCCTTCCCCATTCTACATGCGAACAGCACACCCACTGCACTACGTGCACTGTGCTTGAGTCTGACTAGCAGCCAGTCTTCGCCAGGAGAAGTTATCTCCGGGACAGGTTTATATCGATAGCGGGTCGGTGGTCATAACGTCGTGGCTGATCAGTGTATTTCTACAGTGCACACAGGAGGTGACAGTAGGCAGCTTGCGCACCCACGTCACGTGCTCCACCGCTCCATGGCTCAGTCAACGCGGCGCCACGGCAGTCAACACCAGCAACGCGCCGAGCAGCAGGCACGAGGTGCAGTGTCATTTCCACAGCATTTCAAGGAGCACAAGAGGCAGGCATGCCCATGCCGTGATACATAATGCGTCCGCTGTGGTACTCACGGCCATCTTCAGTCGGTCTGCTCACAAAAGAGCAGACAAATTAAGTATGTGGTCCCTTACTCATAGGGTGAATACCAACGCTCTACTGTCCACGTCAGTCACTGTTCACAAGGAAGTCCAGTCTCAGTCAACATCAGTGTCGCATCCTTGGAATTCCGCACCTATTCAAAGGCAAGCGTGGAAGTTGTTTGTTATGCTGAAGATTCTCAGTCGAGATGTGTGCATGCAGTTACCCACTGGAGTATCAGTGACGATTCTGAATGGAATAACTTAGGAGCTGCTGGGTCAGCATAAGTTCCATAAGTCACAACCAGGTCTTTTCTCGTACAATCGACATTACACTCCAGTTCGCGGAATCTGCAGATTCACAGTCTTCTTCACTATCTCGTGTTCTAAAGAAAGTCCGAACATTTTCAGAGTGGACGAATTTCATTTCTACCGCTTGATAATTCAGGGCAACATGCTGCCAGTGAATGCTTTTGTGTCTCATGAGAGTGTTTTCAATTTGTGTGATGAATTTAGCGATCTGTTGGTTGACAGTTAAGCAACCCATCAGGTTCTGAGGCAATATGACATTCAAGGACTGGATTATTTCGGGCACAGCTCATCCCTCAAGCTATTAGAGAAAAACCTGCTTAACCACTGCTAGTCAGTGGGCATCTCCCGTCTTCACTCTCACCAATCCTTCTGGCAAACTGCGGCCGTGTGCTGATTTTAAGGTCACAATCAACCCTCAGACTGTTGTTGATTCTTATCCTTCGTCGCGATCAGAAGAACTAACGGACAGACTACGAGATGTTCGTTTCTTTTCTAAAATTGCGAGATGCCTACCTCAGATTCCTCTGGATGGGCCGTACAACGTTTCCTTTTATCAGCATCCACCTTTGCTTGTTAAAGTTTTTGCTTCTACCCGTTGGCAGGACACCAGCACCTGCCACACTCCAGCGTTACTTGGTGATTACTTCAACACACTAATTTAATTTTCTATTTGTTTAGACGATGTTATGGTTTCTGGTCGCTATCCAGATGAGTATTTTGAAAATATGGAAAGTCTCTTTCAAGTATTCTGCTGAGGGACTGAACTGCAACAAGGACAAGTATGCACTTTATCCAACAGAAATTAAGTACATACGGTATTCAACCGTCACAGGCTTATCTCAAGCAATCGGTAACTGCCTAGAGCCCCGTAATGTGACAGAACTTCAACTAGTGTTACAGAAGTTCACTTTTTTGCATTCCGTTCGTTCCGAATACAACTTAAATTGCCTCACCTTTGCACTGTCTCCGTCGGAAGAATTTTCTATTGACATGGTCCAAGGAAAGTCTGCCTTTTCACAATTAAATGACACATTACTTAGTAACTTGGCATCGTTGGGCCTCCATAAGCCAGTTGTATTACCAGTCGACGCTTCCTCAGATGGAATCTCATGCATAATGGGTTATTAAAATAGACATATCACATTCGCGTCCGAAGTATCAACTAACGGTCAGTGAAATCATTCACAATTGGAGAAAGAAGGACTTTCACGTATTTACAGATTGGACAAGTTTCACCAGTATGTGTAGTGGGATATTTCTATCCAGTAATAGACCATACACTTTGACATCATTGTTCAGCTCACCCCACGCAGTGTCGCCACGTGAGCACAGAAGTTGCAATGTTGGTTTTCAATTCTGTCAGTCTCTCAGTAGGATATCATATACACAGCGGACACCAGGAACTCCAACGCAGACACCGTTTGTCGACTACCCATCGGGAATGATCCAGTGTTTGATTTTTCAGAGGATTCTTGTTTTTATGTGGACGTACAGGATTCTCAGTTATGCAACAGCGAATTTTCCACGCAGTTTTTGCAGATCATGACCCACTAGCCTTGTTGCAGCACATGCGCACTTCATGGTCACAAACGGCGAAGCGAATGCGTAACTCAGTGGTTCGGTGATACTTTGCACACCGCCATGATCTGTCGGTTCAGCAGGCTTTCATATTGTTCCACACAGATTTCGATCAATCTCATGTCTTAATAACACGATTGTTCATAAAATCTTCTCCAATTGATGTACGAAAGTTACCGTGGCACGGTGCGAACCAAGAAACCCGGCCGACGCCACTACTCAGGGGTCGACAGGGAGCACGCCTGAGTGCTAATGGAATGAGTGGAGCATCAAGCTGCTAGACTTCAAAAGATTTTCGAACGGCCCAAACCAAACGCCCCACGGCAAGAGATTCGTATAGACATTGCAGGTCCATCTTGGAATTTTCACTGGTCGAATGTTGTCGACAAATTCAGCAAATACTCCTTTGTGGTACCAATGCAGTCCACGAGCTCCGTTGAGTTTAAAAAGTCTTGTGATGCTAAAGAAATTCAACATCTTTCTAGTGCACCCCTTCATCCACAGTTCATTCATTTAAGACTCAAATGAACAGGCCACGGTTAGGAGCTGGCGTTTCTGACATTTCTGACAACCTGCCTTTCTCAGCTGCAGAATGGCACATCACCAGTCGATACTCTGAATGGAAATCATCATAGAAAATTAGTGCAGCTTCTGCATCCGTCGAAGCGGTCAGTTCCGGTTTTGCTGCACACTTCAAGTTAATGAGACTGTTCTTTTCGGGTAGTTCGGAGATCGCAGACGCTGGGAACAAGGCATCTTTATTAAAATCGTTGATCACTCTCTCCATTTGATTATAAGCAAGCACTTGTTGCCGGCATGATCCCACCTGAAGCCTTTCAGTTCCAATACATTGTCACAAGGGATATCGCCTCCCCAACTGCCCTCGCCCTCCTCATGTCCAGCACAACCGGCAGCAGATGCTGGCTGCGGACAGACTCCTCCTGCCGTCGTTGTTCTCTCGCAGTCAACTACACAACAACAGTGAGGAGATTTGGCAGAGGGGAGAGGAGGACTGTGCTAGCAGCAGCAGCCGATTCCACACAGGGGACATCATACTGTTTTAAGAAGTTGGCAGTAGCAGTAACACAGTTGCCAACTGCCTGAGACATCCCCCTCACATCCCCCCACCCCAACCCCCAAGTGTATGTGTTTCTCAATTTATATTTTCTGCCATAGAACCCAATGCTGTCATCATGAAACACAACACTTCTAATGTCTGGGTGGGTTCTTCCAGTGTAACTCAAATACGGATTAGCAGCGCCGCCAAAATTTTTTGGGTGCTACTATGAAAGTCGTAGCAGCTACGAGAAGCCTTAGAAACACTACCCTAGTAGTTATGGCAGCTGTACTGTACACGAGTCACGAGACGAACCCAACCCAAATTTGCAGTACTGGCGACACTGACAAAGGATAGGTCTACTGTGAGACTTGCTGACTAGTTTCCACTCCTTCAAATTTCGTATGTTATACCGTATGTGACTACATGTGGGACATTGGCATAATAAATGAGCACATAACCAGTATAAATAGCAGTCATATGTAGCAGAATCTGTTCCAATGTGGCAACACCAACCACAATGATAGGGATATGTCAAGCAGTGGGGCACTATGGTTCCGCTAGCAGCCACCACAAGTTAGGACCTTTAGCATCATCAGTCTGACAGCTGACTCTGTGTCTACTTCCTTCAATTTGGCGCCTTCGATAACTGTACGCATTTACGTATGTGAATTTCTCCCCTTGTGTAATTAAGATTGTTGCGATCTTGGACACATCTATCCACCTTGGTGATCTAAGCATCTTTTTACTGTTGTGTAATTCTATACAGGACTGTTTGCTTTGCATAGTACTGAGTCAGCCATGGAAGCAGTATAGTCATTGGTGACTGCGGTCTGTTTCACTTTGTTTATTTCGTATTGCACGCTCTCTTGTTTCGTTTGTACTTTTACTGCCCCATGCAACATTGACTTATATGCATCTTTTCATTACTGTTTGGATAAAATGAAGTTGCTGATTTTGTGGTGTTGGACATTGTATTTTTCCTATGAATTTTGGATGTGCATGTATCTTTGTGTTTTGTGGCATTTAGGTCCAGGTGAATGTTGCTACTGTCTTCTTCACATTTCACTGTAAATGTATCAAGAGAGGTACCGCAGTGGTTAGCGTACTGGACACTCCTTCAGGACGACGACGGTTCAAATCTGCCTCCGACTATCCTGACTTAGGTCTTCACTCAAGGCAAATAGCAGGATGGTACCTTTGAAAGGGCACAGCCGATTTCCTCCCTCGTCATTCACTCATTCCTAGCTACTTCTCAGTCTCTAATAGCACTGTCACTGGTCAGTAGCACGCCACGCTGTATGAAGCTGACAACAGAACTGCGATTTCCGTCCAACGCCGACAACAGACGTGTGGGATCTGGTGGACGGAATCGTGCGCGCCGGCTGAGCCACGCCTCCATTGGCTCAGAGTGTCGAGCGCCCTCTGCCGCTGCAGTGTACAGTAGGCTGGCCGGCGACAGCGGCGAGGCCCACTCGCGCTCGGAACCACCTCACTACAGGACGCCACGCACACGCCGCCTGGTCGCGGCTCCAGCATCGTCGCTGTTGAAAATTTATGGGGTGCCTCATTAGTCATGTCTCCCTACATCTGGAGGAACACTAGTCAGGTAAATCTTCTGGTTGCTGTGTTGGTTGTTCACAGAACATTTCTGCTTCTATCCAGCTTTCCTAACACGACAATGGCCACCACTCCTTATTACATTCTACGAGGTCGTACACCACACTATTGACCTCGATGTTATCTGACAGTAAAACCAATTCTTTCTTATTTCCTTCCTTACTGTAACTTAGTTTTCTGTTGTTGACTACTGAAGCAACGCCCTCTGTTATAACATCAACGATATATATATATATATATATATATATATATATTATTCACGTTTGGGCCCTACTGGACCACGCGAAGTACAATCACGGGGCATTCAGTTATTTTCTTTTAGACTTTCTCTCTGCCCAAATTGTTTTCATTCTCTCGGAATGAGCTCTTTTCCTTTCATCAGACCATGTGGTTCCAGTTTCCTTTGGTTTTTCAGCTTGACCAACTACCCAGTCATGAATTTTTAGCCTAAATAATTTTCTGTCTTGAATTTCATCTTGTTTTATATCTGCCTCTTTCATGTCCTCTTTTATAGCAGCAATCCATTTTATTGTCTCAAATGTAGCTTTACTTCGATTTTCGTAGAATTCCACTACTTGTTTAGTTAGTCTGGTAGCATCCATTCTTTTAATATGCCCATAAAATTTTAATCTGCGTTTTTTCATATCCGAATATATGCTGGTGTATTGTTGAATTTCACTATTTGCTCTTAGCCTGTATGTTCCTTCTTCAGTATATTTTGGACCTAGAATTTTTCTGATTACTTTTCTTTCTCTTTTTTGGATTTCTTGAATGTCCTTTTTTCTGTTTAAAATTAGCGTTTCAGCCCCATAAAGGCACTCTGGTTTTATGACCGTGTTGTAATGTCTCAATTTAGAGTACCTCGAGAGACATTTTTTGTTGTAGATGTCTTTTGTAAGTCTAAAAGCTGTCTCCATCTTTTGACAACGAATTTCATTTCCAATTTTTTCTAGACCAGTCTCTGAGATTGTTTCACCTAAATATTTGAATTGCGAAACTCTTTTGATTTTTCCATACTTAGTTTCCAAAAGTTTTGGTGCCAGTTTGTTGCTAGTCATATACTGTGTTTTTTCAAATGAGATTTGGAGACCTACTCTTTCTGCTGTTTCTTTAGGAATTTCTATTTGTTTCTGAGCAATTTGGATGTCCTGCGTTAGAATAACCAAGTCGTCTGCAAAGGCCAAACAGTCTATTCGAATATTTGTTCGTCCTAATTTCACTGGTTGGTCAATTTTGAACTCCAATTTTCGTTCGCGCCACTCTTGTATTACTTTTTCTAGAACGCAGTTAAATAGCAACGGAGAGAGTCCATCACCTTGCCTCACGCCTGTTTTTATTTCAAAGGGTTCTGAAATTTCTCCTCTGAACTTTACTTTTGATTTTGTACCAGTTAGCGTGTCTCTGATAATTGCCGTGGTTTTAGGATCCAGGCCTTGTTCTTTCACAATTTGGAAAAGAGATTCACGATCCACTGAGTCATAAGCCTTTCTAAAATCTACTAAAATCTACTAAATCTATATATATATATATATATATATATATATATTTACGAGTGGAATATGAACGTGTGGAAAATTATGTAACTCAACAATATTCATTCAATTATGTAATTATTTCTTAAAAAGATGATAATTATGTAAAACAGAGACAATGTTTGTTTCACATTCTTTGTTAATCTATGTCATTCTTTTCTTTTGTTTTGTACCCTTTTGTCGTCTTCTTCTGATGTACGTCGCCAACGCAAGACGCGAATCGATTTGAGGTCTGTTGAATGAAAAACATTTAATGTAAAATTATTGTACTTTTATGTTCATTTGCTTTTAAAAACAAATAGAGCCAAATGCGTTAAAACTATTTATGATTAATTATTGAGAATTCACTTCCTCTTTTAACTATAATTTTGTATTAATTGTTTAATCATAGCTCAAGAAGCGCAGCCATTGTTAGTTGCGATTATATAGCAACTTCGTCTGTACTTCTAGTTGAAAATAGCATGGGTTTGTGTTAAACTAATTTGCAAATTAATTTAATAATTTTTTTATTGGTGGCATCAATTTAAATGATTAATTGTTTATTGAGCAAAGGAAAATCTTAATAAAAAAGAAATCTTCTATCTTTTGTTGGCCGCCATCTTAACTTTAATCACAGCGGCAAATTTAAACTGCAAACAATATTCCGATGTGTAAGAAATAAATGTGCACTGGTGGTACTGAACTCTAATTATAAAAGAAAAATTTAATCGAATCAGACTGCATTTTCTAAGAACAGTGCTGATGGTATTTATTGTTGAACAAGATTTCATTGCTGATGTATGAGGCTAAAATTAAACAACGCAAGAATCACGGAGAAAAATATTTCTGGTAGCATACGCCGGTGTTGTGTGCGGCTGGTATTCTGTGGTTCCTTTTCATGATCAATTTGCTAAGAATAATTAAATCCATCGAAGACAAAAAATTATAAAAGCTCTGATGTACGATCTGTAATTTTAGTGATATGAACACAACTTACAGTCAACATTATTACACTATGTCAGGTGGAATTCTTGCGAAATTTGAACAAAATAATTATCCGGGAGAAGTTTTAGTATGAATAATGCATTATACATGTGTATAACATTGTCAGTATCATTTACAAAATCAAATCAATGCAACTGCTAAAAAACAGAATGAATTCAAACCGCAGAATACCATAGAGTATCGTATCATCCATATTCATTGCATTTCTCCATGTTGATGATACGCAAAACCGCCACACTGTGTCTTTGGCGTTTTCTAGCAGTGAATGATTCTCACTTAAAGTGTGACATGGACACATCAAACTTATATTGTGATATAAGGAAGGTCGTCCCACGTAGAACCTACATCTCATATTTTACGTTGCGAATTATCTGTGTTATCAGTCACTATGGCAATGAGAGTGTACTGGAGTTAGTACTAGCTATATGGTATAATGGACGCTTTGAAAAATGGGAGATGTATTGGTTCTTGATTCAAATCCCACTGTAGACACAGACACCTTTACAACATTTTATCTCTTCTCTTACCGAACTGCATGCAAGCTTCCAGATCGAAGTCAGGAAGGGAATTTTAACGCTACTGAGGGTGTAGTGTATTTGAATAACTTCGAATTATATACGTACTTGTGAAACACCACATTTCTTCAAGTGGTTCAAATGGCTCTAAGCACTATGGGACGTAAAATCTGAGGTCATCAGTCCCCTAGACTTAGAACTTCTTAAACCTGACGTAGGACATCACACACATCCATGCCTGAGGCCGGATTCGAACCTGCGACCATAGCAGCAGCGTGCTTCCGGACTGAAGCGCCTAGAACCGCTCGGCCACAGTGGCCAGCACCACATTTCTCCCCTTAAGTTAAATACTTAAGAAAACTACCCAATGGATATTGGATAATTCGAGAAACAAATTATTCCTGTGTAAAGTGGCTATAATTACGCACCATACAAGAACTTATTCACACACTTTGCTGTGATCTACAAACACAATTAGGTATCATGTGATACGTTGTACATCGTATATATGAATATATAAACAAGACTGACATTGTCATATACGTCTTGTAAATAACTGGTAACGCTTATACCATGAAAGGTGACGGAGTGTCTTTATTATAAAAATGGCGTAATGGATGATTGCCTATACTAGTAGAGGTTGGAACACAAGAGGAGATGAAACAGCAGTCAGAACATAAGCTCTGGGTGAAAGGCCCGCACAGGTGTTGATCCTGCTCAAACACACAAAGTTGTTAGACAGACGTCGTGGAGTCTGATCTCTGGAACACAATAGCACGACGGCCGGCCGCTATTGTAGGGGCCGGAAAGATAACCGGATAATATTTCCGAACGCTCAAAATCTTGGATGCACGTTAGAGAAACGAAGCAGCGGCACCTCGGAAACCACGCAGTCTGGGTTATTTCCAAGGATTTTTACTCAGAAGCGTACCATTGTACGAGTATAGGTTATTCGGCTACCTGGGGTTTCCTATCGAAGGGGTTTCCTACAAGGGTGCAGCAGGTAGCGAAGCTGTCCCGAGAAACCGGTTCACTAACAAGGTGTTTGCGAACAGAGCCTCCCCCCACTGCTTGTCTACCCCAGTCGCTCACCCTCTGCAGGTATTGTCACCGTTTCGCAGACAGTGTCGTCGTCGATAGCTTTCGTTCCGTGTGTTTTCATATGCGACATCTGTTCTACGCAGTGTACACGATGGAAGTGATAAAAACAACGAAAGGGAGGCCGCGTCTTATCAAGGATGGTCATCGCTACCGTATTTATAGGGAAAATGAAGAATATACGAACTGGATGTGCGTCAATTATGAACGGAGTAGACGCAAAGGCCGTTTAAAATTTACAGATGGTAAAATCGTTGCTCAACACCAACATTCTTGTCCACCTGACAAAACGGATGTGGAGATAAAGAAAAGACTACATAATTGCAGAAAAAGAGTTCGTGAAGAAAATACAGTGCCTGTAGCTCAAACTTTTAAGCAGGAATTTCAAGATTTCAAAGATAAAGGATTAGAATTCCTGGCATATATTCCGAATTATGACAGCTCCAAGACTCAATTGTGTAAGGCGAGAAGAGGATTCAGAACCCTGGCTCTAGTTCGGAAATGCACCTTAGCGAAGACCTTTCGAAATTAACGGAAGGTAGGATTGATGAGGACTCTGTTCCAGGCAAGAGCCTTCTAGTATATCCTTGTGAAGAAGCAGAGAAAATCCTTTGTGACAATGGAACTGTGCTTATGGATGGGTCATTTGACAGTTGTTAGAAACAGTTCAAACAATTGTACACAATCCATGTCGACATCGTATGTACAGAAGAGGGAACTAAGATATTTTCTGTTTTATTTGCTCTGCTGCCAGACAAAACTCAAAATTCATATGAAAGACTTTTTTCTGGATTAAATCTAAGATGCCTAGGTGGTCACCAAAAACTGCAGTGCTAGATTTTGAAACGGCTACAATTAAAGCAATGAAATCAGTGTTCCCTGAAACACAACTTTCCGGTTGTAATTTTCACTTTAACCAGTGTCTGTGGAAGAAGATACAGGAACTGGAACTAACGGAAGGCTACAGGGATAGGGAGGAAGACCGATTGTTTTGTCGCATGTGTGCTGCAGTGGCACATCTTCCACTTAACACTGTCGATGAAGCGTGGATTTTAATATTGGAACAAATGCACAGCGGAGAGAAGATCACAGCATTTGCACACTATATGGTTGATCACGGATGGAAAATCCTAATATACCTATTGAAATGTGGGATGCTTTTAATCAACGGCACAGAACGGCGATGCTGAAGAAGGTTGGCATAGAAAACAGAACTCCTCAATAAATCAGAAACATCAAAATATTTACTTTCTGATTCAAAAGCTGAAGGAGGAGGCAGGGAATGCTATTTTTGAAATTAAAAAAGATTCCATTGACCTACCTCTTCAAAAAAGAAAGAAAAGTTACATAGATCTTGACAAAAGATTAAAAGACATTGTGAAAACGTATGAAGACTCTGGAGATTTAAAAAGGTGTTTAAAATCTCTAGCCTTTTTACAGAAAATTGAATAAAAAATTACGATTGATAAAAAAAATTTCTGTTTGCTACTGTAATGTTGATCAACAACAGTAACAACAAAAAATAAACAACAACAACAAAAACAACAAAAAAAATTAAATGAAAAAGTGAAAAAAATCATTGAAACATGCCTATGTACTACGTGCATAGCCAGTCCTATGCCTGGATAAAATGTGAAGGGATGTTCTTATTTTCATGTCAGTCGGAAAGTTCACGGTTACGATATTTATTTGTAGACGGAAACACGAGCGTCACCACGGATGGGGTCTAGAGATTCTAAAAGGTGGGTGATTAAAAATTTACAGTGATGTTCTGTGTGAAAAATTCTGGGATTTGCTGTAGGCCTTAAAAATATTGTTGTTTCAAAACGGTATGTGTAAATACAGGACATTTTTTACCAGCATCAATAATTTCGCAAAGTTAACTTGTCGAGTCTGGAGTTTCGTCATATATGTCATACGAAACTAATTATTTGTATTTGGCGGATCTCATTCACAAAAGTACGCTTTTAACGGTATTTATAAAGTTCTAATACAAAATCTGCTATTTATGGAATTTGTAACTCAACGAAAGTGAAATTTTACTTGGTAAATTTCTTACATAACATGGTCACTCGTCCTGTGAAGCTTCCAGAATTTTTGGTGAAGAAGGCGGAATGAGGACTCGGAAAACTGGTTGAACACTTTTCTGTTAGAGTCTTTTAAGCACGATCATATTTGCCTTTATTGTGCTCCAACAGGAGCATTTTTCAGCTGATTATTATTTAGTTCATATTATTAAGATGAAATTCCAACTAGATGATCTTTGGTGGAGTCATCTATGTCAAGCAATGAATTTTATCATCTGTAGACATCAAGAACAACATTCTAGTTATCGAGACTATACGCCGCACCTAACCATAGGAAAATATTCTGTAATTTCTTTCAGATGAACACGCCCATTGTCGCGTAAATTTTTATCTAATTACTAACAGTAAACCCGGCGTTGCCCGGATATTTACTCATCCCAGTTTTATGTCAGTTCATCCCCTCCTCCCTCATCTGTCAATTTAGTCCTACCTCGTCTCTCTATCCACCTCCTCCTTCCGCCAGTCTTCTCCATCTGCCCCCCTCTCTCACAACACTTCCTCCTCCTCTCCATTCTCCTCTCCTCCTCCATCCATCTTCCCGTCTCTGTCCACCTCCTCCTCCACTTTCATCAAATTCACAATAACACCCCTAATTTATGTATTTATTACAGTGTTCCACTAGTCATTCACCACCTTTCCCCTTTCTCTGTTTACCTGCTGCTCCCTCTCTCATTTAATCTGCTTCTCTCACTTCCCTGGATGCACCTCCTCCACCCTCCCCGCCCCCATCACGTTCTCCTCTCTCCGTATATCTCCTCCTCCGCCTCCGTCATGTCATCTCCTCTTTCCCCGTCTACGGAAAAATACGTATATCTACCAACTTTCATGCTGATTGACTAAACGATGTTGAATGTATTTAAAGGTAGGCCAACCTCCGCTATCCAGCATACGTTGGCTTGCATAAATGCCTTCACCACGAAAACATACATACAGGATCCAACTCCCAAGCTGATCAGTCAAACGGTGTGTAATTCTGTTGTAAGGTACCCTACGCCGTACACCGTATGAAATTTCACATAGACGGCGAGGTTCCCCTTGTTTTGAAGATCAAATGTACAAAATTTCATCACGATCGGAGCAACACTGTGGTTTTTGTTGAAATTCGTAAGTAAAATACCCTCCACCATGCACTGAACGAAGTTTTATGTAGACAGTGACCTTCCTCTTGGTTTGGAAAATAGAGATTCATTTTTATACACTCCGCTCCCTCTATGTCGACTTAGTTGCGAAACATAAATAACAGATTCGAACATCAGAAATCATGTAATGATTTCTGTCGTATAAGGGGCAACATAGCTATTAAATAATAGCAACGAGATTACGAGAGCAGTCACTTTCAGTGTTACGTAAAATAACGTTATACCTTGGAAATTATCACCACACAAAATGAAGATGATAAGCAATGTGGGACTTCCTTCCGTATGCGCTTGAAACTCTCGGAGAACTCCTGTGTGGTGAGGAGGGTGGGAGGGGCAGCTAGGGGAGCCTCAATTTGTTTTGCCAGCCGGGGCCTCTGGACAGGTTTAGTGCGCCACTGCTCGTAGGAAACCCCACTGTAGGAAACCCCACGGTAGGAAACCCCACGACACTGTTTATTCCTAGCAAACTTCCCGCGCTGGACGACAAAAGACTAAAATTTGCTTGTCGGTGTTCTGAAGAATCTGTAGAGAGCAAGAATATTCCGTGGTTTCGGGAATATGATTCGTTTTCGGAATTACGATGGTGGGGAGCCAAGCCTTGCTGGGAAGCCAGCGCTGGAGAGACGTGGTCTTCCGTTGTGAGCGCCCGTGTGTGACGGCCGTTCGATATCAGCTTTGTTGCTACTGACGGACTTGCTATCTTTTCTCTCAGGAGAGTTTGTAATGGTTCAAATGGCTCTGAGCACTACGCGACTTAACTTCTGAGGTCATCAGGTCAACTTAGAACTAATTAAACCTAACTAACCTATGGACATCACACACATCCATACCCGAGGCAGGATTCGAACCTGTGACCGTAGCGGTCGCTCGGCTCCAGACTGTAGCGCCTAGAACCGCACGGCCACTCCGGCCGGCGGAGAGTTTATAGTTAGAACAGTTAGTTACTGTACTGTTGCTAACCTGTACGATTCTGGACTTCACCTCCGGGTTGAAAGTCGTCGTTGAGTACGCAGCGCTCAGTAATTGAAAGCACTTCCTCTGCTTATATTTACGTTGAGAAGTTATCTCAACTCCGTCCTTGTGGCTGGGACTTCGCGTTTCTTGTCTGTAGAACACAGAGAGGCGAAGGCAGAGTGTATTAGGCAGAGGACCGCCTTCTGACGCCCTAGTGTTTGAAATAGTTTATTTGTGGATGGAGTTCTTCCATCGTCGCAGACGAGTACGAGAACCATCACTTCGACGCAGTGGGCTCAGCACATACGTTGATATCGCAATTTGCTTTGGCTTATTAGGGCTATAAAAACTAAACAGCTGTGATCACGTTAGTTTATTTCCACTGAGGTTTCACACCACCGTAGATCATCGTTGAAAGTAGTGTCTTCCAGTTTTTGGTACATAGATGATGTCAGTCATTTCGCGTAATTGATATTAGACTGCGCAGTCATAATAAGCACATTCATTTTACACCCGCCTGCAGTTGAATCTTGGATCTGTGACATTTAACGCAAAATTGAGTATCTTGAAAAATGACTCATCCTTTTCAAAAATTTTAACAAGAAAAAAACATTTCGCATCTCATCAAAATAATTGCTTAAGAGTCATATGCAGATACAAATGACGACTGGCACTCGTAACTTGGAAGAAAGATAATATGTTTTAGATAGTTCATTCATGCGAACAAAATACAAATAAAGACTGGTATTGGTAACTTGGAAGAAAGATAATATGTTTTAAATACTTCATTCATGCGAACAAACCAAAACAAGGCACACTGAACGAGTTTCAGCAACACCACTTTTTCTTCACTACTCGTTCACGAAACACTATACCCTTCCTAACCATGACTGTGTATTATAGTGCTTCAGTCTGCATGCAAGTCTAACAATCATGACTAGAGATGAGCAAGGTATCAACATCGAGATTCCCTACACTGCCGCCCGCATCTCGTGGTCGTGCGGTAGCGTTCTCGCTTCCCACGCCCGGGTTCCCGGGTTCGTTTCCCGGCGGGGTCAGGGATTTTCTCTGCCTCGTGATGGCTGGGTGTTGTGTGCTGTCCTTAGGTTAGTTAGATTTAAGTAGTTCTAAGTTCTAGGGGACTGATGACCATAGATGTTAAGTCCCATAGTGCTCAGAGCCATTTGAACCATTTGAACCTACACTGCCGGAACACCATAACGGAATCTGTCGTCGTGGCTGCATCTGCTCTTCTGATGACTCGACTCACGTGCTGCATGACGGCTCTCTTTCTTGAGACTTGTCTGATTTTTGGTGTTGAAAATACCACTAAAACTGCCCTACATTGAAATAAGTGCCAAAAGATCCCTGTTTCATTTTACATTGGTGATAACAACAGTATGTGTCCATTCCAATGCAACCTATCTTTAAACTTTCAACAATCAAATTATATGTTTATAAATATTATATGTATTCAAGGAAGAAGCCTGGAGATACTGAAAGGTTTCGAATAGACTATATAATTGTAAGACAGAGATTTAGGAACCAGGATTTAAATTGTAAGACATTTCCATCGGCAGATGTGGACTCTGACCACAATCTATTGGTTATGAACTGTAGATTAAAACTGAAGAAACTGCAAAAAGTTAGGAATTTAAGGAGATGGATATACTGACTAAACCAGAAGTTGTACAGAGTTTCACGGAGAGCATAAGGGAACAATTGACAGGAATTGGGGAAAGAAATACAGCAGAAGAAGGATGAGTAGCTTTGAGAGATGAAGTAGTGAAGGCAGCAGACGATGAAGTAGGCAAAAAGACGAGGGATAGTAGAAATCCTTGGGTAACACAAGAAAAATTGAATTTAATTGATGACAGGAGAAAATATAAAAATGCAGTAAAAAGCAGTCAAAAAAAAATACAAACGTCTTAAAAATGATATCGACGGGAAGCGCAAAATGGCTAAGCAGGGATGGCTAGAGGACAAATGTATGGATGTAGTGGCTTATCTAACTAGGGGTAAGACAGATACTACCTACAGGAAAATTAAAGAGATCTTTGGAGAAAAGATAATCACTTGCGTGAATATCAGATGGAAACACAGTTCTAAGCAAAGTAGGGAAAGCAGAAAGGTGGAAGGAGTATATAGAGGTTGGTGAGCAAGATGTATGAGGCAGGTGAAATACCCTCAGATTTCAAGAACAATATAATAACTCCAATCCCAAAGAAAGCTGGTGAAAATTACCGAACAATCAGTTAATAAGTCACGGATGCAAAATAGTAACTCGAATTCTTTACAGACGAATGGAAAAACTGGTCGAAACCGATCTCGGGGAAGATCAGTTTGGATTCCGTAGAAATATTGGAACACGTGAGGCAATACTGACCCTACGACTTATCTTAGAAGAAAGATTAAGGAAAGGCAATCCTACGTTTCTAGCATTTGTAGACTTAGAGAAATATTTTGACAATGTTGACTGGAACACTCTCTCTCAAATTCTGAAGGTAGCACAGGTAAAATACATGGAGCGAAAGGCCATTTACAATTTGTACAGAAACCAGACGGCAGTTATAAGAGTCGAGGGACATGAAAGGGAAGCAGTGGTTGGGAAGGGAGTGAGACAGGGTTGTAGCCTATCCCCGCTGTTGTTCAGTCTGTAAACTGAGCAAGCAGTGAAGGAAACAAAAGAAAAATTCGGAGTAGGTATTAATATCCATAGAGAAGAAATAAAAACTTTGAGGCTCGCCGATGACATTGTAATTGTGTCAGAGATAGCAAAGGACTTGGAAGAGCAGTTGAAGGGAATAGATAGTGTCTTGAAAGGAGGATATAAGATGAATGTCAACAAAAGAAAAACGAGGATAGTGGAATGTAGTCGAATTAATTCGGGTGATACTGAGGGAATTAGATTAGGAAATGAGACACTTAAAGTAGTGAAAGGGTTTTGCTATTTGGGGAACAAAATAACTGATGATGGTCGAAGTAGGGAGGATATAAAATGTAGACTGGCAAAGGCAAGGAAAGCGTTTCTGAAGAAAAGAAATTTGTTAACATCGAGTATAGATTTAAGTGTCAGGAATCCGTTTCTGAAAGTATTTGCATGGAGCGTTGCCATGTCTGGAAGTGAAACATGGACGGTAACTAGTTTGGACAAGAAAAGAATAGAAGCTTTCGAAATGTGGTGCTTCAGAAGAATGCTGAAGATTAGATGGGTAGATCATATAACTAATGAGGAGGTATTGAATAGGATTGGGGAGAAGAGGAGTTTGTAGCACAACTTGACTAGAAGAAGGGATCGGTTGGTTGGACATGTTGTGAGACATCAAGGGATCACCAATTCAGTATTGGAGGGAAGTGTGTAGGGTACAAATCGTAGAGGGAGACCAAGAGATGAATACACTAAACAGATTCAGAAGGATGTAGGTTTCAGTAGGTACTGGGAGATGAAGAAGCTTGCACAGGATAGAGTAGCATGGAGAGCTGCATCAAACCAGTCTCAGAACTGAAGACCACAACAACAATAACAACAACAAATATTATATCGCATGAACGTCAGAAGGACTAAATTCGCTAAAATATGTGATCCTGAGTGATGCTCACATCGAACCCGCACTTATAGCGAAGCTCCTCTACTTAGATTGAAAAACGCTAAGCAATCTCCACTATCAGGAATCTGGACCAGATATTCATCAAATTTTACATCTAAAGACAAAATCTGTTGTGACAAAGCATGAGGTTAAACATAAATCTATCTACTTGGCTAAATACTAAGGCACAAGGTCATTTCACAATTGTGTAGTACCGAGCAGTCCTTGATCGCATGTCAAGGCAAAAGTTTCCCTGCAATAGCATATTAAGAGTTATGAAAGTAGAATCAACAGTGTCGCATGTTATGGAACCTTGTACCCTCACTAATTTTCTAACTTTTTCTCTTGCTTATTCAATCACAGGTCTGAGATTTTCTACAATCTCCTTGCTACCAAAAGAAAAAGCTTGTCTAATCGAACGCTTAGTTTCAGATTTCTAGCACAGGTGGAGGACACGACAGCTGATCTATGTCAAAACAAAAATATATCCACAGTCATTGTTATTACTGATGCGTTACAAATGTCATTATCTCATCCTTTACGGTACTTAATAGGCTATGAAAATGTAATCGAAAACTCTTTGAATATGCGAAACGTCAGTGAACTCGTCACGTTTTCCATTGTGTTAAGTCTTCTCGCGATTGTGATGTAGCATCCCTAAAAATAAAGACAAATATTTAGAAAACTGTGACAATGCACACTCCTTAAAACCTGTTGTTGTGTTGGTTTTCATTCCAAAGGGTGGTGTGATGCAACTCTCGACATTACTCTACCTTGTACAACCTTCTTTATCACAGCCTAGCTACTGTAACTTAAAGTAATTTTAATATGGTTCCAGTACCTATTTATCTCTTGGTCTCCCTCTATACTCCCCGAAACACCCATTCCCCCCTCCCCCCCCCCCCCGAACCACTCACCACACAATTCCCTCCAGTACTTGATGTATCAGAATGTTCAGAATGTGTCCTATCAACTGACCCGTGCTTTTAGTCAAATTATGTTGCAAATTTCTTTACTCGCCACTTCTGTTTAGTACTTAATCATTAGCTGCATAACCTACCAATCTAACTTTCAACATTCGCCACATTTAAACACCTTGCATAAGCAATGCGTTCGGACTTGCGAATGTGGACAGCCAGCAGCTGTACAGTGGAATGACGGCAAATTTGTAATGGACCGGGATTTGAACATGGATTTGTCGCTTATTTTGAGCGGTCACCTTACCATTAGGCTATCCGAGGACGACTCGCCGCGAGCCCCAAAATTTCGTGTGTCTTCAATCAAGTGTCTACAACCTGTACCTATACATCCATTTTCTACACTGATTAGCTAGAACATTATCCGGTTACGTACACCTTCGGAACGGGTAACAGCGGCGACAAGTCATGGCATTGAAGTAATGAGCCCTTGGGAGCTCGCTGGAGGGATGTGGCAGCACATCTGAACACGGAAGTCACCTAATCTGCGTATATTTCTGAGAGGGCGCAATGATCTCTGACACCACGTTGCGTGTGTTCAACCAGTGTACGATACTACAAGGTCGTCAGGGTGCAATGGAAGAGCTTCTGTGGTCTCATGGATGACCACGTGAATGTTCCACAGAGCATAATGGAAACGCTGCCAGCTTATCTCCGTCTCGCAGTACAGGTGTAAAGGAGATGTTCCCCTGGAAGACGGTGGATTCGCGCCCTCCAATCGCAATGACGTGGCAGGTATCGGGATTCATGAGGCCATGCAACGCTCCGCCACTGCACCACGTCCAGTGCCGACGTTCACTTGCCCATTTCAGTCGTAGTTGTCGATGATGTGGTGTTAACACTGGCACATGTGTGGGTCCTCGTGTGCAGAGGCATGTCAGGGTGTTCTGTGCACAGTGTGTTCAGACACACTTGTACACTGCCCAGCATTAAAATCTAATCTAAGTTTCGCCACAGTTCCTCGCCTGTCCTGTTTTACCAGTCTGTCCAGCCCACGAGATCCGACATCTGTAACAAGATGTGGCCGCCCAAGCCCACAACGTCGCGATGTGATTTCACATTGCTTTCGCCACGTGTTGAAGACATTTCACTACAGCCCTCCTGGAACACCCGACGCGTCGTGCAGTTTCCGAAATGCTCGTTCCCATTCTCCAGGTCACCACAATCTGCCCTCGGTCAAACTCAGAGACATCACGCACCTTCTATGCACGGACAGTACTCTCGTTGATAGTTCATACCCCGTGCTTGTGTCTGTCAGACGACGATGCAATCTCCTGGACGGATTTACATCGACAGTAAGTCAGTGGTCATAATATTCTGGCTGACTAGTGTTTTTCCCGTACAGGGGAGACATTTTACTTGAAAGGCGCTTACCCGATGTCGGCGAATAAATATGATATTGCAAGGCCTGTGTTATTCCGAGTTACGGTGCAATGTTCCTTCTGACATGGGTGCTTCATATTCCGGTATGGCACAGGCACTGCAGTATCGTAAAAACTTTATGTTCACTTCTTGTCTGAACTACTTATCTTTCACGTTTCACTTCCGTGCAAGGCTATACTCCAGAAAAATATCTTAGACATGCCAGCACTTGATATTCGGTAGTAGCAAATTGCTCTTAATCTGAAACATTTCCCTACCATTGCTAGCCTACATCTTATATCTTCTCTATTTCGAAGACAAACAGCTATTTTACTGAGAAATTAGCAAAACGTATCTTCTACTTTTATGTTTGATTTCCTAATCTAATCTCAGCGGTAAATAGCATTACCATTGTTTTGCTTCTGCTGCTTTTTATCTTATACATGCTCTCAAGATACTGTTCATTCCGTTAAACTGATGTTACAAGTAATTTTATATCTTTGGTAGATTGATAATATCGTTGCTCAAACATAAAGACTTTGTTTCTTCTCCCTGAGCTTCCATTCCTTTTCCAAATTTTTCTTTGTTTCCCTTTGCTCAACGTAGAGATTAAATTACCCCTTCCCACCCACTCCTCCCCTTTCACGCCCTTCGACTCCTGTGAACGGTGTCTGTAACAGTTGTGTACACCATATCGCTCCCTTCGTTTTACACTTGCTACCTTCAGAATTTGAAACAGGGTATTCTGGTCAACAAAGTCACAAGGTTCCTCTAAGTCTACAAATGCTACGTCAGTATCGCTTCGTGTGTTCCTCCATTTCTTTGGAAGCTAAACAAATCTTCCCTGCGGTTGGCTTCTGACAGTTTTTTCCATTCTTATGTAAATAATTCGTGTTATTATTTTACAAGTATACGTTATTAAAATTTTGATAATATTCGTACCTGTCTACAACGGTTTTCTTTGCAGTTGAAATAATTAGATTCTTCTTGATGTATCATGTATCCTACACAGCAGGCAGAATAGTTTTTCCAGGATTGGCTCTCCAAAGGACATCACCAGTTGTGGGGAAATGTCGTCTACTCCAAGAGGTATTGTTTAGACTCTCAATTCTTCTAGCAGTATCACATCTCATATCCAATCTTCATCTGCTCCTCTTCTCTTTCTACAATATTACCTCCCATTTCATATCCCTTCTAAGGTCCTTCTACAAATTCCTTGCACCTCGCAGCCTTCCAATATTTAATAATGAATTTCCGTCTGAGCTCTTGGTAGTCATAAAGCTCCCTCTCTTTTCTCAAGAAGCATCTTTAATTTTCCAATAGACGGTATCCACCTTTCACTTAGTTATACATTTTCATTCGTGTTTTAGCAATTGCTGCTTATTCATTTTACATATCCTGTCAATCTAATTTTTCGGACGCTTGTATTCACTCTGACCTGCTTCATTTGCTCCATTTTTATATTCCCTCCTACCATCAGTTAAATTCATTGTCTCCTGTGATATCCGAGAATTTGTACTAGACCTTGTCTTTTTACCTATCCTCTGTTGCCATCACTATTTTAACTCTCAAAGTTACCCATTCGCCATCATCTGTATTACTCTCCCTTGTTTCATTCAGTCATTGCCTAATTTCTACTCTGTTTCCTTCAGCTTTATCACGTCCTCTCTTACTTTTCTACATTTTGGCAAGTACATTTTCAATATTTAGGTCATAACTAATAACTGAGTCTACACCTGCTCCTACAAGTGGTTTCAGTTTAAAATCTGGTTCCAAAATTGCTGTGTTACACAGGTGAACCAGAACTCCACCGACGATCTTTTACCACTGTTAGATGGTTGCCATCGGTGCGGAAATAGTTCACCGTAGCGTCGCTGTGCCACTCTTCCATTGCATTCAGTGAATCTGTGCGTATCGGTCGACTCTTCAACAGTGAACTTATATGTGCTATCACCACTCTCAAATAGCAGTGCCACAAAACAAAACCTTAGAAAGAACCTAGTAGATTTGAATACCAAATTGAGAACAACGAGCAAAAGAATGCATTATTGATGTCAGTAGCAGGTACCATGAGTGAATGTAAACAAGACGGACAACGCATATTGTCGAAATTTGTCCTCTTGTGCACAGATACAAAGCTAGCTGGGGCAAGACACCGAACGAAATCCAAATCTGTAACAAGCCGCCGGAGGTCTTGGGTCTCTAATTCGAAAATACTCGAAACGTATCTCTGGAAAACCACTGAAAATTTGTCGGTGGAGTTTTGGTTCAACCTGTACATTCAGTCTGAAACCTTCCAATGCCTACAGAACTCCTACACGTAGACATTCCTCTTTCATGTTTCTTAAACCAAGTTTTAACGATGATTAAAATATGCTCTGTGCAAAATTCTACCAGGCGACTTCCTATTTCATTCCTTTCCCACTAGGCTATATTTTGCTACCAAGTTTCCTTCTTTTCATGTCCCTATTATAGAATTCCAGTATCGCAGTTAATTATTTTCCTCCTTTTATTCTCAGATTAATTTGTTCCACCGCATCATATATTCTTTCAACCTCTTTGTCATTTGATGTGCTACTTAGCGTATGTACTAGCACTACCGTGGTGGATGTTGTCTTTATTTTTATCTTAGCTACAGGGTCTAATAAGCCGTTCGCAGTAGCGTACCCACGTTTATTTTCTTAGTCGTTGATAGACCTAATATATAACTATTTGATTTTGCACTTACAGTCCTCCACTCACTTGAACAGGAACCTGTTCCTCCAGCCATCGAACATCACTAATTCGCACTAGATATAACTTCAATCTGTCCCTTTTCAAGTTTCCTGTCATATGTACCTGATTAAGGGAACTAACATTCCACGCTCTGATGTGTAGAATGTGTTATGCTTTTCCTGATGACATCGTTTTGGGTAATTCTCGCCCGAAGATCCGAAAGGAAGAATTATTTTACCTCGGAGTATTTTGGCTAAGAGCATGCCCTCTTCATTTAAACATGCAGTTGAGTTACGCCCCCTCTGGAATAATAACGGCTGTAGTTTATCCTCGCTTCCATTACTTTGCAGTACCAGCACAACAATGCCACACTTACGCCTAATCAGTCAATAATCCAGAGTCTTATCCTGCCTCAGTAAGATACGTGATTGAAGGTCAGGTGTTGAAAGATATAACAACACAGCATTAATTTTTTTTGTGATTTCATTATATTAGCCGCCAGGGTAACCGAGAGCGCTAATGAACTGCTTCCTGGATTCGGGTAGGCGCGCCGGCCCCAGATCGAATCCGCCTGGCGGATTAACGACAAGGGCTTGTGTGCGATCTAGCCTGGATGTGGTTTTTAGGCGGTTTTTCACATGCCACTAGGTGAATACCGGGCTGGTCCCCAAGTTCCGCCCAGTTACTCGACTCAAAGACATTCGAAAACGTTCGCACTATTTCATGACTTCCACTATTTCCTCTAGACGCAGACAGCTGGGGTGCACTCCTCCCATCCCGGGGGGTTCGTGTTGACGTCAGGAAGGGCACGTGGCCACCCTCAGCCATTAACGCTGCCAAACCCGTACTAACAAAGCCGACCCCGCGTTGGAACGGGACAAAGGCCTCGAGAAAGAAAGAAAGAAAGATCGAAAGACACAATTTCATTATATTTAATTGTTTCGTTGATTAATTCGTTAACAGGGTTTCTTTCTCGGGGTGAAATGATGGACATAGCGAAACGTCACTAGGCTGTGGAGTGGGAGGGCTAGCCCAGCAACAGCAACAGAAACATCGTTCACTGTTTGTATAGTGTGTAGTGAGTATCTGGACACAATGAAGCAAATTTCTTCCTGTATGAGGCAGTTGAATGGAATACTGATTACACAGTAAAGAATTTGTAGTTAAGAGAAATACTCAACAACACTCAGTGAAGCAGGTGTTCATAAGGGTTTTCAAACACTTGCACGTCGGTCGGTCGGTAAGAGAGCGGTGCCAGACCCGTGACCGACAACGGCAGCAGAAACCGGCCCCAGGCGACCGCCCGTTACCTGGGGAGGCGGCTCAGGCTCACGGATGGACTGAACCACAACAGACTAAAATTTTACAGCAATCAGTCGTTAAACACAAGGACGACCAATTACAAATGGAAACAAATCAGTTCCATTTAACGGAAGTGAGAGTGACGTTCCTATATTGAGCTGCACACAGAGTGTCTATACACACTAGAAATGGCTTTGAATTTAAGCTGGAAGACACCGGGAACTCAGTCACAAGTCAGGCAGTTAATATTGTAGCCGGAAGATCAATAACGGCCACCAAACTGATTAGTCGTATAGGAGCACTGCGATCTGTCTAACAGTCACGACTATATGACGTTTTAACTATCACATATTATACTGATTCGTAGCATTGGCTGTCTTAAGTGGCAGCTAACTACGCCTCAACCAATGGTAGAGTTCTTGTCCATAAGCTCCACTAGAACTTCATAGCACTGCAGGACGTTGTCATTTACATGCAAACATGCACTGAAGGTAGTCTCTCACCAGATTCAGAAACTGAAATTGGCCACATGGGTTGCCAAGAAGTCCTCGATGGAAAGCAGCGCGGTTGTCACTCCACCCGGCAGTGATATCGACGTCCAGACACGACCTATTCAACACGAAGGCAGCCGGGTTCCCCTCCTTGGCTCCCCACACACCACTCAGCACATCCACTCTCAAGTCCTTAACTGCCTACACTTTGTACAGCTTGGCGCCCCTCTACATCCCGCGGCCACACTCACGCCCTCTCTCAGACTTCCCTCATAACACCAGCCCGCCAATTCTGCATACAAGGAACGGGAGACATCCCGCCAGCGATATATGGAATCGAGTGTCATGGCTGCCAGATTTACATACTTTTTCGGTTGTTCTGAAATGACTCTTGATTGTGACATAGGACCTCAACTATGGAAGAAGTCAAAATTGCGTAACATCTTAGTAATGTATGAAACTTCCAGCTGGCTCTTATGGTGAACACCTTTTTGATATGAGTGTAGACTCGTTTTCGTGGTTGTTTCAGATCAGTGCCTACCTTCATAGTGTTTCTCTCCGGTTTACTGAATTTAGCAGGAAACCATAAGACCAAACTTATCATCAACAACATAATCTCTCACAGTTTATACAGTAATCTGACAATGCTCTCTCACCAGTAGAGATCCATTGGTTTGGGGGTAGCTACGTTGACAATCCTATTTGATGGGCAGTTTTGTTTGGAAAGGAATTTCCGTAACGGGCATTGTAGACGGAGTAAAACAACTAGTTTTTTCTTTAGAGCGCATGATTAGCAAAAGGTGAGCTATTTACGTCAAATCAGCAGTGCAGGACTTGATGCTTTGTCTTGGGTGATGTTCTTGCCGGATGCTGTGTCAGATGCTGGCAGAAAATGCTAGCGACGATGGACACACTTCTGGCATAGCTATTCGTACTGCACAATTTCCTTTTCGCCGCCAGATGCAAACTACTGTATCTTGTGCTCGCAAACTATCCTTTGCATCAGCAGATGTTTTGTATTTGGACTTATCCATTATCATCCCTATATGTAGTTGATATAAAGGCTCCATATCCCGTCACTTTTAGGTATACCGCATAGGAATGTTCGGTGAGCGACAGTTGAAGTTCAAGCAAAAATATACATCTGCCCATCCCTCTCATATCGATGGTATGAATCGATCACTGAATACAAATTTCGTACTGGGTTTAGATGGTCACGGTCTTCACATTTGCAATTGTGGGGTGCACTGTCATGGACAATAGTAGTAACCGCAAAGACGTTCTTCATATAAATCCACTGACTTTATGAATGGGGAATACGCCACTTCAAAACGACGTAACTGAACCATTAGCTGAGGTGCTTTATCCGACAGCACTCGCCGTATATACGGCACATAGGACGGATGGTTCAAGCTGCCTTCTCACACCAGGTACGATACTGGCAGCGTCACGATCACCAGGATGGAAGCTAACTGGTGTCTGCCGGAAGGTGCCTTCTAGAGCGCATCGCTGCACTACGCGGAATCTCTTCTGTTCTAGGCTGGCAGCGATGAACTGTTCCGCGGAAATGTTTTTGGAGGTTCTGCTGCTATTGGCAGCGTAGAAGTGAAATAAATTACACCTGAGATTTCATGAGAATGATCATTCGGCAGGCAGACTGGTCTTGCACTTTCGACTTTCCGTTCCCACCATATGGCTTTTACCACTAGACCACCATCACATATAGCACCAGGACAGCTCAAGTTGAGTACAACACTTGCTGTAGAGACTTCCATTGAAAGGTCTCTGTTGGATACCTTTCATGTTTGATTTCTTAAATCTGTTGTCATTTACGACATAAATTCCTCTTCTAAATTTACTGTGGCGTTTCTGACTATCTGGGAGGAGACTGAGTAGTGGAACGTGTTACTTTTACACATAAACAAGTGCGATCTGTCACACTACTACACTTTAAAACACACTTTATATGTAATTCATGTCACACAGTCTCATACGGAACCTACATCCGCTTTCTTTTATATACTGTATATGATAAGATACTGTCATCCACCTTCCCTTCTGTGTGAGAGGATGAATGAGCAAATGTATATCTAGTTGCATGCTTGAGGGTAGCAGACAAGCCTCTCTGCTGGAGAACAGTAGGATCAACGTCGGAACAGGTAGCTACGCTTTCTAAAAGCAGAGAGGTTTCTATTCTTAATATGGTCCTGTCCATCCCTTGTCATGTTGGTATAGGAAGCTGCCTCTCTGGCCACTTCCGTTTGTATTTGTGAGGCACCCCTCAGGAGGGACCCACGGCAGTCTGTCAGCGGCGAGCGTCTGAATTGGTAAGATCTCCGGCTAAGCGCGTGTCTCCTAAGTCCGTAGGACAATGGATTTCTTAAGTTCAGCCTAACTGAAAATTTAATCAGCTTTATTTCAGGTTTAGCTCTAAAACATCTAGTGATATCTTAAATTGCGATGCAGTCTGATTCGAGTGTACAGTTCAGAATATACACTCCTGGAAATTGAAATAAGAACACCGTGAATTCATTGTCCCAGGAAGGGGAAACTTTATTGACACATTCCTGGGGTCAGATACATCACATGATCACACTGACAGAACCACAGGCACATAGACACAGGCAACAGAGCATGCACAATGTCGGCACTAGTACAGTGTATATCCACCTTTCGCAGCAATGCAGGCTGCTATTCTCCCATGGAGACGATCGTAGAGATGCTGGATGTAGTCCTGTGGAACGGCTTGCCATGCTATTTCCACCTGGCGCCTCAGTTGGACCAGCGTTCGTGCTGGACGTGCAGACCGCGTGAGACGACGCTTCATCCAGCCCAAAACATGCTCAATGGGGGACAGATCCGGAAATCTTGCTGACCGGGGTAGTTGACTTACACCTTCTAGAGCACGTTGGGTGGCACGGGATACATGCGGACGTGCATTGTCCTGTTGGAACAGCAAGTTCCCTTGCCGGTCTAGGAATGGTAGAACGATGGGTTCGATGACGGTTTGGATGTACCGTGCACTATTCAGTGTCCCCTCGACGATCACCAGTGGTGTACGGCCAGTGTAGGAGATCGCTCCCCACACCATGATGCCGGGTGTTGGCCCTGTGTGCCTCGGTCGCATGCAGTCCTGATTGTGGCGCTCACCTGTACGGCGCCAAACACGCATACGACCATCATTGGCACCAAGGCAGAAGCGACTCTCATCGCTGAAGACGACACGTCTCCATTCGTCCCTCCATTCACGCCTGTCGCGACACCACTGGAGCCGGGCTGCACGATGTTGGGGCGTGAGCGGAAGACGGCCTAACGGTGTGCGGGACCGTAACCCAGCTTCATGGAGACGGTTGCGAATGGTCCTCGCCGATACCCCAGGAGCAACAGTGTCCCTAATTTGCAGGGAAGTAGCGGTGCGGTCCCCTACGGCACTGCGTAGGATCCTACGGTCTTGGCGTGCATCCGTGCGTCGCTGCGGTCCTGTCCCAGGTCGACGGGCACGTGCACCTTCCACCGACCACTGGCGACAACATCGATGTACTGTGGAGACCTCACGCCCCACGTGTTGAGCAGTTCGGCGGTACGTCCACCCGGCCTCCCGCATGCCCACTATACGCCCTCGCTCGAAGTCCGTCAACTGCACATACGGTTCACGTCCACGCTGTCGCAGCATGCTACCAGTGTTAAAGACTGCGATGGAGCTCCGTATGCCACGGCAAACTTGCTGACACTGACGGCGGCGGTGCACAAATGCTGCGCAGCTAGCGCCATTCGACTGCCAACACCGCGGTTCCTGGTGTGTCCGCTGTGCCGTGCGTGTGATCATTGCTTGTACAGCCCTCTCGCAGTGTCCGGAGCAAGTATGGTGGGTCTGACACACCGGTGTCAATGTGTTCTTTTTTCCATTTCCAGGATTGTATTCCGGTAGTTGCTTTGTCACTACTTTGTGAGTAAAGTGGAACCACGTGTTGATCAGTAACTCTAACTAGCATCATCAATCTTCAATGCGAATGTGCATATTTTTCAATATAGCAACTTTTCTCTATGTTCAACCCACGTGGGGTGTACTTTGTGAGACCAGTACCACTTGCTTATACAATTGTTTGACCCATCAGGTTCATAGTAAGACGATAGTAACCTGTTCGAGGTTTTTCTTTTGCAAATTGCTTTTCGATCTAATTTATGTTAATTATCAAAATTATTGTCGAGTTACATTGTGTAAACCAAGTTGACCACGTGAAGCATGTCGTGTAATCATCAAAGTAGCCCTCAGCTATTCTTGTCGGGAAGATTTCACAGAGAGCTAGTATGAATTTAGTATACCAGTGTGTGGTATTTACATGACGGACAGGATTGCGCTACGAACGCAACTTCTTTGGGTGAAATTTGAATCGGTTGGTTGTGGTTAATTTCCTCTTGCATATGTTTCAACGTTCTTCGTGTGTTATTTTATGAATGCAGTGTTGTATGCAGTCTCCCAATCTTGGCTCCACATTTGATGTGTTCCGTAAGATTACAAACTCACATTTTCACAGTCCTAAATAAGACACCAGCTTAGTTATGACTCACGTTTAATATCCTGATATTCCAATGACCAATGTTAAAATAAATTTCGAAATATAAACTGATTTATTTCTTGTTATTTAAATTCTCTTTTTTATATATATAGCATCGGTTGCCGTACGACTATTAAAAGATTATAATTAATGTTAGTCTGGTTGGGAATTTTGTAAGCTACACTGGATACCTGATGAAACAGTTGCGCAGTAATGCAAGGTTAACTTCCCCAGACAGCTAACAGCTTTTAACCCGCTTTTATTGTCTATCAGCACCGCTTTCAAAGAAAATTTAAGCAGCAACATTACACCATATCCTGCAGTGCTGCGAGCTGATGTACGTCCCTGATAACTGATTTTATTTCAGTGGCTACAAAATCAATTCGAGAGTACGCGTTAGGCAAATCAGCTCTTGAATGGCGGTGTGGAGGAACAACGGAATGAACGTATTGTGCAGGCTCAAATCCATCTACATGGAGTGACAGTCCTCATTCAATGTGATGTATTCTCAGTTACGTCAAAATCGTGAGCGGGCCGTATGTGGATTTCGGTTGTCTGTTGGTATGATTATAGCTTAGTATGCTTATCATCTAAGTTCGATTTCCACTTCAGGCAACCATTTATAATAGGAATGAAGATACCCTCTTCACTGCTCCTGACATCAGTTGAATTACGTAGGGTTCAGTGCGTTTGCAAATCCACGTTAAACTTATTGTCCCCCTGCTACTGAAGGAGCGTCGGTCTAGAATGAGCCACGACAGAGGGGAAAGCCGGGATAAGTTGGAACTTGGCACCAGTAAGTTTTCTTTTACTCTGAATTTAGTTTAATTTAATGAAGCAGGTGTCCTCAAGGGAACATCCTATTCAAGGTGAGATTTTGTACGTATTGGTGCTAAACTGGAATTAGAAGTCAGATCACTTCATTAGGTCTGCACAAACGCGCGTGTGTCGCTTCGAATCCTGCTCCACCACTAAAATTTTGACCATTCCATTGAAAAAATTGTGAACTGAACGTCTGCTCGTACAATATCAGCAGCAACGAATTTCACTCCTGGTCAGACACAATATGTTTGATCACATCATTCCAGGTTTATACATGCCACTCCTACCCGTTGGTGACAAGTATTCGGTGGTTAACTTTTCTGCGTGTATAGTTAAGTTCGACGATGAGTGCAGTGTTTGACTCCCTATCTGTGTAAAAATGGTCATTTTTGTTAGTTGTGAAAGAGACCATATTCAGAGGTCTTTCGTCGTTGTTAACAAGCTCTGTTAACAAGTGCAGTTTGATAGGAATGTTGGGCCCAGTAAGTACAAATGTTTTCGTCATGCAGTTTGATTCTAACACCTTTTTTTTTGCAACATCACTTATTTTAAGAAATCTGGACTTAGAAACGTGAAAGGTATCTGTTGAATTCCTTTCATGTTAATTTCTTAAATCTGTTGTCATTTACGGCATAAATTCCTCTTCTAAATTTACTGTGGTGTTTCTGACTATCTGGGAGGAGACTGAGCAGTGAAACGTGTTACTTTTACACATAAACAAGAACGATCTGTCACACTACTACACTTTAAAACACACTTTATATGTAATTCATGTCACACAGTCTCATATGGAACCTACATCCGCTTTCTTTTATATACTGTATATGATAAGATACTGTCATCCCCCTCCCCTTCTGTGTGAGAGAACGAATGAGCAAATGTATTTCTAGTTGCATGCTTGATGGTAGCAGACAAGCCTGTCTGCTAGAGAACAGTAGGACCAACGTCGGAACAGGTAGCTACGCTTTCTAAAAGCAGAGAGGTTTCTATTCTTAGTATGGTCCTGTCCGTCCCTTGTCATGTTGGTATAGGAAGCTGCTTCTCTGGCCACTTCCGTTTGTATTTGTGAGGCACCCCTCAGGAGTGACCCACGGCAGTCGGTCCACGGCGAGCGTCTGAAGTGGTAAGATCTCCAGCTAAGCGCGTCTCTGCTAGTCTGTAGGACAATGGATTTCTCAAGTTCAGCCTAACTGAAAATTTAATCACCTTTATTTCAGGTTTTGCTCTAAAATATCTAATGCTATCTTAAATTGCAACGCAGTGTATTTCGCGTGTGAAGTTCAGAATATATTCCGGTAGTTGCTTTGTCACTACTTTGTGAGTAAAGTGGAACCACGTGTTGATCAGTAACTCTAACTAATATCATCAATCTTAAATGCGAATGTGCGTGAGATTATAACGTTTCGTCTTGACAATACTTTTCAATATAGCAACTTTTCTTTATGTTCAACCCACGTGGGGTGTACTTTGTGCGACCAGTACCACGTGCTTATACAATTGTTTGACCCATCAGGTTAATAGTAAGACGATAGTAACCAGTTCGAGATTTTTCTTTTGTAAATTGATTTTCAATCTAATTTATTTTAATTATCAAAATTATTGTGGAGTTACACTCTTTGTGTAAACCAAGTTGACCACGTGAAGCATGTGGTGTAATCATCAAAGTAGCCCTCAGCTATTCTTGTCGGGAAGATTTCACAGAGAGCTAGTATGAATTTAGTATACCAGTGTGTGGTAATTACATGACGTACAGGATAGCGCTACGAATGTAACTTCTTTGGGTGAAAATTGAATCGGTTGGTTGTGGTTAATTTCCTCTTGCATATGTTTCAACGTTCTTTGTGTGTTATTTTATGAATGCAGTATTGTATGCAGTCTCCCAATCTTGGCTCCATATTTGATGTGTTCCGTAAGATTACAAACTCACGTTTTCGCAATCCTAAATAAGGCACCTGTTTAGTTATGAATTAAGTTTAATATGCTGAAATTTCAATGATCAATGTTAAAATAAATGTCCAAATATAAACTGATTTATTTCTTTTTATTTAAATTGTCTTTATATATATACACTCCTGGAAACGGAAAAAAGAACACATTGACGCCGGTGTGTCAGACCCACCATACTTGCTCCGGACACTGCGAGAGGGCTGTACAAGCAATGATCACACGCACGGCACAGCGGACACACCAGGAACCGCGGTGTTGGCCGTCGAATGGCGCTAGCTGCTAGCTGCGCAGCATTTGTGCACCGCCGCCGTCAGTGTCAGCCAGTTTGCCGTGGCATACGGAGCTCCATCGCAGTCTTTAACACTGGTAGCATGCCGCGACAGCGTGGACGTGAACCGTATGTGCAGTTGACGGACTTCGAGCGAGGGCGTATAGTGGGCATGCGGGAGGCCGGGTGGACGTACCGCCGAATTGCTCAACACGTGGGGCGTGAGGTCTCCACAGTACATTGATGTTGTCGCCAGTGGTCGGCGGAAGGTGCACGTGCCCGTCGACCTGGGACAGGACCGCAGCGACGCACGGATGCACGCCAAGACCGTAGGATCCTACGCAGTGCCGTAGGGGACCGCACCGCCACTTCCCAGCAAATTACGGACACTGTTGCTCCTGGGGTATCGGCGAGGACCATTCGCAACCGTCTCCATGAAGCTGGGCTACGGTCCCGCACACCGTTAGGCCGTCTTCCGCTCACGCCCCAACATCGTGCAGCCCGCCTCCAGTGGTGTCGCGACAGGCGTGAATGGAGGGACGAATGGAGACGTGTCGTCTTCAGCGATGAGAGTCGCTTCTGCCTTGGTGCCAATGATGGTCGTATGCGTGTTTGGCGTCGTGCAGGTGAGCGCCACAATCAGGACTGCATACGACCGAGGCACACAGGGCCAACACCCGGCATCATGGTGTGGGGAGCGATCTCCTACACTGGCCGTACACCACTGGTGATCGTCGAGGGGACACTGAATAGTGCACGGTACATCCAAACCGTCATCGAACCCATCGTTCTACCATTCCTAGACCGGCAAGGGAACTTGCTGTTCCAACAGGACAATGCACGTCCGCATGTATCCCGTGCCACCCAACGTGCTCTAGAAGGTGTAAGTCAACTACCCTGGCCAGCAAGATCTCCGGATCTGTCCCCCATTGAGCATGTTTGGGACTGGATGAAGCGTTGTCTCACGCGGTCTGCACGTCCAGCACGAACGCTGGTCCAACTGAGGCGGCAGGTGGAAATGGCATGGCAAGCCGTTCCACAGGACTACATCCAGCATCTCTACGATCGTCTCCATGGGAGAATAGCAGCCTGCATTGCTGCGAAAGGTGGATATACACTGTACTAGTGCCGACATTGTGCATGCTCTGTTGCCTGTGTCTATGTGCCTGTGGTTCTGTCAGTGTGATCATGTGATGTATCTGACCCCAGGAATGTGTCAATAAAGTTTCCCCTTCCTGGAACAATGTATTCACGGTGTTCTTATTTCAATTTCCAGGAGTGTATATATATATATATATATATATATATATATATATATATATATATATCACCGGTAATCGTAAGATGAATACTAAAAGATTATAATTAATGTTAGTCTGGTTGGGGATTTGGTAAGCTAGACTGGATACCTGGTGAAACAGTTGCGCAGTAATGCAAGGTTAACTTCCACAGATAACTCACAGCTTGTAACCCACTTTTATGGTCTTGAATATCAGCACCACCCACACCTCAAATTAATGCAACAACATTACACAAGGCGAACCTGTTCTGTGAATCCACTAGACTCTGGAATCTCTGAAACGTTAGATTGTGAGCGTTGTACAATCTTATCCCCCCCCCCCCCTGCAGCGCTCAAACAACTTCTGCGTTGTTTCTGAGCAGACTTTCAAAAGATTCACTGCGTTGTTGAGTGTCGTTGTCTTTTTTAGTTTTCTATATTTGTGTGTTTTATATGTATGTGTTTTTTTTCTCGCTTGTAAATTGCACTGACTTCGATCAAAGATATACATTTGTTTTGCGTGTGAAATGTGAGTACTAGGTTGGGTACCTTTCGTGTGACTGTCGTAATTTTTGGGGGTACATTTATTTTGATTAGTGTGTTGCATACCGGGTATAAATTGAACTAATGCACACACATAACCAAGCTAAAAGTAGGCGGTCCAACAACTTAACCAACATGGACCAAGGGGATAATTTGATTTCGAATATTAACGCTTCGGACGGTTCCGAAAATGCATTGTGGAATACTTCAGAGGAAATGTAAAGCAGCACGAATGGGCTCACAGCAGAGCCAGAAATTAATTTGCCTCTAACTGACCAAATTGATTTGGCAGAACTCATGAAAGCTTTATTGCAACAAAATAAAGAAAACGCAGAGAAATCTGAAAAATCGATCCGAGAGCTGGGCGATCAAATGACGCAGAAATCTGAAAAATCGATCCGAGAGCTAGGCAAACAAATGACGGAGAAATCTGAAAAATCGATCAGAGAGCTAGGTGAACAAATTATGCGGAAATCTGAAAAATCGATCCACGAACTAGGCGAACAAATAGATAAAAAACTAATCCAGCAGACAAATAAAGTCGACGAATCGATGCAGAGAGTGTCCGATGATATCTCACAAAGAATAAACAATTTGGCAAGTGAAATAAAAAGTGATATTATGAAAGAATTAGGCCGTACATTTGAACAAATCGATGATCGTCTGCAAGCCTTAGAACAGGGCAAGCGGAGTCGCGATGTGGAATCGAAAGAGAGCGAGGAAGAGCTACTTAGGAATTTCCAAGCTCTGAGAGAAGAATGTCAAAGGGAAAACCAGCAGGTACTCGCCAGAGTCCAGGAGGCAGAAACGCATTGTCCCGCGTCCGTTAGCAACACAATAGCGGACAACAGTCAAGCGATTCACGCACTCGAACAGCAATTAGAACAACTGAAGCAGACTGGGGCGGAGGACGACAGACAAGTACATGTTAAGATTACGGCATTAGCGGACATCGTAGGCACGATGAAGGTGACTGAGGGCGATAACAATACTACACCGATAGCAGGCGTAGAGACCGAAGAAGTGCGTTCGCTTCTTAGATTTCAGAAGGGACAGTTCGAAGTGAACAGGTGGCACAAAGCTGTAAGAGGCGAATTACAAGAACGCGTGGCGCATCTGGAAAGCCGCATGGGGTGTGATTCAGAACTCGCCAATAGCACTAAAAGTAGCTGTACGAACAGTGAAGAGAGGGACTCCGGCCACGAGAGAGATTTTGACGACAGGGAAGAATGTATTTTGAGGGGCAGACATGAGAAAAATAAAAACATTCAAGGGACTCGCCAGGAGGAAATGCGGGGATTTGATTTCAAACATTTCCTTATGGTGAGAAAGTTTGAGATATTTCGAAATTCGCAAAAAGGAATACATCCACGACCATGGATCGAGCAATTTGAGTTCTGTCTTCCCCCCGACAGGGCAAGTTCACATAAGATAGAATATATGTGTGGCTATTTGGAAGGCGAACCGGCGGTTCGCATGAGATCGGCAGCACGTCACTGCAACTCCATTCGGGAGTTTCGACAAGCCTTTCTTTCCGCCTATTGGTCGGAAGCGGCACAAGATAGGGTCAAGCATGGCATAATTATGCTGCCAAACTTGAACCAGTCTGGTTTCGGCAGTCCAGCACGCCTATTCGACCACATGCTGCAGGAAAATCAATTTCTACACGACCCATACGGGCCTGCGGAACTAATTAGGATATGCATCACCAAATTGCCGATGCACTTGCGCCACGTCATTCTTGCGGGACGATGCAAAGAGGACGTGGAAACGTTTAAGACACTTCTGCAGGAGTTGGAATATAATACAGCAGAATGCCCGCCTAATCAGGCACAAAGTTATTACGGGGCACAGCAGCGCGATCGCAGTCGTGGCCGTAGTACTAATCAACAGCGTGAGTGGTCGTCGCGACGCGAACGGAACAATAATCGTGACCGGCCGTATAGAAACTGGGGTAACAGTCGCGAACACAGGTGTAACAACGGAAATGATCGAGGACGTGAATAGGATCGTGAACGCAACAGTTACGGCAACCAGAATCGATACTACGGTGAACACGGTGGGAATAGGACTATAGGCGGAGCACCTCATGATGTTGAAATTCGGCCGGCTAACCCTAGACATAATCCAGCAAATGGAAATGGACAAAACCGGCAATGACAAACGACCAGCGCAGAAGGCGCCCAATCGGAACGAATGAGCGACATGGCAAACGAGTGCATTCGGTATATGGAGAGGGAAGATATTAGAGAGGATTTGTTGCAAGAAACTACGAGTGCTAAAATTTCGGGAATAAATCCAGTCGTGACAGTTGCAGTAAACGAAAAATGTTTTAAGTGTGTCATTAACACTGGAAGCCCTTTCTCCTTAGTGAGCGAGTCAGCATTTCAAAAATACGAAGGGACTGGGACTTGGCCCGTTTTTCAAGTGCGAGGAATAAAGGTGAAGGGCGCAATCTACGGCAAGAGCGTAGAAATCCGAAGGCAGACTCGGCTTAATTTTACCTACCAGGGAAGAGAGTTTGAGTACAACTTCTTTGTGCTCCCAATGTGGCAATGATTTTAGGAAATGACTTCATGAATGCCCACCATGCAGCAATTGACATGGGTGGAGGAGTAATGACACTTCAAGTTGGGGATCACCCAATTAATTTAGTATTTGATGAATGCATATTACGTGCCGAGTCACAAATTAGTTGCCTAAAATTTCAAACTCAAACCGAGTCGCAACCCAGACTGGAGCTACTCGTGAACTATGTAAGTGAGTCGTGCTCTACGTTTCGTGAGCAGGGGAAAGATGTTGTTTTTGCTGATGCACTGAGAAAGAGCATCGCGCGTGTCAGAGCCACGGACAGGGAAAAGGAGAAATTATTGCCCACTTAGGAATCATGAACGGGTAATTTTTGAGACTCCAGGGTCGATTAATGGTTTTACTTACCAAGTCAGAGTACGTGACCATCAGAAAATTTCTGTTAGACCATACCCTATTCCCGTGGCGTATAAAGCCCAGGTGGAGAAGGAAATAAACAAGATGTTAGAACAAGGAATAATTGAGCGGGCAGTAAGCTCGTACAACTCACCCTTGCTTGTCGTACCAAAACGCGACAACTCGGTTCGTTTGGTAGTAGACTCGAGACAGATAAACACAATTATTATGTCGGAAACGGAAAGGCCTGAGAGCCTTGAGGAACTCTTACAACGTTTCCACGGGGTAAAGGTACTATCATCTGTCGACCTCCGTTCGAGTTTTTGGCAATTCGTGCTACACCCATCTTGCAGATTATATACAGCGTTCCCGTGTTATGGAAATTGTTTCCAATTCCGGCGTCTCCCGTTTGGACTAAACGTTTCATCAGCTGCTTTTATAAGGGGATTAAATAGCATTTTGCCTGATGATTTGAAACAGCGAGTGACAATTTACGTGGATGACATATTAATTGCGGAAAAGTCGTGGGAGGATCATAATGATGTTCTGAACAGACTACTGGATGTTTTTGAGAAGGCAGGTGTAACAGTCAAATTAGATAACTCACAGTTCGGACGATCGAACATAAAATTCTTAGGCCATATTGTCTCAGCAAATGGAATACAACCTGACCCGGAGAAAATTGCGGCGATAGCGGAGTATGCAATGCCGACAAATAAAAAACAGTTGCGAGCGTTCTTAGACTCGTGTAATTTTTATAAGCGACTTATAAATTTTAGTGTACTTGGTACACCCCGTCTATGTGGACTAACAGGGAAGAACGCTTTGTGGGTCTGGGATCAAGAGGCACAGGATGAATTTTATAAATTGAGAAAGGCATTGATAGAGACTCCCATCCTCGTGCATCCTGACCTGACACAAGAATTCTGTTTAATGACGGACAGTTCCTTGTCAGTATTAGGTGCGGTACTGTTTCAAATGGAAGGAAATTATGATATTACAACTTGGAAAACAATCTCGTTTGCGAGCAGGGTGCTCTCTCGATGTGAAAAAAATTATTGCGTGACAGAACTCGAAGCACTCGCGATAGTTTGGGCATTCTCAAAATTTAGTTATTTCTTATTTGTGAGGACCACCAGGGTGTACACTGACCATCGTGCACTCCAATTTCTTATGAGCACAAAAATCACGCATGGGAGACTAGGACGCTGGGCACTATACCTACAGGAATATAATTTCAATGTAGAATACATTCCGGGACAGAAAAATGTAATTGCTGACGCTTTATCGCGCATTCCTATAGGTTTGAGTCACACAGAAGAAGGGGAACTCGGTGAAAATAATTTTAGCATCCTATACTTACAGAATGTAGCGTTAGAGAATTTTGTTTCCACCTCTTTAGGGAATATAGCGGACGAACAGGATAAGGACGCAATATTGAAAGATATAAAGAAGAAGTGGGAGGACAAGCAGAATGTAGGAATACGCCAGTACTACTTAGTGCGCAATAGAGTACTATTCAAGAAACGAGCCCCGGACGACTCCAGATGGGTGTTGGTGATTCCGGAGGAACACGTAAACAAAATTATATGGTACATACATTTGAGTTATGGTCACTTCGGAGCACAGAAATATTGTGAAAAACTGAAAGAGACATGCTATTTTAATAACATGCTACGGCGTATTCGTGGTGTACTTAGAGTGTGCGGACCTTGTCAGCGAGCAAAGGCGGCCACAGTGACTTATGCTGCATCATTGCACCCGATAATACCAAGCAAACTTTGTGACCTCGCGGCCGTGGATCTATTTGGGCCACTAATACGATCTAAAGCCGGTTTTGCATATGTTTTCGTAGCGGTGGAGCTAACCTCCAAGTTTGTGTGTCTGACTCCGTTGACGCGAGCCACAGGAAGGGCAGTGGCAACTGCATTTGCAAAACAGTTTCTGCATGAAGTTGGGCATGTGAAAAGGGTTATCTCTGATAATGGACCACAATTTAGATCACAATACTGGCAGCGGATGCTTCGAAGGAGAATAATTAAACCTATATATATATATATATATATATATATATATATATATATATATATATATATATATATATATATATATATATATATATATTTCACCCCAGCTCGAACCCCTGTGACCGTATTATGCGTGAATTAGGAAAATTATGTAGGTTTTACTGCAGTCGTGATCACCGATCGTGGGACATACACCTAGAAGGATTTCAGAACATCATTAATGAGTTGCCTAATACGTCAACAAAGCTTCCGCCAATCACTGTGCTAAAAAACAAGGAGCCCCCGAGCAAAATCAAAGAGGTGGTGCCTTGGCCACTAGAGCCGAGACTACGCCGGAACGCAATTGTTGACTTAGCTTTACGCAACATCAAGCGTGCAGCAGAAGCAAGAGTCAAGGCGTATCAGAAAAACGTGAGAAAAACAGTGTTTGATGTAGGACAACATATCAGATCACACAAGCTGTCCAACAAACGGCCAGGTGTCTGCAAGGAATTTTTTAATCCCTTTAACGGCCCATATCGCATAAGGAAGATTCCCCATGAAAACTCCATAGAAGTTGAAACTCTTCGATCGAAGAAATCAAAAGGGCTACACCATGTGTCAAACGTAAAACCATACATTGAGCAGAAAGGACAGTGAGGAGTAGAGAGGACGGTGAAGAGAAACAATTGATTAGTTTACATTTGTGATAAATACGTTTTGAATAACATGTTGGTAAAAATAATGATAAAGATGTTTCTATGTGATTGATTGAATTTATGTTTATGTTTTTTTGTGTAAATTGAAAAGAGTCGCTCCTGAGGGAAGCAAGATCTGTGTTGAATTAATGCAAAACTCAGGGGAATATCCGATCTGTGGGTATTATGGGTCTGGCAAACCCAGGTCCCCAGCTGTTACTAGCCTTGTTTCCGATTTTCTGATTTCAGTGCTACTATATATCTATTACTATTCTACATCTGTCAGTATAAATGAAGATCTCTTACTATAGTATGCGTGCTGTATGAACATTTTAAGATAGGAGAACTCTGAGTTTGGAATCTTGAAAACAGGATGCGATAATACGATTGTTTAACCAATGGCTTCCCAATATGCGCTAATATGTTAATATTGATGATATATGTCTTTTTTGTTCTTTATAGCTGAGTACGTAAAGTGCTGTCTGTGGATTTCGTAATTAGATTGATTCCCTTCAAGTTGAAAGAAGAGTTGTGGTTTGTGTAATTTATGTGGCCCTGAAATAGTATTATGGCAGTCAAATGACGAGCAGTTTTCCAGCAAATGGAGAATGGAACGGAAATATGGATCCTTTTTGTAGTTTTGACTTATGTTGAGCCAGAGCCTGAAAAATTATTCTGCGTTAATACTTGTCCTAGAAAAGTGACGTTTATGTGTTTTGCTGATGCTGTGAGCATTACAGCTTACTGTTTTCGCTGGTGCGGGATGCACTGCAGCCTATATGAGTTGAACTGAAGAAATGTCCCTCTTGAAGGTAGAGGAAGATTAAATAATTTTGATTATGGGACCGAAGGATAGCTTGGTTTAATGTAATAAGTATGAAGCAAAACATTTGTCATTTAAATTACAAGAGGATTCGGATCTTTTGTGTCTGTTGTAAGTTCAATATGTTAAGATGAAACTATTTTACAGAATAGAGGAGGCCACAATTTTGCCATTCATGAGAAATGAGTCCAGAATAACCACCACAGGCGAAATAACTGATTTGGAACCGAAAAGTAACTTAAAGAAGGAACTAAATTGGTGCAAAATGGGTAAGAAAATGTAATATAACCTGTAGGATGAAAATATTTTTACCCTTCTCAAAGTCATCTGCGTGTTTAATTCTTGTGATAACGTAATTTTAGATGAAATTGTCTTACTGTTTTATGTATAAACATATGAGTATGATAACTGTATAATTGCGAGTCTCTTATCAGGTGTGTGAACTGGTATAAATGTTTTGGCGTGTAAATAACCATTGTTCTTTTTACTATGTATGTTTAAGGAAAGTTTCTCCATATTTATCATGTGACAAGACATATGCTGCGAGCGTCACGAAGAGGACGAATTAGAACAATGTTGTAGTGGTTCAAACACTGTGTTGAAGTAGCAATGAAATAGCTTGTTGGATTAACTAGTAGTGGATTGATGTAGAATTTTGAGTAATACATGTTTATGGGTAGTTAGTTTGTAGTATAGACAACAGGTGTCTATGTGTGTGTGTGTAAATAACATGTGAACCCTATGCTGCCCTGACCTATACTTGCACAAAGCATAATCCTATTCATTTTAGTGAATTAATAAGTAGCATTTGATTTATTAAAACGGAGGTGAACCACATTAGTGATGTGGATTTAGGTATTATATTGTCAGTTCATATAATTTTTATACTGTCAATTCATTTCACTTTTATTTTTTTATATTGTCAAGTCATATAACTTTTATTTTTATGTTGTTGATTCATGGACTTTTTTATTTGCAAGAAAAAAGAATAAGTCTCACTTTTGTTCTTAAAAATTGTGAAAGACAATACTAAGCATTATTATGTATGACATTTTGTAATCACATAACTATGATGAACAATTTCTGTGAATGCAGCTGAGAACATGAAAACGAACTGGCTAAACTCTTACGAGACAGCGGGAGCAGCGAGGAGGAGGACTAGATGTAAACAGGCAGGTTTCCCAGCAGGACACACTGTCAGCCGGGCCACTTCTGCAGCACGCTCGCCAACAAAAGAAGGGCTACGGGGCAAACACTTTCCCTTGCAACCGGAGCTAATGGCCGGCCGCACCAGTGCAACCCTTCATGGAGGCGATGACCTGAGATGGCCGAGCAGTCCACCGTGTGGAAATCCATCTGCTGGCAACGCACCACACGCATGCGACCGTGACGAGACGGCCACGGTGAAACGACAGAAGACAGGGGATAAAGGGGCATGGAGCCTTTTGAGAGGTACTGTCAATGACGCCTATCAACATTTTCTGACGGATGCCCACTGTCAAGCGACAGTAAATCATGGTTTGATGTTCTCTGGTCGCTAAGGTGACACAATGAAGAGCCATTAAGTGTCATCCTTGCCCAGGAATATCAAACCGGCGAGCCAATTGAGGATAACTCTAGAATGTAACAACACAAGGGGCATGGAGCCTTTTGACATGTACTGTCCAGAGAAACTGGCAGACTTCAACGACGCTTATCAACATTTCCTGGCGGATGCCCACTCTCAAGAGACAGTAAATCATGGTTCGATGCTCTCTCGTAGCTAAAGGTGGCACAAAGAAGAGCCATTAAGTGTCATCCTTGCCCAGGAATATCAACCTGGCGTGTCAAACGAGGACACCGCACGAATTTGACAACACAAACATGGAACCAAATCGAGATGTACGTGACACGGGCCACCAAGAGAAACTTCATGAGAGGGCAGAGACAGCGGGATTGCACGCAACAGATGGAGAAAAATCCCTACTGACAGCTGTGGCGACGAAACCTCCCCTCCTCCTCCTATACTGTGCCTCGGAACAGTGGAACTACTGAGTGTGTGGTAGTGAAGAGTGATTATACGGTTCTTAGTCCAATGAATATACGTGTGTTTCTGTCAGAGGAACTTTGACTCATGTGTTTTGCAAGGGTTCGATTTATTGGTGTTTATTAGACTGACTCTTGTATTTTGCAGGTGTTCTATTGATTGTTTTTTTTAGACTTTGTCTCTTGTATTTTGCAGGTGTTTTATTTATTGGTGTTTTTTTTAGACATTGACTATTGCACTGTCAGAGCCGTTTTATAGATCAATGTTTGTTCTTGTGTGATGTATTAGTTTTGTGAGATTTTGTTTCGTAAATTCATTCCTGTGGCATTGCTTCATTTATCAGCCAGATAGCTATTCATGCTCGTTGGACTGTGATCGATTAGTCTTTGAATGGGGCATATTTATAGAGAGGAACCCTTTAAGGGTAACAATCACATAATTAATTGTAGTTTCACTATAATGACACAGTGATCATTGTTTGCTGACTAATTGAAATATAGTAATTAAATTAGTGCCGCAAAGTAATTTTAATTCTACAAATTATTAGTTTTATAAGATATAGATTGTGCATTGTAATGTTCTGTCTTATAGTACTGATGTTATTTTCATGTTTTTTAATTGCTGTGGCACCTTTGCAATTTTCATAAATTTTACTTGTTAATAAACATCATAAATTTTCCTGTGATCAGTTGGCTCTGGCAATGAGCAAATACTGGTGAACTCCATAAGGGTGACAACCAGAAATTGTTTTCATATTAATGACACTGGGACCATTGTTTGTACTTGGTGACCGAATTAGGTCTACACTATCTTTTAAATAGGTGTCACACAATGTTCTTTTTTTTCTCTTTGAAATTGGTGGATTCTAAAGATGTGTTGAAGCTATTGTGTTTTAGCAAGTAGCTGGTGACCTTTTGCCTTTTCTTTACATTTTTGGTTTAAGTTGGGTGTGAAAGCCTGCTTGGGAATGTCCTAGCATTGCCAGAAAATTCCCTGCAGAGTCTTTTCCCGGAGCGTTGGGGTTATGAAAGGTCTCTGTTGGATTCCTTTCATGTTAATTTCTTAAATCTGATGTCATTTACGGCATAAATTTCTCTTCTAAATTTACTGTGGTGTTTCTGACTATCTGGGAGGAGACTGAGCAGTGAAACATGTTACTTTTATTTATTTATTTATTTATTTAACCTGATCAGATTAGGGCCATCAGGCCCTCTCTTACATCAGACCAGTGTTCCGCACATGCAGCATTTCACACATCAGAGTTACATCATGACCATAGTTTAAATGAGAAAATTAGCTTACTCTAGTGACAATATGAATAAAGAGTAGTGACTAAGACTTAATAAAGTAAATGCGGCAGTATTTTTACAACAGGTGCTATACATACAGATTATGATAAAAGCAATAATAATAACAGTAAAAAAATCAAATAATAATGACAAACATGAGAAGGATTGGCAACAGCACTGAAGGTTTGTGCAGATGTACATAATATCTTGGTGTGTAAAGTAGATGTTTACTAGTATAGCGAGTTTTGGGGAAGGGAGATTTAAGGAGGGGGAAAGAGGGTAGTAATGAGGTGAAGTGCATTCATGTACCGAGGAAGGCATTACTGTTGCTTAAGTAGATACGTCATTAACTGTTTTTTGAAGCCAGACATGTTTTTAAGTTCTCTAACATAACGAGGGAGGTTATTCCAGAGTCGGGTTCCCGCTACTGTAAAGGACTTGGAGAAGGTGATGAGCCATGCAGTGGAACAGAGAGGATTTTATTATAATAGGAACGTGTGTTTCTGTCATGTTGTTCCGACATGAGTGTTAGGGACGAGGAGAGATATGAGGGACAGTGTACATTTATAAGGCAGCAGATGAGACAGAGTGTATGGAAATCTCTGCGTTTGTCTGCACACAGCCAGGACAATTTTGCATGTGCTGGTGAAATGTGATCAAAAAGTGGAAGGGGTATTTTCCTGAGAGAGGCCTTGTAGGATAATATCGCTGTAGTCAATGATTGGGAGTATAAACGTTTGTACTAATTTCTTTTTCAGATCGAAAGGGAAGAGTTTTTTATATTTTTGTAGGACATGAAGGGATGCTGATGCTTTTTTGCACACTGCAGTTACGTGCTCTGTCCAATTTAGATTTTCATCTATTATTACTCCCAAACTCTTTGTTGAGGGAGAGAAGTTAATATTTGTTCCATTTAGGATAAGAGGTGGTACGGATTCCCGATGCTTTGGGCTAATGAGCTTAGAGTGACCAACAAGTACCGCTTGGGTTTTAGATGGGTTTAGTTTTAGAGCTATGTCCTGTGCCCATTTTGACAGTGCATCGAGGTCAGTATTGAAATTTTCAATAGCTTTCTTGAGATTGCTTGGTTTCGCACTTAGATACAACTGCAGGTCATCAGCATACATATGGTATTTGCAATAGGTCAGAACCGATGACACATCATTGACATACAGAGAGAAGAGTATAGGACCTAATACTGAGCCTTGGGGAACGCCTGACACTACCTGCCGCCATTGTGATTTTATATTCCCAGACAGGACGCGTTGCTGACGAGACGTCATGTATGAGCGAAACCATTGCACCGCACTTGGTGAGAAATTTAGACCGCTAACTTTGGCCAGTAAGATGTCGAAGTCGACAGTATCAAATGCTTTGCTGAAATCTAAGAAGCAAATGATAGTCGCTTCTTGTCTGTTTCAGGTCATCTGTCACCTTTATCAGAGCGGATGTTGTGCTTCGATGTTTACGGAAACCTGATTGGTATTCGTCTAGTAGGTTGTTAGTAGTTAGGTAGTTGGTGAGCTGGTCATGAACTATATATTCTAAGGCCTTTGATAGTGCAGGAAGAAGGCAGATGGGGCGGTAGTCAGAGGGTGCTGTGGCGATGTCCTTTTTAGGCAGTGGCTTAATTTGTCCCAGTTTCCAGGCCTTAGGGAAAACACTTGTGATTAATGAATCGTTGAAAATGTCTGTTATAGAGGACAGTAGTTGATCAATAATACGTTTTACCATCTGGATAGTTGTACCATCATGCTCAGTAGATGCTGATCTAATCCGCATTATGGCTTTCTTGAGAGTACTGCAAGTGACGTGCTGTAGATAGAATTTTTCTTTGCTACAGTCGTTCATCCCCATGAAGTAATCAATGATTCTCTGTTTTTTTTGCGGTTAAATTTTGGTTGTAGGTAATGTGAACAATCGGTTTAGTTCTTCAGCTGGGACCAGGTGATTTTCTGCAACTTTTATTTTGCCTAAACCGAGACTACGGAGATTTTTCCACAGGATAGTTGGTCTACATCTATTGTCAGCTAATGTACGGGCATGTCTGAGCTTAGCGTTTCTCACCACTTGACTGACTTTGTTTCGTTTCTGTTTGTATACAGCATGATTTTCAGGTGTAGGATGTATCTTGTATGCTCGATGTGCAGCATCTCTGTGATTCATGAGCTGTTTTAGTTCATCAGTCAGCCAAGGTGCAGGTTGCCTTTTTACTTTTCTGGTCTTTATTGGAGCATATTTGTCATATAGTTGCGTAATTTTGTTAGTGAAATCCTGGAGTTTGTCGTTTGTGTCTATGAGGGGAGTAGAGGTCATCCCCCAAACCATTTCTTGTACCTCAGTTTCGAGTTCAGGCAAATTTATGCGTTTGAGGTCTCGGTATGTAGACAGTTTTTGTTTCTTTCTAGGACATTCTAGTGAATACGTCGTGGGCAGACATGCCAGGCGCAGATATTTGAGAGGTGCGGATTATTCTGTTCGGAGATTTCGTTGCGAATATACCTATGAAAGTGTGATTGGTAGTCGTCTGATGAGTAGGTGCCAGCTGAAGTAGCGTCATATTTGAGGAAGAAAGCATCCTCTTAAATTTCCCAGTGGATGGACTATTGCACAGAAAATTGATGTTAGTGTCACCTACTATAATTACATGTTCATATGACGGTTCGAGACGAGAGAGGGCAGTTTCGAAGCAGGCGAACCCACCTATTTTAGGAGGTTTGTAAAGGACACACAATAAGCACTTTCTGTTAAGTGATTTGATCTCTATGAACATATATTCCACTTGTTTATCTACATTGTTGTCGGATGTGTGCAGAACTGTAGGTGACAAATCAGAGCGTAAGTAGGCCCCTACTCCGCCCCCTCGTCTGTTGCATCTGTCGTGCCTCAGAAAGATATAACCATCTAGGCTTACGGAAGTTGTAGGAATACTTGATTTGAGCCAAGTCTCTGACAAAAGTATTATGTGTATATCAGCAGTTTGGAATATATATTTGAACTGGTCGAAGTGAGCTGGCAGAGACTGGACATTTCCACGTGCAGTATGCAGCTTGGTGCGTTCGGGTGTTGATTGCCTGAGGAGGCTGCTGACCGATGTTTGCGGGTCGTGGTTGGCGGTGGCAAGAGGGTCTGGCATGAGGAATGCGGAAGGCATGTGAAGGAGGGAGGTGAGGGAGTGTCCTCCCAGTTCTGTGCTGTGAAAGCGGCCAGGCGGGGGAGGGGGTAGGTCCCCGGGGAGGCAACGGGATCTGCAGCCAAGGTCAGTGAGGTCTGCAACGGTTCTGGAAGTAGCCGTGGGCCGGCAGAGGAAGGAATTTCGCTAAATACAACGGGAGTAATCTGCACGTTACAACAGAGTGTGATATTAATTTCACTTATGAGGATTACAAATAAAGTATGTTGGTGGGTTGCTAATTAAGCATGGAAGTGAGACTACCTTATGTAATAATTAACAAAATTACATGAGAAAAACAATTAAAGATGAAAATAGTTATGTGGGGAAACGAAATATTGATAATACAAATAATAAGAAAACTTACACGATAAAAATAATTAGAGATAAAAAAAATAGTTACACATAAACAAGAACAACCTGTCACACTAATACACTTTAAAACACACTTTATATGTAATTCATGTTATGTAATTCATGTCACACAGTCTCATACAGAACCTACATCCGCTTTCTTTTATATACTGTATCTGATAAGATACTGTCATTCCCCTTCCCTTCTGTGTGAGAGGATGAATGAGCAAATGTATTTCTAGTTGCATGCTTGATGGTAGCAGACAAGCCTGTCTGCTAGAGACCAGTAGGACCAACGTCGGAACAGGTAGCTAAGTTTTCTAAAAGCAAAGAGGTTTCTATTCTTAGTATGGTCCTGTCCGTCCCTTGCCATGTTGGTATAGGAAGCTGCCTCTCTGGTCACTTCCGTTTGTATTTGTGAGGCACCCCTCAGGAGGGACCCACGGCAGTCGGTCTGCAGCGAGCGTCTGAAGAGGTAAGATCTCTGGCTAAGTGCGTGTCTACTAAGTTCAGCCTAACTGAAAATTTAATCACCTTTATTTCAGGTTTAGCTCTAAAATATCTAATGTTATCTTAAATTGCAACGCAGTGTATTTCGAGTGTGAAGTTCAGTATATCTTCCAGTAGTTGCTTCATCACTACTTTACGAGTAAAGTGGAAACACGTGTTGATCAGTAACTCTAACTAAGATCATCAATCTTAAATGCAAATGTGCTTGAGATTATAACGTCTCATCTTGACAATATTTTTCAACATAGCAACTTTTCTTTATGTTCAACCCATGTGGGGTGTACTTTGTGAGACCAGTACCACGTGCTTATACAATTGTTTGACCCATCAGGTTCATAGTAAGACGATAGTAACCAGTTCGAGATTTTTCTTTTGTAAATTGCTTTTCGATCTAATTTATTTTATGTATCAAAATTATTGTGGAGTTACACTCTTTGTGTGAACCAAGTTGACCACGTGAAGCATGTGGTGTAATCATCAAAGTATCCCTCAGCTTTTCTTTTTAGGAAGATTTCACAGAGACTTAGTATGAATTTAGTATACCAGTGTGTGGTAATTACATGACGGACAGGATTGCGCTAATAACGTAACTTCTTTGGGTGAAAATTGAATCGGTAGGTTGTGGTTAATTTCCTCTTGCATATGTTTCAACGTTCTTCGTGTGTTATTTTATGAATCCATTGTTGTATGCAGTTTCCCAATCTTGGCTCCATATTTGATGTGTTCCGTAAGATTACAAACTCACATTTTCACAATCCTAAATAAGGCACCAGTTTAGTTATGAATCAAGTTCAATATGCTGAAATTTCAATGATCAATGTTAAAATAAATGTCCAAATATAAACTGATTTATTTCTTTTTATTTAAATTGTCTTTTTATATATATATCACCGGTTATCGTAAGATGAATACTAAAAGACTATAATTAATGTTAGTCTGGTTGGGGATTTGGTAAGCTAGACTGGATACCTGGTGAAACAGTTGCGCAGTAATGCAAGGTTAACTTCCTCACACAGCTCACTGCTTTTAACCCACTTTTATAGTCTTGAATATCAGCACCGCTCACACCTCAAATAAATGCAACAACATTACAAACGTTAATGATGTGGGCCCTGATATTTGTAGTATCGTGGTATTAATTTGCATCTTGATTCAGTACAATACAGAGCAGTCGTTTTTTAGTGATTTGTGGTGGTAACTAGTTTGTATCGTCAGAAAGATATTGGAGGACCTGCAAGAAAGTAGTGTTACGTTGGCTGCATGAAAGTCATGTGGACCAGAATTTAGGTCCTCAGAACGCGTGTGAGTGCGATGATACTTATGACAGTGTTGAAGAGAACTAACTATTGTCATCATCACATTTCCCCAAGACAATCAGCACTGGTTTGCATAGCCGGACAGACGTTACTTTTCTTATTTGTTACAGTTCGTGGCTGTGCCCTATGTAGGAGGTACTCGTGATTTTGTCTTCAACCAGATAAAATGACATTGTATGTTGTCTATGCTGTCATGACCTGTCTTGATATGGAGGGTGTTCAAGTCTCGTCCTGGCCAGAAAAGTCCACACACCTGTCACTGTCTGGAAACACATGGCATGCCGAACAACAAGATTAATGAGCTCTGGCACAGACGAGAAGTAGCGTGGAATGACGTACCTGAGTCTGTCATCCAAGCTCAGTTCGATCCATGTCCGCCTGCGCTTGAGATACTGGTGCTACCATTGGTGGTAGCTTTTTCTACTGAATTTCGCATCCTTTGTACCCAAACAATTACCCAAGTAACTTACCATGTATTGTTCCTACTACACCTAATACACGTATTAAGCAAAGTTTCACTATTTCACTGGATAATCGGTGCTACCGTTTTAATTACCTGAAGTATTTTGTCTTGGTCATCTCTGCTCATTCGCCTCAATGCCACTGAAAACTCGAGGCATATATTACATTGCTTGTTGTCAAAAGTGAACTCAGCTAGTGTTATAAAATTTGCAACCGGTCACTAGAGTCAGGTAGTACATGGGAGTCTAGGAATATCTCCGTGCTATGGAAACCGTAACAGAAAAGTCGAAGGTCACAGGGAACTCAACAAGCTAGCAGTAATGCATACGTTCGTGTAACAATCGCTCGCTAGTCTTTTGTAAAGAAACATCTTCAAAACTTAAAAAGACACTTTCAGGTCTTGAAAAAAACTTCATTTTACTACGATATCAATTCTGTAAAATAGTTAGCAGTATCAGCAACAGTGTTACGCTGGGCTGAGTTGTTATCACGGCATTTGCGTATTCTGTGTCGAAGAGTAGCCAGGTTGACTTCAGAGTATGAGTACCGTAGACGGTAAGCAAAGTCGCGGAAGCTCGTTCGAGCGGATACCACAGCTGGCGCCAGAGGATGCACAGCTTCATTATTCCGGGCTTTACGCGATGTTGATGTTCGCTAATTAACACGGTAATAGTCAGCCATACGATGGCGCAGAGCACGCATACGAGTTTTCGAAAACTTGAAGCGTCACTGACTTCTCGACTACTCGTCCGCCATGTGCGCAGCGGGGAGATGAATTACTAAGGAATCTCACGTAATTTCGTTTGTTTCTTTCGACAAGGAAAATATATATTGAAAGGGAAACTGTGGTGTCGTTCTTGAAACGCCGTTTAACTAACGCATTTAATCCTTGAAGTCATTATACATTATTATAGTTAATATGCAGGTTACGTTCTATGTTTATATGTAGCTACATCATTTTATTCCATTCGCTGGTAAAGTTCATCTCCATTCGATGAAATTTGTATATCATCAGCAAAACGGACATAGTAAGGGAAGGTTCCCTTAACTTGTATTCCTTATTCGTTTTCATGTTCTAGAGCTTCTTCTGTGTTGCAGGAATACCAAGCCATTTAACTAGTGCTCTATTCCCTCGATCGTTTATGACACGCCTTATGAGAAACGCGTGTGGTGGTGAGCGCTTCTGCATTTCCTTGGTGTAAAAGCATCCATGCCACTCCTGTCCTCCAAGATGCAAACTCAGAGCTTCGTTCCATGCACTATGGAAACTGTGAATGTCTCACTCGATTAATTTTGGAGGTGCGACTTCTCAAACGCTGTCTTGTTTTCTGAAACATGCAAAAATCATCCACATTATATTTCTGTTTATGTATATCCAGCATCGTAATACAATTGTACACCGTATCCATGAGTCCACTATCACGACCACCAGTTGGTCTCATTTCTATTGGGCTATGTTTCGTTAGATTACACCGCACAGTTATTTCTGGAAGGATATCTGTTCATTTGTATGAGCAGTGAAGATTAAAACGCATCCACATTTGTTCTTTTAATGTTCTGTTCAGACATCCCACAATACTCGCCTTCAGGTTGGTGAACGTAGATACTACTGCATCATGATAGTGAAATAGCTACAAAAAAACTCTCCACTGCGATCGGTTTGGAGGTTGTATGGCCATCGATTCATCCCTGTCTGCAACAGACGTTCAAATGAATGCACGATGTTCCCCGTTTTTGTTTTAACAGACAATGTCAAGGCAAATTTGGACAATGTATCAATAACCATTAAAATATATTTGAGTCCGTTTTTCTCATGTGAATATTCCTTCATATCTACAAGACCAGCCTGCCGTAAGCCATCCAAACCTTTAATCATAAAATTCCCAAAATACTATGTTTAGCATGCTGGTTTGTGCAGCTCGCGAGCTGTTGTCTCCATACTCATTTGAGTACACCTCTCTCTCTAAGTTCTAAAATTATTTAGACAACCTCATCCAAATCAGCAGTATTGCCCACAGCAGCTGATTCCATGAGCAGTCATAGTCGATTTATTATATTATTAGATTCGCCGTAGTAGATATACTGAGCAGGCTGATTGCTGACTCTTTTACGCTTAATACTCGTATCAGTACCATCGCCACTTTTGTATCGACCGTCGAATAATAATTATTTTGTAGTGTCTCTGTATTTCGAACTGTGTTGGTTTCCTGCTTTCTTGTGTACATCGATCAGTTGTAGCATTTCATCATTCATCTCCAGATCTTTGGGGGAAAATTTGACTGTTTCTGAGCGTTTTAGGAAAATGAGGTTCAGTAGACCTGGTGTTCATTGAAATTCACTATCTCCTATCTGTATTGTTTTTTCATTTATCATTACGGGGTGTGTGCTCATGATTTATGTTTTTTTCACCACTGACACTGAATGTTTTGTTTCTTCTAGGATCGCTGTGACGGTTAATGAAGAAATCGGCAATAGCATCATCGTCGTCGTCGTGTAATTTCGCTGAGAGTTCATCGAGAGATTCAGCAACTGGTGTAAAGGTTTCTCGCATTGTCTGCTCCTGATGCAAATATCCTAGCATCAACAACCGTTACTTGTCTCGAACAGTCTTCCATGCAATTATGACCGTTTGATTAGTTGACATCTTGTTATATACTAAGCGGACTGCTTCACAGGCTGCACCTTATATGCATTTTGCCCAACCATTACAGTTAAGTAATGTACCTTCTTTTCATTTCTACCTAATTTTACAGTCAATTTGCTTATTTTCCTTCTCAGAATGATGTGGGTGTACGTCTCTAGTATCTTAACCCAAGCATCTAATCCATTGCTCAATTTCAGAAGGATCTGGGCACACATGTCTGGCTCCTTAACTTTACATTCGAGAGACTGAAATTTTCCATCTATGTACAGATGCATTCTGTGCCTATGCACACATGCCCTCTCGGGATGAGTGACCGAGATATGTGCAAACTTGTCCATCGTGTGATGTATATTAACATACTCTCACTTTTTTCTTAGCTGTATATATAGAAACTCCATCTGTACCGACTGTCATCCAGTTTTCTTGATATAGCAATAACAAAGAAACCCATACTGTGTGTGATTCCAGCAATTGGTAGATTTCTTTACAAAACCACTGAATGATATGTCAGTTCCTGCATGTGCCTGGTGAATGTGTTTTAGATTCAAACTGTCTTGTCTGAAACCTGTAATGAGATTTGCATTACATTTCAGCAACTTTTTTGTGATTCTGGAATATGTCTGACTCAAAATATGCCAGTACCCACCTGCTGACCAAAACATAAATATCATAGAATTTGGTCTTGGCTTACCACAGCAACATCGTCAAATATGAACATTGGGTTCCGCCAGGGGAATTCGACTGCTTTGACTGAATGCCATGTATGTTACACCATCAACACGCTACAGTATCATTTGCAGTAGCAGGCAATTACGTTGAAACCGTCTTTTAAAATACTCATACGTACACAAAGCTGACTTCATCCTGGTGTGTTACTAGTGACATGAGAACATTTGCCTTGCCACGGTTGGATGGAGCTGCAATTATGGCTGTTATGTAATCAGATAAGAGTATACCACTCTTCTTCTTCTGACCTTCTTATGCACCATCACAGGACCAGTTACTTACAAAAAAGGCCTGATCCATCACTCACGTGTCCATTATATCCACTACTTCGGATTTTGGTGTACAACGGGTTTTTGTAGATAAATGAATGCTTGCAGCAATAAAATATAGCGCAATCATCTTACCGACTTAGCTACAATGGCTGCACCTTAGATGATATAATGACAGGGTAATTAAATAAGAAAAACTGCGAAAGCTTCCCATTATATATACTTTACTTACATTTCACCAATGATACATAGATTGCATTACATCAACAACAAAAACAGGTTATTCATATTTTACAGTATTCCCCCATCACTGTCCCTATTATGCAGCAAATTCCACATGAAATTCTCTCAAATGGATGGGTGTTCCTTTAGCTTCCTCTTTTGACATCGTATTGATGCAGTGTTCTAGATCATTTGCATGTATGTTATATTTATGAAGATAGATACGATGTCTTTATATATAGCTTGAACACAAGGCAGCCCACGTTTCAGTCTTTCCAGCACAAGTGAAAAAACTATCTGCAGGCCAGACAGGTTTGCAATGGTGGAGTGTTGCAGATAAATGGATCAACCTACAAATCTCACCAAGAGTTTCACACCATCGTACAGTGATGTCACAGACAGCATCAGATCAGCACTGTTAATGTCTGGAGATGGAGAATACTCGGAGGTCATCCATTGGTTTGATGTAGTATTCTACACAACATAGTTCATTCCATTGTTTTAGACAGCATCAGACCAGCACTGTTAATATCTGGAGATGGAGAATACTTGGAGGTCATCCGTTGGTTTGATGTAGTATACTACACAACGTAGTTCATTCCATTTCAATTCCATAAATCACAGTTTAACACTTCTTTGTGCATTTTGAATCTCTAACACGACACGCATGCCACTGTCCACTGATGCTTCTATGCCAATATTTAAGCAGATTGAACCGCTAGCTGTTAAATTATAAGTTGAAGTTAAAAGCGATAGAGCACTGTAGGGAACTGACAGCTTCTCATCCACCACATCTATCCTTGCTGTAACACTGGAATGTTCTGCGATAGTGCGTATATTAGAGTCCAGTACTGGTCTGCACCGTGTGATGTATGACCCTTCTTCTCAAAGTTGTGGAATTGCTACGTGAGCAGGATGGATAACAGAATCTCATTGTCCTGGTCCAACATGATGATCAGGTGCGCTACAGGATCCCATGGTGCTGCTACCACTGCAGGTCCTGACTAGCAAGAGTTCGCTACAGATCCTGCTGCTGTTCCAGACTCACTGGTTGTCATTTTCAGTCCAGACACACAGGAGGCCGCTGAACAAAGAAGAACAGAAAACAATAAGCATTCAAAGACAATGACACAGAGTTGAACAAAGAAGGTGAACTTGGCAAAGAAGAGGAGGAGGAGGAACTACCATTTGCAGTAATTGTCCAATGACATGTAATGAGTACTTACTTCTTCACTTCTGCAATGCAGAGGCAGATGAGGATCTCAATTGCTGCTGTTGACACTTCATGGTTCTTCTTCTTCCAGAGAGTGACTGTGACTGTGACTGGTGAACTACCATATCTACCCTATGTCCCTTAAGTCACGATCATGTGGCCAGAAATTAATTAAACAATCAATGTATTGCTTTCTGCAGTATTTCGTTTGGTCGATTCCCAGTTAGGCATTTGCATTGGAAGGAGTACTAACATGCACCAGTATCCGACAGGCGAAGGTATGGGGGGGTGGGGGGGGGGCTTCCTAGCTAAACACTGCTTTGTTTGTGGTTCAGACTAACAACTGACGGTGTGTGCAGGCCAAATGGTAGCACACAACAGGAATTTCTAAGGTATCAAACATCTTAGGGTTACTGCAATAGCTAGTCTGAGCGCCACATGAGGCAGCTGGCACATGGCGTGGCCGATAGCAGGTGCAGGTGCTAAGGTGGTGTGGTGCAGTCTGTGCATGTGGAAATACATGATGTGGTTCGCCTGGTGAAGCCGTCAGAGTTTGAGTGCAATGCACTGCAGTTGGTACGAAGGATTTTTAACAGTGTAATCATCTATGGTGAGAATGTTGACAGTATTCCTTGTGTGACTGGAAAATAGCGATGTATTTAAAAACTTCTTTTCGAAGAAATTTATAAGACCTGCACTTCGAATACAGCAGAGAATGATGAGAAAGAGATATCTAACCCTTGCAAACTGAATTTTATAAATAAACAGTATATTCTTTGGTATGTAATTCAATTTCATATCATGAGATACTTAACTCAAAACTGAAAGTGTGCTTGTATCAGCATGGGGAGTTCCTTGGGGGTTGGCGAAGTGGAGGGAGGGAGGTAGCTGTTGGGTTTCTCAGAAGTATAGATTATTCCCATTGGGTCATAAATCAATCCCAAGGAGTTACAAACTACTTAGCACAACAATAGGTTAAGGGGGATCTTAAATCAGTCACCTTTGCCCCTGAATGTATGACACTCACACTTACAAAATGTGCTGGTACCCTCACTACCCCGCTACTCACATGTCGGTGAATGCACAAACGAAGGAAGCCTCCAGGTACTGTACACAGAACACAATCCGACAGATTATGCAGAAGACAACAGACCAGGACAAGAACAAAGAATGGTACAACAATGATTCACTATGCAAGATGTTCTCAAAACAAGGACAAGAGCAATGGAGACACAAATACAAGATAGAGTAACAGGGTGCCCTGCAACGTAGTTGTCCAATAGCTCTATTATGGTTAAGATGGATCTGAATGTATCAAGCATGAGTACTGTCTTGGGTAGCTATGGTTTCCTTTCTTCCTTTATTCTTTATTGTTATTTCATCCCCCACCCCCAATGGGCAAAGGTGTCCTGTCATCACTCCGTCCCTGCATTCTTCAACCCAGCATATTAAATAAATATACAATGAGAAACAATAAACAGATATATTTACATTTTAAAAACTCATTTCAGGAAGGTGAAATTCTTGTGATAGAAACACGGAAGCACTGCACTTTGACTTAATAATTGAAGGACCTGAAATAGGGTGACAGGTATTGCTGGAGGAGGATGTTCCATAGGTTTGAGGGGTGTGGATGAGAGGTATGAATTAATAGGGAGTAATAAAGTTGGTGTGCAAGACAGATGGTGAGGAACAGTTTGTTATTGGGTAAGGCAGTAGTTACAATAGGAAATTGATGGGGATTGATGGAGAGGGAAAGGAGAGAGAGCCATGATGTGGAGTGGGATGGCTGGCGAAGAGTTGAAGTTGGTGGGAGGGGTAAATATCGGCGCAGATCACGTTGTCGGGCAGAGGAAGTTGGTAGAAATTGTGATGTGATATGATATGGAGTGTGTGTAAGTGAGATGAAGAGATGAAGGGATGTGTTCGTGAAGGCACAGTAGCATATGAGTGTTAGTGATAGGCGGGGAGACAATAGGGTATTGGAATCTATTTTGCTATTTTGTGGATATGGGAGACGTGGAGGTGTTCGATGTACATGACGTGTAGTGGGGATTTGATGAGGTGCTAGAGGTCCAAGTGAGGTATTGAAAACGGATGCAGAAAGGGAGTTGGAATGCAAGACAGTCGAGGATTTCGAGGGATTTAAGAGGAATGGAGATCCATGCAACACTTAAGTATCAGATGGTTTTGTAGGTGTGGAGAATAGTGGAGGTGTGAAATCCCCAAGTTCGGCCTTTTGGTAGTTTTAGTATTCTGTGGGTTTTTTGTTGGATGGTTAGTAGACGAGGTTTCTCCATTAGTTAGCAGTCAAGGGTTAGTCCAAGATTTTTTAGTGCGTTAGTTAGCTGAATAGAAATGGTAAATGGTAAGTGGTAAGGTAGAAGTGATGAAAGCAGAAAGTGTGGGTGGTTAATCCAATAATTATTGGCTGAGTTTTGCAGTGGTAGGTCTTGAGGAGTATTGGCTGTACCAATAGGTAAACTGATTGAGGTGGGTTTGGAAGAGTTGTTGGAATCTCTGGAGGGTAGGATAGAGGAAAATGATGTAACTGATATACTGAAAGAAGTGGACTGCTGGGTGTGGTTTGGGCATGCCAAAAGCCTAGAGAAGATAAAGGAGAGGAGAGAGGACAGAGCCTTTGGGCACCCCTGCAGTGGTATGGAAGGTACAGGAATTGGTATTGTTAATAGTGATAAAGAATGAGTGATTCGATAGGAAGGATGCAATATGGTGGATGTAGCTTATGTGTATTTCTGCTATTCAAAAACGATAACAAAATTTTATACACAGTTGTAGAAATTTTTTGTGTCGAGGGAGACAAAAATAGTGGATTTATGGGAGTTGTGCTGGTGAACTAGGAGATTGGTGAGGTGCAGGCGATACTCATCAAAGAAGAAATTGGGACAGAATCCATACTGGCTAATATGTGGTCTCGGTTAAACTGTTGATGGATGCATCAGGAGAGGATGAATTCGAATATCTTGCTAAGCACTGAGGTGAGGCAGGTGGGGCACAGGGAGGAGGTATGAGTAGGAGGTCTGTGGGGTTTCTGGAACTGTAGGATTTTGGACGCTTTTCAATGTTGAGGATAGCAAGCTGTGGAGAGGGTACTGGTATAAAGTGTTAGAAGGGTGGTGAGAAAGGAGAGTGGGTTTCCTTTGAGGTGTCGGTAAGTAACGCAGTGGTGACCGGCTAAAGTGTTGCGTTCTTTTTGTGGGATGGCTGTACACCACACGGCTGTGCAAATACCGCCACGTGGGTGGGCATCTACCAGCCGCAAGAGTGCGCCCACGTGTGAGCGTGGTGCCGAGCAGCGACGGTGCCCTCTTGTGGCTGTCAAAGCACATCTCTCTCAGAGGGGCATTCAACCTCCAGAACGACCGATACCAAATAAATCGCGCAACTATGTCTTGTGATTGGCACGATATTGTTTTTATCAGAAGACTGTTTCTCAATATTCTCTTGACAACATGTGCTGTGTAACAGAGGTAAGATTCATCCACTTTCTCTGTACATTCGCTAGAGTGAATAGTGTCTTCCCTCGTGAACCAGAGAACTCTGCTTGTGTTCACTCTTCACTCCGGCAGCACATCTCCAGCGAAGGTTCAGAACTTGTAACGCTACAGCATGAAGTGTTATTTTGACCAAAAGGTTGCCACCAAATAGGATACCCAAATGGCTGTCAGTGTCTCGTCAATGATACTTCAGCGGACATTGCTGTGTATGACCAGTCTTAATCAGGCAACTGGTTCATGCACCCAAGCTGGCTGCAAAGGCAGAAGTTTTCCCGCCAGTAACACAAATGGATCTCCATTGAGTGACAGCCAGTGACCTTTTTCAGATGAATCACGTTTCGTGCCCCACTAGACAATCGTTGGGTGGGTCGAGGACGGGAGAGGGAGCGTTATGTTGTTGGGAACGTTTTCGTGACATTTCGTCCTTCTGGAAGGCACAAATGTGCACCTACCTTGAAGTCCATGGCAACCCCTACATGGTGTTTGTATTTTCCTCAGGACGGTGGCATCTGCCAGGAAGACTATGTAATGCATCTCAAGGCTCGCAATGTACATAAATGGTTCAATGAGCACCAGGATAAGTTTTCTGTATTCTCCTGGCCCCAAGACTACCGAAGCTCACACTTTTAAACCCAGTTGAGAAACTGTGGGACCACCTTCATCAGGCTATTCGTGCCATGGATCCACAACTGAGAAACGTAGCGCAGCTGGCCACGGCAATGGAGTCAGCATGGATCCACATCTTTTTCGGTACCTACCAGAATCATACTGACTCACTTCTTGCACGAAAGTGCTGCGAAAGTTGGCTATTCAGGTTTTTGCTTTTGACATGTTTAATTTTTCTTTTCTTTTTGCTTGTTGCTTGTTGAGCTGTTACAGTTACATTGTTCATTGTGAGCAGTGTAGTGCCTGATGGGAATTGGAACCAATCAACTCTGTCTGTTTCGCCACCCCATTTGGGTACGGACCACGAAAAACTCTGCCTAAAACCGAGCCGTGTCTTATTATCTTTATTTCGAAATATAAACTTCTTTTACAATGAGAAACAAAATGCCATCATACAATTACAAATGTATCTTGACATGATTATTTAAAGAATGTTCTAAGTTCAGTGAACTGTTGTTATTAGTTACCACAAACTGTGACCTCTCTGACGGGAAATCACCAATCCTGTCGCAAAACTGAGACGATCCTCCGTATGCATTCAGTTTGATTAGAAATCGCTTATGAGGAACGGAATTAAAAGCATTTTGTAAATCCAAAAATACTGAATCAGCCTGACATCCTCTGTCCATAGCACTGATTACTTCATGACGATAAAGAGATAGTTTTCTTTTTTTCTTTTTTTTATTTATTTTTTTTGTTGCAATAATGGTGTTGTCTCTATTGTAAAAATTGAAGAGCACGCCGCAGCGCGTAGTGTAAAGCAGTCGCCCTCTGTTTCTGGCGGTGGCGCCGCTGTAGCAGTCGCAGCTTTGGTGTCTCCCGCTGGTGGGAAAGGGGAAAGGTAGCCTGTTCACGTGCATTTAAGGGGCTCTGTGAGCTCGCCAGTCAGTCGTCTGGGTCACTCTCTCGACCCTATCTTGCTAGTCTGTCTCTCGCCCGCATTTGTTACGCAGTTAGCGTCTGTCTGTCGTTCGGAGTGCCAGTATGTCTGTCGTTCGGATCAACCTTTAAGGCCGGCAAAATGAGAGTCTTTCCACTCCGCCAGTAAGAGAACTCAGCGAGTGGTCGCCCGGTTGGGGCTTAGTTCCTGCATCTGAGTCTGCGAGTTAGGCCGCCAGTCTGCTCGAGTTTGCTCAGGCAATGGTAATTGGCGGTTGATCGATCGGTTGGTCGGTCACGCACTGAGACACAAGATGGCTCGTCCGTTTTAAGCGTCGGCGCATGCGAGGTCGCCACGTGAATCCAGCGGGCCGCGGTGTATAGCGAGGGGTAATGACTGCCCGCATCTCGTGGTTGTGCGGTAGCGTTCTCGCTTCCCACACCCGGGTTCCCGGGTTCGATTCCCGGCGGGGTCAGGGATTTTCTCTGCCTCGTGATGGCTGGGTGCTGTTTGCTTTCCTTAGGTTAGCTGGTTTAAGTAGTTCTAGGAGACTGATGACCGTAGCAGTTAAGTCCCATAGTGCTCAGAGCCATTTGAACCATTTTTTTGGGTAATGACTTCACGGTAGACACGAGAGGAACAGGAGTCAACCCATGACATCAGTCTGGCCGGTGCGAGCTGCGACGCCGTGAGACGGGAGTTCGGCGCGCCTTCCGGCGTCCGTTGAAGCGGCTGGCAGCGGACGGTTCGAGAGAGCGATTTGGGGGTGCTGCACCAGGTCTTCTCAAGAAATTGCAGTTTATTACAGGTTAAGTGATTGCTGATATGTTGTTTGATTTACTCTTGTTAAATTATACTTGTTTTCTTGGTGAGGTCACCAGCCGTTTTGCTTTGCGGTCGTCCCACCATTCTTCTCCGTTTGCCCACCCGCGGGAAGGTGGTTGTTTATAAATTGGGTGGTCCGTTTTCCCTTGTGGAGTAGGGACGGGTTAGAGCAACCTGTGGTTCGGGTTGTTCGGTAATCTCCCTATCAATCTACCGTACGTTAGTAGCTGCCTCTGTCACGTTTGTCGGGTTTGGTGTGTTAGACGAAGTTATTGCTTGGAGTGGAACGACCTAATACCTGAAATATGTTTTGATCTTTGGAAACTTTTATATTATTGCCTATGATCTTGAGAGGCGGTATCTGTGCGCTGTAGAGCATCTTAACTATTGTTTGGCCAACCTCGTAGAATTTTATATAAGATTGCATTTCACGGACTTTTATTTAAATGATCATTTTAGTATATAAAGTTGCCACCCTTTCACCGTAAGACTTTTCTTAGAAGTTAAAATCAAGTTGCACCTTCGGTGGCAAGGTTAATATTTTAATTGTTAGTGTTTTCTACCATTTCGATCCCTCCTACGGGGGGTGCATAGTCTGTGTGCTTGCGTAAATTATTAAAACTCTTAGTTTAAAGTAATCTGGTGCGATGCAGATTTGCACCAATGTAGTCTTTCAGAGGCTGTTGTGATCGGTCGTAACTACGGCTGTGTCAAAAGGGAGCAGCAAGGTTCTACATCTACATCTACATGACTACTTTGCAATTCACATTTAAGTGCTTGGCAGAGGGTTCATCGAACCACAATAATACTATCTCTCTACCATTCCATTCCCGAACAGCGCGCGGGGAAAACGAACACCTAAACCTTTCTGTTCGAGCTCTGATTTCTCTTATTTTATTTTGATGATCATTACTACCTATGTAGGTTGGGCTCAACAATATATTTTCGCATTAGGAAGAGAAAGTTGGTGACTGAAATTTCATAAATAGATCTCGCCGCGACGAAAAACGTCTTTGCTTTAATGACTTCCATCCCAACTCGCGTATCATATCTGCCACACTCTCTCCCCTATTACGTGATAATACAAAACGAGCTGCCCTTTTTTGCACCCTTTCGATGTCCTCCGTCAATCCCACCTGGTAAGGATCCCACACCGCGCAGCAATATTCTAACAGAGGACGGACGAGTGTAGTGTAAGCTGTCTCTTTAATGGACGTGCTGCATCTTCTAAGTGTCCTGCCAATGAAACGCAACCTTTGGCTGGCCTTCCCCACAATATTATCTATGTGGTCTTTCCAACTGAAGTTGTTCATGATTTTAACACCCAGATACTTAGTTGAATTGACAGCCTTGAGAATTGTACTATTTATCGAGTAATCGAATTCCAACGGATTTCTTTTGGAACTCATGTGGATCACCTCACACTTTTCGTTATTTCGCGTCAACTGCCACCTGCCACACCATACATCAATCTTTTCTAAATCGCTTTGCAACTGATACTGGTCTTCGGATGACCTTACTAGACGGTAAATTACAGCATCATCTGCGAAAAACCTAAGAGAACTGCTCAGATTGTCACCCAGGTCATTTATATAGATCAGGAACAGCAGAGGTCCCAGGACGCTTCCCTGGGGAACACCTGATATCACTTCAGTTTTACTCAATGATTTGCCGTCTATTACTACGAACTGCGACCTTCCTGACAGGAAATCACGAATCCAGTCGCACAACTGAGACGATACCCCATAGGCCCGCAGCTTGATTAGAAGTCGCTTGTGAGGGACGGTGTCAAAAGCTTTCCGGAAATCCAGAAATACGGAATCAACTTGAGATCTCCTGTCGATAGCGGCCATTACTTCGTGCGAATAAAGAGCTAGCTGCGTTGCACAAGAACGATGCTTTCTGAAACCATGCTGATTACGTATCAATAGATCGTTACCTTCGAGGTGATTCATAATGTTTGAATACAGTATATGCTCCAAAACTCTACTGTAAACCGACGTCAATGATATAGATCTGTAGTTCGATGGATTACTCCTACTACCCTTCTTAAACACTGGTGTGACCTGCGCAATTTTCCAATCTGTAGGTACAGATCTATCGGTGAGCGATCGGTTGTATATGTTTATTAAGTAGGGAACTATTGTATCAGCGTAATCTGAAAGGAACCTAATCGGTATACAATCTGGACCTGAAGACTTGCCCGTATCAAGCGATTTGAGTTGCTTCGCAATCCCTAAGGTATCTACTTTGGACCTGAAGACTTGCCCGTGTCAAGCGATTTGAGTTGCTTCGCAATCCCTAAGGTATCTACTTCTAAGAAACTCATGCTAGCAGCTGTTCGTGTTTCAAATTCTGGAATATTCCATTCGTCTTCCCTGGTGAAGGAATTTCGGAAAACTGCGTTCAATAACTCCGCTTTAGCGGCACAGTCGTCGGTAACAGTACCATCGGCACTTGGCAGCGAAGGTATTGACCGCGTCTTGCCGCTTGTGTACTTTACACAACTTGCTCATACAAAATTTGATTCTTCCTGCCTGTGAATAAACTGTAACTTTGATATTTAGAGGGTGCTTTCTGATTATAATTTTAAGTCTGTTTCTTTTAAAAAATGCTTTAAGGCCATATTAAAGTGAATAAAACTCCCATTTGTTAAAATGAATTTGGTTATGATTTCATCAGTTACTCCCTGGCAACTACTTCCATGCTTACGTAGTGTGACGAAATGCGTTAATGTTCTTGATGAATCGCTAGTAAATTCTTAAGAATATTTTTTGAAAATAAATCACGGTTCAGTCTCAAACCGTGTTGACTGTTTATCAATAAATCGTTTTCTTCGACGAGATTCATAATGTTCCAACACAGTATATGTTCCAGAACCCTACTGCAGATGAACAAGGTGATACGGGTCTGTATTTCAGCGCATTAGTCCTATCTCTGTTCTTAGGTATTGGTGTGACTTGTCCAACTTTCCAGTCTTTAAGTAAGGATCTTTCGACGAGAAGAGTCCGTTAAACAGTCACAAAATTTCTTTTCCTGACCATTAAACCACTGTTGTAACTCTGGGTCTTGGTGAACGGTCTGATTATTTGTTTCTGTATTTAGTTGCTGAACGGTCGTTTCAGTTTCATTATGGGGCGTCTGAAGCGACTGGACGCCAGATGATATTTGGTTATTTGCTTCTGGTGCACTGTAGTTTTGTACGTTTCTTTTATTTTGCGATTTCAGTTGAAATATTTTAAAATTTATTATTTACTTCAGCAGGATGTCCTTTGGCTAATAGTTTAAAATTAGCTTTGGTTTAAATTGTATGTTCTTGGGATAGTAATCTGGAATTAGTAGCCATTATAGCATCAAGTTTGTCGAATAATTCGGTCAGTGGATTTGACCCTTCACCCGTTTGAGCGTTGCTAGCTTTGGATAATAGACTTGGGTTCCACTTCTGTTTCAACAGAATCACTACCTACGTCTTCCAGTGTTGGATTAGCAATACTGCTATCATTGACATGAAACTCGACTGCACTGTTTTTTGATGATGCCCTGCTTGTAAATATCATAAATTTAACCATAACACATAGAAATCGTCATTATTTTACTTTACAAATGCCTAAACATCTACTGTTTTTCAACCAACAATATGAACTGAAATGTAAACTTACAGGAAATGAATTTAGAAGATGGAGTGCCCACGTTTATAGACACAAGGCAGAATTGTCGCTCCGTCTTATCTTCGCGATCGCTAAAGCGGCCATGTTAAGCACAAATTTTAAGTACAGTGCAGTTTCAACAGAATCACTACCTACGTCTTCCAGTGTAGCATTAGCCATACTGCTATCATCGACATGAAACCCGACTGCACTGTTTTTTGATGATGCCATGCTTGTAAATTTTCCAAATTTTACCATAACACATAGAAATAGTCACTATTATGACTTGCTAATGCCTACACTTCTACTACTTATACTATTTTTAAAGTATTTTTTAAGAAAAGAAAAGCTTTGCATGGTTCACTGTATACCTTAAGGCCTAATATAACGATGCCTTTATTTCTACTTCTAATGATATAGTTTCTCCTCTTCTGTAATTTTCTTTATGTTATTACTCGTTGAATATATTGCTTCGTTATGTTATCAGTTGTTACTGTTTTCCAATTATCATTCTCCCATTTAAGAATCTTTGTACCCATTGTTGATTCATGTACATGGAACCTCCCACCGCTGTATGTTTAGGCCAATGCGTGGAGGATGGCTGCCGACAATGCTTAATGACATTTTGACCATGGAAAATCAATGAAATTCTTACACGATGAAAGCAAAACCAATATGATCACACTTCGTCACATACAGGAAAGAGCCAAAAGGTGACTGAAATCGTTTCGTCATTGGACAACGCGGATTCAATCCTAGTGAAACCGTCCTGGTATGAAATTGTTGAGTTACAGTGTTGATTAATTAACGACAGACAAAAGTGGACTTTAAATATTTATACGAAATAAATCACTGTTACGTAAATTAACTCTGTATAATTCGTAGAACAGTTTAAATGATACACACTTACAATGTGTTCCCAAACAAGGTAAAGACAGTTAAGAGAGCGAGTGAACATTTTCAGACAAAAGAAGGATTCCGTTTTCTTGTTTAAAGACAAATGGAAAAACATGTAAACAGCATCTTAGAATGCAGTAATAAATCTCTAAATTTTCTTTTTGTTGTTATTGTGCTCTTCACTCCAGAGACTGGTTTGATGCAGCTCTCCATGCTACTCTATCCTGTGCGAGCTTCTTCATTCCCCAGTACCTACTGCAATCTACATCCTTCTGAATCTGTTTAGTGTATTCATCTCTTGGTCTCCCTCTACGATTTTTACCCTCCACGCTCCCCTAAAATACTAAATTGGTGATCCCTTGATGCCTCAGAATATGTCCTACCAACCGATCCCTTCTTCTAGTCAAGTCGTGCCACAAATTTCTCTTCTCCCCAATGCTCTCGAATACCTCCTCATTAGTTATGTGATAACCTTCAGCATTGTTTTGTTGCACCATATTTTGAAATGTTCTATTATCTTCTTGTATAAACTCTTCACGCAGTATCGTATCTCCCATTTCATCTTCATCTACATCCTCTTCCGTTTCCATAAAACTGTCCTCAAGAATATCGCCCTTGTATAGACCCTCTATATACTCCTTCCACCTTGCTGCTTTCCCTTCTTTGCTTAGAACTGGGTTTCCATCTGAGTTCTTGATATTCATACAAGTGGTTCGCTTTTCTCTAAAGGTGTCTTTAATTTTCCTGTAGCTAGTATAATCTTACCGCAAGTGATATACGCCTCTCCATCCTTACATTTGTCCTGTAGCCATCTTTGCTTTGCCATTTTGCGCTTTCTGTCGATCTCATTTTTGAGACGTTTGTATTCGTTTTGAGTGATGGAATCCCCGCCAGAGATGGATGGTCTGCTTCAGCTTGTCTTTGAACACTTGCTTTCTCAGAACTTTCCGTACATACCTTGCCTCCATCTTATTCGAATCAGTTTGTAGACGCTCCTACATCCCGGCACAAAGTATGTCTTGTGAATGAATAGAGCATTAAGATTGTATTTTGTACAGGTCACCATATTGCGCCCTGCAAAGTTGTCTGCACCTGCTTGCTTGCTTTTCTACACCCTCTACAGCTTACAAGAACTCAAGTATTTTTGCACTGGTTGCTACCATTCTCGCGGTATTTCTCAATATCAAGCACACAGCAGAATCCTACCAATCGCTCGCAAAACATGATTCCAAAGATATAGACTGGAAATTATTTCTCTAAAAACCCGAATGGTTTTTCTAGGTGGGGCGTGCTGTAAACCACCGACTAACTAGAAATTTGTCACGTCTGCGAAGACATTTACGCGGAAACTCGAAAAAAAAACCGAGAAAACTGTTATTTCCACTCGCAATTACCGATGTTGTTGATGTAGCAGATTCCAAATCATCCCTATAGTTTACAAGCTCAATGAAAGTGTTTCTCATGTCCAGAGAACTGGCAAACGTGTCTTCCACATGATAGATGCAAACACCATAATCGATCTCGTCTCCACTAAATAAATGCGAAGTAGTCAACCAAACAATTTACATGGAAGGGACTAACGGTCCAGTGCAAACACACCTCCATATTCAGTCTTCTCAAATTACCACGCTATCACGAATGCTATCTAACTCAAACTAAGTATTAGTTCGCTATTCGGTCGTCTAGAGGACAACACGTTTATGTCATCCACATTTCTACACTAAAACAGGCCTCTCCACTCAGACAGCTCCTACCATTAACGGGAAATGTGAATCATCCCCGCACTGGTCACAGGCGCTGCACATCGAGCACGCACAGGTAGAATCATCATCCTAAGAAATCGGTCACATATATATTTTATCCCTGTACTTACAACTAAATGTTACAATAACAGTCTCAGTTGAACAACACTCGTCAATGAGGGAAGTATCGGAAATACATCCTGCTGAAGACTCTGGAAACAAAAATATCTCTACCTCCTTTACTACTGGTCACAGTCACTCCCTTTTGCACATGTCAGAACACAAACACATACTTCATAAGCCTGATGAACAAGGTGAACCTATCATTCACCCCTACTACTACCTAGTATAATACTTGGCCAATAAATGATTGCAGACGATACAAAATGATGCTGAGAGAATGGGTGGACATGTCTCATAAGTTTTTCTTGCGAGTGCTAACACTGCATCTTAGAAAGAGATGAGTAATTGTCTTAAAAACGGCGAGATGTTAAAAAAAACGATCGCAACAAGTACTGTATGTTACTATCAGAAGCGGTCTTTGTTCTACAGATGCACACAAATATCCATTTGAAAAGCAATACTGTCTTCATTAATCGCAATATAGCATTACCTCCAAATCACGTGGTGTTTCCAGGCATATACCAATATGGTGATCGCCGGAGTGTATATTATCAGAACAGCAGTCTGATCACACGTACCCCTCGATGCAACCTCGTCATAAAATCGCTGTTTTAAAAGTGATTCAGCTAATTAATGTGGTATGAAACCACAATTTGCAACCGCCTCATACTGCCGCCATTAGATATTTCTTCAGTATTTGTAACGTATTCTGTGTCGATACCATGTCAGAGGTTCTACAATATATCCACTGAGTTATAGGAGATGAGTGATTGAGAAGGATCACAAACATTAGTGGACGGTTTGCTGATTGAGGTCATATGAAATGTACACTAGCTTTTCAGATCTTTAGTGCTACGCTATCTGCTAGAAATGATATCTATGATTTGGAATCAAGTCTCCCCATTCAACCACATACATGCATTGGATCCTGTGGAGAAGGCTTTTAATGATTACAGCCACAAGTGAATCATATTTCTAGCATGAGTCACCTTTTCCCGAACCTATATGCTACAGTATAACTCCCGCCTCGTTTTAAGCAGCCCCTAAGCATCCTGCAACTGCCTCCTCAGACTCTGTGCTACCATCCCTGCAGCTCTGCGCACGTGATCGTTCCCATGAGAGTCAGAGCTGGGTAGGGGTTGGGGGAAAACTATATCTACAACCTTCTGCAATCCATATAGAAACAGGCGAAGCTGAGTTACTGTGACACAACTGTGTTTTGACCATTTGACAGAAACGAAGCCTTATCCTGCAACATGAGGTAGTATAAAAGACAATATGGGAGCTGGTCGAAAGACATGCTTCTCCAGACTACCAGCCGGTACTACAGATCAACGTCCTTCAGGGCTCATTCACGTCTATCACCCCAATATACTACCATCGTTATTCTATTGCATCCACCACAGAAAAATTACGAACTATAAAAGCTCCACTAACTTCATCCGATAGAGAAATCGGTAAGATTTTGACCTCATCTCTCTCCTCCCATACATCGAAAACAAATACAGCATTCATGCCGGATTCGAGCACATGTGACTATCCTATTAAATATACAGGTATTGATCCAACGGCACAGACCAGTTTGAAGTTCCATCACTTGTACTATAGGAGGATGATCATATCCTGCAAACCATATTGTAAGTCACAAGAGGTGCTCCCTGTGACTCTGCATACTTGTTCCCATGTACAAAGTGTTCTGCCCCAACCAGAAGATATGCAAGTACTTCCTCAGTTTCCTCGCACTTTAGTGTATATTCGCTCAATTTATACCTATCCCCCCATCATGTTTCGAAATTATATCAATTTTTTTATGTCACTTCGATACATGCGATCATGATATAACCTCTCGTTATGTGTTCTAGAATTGCTTGTAAATGTACTCCATCTGCCAACACCTAGCCCAAATGCACTGATCAGGAGGCGTAGTATAGCACTGTACTCGATTGTATCAACTCACCTCCACATTTGGACAGCGTTTACTCTGTTTCCACATAAACATCTTCTCAGATGTGACAAATTTCTATTTAGTTGGTGGTTTACAGCACACCCCAAGTAGCTAAATTTTCAGGTTTGTATAGAAATAATATCCATTCTATATGTTCGGAATTATGTTTCATGTTTCAAAAGTGATCGGTAGGATGCTGCTGTGTGCTTGATATTGAGATGTACCGCAAATATGGTATGATATTCTACCAAGCCATGCGAAAATAGATGTGTTCTTGTAATCCCAGAGTCTAGAGATGGGTGTAGAAAAGCAAGCTGATCCCTACCAGAAATAGTAACGCATTCGTACCAAGGATGAACGAGCCCGAATTTGCAGAACAGTTCTGAGAGTGACTTCGATCCTCTGAGGTTGCTCTGGTCACCAATCAGATGTCGATGACTGCCGATGTTGTGGGGAAATATCTAGTGCTGCGTGGAGTGTATGCAGTGCTGTGTGTCTTTGCGATAAATGTATGAATGATGTAAATGGCCTGATTTTGTATGGCACAGGATATGAATTGTATGTTTACTACATCGACACGGTATATGGCGATATATTGCTGGGTTGGAAATCTGTCTACGCTCCAATATGCATGCTCCTATCCTCAGTGGGAGAGCAGTATAATTGAGTAGGAGTCTTTCAATATTTGACGATCTGTAGGCCACTTCGCAGGTTCCAATAAGGTGATCTGTACAAAATACAATCATAATGCTCTATGCATTCACAAGATATTCTTTTGTGCCAGGTCGTAGGAGCGTCTACAAACTGATTCGAACAAGATGGAGGCAAGGTATGTACAGAAAGTTTGAGAAAGGAAGTGTTCAAAGACAAGTTCTAGCAGACTATCCATTTCTGGCGATGATGCCATCACTCATCCACCACTGTGGCCTTAAGACATCTCCAGACCTGTAACTGTAGGATACCGAAAATTCCAGCCATTTATATCTCTTCTGGAAGACAGTGCTTCGAATTCTGTTTGCATAATTGTTCTGATTTCCCCATCAACCTGCGACTGTGCTTAGAGGGTGCTCTCTTTCAAACAACAAGAATTCTTTTATGATTAACAGTGTTTTGGTGAGCACGCACAAGCCTTTAGCAGTGAGAACGTTTAACATTTATGAGATATATGTTGAGAGCATGATGAAAATTTCGCGTGATGAATCAGTCACACGTGGCTAAACGCAGCTCGAATGTTCTGTTAGGGTCGTTAGGAGCTTGAAAAAAGAGACAGCATTGGTCGTATATTTTTTACTATCGCAAAATCGATTTTCTGTCACTGAGTGACCATCTTCAGTGCCGTAAGCTTAGTGACAACAGTGCATCCTAATTTAAGTTATACAATATAGCACTGAAGATGGTCACTCAGTGACAGAAAATCGATTTTGCGATAGTAAAAAATATACGACCAATGCTGTCTCTTTTTTCAAGTATACCTGTTATCTGGTCGTAGTGCACAGGACAACATGGAGTCGCCAATCAATAAGTCGTTAGGAGCAATGCACCCGTTGCTATTCTGTGATGTCGGTATCCATATGTATCATGTCAGCAATGGTAAACACATGTGCTGCCCAGAGACGTCTTGTGTATGAGACCGACTTGAACGCACCTTGGAGTTCTGTGACATCAGTATAACACTCAAAGCATGAGAGCTATGGCTCATGCTGACTTGTGTCCAGCAGTGGCTCGTGGTGGCATCAGCATGTGCGAGCCATTGAAGCATCTGTGTTCTGCAAATAGGTCTTTGTTCCTGTCTGGTCATGTCAGCAATGATGCCTAGGTGATCATGTATTTTGAGAGGAATTGCTCAGGTCTCAAGTATGAAAGGGATGCCACCAGCTCATGCTTGAGGGACCCAAATGGGCACCTGTGCATAACTTCATGGGGGGTTCCAGTGCATCCCGACTTCTTGGAGCATGTGCGACCCAGTAGACAGGAGGCGGTGGGGGGTGCTTACGTACGTTGTCTGCATTATTTTGTGAGCAGGTGTGTAGGCTGTGCTACGCGTTATTTGGATAGTTTACATGTTGATTTCATGTCTACATACCAGCGTACTGGATTATTTAGGAGGAGTTTGCATGTCTGTGCTGAAATTATTTCGGTAGTTTAGGAGTTGTTTGCATGTTTTCAGAATGTTATTTAGGAGTAGTTTACAGGTCTGTTGGCTGTATGGCTTAAGTCCAAGCATGTCACAGCATGTGTTTTGTATCATTGTGATAAATATCCTATCTCAAATCCATCCATAAATAGATTGATCCAAAGTAAATGAAGTGCACTCCTTTCTCTCTCCAGTAACCCAGCACAAGCTGAGTCATTTTCCCCTCAATCTTGGGGCATGTCACAGGATGGATGTCAGCACCCTCTGGTGGCAGCACAGTGGACTAGTTCTAGACCTTGTGGTGAACACACTGTTTCCCACCAAAATCCACCATTTTGGATAATGGTACTTGTGTCATCAGCTGGTGACATGTCTGCCATGTTGGATAACATCACGGAATGGATGACAGCGCCCTCTGGTGGTGGTACTGTGTACTAAGTCAGTTGTACTCTGGACCTCGTGGCTAACACACTGGATTGTAGTGCCAAATTTTTTAAATAAAGACTGTTACATGATTTCGACAGTTCACGATTAGCAAGCATGTTTGCAGAGTCTTTTAGATGGGTTATTATTTTAACATTTTATGAGTTGATTGGCTCTCTGGACATAAATGTACTGCATTATTTACTAGTGGTTTGCAGGTCTGTAGGCTGTGTTGTGTGACCCCAACTATGTCAGAGCATCTCTGTGATAAATATACTTTCAAAATCCATCCCTAAATAAATGGTTCCAAAACAAATAAAGTACACTCCTTGCTCTCTGTAACATCGCAGCAGAGGCTGAGTCATTTTGCCACCAATCCCTAGTAAGAGATGGCGGTCGGGTGTCTTAGGTTAGTGGAGGTAGCCCAGTTGTCCTACCTTCCCGCCAAAATTCCAAGTTCCCACCAAAATCCGCCATCTTGGATGACGCATTCGCCGCCATCTTGGATGATATAATGAGCTGTTGTTAATTCTACATGGCGCCATCTTGGATGATGTCATCACTCCCATCTTGGATACATCAGGCAACAACGGAAATGGGGCAGAACGAAGGTTCCCCTCCAACTTCCGTGTGACTTCTGGCTGTGGGGCTATCTGAAAGATGTTATGTCCTGTGTTCCGATTGCAAACTTAGCTGCATTGAACGGAAGCAATGTGCAACACATTCTGAACGTGACGGCGGAAACACTTCGATCAGTTGTGGAACATGTTATTTCTTGATTGAACTTGTTGCAGAAAACGGTGGGCAGCATATTGAACATGTTTGCGCCAGTCAGACGGAAATCAATAATCCGTTTTGATTCTGAATGATGATTTATATACGGTTTTTGGCCTCAGGACAATTAAAAACCGATTTTTCCCATCCGACGTGATATGACCTTTCTGTGGTGTATGGGCTTAAGTAACTAACAGTATCACACTTCTACACTTACGCACGGTGTGTAGTACGATTTGTTTAATGTCAGACGTACGCCTCATGCATAGTTTTATGATTCATTTGTCATTTTTAGGGGACCACTATTAAAATATGTTCCTTACAGCGCTATTTATTCAAATGGTTCAAATGGCTCTGAGCACTATAGGACTTAATAGCTGAGGTGATCAGGGCCCTAGAACTTCGAACTACTTAAACCTAACTAACCTAAGGACATGACACACATCCATGCCCGTGGCAGGATCCGTACCTGCGACTGCAGAAATCGCACACTTCCAGACTGAAGCGCCTAGAACCGCTTGGCCACCGCGGCCGGCCGCTATTTATTGCTGCGCTTTGTAACTATTTATTTTTCTTCTGCCATAGGTTTTCTCCCTTCTCTGATAATATTTCGTTGCAATTTGACGTCATTCTGACCAGAGGCGTTATTTCTACAGTGTTTTGAAAGTTTAACTCTAAGTATAATCCCCCCTACTTAACGGTTCTCTGTTGAATTGACTGTTGTTCAGGTAACGGAATAAAGGTTTTTGGTTCTCTGATTCGTAGCTGGTGCAGGCGTGAACTCGCTGTTTCGATGATGCTTCGAAGGCAGTCTTCCAGTGTCTCCTTGCAACGTGGTCCGCGTCCGCTAACTCCTAATGAGGTGCGGAACATCACTGTCTACCTGCGATGGGGACGTGACCAGTGGCGATAAGCGCTGTCTGCGAATAGTACGCCGGAAGGACGATTGTTGGTAAACCTCCGCGTGGGCTCGAATCTCTCTGATTTTGGTTCAAATGGCTCTGAGTACTACGGCACTTAACATCTGTGGTCATCAGTCCCCTAGAACTTAGAACTACTTAAACCTAACTAACCTAAAGACATCACACAACACCCAGTCATCACGAGGCAGAGGAAGTCCCTGACCCCGCCGGGAATCTTTCTGATTTTATGCTGACCCTCTCTTCGCGAGATACGCGTAGCAGGAAGCGATGTATTTGCTCTCACTTGTAGGAACGCACGCTCTCAGAACGTCAACAACGATGGGTGATGTGGAACGCCTCTCTTGTAGCGACCGCCACTGGAATGGTTAATCATCTCTGTGATGCTTTCGTGCCTTCTTAATGAACCTGTAACTGAAAGTGCTGCTCTTCTTTGGACCTAGTCTACTTCCTCTATCTATCCTGTCTAGTACGCATCCCATACTGATGAGCAAGTGTTTGTAGAACGAGTGATCTGTAAAGTACTTCGTTTGTTGGTGAACTACATTTCCCGAGCATTCTTCCAATGGATCTGAGTCTGGCATCTGCCTTAGTCACAATTAAGTTTATGTTGTTGCATTGCGTAACCGCACAATAAAGGGCCCTCCGTCTAGAGTTTCTAGACACGGCCGACTTTGGAGCAGAGTGATGGCAGGGACGTGCGTACATGATCGGCATAAACACCGCCGATCCGGTAAGGACCCGGCTCTTTCAAGGGGACCGCACGTACTAGTTATCACTGATGTCGTCCGAATTGATGATATAAGCATGGCATCACCAGAGATGCAGGTGACGGAAGTGAGTGCTCCATATGGCCAAGTGTTTAGAAAAGATTGGAGACAGTACACCCGTTACGGGGATTAAAAATTTCATACATTGATGTGGGTAAGATATCGGTCTCATGGATTCTATGATTTCCGAGAATGTTTTTATTTTAAGTTTGACGTCCGATAAGAAATGAAAAAACAAATATACTTTAAAACTTTGAACATAGCTGCTAAGGTTCAATGGCCGTGTCAGAATTATATTGGAACAAATAAGCCCGCGGTCACAAATATTAAGTCAAAATTGACCTATGAGCGTCGTTTTCAGAATTAGACCTCAGTCTTGTTGCAACCCTTGTTCACAGTACGAGCAGCCCTTAGCGGCTCGCCATCTTACAACTGTTCATGACGTCGCCTTTCCGGCGTAGGTATTTTTTAATATATGACTTGTAAGTACTGCATCTTTTCGAGTCAGCACAAACCTTAATTTTATTAATGTACTACATACCTAATATTTTTTAGAACAGTTAGTCTAATTCTGAAGACGACGCTCATAGTAGCGTCGAAACCAGGTCAATTTTGACTTAATATTTGTGGCCGAGGGCTTATTTGTTCCAATACAAACATACTTTATTTGTGATATGATTACAGATTAACAGATTTCGGACATTTTCCTTTGCTCGTAATGTGGAACATTGCTTCTTGCCAAATTTGATGATTTCAGGTCAACAGGAACTATCATATAGGTTCTGATGAGTGAGTTAGGGTGTATCAAAGTATCTGACATAAACATCCGCCTGTTTTGACTTCAGTGAGTTAGAAGCTTCAATTTTTTTACACCGCCGAGGAGACATAGGCTTTAGTAGTCGACATAAATTGCAACCCGACACGTCCACCCGTTCCTGACAAACGGGATCTTAATTGACGGACAGACATTCAGATAACAAATGGAAAAACGTTCTTTTCGTGTGATATAGTTACAAATACACAATTTTCGGATTTTTTCCTTTACTTGTACTGTGAAACCTTACTTTTTGCCAAATTCCATGATTCTAGACTAACTGGAAGTACGCTACCGGTTTTGAATAGTGAGTTCACTAATATCAAAATATGTGACATATATGGCCGAGTCTTTTGATTATACTGACACAGAAACTAACGTTCATTGTACCGCGAAGGGAACATAGAAGTTATTATGTGACATAAATTTCAGATTAATATACATAACCGTTCCTAAGAAAAAGGCGTCTCAACAGACGGACGGACAGCCAGTCAGATAACAAATAAAAAAAAATTCTTTCGTGTAATTTAATTACAAATTACGCTTTTCGGTTTTTTCCCTTTGGCTGTAATGTAAAACCTTGCTTCTAGCCAATTTCATGATTCTAGGCCAACGAGAAGCTGTCTGTAGATTTTCATGAATGAGTTGGCGAGTATCAAAGTATGTATCCTAAATCGCTATGGTTTTCGATTGCATTGTATTCGCAGCTTCAGTATCTTATATCGCCAAGGTACCGTAGACCGTAGTAAGTGCCATACATTTCAAATTAATACGTCTACCCGTTCCTGAGAAAAAGCGTTTTTAACATTCAGCCGTACAAAGTTCCGTTTTTAACGTCTGAGATACAAAGCCTTAAGAATTGGCATTGGGAGCGAGTTGTACGAGCGATAAGCAATTTCTGTTAGCGTATGGCGCAGCGGAATAACAAAGTCGAGTCTCTGTATGGAAACACTTCGTTATTTTCAGTATTTATGTTACTTACACAGTAATAAACAGAAATAACGCTCAGTATATTGTATATATTAACCTTTTCGTGAAGGGCATGAAAAGGAAAGATCAACGAAAATTTACTACTGCACATAAATATAAAGAAATGAACTGTAAGGCGTATATGAGAACTTCTTATTTAAAATGAAATATTTTAGTGTCTTACACTTGTCGTACACATGTTGCGGTGACATTCGTCGTAAAAAACCGGATTAATAGTAGTTTTATTCGCATCTAGTGAGCGTTATTAAAGCTGCATTTTCATAATTATGTAGTAATTTGAAAGTTTCCATAGAAAAACAAATTTGGCTTATATTCGTAATGGCTCTCACCCATCGCCTTATTATTACTATTATTAATATTATTACGTGTGGATGCTGTAATATTTGGGGCGTCGTTATTATCATTATTATTATTACTATTATTATTGAAGCACCAGGAGAACTATTGTTTCCTGAACCTTCACTACAACTACAACAGACTACAGTCCAACAGGCGACATGGAAGTGTTCACAGCATCAACTTTTTGCCACTGTGAAGCAAATGGAAAGAACATAGCATGAAAAACAGTAACTACTGCTGTGATTGCAGAGTGTAAATAAATACCTCCCATGAAAACTGCCTCCCCCCATGAACCATGGACCTTGCCGCTGGTGGGGAGGCTTGCGTGCCTCAGCGATACAGATAGCCGTACCGTAGGTGCAACCACAACGGAGGGGTATCTGTTGAGAGGCCAGACAAACGTGTGGTTCCTGAAGAGGGGCAACAGTCTGGATGATTGATTGATCTGGCCTTGTAACAATAACCAAAACGGCCTTGGTGTGCTGGTACTGCGAACGGCTGCAAGCAAGGGGAAACTACAGCCGTACTTTTACCCGAGGGCATGCAGCTTTACTGTATGTTTAAATGATGATGGCGTCCACTTGGGTAAAATATTCCGGAGGTAAAATAGTCCCCTATTCGGATCTCTGGGCGCGGACTACTCAAGAGGTCGTTGTTATAAGGAGAAATAAAACTGGCGTTCTACGGATCGGAGCGTGGAATGTCAGATCCCTTAATCGAGCATGTAGGTTAGAAAATTTAAAAACGGAAATGGATAGGGGAAAGTTAGATATAGTGGGAATTAGTGAAGTTCGGTGGCAGGAGGGACAAGACTTCTGGTCAGGTGAATACAGGGTTATAAATACAAAATCAAATAGGGGTAATGCAGGAGTAGGTTTAATAATGAACAAAAAACAGCAGTGCGGGTAAGCTACTACAAACAACATAGTGAACACATTATTGTGGCCAAGATAGACACGAATCCCACGCCTACTACAGTAGTACAAGTTTATACGCCAACTAGCTCTGCAGATGATGAAGAAATTGATGAAATGTATGAAGAGATAAAAGAAATTATTCAGATAGCGAAGGGAGACGAAAATTTAATTGTCATGGGTGACTGGAATTCGAGAGTAGGAAAAGGGAGAGAAGGAAACATAGTAGGTGAATATGGATTGGGGGTAAGAAATGAAAGAGCAAGCCGTCTGTTAGAATTTTGCACAGATCATAACTTAATCACAGCTAACACTTGGTTCAAGAATCATAAAAGAAGGTTGTATACATGGAAGAATCCCGGAGATACTAAAAGGTATCAGATAGAGTATATAATGGTAAGACAGAGATTTAGGAACCAGGTTTTAAATTGTAAGACATTTCCAGAGGCAGATGTCGACTCTGACCACAATCTATTGGTTATGAACTGCAGGTTAAAACTGAAGAAACTGCAAGAAGGTGGGAATTTAAGAAGATGGGACCTGGACAAACTGACTAAACCAGAGGTTGTACAGAGTTTCAAGGAGAGCATAAGGGAACAATTGACAGCAGTGGGGGAAAGAAGTACAGTAGAAGAAGAATGGGTAGCTCTGAGGGATGAAGAAGTGAAGGCACCAGAGGATCAAGTAGGTAAAAATACAAGAGCTAGTAGAAATTCTTGGGTAACAGAAGAAATATTGAATTTAATTGATGAAAGGAGAAAACATAAAAACGCAGTAAATGAAGCAGGCAAAAAGGAATACAAACGTCTCAAAAATGAGATCGACAGGAAGTGCAAAATGGCTAAGCAGGGATGGCTAGAGGACAAATGTAAGGATGTAGAGGTTTATCTCAATAGGGTTAAGATAGATACTGCATACAGGAAAATTAAAGAGACCTTTAGAGAAAAGAAAACCACTTGTATGAGTATCAAGAGCTCAGATGGAAACCCAGTCCTAACCAAAGAAGGGAAAGCAGAAAGGTGGAAGGAGTATGTAGAGGGTCTATACAATGGCGATGTACTTAAGGACAATATTATAGAAATGGAAGAGAATGTAGATGAAGATGAAATGGGAGATACAATACTGCGTGAAGAGTTTGACAGAGCACTGAAAGACCTGAGCCGAAACAAGGCCCCGGGGGTAGACAACATTCCATTAGAACTACTGACAGCCTTGGGAGAGCCAGTCCTGACAAAACTCTGCCATCTGGTGAGCAAGATGTATGAGGCAGGCAAAGTACCCTCAGACGTCAAGAATAATATAATCATTCCAATCTCAAAGCAAGCAGGTGTTGACAGATGTGAAAATTACCGAACTATCAGTTTAATAAGTCACAGCTGCAAAATACTAACGCGAATTCTTTACAGACGAATAGAAGCCGACCTCGGGGAAGATCAGTTTGGATTCCGTAGAAATATTGGAACACGTGAGGCAATACTGACACTACGACTTATCTTAGAAGAAAGATTAAGGAATGGCAAACATACGTTTCTAGCATTTGTAGACTTAGAGAACGCTTTTGACAATGTTGACTGGAATACTCTCTTTCAAATTCTAAAGGTGGCAGGGGTAAAACACAGGGAGCGAAAGGCTATTTACAATTTGTACAGAAACCAGATTGCAGTTATAAGGGTCGAGTTGCATGATATGAAGCAGTGGTTGGGAAGGGAGTGAGACAGGGTTGTAGCCTCACCAAAATGTTATTTAATCTGTATATTGAGCAAGCAGTAAAGGAAACAAAAGAAAAATTCGGAGTAGGTATTAAAATTGAGAGGCACCCACATGCCTTGCTCATACTGTGGCATCAAGCAGTCAGGCCTGCAAGATGAGTGGTCTGCCAAGCGAGTGGATTCTTTCTTAATTTCGCGAGTAACATGAACTCTAGTACTCACGCTTCGTTACAAGTTATCCTCCTATATGATTGCTACGCAACGGAAACGCATATCTGACTATCAATGATTTACAGAACTCTGACTGTACACTACGCACTGGCAGTACCACATTTTCTTTTTGTCTTTTATTTGACGGCTTTTATTAACACGTGGCCATCCCACTGAATATGAATGGCGCACACATTATAAATTCGGGACATTATGACAACATACAATTTGAAGGAATAGTCTACCAATCTCTTTCTTTTCACTATCTGATTTATTCTGATAAATTCCCTAACCTAAACACACAAATTCTATAACCTACAAGAATAACATATGAGAAATTCCGCCCAGTGGGCATGGCTTTACATTAGTGAATCTCTATATTATGGTCTCGTAATTTATTTAACGCTACAGTGCACTTTCTGGATAGGATGGTGGATCTTTTATTATCTCTCACACTTCGACTCTCACAATCATTATCACGAAACTTTCCTCCAGACCGAGCGGTACAGAAGGAACAAGCATAACCCACTAATCTTTTGAAACTACTTCGCTACACACCCATGGAAACCACACATACCCAAATTACATGACATACACCACACAACAATATGAAATACTACACAGAGAATGGTTACAACATTATCACTTTCAGCTTTCCCACTTCAATTAATATTGATCCCAGTTTCACACGACACTGCCCCACATTGTAATTCTACTTTCCTACTGTGAACTCTGGAGATAAATGCACGTCTTCCTGTGCAATGCAAGCCATGTGGCGTTGCTGGATAGACGGCTGACTCACCTTGCTCCTCTCTCAGAGTTTGAATCTAGCGTCACACGGAATAACTTATTCATCACACACGCGAGTCCTCAACTGATACCATGGACGAGTACTTCTCTTTATCCTTTGTCTCATACACAGATTGAGACTCACACAGTACTCACCACGTGGAAGTACTCGTCTCTAATTTCAAGTCCAGCCCACGCCATTTCTTAATTATTTCAACTTATGGTACACACGCTATTTCTTAAATATTTCAACTTATTGTACACACGCTAGTAATTCAGCTTAGCTTAAGCACACGGAAGTATTTCAACTTATTGCTACACGTGGTTTCTTTGTGACCGATGGTCACTTCCGAAGATTACTACAATCCCATTAATATTACCTGCCTGACATTTAATTCTCCCCACAAAAGTTCCTGAAATAGAGAAATTATTATTTCAAACTACTCTTAAATATTCCACATGCATACCATGCCTCCACTCTTTCGTCATTACGGAGCACATCTAAAACAGGTGTTAACAGCACAGGATCCAGCGGCAGAGTGCCTAAAACATGGCCGTTCTCGAGGTCCTCTCCACCTCTGCTGAAGTGGGGGAGCACCTTACTACCCTATTGGCCAGCTACATTTCAGGCGCTCAAAGCTCTGGTAAATTTCATCTCTTTGGTTCCACCAAAGGTGGCCAAAGGATCGATTCAAAGATGATCATTTATTCACACTCACTATCTGCGGTTAGCAGACGACCATACATTCATTCATTTCAAAATATCTCACCAAACTGGATGTAGGGATTTATTTCGTGGGAGTGCACATATGATAAATTAAATAAATAAATTGTCATTCATTCCTACACTGGTATCCGGCTTCGCTGTATTAATTGAAATTGAGTTATTTTACAAAAAAAATGTGTTGTTCTGACAAAAATAATGAAGTATGTTGTACCTATATTCAATGTCGGGTAGTACTGTACCCTTTCAACACCGGCTACCCATGCAGAAAAAAATGGCACGGTACTATCCTTGCAATGCGAGGGTAGTTCCGAACATTTTTTTAAGAAAACTGTATTAGAACAAACAGAGCAAGTCATCAAAATAACCAGGAGGAGACCTTAGCCCCTGGTGACCTCAAATAGACGACCAAATGCTGTTACTTTACCAAATTTTTTGACAGAGTTGTTGCATTATTGTACTCTCCACAATCCGGAGTAACGTACACATACATATTTATAACAATCCAAATGACAAATAAAACATCACATCATACAAATAAAAAAAATAATGGTGAGATAAAAATTGGCTTAGTTACTGGGATCTTCGTTATTTTTATGATTAATCCAAACTTCACTAATTCTATGACAAATAAAAAAAATACTAATTGTACTCATGAAATTTTAAATAGCTCACCGTCCAAACACAGAGCAAGTAATCTGACATTCATAAATTGCGGGGTAAAAACCTTTACACAGCAAAGTCTAAATACAAAACAAAATCAACAAAAGAAAAACATTGCGGACACCAGTTACATGTAGAATGTCAGGCTCCATACCATTACTCTAAAATATACATCAAACGTACAGAGAAATAAAACTGAGAAGAAAAACAATGAAATATACCACAAGTTACATACTGGTTACGTAATATAGTCAACCTAAGACATCATGTCACACCTCGTTAACTATCATCACTTAAGCAATTGCCACAACTACTCGACAGTGAGTTTAGCCTTATCCCTATCCACCAGTACAAATACCTGCTGCTGAGCTAGTCAGTCCATCAACTTGGATCAATACACGCAGTAAATAGTTTAGCAATAAGTGCTTGAATCCACCAGTAGCTCTCATATCTTACTCTACTGCTCATTTCTCTGTTGTTACACATTTAGACGACAAGAACTTACATTTCGACTAGCCCTCGTTACACTTTAATGTGAAATGTCACCACTGTGATAATGAAAATAAGTGGCTTCAGTCAACACACCAACAAGATCATTACTGTCCACGACATCAAAATACATCAATTAATTCCGATATTTGTTGTGCAATGCAACCTCTTGTCCCCTGTGACAACCTTACTGACCAATGCAACAAGAGCCGCTACGTTAGTATTACGCCACTGACTAATAATTAAAGCATCATTGTGCCAAATTTTTTAATAAACATGTTACATGTACTTGATAACCCAGAGCAAACAAAAAAAAACACAGTAACTATACTACACACAAATGTTGATAAAATACAATTACACTTGCTGTCCCTTCAGGAATGAAACATATATAAAAATTTACACAATTACAATTACAAATACATTATCCCCTATCTTGCGAGTCACACGGAAACATTTCATTCTGTGATTTTCTTGGGGTCAAAAAAGTTGCTGACAGGTTCCCTAGAAACACTGTCTCGGTGTCAAAGCTCTCCCATGGTTACCCGAACGAAAGTCTTTAAGTCACTCAAATCGGCATTTTGAACACGCACTGAACAGTAAACTGTATCTCACATTAAACACAAATGTCATAGTCACTCTCAGCGTACCATCCACACGAATCTGGTCGTCCAAAAATGGCCCTACAACTACTATTACCCACGGTTCTGTCCTTTAAGTTCATGGTGTAATTAAAAGTCGTAAGTTCCAACAAACAGCACTTATTCCCGCACCAATTCAAGAAATGTCTCCTAGTACGAATGCAAATGTCAATGTCCCACTTTAGTTTCTTGCGTTCATACAATAATTAGTCACCAAACGACAACTGTCCTCTTTAAGTATACCAAGCGTCCCACAATCAATTCACAAAGCACACTTAACCAGTCACTGCCAAAAGTTTATGGATCCCACCGTCCAGTGGTCAAGACATAACAAAACGATCGTCCTGTCTGCTAAAGACAAAATCTTTTCCACCACTCACAACGTGGAAACACCAGTCCTTCACTTTCCACCTTATGGAGACATACGAACAGTCATCTTACTTCACAGCTCCACGGTCCAGTACTAGTTAATAGTTGCTGGTAACAAATGCCCGCCGGGCTCTGCCGCGCGTCGTCCTTTCTGCCATGGCGCCGCCGCGCGCGCCCCGTTGAGCAGCAGAAACCACCCGCTGTTGTCTCCGCGGGATACTTTCCCCAGTCGTAAGGGTGGCGGAACTTATGAATGGCCAGTGGTACGTGCGTGTCGCCCCAGGCCGTTGACCTGCTATAGCGGGCGCGTGGAGTGTACCCCGACCGGCATTGGAGTGGGGAGCGCCCCGGCTCCGTCGCCCGTCGCCATGGCAACGTCAGCTCGGCCCGCTAGCGGTATGGGCGTTACGACACCCAATCAGTCAGATCCTTCCGTGCATCTCGCAACATTACATACAAAAGGATATTCTTACATTATTTAATTACTCATTGATTACATGTATGATCTATTAGATACATTGGTAATAAAAGAATCTTAGTTCTAAAAAAACATAAAATTATACACCCTAGTTTTCTACACATACAACATCAACATTTATCTCTTTTCTATATACCGCCATACTTGTGCTACTGATTGTACCTGTCGTCCTTCATACAAAACATGGAAGTGTTAAAAAAAAAAGAATAAGAAACAATCTATACAGCTCATAATTACAATTTCAAATAATAGACTACTTTAACATCCTATCACAGTTAAAATATTAGAAACTGTTGCTCCTAATACTACAATATACAACGCACCTTTGTGCTTGTGACAGACTGAAATTAATACCCCTTGAAAGTGTTCCAACAAAAAAAATAAGAAATCATCTACACAGCTCACAATTACCTATCACATGTTATTAAGTGGTAAACTACTTTAACATCCTAACACAATAAACATTTCAGAAACTGATGACTCTAAATCTACAACATACAATGCACCTTTGTGCTTGTGACACACTGAAATTAGTATCTCTTTATATATTTTACATTTTATTATATATAACAACATTTCTAGGACACGTATGTACCATCCACATGATGTCAGGTCCTGACCTGCCATCGAGGTTCATCCAAATCAAACAATACACAATAATGTTTTAGTTACAGATCGGTAGCATCCCCTTTACAGGAGTGTGCGCATTAATCACAGTACTCTACGACTCTCACTCACCAGACATCACATTTTCCTTCTCATTCAGTCCATTAATACACTAACAGAATAGGTCTAGAAGTCAGCTAACCTTAACACCACCACACTCACGACAACATACCATACCTTTGCTCCCTTGTACTCATAACACCACCACTCTCATGACAACATACCATACCTTCGCTCCCTTATACTCAACCACATAACACATGAAGCTGTTTCAGAGATAGCTTTCCAGTCTCCAAATTCGTCCTTTCACTCTGGCACCTCTCTCCATCGGCTTACCTCTGCATTCCTCCTGCTAAATATCACTTAGAATTGCGACATTTCATCTAAGAACAAAAAATACACAAATTATTCATCCTGCAAAGTAACTGTACACATTCTTGGTACCGTTTTAATTAGTTATACTGGTACCAGGCTTCAACAACAACAAAAAATATTATTTTCGCCAAATTGCAAATCTTATGGTAAGAATTAGATCTACACTTATATTACATCTTACGTCAGTATTCCACAACGTTCACCATCTGAATCTCATACTCCCTTCATGTCCCTTCACATTGTGCAGTTGTCCTCATCTCTTCATTCGTATTTCGGCTCTCCGTCCGTCCATTACTCCATCATTTCCTGGTCTTCCTTCGCCATTGGCATCAATCTCTATTGCAGCATACACCGAACCCTCTGTAACATACATCTAAGACATCTCCACATTATTAATTCTACTCACCTTTATTTACCACTGTTTCATCACGTCGAATCTCTTTTTATTAATCACACTGCGTCACGTCGCTTCTTTCCTTAAGTATCACCTTTATCCACTACTATTTATCACGTCGCTCCTCTATCTACCATCTTTATCCACTCATTAATCATCACGTCGTTTCTGCTTGATCCTTATTCATATGACAAAAAATACGTACATACACCACTCTGTCGACTCCTGTTCATGACTCATTCGACCAGTCTATTCCGTCATACTTCCTGACATCCCGCCTGAAAATTCTTATGTTCGATTTGACCCTGCACAACGTTACACACCACAAATAAATACACTGACTATCTACCATAACATGCCTACTTTCAATCTATCCTTAACTTTTTCATAATTTGACGATAGAAATGTGATGAAGCCCACGCGATTGTTTTCCCTTGATCGTCTCAATTAGTACAGCATTTTCATGGACAATCCGCCTCACTCTAAATGGTTCACTGTTCACAGTAAATAATTCGCTAGTTAGGAATCTGTGCATACATGAAAATTAAATGTGTGCAGAGAATATACAAGCTGGGAGAAAGATACATCACAAGTGTTAGAAACTTTGGTGCTAGTGGCCTCTTTCCCTAACACCAGATTCCGAACAACCATACACAGCACTTCATTATAACTGTCACCACGACAATGACATCAGATAGCATCTAATTTAAAAACTTCGATCACAATGTTGCCTTTTTACATTACGTGTTCATTACCTGCCATAGTCAAATCGCACTAATTAAACTGGACTCATTGGCATTATTACATAACATTTTTAGCAACTGGTCTTTGAGGAAACAGTCCTTTTACTTTAGTGTTCCAAATAAAAATTTTCAAATTTTGCTCTGAGAGACCAGCCTAACAGATGCCAATACTGGTGTTTTATTCCCTGGTCAGAAGTATGGTATTTGCACTCCTACATATTAGTAGAGTATGTCTGCTACATAGCCACTTTTCAGTGCCAGCTGCATGTGTTTTAAGGCAAGATGCTAAGGGCTGATATGTTGGATTAGTTTCTCCTACCCTTCAATCCATTATAACAAGAATGAAATGCCAGGATTCCATCGAATCTCGTTTCAACTCCATCGAACCATTTCTCATGTTAACGACTGCTTTATATTGGTTCAAAAAATTAACGCCTAATATCCCTTCAGCAGTTAGAGACGACACAATCATGAACACTGTACTAAACCTCTTCGCCTGGCACACAAAGTCTACCTGCGCTTGTAACTTCACCTCAATTCCCTTTCCTGTAATTACCCCTCTCACTGTTGTCCTTTGCAATGGCAACGTTGGCCATGGTTTTGTAAGACTACAACACTTAAACACATCTTCCCTCAAAACGCTCATTACACTGCCTGTGTCGATGACACAAGGTACGATTATATTATTTATTTCTACGTTAATTATTGGGTGGACTTCACTCCCCACATCTCCTACCTCCTCTAACAGATTCTCCCTTAGTTTTCCATAATCGATATACCTAATATTTACGTCATTTATAGGCCTGGTTTTTACCCGTCTATCATGTAGTCACCTTCTTGTCCCTCCGTCATTGTGAGAGTGATTGTCCTCTCGTGAACCCAACGACTGCCTATCCTCTCTTCGCCCATCATTTTCATTTTCCCTTCTTCTTCCATCTCTGTCCCATCTTCTATTTTCCCGGTTTGCCGGTCGATATCCCCATGAATTCTGCCCCCTATTTCCTCGCCATCTTCCATTTCCGTCATTCCTCTGATTCCATGCTCTCCTGTCATTATGATAGTTTCTGCCGTTCCTATCCTCATCTCTGTCTGACCTATGAGTCGTGTCGCCGTTCACAATGTTGCTCTCATTACCCAGTTCCTGTAACAAGTGCTGAAATGACGCGGAATCGTCTATGCCTCTGCCTGCTATCATTATATCTCTGCGCAATCTCACTGGCAACTTCGTTATACAGATCCTAATGAGCTCCCCGGTTTCGTATGGCACATCCAAATACCTATTTCGTCTCAGCATTTCCTGATAGCATGACACTGGATCTCTTATACCACCTTCATTACAATTTGGCATCATCAATATGCTTTGCTTAACCTGGTCCTGCTTACTTTTCGACCAGAATTCATTTAAAAACTTTTCACAAAATATCTTGTAGCTACTACAATCTTTAATAACTTCCTGCATTTTCGCTCTAGCCTCGTCCCTCAAATGGTTACACACAAACTTCATTTTGAGGAGCGGTCCCCACGATGAAGGTAATGAATCTTGAAATTGAGACAGCCACAGGCATGGATGTTGGTAATTATCAGGATCCGGAAAACAAGTGTACGTTTGTACCGACACGAAGTGCCTCCTACATTCTTCTTCCGCACTTATGTTTTCCGACCTTGGACCATACCCAGTCGGGTTTGCCACCTGTTTTATCCGACACAACCGTTCTTCTAAATCTCTAGTTCGTCTTCCTCTTTCTGTCTATTTTCGTTTTTTGAATTTATCTTACTCTCCCTCTGCACTCTACCTGGTGGTGTTTCTCCTTCACTTCTGCACGCTAATTGCAACTGTGCAAGTTCTTCCCTATGTTTCCTATTTGTTTCTAATTGTGCCTCTCTAAACTGTAATAGTGATTGTATCTCCTCCTGGTCGGCATAAACCTCTCGCTGCGTACTGTCAGAGCCTGTTTCCCCTCTCATACTGATCTTTTCTACATCTGCGCTAATCGTATTCATTCTGACCACTACCTCCGCAACTTCATCCCTGTGTTTATTTAGCGCCACTTCCTGCCGTGTGACTTGAGCTTCCACGCTGTCTAATGCTCCTTGTTTATCTGCAAGTAATTCCTCCACTATCTCTTTGATTCGCTCATCCGGCCACACGCCCCTATGTTCTGTAATATCGCTCTCTATTGCACTTATTCGTACCTCCAAATTATTGGCTTTTTCTTTCACGCCATCACATACTTGCCTCAACGCACCCAGATTCTTCTCCCCCTCATCTAACCGATTATTAACTGCGGACAGACGCTCATCGATAACTGTGTGTAGCTTCCTCATTGCCTCTTTATTCCCCTTATCCATTGCCTCCAATCTTTCCTTATTTGCTTCCAATCTTTCCTTAGTTGCTTCAAATCTTTCCTTATTCTCCCTATCTCTCTCTTTATTGTCCCTATCTCTCTCCTTATTGTCTCTATTCATCGCTTCGAATCTTTCCTTATTCTCACTATGTCTCTCCTTAGCCTCTCTATCTCTCTCTTTATTATATCTATCCATCTGCTGTAACAACTGCAGTAGCACACTGTCATTTGCTACTTTCGGTGAGCTCACCTCGTTCGTCTGAGAAACCATAGCTTCGCTAAGGGTAGTTGCACTTTCACTGCATACCTGACCTAGTCCCGGCTCGCCCGCGTCGTCGGGAAAAGCCCCCGATTGTGAACAAAGCCCGCCGCTCAAAGGATCACCTTGCAGCGGTCCACTGAACAATTCAGCCCCTTCGGAGTGTTTGCCGTCCCCGCTCATTAACAGATGGTCAACCGCTACTTCCTGCTGCACTGCTACGTCCACCCCAGAATCGCTATTCTCCATGGTGGCTACACTTTTCGACTGCGACCTAGTTACTACGGACATTACGCAAAAAAAATTATACCACGATCTTCCAGCCTAGGACGATATAGCAATTAATTACATAAAAAATAAAAGATCCTCACCAATCCAGAAAGAAATCGCAAACAGCAAAAAAATTTTACTTCTTAGCGCTATCACAATATATTCCATCAAAAATAAAAAAAAATCTTAACAGGAAATTATCCTGGCCAAATTAGCCTGGCAACAAAATTACCTGCAAAAAAAAATATCCTGGCAGAGTCGAAATTATGAGAGGCACCCACATGCCTTGCTCTTACTGTGGCATCAAGCAGTCAGGCCTGCAAGATGAGTGGTCTGCCAAGCGAGTGGATTCTTTCTTAATTTCGCGAGTAACATGAACTCTAGTACTCACGCTTCGTTACAAGTTATCCTCCTATATGATTGCTACGCAACGGAAACGCATATCTGACTATCAATGATTTACAGAACTCTGACTGTACACTACGCACTGGCAGTACCACATTTTCTTTTTGTCTTTTATTTGACGGCTTTTATTAACACGTGGCCATCCCACTGAATATGAATGGCGCACACATTATAAATTCGGGACATTATGACAACATACAATTTGAAGGAATAGTCTACCAATCTCTTTCTTTTCACTATCTGATTTATTCTGATAAATTCCCTAACCTAAACACACAAATTCTATAACCTACAAGAATAACATATGAGAAATTCCGCCCAGTGGGCATGGCTTTACATTAGTGAATCTCTATATTATGGTCTCGTAATTTATTTAACGCTACAGTGCACTTTCTGGATAGGATGGTGGATCTTTTATTATCTCTCACACTTCGACTCTCACAATCATCATCACGAAACTTTCCTCCAGACCGAGCGGTACAGAAGGAACAAGCATAACCCACTAATCTTTTGAAACTACTTCGCTACACACCCATGGAAACCACACATACCCAAATTACATGACATACACCACACAACAATATGAAATACTACACAGAGAATGGTTACAACATTATCACTTTCAGCTTTCCCACTTCAATTAATATTGATCCCAGTTTCACACGACACTGCCCCACATTGTAATTCTACTTTCCTACTGTGAACTCTGGAGATAAATGCACATCTTCCTGTGCAATGCAAGCCATGTGGCGTTGCTGGATAGACGGCTGACTCACCTTGCTCCTCTCTCAGAGTTTGAATCTAGCGTCACACGGAATAACTTATTCATCACACACGCGAGTCCTCAACTGATACCATGGACGAGTACTTCTCTTTATCCTTTGTCTCATACACAGATTGAGACTCACACAGTACTCACCACGTGGAAGTACTCGTCTCTAATTTCAAGTCCTGCCCACGCCATTTCTTAATTATTTCAACTTATGGTACACACGCTATTTCTTAAATATTTCAATTTATTGTACACACGCTAGTAATTCAGCTTAGCTTAAGCACACGGAAGTATTTCAACTTATTGCTACACGTGGTTTCTTTGTGACCGATGGTCACTTCCGAAGATTACTACAATCCCATTAATATTACCTGCCTGACATTTAATTCTCCCCACAAAAGTTCCTGAAATAGAGAAATTATTATTTCAAACTACTCTTAAATATTCCACATGCATACCATGCCTCCACTCTTTCGTCATTACGGAGCACATCTAAAACAGGTGTTAACAGCACAGGATCCAGCGGCAGAGTGCCTAAAACATGGCCGTTCTCGAGGTCCTCTCCACCTCTGCTGAAGTGGGGGAGCACTTTACTACCCTATTGGCCAGCTACATTTCAGGTGCTCAAAGCTCTGGTAAATTTCATCTCTTTGGTTCCACCAAAGGTGGCCAAAGGATCGACTCAAAGATGATCATTTATTCACATTCACTATCTGCGGTTAGCAGACGACCATACATTCATTCATTTCAAAAGATCTCACCAAACTGGATGTAGGGATTTATTTTGTGGGAGTGCACATATGATAAATTAAATAAATAAATTGTCATTCATTCCTAAACTGGTATCCAGCTTCGCTGTATTAATTGAAATTGAGTTATTTTACAAAAAAAAAAATGTGTTGTTCTGACAAAAATAATGAAGTATGTTGTATCTATATTCAATGTCGGGCGGTACTGTACCCTTTCAAAATCTATGGAGAAGAAATAAAACCTTTGAGGTTCGTCGATGACATTGTAATTCTATCAGAGACAGCAAAGGACTTGGAAGAGCAGTTGAACGGAATGGACAGCGCCTTGAAAGGAGGATATAAGGTGTACATCAACAAAAGCAAAACGAGGATAATGGAATGTAGTCGAATTAAGTCGGGTGATGCTGAGGGAATTAGGTTAGGAAATGATACACTTAAAGTAGTAAAGGAGTTTTGCTATTTGGGGAGCAAAATAACTGATGATGGTCGAAGTAAAGAAGATATAAAGTGTAGGCTGGCAATGGCAAGGAAAGCGTTTCTGAAGAAGAGAAATTTGTTGACATCGAGTATAGATTTAAGTGTCAGGAAGTCGTTTCTGAAAGTATTTGTATGGAGTGTAGCCATGTATGGAAGTGAAACATGGACGATAAATTGTTTGGACAGGAAGAGAATAGAAGCTTTCGAAATGTGGTGCTACAGAAGAATGCTGAAGATTAGATGGGTACATCACATAACTAATGAGGAGGTATTGAATAGAATTGGGGAGAAGAGGAGTTTGTGGCACAACTTGACGAGAAGAAGGGACCGGTTGGTAGGACATGTTCTGAGGCATCAAGGGAATACAAATTTAGCATTGGAGGGCAGCGTGGACGGTAAAAATCGTAGAGAGAGACCAAGAGATGAATACACTAAGGAGATTCAGAAGGATGTATGCTGCAGTAAGTACTGGGAGATGAAGAAACGTGCACAGAATAGGGTAGCATGGAGAACTGCATCAAACCAGTCACAGGACTGAAGACCTCAACAACAACAACAACAACAACAACACACATGAAAACTATCAGTCAATACCAACACAGAGACTATCAGCTGCAGTAAATAACATGCCCAGCCTCATACACACACACACACACACACACACATGATGCGTTTTCGCTTTGTTAGGTAAACGGATGGGACCCAAACTCTATCATTGTTGCTGTTGTCAATCTATGCTTGTGAAGATGTGAAGCAAGTATATATGTAATGCACCTAACAGGTACAAGAAAATCATCATGTGAGTATTGAGAATGCTTAACGTGTTCTCTGAACAATCTGGTTTTCAGGCGCGAGTGCTCCTCTAGGCCTGGTGTCTAGAAAGTATACACTTTTCATGCATGGATGTTTTATGTTCAGTTCCATTTTGGTGTCATGTCATCTGGACATCATATGTGTGCTGCGATTACGCCATTAAGTGCACCACCATTATGTCACATAGCACTCACTTATGCCTCATTTACATCACATTTATACCATACATATGGAGAACAAACACAAATCTACAATACTCGCATGTTGTGGTAATATATTTTGACAGTTTACAACAATAATGTCATAGTATTTTCCGAAAAAGTGTTTAGTTTCTCCAAATCCTGAAATTGGGAAAACCGAAATTTTGAGGACTACAATCCAGAAATTTGTAAATTTGATAGCATGAAGCTAAATGCATATGTGTCAGCCAAAAACGAATTTGTGGATGTGTAGCTAAGTCGATCTGGCAGGCATGCCTTCGCATTAATATGTTTTGAGTGCTGTGGGTAGGACAGCAGCGTATGTTCTAGATTTAAAGGGACATGCATCTCAAAATAACAGGATTTCCAGGTACGCTATTTGAATGGACAGTAGTTATTTGGTGGACATACAGACCAATATACCGCTTTTATCACATCTGGTGCCATCTTACACATCTGGAGTCAGGTTACATATTTGGAGGACTTATATTCAAAGCCAACCCCACTCTTCACACCACAGGAAACCACTTAGAATTGTTTGACCCCCTCACCAACCCCTCCCTCCCCAATCCCTCCCTGGACCAACGAGATGAAGCACCTCTTCCAATGTTCATCTGTGATAACTGGGGCACTTGTGTTGATGGGGTTAACTTTGGTGGTGTGCAGCATAGGAATAGGATCAGGATGTGTGTATTTCTTAATAACGAATTATATTAGTTAATATTACTTGAGATCCATTTCTTAATAACAATTTAATATTTCATTATTCAAGGCACTAGTGGAGACCACACCCATGTGGATATGCTAGTACACTCATTCTTCTGCAGTTTTACATATTTATCACCCATTTTTATTTCTTTATCTATATTTTCCAAAATGTATTATTTCAGATTTTTTCGTATTTTTCTGAGATTTTATTCATTATCATAGTTCTGCTCCACTGCTCTCAGTGTCATATGAGCATTGTGTCACGCTGCATTGCATCAACTCACACCATAACATGTCCCATTGCATCGAAGTGAGACGTTAGGACAGCGTGGCGAAATGTGGCGCTGACGGGGTATGGCAACAGATGACCGCCACGAGTGTCTTTGCTGACAGCACACCGCCTGCAGCGCCTCTTCTGTGCTCGTGATCAAATCGGTTGGACCCTAGACGACGGGGAATCCGTGGGCTTACCGGATGAGTCCCGATTTCTGTTGAAAGTGCTGACGGTAGAGATAGAGTGTGACGCGGACGACAGGAAGCCATGACTCAAGTTGTCAATAACTCACTGTGCAACTTGGTGGTGGCTCGACAATGGTGTGGGCTGTGTCTATATTGAATGAACGTTTGTCTACTTGGAGACCATTTGTAGCCGTTAATGGACGTTATGATCACAAACAACGATGGAATTGTTATGGATTACTGTCCACCGTGTCACTGTACCACAAGTGTTCGCGATTGGTTTGAAGAAGATTGTGGAAAATTGGAGCGAATTGGCCACTCTGATTACCCGCCAGGAGTCGCATGGAACAATTATGGGACATAATCGAGAGATCAGTTCCTGCACCGGCAAGACTTTCGCAGTTATGGACGACTATAGAGCCGGCATGGCTCAATATCACTGCAGGCGACTTCCAGCTACTTGTTGAGTCCATGCCACGTCGAGGCGGTGCTCTACGACGGGCATAAGAGGGTCCGGCACGATATTCGGAGGTCTCCCATGGCTTCTGTCACCTCAGTGCACTCTATTTGTCATTAAACGACACAAAAGTTTCTAATATAGTATGCATTTGATGAATAATCGCGAAACGACCATAGTGAGAGAATTCGTGAGATTTGAGTGTATACAGAGGCTTGCCGACAGTAATACTTCCCTACATCATTCCAGAGTAGAATAGGGAAAGGGGTGAGTTAATGATACCAGAAGTATCTCTCTCGTACACCAGCAGGTGACTTGAGGAAGTTTGATATAGACGTACAACAGATGACATTATACATACAAAAGTGTTACATTCCAACATGCTATGGTAATCTGAATACGCATTCGTAAAAAAAAAAAAAACCTGATTATCCGTCATGTTCGATCCAGTCTATAATTACACTCCTGGAAATGGAAAAAAGAACACATTGACACCGGTGTGTCAGACCCACCATACTTGCTCCGGACACTGCGAGAGGGCTGTACAAGCAATGATCACACGCACGGCACAGCGGACACACCAGGAACCGCGGTGTTGGCCGTCGAATGGCGCTAGCTGCGCAGCATTTGTGCATCGCCGCCGTCAGTGTCAGCCAGTTTGCCGTGGCATACGGAGCTCCATCGCAGTCTTTAACACTGGTAGCATGCCGCGACAGCGTGGACGTGAACCGTATGTGCAGTTGACGGACTTTGAGCGAGGGCGTATAGTGGGCATGCGGGAGGCCGGGTGGACGTACCGCCAAATTGCTCAACACGTGGGGCATGAGGTCTCCACAGTACATCGATGTTGTCGCCAGTGGTCGGCGGAAGGTGCACGTGCCCGTCGACCTGGGACCGGACCGCAGCGACGCACGGATGCACGCCAAGACCGTAGGATCCTACGCAGTGCCGTAGGGGACCGCACCGCCACTTCTCAGCAAATTAGGGACACTGTTGCTCCTGGGGTATCGGCGAGGACCATTCGCAACCGTCTCCATGAAGCTGGGCTACGGTCCCGCACACCGTTAGGCCGTCTTCCGCTCACGCCCCAACATCGTGCATCCCGCCTCCAGTGGTGTCGCGACAGGCGTGAATGGAGGGACGAATGGAGACGTGTCGTCTTCAGCGATGAGAGTCGCTTCTGCCTTGGTGCCAATGATGGTCGTATGCGTGTTTGGCGCCGTGCAGGTGAGCGCCACAATCAGGACTGCATACGACCGAGGCACACAGGGCCAACACCCGGCATCATGGTGTGGGGAGCGATCTCCTACACTGGCCGTACACCACTGGTGATCGTCGAGGGGACACTGAATAGTGCACGGTACATCCAAACCGTCATCGAACCCATCGTTCTACCATTCCTAGACCGGCAAGGGAACTTGCTGTTCCAACAGGACAATGCACGTCCACATGTATCCCGTGCCACCCAACGTGCTCTAGAAGGTGTAAGTCAAGTACCCTGGCCAGCAAGATCTCCGGATCTGTCCCCCATTGAGCATGTTTGGGACTGGATGAAGCGTCGTCTCACGCGGTCTGCACGTCCAGCACGAACGCTGGTCCAACTGAGGCGCCAGGTGGAAATGGCATGGCAAGCCGTTCCACAGGACTACATCCAGCATCTCTACGATCGTCTCCATGGGAGAATAGCAGCCTGCATTGCTGCGGAAGGTGGATATACACTGTACTAGTGCCGACATTGTGCATGCTCTGTTGCCTGTGTCTATGTGCCTGTGGTTCTGTCAGTGTGATCATGTGATGTATCTGACCCCAGTAATGTGTCAATAAAGTTTCCCCTTCCTGGGACAATGAATTCACGGTGTTCTTATTTCAATTTCCAGAAGTGTATTTACCATCCGCGTGACACGTTCGGATTTTCGTGATGCGTTATGCACAAAATACAGGAGTTTTTCGTCAGAATGGTGAACTCACCAGGCCGGATTGAAAGATGTTGGGACTTTTATGTGGATAATGACGCAGCGCCATCACAACGAGATACTACGAACTACTTTGCATTTTTCCTGCATATACAAGACTTACCGATTCAGCCAAAAGAATATGTATGTCCTGATACACACAGCTTATTTCATTTGCATATCGCTATACTGGATGTGTCAAGACACATGTTAGCCGCGCATGGTATCTGATAAGTGTCGTCAAGGATAGTGACATCTCTGCGTGCATACGGCGTGACTGGCGTGTAGAGGGACAGGCGGGTACACAGCATCTCCAGAAATGCATTCAGTACTCAGCTGGCCGGCTGCGTGACAGTCTGGTGCTGCACGGTCTCTCTCTACGATAACTTATAAGAGTGAATTAACATGTACTGACACATACATCCCTGCAGGACGCACGTCATTCCAGTATTCCAGGGCAGACATGAATTATAAAATGACTTTTTGCTTTCCCCTCTGGAGGATTGACTACAGTGGGGAATTCAGTAGGCAACATTTGCGGGCGAGACGATAACGACGTCGACAACGTGGCTCCTAAACGTTTTGCGAGGGCGACTGGTGACAGGTGTAATACACGGAACTTTTATTTTAATAGTAAGATGTAAAAGACAGACAGTGATCATGGTTTGTAGTGCTAAAAGACTGCGCATTTATTCTTTGTTGGGTAGCAAAAGTTTGTCTTTCATTCTAGAGTACAATAGTGGCAGTGCCCCTAATCTCATTAAAGGATTCCATGCAGTTACTCCAAAGGATGTATAATACAGTAACACCAGGCAGCTAATTCTACCAATTCCTTTATAATTGCATTTTTGTGTGCTCAGCCACCTTTTATGGCTGTTTACAGTTGACTAGAGAGATACGTCGACATTCTAACGTCATTTTGATGCACTGGCAGTGCAGTAATACAATGTTTTCTTCTTCTGATGGGCTGGGCAAACACTATAGTTATAAATCGAAGCTTAACACACGATGTAGATCGCCATATGGTGAAAGACATGATTCAAAAATGTATCTATTTCATCATTAATTAATTGAGATTACAGACATGTATTAACAGTTGTAGTTGATAACCTGGTTCTTTTTTCTTAAGACCTACACAATATAGTTGCTTGATGATATTGTAGTGAACAAAGTATATATCTTCTGCTTCATTAATACAACAGTTGCATAGGTGAAGGGTTACACACGACAGTACACAGACTGTCCGTCCTGCCAAGCTGGGACTTGCTAAAGTATTTTTTCACTACTTTTAGCAGTCGCTGACTCAGTAGACACACATGTATGTAGGGACGGCAAGAAATGCAAGCCGCCTAACAACGATAAATACTCTAACGTACGAGATCGTTAACGCATATCCATAGCACCCAGATACTGTAGTGGAAAGCTACATAACAACTCCGAGAGGGAGTTGTACGACATAAACTAAAGTTGGTATACATGTTTCTACATCTAAAAAATGATATATTTTCAGTAGCGCCAATATGATGATGCAAATCAAATTTAAATTAAATTTAAGTGTGGTGAGTTGATCTTATTCAAGAATGCCTTCCAGGCGACAAAGACGCCATCGTCAGCACCTCACTGAGTTTGAACGAGGTGGTGTAATAGGGCTATGAGAATCTGAATGTTCCATCCACGAAACTGCCGAGAAACTTGGCTTGAATGCAGCCAATGTATATGATAGTTGACAGCGGTGATCACGAGAATATACCGTAGCAAGAAGAACGGGCTCCCTACGTCATGTAGCCTTATTGACAGGGAAGACTGTATGCAGCCCACCACGAAATTTTCTTCTGTCAAGTAGCACTTGCAATCTACGTCCTCCATTATTTGTTGGATGAATTCCAATCTCTCTTCACAGATTTTGCCCTTTACAGCTCTCTCTAATATCACGGAAGTCAGTCCCTGATGTCTTAACAGATGTCCTATCACCCTGCCCCTTCTCTTTCTCAGTGTTTTCCACATATTCCTTTCCCCTCCCATTCTACGCAGAACCTCTTCGTTACTTACCTTATAAGTCCCTCTAATTTTCAACATTCGTCTGTAGAACCACATCTCAAACACTTCGATTCTCTTCTATTGCTGTTTCCCGTAGCCCATGTTTCACTACCATACAATGCTGTTCCAAACTATATTCTCAGAAATTTCTTCTTTGTTCAACATAGTGTAGCTGAGGCGGAATAAGGGGAACCAAACCGCATTCGCTGAGGCAGATGGAAAACCGCCTAAAAACCGTCCACAGACTGGCCGGCTCACCAGACCTGGAAACAAGTCCGCCGCGCGGATTCATGCTGGGGACCAGGCGCTCCTTCCCACTCAAGAAGGCCGTTCGTTATACCGCCAGGCTAACTGGGCGGGCGTGGGGAGGCTTGACTTGCACACCAATGGCTAAAACATCAGTGCTGTGAGGCCATGACGCAACTGATGAGAGCTTGATGACGTCGATTCACATATGCAGTGCCAAAAGCCACAGGTAGAAGGCAGGTGGGTGAGGGTGGAGGAGGGTGCCTTTCACATGGCAATGACATGATGGTGTCAACAATTCTGTGGATGTTGATGGTGCTGTCATCAGTTTCAAGAATGTTAATGTTGATGAGAGGTCTGAACTTTTAGTGATTCTGTACTTACATGAGTTACATCAAATTGTCCCTTAGCAAATTACTGAAATATAGTGATCTTTCTGCAGCATTTCTTCATCTTCTAGCTTCCTCTTGGTATTGTTTGTAGCACTCCTTGCTTATGCAGTGACTTGAAAAGTGAATCTTTCAGCTTCCTGTACCCATAGGCTGACACAGGGAAGCCAATTATCTTCCATACTAGAGCCACATTGCATAACCAAGTTAGTCAAAACTTCTAATGCAGCTATCACTGCACATAATAGAATAGCTACGCCCCCAATATGTTTAGCAGTTATTCAGAAAACCTTCGGTAGCATATAAACGAAACACTTCATCAAATCAAACCTAAGACAACTGGAGATGTTGAGATAAGTATCCAGGAAAGAAATTGTGTTGCCATATTTATTTTTAAGGAGACGTTGCAATCTGTAGGTTATTGGCCCTAACAGATTGCAACGTCTCCTTAAAAATAAATATGGCTGCAACATAGTTTTCTCTACCAACAACTCTCTCAAAAATAATCTTATCCATAATTTAAAACCAAGACGGTCGCCTCTGCAAAACTCAGGCGTTTATAAAAGCACCTGTGACACTTGCTCAGCTTATTATATAGGACAGACTGGACGAGCTTTTTCGATTAGATATAAAGAGCATCTACTAGGGAAAAAAAGGTACCAACGTACGTAATTCGACATTCGCTGACCACTTTCTTATCACAGGACACAAACCTAAAGATGTTCATAATATTAGTATCTTACATACGGAAAAGAAAGGCTTCAGACTTGATATTCTTGAACAGTTGGAAATTTTCAAACATTTTTCCCGTAACGACCATTTAATCCTCAATGAGCAATTACACTTACGTGATAAAAATTTCTTTGATGGTGTAAAGCCCTTGCTTAAAATCACTTAACGCGGAATATTGCTATTATGCTTCCCGTGCTGTAGCCTTAAAATATTGTTCTCTCTCTCCCTGTTTTACAGTATAATATTTTGTTCAACTTTGGATCTGTTACACACTATCTGACATAATGTACTCAGCACATTACGTGCACTCCTGTTTCCAACGCTTCTGACAGCTGTTGTCACTGTAAATTACAAGCATTCAATACTAGATGGCGCGATAGAAGGTGCCGACTTGCTAACATCGACGTACTGAAACAGAGGATGACAGACTAAAGGCCGAAATACTAAATGTCTTTTTCCAAAGTTGTTTCACAGAGGAAGATTGCACTGTAGTTCCTTCTCTAGATTGTCGCACAGATGACAAAATGGTAGATATCGAAATAGACGACAGAGGGATAGAGAAACAATTAAAATCGCTCAAAAGAGGAAAGGCCTCTGGACCTGATGGGATACCAGTTCAATTTTACACAGAGTACGCGAATGAACTTGCCCCCCTTCTTGCAGCGGTGTACCGTAGGTCTCTAGAAGAGCGTAGCGTTCCAAAGGATTGGAAGAGGGCACAGGTCATCCCCGTTTTCAAGAAGGGACGTCGAACAGATGTGCAGAACTATAGACCTATATCTCTAAAGTCGATCAGTTGTAGAACTTGGAACACGTATTGTGTTCCAGTATAATGACTTTTCTGGAGATTAGAAATCTACTCTGTAGGAATCAGCATGGGTTTCGAAAAAGACGGTCATGTGAAACCCAGCTCGCGCTATTCGTCCACGAGACTCAGAGGGCCGTAGACACGGGTTCCCAGGTAGATGCCGTGTTTCTTGACTTCCGCAAGGCGTTCGATACAGTTCCCCATAGTCGTTTAATGAACAAAGTAAGAGCATATGGACTATCAGACCAATTGTGTGATTGGATTGAGGAGTTCCTAGATAACAGGACGCAGCATGTCATTCTCAATGGAGAGAAGTCTTCCGAAGTAAGAGTGATTTCATGTGTGCCGCAGGGGAGTGTCATAGGACCGTTGCTATTCACAATATACATAAATGACCTGGTGGATTACATCGGAAGTTCACTGAGGCTTTTTGCAGATGATGCTGTGGTGTATCGAGAGGTTGTAACAATGGAAAATTGTACTGAAATGCAGGAGGATCTGCAGCGAATTGACGCATGGTGCAGGGAATGGCAATTGAATCTCAATGTAGACAAGTGTAATGTGCTGCGAATACACAGAAAGATAGATCCTTTATCATTTAGCTACAAAATAGCAGGTCAGCAACTGGAAGCAGTTAATACCATAAATTATCTGGGAGTACGCATTAGGAGTGATTTAAAATGGAATGATCATATAATGTTGATCGTCGGTAAAGCAGATGCCAGACTGAGATTCATTGGAAGAATCTTAAGGAAATGCAATCCGAAAACAAAGGAAGTAGGTTACAGTACGCTTGTTCGTCCACTGCTTGAATACTGCTCAGCAGTATGGGATCCGTACCAGATAGGGTTGATAGAAGATCTAGAGAAGATCCAACGGAGAGCAGCGCGCTTCGTTACAGGATCATTTAGTAATCGCGAAAGCGTTACGGAGATGATAGATAAACTCCAGTGGAAGACTCTGCAGGAGAGACGCTCAGTAGCTCGGTACGGGCTTTTGTCAAAGTTTGGAGAACATATCTTCACCGAAGAGTCAAGCAGTAGATTGCTCCCTCCTACGTATATCTCGCGAAGAGACCATGAGGATAAAATCAGAGAGATTAGAGCCCACACAGAGGCATACCGACAATCCTTCTTTCCACGAACAATACGAGACTGGAATAGAAGGGAGAACCGATAGAGGTACTCAAGGTACCCTCCGCCACACACCGTCAGGTGGCTTGCGGAGTATGGATGTAGATGTAGATGTAGATGTAAACGGCGCGCGCGCCTGTCAGTCTGATGCTGCTTACAGTGCCGGCCGCACACGCGACCCTTAGCGGCGCGTCTTAATCAAGTTGTGCATTCCTAGGAAAATTTTATAATGTACAAATATATTTTTATCTTTAACGTGAGCACTATTGCTCTAAACCATTTCATAACCATTTACTCTATGTAAGTATGCTTTCTCTGCCTACTGTACCGTAGCAGTTAGCTATGATGTAATTTTGTTACATATGTTTAATTTAATAATTTTTATATTATTCTAAAGCTCTGTTATAGGTAATGTAAATTTTTTTTACTTCTGATGAAGGCTGCTTTAGAGCAGTTGAAACCTAGGTAAAGTTGAAAATTTTTTACCTGTGCAACCGAAGAGCTGTATTTTCAAGTAATATTATAAAAATCCATAACATTCCTTACCTTTCGTAAATGGTTTGAGATATCGAAGTGAGATATTGGGAAATGATAACATACGAAGGTGAGAATAGTTTGCCATATGGCTATTATGGGAAATTTCATTATTCTCCAAGTTATTCCACTAACTACAGTGTTTTTATATGTAATAATGTAATTTTTAAGGGCCATCTAAAGCTGGTGAAACGAAAAATGCTGTGGAGCAACATACGTGAAGTCAATACATGTTGCTTTATGAATCGAGGATGTGTTTCTTCATAAGCTGTTGACCGTATTTTCTCTGAGTTCCTCACTTAACAAACTTAATAAACCAGTGTTTCACAATTCTCTGACAACTGCGTCTGCACATGTCAGTGATGCGACATAGTGTAAACTCCGCTGTGTTTTCCCAGGAGAAGCAAATTTTAACATTGTAACAAAAGAACTGTTGGTTTTAATCAAAATTCGCCAATCGTGAGGCATATCAGAAAGTTACAAATGGGTAACAAGTCAAGAGAAATTAAATCGCTGCTTTGGTCGCAATCTCAGCGGAATTATTTTCAGGTACTTACCAAATTAGAGATGAGTAGACTTTACTGGATGATAACCACACAAGTGTGGGCATGGAGTGCCTCCACTTATTGTTCACAGGAAGTAAGAGCGTAGATAACTGTGTCTATATGGTTCTCGGGCGAGACGTCGAAAGTCATAGTGAAAACTCCACAATATTTCATCAGCGCAACTGGCCGACATCTTCAGGTGTGACGAACACAAATGGTTCAAATGGTTCTGAGCACTATGGGACTTAACATCTATGGTCATCAGTCCCCTAGAACTTAGAACTACTTAAACCTAACTAACCTAAGGACATCACACAACACCCAGTCATCACGAGGCAGAGAAAATCCCTGACCCCGCCGGGAATCTAACCCGGGAATCCGGGCGTGGGAAGCGAGAACGCTACCGCACGACCACGAGCTGCGGACTCGCGACGAACACACTGCTAAGGCAGGTTTTTTTTCCTTTATTGTAATTTTAATCACCTGATACAGGCGGGCTGGCAGCAGCATGGTACACTGCTCTTCAGCCTTAAGTGGAACAATAACATGACATATAGGTGATACAGACAAGACAGTGAAAACGGCGGGCAAAAAAAGGAGATACAAAAAACAATAAACAAGAAGCCGTTCACGCTGGACGCGAAAAAAAAACAGTAACACTTGGGGACACGGCGCACAGAACACGGATGACGGCGACGGCACATGTGAACAGTTGAGGCGTGACGGTGACAGAACACTAAACACAAATCGAGGCACACACAACACACAGATGGCGATGATCTCCGGCGCGCGAAAGTCCACTGAGCGTGTACGAGTCCGGGGACCTGCCAAGAGTGGAGGAGGAGGAGGAGGAGGAGGGGAATGGGAGAGGGGAGAGAAGAGAGAAGACATGCCATGGGCAGAGGAGAGAGTGGGAGGGAGGAAGGGGGATGCGAAGCCCAGGGGGAAGAGGGGAGGAGGAAGGGGGGAGAGGAAAGAGAAGTGAAGGGAAGGGAGGGAGGGAGGGTGCCTAAAGGAAAGGACACAGGAAGTGGGGCGAGGGTCAAAGTTGATAGGAGGGGTAGATGGAGGGGAGGAGGACATCATCAGGGAGAGGGAGCTGGCGGAAGCCACCTTGGGAGAGGATAAGGAGGGTGGAGAGATGGAGACCGGGTGGGACGTGGGAATACAGGCGCGGCAGCGGGCGGGGGTGGAAGAGGATCGAGGAGACGAGCGGGTGAGGAGGATCAAGTTTACTGGAGGTGTGCAGGATCCGTATCCTTTCAAGGAAAAGGAGGAAGTGGGGGAAGGGGATGAGATCATACAGGATCTGCATGGGGGAGGGGAGACGGATGCGATAGCCAAGGCGGAGAGCATGGCGTTCAAGGATTTGGAGCGATTTATAAAAGGTAGGGGGGGCGGAGATCCAGGCTGGATGGGCGTAACAAAGGATAGGGCGGATGAGGGATTTATAGGTGTGGAAGATTGTGGAGCGGTCCAGACCCCACGTACGGCCGGACTAAGGCATGACCAGTGCCCCCTACTTATGCCAGTCTTAGGCAGGAAGCGCGCATGCGTGGAGGCGCCAAATTCGATGGCCAATAGCGACGATATGAACCGATAGCTGGAAGGACAGCAACGCCACCTACAGGATGGAAAACCAAAGACTTCGGCGCAAGCGTGGAGGCTGCCGCTGCTGCTCCGCGCTGCCATCGACCGCCCCAGCGACCCCTGTCGGAAGCCGCAAGAAAAATGCGCGTCTGCCTAGGCGCCTTGATTATCCTCCCGTTGTCAACAGGATATTTATGTTGCTGGCGAATCGTCATCCGTCGTATGACCAATAGTACTCCTCTCTTCTCGAAGCGGCCAAATATGGCCAGTACTGGAACCCAAGCTGTACTAAGCTGAAAGCCCGTGTCTCTGTTTACAAGATTCGTCGAGCTACAGATTTCCACTGCTTCCTTAATAACACTGCCCCAGTACGAACTCGTAACGTGCAACCCTCACCCCTTGCCACACCCCATCCTCTCCCCATCAAACCTCAACCTCCCTGACGTCCGCCAACCTTCACCGCTGTGATCACGATGCTTAGCCCCGTGATCACAGAGGCTGAGGTGTTGGCGGAACTCAACTCCCGGCCCGACATTGAAATCCGCTCGGCCCGTCGCTTCTTCAATGATGCCGGGCCGACTTTTCTCATGCGGATTTTCACCGAATCCTCTTCCTCCATCCTCCTCACCGAGGGAGCCCTCATCTACAATCGCCATCATAAGGTGGACCCCTCCCGTTCCCCAGTCCAATCCTACCGCTGCCAATGCTGTCTCACATACAACGACCACGTCACCTCTGCCTGCAAGAACCGCGCTACTTGTCCCCACTGCAAAGCTTCACACTTCCTCAAGAATTGCCCCAACCTCACCTCTCCCCCCCCCCCCTGCAACACTTGCAACGAACCACATCCTACCTACTCCTCGAAGTGTAAAGCGAAACCTCCACCAGTCACCCCTGAGCTCACTGTCCCTGTCCATCCTGTTAATGAACCCATCCACCCCAACAACTCGCTCCACCCTCCACCTACTGCCGATGACATCATCCGTTCCATCACCATTGTGCTCCAAAACATCCACCCCTTCCAGCGCTCCCACACTCTTTTCCAAATCGCCCTCGCTGCCCTTCCATCTTCCATCTTACCACCTATGCCACATACTCCCACAACCAGGCCCACTTTACCTTCACCCCCCTCACCACCCTCGTCTAACTCTCCCCTCCCATGGTACAACAACCCTACCATCTCCTGTACCACAACATTCACTCCCTGCCCACACACTAACTCCTCATCCTCCACACCCTACATCAGCACCACGTGGATGCCTTCGTCCTAAATGAAACCTTCCTTCAACCCCGTATCTCCATCTCCATGGCTCTTTACACCCTTCACCGCACCGATAACCTGTACCCTCTGGCGCATTGTGGAGTTGCTATAGGCCACCTCAAGCACCTCCCTGTCCGGCCCCAACCTCTCCTTAACAATCCTGCTGAGCATCTCACCCTCAGAGGCTGAGAGGCTTCCCCACCCTTACCATTACCTGTGCCACCATTTATGTCCGCCCTCACACCCCCATCCCGTACGATTTCCTGGCCCACATTGACCGCACCTTCTCCACCTACGTGATTGCCGCCGACCTCAATATCCACAGCTGTGATCCTGCTGACCTCCAGCGATGGCATCAGTTTCTCACCACCCTCCAGGGAGACCTGGTTCCCCTGCCTCAGCACACCCAACCCGAATCCAACACCACTCCTGATGTGGTCCTTGCCTCTCCCAACCTCCTTGGGCGCATCACCGCAGATGTCCTTGACCTCATTGGCAGTGACCATGCTCCTGTTCTCCTCACTATCTCTAATGGTCGCCATCCCCACAACGCTCCTCGCCCTGACATCCCTCCTAAACTTCTCCATGATTACTCCCATGCCAACTGGGATGCCTACTGGGACTCCATTCACACCCAGGTTGATGGCCACGACCTTACCCTCCAATCTCCTGATGACAACTCTCGCACTGCTGCCTTCCTGCACCAGACCTTGTCTGACGCCATCGCCACCCATATCCCCACCAAAGCCATCCAACCTCACCGCCCCGCCCTGCCTCCACAGGCCGTCCATCTCCTTCGAGAGTCCCGCCGCCTCTACCGCTCTTTTCCCCCCACTCGTGACCTGGATACACTTACCCGCCACTGGCATTTACAACGACACATCCGCAACCTGCTTACTGTGAAGAAACGCTGTGCCTGTCGCCAGACATGTACACAACAACGTCATGCTCCCCATAAACTCTTCCAAGTATTGGTCTGCTTTTCACCGCCTTACAGGGGACCGCCCCACCCCCCGGTACCCTCTCCTCTATAATGACCGTCCCTTTCCTGACAACCTCAGTAAGGCCAACCACTTTGCCTCTCACCTCTCTGATGTTTTTTCCATCCCAGATGATCCCCACTTTGATTATTCCCTCTTCCCTGACGTCATGGACCGTACGAATACCTCTGTTCCTCCCCTTCCTCCTAGCTTCCAGTACTTGGGCCACACATCACCATCTGAACTTAACACTCCCATCACTACACAGGACGTCAGCCTCACACTCCGCACTAAACGCAACACTGCTCCCGGCCACGACTGCATTACCTACCAACACCTCAAACACTGCCCTCCCTCCTTCCTTTCAATCCTTGCCACCCTCTACAATGTCATCCTTGCCACTGGCTTCTATCCCGACCTGTGGAAAACATCCCGTATCCTGATGTTCTCCAAACCCAACAAGCCTCCATATGATGCCTCTTCCTATCGTCCTATCTGTCTCACATCGGTGTTCAGCACGCTCTTGGAATCCATCCTTTCCTGGCGCATCCATCACCACCTCCGCCAAAACCACCTCCTCCCAAACACCCAATGTGGCTTTCGACGTCCCTTTTCTGCTGATGACCAACTCCTCTGCCTCACTCATCTCCTCTCCCTCCAGCTTAACTCCCGTCGCACCGCCATTTTTGTCTCCCTTGATTTCTAAAAGGCCTATGACCGTGTCTGGCATCCCGGTCTCATGTTTAAACTCCAAACCTTCACCCTTCCTACCAACTACATTCGTCTGATGGCCTCCTTCCTCTCCCACTGCCCCTCCTATGTTACCATCCATAATGCCAATTCCCACACCTTCTACCACTCTGCAGGTGTGCCCCAGTTCTCTGTCCTCTCCCCTCTCCTCTACCTCCTGTACACTGCAGATATGCCCCAACCCCCCCCCCCCATCCAGTACACCTCTTGCAATATGCTGATGACACCGCATTCCTCGCCCTCGTTCCTACCCTCCAACGGTCCCAAAGACTTGACCTTTCTGCTGCATGGTGTAACCAGTGGCTCCTGAAAATCAATCCTTCCAAGACCCAGGCAATCATCGTAGGTAGTACCACTCGCTCCTTCTGGCTCCTGGATTTCTCCCTTACTGTCTGTGCCCGTCCTGTCCGCCTCACCCCCACCCTCACCTACCTTGGCCTCACCATTGACCGTCATCTCACCTGGATCCCTCATCTCTGCTTCATCGAATCCAAAGCCCACAACCGCCTCCGACTCCTCAAACTCCTCTCTGGCCGGACATGGGGGTTGCATCCCTCTACCATCCTCCACACTTACAACTTAATCCATCCCATCCTCTGTTATGCCAGTCCTGTCTGGATATCTTCCCCCCCCCCCTCAAATTCTATAAGTCCCTCCAGATCCTGGAGCGTCATGCACTCCGCCTCGCCTTCCGTAATACGCCTCCCGTCCCCCACGCGGATCCTCTATGATCTCATTCCTTTCCCCCATCTGCTCCTATTCCTAGAACATATCCGCAGCCTCTACACGTCCCGCCGCCTTGAACCCCCTCACCCCCTGCTTGCTCCTCTCCTCTCCCATCCCCGCCCCCTGCCACGTCTGCACTGTTGTGTCGCCCCTACCCTCCATCTCTACACCCTTCATCTCCTTTCCCAAGGTGGCTTCCATCAACTCCCCCTCCCGGATGATGCCCTGTCTCCCTCCATGTATCCCTCCTATCCACTCTGATCCTCACTCCCCGTCCTTTCCTCTGTCCTTTTCCCGGGCTCCCTCTCCCCCCATTCCATCCTCTTTCTTCCCCACCTCCCCTCTGGCCCCTTCTCTCCCCTGAGTCCTTTTGCATTTCCCTCCTCTGCCTCTTCTCATTTCCTCTCGTGTCTGCCCTGCCCCTCTCCCGCCTTATGAGTCCTCTCCCTCCTTGGTCCCCCCCCTTTTCGTTTTTTCCTCTCCTCCCTCCTTGTTTTTCCCCCTCCTCCAGGTCCACCCCCCCCCCCCATCTGCCATGACTCGGGAGTGTCAAGTTTGTGCCACCATTTTCGTGCAGTGTTTTAAAGTGAGTGCTTTACAGTGGGTGTTCTGTGTTGTGTCTTTTGGGAAGTGTTACGAACGACCATCATACTGTCGCTGGGTGTGATTGTTTTATTTCTTGCGAACAGAAACCAGACTGTCGCCATGTTTTTTAATTGTGTGTCTACTATGTTACTTGTCTGATTCCTGTGTCTTTGATTAACGTTGCCAACCCCTTTTGCTTTCTGTTTTAACTTTCCGAATTTTTCCGCCATTTTTACACTTTAAGTCACCGTTTTATCGCCTGTTTTTCTTGTTTCTTTTCTTCTTCCGTTTTTTAAAAAAGTCTGTAGGCTGTAGAGCAGAGTACTAAGCTGCTGCCAGCCCGCCCCCTTCGGGGGGAATTCAAAATCAATAAAGGAAAAAAAAGACGAACTCGTCGATGCGAGAATTTTGGTATGTTGATAATTCATAGAATGGCGTGTACTGAGACAGTGCTCGGCCACTGCAGACTTTTCTGGTTGCTCCAGACGAGTGAAGCGTCGGTGTTCAGTACGTCTCTCTTCTACAGTGCGACAAGTTTGTCCGATGTACGACATGCCGCAGCTACAAGGAATGTCGTAAACACCGGGTCTTCTTAGGGCAAGGCTGTCCTTAGATGAGCCCAAGAGAGCTCTGAGTTTTGCCGGTGGACGAAAGACACATTTAACTTTATGCCTCTTCAATAATCTTCCTATTTTTGAAGAGACACCGCAGTAATATTTGTAAGTAATATTTGTGTAATACTTGTGAGTGTTTCGTATCGAGCAACTTAACCTCTTGCCTGTGTTTACTTTCCGCGCTGACCAGTTGCAGCTGTAGCGGCGCATCGAAAGCTAGGTACTAATTAATTGTTTGTGTATAGTGGCTTATTTAGGAACTTTAGTAGTCTTCAACCGGTGTTCTTGGTGTTTTCTGGTGAAATAATTTCAGAAGAACCTTTTGGGAACTGTTTTCAGCTTCGTTACTGTGTCATTAGACGTTTGATTCTCTTTCTGTATTAGTCTTTTGTTATATTCACATTTGTTGTTTATTAATACTGTTAATAATAGTCGTTACTTCCCTTGTAGAGTAGGTTTGTGATTATTGTAGTCAGGTTTTTAACATCTTCTTATTGTAGTAGCGGAACTCAGAAAAAATAAAATTTTACCATGAGTGAGAAGTGTGGGCTTTGCCGTAGGTTCGTGAGTAGTGGATTGCGGTGTGAGACTTGTTCGAAGCATTTTCACTGGGGGGGAATGCAGTGGGGAAGCCAGCGGACATTCTGGTGAGATCCTCTCCTCGAACTGCAGGTTATCTAGCAAGAGTAAGCTGATAGAGGAGCAGGAGCGTAAGATCTGTGCCCCTCAGGTGCAGTTGAAAAACGCACAGGAGGAGCTAGATAGGATGAGGAGGGAGAAGGGGTTGGGGAATGGGAGCTGGCTGTTGGCAAGAGATCTGCTAGGAGAAGAAGATTTTCAGATAGTTTTACTATTGGTGTTTCCAATAGATATGACCAACTGTCAGAGTCTAGTGGAGAGGAATCTCTAGTAGCTGTAGATGTAGGAAGTATGCAGCAGACCTCAGTAGTTACTGTGCCTAGAACAGTTCCAAAGTCGAAGAGGAAGAAGAAGGTTCTGCTGTTAGGTAGTTCTCATGGCAGAGGTGTAGGCCAGCAGTTGCAGGAAGTGCTGGGTAGTGAGTACCAGGTCACCAGCATTGTGAAGCCTAGTGCAGGGTTGGCTCAGGTGACTGTTAACATAGGGGGCTTATGTAGGGATTTTACTAAAGAGGATCAGGTAGTGATTGTGGGTGGGGCTGGTAATAGTATTGGTAGGGATAGGGAGTATAACATAGATGGTGACCTGGAAAAGATAGCCACTCAGACTGGCAACACGAATGTGCATTTCTTGGAACTGTTTCAGCGTCACGATCTGCCTCATCTTAATACAGCCGTCAGGCGTAATAACATGAGACTTGGGGGTGCGCTGATGACAGAAAGCATGGGTCACATTTCAGTGGTGTCGGTGGAGTCTATCAGCAGGATGGGTTTCACTAGACATGGCCTGCACCTCAACAGGTATGGGAAAGGGAGGTTGGCAAAGCTTATAGGTGACAGCATAGGTGGGGTTGGTGGGATCACTCATGGGAAAATTCCTGCAGTAGTGGGTGTTAGAGCTGCACCTTCTTTAGATTGAAGTCAGCTGATAGGTATTCCTGCTTAAGGGAAGTCTCTCTAACAAGGGAATCACTTTTGACAAAGCTTAGGTATCCGAGTAATGAGGGAATTAGTATATTTCATCAAAATATACAAGGTATTAGAGATAAAGTTAGTGAACTGCTTATAGATGTTGACTCTGAAATTATTGGTATATCTGAACACTTCTTAACTAAGGAGATAATTCAGAGGCTTCATTTATCTTGATACAGGTTGGCTGGCAGCATTTCGAGGAGCTCTTTGCGGTGTGGGGGAGTAGCCATGTATGTGAAAAACGGCATCTCATTTGAGTCAATTGATGTTTAAAAGTACTGCACTGAAAAGGTGTTTGAATGTTGTGCAGGTGTGGTTAAATTTAACGGAGCTAAACTTCTAACTGTTGTTATTTATAGATCCCCAGACTCCGATTTCACAACATTTTTGTTAAAGCTAGAGGAGGTTCTTGGTTCACTTTATAGGAAATACAAAAATTTAGTTACATGTGGTGACTTCAATATTAATTGTATAAGTGATTGTGCAAGGAAGAGGATGCTGGTAGACCTCTTTAATTCCTATAATCTTATGCAAACCGTATTCTTTCCAACGAGAGTGCAAGGGAACAGTAGAACAACCATAGACAACATTTTTATTCATTCCTCATTACTAGAAGGGCATTCCGTTAGCAAAATGGTGAATGGCCTTTCAGATCATGATGCACAAATTTTAACTATAAGAGATTTTTGTGCTGCAACACGTGTTAAATATAGTCATCAGCTGTTCAGGAAAGCTGATCCAGTTGCTGTAGAGACCTTTGTAAACCTTATAAAGGAACAAGAGTGGCAAGATGTTTATAGCGCTGATACAGTAGACGAGAAATATAATGCTTATCTCAAGACTTTTCTCATGCTCTTTGAAAGTTTCTTTCCGTTAGAACGTTTAAAACAGGGTACTGGCACAAACAGGCAGCCTGGGTGGCTGACTAGAGGGATAAGAATATCTTGTAGAACAAAATGGCAATTGTATCAAAACGTTAGAAACAGTCAAAATCTAAATGCAGCAGCCCATTACAAACAGTATTGTAAGGTGCTTAAAAATGTTATTAGGAAGACAAAAAGTATGTGGTTTGCAGATAGAACAGCTAAGTCTCAGGATAAAATTAAAACCATATGGTCAGTCGTAAAGGAAGTTGCTGGTCTGCAGAGACAGGTCGAGGATATATAATCAGTGCAGTATTTAATAATCACTTTCTGAATATAGCAGGTGAACTAAATAGAAACCTAGTCCCAACAGGGAATCATATAGCGCTCTTAGAAAAAAGTGTTCCGAGACTGTTACCTGAAATGCTCCTCCATGATACTGACAAGAGGGCGATTCAGTTAATAATTAAATCACTAAAGACCAAGAACTCTCATGGATATGACGGGGTATACTGAATACTGAATTATTGTTCTATGTATGTTAGCCCAGTTCTCAGCCATATCCGTAACTTTTCCTTTAGGACTGGTCGGTTTCCTGACCGATTAAAGTACTCGGTAGTGAAGCCACTTTATAAAAAGGAAGACATTGATAATGTTGACAATTTTAGACCTATTTCTATGCCATCGGTGTTTGCTAAAGTTATCGAGAAGTTTGTATATACAAGGTTACTGGAGCATTTAAATTCACATAATTTGCTGTCAAATGTTCAGTTTGGTTTTAGACGGATTAAATAAAAGGTTGCGAACGCTAGGTGTTTTCTTTGATTTAACGAAGACTTTTGACTGTGTATCATGGAGGAACTGTATAAGGGGGGCTATGCTCCAGACTGAACGCTGAAAGGCATAATCAGTCTTAAATGATGATGATGATGATGATGATTTTGACTGTGTTGACCACAAAATATTGCTGCGTATTTTGTGTTTATATTACTGCGTATATTGTGTAAGGCACGCCGAATCTTCCGTTCGGAGTATCCATTTTGTTGGAAAGTGGTACGCAGATGGAGTAGCTCATTGGATAAGCTGTCTGAGTCTGAAATCTGCATGTAGAATGCACTTCCTTGACTCTTGTGCAGAAAGGAGTGCAGTATTCTGCTGCATCCATTTTCAATAAGCTACCACAAGAACTCAAAAATAATAGCAGTAGCCCAAACTCTTTTTAGTCTAAACTGAAGAGTTTCCTCATGGCTCACTCCTTCTATTCTGTCGAGGAGCTCCTGGAAGAGCTAAAAAATTAAGCTAATTCCAGTGATACATTGTTGATTTTCTTCATTAAAACTTACGACTTGTCACCTGAATATGTTTTTTTATATTTCATTTTATCTGTTTCTAATATCGTGTTATAATTTCATGTATTGACTCGTTCCATGAACATGGAGACTTCTCCTTAATTTGGTCCCACGGAACAATAAATAAATAAATAAATAAATAATAAATATGTATGGCAAGATGACCATTCACCTTTGTTCTTCACCTTCTTCCACTTCCTCACGTTGGTTAACCCGCTTCGGTTGTGGGGCACGCCGAATCTTCCGTTCGGAGTATCCATTTTGTTGGAAAGTGGTACGCAGATGGAGTAGCTCATTGGATAAGCTGTCAGAGTCTGAAATGGCTCGTGCTCTGTGAACCAACGTCCTCAGTACGCCACTTCGTTGCGAAGGATGGTGACAGCTGGTGGCCTGTAAGTATAAGTCCGTGTGTGTTGGTTTACGGTATACTGCGTGACCTAATGTGCCGTCTTCTTTTCTCCGTACCAACACGTCCAGGAACGGAAGTTCGCCGATTTTCTCCATCTCCATAGTGAGCTTGATGTTGGGATGAAGCGAGTTAAGATGCTCAAGAAAAGATTCAGCGATGCAATGCCGTGAGGCCAGATAACAAAGGTGTCGTCCACATTTCGCCAAAAACACGTAGGTTTCAGATCCGACGTCTGGAGTGCTCTCTCCTCGAAGTCTTCCATGAAAAGATTAGCCACAATGGGTGAAAAGTGACTACCCATTGCGACGCCGTCAGTCTGGCATAAACAGGGGGCTCTGGTCCTGCCTTAGCAGTGTGTTCGTCGCACCTGAAGATGTCGGACAGTTGCGCTGATGAAATATTGTGGAGTTTTCACTATGACATCCGACGTCTCGCCCGAGACCCATATATACTGTACAACATGTCCGTCGGGAAAGCCTCAAGCAACATAGCGTAGATAACAGTTGAGAGCGGCAGATCCTCTACAGCGCACTGACCGCCTGTTCTCGACCCCCACCACTAGCTCTCTCTCCGCGCCTGGCCTGCCGACTGCACAACTACCGGCCATGTTACGCTGCACACAGTCTACACGACAGCGCCCCGGACAGGAGGCAGCGAGTGCGTCTCTCCGGCAGGAGGCGGTGTGCCGGCGTTCGCCGGGCCCCCGCGCTGCAGCCGCCCCCTCGGTAATTAGAGGTCTGTTTATTAGCAGAGAGCTACAGCGAGCCCCGCCATACGCCGGCGCGCCGGCTATTTATGGGGCAGAGCTGCTGTTCGCTCAGTCACAGCCGCCGCTGCGCTGGTGGCGGGAGTTACGGCGACCGCGGCACCGGCTGCTGCTGAAGACCCAAACAGGCGCCGAGCAGCATTGGCTCACAAAGTTCTCCAGCCCTGAGGAAGTGCCGTGACCAGACGTACCGTAATTTGTACACTCTGTGAAAATCAGGTGCGATAAACAGAATACATCCTGCACAATGATCCATCTCGTTGTTGTTGTTGTTGTGGTATTCGGTCCTGAGACTGGTTTTTATGCAGCTCTCCATGCTACTCTATCCTGTGCATGTTTCTTCATCTTCCAGTACCTACTACAGCCTAAATCCTTCTGAATCTGGTTAGTGTATTCATCTCTTGGTCTCCCTCTATGATTTTTACCCTCCACGCTCCCCTCAGGTACCAAATTGGTGATCCCTCGATGTCTCAGAACATGTCCTACCAACCGATCCTTTCTACTAGTCAAGTTGTCCCACAGGCTCCTCTTCTCCCCAATTCTTTTTAATACCTCCTCATTAGTTATGTGATCTACCCATCTAATCTTCAGCATTCTTCTGTAGCACCACATTTCGAAAGCTTCTATTCTTTTCTTGTCTAAACTATGTATTGTCTACGTTTCACTTCCATACATGTCTACACTCCATACGAATACTTTTAGAAAAGACTTCCTTACACTTAACTCTATTCTGGATGTTAACAAATTTCTCTTCTTCAGAAACGCTTTCCTTGCCATTGCCAGTCCGCATTTTATATCCTCTCTACTTCGACCATCATCAGTTATTTTGCCCCCCAAATAGCAAAGCTCCTTTACTACTTTAAGTGTCTCATTTCCTAATCTAATTCCTTCAGCATCACCCGACTTAATTCGACTACATTCCATTATCCTCGTTTTCCTTTTGTTGATGTTCATCTTATATCCTCCTTTCAAGACGCTGTCCATTCCGTTCAACTGCTCTTCCACGTCCCTTGCTGTCTCTGCCAGAATTACAATGTCATCGGCGAACCTCAAAGTTTTTATTTCTTCTCCATGGATTTTAATACCTATTCCGAATTTTTCATTTGTTTCCTTTATTGCTTGCTCAATATACAGATTATATAGCACCGGAAAGAGGCTACAACCCTGTCTCACTTCCTTACCAACCACTGCTTCCCTTTCATGCCCCTCGACTCTTATAACTGCCATCTGGTTTCTGTACAAATTGTAAATAGCCTTTCGCTCCCAGAATTTTACCCCTGCCACCTTCAGAATTTGAAAGAGAGTATTCCAGTCGAAATTGTCAAAAGCTTTCTCTACGTCTACTAATGCTAGAAATGTACGCTTGCCTTTCCTTAATCTATTCTCTAAGATAAGTCTTAGGGTCAGTATTGCCTCATGTGTTCCAACATTTCTACGGAATTCGAACTGATCTTCCCCGAGGTATGCTTCTACCAGTTTTTCCATTCGTCTGTAAAGAATTCGCGTTAGTATTTTACAGCTGTGACTTTTTTAACTAATAGTTCGGTAATTTTCACATCTGTCAACACCTGCTTTTTTGGAATTGGATTTATTATATTCTTCTTGAAGTCTGAGGGTATTTCACCTGTCTCATACATCTTGCTCACCAGACGGTAGAGTTTTGTCAGGACTGGCTCTCCCAAGGCCGTCAGTAGTTCCAATGGAATGTTGTCTACTCCGGGGGCCTTGTTTCGACTCAGGTCTTTCAGTGTTCTGTCAAACTCTTCACGCAGTATCATATCTCCCATTTCATCTTCATCTACATCCTCTTCCATTTCCATGATATTGTCCTCAAGCACATCGCCGTTGTATAGATCCTCTATCTACTCCTTCCACCTTTCTGCTTTCCCTTCTTTGCTTAGAACTGCATTTCCATAAAAGCTCTTGATATCCATGCATGTGGTTCTCCAATTTCCGAAGGTCTCTATAATTTTCCTCTAGGCAGTGTCTGTGTTACCCCTAGTGAACTAAGCCTCTACATTCTTATATCCTTACATCCCTCTCCTTACGTTGCCTCAATTCGTGCAGTTACATCAACACGTATTCTCAGCAAACTACTCCAATGTGCATGGGAGAGGGTAGTTCCCACTGTATTACATATTGCGGTTAGTTCCTGTTACGTTCACGTATGGAGCATGGCAGAACGACTATTGAATGCTAGTGCATATGCTACAAGTTGTAATGAATGATTCTTCTCTAACATTACCTTTTCTTATAGAGATAACCCCTCCTCAGGGGACATCACCTTAACGTAGCACTGTCTGCGCGGGTGAGGAGGTTTGCGTGCTCTGTATCCAGAGGGCTATGCCGGAGGTAGAGTAGCTGCCAGCAGGGTCACCCCTGCCGCATAGGACGAAGGGGAGGAGCTAGACCAAGTGTGTCCCTCAACGACCTATCGAAAACCTGTCTCCTATCCTTTTCCCATCCATAGCCCATCCTTTTCTCTTTTCCTTCCCATTTCACCCACATAACCGATTCTGGCGGTTAAAGCAAGTGTAGGGGTGCGGAGGAAATGCCAAGTCCATATGCCGAACATGTGGCAAATAGTAAATGCCTGGACGATAAGGTGGCAGCCCCACGAAGGCAATCGGAAGCGGTGGGCCAATCACCCGCCCTTCTTAAATAACCTGATTACTGAAACCGAGACGAGAATACGAAACTGGATGGATAAACTGGTAACGACCTTTGGCATGAAATATAGATAACCGATGTATGTATATTCTCGAATCTCGCATACGTTAAAATTATCTCAGCTGTTTCATTAAAAGAATTCGTATGATTTTGTATATGATGTATTATATTTCAGGTTAAAATGTATGAAAAAGAAATTAATGTGTTACAATCGATATCTACTAACACTTAAAATTATTCTTCTTTTAATAATATTTGAAATTACAAAATTTGTAACATACTTAAATTTCACATTATTAATTGCACCATCTAACACTAATTATTAAATTGATTTATGAATTAATTTGTGAAATAATGATATATTTTAACCATGGTTCATCTTTTATTTTTATACTCTTTTGTTTTGTAAGCTCTTTGGAATAATGTGAGACCCGTATATAGTAGGTAGTGGTGGGCATGCATGAGATGTAGGCGCACGTATTTTGCTAACTTTGTCTCTAATAATGTAATTTGTGGGGTGACAAAAAAATGGAGATTGTGAAGTCAGTCTGGTATAGAATAATGGGATAAGATAAAAAGATATTTATAGCAACAGGCAAATCTTCATCAGTTATTTAGTGCAACAAGACCCGAACCATTAAATCGAAATTTTCAGCTGCAAGTATATACTCCTAGACAAGACTTTGAGTCATCGACAACAACAACAACGAAATAATGAAAATAAGTAAAAAATTTCTTCATTTGTAATCTTACTCCTCTCGTATTTTACAAAAATCTGTGCACAGGATGAGAACTCTAATAGTGACTTGTGAAGGGGTAATATTACAAAGTGTAATCTTGTCCAAATGATATCTATGAGACTAGTAGGGTGCAGCCAGTCCTTTTGCACTGTTGATATCAAATTGAGATAAAAATTAATTAAATTTTGACAGCTGATTGTTTCATTACCTCAACCTATTGTTCTGCTAAGGGGTTTGTGACACCATGAGCGTTGACGTATGACCCCGTGGGGATAATCCATCGTTTCAAGAAAGGCCACCATCTCTCCCCCTCCACCTCCCCATCCCCTGCCTCTCTAGAAACCTCCAACCATTCCCCCTCCCCTCGCCGAGACCTGCACACTTTATAGCCTGACTTATTCGAATAGTCCTGCTATATCAGTTTGATAGACTAATTAATTAAATCGATAAATTAATTAAACCCTACCTCTCTGGGACACATTCTAGCCTACTCTCCCATCCCACACTCCTCTCCCCAATCTGGGAGTGGGCTAAAATCGCTGCGATGCTGCACTGGAAGGATCCCACGACAAGAAATTCAATTAAGTAGCAAAGGGTATACTGTTTATTTATAAAATTTGATGTACAGGGTTTGGATCTCAATTTTATTTGATAGGAAAAGCTTATCATCCTCTGCTGTTCCGGAAGATGGAGGTCTTGTACAAAGGGGCCAACCGCTATTGAAATCAATCGTCAGTTAATCGATGTGCATATGGAGTAAAATGTATGGACGTATAAATTGGGAGTTCGCAACGGTCATACAAACATTCACTAGTTTTGGACCAGACAATGACGAAAGTCGAAGAAGTTTTGCTTTTGGATCGAGGTGTGACTGTGCGAGAGATTCACGAACTGATAGGGATATCTCAAAGATTAACGTGCACAAGATTCTGACGGATATTTGATGTATCACAAGGGGTGCGTCAGATGGGTGCCGATGATGGTCGCTGATGAACACAAAAAGAAGCGGATCGAAAGTGGTCGCAAGTTTCTGCGCCACTACCGGGAAGAGGGAGAGGAATTTCTGCGATCAATTGTAATCAGGAACGAGACTTGGATCCATTGCTTCACACGAGACAATAAGAACAACCAATACAATAGCGGCATTCCGCTTCTCCAAATGTCAAGAAATCCAAGGAAACGTCGTCAGCTGGGAAGATGATGGCTGCGGTATTAAGGGATAGAAAAGGCGTTCTGCTGGTCAGCTACCTAGAAAGGCGTACAATCATCAACGCGGCAACGTACTGCAAGACACTAATAAAGCTACGCTGGGCTATACAGAACTAAAGGAGTGGTTGGCTAAGAAAGGGAGTCCGTTCGCAACATGACAACGCCCGCCTTTACGTCGGCCGCACCTAGACAGATCTCATCGCCAAATTCGGATAGGAAATCATCAACCATCCCCCATATAGCCATGATTTGGCTCCCAGTGACTACTATTTGTTCCCCAACTTGAAATAACACTTGGAGGGAAGGACATTTGCAATCGACGAAAAGCTGAAGACAGCTGCCCATTCATTCCTGCACGAGTCGACGGGGCAGTAGTACGAAGCGGGTATGGTGAAGCTTCCGCAGCGTCTCCAAAACTGCGCTGATCGTGTCGGGCATTACATTGAAATATAGCTAAAAGACAAAACTTTCAGAATCTGTAATTTGTTTTGCAATAAAATCACGTTTACTATGTGAAAAGCATTGGTGACCTTGCTTTACCGGCAACCCACGAACATCGATAAGGAGATCTACATCTACATCTATACTCCGCAAGCCACCTGACGGTGTGTGGTGGAGGGTACCTTGAGTACCTCTATCGGTTCTCCCTTCTATTACAGTCTCGTATTGTTCGTGGAAAGAAAGATTGTCGGTATGCTTCTGTGTGGGCTCTAATCTCTCTGATTTTATCCTCACGGTCTCTTCGCGAGATATAAGTAGGAGGGAGCAGTATACTGCTTGACTCCTCGGTGAAGGTACGTTCTCGAAACTTCAACAAAAGCCTGTACCGAGCTATTGAGCGTCTCTCCTGCGGAGTCTTCCACTCGATCATCTCCGTAAAGCTTTCGCGATTACTAAATGATCCTGTAACGAAGCGCGCTGCTCTCCGTTGGATCTTCTCTACCTCTTCTATCAACCCTATCTGGTACGGATCCCACACTGGTGAGCAGTATTCAAGCAGTGGGCGAACAAGTGTACTGTAACCTACTTTCTTTGTTTTCGGATTGCATTTCCTTAGGATTCTTACAGTGAATTTCAGTCTGGCATCTGCTCTACCGACGATCAACTTTATATGATCATTCCATTTTAAATCACTCCTAAAGCCTACTCCCAGATAATTTACGGAATTAACTGCTTCCAGTTGCTGACCTGCTATATTGTAGATAAATGATTAAGGATCTTTCTTTCTATGTATTCGCAGCACATTACACTTGTCTACATTGAGATTCAATTGCCATTCCCTGCAGCATGCGTCAATTCGCTGCAGATCCTCCTGCATTTCAGTATAGTTTTCCATTGGCACAACCTCTCGATATACCGCAGCATCATCCACAAAAAGCCTCAGCATTTCAGTATAGTTTTCCATTGTCACAACCTCTCGATATACCGCAGCATCATCCGCAAAAAGCCTCAGTGAACTTCTGATGTTATCCACAAGATCATTTATGTATATTGTGAATAGCAACGGTCCTATGACACTCCCCTGCGGCACACCTGAAATCACTCTTACTTCGAAAGACTTCTCTCCATTGAGAATGACATGTTGCGTTTTGTTATCTAGAAACTCTTCAATCCAATCACACAATTGGTTTGATAGTCCATATGCTCTTACTTTGTTCATTAAACGGCTGTGGGGAACTGTATCGAACGCCTTGCGGAAGTCAAGAAACACTGCATCTACATGTGAACCCATGTCTATGGCCCTTTGAGTCTCGTGGACGAATAGCGCGAGCTGGGTTTCACAGGATCGTCTTTTTCGAAACCCATGCTGATTCCCACAGAGTAGATTTCTAATGTCCAGAAAAGTCATTATACTCGAACACAAAACGTGTTCCAAAATTCTACAACTGATCGACGTTAGAGATATAGGTCTATAGTTCTGCACATCTGTTCGACGTCCCTTCTTGAAAACGGGGAAGACCTGTGCCCTTTTCCAATCCTTTGGAACGCTACGCTCTTCTAGAGACCTACGGTACACCGCTGCAAGAAGGGGGCAAGTTCCTTCGCGTACTCTGTGTAAAATCGAACTGGTATCCCATCAGGTCCAGTGGCCTTTCCTCTTTTGAGCGATTTTAATTGTTTCTCTATCCCTCTATCGTCTATTTCGATATCTACCATTTTGTCATCCGTGCGACAATCTAGAGAAGGAACTACAGCGCAATCTTCCTCTGTGAAAAAGCTTTGGAAAAAGAGATTTAGTATTTCGGCCTTTAGTTGTCATACTCTGTTTCAGTACCATTTTGGTCACACAGTGTCTGGACAATTGTTTTGATCCACCTTCCGCTTTGACATAAGAATCAAGAAGCAATTATATAGGCCCCTTTTTTCCGATCGCGCAAGATATACTGTCACGAAACACTCGCCATACTTAATTACAATGTCACAGATCGCGCTGAACATATCTGACGAAAAAAAAAAAAAACCCGATCACATCGCTGACTGGCCGCTCAGTCCCACCACACCAAGCACGTCACCAGTCAGGACTGCCGCAGCTGCAGCACCGCGCTAGTTCTACGCAAAACAAACCATTAGGTAGCGGAATCCCTTTCAGATTTGGTACCAGACTCAGTTCCTGCCTCTCTTTCTGTCTCTCTCTCTCTCTCTCTCTGTCTCAACTGTTTGCTTCTTGTTTGTGTGAAAAAAAACATAAGCAAATACACAAAGATATCCCTCACAGCCCGTCTACTTTCCATCGCACTCACCTGTCCCCTTCGCCACTCACTCAGGCCCAGCGTTGGTAGTCGGCAGACCCCTTTCTTCTGACACCACGACTGTGAAGGAAACCTGTAGTGCATCGAACAAAGACATTCAAGAAGAAGTGAGTAGCATCTGTTGTGTGCACGCCAACTCCACCTCGGTGCTGGGCAATGTACTGGATACCTGGTACACCCCATCTGTGGATGTCTTGAAAATATTCCCTCACTCTATCCGATTGATTGACTAATTAATTAAATCGATATCCTTTGTGAGCGGCCAGTATTTCTTTCCATCCTAGTGGTGTTCACTAGGATTGATGTACTTGGTGGGATTCGATCCTGCAACTGCCCGGTTTCCAAACACTACTCATTCCCTTGCTTCCTGTTGGTGGTTACTGCCATAGCTAGATCACTTGGTAGGAAATCCATTACATAAGAGTTAGCTGAAAATTTCAGATTTCAGCTCAGTTGTATGTTATGTCCTTAGGCAACCTGCGGAGCATTTGGACTGCAGTGTGTGCTCACGGCACCACTATTGGAAACAATAAATTTCTCAATCGGGAATCTAACGCCTCGATTGGAAGCGGTGCTGTAGAAAGTGAAAGTTTTAAATTCAGATTTCGGTATGAATTTATACCATTACGGTTGTGGAATCGCCAATCACTACCGGTCTGCTAAGTGTATTTTATAAATCACTGTAGAGTTCCTAACTCTGTTCTCTAAACTACCCCAGAACAAAGTAGGAGAGTCTGCCACGTGATAGAATAGTAACAACAACGAATACCACTACCAGACAGATTGCACTGCAACGTATTCCGAAGCACTAAACCACGAGGTTAGCCCACTGAAAACACACATACATACAGCCCATTTTCGTCTCAGATGTCCACACACATCGTGCCCATCCCAACGTACACCTCCAGTGCTAACCCTCAGAGGCTGAAGGACACTGCAGCGTGACTGCAGCCACAGCTTTTGACGTCTGTGTCTGCCAGAGTGCACTACCCAGACAATGAAGGGCATCCGTGGATGGCTGGAGTGGTAGGAGGTCGGACGTTATCAACACGTCCAGTGCCAACGCTTGGCAGCGACTAATATTTAATCCCTCAATTTTCCGTGGCCGGCGCATGCAACACACGATCTCATAGACAGCCCACCGCATACTGAGTATTAGTTCACTATTCAGCAATCCAGAGAGCGCTAGTATTAGTTCACTATACAGCAATCCAGAGAGCGCAGCAATCCAGAGAGCGCTGCCACCGGGAATTGTAGATGAGGGCAAGAACTAACTAAGTGGCAAGCTGGAACATTTCTTTGTATCAACCGTTCACAACAGCCTTATACAGGAAATGCCAATTTGTTTCCGCCATAGATTACCTACGCCATACACCCCACACGCCAAATGGTGTCGTCCTAGAAGACTAGAGACATAATTATGACTGTAATTACAGTTAAATAATACGATCTGATGACATTTGAAAATGAGCGATGTATCAGAGTACATCCTCCTGGTGGCTGTGACTCTGGATATATCAATATCTATAACCTGCGGAAGATTGTAAATTTGTACATAATTTTCCACATAAAATCTTTCATCACTCTTATGGCTACTGGTGCAATGAAATCATAATTTCGTGCCCCGGTTCCATACCTTACTTACGATTTCATATAGTCTCCTTTTTGCAAATGTCGGAACACTGACCATATTAACCTTACACACCAACACACATGTTATAATCCTGACAACCACATGTGTGCTCGATGGATAGAGTTGTCTCATTTGTTTATCTTGTGAGTTGCTCCAGTGCCTTAGGAAGAGGAATTCTTATAAACACTATCTCAACGACTATGTTGCTGCCACACTGAATAAAAAGCTGTCTTGGTTCTACAGCCAGACGCAAGTATCACTAACCCTATCTATATTAAAACTACATGTGCTTTATAAATCGTGTTATGATTGTTGTTGTTGTTGAGATCTTCAGTCCTGAGACGGGTTTGATGCAGCTCTCCATGCAACTACAGTAAAGCTGCATGCCCTCGGGAAAAATTACGGCTTGTTTTCAGCCGTTCGCAGTACCAGCACAGCAAGGCCGTTTTGGTTAGTGTTACAAGGCCAGATCAGCGAGTCATCCAGACTTTTGCCCCTGCAACTACTGAAAGGGCTGCTTCCCCTCTTCAGGAACCATACGTTTGTCTGGCCTCTCAACAGATACCCCTCCACTGTGGCTGCATCTACGGTACGGCTATCTGTATCGCTGAGGCACGCAAGCCTCCCCACCAACGGCAAGGTCCATGGTTCATGGAGGGGGGAGGGTTATGGTATTGCTTCCGAATAAAGTGGTCTTCCACACAAACACTGTAACATTGAATGTAGATGGCGATCGCGTGTGTGTGTATTAACACGCCAGTGGTATTAAACTCGTAATAAAATCGTCCTTCTCACCAAATTTAGAAAGCGATTCGACCAAGGAACGTCGTGTTAAGTCGTTATTTGTAAATCCCTCATGCCGCTGCAAGATATTTCTCACGCTAAAAAACCATATTTTAAAGCATTCTATCTCGATACCATGTAGAGCAGTTGAACGGAATGGACAGTGTCTTGAAAGCAGGATATAAGATGAACATCAACAAACGCAAAACGAGGATAATGGAATGAAGACTAATTAAATCAGGTGATTCTGAGGGAATTATATTAGCAAATGAGACGAAGTAGTAGATGACTTTTGCTATTTGGGGAGCAAAATAACTGATGATGGTCGAAGTAGAGAGGATGTAAACTGTAGACAGGCAATGACAAAGAAAGCGTTTCACAAGAAATGAAAATTGTTAACATCGGGTATAGTTTTGTCAGGAAGTCTTTTCTGAAAGTATTTGTATGGAGTGTAACCGTGCATGGAAGTGAAACATGGGCTCTAACTAGTTTAGACAAGAAGAACCTTTCGAAATGTGATACTACAGAAGAATACTGAAGATTAAATGGGTAGACCACACAACTAATGAGGAGGTACGGAACAGAACTGGGCATAAGAGGAATTTGTGGTACAAATTGACTAGAAGAACGTATCAGTTTGTAGGACATGTTCTGAGGCATCAAGGGATCACCAATTTAGTACTGGAGGGCAGCGTGGAGGGTAAAAATCGTAGACTGAGACCAAGATATGAATACACTAAGCAGGTTCAGAAGAATGTAGGTTGCTTGGAGATGAAGAAGCTTGCACAGGATAGAGTAGCATGGAGGGCTGCATCAAATAAGTCTCTGGACTGATGACCACAACACGCCATTTAGAAAGTGAAACAGAGGTTCTGCGATGTGTTCACAGGGTTGCAGGCGAGAGAGAATAATGGTAGATTGAGAATGATCACATAGGGTAGATGGTGTGTTGTGTGAGGCTGCTAGGAATTCTGTCTGCCATTTGGAATCAACCCTCTCCATTCAACTTGCGTTGGATCCTATGGAGTCGTTTTTGATTATTACTGCCACTGGCGAATCATATTCATGAACTCTCATATCTCAAAACAAGCCACGTTCTGATCCGATCCGCAAAGGACCCCGTACTGCAAAACTCCAGCATGCCTTTAGACAGTCTCTCTGCATCTTGTAACTATTCCTCACTCTGAGACCCGCCCTCTCTGTAGTTTTGTCCATATGATCGAGCCAATTGGACTTGGGACTCTGCAGAAGTCGGAGAACGCTATATCTGCCACATTACTTCGGAGAAACATGGTGGGCTGAGTTAATGCAACAGGACCATGTTTTGACCACTCGTTGGAAATGGGAACTTGTTGTCATAGATTGGTCAACTGTGTAAATTGTGTAACGACCATGCCAAAATAAGCTTTCTCCTACAACACAAAGGTAGTAGGGAAGACAGCATGAGCAGTTATTTTTGTGTTTCGTATTGAGAAAATTTGGAAGACTTCACTTGATATGGGAACTGGAAGAAGGTTGAGGATTTTGTTACAGTGCATTCCCAAACTGGATAAACGTACTCCGGTCTGAAAGAGATCTGTATTTCTCAGGGTGCATTCATGTCTGTCACCCAAACATTGTCTCCCTCCTCAGTATTTTATACCATCCAACAGAGAAAAAGTATGAACTATAAAATCTTCACTAACGTCACCAATAGAGAACTTAGAGAACTTGATAAGTTATTAGTGCATCCATTTCTTCCGATATATCGAGAATAAATACTGCCTGCATGGAGACATCGAGTGTATGTGATGATCCTATTAAATATACATGTCTTGGCCCAAAGCAGGTGGGCAGTGATCGAAGTCGCTTGCACAGACCAGTGAATAGTTTCGTAGTCCATCCTGTAGGAGGACCTTCTCCCAGAGACTAAAAGAGGGTCGTTGTGTCATTGTTTCATAAGCAGTTTGATGCATTGTACACAACAGCACATATTCTTTTTCTGCCACAACATCAAGGTTTGTGTCAGGTGCCAATCTGACATTAACATAATATGATCCATTGGCTGTCATAGGAAGGTGGACATCGCAAGGATGGTTGACAGGTGGAAATAAAAGATAGAGGTGGTGTTTCTTATTGACAAAAATGTAGAGGACATCGCAAAATAAGGAAACAATAATTTTTGACACATTGGAGCATTTCCAAACAGTTGTCCTAAGGTATCTCTACATTTAATCTCATCATCCACAGTGATGGGGTAGCAAATACCTCAGTGTTCAGTTTATGAAGAGACCCTGAGTATTGATTCCTCATATTGTTGGTGCACACTGCACCCATGTAATATGACTGCTGTTTTGGTGTCCTGGGTGGTAACCGTCCTGACCTCCAGATCCTTTGCATCTTTCATTTTTATGACTAACAGGGCATAACTGCTTATGGAGCAACGGGGTATTCTTCTGGATTGTTGTAGTGTCTGGATTCCAGGCCAAGAATGTACTAGGAAGAGGGAAATGATGGTATAACATAAACACAGATGCATAGCTGCGGTGTTTGGTATATGAAATAACATGCTGTGCTGCACTAACACAGTGAGCGAAACGCACTCTTCCACATACCACATTTCTCTAGCACACACTGATTACATTTACTCACAAACCCACGAAATCACTGCAGCTGTGAAACTGACGACTCAATTTGTGTCCAAGATGTTGCATAGAAATGGATGCATCGCATACGTCTTCATTCGTCTAGAGGAGGGTGTTGAAATAAGTTTTCCAACGACAGACATGACTGATCACACATGCACTGGACGTTCTCTGGTGACAATGGAATGGAGAGTTTCCTGTTAATGATTGTCGGTTGATAGCTCTCTAAGTCACACACAGAACATACAATTGTATATGAGTCTGTCACAAGTTATACCACACAACTGATGCACCCACAGAGAGCTTTAGCTTAATACTATCCTGAATCTACCTTCTGCCATGGAGGCCCCACGTGAAACCAATAAAGGTACACATACATACAGAGAAATAGTGCAATTTCACTAGGTGTTGATAACTGTACGACATTTACAAGCAATTATACACTACTGGCCTTTAAAACTGCTACACCACGAAGGTGACGTGCTACAGGCGTGAAATTTAACCGACAGGAAGAAGATGCTGTGATATACCGTTTCAGAGCATTCACACAAGGTTGGCGCCGGAGGAGACACCTACAACGTGCTGACATGACGAAAGTTTCCAACCGATTTCTCATACACAAACAGCAGTTGACCGGCGCTGCCTGGTGAAACGTTGTTGTAATGCCTCATGTAAGTAGGAGAAATGCGTACCATCACGTTTCCGACTTTGATAAAGGTCGGATTGTAGCCTATCGCGATTGCGGTTTATCCTGTCGCGACATTGCTGCTCGCGTTGGTCGGCATCCAATGACTGTTAGCAGAATATGGAATCGGTGGGTTCAGAAGGGTAATAGGGAACGGCGTGCTGGATCCCAACGGCCTCTTATGACTAGCAGTCGAGACGACAGGCATCTTATCCGCATGGCTGTAACGGATCGTGCAGCCACGTCTCGATCCCTGAGTCAACAGATGGGGACGCTTGCAGGACAATAACCATCTGCACGAACAGTTGGACGACGTTTGCAGCAGCACGGACTATCAACTCGGAGGCCATGACTGCGGTTACCCCTGACGCTGCATCACAGACAGGAGCGCCTGCGATGGTGTACTCAACGACGAACCTGGGTGCAAGAATGGCAAAACGTAATTTTTTAAGATGAATCCAGGTTCTGTTTACGGCATCATCATGGTCGCATCAGTGTTTGGCGGCATCGCGGTGAACGCACATTGGAAGCGTCTCTTCGTCATCGCCATACTGGCGTATCACCCGGCGTGATGGTATGGGGAGCAATTGTTTACAGGTCTCGGTCACCTCTTATTCGCATTGGACGCAGTGGACGTTACGTTTCAGATGTGTTTTGGCCCGTGGCTCTACCCTTCTTTTGATCCCTGAGAAACCATACATTTCAGCAGGATAATGCACGACCGCACGTTGCAGGTCCTGCACGGGACTTTCTGGATACGGAAAATGTTCGACTGCTGCACTGGCCAGCACATTCTCCAGATCTCTCACCAATTGAAAACGTCTGGTCAATGGTGGCCTGGCAACTGGCTCGTCACAATACGCCAGTCACTACTCTTGATGAGCTGTGGTATTGTGTTGAAGCTGCATGGACAGCTCTACCTGTGCACGCCATCCAAGCTCTGTTTGAATCAATGTCCAGGCGTATCAAGGCCGCTATTACGGCCAGATGTGGTTGTTCTGGGAACTGGTTTCTCAGGATCTATGCACCCAAATTGCGTGAAAATGTAATCATATGTCAGTTCTAGTAAAATACATTTGTCCAATGAATACCCGTTTATCATCTGCATTTCTTCTTGGTGTAGCAATTTTAATGGTGACTAGTGTAGAAAATGTGGCGAGATGTGATGTCGATCGTAGGAGCAGAAATGATCTAAAATATATGTAATTGCCGTAATTTCCGGAAAATACGTGCACATTGATTGAAAATACGCCACAGTGTCGGGAAATTGATGGGTAATGAAGCAGTGCTTGCATGTCTTCTCCTTGTGTAAAAATATTTTTTGTACACAAAATCAAGTATGTGACAGCAATATGATTCCAAGAAAAAGTTGACGTGGAGGCACCGGGAATCAGGTAACAGTCATTTTTCCTGGACAGATATAAAACAGCTAGATTAGATTATTTAGTGTGGATGACCACCAAATGCAGAATATCACATTTATATATGCCAGATCACAAGCCCAGGTCTGACCCAAAAGTTATCAGCATCAACTTATAGATTTTTTGTAAAGTGTACATAACTAAAGTGGGTTGTATTACTAGCTGGCAGACAGCAATATACAACTACAGAATGGATCAAGTGCTTGACCCTGTGCAAGACTGTTTGGACATCTTCAATCCAAACAAACAGTATTTAATATGTGCTGCTCTGTACCCCTTACCAATAACAACTATGCAGTCTCAGGCAACAAATAACTGACAGAATAGTTGCTGCATCGTGTTTAACAACACTCTGTGATATGTCTATTGAAGTAAAAGGGATGCATACAAATTGACAGCCTTCTTTGATGCTTTCCTGGAAAAGAGAACCATCTGCCTCTAAATTGTCATGGATCTGATACAAAGTAGATGAAGTGATCAGTTGAGAGGGGTTGTAATGAGGAATGGTTTAATGATAGACTGATGATGGATTATAGGGAGAGGGAGACGTTGCGGCACGTGATTAATCACACATTTCACCATTTCCCTTCTGTTGTTCTCTTGGGGCGCACCAGTTGTGTGGTATAGTTTGCAATCGACTGATATACAAATGTGAGTTTTGTGTGTGTCTCAGAGCGCTATCTACAGGCGATTGTTAACAGCAAATCTCTCCAAACCACTGTCAGCACATGTGATTAGTGGGGCATGGTGTGTAATTTCACATATGAAACACTGCAGCTATGCGTTTGTGTTTGTGTTCTTAATCATTTCTGTCGCCCGGCACCTTCTTGGTATGGAACGTAGGCATTATAACAATTCTACAGAACTGATAGCACAAAGCGACTTACATAATATATTTCAAACTCCTTCTTTCTGGAGCTCCATCATGCATATCTGAAACGTTTCTTCTTCTCCTTATTCGTCTGTTACATCAGCACAGCACTCTCAAATGTATCAGGCTTGTATCTACTATTCACCAATAAAGACTGCTAAACTCTTCAGCATTCAACCACCTTTGAAAGGTAGTGTGTAACTGGCTGGGGAACGAGAGTAAGATTAGTACGGAACAGTCTTCACAGAACGGCATAAAACCGGTCTATATCACTACATGTTTGGAACAGATATTAAACTCTTTGCGACACCTAAATATCGAAGTGTACTGATTACGTGGGATTCAGCTCGTTCGGTTGCTTCAAGAAGGTGGTGTGTATAGTACCTCCCAACTTCTGGTCAGTTTCGCATTAAATCGTCAACGGTGTTTCAGAGGCGGAGGGGTGGGGGGTATTTGTGAAAACAGAGGAAGAGTTATGAGACGCATGGAGACAAGTCATATAGAGTTTTACTCAGGATCCTTAGCCTATGGTTCAACGAAGGGGTAGTTTGTTTCGAAATACAGCGCTGAGTGCTAGAGCTTCGAATCTCCGACTTTATCCCACGAATGCGAGAGGGAGGTGACAAATCGCAATAAAACCTTACTGAATTTATAATATGTTTCGGCTAAGGAACATAGTTTTTCCAGCTGCTCTCTGCTGATGGTTATTTCCTACACTGAAAAACAGTATTTGTTTCATGTGATGTAGGCTGTGTAAAAGGGTTCGCTATATTTCCACATGTATATAGCACTCGCAAAGTAATGGAGGGGGTGGTTTATCAGTGATACAAAAACTGAAAACTGTGCTGCAGTGTCACTGGCAGATAGCATCTTGAGATCGACACGATGAGTCATTTTGTTTACATAACAAATGGTGGTTTGGACCTCGTGTTATTGAGTAGAATACGTTAAAATTATGGAAAACCTGCTAAAATGACGAAAATTATTGGAAAACACGTAAAATTTATGAAATACAACAAAAAATGGGGAGTGTTGATGGTACTTACACTTGAGTGTATGAAAATCACTACATTCCTCCACCAGTGGAAATTCCACCTGATGTTGGATACTATCTGTGATCTATGTGTTTAAGCCCTGCAGAAGAGCCCCTTGTTCCAAATGTAGTTATCACTGTAAGTCATAAAAATGAAAGACGCTCCAAAGATTTGGAGCTCAGGATGAATACCACCTAGGACACCGAACTTCGATCATATATGTGGGTGAAATATGCACCAAAGATATGAGGAATCAGGGTCTCTTCGAAAAGGTGTACACTGAGACACCTGCTAACACCTGCTATTCTGTCACTGTGGAAGATGAGATAAAATGTAGAGAATATCATCTTACACTGCTGCCTGGAAATGCTAAAAAATGCCACAAACTTAATAAGAAACACCGCCTCTGTGTTTTATTTCAACCGTCCTGTGTTCTGTGGGAACAGCATACTTTACCTCATGCAATGTTCAGCTTTCTGTGACAACCAATGGATCGAAACGTGTTAGTATTGGATTAGTATTGACACAGATCTCAAAGTAATGGTGGAAAAACAAAATGTATGGCACTGTGCAAATCTATAGTCATACACAGGTCCCCTGTGTTACGGCAGACAAACAATGTACCAAAAGGCTTATGAAAGAACAACACAGGGGTCTTCCCTTGTGACTGATAGTCACTGTGATGTGGTCCTCCTACATGGTGAGCGAAACATACACTGGACTATGCAAGCGACTACAGTCACTGGCCCCCTGCTCCAAAGGACCAATGCCTATATATTTAATAGGACCACCACATCTTCTTGACGTCAGCACACAGAAGGTATTTGTTTTCGACGTATTGGAAGAGAGCGACGCAGCAGTATCTGATCGAGTTCCCTAACGCGTGACGTTAGGGAGGTTTTCATAGGTCGTAATTTTTCTCTGTTGGATGGTAAAAAATAACAAGGAAGGAGAAAATGTTTGGGAGGTAAACCTGAATGCACCCTAGGAGATATAGATCTCCTTCTGACTGCAGTACATGTATGTTGTTTGGACACCTGCCGCTATGCAATAGCAAAATCCTCGTCCGTGTTCCAGTTCCTGTATGAAGTGAAGCCTTCATAATTTTCCCGATAGCAAAAACGACCGTAGCTGTTCGCAATCTCTTTTCTATTACCTGGAGTTGAACGAGAAAGCTTTGTTTGGCACTGTCGTTACTCGCTGTACAAGGTTGGCCAAGCTACAACAACATGTTCCCATTTCCGACGACTGGTCAAAACATGGTCCTATCGCATTAACTCAGCCCACCCTGTTGATCCATGGGATGCAAAAGATGATACATATAGCGCTCACTGACTTCCGCTCAGTTCCGACTTAAACTGGATCCATCACAGGGACAAAGCTGCAGAGAGAGTGGGATAGAGAGTGAGGAACAGTAACAAGATGCAAAGGGACTGTCTAAAATCACTCTGGTGGTTTGATGTATGGCGTCCTTAGCAGACAGGTTCGGAAAATGTGACTCGTGTCATGACTATGATATACCAGTGGCTGTAATTATTAAAAGACGCCTCCATAGGATCCAGCGCAAGTGTGTGGTTGAATCGACAGACTCGATTCCAAATTGCAGACAGAATTTCTACCAGTAAGCGTAACACTATAGATATGAAACGCCGGTGAATTGGTTATGGACTTTGTACACTTCTTACAGCTTCAATCTAGCGTTCCACTTTTTAAGTGGTTTCTCATGTTCCGACATTTGCAAAGAAAATGACTATATCAGGACGTAACTGAGGTATGGAACTGACATAGGAAATTGTGATTTCAGTGCACCAGTAGCTGTGAGGGGTATGAAAGATTTTAAGTGAATTATTATGTCCAATCATAAGCAACACATAGAATTGATATATCTAGAGAAACAGCCATCAGGAGGAGTATTTCCGATACTTCGATCACTGTTGAATTTCATCAGATTGGGGCTGCAAAAGTAATGTTTAATTGCAATTGCAGTGATAAACATGAGGCTGGTTTTCCAGGACGAGTCCATTTGGTGAGCGGGCCGCATGGCAGAGGTAGTTGGTGGGAGGAACAAAATGACATTTAAGGCCTAAAGCCGTCGCGAGAGTCGGTCACAAAGAAAATTTCCTGTCAGGTAGCTAGTGGTTCTTGCCCGCAGCCACAATGACAACTCCTGGCGGCAACGCACTCTGTGTAGTTGAGTAGTGTAGTGCCCAGTCTGCATTGGACAGTCTCCGTGATTGCGTGTGTTTCACGTATTCTCCACGGATAATTGAGTAATTCAGTACAGATTGCAGCAAAGTGTTGACGCTGGACATATAGATAATATCGGAATTCCTAGCACTCCAGTCATCCCCAGATGCTCACCATAGCTGCTATGGTACACACTGACAGGCACGTGCATCCATGACTGCAGCTGCTTCTTCTTCTGTAGTGGTCAATCCAAGGATTGGTTTGCAACAGCTACAATGGCAGCTTGTCTCCATTCCGTGCGTCTTTCAGCTTTTCTCTTCATTTCTTTATAGGTGTTACATCCCACATCTTTCACGATTTGATCCATGTACATCAGTCGTGGTCTTCCTCTTGGTCTTTTTCCCTCGACATATCCCTCTATGATTGTGTTCAGGAGTCCTTTATGTCTTAATAGATGGCCTGTAAATTGCACTCTTCTTTTAACAATGAAACTCCAGAAGCTTCTCTTCTCACCTGCTCTTTCCAGAACCACTTCGTTTGTGGCCTTGTCGATCCATTTTATTTTGAGCATGCGTCTATAGCACCACATTTCAAAAGAATTTAGCTTCTGATCTTCCTCTGTCCCGAGAGTCCATGTTTCACATCCATAGCATGCCACACTCCACACATATGATTTCAAAAATCTTTTCCTGATTTCAAGGTTGATGCTCTTAGATGTTAATATGTTTTTCTTCTTGTTAAAAGCAGCCTTTGCTTGAGCTATTCTACTTCTCACTTCTGCCTTGCTCCTTCCATCCCTGGTAATATTACTGCCCAGATAAGTAAATTTATCAACTTGTTCAAGCAGTTCATTGCCTACATGAACTTGGACTTTCACTTGATCTTCTTTGTCGCATGCCATTACTTTTGTTTTTGCTTTATTAATTCTCATATTATATTCTTCACCCATAACTTTATCCATTCTATTCTATTCTATTCCAGCTTATTTAATTTATCGATTTAATTAATTAGTGTATCAAATTTATTGCATGTGATGGCGCTATCCTAATAAGTCAGGCTTGAAAGTGTGCTTTTATTGGCGAGGGAGACGGGAGAGGGTTGGAAGTTTACAGACGGGTGGGGGAGTTGGAGTGGAAAGTATCAGATTGGGAGCTTTCTAGAAAGGACAGATTATCCCCAGTGCTCATAAATCGACCCTGAGGTGGACATAAATCCCTTAGAAGAACAATAGGTTAAGGGCATAACTAAATCGACTGTCTCAATTTAATTAATTTTCATATCAGTTTGATATCAAAGGTGCACCAGAACTGTGTAGACCCCACTTCTTACAGGAGTGATGTCTAGGGGTTTATAGTCTATTCTTCAATTTTCCGCATATAATTAGCTCTTCTCGTCTAGCGTTTGACAGTTCACTCCCTTCATCAGTTCTGCTATATAGCTAGAGAAGGAGGCCGAAATGCACGCGTCAACTCACGCAGGTGGGCGGTAGGTCTGAAACAGGATACGTAATGAATGCTATAAAGAAAAGAAGGTAACTGCTGGAATACTTAACTTTAATCCATCGTTTGTACACAGCATTCTTGATGATACAAGTGAGACTCTCTCTAGAAATGGTTAATGGCGCCTTGCTAGGTCGTAGCCATGGACTTAGCTGAAGGCTATTCTAACTGTCTCTCGGCAAATGAGAGAAAGGCATCGTCAGTGTAGTCGCTAGCAAGTCGGCTGTACAACTGGGGCGAGTGCTAGTACGTCTCTCTAGACCTGCCGTGTGGTGGCGCTCGGTCTGCAATTACTGACAGTGGCGACACGCGGGTCCGACATGTACTAATGGACCGCGGCCGATTTAAAGCTACCACCTAGCAAGTGTGGTGTCTGGCGGTGACACCACAAGTTCAGTGACACACATCCAGGGGTCAACCTCTCATTCTTTGTATCCGTCTAGTAACCACTGTTGGTCCTATTTCTTATGGGTCCGACATACTTCCAGAATAAACTGCAATACGTCGCACAACTCGTTTGTAACCAACCTACTTTCCAGAGTGTCTGCATTTTTCTTCCAGTGAAGAAATACGACAAATTTCAAACCTGAGATAAATAACATAATTTGTCTTGGATGTGAAATATCCTCTAAAACAGATCGCAACATACAAAACTTCGGAAATTTAAAGATATGTGTCTAAAAGTACATAGAATACTGATATATAAAACGAAAAAAGAAAGAAAACTGTAAGTTTATAGTACATTGGTGGTCCTGGTAGCATTAAACGGAAGTGATATGTGAGGACAGAAGACAGAAATTTTTGTCAACTAAGATGAAATTTCTCAGAACAGTAAGAGGCTGTACATTGATGGGCGAAATACGAAACACAGAAATGACACGGCAGCTCCAATACTCCTATAAATGCATGTGTATGTGTGTTGGCTGTATTTGCATTGATATTGCCCCGCCTGAAAAGTGAATTAAATTACGGATTGACAAACTGCAACTGGGAATAACGTGTGTATTTGTTCCACAAGTTGTTACAACACTTCTTTAGAACTTCGTCCTGATCAGTACTTTGGATCTAATCCTAGACAAAGTAGAAGAATTGGGCGCTAATGATATGTTTATTGTGGAACAACTCTCAAAGAAAAATTTGTAAATTGAACAAGTGTAGACATAGAACGTTATCTCCTACCTCACTGATCTAAAGTCGTGTCCCCTCTTATAAGACAGTAGCACTACGCGGTTGATACTGATTCGCATCAAAGTAAAGAAAGCGTCCACCCTGACTGGCAGCGTCAGTAAAGAGCTCTGCGAGCAAATAAATAGGTCTTTACACATAGATTCCTTATCTGCCAAGCCGTGGTGCGTATTTCATCGAATTTTGTGGTGGGAAGAGCAATTCTACAGCGCCGATCTGTTCGCTGCTCCCGGTGGTCGTGCAGACGAAGTGCGTTGCGCGGCTAAAAATTCTGATCACACAGAGCACGCGAAAGAGAATTCGCGATCTCGTAACGGGGAAGCTACTCCCGTACGTTGCCGGGCACGAATCAAGAAATTTGCTAGTTCGTAAGCTGGGAGCAGAGACTTGACTCAAGTGTGTGGCCATAATGCCTATGTCTCCACAAAGAAGTACACGTTCGTTTTTGTGCTCACAGAGAAACGAATGACGGCGTTCCAACTGGCGAAATCAGCAGTTTCGAATCTAATGGTGATAATGTTCATTGACGCCTTATCAGCAATGTCTCAAAACGCAATCCAGCGAGCTGTGTCATATTGTAAGCCGCCATAGGGTCCCCTCACCACAGTCCTCTCAACACACAGTGGCTAACTTAGAGCTAATCTGGCCTTGTCATCGTGAAGTCTCCTTCCGGCCATTCATTGCGCCCGTTACAAAGCATGAAGCACGAAGCTGTTACCCAATAATCTTCCCCTTCCTTCGGCAGAGATTTTTAGAACAAATTGTGATCCCTCCTTCGTTTACTCTTAAGCCAAGAAGATACGTTTCGGCGTCTTTTGGTGATGCGCCTTGGTGTTTGGCATGAGAACTTGTGATACCATCACCTCGCATCTGCTGGAGGCATTCCTAGCGTGTTCCTCTGTACTAAAACGGTTGGCGGCGGCGCTTGTAAAATGATATCCCTACTACCTTTTGGTTCCAGCATCCTCCTCTTTAGCAACCAAAGGACCGCTGTGAGAAGCCCCTAGCCACCTGCTTCTTTTCAGAGTCATGAACTGCCTTGGCTGTAGCCCTAGTTCCCTGTCACTTTCGGACACTGCAAAAGCCCACGTTCGCTCTGCTGTCAGAGCCAGCGCAAAATCTCAGTCAAACTACGTGCCTCTACAGAAATGTCAGTATGAGCCTACCTAGTATCAACCAATAAATGATTCATAAGTCAGTAACCCCACATACAGTAGAGACACATACTAAGTAAATGAAATGGAAGTTATCGAAGTTATTCATGTATGATGGCAAAATCTTTCCACCTTACATATCTACTGAGTTTCGTTTTGGCAACCAAAACTATATATTCAACTGGTGTAACTGTTTAGAAAGAGTGGAGAAAAATCATAAATCGAATATTGTGATGAACTAAAAGCCCACTGAACAGTGAAAGAGTGAAGTGCAGGACGTCCGAGCACAAGACGGTTCCCGGAACAGGCTGTGCCGTGAAGTGAAGAAAATGATGAATCCTGTACTAATGGAATAAGACCCTGGGCCTTCGTTCAGTTTAAGCAACTATTTCTCATCTCCACTGTAACTAATATCTACACCACGAATCTTCCCAATGATATGAGAATTAATCTGCTGTAATACCCAGTATGTGAAAACAGAATTCAACATTTCTGCCTTATTCAATAAATTTTTTCTGCGACCGCACTGTCAATATCTAAAACTACCGGTGTTTTTGTTTACTGCTGAATGAGTATTCTTTGTTTCTTGTATACATGCAGACGTGGCTTTTATGTAATTCTAACAGGCTGTTGAGGGTGAAGGGGAGGGATGTTAGAAGTTTTTATTATTTATTTTATTATTTATTTTCATCAGTGCAGACCCGACGTTTTGATTGGTGTTTGTATTACTACTTGTGATTCGTGGAAAGCGGCGAGTGGAAAACTAGGAGGCGCTCGTGACGTGGCGTTATTCCTGCTTTCTAGCGCCGGCTACGGTGACCGAAACGTCGGTAGTCTCACATATTGACAATGCGGTCTCAAACCCAGACAAAATTTATTGACTGTTGCAATGGCCGCGGAAGCCTACGTTTATATTTCTGCCTTAGTTTCATCAAACGATTTTTCGCTTTTAGTTTTGGTTTGTACGTAAGAGGTCTGTGCTACTGTTGATAGACCGCCACAAAATTTAGACTTCTTCTTTATTTACACACCGTGACGCTATTTCTGCAACATCCTTGAGCCGTGGCGCTCGTTACTGGCGCACCAGTCCCTTGGATGTCCATTATCGATCCTTCGATGTTTCTTATCTTTGCTTCCCTTGTTGCTTTCGCATTCGCGGGGCGAGTGGCAGTTGACGTTTGCTCCGGCTACCTGCTGAGACGCCTCGAGGTACGAGGTGGGAGCAACCACGTATATGTGGAGTTGGTTGTTCGCCGTCTGCCGGTTCAGGATGGAGGATATGTGTTGGCTGCCTGCCTGTCTGCTCTCCTGATTTTGCTCGCCGTGCCTTGCGACCGCCTACCTTGGGTTGCTGCCTGGTGTATCCCACACGAGCCATACCGGACATCCAGCAGAAGTTAAGCAGCCTTGTGTTTCTTTTAAAGAAAAGGAGCAAATGTATAAGACTTTTGTAACCAATTTTGGTGGGCTCTTAAGTGTGGCCTTAGCGTTTACACTGCCTTTGGGGAGACCTAATTCTTTTAAATTTAAATAGTTGGGGTTCCCTGTCCTTTATAATCTTTTGGGGGTTTTATTTGAATTTTCTCTTTGGGGCTCCTTCCTTGTGCTTGGTTAAATGTTTACTTGTATAGAGAAGTGACTCCTGGTTAAAACTCGGAGAAGGTGTTTGATATTACTGCCACTTCCGGCATTCGTCTTTTCAATCAAGTGTTGTTATCCCTTCGAGCGACCTGGTGTCACTCCTCGTTAATTAATGCTGGTTTATGTGTACTTAATTTTGAACTGGCCATTTGAATTGATATTTTGGAGCGCAGTGTAGCACTAAGGCAACCTCATTGTTTAGCACCTGGCGCCCCGGCCTAGTACCGTAATTTTCAGTGGCACGAGTTAGCTCCACTACCGGTTTTACTGATGTGCTCCCTTCAAAATCTTGTCTTGTATAAGTTTGCACCATGTGTGTCTGGGAACACAGAGATGAGCTTTAGTGCGACTTCATTGCTAGTAAGTTAATGGAATCTTCATTTTGGCTTCGCTTCCTCTGAAGAGTTTGAGTGGAGCGTAGTGTGTTTGATTTGTTATTCATTTAATTGGTGTAAGTTTGTTTATTTAATGGGGAGAAAGACATTTAAAGACTGTTGGTATTACCTCCCCTAGTTGCTGGGTGTTGCTAATTCGTTCCAAATGGTCTACTACTTATTCAATGGCAAGGCTGTTGATTAGTTGGTTACTGCGAGTACAAATTAACGCTATTTATTTGTTGCCGAAATTGTTAAATTGTCTGTGTCGTGATTCAATCACTAGCTACATGGTTGAGCTAAATTGATGTAAACGTTACATTGCCTCCTTAAAATTTGTTGCCAGCAGAAACCCTTAAGAGAAGTAAGTTTCGTCACTGCTTACGCTAAACTTTATTGGGAGCAACATTTCATGTAGTTAAATTTTGTCTTAAAATGTGTATTTCTCTTATACAATAAACGAGTAATAAAAGAAAAAAGCAAGTGTCCGGTTTGTAACACGTATCAGTCCTTTATTCTAAACATTGAACATGGTAGCAATTAAAAATTTAGATTAGCCGTTTAAGGGATATTGCAGTACATTTCTTTTGAATGGACAGCGCCGATTAATTGCCTTTAGGAGACTGCCAGTACTGATTTGTAGCGCAGTCTTCGAATCCAAACGGAACGTCTACATCTACATCTACATCTACATCTACATTTATACTCCGCAAGCCACCCAACGGTGTGTGGCGGAGGGCACTTTACGTGCCACTGTCATTACCTCCCCTTCCTGTTCCAGTCGCGTATGGTTCGCGGGAAGAACGACTACCGGAAAGCCTCCGTGCGCGTTCGAATCTCTCTAATTTTACATTCGTGATCTCCTCGGGAGGTATAATTAGGCGGAAGCAATATATTCGATACCTCATCCAGAAACGCACTCTCTCGAAACCTGGACAGCAAGCTACACCGCGATGCAGAGTGCCTCTCTTGCAGAGTCTGCCACTTGAGTTTGCTAAACATCTCCGTAACGCTATCACGCTTACCAAATAACCCTGTGACGAAACGCGCCGCTCTTCTTTGGATCTTCTCTATCTCCTCCGTCAACCGGGCCTTGTACGGATCCCACACTGATGAGCAATACTCAAGTATAGGTCGAACAAGTGTCATGTAAGCCACTTCCTTTGTTGATGGACTACATTTTCTAAGGACTCTCCCAATGAATCTCAACCTGGTACCCGCCTTACCAACAATTAATTTGATATGATCATTCCACTTCAAAACGTTCCGCACGCGTACTCCCAGATATTTTACAGAAGTAACTGCTGCCAGTGTCACGGGATGAGTCGGCCCGCCGCTGCCGGGACACGCAGCTGAGGAGAGCAGAGCAGGCGGAGTCTGCACTCGCAGTGGGGGCAGAGCGGCGCCCTGCGCGGAGGCCGGCGGCCGCGCCGCGCGCTCCTAAACTCGGACTCTGCGCATAATCCCTTCGACCCACTTGGCCTCGCGTAGCGCTGCGCTGGAGCGAAGTTTCGCTGCAGATGCTGGGGAGGCGTTCGCAGAACGTGTGTCTTGTAATACTGCTGTGCCAGTCCCCCCCCCCTCTCTCTCTCTCTCTTGCTAGGCGCCATTGTTATCAGCAGTGGCAGTTCCCGGCACGAGGACCAACTAACAACAAGGCGGAACGAGATCCGCCCACAGTTCGCACAGCGTAGGTGACCTTCTTCCACGGGACACTGTGAACGCCTGCAAATTGGCGATGAGACAGCGTTTACTTGCACGTCTACGAAGTTACTGTGAGGATACATATACTGATAAATTTGTTCATTTGAGGTTAACGTAATTAAAGGATTATCAACAACCCCTCCCCCACGCTCCCCACACTGCCACTCATCCCAGGTTCGCTGAAGTAGTCTCCCATGTGTCTGGCTAGCAGTCACTCCTCACCAGTTGTCGCTGCTGGCGCCTCGAGGCGTCTGTATCGATAGTAGGTCGGTGGCCATAGTGTTCTGGCTGATCAGCGTATACAGGGTGGTCCACTGATCGTGACCGGGCCAAAAATCTCACGAAACGAGACTCAAACGAAAAAACTACAAAGAACGAATCTTGTCTAGCTTGAAGGGGGAACCAGATGGCGCTATGGTTGGCCCATAAATGGCGCTGCCATAGGTCAAACGGATACCAACTGCGTTTTTTTCAATAGGAACCCCATTTTTAGTACATATTCGTGCAGTACGTAAAGAAATATGAATGTTTTAGTTGGGCCACATTTTTAGGTTTGTGTTAGATGGTGCTATAATAGTCACAAACATGTGGCTCACAATTTTAAACGAGCAGTTGGTAACACGTAGTTTTTTTTTCAATTAAACTACGCAACTTAGGTACGTGTGAACATTTTATTTCGGTTGTTCCAATGTGATACATGTACCTCTTTGAACTTATCATTTCTCAGAACGCATGCTGTTACAGCTTGATTACCTGTAAATACCACATAAATGCAATAAGTGCTCAAAATGATGTCAACCTCAGTGCATTTGGCAATACGTGTGACGACATTCCTCTCAACAGCGAGTAGTTCGCCTTCCGTGATGTTCGCACATGCATTGAGAATGCGCTGACGCATATTGCCAGGCGTTGTCGGTGGATCACGATAGCAAATATCCTTCAACTTTCCCCACAGAAAGAAATCCGGGGACGTCAGATCCGATGAACTTGCTGACCATGGGTTGGTGCTTCGACAACCAATTCACCGGTCATGCTATTCAATACCGCTTCAACCGCACGCGAGCTGTGTGCCGGACATCCATCATGTTGGAGTACATCGCCATTCTGTCATGCAGTGAAACATCTTGTAGTAACATCGGTAGAACATTACGTAGGAAATCAGCGTACATTGCACAATTTAGATTCCCATCGTCAAAAAGGGGACCAATTATCCTTCCTCCCATAATGCCGCACCATACATTAACCCGCCAAGGTCGCTGATGTTCCACTTGTAGCTGCTATCGTGGATTTTCCGTTGCCCAATAGGCATATTACGCCGGTTTACGTTACCGGTGTCGGTGAATGACGCTTCGTCGCTAAATGGAACTCGTGCAAAAAATGTATGTCCCGTAATTTCTCTTGTGCCCAGTGGCAGAACTGTACACGACGTTCAGAGTCGTCGCCATGCAATTCCAGGTGCATAGAAATATGGTACGGGCGCAATCGATGTTGATGTAGCATTCTCAACACCGATGTTTTTGAGATTCTCGATTCTCGCGCAATTTGTCTGCTACTGATGTGTGGGTTAGCCGTGGAAGCAGCTAAAACACCTACTGCGGCATCATCATTTGTTGCAGGTCGTGGTTGACGTTACCCTTGTGACGGAACACTTGCTGCCGGCCGGTGTAGCCGAGTGGTTCTAGGCGCTTCAATCTGGAGCCGCGTGAGCGCTACGGTCGCAGATTCGAATCCTGCCTCGGGTATGGACGTGTGTGATGTCCTTAGGTTAGTTAGGTTTAAGTCTAGCGGACTGATGACCTCAGGTGTTAAGTCCCATAGTGCTCAGAGCCATTTGAACCATTTGAACACTTCCTGTTTCCTTAAATAACGTAACTATCCGGCGAACGGTCCGGACACTTGGATGATGTCGTCCAGGATACCGAGCAGAATACATAGCACACGCCCGTTGAGCATTTTGAGCACAACAGCCATACATCAACACGATATCGACCTTTTCCGCAATTGGTTAACGGTCCATTTTAACATGGGTGATGTATCACGAAGCAAGTACCGTCCGCACTGGCGGAATATTGCGTGATGCCACGTACTTATACGTTTGTGACTATTACAGCGCCATCTGCCACAAAGCGAAAAAAGTGGTGCAACTAAAACATTCGTATTTCTTTACGAACCACACGAATTTGTAATAAAAAATGGGGTTTCCTATTTAAGAAAACGCAGTTGATATCCGTTTGACCTATGGCAGCGCCATCTAGTCGGCCGACCATACCGCCATCTGGTTTCCCCCTGCAAGTTTCGTTCTTTGTAGTTTTTTCGTTTGACGCTTATTTCGTAATATATTTGGCTTGGTGACTATCAATGGACCACCCTGTATATATTGAGTATATTATGGCAGCATTTTCAATTTGTAACTTCGACAATAATGATATGAAATACAAAAACCAAGTTTTGTTGCCCCTGTAAGGCATTAGATAGGTAATGAACGCTTTAAACTGGGTGACCGAGCTATTGCTTTATCCTTTTAATTATATATAGGGATCCGCCAAACCTACGGAAACACTGTTAAAATGCATGCTTGAACATAAATACAAGATGCTAGCCGAACCCATTGGTCGTGCTGTTGTATTTTACCACGAACGGTACTGATACAGTCCTGAACACGTTGGAAATGTCCGTCGTGGTCATAACAGTGTCCAGTCTAGTTGTGAGTGCATTACGGCGGAGCAAGTGGGCAAATTGTTGGTGCTCCTCTTGTGCATGGTTCCGTAACCGAGGTACCGGAAATATTTGATGTTTCAAGAGGCACCATATCGAGGATCTATACCACATACAGGGAAAGCGGACAAACATGATTCGCGAAGTTACATCGCGGACGAAAGTGTGTGTTGAGAAGAAAACTGAAGAGGATTGTGACGACAGCTAGAAAAGTCAATACAGAAATGATTTCCAGAACCAAAACAATGAGGATGGAGCTCCACAACCGGGGAACTGCAGCGTGAGCTGTAATTCCACAAGCATGCATCGCTGACGAAAATTCCCGTAACTGGAGAACGTGGTGTCGAAGCCATAAAACATGCACTATGTAGCAATAGAGACAACTCATTTGTCAGATTATTCTCGTTTCATACTATATCTAACTTCTGGCCGAGTCTAAGTCCCCAAGAGCGTAAAATGGTCCGGTGATAAGCTGGGTTGCCATATCGCGGTCTTCCACGGGCCTCACGGTTACTCTGCTAGGTAAAATTACACCCTACGATTTTGTCACCATTTTGGCTGGCCAGCTCCATCCTGTGATACAGAGCTTGTTCCACAACGGTGAAGCTGTGTTCCGAGAAGGCAGGGTCCCTGTTCACACAACTGGCATCGTCCGGGACTGGTTTTGTGAACACGTCGACGATGAACTGTAGCATCTCCCCTGCCCATCACAGCTACCACAACTCAGTACTACTGAGCATTTATTCCCCACTGTGGAGAGAAGAGTGTTTTATAGCTATCCACCTCCACCATCGTTACGTGGACTTACCACTATTTTCCAAGAATAATGGCGTAATATTCCAATTCAAACCAAACAGGACCTGTATTTACCCGTTCCAAGACCAATGGAAGCTGTTTTTAATGACAAATGGTTTTGTACACCGTATTAGGTATGGTCATGTATTTTGCTTTTGATATTTCCATATTATCGTGCACCCACTGCGTACTGCATGACATAGCCAACAGCTACGAAAACGTTCTTTTGACGAACAATCGTTGCGATATACTTCGCAAATGAACGTGGTTTTAATAACATCGTAATTATTATTTCTCGTTCAATCTGCCAGATACATTTTACAAAGAACAGATAAGATTAATTAAATCACAATAAACGTTTGGAACTTACAATGTGGAAACAAATTATCGGTTATTTCATAACAATTATATCAGGGAAACTACATTATTACATTAAATGGAACAAAAATCATATAAATTGAAGACAATTAATTACACAGTAACATTAAGATTGGGAGTCATTTCCTGGCATTGTCTGTTAACTTGTGGAGGGACATCAGAGAGCCGTCTCTGAAACCATGAACATTACAAACCAGAAGATGGTGCATTGTTTGTACCTCGCCACAGTCACAACGTCTGTATAGCCCCATTTGGTTGTTTGCTCTCTGCATCGTCGAACTCCCGTGCGAAACCTGTTTAGAGCCGACCAGTGTTTCCTCTTGAGATTGAAGCCTTCAAACCTCTTGGCTAGGTCGTGGATTTCCACGACGCCTCCTTTCAGACTCTGCCATGCATTCTTCCATTCAGCATCGAGACCCTCTGTGCCCAATGTTCTGCTCCATACGATGGGTTTCCTGGACTTGAGTCTCGTGGGTCCTCCCATGTCGGCATGTATAAAATCCGGAAAACTTAATTTTTTTCCTCAACAACAGTAAAAAAGTGCATCAAAACTGTAGCTATTTTTCATGAAATGATTTTGATGCCGTTCACAGTTTTGGATTTCACCCTTTTCGCAGATGCGACTTACACAAGAATTCAAGTGTGTGTTACACATTTATTCCTGCTCCAGCGTCGTTGGTGCCGCAAACAGACGTCGTATACCAGAGGGGCGTCCATCTGTCAGTCTGTTCCAGATTTCCTGCTTTCTCATTAAAACATGTAACTTATATATCGTGCTACTTTTCTTGGAATGACTGCAACCTATTTCTTGCCTTATCTTGGTTGAATGAGCAGTGTTTTCCATAGGCCAATCGATGTAGAGGTAGCAAAGTTGCGAGTATCATCGCTCGTTGACCTTTCTTGTCTCTGCTTAGAACGGATGTACTCTCATAATTTTTGGACCCCGGCCAAGGAGTTAAAATGTCACACAGTGAGTTACTTGGCTCACCATGGATTGAGGAAAAACGGTATTTATCAAACACTGTAGGTATTTATGTACGTGCAGGGTGAAGAAGGCCATCCTTGAGACGAGAAAATAATTTAGCGCACACTTTTTGTCGATGATATTCATATCAACGGCATAGGGCTTCCGTGCTGCCTCCTTAGTCATCGTCAAACAAAGAGCAGATCATGTTTGACATGATGGTCATTTATACACTCTGTTGTCCTCTATAACAACGCCTACTTTTACATACTGTTGCGGCCACATGTAGTAAGCGTTGCTTCACTCAGTGGAGAATGGCAAAACAGAGGCAGGCCGGCGAGTGAGGCGTTGCGAAGTAGGTAAGCACAGATAGCCTTGCTGACGGCAGCAGCCTACCAACAGGCTAACGCAAGGGCGAGCACCGAGCGAAGCCTGGAGAGTACTCAGTAAAGGGAAGTGAGGCCAGCACGCTAAGTGACACTGCAATATACTGCGGCACTAACAACAAAAAGCTACCACGAGGGTAAAAAACGTCCTCCCACTGACAGATGTCAACTTCAGCTCTGGAGGTCGTCCCGAGTTCGGTCGTCACCATGGCTGACAAACTACAGCGAGAACTTCCAGCAGGACCGGCCGCAGCGCGGTCTCGGTCACAGGCGCCGCCGGGGACTGACGCCGCAACCATAGATGGAAGCATAACAGACCAAAGACATTACTGGTTAGGAACTAAACATCTATGGTCCATAGAACGCTAACACGACAGTACTGGCGAGCCCCTGCAACACAGTTACTACTGGAAACCCAGATGTGCGACCAACCGGAAAACAGGCAACCGCAGGGAAGCCGTACTGTACACAGCACGCAAACCAGCCACACACACCGCCTACACCGTCCGTGAGCCGATCTATGACCGATCGCCCACTAACCTACAACGACCTTGAACTGTTGCAGGGACGCAGCAACCGCTGCAAGCGCCGCAACAAGCTCCAGCAACGACAAAGGTAACGATGCACGATACCTCGAACTAACATAACCGCACCTTGCATGCTCTGTCGCAGCTAGCAAGCCGCTACTGCCCTTACTACCCGTCCTACTGTCGCAGAGGTTTTTTTCCCTTGGCCCTTGCCTTGGCACTTTTTTTCCTCTGCCCTTACAACCGCTACCCTTCAATCGTTTTTCGACCACTTCTATCTCCTGATGGACCATGTTAATGAGTAATCTTACCCAGACGCATGGATAACATCACAGCCCGCATCCTGTGACGCCTGATTCAAAAAACTAACATGTTTACGGAGGTGACAGTAGAACTTTTGGTTTGGTCACCACGTTGGTGTGGGCGTGGAGGGGCCCCATCCTTTATTAAAAAAAAGGGGACTGACGCCCGGACTTCACGACAACCCGGCCCCACAGCGCGTGGTCCGTCCATGACGGGACCTCGCGGACATCGCGACTGATGGCTTCCCAGCCGCTGGTGCAGCAGGCGTCGGCAGCTCCGTGGCCGTGCCCGTATTGGGGCGCCGAGCGGCGACGAGTTCATCTCAAGCACAGGGCATCTGGGCTTCAGTGGAGCACTGGTGGCCTGAGGCTCCCGAGTGCGATCAGTGGCGCGCGCATTGTCGGAGAATCTACACAGCAGAAGGCAGGTGGAGGGATCCACAGGGCTGGGCAGCGACGACGAGGGAGAAATTGTGAAGAAAGTTCAATCAATAATTGCAAAACTCCACGCCGTCTCAGTCTTTGGCGCAGCCACTGTGTCTGCTGTTAACAAGTGGTGCAGAAGTCGTGACAATACTATCTGCTGTACAGTACCAACTCTTCAGTTTCATAAATGTCAGTCGAGAAAAGCAGTCATAGCACAAATCTTTAAATCACAGTTTATAATTTAAAGCTTTGACATGTAACAGAAATTACAGAAACAATCAACAGCGTTGGAAAATTCATGTCCAAAAATTTCCAAAAGAAATGAGTTTCCGGTATTTACATTTCTTTGTTTTAAATTTTATGAGATCTTATGATTACTGTTTTGATGTCAACAGCTAAGAGTACTCTGAAAAAATGTTTGTGCTAAATGTCAGCTATAGTCACGTGTTATCCGAAAGGACCCAGCAGCTTACAGTGAATTGCTACATTCCGTACACTGAACTCAGGCGCTGACTAACTGAGACACGATAAACGTGCATTATCTGAATTCTTTTACGTTGTTATATCTTTTGTCTCTCTGAGCTATAGCTTGTCACAGACTTGTCCTCCTCTTCCCTTCTGCAACTTACGTGGTACTCACTGGAATTAAGGAAAACGTGGAAGGGAGGACCCACCAATATAACTTTCTTTACACACAACCTGTTTATTTAACAATATATCAACTTTTACAGATAATCGAAGCATTTAACCACAACATTTTCTTAAACAAAATGAACAAATTAGTAAAATTCTTTTGATCTTAAACATTAAGTTGAATAAGCTTTTAATCTTTGCAAAAGAAATCTGAAGTGCTGTATTGCGAAACAGCAAACAATATGCCAATGACTACAAGACGGCCGGACCTGCAGCCCGATCGTTATCTGGTGAAACAGCCGTGTTTACTTCACACATTTTGTCTTATTGAACGCCCTTCTGCAGCAGATGGAAACTATATAAGCACCACTGATGACAAGAGTTATTCATTTACTTAAAACAAATGACTCAACTTTTAATTTGAAAGCTGTATGTAGAAAGGTTACGGGGTTAAGATGCGCATCTATGCTTAAAGGTTAAACAGATTAGCAAACAATATGATAATGATAAGGCTTACTTCAAAGCAACGAACCTCTTAATTTCAATCGGCAACCAAGGCGCGACTGGATCCCAACACGTCCCTTCTAACAATTTTATTTTGACTAAAGCCCTGGTGACAGGTGGCCGTTAATATTTTCAAGGTTAAACTGATTTCCAGTTATTAAGATTGCTCTGAAGCAACGTCTTAAAACATCACTTGTGAACACTTATTAGAAGATAATACACTCTACGGAACCACAAGATCCAGCTAAAATACACCAATAATGACCCGGTCTTTCAAGCACGGAAACGAACAGCTTAGTACAATAGGTTGTTCAGGTTATAGCTAATGAGTGAGAAATGCAATTACAATCAAAGAAATGAACCAGTTAACAGCTAAATCTAACAACAAGTTCCCTCTTTTCTTTAACGGCAATCTGTGCCTCAGAACAATTGTTCCGTCTGTATTTACCATCAGGAACAAATTAATAAGAACATTAATGATCGGGTACAAACTAGAAGGGAAAGGCAATATAATAGCGTGACAAATTTTCAAACGACACCTAGTGTCGTAGTGCAATACTACTGTCTGTATTTACCACCAAAGAGCCCATCGAGTAAAACTCTGAGGGTCGGATACAAACCAGAAAGTAATAAGGAGGGCAGACAGGAAAGGAGACAAATCACCACGAGGATTACAGAATGCCACTCCCCTTTACTAGCAGGCAGTTCCATGAGTCCACGGTGCGCCGCAGCGGTTACTGACAAGGGAACCTCCCCATCGCACCCCCCTCAGATTTAGTTATAATTTGGCACAGTGGATAGGCCTTGAAAAACTGAACACAGATCAATCGAGAAAACAGGAAGAAGTTGTGTGGAACTATGAAAAAATAATCAAAATATACAAAATGAGTAGTCCATGGGCAACATACGCAACATCAAGGAGAGTGTGAGTACGGTAACGCCGCGGTCCTGTGGTTAGCGTGAGCAGCTGCGGAGCGAGAGGTCCTTGGTTCAAATCTTCCCTCAAGTGAAGTTATGATCTGTCGGTTCGTTCATGGACGTCTCTGTTCACTGTAATAAGTTTAGTGTCTGTGTTTTGCGACTGCACCGCAAAACCGTGCGATTAGTAGACGAAAGGACGTGCCTCTCCAATGGGAACCGAAAACATTTGATCCAGGAAAACACGTCTGATATATTCTATACGACACTGGTGACGGCATGTGCGTCACATGACAGGAATATGTTGTTGACCCACCTAACCTGCACACTTGGCGAATGGGTAAAAAGATTCTTCTACCTTGCCCGATTTAGGTTTTCTTATGGATGTGATAATCACTCCCAAAAAGTGATGAAAAGATAAGTGTGTCACATAAACTCCAACAAATGAATGCAACAGTTTCACAGTCGCACAGTTCTCTCTGTGCTCTGTCAAGACATATGTTTTCAACGTTTTCAAATTTTTCCGTGTGTAGACAGTCAAATCCTGCATATGTCCAAGCAAATCTGAACATGTCCTGGAATTTTGAAGAGCGAAGTTGATTATGTGTGAGTGACTGAACTCTGATAATTGTCTGAAAAAAAATTAGACTGTTTACTCGAGGGAAGACTTGAACCAAGGACCTCTCGTTCCACAGCTGCTCGCGCTAACCACGAGGCCACGGCGCTCCTACGTTACCATGTACTTTAATGTGACCTATGTTGCCCATAGACTACTCAGTTTGTATATTTTGCTTATTTTTTCATAGTTCCACACAACTTCTTCCTGTTTTCTCGATTGATCTGTGTTCAGTTTTTCAAGGCCTACCCACTGTGCTAACTTAAAACTAAATCTGAGGGGGTGCGATGGGGAGGTTCCCTTGTGAGTGGAGCCGCCAAATGTGTGACGAGGGCGTACCGTCGGGTAGACCGCTCGCCGGGTGCAAGTCTTTCGATTTGACGCCACTTCGGCGACTCGCGCGTCAATGGGGATGAAATGATGATGATTAGGACAACACAACACCCATTCCCTGAGCGGAGAAAATCTCCGACCCAGCCGGGAATCGAACCCGGGCCCTTAGGATTGACAGTCTGTCGCGCTCACTACTTTTTTTTTTTTAATCTCATTTTGTTCGATTTCGTTCGTTGCATCTGCTCGGGACGGACGTCGTAAGAGATTTGTTTAAGTTCGTTGTTGATCGATTAACTCAGTTCTTTTACTACAGAGGGCTGCTAACCCTCTGACCGAACACGCTTAGCTAACGTGCCGGCAATCCACTCAGCTACCGGGGGTGGACAGTGGTGCCGATGAAAGCCAGGTAGAAGAGCGCAGTCAGACCACGAGCGGTCGTCCGACAAGAATGTTGCCAGCCAACCGACGGGATGTCGGCCTGGTGCTTGCAGTCGACGCTGACCCCGGTGGAGTACTCCGGTATCTTCGGTCTGCGCAGGCCCTCCTTGCGCAGCTCGTGGCTTCGGTCGCTCGGTCCTCGAGGCCACATCTTGTAGCGACGCTACCGCCAATCCCCAAACTTCGTGCCTCCCTCACGGGCCAGTGAACCCCGTGTACGTATCGGGTAGCAAAGACCTAAGGGCATAACCCACAGATACCATCTCTTTCTCATAGATATTGGCAATGGGGCCGCAAGAGGGATAGTCGATACTACACCTGAGCCTGTGGCGCCTGGCAGAACAGTCCAGTACTCAGTGGCATCACGGCTCAGCACGGACTTTCCAAAGGTAAAAGCAACGGTTGACGGTATGGGCAAAGCCTCTCTGCTGCAGGCTTCCAGAGGACGCCACTAGGCTCTCCTACCTGCCGACATAAATCCTTTTTATATCGTGAATCTGTTTTGCAAAATTTTTATTACGAGCACCCCACTTAGTAACGATCTCAAACAAAAATCTTTCGCACCTTTTCTACATCTACACCGCCCCCCCCCCCCCTCTCCTCACACACACACAAGCACACATATACTGGGTGATCAAAAAGTCAGTATAAATTTGAAAAATGAATAAATCACGGAATAATGTAGATAGAGAGATACAAATTGACACACATGCTTGGAATGACATGGGGTTTTATTAGGAACAAAAGAAAATACAAAAGTTCAAAAAATGTCCGACAGATGGCGAAATGTTCTTCACAGGAAATGCTCAATATATCCACCATCATTCTTCAACAACAGCTGTAGTCGAGGAACAATGTTGTGAACAGCACTGTAAAGCATGTCCGGAGTTATAGTGATGCATTGGCGTCGGATGTTGTCTTTGAGCATCCCTAGAGATGTCGGTCGATCGCGATACACTTGCGACTTCATGTAACCCCATAGCCAATAATCGCACGGACTGAGGTCTGGGGACCTGGGAGACCGAGCATGACGAAAGTGGCGGCTGAGCACACGATCATCACCAAACGACGCGCGCAAGAGATCTTTCACGCGTCTAGCAATATAGGGTGGAGCGCCATCCTGCATAAACATCATACGTTCCAGCAGGTGTTTATCAGCCAGGCTGTGGATGATGCGATTCTGTAACATATCGGCGTACCTCTCACCCGTCACGGTAGCAGTTACAAAAGCAAAATCACGCATTTACTCGAAGAAAAAAGGCCCGATAACGGTAGATGTGGTAAATCCAACCCATACCGTTACTTTCTCGTCGTGCAATGGAGTTTCCACGACAGTTCTAGGATTTTCGGTAGTCCAAATTCTGCAGTTGTGGGAGTTGACAGATCCTCGGAGCGTGAAATGAGCTTCGTCGGTCCACAACACGTTACTCAACCAATCGTCACCTTCCACCATCTTTTGAAACGCCCACACCTCAAATGCCCTCCGCTTCACTAAATCGTCAGATAACAGTTCATCATGACGATGGATTTTGTACGGATAGCATCGGAGGGTACGCCTCAGTGCCAACCAAACAGTAGTGTATGGAATGCCGGTGCGACGTGCGACTGCACGAGCGCTGACTTCCCCGTGCATAGACAAACCCGCTACTGTCTCAGCAGCATTATGCCTTGTGCTCGGTCGGCCACTACCGGATCTATCGTCTAAACAACCCGTGGCTTCGAACTTCGAAATCATTCTCGCCACACCTGCATTTGTCAACGGACCTTTACCCGTTCGCATCCCCTTCCTATGGCGATAGGATCGTAACGCTGAACTAGCACATTCCCCATTCTGATAATACAGCTTCACTAAAAGCGCCTTTTCAGGTAACGTCAACATGTTGCAACTGCTGGCGCATCTGATTCTCTCTCTCATTACAGCTCCTTTCATACCCGATTGTCACGCGCAGTCACTGACGTTTTGCTGTCCAGCGCTATCTGTCGGACATTTTGTGAACTTTGTTTTTTTTCCCTTATAAAACCCCATGTCATTCCAAGCATGTGTGTAATTTTTTACCTCTGTATCTGCATTATTGCGTGGTTTATTAAGTTTTCAAATTTATACTGACTTTTTGATCACCCGGTACATAAATGATTTGGTTTTTCCAGTAGACAAGAAATTTCAAATTTGTTAACAAAAGTGCGCAATAAACATCTTAGCCGACAGCATTGCCACTTCCTCTCACCCCCACCCACGCAAAATTATATTCTTTTCTATATCGCAAACGCTTTTATACGCATTACTAAAACCCATGAGCAAAAGTATCAACGTTTACGCAACTAACACGTCCCACAATGAGGCACCGCATCCCATACCTGTAACTGACTTATGACAGCAGGCTATCGTGGTGAACCATTTTAGATTGGTCGAGACTTCCACTGGGATCGATTGACTCATTTGTCTTGACAGAATGTCTTTGGTGGTGTGGAAATGGCGTGCGAGGCCAGGGAGAGGGCAGAGCGCTCGCGAGCGAGGAAGGAGAAGTGGGTTCCCGCGCGAGGGAGGAGTTTGCGAGCGTTACGGCTGGCGAGTGGACGTGCTTTTGTGAGGCTGCTGGGAACAGGCGAGCGAAGGAAGACACATGAACAAGACTTCCGCTAGTTCGCAGGAAGAGGCCGGCGCGCCTTGGTAGCCATCTTGTGTAGAATTATGGTACATCGCTTTTGGAAATTCTGAAACTTTTGCTTATTCAAAACGAGCGGACTGGTTTCGGTTCCTACCGATGAAGTGATCTTGTTCTTGAACCTCGTAGAACTGCGTTTTGAAGCTGATCTTCTAATATTAGGATAAATATGGACAGCACTGGTAACGAATAAGTTGATCTGGTTTGGAGGATGAAGGCACGAACTGTAAGCTGCTGTATTGGAAGAGAAGGATCTTTTGTTCTGGTGGTCAAGCCTGAGAAGTGTGGTAGAGTAGTACAAAGGGACGACCGGTCCAAGTGGTGGGCAGATGTTAAGTAATTTTACAGAAGTTTAGTCTATACATTATACTTTCATAAAAGGTTTCCTTTTCTGTTATTGTAACAATTCACTGTGTTCGGCTATAAACTGGGTGGTCAAAAAGTCAGTCTAAATTTGAAAACTGAATAAATCATGGAATAATGTAGATAGAGAGGTACAAATTGATACACATGCATGGAATAACATGAGGTTTTATTAGAACCGAAAAAATGTCCGACAGATGGCGCTTCATGTGATCAGAATAGCAATAATTAGCATAACAAAGTAAGACAAAGCAAATATGATGTTCTTTACAGGAAATGCTCAATATGTCCACCATCATTCCTCAACAATAGCTGTGGTCGAGGAATAATATTGTGAACAGCACTGTAAAGCATGTCCGGAGTTGTGTTGAGGCACTGGCGTCGGATGTTGTCTTTCAGCATCCCTAGAGATGTCGGTCGATCACGATAAACTTGCGACTTCAGGTAACCCGAAAGCCAATAATCGCACGGACTGAGGTCTGGGGACCTGGGAGACCAAGCATGACGAAAGTGGCGGCTGAGCACACGATCATCACCAAACGACGCGCGCAAGAGATCTTTCACGCGTAGCAATACTTTTTTTTTTTCTAATAAAACCCCATGTCATTCCAAGCATGTGTGTCATTTTTACCACTCTATCTACAGTATTCCGTGGTTTATTAAGTTTTCAAATTTATACTGACTTTTTGATCACCCAGTTGTACACTGGAATCTTTCTTGTTTGAGGATAGCGTGTATTGGCACAGTGTTGTAATTACCGGAAATTGTGGAGAGCTCTCAGGCTAATATGTTCGTAACTGTTCTTCGTAAAGTGAATTTTATAAATTACATTTCCTCTGGTTAATTAACTATGAACGATCGCTTTAGAAATTAAGCACATAATTTTCTACGTGAGCTTCGGCTACATTATTTGTTGCCAAGCTCTCTCGTAAATGTGTTTGGAAGACTGATTTAACTTGTAGAAATTTAATGGCAACTGTCCCCTGGAATTTTTTGTTTATAGATTACCGTAAAAGAACTGTCTTCATTAAAGTAGCCGACGCGCTACAACTTTGGGGAATAACTGATAGTTATGTGACCTGATTCTTAATAGTGAAAAGTGATTAAGTGCGTTGTGTACACTGAGTTGTGTTTGCTTCTGGTATTGTCTAAGCCATTTCTAATTTCAACTTAAGGGACTGAAATACAACTTTGTTCAGTAGGGGTTGTTTTAGAAAATTGTTTTAATATTGTTGTTTAAATGTTTTGGGTACTGTCTTTGCTTAAGCTCTTATAAATCAATGTTAGAAAAAAAAAAAAAAGAAAAAGATTTCAGTGTAAGATGAAGCTGATTAACGAAAGATTGTTCAATCTTAAAAAGGAAGAGACTAACACTTGCCTGTAACACATTTACATGGATACTCTGCAAATCACATTTAATTGCCTGGCAGAGGGTTCATCGAACCAACTTAACAATTCTCTATTATTCCAATCTCGTATAGCGCGCGGAAATAATGAACACCTGTATCTTTCCGTACAATATAAAAGAAATGGTGTTGACGGTGTTGACTGTTCAGCCAATGTAAAACAGGGCGTTCGACTGCTGGAAATTAATAAACTTTTGCAATCAGTAGTGTTCGATTTTAGTGCACAACCAGTCCGCTCCACTTCACTACCCAATCTGTGTTTCTTCCTGTCACGTGTGAAGCTACTATTCCCAGCTGAGGTCCACAATAGCATAAAATTACTATACAGCCGAACATTTGATGTCACCCATCTGCTGTCGTTTAGATGTATGAATGCTCTATTTGAAGCATTCTTATTTCTCCCACCGTTATTGGGATTTCTGATACTTCCGAATGTTGTTAGGAATGACAACTTCTTGAACATCATCCCTTCCTTTATCGACTTTTTTACCTGACAGGTGTGCTTTTGAAGTTATAAGGGCGGGGACGTTTCACCCTCTACAAATTTTTAGAGCATTCCACAACATTCCAGAATGTCCCGGAATGTTCCACAACGATACGGGATATTCTGAAATCTTCGGGAATGAGCTAGAATATTCGGGAACATTCCAGAATGTCCAGGAACATACCGGAACATCCCAGATCATTCTGGGACATTCCAGAACACTCTCAAATGTTATGGAATGTTCTAAAACATTGTGGACCATTCGAAGCCGTTTTGGTATGTTGTGGAATTCGCCACTGGTGGGGCTACTCATTGGTAGGGGTATATAAAGCAAGACCCATCGTGGGTTCGAACGTCAGTTTCTTATCAGTGATAAAGGGAGGAGCCGACACAGTAGTGCAATGAGTGAATAAAAGCAAATAGTGAAGTGCGAGCAGTCAAAGTGATACAGTGACCGATAATAAATCGAAAATAAAGCGTGAAAAGTGTGTAAAGTGTAATTAGTGTACTTGTTAAGAGAAAATTGATTTGATTTATGTTTCATACAATTCCCAAGCGTAAAAGAATATGAGATATTGCTATTTGTGAAGCAAAACGGCGAAAACAAAAATAAAATAAAAATAAACGCGAGAAAACGAAAGAGACGAAGGGCGCGAAGCACGTTTAAGTTCCCAACGAACGACAATGAGCACCGTGAGAAGCAGAGAAACCGAAGAAGGACGAAACGAAATGATTGAAGAATGAAGAATTGTGACACAGTCTTATAATAAAAGACTGAACTCAATCCGGCCAAGAAAACACCATCCTACGAGAAGCGCGGGCGAAGACAAGCAAACAGTACAAATTGACAAATGAAGCAGTCCATTATGACCCGACGAAAGAACATAGCAAAAACAAACACCTATAAATCGGAAAAATTTATAACATCCACCAATTTTACAACGCGAAAAAATTCAGTAGAGAAACATCAGGATTCTGTTGCATGCATGGAAAAATTCGATTACCACCACTGGAAGCACATCCAGAGGAATTTTTACATTACATGACCGGGGAAACTTCAGAATCAAAACACTTTCTTCAAAATATAAAAGGGTACAACGCCTGCTTCAAATGACTTCATTCGGTATCACTTCGATCAACAGAGATGAAATCGATTATCTTTCTTCCATTCCAAGGAAATATCTATCAAAACATGGGAGTATTACTATTACTACCCAAAGAAGATGTTTCATCGGAAATGAAGAAACAAAAATTGATCAACGGTGCGCAAATGGGAGTGGATTGAGACGAAAAGTTGTCCAAGATGTACAGAGGATCTTACATAAATACATCAATTGATTCACATATCCAAAACAGCACTAGATAGAATGATTTCTGATTCCTATAATGTTATAATTCGAGGCAATAATAAACCACGTGGAAAACACGAACAACGATGTAATGCATCTCCGATAGACGAAATCACCATTGTAAATGTGGATAGTGGAAACACAAGCCGTGACATAACTGTAGAACGAAGAAGAGATGTTCTACAACGCATTGCAGAGACGCACCATTCATATATGCCCTCCAATATCCATTAACATTTCTGCACGGAGAGGACGGATAACATTTTAATGTGAAACAAATCCAATCTGAAGCAGACATAGAAAAAAACAGAAAAGTCACTTCCAAGGAGTTCTATGCTTACCGCTTAATGATCAGAGACAATTAAATATACGATCACATTCTCAATATTCGCCCCTTATTCCAACGTTTCATGGTAGATATGTATGCAAAAACAGAAGCGGAACGAATGCTTTATATGAGACTGAATCAGAAGTACATTCACGAATACAGACAAGATTTTACAACAACATAAGAAAACATGGGCGACCTGATCTCTTCATACCATTCACGTGCAACTACTCGTTGTGGCCAGAAATCAAAGAACAACAAAAATACTGACAACCCCCAAGCATCGACACGACATAATAGCCCGAGTTTTCCGACAAAAACAATGAGATTTGTTGAAGTCACACAAAATACCACCTCCCTTGAACCTCTAGATGCTGGATGTACACAACAGAATGACAAATCGAAGACTACCGCATTCACACAATCTCTTATGGCTACACGACATCCTACAGATATCGACAAAATCATCCAAGCAGAATTTCACTTCCCACAAGAAGATGCGGAACTGTACGACATCGTAGTGAAAAACATGATTCACGGACCATGCGAACCATTAAACATTAATTCACCATATATGAGTGATGGAAAATCTACACAAAAATACCCAAAATCACACTTGGACGAAACGCAAACCGGAGTTGATGACTATCCCATTTGCAGAAGAAGATCACCCAAAAACGGTGGCTTCACAGCAAAAATACGCGATAATACTGCAGTTCAGTGAAATCAATCAAATTTGTCTGTAAGTATGTGAACAAAGCCGGAGACATTTCAAATAGCCAAAGACATCGGACAACGAAACAGAAACGATGGGTTCGTCATGTACCTTATGGGAGGGTACATCAACAATAACGTAGCAGCGTCGCAAATTTTCGGTTTTCCCATACACGAACGCAATCAACTGTGCAACATCGAGCAGTACATTTGAAGAATGGGCAGAGACTTTACTTCACAAAAGACACCGCCAGAAAAACTGCAACCGAAGATCACAGAACACAGCATTAGCAACTTTTTAACAGTAGTGCCAGAAGGATTCATTAGCAAAAACATTACTGTATGTCGACTGCTCTACCTATTATACGCGAAACACAACAAGAAAAATACTTCAAAAGACAAAAAATGGAATTCCAGTAAAAGATCATCCAGGTATCATGAAAACAGGCTCACCAGACCGAGCGTACATGGTATATCCGGACAATGTTTCTATCTCCGGAAGATGGTGTACGAAATACAGTTACCAACAACTTTCACAGATCTCTGGGCTGATGACGGTTACCTATGCCAGACGTACAGAGAAGCACGCCAACGCTTGGGACTACTGGAAAACGACCACCATTATGAAATAACACTACAAGAAGCCTCATTCACAGCCTCAACTGAACGAATAAGAGACTTTGTAACGTCCCCTTAGAACAATTATACACGACTGTGCTTAAACTGACATACAATATTTTTAGCGCAACGCAATCTGACTTTAAAAAATCGCTACAAAAGAATGGCCCTGACTAACATTAATCTATACCTTTCACAAATCACTTACCTCACCAAAAATCTCCGTTACTCGAACTACTGCAATACAGCGAGCGCCACTACTGCCAGCTAAATAAAAGATTCAAACTACGGAAGGCACTAACTACTGATAGGCATAGTTAGCAAATGAAAGATTTTAATAGAGAACAAACAATGTATTTACCTTAATAGTGTTGAAAAAGCATAATATACATAGCAGTTCATAATATCCATTCTGTACTCAAAAATCCGCCATCTCATTTCCGACATCCACCACTGCTGGCGGCTCACCTCCAACTGCGCAACGCTACGCGCTGTTCACATCCAGCTGCCGCTGCCCAACACTACAATGGCAGACAACAATGCAAACCAGCCACAGACTGCACACAGCACAGCGAGTGATTTTCATATAGAGCGCTACGTAACGTTGCCAATAAGAAAACATAAACAGCCTACTTACATAATGAAAACACAAACAGCCTACTTACATAGCCCCCATGCTCCCCACAAAAAATTTTACAAATTGTTTTGGGCAGTGGCCAATAATGATTTGATAAAATTTTTCATAATTAAAATAACAAAGAAATCAAATGCACACACTTATTGATACAAAAACATAAACAGCCTACTTACAACTTGCTTAGCCGGCCGGGGTGGCAGAGCGATTCTAGGCGGTACAGTCTGGAACCGCGCGACCGCTACGGTCACAGGTTCTAATCCTGCCTCGGGCATGGATGTGTGTGATGTCCATAGGTTAGTTTAAGTAGTTCTAAGCTCAAGGGGACTGATGACCTCAGCAGTTAAGTCCCATAGTGCTCAGAGCCATTTGAAAACTTGCTCACCATAATTCTAAAAACATGTTACCCTTCGAATCCGAAACAGCAGCTATGGGACTCCTTCAAAGAGAGCATGAGTGATGGCATACTTAACCATATTCGACAAGCTCATCCTGAACTAACGATCGAATTCAACTACGACTCATCAATGAAACACTCATTCGACCAGGAGATAAATGTTTGGCAGTAATAACCAGACCTTAGTACAGCTTGGGATGCAAGCACCACAAAAAGATGCCATCACTGTGCTAAGCTTCGAAATTACGAAGAAAAAAGTTAAAACTCCAACGAACTACTTCAGTACAATGCTCACAACAAGCCACTCCTCGATAACAATCAAAAGGAAATTTACAGCGTTAACTTGGACCTGATCGACAACAACATTATAGGCGGAATTATGTACTTGGATGCACCAGGCAGCACCAGAAACGCCCATTCCGTCGTACAACTACCGCTGAATATAGGCGAATAAATATTCTCGGTATGTAAAATCTCAAGAGCATGTCGACGGGGTGAACTTGTAAAGCAAAATGAAATTATCTTCTGGGACGAATGCGCACTGCGACTTAAAAATCACTCGAAGCTATCGACAGGACATCACAAGACTTGCGAGGAATCTCTGAAGTGGTGGGAGAAGCTCGAGTCATACTTTCAGGAGTTTTTCAGCAAACAGTTATCCCCAAGTCAACAACAGCAGACGAGATCATAGCTTGCTTTAAAAAATCACATCTCTGGCAACACATACAAATACTGCGACTAACAGGAAACGTGAGAATTAAACTATCGAAAGACGAAACAATAGCATATTTTGCTCAAGCACTTTTACAAACAGGCGGAGGCACATATCCTACTGACCAGACGACCGGCAACATTGAACTTAACAGTGATTCTTGCAAAATGTTGTTGTTGTTGTCTTCCGTCCTGAGACTGGTTTGATACAGCTCTCCATGCTACTCTATCCTGTGCAAGCTTCTTCATCTCCCAGTACTTACTGCAACCTACATCCTTCTGAATCTGCTAAGTGTATTCATCTCTTGGTCTCCCTCTACGATTTTTACCCTCCACGCTCCCCTCCAGTACCAAATTGGTGATCCCTCAATGTCTCAGAACATGTCCTACCAACAGATCCCTTCTTCTAATCAAGTTGTCCCACAGGCTCCTCTTCCCCCAAATTCTATTCAATACCTCCTCACTAGTTATGTGATCTACCCATCTAATCTTCAGCATTCTTCTGTAGCACCACATTTCTAAAGCTTCTATTCTCTTCTTGTCCAAACTATTTATCGTCCATGTTTCACTTCCATACATGTCTACACTCCATACAAATACTTTCAGAAACGACTTCCTGACACTTAAATCTATACTCGAAGTTAACAAATTTCTCTTCTTCAGAAACGCTTTCCTTGCCATTGCCAGTCTACATTTTATATCCTCTCTTCTTCGACCATCATCAGTTATTTTGCTCCCCAAATAGCAAATATCCTTTACTACTTTAAGTGTCTCATTTCCTAATCTAATTCCCTCAGCATCACCCGACTTAATTCGACTACATTCCATTATCCTCGTTTTGCTTTTGTTGATGTTCATCTTATATCCTCCTTTAAAGACGCTGTCCGTTCCGTTCAACTGCTCTTCCAAGTCCTTTTCTGTCTCTGACAGAATTACAATGTCATCGACGAACCTCAACGTTTTTATTTCTTCTCCATGGCCTTTAATACCTACTCCGAATTTTTCTTTTGTTTCCTTTACTGCTTGCTTAATATAGAGATTGAATAACATCGGGGACAGGCTACAACTCTGTCTCACTCCCTTCCCAACCGCTGCTTCCCTTTCATGCCCCTCGAGTCTTATAACTGCCATCTGGTTTCTGTACAAATTGTAAATAGCCTTTCGCTCCCTGTATTTTACCCGTGCCATATTTAGAATTTGAAAGAGAGTATTCCAATCAGCATTGTCAAAAGCTTTCTCTAAGTCCACAAATGCTAGAAATGTAGGTTTGCCTTTCCTTAATCTATTTTCTAAGATAAGTCGTAGGGTCAGTATTGCCTCACGTGTTCCAACATTTCTGCGGAATCCAACCTGATCTTCGCCGAAGTCGGCTTCTACCAGTTTTTCCATTCGTCTGTAAAGAATTCGCGTTAGAATTTTGCAGCTGTGACTTATTAAACTGATATTTCGTAACTTTCACATCTGTCAACACCTGCTTTCTTTGGGATTGGAATTATTATATTCTTCTTGAAGTCTGAGGGTTTTTCGCCTGTCTCATACATCTTGCTCACCTGATGGTAAAGTTTTGTCAGGACTGGCTCTCCCATGGCCGTCAGTAGTTCCTGCAACATAGCCACACTGAAAAAGTATTCTTCGGGTAAATTTATCCAAACATTGTTCACAACTGTACTAATCCAGATTGACTATTTGAAAGTGCAATTTTGGCAACTAAAAATAATATTGTCGACGATATTAATGGTAATATTCAAAAGAAAATTCCCAGCGGAGAGAGAATATAAAAATCGATCGACACGATGGTAAACGTTGAAGAAACTGTGAACTTTCCTGAAAGAATTCCTAAACTCTTTGCAGGCAGCACGACTACCATTACACTGCCTTCGACTTAAAACTGGATCTCCAATCATACTGCTCAGAAATCTCAACCCACTACAACTATGTAATGGAACAAGGATGATCGTCAAACAGCTATCGAATAGGATCATCAAAGACGAACTTACGACAGAGGACACGCGCTGTATTTCCTCATAGCACTACTGATCTCTACTGAACAGCCATTCCAATTTAAAAGACTGCAGTTTCCAATCAAATTAGCCTACAGTTTCACAATTAACAAAGCGCAGGGACAAACTTTGAAATATTTTGGTATCAACGTCAAAGACTGTTGCTTGACTCAGGGTCAACGACACGTAGCTTGCACTCGAGTAGGAAATTCGAAAAATTTGTACGCATAAACCCAGGATAAAAAAATGAAAAATGTTGTTGGTAAACAAGTATTTTTTGCCTCTTATACGAGGCGAATGGGAGAAAGCGAGTGCCATCTCACGACGCGAAAAGATCCAACGTGTTACTGTTTTACATTGGGGATGGGATGAATGATATATAGCCACTTAATATTTTATTGTTGGCGGTAGATGACTAACAAAATTGGATAGGAGTCAGTCGTGACTACGTCTGACGTAAGTTCGAAAAACTGCGGGTCGGACGTGGAACCTCGCTACTGGAAGGGCGATGACAGTATTTCAATCACAATGGCACACTACCCTTGGTTTCTAGCATAAAATACATTCGTATTCGTCATACAGTACGCACTAATAATATTTTAATTACCTTCCACTTGCACCGTTAAAATTATACAAAGACTCCTGCAAGCTAGTAATTTCCACCGTAGAGTATGAAAAACCTTGGGCCTTATCTGTCCTATAAACCTATGTCTCCTGCTCATCACACGTTAACCTCTCAAATGAAGGAAGAGTAAGAGATAACACGTCGCTAGTGACGGTGGACAAGTCTGGACTGTGAAACAGTACGTGAGGAAATCTCCAATGCCCTTTCATAGCTTAGGGTGACATGGACCTGAAAATGCTAAAAAAAGCTATCTGTTCTTTTATGTTGCTTGGGAGTAAGCACTTACATCTGATTTCCAAAATGTATTTCTTGCTAACATTTGTAGTTTTCTTTTGATCATGAAGGCAGACTGAATAAATCACTACAACTGAGACAAGCCCCCTTCCATTTCAGTAACGATGTATGGCGAGCGGGAAAGTTGATTTTTATCGAATTCTGGCAGTCACATTTTTAGAGCGTTACAAGAGACGTGTTGAAGAAGTCGATCACGGATTTCAGAGCTCATACACTCGCCGTTTTTTCCACTGTTGTCGTGACTTGGACTGAGTACGTATGCAAAGTGTGATTTCACCTCTGCAGTTTTTTTCCGGTTTTGATGTATTCAGAATGGTGAAAGAGGAGCAATCTGGTACCATAAGAGGCCATCAAAAATGTTCCATTTGAAGGAGTACCTGCAGCGTATATGCTACAAAGCGCGACTCCAATGGGTATGTATAAGAACCGACATATAGGCCAGGGGTTAGTGCAGCTTTCGAACGGAAACACTTTGATCGCCCCTTTGACAACTGAATTTTATAGGAATCAATTTAAAATTGCCTCACTTAGCCAGGAAACAGGAGAAATGCCTGGCATATCATCCAAACGCAACGTTTCTTTTACAGACCATTTGATAATGTTCCAATACAGTAGTTGGACCGTTTAGAAAACTTGTAGAAGCTGACAGGGGTCATTCTCAGGAAGCTATGCAAATACCTTTAAGGAAAGAAAGGTACAGACAGAAAATGTATATATAGCGAAGCGCTGGTCCCCCTACGTAGAGTGAAATAAAGAACATTAATCAGAACTATGGGGCAGGAGTATGAAAAAATGTGGGCGGGGTTTACAAAACGTGAGAAAAGCTGCTTAGGCAACTTGCTATCCCAATATCTCACAGACCAGAACACGCAACATGGATTGTGCACACAAGAGAGACGTCGTGGGGCTGGTGGATGAGTGATGAGGGATACAGGCTTACACATTTCTTGACTACCAGTGCTGTGGAAGCAATATCGCCAGTATATAGCGATGCCGCAGATTACAAATTGCTTGGTGAATGTTTACATGTCTTCACTTAAAACTATAGTGGAAGTTGTAAAACTGCTTAGGGGATCGAGTACCGAAAACGTCTTCGTTATTTGGGGTTCTGTAAATAGATATGATGGATACTGTAATATGTTTGACTATTATTTTTGTTATCAACACTGAAATAACGGATAATTTACGCAGTCAGCCACGGAGCAACACGATAATAGCCCTGACCGTCTTCGAATGGACGGACAAAGTAGAGACTTCTGCTGAAGGAGCTATCAAGGAGTAAGGAAAATACTCTGGAAGAGTGTTCAGAGGACAAAAATGGGTCAGATGGCTCTGAGTACTATGGGACTCAACTGCTGAGGTCACTAGTCCCCTAGAACTTAGAACTAGTTAAACCTAACTAACCTAAGGACATCACAAACATCCATGCCCGAGGCAGGATTCGAACCTGCGACCGTAGCGGTCTTGCGGTTCCAGACTGCAGCGCCTTTAACCGCACGGCCACTTCGGCTGGCTGTTCAGAGGACAAAGAAATGACTACTCCACAAGTATATCCAGCTATAAGGTGCTGAAAGAATTATGTGACATGCAAATTTATAGTAAATAAACAATTTTTTTCAGCCTTCAGTTGCAAGGTAATTTTTACTCGTTTACTAGGTTTCGATTCCAGTAATGGAATCTTCTTCAGAACAAAAAACTAAATTATTTTGAGAGCCAAACACTGGCCATGTCAAAGATTAAATATTAAAACAATAAAGACGCATAATCATAAGATTATGTCTGTCAAAAGTAAAACCATTAAGGCGAACGTAGACGAAGCTACGCCGGCCAGAAATATTTCTGGCCGGCGTAGCTTCGTCTACGTTCGCCTTAATGGTTTTACTTTTGACAGACATAATCTTATGATTATGCGTCTTTATTGTTTTAATATTTAATCTTTGACATGGCCAGTGTTTGGCTCTCAAAATAATTTAGTTTTTTGTTCTGAAGAAGATTCCATTACTGGAATCGAAACCTAGGTAAACGAGTAAAAATTACCTTGCAACTGAAGGCTGAAAAAAATTGTTTATTTTCTAAACATATACGGTTGCTGACGCGCTGCATTATGTTAAAGATTTGCAAATTTATAGTGAACATTCTTTTCCATTTTTTAAAAGAATATTTTCAGTAATCAACATAGTTACAACTCCATAACGTTTTCACTTACATTCACCAAATTTCTCGAAAATGAAGATTATGATGATGTGTTTGTGTTATCCCAATTCTGCATTAGATATGCGCTGAAGTGGGTGTACCATATATCATTGTTGGTAGCAGTTGTTATTAGGTGAGACAAATTTCAGTTATTTTTCTCAGATGATACACTAGAACTACAAGGTTTGAGGCAAAACTTACTTCCGTGATGTTGACAGAAGCTTGCCACAGTGTGAATTATAATAGGTGCGTGCTGCTCCAGGCAACTGAAGGGGAAATTAAACTTGCTCTCAAAAGCCATCTCATAGACAAATTGTTGTAATAATTAAGTTATCAGACATAAATAAATACACATACCAATACTGCTTTCTCTAGTGCGTTTCAGTGTCGGTATAAAACTGCAACTCCCTACGTGTAATGAATAAAGTATGGTTCGACAATTCTCTTCGTTCAAACTCAGATCCCTTAAACGATTTAGAGAATTTGTAGAAAAGCTAAATGTGGATAGGCGTAATTAGAGTCCAGTGTCCTATGACTGTGGTACCTCCACGTCTACATCTACATTACATACTCCGCAATCCACCATACGGTGCGTGGCGGAGGGTACCTCGTACCACAACAAGCATCTTCTCTCCCTGTTCCACTCCCAAACAGAACGAGGGAAAAATGGCACCCTATATGACTCTGTACGAGCCCTAATCTTTCTTGTCTTTTCTTTGTAGTCTTTTCGCGAAATGTAAGTTGGCGGCAGTAAAATTGTGCTGCAGTCAGCCTCAAATGCTGGTTCTCTAAATTTCCTCAGTAGCGAATCACGAAAAGAACGCCTCCTATCCTTTAGAGACTCCAACCCGAGTTCCTGAAGCATTTCCGTAACACTCGCGTGATGATCAAACCTATCAGTAACAAATCTAGCAGCCCGCATCTGAATTGCTTCTATGTCCTCCCTCAATCCAACCTGATAGGGCTCCCAAACGCTCGAGCAGTACTCAAGAATAGGTCGTATTAGTGTTTTACAGATGAACCACATCTTCCCAAAATTCTACCAATGAACCGAAGACGACTATCCGCCTTCCCCACAACCACCATTACATGCTTGTTATAAAGGGCTAACACTACTCACCATCGACGAAGAGCGACACCAACTTGTGGCGAAGATTAGCGTGTTTCGGTCTTGCTGTAACCTGTTAACTAGACGACGATATCAATTCCACTTTTAATCTTTGGTATGCCTCGCGTGCCACACGCTCATCAAAATTCAATTTCACACAACTGGTACGAGCGTTCCACATTCCTCTTACACACCCATGTCAGAGAACTGTTTCCTATGAAGCTGTTAAGGCCCAATACGTGCTGCTCGTGGTGCAATGCACATTCAAGTGCTGTTGTACGAACCAATATTTCCTCAGACGTGAGTTCCTTTACAGAGTGTTTGCTTCGTCGAGAGGCGCACGTGAGCCGCAGAGGCAAACAGACCTTGTGTCTCGCGAGGTGCGAGCGAGTCCCGCTGGTAGTTGGCACCCCTGCGCGACGCGTGCCGCCCTGCAGCTAATTAGAAGCCTAGGCGCGGCCTAGTTAGGTATTCAGGGCGCGGGGAACCCCCGGCGCAGCCGCAAGCCGCGAGCGTGCGGCACGAAGCGGCACGTAGCAGCGGGCGGGCTTGCCCGCTGACTGCCGCCGCAGGGAGCCGGCTACTTGTCGAGCGCCTACTTGTTGCAAGTGTTGTTGTTCCTGTAGGTGTAGAAACAGCATTAGCAGAGGTACTTAATCTCTTCCGCACAGCTCTTGATCAAGTCTGTTTCATTACCGGCGTGCGTGGTTGCAATGCTGATTAGCAGATACACTTCTTGTGAATGCGCACGACAACATAGTAATGTTATATTGTTTGAGGAATTTGACTGGCTTCGTTGGCGTCATTTTGCATCAACTTTGAAACGAATTGTTGAAGGACGACCTGTGAGTGTTAATGTCAAAAACAAGCCGGGTATGGTTATTAAACATAGAGGTCTTGTCATATTTGTGTCCAATGACTTTGTTATCGGTGACGAAGCTCTCATTTCACGTCTGAATGTTGTACATGCCGATTGTCATATAATCCATTGTTTAAATGTTAAGGAGGAAATGGCGTCGGACACGTCGGACGTGGAGGCCGAAGCGGAGACTATTTGCATATCGTCGGATGAAGACGATGAGCCGGTATCGCCGTGCACGTCCGAGGCGTTGGATACGCCGACGGAACATTCTGACTAGGCCATATTTCGGAAGAATGTGTAAATGGCGTACGGAGTATACTCAGTCGGACGGTCTTCGATTTGAATATGGGAAAATGGGTGCTACAGAGAAATATGATGAAAATGCTTTGAACTTTACCACACCTAAGCATTATGACATTACGGATGAGTTTAATTTCTTTGCGAATAAATATGCTTCTGTAATTATTAATAAAATAGTAACATATGTGTATAGGATTAATGTAAGAGTAGAGAGACTAACATTTGATGACAGGGCAAATAAGAAAATATTTGAGGATCAAGGTGCATTGGAGAAACTAAGGCTTGCATGTAGTAACAAGTTAGGTCCGTTTAGTTTAAGGCCTGAACGTTCTTCAGGCGTTTTTTGGCGGAAATACAGTAGACGTACTCGTTCTAAATTTGTTACGTATTCTAAGCCTGAGACGAGTGCTGATGTAACTAAAGTAAAGTCATGGACTGATTTGGAGAATCAATGTAAATGTAAGAACAAATTGTTTCAAGGTGTCAATCCATTTTATTTGGGATTGGAGATAGCTGGAGATGAGCCTGCTAAGAATTATGTTATTCAGAGTGAAGTAAAATATGTAACATTTGTAGTGAGGAACAGAGTGTATATGACGTTTTGTAAACGAAAAGGTACGGTTACATTTTAAATAAAGATTATTGTTTACAGCTAATGTCTGCGTTGGAATTTTTTTATGGAAACTAGGACCATATCAGAAACTATCCTGACGACCTGCGCCTGGCCTTCCTGGTTCCTACTTCACAGCAAAGAATCGACGATTTAGCTTTAACATTTTATGGAAACAAAATTAATTATTCAGCTGCGGTAATTGTTTTAGAAGAATTGTGGTACTACAAGCCTAATTTGCAACAACTTATCGCACAATTTAGGGATGCATACAGAGACTTTGTTTTCATGCCTAATGGTATAAGGTGTGCTCATCGTTATTACGACTTTAGGCAATGACGTTATAGGCCTCTATGGTACACGTATTAGAGCCTCAATAGTTTTCCACACAGTCCTTCTCAGACACACAGCCGTAGGCTATCCTAGAAAATGGCCTCACGTTCAGTGAGGTCTCCTTCTCAGGGTAAAAAGTACGAAACTTCTCTCTCTGTGTAGTTAGGGACATGATTGTTTTTCCTAATTCAGATCTTGTACTGTCTCTGACGTCAAGGGGAGCACCTAACTTATCGATGACGGGAACTCCAAACATATCAACTGCCAGGATACCTTGTAAGTAGTGAGGATTCCACACTTTGCAAGGTGTTCCGTTTGAAATTATTCACGGCCCATTCGCAGAAAGTAACTGTCTGATAGAAATTATGTCCATGCAGCCTCGTCGAGAGGCATCCCAGTCTATACTTGTTACATAAAAGTAGCCCCCCAACTGGTATTGCATGATCTGAGTATTTCCGCGCTACTGACCGTCGGCTTTCTTCGAAACACTCTAGAACAGGCGGTACTGGTGACATCCGTGACCGTATACCATTGGCCACACAGGTGCCAGGGTGATATCAGTGACTGCAGCAAGTTCTCGTTAGATGAAACTAGTACTGCACCGGAAGTCTCTCGTCGCCCTGCAGCGTTCCAATGAAACATTTGATTTACGGCTAACGGTCGTAGCTTACGGGCGCATCGTCTGCACTGCAGAGTTACGACTAGAGTAAAACACAAGTGGTCGGGTACGTTCCGGTATGAGAAGTCGCATAATTGTCTGTCTGTACTCCCTGCAATGAATCCATAGACATCCCAGACTATACTTATTAGATTAAAGTTGCCTCCAACTCGTATTGCGTTAACTGGGTATTTCTGCGCTACTGACAGTAGGCTTTCTTTGAAACACTCTAGAACTGCCACAGACGAATCGGGTGGCCGGTAAAAACATCCAACAATTAACTTGGTTTCACCCACACACCTGTTACATGTGACCAATTTCACACTCAACTTCAACTTCAGTATAGACAATATTTTTGCAAACTGCAGAGAGCTCTCCTCCTCCTATGGTCTCTAATCTGTCTTCCCGATATAAGTTACACAACCCGCTAAATATCTCAGAGCTTTCCACTTCGCGTTGCAGCCAGTTCTCGGTCCCAAGAATAATTGCAGCGCGAGAGCTTCCCTAAGTGGCTGTAAATTCCGGAACCTTATTACGAGTACTCCTACAATTTACTGATAAAATTTTGACCGTCGAAGTGTCTTTACTCTGAACGCCGTTTGGCTTCCCCTGCTGCATATCGTCTGGTAAGTGTTCATAAGAGCAACTCAAACTACCCCCAACCTAAAAAAAATCCTCATGTGCACTCGGCAAGTACTCTGCTACCCGAGTAGCTGCTTCCTTTACGTAGTGCAGGCCAGGTTTATCAAGGGAAGTCCTCCAAATCACCAACCGGTAACGCGTGTCTAGAAATCTGCAGTCAAGACCGTCACAGAGTCGACGAAGTCTTTGGTTGAGACACTCCACTCGGCCCCAAACCAAAGGTCCCCGATCACCTCTGGGAACAATGAGCCAAACTGCGAGCTCTGCTTGCACCCCGCGTGCGAGACCGGCAGTCTTCACCGCCCCCAGCAACTGCCTGTATGAACTGAGGATGGTCTCAGAACCCATGCGACAGGAGTCGTTGGTGCCGACGTGAACCACTGCACCACTGCACCCTGCACGCTCGACAGCCGCAGCAAGGCAGATGATGCCCCCCGGCAGTCATACCGAGTGCACACTGGCTTTGTTTCCGGCTGTGAACATTATCTGCCTAAGGGGTTGTATAAGGCACCTAACGCTGCTCGTACTCTTGAAAAACACCGATCATTTCTATCCTGTACCGTTATTAGTGTCTAGAAATGGTGCGTTTATGGTAGCATAAGGAAAAGAGACGAATGGTTAAGCCCGAACAAAGCAGCAACTCTCCGTACGCAGACATGAGGGCATCCACAGTACGTAACGTTATGCATCTGGTGGAAGGGCCACAGTGTGGTGTACTACCAGTTGCTTCCCCGAGGTGTAACCACAACTGTTGACATTTATTGTCAACAACTGAGACGACTTGCGGGCGTAATACAAGAACAACGACCAGAAAAACTGCGTGAAGTGATGCTACCCCACTATAAGGCTCGCCCGTGTTCCGCTAGACTGACAAAATACACTACCGAGGAGCTGGGTTGGGAAGTCACCCCGCACCCATCTTATTCACCTGATCTTGCGCCCTCAGAGTTTCACCATTTTTTCTCTCTATCGAATAACTTCAAGAAACTTTATTTTCGGGCGAAAATGCTCTCCGAACATGGCTCGCTGAGTCTTTCACCTCAAAACCACGTAATTTCGACATCAGCGGGATCAAAAAGTTACCCCAGCGTCGGTAGACTGTTGTAAATATTGAAGGAGACTGTGTTACTGATGAGCAAAATCTCTGTTATGTGCACCTGTTATGTTTGCTAAATTCAAGCAAAAACGCTACGAACTTTTACAGTAATCCAATAAATCATTAAAAGTGGCTGCAGTACTAATCGTTTTTATTGCTTAAACTTTATAATTCCGTGCGTAAAGGCATTATGCCACTTATAGAATCTGTCAGGTAAAGAGCACAACTGGGAAGTAGTTATCTTCTAGAAGACAAAAGTTACATATATATATATATTATGTATATGTAAATTAGACATACCATGTTAAGAGGAGACGATCCACTTTTTTTCGTTACTTAAAGCGGGAACGAGTAAAATTATAACGCTTATACAATTACAATGGGATCAGTACGAAATGTTCCATTGTCTATCATGTTTTATTAACTGAAGATCCAGACTTAATTATGCTGCTGCATATTTCCTAATTTATTAACTGTTTGTGGTGTCATCTCTTTATTAGCGTCATCAAGTTTTTAATATGTATCACAAGTACTTTTTCTTTCTTAATTTCTTAGGTACTCATCATTTACACTAGGTATTTTTGGTCAAATGTTAGAGTGAAGTGAAAACAAGACTCGCTATAAATAACACTATAGTCCTTCCACTATTTTCGTAACCGAACTAAGGACAGTCAAACTGACAAGCTTGAGCCATAGAACTTATTTGTTTGAAAGTAATCAGAGTAATTAAGAAAAACGTAATTAGAGATTTGAGGGAATATTGAAATATTCCACGAACAGCTGCTGCCTGTTATAAAAATGATGTGTCAGGAAGTTAACCTGTTCTGGGGTAGCTGTTTTCCGCACAAAAAGTTACATTGGTGTGATATTTAAGTTTCCAAAAGGCTTCTTAGAAGCCAAGTACTAAATTTAGTACATTTAGAGAACAAAAGTCGCTAGGGAGGCAAATTAGGTATCAAAATATTTTTCTGTCCAACCTATAGCTATTTTGTCTAAGAAATAGTTGCACTGGCGTGATATTTGATTTTTGAAATGGCTTACTTCAAATCAAGGTCTATCTGTTTAGCGCATAAATAACTACACTCCTGGAAATGGAAAAAAGAACACATTGACACTGGTGTGTCAGACCCACCATACTTGCTCCGGACACTGCGAGAGGGCTGTACAAGCAATGATCACACGCACGGCACAGCAGACACACCAGGAACCGCGGTGTTGGCCGTCGAATGGCGCTAGCTGCGCAGCATTTGTGCACCGCCGCCGTCAGTGTCAGCCAGTTTGCCGTGGCATACGGAGCTCCATCGCAGTCTTTAACACTGGTAGCATGCCGCGACAGCGTGGACGTGAACCGTATGTGCAGTTGACGGACTTTGAGCGAGGGCGTATAGTGGGCATGCGGGAGGCCGGGTGGACGTACCGCCGAATTGCTCAACACGTGGGGCGTGAGGTCTCCACAGTACATCGATGTTGTCGCCAGTGGTCGGCGGAAGGTGCACGTGCCCGTCGACCTGGGACCGGACCGCAGCGACGCACGGATGCACGCCAAGACCGTAGGATCCTACGCAGTGCCGTAGGGGACCGCACCGCCACTTCCCAGCAAATTAGGGACACTTTTGCTCCTGGGGTATCGGCGAGGACCATTCGCAACCGTCTCCATGAAGCTGGGCTACGGTCCCGCACACCGTTAGGCCGTCTTCCTCTCACGCCCCAACATCGTGCAGCCCGCCTCCAGTGGTGTCGCGACAGGCGTGAATGGAGGGACGAATGGAGACGTGTCGTCTTCAGCGATGAGAGTCGCTTCTGCCTTGGTGCCAATGATGATCGTATGCATGTTTGGCGCCGTGCAGGTGAGCGCCACAATCAGGACTGCATACGACCGAGGCACACAGGGCCAACACCCGGCATCATGATGTGGGGAGCGATCTCCTACACTGGCCGTACACCACTGGTGATCGTCGAGGGGACACTGAATAGTGCACGGTACATCCAAACCGTCATCGAACCCATCATTCTACCATTCCTAGACCGGCAAGGGAACTTGCTGTTCCAACAGGACAATGCACGTCCGCATGTATCCCGTGCCACCCAACGTGCTCTAGAAGGTGTAAGTCAACTACCCTGGCCAGCAAGATCTCCGGATCTGTCCCCCATTGAGCATGTTTGGGACTGGATGAAGCGTCGTCTCACGCGGTCTGCACGTCCAGCACGAACGCTGGTCCAACTGAGGCGCCAGGTGGAAATGGCATGGCAAACCGTTCCACAGGACTACATCCAGCATCTCTACGATCGTCTCCATGGGAGAATAGCAGCCTGCATTGCTGCGAAAGGTGGATATACACTGTACTAGTGCCGACATTGTGCATGCTCTGTTGCCTGTGTCTATATGCCTGTGGTTCTGTCAGTGTGATCATGTGATGTATCTGACCCCAGGAATGTGTCAATAAAGTTTCCCCTTCCTGGGACAATGAATTCACGGTGTCCTTATTTCAATTTCCAGGAGTGTACCTTCATCAGAAGTAAAAAATCTAAAATTACATCATGCAATGGAGATTAATAAAACAATTGTGCCAAAGGCGTCGTCAATAATGAAGACATCATCTCCATTTGTACAACATGACTATAAGCACAGGATCAATGCGAACAGTTTAGTACCAGTACTTCGCCTGTTTTGGCTGTCATCCTTTATCGTGAAGAATTTCAACAGTTGCTGTTTCAGCCATGTTTAAAATCTTGTCATTATTTGCCTTCTTCTATCTACTCTTTCCCTCTATTACTCTTTACATCCATGAACTGAATTTTCATTTCGTATGTTCCGCCGACCTGTACTTTTTTTTGTTTTGTTTCTTTATTGAATTTCGGCCTGGCAGCAGCTTAGTATGCCACTCTTCAGCCTACAGACTTTGTTTTTTTAAGAAAGGAGAAGATAATATAAATAAAAAAACAGGCGACAAAATCGGAGACAAAGGGTAACATGGCGAAAAAATTGTGGAACTTAAAACATAGAACAAAGGGATGATGATGCTAATAAAATACATATGACGCAGACAGGTAAAATAATAGACAGACCATTAAAAAACACGGCGACAGTCTGGTTTCTGTTCGCAAAAGACATAAAATTCACACCCAGCGACAGCATTGTTTCTGTTCGCAACACGGGAAAAGGCGAAACAACACTGAACAGTCACTGGAACACTGCACTAAAATATGACGTACCACAGCCGAGAGCAGGATGGGGGAATCGACCTGTACCACCAATAATAACTTTTAACAAATATCTTGTCTCCCGTATTCTGTAATAGCATGATGATAACATACTCAGAACGACAAGTAAATTTATTACATTGCGATACAGATTCTTTGATTGACAATAATGAACGTATTTTTCAAGCAACGTTTGTAACTTATTCGTTTTTTGCTCTGAAATTAACGACCTAGATCTGGAATCCGCGCGGAACTTCCCTGCGAGTGACAGTTGCAGCGCTCTGGTGTCAGCCAACCGAACTAAGAATGTTTCGTGCCCGCCGACAGCTCCGTGCGTAGCGAGGTGTGGGAAAGCGAAATTCTGCGTGGCGACCCGCAGTCAGATAAACTGTTACACACTTAGAACGAAATTAATACGCCGAAATACGTCAGGTTCCTGCTACAAGCAAAGCTTACTTACGTTGGCACAGCGCAGGACAACAGTTCCATACAAGGAAATGCATGCTGCGTGTAAGGGGTAACCTCAGAAAGCTGAATTACGCATCCTCGTACAGATTCAGTATCGAGATAAATCTTATGAACCAGAGTTTGGAACAAGGATATCTATTTTAAAAATTTTTTTTTAGTATGTCCCACAGATCTGTTAAACTGGGGGAATGACATCACGTAACAATGAAAGTTATACTTGATTTAGTCTTAAACGTGTTTTGTTGGAAGACCACCATCCAGCACTGCCTGAGCAAACGTCATGGCTACAGGAAATTTTCATTTCTAAAGGATGCTTCAAAATTTATAGCAAAACTACCAGCAATACTAACAGTTTTCTGTCAAGAGAAGAGTTACAAAAGACAATGTCTGAAATATAGCATTTATAAATCAAGTTTAGTTATGTAGGGGTAGATGCATGGAGTGCAAATTATAGAAAACCATAGAAGTAACGCAGAAAATAAAACTGCAAGGAATCATGAACGACAGTTAGTGTAAAACATCTGTAACCTTTGACTTAGCTGATTAATCTGGGCCGGCCACTGTGGCCGAGCGGTTATAGGCCCTTCAGTCCGGAATCGCGCGACTGCTACGGTTGCAGGTTCGAATCCTGTCTCGGGCATGGATGTGTGTGATGTCCTTAGTTAGGTTTAAGTAGTTCTAAGTTCTAGGGGACTGATGACCTGAGATGTTAAGTCCCATAGTGCTCAGAGCCATTTGAACCATTTGATTAATCTGGGCCTCATGGCTTAGTATTATCTTTGTAATAAGATATCCCGAAAATTTTCAATACCTTTCTCGTACTTCTTTTCAGATTGTTAACTAAGAATGGAATTTGGGTCTTTAGAGTAATGTAAAATAATTTCTATCACTTCTATAAATGTCTGCCTTTGTGTACCTTCTATAAACGAATATCACTATTTGTACGGCAGGTGTCGGATAATGGTGTTCGTTCCTTCCTGGTAGCATATTGGGTGTATTAAACAGCAGCTTGTGGTATTACTAGATGTCATTTCTACGATGTGTCTGTTTAGCTGTAGTGTTTCACATTTCCCTTGGAAACTACATTTTAATAATTTTGACAGTGACTCCACAGAAGAAAATCACTATTCCGAGATGACAGTACACAATCAAATGCAGGCTGAAAGACAGGCTTACAGACAGACTCGCAAATAATATGAAACGAAGTGTTTCGTGTTTGAATGATATAATGCGAAATGAAATTTGCTCTTGCAGCGTAGTTTGATTTGTTATGAAACTTATTAAGTTTATGGCTTCTGTAGCGAGCTTATTCTGTTACACTCCCTGGGCAATAAAATTAATTCTTCTGCATGAAGTGTTGCTGTTGATTAAGATTTCTTATAGAACAGGAACTAACAACTTGTTCCGTCAAAGGAATTATCTTTAATATACTAACTTTTCTCATAACAGTAGACATAAATTTCTTCACGTTTCTCGAAGCTAATAAGTAACTATAAAAAAACGTGCTATCCCAGACGCTGAAACTTTGTCAGCTGAGTCAGCTCAGTCCGAAGTTATGTTTTGCTGGGCCGGCCATTGTGGCCGAGCGGTTCTAGGCGCTTCAGTCCGGAACCGCGCTGCTGCTACGGTCGCAGGTTCGAATCCTGCCTCGGGCGTGGATGTGTGTGATGTCCTGAGGTTTAAGTAGTTCTGAGTCTAGGGGACTGATGACCTCAGATGTTAAGACCCATAATGCTCAGAGCCATTTTTATGTTTCCCTGGAATATGTACTGTGACAGCAAAATCAGACGTGCGTTGATCTATCGCCCAACCGCGAATTAAGTGAAATTGAGAATAACGAAGTACCTGCCTTAACGAGGAAACTTTCTAAGAGGACGGGCCGTATTCAGTTTAAACAAGGTGTGAAGTGCGTTTTTGGATAGCCACGTAAGTTTAGGGCTCTTTTACTGACTGTAAGAGATGCTCTCGGTTTGCGGAAGGCGCATGTCTGCCGTGTCCCGTGCAGCTGCGGCAGGTCGCACGTGCCTCTCTGACCATCAGCACCGAGGAGAAACGGTGTGCACACCATCAGCGTCTGCAGCAGGCGAGCGGACCTGCAGTTCCACAAGGGTCCCCTCGCAACTCACCGTCTTACGGATTATAACGACACAGAGGCTCTGCCGTGCACTCCCAGTTGCTCGCGTAGCGTTATGGAGGGGGTTATTGAGCCTTTTTTTTGTTTTTAAATATTGGCTTTTGGAAAGTGCCCATCTCTCGAAATATGATTCTAAATTCTTTTTGACAATTCAGAGTATACATTAGTTTCAGTCGTAGCCTGTTACGGAGTTACATAGGCTTAACAAATGAAAGATCCTGACATAACACAAATTTTACATCCCCAGTACACTGAAACGAATAATGTAACACAGCATACACAGAAGTACTTGCTGTAAAAATCCTACTGGCAACAGAATAAGAAGTGACAAATCTTTGCTGATACACATTTTGGATATTTCTACATCAATCCATATTACGAACTATGTATCTAAATTAATAATTAAATATGTTTTGTATGCCCTGTAACAACTGTTTCGAAAGCTGCGGATAGAGAATTGAATACTTATGCAGGTCGATAATTACCAGAACATACACGAAGCAGATTTTTTTGTTTTTTTTAGTTCAGTATTGATAGTACAGAAACATACGTTAGGAGATACATAGCGACATACATCTGTCGGCTAAGAACTCCATATCCTGCTGAATATTATCAGGGAATATAGTCAGTTAATAGTGCTTCGCTCTTCCCGTGGCATTCTAATCATCAAGAACCTTAGATTAACAGCGCAGGGAGCTATACCGCGATGTTGGACTGTTGGCTAGCTCCTACTGTATTTACACAATTCTATATCGTTGTATTCTAATTAAGTCTGGAGGCTTGGGGGTCGATGACCAAGAACCAGATGAATAAGTTTATGTGTTACCTGTTCCGAGAACATTGTAGGAATATATGGTTATATCTCTTTCCTCTCTGCAAACACACAAAGCAGCGGCGCTTAATTTGAGCCGATAGAGGCGTTTGCTGGTATTCTAGTGATCAAATTTCAGCCGTGCTACAATATTCATAAAGATCTTTGATTTTTGTGTCTTATTATACCGTGTTACGCTTGTAATCGTGGTACGAATTAGTGCGTTAGGACTGCCTTTGATTTTGCATGTCCTGGACCACTCCTCTTGCCTGTCCGATGATAAACGCTTTCTGAGTATTGGTACGACATCTGTAAGAGGTAGTTTACCATATCTGTTAGCTCCACGTAGAGATGCTTGCTTTACTTTACTAGGCACATCTACGTGCTAATTCCCAGGTATTCCGGAGTGACCTTTCATCCATGTCATCGCCATGATGCGACAGTTTCTCTGCACCCGAAACAGAACGTCTATCACTGCTTCATCTGTCTGGTTGGTAGAACTGTTGTGATCGTTTCTCATGAGATGGTGGGCTGACATTCTGCCAAGGATTACGATAACGGAAGCACTTCCAAAGTGGCAATTATTTCGGCTGTCGGCGTGGGGATCCAGCTTGTGTTCTCGTTGGCTGTGGGATACCCGTTAGGCACTAACAGTCTCGTCACCACACTTCTGGACAAATCTGTATACACCAGGCACGCACGCATCGTGGTAGTGAGACAGTGATTCCACTGCCGTTGCGATAGTTGGCTCCCAGTTTTGAAACGTTTAACCGGTCCTGGTGTCTCCAGAGTCGACGTTTCGTACGGCCTGTTACAGTGCGGTAGCAGATGATTTCTGCACACCTTGTCTCTTAATGCCTGTAACACTACATATTCATCCGCGATTGGTGGAAGTTGCCTGTTTACCTAGCGTATTATGTACACGTAGTAGGAAGTAAATTCCCGGGTTTTTACGTCGAGGAACGCATATTTGTCGAAATACAGCTGCAGGAGGAATTTCTTGTAGAGGAATATTCGTCGCAGCTTTAACGGTGACTCACTCGCTTCAGCCAGTAAGACGTTTGTTGGGGTTGACATTAAGGCCCCACTACCTGTACGAAAGTCATGTTAGTGCATAGTGTCGAATCCTTGGAGTGTCCTCTCTGAAGCTGATCCATATCACATTTGTTCGTAATGAAATTGTGTGCTTAGGAGGGACCCACCATTCTCCAGTAGTAATTCTGATGAGATTGTATACTTCTTCACATGTAGTAATGGCTTGTCGGATGTTATGAGCTCGTCTTAGTTTATCACCTATAATCGTCCCAAGATATTGCGTTGTTTTTGCAACTGGAAAATTATGTTGTTCCAGTTGCGTTGTTTGGGGAAGCCACATTCTTCATTTCACTCACGCACACGTATGAGAGCGCTTTAATTTTCGGATGATAAGACTGAAATATATGCATACGACGTCTGCGTATTGTAATTTTTGGATGTCACTGCCAAAGAGATGATAAAGGTCCGCACTGCAGAGGTTGAATAATAAGTTCTCTGCTAGTTTATCTGCATCCGAGTGTTGTTCCGTACTGCAAAATAATTGTCTTCTTATTGCTCTGGGAGGTTGCAATGTTACTCAGGAATGATTTTAGATTCTGAAATTTCTCCAAATTTTCCATAAGACTGACAAGACGACGTTGTCGTATGTTTTAGTCAAGTCGATTAATGCAAGTATCATATAATTACTCCTACTGAGATTTAGCTGTGTACCAGTAACTAACAGCTGCTGTGATATTTAAGTTGCCCTTTTGCTTTCTGGAAACTCAAAGCGTTTTTCCGGTAATACTTTTTTGTTTTCACGACACTCTTCTCAGGGTCGCTTAGCAATCCTTTCTCTTACCTTCGCCGAACACGGTAGAAAGTTGAAAGGCAGATACTGTTCAGGTTTAACGCACGTTGTTCCCAATTTGTGGACCGGAACTTCATGTTTCCAACGAGTCAGTTTCGATTTTTTGAGTCTATACATCATTGTAAATTTTGAGCAGCAACAATTTCCCTTTCTGTGAGATGTGTATTAGCGTTGGGTGCTTAATGTAATTCGGGCCAGGTGCAGTACCCTTCCTATGAGAGAGTGCGGCTGGAGTGCTTCGAGTTAAACCCGTTGTGCAATGACACTGCATATTTCTCCTCGTCTTCCTGCTCCAGTACCTGAAGTGGGGATATCATACACAAGAACGATTCTAAAAGTTCGTCGGATGGTGGAGATCTTTGCATGTTCATTATCAGACCGATTTTTATGTTCCTTATTGCATTCCGAATCCTGGTCAACTGTGTTTCTTCGCAGACTGCAGTGCAAAAATTTTGCCATGGTTTTCTTTTCTTGTACCTGAATATTTTCTTAAGACCAGTAACGTTTCTACCGTTAGACAGAGTTTTGCATTTCCTTAACGCTTGCCTTCGTTCCTTGCGAACTGCGCAACTTCTGAACCCCACCAACAAGGTGATTTGTGGCTACGAAGTCTTTCGCGACGTATTTCCTGAGTAAAAATTTCTCGGTGTACATGCCGCGTCAAATCAGGATAAATCTCCGAGCTTTCGACCACTGCCTCCATGGTCTTCGTCAGGGCTAAAACTGACTGTCGTGAACTAGCGAGGTTCCCACTTTTATATGCCAATGACGGCTTCTTATTGGCTGGAATACGTCAGCGATATGGCGCGTAGCGAGGTGGTGCCCCCTACTTCCATAGATGTAGTTGCTATCCCGCGTTGCTTGCAGCGCCATCCCTTAAATCAGGAGGTAAAGTGCGAGAAGTTTTTCTCTGCGATTTTTCTTTATCCAGTGCACTCTTCCAAGTGTTGCTGAGTGCATAGCCGTTGTCTCTGTTAAAGTTATTATCGCTAAGTCTAATTTCGACTGCTTCTCGGATCACAGAGTCCCAGTAATTCGATGTGTGGGCTATTACTCTGGTTTCTTCAAATAAAATCTTATGCTTGTTAAGCAGGCTATGTTCAGCCACCGCTGATTTTTCCAAATACCTGTATTTCAGGTGGCGTTGGTGCTCGATGCAGCGGTCGGCAACGGTTCTTACAGACTGGCCCACGTAATTCTTGCCGCATTCGCAAGGAATAGTATAAATTCCCGGCACTCTTAAGCCGAGACTGTCTTTGACTGGTCTCAACATTTCCTTAATTTTCATAGGTGGTCGGAAAACTGGTTTTATTCCTTGCCTCTTCAGGACTCTGGCTATCTTGCTCGTTGTAGCACCGCAAAAAGGAAGCCGCGCTATGTGTTGGTCCTCTTCTTGTATGTGGCCGGCATCGTGTCTCTCGCACTTTACCTCCTGATTTAAGGGATGGCGCTGCAAGCAACGCGGGATAGCAACTACATCTATGGAAGTAGGGGGCACCACCTCGCTACGCGCCATATCGCTGACGTATTCCAGCCAATAAGAAGCCGTCATTGGCATATAAAAGTGGGAACCTCGCTAGTTCACGACAGTCAGTTTTAGCCCTGACGAAGACCATGGAGGCAGTGGTCGAAAGCTCGGAGATTTATCCTGATTTGACGCGGCATGTACACCGAGAAATTTTTACTCAGGAAATACGTCGCGAAAGACTTCGTAGCCACATTAGTTTCCTCTACGGGGAGGACATAGCGCGCAGCGTTCGTCACCTGGAGAAGCTGCGCCTGAAACAGTCTCAGTTGCTGAGCAATCTGGCTTTTTTACAACGCTGTCGTGACAAGGAGGTAGTACCGAAGTTTGCAGTCGTCAAACACCACATCAGAAGCGCTGCAGTATACAGAATATTACGAAAGACCAGCCATGCTATTGTGAAGGAGAGGATACGTCATACTAGGTATGAACTAGACATGAACGCTCGCCTGTTATTTAGTTGCCATTTATTTCTGGCCGAAGTCCTCTCACCATTGGACTGGGAATGGGTGGATATGACTTTGGCGGCACACCAACGAGCCAATTTAAGCAGGACTACGGCGAAACAGGCAGATAAATTTGAGCGGCTTAACCGCGATCAAGGAACTACTGGGTCCAACGGCATTCACCGCACTGTTATCAACTTCTCTGACAAGGAACTTGATGAAGCTACCATCTCGGCTCTCAGTAAAGGATTGAACTTTGCCCCAGCTCCACGTAAGTTACCGGTGGTTGAGATCATTAGTGGAGTGGAACAAGCAGTTCGTCATCTTCCTCAAGAAGCAGCGGATGACGTAAGGCTTGCTACTAGCCGGATTTTAGCGACATCCAAGCCGCCTAAGTCAAACATCAGCAGAGAGGAGAGACAAGGACTGAAATTGTTGCAGAAGGATGAAGATCTAGTTGTTTTACCTGCTGACAAGGGGAACGCCACGGTAATCCTCAATGCTACAGATTACCATAAGAAAGTTGGATTATTACTGGAGGACAGCACATACCGGGTTCTCAGACGGGATCCCTCATCGGCGCTCAGCAGGAAGACAAGGGAGCTACTAAAAAACTCTGGCCTCTCCGACGAACTGGTGAAGAACTTACGGCCGAGAGCACCTAGGCCACCAAGACTGTACGGTTTGCCAAAGGTTCATAAGGAGAACGTCCCGTTGAGACCGATTGTTAGCGCTATTGGCTCTCCTACGTACAAGCTTGCAAAGCACTTAACTAAATTGTTGGCGCCTATAGTTGGTCACTGCCCACATCATATTAAAAATTCAAAAATGTTTGTTGATATCATAAAACAGATGAAGATAGGCCCAAGTGATATCATGGTCAGCCTCGACGTGGTTTCTCTGTTCACCAAAGTACCTGTGGATGACACATTACAACTGTTGTCTGCTCATTTCTCCTCAGAAATTTTGAAGTTGTTCCGGCATACCTTGACGACCACTTATTTTTTATACAGTGGAAATTATTATGAAATGACGGATGGAACAGCCATGGGTTCGCCACTGTCACCAGCAATAGCGAATTTTTTCATGGAGGACTTTGAAGAACGAGCCCTGAGCAGTGCTCACCTCCGCCCATCATGCTTCTACAGATACGTCGACGATACTTTTTTAATCTGGCCACACGGCAGTGACACGCTGCAGCAGTTCGTCGAACATTTGAATGGTGTACATCCAAACATAAAATTCACATTGGAGTTAGAGAAGGAAGGGAAGTTACCTTTTTTAGATGTGTTGGTAGAGCGAAAGCCGGATGGACGACTGGGCCATTCTGTGTACAGGAAGCCAACCCATACAGACTTATATCTGCATAGCCATAGCTTCCATCATCCGTCTCAGAAGAGAGCTATGCTGAATACTTTAGTACACAGAGCCAGGACTATTTCCGACAAGGACCACCTCGGTCCCGAGATCAACCATTTGACGACTGTTTTCAAGAGGAATGGTTATTCTGCCGGTGAAATTAAATCAGTATTGTCCAAGAAAGTAAGACACGATGCCGGCCACATACAAGAAGAGGACCAACACATAGCGCGGCTTCCTTTTTGCGGTGCTACAACGAGCAAGATAGCCAGAGTCCTGAAGAGGCAAGGAATAAAACCAGTTTTCCGACCACCTATGAAAATTAAGGAAATGTTGAGACCAGTCAAAGACAGTCTCGGCTTAAGAGTGCCGGGAATTTATACTATTCCTTGCGAATGCGGCAAGAATTACGTGGGCCAGTCTGTAAGAACCGTTGCCGACCGCTGCATCGAGCACCAACGCCACCTGAAATACAGGTATTTGGAAAAATCAGCGGTGGCTGAACATAGCCTGCTTAACAAGCATAAGATTTTATTTGAAGAAACCAGAGTAATAGCCCACACATCGAATTACTGGGACTCTGTGATCCGAGAAGCAGTCGAAATTAGACTTAGCGATAATAACTTTAACAGAGACAACGGCTATGCACTCAGCAACACTTGGAAGAGTGCACTGGATAAAGAAAAATCGCAGAGAAAAACTTCTCGCACTTTACCTCCTGATTTAAGGGATGGCGCTGCAAGCAACGCGGGATAGCAACTACATCTATGGAAGTAGGGGGCACCACCTCGCTACGCGCCATATCGCTGACGTATTCCAGCCAATAAGAAGCCGTCATTGGCATATAAAAGTGGGAACCTCGCTAGTTCACGACAGTCAGTTTTAGCCCTGACGAAGACCATGGAGGCAGTGGTCGAAAGCTCGGAGATTTATCCTGATTTGACGCGGCATGTACACCGAGAAATTTTTACTCAACAAGGTGATTGGTCGTTTAATTCTATTGAACCTGTGGTGGCAGTTAGATTTTCTGTTTGTGGGTTTTTTCATAATTGCTGTCCGTTAGTGAGAATTTAAGCTTTTTCCGGCACTACGGCACCTACGATGAACTGGCTGTACTGACATTTCAGAGAAACAATAATAAAACGAATTATTAAAAACGAAAAAAATAGTTTCCCACTGATAATTTCAAACAAGTCGCCCTTCAATGACCTATATCTTGAAACAAAAAATAAAGATCAAAAGAAAATAAATACCTGATAAAGGTCACGTGAAGTGAAGATATTGAATATTTGCTAGGTAGCGTAGTTGCGATAATTTAATTATGTAACGACTGTCTAGTTAGAAAGGGAAAAATTGTAATTATTAAAAACATTGTATTCATATCAATAATGTTACAAAAAGTCTGCATACAACAAGGTACAAAAATTGGAAAAATTAGGTTTATTTTCGTACAAGCAAAAATAAAAGACAGCAAGTGTTGTAGGTACCCAATTTCGCGGCTGACCTGGTTTTTAACTCAATCTCTGATACTGTCTTAAGCTTATAGAAAAAGAAGTGTGATTTTCGCTGGATTAAATTGACGATGGTAGAAGGGTTTACGTAAACAGTTTTTGCTACTGAATTTGTTATGTTATCACAGACTGAAAGGTTTTAATTTTCGTATCCATTCCTGTGTTATTTTTGAATGCCATTAGCCTGTGTAGATGGTTTACGATGCATTAATACGAGGTTGCGCTAGGAAATTCGTGCAGTGCGATATGTTCTAAAGTTATTTAAGTTTAGTACCACAAAGCAATAATTTACATTAAGCAAGAGACAATATTTTCAAACTGATGGCTGTGTTTGGCAGTATTTATTGTAACACGCTAGCTATTCATGATTACTTCCTTTACTGTTATCTCTTAGCTTGAAATTCCCCTAGACGCACAAGAATTTCTTAAGAACAAGGAAATTTGTATGATACGAGTGTGGTTTGAAAAGTTCTCGGAACGGAATAGAAAAAACGTACTTACATCACTGAAACATTTTTTATTTTTCAATGTAGTCTCCTTGTAGATTAATGCACTTGGACCAACGATGTTCCAGTGCCTTGATCCCATCTCTAAAATGAGTTTCCTCCAGGCCTGCAAAATAGTTGTCAACTCTGGCTATCATTTCTTCCCCACCTTATTTTAGCGTTGTGTTACGATCCCACAGTGTATAGCGCAAACGTGATTGGATATCCCTGTAGATATTCTTATGTGAAACGACAGTCAAGTATTTCGTCATTATTTACGTCAAAAATGGTTCAAATGGCTCTGAGCACTACGGGACTTAACATCTGAAGTCATCAGTCCCCTAGAAATTAGAACTACTTAAACCTAACTAACGTAAGGACATCACACACATCCATACCCGAGGCAGGATTCCAACCTGCGACCGTAGCGGTCGCGCGGTTCCAGACTGAAGCGCTTACAACCGCTTGGCCATTATTTACGTCATCTCGCGGGTAACGGTGTGGATCATAACATTTCAACTTTTCATTTAAGATATCAGTTCATTATACACAGCATTGTTAAACGACAAAAATGTATTTCAACGGTATGATCGACAACAAGATTGAGTATTATTTGCAACATTCCCATGGTATGCAGTACCTCTGAAGACTACAAGTGAAAGGACAAGAATAACGTCACAGGAGACGCATACAGACGGAAAATTGCTCTAACATATCGGGAAAAAGGGGCGTCAAATACAAAAAGTGTAGCATCGTCAAAGGAAAAGTCTGAGACGTTGTAGTTCATTTTCACCTTCCGCGTCGTATAAGGAACTTCGATGATTACAGAGTACACGGATGTGATCGGCAAAAATATCTTTCTTCCTCATTCAAATGGGAAAAGCACAAACAGGTAGGCTTCGCTAAGCTTTCAGTAAAAAAATTTCTTTGTTCTTTAGACGGTTCTATAGTAGTTCTACTGCAAGCTCATGTTCCCCAGTAGCAAATCTGCAGCTGCCATTTCACGCATTCCAGAGTTGTATCTATACTAGGATCCTCATACCCTAACATTTGTAGCCGGCCGAAGTGGCCGTGCGGTTAAAGGCGCTGCAGTCTGCAACCGCAAGACCGCTACGGTCGCAGGTTCGAATCCTGCCTCGAGCATGGATGTTTGTGATGTCCTTAGGTTAGATAGGTTTAACTAGTTCTAAGTTCTAGGGGACTAATGACCTCAGCAGTTGAGTCCCATAGTGCTCAGCGCCATTTGAACCATTTTTTGAACCTAACATTTGTAAATGTGACAACAATAAATAAGATGAAAATATATAATGGATTACTAAGACAGACAAGCATTCAAGTTACTATACCTGAAAAGTAGTGTTATTTCGTTGTCGGCATAAAGGGGAGAGCTTATACACATATCAAAAAAAGTTTTGCGTCACCCCTGTTCCTAGAACTCCTGAAGATAGACGTTGACTGTGGATATTGTATCACAGCCCCTATGACTATTCAGAGATGTCACTAAACCCGCCCAAAGATGTATAAACAATCATGCGTGACCAGCGCCTATTAGACTGAGGGGGTTCGACAGCCGATCAGTTACAGTCACTCCACCAGGAAGGAGGTACACGGCTCGTGTTGTCTGTAGTTCAACCACGCCTAGACGGTCGATACCGCGGTTCGACAGCGTCCGCAATATTACTTTGTGCCAGGAAGGGCTCTCAACAAGGGAGGCGTGCAGGTGTACTATATACTGGCACGGTGGGCGGTTTAGGGGAGGGGGTGGTGGATCCTACCTGCACGCGCGTGCTCCTAAAGTGACTAGAGCACGCGTCCGGGATAACGCATTTCATCAAAATCTTTATATTAGTGAACCAAAGCGGTGTTGTTGGGACATGGAGGAGATACAGAGAGACAGGAACTGCAGATGATATGCCTCGCTCAGGCCGTCCAAGTGATACTACAGCAGTGGATGACCGCTACCTACGGAGTATTGCTCGGAGGAACCCTGCAGCAACGCCAACAGGTTGAATAATGAAACTTCCTGGCAGATTAAAACTGTGTGCCCGATCGAGACTCGAACTCGGGACCTTTGCCTTTCGCGGGCAAGTGCTCTACAATCTGAGCTACCGAAGCACGACTCGCGCCCGGTACTCTCAGCTTTACTTCTGCCAGTATCTCGTCTCCTACCTTCCAAACTTTACAGAAGCTCTCCTGCGAACCTTGCAGATCTAGCACTCCTGAAAGAAAGGATATAGCGGAGACATGGCTTAGCCACAGCCTGGGGGATGTGTCCAGAATGAGATATTCACTCTGCAGCGGAGTGTGCGCTGATATGAAACTTCCTGGCAGATTAAAACTGTGTGCCCGACCGAGACTCGAACTCGGGACCTTTGCCTTTCGCGGGCAAGTGCTCTACCATCTGAGCTACCGAAGCACGACTCGCGCCCGGTACTCACAGCTTTACTTCTACCAGTATCTCGTCTCCTACCTTACAAACTTTACAGAAGCTTTCCTGCGAACCTTGCAGAACTAGCACTCCTGAAAGAAAGGATATAGCGGAGACATGGCTTAGCCACAGCCTGGGGGATGTGTCCAGAATTAGATATTCACTCTGCAGCGGAGTGTGCGCTGATATGAAACTTCCTGGCAGATTAAAACTGTGTGCCCGACCGAGACTCGAACTCGGGACCTTTGCCTTTCGCGGGCAAGTGCTCTACCATCTGAGCTGTGAGTACCGGGCGTGAGTCGTGCTTCGGTAGCTCAGATGGTAGAGCACTTGCCCGCGAAAGGCAAAGGTCCCGAGTTCGAGTCTCGGTCGGGCATACAGTTTTAATCTGCCAGGAAGTTTCATATCAGCGCACACTCCGCTGCAGAGTGAAAATCTCATTCAGGTTGAATAATGCTTTTCGTGCAGCTACAGGACATCGTGTAACGACTCAAACTGTGCACAAGACGCTGCATGATGCGCAACTTCACTCCCGACACCCATGGCAAGATCCATCTTTGCAACCATGACACCATGCAGCGCGGTACATATGGGCCCAACAAGATGCTGAATGGACCGCTCAGGATTGGCATCACGTTCTCTTCACCGTTGAGTGTCGCATACGCTTTCAATCATAATCGTCAGAGACGTGTTTGGAGGCAACCGGGTCAGGCTGAACACCTTAGACACACTGTCCAGCGACTGCAGTAAGGTCCCCAATTTTTTTGGGGTGGCATTACGTGCGGCCGACATACGCCGCTGGTGGTCATGGACGGCGCCGTAACGACTGCACGATACGTGAATGCCACCCTCCGACCGATAGTGCAACCATATAGGTAACACATTGGCGACTCATTCGTCTACATGGACGACAATTCTCGACCCTATCGTGTGAATGACTTCCTTCAGGATGACAACATCGCCAGTAAGTTCTCCAGACATGAACCCATTCGAACATGCCTGGGATAGATTGAAAAGGGCTGTTTATGGACGACGTGACCCACCAACCACTGTGAGCGATCTACGCCGAATCGCCGTTGAGGAGTGAGACAATATGGGCCAACAGTGCCTTGATGAACTTGTTGACAGTATGCAATGACGAATACAGGCATAAATCAATGCAAGAGGACGTGCTACTGGATATTAAAGGTACCGATGTGTACAGCAATCTGGACCACCACCTCTGAAGGTCTCGCTGTATGGTGGTACAACATGCAATGTGTGGTTTTCATTAGTAATAAAGAGGGCGTAAATGATGTTTACGCTGATCTCTATTCCAATTTTCTGTACAGGTACCGGAACTCTCAGAAGAGAGGTGATGCAAAACTTTTTTTGATGTGTGTACCTTATTTAGTCAATGTTATGAATTGCTGCAGTATTAATAAAGGGCTCTAGTGCAGTAAAAATCTACAGTGAAATGTAACACATGTAACTAAACGTTAGTTGAAGATAAATGGAGTATTTCAAACTACAGACAGCTGTTCACTTCGTAACGAACAGCTATGATTGTTCATAGAATTACTTTCATGACAAACTGCCTATTGGCTTCTGTCTCGGGTTCTTCGGCCGACGTTCATCTAATGATTTTTCTGACGTTTCGCCAGCACGAGTGGCTGGAATTGTCAAAGCTTCACCCTCCATTGCCGGTGGTGAACTGGAGCCGAGCTCGCGGCCGCAGACTATATGCACCTGGCGCGCCAACGTCCGAGGGCTTCTCCGCGGTCATTTCCGGTGCGGTTCTCCTCTTGCTACCTGCGACGGTCGTTCGCTGCAGTACGGGAAGCCAGGACCCGTTTACCTTAAGGCTTTCCTCTTTCTTGTTGAAACTGTTCGCGTGTTTTTGTATTTCTACAGCTTCTCTGAACAAGCGCGCGTGATAGTGCTTCTCTACAGCCAGAACTTCCGTGTCGGCGAATTTTATTACGTGGTCGGTCTCATTCAGTGCGTGCTCTGCCACGGCCGATTTCTCCACCTGCCCCAACCTGCAATGTCGCTTATGCTCTTTGATCCTGGTGTTAATTGATCGTCCAGTCATTCCGATCAATTAACGATCAATTAACACCAGGATCAAAGAGCATAAGCGACATTGCAGGTTGGGGCAGGTGGAGAAATCGGCCGTGGCAGAGCACGCACTGAATGAGACCGACCACGTAATAAAATTCGCCGACACGGACGTTCTGGCTGTAGAGAAGCACTATCACGCGCGCTTGTTCAGAGAAGCTGTAGAAATACAAAAACACGCGAACAGTTTCAACAAGAAAGAGGAAAGCCTTAAGGTAAACGGGTCCTGGCTTCCTGTACTGCAGCGAACGACCGTCGCAGGTAGCAAGAGGAGAACCGCACCGGAAATGACCGCGGAGAAGCCCTCGGACGTTGGCGCGCCAGGTGCATATAGTCTGCGGCCGCGAGCTCGGCTCCAGTTCACCACCGGCAATGGAGGGTGAAGCTTTGACAATGCCAGCCACTCGTGCTGGCGAAACGTCAGAAAAATCATTAGATGAACGTCGGCCGAAGAACCCGAGACAGAAGCCAACAGGCAGTTTGTCAACAAGTGGCCACGAAAGCCTTAACAATTTTGAATTACTTTCATGTCTTATTTAGATTGTGGAAGATTTCTCACGCAAATTCCGTTTTTGTAGGGAATAGCAAACGTCACAGAGATAGTCGAGCGGCTTCATTAGGGCACAGTCTCGCATCTCGCGCTTACGGACGCAGAGGCGTACGGCTTAACACCAGCGGGTGCCGCCGTAATTAGCTGTTGCAAGCTCCGCGTGCGCCGCTGCGGCAAAGTCGCATCCGTGTCCGTTGTGATCGCTGTAGGAGCGCATCATCACACATCTACAGCGGCAGTCACGGAACTCTGTGTTCGGGGGTAATTCAAAGTTGTTCCTCCCGTGTGGGACTCCTCCTAACGCCAAGTTGGAATGAACGCTAGGCGAGCTGCAGTTTGCAGAGAGATAACTCCATGCATATGATGAAACTAGCCGTCCACACACGGCAGCCAGAAGCAATATTGGGAACCGCCGGTTTGAAATCACCGTCCAGACAATCAGATTTAGATATTCCATAGTTTCGTCATTCTCTTCTTCTCATTGTTTATTATTCTTTTCTTCGTCAAGGTTTTGAGCTTTCGACCAGTTCAGGGCGTACGACGCTATATTTTGCTTGTTATACCAATATTAATACACTAACTTCGGAATTGTATAGTCTTTCATGTTTTATACTTGTACCTTCACTTTTCTTGCACACCTCAGTGCAGTCCTCTATTGGTACAGCTTTAAAACATTCACCAACCGTCATGTTATGTATTCTGTCTACCGTAGAATATCCTAAAATATTCCTTAATTTCTCATTTCACACGCTTGTACATAAGACATGTACCTATTACTCTCACAGTCTAGGAGCTTTATTGACAAAACAGTATAGTGTTTTGATTGTGTGTTCTGTCTTGCTTTATTCTTGAGTCACTTTTGCATATTGCGAAATGTATGTCGGACCTGTAATTCTTATTATTTAGATGGAGACTACTCTATAAACTGACGTCGAATCCCAAATAGCTATATGTATAGACCAGCTCCATCGCAAATGGTCATTTACGTAGATTGTAGCTGTTATTGGCTATCTGCCTGGGAATGCCCAAGTACTACACATCAGTAAAGAACACGATCTGGACATCACCCGTTCCAAATACACAATACCTAAACTTCATATATACCTGGGACAGTTTCACCTAAACTTGTTAAAAGGATGGCCTACTATCTGCAAAGCATATCCTGTAGTAAAACACAGGCCTAGAGGAGGTGATAGGAGTGAAAAGAGGGGGCTGACATAAAAATAAGCAAATAAGCACTGCAATTGAACGCATGGTGCTGGTTCAAATGGCTCTGAGCACTATGGGACTCAACATCTTAGGTCATAAGTCCCCTAGCACTTAGAACTACTTAAACCTAACTAACCTAAGGACATCACACACACCCATACCCGAGGCAGGATTCGAACCTGCGACCGTAGCAGTCCCGCGGTTCCGGACTGCAGCGCCAGAACCGCTAGACCACCGCGGCCGGCAACGCATGGTGCTATTTCGGTCAATATAGGTATAGACACGAGTTACTAAGTTGAAAAAAAATTGAATATGATATCAGAAACAATAAAAAAGTTAGGTATTAATGTCGAATTGATAATTTTCTGAGGTCGCTAGGCTACTTGGAGCCACTCGCGACAACGTTATTCGAGGTTTAGTCGAGTGGTGCTCTCTTGAATTAAGTGAATATTCTGTGAAACATTTTCTTCTTAGTTTGGATTCACTAAAACCTCTGCCCACTATTTCGAGACCGAACGCTGCCTCGAGGCTCTGCAGACACCACACGCTTTAAGGAAAACATACACACTGAGCAGGGACGAAAGGGGAATCATACTGCTAACAATGTGCATCACAAATCGTAAACCCCACCGACAGGAGCAGACTATTATAAGCCACGGAATGAATACATTGGAAACATCGTAGTTGGTTGGGTGTTCGCGTTGAATTGTCGTGAGCTCTTTTGGCAAGTGTTTCAACGAGGATGAAATCACGAATAGGAGGCAAAGTGTTGGATGTCCACGCCTCAACTTGTAAATCAGAGGCTGCCCCCGACTATCCATATATTTCAATCGATGGTGTGCACATAATTGGTTGAGCGCCAGTCTGTCATTATCAATGAAGTGTGTCAGTGTTTGCTTCATTGATTCAGTCAGCTGGTTTAATCCCTTTGTCTTATTGTATTGCCCTACTCTGTTTGCATTACCACGTGCTATTGCAGTGGCGCTTGGGGCAGCCTTGCTGATCTGTTATGTGTGCGCACTAGAGCACTTGAGTGCAGATAAGCTCGCCCCAAGCCCGTGTCATTTCCTGCAGTAAAGCTGAGTGAGTTCATTCGATCTTTTATTGTTTCTTTTGTCAATTTATGCGTTACTGTGCTGCAAGTTGCTATTGAAACAGTGCCTAGATGCTGAAATCTAGCGCTGCTACTTCTTTGTAAACTTGTGTTATTTGGTGAATGACATAACTGTTAGTGCAGTTTATGTTTTAGATTATCGGTCAATTCAATGGGATCTGTCTTAGTGGCTGGAATCCAGCGCTACACTGGTGAACAGTAATTCTTAATTGGGGAATCTTTAATTCCTTAATTCCATGATTTTAAAGTACGTGTGTTAAAGTGGAAAGTGTCGGCACTGTGAGTGAAGGGAGCTGTAATTGAATGTTTATCTGGTCACATTTTATTATAATTCCCCTCGCCGACGAGGTGATTGTGTTATCATTAGGGCCCGGATTTTAATGACAAGTCATATTTTTTTCTGAACTATAGGGTGAATTTTAGAACAATTTATACACAAATCTAGGCATTTTAGTGTGGAAAAATGTATTTTAATTGTGCATATAAAGTCATATTTCAACAAATTTTAGTAATAGGTCGTATTGCGGCTAGCTTTTAATATAATAGGTCATATTTCCGTCAACTTTTGCCAAGAATGCATATACCGTTTTTTACGTACCTTACGGGATACACGATTAAGAAAATGAAGAAGTTGCTCACGAGACAATATCTAACGTGTATTATGAAAGATAAACAGATAAATTAGTACACAGCTTTATTTCTCAGGACTGCAGCAGAAAATCGATGTACCTCAAGAGTCATTTCGCAAACATAAAACATTGTTGCACAGAGTCGACAATACGCTCCCAGAGTCAAAACGTAATAATCATCGCAGTCGCGCAGGTGTTCCCAGTAACTAGTTTGAATACGGCCTTTGCCTTGTTCAACATGCCTAAAGCAAAGTGCTCTGACAGCGTGAAGTTGCGAGGATATGTTCGAGAATTTGGAGAGAAGTTCTTTAGTACTGATAGGAAAATATAATTTTTAAACTGTAAGTTAAAGTTAGTGCAGAAAAGCGCTTTAATGTGCAACAACACTCTTATACCGCTAAACACAGCAGCTGTGAGACATGAAGTGCTGAAAATAACAGCACGCAAACGCTGTTATTTGAACAGACAGGTCAATCATCAACCGTGCAATCAGTCTGCAAGGATTTGTGTGAGATGATGGTGTCCTGCAACATCCCATTGGAAAAGTTGAAGAATCCACGCTTCAGACGGTTCGTAGACAAGTACACAACACATCCAGTTCCAGATGAATCTACACTGAGAAACTACTATTTATCCCTATGCTACAATGATGTGCTCAACAAAGTACGAATTACTATAGCTGACCAAAAGATCTGGCTGTCGATAGATGAAACTACGGATGTCAGTGGGCGATGTACTGCAAATGTTGTTGTTGGTGTTCTAAGAGTTGATGGCCCTGGAGATATGTTCCTACTGACGTGTGAAGCTCTCAATAGAGCAAACAATTCGACGATTGCTATTTTGCTTGACAACTCTCTGAAGCTACTGTGGCCGGTTGGTGTGAAAAGAGACAACGTTTTGCTGCTTGTAACAGATGGTGCTTCATATATGGCTAAAGCAGCCGAAGGTATCAGATTCTCTACCCCAGTATGGTGTACGCCAATTGCCTTGCACATGCATTGCACAGAGTTGCCGAAGAGGTGCGATCAAATTACCCTAACGTGGACAAATTAATTTCATGTGGCAAGAAAATCTATGTGAAGGCTCCGCTACGGGTGCAGAAATTCAAGGAACAAGCACCTTCAACGCCCCTCCCACCAAAATCTGTTCTTACACGATGGGGTTCTTGGCTTAATGCTGCTGAGTATTACTGCACCAACTAGACCCAAATAAAGACAATCTTCTGTGCGTTTGATAGCAATGAATTAAGTGCCATCAAAATTGTGTAAGAAGTTTTTACAGATACATTATCTCTAAACTTGGCATACATCAACGCCAATTTTTCGGTGATATCAAAAGCCATCAAGCAACTGGAAGCTGTTGGCACTCAGCAATGTGAGGCCCTGAGTATTGTGCAACATGTGCAGAGTGAGTCGGGTTGAGCTAGTGGTCATGTGGCTGACAAAGTGAAAACCAAATTGTAAAGCGTTCTCCACTGCGCAAAATTAGTGACAGTCTTTCAGGGAATGCCGCAACATTTGAAGACACGGAAACAAAGCTGAACTCCAGTGACCTGGCTACCTTCAAATACGCTCCAGTGAAGTCTTGTGACGTGGAGAGGAGCTTCTCCCGGTACAAAACTATCCTCAGCGACAACCGTAGGTCTTTGACAATGGAAAAGTGAAAATGCACCTTGTGATCCAGTGTAACTTTGCAGATACTAAAGATTGACATATGGTATTAAATAGTGTCAAATGCTTTAAATACTAAGTAGAAATAAAAACATTGTTTTACTGTTTCGATAGATGATCTTTTCACTGTACTTTGTGTTTAGAAAATAAAACATTCACACATTCAAAAAATAGGTGCAAATTAGCCAGAAACCCTACAGAAAGAAAGAACTACACTCACAATATTTTGAGAAGTGAATTTTGTATTACTTTATGGTTAATAAAAAATTAAAGCCGCGCGGGATTTGCCGAGCGGTCTAGGGCGCTGCAGTCATGGACTGTGCAGCTGATCCCGGCGGAGGTTCGAGTCCTCCCTCCGGCATGGGTGTGTCCTGGGGATAATGTAGGTTAAGTAGTGTGTAAGCTTAGGGAATGATGACCTTAGCAATTAAGTCCCATAGAATTACACACACATTTGAACAAAAAATTAAATAAACAAACAAGAATGCTGTAAATAAACTTCCATTAAGTCATATTTTATTTTTTAAGGTCATATTTATGTAAGTTTTAGGTCATAAATGTTTGCATATTTCACCTTCAGGTAATTAAAATCATGGCCCTTGTTATCATTTGTATTATTTGTGTCGGCCTGGTTCCGACGACGTCCGTGGACAATTACGTTGTATACATCTAAGACGTCCACATGGATACATTGCACTGTGGTGGTGGACCCAACCCCCTTGAAAACATTGTAATATTAATTCAAGGTTTGTATTGTAAAACAAACAATGATCGTCGTGGTAAAAATTTGATTCACGTTCAAAGGAATGCTTAAAGTTCCTTTGTTTTGAATTTTGCTTGAGTCATTAGTAGATCTGGGGTAGTTAATAAAAGTTTTTAAAGGCCTCCCTGCTCTTCTTGGACCCAGTTCCCGTTCCACGCCTGTGTATGAAATACTATCAATGTGAAGTTCTCGGAAGTGTTCTTAAAGTTTCGGAAAAGCATGAAAAGCGGATGTGACCACGTCGGAATTGTATGGAGGGTGATTGATAACAGTGAATTCAAGGCGTCGGTTGTTGCAGATGACGGAGCGCTCAGTGTGGTCTGCCATCGTCGTGCTGAAAGAGGAGTGTTCCATGTGTGGACTAAGTCTTCGAATTCGAAACTCGATTACAGCACCCCGTGTCTCAAGCACCAGCGAAGTTACGTTACACACTGCCATGGTTAGGCGCTGGAATCTGGAGCCCTCCAACGACAGAGGGCTGCAAAGATGGATAAGATAAAGATGTAGAATGTTATTGACGTTTGTTTGACTTAAAAGATTTAAGACACAGAGGCCTTTTCTTCCTGTACGTCATCGTAAATAAACTGCAGAAGCGTTTTTCACCTTGTTCTTAGTTTTGTTTCCTGCTGCACTAGCAAATAGTTTTTTAATATGTTTATGAATTAAGAAAGAATTAGATGTGTTAACAAATAGAAGACGCACACAGTCGAGAGTAAATTTACAGGTAATCTCGGACAAAACAATGGTAATGACAATGAACAATAATGAAAATGGAAATAACAACGTTATGAACGTTGTAAGAAAAATTTGGTAGGGAAACTTTATAGGTCTTTTGTTACAGAAAAAGTTTGTATTGTCTTCATGAGCAAAGTCTTATGTAATGAAAGAAATATATTTTGGTGAGTCGCTTAGCAAAGACGTAACCCTAACTCGTGGAGAACGGTTATGCACACGAAATGTGCAGATGCCGTTTTATCACCGAAGATGTCTCCCACAGTTGAAGACAAAACTTCAGGGAGTAGTTGTATGTTCCTCTCATCCTGGCTGATTTAAATGAAGAAAGCACCCGTCGTCAAGGCGTACGCTGTACGACTAGGTGAGTGGTGGAGCTTACAATGGATATCTAATCCCTGCCCTAAGGACAGGTTGGAGTGGGAGCATTACCAGTACACTGCAGCAGTGAAATTGTAATCATTGGTCAAAAGAGCGTATGCTTCCTCTGATGCTGAGAATTTATCACAAGAGATCCAACATCTTAAGGGCTTGTTTAATCGCAACGGCTATGTGGACAGGCTGGTTCGGCCTGCTATAGACCACACTTCAAAAGAAAGCATACAAATTTTAACCAATGCAGACAAAGGTGTATTGTTGTTTATTCCACCTCCGTCAAACGGAAACTGGGAACAGAGCAAACGTGAGTGCTACGTTCCTGTGACTTTGGTAATGGAAACTTGCGGTTATGAGCAAAGAGGGAGCCGTATAGCTTATTATTGGTTTCCGAAATTCCTTCAAAAACTGTTTTAAATTATTCTAATAATTAATCGTATTTAGAGAATGAGCCTCATCCTCGTGTCACATTTTCTTGAAGTGTCATCACAGACTTGTTAATTTTGGTTAGACTTTCTCCGAACAAGTATTAAAATAAATCTACTGCAGTCTTCGAAAAAGGTTTTTATACAGCCTACAATTTTTCACTGTAACAAAAACCATGCCCACCTATTGAATATGTAACAGCAGTGCTCCGCCACATGTATATCGCAATCTATTTGCTACTCCCATGTCACCGAGCGCTAAAATTACGAGACAATAGCAAGCCGTATCCTGCATGAAGGCGATCTCAAACAATTATGTTCACCGGTAGTTTTACTGCAGCCACCCACAACGTCGCCCAGTCTCCCTCGGCAGGATCCGAGCCCAGGTCCGCCGATGTGGAAGAAGAACTCCTAACGTCCATGAAGACGGTTCCCACTAAGCAGTAGAGGTAACATCACACCCTGCCTACTACTAAGTGTAAGATCAGTCGGGAAGTCAGTGTGGCCTCGCCTCTCTGGAAATCAAACTGATCTTTATCAAAACTAGCCATAACAGTCTTTATGGAGTTGTGTCATGGCTGTTTCCAGAAAACTGTCCAAATTCAGTCTCTAGATCGGTTTCCTTTATATCCGCATAAGCGGATTTGGCCCAATTGTCCCACTTAAAATCTGTTATAAACAATATTTTTAAATTACAGCTAGGTCAAATTATAAATGGTTTAAGATTTTTTAAAACTTAAATGGAATGCTCCACTACTGACCGTACGATCACTAAATGGAAGACGGAATAGACAATTTTCGAAGTTTTAAGGACTGAGCCATGCTCACCCCAGCTTGTGCGTTGCTTTAAAACTTGGCTGTTACTCCGCGTTTGGTTTCCTGCGGTTATTGCGGTTTTTCCGTGATTCCTCCTGTTTCAACGTGTGACAGCAGTGGTGTGTATCGATATTTGCACCGTATACCGCCTTTGGTCTGCTGCTTATAGTTCCGGCTCGGCGGTGTGCAGCCAGTCGATCGGTTGGAGCGGATCAGCAAGCAAGTCTCCGTGCGGCTAGGTCGGCCGGGCCTGCTGGCAGTCTCTGTGCAGTCAGACCGTGTGGGGCCTGTTCCAAGTGCTACAACGTTCGTGGCTCACCGACCCAGGACATGAAAGTTGAGTCGTGATTTAACTACCGAAGTCACATCTGTTCAAATGGTCCCCTTATTTGGTGGTTTGCTGTTGGCGGTTTCCCTGGGAACAACAGCGAGTGTTTCAGTTGGTGAAGATTTAGCCGCCGTGTGGTAGAATTAACTATATTTTTCGGTTTGAAATTCAATTCTGCTTTGTGTTCCGGTTGCCTGCCCTGGTCACTGACGTAACTTCAGGCAATGTCCTTTCCTCGCCTGTTGTCGCTGTCCAACAAGGTGTGAAGTTTTTGACAGCTTATTGTATATCTGGTTATGTAACTTCTTGTCTTTGGAATCCTCGTATACTGGTTGGTGGTTAGCAAGTCGTCTTGTCGGTGGGTCCCTGACTGTCTCTTGGTTTTGTTGCCTGCGGATCGAGTATAGATGGGCCGACGTCTTGTCTCACCTAAGGCAATATTAAGATTTCAAGGGCAGACTGAGTCCCCTGGAAACTTCTGAGCGCCATTGACTATAGTGCCTTTCTTGTTGGAGTTTAATTGTGTATTTTTAATGGCTCATAGCCGATGGTTGGAATTTGTATACTAGTGATTGTGTTTTTAATATCAAAGGCCTTCAGTCGTCTTAAAACTAAGTTTTCTAAATTGAGCATGTCTTACATTATCTGAAGATAAAACTTGGGCCTTCTGCCTGTTGAAAATTCATTGTATTGTTTTAAAGCATCGGCCTTCAGCCGCTTTAGGTTTTAAGGGTCTTACTTATCAGGTATTACCTTTTGGAAGATAAAGCTGTGGGCTTCCTGCCTGTTGAAAATTTATTGTAGTGTATTGTTTTTAAAAGCAACCTTCCTTTAGCCGATTTACGTTTTAAGGATCCTACTTATCAAGTATTACTTTTTGGAAGATAAGGCTGTAGGCTTTTTGCCTATTGAAAATTTACTGTCGTTGTATTGTTTCTTAAAAACATGGACCCTCAGCCGCTTTAAGCTTTAAGGATCTTACTAATCAAGTATCACATTCTTCCAAGATAAAGCTGTCGGCCTTCTTCCTGTTGAAAATTTATCGTAGTTGTATTGTGCTTAAAATAATGGGCCTTCAATCACTTTAAAATTTTGGATTTTTACTTATCAAGTCTTACATCACATACTGTTTAAGGTTAAAAGCTTTGGGCCCTCTGCCTTGGAAAATTGGTTGCTGTTTTCTTTAAACAAAGGCCTTCAGTCGTTTTGGAGTACGGTTTCTTATTCGTCATAAGGCTTGGGCCTTCTGCCTATTGAAAGGTTATTGTAGTTATGTTGTTTTAAATTTATCTGCCTTCAGCTGCTTTTGAAAAACATAGTCTGTCTGACTAGTGAAGTCTTACATCACTTGGCCTTAAATATTATTTAACGTTAAAGCTTAGAGCTTTCTGTCTCAGTATATATATATATATATATATATATATATATATATATATATATATATATATACTGCGCGTAGATCAAAACTGAAGAAACTGCAAAAAGGTGGGAATTTAAGGAGATGGGACCTGGATAAACTGAAAGAACCAGAGGTTGTACAGAGTTTTAGGGAGAGCATAAGGGAACAATTGATAGGAATGGGGGAAAGAAATACAGTAGAAGAAGAATGGGTAGCTTTGAGGGATGAAGTAGTGAAGGCAGCAGAGGATCAAGTAGGTAAAAAGACGAGGGCTAGTAGAAATCCCTGGGTAACAGAAGAAATATTGAATTTAATTGATGAAAGGAGAAAATATAAAAATGCAGTAAATGAAGAAGGCAGAAAGGAATACAAACGTCTCAAAAATGAGATCGACAGGAAGTGCAAAATGGCTAAGCAGGGATGGTTAGAGGACAAATGTAAGGATGTAGAGGCTTATCTCACTAGGGGTAAGATAGATACTGCCTACAGGAAAATTAAAGAGACCTTTGGAGATAAGAGAACCACTTGTATGAACATCAAGAGCTCAGATGGAAACCCAGTTCTAAGCAAGGAAGGGAAAGCAGAAAGGTGGAAGGAGTATATAGAGGGTCTATACAAGGGCGATGCACTTGAGGACAATATTATGGAAATGGAAGAGGATGTAGATGAAGATGAAATGGGAGATACGATACTGCGTGAAGAGTTTGACAGAGCACTGAAAGACCTGAGTCTACTCCCCCCGGAGTAGACAACATTCCATTGGAACTACTGACGGCCTTGGGAGAGCCAGTCTTGACAAAACTCTACCATCTGGTGAGCAAGATGTATGAAACAGGCGAAATACCCTCAGACTTCAAGAAGAATATAATAATTCCAATCCCAAAGAAAGCAGGTGTTGACAGATGTGAAAATTACCGAACAATCAGTTTAATAAGCCACAGCTGCAAAATACTAACACGAATTCTTTACAGACGAATGGAAAAACTAGTAGAAGCCGACCTCGGGGAAGATCAGTTTGGATTCCGTAGAAATACTGGAACACGTGAGGCAATACTGACCTTACGACTTTTCTTAGAAGAAAGATTAAGGAAAGACAAACCTACGTTTCTACCATTTGTAGACTTAGAGAAAGCTTTTGACAATGTTGACTGGAATACTCTCTTTCAAATTCTAAACGTGACAGGGGTAAAATACAGGGAGCGAAAGGCTATTTACAATTTGTACAGAAACCAGATGGCAGTTATAAGAGTCGAGGGACATGAAAGAGAAGCAGTGGTTGGGAAGGGAGTAAGACAGGTTTGTAGCCTCTCCCCGATGTTATTCAATCTGTATATCGAGCAAGCAGTAAAGGAAACAAAAGAAAAATTCGGAGTAGGTATTAAAATCCATGGAGAAGAAATAAAAACGTTGAGGTTCGCCGATGACATTGTAATTCTGTCAGAGACAGCAAAGGACCTGGAAGAGCAGTTGAACGGAATGGACACTGTCTTGAAAGGAGGATATAAGATGAACATCAACAAAAGGAAAACGAGGATAATGGAATGTAGTCGAATTAAGTCGGGTGATGCTGTGGGAATTAGATTAGGAAATGTGACACTTAAAGTAGTAAAGGAGTTTTGCTATTTGGGGAGCAAAATAACTGATGATGGTCGAAGTAGAGAGGATATAAAATGTAGACTGGCAATGGCAAGAATATCGTTTCCGAAGAAGAGAAATTTGTTAACATCGAGTATAGAATTAAGTGTCAGGAAGTCATTTCTGAAAGTATTTTTATGGAGTGTAGCCATGTATGGAAGTGAAACATGGACGGTAAATAGTTTGGACAAGAAGACAATAGAAGCTTTCGAAATGTGGTGCTACAGAAGAATGGTGAAGATTAGATGGGTAGATCACATAACTAATGAGGAAGTATTGAATAGGATTGGGGAGAAGAGAAGTTTGTGGCACAACTTGACCAGAAGGAAGGATCAGTTGGTAGGACATGTTCTGAGGCATCAAGGGATCACCAATTTAGTATTGGAGGGCAGCGTGGAGGTTAAAAATCGTAGGGGGAGACCAAGAGATGAATACACTAAGCAGATTCAGAAGGATGTAGGTGGCAGTAGGTACTGGGAGATGAAGAAGCTTGCACAGGATAGAGTAGCATGGAGAGCTGCATCAAACCAGTCTCAGGACTGAAGACCACAACAACAACATATACTGTGCTGTATTGTTTGGACAACTAAATGATGTGTTATGTTTGGAGTGTAACTGACAGCCGCTCATTCTGTCCCCCTTCCACAATTCCTACTACTTGTCCTGTAGGTTTAGCAGAGTGTCTCAAGTATGTAGTAATACTAACCATGTTATCTATGTTTCAATACATTACATTTAGGAACATCAGTCCACGAAGGGTATTTCAATGGGCTACAAACTTAGCACCAGTTAGGGTCCTTATAAGTTCATTTATTTTGTGTAATTCTTTCATATGTTTCCTCTACTTTAATGCTACAATTTCATATGAGTGATTAGTGTTATGTATAGGAACATTATACTATTTCCATCAGTCCATTTTTACAGACAGAGTGCGCTTTTTCAGGGCCCTAGGTATTGCACCTATCAGGTTTCTACTTTCCTACTTTTTTATGAAGTCTCGGCAGGCTAGTCTCTGAGTAGGTAATTCACTAAAATTTCAGCTCACATCCCCACTCGACAAGTTAGCCTGTGGCTGTAACAAACGGTATGCTGCTCCAGTGCTATGCTGTAAGTAATTTCTTAAGAATTTCGATGTTCTCTGAACATAAATGTTGAAGTATTTGGAATTTAAACCAAATTTAAAAATAATGTGTTTTCAATAGATCCGAGGGTGGGCACATTGTCCGAAACCAATCGTGCAGAAATAAATAAAACCGTTCTGGAGACGGAATTTCGACAGATTAACAAACTTATCTCCCCTTAGATCAGTTTCTATCAGTTATCTTCCATTCTTCTGTACATAATTTAAGCCAATATACTGAAAGCTTGTAAGCAAATACTTCGGCAATAATGATACCTGTCATCACCTGCCTTCTTTAGAATTAGAGATTTTACATTTTCCTGAAGTCTGAGGGTATTTTGCATATCTAATATACCTTGAACAGAAAGCGGTTTTATCATTTCTCTCCTAAAGACGTCAATAAATCCGTGGGAATGTCCTCTACTACGGGAGCCTCTTTGGACTTGGGGTCTTTCAGTGCTCTATAATATTCTTCCACATTACGAAAACTCCCATCTCATCTTCGTTTACTTCCTCTAATCTTTCTCTAATACTGTTTCCAAGTTGGTTTCCTTTACATACACCTACTAAGTGTTGCTTTCACCTTTCACCCCTCCATTGTTTGCATATTAACGATTTTCCGTCTGCACACTTACCTCTGGAACAACTGCTTCTCTCTCCTCAAAAGTTCTGTTCAGTTTTTCTGTATGCTGCAGTTGTCTGTCTCATAGCCATGCACTTCTCGTCTAGCCGTTTCTGTTTCGCCAGGTTGTTTTTCATGTCAATTCTATTTTCTGCGCATTTGCTTGATTCATTTGTTATATTTTTGTTTTTCCTCCTTTCGTCAGTTAGTTACAACAAACACTATATGCCTTATCTAATTATTGCTACTGGAGCTCGTCCCTTTCATTTTTGATCCTCCGCTGCCTACACTTTTCAGCTCTAAGGCGCACAGAGTCGTCTGCTATTGAGTGCCTTTCCTCTAGTCCCGTCAATCGGTACCTAATGCTCCCTTTGCTTCCAGTCCTTTCAGTACATTTAGTTCCCATCTCCTTTATTTCCTGCCTTTCTGCAACTTCTTCGGGTTAAACTGCAGCAAATTATGGTGTGGAGCCACATCTGCCCTTGGAAATGATCTGCAGTCTAGGCTCCTAGACTGTAGATTTCGAAATGTCTGTCTTACCATTATGTAATTTATTTGAAACCTTCTGGTACCTTTAGACGTCTTCCACGTATACAGCCTTATTTCGCGATTTTTAAAACAAATATTAACAATTATTAAATTGTGTTCGGTGCAAAAGTCTACCTGGTTTCAGTTTATGTTCACTTAATACTTTTCCCTCTCATCCTTTCCCTACTAACAAATTCTACTCCTTCGTCAAAATCAAGATTTAGCTAATAAATTATTTTATCCCATTATGCATTCTCTCAATCTCTTCGTCTCCTGTGAAGGTATGAAGGACAAACATGTACTACTGTGGTGGGTATGGTCATCGTGACTGCCTCAGTTACAATAATTCGGTCAATATACTGGTCGTAGTAGCTTCCACACTTTCTTATTTGCTCATTCGCCACTGGAATTACTCTTTCATTAACCCTATTTCAGTTCTACTGACCTGACCAGCAATGCAGTTCAACTTGTCAAATTCCCTTTTTAAGCTGTATAACATTGCACCCCATAAAGGATTCTAATCCAGCTTGCTCTGACTCTTAAATGCCAACCTTGTTTCTCCTGACAACAATTTATTCTAGTGTGATCACCGCCTGGAGATCAGAATAGCGGATCTTTCTACTGTAGGACTATTTTATCCAGGAGGAATCCATGGTCACTACGACACTGAGTAGAGCTGCATGACATCGGTGTTGTTCTTGTGGTCTTACTGGAAGACGAGTTTGCTGTAGCTCTTAATGTTAATATATCCTTAACGAGGCTCTTCACATCCGAATAACTGGAGCCCACATCCATCTGTATCAGCTTACGTGTTTTTCTATTCGTCTCCCTCTTCATCTTCTGCGCCCCACACTGTACTTCAGTAGTCTGTCACATAGCATCCTGTCAATCGTTCCTTTCGTTTACCGCCGGCCGCGGTGGTCTAGCGGTTCTGGCGCTGCAGTCTGGAACCGCGGGACTGCTACGGTCGCAGGTTCGAATCCTGCTTCGGGCATGGGTGTGTGTCATGTCCTTAGGTTAGTTAGGTTTAAGTAGTTCTAAGTTCTAGGGGACTTATGACCTAAGATGTTGAGTCCCATAGTGCTCAGAGCCATTTGAACCATTTTTTCGTTTACCTCCAACTCTGTTCAGTACCTCCTCATTAGTTATACCTTCTACCCATCAAACCTTCACCAGTATTCTGTAGCACCATATTTCAAATTGCAGACCAATAATCCTAACTTGTGTGTACTGCAGAATCTTTGAACGTATTCACAGTTGCAATATAATAAACTTCATTGAGACTAAGAAGGTTATGTCAACGAATCAGCATAGTTTTAGAAAGCATCGCTTGTGTGGAATTCAACGAATTCATTTTTGAAATGCCAAAGAAGAATTAGAAACTCAGGTTTCCCTTTTGTCACATGATATACGGAGAATTATGGAAGAAGGGCAAGAGGCACGGCCCACATTTATAGATTTCCGGAAGCATTCGACACGGTGCCCACTTGAAGACTGTTAACGGAGGCACGAGCATATGGAATAAGTTCACAGTTATGTCAGTCTCTCGAAAACTTCTTAAATAATAAATACCAGTACGTTGTCCTTGACGGCGAGCTCTATCAGAGACAAGGGAATCGTCAGCAAATTCCCAGTGATGTGTAACAAGACGACTATTGTTCTCTCTATATCTAAATGATTTGGTGGAGAGGGTGGACAGCATTCTAACGTTGTTTCCTGATGATGACGTGGTGTACGGTAAGGCGTCGAAAAATTGGTTCTGAGCACTATGCGACTTAACATCTGAGGTCATCCGTCCCCTAGAACTTAGAATTACTTATACCTAACTAACCTAAGGACATCACACACATCCATGTCCGAGGCAGGATTCGAACCTGCGACCGTAGCAGTCGCGTGGTTCCGGACTGAAGAGCCTAGAACTGCTTGGCCACACCGGCCGGCTAAGGCGCTGAAGTTGAGTGAATCTAAGAAGATACAAGACGACTTCGACAAAAATTCCAGTTGGTGTGATGAATAGCAGCTAGCCCGAAATGTGGAAAAATTAATGCAGATGAGTAGGAAGAACAAACCTGTAGTGTTTCGGATACAGTGTTACTACTGTCCAGCTTGATACAGTCAAGTCGTTGAAGTACCTGGGCGTAACGCTACAAAGCGATATGAGGTGGAACGAGCATGTGAAAACTGTGGTGGGGAAGGCAAGCGGTCGAAATCGGTTTATTGCGAGAATTCAAGAAAAGAGTGGTCCCCTTGTAAAGGAGATCGCATATGGCACACTGGTGCAACCTATTCTTGGGTACTGCTCGAGTGTTTGGGATCCGTACCAGGTTGGACTGAAGAAAGACATCGAATAAGCATCTGAACTGGTAAGATCTCCGGCTAAGCACGTGTCTGCTAAGTCCGTAGGACAATGGATTTCTTAAGTTCAGCCTAACTGAAAATTTAATCACCTTTATTTCAGGTTTAGCTCTAAAATATCTAATGTTATCTTAAATTGCAACGCAGTGTAATTAGAGAGTGAAGTTCAGAATGTCTTCTGGTAGTTTCTTTGTCACTACTTTGTGAGTAAAGTGGAACCACGTGTGGTTGAATCGTAACTCTAACTAAGATCATCAATCTCAAATGCGAATGTGCGTGAGATTATAACGTCTCGTCTTGACAATATTTTTCAATATAGCAACTTTCCTTTATGTTCAACCCACGTGGGGTGTACTTTGTGAGACCAGTACCACGTGCTTATACAATTGTTTGACCCATCAGGTTAATAGTAAGACGATAGTAACCAGTTCGAGGTTTTTCTTTTGTGAAATGCGTTCGATGTAATTTATTTTAATTATCAAAATTATTGTGGAGTTCCACTCTTTGTGTAAACCAAGTTGACCACGTGAAGCATGTGGTGTAACCATCAAAGTAGCCCTCAGCTATTCTTTTTGGGAAGATTTCACAGACAGTTAGTATGAATTTAGTATACCAGTGTGTGGTTATTTCATGACGGTCAGGCTTGTGCTACGAACGTAACTTCTTTGGGTGAAAATTGAATCGGTTGGTTGTGGTTAACTTCCTCTTGCATATGTTTCAACGTTCTTCATGTGTTATTTTATGAATGCAGTGCTGTATGTAGTCTCCCAATCTTGGCTCCATATTTGATGTGTTCCGTAAGATTACAAACTCACATTTACACAATCCTAAATAAGGCACCAGTTTAGTTATGAATCAAGTTTGATATGCTGAAATTTTAACGGAACAATGATCAATGTTAAAATAAATGTCAAAATATAAACAGATTTATTTCTTTTTATTTAAATTGTCTTTATATATATATATATATATATATATATATATATATATATATATATATATATATATATATATATATATATATCACCGGTTATCGTAAGATGAGTACTAAAAGATTATAATTAATGTTAGTCTGGTTGGGAATTTGGTTAGCTAGACTGGACACCAGGTGAAACAGTTGTGCAGTAATGCAAGGTTAACTTCTTCAGATAGCTCACAGCTTTTAACCCACTTTTATGGTCTTGAATATCAGCACCTCTTTCAGAACAAATTAATGCAACAACTTTACACATTGCGACCCTGTTCTGTGATTCTGCTAAACTCTGGAATCTCTGAAATGTTAGTTTGCGAGTGTTGTATAATCTTACATTTTTTCCCTGTAGCGCTCAAACAACTTCTGCGTTGTTTCTGAGCAGACTTTCAAAAGATTCACAGCGTTGTTGAGCGGCGTTGTGTTGTTTGTCTTGTTTTGTTTTCTATATTTGTGTGTTTTATATGTTTGTGTGTGAGTGTGTGTGTTTTTTTTTCCTTGTTTGTAAATTGCACTGACTTCGACCAAAGATATAAATTTGTTTTGCTTGTGAAAAAGTGTGTACTAGGTTGAGTACCTTTCGTGTGACTGTCGTAATTTTTGGGGGATACATTTATTCTGATTAGTGTGTTGCCTACAGGGTATAAATTGAACTAATGCAGACATGTAACCAAGCTAAAAGTAGGCGGTCCAACAACTTAAGCAACATGGACCAAGGGGATAATTTCATTTCGAATATTAATGCGTCAGACGGTTCCGAAAATGCTTTGGGTAATACTTCAGAGGAAATGCAAAACAGGACGAACGGGCCCACATCAGAGCCAGATATTAATTTGCCTCCAACTAACCAAATTGATTTGGCAGAACTCATGAAAGCCTTATTGCAACAAAATAAAGAAAACGCAAAGAAATCAGAAAAATCGTTCCGAGTACAAATAGAATCATCCGAAAAATCGATCCGAGATCTAGGCGAACAAATGATGCAGAAATCTGAAAAATCGATCCTCGAGCTAGGCGAACAAATACACGAAAAACTAATCCAGCAGACAAATGAAGTTGACAAGTCGATGCAGAGAGTGTCCGATGATATCTCACAAAGAATAAACAATCTGGCAAGTGAGATAAAAAGTGATATTATGAAAGAATTAGGCCATACATTTGAACACATCGATGATCGTCTGCAAGCCTTAGAACAGGGCAAGCGCAGTCGCGATGCAGAATCGAAAGAGAGCGAGGAACAGCCACTTACGAATTTCCAAGCTCTGAGAGAAGAATGTCAAAGGGAACGCCAGCAGGTACTCTCCAGGGTCCAAGTGGCGGAAACGCATTGTCCCGCGTCCATTAGCAACACAGTAGCGGACAACAGTCAAGCGATTCACGCACTCGAACAGCAAGTAGAACAACTGAAGCAGACTGGGGCGGAGGACAACAGACAAATACATGGTAAGATTGCGGCATTAGCGGACATCGTAGGCACGATGAAGGTGACGGAAAGCGAGAACAATACTACACCGGTAGCGGTTGCAGAGACCGAAGAAGTGCGTTCGCTTCTTAGATTTCAGAAGGGACAGTTCGAAGTGAACAGGCGGCACAAACTGTAACAGGCGAATTACAAGAACGCGTGGCGCATCTGGAAAACCGCATGGCGTGTGATTCCGAACTCGCCAATAGCACTAAAAATAGCCGTACGAACAGTGCAGAGAGGGACTCCGGCCACGAGGGAGATTTTCACGACAGGGAAGAATGTATTTTGAGGGGCAGACATGAGAAAAATAGAAACGTTCAAGGGCCTCGCCGGGAGGAAATGCGAGGATTTGATTTCAAACATTTCCTTACGGTGAGAAAGTTTGAGATATTTCGAAATTCGCGAAAAGGAATACTTCCACGAGCATGGCTCAAGCAATTTGAGTTTTGTCTTCCCCCCGACTGGGCAAGTTCACGTAAGATAGAATATATGTGTGGCTATTTGGAAGGCGAACCGGCGATTCGCATGAGGTCGGCAGCGCGTCCCTGCAACACCACTCGGGAGTTTCGACAAGCCTTTCTGTCCGCCTATTGGTCGGAAGAGGCACAAGATAGGGTCAAGCATGGCATAATTATGCTGCCAAATTAGAACCAGTATGGTTTCGGCAGCCCAGCATGCCCATTCGACCACTTGCTGCAGGCAAATCAATTTTTATTCGACCCATACGGGCCTGCGGAACTAATTAGGATATGCATCACCAAATTGCCGATGCACTTGCGCCACGTCATTCTTGCGGGACGATGCAAAGAGGACGAGGAAACGTTTAAGACACTTCTCCTAGAGTTGGAATACAATACAGGAGAATGCCCTCCTAATCAGGCACAAAGTTATTACGGGGCACAGCAGTGCGATCGCAGTCGTGGCCGTAGTACTAATCAACAGCGTGACTGGTCGTCGCGACGCGAACGGAATAATAATCGGGACCGGCCGTATAGAAACTGGGGTAACAGTCGCGAACACAGGTGGAACAACGGAAATGATCGAGGACGTGGACAAGATCGTGAACGCTACAGGTACGGCAACCAGAATCGACACTACGATGAATACTGTGGGAATAGGACTGTAGGCGGAGCACCTCATGATGTTGAAATTCGGCCGGCTAACCCTAGACATAATCCAGGAAATGGAAATGAACAAAACCGGCAATGACAAACGATCAGCGCAGAAGGCGCCCAATCGGAACAAATGAGCGACATGGCAAATGAGTAGAAAGGACAGTGAGAAGTAGAGAGGACGGTGAGGAGAAAGAATTGATTAGTTTAAATTTGTGACGTATGCATGTTGAATAATATGTTGGTAAAAATAATGATGAAGATGTTTCTATGTGATTGATTGAAGTGATGTTTTCAAATTTTTTGTCTTTCCTTGTGCAATTAGGATTTAGGTTGGTTCAAAGGTGAAGATAAAAGGTTTCTTTGTGAACGAGGGAAATGCTGCTTATGGTTTTTGTTGTGTAAATTGAAAAGAGTCGCTCCTGAGAGAAGCAAGATCTGTGTTGAATTAATGCAAAACTCAGGAGAATATCCGATCTATGGGTATTATGGGTCTGGCAAACCCAGGTCTCCAGCTGTTAGTAGCCTTGTTTCCGATGTTCTGCTTTCAGTGCTACTATCTATCTATTACTATTCTATATCTGTCAGTATAAATGAGGATCTCTTACTATAGTATGCGTGCTGTATGAATATTTTAAGATAGGAGAACTCTGAGAAAGGAATGAGGAAGTTTAGAATCTTGAAAACAGGATGCGATAATACGATTGTTTAACCATTGGCTTCCCAATATGCGATGATATGTTAATATTGATGATATATGTCGTTTTGTTCTTTATAGCTGAGTAGGTAAAGTGCTGTCTGTGGATTTCGTCAGTATATTGATTCCCTTCAAGGTGAAAGAAGAATTGTGGTTTGTGTAATTTACGTAGCCCTGAAATATTATTGTGGTAGTCAAATACGAGCAGTTATTCAGCAAATGGAGAATGGAACAGAAATATGGGTCCTTTCTGTAGTCTTGATTGTTGTTGAGCCAAAGCCTGAAAAATTATTCTGCGGTAATACTTGTCCTAGAAATGCGACGTTCATGTGTTTTGCTGATGCTGTGAGCAGTACAGCTTACTGTTTTCGCTGGTGCGGGATGCACTGCAGCCTATATGAATTGAACTGAAGGAATTTCCCTCTTGAAGGTAGAGGAAGATCAAATAATTTTGATTATGGGACCGAGGGAAAGCTCGGTTTAATGTAATAAGGATGAAGCAAAACATTTGTCATTTAAACAACAGAAGGATTCGGATCTTTTGTGTCAGTTGTAAGTTCAATAGGATGTTAAGATGAAACTGTTTTACAGAATAGAGGAGACCACAAATTTGCCATTCATGAGAAATGAATCCATAATAACCACCACAGGCGAAATAACTGATTTGGAAGCGAAAGGTAACTTAAAGAAGGAACGAAATTGTTGCAAAATGGGTAAAAAAATGTAGTATAATCTGTATGATGAAAATATTTTTACCCTTCTCAGAGTCATCTGTGTGATTAATTCTTGTGATAACGTAATTTTAGATGACATTGTCTTACTGTTTTATGTGTAAACATATGAGTATGGTAAATGTATAATTGCGAGTGTCTTATCAGGTATGTCAACTGGTATAAATGTTTTGGCGTGTAAATAACCATTGTTCTTTTTACTATGCATGTTTAAGGAAAGTTTCTCCATATTTATCATGTGACAAGACATATGCCGCGAGCATCAAGAAGAGGATGAATTAGAACAATGTTGTAGTGGTATAAACACTGTGTTGAAGTAGTATTGAAGTAGTTTGTTGGATTAATTGGTAGTGGATTGAAGTAGAATTTTGAGTAATACATGTTTATGGGTAGTTAGTTTGTAGTATAGACAACAGGTGTGCATGTGTGTGTGTAAATAACATGTGAACCCTATCCTATACTGACCTATACTTGCACAAGGCATAATCCTATTCATTTTAGTGAATTAATAAGTAGCATTTGATTTATTATAACGCAAGTGAACCATTTTAGTGATGTGGATTTAGATATTATATTGTCAGTTCACTTAATTTTTATTTTTATACTGTCAAGTCATTTCACTTTCATTTTTTTTATATTGTCAAGTCATTTAACTTTTATTTTTATATTGTCGATTCATGAAATTTTTTCTATTAAAAAAATTAAGTCTCACTTTTGTTCTTAAAATTGTGGCATTATGTATGACATTTTGTAATCACATAACTATGATGAACAATTTCTGTGAATGCAGTTGAGAACGTGAAAGCGGACTGGCTAAACTCTTACGAGACAGCGGGAGCAGCGAGGAGGAGGACTAGTTGTAAACAGGTGGGTTTCCCAGCAGGACACACTGTCAGCCGGGCCACTTCTGGAGCGCGCTCGCCAACAAAAGAAGGGTACGCAGCAAACACTTTCCCTTGCACCCGGAGCTAATGGCCGGCTGCACCAGAGTGACCCTTCGTGGAGGCGATGACTTGAGATGGCCGAGCGGTCCACCGCGCGTAAATCCATCTGCTTGGAATGCACCACACGCAAGCGACTGTGACGAGACGGCCGTGGTGAAACTACAGAAGACAGGGGATAAAGGGGCATGGAGCCTTTTGACAGGTACTGTCCAGAGAAACTTGCAGGCGTCAACGACGACTATCAACATTTCTTGGCGGAAGCCCATTGTCAAGCGACAGTAAATCATGGTTCGGTGTTCTCTGGTTGCTAAGGGTGGCACAAAGAAGAGCCAGTAAGTGTCATCCTTGCCCAGGGATATAAAACCGGCGAGCCAATTTAGGATAACTCAAGAATTTAACAACACAAAGGGCATGGAGACTTTTGACACATACCGTCCAGAGAAACTGGCAGACTTCAACGACGCCTATTAACATTTCCTGGTGGATGCCCACTGCCAAGCAACAGTAAATCATAGTTCGATGTTCTTTGGTTGCTAAGGGTGGCACAAAGAGGAGCCATTAAGTGTCATCTTTGCTCAGGAATATCAACCTGGCGTGTCAAACGAGGATACCACACAAATTTGACAACACAAACATGGAACCAAATCGAGATGTACGTGACATGGGCCACCAAGAGAAACTTCATGAGAGGGCAGAGACGGCGTGATTGCACGCAACAGATGGACAAAAATTCCTACTGACAGCTGTGGCTACGAACCCCCTCCCCCTCGCCCCCCTCTTATATTGTGCCTCGGAACAGTGGAACTACTGAGTTTGCCAGTGAACAGTGATTATACGGTTCTTAGTCCAATGCATATATGTGTGCTTCTTTCAGAGAAACTTTGATCATGTATTTTGCAAGGATTTGACTTATTGGTGTTTTTTTTATTAGACTGACTCTTGTATTTTGCTGGTGTTTTATTTATTGGTGTTTTTTAGACGTTGACTACTGTACTTTCAGAGCTGTTTTATTTCTCAATGTTTGTTTTTCTGTGTTGTATTAGATTTGTGATATTTTGTTTCATAAATTCTTTCCTGTGGCATTGCTTCGTTTATCAGCCAGATAGCTATTCATGCTCATTGGACTGTGATCGATTAGCCTTTGCATGGGGCATATTTATAGTGACGAACCCTTAAGGGTAACAATCACATAATTAATTGTAGTTTCAGTATAATGACACAGTGATCATTGTTTGCTAACTAACTGAAATATAGTAGAGTGATTAAATTAGTGCCACAAAGCCATTTTAATTCTACAAATTATTAGTTTTATAAGATATAGAATTTTTTTGCAAGAACTACTTTGTAAAACATGTTTTTCCTCTTATCTTTTCTTTGCTTTTGCGGATTGTGCATTGTAATGTTCTGCTTTATAATACTGATCTTATTTTCATGTTCTTTTTAATTGCTCTGGCACCTTTATTTTAACATTGATCATTGTTCCGTTAAAATTTCAGCACATCAAACTTGATTCATAACTAAACGGGTGCCTTATTTAGGATTGTGTAAATGTGAGTTTGTAATCTTACGGAACATGTCAAATAGGGAGCCAGTATTGGGAGTCTATATACAACACTGAATTCATAAGATAAGACACGAAGAACGATAAAACATATGCAAGAGGAAATTAACCACAACCAACCGATTCAATTTTCAACCAAAGAAGTTATGTTCGTAGCGCAATCCTGTCCGTCACGATATTACCACACACTGGTATACTAAATTCATAGTAACGCTCTGTGAAATCTTCCCGAAAAGAATAGCTGGGAGCTACTTTGATGCTTACACCACATGTATCACGTGGTCAACTGGGTTTACACAAAGAGTGTGACTCCACAATAATTTTGATAATTAAAATAAATTACATCGAACGCATTTCACAAAAGAAAAACCTCGAACTGGTTACTATCGTCTTACTATTAACCTGATGGGTCAAACAATTGTATAAGCACGTGGTACTGGTCTCACAAAGTACACCCCACGTGGATTGAACATATTGTCAAGACGAGATGTTATAATCTCACGCACATTCGCATTTAAGATTGATGATCTTAGTTAGAGTTACTGATAAACATGTGGTTCCACTTTACTTACAATGTAGTAACAAAGCAACTACCGGAAGACATTCTGAACTTCACACTCTAATTACACTGTGTTGCAATTTAAGAAAACATTAGATATTTTAGAGCTAAACCTGAAATAAAGGTGATTAAATTTTCAGTTAGGCTGCACTTATGAAATCCATTGTCCTACGGATTTAGCAGACATGTGCTTAGCCAGAGATCTTACCACTTCAGACGCTCGCCGTGGACAGACTGACCTGGGCCCCTACCGAGCATGTTTAACAAATACTAACGGAAGTGACCAGAGGGGCAGCTTCCTATACCAACATGACAAGGGACAGACAGGACCATACTAAGAATAGAAACCTCTCTGCTTTTAGAAAGCGTAGCTACCTGTTCCGACGTTGGCCCTACTGTTCTCTAGCAGATAGGCTTGACTGCTACCATCAAGCATGCAATTAGAAATACATTTGCTCATTCATCCTCTCACACAGAAGGGAAGGGGGATGATAGTATCTTATCATATACAGTATATAAAAGAAAGCATATGTAGGTTTTGTATGACTCTGTGTGACATGAATTACATATAAACTGTGTTTTAAAGTGTAGTAATGTGAGAGATCATACTTGTTTATGTGTAAAAGTAACACGTTTCACTGCTCAGTCTCCTCCTAGATAGTCAGAAACACCACAGTAAATTTAGAAGAGGAATTTATGCCGTAAATGACAACAGATTTAAGAAATTAACATGAAAGGAATCCAACAGAGACCTTTCAGTGGCACAGGGTACCCTCCGCCACGCACTGCACGGTGGCTCGCGGAATGTCTATGTGGATGTAAATATAGATATAGATGCAGATCTGATCATTTCACACGTTCTGCTCCCTTAAAAAACTACAATCCAATGAAATACCTTCAGAAAAGTTTTCCCAGCACTTAAAATTAAGTTTGATATAAGAAAAGGCGCTGAAAAGTATGAATTTATTGAACTATCAGTTTATTATGCCGTGGTTGCAGAATACTGACAGGAATTCCGTACATAAAATGGAGAAACTGATAGAAGCCTATCTCGGGGAACGTCAGTTTGGATTGCACTGAAAAACAGGATCACACAAGGCAATACTGACCCTACGAATTCTCTTAGAAGATAGGCAAACCCACATTTAAGGCATTTGTTCCTTAGCGAAAGATTTTGATAATGTTTACTGAGACGCTCTCTTTGAAATTCTGAAGGTAGTGGCCTTGAAATATAGGGATTGAAGGGCTATTTAAAACTTAAACAGAAAGCAATGGTTGAGAAGGGAATGAGACAGGGTCGTAGCCTATCGTCGACGTTATTCATTGTTCACAGTGAGCAAGCAATAAAAGAAACCAAATCAGAATTTGGGGAAGGAATTAAAAGTAAGGAGTAGAAATAAGAAGTTGAAGGTTTTCTGATGACATTGTAATTCTGTCAAAGACAGCAAGAGGCTTGGAAGAGCAGTTGAACGGATTGGACAGTGTCTTGGAAGGAGGATATAAGATGAACATCAACAAAAGCAAAACAAGGATAATAGAGTACAGTCGAGTTACATCTGGAGGTGATGAGGAAATTAGATTACGAAACGAGACACTTGGAGTAGTAGATGAGTATTGCTATTTGGGCAACAAAATAAATAATGATGGCTGAAGTAGAGAAGTTACGAAATGTACACTGGCAATGGCAAGAAATTCGTTTCCAAAGAGAAATTTGCTAACACTGAATATAGACTTAATTGTCAAGTCCTGTTTTCTGAAAGTATTTGTATGGGGTGTAGCTATGTGTGGAAGTGAAACATAGACAATATACAGTTTAGACAAGAAGAGAATAGAAGCTTTTGAAATGTGGTGCTACAGAATAACGTTGAATATTAGATGGGTAAATCACGTAACTAATGAGAAGGTACTAAATAGAACTGGGGAGAAAACAAATTCATGGCACAACCAGACTAGAAGAAGAGGTTGGCCGACAGGACACGTTGTTAGATATCAAGTTATCACCAATTTAATATTGGAGGGACGTGTGGAGGGTAAACATTGTAGAGGGTGACCAAGAGATGAACGTGGCAAGCAGATTCCGAAACATGTAGGTTGCAGTAGTTATTCGGAGATGAAGACGCTTGTACAGAGTGGAGTGGCATGGGGAGCTGCTTTGAACATTCTTCGAACTGAAGATCACAACAACAACAACAATGAAAACAAATTTCTCATCTTCAGGAACGCTTTTCTTACCGTTGCCAGTTTGCAGTTTATATCCCCTCTACTTCGGCCATCGTCAATTATACTGCAGTTCAAAAAATAAATCTGGGCCAGAATACGGATCTGCCCCTGGAAATGTCTTACAGTTTACAACTTGAATCCGAAATCTCTGTCTTACCGTCATACACTCGCTTTAAATCCTTTCACTGTTTTCAGGTCTCTTGGACGCATGCAGCCTTCTTTCATCGTTCTTATACAAAGTGCTGCAACGTCCTATCAGCCTATTTTCCCATTCACTTCTTTCCCTTAGTCGATATTCTCTTACTATCTCTCTCAAGGTTCCTTCTCCTACCAATACCAGCATGAAGACAAAAAGGAACTAACGACTTTGTCTGAGAGCGGGCATTTATTAAAATCAGTATGTGTATTAGCGTCCTATCACAATTAAATATTCCTCTCCATAAATATCCGAACAGTTTCAGTTATTTCATGCTACATTCTTCCAATAAAATGTATGTAAATTTGTACTACTGTGATAAGCGGTGGCATTGTGCCTACCTTGGCTACCTTGGTGCGTTCTATACACGGTTCATAGGAGCTTACCCTCATTCCTATTTTCTTATTTATTATTAGACAGACTCCTTTTTTTTGTATCTTGAACCCTGATTCCTCTGACGAAAATTTCTTTTCATCCTGTCGAAGAACTTCGCTAGTTGCCACTGTGGGTAACTAATACGTTTCTCTTATTATATACTATAACCTATTTACCCGATTAAGGGGTCCAACCATCCGCGCTCTGACCCAAACAATGATAGGTTTGTTATACCTTACGATGACCCCCACCCCCCTTGGTAAGTACTCCCAGGCCGGGTGCATTACGTCGGAGCTAAGTGCATTCCAAATTGTTGAGGCTCGCACTGTGGGTGCTTCCATAATCAAGGTAGCTGAAGAGTTTGTTATTTCAAGAGGCACCGTATCAAAAATGTATACCGCATACAGGGATAACGGGGAAAGGTCATTTGCTAAGTCACAATTCGGATGAAAATGTGTGTTGAGTAATGGTGACAGATGGTCATAGAAGAGCCTTGTGTCAAAAAATAAGAGGACGACAGCTGCAGAAGTCTCTACAGAACTGAATGACGCGCACTCGCGAACCATGGTGGCACTCATCAGTAACAGGAAGCTGTGGTGAAAAAAAAAAACAAAAAAAAAAACTGGACTACGAAATAATGCGAGAAAGCCTTGTTTCGCACTGTTTCCAACTCACGGCCGAAACTACGTCCCAGGAGTAAGATTGGGCATGGCTTCGATAATGATATTCACAGTCATATCGTGGTGTTCTATGTGCCCCATGACTACATATAACATATTACTGCAAAGTGTTACATAATCATTTTCGGTGATCACATCCATAGCTTGGTACACTGTTTTTTCCTCAAAGGTGCTGTTGTGTTCCTAGACAACAGGGTCCCTGTTCATACAGTTCAGTAGACCATGGCGAGCTTTGTGAGCACGAGGATGATATGGTCGCATCACCAGGACACCACGGTCACAAGATGAGGTTTTGCTATCTTCGGAGGGTAGGGCGCGCGACGGCTTTCCACCTCCATCGATTTTTCCTTGACTTACACCCGGTTTGGAGAAAAATATAAGATTCCATTGAAGACCATACGGGACATGTGATTATGGATATTTTGAGTGTCAATGGATTCCTTAGACTATACTAAGCATGGCAACGTAGTTTTGTCCACACCCTGTAGAAGAGAGCTTCATTTCCTCGGGAAAAATAGCAGGTGCAGTTTCTCCCTGCTTTCAGCCGTTCGCAGTAGCAGAACAGCAAGGATATATTGGCTGACGTTACAAGGCCAGAGCAGTCAACCATTCAGATAGTTTCCGCTGCGTCTACAGGAAATGCCGCTGCACCTCTTCAGGAACCACATGCCGGTCTGGCCTCTCAACAAATAGCCCACGGCTGCATTTTTGCTCATATGGTACGGGTATCTGTATTGTTGAGACAGGCAAGCCACCACACCATGTCAGTATCCGCGGTTCTGAGAGGGTACATGAAGTTCTGAAACTTTTAAAGGTAATAGAGAAAATAGATTAATTGTCTCTCGCCTGAGGTGGCTATTCTCATCAACAACTCAAAACCACATTCAGTAATTAAATTGTGATTGTTTTTTGAAGAAAGAAAAGCAATCACAATCGCTTTTATTGCGTACAATAATTTACGGATGTATTGTGAAACATATCAGCTGTTAACTGTTTGTTGTTAATACATCAGTATTACGTTCAAGACAGCAAATTCGATATTATTCTCATTTTATAGGTCGCACAACCTAAAAATGATAATTCTCTATTTTGCATTTTCAGCCCATGCATTAAAGGGTCAGCGATGCATTACAGTTATCTCTTTTGCTGATACCTTTAGTCTGCAGTTTTGCAGAACGTCGCTCACGCAAAATAGTTAACTCTCGTTATTACAATGCGTACTTATGATGAACAGTCCTCAATAAGTAAATCATATAGTAATGAGTATTGCCTGTATGTGTAGTAATGTTATGGACAGTGTCATTGTTGTTTCTCCATACTGCAATGGTATGATCCAGACAGTCGTCTTAATGGTACCGTAGTGAGAGGGTGTGAAAAATGTACGGTTTTAAGTCGAGACGGACTAGCATGCGTAGTCGTGTCGGAGAAAGGGATAAAATACTAAGTGAAACTTGATGGGTTTAGGGTAACACATAGAGCATGTGAAGTGTGAGAAGTACCAGAAGATGATTTATGAATAAGACCGTGACGTCCAATTATTTTTGTACAGGAATTGTTGTTTTGTACAGGAATTGTTATTTTTGTACAGGAATTGTACAGGAATTTTTGTACAGGAATTGCTGTAGCCCAATGTGCACAGCATGCTAACTTTACATTGTAGTATAGCGCCAACAGGTGTTTCATGAGACACACCCGTGGAGAGGGAGAGAGAGACGAAGAGAGAAAAACTCCTATAGAACGCAATATTGTGTCAGAAACAGAGTGAGAAGCGGAACTGTGCGCGCCCTGGTTTACTCACACCTCGCCCGGTGCAGCAAATGCGAGGGGAGCGGACGGTCAACTAGATTCAACCATATGCAAAGCGTATTTGAGCAGCACCGGGTGAAAAAGCCACTAACGGCGATCGCTGTGTTCTTTGAGCGCAGACAGCCAAACAATAGACTTTGCACGCATGCAATATTCAAGAGCGCCGCAGTTTGGTTTAGAAGCCAACGTAACCGCGGCGCTTGTGAACCGTTTTTGAAATGAGTCTCTTAGCTTCGCTGCAGTGCGCCTACTTTGCACCGTTTGCTGTTTTATTTCTTTGCAGCTCATTTCCTAGTACCAACAACTTTTTTTTTCTTTTTTGGATACTGTAGAAAGAAAATTGGCATAAATTCTTTCATGCACTGCAAACTGAAGTACCGAATGTGAACAATATTTCGAGCCATGTATGAAGAAATCATGTTGATAAATTGAGGAACTAAAGTCTGATGTGCCATGGCTGGATATGTAGGGTCAACAAGTACTTCAACGATAAACACTGACAGGTTGTTGAGTGTTAATTTCTGACAGTTTCGGTACAAGGGACAAACGGTCTAACATGTCCAGTTCCACTGAGATATCCACTAGAGACAGACAGTCACAAAATAAAAAACTTTCTTGAACATAAATTCAGCAAAATGTTTACTGTGTTCTGGAAGTAAAGTTTCAATAAGTCAGAAATTAAATTAAGCACTTACGCAAGTGAAAAATAAATATTACGACCCCTAGTTCTTCAGTGAGCAGCAAAATTAAAGTTCCTGAATGGAAAATAAAATGTACATCGACGCGCGGAACTAATAAATTGATAAGTGAGAATCACTAAGGCTGAGCACAATCATCAAATCTGAATAAAGTTAAAGTTCAGCATAAAATATTCAACTTGTCTTTGAAAATAAACGAAGTCCCTACTCTAACTTAAGTTACAGAAGCAAAAATTTTCAAATTATTGTACAGTTGTACTTCCCACGAGAATTTTGGACGATCAAACATATAAAGAATTTTGTCAGTCCGTCAAGGATCGACGCACAAAGCAAAGTTTTGGCACTATTTTGTCGGTGAACTGAAAACAGTAGAAATTATACAAAGTCCCACCTAGCACGTCGCCGATCACACAGTCCAGACAGAGGATGCAGAGTGTTGTGCTGGAAGATGGTGGATGGGTCCATAGAGAGGTGCTTGTGATAACTTCTTGTCGGTTGCTCGCTCCTATGGAAGTACCTTTCTAACCTCACGCACTTGTCTACATAACTGCCTTGCTGCATAATATGTGCGAACCCATTTTCTGCACCTGACGCTTTGATCCCGGAACAGGTGTGGTACGTCAGCTACCTTTACCATCTCCGGTCCATAGGAGCAAATCTCACGGTAACCCAAACTACTCAGATGATGTCGGTAATATCGCAGTCCTGCGTACGTGGGGGGGAGGAGGGGGTGGGCGCTAGGGCGAATCTGGGCACGTCTCTACTTTCATGGCAGTGACGCTGTGTGATGCCCGACATCGTACTGGTGTGTGGCAGGCAGAGAAGGCCCTGGATAAGCAGTGTCTGCAGGAGGGTCTATGCTAGGGTGTCTTTATGGAACAGAGAGTTGTTTAAGATTTCCTACAGGAGGCATGGGCCTACATCATGGTGAATCTGATTTACAGCTTTCCTGCAGTAGATGACGTCCTATAACTCAACATTAAAAATGGTGTAAGATTTCGTGGTCTCCTGACCTTCATTGCTTACATATTCCGCCCTCACAATCATATTCCACACATCAAGACACTTCATTCGAACCCGAACTCGATAAGATGAAGTCAATGTTGTATGAATCCATGTAAACGATATGCAAATAACAAGTGCGCACCGAGGTTGAAATACTCGAGGTTGGCGTACACACATACATTCCAGACACGATGGTCACAGGAGCTTTTAGTTCGAGAGAGGCAGACCACACACCAGGAGGCTGGTCCCTTCAGAGGACGAGTCAACCTTGGACACCCATGGAGCAAACAGCATGTGCCCGAGTGAATAGGGGAACGACCCCATGTTTGGCTTAAAAACAAATTGCGCTGCATTGTGTGGGAGCGTCCAACCTACGCATTCTTTACACATAGCACGCAGTTTCAGAGATTATCACAGGGAGACAGCAAACCCCAAAAGCCGATACTACAGATTTCCAGATTGGTCCCCTTAAACAACACGTCATTCTCCCATTTTAAAAGAGCAATGCTGTTTGGCAGACGATATTTCTGACGCCTTGAGTTGAAAGAGTAATGGAAGAGATCGAAAGATATACCCTTTCACGTCTGCTGTGGAGAGGCGCCGTTCCTTTGTCGCTTTTGGAGTGAGGAACAAGTCTCTCCTCAGTACTTCACTGGGAGAGCACCTCTGTCGAGAGCAAATCGAAGTGTGACTCTAAATTGAGTCCTTTCGATTAAGCATTGTTCACTGTGTTGGCCGACACACTTATTGTGTAGTTTGAATGGACAGAGTTATAGTTAAACGCCTGCATGCGAATTTTTGAGTGGCATCGCGGTGGACTCGTTATCTGACCGGTGTACCACGCCAATAGTTAGACTAGGGGCGAATAGGAGTCCTTGAGTTCATCAAGGCGTAGGGAGAGTTTGATTGGCGAAGGTCAATCCAGATAGAACGAGAGTTATCTTATTTGTCAGCAGCGAGCGGCGCAGACAGCAGTCATGGCAGCTTACGGTATTGTGCGCTACAGCTATTGCGAGCCCCATATTTCCTCCACAACAGTACACTTCACTGCATTTCACACGTGACAGCCTCGACCATCCCTAGCAACATTCTAATGGATAATTATTAGAGTTGAGTAGGTGCGCCTCTCAGTCATTCTGCCAATTCAATAACAATCTTAAACTTTGTCCAGAAATTTCATTAGCGAATCCTATCCTTGAGAGGTAACTTCACATTCCGAAAAGAACCAGGATGTAACTTGTTCAGTTCATAACTAAAAGTGCCATTGTGATTTCTCAGAATTTTTGCAAAATAAATAATAATTTTCGTTAGTTTCATGTTTTTCTTACGCTAACTAGCACTACTCCAGTACCCAAGTATCCCACTAGTAACGTAAGAAATTTTGTGAATTTTTGTGTCATTTCGTTACAGCGGACGACTCCAGAAAATATTTATTGCTGAAAGTTTTTCAGGCATTTCTCTTTAGAACGTTTGGAGCGTCTGTCTGACTTTTGTAGTAGTGTGGGGGTGGAAATTGCCTCTTGCAGGATCCACAGGGTAAAGGGTACATCTCAGATTAATCCGTTACGCATAATAACAGATAGCAGAGCAACCCCACGCTCACAATGGCTTGGCTAAGCGGTGTGTGGCGGCAGCTGGAAACCACTGAGATGAGCCCAGAGAAAGGTGAAGGACAAGACAGGATCTCATAAGGATGAACGGTGTCATCGGGCATGCCACCTGAGTGCGTGTAATATAATACAGAGCTGTGAACAGTGTGAACACCCATACACTTTTTCTACAGCTGAGAAACAATCTTGTGGAGTGGTTTGGTAAGAAGAAAGGGAAAAAAAAGGGAGAGAGCGTCAACCACTGAGTGGTGGAAGCCGAGTGTCGACATCTATGTTTTAAAACTTCGAATAAATCCATCAGCTAGACCATTAGAGGCGGGAAGAAAATGTTCCGTGTGTGTGAGTGACATACTGTTTGTGATGCAGATGGTAGTGAATTTTGCGAGCGTAAATTGGAGTCCCTTGTCAGTGACAATATAAGTACCATGCCCGAGGGGCCTCGTGAAGTGGGTCGACTACTAGATGCTGCAATGCACAGGTCATGATGACTCCTGCCATGTGTTGTCTCCTTGTGCTAAGACTACCCTGTGTATTGAAGAACTACTGTTGGGACCAGAATGGCTGGAATTCCGGCTGAGTCAAGGCCTTCTTATTGGAGGACCAGGCCTGATCAATATAGCGCAGCCTCTCCCATTGCACTGAATTTTTCGCAGTAAGACGACGGATAAGATGAGCATTCAAGGGGAGGCTGGTGATCACTTCTTGAGTTTCTGACATGTGGAAACTTACTTCAGGGTCTGTACCGAAATCTGAGTCCTGACCTGATGGATTAGCCTGTGGCGTTGTGGACCTATATTTCATATCATAGCTGGAACAGAACAATGCCGAGCGTTGGGGGTGATACGCAGTGGTGGTCAGCACGGAGGTGGAGGACTTGGACAATGGCAGCAGAAGTTTGTGGTCTGTTATGTTCGTGAAGGTTCTGCCATACAGATAGTTGTGGAATTTTCTGAAGCTCAATGGAAAGTGCTTCCTTTTCGATTTGGCTGTAGTTCCTTTGAGCTGTCAGAGATGGCCGTTCCACATCATCAGTCAGTTGAGACACCACTGGACTCAGTCCACATCCCGAGACATTGACAGCCAGGGTGACAGGCTTTGTGATATCATAGAGACTCAAGTACGTGGGCCATAACTGCAGACACTGCAAGTCTCAAAAGGCTTTGTCACAGCTAGGTGACCACTTTCTTGCAACGTTTTTGCAGAGGAGGGGGTGAAATCGTTCAGACAGAGCTGTGGCAACTGTAACTCAGTTGCCCAAGGACAAATTTCATCAGACATTTATCTTTAGGTACTGCCATTTTCTGAATGGTTGCAACATGTTGTGCTTTCAGACGAATCATGAAGGCACTGAAGACGTATCTGAGGTATTTCACATGATGCAAAAAAATCGCAAATTTATCGCTGCTGCATGATGAAGAACAACTTATCCAGATTATTGGTGAAGTCCACTGCATCTTTGGTGGCCACCACTATGTCACCAAGGCAGTTTGCCCTTCCAGAAAAATCCGAAGTAAATGTTCGAGGCACCGTTGAAAGATGACTGATGCACTTATGATTCCAATCAGAATGCTTTCACAGCAATAAATTCCACAGGAGGTATTAATGACTAACACTTCATAGGATGCTGCGTCCAGTGGGAGTTATAAATACGTGCCATGAAGGTCAGTATGCCTAAAACCTTTACCCGTAGCTTTAACTAGTTCCTCCACTTTGGGAATAGGTTGGTGTCTATCACTGATTGAAAATTAACCGGTTACTTTTAAATTATCTTATATTCTGAGATCACCGTTAGGTTTTTCGACCACTACGATGGGCGTCAGCCATCGCTTCTAGAAAATGGATGTCAAGATTCTTTAATCTTGGAGACACTGAGTTTCTATACGTAATTTGTCTCTAAAAGGAAACGGTACAAAATTTGGCGACAGCTGTGGGAAACAGTGTGACATGGGCCTCGAATGTGATGACCTGTATGGAAAGCTGAGAAAAAATGGAAGAGGTTGAGACCAAATAGATTTGAAGCTCTGGGGGCAGCCACCACGTAGATCCTGGCAATGAGCGCTTTTCACCAGTACTGGGTCCAGTTCTTGAAAGAGCATGTATGTGCAATGAGATCATTGCTGAAGCTTCGGAGAGGCATGTGTAATGTTTGCGATGTACATGCTCCCACTTTTGATATGTGGTCCAGTCAGTAATAGTAGCTGAAGAGCCGGTATCAGTCTCTGATTCAACTGAAACTCGATCAAGCATCACCGAGATGCACAATGAACTTCATGGAATGTGGAAACACCAACTGGACAAGCGACACGTCGCGTGGGCCTGATTCCTCTACTGCAAAACCAGAGTTTTGAAAGTACTTATACGTTCAGTTGATGACCATGGCCACAGAGGAAGAGCAAACCTCTGCTTTGTGGCTTGATTTCGTACATTCTGAGCATTTCGCCTATTTGGGTCTACATTGTTGCGGTTTATGAAGCAATGCGTACAGGAATGTAGTTACGAAAGCGGCAGAGACGCAGAGGATCTTCGTCTGGCTTCTCAGGTTGTTTGAATGGCGAGGCGCCACCGAGAAAAAGGTGAGGCAAAGTCAAGCGTTGCATCCTCCAGCGTTGCCAAGGTAAGTACTGGCTGTTCAATGCATGGAAAATAAGCAGAGATGCTTCCAATGACAGGTCCTTTAACTTAAGCGAAACATGGCATAGAGCCTCATCGGTTGAATCGAGATTCAGAATAGTCTGAAAGACTTGGTTTCAATGCGAGGTAATAGAGAACATGAGGCTTAACTTTTAATGTAATTCCTGGAACAACTGGTAGATCGATAGTCCTGTATTTGCCAGGAGTAAAGTGCATATCATCTGCAACGTTGTGGACCAGGGTGTATTGTTTCATCCTGGCGATGTAACAGGACTAAGGTTTACTTCGTGATCAGACTTCTGGATGGGCAGGGTTCTCAGCACGATGTTGCGCGAAGTGATCGCTAAAAGCCATTCGTCAAGGAGTTCACTGATGTGCTGCATTCTCTGCAGTAGAATAGTCATTGAATAAGTCAGATCCACTAGGTCTGCAGTGATTGTCATTTTGGAAATTTTCCTCCACAAGAGGAAGGCTATGGAACAAGATGCGTCGAAAAGAATTTCCTTTTTAAATGCGCATCGTCATATGATATGTCAACTTCCACGAAGATATCTCCAGGAGATCTAGGTAGTTTCAATAGGACACGTTTATTATTGGAACTCAACATCAACAAAGTCTCCAACGTATTAAGGAAATAAAATTCCGTGAAGTTCGAAATTTAACAAACAAATTATGCTACAAAAGAAAAGCAAACAATAGTTCATCAGTCGCAAACCACATTTAAATTGCTGAATGAATAAGTAAAAAAAGAAAAAAAAAGTAAGTTCCACAACATGTGAAAAGAATTATTTGATGACTGAGAACACAATACTCTTTACAGGAGTGCAAAATCGTGAAGTCTAAAAAGTTCAATGTTGTTGTTGTGGTCTTCAGTCCTGAGACTGGTTTGATGCAGCTCTCCATGCTACTCTATCCTGTGCAAGCTTCTTCATCTCCCAGTACTTACTGCAGCCCACATCCTTCTGAATCTGCTTAGTCTATTCATCTCTTGGTCTCCCTCTACGATTTTTACCCTCCACGCTGCCCTCCAATGCTAAGTTTGTGATCCCTTGATGCATCAGAACATGTCCTACTAACCGATCCCCTCTTTTTGTCAAGTTGTGCCACATACTCCTCTTCTCCCCAATTCTATTCAATACTTCATCGTTAGTTATGTGATCTACCCACTTCCATACATGGCTACACTCCATACAAATACTTTCAGAAACGACTTCCTGACACTTAAATCTATACTCGACGTTAACAAATTTCTCTTCTTCAGAAACGCTTTCCTTGCCATTGCCAGTCTACATTTTATATCCTCTCTACTTCGACCATCATCAGTTATTTTATTCTCAAATAAACTCCTTTACTACTGTAAGTGTCTTATTTCCTAATCTAATTCCCTCAGCATCACCCGACTTAATTCGACTACATTCCATTATCCTCGTTTTACTTTTGTTGATGTTCATCTTATATCCTCCTTTCAAGACACTGTCCATTCCGTTCAACTGTTCTTCCAAGTCCCTTGTGGTCTCTGATAGAATTACAATGTCATCGGCGAACTTCAAAGTTTTTATTTCTTCTCCATGGATTTCTTCTCCATGGGTTTTAATACCTACTCCGAATTTTTCTTTTGTTTCCTTTACTGCTTGCTCAATATACAGATTGAATAACATCGGGGAGAGGCTACAAACCTGTCTCACTCCCTTCCCAACCACTTTTTCCCTTTTATGCCCCTCGACTCTTATAACTGACATCTGGTTTCTGTACAAATTGTAAATAGCCTTTCACTCCCTGTATTTTACCCCTGCCACGTTTGGAATTTGAAAGAGAGTATTCCAGTCAATATTTTCAAATGCTTTCTCTAAGTCTACAAATGCTAGAAACGTAGGTTTGCCTTTCCTTAATCTTTCTTCTAAGGTAAGTCGTAGGGTCAGTGTATCCTTACGTGTTGCAATATTCCTACGGAATCCAAACTGATCTTCGCCGAGGTCGGCTTCTACCAGTTTCTCCATTCGTCTGCAAAAAATTCGCGTTAGTATTTTGCAGCTGTGACTTATTAAACTGATTGTTCGGTAATTTTCTCATCTGTCCACACCTGCTTTCTTTGGGATTGGAATTATTATATTCTTCTTGAAGTCTGAGGGTATTTCGCCTGTTTCATACATCTTGCTCACCAGATGGTAGAGTTTTGTCAGGACTGGCTCTCCCAAGGCCATCAGTAGCTCTAATGAAATGTTGTCTACTCCCGGGGCCTTGTTCCGACTCAGGTCTTTCAGTGCTCAGTCAGACTCTTCACGCAGTATCGTATCTCCCATGCCATCTTCATCTACATCCTCTTCCATTTCCATAATATTGTCCTCAAGTACATCGCCCTTGTATAGACCCTCTATATACTCCTTCCATCTTTCTGCTTTCCCTTCTTTGCTTAGAACTGGGTTTCCATCTGAGCTCTTGGTATTCATACAAGTCGTTCTCATTTCTCCAAAGGTATCTTTACTTTTACTGTAGGCAGTATCTATCTTACCCCTAGTGAGATAAGCCTCTACATCCTTACATTTGTCCTCTAGCCATCCCTGCTTAGCCATTTTGCGCTTCCTGTCGATCTCATTTTTGAGACGTCTGTCTTCCTTTTTGCCTGCTTGATTTTCTGCATTTTTATATTTTCTCCTTTCTTCAATTAAGTTCAATATTTCTTCTGTTACCCACGGATTTCTAGTAGCCCTCGTCTGTTTACCTACTTGATACTCTGCTGCCTTCACTACTTCATCCCTCAGAGCTACCCATTCTTCTTCTACTGTACTTGTTTCCCCCATTCCTTTCAATTGTTCCCTTATGGTCTCCCTGAAACTCTGTACAACCTATGGTTCTTTCAGTTTATCCAGGTCCCATCTTCTTAAATTCCCACCTTTTTGCAGTTTCTTCGGTTTTAATCCACAGTTCATAACCGATAGATTATGTTCAGAGTCCATATCTGTCCCTGGAAATGACTTACAATTTAAAACCTGGTTCCTAAATCTCTGTCTTACCATTAGATAATCTATCTGATACCTTCTAGTATCTCCAGGATTCTTCCATGTATACAACCTCCTTTCATGATACTTGAACCAAGTGTTAGCTATGATTAAGTTGTGCTCTGTGCAGAATTCTACCAGGCGGCTTCGTCTTTCATTTCTTAGCCCCAATCCATATTCACCTACTACGTTTCCTTCTCTCCCTTTTCCTACTCTCGAATTCCAGTCACCCATGACTATTAAATTTTCGTCTCACTACCTCAATAACTTCTTTTATCTCATCATACACTTCTTCAATGTCTTCATCATCTGCAGAGCTAGTTGGCATATTAACTTGTACTACAGTAGTAGGCGTGGGCTTCGTGTCTATCTTGGCCACAATAATGCGTTCACTATGCTGTTTGTAGTAGCTTACCCGCATTCCTATTTTCCTATTCGTTATTAAATCTACTCCTGCATTACCCCTATTTGATTTCGTGTTTATAACCCTGTATTCACCTGACCAAAAGTCTTGTTCCTCCTGCCACCGAACTGCACTAATTCCCACTATATCTAACTTTAACCTATCCATTTCCCTTTTTAAATTTTCTAACCTACCTGCCCGATTAAGGGATCTGACATTCCACGCTCCGACCCGTATAACACCAGTTTTCTTTCTCCTTATAACGACGTCCCATTGAGTAGTCCCCGCCCGGAGATCCGAATGGGGGACTATTTTACCTCCGGAATATTTTACCCAAGAGGACGCCATCATCATTTATCCATACAGTAAAGCTGCATGCCCTCGGGAAAAATTACGGCCGTAGTTTCCCCTTGCTTTCAGCCGTTCGCAGTACCAGCACAGCAAGGCCGTTTTGGTTAGTGTTGCAAGGCCAGGTCAGTCAATCATCCAGACTGTTGCCCCTGCAACTATTGAAAAGGCTGCTGCCCCTCTTCAGGAACCACACGTTTGTCTGGCGTCTCAACAGATGCCCCTCCGTTGTGGTTGCACCTACGGTACAGCCATCTGTATCGCTGAGGCACCAAGCCTCCCCACCAACGGCAGGGTCCTTGGTTCAATACGAGATCAATTTCTTAATTCTTGTGTTCGAAAATAAATAAGTCCAGCACTTTTGTTCAAGTCGCAGAGGCAAACACTTTGAATATACGGGTATGTTAAAGATTTCTCAGTCCAGCAAGCATAGAAGCACATAGTAATATCTTGTCACTATTTTGTCAGTGAAGCAAAAAGTGCAGAAATCATACAGGGTCTTAGCTGTCACAGCACCAATCACATTTAGAGACCAGACGGAGGAGACAGCGTAATGAACTGAGTGAATGTGGCAGACTCCATACCGAAGTGTTGCTGATATCTTCTAGTCAGTTGCTTACTGTAGTGGGACTTCCTTGCAAAGCTCACGCACAGGTTTAAATAACTGCCTCATGGTAGGAAACATGTGGATCTATTTTCAGCGCGTGATATTTTTGATGCAGGGAAAGGTGCAGTACGTCAGTGACACACAACGTCGCCGCGCACGCTGCCCATTGGCCTGTTCAGAACTATGTTGTCGCCACTTGCTAGTGTGTCTACTGGGTTGCCACAGCTCATATTTCCCGCAGCATCTGTTCTGTAGGAGCGAAACTCGTGACAACCCACGCTGCTTAGACGTTGTGCGTGGTAACGTTGACGCCGGACGGCTAGGGCGTGATGGCACGATCTCCAGTAGACGACCAGTGGTCATTTTGGCAGGAGACCCACTGACATCAGTATCAACATTCCTGTAATTGATGACATCCTCAGGTAAAAACATTATTCCCGGAATTCTCTTGCCCCACCACCCTCCTTCCCCTCCCCCTTCATGGACAGTCATATTATATATGCCATGGTCTTGTGGCTTTTCAGTTGACGAGATGGATGTATTGAGCAAAGAGGATTTTAACGACACTATTTGTTGCAAACATATATCAAAGAGATGTGCTCATCGATCTCTCATCAAGAATGAGAAATCTTGATAATGGAGAAGTGTATAATCAGACAGGGTGAATATTGTGCAACAAATAAAGACAGTGCAACAGAATGGTAAGAATATGCATTAACTTATTTGGTCAACCAGCACAATGTGCTGCATTTGCTGGAAGGATACCATTTTTAAACAATATATCCAGTCTCCCACCATACAAGAGTTGGCTGAGAGCTATGCTGGAAATATCTATTAATGAGTGTTTCATAAATCTCCAAATCGAAGCATACAGTGTCAGCACTACAATGGTGTGATATATAGCACCATCCAGGATAAAACTTTATGCTGTTTTGTGCATCAAAGTTATGGTATGTATAAACCACACATATTTTTCGATGTCGGCTTATTGCTTGTTAACTTTCCTTTGAGACATACAGAGATATGTGACAGGCATGTGCTGCATCCTGATAAGTGCACACTTTTCTACAGCTGAGTTTGTTACAGATAAGGACATGGATGTGTTCTGCGATGCATGAGTGCCTGAGAATGAATGTCTGACCTGTTGTCATTCCTGTATGCCATAGCACACAGAGAGCCACAAATCAGTGCTGGATCAGGACACGGAGATATTTCATGAACCACAGTTGAGGGACACTAAATCATTTGGACAGTAAAGACATCAGAGGAATAAAAACTATGTGATCAAAAGTATCCGGACAACTGGCTGAAAATGACTTACAACTTCCTGGCGGCATTCGTCAGTAATGTTGGAACTCAATATGGTACTGGCCAACCGTTAGCCTTGATGACAGCTTCCACTCTCGCATGCATACATTCAATCAGGTGCTGAAAGGTCTGTTGGGGAATGGGAGGCCATTGTTCACGAGTGCTGCACTGAAGAGAGGTATCGATGTCAGTGGATAAGGCCTGGCACGAAATCGGCATTCCAAAACATCCCAGAGGTCTTCTATAGGATTCAGGTTAGAACTCTGCGCAGGCCAGTCCATCACAGGGATGTTATTGTCGTGTAACACACTGGTAGTGCATTAGGAACAGGTACTCGATCGCGCTGAAAGATGCAATCGCCATCCCCGAATTGCTCTTCAACAGTGGGAAGCAAAAAGTTGCTTAAACCATCAATGTAGACCTGTGCTGTGATAGTACCATGCAAAACAACAAGCGGTGCAAGCCCACTCCATGAAAAACACGACCACGCCATAACACTACCTCCTCCGAATTTTACTGTTGGCACTACACACGCTAGCAGACACAATACCCACATCCTGCCAGAGGATCGCCACATTGTGTACCGAAATTTGTCACTCTACACAACGTTTTTCCACTGTTCAATCGTCGAATGTTTACGCTCCTTATCCATGCGAGGCGTCGTTCGGCACTTACAGGCGTGATGTACGGCTTATGAGTAGACGTTCGACAATGAAATCCAAGTTTTCTCACCTCTCGCTTAACTGTCATAGTACTTGCAGTGGATCCTCATGCACTTTGGAATTCCTGTGTTATGGTCTGGTCAGATGTATGCCTACTACACATTACAACCGTCTTCAACTGTCGGAGGTCTCCATCAGTCAACAGACGAGGTCGGCCGGTACGCTTTTGTTCTGTACGTATCACTTCACGTTTCCACTTCACTGTCACATCGAGAACAATGAACCTAAGGATGTTTAGAGTGTGGAATTCTGGCTTACAGATGTATGACACAAGTGACACTCAATCATCTGACCACATTCGAAGTCCATGAGTTCCTCAGAGGCCTCATTCCATTCTCTCACGATGTCTAATGACTACTGGTGTTACTGATACGAAATACCAGGCGGTAGGTGACAGCATAATTCATCTAATATGAAAAATGTATGTTTTTTGGGGTGTTCAGATACTTTCGATCACATAGTGTAGCATGCCAATGAGTGGCTCTGAATATAACTGTTGGCTGCAAACTGATGGTTTACTAATATATACATGGATAAATAGGTCCTATAATGTTTTAAAGTTTTTCAAGCACTTAAAGAAAAATAGCACACACACACACACACACACACACACACACACACTAACACACACACACACACACACAAACACAGTGCTGATGTATTAACCACAGGTACCCTGTACATAATCTGCGTATATGTTGTACATACCTTGACAGTATTGCAAAATGTTAGTCGAGTGGTACAAAGTCAGGAATTAGTAAAAATTTGGTGGGATATGTAATAATGGAGATGTGCCACTTAATAAAAGAATTTAGCACTTTATGCAGATGTTTGTGTATCTGCCTGCTGTATGAATGCAAAGCACAGAAGTCCAGTGTAAATAATCAGCCACCTGATATTAAATAATTCGTATGACAAAAATTTTCTGACGTTCTTCATTTAATCTCCCTTCTAATTTGATGAAAGTTTATCAAGTGAAGGAGCTGTAAATTTCTATGTATCGACAAATGTCATATTGATATTGTCTGTCTTTACCAAAATTTATGTGGCTACCTTCATTATTAGGCCTTAAATTTATCTCTTTTTTTTTTTATTCCGATTTTGGCCGTCTAGGGACCGCGTTAAACAACTATTTTTCAATGTACATTTCTCCTATTGCGCTCCTCCTCTTTTCTCTTCTGCCAATATGTCTTCATCCTCTCTCTGTGCTGCTCCCTTCGGTCTTCTGTCCACACTGTTCCTTCAGTTCTTCTCTTCTTCACTTCAAATCCTTCAAAATGTTGAATTTTGTCTCTCATTAAGTCTCTGTTGGTTATATCATCTTCTCCTATACCCATCTCCTCTAAGTCTGCTTTGACTTCTTTGAACCAGGTAATTTGGGTTCTCGGGTTCTTGTCAAAAAACGTGAATATTTTCTTTGTCAGATTTTCATCATTCATTCTTTTCACATGGGCGTAAAAGCTTACTCTTCTCTTCCTCATAGTATCTCCCACTTTCTCAATTTTGTCATACACTTCTCTATTACTTCTAATCTTCCAAGTCCCATTCTCAAACCTCAGCCCAAGTACTCTTCTAATGATTTTTCGCTCCTCTTTTGCTATAGCTTCCAATTCCTTGTTAGTGTTCATTGCTAAACATTCAGATGCATACAGACACTCTGGCTAAATCACAGTGTTGTAGTGCCTTATTTTTGCATTAATTGATACTGACTTCTTGTTGTACACATTCTTTGTTAGCTGGAATGCCATTTCCATTTTTCTTGTTTTATTTCATTCTTTATCTGAAGCATTGGGCTGGATGATTTCCCCTAAATATTTGAAATTAGAAACCCTCTTTATCTGGCCATACTTTGTAATCATATTGTCCGGTGCCTCTTTTACATTGTTTAGGTACTCTGTCTCTTCAAAGGAGATTTTCAGTCCTGCTTTTTCTGCTGTTTCATTCAGAATATTGATCTGTTTGACTGCTTCTTCCAAACTTCCAGCCAGAATCGCTAAGTCATCAGCAAAAGCGAGGCAATCTACTTCTAATCCATCCCTTATTCTTCCTAATCTGATTTTTTGTATTCCTTCTTCAGTCGTTTTCTTCCTCCACTCTCTAATAACTTTTTCTAACACACAGTTGAATAGGGTAGGTGACAACCCATCTCCTTGTCTTAATCCTGTTCTGATTTTGAATGGTCAGGATACCTCACCACGGAACTTTACTTTTGCATAGGTATCCGTAAGTGTTTCTTTGACGATTGCGACTGTTTTCTTGTCTGCTCCAAACTCCCTAAGGATGTTAACCAAGGTTGTTCTGTCAACGGAGTCGTACGCCTTCTTGAAGTCAACAAACGTGATAAAGATGTCTTTTCCTCTTAATCGTCTATATTTAATAATTAACTTCAAGTTTAAAATTTGCTCCACATAAGATCTTCCCTTCCTAAAGCCTGCTTGGTATTCACCAATTTCTTGATCAAGTTGTTTCTCCAATCTGTTTTGTAGGGCCTTAGATAGAATTTTATACGTTACGGGAAGTAAAGATATCCCTCTGTAGTTATTTGCATCGGTTTTATCCCCTTTCTTGAAGATGGGGTGGATTAATGCAGTTTTGCATTCTTCAGGTATACGTTCCGTTCTCCAAATCTCATTGATTATTCCCAGTAGTTTTTCTTGAGTTGTATTATCCACACTTTTCCACATTTCTGCAATTATCATGTCTTCCCCTGGTGCTTTATTGTTCTTAAGGTATTTAATGATTTCTCTGATTTCTACGAGGCATGAGGGTTCAGAATTATTGTTTACTGTGTTTGGGGTGTTGGCTGGTAATTTTCCAATAGGTTCCTGACAGTTGAGGAGTTGTTCAAAATATTTTGCTGATATTTCACAATTTTCTTCATTATTCATTGCCAGTTTTCCACTGGTATCTTTAAAACGCAGATTTGGTGCTACATATTTTTGTAGTTTCTGTCTGAATGTGCTGTAAAAGGATCTGTTATTGTTTCTCTTAAAATCTTTATCCATTTGTATAAGTTGGTTCTTTTCAAATAGTCTTTTTACTGATCTAATGAGGTTTGCTGTAGAAGATCATTGCTGTTTGAACTGCAGGTAGTCCTTATCACTTTTGGTTGAGTGCCATTTCTTCCATGCCTTCATCCTTTGTTCTATTGCTTCCTCACATATCTCATCCCACCATTCGTGTTTCTTTCTCTTTTTCATTTTTGCGACTTCTTGAGCAGATCTTATCATTCCTTCTTTTATATCTTCGCATTTATCCGAACATATAACTATGTTTTGACAGAATTCTTCTCTTTTCTCTTTCAAGATGTTTGCGGCTATCTTTTGAGTTTTCCTGTTTTGTATTTGTTTCTTTCTTTGTGGTATGAAATTTAATTTGATTGTCGATAAGTAGTGGTCAGTTACAATGTTTGCCCCTTTCCGAACTCTCACATTCATTATTTCTTTTTGATTATAGTGTGTGATGGCTATGTGATCTATCTGGAACTCTCCAATACTTGTGTTTGGTGATTTCCATGTTTTCTGTTTCTTAGAAGGTTTTTTGAAATTTGTAGACATTAATTTTGAGTTATGACCCTTGCATAGTTCTATTAATCTTTCTCCATTTCTGTTGGTCCTTTTGTGAGCTGGGTAGTTTCCTACTGTTTTTTTGTATTTTTTTTTCTTGACCTATTTGTGCATTGAAGTCCCCAAACAGTATTTTCACATTTGATGTTGGGATTTTAGAAAGTTCGTGGTCTAGAGATTCCCAATATGTATCTACTTTCTGAGGGTTTTTCTTATTGTCATTGTTGATGGGTGCGTGGCAATTAATAAGTGTATAGGTTTTATTTAGGGCGCGAAATGTGAGAAAAGACAAGCGTTCATTACGTGACTAGAAGTCGGTTATTGAGTTTACCCAGTTAGATTTCACGATGAAGCCTGTTCCAAGGTGGGGAAGGCCTCTTCCACATGGGTTCCAGCCTTTCTTTCCTTTAAATATCCTATATCCTTCATAACCCATTAAATCTTCATCTGTAAATCTGGTTTCCTGCAGCGCACATATTTGGATTTTATATACCTTCAAGACTTTGGTGAGCTGCTTCAGTTTTCCCGGCTTCAACAGGGAGTTAATATTTAGGGTTCCAAAGAAATGTACGTTGTTTTTCTTCAGTTTAGAGGATTTTGAATTTCTTGAACGACATGGTGCTTCAAGCTCTCCAGAATCCTTAGGCCTGATTGCGCTGCTGTTAGCGGCGGAGGATTGGTTACCTCCTGGAGTAGTTCTATCTAGAGAAATTGACATTATGCATAGTTGTTTGAAATTCAGGGGGGAGATGGCTTTTTGGGCCATTCCGAGGTTAAAACTGGGATTGTAAGTTCCAGAGTGTGTGTTCAGCCACTCCTAACATGGAGAACAGACGCTGTTTGTAGTCGCTCCTCTAGGAGTTCAGACGCTACATTTCGTTAGTTTTTGGTCCGCCCTGGGTATTTGATTTCCCCAGTACCACCTATATCTAGGAGGCATTCCCCTATCCGCCACCTGGGGAGGCGCCCGATGGGGGTACTAACAACCCCACACGGGAAATCTATCTCTTTATTTATCATAACCATGTTCTTTTACAAACAGATGTGCATCATATCCTGAGAGATTATGTATATAAACTGCTACAAGCATCGAATGTGTCAGTTTGAGATTATAATTATTACTTAATGAATTTATAAATTTTCCAGTCAAATGATTAAGATTACGAGCATTGTTATGTTTCTGTGAGTAATGACACTTACACAGAGTAAAAATTTTGATCTTGCATGTGTTGATTGTTCTTCAGGCATTAGTGGTTTCATTTCTTCAGTTTCAGAGTGACTGCTTCCAATACCTTCTACTTCTTGTTTTATATACAGGGCTATTACAAATGATTGAAGCGATTTCATAAATTCACTGTAGCTCCATTCATTGACATATGGTCACGACACAGTACAGATACGTAGAAAAACTCATGAAGTTTTGTTCGGCTGAAGCCGCCGCACTTGAGGTTTCTGCTGTGAGAGCGCTCGAGAGCGCAGTGAGACAAAATGGCGACAGGAGCCGAGAAAGCGTATGTCGTGCTTGAAATGCACTCACATCAGTCAGTCATAACAGTGCAACGACACTTCAGGACGAAGTTCAACAAAGATCCACCAACTGCTAACTCCATTCGGCGATGGTATGCGCAGTTTAAAGCTTCTGGATGCCTCTGTAAGGGGAAATCAACGGGTCGGCCTGCAGTGAGCGAAGAAACGGTTGAACGCGTGCGGGCAAGTTTCACGCGTAGCCCGCGGAAAATTGGCTCATGCCAGAACTGGAGACCGACAGCGCCGACTTCATCTTTCAACAGGATGGTGCTCCACCGCACTTCCATCATGATGTTCGGCATTTCTTAAACAGGAGATTGGAAAACCGATGGATCGGTCGTGGTGGAGATCATGATCAGCAATTCATGTCATGGCCTCCACGCCCTCCCGACTTCACCCCATGCGATTTCTTTCTGTGGGGTTATGTGAAAGATTCAGTGTTTAAACCACGTCTACCAAGAAACGTGCCAGAACTGCGAGCTCGCGTCAACGATGCTTTCGAACTCATTGATGGGGACATGCTGCACCGAGTGTGGGAGGAACTTGATTATCGGCTTGATGTCTGCCGAATCACTAAAGGGGCACATATCGAACATTTTTGAATGCCTAAAAAAACTTTTTGAGTTTTTGTATGTGTGTGCAAAGCATTGTGAAAATATCTCAAATAATAAAGTTATTGTAGAGCTGTGAAATCGCTTCAATCATTTGTAATAACCCTGTATTTAATGATTTTTTATTAAAATTTGGTCCTCTGTATACAACAGGATCTCTATACTGTCCATTAATATACTTGGTATAATAACAGAAGCCACTTGATTCGTGTCTTTGATATTTCATTGTGTATAAATTTTCTGGAATTTGTTGTTACTTAAACTTTCAAAATCAGCATAAATAACCAAGATTTTGTTTATGTTGATAATTTTTAAAATGTACATGTGAACCTTTTTCTTGTGCTTCTACCTTTATTGGCTTATTAAGTAAAGTGTTTGATATGTGATTATCAATTTTTTGTATTGAAGTAGAGTAAATGCAAATTACTAATAAATTTTGCTGTTCCATTTATATCAATTTCACTGAGAACAATTCTAGATAAGTTTTTTTTATATAACAACAGTGTGAATTACTTCCATCCTTGAAATAAAGGAGGTTTATATGATCCTCTTTCTCACATTTCGTAACTTTTAATGGAAATACTTGACTTTTTCATCAAACGAATACACATTAATAGATAAATTAATTTTACCCTAATTTGTTTGAATATCATCAACCACTACCGCAAATCGAAAATTTTCAAGTCTGATCAAGATCATTATCAACATTTCCATATTTACTCTTTCTTCATTTTTATCTGCATGATATAAAATTAGATTGTACAGGCCACAGAAATAATTTTTCATCTTAATTTTTTACATTAATTCATGCTTTTTTATTTTATCTGGTAATTCAATGCAAGATGATCCTCTCAGTGAAACACATCTGTTAATCCCTAGTTGTAAACCAATAATTCTATTTAGTGCCCATTCTGATCCACATGCTTAAAATTATCCATTCTTGAAAAAATATCTTACCATTCTGAAACATTTTGATCAACTCTCCTGCAGTTATGATTCTATAGTTTACTGTCTGTTACTTAAATTCCACATTATTTTTGTCTGCTTGCATTTGGTACTCACAAGAAAGTTTAAAAGTTACCTTCAATCTATTTTGTATTGTTATATTATCTTTCACAGTTTTCATAGTTTCCGATTTTACTGCAGTTAAGAAATGGTTAGGTTCAATCGAATTTATACTTTCTTCAAAATTTATAGTTTTTAAGCCATTGTCAAATGCTTTACCAATTAAATAATGATTAACATTTTTCCTACTGTTTTGTTTCTCAAATATGTTAGTAGGAAATGAAAATATTTTTTTTTCAGTGGTCTGTCATCTTCATTTTCGAAAATATCATTTTTAATTTTACGCTAAGTTAATTGTTTCTAAAGACTTCCACCTTGAGGGAGGTGTCTCTTAATAGATGTAATTAAACCACATTTATTTAAGTTACTAATCAGTTTATGCCACAGATGTTATTGCACGTGATACATTTACATGTGTTATACCTCAAAACTTCCTGTACTTCTAGGGTGCTTGAGATCTGATGATCCTTAAAGCTGGTTTGAATGCTAGTGAAATGACCCTTTAGTTCCAGCAACAGAATTGTTTACAAAATTTAGGGGAACAGTGAAATGATATGCGATACTGAAATGGTGGTAAATGCAGATTCAAAATGTTAATTAACAGAAACCACACAAGTGTAGCTTAAAAGTCGCGTGACTGACTGATACACTGTTTAATTCAAGTGCTTATACAGAAAAGGATTCAAATGGACAAGATCTAATATCAGCAGAAAAAAAGTGAGAAAAACGAACTCAGGCTATGATCAGACTGGGTAAACCGATTGACTATACCAACTGCACTATTACGACAGATAACGGGTTAAAAGCATATCTAAGATAAGGAGCAGTATTGTACATGGGAACATCAGGGGAAAAAAAGAGATGGAACGAGAGAAATTCCAAAAGAATTCATACCTGTGGGTAGCAAGAAGTTGCTCCTGCAATGTATAAATTCGTGCATGATCTAAGTGTAGCTTCATTCGCGCCAAAATAGGGTACGGTTCTGACTGTAATTTTTCTTTGTTCAATGAGGAATGTAAAGATGGTGATACAGGTAAGTCATAAATAATTTCATATTATAATCACATTAAATATGTAGTTGATGACCTAGATGAGTTGTGTTCCAAGTATTAAACAGTGTGATGTACACAACAATGGCCTATGGCATTGTTTTTCTGTATTTTGGACATACGTCAGTGGGTTTACGTTTTACAGTTCCTACAAAGACAGTACTCAGGGAGCCCACTCTTTTGTAAGACACTTGCAAACTCCTTGATGGCACCGAAAAAGCGGGTCAGTAACTATCATATACCCTGTGAACTTTGTACATCCATTCGCCATGTTTTGGATGTAACGGAACCAATAGTAGAACTCGTTGTGGAACGACTGGAAACGTGCAGAACACGTTCCACCTGCATCCTAAGAAAGAAGAGAAAGAAGCTTCCCATTTTTCATAGTTGCAAGAATGCAATCTACCTTGAATGCTCTACAAAGATTTCCAGCAATTCCAAGGAAAACCTCTGAGGAAGAAACTGAAAACCTAAAAAGTTCTACTGAAATTTATTTTTTTATGGCGTGTTTTATGGGTGTTTTTTATGTTTTATGAATTACATGTTCAATGAGCGACACAGGTATCGTAAAATGTGAAAATTAGAGTGCAGGATATTTGAGTTTCCACAGCATTTATGTTATCATGTAATATTACGTTCATTCTGTCGAGTTTTCTCTCTAAATTTGGTTTTTCTCTTTAAAACAGTTTTAAAATTCGTTTAAATGTAATTTTTGTCAGGTACTAACCTTTGAGTAAAAAACTTAACTGTTTCACTGCAAATGCTGAACTCAATTTTTATAGCAGTCCGCCAGACTACACCTGAGAGACAGGGTGGCAAAAAAATAAATAAATAAATAAATAAAAAATAAAATAAAATAAAAAAGACCTGGCAAGCTAAGTGTTAATATTAGCAAACGAAACTGCTGGGAATGCATTGCTTTTGGCAGCCATGGTCCCCACAAATAGCCATAAGTTGGAATATGATACAAAAATGTAAGATTCGAGAAAGTTCTACTGTCTTAATTGATATAGCCACCGCGTCTGCAGATTCTTAAGCCGTGGGAATAACTGCTTCTATCGGTAATGTACAGGTGCTCCACAGCAGCCTGCTGTCAACCGCCAGTGGAGAGCTCCTCTGTGAAAAGAAAAAAAATACCAAGTTATGTGCAGTGTTCTGTAGTCTGTCTACTTGAGTAATAAGCTCCTAAGCACGGTTGATGTGTTGTATATGCGAAAAATAAGCTAAAAGGATTGACTAGGTACGTTTGCGAGCAACAGCTTCGCAGAACGTATATTTTGTCTACTGGTAGGATCTGATGTTGAGTGGAAACCAATGACAAAGTCACTACGTACGGTGAGAGCTGGTTTCTCAGGATGGGACAGAATAAGGTTACGATTGTGGATGGGGCCGTAATCAGTTACTCTCGGTTGCACAACAAATACGTAAACTTTATGTAAAGAAATTGAAATTTTAAAACAATCTCTCAAAAAAGAAACATGCAGCTGACAGTATGACGGCTGAAGGCCTTAACACAAAAAATTCCACAAGTTTGGGGCCGAAGGCCACCGACAGTAACCTCAAACAACTAACGGCTGAAGGCCTGAATTAGAAGTCAGAAGAACAATTCCAAACAGCACATATTAAGATAAATATTTCGTTTTAAAACAAACTATAACACTGCTGAAGGCCTTATTATAAAAGAAGTGTAATGTTGATGCATTAAGTGGTTCTGAAAGCTGTGCTGATATTCAAGACAATAAAAGCGGGTTAAAAGCTGTGAGCTATCTGGGGAAGTTAACCTTGCATTACTGAGCAATTGTTTCACCAGGTATCGAGTCTAGCTTACCGAATTCCCAACCAGACTTTTAATAGTCATCTTACAACAACCGGTGATTATATAAAGAGAATTTAAATAAAAAGAAATAAATCAGTTTATATTTGGACATTTATTTTAACATTGATCATTGTTCCGTTAAAATTTCAGTATATCAAACTTGATTCATAACTAAACTGGTGCCTTATTTAGGATTGTGTAAATGTGAGTTTGTAATCTTACGGAACACATCAAATAGGGAGCCAAGATTGGGAGACTACATACAAAACTGCATTCATAAAATAACACACAAAGAACGTTGAAACATATGCAAGAGGAAATTAACCACAACCAACCGAGTCAATTTTCACCCAAAGAAGTTACGTTCATAGCGCAGTCCTGTCCGTCATGAAATTACCCCACTCTGGTATGCTAAATTCATACTAATAATTTTGATAATTAAAAGAAATTACATCGAAACGCAATTCACAAAAGAAAAACCTCGAACTGGTTACTATCGTCTTACTATTAACCTGATGGGTCAAACAATTGTATAAGCACGTGGTACTGGTCTCACAAAGTACACCCCACGTGGGTTGAACATAAAGAAAAGTTGCTATATTGAAACATATTGTCAAGACGAGACGTTATAATCTCACGCACATTCGCATTTAAGATTGACGATCTTACCAGAATCTTAGTTAGAGTTACGGATCATCCACACGTGGTTCCACTTTACTCACAAAGTAGTGACAAACCAACTACTGGCAGATATTCTGAACTTCACACTCGAATTACACTGCGTTGCAATTTAAGATAACATTAGATATCTTAGATCTAAACCTTAAATAAAGGTGATTAAAGTTTCAGTTAGGCTTAACTTAAGAAATCCATTGTCCTACGGACTTAGCAGAGAAGCGCTTAGCCGGAGATCTTACCACTTCAGACGCTCGCCGTGGACAGACTAGTGGGCCCCTACCAAGGGTGCTTAACAGATACAAACGGAAGTGACCAGAGAGACAGCTTCCTATACCAACGTGACAAGGGATGGACAGGACCATAGTAAGAATAGAAACCTCTTTGCTTTTAGAAAGCATAGCTACCTGTTCCGACATTGGTTCTACAGTTCTCTAGCAGACAGGCTTGTCTGCTACCATCAAGCATGCGACTAGAAATACATTTGCTCATTCATCCTTTCACACAGAAGGGAAGGGGGATGACAGTATCTTATCATATACAGTATATAAAAGAAAGCGGATGTAGGTTCCGTATGAGACTGTGTGACATAAATTACATATAAAGTGTGTTTTAAAGTGTAGTAGTGTGACAGATCGTTCTTGTTTATGTGTAAAAGTAACATGTTTCACTGATCAGTCTCTTCCCACATAGAGTCAGAAACACCACAGTAAATTTAGAAGTTGAATTTATGCCGTAAATGACAACAGATTTAAGAAATTAACATGGAAGGAATCGAACAGAGGCCTTTCAGAAGTGAAGTTATTACTCGGCTGAAGGCCACAAACAATTTTAAATACCAAACGACTGAAGGCCTGAAGTCAGGAAAACAATTCCAAATAGCACACGTTTCAACAAATACTTTGCTTTTAAAACGAGTTTGCTTAAAAAAAAAGATTTATTGTAACACGACTGAAGGCTGTATCATGAAAGAAATGAAATTACTGCTCAGCTGAAGGCCACACACAACTTCAAATCACAAACGCCTGAAGGCCTGAGTTATAGGTCAGAAGAACAATTACAAATAACACATTTAAAATAAATACCTTGCTTTTCAAACAAGTTTGCAAAAAAAAAAAAAAAAAACTTGTGTAAGATGGCTGAAGGCCTTGTCACGAAATATGTGAAATTGTTGCTCGGCTGAAGGCCACACCAACAATAATTAGAAAATTACAAATATCATTAAAACAAACATCACAGTCTAAGGAATCAGTACAAGCGGTTCTCAGGAAGTGTTCCAAGGGTCGGCCTGACAAGGTAAACCAAGCATAAGGTAAGGTGAGACAGGCAGCCAAGCGCTGTACTCACGTAACAGGATGGCAACTCTAACTAGGGGCAGCTTATACGCCGACCGACTAACCAATTCGCCTAACTCCCGGTCACCGGTACAACGATGCAATATTTTTAGTTAAGTGCGAAGAGGTAGACAGAACTACGTCTTCAGAAAACACTAAAGGCTGAAGTAAACACTAGAACCAGGGTAGACCTCCCAAAAAATGTGCACAGTACAATACGAGAGGCTGTGGAACTACACTTAGTGTCGGACAGCATCAACACGACGAGGAAAGGTACACTGCTGGAAAAGCATGCTAACCTCCAGGGCAGGTAAGTGGGGCGTTAGCGGCCCCAAGACAGAAAATACCGCTGGTTGCACTTCACTAAAAATAATAATACTAAATTCAGTGATGAATAACAAATAGAGTAAGACAGCTGCACTATTTCACCACCTCGAAACACTTCACTCGTTGCCGCCCAGGTCAGTGGCCTTGGAAGCAACAACCCGCGGACCACAGGCGAGATCTCAGAATAGTCATAGTTGTGTTAGTTGTTAACTCTTTATTAAACTTAGACGTCCAGGGTTCGGTGTGCAACGAAGTCGTCGCTCCCACAGCTACCCCTCCTCGATCCCGCAGTGGCAGCACGCCGCCAGCGGCCCCGGCTTGCCCCGCACTGCACGGACCTGCTCGCTGCTGCACCCCAACTGAGCTGATGTCCGTTCGCAACTCCCCTCCAAATCCAGTACGCAGACAGCATTAAAATAACTGCTCATTTAAAAGCACAACATACACACCGATCCGGGAAAACAATTCCACCAACAACTCAAAATACTAAAACTGTGAATCAACAAGGACGAATTATAAGTCAGCACAAACACAGAGAAGCCAGAAGCGGTCGGATGACCAAATGCACGTCGTCCGCTACGACGATCGACCGAACGGCCAACCAACGGTCATCCCCACTCGAGTCAGGCACGGAAAAGATCCCAGTATAAATCGTCGACTGACAACTAATTGCCATGAGGTCACTTAAGCGGGCGGACACACACACACGCATATGAACGTTGCACTACTCGAATATCACGGTCCATTCAATTAAAACTCTCGTCCTTGACTTGGTCGTGCTCTCTAGTGACAACATCCTTCCGTCGGACAGTGCACGTGTGTCGCCAGCGGTCGGGCGAGTACTGGCTGTCGAGACCTCACTGCTGCTCCGTCCCAACTCCAATAACTCGACCCACGACGAAATACTCGAGGCCGCTCCAAAGATGGTACCACAGTACCCGCTATCGATAAGCGCTGGTGCTGCCGCTCACGGGCAGGCAAGCCAGTAACTTAGTGACGCCAGTAAATAGAATAAGAAACGAGATGCCATAACCGCAATGACAAGATGCAAATCAATAAACGGCATGAACTCAAGCCGCGCACGGTTCATGTGTGTTACGTGATATCACGGGAGAAACATACAGTGATCAGCCAGAACACTATAACGACCGATCTACTGTCGATATAAACCCATTTAGACGATAGCAGCGTCACCTGACGAGGAATGACTTCCATGCAGACACACGCATCTTCCGTGTAGCGTCAGTGAACGTGCTTTCTCTGTGTAGAATGGGGAGACGCGCGATCTATCTGAGCTTGGCCGAGGGCAGGAGGCTCGGCACAAGCATTCCGGAAACTGCATGACTTGTCGGGTGTTCGAGGAGTGCTATGGTGAGTGCCTCAACAAGTGGCGAACCCAAGCTGAACCCACGACCAGGCATTGTGGTGTTGGGCGGCTAGCCCTCAATACAGATGTCGAACGTTATTGGCTGAGTATACTGGTAATACAGAACGGACAGTGAACTGTGGTGGAACCAACATCAGACTGTAATGCTGGATTGAGTTCAAGTGTGTCGGAACACACAATGCCCCGAAAACTCCCATCGATGGGTCTCCACAGCCGACAACCCATGCATGTGCTAATATTAACACCACGACCTCGGCAACCACGGCATAAATGGGCACGTGACCATCGGCACTGGATATTGGTGCAGTAGCAGAGCGTTGCATTGCCTGATGAATCCGAATACCTTCTTCATCAATCCAGTAGAAAGACGTGAATCTGTTCTCTTCCAGGGGAACAGCTCCTTGCCACCCGTGCTGTGGGACAAGGTGGCGGCGGCTCCACTATGCCTTGGGGAACATTCACGTCGGCATCCATGGCTCCAGTGGATCTCTTGCAAGGTACCATGACGGTCAAAGAGTATTTATTGTACATTGGTTGCAATCCACGTACACCATACATGGCGATTATGTTTCCCTACGACAGAGGCATTTTTCAACAAGATTCTGCTCCATGTCAGAAGGCTGGGAGTGTGAACACAATGGCGAGTCCCAGTTGTCGTGCCCCCCATCCAACTCGCCAAATCTGAAGCCGATCGAATATATCTGGGATGTGACGAACGTGGCGTCAGAGCTCATCAACCCCTCCTCAGAATTTACGGGAATTAGGTGACTTGGGTATGAATATGTGGTGCCAGCTTCCTCTAGCAACCTACAAAGGCTTCATTGCTTTCATGCCCCGACGCATCGCTGCTACTATTCGTGCCAAAGGTGGATATACGGGATATCAGGTAGATGGTCATAACGATCTGGCTGATCATTGGTCTTTTTCGCCTCAGTACTATCCCACTACGTTACTCCTCGGTGCCGAGCTGGCCGAGTGGTTCCAGGAGCTACAGTCTGGAACCGCGCGACCGCTACAGTCGCAGGTTCGAATCCTGCCTCGGGCATGGATGTGTGTGATGTCCTTAGTTTAGGTAGTTCTAAGTTCTAGGGGACTCATGACCTGAGAAGTTAAGTCCCATAGTGCACAGAGCCATTTGAACCATTTTTACTCCTCGGTCTTGACGAAACGAACCAATGCATCAAACGCAAACTATCACCTACCAGCCTGTAGTTGGCGAGGGGTTTTAATCGTGGCTTTATCCAAGAAATGCTCTGAATTGTGACTGTAGTATGGACCCACGCCCGCATGCAGTAGGGTATGCAGAGCGATGAGTTTGGCTCGTCTGCTACTGAGTTTCCCACACGCTGTCACATAGTCGTACGTTCTGTACCCCTGCTTTTACCTTCTGTTTCGGATGTATAAGACATTAACCATGCTTAGGAGCTTATTCCAGTAGACAAACTGCAGAACACCACACATATATGCCAGCAAGGTGCTGTGGACCACTTCCACATTCCACTAACAGCTAATACTCCACTAGTTTTAAACCCAAAAAAACGGTTATTTTGTCCCTTAAGGGAGTAAATGATTTCAATTCCGATTTTTTTATCAGTATGGCTAGTTGGGATTGCCGTGGCTGGCAAAAGCACCAATTTCCCAGTGATTTTCTTTATTAAGGCAGAACTTGAGTAAACAGAATTAACAAGAGAATAACAGAGAAGGCATGGAACATCGCTAAATGGATATTCTGAGTCGTGGAACATATGAGGAACTTACAAGTTCCAACATTGGACAAAATCAAGAAACAGAAAGGCAAAAATGGAGACTCTTGACTAAGATCCACAAACAGATAATGACAAGGATCATATTATACGAAGAAAGCTGAAGTTAGAGATGAGGAAGAACTATTGGACCAGCAGAAAACGGAAAAACCGCTTGAGTAAAACTGAGAAAAGTGATCCTATGAGGGCCATAAATCGTAAATTAACAAATAAATCTAAACGTGTGGTTCTTAACAGTTATCGTCTCAGCCTGTGCTTGTGGCTGGACAAGTGGTTACAAGGGAAGAGATGCACGTAAAGAAGTACACAAAAATCTTACATTTTAAGCATCTAATGGCTGTTAAACTCATCCCAACGGTGGATTTATTTGTAGAGGTCTCGGAATTTCACCCAACCTAAAATAAAACACGTTCTACTTCGCAGTTATCTGCCAGTAAAATGGCTGTTGACGGTGTTTGGAGGCACGACATCTGCATCCAGTTGACGGAGGTTTGACCTATCATTATAATGGTTCCAGCATGAGATTTTCATCCTGCAGCAAACTGTGCGCTGATATTAAACTTCCTGGCAGATTAAAACTGTGTGCCGGAACGGGATAGAACTTGGGACCTTTGCCTTTTGCGGACAAGTGCTCTACCATCTGAGCTACCCAAGCATGACACATGAACCTCCTCACAGCTTTAATTCTGCCAGTACCTCGTGTCCTAGCTTCCAAACTTTACAGATGCTCTTCCGCTGTGGCTAAGACATGTCTCCGCAATATCATTTCTTCCAGGAGTGCTAGATCTGCAAGGTTCGCGGAAGAGCCTCTGTGAAGTTTGGAAGGTAGGAGACGAGGTACTGGCAGAATTAAAGCCGTGAGGACAGGTCGTAAGTCGTGCTTGGGTAGCTCAGATGGTAGAGCACTTTCCCGCGAAAGGCAAGGGTCGTGATTTCGAGTCTTGGTCCGGCACAAAGTTTTAATCTGGCAGGAAGTTTCGTTAGTGTGGTCACTATACAAGCTTGTAAAAGTTATGTTACGTGCAACGAAACCCCTTTTTTGTTTTCTTTTTTTCCAATGTCAAAAGCGTACCGAGATTGTTCAGCACTAAGTAGCGGATAACGCTCAGCCGTTGTTTACTACTGGCGTGTTGTCGCACTACCGGAGGCGAGGCCGCAGGCTGATTGGCCGCGGCGGCGCTCCGGTCGCACATATTCGCGCTACGCACACGCTTCACACGCCAGTTCGTGCGTGACCGGAGCGCCGTCACAAACACGCAATTAATTAGCCAGTGCCAGGCACACAGGACCTGGCTGTGGGGGCGGGCCGGTCTCTCTCTTCTGGACCGCTGCTCCGTTGTGGGAAAGTCCTCTGGCACCACTAATTGAGTTTCCAGCCTCCGATGTATCCAGGTAAAGTGTTCACACGCATTGCTTAATAGGCTCTTCCCTGCGTCCAGTTATCGCTGGTTTTTTTTTTTTTTTGGTCATCAGTCTACTGACTGGTTTGATGCGGCTGCCACGAATTCCTTTCCTGTGCTAACCTCTTCATCTCAGAGTAGCACTTGCAACCTACGTCCTCAATTATTTGCTTGACGTATTCCAATCTCTGTCTTCCTCTACAGTTTTTGCCCTCTACAGCTCCCTCTAGTACCATGGAAGTCATTCCCTCATGTCTTAGCATGATGTCCTATCATCCTGTCCCTTCTCCTTATCAGTGTTTTCCACATATTCCTTTCCTCTCTGATTCTGCGTAGAACCTCCTCATTCCTTACCTTATCAGTCCACCTAATTTTCAACATTCGTCTATAGCACCACATCTCAAATGCTTCGATTCTCTTCTGTTCCAGTTTTCCCACAGTCCATGTTTCACTACCATACAATGCTGTACTCCAGACGTACATCCTCAGAAATTTCTTCCTCAAATTAAGGCCGATATTTGATATTAGTAGACTTCTGTTGGCCAGAAATGCCTTTTTTGCCATAGCGAGTCTGCTTTTGATGTCCTCTTTGCTCTGTCCGTCATTGGTTATTTTACTGCCTAGGTAGCAGAATTCCTTAACTTCACTGACTTCGTGACCATCAATCCTGATGTTAAGTTTCTCGCTGTTCTCATTTCTACTACTTCTCATTACCTTCGTCTTTCTCCGATTCACTCTCAAACCATACTGTGTACTCTTCAATAAAATTCTTCAGGGTATCAGACCGCATCGTCATAATTTAAAATGCGCCAACGTTTCGGCCAGCGTTGCAGCTAGCCTTCATCAGGGCCTTACGTTAAAGTTTAACGTAAGGCCCTGATGAAGGCTAGCTGCAACGCTGGCCGAAACGTTGGCGCATTTTAAATTATGACGATGCGGTCTGATACCCTGAAGAATTTTATTGAAGATGACAACGGCCGCGGAAGCCTACGCTTACATACTGTGTACTCATTAGACTGTTTATTCCGTTCAGCAGATGATTTAATTCTTCTTCACTTTCACTCAGGATAGCAATGTCATCAGCGAATCGTATCATTGATATCCTTTCACCTTGTATTTTAATTCCACTCCTAAACCTTTCTTTTATTTCCATCACTGCTTCCTCGATGTACAGATTGAAGAGTAGGGGCGAAAGGCTACAGCCTTGTCTTACACCCTTCTTAATACGAGCACTTCGTTCTTGATCGTCCACTCTTATTATTCCCTCTTCGTTGTTGTACATATTGTATATGACCCGTCTCTCCATATAGCTTACCCCAACCTTTTTCAGAATCTCGAACAGCTTGCACCATTTTATATTGTCGAACGCTTTTTCCAGGTCGACAAATCCTATGAAAGTCTCTTGATCTTTCTTTAGCCTTGCTTCCATTATTAGCCGTAACGTCAGAATTGCCTTTCTCGTCCCTTTACTTTTCCTACAGCCAAACTGATCGTCACCTAGCGCATTCTCAATTTTCTTTTCCATTCTTCTGTATATTATTCTTGTAAGCAGCTTCGATGCATGAGCTGTTAAGCTGATTGTGCGATAATTCTCGCACTTGTCAGCTCTTGCCGTCTTCGGAATTGTGTGGATGATGCTTTTCCGAAAGTCAGATGGTATATCGCCAGACTCATATATTCTACACACCAACGTCGTTTTGTTGCCACTTCCCCCAATGATTTTAGAAATTCTGATGGAATGTTATCTATCCCTTCTGCCTTATTTGACCGTAAGTCCTCCAAAGCTCTTTTAAATTCGCTGGTTTAGTGCTGTGCAAATGGGAGCAACAATTCTGCTGCGCCTACGTCGACGTTCTGCAAGTGTCGGAGGACAGACTCTTCCCGTTTCCTGTTGAGACGTCGTGACGCGCGGAAGTGGGACTCTCTCTGTAAGATCTAGGCTCTCTGACTTTAGCTTCGTGGATTTGCAAGGCAAATAGTGCAAGGCAGAATGTGGCTGCTGCTACTACAAATTGTTCATGATCAATATAATGTTTATTGCTCTTTATTAAAATACTGAATGAAGGCTGATGACTATTATCCACTACATAGATAAGCGGACTGAAGTTAGCTCGAGCCACAAACCACTGGCTGGCAAACACCCTGCATAATCTACATACGCATCTACCTCTACATACATATTCCGCAACAAGATGTGTATAACATCGAAGCAATTTGTGCAGTGGCAATGAGTGACAAAATATAATGTGCAATAGTGTAATGTCAATCAACAGCTCCGCCATTACAGCAGTGATGCAAGTGAAGCAGCAAGATGATGTAATTGCTGTGATATACATAGTCAACAAAATAGAAGAAAACCAGCAGAAGACATCACTGACTTCGATTTCTAGATATACACTGCACCCCTTCTTCCCCCAAATGCCACACCAGCAGCTACAGTAAAAAAACAATGTGTTCTAGTTGAATCTAGTTTAAGACTGCTTATTTTTAAGTGACATTTCTCGATGTATGTATGTATTTAAAAACGCTTGAAAATTAACAAAAAGATGTTCGAAACGCGTCGCATTATGTTAGATTAAGCATAAAATAAAAAGTGACTGGTAACAGAAACTTGAAATAAATAATACATCTACATACATATTCCGCAACCCACCATACGGTTGGTGACGGAGGGCACCTTTAACACAACTAATCATTTCCTTTCCAGTTGCACTCGCAGGGAGAGCGATGCAAAGACGACTGTCTATATGCCTCCCTGTGAGCCTCAATGTGTCGCATCTCATCCTCGTGTTCCCTACGGGAAATGTATGTTGGTGGCAGTAGGATCGTTCTGCAGTCATTCCCAGATGCCTGTTTTCTAAACTTTCTCAGTAGTATTCTTCAAAATGAATGCCTTCTTCCCTCCACTTGAGCCCACCAAGCATGCCCGTAACACTGGCGTGCTGACCGAACCTACCAGTAACAAATTCTGCAGCTCACCTCTGAATTGCTTCCATGTCTTCTTTCAATCTGAAATTGCGTGGGTCCCAAACGCTCGAGCGGTACCCTAGAATAGCTCGCACTAGCGTCCTACGAGGTGTGTCCTACGAGGTGTGTCTAGAAAAAAACCGGACTAGTACTGGTGAAACAATAAAACGAATGCAATAAGGCTGAAAGTCGCGTGGCCTGTCACGAGACTCTCGCTCCGCCTACTGCTCGAGTTTCATCTGCCTCCTGCACTCAGTCTGCCCGTGGCGTCTGTTTTAAGTAGTTGACGTTTTGTCTGTGCGTCGGAAAATGTTGAGTGTACAGAAAGAACAGCGTGTTAACATCAAATTTTGTTTCAAACTAGGAAAATCTGCAAGTGAAACGTTTGTAATGTTACAACAAGTGTACGGCGATGATTGTTTATCGCGAACACAGGTGTTTGAGTGGTTTAAACGATTTAAAGATGGCCGCGAAGACACCAGTGATGACGCACTGGCAGACCATTGTCAGCAAAAACTGATGCAAACATTGAAAAAATCGGTAAACTTGTTCGACAAGATCGCCGTTTAACAATCAGAGCAGTGTCTGAGTTAACAGGAGTTGACAAGGAAAGTGTTAGGCAGATTCTTCATGAAAGTTTCAACATGAACAAAGTGTGTTCAAAAATGTTTCCAAAGTGTCTCACAATTGAACAGAAGGAACGCCCAAGAATGATTTGTTCTGACATCCTGGAAAACATTGAAACTGATCCCACCTTCTTACAAAATGTTATTACTTGCGATGAATCGTGGTTTTTTACTTACGATCCCGAAACTAAACGCCAATCGATGCATTGGAAAACTCCTGGTTCTCCACGACAAAAAAAAGGACGAATGTCAAAATCGAAATTCAAGGCAATGATGATTGTTTTTTTTGACATCAAAAGGATTGTGCACATCGATTGGGTGCCAGAGGGACAAACAGTGAATCAGCATTACTACATTAGCGTCCTGGCTACCCTACGTGAGCAAGTACGGAGAAAACGGAACGATTTGTGGAGAAAAAAGTCATGGATCCTTCACCAAGACAATGCCCCAGCTCACAGTGCGTTGTCAGTGAAGACGTTTTTGGCAAAACACAACATTCCCATCTTAGATCATCGACCCTACTCACCTGATTTGGCCCCCTGTGACTTTTTTCTTTTCCCTAAAGTCAAGTCAGCTTTGAAAGGAACTAGATTTGAGACTGTTGAAGCAGTAAAAGAAAAAGCGACGGAAGTAATGTATGGACTTACCGAAAATGATCTGCAGCATTGCTATGAACACTGGAAAATTCGTATGGAGCGGTGTAGAGACCGAGGAGGAGAGTACATTGAAGGAGATAACATGAAATTGTAAGTAATTGTAAATTAATGTTTTTCCAGCATCAGTCCGGTTTTTTTCTAGCCGCACCTCGTATATGCGGTCTCCTTTACGGATGAACCACACTTTCCCAAAATTCACATTTCCTACCTCTATCCTCACATGCTCGTCGCTTCGCAACGTTACGCCCAGATACTTGAGCGACGTGACTGTGCCATACAGGACACTACTCGTACTAATGCTGTATCCGATAATTACTGGTTTGTTTTTCGTACTCATCCGCATTAACTTGCCTTTTTCTGCATTAAGAGCCAGCTGCCATTCATCACACAAACTAGACATTTTGTCTAGGTCATCTTGTATCACCGAACAGGCACTTATTTTCAACACCTTCATGTACACAACAGCTTCAATAGCGAAAAACTGCAGACTTCTGCCCATCGTGTTTGCTATGTACTTAGAAAATAGCAACGGCCGTATGGCACTTGGCTGGGGCATTTCTCCGATTCACATTCGCCGTCGTGGGCAACATACTGGATTCTGTTATTTAAGAAGTCTTGGGCCAGTCAAATTTCTGGGGGCTATTCCATATGCACGTACCTTCGTTAACTACTTGCAATGGGTTGAAAGGGTACAGCACCACCCGACATTGAAAATAGGTACAACATACTTTATTATTTTTGTCAGAACAACATATTTTTTGTAAAAATAACTCAATTTCAATTAATACAGCAAAGCCGGGTACCAGCGTGGGAAAGAATGACAATTTATTTATTTAATTGATCACATGTGCACTCCCACAAAATAAATCCCTACATCCAGTTTGGTGAGATCTGTGAAATGAATGAATGTATAATCGTCAGCTAACAGCAGATAGTGAATGTGAATATATGATCATCTTTGAGACGATTCTTTGGCCACCTTTGGTGGAACCAAAGAGATGAAATTTACCGGAGCTTTCAGCGCCTGAAATGTGGCTGACCAATGCGGTAGCAAGGTGCTCCCCCACTTCGCCAGAGGTGCAAGAGGACCTGAAGAACGGCCAGGTTTCAGCACTCTGCCGCTGGATCTAGTGTTGGTAAGACGTGTCTTAGGTGTGCTCCGTAAAGACAAAACAGTGGAGACGTTGTATGCATGTGAAATACTTAAGAGTAGTTTGGAATAATAATTTCTCTATTTCAGGAACTTTTGTGGTGAGAATTAAATGTCAGGCAGGTAATACTAAGGGGATCGTTGTAATCTTCGGAAGTGACCAACGGTCACAATGAAACCACGTGTAGCAATAAGTTGAAATACTTCCGAGTGCTTAAGTTAAGCTGAATTACTAGCGTGTGTACTATAAGTTGGAAATATTTAAGAAATGGCGTGTGCAGGACTTGAAATTAGAGATGAGTACTTCCACGTGGGGAGTACTTTGGGAATCTCAATCTGTGTATGAGACAAAGGATGAAGAGAAGTACTCGTCCATGGTACCAGTTGAGGACTCGCGTGTGTGATAAATATGTTCTTAATATTACTTTGCGTGTTATGTTTCCGTGTGACGCTTAATTCAAACTATAATACTCTGAGAGAGAAGCAAGGTGAGTCAGCCATCTACCCAGCAACGCCCCTTGGCTTGCATTGCACAGGAAGACGTGCATATATCCTACAGAGTTCATAGTAGGAAAGAAAAATTACGAAGTGGGGCAGTGTCGTGTGAAACTGGGATAAATACTAATTGAAGTGGGAAAGCTGAAAGTGATGAGATTATAATGTTGTGAGTATTCCTTGTGTTGTATTCCATGTTGCAGTGTGGTGTATGTCATGTAATTTAAGTATGTGTGGTTTGCATGGGAGAGTAGCAAGGTAGTTTCAGAGGTAGTGGGTTACGCATTTTCCTTTTGTACCGCTCGGTCTGGAGGAAAGTTTCGTGATGATGGTTGTGAGAGTCAAAGTGTGAGATATATCAAAAGATCCACCATCCGATCCAGAAAGTGCACTGTAGCATTAAATAATTACGAGACCATAAGATAGAGAATCACCAATGTAAAGCCATGTCCACTGGGCGGAATTTCTCATGTGTTATTGTTGTAGGTTATAGAATTTGTGTGTTTAGGTTATAGAATTTATCAGAATAAATAAGATAGTGAAAAGAAAAAGATTGGTGGCCTTTTCCTTCGAATTGTATGTTGTCATGATATCCAGAATTTATAATGTGTGCGCCATTCATATTCAGTGCGATGGCCACGTGTTGATAAAAGCCGTTAAATAAGAAAGAAAATGTGGTATTGCCAGTGCTTAGTGAACAGTCAGTGTTGCGTAAATTACTAATAGTCAGATGTGCGTTTCCCTTGCGTAATATTCATACAGGAGAATAATCTGTAACTTAATTGTGAGTACTAGAGTTCATGTTACTCGATAAATAAGAATGAATCCACTCGCTTGGCAGACCACTCATCTTGCAGGCCTGACTGCTTGATGTCACAGTATGAGCAAGGCATGTGGGTGCCTCGAATGCTTTTTCCAAATCTAGAAATATGGTATCAGCTTGTTGATCTTCATCTATAGTTCGCACTATATCATTTGGGAAAAGAGCAAGCTGGATTTCTCACGAGTGATGGTTTCTAAAGCCACGTAGACATGCGCTTTTCGGCCTCTTGGAAATTTGTTATATTCTAGCTCAGAATATGCTCTATAAATCTACAGAAAACCGATGTTAAGGGTATTGGTCTACAGATTTGCGGGTCCGTTCATTTAACATTCCTACAGGATGACAATTGTTGTGAAATAAAATCGTCATAGCTTCTGAACAGTTTGCGTTAGGACGTTCAAACCGCACGGTTAGACGCGAGGTATGATGGGAATTACTATGCGCATGTATGGTTTGGTTTAACGACGAAGGCCACTTTCATTTGGATTGGTTCGTCAATAAGCAGAAATGGGGCATTTGGTGGACTGAGAATCCCCGTTTCACGGTCGAGAAGTCTCTTCATCCTTAGCGGTTGACTATATGGTGTGGCATGTCGAGTCACGGAATACTCGGTGCGATATTCCTTGATGGCACGGTGACTACCGAACAGTTCGTGAAGGTTTTGAAAGATTATTTCATCCCCATAACCCAAGGTGACCCTAATTTCGACAGTATGTGGTTCAAGCAGGGCGGAGGTCGACCCCATCGAAGCAGGAGAGTGATTTCCAGGAGGAGCACTTTGAGAACCGCTTCCTGACTCTAACGCAAAGAGAGGACACTGTTATTTGCCTCGACTGGCCGCCATGGTCTCCGAATCTGAACACATGCGACTTCTTTTCGCGGCTCTATATTCAAGACCAGGTGTACAGAAATAACCCCAAAACATTGGCCTATGGTATAGCCAAAGGTATTTTTACGTTTTCCTCTAAATAGTTTCTTGCACTTCCCTACAAAACTCTTACGAACATACCTATTGCTGCTGTAGTATGATCCACTTGTAGGGGAACATAGTAGTTTCATCTTGACATCATGTCTCTGTAGAACGTTCCAAGTTTCTGTTATTAAGTCATATATGTGATGCATACCCCTCCCTACATATGTCTAGAGGTCACATTAAAAGAGCTACCACAAATCACAATTACTCCAATGTATAATGATCTGTTCTAAACGTATCTGTGGTGCAACTCATCTCATATACAAGGTAGGTGTTCATTTTAACTGAAGACGTTCAGATACCTCCAAAACTATTCATAGGGCCAAAAGAGCTATAATTCCTATATACTTGTCTAGGAGGGAGACAGCCAACCATACCACACTAGACGCGTCACCTCACCCCGTATGTAGGTGGCGGAGAGACACTTTGAAATCTTCAATGAACACCCGAAAATTTTATTGCAGGTTATGATTCTACCGAAAAATTTACATACATTCTATTGCCTGAAGTATTTTCTTCGTTTCGCCACATATGGCGCTGTAATCGGAGGTATAGAAATGGGTACACAATCGTAATTTACGACATGCTACTCAAGGGCTATTGAATACTCAGTGGTATGTGGGACCAGTCTCCATGCTGCACGGCGGGACAGGCTAGTATTTCATAACTTCTCATTGTAAACCCCATTCGGAAGGCTGCTTTTCTCCGACATATCGAACAGAGGATGTTCGACGTGTCGCCGTGGCCGTGTACCGTACGAAGCGTAACAGACAGTACGCTGCGACCGGAGCTCACTTATCGTGCAGACGTACAGCAGATAGGGGCTCTAAATTTTACAATACTTGCTCAGTGTTTATTTATCATTTGGAGAACAGACGTGCAAGTGTAAGATGAATATTGCAACCACGGAAGAAACTACTGAAATGATCTTGATGTACGGGGAATGTAGGAGAAACGTTGAGGCTGCTGCTGCCTTGTGTGCCGTGCTTTTTCCAGGGAGTGCTCGCTCTCGTTCGTTATTTTCCAATCAACGTCCTGTACGCCTTTACGTCTGATGGCAGCGTAAAGAACGGCAAAAAGTTCGGAGCAAACGTGTTACAGGAGAAGCTAATGAATGTGGTGTGCGTACTGTAAGACCTTCGGTACACACACCATCAGATTATTTGACTTGTCGCTCTAACGAAGTAGGCGAGTGTCAGCAGTATGTCTCGTGGTCTTATCGTGGCGTGTTTATCTTCTGCCGTTAGGTCAGACGATAGAAATGCCACTTGCACGCTTAGAGTAGCAGATTGACGGTGACCAACTTTAAACAGAACTTGATTAATTTTCACACACATTTATTAAAATAATAAAAATCATAGATATTACGTAACTTGATTCTGGATGCTGTTCACAATTGACAGTCTAAAGTTCCTTTTGTCTTGGTATGTTAATCTTATTCTCACAAATCTCTGAGACTTGACAAAGTGTTTATACAAATCTCTTCATGGCTATGTACAGGAATATGATAATCTTATTAGGCGCAGACTGAAACTTGACTACAGACTAATGCAGACTGACTAATCGGAGGTCTGTTCACTCGTTATAATACCTCGCGCGTTCAGGTATCACTGCGCGAGTGTGATCCGCGAGGAGAAAAGGCTCTATGTTAGCAGCAAATTCATTGGCTGCGTTACATATTAATACGCGGATCGGCGGAAGTAGAATTTAGTCCGCCTCTAAGACAGCGCCATCTCATAGTGCGGAGACGGACTAGCGCTGCGCCTGCGCTGTTGTGCTTAGCGGGGAGCGCTCTAGTGGGAAAGTTGTGTACGCGCTGACTACGCGGAACTATGTACACAAAAATGAAATAGCTGTGCTAGCGGCAATGAACCCACGGATAAGCACCCAGCAAATACACCGCGATTCTTACGATACTGCATCGTCATAAGTATCATCCATAGCAAGTCACTGCATTAATAACTTTATGGCGTCCATTTCCATTACCGTGTAGTGTTTAGTGAATAGGCGCACCAACAAATGGAAACGACCCCCACGTTTTTTGCCGAGGTACTATATCCCGATATTTTCCGATGAGCCTACATTCGCAAACCATGGTAATGTTAACCGGCATAATACGCAATACTGGAATGTAGACAATCCCCACTGGTTACGGCAAGTTAACGATCAACGTCCTTGGTCGGGTACCGCATATGTGCCATCATGGGGACAAACTCATTGGTCCGTTGAATAGACGCAAATACCGAACGTTGCTAGAACAGGAATTACACGTAATACTGGTGGATGTTACAAATGGTTCAAATGGCTCTGAGCGCTATGGGACTTAACATCTTAGGTCATCACCCCCTAGACTTAGAGCCGGCCGCGGTGGTCTAGCGGTTCTAGGCGCTCAGTCCGGAACCGCGCGACTGCTACGGTCGCAGGTTCGAATCCTGCCTCGGGCATGGCTGTGTGTGATGTCCTTAGGTTAGTTAGGTTTAAGTAGTTCTAAGTTCTAGGGGACTGATGACCACAGATGTTTAGTCCCATAGTGCTCAGAGCCATTTGAACCATTTTGAACCCTAGAGTTAGAACTACTTAAACCTAACTAACCTAAGGACGTCACACACATCCATGCCCGAGGCAGGATTTGAACCTGCGACCGTAGCAGCAGCGCGGTTCCGGACGGAAGCGCCTAGAACCGCTCGGCCGCAACGGACGGCTGAGGATGTTACCCTGGACGTTTGACAACGTATGTAGCTTCAGCATAACGGCTGCCCAGCGCATGACGGAACTGAAGCACAGGAGGTACAAGACCGTGTTTACACTGGTCGGTGGATCGGCAGTGATGGCCCTGTTAACTCTCCTGATAGGACCCCGTATTTCACGTTTTGACGTCACCGGATTTCTTTCTGTGTGGATATTTAAAACATTAGGAGTACCAGGAAATGCCAACAGGCCGTAAAGACACCGTCGACTTCATAAAAACGCATGACACCGGCAGATATGCTTCTGTCCTGTGTGTGGTTATTCGAAAAGCGGATTACAAAGTATACTGAATTTGGCGGTACTACGTTTGAAAAGTTAAATTGTAAGAGTGGTACAGCGTTCGCCTCGAACCAGGGACGCAGAGCCACATCGAGTAGCACGCTGTTCGACATGTTGGAGGAATGTAACTTTGCGTATGTGGTTTCAAACTATTGTAAGTTGAGAAATATTGGTCTGTCCTAATCTCGCGGGATGGAGTGGGTTTCCATTTGTAGTTGGATATTGAAATGTCGTAAATTAAGACTGCGTACCCATTTCTATTTCTGAGATTACAGCGCCATCTGTGGCGGAACAAAGACTACTGTTAGGTAGTCACAGAGTGATACTTTGTAAGAGTCAGTAAGGCTTAAATCTGTATTTGGAGTTATCTGATGTCATCACTACATACGTTTGTGTGTGTAGCATATAAAACGGTTAGCTTTGGTAGTGAGCATCGTACGAGTACGTCGACGGAGGTTCTGTTTCTGGTTAGTCATTCAGAGGAAGAAGAGGTGCTGCAGACAGAATCTGTCTGAATTAGGGGAGTCTTCTAAAGGATTACTGTAACAGCATCGGGTAGACTAATCGTGTGCAACATTTGGTGACCCATGGGCCTAATTCATATACTTACTTTAGCTCGCAGGCCACCTTGTGGTATAACGCGATAGTAGCACTCCTAGCACATAAAGTCTAACCTACAGCGTAAAGGATGTGAATGTTTATGCGGTAGCGCACTGATATGAGTGGCACCTCTTTCCTAACAAGCCATGCCAACAAATGATGAGCCAAAACGGATGTATTATAATAGCCGTCTATAAGACATCTTCTATTGCAAAATTCTAAGTGTAGTTGGTCGAGATACAACATCCACGACACACAAATAAATCTAAAGGTTGTACTGGGACAATACAAGCCTATGCAAGTGACTGGTTGCACCTACTTCAGTATAAATTTCCTTTAGTTTCAACAGTTGCAGTGTTTTAATATATGCTGGGCCGCGTACAAGGTGAGCACCTAGCGATACATGTTTTTCCGCAACTGATTATTACAAAAGCTTTAGAAACGCACGTTACGATCCGCCTTCAGCACAACACAGTAAGATAGATGTAATCTGTGTAGAAAATGTATGTTACTCACACATATGATTCCATTGCTCTTTCTATTCTTATTAAGCAAAGTCAGGAAAGTACACACACACACACACACACACACACACACACACACACACAAGAGAGAGCGGACGGGTGGAAAGAGTACACCGAGGGACTGCATAAAGGGGAGGACTCACCTAATGATGTGATAGAAGAAGAAGCAGGAGGCCACAGGGAAGAGGAAGGGGTTCTAGTTTTAGAATCAGACTTTAGAATAGCTTTGGATGGCTTAAAATCAAGTAAAGCAGAAGGCACAGATAATAGTCCATCGGAATGTCTTAATTAATTGGCAGCAAAACGATTAATCACATTGATGTGTAGAATGTATGAGAGGCGATATACCATCAGACTTTTAGGAAAACTTCATCCACACAATTCCCAAGACTGCAAGAGCCGACGAGTGCCAGAATTTCGCACAATCAGCTTAACAGATCATTCATCCAAATGGTTGACAAGAATATTATACAAGATGGAAAAGAAAATTAAGCATCTCTTAGATGACGATCACTTTGGCTTTAGGAAAGGTCAGGCACCAGAGAACCAGTTCTGACGATTCCACTGATAATGCAAACAAGACTGGAGAAAAATAAAGACAGGTTCATAGGATTTGTAGACATGGAGAAAGCGTTCGACAGCGTAAAAAGGTGCAAGATCTTCGAAATTCTGAGAAAAATAGGGATAAGTGCGGTAATCAAGAGGCAAAATGAGAGTGGGAGACCAAGAACCAAGTGCGCAGATTAAAAAAGGGAGTGTGGCCTTTCGGCCCTGATGTTCAATCCACACTCCGAAGAATCAATGACGGAAATAAAAGAAAGATTCAAGATCGAGATTAAAATTCAAAATGAAATGATATCAATGTTAAGACTGTCTGATGAAATTGCTATCCGCAGCGAAAGTGAAGAAGAATTAGAGGATCTAAATATCTCCAACATTTCGCGGCCGTGTCAGCAACTGAATAAATATTAATTTTAATAATCAATAGCCTCAGTTGCACCGTTTACCTAGAATTTACCTAGGTTTCAGTCGGGATAACCCAACCTTCTTCGGAATAACAGTAACCACCGTTTGTCCATAGTGGACATCGTCAAGCTAAAACTACAAATCCATAAATTACCGTCAGACTGTAAAAACTTACCTGAAACTGCGATGGCCCCACTTTGCGACCGCGATGCGGCAGCCACGAGTGCTGTACTGGAGTCCCTAACAAAGGAAACGCCTGACTGTCTTGCTGACAAAAATATAGAGAAGAAATCATCTTTCCCGCAATGAAAGGAGCCAGTCTATTGAGCAGACTTAAGACACTTCCTGTTAAATCATGTATGTGTGACAGAAGTTTAATTTTACAATTTGTCCACTGGGAAGTAATATGACCATGTACGTCTGGGTGACCGCTTGTTGGCGTTAGTCAGTGAGGGAGCAGTAGCCGACTGCGACAGACGCAGCAACAGATAAGTAACCGCATTTGTCATTTACGAGTTCCTAACCAGGAGCGAATTTTATTATAACATCTGTGTGCTTTAATACTTTAGTTTCTTGAGTTTCTGCGTGTAAATTTAACATCTAATAGCCACAGTTATCGCGTTTTCGTTTGCGTCAGAAAGTAAACAGATTTTATGACATATTACAACTTCGAAATCAGGGTCAAATTATTTACTTTCACCTGAGTGCTTCTGTAGTAAGGTTTTTGAATATCTGCTTATTACTAGACACAGTTCGTTTTCGTCAGGGTCTACAGTAGAATTGTGCATCACGTGCTAATAGTCCGTTTATGTGCATAGTTCCGTTTTCCACGGTCTTTAGTATGGACAGGGACTGCGATTGTTGTGTGCGGATGCCAGCCGAGTTGGTGACACTTCGCCCTCAGCTTCAGGCTGTGATGACTTCGGTTACAGAGCTTGAGGCTGCAGTGGATGGGCGCCACTGTTGTGGGCCGACCGTGGGGATCCAACGGACGTCCAGCACGTCAGAGTCCTCCGATCGGTCCTCACCGGCGGCAAACCCAGCTACTGCTCGCACTGAGGCTGACCCCTCACCTGTGGTCGAGTGGGAGGTCGCTCTGGGGCGAAGCAGGTGGCGAAAGACGTCCCAGGCGGCCGCACGTAAGGCCCCCCCGTTTTGTCTGACAAACAGGTTCCAGGTCCTATCTGTGGCTGACACTGTCGCTGAGCCAGATGCTGTATCCTGTCCTGTTTCAGAGGAAACCACTCAGTCTGCAAGATCTGGGCAGTCGCAGAGGGTGGGATTATTGGTAGTTGGGAGCTCCAACGTTAGGCGCGTTATGGAGCCCCTTAGGGACTTGGCTGACAAGAGGGGTAAGAAATCAAATGTGCACTCCGTGTGCATACCGGGTGGCGTCATTCCAGATGTGGAAATGGTCCTCCCAGATGCCATTAAGAGCACAGGGTGCAGCCAACTGCAGGTGGTTGCTCACGTCGGTACCAATGATGTGTGTCACTTTGGATCAGAAGAGATTCTCTCCGGTTTCGAGCGGCTAACAGAAGTGGTAAAGGCTGCCAGTCTTGCTTGCAAGATGAAAGCAGAGCTGACGATTTGCAGCATAGTCGACAAGACAAATTGCGGGCCTCTGGTACAGAGCCGAGTGGAGGGTCTGAATCAGGCTCAGACGGTTCTGCGACCGTGTAGGCTGCAGATCCCTCGACTTTCGCCAAAGGGTGGTTGGGTTCTGGGTCCTGCTGAATAGGTCAGGTGTCCACTATACGCAGGAAGCGGCCACACAGGTAGCAGGGGCTGTGTGGCGTGGACTGGGCGGTTTTTTACGTTAGAGGGTCTCGGGAAAACACAAGAAGGGCGTCAGTCACAAAGGGTGCAGGCTGAAAACAGGAAGAACGTAGATACAGGAACCATTGGTATAACAATTGTAAACTGTTATAGCTGTGTTGGGAAAGTACCAGAGCTCCAAGCGCTAATAGAAAGCACTGATTCTCAAATAGTTATAGGCACTGAGAGCTGGCTAAAGCCGGATATATGTTCAGCCGAAATTTTTGCAAAGTACCTAACGATGTTACGAAAGGATAGGCTAAACACGGTTGGCGGAGGTGTGTTTGTTGCTGTCAGAAAAAGTTTAACTTGTCGCGAAATTGAAGTACATACTTCCTGTGAGTTAGTATGGGCAGAGGTCATTATTGGCAGCCGGAATAAAATAATAATTGGATCCTTTTACCGACCTCCCAATTCAGATGATACAGTTGCTGAAAGGTTCAAAAAAAACTTGAGTTTGATTTCAAACACGTACCCGAATCATACGATAATAGTTGGTGGTGACTTTAATTTACCCTCGATATGTTGCCGAAAATACATGTTTAATTCCGGAAGTACGCATAAAATGTCATCCGAAATTGTGCTAAGCGCATTCTCTGAAAATTATCTCGAGCAATTAGTTCATGAGCCCATGCGAATAGTAAACGGTTGTGGAAACACCTTGACTTCTTAGCAGCAAATAATCCTGAGTTAATAACGAGCATCAAAGCCGATTCAGGGATTAGTGGACACAGGGATGTCGTAGCATGACTGAATATTATTATCCCCAAATCCTTGAAAAATATGCGAAAAATATACCTATCCAAAAACGCAGATAAAAATTCACTTGACGCCTTCCTAAGAGACAATCTCCATTCATTCCAAATTAATAATATAAGTGTAGACCAGATGTGGCTTAAATTCAAAGAAATAGTATCGGCAGCAATTGAGAGATTTATACCAAATAAATTAACAAACAACGGAGCTGATCCTCCTTCGTTTACTAAACGGGCTAGAAAACTGTTGCACAAACAACGAAACAAACATGCAAAATTTAAACACATGCTAAATCGCGAACATTGGCGATCTTTTACAGAAGCTCGAAATTTAAGCAGACTTCAATGCGATGCTTATAACAGTCTCCACAACGAAACTTTGTCTCGAAACCTCGCAGAAAATCCAAAGCGATTCTAGTCGTATGTGAAGTATGTTAGTGTCAAGAAACAATCAATGACTTCTCTGCACGATAGCAATTGAAGACAGTGCTGATAAAGCAGAGTTACTAAACAGAGCCTTCCGAAATGCCTTCACTTAAGAAGACGAAGTAAATATTCTATAATTCGAATCGAGAACAGCTGCCAACATGAGTAATGTAGAAGTAAATACCCTCGGAGTAGTGAATCAACTTAACTCACTTAATAAAAGCAAGTCTTTTGGTCCAGACTGTATACCAATTAGGTTTCTTTCGGAGTATGCTTATGCATTGGCTCCATACTTAACAATCGTTCGCTCGACGAAAGATCCGTACCCAAAGACTGGAAAGTTGCACAGGTCACACTAATATTCAAGAAAGGCAGTGGGAGTAATCCACTAAATAACAGGCCCATATCGTTAACATCGATGTGCAGCAGGATTTTAGAACATATATTGTGTTCGAACATAATAAATTTCCTATTCGAACATATTAAATTTCCTAGAAGAAAACGGTATATTGACACACTGTCAACATGGGATTAGAAAACATAGTTCCCGTGAAACACTTTATTGAAGCGCTGAGTGCTATTGACAAGTGATTTCAGATCTATTCCATATTTCATGATCTGAAGAAGGCTTTTGACACTGTACCATACAAGCGGCTCGTAGTGAAATTGCGTGCTTCTTGAATGTCGTCTCAGTTATGTGACTGGATCTGTGATTTCCTGTCAGAGAGGTCACAGTTCGTTGTAATTGACGGAATGTCATCGAGTAAAACAGAAGCGATTTCTGGCGTTCCCCAAGGTAGTGTTATAGGCCCTTTACTGTTCCTTATCTATATATACGATTTGGGAGACGATGTGAGCTGCCGTCTTCGGTTGTTTGCAGATGACGCTGTCGTTTATCGTCTAATAAAGTCATTAGAAGATCAAAACAAACTGCAAAACGTTTTAGAAGAAATATCGGAATGTTGCGAAAAGTGGCAGTTGACCTTAAGTAACGAAAAGTGTGAGGTCATCCAAATGAGTGCTAAAAGTAACGCACTAAACTTCGGTTACACGATAAATCAGTATAATCTAAAAGCCGTAAATTCAACTAAAATCCGTAGGTATTATAATTACGAACAATTTAAATTGGAAGGGACACACAGAAAATGTTGTGGGGAAGGCTAACCAAAGACTGCCTTTTTATTGGCAGGACACTTAGAAAATGTAACAGACCTACTAAAGAGACTGACTACACTAAGCTTGTCCGTCCACTTTTAGAATACTGTTGCGCGGTGTGGGATCCTTACCAGATAGGACTGACTGAGTACATCGAAAAAGTTCAAAGAAAGGCTGAATGTTTTGTATTATCGCGAAATATGGGAGAGAGTGTCACAGAAATTACACAAGATTTGGGGAGGAAATCTTTAAAAGAGAGGCGTTTTTCGTTGCGACGGGATCTTCTCACGAATTTCCAATCACCAACTTTCTCCTCCGAATGCGAAAATATTTTGTTGACACCGACTTACACAGGGAGGAACGATGACCAAGATAAAATAAGGGAAATCAGAGCTCGTACGGAAAGACATAGGTGTTCATTCTACCCGCGCGCTATACGACATTGGAATAATACGGAATTGTGAAGGTGGTTCGATGAAACCTCCGCCAGGCACTTAAATGTGATTTGCAGAGTATCCATGTAGATATAGATATAAATGTAGATGTAAGTTGGCCACATGACCATGAAATAACTTCCAATTATAAATGTATTCACACTACAGATAAAAATCAGATTACACGATTCCACGTTTTGGGAGACCTGAGCGCGTCCGAGGGCTTGCGCTCCTGTGTGTGTGTGTGTGTGTGTGTGTGTATGAGCGAGTGAGTTTTAGGTGCTGCTAGTCTACTGCTGTAAACCTACAACAGATAACAGTAGATCTGGAATTTCCACGACGTAACACAAATGTCAATTTGCAGTTGTAAAATACCCATTATTATCCGTCATGATTGGTCAAAATCCTAATTACTTGTCAACTGTAAAACCGGTTTTTGGCAGTGATTCGGAAATTCAGATGTTTTTTTGCGGTATGTTTCACTGCTACCAAATAACTTCCAAAGTGCACTTTGCAGACTCATGCCAGTGCAGTACAGCGGTTTCGGTGATATCTTCTCGGAGACTCTGCTACAGCGGTTGCCATTAGCAGCGGACGAAGACTGGTCTACCTTCGACCGGCCGGGCCTATATAGTGAGCTGGAGCCAATAGAAACCCAGCGTAGGAATCCATGGCCGGATATGTCGCGGCGACCTCTGCAAGGAAAGGTTCCAATTAATCGACTGGAATCTTCGGCGTGTTTACCGGATGTCTTCGTCTGTTTGGCTGTTGGTTTGTTTCCCTCATAGCGTGGCTGTTATGCGGTTCTGCCTGCCATGTAGGGGAACCCGATGGCAGACAGTACAATGGTAAGTGTTTAAAGCATAGATTTGGCGATGCAAGTAGATACTTAGTCCTTTTTCAGTAGTTATTTTATAAGTCTTTTATTATTCTGTTGTAGCATACACTGCAAAACACAACTTTATAATAACGTCACTCATACATAATGCAGGTGTGAGTTCCTCGTAACAATGATGTGTATTTGTAGTGGTGCGAGATTTTTGATGTACTGTTTTACTCTATGTCAGGGATCCTCAACCCGTCGACCACAATCATCCTGTCGATCAATATGCCTTTATGATTCGATCTTTCAAAATTCCTTTCCGAAATCAATTTAAATAGCCTGCTTTTGTAAAATACCAGTTTCTTGACGGTTTCAAACGGTATCTGTAGTTGGTAAATCTGGAAACATCGTACCCATTTCTTTCCTTTCGCTATGCATTCCATCGCCCTTAACGATTGCGTCAGGCATCAGTTTCCTTCTTCATGGTACCACCTTTGCAAAACACAGTTACAGAAATGAAATCCGAAACACTTTCAGATCAAAAACATCATATGATCAAGAAGTTGCAAAGAAGTATACGTCCAACCTGATAGCACTTAGGACAGAGTTTGAAAACTGATTTTCAGATTTCGAGGCAATGGAACCTTTTCCAGCTTCACCGCTCAACTTTTCCAAAACGTGTATGTGGAGATATTTCGAGGGAAATTAGCATTCCTTTCCGTTGCAGTGAAACTGAATTTAAAAAGCAAACTATTTAATTTAAAACTGACATTTTCTTAAAGTCAGAATACAATGAAGATAAATGTTCAAACCTGTGTGAATTCCTAAGGAAGCAAACTGCTTAGGTCATCGATCCCTAGACTTACACACTACTTAAACTAACCTAAACTAATTTATGCTAAGAACAACACACGCATCCACGCCCGAGGGAGGACTCGAACCAACGGTGGGAGGGACCGAGCAATCCGTGACGTGGTGCCTCAAACCTCGTGGCCACTACGCGCTGTAATGAAGATAACTTTTGGAGATTAGTTACTGTAAGAACCTATCCAAACATTGTAAAAGTGGCATCGTATCTTCTACCCTTTTTTGAATCAACTTATGCTTGTGAGGCAGTCTAAGTGAAGTGTAAGTGAAGAAAAAACTGACTGATCCTCATGTTTCAGACTGTGTAAGGTTGGATGTAACATATTATTCACCACCTTAAAATAAACGTACCAAATATATCCAAAGACAAGCATCTCACTGAACTTCTTTCAACATTTATGACGGTTACAGTTTTTTCACTTGTGTAAAACTTGAAAATTGAGTAATAGCTCTACAAATTTTGATGGATAAAAAATATTTTTCTTCATTTTGGGTAATAAAAATGGTTAATTTTTCCTATGGCATTGATTTGTGCTTAAATTTTTAATTCTGTGTATCTGTTAAAGTACTAAACTGCACGAAGCTGATTCCATGCCAAAATAGTTTGAGCAACCCTGCTCTACTCTAATTGTTCCATTTACACTGTATTTATGAGCATTTTCGGCTGTCAGTCTTGAAAAATAGTAGGAAATTGGTAGAATTACAATGGGTGGTCGGAGTATTTTCAGAATTTGCCATGAAATCATTAGTTTATACACATTGTATCCGAAAAGGGCAGTTAACGGGACCCTGGTGAAGCTTTGATAGACCTAGCTAGCCAAACATGGATCACAACGCGCTTTCAACAATGGAACTAACTTTGAAAGAGTGTATGTAAAAGAGAATAATTTGGCAAGGCAATTATGAACTGGGAGTTCAAACATTGAAACACTGACAGGAAAGATAGAGGAGATAGTGGGTATGATCGAAAGGAGAAAGCTGGAGGGACGAGGTGGAAAAGAGATGGCAGTGGCTACAGATTGTACTGGGATGAAAATGAAGAAGGAAGACAAAAGAAGTGGGAATTGTTGTGCGGAATTGTCTAAAAGAAGAGGTTCCGGAGATAAGAGACGTGACAATGATAACCAGAATAATGACCAAGGTTAGGTACGGAGTGGATTCAGGCATATGCCGCTCGAGCTGACTTTGCAGCTAAGAGAAGGAAAAATTTGTGGGAGAACTGTAGATGCCGCGTGAGATTAGCGGAGCGGTCTAAGGCGCTGCAGTCATGGACTGAGCGGCTGGTTCCGGTGGAGGTTCGAGTCCTCCCTCGGGCATGGGTGTGTGTGTTTGTCCTTAGGATAATTTAGGTTAATTAGTGTGTAAGCTTAGGGACTGATGACCTTAGCAGTCAAGTCCTATAAGATTTCACACACATTTTTAGAACTGTAGATAATAGAATAATAGTCATGGGACACTTGAATGCGCATTGAGCGAGTGACAGACAAGGGTATGAAAATGGAGTTGGTAAGATCGGAAATGAAGAAGGAAAGAAAATGCTGCATTCCGACAAGAGAATTGGTTTAATAACAGATAACTGGTGATTTCGGAAGAAAGAGATCCACAAAGTAACGTGGTAGAAGAGGAATCTGGCGCACAAAGCTTTGGTTGATTGCATCCTCTATTGCTAGGAAACGAGAAAGGCTGTAACAGATTGAAGGTACTATCATCTGAGGCCTTGGATGGTGACTACCGGCTACTGGTGATACGCCTGAGAATCATGGAGGAAGAAGACAGAGAACCAGGAAAAGAGAGTTAGAGTATAGAAACTAAAGGAAAAGAAAGTCAAGGAAGAATACCAGAATATTATAAGGGAAAAGTTACCACAGAATGAACCTAAAACAGGAGAAGAGGAATAGGGACAACTTAGTAGTGTTATGTTAGATGTTGTAGTAGTTGTATGCGGAAGGACAAGTGGTAGAAAAAGGTGAAAAAGAACACCATAGAGGAATGAAAGAGTCAAGGAGGTAGTGGAAAGAAAGAACAAGGCCTTCAGACAGTGGTTTCAAGAAGGAACGAAATTACCAAGAGAGGAGTGTAGGAAAAAGAAGAAAGAGTCAAATAAGACAGTGGCTGAGGAGAGAAGAAAGTGCATGGAAGAATAGATAAAGATGGTAGAGGAAGATAGCAGAGGAAGTGAGAGAGTACTATATGGAATGGTCAAAAGTAAGAGGAAAGGTCTCAGAGAGGATTCAACAATGATGGATGAACACGCAAATTCAAATGGTCCGGCCGAGACAGTGTCGCTAAACGTGTGCTTTGTTTTGTTTCCTAAAACCGATCAAGAGAGCGATATAAAAATTGGACACATGATGGTAGTAAGAATCGACCTCGAGTCAAAGGCAGAGCGGTCTCTTGCTCTACTACCTACGCTATGTTACCTTGCTTTTCCGCGCGCCGGATTGGCTAACTTCAATGCCAATTAACTCGGAAACGGCGCAGCGTATGGAGTTATCTTCTACACTTACCTCTCAGCTCAACGTATCCTGTAACAACCTTAAAAGCTTTTCAGTCTGTTTTTGACCACAATGTGATACTGTTCTCAAACAACACGATTATCTCACAAAGCGCACATACTATAGATTCTCAGGAAGTAAAGAAAATAATACCTCATTACTTGTAGCAAGGCAATAATCCATGAGAACTCAGGAGTGTGGGAAAAGTTTGAGTCTATAACACAATGGATGGAAAAGATAATGTTCGCTCAGCTTACTGTTTAGAAAATGTGGGCAACTTATGCGTTTGCATTTTGTCCCGTGGAGGCACATCCTCGCAAATCTGAAGACGGGGTAATCGCAAGTTAACTGTCCAGAATATCTGAAATAATCTATACATTTGCCTAATAGTCACCACGGCAAGTAACTGAAAAATTTTCACCTGATTTCTTCATCGTTGTTCAAATTCTACACCAGTTCAAGCAGCACCAGGGGAAGAAACTCTCACTCTCCTCATAAATCAAACAGAACAGCATTCGACGAAAAGTAGCAACAGACCTCCGAGCAGGTATTGTAACAGTAAACAAAATTTCGAATGTCCATTCAAACTGAAGAGGCTTCGTTGTCCTACAGCCGCGAAAGCTTGTGATTGGCTGATGGCCAAAACCGACCTCCAAAGATGAGGAATGGCTGTACACGCAAAGTGATATGCCTATTTCGACTAATCGAAGCTGACTACACGCAAAAGACTGCAACGATGTTGGCGCGATTTAAGTAAACGAAAAATATAGTGAGCAGAAAATGAAATTCCAAATGAACAGGCAGCTTCTATAACGTAATGTATGATATCCTGAATTTATTTTTTCTGTAATACAACACGTCCTTCATGATCTTAGTTGTTTCTGACCGCTTCCACGGCACCAGTGTTGCAGTATACGACGTTTACTAAATATTAGAGGAGAAAAGTGTTTCGAATTGATGTTAAAATAAAACTTTTATAATAATACTTTAATTTCGTTTATTGTGTGGAATACCCTGGTATCCGGACATCCTTGAGATTTTCACCACAGCCTCCTAGATGCACAAAGAATCGTCGAAGTATTGCCACACATTACAACTGGATAAGAGGGACAGCAGGCTGGAGTAACAAACAAATGACACACACGCCATGCAACGTTAATTAAATTCCGCTGCACGTCACACTAATCTGCTAAGTAGCTTACGGCCGCAGTGGAAACTCCATTTCGGTATTACGAAATCTTCCCTGATTACAGTCGATGTAATTGTAGATGCAGGTTTCGTATTCGCCATACCTTTGTTCCCCATGATAGGAAAATACAATGGGCATAATGATAACGGAATTAGTACTTTCCCTTTGGTAATTGATTCTGGTGTACTCTTGCACCTCCGTTATTTTGATTACGCTGATTCCGAACTCCGATACCAGTCACGTGAAAGTAGCGCACATGCAAGCAAATAAACAGATTTATATTTTGATAAAATAAATGTGAATGAAGGCTGATTAGAAAATTTATAAACAAAGAATTAACGAGTGAATAGAACACGAAAAAAACAAAGTATATGAATAAGCAACACATTACAGAGAAAATATTTCAGCTACTGAGAGGAACCCCTGAAGAGATTAGGAGTGTGACAGAAGGAAACCTGTGAACTTGGATTTAAGTACTTGTTTATCACTCGATTTTTTCAGTTCTTTTGGGTGACAACTGAAAACGAAACACACTGGGTAGTACTTACTGTTCTGTACACTGCTTAATCAGGTATTATCCATGTGAATGTCGCTTTTTCGCATAGTGTCACCAAATGGATGTCGATATTTCTTCCGAATGAGACAGTATTGTTGCCCATAAGTCCCACGACTGAATATGTGTACAGTGACGCCGGAGTTAGGATCCTGAGACACCGGAACAACGGCAAACAGGAAGTTAGCGAACTGACGTTGTTGCCTGTCTGACCGCCTGTTTCCAAGATAACAACGTTCTTGGTGAGCGCACACAGTTGTTCGAAATACCAAATCAACCGAAAATGCAGACTGGGAGTAAGCAAAGCAAACAAGCCTTGGTGTTCCATTGTCAGAAACAGTGCACAAAGCAGCGTTCTGTTTCTGCACAAGATCGTGAATGTGATACGTCCAAGAAAACAGTCCACTAATAATTTAAAATGATCAACATCAGTGACTACCTGACCTCCTTCTGACAACAAAATTTTGCTTTTACGGAAATTCCGTGTCAGAAATTGTATGGATTACGATTTGTTGCCGTTATACGTTAATCTGTCCTTTGAAAGCAATGTCCTGCTGTTACTGACTACTTCATTAGCTACGTTATTTATACTGTACGTTCCACATTCTTCCCAATAACACTCGCCATCTGCCATGATAATGTGTTGTATGTGAGAATAAGTACGAATGTTTTACAACACAGAACCTAAATTTTCGGAGTTTTCTCAGTAATACTTCTCCGTGGCGCAAAATATTTCTTCTAGCGTCTGTCAACGAAATTTCATACGCAGATAGGTGAGATTTTCTCGCTTAATAAGCCAATATATGACGCAATGCACTAACTTTCTCTGGATTACCTGAATTTACTGTGTCAACCCTGTATACAAAACATCCTGCACTGACGAGGAATGTTGAAAAATTGGTTGAACGAAGGTTCTGTAGGACACGTGTCGAGGGATAATCGCAGCACCTGTCAACATAACTGAATCGCTCGGATGGTTCTATAGAAACGAAATGAAACTTCACGGGTTGAGAGAATGTTTGATGTCATATCAGTAATTACGGAAACGAGTCAGGCTTGCAAGGAACGTGTTAGTATGAGACCACCCACCACTATGACGTTGCATCGCCTCTCATCAGGATGCATGCACTGCTTCGGCTGTGAAGGCTGTCATAAAATAATTGTATCCCTTCTTGAGGTAAGCTAGTCCACAACTGTTGGACTGGTCAGGATAGTGGCACTAAGACGGAGTTGACATCCACACTGGTCCTACACACCTTCCACTGGGAACAGGTCTGGAGGTCTTTCTGACCATAGGAGCAGACAGTTTATGGAGACACGTTGTTGTCCTGACGAGTGTTGTTCTGTTGGAAAACACCACCACGATGGTACCACATGAGAGGTGACACATGAGTAAGCAACATGTCCTTTATGTATATTTGTGAAAGCAGTGTTCCCTGAGTGACTACCAGCCGTGACCTGAATTGATACCCGATGGTTACTCACACTGTGACCCCGGGAGTGACACCACTGTGCCTCTCCAAAACATCACAAAACTGGGATCTTTCTACAGGTCGTCGCCTTACTAACTGACGATTCAAGTCCATTATAGTCCATAACCACAATTCATCGCTGAACACAAAGCGCCAATCAACAGTCCGTTCAAACCCAGTAACAGTAATACTTTCAATTCAGCTCTTTCTGTTCTGGTTGTAAGGGAAGCGTACAGATATGACTGTAATGCCTCATTTGCTGCCAGTCACCAGTGTCAGTGGCGTGGGATAACCTAGAATGTTGGCTGGAGACCATTACTTCTTCCCAGATGGCAGGCGAAGAGTTGAAGTGATTTCGATGTGCTTGTTGCACAGTACGGTGATCCTCCTTTGCAGTGTTCGACCAGAACCTTGAAACAGAGTGTCCCTGCCCTGGCGTTTCCACACATTCCATCACATATCACTCCCATAGTTGGAATGCTCCACAAATCTCGATATTTCACGATTCGACCATCAAGCCAAATGAAGACCCACGTTGAGGCCAGTTTCTAACTGTGTCAGCTGCTAATAACGGTGCTTCATATGAGTATGATGCATCACCGTGTCATCTTGAGTGATGATTGACGCTACGGTCGCAGGTCAGCCTCGGGCATGGATGTGTGTGATGTCCTTAGGTTAGTTAGGTTTAAACAGTACTAAGTTCTTTGAGACTGACGATCTCCGCTGTTAAGTCCCATAGTCCTCAGAGCCATTTGAATCATTTGATGACTGAAAATCTGATGTTGTTCACGCACGTTATATAACATATCAGGCCTGGTAACAACACTACACACGAACAGCACTAATTCACTCTGGTGGTGTCCCGCGCGTCACAGAGTTGGAACTCCAATAACTTACATATCCGACGATGGTGTGTACCTGTACGAAGGCATATCAACATCCGACCACGTTTTCTAGGTGATTCACGTTTTTGGTCAGGCATTGCACATCCCTCTAGGCTTCTTCCAATGTAGCTCAATCTGGGGTCTGATTTTGCTACAAATAATTTGATGTTATCATTCTATTATGCCAGTATACTTCACCCAGCAAGGTTATTACTGAATATTTTGTAGCTGACATCGTTTCCAGTGAAACACTCGGTGACTGTGTTCGTGACCGCCAGACCTCGGTGGGAACTGCATTTATTGCCATCACTTATGCGTCACTGATTTCTTCGTGTGAGAATCAACAAGCTTGCTAGTGGTTCAGAATCCTCATTGAACTTAGGGCCTCCACGTAACAGGGTAACAATCCGACTCTAAGAGGGGAAGTAACGCATTTTTATGAAATGACACGATACCATGTGATGTTATAAATGTTCATACACTACAATAATTTAGCGCCAAGATAGCCTAACAACTACACTACTGGCCATTAAAATTGCTACACCAAGAAGAAATGCAGATGATAAACGGGTATTCATTGGACAAATATATTATACCAGAACTGACATTTTCACGCAATTTGGGTACTGATTCCTTGAGAAATCTGTACACAGAACAACCACCTCTGGCCGTAATAACGGTGTTGATACGCCTGGGCATTGACTCAAACACAGCTTGGATGGCGTGTACATGTACAGCTGCCCATGCAGCTTCAATACCACAGTAGTGACTGTCGTATTGTGACAAGCCAGATGCTTGGCCACCATTGACCAGACGTTTGGAATTGGTGAGAGATATGGGGAATGTGCTGGCCAGGGCAGCAGTCGAACATTTTTTGTATCCAGAAAAGCCCGTACAGGACCTACAACATGCGGTCGTGCATTATCCTGCTGAAATGTAGTGTTTCGCAGGGATCGAATGAAGGGTAGAGCCACGGGAAGTAACACATCTGAAATGTAACGTCCAGTGTTCAAAGTGCCGTCAATGCGAACAAGAGGGGACCGAGACTCGTGGCACCCCATACCATCTCGCCGGGTGATACGCCAGTACGGCAATGACGAATACACGCTTCCAATGTGCGTTCACCGCGATGTCGCCAAACACGGATGCGACCATCGTGATGCTGTAAACAGAACCCGGATTCATCCGAGAAAATGACGTTTTGCCATTCGTGCATCCAGGTTCGTCGTTGAGTACACAGTCGCAGGCGCTTCTGTCTGTGATGCAGCGTCAAGGGTAACCGCAGCCATGGTCCCCGAGCTGATAGTCCATACTGCTGCAAACGTCGTCGAACTGTTCGTGCAAATGATTGTTGTCTTGCAAACGTTCCAATCTGTTGACTCAGGGTTCGAGAAAGGATCGAGACGTGGCTGCGCGATCCGTTACACCCATATGGATAAGATGCCCGTCATCTCGACGATTGCTGGTGATACGAGGCCGTTGTGATCCAGCACGGCGTTCCGTATTACTCTCCTGAACCCACCGATTCCATATTCTCCTAACAGTCAGTGGATCTCGACCAACGTGAGCAACAATGTCGCGATACGATAAACCGCAATCGCGGTAGGCTACAGTCCGACCCTTATCAAAGTCGGAAACGTGATGGTACGCATTTCTCCTCCTTACACGAGACATCACAACAACGTTCCACCAGGCAACGTAGGTCAACTGCTGTTTGTGTATGAGAAATCGGTTGGAAACTTTCCTCATGCCAGCACGTTTTAGGTGTCGCCACCGGCGCCAACCTTGTGTGAATGCTCTGAAAAGCTAATCATTTGCATATCACAGCATCTTGTTCCTGTCGGTTAAATTTCCCGTCTGTAGCACGTCATCTTCGTGGTATAGCAATTTCAATGGCCAGTAGTGTATAACTATTATAGATAGTTTTAGCAAATTAATGGCATCATACCGGAAGACTGTAATAATTTGATGAAACAGGCGGAATAAATGTCTGTAACACTCATGCGATCCGAACTCAGAAATTCATTATGTGGGACCATGACTAGTAGAGCAATGCAGTGTTTGACGCAACCATCGAGATGAAGATATGACTGGCTGCTGTTTGCAGTGGTGTAACAGAGTAAAAACGTGCAATAAACTACATTTATTTTTGTAGTAAGCAACGACTACTACCAGGCCTCGCTCAAGAAGCTTGTCGTCCTCAGCTATCCCAGCGTTTTGCTCCAAGTTTCTGTTTCCCTGGATTTTGTAGGTGCAACAGGACTACTCTTCAACAGCCTCACAGAGCTTCCAGTGTTACCCACCTGATAATTTTTAGATGTCATGAGAAGCAAATACCCTACAGCAGTCTCTCAACGGCTGGTGCTATCCTTTAAGTTCATCTCACATCTGACAAGTTCGCGTCGATAAACATGACGTGTAAAGTCGTGTCGACTAGGAAGTACCCAGTATAGGGTGGAAGTTTCTTCAATGATACGCCAGGTGGTATTTTGTTCATTGTCGAATTGTGAAGAACGGTATCAAACATAAAATTCTTGAGACTTCCACATTCACCTCTTGACGTATTGCTTGTTGGGAGTCTTCTTGAGCTTTATGTCTGACGATTGGTCAGTGGCTTTTCTGGCGTTTTACCAATACGAGCAGCTTAAATTACCAATTTTTCTACCTCCATTGTTGGTGGGAGAACAGAGTTCAACAGTATTTTGCGCACTGGCGTTTTAGAACTTCTCCGTGATCTTCATCGGTGTAGTTCTTTCCTTGTTACCTGCAACGGTCGTTCGCAGCAGCGGGGAAAAATGGTCTCGACTTATCTAGTCACATTTTTGTGAAATTCGATGCATACTCTTAGAATGTGGCTTGGCAGTTTCCCTCCATAGTGAAAACCTGAATATCGACGAGTCTTATCACAGTTTCAAGTGACAACGTGTGAATTATGACAGTATTTACCAAGAAAAGATTCTTACTCGTTGGTGTCTCAACTGCATATAACTTCAGCACACAGGCACGATTCCGTTTGTCACCAGCAATGCAAGGTGAAACTTTGACAATGGCAGCCACTGTTGCTGACGAAGCGTCAGAGAAACCACTGAGTGACGGTCGGTCAAAGATCGAGAGAAGAATGCCTCCGGGAAGCAAAAAACGCCAAATTAACAACGGCACTGTAGTCTGCTGCCGGTAGATAAAGACGCCTTGCTCTGTCAATTAGGGGGACCGTTGATATCGATCCGAAGATTTGAGTCTCTTTTATGACATGCCTTCGTCTGGCCCTCCGAAAGGCAATTATCGTAACATTTGTTACGTACATAGTTTTACAGAAAATCCTCCTGTGCTAATAAAATAGAAATCTAATTTAATACTGAATATTGATCCACAGTCATTGCCTACGGTTTCTTTCTAACACTAATATTCAAGTGCCTGGGTGGAAGCAATTAAGTTACAAGGTGAATGATGCATAAGAAATGTTTCTGTGAAGAGGACAAGACTGTTAGGCCCGTTGATATGACAACAGGACCAAAAATGTCACCCTCAAATGATAAGGTACCCGTACGACTTTATGGAAACGGAGTTTAGAGAGATAAAGGCCCGTTGTAAATGTCTCCCACGTTAGTAATTAAGATTAGCGAGAACAGTGCTGTAAGTAACAGCTTATTAAATACGAGCACGTGTCCGTCGTCGGGTGCCTGACTTTGAACCCTCGCACCATTTGACTTGCGGGAATGAGAGCGCGGCAGACGAATTGCCAGAAGACTCGGGGCAGGAATTTAATATGGGTGCGGCGGGCAGGTTAGGCTGGTGTGCGCACGCTCCGGTGGGCGGCGTGCGACCGCCGTCTCTGGGGGAATTCCCAGCAAATTACCTCCCCTCCCCCTCCCTCTCCCCCACATGCGCAGACGGCTGCCTCCAGCGAGCGCTTTGATCACGGCGGATTCCCCAGCGATCCCATCAGGCGAGCCTCCTCGGTCAGCAGCCATTCATCCAGCGAGGCGGTTACGTACGACCACCACTGTGCAGGCGCGGCTGTACAAGGTGGCAAAGTAGTGCTTCCTATGTTCCTTCTACTTCATTAAATACGAGAGGCGTTCAATGATGAATGCAACAATTATTTTTCTGATAGCATGCTCCTTTTATTGATGATCTCATTACACTCATCCTTATGTCTATAAATCCCTATTTTTCAACATAAACTCCGTTCAATGCGACTGCTTAACATGACCTTACTGGACAGGCCTGTATGCATGGTATCATTCTAGTTGTCGACGTCGCAGGCAACTTCTTGCTGCATCACTAACCTCCACATCATCCGCATACTTCCACCCGTGGAGTGCATACTACATTGGGCCAAACAGATGGAACCCTGTTGTCACATGTCGGGAAACCTAGCGAGCACACACCTTTGAGCACCGTAACTGGTGGACGAATGTGTCAGCATTATAAACACAGACGTCTAATTGTGCAGTGAAGTGTTTCATTGGGGTCCGCACATTCCAGCATTGCAGGAGCCAGAACTGTGTGCCTCCCTGCCGTCAAGCTGGAGATCGTATTTGTTTGGGCGACGTCGTTATGATGATGACAGCCACCTTGCCCAACCACTCACCATCCTTTTGTTCACTGTGAGGTCTCCGTAGACATTCTATAAATACATATCTGCAATGCTCTGGTTTTCCGCAAAAGAAACTCAGGTCTGTGCTTCGAACGCACCTCTGTCTCAAACGCCGTTTTGAAGGCTACGTATAGCGCCAGCGCTTGTCGGAATTTCATGAAACTATAGGGGCTGAAGCGGAAACATTCCTCCATGTCCCACGATAAATTCCGCATTTTTTCCACCAAAATTGGCAGAGAAAAATAATGTATTGCCTCGCTTCTTGAACGCCCATCGTAGTAACCTCGAATTTGGCAGACTTCCGAAAACCTTCTTCTACAGCCCACTCCAGTAACTGTGTCCTACATCAACACATGACAGGAGTGGGTAGCCTGGGAACTGTCTACAGCTCGCTGTAGTAACAGCGTCCTAAATCAACAAATGATAGCACTACTTTAGTTTAGAAAATGGCCGATAGTGAAAAACGCGTAAGACAGCTGAGCCGCGTATCGACTCGTGCTACACCCTGTGTTAAAATCGCGTTGGTTTTCCTTTTCTTCCCCTGACTTGTTTGTTTGATATGTTGTCTGTCATTAAGTCGCTGCTTGGTTGTCTTTTCACTCTGCTATCGATATCTGCGTTTTTGCTTCCGGGAAACTGCTATGGAGGAAGTGAGATATTTGACTGGTGTTAACTTATGTGGTGGCGCGGAAGTAGGGGCGTGCGCTGAGAGAGTGTGGTGGACACGGGAGGGCAGTGTGGCTCTCCAGCGCGAAGCAGGCGTGGTCGGTTGTAGCGAGTCGCCACGTGATGTATGTCGGTTGTGTATAACGAGCGGGTCGAGTTGACGGGAGAGCTCCCCGCGGGTTGGTTGTATACAGAATCGCCCCACGAGTAGTTGCTGTTCATTTTCACCTTCGTGGGACGTTAACAAGCTTCTTTAAGTTCTCCGTTTCAACACACGAATTTAAAAAGAAGACACCCAACATGAAGGAGCGGTCACTACCCGTCAACGTTGCAGAGAAGACGTGAACTCCGGTGACAGAGCGTGTTGTCGCGTGACCGTGGCGTGTTGCTTACACTGGCGACGCGTGCGCGGTCGGATGTGTGGATCCTTGCCATCGGAGGTCGTGCACTGCCTGTTCGAGCATAATTCCAAGTTAAGTTAGTCGAAGGTTTAATCATTAAGTAATAAGTTTGCGTAACCAGTGTCTCTTCTGCCTTGTGGCCTCCGGCGACCGGGTTTCCTGTCCCCGGCACCGGTGTAATTGAAGACAGTGACCTTTCCTCCTCCTCTCCTTACTGCCCGATGGGAGGTGTAGTTTTGGCAGTTTAATTGTTTCGCTATTCTGTCGTGTGTTATGAGTAAATTCATGCTTCTTGTTGGTTGATCATGCGGTCCCTCATTCAGGACTGTGTGGTATTATGTTTCCTTGCACGAGGTTAGCTCTAATTCTGTCAGCAAATTAAGCCATCTTATTTCAAGTTTTCGCTGGCTACAAGTCGGTGCGGTGACCAGCCTGAGAGTGGCAATTGTGTTTACGGGCGTATTTAAATTGGTCAGTATTCTGCCTAGCCTGAGCATCCCTAAGTGGGTGATTTGTGGCCGCCTTACACGGGCCCGTCATATCTGTTATGTTCTAGTGATATTCCAGGACACTTTTGTTTAAAAACTTTTTTAAACTCCTTCATTTCTTTAGTGCCATTAATCGTGTGTTTGCTGAGACCTCTGATTTTTTTTAATGTCGGTGTTGGTAGCTTCACTACCTCACCGTACTTCATTAACGAAGTTCTGTATTTACTTTAGTAGTATGTTGACTAATGTTCTTTAAATTTTTTTAAAATTGTTGTATTGCTATAAATTACTTGATTGCCGTTAGCGGCGTGTCTGGAAGGTTGTTGTTTGCCGTACTGGTACTTTTATTTTTTAAAGCATTTTTTTAAATGTTGTATTGCTATAAATGATTTGATTGCCGCTAGCGGCGTGTTTAAAAGGTTGTTTATTGCCGTATTGTTAGTTTCTGTAAGATATAAGTGAAACATTTGTGTGTGAAAATCTCGACAGTAAACTATTAGAAATTTGGCCCCGTTTCCCAACTTATGGTGTGGCATGTAGTAACCGTAACCACTGTGTGTGTCAACAGCGACTTGTGATTGGATTCCGTACTGCAGAAGATGATATACACAATCGTATCTTGAAATGTTGTTAAAGATGTATGAAGATGATACAGTGGATGTTAGCAGTGTCTGATGATGGGTCAGTCACCGTAAAGAAGCTGGGGAGCGAGTGCAGTTGGCTGACGCAGCGCGGACCCTACACTCGGCGATTGCAGTGACTTCACGCAGACTCTGCCGTGTGGACCAAACCGTCCGCCATTGCACCATCAAACTTCCAGCTGTTCGGCCCATTCAGAGAAGCTCATCATCAGATGCATCACTTTGAATTTGCGGAGGAGACCTGGAAAAATTCTCTGCGCCGATGGCTGAGGAAGCAGTACCAGGATTTTTACCGAACAGGTGAAAGTTGTAAACAAAAATGGTGATTATATTGAAAAATGAATCGTGAATAATGTAGCTGTTTGTGAAATAAAAAAAATTGTAGACGTTGCTTTCTCATTGTTCTTTGTACGTATTCCTGTTTCTCAGTTGAGCTGCTAGGAGACTAACCCCTACGTCTGCAACCATACTCAGCAGGTCATCTTTGTTTATTCTTACTTTATTTCCGTGTGACTGTGGGGCTAGGATGGTCTGGCAGTAAATAACACTCCACCATACATCCAAAACAGTTTAATAGGTACAAAGATAGCATCAGTATATGCAAATGCTTTTCAAATAAACGAAAACACGCTTCTCACTGATCGTATCTACAATGACAGGAAGATGTGCATGTTCCACACAACTGTCCGCCTGGATGATGGTGTGCTCGCACAAGAGCATTGACCTGCTGAAACAACAAATGTGATTCGTTCGTCCAGGCAACACGTTTCTATTGATTCACGGTGCAACCTCGATGATCCTGTGCCCATTGAAGTTGTAACAGACTGTTTCGTTCGATGAACATGTGAACACGTAGGGGTCGCATGTCACAGAGCTCCATTTTTAGCGATGTGCGCTGAACGTTGCTCTCGGAAACACTTGTCTCCACCAGCACTGTACGTACTCTGTCGTCATATCCGACACAGGTCGTCACCTGTCATGCTTTGTGGAGCGGGCAAGCCTCCGATCTTCACATTCTGTGATTTTTTTACAAAATTAACTTATTAATAGTAGCTGCACAATTTTTCAACACGGTACAGACATATTCACAGCAAGCAGCATACAAAACGTCTATGTTAAGGCACATAATGTTTCAGTAAGTATCACTTCTTTCTTTTAGAGACTATAGCTATGTGAAGATCAGTAGCAGCAGTAGTTCGTCATTATCTTCTTCTTCTGGTATTTGTGGCGTGCCCATTATTTCCAGTACGTTGCCAAAACTCTCCCTATCTTTCGCATATGTCGTGATTTTCCAGCGTCTTTTTCGATGTGTAATAAATGGTCGTAGTACGTTGCTGCGCGGTACTGTCTTATACAATGTTACACTATGCGGGAGCATCAAGATTGCACCGTTGATCTTCTCGGTGGTATCAATTCAGTTGTATCAACATTTGGAGGGGTTGCCCCGTCGATCACTGCTAATTTCTGACGGAAGGAATTCCACATATCACTGAGTAGACAGAAGGAAATCTGTAGATTAATGTCTCAACATTTGTACATATAACGCAGTTATCCGTCTTTACTAAGATATATTTGGTGGAGGTTTTCATTGCTCGGAAGTTTGTTACTGACGATGGCATACCATTTTCATTTCGCAGCGGACGCGAGTTGAACATTCTGTACGTGTCCCTAAATGATATTCCATTTCGATCGATTTTTCTCCGATTTGGTTATAGTGAGCTGTTGCTGTCAGAATATTGTACATGTCTCCGTTGGTAAATATATTTAGTTTCTTCGTTTTTCTGTTTATAGAACTAAGCTCATGGTAAAATTACTTGATATGCTGACATATACTGTAAATTTCAGCAAGATTTCGGGCTTGTGATTAAGTTCCAGATCTAGGATCAGTCTTTGATTTTTACTTGTTACTTCTTTCTATATATAAATTTACATGCATTCTCCGCAATTTCACTACACGGTGTGTGGCGTACAGTATGTTATACATGTACTAGTCGTATGCTTTCCTGTTCCATTCACAGACAGAGCAAGGAAAAAACGACTGTCTACTATCTCGTATGTGCCTCCGTATGCACCTTATTTTTCGTATCTTATCTCCGTTGTCCTTACGCGAAATGTATGTTGGCAGCAGATTTCAAACAAGACGTGTTATTAAGTAAAGCGGTCTCCATTACAGATGAACCACACTTTCCAAAAATATTCCCTATAAACCGAAGTTGACACCTCACCTTTCCTACTACAATCCTCAGATGCTCGTTCCATTTCATATCACTTTGCAACGTTACACCCACATATTTAAATGACGTGACTGTGTAAAGCAGAACACTAATAATGCTGTATCTGAACATTACGGGTTTGTTTTCCGACTCATCCACATTAACTTACATTTTTCTGCATTTAGACTATACTGCCAGTCTTCAGATCAACTATAAATTGTGTCTAAGACATCTTGTAGTGTCCTACAGTCACTCATCTTCGACGCCTTCCTGTACACCACAGCATCATCCCCCCCCCCCCCCCCTCCCCGACCATCAGATCATTTATGTGTCTAGAAAATAATAAACGTCCTATGACAGTTGCCTGGGACACTCTTGACAATACACTTGTCTCTGAAATGAGTAATTAAAAATTAATAAAAATGAATCATAACTTGTTTGGTGTTGTTATGTCTGCGGTCTTCACATTTAGAACTAAACTAAGTCTGCCTCCTTGTCAGAGCGAAGTTTCAAAACGACTATCATTTTCTTCAGTATTTCTCTTCAATTGCAACTTACCGATGCGATCGAAAGCTTTTTCTGCAGTTGTACACATTGTAACTTAGGAAATAGGGATGAGGGGTACACTTAGGACGAAATGGCAAGGCACCTGTAAACTACCAAATTCATTGTTTATTCAAATCTGATAAGAGACAATCAACATGGCCATCTTTTATAAAATATTACAGATATCATGCTTCGCAAGCAAGACAGCACATAACAGTTACCAACAGACTTAAAGAAATGACCCACAGAGATTTCAAATAAATTACAATCTGAAGCTGATCTAAGGAAATGGCACAATTTTTTTTTTAAAAAAAAGGTAATTTACAATATGAAGCTGATCTATGAAAAACATTAGTTCGTTTAGAACCCCAAAACCCAACCAGCACAACACATGACTAAAATTACGAGCACAATTCATACGTAACAATTTTAAAACATTTTTTTAAAAAAACAGTACATGAAATAGGTTACGTTTATCAAACTGGCAGTGACCCCTGGCTGCCCAGGGCAAAGGTGACTTAAGTTAAATGCCGGAAGCAGCAGACGAGCCGTCCAAACAACACCTACACGCCGGCGCCCAGCCAGAAGTCACTTCCCATTGGACGGCTGGTCACAGCTTCTGTGCACCGAAGCAGGACGTGGCGCCGCACCCACGCACCCCAACTCGCAGAAACTGGAACACAAACAGACCGCAGTAGAACAGCGAACACCAACCAAACGTCAATCAATATACGTTAAGGAATTTATAAACAATAAAATACACAAACCAGTTACTGTTGAGTGAGTGCAATCAATAAGTGCACGTATATAAGAAAGTACATATAAATGACTAGCTTCACAAGTACAAGTTTTACTGATAGAATAAATAATTGCAATTTTTTTTTACAGCAATATACGAGGGACACGTACGCCTTCGTGCTAATCTGCTTCCTAATAGTAATCCAACCAGAGGATTTTAAATGTTTCCATTATAAGTTCACATATACCAAGAAATACATATAAATGACTAGCTTTACCAAATACAAAAAAAAAACGTTCAAATGGCTCTGAGCACTATGGGACTTAACATCTGTGGCCACCAGTCCCCTAGAACTTAGAACTACTTGAACCTAACTAACCTAAGGACATCACACACGTCCATTCCCGAGGCAGGATTCGAACCTGCGACGGTAGCGCCAAATAAAAGTTTTACTAATAACAGAGTAACTGGTTGCAATTATTTTTCTTTTACAGCAATATACCAGGGACGTCGCTTCATGGCAATAACCCTAAATCACACACACGCCTTGGTGCTAATCTTCCTTTTAGTAGTCATCCAGCCAGAGGATTTTAAGCAAATAGTAACTGCTGGTCTTCACACAGTAACGCAGACTCTGCCGGCTGCTCTTACTTCGACGACACGTACATTAGAACCGACCGACCAACAAATACACTCGCTGCAACGCAAATCGTTTTACGAAACAAAGGCTCCAAAACCACTTACACGTATGACGGAGAGCGTTGTTCCAGATGGTCTCGAGGGACGGGTGTCTGGGAGAAAACAGGCCACAAAGCAGTACAACGAGGAGCGCCCGACGTTGACACCAGACAGGTCGACCACAAACTCGCGACCGTCTTGCAAGGCAGACCCGCCGCGCCACCGCTGGCCGAACCCTGCGTTTGCTCCGTCGTCCCCTCAAGCACGTCCTAGCGCCTCGTAGCGAGTCCGACGACCAACTCGCCTACCGCAAATACCCGCCGGCAGATCACAACAGGGGTAAAGATCGTAATGCAGCCGGGTAATCGATAGTCGTGCCAAAGAGCTGCTGTGCCAAAAAAGGCGCACCAAGGCTCACACGTGACATCTTTGAGCGTGCATGCTGCACTTATTACTCTTCCTCTGTGTATGGTCCAGTGCTCATACTTCCCATGTCTTTTGCCAAAATCAAATTCCATCCTGAGTTTGACGGCTTGAATTACTATTCTGATCATTGAGGAGTATGATAGGCTTTATTTGCTCGATATTCTTCGCGTTTACACTTCTGGGAATTACAATATTGGTTCCCAGTTTCATTTCCTTGGGTTTACCGCCAGCATGCAGTGCAGACGTCTACAAGATTCTCTGCCAATTCCACTAGTGATACTTCTAAGATATGCCAAAAATGTTGGTAAAATTCAGCGAAAAGCTCGTCATGATACGGTTATTTTTCCTCTCCGTGTCTTAAAAGCTGCTGGTTTGATTTCCTTACCAGTAACGAATTCTTCAAGAAAAATTATGGCATGATGTTTTTTTTCTACTTTCCGAAAGTATTTTGCCGAGTTTTTGTACATTTCACCTTCGGTCGTGTCTTTCGGTTTGAGTCTAAGAAGAGTACCTACCAAGTGGTGTCCTCCAATTTCATAATTTTGTTTTTTTTTTTCTTATTTTACAGCAGGTGTCAGCGAAAAGGATGTTTCCACTTTGATACTATTATCGAAGTCACTGATAATAAAATTCCTGTGTACGTCCACCATTCCAGTGTGCTGATGAATCTATCTCTGGGTTGAAGGAACGGCCACTATTTTCGTTTTATCGCTTCATCGAGTTTTCGATTATTGAAAAGATTTACACTGAGCTTCCAATATCCTCTGCCACGGTATACAGGGTCACGGTGTGGGTCGGAGTATTAATGTGGGTCGGAGTATTAACAGATGCATGTCACTGGCTGCGATTTTGTTGTTAATGTCTGACGGTATATATAGCCTAACTGAACTGCTCAGCGCAGATTGATGTATAGGAGGTGGACGAAAATATGAAAACACCAAAATGACAACACATTATCACATGTTTTACGAGGCAGGAAACTCGTTGGCATTCAATATGCCTTCCAGTCATTTCGGAATGGATAGATATACCATGCGAACTTGCGGCAGGTTGAGATAACGATGATGGATGTGCATAGCGGCCAGGTACCCTTCTCTCCATACCGTATTGAAATCTATGGATTGTGATGGCCAGGCGAGATGCGACAGTTCATCCGCGTGTCCACAAAACCACACTGGACGAAGCGAACGACGGCCCAGTCGCCTTGAAGCACAGCGTCGCCGCTGGGGAACAAACATTGTATATGGGACAGATATGGTCAGCGGAAATCGTCACATAATGCTTGGCAGTAATGCGAGCTCGCAGGATAACCGTCAGGTACAACTGCGCAACCTGCAGGCTTGCCTAAAATCTGTGTTTGTGTTCAAGCACGTCTTTCTCGCAGTGTTCCCATATTTTTGTCCAGTGCCGGCATAATCCTCAGTATCATCGCGTAGTTTTTCCCAGGTGACAGGCGAAGTCAGTGTAGGACGTTATAACACGCCAGCCCCCCCCCCCCCAGCTTTACTACAATAGTCGATACCCGGAATGTATAGAATGTGTAGCCTGGTATCGATCATTTCAGTTATGAAATATATTAAATTTAAGATTGGTTGGTTGGTTGGTTGGTTTGGGGAAGGAGACCAGACAGCGTGGTCATCGGTCTCATCAGATAAGGGAAGGATGGGGAAGGAAGTCGGCCGTGCCCTTTCAGAGGAACCATCCCGGCATTCGCCTGGAGTAATTTAGGGAAATCACGGAAAACCTAAATCAGGATGGCCGGACGCGGGATTGAACCGTCGTCCATCCGAATGAGAATCCAGTGTCTAACCACTGCGCCACCCCGCTCGGTATTAAATTTAAGACACTGTGGAAGAGTGATTTATGATGTAATGATATTATTTTGAGCAAAGACTGATATTTAAATACAACGACTAACAATTATATAATACACTCCTGGAAATGGAAAAAAGAACACATTGACACCGGTGTGTCAGACCCACCATACTTGCTCCGGACACTGCGAGAGGGCTGTACAAGCAATGATCACACGCACGGCACAGCGGATACACCAGGAACCGCGGTGTTGGCCGTCGAATGGCGCTAGCTGCGCAGCATTTGCGCACCGCCGCCGTCAGTGTCAGCCAGTTTGCCGTGGCATACGGAGCTCCATCGCAGTCTTTAACACTGGTAGCATGCCGCGACAGCGTGGACGTGAACCGTATGTGCAGTTGACGGACTTTGAGCGAGGGCGTATAGTGGGCATGCGGGAGGCCGGGTGGACGTACCGCCGAATTGCTCAACACGTGGGGCGTGAGGTCTCCACAGTACATCGATGTTGTCGCCAGTGGTCGGCGGAAGGTGCACGTGCCCGTCGACCTGGGACCGGACCGCAGCGACGCATGGATGCACGCCAAGACCGTGGGATCCTACGCAGTGCCGTAGGGGACCGCACCGCCACTTCCCAGCAAATTAGGCACACTGTTGCTCCTGGGGTATCGGCGAGGACCATTCCCAACCGTCTCCATGAAGCTGGGCTACGGTCCCGCACACCGTTAGGCCGTCTTCCGCTCACGCCCCAACATCGTGCAGCCCGCCTCCAGTGGTGTCGCGACAGGCGTGAATGGAGGGACGAATGGAGACGTGTCGTCTTCAGCGATGAGAGTCGCTTCTGCCTTGGTGCCAATGACGGTCGTATGCGTGTTTGGCGCCGTGCAGGTGAGCGCCACAATCAGGACTGCATACGACCGAGGCACACAGGGCCAACACCCGGCATCATGGTGTGGGGAGCGATCTCCTACACTGGCCGTACGCCACTGGTGATCGTCGAGGGGACACTGAATAGTGCACGGTACATCCAAACCGTCATCGAACCCATCGTTCTACCATTCCTAGACCGGCAAGGGAACTTGCTGTTCCAACAGGACAATGCACGTCCGCATGTATCCCGTGCCACCCAACGTGCTCTAGAAGGTGTAAGTCAACTACCCTGGCCAGCAAGATCTCCGGATCTGTCCCCCATTGAGCATGTTTGGGACTGGATGAAGCGTCGTCTCACGCGGTCTGCACGTCCAGCACGAACGCTGGTCCAACTGAGGCGCCAGGTGGAAATGGCATGGCAAGCCGTTCCACAGGACTACATCCAGCATCTCTACGATCGTCTCCATGGGAGAATAGCAGCCTGCATTGCTGCGAAAGGTGGATATACACTGTACTAGTGCCGACATTGTGCATCCTCTGTTGCCTGTGTCTATGTGCCTGTGGTTCTGTCAGTGTGATCATGTGATGTATCTGACCCCAGGAATGTGTCAATAAAGTTTCCCCTTCCTGGGACAATGAATTCACGGTGTTCTTATTTCAGTTTCCAGGAGTGTATGTAAATGTGTAACGTAATACACTCCTGGAAATGGAAAAAAGAACACATTGACACCGGTGTGTCAGACCCACCATACTTGCTCCGGACACTGCGAGAGGGTTGTACAAGCAATGATCACACGCACGGCACAGCGAACACACCAGGAACCGCGGTGTTGGCCATCGAATGGCGCTAGCTGCGCAGCATTTGTGCACCGCCGCCGTCAGTGTCAGCCAGTTTGCCATGGCATACAGAGCTCCATCGCAGTCTTTAACACTGGTAGCATGCCGCGACAGTGTGGACGTGAACCGTATGTGCAGTTGACGGACTTTGAGCGAGGGCGTATAGTGGGCATGCGGGAGGCCGGGTGGACGTACCGCCGAATTGCTCAACACGTGGGGCGTGAGGTCTCCACAGTACATCGATGTTGTCGCCAGTGGTCGGCGGAAGGTGCACGTGCCCGTCGACCTGGGACCGGACCGCAGCGACGCACGGATGCACGCCAAGACCGTAGGATCCTACGCAGTGCCGTAGGGGACCGCACCGCCACTTCCCAGAAAATTAGGGACACTGTTGCTCCTGGGGTATCGGCGAGGACCATTCGCAACCGTCTCCATGAAGCTGGGCTACGGTCCCGCACACCGTTAGGCCGTCTTCCGCTCACGCCCCAACATCGTGCAGCCCGCCTCCAGTGGTGTCGCGACAGGCGTGAATGGAGGGACGAATGGTGACGTGTCGTCTTCAGCGATGAGAGTCGCTTCTGCCTTGGTGCCAATGATGGTCGTATGCGTGTTTGGCGCCGTGCAGGTGAGGGCCACAATCAGGACTGCATACGACCGAGGCACACAGGGCCAACACCCCGCATCATGGTATGTGGAGCGATCTCCTACACTGGCCGTACGCCACTGGTGATCGTCGAGGGGACACTGAATAGTGCACGGTACATCCAAACCGTCATCGAACCCATCGTTCAACCATTCCTAGACCGGCAAGGGAACTTGCTGTTCCAACAGGACAATGCACGTCCGCATGTATCCCGTGCCACCCAACGTGCTCTAGAAGGTGTAAGTCAACTACCCTGGCCAGCAAGATCTCCGGATCTGTCCCCCATTGAGCATGTTTGGGACTGGATGAAGCGTCGTCTCACGCGGTCTGCACGTCCAGCACGAACGCTGGTCCAACTGAGGCGCCAGGTGGAAATGGCATGGCAAGCCGTTCCACAGGACTACATCCAGCATCTCTACGATCGTCTCCATGGGAGAATAGCAGCCTGCATTGCTGCGAAAGGTGGATATACACCGTACTAGTGCCGACATTGTGCATCCTCTGTTGCCTGTGTCTATGTGCCTGTGGTTCTGTCAGTGTGATCATGTGATGTATCTGACCCCAGGAATGTGTGAATAAAGTTCCCCTTCCTGGGACAATGAATTCACGGTGTTCTTATTTCAATTTCCAGGAGTGTAATAACTATGAATTATCAATTTTTAATCACGAATATAATAATTCATTGAACAATAAGCCAACATAAATATTAGTATCGTTATTCCTTTCGTTAATGAACTGTAAATTGATATCGAAATTTCTATTTGCAAAAGTCATTGTAACTTAATCAAAAAAGGTAGAACCAATGCTAAAATTACGTAATTTCTAGCAATATGTAACTTCAAGCCCAAATTTATAAATCAGACCTAATATCATTACCAAAATAATTAACTGATCATTATCAGCACTCGTAATTAATTACATTACTTACGTTTGGACGCATGTTTCGAAATTCTACTGTTGTAGAAAAATCAAACAGCTTGTGCATATCAAATGCAAATGTTAGGAACATTTTCTGTGTGGTAATTAATCTGTATTTTTTAAATCAACAAAACGCGTTATTGTAAATAACTCATATTTACTTTTACAGATTAAATTGTACGATTTCCAACCTGATTTTTACGTAACAAAATGATATTTTATTTTGTTCATACTCTCATTGTTAGACTTTTGTATATTTGTAATTTTTAATTGTAAATGTTAATTTCACGATACTGTAATAATGAATATCAGAAACAGTCATTGTTTGTGAAGTATAAATAGGGAACGCTGCCATGCAGCGCCAGTTCAGTTCAGTTCTAGTTCAGTTCAGTGCTGTGAATCTGTCTGTTTTAGTCTGTCAGTTGGTACTTGTGTGATCGCTTTTGTTCGGGAAAGTTCTCTGTATCAGCTGTTGTATTATGAAAGAGAATATGTATCAAATTGGATGTATCAAGGACTTTGCAATGACAAATAAACGTGAATATAATTGACGGGACCTGGAATATTATTACAGGAAAACCTCGGACACCAGAACCAGACAAGATACGTAAAATTACAAAATAGTATTCATAGCCACTACTTATCTCTACCCCAGGTGTAATAGATGTTTTTTTAACATATATACACCGTCATATAATTAATAAAGTAGTGCAAATGCGATAATGTGTTCTGGTTCAGCGCACTTTTTCGGAGCTGGACTTTTCCAATAACATAGCCGAATCGCCACCGATATTTAAACCGTCAAAGCCGTTGGCAAGTAATTCTCGAATATTCGTGCGGGAAAAAGCAGTTCGGCGTTGGCGATTTGGTTTCCAGACAGTACATAAGGATTTGAAACCTTAACACCGTTAATATTCACAGTAATGCTTCCGTAATGTAAAAGGCGTCGACATTACTATCGCAAGTACCATCGCAAAATAAAACAGCAGTTCAAGTTACGTAGGTTAAGGATATGCTTATACTGTAAAGACCGAGTTGCGCTGCTCATACGGCGGGTGGTGGTGACGGACTGGTCGAGGTCAGGATGTCGACAGACCACAACAGCAGGGCGTGGGTGAGCGGTGTGTTGTGCGTGGGTGCCTGTTAGGAGCCCGATGAGCACCAGTGAGGAAGTATTGACGGACCGTACGTTTATTATGCACAGTACACGAGCACGTGTGACAGCCAGAGCTCGCAGGATTGTGCATCCGACAGTGATTCGGGTTACCCGCCTAGCTCAAACGTGGACACGTCAGAGGTACTACGGCGGCTGCATGCGGCCGTCATAGCGGGAGCCGCCGCCGAGACGTGCCCGCCACGTGGGGGCACCTGCTGCCTACTCGGCCAGTGGTCCTGCCTCGCGGTTCGGTCTTTGCTTGCTGCACTCTATAGCTCTTAGGATCGCGCCATCGCGCTTCCACATTGACTCAGTTTCTCTCTAATGGCTACTGATTTCGAACTGTTATATTTTTTCGCCTACTTCACTACGTTACGATAGTGGTGGAAGCTGAAGAAGTGAATTAAAATTCGTACTACGGCCGGTACTCGAACCCGAGTGATTTTGCTCAAAAGGCAGAAATGCCGACCATTACACCGCCCCCCTCCTCTTTCGCTTTTCCTCTCCTTCCCCCCTTTTTTATATTTCCATCATCTGTCCCGTTTCCCTGCTCTCGGCTGTGGTATGTCACATTTGCTAAACTTTTAGTGCAGTGTTCCAGTGGTTGTTCAGTGTTGTTCGTCTTTCTCGTGTTGCGAACCGAAACCATGCTGTTTCTGGGTGTGAATTTTATGTCTTTTGCGAATAGAAACGAGTGTCGCCTTGTTTTTTAATTGTCTGTCTATTGTTTTACCTGTCTGCTTCGTATGTATTTTATTAGCATCATCATCCCTTTGTTCTCTGTTTTAAGTTCCACGATTTTTTCGTTATGTTACTATTTAATTCTCCGATTTTATCGCCTGTTTTTATTATTTATTCTCTTCATCTTTTTAACAAAGTCTGTAGGGTGAAGAGCGGCATACTAAGCTGCTGCCAGCCCGCCCCCTTCGGGGGGAATCGAAATTCAGTAAAGGAAAAAAAAAACCATTACACCACCACAGCACTATGGTCAACACTGTTGCACGAACTACCCAAGTCGAAAGCCCTCCCAAACACAAACTGCAATTCATATCTTCACCTTATTTTCTCCCTGAATAAGCATTATGGCCAGGTTTCTCAAAAATGGTTCGAATAGCTCTGAGCACTATGGGACTTAACTTCTGAGGTCATCAGTCCCCTAGAACTTAGTACTGCTTAAACCTAACTAACCTAAGGACATCACACACATTCATGCCCGAGGCAGGACTCGAACCTGCGACCGTAGCGGTCGAGCGGTTCCAGATTGTAGCGCCTACATCCACTCGGCCACAGCGGCCGGCCCAGGGTTCTCAATCATTGGAATATCACCCGAGCGTCGGACGTAATGGGAAAGTCCTGATGAAACTCGTGATTTTTTCTCACGGTGAATGATGACAGCCAAAACAGTTGCAGGATAAAGATTTATTAAAATTCTTGACCAAGGTTTCGGTATATATAAATATACCTTCATCAGAACTATCGTGACACTCTCGTCACGATAGTTCATAAGCGAATTACTGATGTTAAACTGTGTTCACATTGGCCCTGTGTCCATAATTATGTTGTATAAATGGAGATGATGTCTTAACTACTGACGACGCCTTTGGCACAATTGTTCTAATAATCTCCATTGCAGGACGTAATTTTAAATATTTTACTTCTGATGAACGTATATTTAATACATACCGAAACCTTGGTCAAGAATTTTAATAAATCTTTATCCTGCAACTGTTTTGCATGTCATCATTTACCGTGAAAAATTTCAACAGTTGCTGTTTCAGCCATGTTTAAAATCTTAAAATCTTGAAAGTCGTGTTGTTATAGATCTTATAATTAAATTTTCCCTGAGACATTTCTCATCTTTATCTACGATAATGATGGAAGCTGTGCGAAGATTTCAAACAGCAGTTTGAAGCTACCTGAGGTTGTGCTACAAATTTTGAGCCACTTACCTCGTTGTAGCAGTCTGCAGTTCCCAAGTTCTGTATAACACATCCGATACCATTCGCCACGTATGAACTGCTTATGGCAGCGTAGAGACACTGCAGAACCTGGGTGTCATCTCCCCTGTCTTGCCTGGCCTGTGGACAATGTCTGTGATTATTGTACAAAAGCCTAATGGATCACTTCGGATACGTGGTGACTCTAATTCCACCATTAATGCCCAAGCAAATGTTGATTCGTATTCAATCCTTAGGCAAGAGAAATTGTTAGCTAAATTGGCTGGAGGTCAGTAGTTTTCAGAAGTTGATCTGACTGTTGTATATTTTCAGTTACCTTTTGATGAGATCACAAAACAGTTTCTCATGATTACTATGCCATTCAACATGTATGGATATAACAGACTACCGTCTGGGAGAGCTATTGTTCTTGAAATTTTTCAGAGGTATCTAAAAAAAAAAAACAGCTCATCCAGGGCACCCCAGTTGTTAGCATAACACACAGAAGCAACACTTGCACAGTTTACGAATTTTGTCTGAGCATCTGTAATTCAACATCCTACGTGGTCAACTCGCCAAGTGTACTCTAGCTGATAATCAAATATTTCGACTACATTTTAAGTTCAAAATGGTTCAAATGGGTCTGAGCACTATGGGACTTAACTGCTTTGGTCATCAGTCCCCTAGAACTGAGAACTACACATCTACATCCATACTCCGCAAGCCACCTGACGGTGTGTGGCGGAGGGTACCTTCAGTACCTCTATCGGTTCTCCCTTCTATTCCAGTCTCGTATTGTTCGTGGAAAGAAGGATTGTCGGTATGCCTCTGTGTGGGCTCTAATCTCTCTGATTTTATCCTCATGGTCTCTTCGCGAGATATACGTAGGAGGGAGCAATATACTGCTTGACTCTTCGGTGAAGGTATGTTCTCGAAACTTTGACAAAAGCCCGTACCGAGCTACTGAGCGTCTCTCCTGCAGAGTCTTCCACTGGAGTTTATCTATCATCTCCGTAACGCTTTCGCGATTACTAAATGATCCTGTAACGAAGCGCGCTGCTCTCCGTTGGATCTTCTCTATGTCTTGTATCAACCCTATCTGGTACGGATCCCACACTGCTGAGCAGTATTCAAGCAGTGGGTGAACAAGCTTACTGTAACCTACTTCCTTTGTTTTCGGATTGCATTTCCTTAGGATTCTTCCAATGAATCTCAGTCTGGCATCTGCTTTACCGACAATCAACATTATATGATCATTCCATTTTAAATCACTCGTAATGCGTACTCCCAGATAATTTATGGTATTAACTGCTTCCAGTTGCTGACCTGCTATTTTGTAGCTAAATGATAAAGGATCTATCTTTCTGTGTATTCGCAGCACATTACACTTGTCTACATTGAGATTCAGTTGCCATTCCCTGCACCATGCGTCAATTCGCTGCAGATCCTCCTGCATTTCAGTACAATTTTCCATTGTTACAACCTCTCGATACACCACAGCATCATCTGCAAAAAGCCTCAGTGAACTTCCGATGTCATCCACCAGGTCATTTATGTATATTGTGAATAGCAACGGTCCTATGACACTCCCCTGCGGCACACCCGAAATCACTCTTACTTCGGAAGACCTCTCTCCATTGAGAATAACATGCTGCGTCCTGTTATCTAGGAACTCCTCAATCCAATCACACAATTGGTCTGATAGTCCATATGCTCTTACTTTGTTCAATAAACGACTGTGGGGAACTGTATCGAATGCCTTGCGGAAGTCAAGAAACACGGCATCTACCTGTGAACCCGTGTCTATGACCCTCTGAGTCTCGTGGACGAATAGCGCGAGCTGGGTTTCACATGACCGTCTTTTTCGAAACCCATGCTGATTCCTACAGAGTAGATTTCTAGTCTCCAGAAAAGTCATTATACTCGAACACAATACGTGTTCCAAAATTCTACAACTGATCGACGTTAGAGATATAGGTCTATAGTTCTGCACATCTGTTCGACGTCCCTTCTTGAAAACGGGGATGACCTGTGCCCTTTTCCAATCCTTTGGAACGCTACGCTCTTCTAGAGACCTACGGTACACCGCTGCAAGAAGGGGGGCAAGTTCCTTCGCGTACTCTGTGTAAAATTGAACTGGTATCCCATCAGGTCCAGAGGCCTTTCCTCTTTTGAGCGATTTTAATTGTTTCTCTATCCCTCTGTCGTCTATTTCGATATCTACCATTTTGTCATCTGTGCGACAATCTAGAGAAGGAACTACAGTGCAATCTTCCTCTGTGAAACAACTTTGGAAAAAGACATTTAGTATTTCGGCCTTTAGTCTGTCATCCTCTGTTTCAGTACCATTTTGGTCACAGAGTGTCTGGACATTTTGTTTTGATCCACCTACCGCTTTGACATAAGACCAAAATTTCTTAGGATTTTCTGCCAAGTCAGTACATAGAACTTTACTTTCGAATTCATTGAACGCCTCTCGCATAGCTCTCTTCACACTACATTTCGCTTCGCGTAATTTTTGTTTCTCTGCAAGGCTTTGGCTATGTTTATGTTTGCTGTGAAGTTCCCTTTGCTTCCGCAGCAGTTTTCTAACTCGGTTGTTGTACCACGATGGCTCTTTTCCATCTCTTACGATCTTGCTTGGCACATACTCTTTTAACGCATATTGTACGATGGTTTTGAACTACTTAAACCTAACTAACCTAAGGCCCTCACACACATCCATGCCCGAGGCAGGATTCGAACCTGCGGCCGTAGCGGTCACGCGGTTTCAGACTGTAGCGCCTAGAACCGTTCGGTCACTGCGGCCGGCACATTTTAAGTAAAGGCGGGCTTACACTGACGGAAGTCCACATGACCACCATTACTAATTTACCAGTGCCAATGTATCTTAAAGAATTGCAATCTTTTCCGGGTAATGCAAATAATCGTGCCAAGTTCATTCGAAATGTGGCTCATCTTTCAAACCCACTTCACCTGTAACGTAAGAGGGGGTTCCCCTTTGTGTTCACAGGAGTGTCAACAGGCGTTTCTGCAACGTAAAAAGTGTCTCAGGTGAAACCCAGGGATGCGTACGTTCCAGCCAGGCCGAAGGTAAGTTGATTGATCCCACAACACAAGCAGAGTGGTTGAAAAAAAAAAAAAAAAAAAAGAAAAGAGAGACAGAGGCGATGATTCTTGTTAACAAAATTTGGAAGACGTGGCAGCGTATGGGAACTGGAAGAGGTACTCAGTACACTCCGCTACTCTGCTTTCAAAAGAGCACAGCAGCCGTTCCACACTGGCACAATTAGCCGACGCCTATGATACACATTCTCATCGCTGTATCGTAACTACCATTCAGCGTCGCCTGTTCCGTACTACTCTTACTCACGCCACCCATCCAACTACACGTGATCTCTCTATATTCTTGCTTGCTGAGGAGGTTAGCACTCCTTATTGGTGTATAGCAGATACGAGCCTGAAAAACTTGACAGTTTTGTGGTGATATGACGGTTAAGAAGAAGAAAAAACGTGTGATTTATGCATGATGGTGCATCAGTTGTGCTAACAACGCTCAAGTATTGTTCCACTGTTTGGGGTGCATATCACAATGTTAACGGAAAGAGAGTAATGATTGTGGTACCTAAGCACATTTCACTTCTCTGCTCCTAAACACGCTATAATGCTAGACTTGTGCGGTTATAGAATGTGCCGGGGTTAGATTGAAAAGTGCTGTTTACGGACGACATGACCCACCAACCACTCTGAGGTTCAAAATGGTTCAAATGGCTCTGAGCACTATGGGACTTAACATCTATGGTCATCAGTCCCCTAGAACTTAGAACTACTTAAACCTAACTAACCTAAGGACAACACACAACACCCAGTCATCACGAAGCAGAGAAAATCCCTGACCCCGCCGGGAATCGAACCCGGGAACCCGGGCGTGGGCCACTCTGAGGGACATACCGCGAATCGCCGTTGAGGAGTGGGACAATCTGTACCAACAGTGAGTTAATGAACTTGTGGACAGTATTCCACGGCGAAAACAGGCATGCATCAATGCTAGAGGACGTGCTGCTGGTTATGAGAGGTTCCGGTCTGTACAACAATCTGGAACACCACCTCTAAAGGTACAACATGCAATATGTGGCTTTCATAAGCAATAAAAATGGCGGAAATGATGTTTATGTTGATCTCTATTCCAATTTTCTGTACGAGTTCCGGAACGCTTGGATCCGAGGTGATGTAAAACTTTTTTTGGTGTGTGTATATGACATTACGCAATGAAATGTTTAACAGAAAAGACAAGAGTATGTCCTCTGTCTCACTGGTTTTACACGCCTCGGCCGTATCAGCAACAACATGCTATGAAGCAAACCAGCCAATCAGTCCCAGCGGAAATCTCGAACCATCTAACATTGTTTATACGAGGTGCATTCAAGTTCTAAGGCCTCCGATTTTTTTTCTAAGTAACAACTCACCCGAAATCGATGAAACTGGTTTACTTCTCGACGTAATCGCCCCTCAGACGTACACATTTTTCACAACGCTGACGCCATGATTCCATGGCAGCGGCGAAGGCCTGCTTTAGGAGTCTGTTTTGACCACTGGAAAATTGCTGAGGCAATAGCAGCACGGCTGGTGAATGTGCGGCCACGGAGAGTGTCTTTCATTGTTGGAAAAAGCCAAAAGTCACTAGGAGCCAGGTCAGGTGAGTAGGGAGCATGAGGAATCACTTCAAAGTTGTTATCACGAAGAAACTGTTGCGTAACCTTAGCTCGATGTGCGGGTGCGTTGTCTTGGTGAAACAGCACACGCGCAGCCCTTCCCGGACGGTTTTGTTGCAGTGCAGGAAGGAATTTGTTCTTCAAAATATTTTCGTAGGATGCACCTGTTACCCTAGTGCCCTTTGGAACGCAATGGGTAAGGATTACACCCTCGCTGTCCCAGAACATGGACACCATCATTTTTTCAGCACTGGCGGTTACCCGAAATTTTCTTGGTGGCAGTGAATCTGTGTGCTTCCATTGAGCTGACTGGCGCTTTGTTTCTGGATTGAAAAATGGCATCCACGTCTCATCCATTGTCACAACCGACGAAAAGAAAGTCCCATTCATGCTGTCATTGCGCGTCAACATTGCTTGGCAACATGCCACACGGGCAGCTATGTGGTCGTCCATCAGCATTCGTGGCACCCACCTGGATGACACTTTTCGCATTTTCAGGTCGTCATGCAGGATTGTGTGCACAAAACCCACAGAAATGCCAACTCTGGAGGCGATCTGTTCAACAGTCATTCGGCGATCCCCCAAAACAATTCTCTCCACTTTCTCGATCCTGTCGTCAGACAGGCTTGTGCCAGCCCGAGGTTGTCACACGATGTTCTGCCTTAATTAAACTGTCGCACCCACAAACGCACTTTCGACACATCCATAACTCCATCACCACATGTCTCCTTCAACTGTCGATGAATTTCAATTGGTTTCACACCACGCAAATTCAGAAAACGGATGATTGCACACTGTTCAAGTAAGGAAAACGTCGCCATTTTAAGTATTTAAAACAGTTCTCATTCTCGCCGCTGGCGGTAAAATTCCATCTGCCGTATGGTGCTGCCATCTCTGGGACGTATTGACAATGAACGCGGCCTCATTTTGTAACAATGCGCATGTTTCTATCTCTTTCCAGTCCGGAGAAAAAAAATCGTAGGCCTTAGAACTTGAATGCACCTCATATTTAACAGTAGCCGACTTCTATAGCGAGGAGTCCTTCTTTGTATCCGCTGGCCCACTTTCTCTATCTCCTTAACTAGTCCATCATGCATAATTTTCCTTCCAGATAGCAGAGTTTCTTCACTTCGTTTCTAAGTTGTCGCAAATTTTGATGCTCAGTTTGTCGCTAATAACTTTTCTGTTACTCCCCATTACTTTCGTCTGTCTTGGGTTTACTCTCAGTTATAGCGGAGAATCGTTATTCTCTTCATTCCATTCAACACGTCCTCAATTCTTCCTCTCTTTCAGTGACAATAGCAATAATGTCATCAGTAAGTCTTATAATGATTTGATTCACTGACTGCTTTGCTAAGTACCCGTGGCAGGCTAACTCTTGTTTTCATTTATATTAACTACACAAGCCAAGGAATATATGAATTATACTGAAATGCTTATAGTCGTCATACCGACAAGCCTTACTGAAAACTATCTGACTATAATTTACGCGGCGCAAACAGTTATGCGTCGCAAGGGCAACTGGAAAGGGAATCATGATCATGACAAAGGAAGGATTATTTAGTACTACAAGGGGAATAAACGGAATTAATGGAGTGTGAAGATCCCTAAACTCTTAGTGAGCACCTGAAAGGTTTCCCGTGCAAGGCACATGTTTGTGCATCTGTAAAATTTCAAACAACTCTGAACCCTACTCAAACGCAAAAGCCTCACCTCTGGACACATCTAAGATGTGCTAACAACTAATCTATAGGTTGCGCTGACTGAATACAGTTCTCCGATTTATAAAGTATTTGTGTACATGCAGTATGGAATCATTGTGTGAGCTTATGCAGTCCTTGAGTTTAATTGAGCGGAAAAAAATGAAAAAAAGGGCAGAACGACAAATATTATTTAAAAATTGTGCTCTATTAGAAAACAACTTCTCTTACAGAATTATCAGAGGTTCACTGAAGATCATTAATCCACATCGAAATTCAAATTAAGCACTAAAGAAATAAACCGCTTTACATCACACATGCAATAATGCAATCAAAGAATCTGACTGACTTGTACTGTGAGGCGGTTTGAGCACCCAGTGCGATGATGGATGGTAGCAGTATGTATAGATATTCTGGTCCTTTTGGGCATGGGACTCAAATCCGTACTTAAAGACCAAAGTTCCGTTTTCAGTAGCAATGCTTAGTAAGAGCAAAAGATCCGCCGCTCCTAACTGCGACATCGGCAAAGTTTGTACTACAAGAATGGATCTGATTACATGTGCAATGTGTTGCTTAAGCTAACAGCATGCAGCGGCCTCACCACCAGACTTGCAAGAGCATGATGTAAAATAGCTTCCGTGACCGTGTGACCCAAAAGAAACTAAATAATCAGGAGAAGCAAACTCACGAATAACTGGTGCTACGCGACTCCGAATTCAAAGAGAATTCACGCCAGAAGCTGTCTTATTTGGTGCCACAAACGAATGAGCCTTCCGTGAGACGTGTCAGGCGTCCACCTACACCAAACAGCTACGACACGTAGTACACCACCGATAGCAGCGTGTCAACATGCGTGCCTCCTCGCAAAAGACAGAGTACCGTCATGTTATCGCATCAAAGTCGAAGGAAAAGACAAATGCAGTTGAACGCAACTGAGATACTCCTTTCCAAGTACCTAGAGTATTTCTGTGTGTGAGATTAGACAAACAAAACCTGCTCCTGGAGACATCGTCTGGCCGCCGCGAGCAATTCCGACGAACGGGTCGCAGTGGGAGGTAAGACATGGACCAGTCGCTCCTGCTTCCGCTTGGCAGGTCGCGGTTTCCGCGTCGCCGCGAGCAAACAGCCGGCGCGGCGGCTGAGCGGCCTACGCCGCCTCTCTCTGTGGTCGCCTTCCGAGAACACACGCGCTCACGCACACACGCACACACACACACACACACACCGCTCAGGGCGCGGCCACGTGCCGCGAGCAGGCCGCTGCGTTGGCGTCCGTTGCCAGGGCAACCGCGCGGCGCGCTCCCGCGTCACGCGCCGTGTAAACTGCGGGTGACCTCCCGGCCCAGGCCTGCCCGGCCACCGGCGGGCAGCCCCGTGACCCCGCGGCGCCGCCTCCGAGTCCACTCCCCCCCACCCATCCCCTCGTTTCAGTTCTTCGCACACTGCTATATCGACAAATAATTACTTATTACGTCACGATTCTCTTACACCTCGCCACAAATACACAGTGTGGTAATTAGTAGTACTGTACAGTATATTTCAAATGATCTGTTCACCTCAATCACAGAGGGTGAACATTAATACTGTAAGATGGCAAGAACTATGTCCCTTACATGAAGTCATTAAAGATCGCCTAACTCACGTTGAGCGAACAGTAGCGCTGAACAAAAATGGCTGACAAGGCACAATGCATCTTGTAGAGGGTATAGTATAGATGTTGTTATTGATGTTGTGGTCTTCAGTCCTGAGACTGGTTTGATGCAGCTCTCCATGCTACTCTATCCTCTGCAAGCTTCTTCATCTCCCAGTACCTACTGCAGCCTACATCCTTCTGAATCTGCTTAGTGTATTCATCTCTTGATCTCCCTCTACGATTTTTACCCTCCACGCTGCCCTCCAAAACTAAATTGGTGATCCCTTGATGCCTCAGAACATGTCCTACCAACCGATCCCTTCTTCTAGTCAAGTTGTGCCACAAACCCCTCTTCTCCTCAATTCTGTTCAATACCTCCTCATTAGTTATGTGATCTACCCAACTAATCTCCAGCATTCTTCTGTAGCACCACATTCAGAAAGCTTCTATTCTCTTCTTGTCTAAATTATTTATCGTCCATGTTTCACTTCCATACATGGCTACACTCCATACAAATACTTTCAGAAACGACTTCCTGACACTTAAATCTATACTCGATGTTAACAAATTTCTCTTCTTCGGAAACGATTTCCTTGCCATTGCCAGTCTACATTTTATATCCTCTCTACTTCGACCATCATCAGTTATTTTGCTCCGCAAATAGCAAATCTCCTTTACTACTTTAAGTGTCTCATTTCCTAATCTAATTCCCTCAGCATCACCCTTCTTAATTCGACTACATTCCATTATCCTCGTTTGGCTTTTGTTGATGTTCATCTTATACCCTCCTTTCAAGACACTTTCCATTCCGTTCAACTGCTCTTCCAAGTCCTTTGCTGTCTCTGACAGAATTACAATGTCATAGGCAAACCTCAAAGTTTTTATTTGTTCTCCATGGATTTTAATACCTACTCCGAACTTTCTTTTGTTTCCTTTACTGGTTGCTCAGTACACAGATGTATGTATGGATGTATTGGAATAATTAATGTCAGGTGATGGTTTTAAAGTAAGCAGATGGAGAACTTCTACGCCTGTTGATAAATGTCCGTCATCCCGTTTTTAGTGAAACATGTAAGTAAGCCACACAAAGCTACAGTGGAGCGGTCAACAGAGGCCAAAATATGCGTGTTCGTGACTATAGCAACTTTACGCTGAATTCACGGTCCGCAGGGTCTGAAGTAAATCAGGTGAAGAGCGACAGAATGAAATACGCCAGCCTCCGATGGGAACGTAGGACCGAGGAATTTGAAGTACTCTCCTGGGAGTCAGAATTCCGGAAAAATTGGTGTTTTGTGCGGACGCTAACCTTGATGGGTGGCGTGGGAGGAGCTAAATAGCAGAACTTGAGAGGAAGGGAAATTTTGTGGGAATTTGTTCACTTCCCAGAGCAGGCATTGGTCGGCGCTGGGAAGCGACGCATAATTAACGCGACTTGCGCTGCAAATTGGCGTAAGTGATTTTGCCGGAGGGGAAACCGAGGCGAAGAGCGGACTGGGAGAAGTCCCCGTAGTGGTCTTCCGTTCCCAGCTTGCCTAGAGTGCGGACGTGGCGTTCTTTACTCAGCGTGCCTGAGAGAGAGTGAGCATCTCTGCAGTTTAGGACTTAGCAAACGGAACGATTGAGCTTGGAGATAGAAAGTTTTGGTTCAGCTATGTACTGAGCAAGATAGCTAGGAGTGAATAGACGAGCGCTGCCTTGCAGCACCACGAGGTAGGCCGACGTCCGCATAACGACGACGCGCCGCCACGCTGTATTCGGTGATATTGCGCCCGCTCCAGCCACTGATTAGTTTGTTGGATCACGTCGGCAAATTTTACACGAGCGTTTCATGGGCCATGTATTGTAGAATTCGCATTACGCCTGGGTCAGTCGATAGGAATTACTTTCTCTTAGGAGAGTCATGTAATGTGATGATTGAAGGTCGTGAGTTAAAATAAATCTGTGCTAATCGACTGCATCTGTTTTCAATCAAGTATTTGAAATCCCAAGTCACTTTCGTAATTAATTTTATGTTCAAAATTTGCATCTGGTGTTCAATAGCTGAATATAACATCATTGTGTACCCCTTTTTAATTAAAAGGGATCAATTCTGAATCAATTAATGTCAACACTGCCATCGCAGTTCAATGAGAAGTCACAGGGCCTTATTACTTTCTTTGCGTTATCCAACATTCCGGCAGTTTTGCCCTCTGTTGATCTGTTAGTCAATTACCTGAGGTGAACACACACCAAAACCAGATAAGTGACGGGTGGGGTGTCACAATACAACCGAGAAACTGCAGGGACGGATTGCTGATTGGAAATGGAGGAAAAATCGTGAATGAGTGCCTAGAAACGCCTCGTCGCTACAATAGAAGGCCCTTACGGATGGAAGTTCCTCTGGCCACCTGCCGCGTGTTCCTTGTGTGTTGCCGGCTCCCTGATCGACGCAGCAGATTGGTCCAGTATTCATGTCGGGAACGAGCCGAGATGGTGTTTGTGTACGGCCAATCAGATGGAAGCAGCCGAGAGGCTTGGCGGATATACTAAGACAAGTGCCCTCACAGATGCCAACCACATCACACAACATTTCAAACCCTTTGTGGCCATTAGTGCTGTCACGGGTCCTCCCAGACAGACAAACGTGCAGGTAGCCGGCTGACTGTGCGTTTACCACATTTGGAGGACCGCTTTCTACAGGATACTGAGACGAACCCTTGTAAAGGCTCCAGAAAGGTGGCCCGCCAAAATGGTTCAAACCAAACTACGATTATGTGTAACCTGTGTGACAACGCTCGCATTTCACCTCATGTAGGCCACTTGGAACACCTCTTGTGACGTGGACGTGATGCAGCTCTGTACAGTGTTCTGCCGTTGCACGCACACCGTCCATTTCCGGACACGTGTTCATAGCACCTTTCTTCCTCTATTTCCAGTCAGGAAACTGTCCGTTATGTTTGTCGCTGTTATTAATGTTCACCCTGTATACTGAACCGTTTATCATTCTGCAATTCCACAAAAATGTAAATGCTCGCCTAGACATTCGTGCTTGTTAAAGCGCCGCTTCTGCCGGAGCGTTCTCGCTTCCCTCGCCCGGGTTCCCGGGTCATGGATTTTCTCTGCCCCGTGATGACTGGTTGTTGTGTGATGTCCTTAGGTTAGTTAGGTTTAAGTAGTTTTAAGTTCTAGGGGACTGATGACCATAGATGTTAAGTACTATAGTGCTCAGAGCCATTTGAACCATTTGAAAGCGCCGCTTCCGGCAAATGTGCCGGCTACGGGTGGAATCCACGCAGCGTGTTCGACGAAAGTCGGTGTGTCGGTCTGCCTAGATCTGGTGTTTCGGTCGTTTCCCACGTTCCACGAGGTGAATATCATGATGGTATACAAGTTATGCGTCAGTTACAAGTTTCGTCTGCATTTCTGAAACTTCTGCTCACTTCCACATGCATGAAACTGCATGCAGACAGTTGGGGGTACACATATTCCATCCCAGGGTGTATTGTGGCTATGGCAAGAAGGGCATCCGGTCACCCCTTAAAATTTATTATACCAAATCTGTTCGCAACCATGCTGATATTGCGACGATGCGCGACAGTGAAACAAGAAAAAGGAGAAAAGAAAAAGGTCCACAATACTGTGAATGTTCAACAATATTAATTTACACTGTTAACAGGTTTTCCTGTCACAATGACATCAGCTGATGTTAACTAACATCAGAAAAGGGGCAGTAGTGGTGTGCAGCGCTGAAACAGATGTTATTCATCGCGAATGAGGCACAAACACAGAATAAATAGCATGTCTGATAGACCCTTTGGGACTAAATCATTTTCTGGGTACAGGTGTGGCAACCCCAAGGTTCCTGAGAGGTTCCTGAGCTGGGGACTGGTAAGCACCACCAGTCCCTTTTCACTATGAGCTCTGAGCAAGCTTCAGAGGCGACTGTGTGCCACAGCGGTGAATCGTTCTGTGTCACAGGGAACAGGGATCTTGGTTTCACTGCCCAGATCGCGAGAATGGCAAAAATCTCTATAAAAACACCTTCAGTCTCGATGTTAGCTGGTGAACTGCACGCCATTGAGATCCAAGGGTGTTTAGGTGAAACACTCGTTTGCGGGCACCCTCTGGGTAACCTGCCACACATCAGTTGTATATAGCTTATCCAGGCATGCATGGCTCTGTTTACGTGGACATCTATTTACATAGACGCTCATGGGACGAGGTGGAACCCTCGAAATTCTCTCATTTTCCCAACAATGAAGAGAGTGGGTCGCTGGTAGGTACCAACACCCAACCAAACAAGAGGGCTCTTGTAGTCAGTCCTCTAATCAGTCCTCCTGGCTGAGATGTAAACATCAAATATTTTGTCTGTGGTAACAGAACGCATGATGGTAGTCAGAATGTGTTTTTAAAAGTCAAAGGAAAAGAGGGAAACTTCGAGAAGGTTTCGTCTTTGTGTATTCAAAAATACTTAGAAGGCATTTCTGGCACTTTAAAAGTAGTCAGGTAATTGCATACTGGGACACTTTTTGTAGAGATATCTAGTTACCGAAAAGGTTAGAACATCCAGAAAGCTCAATGCCTTGGGGAATATGCCATTCAAACTGATCTATGCACTACCTTGAATTGCAGCAAATGTTTTGAGACATGCAGGTATCTGGTGGACATTCATAAGGAGAAACTGAAACATGAGTGAGCTCCACATGGCATAGCTCATTTAAAAGGTAGTTTTGAAAACAGAAGCTGCAGTGCTGTCTCACCTATACTGCATTAAATCTATAATGACTCTGAGCCTCTGCATTAACCAGGATGCCAGTCAGTTGAAACACCAGATCTGAGCCCGTATGTGCCCCACAACAAACAACTCCAACACGCACTCTACACAGATCCCAAGCGGCCATAGCTGGACGGGCAAAGGGTCTGGTGTGCTGGGGAATTAGGAGTAGCCAGGAACTGGAATGCCTGATGTCTCTTGAGAAGCTACCAATGGATGGTAAGTGGTGGTTCACCAGCCTCAGCACAAACACTGGGTCTGTGGCCAGACTAATCCCCTTATGGTGTACAGCGTCAATGATCTTCATATACGACGGCCTCACTGAGCCATACGCTGTGCTTCCACGTCGAACTACGATCGCACGAAAGCCCTGTAAAACTGGAGCAGACACACCCTGTCCACTTTCTAAGACTTATAGATCAGAAACCTGAAAATGTTCAGTGCCTTCTGGGACCTTGCCCCCAAGTCTCATAACAAAGACAGTTTGGAATAAAAAAATGAGGTTAAAAAACTTCACAGCATCTTTAAAAGTAGGAATGGCTTCACAAATACTCAGTTCAAGGAAATTAAAAATACGACAGGAACGATCCTAATAAACACACACACATTTATCTACAGAAAATCAGTCTTTGCACCTCACTCCTTCAGTTTCTGTATTGTAAGCTGTCACTGACGAGTTACTATCGCAGCACTGGAGAAGGAACAGAAAACTGCAAAATCATCCACAAATAAAGAGCATTGTACAGGACTCCTTACCTTGGACGTGATACTATTTGTGGTTATGGCAAACAGTGTAACAATTAAAATATGCCCTAAGGATCACCATTCTCCTGCTTCAAACTATGTGATAGCACCTCACCAACTCTGTACCAAAGGAAAGCACTTTGATTCGTACGCATATGGGGAGATGGCTATGAAAAACCCATTGGTGGAGCTGGCCTGAAATACTGTGTCACCAATTTGTACGGCACACTTACTGACAACAACGTAGATACCTACACCATTCTGTTTACATAGAAAATCCTGGTGAATAGCTGCAGGATAAAATTGTAGACAGTTGATCGAAATTTTCCTACTTGACACTGAGAGCAAATTAGGAACCGCCTAGTGCAGACCAGAAGCTGTCTGACCATTTGCTTCAAGGAGACACGTTTGGCCCTTTCCTGGTTAGAGGAGATGTATCAGAATTATTTCCCTCCACTAGTTGGTAAAGTGGCCTGTCATGCAATATCATAGTAAAACATAGTAACAGGGATTCCTTGGACAGTGATTTGGTCGTAACTGGGCGCGATATCACGTGCGTCAGACAGTGCCAAACCCAGCTCCCACATGGACAATGGGCAGTTATAGGCCTCCAGAATGGTGGACCTGAAGTCCGACTCACCTCTTTCGATTGTGGAATGGTAACGACGCAACATCGTATACTTGCTGGCAGTTACAGCAGACACTACCATTGTCTTATTCAACAACATTGGTATAGGTAACCAACTAAATTTACTGGAAATGCTGCTGATAGCTACCCACACTGTAGCAGAACGAGTGGAACAGTTGATGGAGTCGAGGAACACCTGGAATGACGTTTTATCGCTCTCCTTGGTAATGCGTCAAGTCCTCCCGCTTGCTAATCGGAAGGCAACGAATGTTTCCACCACTTGAGGATGCTTAAACTATCACAGAGCCACACACCTCCCACGGATTACTGAATAGCTCTCGCCAGTCCAGCAAGGGACAGGTGGCCTTCTATGACGACAAGAGGACTTCAGGATGGAGCAGTCGGGGACATGGTGATTCACTTGTGTGACGTGGTGCACCCACTCCTAGATGCTGTCACAGTGTTCAAACACATCCATCTGACTGAATAGTATCGTTCACTCTGCTGACCATGCATTGTGACTTTGTCGTTTCAGGAAGAACATCATCCAGTAGGCGAATGCAGAGTGAGAAATGCCCACTGGAACAGAGGTCGTCAATGAATTCCCACTGAAGAGAGTCTGAGAGGGCTGGAGAGCATAAAGAGAGACCAATTGAAGAGAATGGCCCAGTAGCAACACAGAAATGATGAGGAGTTCGTGTGTTGGGGATGCACAGTTCATGAGAGATGGTTGGGGGCATTGTTCTCTGTCAGAGGCTTGCAGTGGTAAATACAGTGAGCAAGCAGAGATTCTGTGACATAAATGAACTTCAATAGGAACTGCATGCCTGTCAGTAGCTACAAGGAGAGCAGAGGAGTGGTACGTGTCACTGAGAAACATAACTTTGGCCTTTTCCCCAGTCTCGCCATCCTTGTGCCCACAACGTAGGGGCAATCCTGTGTGAGGAGTTACAGTTTCTTCAAATATGACTTGAACTCTTTAATATGCACTGTAGGATGGAAGCCATCTGTCATGCGTTATCATTTTCATTCTGACTTTCTGCCAGGGAGGGGGGCTTGCAATGAGTGATGGCTGTCTTCAGGCAAATACGATTGACTAAGTACAATATTTGTAAGGTACCTATAATTTCGGACCTTACAAGTACTCATCCACATACTTTGCCGCGATCTACAAACACAATTAGGAATCATGCGAAGGTTGTACATCATATATATAAAGAAGACTGACATTGTCACATACATCTTGTAAATAATTGTTAACGCTTATTGCATGAAAGGTGGCGGAGTGTCTTTATTATAAAAACGGCGTAATGAATGATTGCCTATACTAGTAGAGGTTGGAACACCAGTGGAAATGAAACGGCTGGCGGAACTGAAGACCTGGGAGGATGGCCCACACAGGTGTGTTGGTCCTGCTTAAACACAGGAAATAACAGGCCACATGTAGTAGCAACTAAGCGCTGGAGCACAACAGAGTCGCAACCGGTCGGTTCTGTAGCTGATCCGGAAGGTTTATACTTCGGAAACGCTGAAAATCATGGACGCAGGTGAGAGGAACGAAGAAGCGGCACCTCGGAAACCTCGCAGGCTGGGTTATTTCAAAAGGATCTTTACTCAGAAGCGTACCGTTTTACGAGTATACGGTTTTCTTCGCAAACGTTCCTCGCTGGACGACAAAAGACTAAAATATCGTTGGTCGGCGTTCGGAAGAATATGTAGAGAGGGAGAATATTCAGTGGTTTCAGGAATATAATTCGTTTTCGGAATTACGAGAGTGGGGAGCCAAGCGTTGCTGGGAAGCCAGCGCTGGAGAGCTCCGGTGTGTGACGGTCGGTAAGTATCAGCTTCTTGTTGAGACGGGCGGACTTGCTGTCTTTGCTGTCACGAGATCTTGTAGTTAGAACGGATAGGCATTGTACTGTTGTGAACTTATATGATTCTGGACTTCGTCTCCAGGTTGGAAGTCGTCATCGGGTACACAGCGTTCAGTGATTGAGAGCACTTCTTCTGCCTATACTTACGTTGAGACGTTATCTGAACTTCATCCTTGTGGCTTTGAGTTCGCGTTTCTCGTCTGTAGAACGAAGAGGAGAAGACAGTATTAGAGTGTAGTAGTCAGAGGACCGTCTGCAGCCGTCCTACTCTTCGAAAGAGTTTATTTTGTGGCTGGAGTTCATCCATCATCGCAGACGTGTACGAGAACCATTACTCCGATACACCAGATGAAGTACATACGGTGATATTGCTAACTGCTTTGGCTTATTAGGGTCTATAAAGCTAAACAGCTGTGATCATGTAGGATTTATTTCCATCGACGTTGCACTCCATTGTACATCATCTTTAAAAGTAGTGTCTTCTTGTGTTTGGTACAAAGATGATGTCAGTCATTTCGCATTATTTATATTAGATCAAGCAGTCATAATCAAAGGGCAGAGTTGTTCAATGGATCAGTAATATTTGTTAGAAATATAAACATCTGTAATAAAGATTGTTTTTAATACACAATAAATGTATAAGCAGCAACAATGTTTATCATTTAGTATAATTAGTTCCCTTAATCATTCATTTCTGTTTAGGTTGGAATTTATATGTTAAAGAGCATTAAGAGAGCCTAAAATCTGCTTCAGGGGGTAGTCAGACAGGGCCAAATCTTCATTTAGCGTTTATTATTTTCCTTTGTGCACAGTCAGTTTGCACCCACCTGGATATGGCCATCCTGCCAGGATCCTACTTACACTCTTCTGATAGTAGTCATAAAGTGCTTTGAAACCTCGGAAACCTTCAAAAAAAATTTTCCCATTTAATGTTTAGATGTTATTGATAGTGATCACCAGCTTGCACGTATAGTTTGCAGTGGTAAAGGCACATTATAACATTAAAAGCAGTATTTTTGTATTTACTGTATTTCTTTTCCTTTCAGAGGCTTCAGCCTATTCGCTGCAGTTTATTGATTTATGTTATGTAATGTGTATGTATTTTGTTGTATTGTAACGACACTGCTTGGGCACAATGTTGCCATTAGTTTACCTTCTTTGTTGTAGACATTTACCTTATGTGGCGTTACATATTAAATGTGAGTAATGTAGATTGTGTACCTTGAGGAGAGAGCTGTTGTCAGGGATCAGTCCATATTAACTAGGGCGAAAGCGCGCTTAGTAGCACAACAGAACACTAGTTTTAACAATATAGAAATGGCAGAAACACAGGGTAGTAAAGAAAGCCTATGGGATGAGAAAGAGCTAGCTATGTTAGCAGCACAAGGCACTGGTGAGTGGAATACTGATCGAAGAGAATGTTTTGAGGATGATATACACAGTCAAGTCCGTGGTGGTCAATCTGATAGCGAAAATTGGGAACAGCGACACACTGAGGCAATTGTAAAGATACGGCAACATAATGTAGGGAGTCCAAGTGAACGCAGAGCTATAAGAATTGTTGTAGATGACCGTCTGTGTCATCGTCACGAGGCAGCACATCAGGGGCGAGTGGTGATGACTTTCTTGAATACCAAGAAATGGAAAGGGAAAAGGGGAGAAGATCACCTAAGAGTAGAGAAAGTCACAATACGAGAGAAGATCTAGATAACACAGGTGTGTCGGATATCCTTGAATACCTAAAAGAACTGGGGAGTAATGTTCAGAAGATCAGCTCAGAAATGGGATGTAAAATTCAAAACGTTAGTGCATTCTAAGATGGCAAGAACTATGCCCTTACATGAAGTCATTAAAGATCACCTAACTCACTTTTAGCGAACAGTAGTGCTGAACAAAAATGACTGACAAGCCACAATGCATCTTGTAGAGGGTATAGTATGGACGTATTGGAATAATTAAAGTCGGGTGATGGTTTTAAAGTAATTCACACGACATGAAAGCTTCGTGGAAACGCGTCAATTAACTGGAGGCTAGTTAACCCCAGGGAAGTATTCAAGTTGACCACCATGGCTGGAGGGGGAGCGGCGAAGGGAAGAGACAATAGGCAGCTTAGGGTGGCTCATACTCCTGAGAAAGCAGTAACAGGGCGCGGCCTCCAGCTGCCTTAAGATGAGTGACAGTGAGGGGGTGGTTGACCCCCACTCCATGCTGGTGTACCAGGAAACAGACGAAGAACTTGTACACCTGTTGATAAATGTCCGTCATCCCGTTTCCTGTGAAACATGCGAGAAAGCCGCACAAAGCTACTGTGGAGCGGTCAACAGAGGTCAAAATATGCGTGTTCGTGACTATAGCAACTTCACGCTGAATTCACGGTCCGCAGAGTCTGAAGTAAATAAGTAAATCAGGTGAAGAGCGACCGAATGAAATTCGCCAGGTTCTGAAGGAAATGTAGGACCAAGGAATTTGAAGTACTCTCCTTGGAGTCAGAATTCCGGAAAAATTGGTGTTTGTGCAGATGCTAACCTTGATGGGTGGCCTGGGGGGAGCTAAATAGAAGATGTTGAGAGGAAGGGAAATTTTGTGGGAATTTGTTCACTTCCCAGAGCAAGCATTGGTCAGTACTGGGAAGCGACACATAATTAATGCAGCTTGCGCTGCAAATTGGCGTGAGTGATTTTGCTGGAGGGAAAACCGAGGCGAAGAGCGGACTGGGAGAAGTGCCCGTAGTGGTCTTCCATTCCCAGCTTTCCTAGAGTGCGGACGTGGCGTTCTTTACTCAGCTTGCCTGCAGTTTAGGACTTAGCAAATGGAACCATTGAGCTTGGAGACAGAAAGTTTTGGTTCAGCTATGTACTGAGCAAGATAGCTAGGAGTGAATAGACGAGTGCAGCCTTGCGGCACCACGAGGTCGGCCAACGTCCACACAATGACGCCGCTCCGCCACGCTGTATTCGGTGATATTGGACCCGCTCCGGCCACAGATCAATGACGCACATGTACATTACCATAGGACGTGGAGGACGCATAAATTGGCCAGCCCGTTCTGCTTATCTTGCACCTCTGGACTTCTTTCTGTGTGGTACGTTAAAGGAGAATGTGTACCGTGATGTGCCTACAACCCCAGAGGATATGAAACAACGTATTGTGACAGCCTGCGGTGACATTACACCAGATGTACTGTGGCGTGTACGACATTCATTATGCCAGAGATTGCAATTGTGTGCAGCAAATGATGGCCACTACATTGAACATCTATTGGCCTGACATGTCGGGACACACTCTATTCCACTCCATAATTGAAAACGGAAACCAGGTGTGTACATGTGCCTCACCCCTCATGGTAATGTACATGTGCGTCAGTGAAAAAGACCAATAAAAAGGCGTTAGCATGTAGACGTAATGTGCTGTTCCATTCTCTTCTGTACCTAAGGTCCATCGCCGTTCCCTTTGCATCCCTACGTAATTCGGTGCTCTCCGATACACACGATCGAATAGCGGAGGAGTGGTAATCAAGCGTCAACTTTAGGTTACAATATCTGCGGACGTAATTAACATTTTACAATGCAACAAACGGCACTGATTACGTATTTGTTTATATGTTCAGATGTGCTAACAAAACTAACGGTGTTCCATTTAAAAAAAACTAGGTTTGCGTTAAAAAACATACTTCCATGCATGTTTTTATGGTTTGTATTAACCACTTACACTAACCCCTCTGCTCACGTTCGGTCTGTGGAATCGATTCGTCAGTATTTGATGTGGTTTACAAAATATATCCAGCGGTAATGTTAGGTGACTCACCCTGTATATATATATATATATATATATATATATATATATATATATATATATATATATATATATATATATATATATATTGTAAGTAGGCTGTTTATTTTTTTTATTGGTAACGCCACATAGCGCTCTATATGAAAATCACTGACTGTGCTGTGTGCAGTCTGAGGCTGGTTGGCATTGTTGTAATACTCGCCATTGTAGCGTTGGGCAGTTGGCTGTTAACAGCGCGTAGCGCTGCGCAGTTGGAGGTGAAACGCCAGCAGTGGTGGATGTGGGGAACTGAGATGTCGGATTTTTGAGAGCGGATGATCTGGACGCGTGTCCATCAGAAACAGTACATTTGTAAGAATGGATATCATGAACTGCTATATATATTATGACTTTTGAACAATATTATGGTAAATACATTGTTTGTTCTCTATCAAAGTCCTTCATTTGCTAACTATGCCTATCAGTCCGTTAGTGACTTCAGTAGTTTGAATCTTTTAATTAGCTGGCAGTAGTGGCGCTCGCTGTATTGCAGTAGTTCGAGTAACGAAGATTTTTGAGAGGTAAGTGATTCGTGAGAGGTATAGGTTAATGTTAGTCAGGGGCATTCTTTTGTAGGGATTGCGCTAAACATATTGTGTGTCAGTTTAGTGTTGATCAGAATAGGTAAAGAGCGAAATGTCTTGAGTACGTTCAGTTTTGCTCAGCTGTTTGAAAATCAAATAATGTAAGAGGTTTATGGGCACAGTAATTCAATAATTTTTCTAAGGGGACGTTTCAATATATATATTAAGTAAAGTATTACAATGAAGGGATATTTAGATTTATCAAATTTCTTATAATTTTATCATGTTAAAACAGGTACTACAGTACAAAAAATGGCAGGATTTCATGGATAAGAAAATTAGGATATGTTTCTTGGTAGGTTATTACTATGTGTATAGCAAACTGAGTGTACAATTTCAGAAGATGTTAAGAGTTTAAGATGTGCTGTCTGTCCATGATGGAATAAAGTGAAACTGAGAAACGTGTGGTACTGCAAAAATGTTGTAGAGATTGAAAAAAAAACAATAATTGTTAACCAGTTGATAGGGAACGTATTAGGAGAGAACGTCAGTAGTTACAATTTTATAAATGAGTGTCTATTTTAGAGGTTTTGCGTTGGGATCATAAATGAGTGACTTGCTAATAGTGTTTCTGGTGACATGCAGGTGTGTCCTCCAAGTATGATTTGTCTCAATTCAGAGAAACGGGAGTTCAATAGGTGGCCAGCTCCACGTGTGTACGCGAGAGCGCATCGTTATTTGTATGGGAAAGTTGTATTTATGCTGTCCAAAGAGACGGAATAATTGTGTATATGGTAGCCAGTTCTGCGGAATTGCGTATGAGCGCACCGAAATATTATTTGAGTGTTAGAGTGACATGAAATGGAAGCGTAATAAGGGGATAGGCATGTAAAATGTAATAAAGGAAAATATGACGCTGTACGTTCAATGTAGAGGGTAATACATAAGGGCATGGCAGTCGTATTGATGAGCAGTGATTTTATATAATGTACTAAAATCTTCATATTTCCAGGTACCAGTAGTAAAATAAAATGTAAGTTTATTACGGTGATAAGAAGAGACCACCAGAGAAAGGTAACAGCAGCAAATCCAAAAAAGGATGACAACGACGGAGAAGGTAGTACTGAGTGAGGAGTAAGGTACGTAAAAATATGACTGAAGAAGCTTGCAGTAATTTATACTAATCTTTCTATGTAGTTTATAATTCTCCACAGCAAAGAAGGCGAAGCATGAAATGAAGAAGTGGCCCACGTAATCATTCATTTGCGTTTGTTTGTGTGTGCAGATGTGCACTTTATTGTTCACAGACACTCACGACGACATCCACGACGAAACCAAGAGCCATGTAACGGACGACCTTGTGAAACACAACGACAGAGTAGTTTTCTTTGAATAGTGGGGTAATTAGACTTATATAAACATACTACTGGCCAGTAGTTGACAGTAGTGTAACAAATAGCTAACCAGTAGTTTGTAATTATTAACATTGAGTCTGGTGATGAGTATAATGCTACGGTTGTATGAACAACTAATGAACATTTTTTATAGTTATACAAGTGCCGACAGATATTTAATAATTACAGCACATAGGTTGAGGTGTGTTCTTTTATTAATAACATTAACTTTGTGCATGAAAAAAAATAATAGTAAATACGTGAGTGTCTTGGCTAATAATACAAATAGAACAATAATAAATGTAAAGGTAAATGACCTCACTAGTGAATGCATCTGAAGAGTTGATGTTTTATAAATGTCAATAAAGTGTGTAGCATTTGTTGTAAATCGGAAACTAATTGTGCGGATTAGTGAGCACAGGATGCGCAAAAAACTTGCGAGACACACGTGCGGATGGAACGCGAGGCTAACGGACGCCATCTGTAAACCAAATCCGGGTCGCGGACGTGGGCAAACAGCTGGGCTATTCATCGGCGACCTGAAGATCTCGGGCGGCAGACAACGACGGCGCAGGTAACAGGTGGCAGCCGCAACAGACCTGCTCGTTCGGGGTAACGTGGGTATTTAAACGGCCACCGATGACTTGTCTCCACTGTTGTACTAAACGATGGAGACGAGATAAATCGCCGGCCGCTGTGTTCATGCGGTTCTAGGCGCTCAGTCCGGAATCGCGCGATTGCTACGGTTGCAGGTTCGAATCCTGCCTGGGGCATGGATGTGTGTGATGTCCTTAGGTTAGTTAGATTTAAGTAGTTCTAAGTTCTAGGGGACTGATGACCACAGATGTTAAGTCCAATAGTGCTCAGAGCCATTTGAACCATTTGAACGAGATAAATCAATTGTACACATAATACTGTCAAGTAAGCCTACAGCAGCTGCTAATAGCTGTACGGGACTGTCAGCTATATTTGCTTTCTTCTGCGTCCTTCGCCGTCTTCTGCAGTCACCTAGTACTGACTTCTGAGGTATCTGAGTTACAAACAATGACTCAAGTTCCATGTATAGGGTCACCAAACAGATAACCTACCTGTCAAATGTTCAAATGTGTGTGAAATCTTATGGGACTTACCTGCTAACCTGTCGAGATCAACAATCAGCTGAGGGTCCGAAGACTGACTTGAAAGGCAACATGTCCGATCTCGAACAATCTTCACGTCCTAAGTTTCACAAAAAAATTGCTAAGCTTACACACTACTTAACCGAAATTATCCTAAGAACAAACACACACACCCTTGCCCGAGGGAGGATTCGAACCTCCCCCGGGATCAGCCGCACAGTCCATGACTGCAGCGCCTGAGACCGCTCGGCTAATCCCGCGCGGCACCTACCTGTCCACAATTACCGATATCCTTATCCAAAATACAATAATTATTTCAAGAAAAAGAAGCGACAAGAAGAACAAAAGAGTAGGAACACAAACATATTAAAAGAAGAAACACGAATAAATGAAGTCAAGGCACAATTACACTTCTGTTAGCCAACGCAAAAGAATTCTAGGTGACCTATAACGATCTTACCTGACTGTTCGTTGCTCATACTGTGTGAAAAGTCGACGTAAACTAGGCTGTTTCAAATCATACAACCACTTACATGACTGTCTACTCTGAGGATCCTTCCACGTCGTGACTTCTGCGAGAGACTGCTAACCTGTCGAGATTAACAATCGGCTGAGGGTCCGAAGACTGATTTGTAAAGGCAACATGTCCGATCTCGAACAATCTTCACGTCCTAAGTTTCACAAAAAAACTGTAGCCTTCATCCCCGTACACAAATGAAGACAAATGTATGTTGTGAAATCCGAATCAGTGTGTGACTCTTGATAAAGAGAGGTGCATAATGTAGTAAACACTGAACCATTACGCCCATACACTAACAGTTTCCGATATCTACCATTTGTGTAAACATTTTGTACTTCCAGAATGAGATTTTCACTCTGCAGCGGAGTGTGCGCTGATATGAAACTTCCTGGCAGATTAAAACTGTGTGCCCGACCGAGACACGAACTCGGGACCTTTGCCTTTCGCGGGCAAGTTGGGAAGGTAGGAGACGAGACACTGGCAGAAGTAAAGCTGTGAGGGCCGGCCGTGGGTCGTGCTTCGGTAGCTCAGATGGTAGAGCGCTTGCCCGCGAAAGGCAAAGGTCCCGAGTTCGAGTCTCGGGCGGGCACACATTTTTAATTTGCCAGGAAGTTTCATTTTGTACTTATTTCTCAGGGTAGTCTTGAGAAAATAATTGTGTATGTGTTCATGTAAAACATTGTTTGACATTCTCTTTGATAATGATGCAATGTACTTCACTGTTTTTATATATTTGTGTATTTCCAGAATTTTATTTGTGTATGTATTTATTTGAAATTATTGTTTGTCACTTCTTGTTTGCCGATCCGAACTCTTATTACAAATATTAATTGTCAGAGTAAACGTAAATGCAGTCATCAAAGAACGCTTTCAAACATCAGATCATGGAAATGTTTAAAGAGTATATAAACTCCTGGAAATTGAAATAAGAACACCGTGAATTCATTGTCCCAGGAAGGGGAAACTTTATTGACACATTCCTGGGGTCAGATACATCACATGATCACACTGACAGAACCACAGGCACATAGACACAGGCAACAGAGCATGCACAATGTCGGCACTAGTACAGTGTATATCCACCTTTCGCAGCAATGCAGGCTGCTATTCTCCCATGGAGACGATCGTAGAGATGCTGGTTGTAGTCCTATGGAACGGCTTGCCATGCCATTTCCACCTGGCGCCGCAGTTGGACCAGCGTTCGTGCTGGACGTGCGGACCGCGTGAGACGACGCTTCATCCAGTCCCAAACATGCTCAATGGGGGACAGATCCGGAGATCTTGCTGGCCAGGGTAGTTGACTTACACCTTCTAGAGCACGTTGGGTGGCACGGGATACATGCGGACGTGCATTGTCCTGTTGGAACAGCAAGTTCCCTTGCCGGTCTCGGAATGGTAGAACGATGGGTTCGATGACGGTTTGGATGTACCGTGCACTATTCAGTGTCCTCTCGACGATCACCAGTGGTGTACGGCCAGTGTAGGAGATCGCTCCCCACACCATGATGCCGGGTTTGGCCCTGTGTGCCTCGGTCGTATGCAGTCCTGATTGTGGCGCTCACCTGCACGGCGCCAAACACGCATACAACCATCATTGGCACCAAGGCAGAAGCGACTCTCATCGCTGAAGACGACACGTCTCCATTCGTCCCTCCATTCACGCCTGTCGCGACACCACTGGAGGCGGGCTGCACGATGTTGGGGCGTGAGCGGAAGACGGCCTAACGGTGTGCGGGACCGTAGCCCAGCTTCATGGAGACGGTTGGGAATGGTCCTCGCCGATACCCCAGGAGCAACAGTGTCCCTAATTTGCTGGGAAGTGGCGGTGCGGTTCCCTACGGCACTGCGTAGGATCCTACGGTCTTGGCGTGCATCCGTGCGTCGCTGCGGTCCGGTCCCAGGTCGACGGGCACGTGCACCTTCCGCCGACCACTGGCGACAACATCGATGTACTGTGGAGACCTCACGCCCCACGTGTTGAGCAATTCGGCGGTACGTCCACCCGGCCTCCCGCATGCCCACTATACGCCCTCGCTCAAAGTCCGTCAACTGCACATACGGTTCACGTCCACGCTGTCGCGGCATGCTACCAGTGTTAAAGACTGCGATGGAGCTCCGTATGCCACGGCAAACTGGCTGACACTGACGGCGGCGGTGCACAAATGCTGCGCAGCTAGCGCCATTCGACGGCCAACACCGCGGTTCCTGGTGTGTCCGCTGTGCCGTGCGTGTGATCATTGCTTGTACAGCCCTCTCGCAGTGTCTGGAGCAAGTATGGTGGGTCTGACACACTGGTTTCAATGTGTTCTTTTTTCCATTTCCAGGAGTGTATGTTGGTCAATCAATTGGTGAAATTATGTTTTTTTGTGATGTAGTCCAACAGCATAAATATGACCAAGGAAAAATTACACAGAATGTCTCAAAAAATTTTATATATTTTTGTAATGAACAATAGATAACCTCTAGAATAATTGACTGCTTGTCTTACATATTAATGGCAAAATTAAGTACACATAATTTATTGGACGACCACTTTGAAAAGATTAGGATACTGTACTTTAATATTTTTTGCCTCAACCTATGTCCTAGTGACAGACGAGCTAGGAGTGAACAGACGAGCGCAGCCTTGCAGCACCACGAGGTTGGCCGACGTCCACACAATGACGCTGCTCCGCCACGCTGTATTCGGTGACATTGCGCCCGCTCCGGCCACAGATTAATTTGTTGGATCACGTCGGCAAAGTTTCCACGAGGGTTTCATGGGCCGTCTATTGCAGAATTCTTCTCACACTTCGCATTACGCCTGGGTCAGTCGATAGGAATTACTTTTGATTTATCGCGCTTTATTACCACTGCCTGTTAGGAGAGTCGTGTAATGTGATGATTGAAGATCGTGGGTTAAAATAAATCTGTGCTAATCGACTGCATCTGTTTTCAATCAAGTAGTTCAAATCGCAAGTCACTTTCTTAACTAATTTTATGTTGGCATTTGCATCTGGTGTTCAATAGCTGAATATCACATCAATGTGCACCCCTTTTTAATTAAAAGGGATCAATTCTGAATCAATTAATGTCAACACTGCCACCGCAGTTCAATGAGGAGTCACAGGGCCTTATTACTTTTTTTTGCATTACCCGATATTGCGGCAGTTTTGCACTCTCCGTTGATCTGTCAGTCAATTAGCTGGGGCGAACACACGCCAAAACCAGATAAGTGACGGATGGGATGTTACATATGGCTGACCCATGCCAGGATACGATACTTCGGGATTTGCTAGGAAGTAGACTTGAAAAAGGAAATTTTTCCACGTGATCCATTGCTTAGCCATTTTTAATTGAAAAACGGGTAGCACTAGTTACAATAAGTTACATTGTCTTCTTCATATGCTGTCCTTTTAAAATGACATTTGTAGATGCCTGTTCATTGTATTTGTGATTTGTTGGAGTACTTATGATGTGCAGTGCAGTAATCAGCCGATGCTGAGCACACAGGACACGGTCATTGGTACTAGCCTTTTTGCCTTTTTTGGAATGCTTCATGAACTGTTTGTCGGATCACTGCTCATACCCAGTGTATCAATTTGTGTCCTGATATATGTTTTGCGTTATCTAATTATTGAGTGTAAGGGGTATCTGGGGTTTGAATTTTCGTGTAACATAAAAGTGCAAATGATAACGAGGGGAGAAGCCAAGACAACGGCAGAATATAATCAGACTGTTACTCGGGAGAACATGGGTGATAGTAGGGAAAGCTCTACTGATGAGCGTGACGAACGCGAGTTGCAACTTCCTGAAACAGCGTCTCACGACTAGTTTAGTCTGCTAAATAGCAAGGACAGTGATTCAGGCAGTGATACTGAGGGCTCGGGGGACGCAGGGAGTACAGGATTAATACATAAGTATGGAAGATCCCGCCTAAGAAGCCAGAGTGTGTTGGAACATAACGTTGTCCGACCATTCATTCACAAGTGATCCCACGGAGGCGCGGAGACGGTACCTGTCTAGATATGCAAGGGTTCCTGAGAACAGAGGACAAGAGTCGCATTTTCAACCACAAAAGAACGAGGATCAAAATGCGGCTACTCTCAAAAACATTACGCACCTGTTGCTACAGATGCAAACGGTGAACTTAGAGCAGAGCGCCAATCTTAATGCCGAAATTAAAAAGGCGAATTCGTAGCTGAAAGAGAATCTTAATACCGAAATTAAAAAGGTGAATTCGGAGCTGAACTATAGGCTCACAGAAGTTAATAGGGAAGTAAAAGAGGAGGTAAAGAATCTCGAGGTCAGAATAGAAAAAGAGTTTGCCATCATCAAACGAACGGCAATTGAAGCCAAATTCATTGCGAAAGGTGCAAGGAAAATAAAGAGAGAAGCTCGGGACTCCACGCAAAGCACGGCAAAGGTAGGAAAGGTCATGCTATCAAGGCGACAAAGCCGGATAAAACGTATTGAAGAAAAGCAACAAGAGCAACCGGACATAGGGCCTAACGGGATGTTGAAAGAGGAGGTGGCGATATTAAAAAGAAATTTAGAGGACGAGGTAAAACGTCTCATTACAGAGACATCAGAGAAGGGTGTAATTACTGCGTCGACTGAACCGTCACTTGCCGGAACATAGATAACCGCTTCACGGTGTGACAAAGTTGACACCATAAGCAACGGAAGACACGCCTTCATTCACAGCTCTGAGGCAACGACCGAGGTAAAGACGGACAGCGCGCAGCAGTCCAGTGAGCACAATTGCTGTCAGCTGATTAGATGTACCGAACAACTGTCGAACATACAGAGGGGGAGAGATGATGATAGCGTGTCGGAACGAATTAGTCCACGTCCCGAAGTTCATACGAATCGCAAGAACGGGCGAAATGATAACAGGAATGATGACCGGGTTGACTACAAGCATTTTGTATCTGTCCGAAAGTTCAATCACTACAAGGACGAAGGTAATAGCTTGCATCCAAAAACTTTTATGGGACAATTCGAGTTATGTTTGCACCCACACTGGCCATTGATGTACCAGCTGGATTTTGTGTGCTCCCATATGGAGGGCGCGACCGCTGAATACATGAGAAATGTAGCGAAGACGAGCGTCTCGTTCGAAGAATTCCAAAATGCCTTCTTGGACAAGTATTGGTCTAAAGAAACCCAAGAATGGATCAAACAAGAAATTATGATGTCCAGAGATATGGAAGGGGCAGGGTACTAGAGTCCGGTCAAATTTTTCGAAAATATGACAGAAAGGAACCAGTACCTAGACAACCCATGTAGCGGTGCGCAAATCATTAGATTATGCTACATGAAACTTCCCATTTCGTATCAACAATCAGTTGCTGGTCGTTGTGGTAGCGATACTGAGGTATTTAAGGGCATTTCAAGAGGAACACGCGCGGGAGAAACGCCGACATCGAGAACAAAATAACAACCGTCCCTATAATGGACCTCAATGGGATAGTAGGCCAGTACCGAATTACAACGGCCACAATCAAGATAAGAGTAATGGAAACTCGAAAAGAAGGTACAGGGAAGATGATCGACACTCTACGGTGCAACACAATAAATTACAAAGGACTTGGGGCGGTAATCAGGATCAGGAATAATGGTTACCAAAATAACAACCAGGAAGAGGTCGAAGTCCGTCCTCCGAAGCCTGGTCCATCCCACCTTAACGGGCAGGATTACGAATGACTAGACCAGAGCGCGGACGTAGTAAATATAGGCTTAGAATAAGGATTTTGTTAAAGTGTCTTGCTTCTTTGTGTATGTACTGATCTTAGTGGTAGAATGTCTCGTTTATATGTGCCTATATTTAGCGTTTTTATTGTTAATAATGATATATCGGCTCTAGATGTTGAGAAAATGAAGTGCACTAGAGTATTTTGTAAAGACACATGATTAAAGAATGGAAAACAAGTATTTCTGGGCGTAGCCCTAGAAAGAGATAGATTAGGAACTCTGTAAATTACAGCAAAGTTCCCCGTAATTGTATCTCCGTCATTGGAGAACATATTTAAGGTGGCCATTCCCGTAGGTCGTTACGAGGACGCACCGACGCATCTCGTATGCCACTGAATACATAAGAGGTGGACAGCTATGCGCAGTTGCGTGAATTAGCGCACCCCGTGCATGCTATAAAGAACCGGATGTAATCATCTACAGAGCAAACAGCAGCATTAATACGCCAGAAATACTTGTTGATACCAAGATAGTGTAACAACTGAGAGTGTGAACAGTGAGCTATATTTGTGTTGTGCCATTGTGACATTGCTAATCCGAAACATGGTCACAGGCCTTATAAAAGCATTGGTGACAAAAGGAGAAAACGGGAAGAAAATAGAGGAGAGAAGAAGTGTCGCAATAGAACACGATAAAGGACGCTATCCAAAGTTCCAACAAAAATCTTGGTAATACTGACACATGTCTAAGTTTGTTGTGTTTTGTACAAGTTCGCAGACACAATAAGAGGGACGTCTGCAACATAGGGAATTCAGAAGAAAAAACAAGATTAGAGATAACAAGTAGTAAACAGTAGATATGTAGACGGGTTGGCCAACACCGTGTTAGACGTAGGAATTAGTAGTAAGAAATGGTGATGGGATCCTGTTCACATAATCTTGATTCCCTATCCCTTGATTGTGTGTGTGTGTGAACGACTGTGAAGCAAGTTGTCTTGTACATTTTTATGTTTATGTATAAAAAACAGTTCTCTTACATTTCTGAAGTTGATTTACAAACAAGTAAAATTATTCCTTTTGTAATGAAACAAGTTCATTGTCTTACAAAAATGTGTGGTACTGATGCTTAAACATGAGCACTTTCCATGTACTAAAATTAGTTGTCTTAGTGTGTTAAGGTGGCGTAACTGAGCAAGAGGGAGTTGAACCTACGACACCTGGCACACCCCACACGAGCTGACAAGGAACGAGGACGACAGCAGTGAGGGGAGCACACAGCTGACGATGGTGATGGCATGCAGACCACGTCCTGAATCGACGGGGACGGTGGCCAACTCAGCAAGCAAGGAGAGGTGACATCCAGTACCTCTGTGTACGACAAAGAGGTCGATCCTGGTCTCTGTACACGGTACGGATCAGGGGCAGCAATGAAGAGGTCCAAAAAGGTTTCTATATTTGTTGCTCGCCGCGTCAGGTGGAGCCACAGCCCAGCTGACCTTTTGTGCCTAATGACACCAACATTGAAGGCCTCAGCAAAAATAGGCTCTTGTCTGATCACAGTCCCTCCCTTGCCCTAAAACGTCTATAGAAGGAGCAATGACCTGTGGCTGAGCCGCGAGAGGTCACCGATCACAGATCCACCGATGGGGTCTTGTGGCTGTCGGACAAGATGTCAACAACGAGCTCTTAGGTCAAAGCCATCGTGCCTCAAGAAGATGCGGGCGCCTGTGGTGCCATCCCCATAATCGACGTAGCTCTCTTCTCAGCCGTTAGCCATCCCTCATTTTGCTAGTCAAAACTAATGTCACTTCCATTCCTGCAAGAAACTTGTGCTGTGTGTGTGAGTGTGTCAGTGTGGATTCAAATGAATAACATGCGCCTCAACGAACGTAAAGTACTCATTTGTTCTGTTTATGAATTATGTTACAAGAAGGTTATGATTTTATAAATGTGCCATTTGTTAAAACGTTATATATTTGTCATGCCACGTCTCTTTGTGTTAGAATAAGATTTCATACTTATACCTTGTTACAAATACACGACAGTGGTTGCTCAATACGCAATGATTCTTGTCATTTTGGTTGTGTGTATATATATATATATATATATATATATATATATATATATATATATATATATATATATATATATATAAGGTACATGTGTGTACACAGTACAGACACTGGACTGGGCCAGAACTTGTTGAATTGTGTAAAGATTACACTTAAACCATGCACAATATAAACGTCCAACGACAGTGAGACACAAAAAAACCTTTATTTATAAAACGTCAAACGGGCGTTCGCATATAACTGAATGACAGCAACAACTATCAACTTTACAAAATGTTACACGAATATTGTTCTGAGAGTGAATGGCCCTTAACTTATAATTGTGGGTCTTGCCATTCAAATGACAAGCACAGAGATGCTTAAACATATGTATTTGCCCTTTGCGATGTGTGTCCTGGTAATATAATTGTAGTTTTATTTTGAGTATCCTGACAAATAATTGTCTCAGGAATCGGCACAGATTAAAGAAAAATTAGACTAAATAATGACCACGTCTTTAACAATAAATCCAGTCATTGAAGACAGGTACTCTAGCAATGAGTGGGAGTTTGCATCAGAGAGGAGGCAGTGGTAATCAATCGCCCATAACTAATCCCGCAAATGGATTAAAAATACCAGTTATGGGGATATTAATTTTGTACCACAGGTGGTAACACCATAGGAGTCATCACCTGTACCACAAAATTGATTTGAAGAGAGGTGCTATGTAAGATGGCAAGAACTAATCCCTTTACATGAAGTCATTAAAGATCACCTAAATCGCGTTGAGCGAACAGTAGAGCTGAACAAAAATGACTGACAAGGCACAATGCATCTTGTAGAGGGTATAGTATGGACATGTTGGAATAATTAATGTCGGTTGATGGTTTTAAAGTAATTCGCACAACATGAAAACTTTGTGGAAACGCTTTGATTTACTGGAGGCTGGTTTATTCCCGGGAAGTATACAGAGTGACCGTGGCCGGCCGGTGGGGGAGCAGCGAAGGGAAGCGACAATAGGCAGCTTAGGCCGGCTCAAGCTCTGAGAAAGTGGTAACGGGGCGCAGCCTCCAGCTGCCTTAAGATGAGTGAATAGACCTCTTGGTCAGTAGCAAGTGTGAACGCTGGATCTGATGGTACCAGGTTCGGTGTGAATGACGCTGTGAGTGTTCGGGCCATTAGTTCTGCTTTCTCTTCCGCTGAGTATGCAGGTCCGTCGGGCCCTTGAAGTGTTGGCATGTATATTTTCTTCACCAGGGAGAAAATATACACGCCAACACTTCAAGGGCCCGACGGACCTGCATACTCAGCGGAAGAGAAAGCAGAACTAATGGCCCGAACACTCGCAGCGTCATTCACACCGAACCTGGTACCATCAGATCCAGCGTTCACACTTGCTACTGACCAAGAGGTTACACGCATTCTAGCCCAACCATCGCGCGACGGCATTCGACATGCTAGCACAGCCGAAGTCTCCTGGGCCATAATGCATTCCGCTGCTAGGAAAGCCCCTGGTCATGATGGCATTCAAAACCGTGTCCTCCAGGAGTTCACGGATAAAGCAACTGAGTACCTAACACACATAACGAATGCCATACTAAAACACCAACACTTCCCCGCCTTTTGGAAGACGGCCAAGGTCCTGATGTTCAGGAAGCCGGGGAAAGACCACAGCCTCCCACAAAATTACCGACCCATCAGCCTTCTGAGCTCGCTCAGTAAGATTGTTGAGAAGGTGATTCTCAAACGCATCACTAGGCACTGCATAACAAATGACATCCTGAGACCGGAGCAATTCGGCTTCAGAAATCACCACTCCACAACACAACAACTCCTATGGGTCGTTGAACACATAACACATGGCTTCAACATAAACAAAGCTACAGGGGCAGTGTTCCTGGACATCGAAAAGGCTTTCGACCGTCTATGGCACAACGGCCTCATCCGCAAACTCAGCGACGCGGGATTCCCCGACGGGCTGCTGCGTCTAATACACTCATACCTCACAGACAGGAGTTTCAACACTGACGTGCAGGGAAAACAGTCAACACGACACGATATACACGCGGGAGTACCCCAGGGAAGCATCCTAGGGCCCCTACTGTTTAACCTCTACATAAACGATCTCCCAACCACACACAACACAATGATGGCAATCTACGCGGATGACACAGCCATCCTTGCGCAAGATTGGAAACCATCAAACATTACGTCACGCCTACAGACTGCACTCAGAGTGGCTGAGCCTTGGTTGGAGAAATGGCGTGTTAGAGTAAACGTCGACAAGTGCGAAGCCGTTCTGTTCACGAGAAGACCGAAGCAACAGCGCAAACACCGCTACTGTAGACCAATAACTCTACATGCACGCCCAATACGTTTCCGCGAGAAAGTCAAATACCTCGGTGTCTGGCTGGACCGGAAATTACTCTGGGGGGACCACATACAACACATGACCAACCGAGCTAGCGCGAGGCTCAAACAGCTGTATCCTATGCTCAACAGGCGTAGCACACTGAACAGAAGGGTGTCGAGGTCCATGTACATGACACTTATCCGACCCCTGATGACGTACGCAGCTCCCGTCTGGGGATACGCTGCGCCTACACGCCTGTGCCGTCTGCAGCTCATACAAAACAAGGTACTCAAAATCATAAGCAATGCTCCACGATACACACGCATCGCGGACCTTCACCGGGAATACCGACTTGAGACTCTCACGGAGGTAATCCACAAACTCACCACAAGACTATACAGAAACTCCAGACATTCGCAGAACCCGTTTATTCTGAATCTGGGGAACTACGACCACAACCATAGATGGAAACATAAAAGACCAAAAGACATACTTGCAAGGACATAACATCTATGGCCAAGCTTACGCAAACATAACGGCACAGGCGAGCCCCTGTTAATCAGACGCACTTACTGGATATCCAGCTGAAATACACTGCCGAATAACTGGCACCATACAGGGAAGCCGTACCGTACACTGCATGCAAACAAGCTCCACACATCCCCCACACAGTGAGATGATCTATGGCCGATCTCCCACTACTGTATAACGATATTGATTGTTCCAGGAAAGTAGCAGCCGCAGCAACTGGGACACATCGCCATCGCCTGTCACGGTAATGATGCATGATACCTATACTAACAAATCCAACCTTGCATGAACTATCGCAGCTAGTAAGCCACTACTGCTCTTACTACCCATCCCACTGTCGCAGAGGTTTTTTTTCCCACGGCACGAGCCATGGCACTTTTTTCCCTCTGCTCTTCAAATCGCTACCCTCACTCGCGTTTCGTCCACTATCTATCACCTGATGGACCGTGTTAATGCGTAGCCTTACCCAGACGCACGGACAACATCACAGTCCAGCATCCTGTGATCCACCCACTAGATAACTAACATGTTTACGGAGGTGACAGTAGAACTTTTGGTTTGGTCACCACGTTGGTGCGGGCGTGGAGGGGCCCCATCTCTATGTTGGAGCGCAGCCTTGCAGCACCATGAGGTCGGCCGACGTCCACACATCGACGCCGCTCTGCCACGCTGTATTCGGTGATATTGCTCCCACTCAGGCCACTGATTAATTTGTTGGATCACGTCGGCAAAGTTTCCACAAGGGTTTCATGGGCCGTGTATTGTAGAATTCTTCTCGCACTTCGCATTATGCCTGGGTCAGACGATAGGAATTACTTGTGAGAGTCTGATAGGAGAGTCTTGTAATGTGATGATTGAATGTCGGGAGTTAAAATACGTTTTTGCTAATCGACTGCATCAGTCAAGTAGTTGAAATCCCAAGTCACTTTCTTAATTAATTTTAAGTTTCAACATTTGCATCTGGTGTTCAATAGCTGAATATCACATCAATGTGCGCCCCTTTTTAATTAAAAGTGATCCATTCTGAATCAATTAATGTCAACACTGCCACCGCAGTTCAATGAGGAGTCACAGGGCCTTATTACTTTTTTTGCATTATCTGATATTGTGGCAGTTTTGCACTCTCTGGTGATCTGTTAGTCAATTAGCTGGGGCGAACACACGCCAAAACCAGCTAAGTGACGGGTGCGGTATTACAAATGCAGAATGACTGTAGAAAAATATATCATTATTCAATTGTTCCTCTGCCCTCGTATTCTTATTAGTTTGCTTGTACAGACAATTGATGGTCATATGATTTTGTACTGGGTTATTACTGTAGTGTATAATTAGCACCTTTAATCATTCATTTCTGTTGAGGTTGGAATGTATATGTTAAAGAGCATTAAGAAATCCTAAAATCTGCTTCAAGGGGTAGTCAGACATGGCCAAATCTTCATTTAGCGTTTATTATTTTTCGTTGTGCACAGTCATTTTACACCCACCTGGAGTAGCATCTTGGATATTAAGGTCCATCGCCTATTAAAAAGAATCGAGAGAGATGTCAGAGAGGATGACGTAGATGTCGTCTGACTATTTCCTGTGTCTATCAGTGGCAGATTCTTCACCTTTGACTTTTAGTTTTTAGTCTGAGGAGGCTTCAGACCTACAACTGCAAACGTTGTAGTGGCAGCACAGGTCATTAGACGAGACTGAATCTTTGGAGGAACAGGGAGTTTGGCAACGTCCTCAGACCCAGCCTTTTCTTAAGTTCTGGGGAGAGGGACAGGTTTCGAAATAAGTGCAGCAGCACAAAGTGCTATGTAGCCGTATTCACGGAAACGTCTGAACAGGGAGTCTCTTTTGGTTACTCTTTTTGTTCCTGGGTGGTGTCCTCAAGATTCAGTTGCCTCTGGAGTTCGTTTGATGCCGATCTTTTCGCGATCTGAGTGCGTTGGAGCAGAAGAGATGTGCCACGTGTGCTAGATATCTCCTCTGTTCCGACTCCCTGAGTCTTCAGTCTCTGAACGCTTGTATCAAGGTAATAAAGTCGATCCAGAACACCCTCCACGAGCTAGAAAGACTGAGGAAGGAAGTGTTCTTCTGCTGGGTGGCAGGGTATATGGGTATTGCAGGGTATTAAAGGGTGGATGTAGAAGCCAAGGAGACGTGTCGTGTTACTTGGTTAGTTCGGTGTGCCATTCCCATGCAAGCTATCGTCTCGCTGTTGAGGTACAGAATCATGCGTCGATGGGAAGGTGACAGGCTGGAAGTGACAGACATCATGCTCCGTCTAGTAAAGTCCACAACGCGTCCGTGGCGTACTTCCATCCAGCCACGCATACAGGACGAGGTTCTCTTTACTCGTCCTGGCATAATTCACAGTCCTATGCAGCTTCTTGCTGCGTCATGTGGACCCTAGAATGTGTGATGCTTGCAGCATGCAAATCATTGGCGCTACATATTATTGGACTGTGTTTTATTTTCCGATCAGCCGGCAGTGCCAGATTTGTCGACAGATCTGCCATCTCTATTACATATCGTTCAGACTAATATGGCGAGAGTTTTAAGGTTTTGTGACTTGTCCAGATTGTTTCCTAAATTTTTACAAAAAATTTTAACATGTTAACAGGATGACTGCCTCACCCATGTCTTTTATAAGGGTCAGCCAGTCATATTTCCATGTGACTTTCTTGTAGTTCTTCTGTGGTTTTCCTTGTGTTTTAAACCCAGGTATGACACCTTACCCGTTCCCCGTTGTCAAAGCGAGTGAAGTTGGAGTGAGTGTATGAGTGTTATTTTATAGGTTTTCTCCTGTCTCTCTCTCTCTCTCTCTCTCTCACGCATATCTTTGTCAGTGCAGTGGTAATGGAGTTAAAAACGTTAAATTTGTGGCGTAAATAAATTTAAAGGGAACAAACCAGAAAAACGATTACACTAAAGTTGTAAAAACACTTCCTATATAACAATATTAATTAAAGTAAATTAAATTAACAAATCGTTTACTGAGGTTGTTAGTTTAATTATATAGGCCTGGTTTTGTAGGCTTTAGAGTTAATGTCCTTCTGGTTTGTTCCCATTAAATTTATTCACAGCTTATCTTCAACATTTTTAATTACATTACCACAGCGCTGTGTAAGATGACATTTACTCTATGTGTGTACCACATTCTCGATTATGCAAACTGCACCTTTTTTATTTTTGTTTTTTGACGACAGTAATGAAATTCCCATGATGGCCTTATGAGCCGAAAACGGTTAGGAGTATAAGTAAATACGGTAGAATACATAAAATATGTTGCTCTCCGATCATAATTACAAAGCGACGGAGAATCAGTTATAACGATATCATAATTCTATTTTCATTCAGACGAACTGTGGAAGAGTACCCACTAAATGACATGCACTTTCTTTTTATGGCAACGTTTTTCGCTTTTCCAGACTGAACTGTAGTAACCCCTACTGACGGTCTAATTGAACCATCTCTGTCAATCATTTTCTGGTCATCTTCTCCAATACGTTTTCTTTCCGAATTGCCCAGTATCTTTCAATTCGTTGTGAAATTTCTTGTCGTTCCTCATATGTAAATACCCTTTATGCTATTTGTCGTTTGTCTAAGTTTGTTTTAAATCTAATTTTTGTGTCTTTCAGTTTCCTTAAATTTTCTGTTTTGTTTTCAAACCGCCCAGAGTTAATAGTAGCTCTTTCATATCCTCTCTGATTTCCTTTACCCATCCTCCTGTTGCTTCATATTCCGAAGTTTCTCTAACACTTTCCTTGATAATCTACCATTCCCTCATCACATACTCGAGTGCACAGTTGAAAAGTAACGGCGATAAACCATCTCCTTGTCTTAGCCCCCTTTTAAATTGTAAATGGCTCAGATATTTCTCCTTTGAACTTTACTTTAGATTCGGTGTTTGTTAGTGTTAAGTTTTCAATTTAATTGATTTGGGGTGGAGACCAACATTCACTAGTAGAATCATCATTGGAGATCTGTGGATACAATCATAAACTTTTCTGAAGTCTACAAGAATTAATGACTTGTTCTTTTTATCTTCTTTCCAGTAAACCATTACCACTGTCACAGTGGTTACCTGTTCTTGGGAAGTTCTCCAGGGTCTCAATCCTCCTTGGTATTCTCCTAGTTCCAGTTCAAGCTGATCTGTACAACGATTATATATAATTCTTGGCATGAATTTGTAAGCGATATCCAAAATGGAAATCCCTCTATAATTGTCTGGATTTGATTTGTCTCCTTGTTTGTGTAATGGATGGCTTGTAGCTAATGTTCTGGTAGTTCTTCTTTGTTCCATATTTTCAATCTGCATTGGCGTAATGATATGTTCACTGGGTCTGTTGTATATTTACAAAGTCCTGCAAATATCTGATCTTTTGGACTTGCTCTTTCTTTATAGTTACCGGGCTCTTTGTAGACTTCATTGTGGGTGGTTTTATATATTTTTTTGTGTTTTAGTAGGGGTTTCTGTGTTTATTTTTAGTATTTCTTGACGATCTTAACAATTTAGTAACTTGTTAAAAATTTCTGCAAAAATTTCTGTTTCTTTTGCTGTCCTGGGCCATCTTCTTACTTTTATTCCTTAACATTAAAGTTGGAGGGTTGTATCTTTGAAATGGTTTGCCAGATGTTTTAAACAATTTCTTGAGGTAGTTATCTCGCTATTTGTTTCCATCATGAGGAGTATATCATTTGGCATTGGCATTTAACGCTTCTTATTATTTTTTGGGTTATCTTTCTTTGTTCTGTGAATTCCAAGCCTGATTCTCCTCTTTTAAGATTCTGATACATTAACATGGCTTGGTGTTTACCTTCCACTGTTTTATCACACTCATTGCTCCCCCATTGGTGTTTTTCTTCTTGGATTTACTGGGGCTACCTGTTCAGCTGTATGTTTCAACTGGAGAAATATTTCCTCTAGAATATTTGCTACTTTTTTATATTCTAATCTGTTCATGGCATTCCTTAATACTTACCAATTTATGAGGATCGTAGGTTTTCTTCCTTTTGGTATACGAGATTTCTTTTTTCTTTTTTTTAGAGTGGGCTGAATTTAATTTTTATTTTTATGTTTACCGATCAGATCCAGTATCTGTTCCTCTGAGAACTTTCACATTGTAGGTTTCCCAGTGGTAATTTTTAATCATACAGACATGATCCAGTTGACATTCTCGTTTTCACTAGTCTGGATTTTTCGATGTTTTGAGCTTATTTGGCACTCTCTTGAAGTATGTTGAGTTTGAGATCATCTCACAATTTCAGTCCGAAATCGCGCTGTTGCTACGGTCGCAGGGCATAGATGTGTGTGATGTCCTTGGTTAGTTAGGCTTAAATAGTTCTAAGTTCTAGGGCACTGATGACCTCAGATGTTAAGTCCCATAGTGCTCAGAGCCATTTGAACCATTTTGTCCCTGTCTTTTTGTATTACGCCTCTATATCTCTCCTCCTTTCCTAAATAGGCGTGAAAATCTCCAGGCAAAATTTTTCGTGACCTTTGTTTATGTTGGCTCTGGTCTCATCTACAAGCCCCCAAATTCATTCACGTCTTCACTGTGTTCTTTCGTATCATTTTTATCATTAGCTAGGTCATGGACTTTTTTTAGTGTGTATATTTCATTTGTTAGTGTCGATTGCTGGTTCAGTTTTCTTGAGACACACTAAAAATCTTGTTCCGAATTGTGGATATTTCTTCACTACTCTTCTGCCTGGACGTAACGCATATTAAGGCTACTTTTGTGAACTGTCATGCTCCCACGGAGGAGAACGAAGGTGGAGTGAAAGACGAGTTCTATGCACAGCTAGAGGCAGTGATGGACGCTACGCCAAATGGACACCTGAAGATCCTCCTTGGTGATATGAATGCCAAGGTTGGGAAAGAACAAATATTCCAAGACACAATAGGAAGGCACAGGCTACACAACTTAAGCAATGACAATGGGTTAGGTTCATCAGCTTCGCTACATCATTAGGGTTGTTCATCTCCAGCACAAGCCTCCAGAGGAAAAACATAGATAAAGGAACCTGGGTGTCACCAGATGGGAGAACTATCAATCAAATAGACCATGTTGCCATTGATCTCAGAGCCAAGAGATGGGTGTCAGACGTTAAGACAGCTCAGGGTGCCGAAGGTCAGAGGCCTTTTAAAGATACAGTGTAAAGGAAGAACAGGGCCTAAGTTAAAAAGAGTGGATAGGTACCATGTGGAGAAACTAAAAGATGAACCAACGAAGACCCGATACCAGGTGCAACTTAGTAGCCGCTATGCAGCACTCAGTGAAATGGACGCGAATCAGGACCTTGAACTAATGTGGGGAAAAATCCAGAGCTCAAAAAAAAAGTTAAGGATACAGCAAAGGAAAGACTCATGGGAAACACAGTGGGCAAGAAGATCTGGTTGGGAAAGGAATGTGCAGATGCCCTGGAAAGGAGGAAGGAAGCCAGGAGCAAGTGGCTGAAGGGGACAAATCTGGCACTGGGCAAAGCACAATTTGAGGAGGTCCGAAAGACTACACAAGCAATTCTGAGAAGAGCAAAGAGGAAATACATACGGGATATCATCTCTGAAACAGAAACAGACTTCAGAGGACAAAAGACTAGGGAAATGTTTCTGAAGTACCTCTGCAAAGGTCATCTAGCCAAGCAGAAATTTGTCAAAGATTCCCATTATAAGATCCTGACGAACGATAGCGACATAGCTGAGAGAGAGAAAGAGTACTTTCGACAGCTGGTAAATTGTGATAAATCCGAACTGCTGTTTGATTTCCAGTACTCAGTTACAGCCGATGCAGATGATCCCCCACCTACCCTGGATGAGATAAAAACCTGAATTAGACACCTTAAGCAGAATAAGAGTCCAGGTGAAGATGGAATACGGGCAGAAATTATCTTAGCAGGAGGAGAGAAACTTGCAGATAGAATACACCAACTGACATAGGCAATATGGGCCAAAGAAGAACTACCAGGAGAATGGAAAAGATCTCAGACTTGTCCAATACATAAGAAGGGCGACAAACTGAAATGTGACAACTATCGCGAATCGAACTACTTAACGTCTGCTGTAAGATCCTGTCCAATTGCCTCATACACAGAATTCAGCCAGTACAGAATCGGTGTTTGGGGAGTACCAGGGAAGTTTCCGGCCAGGATGGTCAACAGTAGATCATATCTTCAGCCTCTGGCAGCTCACTGAGAAACTGGGTGAATATGGTAAAGATTTGCATATATTATTCGTTGATTTTAAGAAGGTCTATGATTACATACATCGCAAGAGCCTGCTCAGCTGTTTAAGGGAGTTTGGCATGGCAGAGAAACTCATCAATCTGATAAAGATCTGTCTGAGCGAAATACGTGCAAAGGTTAAGATGGGAATTCACGTAACTGAGGAATTGTGACAGGACTCAGGCAAGGAGATGGGTTGTCCCCTATCCTGTTCAACTTTGCCCTCGAGAAGATCGTACGCGAGACCTTCCAAGAGAACGAAGGGATTAAAATCGAAGGAAAGAGACTGGCATCCTTAGCCTATGCAGAGGACATCTGTTTACTCTCTAGGTCGGAAGAGGAGTTGGAGCAAATGACCAAAGCACTAAAGGAGGCTTCCAGTAAATTTGGGCTAAACATAAACGAAGCCAAGACAGAGTACCTCGTTATGACGCGTGGTCATTGTCAGACTGCTGGTCCTCTACTCGTACAATCACTGCAGGTTGAGGACCAGTCCTGCAAGAGAGTGCAAGAATCCAAATACCTAGGGGCACTTTTCACTGAGAACTCGTCATGTGAAGCAGAGATCAATGCCAAAATACAAGCAGGAAACCGATCTTACCACAGCCTAGCACAACTGCTTCGGTCCAGATATCTCTCCAGACAGTTCAAGATTCGACTGTACAAAACCCTGATCCAGCCTGTGAGACATGGAGTATCCGGAAACAGGACTTCCATAAGCTCCTCGTTTTTGAGAGAAAAAAGGTTCTGAAGATCTTCTGTCCGGTTCTGGGTGCAGATACAGGGGACTGGAGGATCAGATGCCAAGAGCCTGCGGAACTATTCCAGCAGCCAAAAATTGCAGGAAATATCAAAGCCAAACGAATGCAGTGGGCCGGCCACGAGGCCCGGATGGAGGATCACAGATGGCCTCGGAAGCTCCTGGATTTCACACGTACAGGAGAGAGACCCCCAGGGGACCCAAGAAGCGTTGGCCGGATGGCCTCCATGAAGATTTATGCCAAGTGTCAATGGATGTGGACGGATGGCAGATAGCAGCAATGGACAGACTACAGTGGAGGAGGAAATCTGTAGAAGCGCGCGGTCCATGGTACCTGATCACGTAGTAGTAGTAGTAGTAGTAGTAGTATTCTGACTGGTATTCCTTATAAATTCTAATATCCTATTGATTGTAATGGTTTTTCATCAATGTTCCTTATTTCCGTGATAGCGTTACGGAGATGTTTAGCAAACTCAAGTGGAAGACTCTGCAAGAGAGGCGCTCTGCATCGCGGTGTAGCTTGCCTGCCAGGTTTCGAGAGGGTGCGTTTCTGGATGAGGTATCGAATATATTGCTTCCCCCTACTTATACCTCCCGAGGAGATCACGAATGTAAAATTAGAGAGATTCGAGCGCGCACGGAGGCTTTCAGACAGTCGTTCTTCCCGCGAACCATACGCGACTGGAACAGAAAAGGGAGGTAATGACAGCGGCACGTAAAGTGCCCTCCGCCACACACCATTGGGTGGCTTGCGGAGTATAAATGTAGATGCAGATGTAGATGTTCTTGCAGTCTAATTATTAGAATCTCTTTGTGATCCATTTCCTCTGTCAAAATTTTGAGTTTCCCTGATTGTATGATGCAATTTATATTGTGTGGGTGGTATGTAGTATGTCTTCCTTGTCTCGTGTCAAAATTTTGATCCTCTCTAAGCCGTGGGTACTTTCAGATGCTTCGACTCATCTATCTTTCAGATGACTGCCCCCCATATCCTACTGCAGCCATCCTTGACAGTTGCCAGGTGGTGGATTTTTCCTTAAGAGATTTCCTAGCATGTTTGACTTTCAAAGATAATCAAGCTTGTATAGAGAAAGCTCCGGGTTTTGTGTTTGGTCGGTGAGAGCCAGAAAGCCTGTGGAAACCCTCCTATCTGCCGCTTGAAACGTGCCATGTCGGAGTGTAGTCTCTCCGCCTGCTACGACAGCGCAGGAGGTTCGCCGGCTGGTAGTATCATAGCACTGAAAGTGAAGAATTTCATGTAACACACTTCAAAATCTGATAGATACGTTAAGGGCAAGCGCAGTATTTACACTGAGGAGCCAAAGAAAATGGAACCCCTGCCTAATATCGTGTAGGGTCCCCGCGAGCACGCAGTGCCGCAGTGCCGCGCCACGACGTAGCATGAACTGGACTAAAGTCGTACGATGGTGGGGAGGGGGGGGGGGTGAGATTTCTCAACAGCGCGTTGCAAGGCATCCCAGATATAACTCATCTGTGGGGAGTCTGATGGCTAGCAGAAGTGTTTAAACTGACAATAGTGTTCCTGGAGCCACTCGGTAGCAACTCTGGACGTGTATGGTGTCGCATTGTCCGTCTGGAATTGCGTAAGTCCGTCGGAAAGAACAATGGACATGAATGGATGCATATGACCAGAGAGCATGCTTACGTACATGTCACATGTCAGAGTCGTATCTAGATGTATCAGGGGTCCCATATCATTCCATTTGCACACGTCCCACGCCATTAAGAGCCTCCACCACCTTTAGCAGTCCCGTGCTGACACGCAGGGTCCATGGGTTCATGAAGAGGTCTCGATGCCCGTACACGTCCATCCGAACGAGACTCGTCCGACCAGGCCAATGCCGGAATGTGGGTGTTTATGGGGCCAGGCGATGAGTAAAGCTTTGTGTCGAGCAGTCATCAAGGGTACACGAGTGCGCTTTTGACTCCCAAAGCCCGTATCGATGATGTTTCGTTGCATGATTCAAACGCTGACAGTTTTTGATGGCCCAGCATTGACATCTGCAGCAATTTTCGGAAGGGTTGCACTAATGTCACGTTGAACGATTCTCTTCAGTCGTCGTTGGCCCCGTTCTTGTAGGATGTTTTTCCAGCCTCGGCGATGTCGAAGATTTGATATTTTACAGGATTCCTGATATTCAAGGTACACTTCATCGCTATTTTGGAGATGCTGTGTCCCGACGCTCGTGCACCGACTACAGGATCACGTTGCAATTCTCTTAAATCTTAATAACCTGCCATCGTAGCAGCAGTAACCGATATAATAATTGCCCCAGATACTTCTTGATTATATAGGCGTTGCCGAACGCAGCGCCGTATTCTGCCTGTTTACATATCTCTGTATTTGAATACGCATGCCTACACCAGATTCCTTGGCTCTTCAGTGTATAACGGAGGATTTATCTGCCTTTACGATGAAAACTTGTTGCTGTGTTTCGCGGAAATCCGGTGATCTGATACACAAATAAAGAAATGCGTCAAATTTGATCAGATGTGAAGATAATGTTGCACCTCCGGGACACCATACACAAAGGGCTTAGGGGAAATGCATCCCCTATTCTACCTGAGTCGTTTACTTATGTTGAATACTCGTCAGCTTGATGAGATAAATGTGTTTGCCTAACCACAAGGAACTAGAAATTTTCTATTTACTTACAGAGAAAGAGTAAGGAAAGCGAAAAGAAAATCTGAGTTGAATCCACTCTTGGGTCGATAAGCAGAGACACCTCTACGTTACCGTGGTGGTGCGAACTATTCAACGAAACATCATCGACATCAACTTTCGGAGTCGAAGGCCCATGACTACACGACACAAAGCTTTACTCGAGCACGGGGTCCCGGGTTCGATTCCCGGCGGGGTCAGGGATTTTCACCTGCCTCGAGATGACTGGGTGTTTGTGTTGTCCTCATCATTTCATCATCATCCAGGAAAGTGGCGAAATTGGACTGAGCAAAGATTGGGTAATTGTACGGGCGCTGATAACCACGCAGTTGAGCGCCCCACAAACCAAACATCATCATCATCATCATCAAAGCTTTACATCTCGTCAGGGCCCGTCAACAAAGACATTGGACTGTTGATGTCTGGAAATATATTGCTTGGTCGGACAGGTCTCGTTTCAAATTCTACCGAGTGGATGGACGTGTACGGGAATGGAGACAATCCATGGACCCTACGTGTCAACAGGGGACGGCTCAACCTGGTGGAGTCTCTGTAATGGTGTGGGGCGTGCGCAGTTGGAGTGATATGGGACCCCTGATACGTCTAGATACGACTCTGACGGGTGACACGTACGTAAGCATCCTGTGTGATCATGTGCGTCCATTCATGTCCATTGTGCATTCCGACGAACTTGGGCAATTCCAGCAGCACAATTCGACACCCCACATGTCAAGTGTAGCTACAGGGTGGCTCCAGGAACACTCTTCTAATTTTAAACACTTCCTATGGCCATAAAACACCCCAGACATTAACATTATTGACAAAATCCGGGATGTCTTGGAACGTGTTCTTCATAAGGGATCTCCACGCTTTCGTGCGCCTACGGATTTATGGACAGCCCTGGAGACTTCATGATGTTAATTCCTTCCAGCACTACCTCACACATTAGTCGAGTGCATGCCACGTCATGTTTCGGCACATCTGCGTGGTCGCGGGGGCCATACACGGTATTAGGCAGGTGTACTGATGTTTTTTTTTTGTTTTTTTTTTGTTTTTTAGTGTATCTACGTCATACAGGGAGAGCGAAAAAACATCATCGACCAAGCTATTATGCGGATGAATGTGTATGTGGAATGATCGTAGCACACCATTACTGTAGCCTGTCGGAGTGGCCGAGCGGTTCTAGGCGCTTCAGTCTGGAACCGCGCGACCGCTACGGTCGCAGGTTCGAATCCTGCCTCGGGCATGGATGTGTGTGATGTCCTTAGGTTAGTTAGGTTGAAGTAGTTCTAAGTTCTAGGGGACTGATGACCTCAGATGTTAAGTCCCATAGTGCTCAGAGCCGTTTTGAACCAGTAATTTTTATTTTGCCATTTGAGCCATTTGAACCATTTTGAACCATTACTGTAGAGGACTATTATCAAAAGTAAGGTGACGACAGCTGCTGCAAAAGTCAGTGTAGAATTGAATGGGACATTCGCAAACTCGCAAACCCTGTCACCAGCAAAACAACGTGAAGGGAGCTCCATAGCAGGTAACTGGAGGGCGAACTGGAATTCCGAAACCATTCATTACTGATGTCAATGCCCTTAAGATGTAACCATTGTGCTGAAGCCACTAAAGCTGCAGTAAGCAGCAGTGAAAAAAATTAATTTGGTTGGATGAACATTGTTACATACTGTTTCCGTGACAGAGTTTACGTTCGGAAACTGAAACATGGCTGGGTGTCGGTGATTATTTGGGGAGGCATTTCGCTGCATTCCGTAAGCTCTATGTTTACTCTGAAAGGTCGCTTTACTGCCAAGATTTATGTGATAATTTTTGCTAATCATGGCATCACATTGTACAATGTTTCCTCGACTCTGGGGATGCCGTAGTCCAAGACGACAGGCCCCTGTTCACTCAGCTCACATCGTCCGTGATCTCTTTTGTGACCACGAGGGAGAATTCTCGCATCCCTCCTGACCACTGCAGTCACCGGATCTCAGCATTATAGCGCCATTATTGTTTACTTTGGAGCGAAGAGTGTGCGATCGCTAACCAACTCCACCGTCGTTACCTGAATCTGCAAGTATTCTGCGGGAAGAACTGTACAGACTATCCTTGAAAACAACACAGAACCGTTATGTATCCATCCCGGGACGACCAGGGGATGTTTTGAAATCCAGCGAACTTGGTCCACCGTGTTAAACATGGTAGTGTGTAAAGTTTTTGGTGTTTCCATATTTTTGTCCAACTTCTGTATTTGACTAACATTTAATTAGAGCCCAGTGAACGTTAATATCTTGTTACTGACAAATTTCCTTTGATGATATATCATGTTTGTCATCTACAGGGTTATTACAAATGATTGGAGCGATTTCACAGCTCTACAATAACTTTATTATTTGAGATATTTTCACAATGCTTTACACACACATAAAAAAACTCAAAAAGTTTTTTTAGGCATTCAAAAATGTCCGATATGTACCCCTTTAGTGATTCGGCAGACATCAAGCCGATAATCAAGTTCCTCCCACACTCGGCGCAACATGTCCCCATCAATGAGTTCGAAAGCATGGTTAATGCGAGCTCGCAGTTCTGGCACGTTTCTTGGCAGAGGAGGTTTAAACACTGAATCTTTCACATAACCCCACAGAAAGAAATCGCATGGGGTTAAGTCGGGAGAGCGTGGAGGCCATGACATGGATTGTTGATCATGATCTCCACCACGAACGATCCATCGGTTTTCCAATCTCCTGTTTAAGAAATGCCGAACATCATGATGGAAGTGTGGTGGAGCACCATCCTGTTGACCGTCGGCTGTGGTGGGTTTAGCTCCCTGCTTGCTTTATTCATCGACTTCCGCAGGCTACGCGTGAAGCTTGCCCACACGCGTTCAACTGTTTCTTCGCTCACTGCAGGCCGACCCGTTGATTTCCCCTTACAGAGGCATACAGAAGCTTTAAACTGCGCGTACCATCGCTGAATGGAGTTAGCAGTTGGTGGATCTTTGTTGAACTTCGTCCTGAAGTGTCGTTGCACTGTTATGACTGACTGATGTGAGTGCATGTCAAGCAGCTTTCTCAGCTGCTGTCGCCATTTTGTCTCACTGCTCTCTCGAGCGCTCTGGCGGCAGAAACCTGAAGTGCGGCTTCAGCCGAACAAAACTTTATGAGTTTTTCTACGTATCTGTAGTGTGTCGTGACCATATGTCAATGAATGGAGCTACAGTGAATTTATGAAATCGCTTCAATCATTTGTAATAGCCCTGTAAATGAAACAGTTGCATTACGATGAGAATACTCAGAAGTAGGAGCTATTTGTACGTTACTGACGTTCAGGAGTACAGTATTGTGAGCCGCCTCCAATAAATAATAATTAAATGACATTTATTGACTATTTTTAAATGAGTGCACCCCAGACCACCTTTCAGTTTGTAGATACATACATATAAACTTGTATTACTACCACTTATTCTCCAAGTGTGAACAAGTAGAAATGTTAGCAGAATATACAGTATCCAATCAAAAATACGGAGAAGACCGTGTAATGCGTAACTGACCACAGAGTATCATTATGTCACGAAAGGCCAGCATAAAAGGAGATCAGAAGTATTGCGCTGTCGGTGGAGGAGCAGAGTGACAGCAGAACTGGTCAGCCAGGAGAGCTCAGCGACTTCTCGAACGTGGACCACTCAGTTGCGGAGAGTGCTTGTAAAAAATCGCATGAAATTAGAGGATGCAATGGTTCGTGAGTTCCGAAACCCTACCAGCAGTCCGGCTAGCGTTATGACTGTGCGTAGGGAGTTAAAAACAGTTGGGACAGTTGTACAGGAGCTCTTAGTGAGGCACACTTTTCTTTTCTTGTGCTAAACGACGCTTAAGGGGCTCCGGAAAGGCTCAAAATCATGAGAAGTTGAATTTCTACTTTTTTGCGTTTTCTGAATCTGCAGACTATTACCTTTTAATAAATATATAATTTATTCAATTCCGAAGACTACAACTATTTTTAAATTTTTTTTTGAAATGTGTTCTACATGGGCGTGACCCACTGTGGCGCTGTTAAAATGCTGTCAAATGGTGTTATTATTAACGTCCGTGTTCATCAGGTACATTTTAGTGATGTGAGATAAAGTATGTGTTATGGCTAACCTGTGATGGTTCAATATATATCGCTGGTGTGATTGTCGAATGTTTCATGTTTATTTACTCTGTCGTTATCTCGAAAATATTCGCAATTAATTCTGTTTCTTGAGTCTCTGTTTTGTTGAAGTATAATAATGAGTAAAAGTAAAGTTATTAGAAATCCTCTGAAGGCTTTTAAGAAAAGGATAAATGTTGGAAAGCCAAAGGTATGTGTTATTACTGTAAATAATAACATTCTAACATGGTACGAGCGATGCTTGCTTTAGACAAGGAACGCCTTCGGGCTGCAGTCAGGGCTGTAAAGAGTCTAGAAATACAAGCAAGAGTAAACAGGAGGAGGAACAAGAGGAAGCTGGAGGAGGAGTTTGCAGAGGATGAAGATAATCCATCCTATGGACCTGGAATGCACTAAAAAGTTAATCCAATCTTTGTCGCCCGATTCCCAAAACTTTTATTTTCTCATACTAATTACATGTTCTCTAAGGATCTTCCAAACATATTTCTTTCAAACTTTCAGTAAATGTTACACAATACCTTCTGCATAATTTAACACAGCCTTTTTTCCAAAAAACTGTATATTTTTGAATATATAAATAAAAAATTGCAAAAAAATGTTGTGAATTTTCATTACAGTTGAAAAAAAATCATCTTTAATAACTGAACTAAAATTTTGTAAAATCCCTGTGTTAAGTTGTAGCCTATATTCCAATAAATAATCTGTAAAACGTTCAACTTTCTACCTCAAATACTTTGCGAGGAAAGATGTAATTTATAAGCGTTATTTTAACATTGCACGTATAGGGCGTTCCGGAGCCCCTTAAGTCGGTGTAGTGAGCTACAGCATTTCGCTGGATGAGTGGAGCCGATTGATTTGGAGTGAAGAATGACGCTAAACCCTACGGCAATCTGACGTAATGGTCTGTGTTTGGCGAATGCTACCGTGTGTACTGCCAGCAGTGTAGTATGGAGGGAGTGGTTTCACGGTGTGGGGCATTTCTCAATGTCAGAGTGTGGTTCCCTTACTGCGCTTGAGAACTCGCTAAGTGTAGAAGGGTTTGACGACATTTTACAGCACTGTAAGCTGCTTTCACGATAAGAACGTTCTGTAGGAGATGACTGTGTCAGCGTGGCAATGCACTATGTGATACAGCAATATCTGCAAAGCAATGTTTTGTGGAAAATAACGTGCGTGAAATGGACTGGCTTCCTGATCTGAACCCAACAGAACAGTATTGGGATGAGTTAGGACATTGACTTCCCTCCAGATCCCAGTGTCCTTGTTTGGATTTGGCTCTTGACGAAAAATTGCTCTTCAAAATTACCGACCCTCGCTGTAAATGTCTCCATCAGCTGAATGCGTCATAGCTGCATAGTGTAGACACACGCCATATTAATGTCCACTAAGTAGGTGTCCGGACAGTGTTAATCAGATGGTATAAGTCACTATGAGGAGATGAATGTCAGCTAAAGATTCAGTAGAAGTACTATTCACACAACAGTCTGTGTTTGCCTAAACACACCGGGGATTCAGTTCAAACAACGGCCTGAGTACTGTGACAAATGTTTGGACAGATACTTGTGTAAACAGCCGGAGCAGATACCAGTGGGGGGGGGGGGGGGGAGGGTTGCTAACAGGCACAGGACTTCACTGCTCGTTGCCAGATTCGAATGTGGGTTCCCTGCTGGGGGGTGAGGAAGACAATGGTGAGGGTGTGTCCAAGTGATAACAACATTTATTGATCAACTACAGTACGCTGGTTGTGGGCCCTCTGGGCGAGGTTTGCTTTCCACTCGTAATATTTTTGGCGGCGACGTAGGTGACCGGCGGATGTTCACACGTGCGGCCGCTGCTGCTTCTGAAGCTCCTCCGGCGTAGCTCGAATCTGCTGCCTCCACAGCGGCGCTCCGGCCTTGCAGGCACCTACTGCAGCAGGTGGGACCACGTGCCACCGGCCTCGGTTATGATGGCGGCTGGGGGGCATGCCAGGGGGTGCCCTGTCCCAGCAGACATCCCCGGAGGCGGCTGTCGGGCGCGTCAGCGACTCCTGCCTCGGTCACGACGTTCGTGGCGGCAACGTGCCAGGGTGATGGCGACAGTTCGTTACCACAGAGAACCCGTAGGGATTACTACCAAGACAGGCGGCTGCTTGTTGACAGCGTCCGACGACAGTAGTTACGGCGGCGGTGTCACCCAGGCGCCTCCTACATTACGGTTGTGACTATTACAATGATTGCGATGGGAGTGATGACTCCGAATGGGTGGTGGCGCTAAGTGACACAGGCTCTGCATCACTCTAACGCCTCACATCGGACGATGTTGACGAGCTGACTGCCGGTCCTTAAATACAGCTTTCTGCCACTGATGTCTGCCGTTCTTCTTCCCCAGTAGGTCGGTGGAACACTGTGGTGTTGCTTGGCTGGCGTAACTGACCCGACTACTCTCTCGATGTCGACTCTCTGGCATGCGCCGAGCGGCTTCTCGTCACGTCTTCTGCCGTGCGGCGAGCTGGCCGTCGACACAGCGTTCTCCTTTGCGTTACTGAAATCGGCCCTCCTCCTGCCCACGGTGTCGTAGCACTGAAGTGCACAGCCAAGTGTAGCACACGTACGACTTGTGGCACCCAATTCTCCACATTTTAACTAACTTTTTTACTGCAAAACACTTACCTTTAACTAACTTAATCATTCTCATCATTCGACCTTATATACCTGATCGTGCTCAGAGGTAGCATAACAACTGAACTACGAGACGTGGGAACAACAAAGGTGAAAATATTCAGTTGACCCAGAAAACTTGACAGATAGTTTCGAAACAACGTTTGCATATGAAACTTTTTTGCAACTTTGCAATCACGTTTTGTGACAATACTGCAAGGAAAACTGCTCCGGCATGTGACATAACAGGCAATTATTATGCATTATATTTATGTCCTTTTTGCAAATTATAAATTGTGATGAAATAAGCAATAAACTGCCATAAAAATTTTATTATTATTTCACATGAAAGACAATTAATAAGTGAACAGAACTCTCAGGAATCGTTACAAAAACATATGAATAGAATAATTACAGTCTACTTTCCTTGCCATACAATGTCCTGTTCTTCTGTGTATGACTATTGGTCATTTGAACAGTGTCTCATAAAACCCTCCGGCAGGAGTACGTCCTGCAGATCATTTAAGTTTTTACCATTACTGGAGCACTACCAGTGATGTATGATTTCTCGTGGGGTAAACTTTGCGAGACATTGTAGCAATGAAGAGAATATGTGTGAACGTCTACTCCATATTGCACCAATAAGCAACAATATTCCCTTTCATATCTGATTGATATTAAGCACGCTTCAACTTGGACAAGCGAAAACTGATTTTATTTTCCTTCGGAATACCAGTTAGAGCTGTCACATCAGACCGAAACACACTTTTATAGTGCCTGGACCCCTATTCCTTGAAAGCTAGAATATCACGTGAATGTACAACTTTTATAGAGAAATGTTCAGTCACACTGTCCTTTTTAATGAACTCACAGTGGTTTTCCTCTGTGCATGTTCTGTCCATGTTCCTGATGAACCGTTTAACAGACGCAAAGCCGCTATCACAGGGCAGAAATGAAGGCCGTCGTACAGGGATGAAATGCGTTATAGTTTTCAATGTATCGTTAACAACTATATTAACCAGAAAACGAACCAGTGTATGATTTCTATTTTGTACAAGATATGCGTCACTGAACAGTATCATACGCTTCACATATTGCTCTTCAACATTTTGTTGAATGTAATCCAACAAAAATCTGTAAACTTCATGAGCAGTCCAGTAGGTAATAGCTTTATGGTAAACATGCAATGCCGCGTGCCTGACACTCTCTGATTTTCAGAAAGGGAACAACTCTGATGATATGTCCAAGCTGCATCTTTCAAGATAATCAACGGCCAGCGAAGTCGTGTTCCAGGGGTACACGTGTGACACTTCTGTACTGTGCATACAGCTATTGCTTGACGCAAAAGAATAGGAAAATTTCAAATTATTTTAAGCGTACCCTTTCTGCATCTCGTAATTCAATTGGAAACGGAAATTCTATGTATGCTTCTGTCTGTAGGGTGATTCAGAACATAGATTCCTATTAGTTTGCAAACAGAAATGAGAAATGTAAAGATTTGCACATAAACAGATTGAAAGACTTTTTTATCATAACCAGCAAGTAAAGTACAACATCGTGGAAAAGGTGTCTGGACTCTTGTTGAGTGGCGGGATCACTTAAGACTCGTTGTATGAAAACCAAATTCCAGGCTACGATTAACTGAAAAGGTACAAAAGACAAGTAAAACACCCACAGCTTACAGAACTCTCATCCAGTGCTTCTTCAGTACTGTCCGGAGTCTGGGAAACACAACACGTAAAAGTGAAAGAGGAGATAGAATCGATCCAAAGGACAGCAGCACATTATCTGATAGTTTCATTTCGTATGACAGAGAACATCACAGGAGTGGTGCATTATACTATCCTTAAGTTTACTGTTATAAATCTTCCGCACCGGAAGAGTGAACAACGCTACGCGTTGTTGTAGGATTTCTCGTTTTTTCATGATTAAACTAATATGAACACATGGGGAAATTTCTGACATGTTATATAATATAATTGAGACCTGGTAGTCAGGGAAAGGCAGGGTAAGGCAACGATTGTGGATGAGGCCGTACTCAGCTCCCTCTTTATTTGCGGAAATAATTTTCAACAATCACTTTATAGGAATTTACTGTACTGACGGCTGGAGGCCCTACTAAGAAAGAATTCAAAATTATTTGTCGGCTGAAGGCCGCAAGCAATGATACACACAATCAACAGCTGAAAGCCTGAATTTAAAAAAAATGCAAATTATTCGTCGGCTAAAGGCCAGAAGGAATTTCAGAATACTCAACAGTTGAAGGCGGTGAGACTGGCAGCCAAGAGTAATGTTCACCTGAGGAGGGTGACACAATCTAGAGACGGTTCAACCCTCTTACCAAATCCAGCCAGATAACCAGTACAATGCCGGAATAATTCAGCCGAGGGTGAAGTGACAGATAGCACTCTGTCTCCAAAATCCGGTGTTTGAAACGCCAAAAAGGTATACAAGGAAAACAATTATCCATACTCCAATCAAGGAAGCCGTCAGATTACTCGCCATGGCGGACAGCATCGGCAAGACGAGGAAACGTACACTGCCGCAAACTACGCTAACCTCCAGGGCAGGTAACTGGGGCGTTTGCGGCCACTAGCCAGTAGGAAACCGGTGGCTGCACTTCGCCAATAATGACACCAAATTCAAACTAATATCAAGCCGTAGAAGGCGGCTGATAGCTTCCGCCTACCTGAAAGACTCCACTTGTTGCGGTTGGTCTCACCGACCCTGGGAGCAGCAGCACGCAAATAACTGCGAGATCTCAAACAGTAGAGGTTTCACCACTGGATAAGGTTTACTCAACTTCAAACATCCAGGGTTCGGTCGTCAGCTACAGGCCCTCGATGCCACAGTGGCTGCGACTCCCCGCGCGCTGCAGACCTCCTCGCTGCTCCGTCCGAAGCCGAACTGCCCGACACACACAACGACCTGGAAATACAAGCGGTCGCCGAAGATAGTACCACAGTACTGGCTATCGATAACCGCTGCTGTTGCCATTCACGGACAAACAACAGCAAACTCAGTGGCGCCATTAACACAAGAAGGAAGCGAGACGCCACTACCGCTATTACAAAACGGCAAATCATGAACGGCAAGAACACGATCCGCACGCGGCTCAATAATTCTTTCCTGAATGTCTGAGGAACTAGTTTTGAGAGTTTAGTCTTCCTTTTGGTTGCAACCTGTTTATGCTGACAGTGATGGAAAAGACCGAGGAAAGAATGTGGAACCCACCAAATAGAGAGTAAAGGAAGACAGAAACACTGGTAGTAGTGCCAGAGCAAACCGCCTACCCGTGCGTGTCAACAACAAAAATTAGGCTAGTTAATGGCGGTTTACTGCTCTCAGGATGCGTGAATAAACTTGGACATTCAGTTCTGTAGTGATTTTCGCAGCTGCCGCTCTCTTATTTCTCGCCACAGTCATCTGCAATGCCCGTTCGTCTTGGCTAGCTGTTTTTCCATATTTATGTCTAAATGCCATGTAATGAACTTATAAACAAACTGCCAAATGAGACGTGGTCTTTGATCAACAATCAAAACGTTTTCGGTGCCAGGTTTGTAACCCGCCACCCTTTAACTTTTGATTAATAATCAGCATTAGCGACCGAAGACAAACGGCGTAGGATGTCACCCTCATTCTGTCAAAGAGGGCGGAGGAACAGAAAGAGATTCAGAGTCCTCTCTTGTTCTTAAGGCGGGAAACTACCCCATGCAGGCGGATAAATCAGCAGTTATCAACGGCTTAAGGAGGCAGAAGGCAATGGAAGTGTCATGATGATCTCTCACTGGCAAAAGATTCCGGAATAGTACCCCATTCGGATCTTCAGCACAGGACTGCCGCAGTGTAGATTACCATGAGAAAAAGATTGAATAACCAACGAAAGGATAACGTTCTACGAGTGGGGGCGTGGCATGTCAAAAGTTTGAACGTCGCGGGGATTCTAGAGAAGGGGAATGCAAAGGTTCAGTCTAGATATAGTAAGGGTTAGTGAAGTGAAAGGGAAAGAAGACAAGGATTTCTGGTCAGATGAGTGTAGTGTAACATCAACAAACGCAGAAAATGGTATAACGGGAGTAGGGTTCGTTATGAATAGGAAGGTAGGACAGAGAGTGTGATGCTGTGAACAGTTCCGTGATAGGATTGTTCTCATCAGAATCGACAACAAACCAACACCGACGACGATAGTTCAGGTCTGTGTGCCGACGTAACAAGCTGAAGATGAAGAGAGAAATTTAAAAGAATATTGAAAGGGTAATACAGTACGTAAGAGAGATGAAAAGCTAATAGTCATGCGAGACTGGAATGCATTTGTAAGGGAAGGAGCAGAAGAAAAGGGGAGAATAAGGGATTTGGATAAGGAATGAGAGAGGAGAAAGACTAATTGAGTTCTAATATAAATTTCAGCTCGTAACAGCTAACACACCGTTCAGGAATCGTAAGAGGAGGAGGTACACTTGAAAAAGGTCTTGTAATATGGGAAGATTTCAGTTATATTATATCATGGTCAGACAAAGATTCCGAAATCAGATACTGGATTTTAAGGCGTATACACGGGAAGATACAGGCTCAGGTCACGATGTATTTGTGATGAAGAGCAGGATGAAGTTTAAGAGATTAGTCGGAAAGGATCAACACCCAAAGAAGTGGAATACGAAAGTACTAAGGCATGACGAGATAGGCCTGAACGTTCTCTGTTTCTATAGATACAGCAATTTGGAATAGCTCAGTATGCAGTACAGTTGAAGAAGAATGGTCATCTCTTAAAAGGTTAAAAGGGCAATCACAAAATTTGGAATGAAAAACATAATTACAAAGAAGGTAACTGCGATGAAACCATGGGTAACAGAAGAAATACTTCAGTTAACTGATGAAAGAAGAAAGTACAAAAATATTCAGGGGGATTAGGGACACAGAAATACAAGTCACCGAAGACTGAAGTACACAGGAAGTGCAGGGAAGCTAAGACGAAATGGCTGCAGGAAATGTGAAGAAATCGAAAAAGAAATAATTGTCAGAAGGACTGACTCACCATACAGAAAAGCCCAAATAAACTTAAGGGAAATTGAAAGAAGAGGTCGTAATATTAAGAGTGCAATGAGAATTCCACTGTTAACTGCAGAGGAGAGATATGATAGGTGGAAAGAGTACACGGAAGGCCTCTATAAGGGGGAAGATTTGTCTGAAGTGACAGAAGAAGAAATAGGTAGTGGATCCAGTATTAGGTCACAATTTTAGAGAGCTTTGGAGGGCTTACAATCAAATAAGGCTGAAGGGATCGATAACATTCATCAGAATTTCTAAAATCATTGTGGTAAATTGCAACAAAACGACTATTAACGTTGGTGTGTAGGTTGCATGGGACGTTCCATGGTGAAACCCATCGTAACTGCCAGCAGTATTAGCACAGAAAGGCATTTTCAGAAACATTCCACCAGTGTCGCGGAGGCTCTTGTAGTAGGCCAGTAGCCGTGTCATGGAGAGGCAATAACACAACGGTGGCGGGAGTGTCATATTGCGTCGTCTGAAGAATGAATACTAAAGTGCAATGGCGAAGCAATTACTGTCTCCCAGAAAAAAAAAAATAATAAGGAGACAGTAAGCCATCGGTTTTGTCTCGCAGAAAGACTTCTGGTTTCTCCCCCACATCTTGTCCGCACGCAAGGCGTGTCTTGTGTCTCGATGTAGCCATTCTTACGAACGGTTTCCTGCAGATGTGCTAACTCACGCGGCAAACTCTCGCCCTCACAGATCGACCTGGCTCTTTGTACTAAGGTGTTCAGTACTGAGTTACATTGTGCTGGATTGTGGTGGCTCTGAGCATTGGGATATAAGTCCGTGTGCATCTTCTTCCTGTAGACCGAGTGTCCCAACGTAAATCCTACGCCATCTCAATGGCACACATAACAGCATCAAATTCACCATGGAGGTGGAAGAGAATGGCTGCCTTCCATTCTTGGATATTTTGATAAAGAAAAATCTGGACGGTATGTTGCAGGAAACCTTATTGTTGCGGACGAGGGAAGTTCTCCGTGCGGTGCAGTCGGCTGGGGCTGCTGGCAGTCCCTGCGTAATGTCGGAGCGTGAGTGGAGCTGTCTGATCGCTACAACCCTCGTGGTCCGCCGACTCAGGACGACAAAGTTGAGTAGTGGTTTCAACTACCCAAGCTACGTCATGTTGTGTTGGTTCACTTCGGTGGTTTGCTGTTGGGGAGATTTTCCGGCGAGCAACACTGAGTGGTTCTACTGCTGAGATTTAGCCGCCATGCGGTGCAATTAACTATTTTGGTCGACTAAGATTTATGTGCACCAGTGGAATTTTCTGTCTTGAGGCCGTTAGTGTTCTGGCTACCTGTCCTAGGCACTAACGTAATTTCAAACAGCTTCCTTTCCTCACCTGTTGTCGCTGTCCAACGTGGTGTGTAATTTTGACTGCTAATACGTACTCCATTGTGGATTATCACGTTTGTGACATTGCCGGTTGGGGTTCTCATGTACTGACTGACGGTCGGTCGGTGGCTGCCCCCGGGTTAGGTTCCGACGGATCAAGTATAGTTGGGCTCACCACCTGTCTCGCCTAGGTGAACGAGGGCAGACCGACCTCCCTGGAGGCTTCTGAGTGCCACCGGTGTTTTATTGTCTGTTGTCAGATATTTTAAATTTTAGGCTTGTGGTTATTGTTTGTTTCTTAAAATTTTGCGAAATTAATTTTTAAATTTATCTTTCAAGCTGAAACACTGAGGCCTTCTGCCTTGAAAGATTATGGTAATATACACTCCTGGAAATTGAAATAAGAACACCGTGAATTCATTGTCCCAGGAAGGGGAAACTTTATTGACACATTCCTGGGGTCAGGTACATCACATGATCACACTGACAGAACCACAGGCACATAGACACAGGCAACAGAGCATGCACAATGTCGGCACTAGTACAGTGTATATCCACCTTTCGCAGCAATGCAGGCTGCTATTCTCCCATGGAGACGATCGTAGAGATGCTGGATGTAGTCCTGTGGAACGGCTTGCCATGCCATTTCCACCTGGCGCCTCAGTTGGACCAGCGTTCGTGCTGGACGTGCAGACTGCGTGAGACGACGCTTCATCCAGTCCCAAACATGCTCAATGGGGGACAGATCCGGAGATCTTGCTGGCCAGGGTAGTTGACTTACACCTTCTAGAGCACGTTGGGTGGCACGGGATACATGCGGACGTGCATTGTCCTGTTGGAACAGCAAGTTCCCTTGCCGGTCTAGGAATGGTAGAACGATGGGTTCGATGACGGTTTGGATGTACTGTGCACTATTCAGTGTCCCCTCGACGATCACCAGTGGTGTACGGCCAGTGTAGGAGATCGCTCCCCACACCATGATGCCGGGTGTTGGCCCTGTGTGCCTCGGTCGTATGCAGTCCTGATTGTGGCGCTCACCTGCACGGCGCCAAACACGCATACGACCATCATTGGCACCAAGGCAGAAGCGACTCTCATCGCTGAAGACGACACGTCTCCATTCGTCCCTCCATTCACGCCTGTCGCGACACCACTGGAGGCGGGCTGCACGATGTTGGGGCGTGAGCAGAAGACGGCCTAACGGTGTGCGGGACCGTAGCCCAGCTTCATGGAGACGGTTGCGAATGGTCCTCGCCGATACCCCAGGAGCAACAGTGTCCCTAATTTGCTGGGAAGTGGCAGGTGCGGTCCCCTACGGCACTGCATAGGATCCTACGGTCTTGGCGTCCATCCGTGCGTCGCTGCGGTCCGGTCCCAGGTCGACGGGCACGTGCACCTTTCGCCGACCACTGGCGACAACATCGATGTACTGTGGAGACCTCACGCCCCACGTGTTGAGCAATTCGGCGGTACGTCCACCCGGCCTCCCGCATGCCCACTATACGCCCTCGCTCAAAGTCCGTCAACTGCACATACGGTTCACGTCCACGCTGTCGCGACATGCTACCAGTGTTAAAGACTGCGATGGAGCTCCGTATGTCACGGCAAACTGGCTGACACTGACGGCGGCGGTGCACAAATGCTGCGCAGCTAGCGCCATTCGACGGCCAACACCGCGGTTCCTGGTGTTTCCGCTGTGCCGTGCGTGTGATCATTGCTTGTACAGCCCTCTCGCAGTGTCCGGAGCAAGTATGGTGGGTCTGACACACCGGTGTCAATGTGTTCTTTTTTCCATTTCCAGGAGTGTATTTTGAATTTTTGAAGTTTGATTGTGGCCCTCAGCCATTGATATTGTACCTTCCATATGTTGTTTCTTGAAATTATTTTATTGCTATTTTTATTGGATTTTTTATCTTGTTGATTCTTTAAGATTTATTGTTGTTAAACATGCTGGCCTTCTGCCTTTAAAGATCTATGATAATATATTCTGCAGTTTTGAAATTTAATTGTGGCCCTCAGCCATTTGTGTTGCACCTTACATATGTTGCCTTTTGGGTTTTTAATTATTTTATTGCTATCTCGATTGAATTTTTTATTTTTTTGACATTTCTTGTTGGCATTCTGCGTTTAAAGGTGTATGGTAATATATTCTAAGATTCTGGAAATTAATTCTGGCCCTCAGCCATTTGTATTGCACTTAGCATATGAGGTTTTTTAAATTATTTTCTTGCTGTATTAAATGGATTTTTATGTTGTTAAGATTTCTTGTTGGAGGCCATCAGATGTGAAAGAGTTGCTAAACTACAATATATGACAATTAGAAGCGTAACAGACTTCAACCCATGGCCCTTTCCAGATTCATATTACCTGTTCTGCATAGCGGGTCTAGCGTGTGTTTCACTTCCGTAAGAATGGCTACACCGAGACACAAATAAGACACGCCTTGCGTGCAGACAAGATATGGGAGGAGAAACCAGAAGAAGACGAAGCAAAACGTGTGGCGTTTGTGCCTTTTGCTGGACCGCCAACAGCCGAGGTCGCAAGAACAGTAAAGAAGGACGAAATAACGACCATCTTTCGCGCACCGAGAAAAGTCAAAGATATACTTGTCTCTACCAAAGATCAGCTGGGGTTGCAGATGCCGAACATTTACAGTACTGAGTGCGAATGTGGGATGGAATATATCGGGCAGACACAACGATGTATCTCCCAGCGCTGTACTGAACACATCATGAACGTTCGACTAGGACAGACAAACAAGCCTGCGGTAGCAGAACATAGCATTATCGAGGGACGCACCTTCGAATTCGAGAAAACGAAGAAGCTTTGCAGCGCCAACGGTTTTGGGACTCGATCTTCAAAGAGGCAGTGGAGATACGCCCGCACAACAATTTAGTAATCAGGGATATCGGTTTTCAGCTCAGTGCAGCATGGAGTCCCACAACTGACAAAATACGTCAGGAAGGCTCCGATCTGAAGGCGGCGGCGTCTGCAGACAGATTGGATAGCCACCGGGTCTCGACGCCGGGCCACGCCGCGGCTCCCCCCAGCACTACCGACGACGTACCCCCTTCCGGAGCAACGTGATTGGCCGGCCTATAGTAGCGGACGACGGCTATATAGATACGCAGAACATAGCATGCAGAAAGTGCGCCGAGGCCCACGACACAAGGAAATGCACACTGCAACACACGGACCCACAAATAAGGTGCGCGCTGTGTGGCAAAAACCACACTGAGGGCTGCCAAGGTTGTGAGGTCCATAAACGACACACACATCAGGCAAAGGGCGCAAAGGCCGCCCCCCACACACGCAAACAAAACATCACCAACCCATCCAGCCACACAAAAAAACAAAACACGACAACACACACGGACAAGGCCTGGGTAAAACCAAGGCTGGACACACCAAGGGCAACTTATGCGGAAGTGGTTTCTCCTCCGAGGAGGCATGAAAGCGTAGCCCAATCACCACAACACCAGACACCATCAAGAACAACACCAGGAAACACACTGCAACAACGACCAGGTCCACCATAACAGAGAAAGCTCTAGGGAACCCCACACACACTTGACCCCCATGGATCAGTTGTTGGGCGTAATGGTGCAGACCATGAACCTCGTCATGGAAATGATGAAGGAATTCAGGGAATCCCAGAAGCAGAACACTCAGATCCTCATTGCCCTTCAGGCAGCAGTCCAGCAATCGCTCCCCTCTGCGAATTCCGCAGTAGTTTCTAAACCCCACCATGCATAGACAACCAAATGTCCAAGGTCTGACAATGTGTGTCTTTAACACAGACGGCATTGTTAATCAAGAGGTCGAGTTCAGAGAACTCATGAAGGAGTTCTCCATCGACATATGCAGGATGGGGGAAACCCACCTAAAACTGGGAATAAAAGCGACAGTTCCCAACTACGTTAGCTACCATAAAGACAGGCCAACCCAAGGCGGAGGAGTGGCCATATACATAAAAAAAAGGGATCCCCAACCACCAGGTATAATTACCAGCTACCAACAAAATCGAAGCAGTGGCGGTGGAAGTAACCACTGCCACTGGACCCCTAACAATAGTTGCAGTCTACCGACCCCCACATGACCACGTAGATGAGGGAGACATAGCTGCACTAGGGTAAATTGAAGGCAAACTCATAATAGGGGGAGACTTCAATGCCAAACACCCTGATTGGAATTCTAGAGTAACCTCCAGAGCAGGCGCCAAACTGCAACAACTATCGCGCATCCACCACTTCGAAACATGGGTTCCAGTCAAAAAAAAAAAAAAAAATGTGTGTGACATCTTATGAGACTTAACTGCTAAGGTTATCAGTCCCTAAGCTTACACACAACCTAAAATATCCTAAGGAGAAACACACACACCCATGCCCGAGGGAGGACTCGAACCTCCGCCGGGACCAGCCGCCAAGTCCATAACTGCAGCGCCTGATACCGCGAGGCTAATCCCGCGCGGCAGGGGGTCCAGTCGAGCCCACACATTTTCCAAAAAATGGGGGCAGGCCGAACGTGTTAGACATAGCTCTCACTAGGAGGATCGCAGGGTCTGTGGCCGCAAGGGCGATCAACAGAATGTCCTCCGACCACAACTCAGTGATTCTAGAGGTCGATGTGGGAGAATGGGTAGCACTCCCACGGTACCAGACGTCTTACAAACGTACAGACTGGGAGCGATACCGAGAAACTGTCGCTTCTGACATTGCTCGCGCTCCACTGCCTACTGCCGAAACAGTAGAACAAGCGCTACAAGACTTAACAGGCATCATCTTGCATGCAGCGGAAGAGGCCACTTCTCCACAAAGAGATGGCCCACCGCCGCAAATACAGCTCCCGGAACACTTGCCAGCTCAAATTCGACATAAGAACAGAGTGGCAAAAGAGTGGAAGATCACCAGAAATCAGGCCACCAGGAGGCTGCTCAATCATCTACAGAGAGAACTGAAGATAGCGCTCAATGAGCACAGAAACCAGCAACGGCAAAACCGCCTCATAGATCTCAAAGTAGACGATCATACACTATGGCAAGCAACCAAACAGTTCACAAAAAGACGCGCTAGGATGTCGCCACTGCACAGCGAGCGGGGGCTGGTCTACAGCAATGCTGGGAATGCCAACACCCTCGCCGACTCCTTCGAGAAGCAGTTTCAAGCGGCAGAACCCCAGGATGAAGAGCATGAAGGGGTAGTCAGTCGTCAACTGGCTGTCTTCCTCAATGCTGAGGAGGACCCAGAAGACGAACCCACACTTTTTGCCCCCAAGGACGTGGCAAGAGTAATTAGGTCCCTCCCTACAAAAAAGGCGCCACGGCAAGACAGTGTCACTAATCAGTTAGTCAAAAATCTCCCACCCGCAGCGATCACACACCTCGCGAACGTCCTCAAGGAGATTACTCGATCCCGCGAGTTCCCAGCTTGCTGGAAACTTGCGGAAGTGGTCGCGATACACAAACCAGGGAAAGACCCTCTATACCCGCAGCACTACAGGTCGATTAGCCTCTTTCCAACTCTCAGCAAGATTTATGAGCGCCTCCTGCTAAGACCCATACAGGAACATATTACCAGAGAGCATCTTCTGGAGGATTTCCAATTTGGGTTCCGGCAGAACCACTCTGCCCCACAACAGGTCATGAGAGTGGTTGAAGCAGCCACAGAGGGCTTCAACCACAGAGGCTACTGCGGGATAGCGCTACTAGATGTAGCCAAAGCCTTTGATTCAGTATGGCATAGAGGGCTACTCTACAAGTTGTACACGCAAGGGTTCCCTGGGAGCATAGTTCAGCTGGTCAAAAGCTATCTCGCGAATAAAACTTTCTCCGTCAAAGTAGAAACTGCCACCTCCACCAAAAGGCGTATTCGTGCTGGGGTACCACAGGGATCGGTCCTGGGGCCTGTTTTGTACAGTCCGTATACTGAGGACACTCCAACGGCCCCCCTGGTGCACACTGCACAGTACGCAGACGACACAGCCTTCTACACGAGAAATGCGAACAAGGACCTGGTCATCCGTGGGCTACAAAGGGTTTTAGATGACACAGAAACTTGTGCCCGTCGCTGGCGTATCACCATCAACTCTGACAAGACACAGGCTATGCTGATTACCCGCAGTTTCGGAAGGCGCGAACCTCCTCAACGTCCCCCTCCCCCCCCCCCCCCCCGCCATCTTCACCTAAACGGAACCCAACTCTCCTGACGCAGAACCGCCAAGTACCTTGGCGTAACCTTGGACTCTCGTCTTACGTGGAAATCCCACATAGACGAGGTCCACAAGAAGGTCTGCGCCACAATGTCCATCCTATACCCAATCCTGAACTCAACCAGCTCCCTTCCCTGCCTAGTAGCAGTAAACGTGTACCAGGCCCTGATCCGGCCAGTCATGGAATATGCGTGTCCTGTCTGGGGATACGCGGCAAAGCAGCACCTGGACAAACTCCAGAGGATGCAGAACCGCGCCCTCAGGAGGGCACTGCATTTACCCCTTGGATTCCCCATAGATGGTCTGCATGCCGCAGCTGAAATCCCACTCCTGAGAGAGCGTTTCCAAGATCTGGCAAGGGCCTTCTATGGAGGCCCTCATCCACTCCCTAGGTCTGTATGACATGTCCCGCGACAAGCACAAGCGCCTCATGACGAGAAAATCCCTGTACCGAATCCCTTAATCCTGTTCCTTCCTATATAACACCAATACATCTCGCCACTCCTGAGAGAGCGTTTCCAAGATCTGGCAAGGGCCTTCTATGGAGGCCCTCATCCACTCCCTAGGTCTGTATGACATGTCCCGCAACAAGCACAAGCGCCTCATGACGAGAAAATCCCTGTACCGAATCCCTTAATCCTGTTCCTTCCTATATAACACCAATACATCTCGCCTGCCTCAGGCAAGTACCAGACACAAACAGAACAATCATCACATTTCACAGATACCAAAAAACGACAGAAATAGCCACACACACACGTACACAGGCGAATAAAAACCGAAAGGCTAGAGACTCCCCCTCAGACTTCCCCAAAGAGGGGAAAGTATTAGATGAGAGCAGCAGCAGCAGCATACCGACACTTCGCCGGAAGATGACGGCTACGAAACTCATTGAAACATTGCGACAAGACGACGCCACCACTCGGCTGATAACCCGAGAAGAATTCATCAGTGGAATACGCCGCGAAAGACTGCAATCGTATACTTCTGCAGAATGCCTACAGTAGTGCAAACGTGATGCTATTTTATTGTAAATAATAAGATGGCATTGTACTTACATTAACCTAGCATCTTTTCGTGGAAGACAGATTATTGGAGACCCAGAAGATTTTCCGTGGTAAAATCCGTGATAAATTCCAGCAGCATTCTCAAAGAAAGGCACTCACAGAAATACTCCAACAGTGCGGACGAGACACTTGCAGTAGTCCAGCAGCCGTGTTATGGAGAGGCACGACTGTGCGCCAGCACCTGTGTCGTATTAAGACGTCTGCAGAATGACTGTTGTATTGCATTCGCGAAGTGATAACTTTGTCCCAGGAGAAAGGGATTTGGAAGGGAATTACAGAAAGCCATCGGCTTTGTTTCGCAAAAGGAGTACTCGATAATCAGAAGAGATTCCATTTTGTGTCTCTAGAATAATGGTGTCGGTAATATAATAGAAATACATGTGCAGAATGGCGCCATTATTGTGATTGAGAATCTTCCTGTAACGAAGCACCCGTGTGATGGAGAGACAATTCCAGTGCGATGGCGAAGGAATATCTGTGTCCCGAGGCAATCTGATGCTGCGAGCGCAGCCAGCTGTGCCTTGGTTGCTATATACTGGACACCCAGATGAAGTCCCACGGTGAGACCGTAGCCGAATTCCAGCGGCAGTGTCATAGATATACACTAGCAGAATGACTTCACTAGTGTCATGGAGACGCTTGCTGTAGTGCTGTAGGCCAGCACACATGAGATGGTGAGGCGGCTCATGATGATGCGTCTGCGGAATGTCTGTAGTAGTGCAATTGCGAAGCAATTTCTGTGTCCCTGTGCAATGTGTTGGAGAGGGTGTTACAGTAAGCTACATGCTTTGCCTCAGAGACAGATTACTGGCGACGCAGAACAAGTTCCGTAGTGATGCCCCTCGTAATTGCCAGCAGCATTAGTGTAGAAGAGTACTTTCAGATCTACTCCAGCTGTGTCGTGCAGACTCTTGTAGTAGGTCAGCAGCCTTCTGACGATATAACGGTATCGGAAGTGTCATATGAAAGTGTCTACAGAATGAACATTCTATTGCAATGGCGAAGCAGCTACTGTGTCCCAGAACCAATCTGATGGGGGGAGAGTTACATCAAATCTTCGGTTTAGTCTCGCAGTAAGACTGCTGTACACCCAGAAGGTGTTCCATGGAGAGACCCTAGCAGTATGCCTGTAGGAGTCTCGGAGAAACGCACTTGCAGAATACACCTGCTGCAGGTAAGCACACATGAGATGGAGATTCAACTCCTGTGGGGCAGCTATAGCGCCATAGTTTCATCGTCGGTCGTCTGCTGAACGCCTGTAGTAGTGCAAAGGCTTAGCAATTTTAGTCTCCAAGCAACAATAAAATGAAACGTAAGCTATAGCAAACTAGCAACTGTGAATCGGAGACATATTATTGGCCACCCAGAAGACGTGCCATGGTGAGAGCAGCGCTAAGTTACAGCAGCATTCTCATAAAAAGGCACACACAGGAATATTCCTACAATTTCGACGATACACTCGCACAGTAGGCCAGTAGCCGTGTTATGGAGAGGCATAACTGAGCCCCAGCATGCGTTTCATAAGTACATCTGCAGAATGCCTATTTTATTGCAATGGAGAGGTAATATTATGTCCCAGAAACAACGCGATGGGCAGAATGTTACAGAAAACCGTTAGCTTTTTGTCGCTGAACTAATACTAGACACCCAGCAGCAGTTTAATAGAAATACACATTCACAATGACTCCAGCAGTGTGACAGAGACTTACAGTAGCTCCAGCATCTATGTAATCGAGAGGTCATTCCTGAAGGACTACATCAGTAGCGAATCAAGTTCTGAATCCCAGCTTCAGTCTGAGGGTACGTGAGATACAGTAATAGGCCTGCTGCACCTCGGTTACAAGCTACCGGACACCCAGAAGAGGATCCATGGGGAGACCCTTCCTAATTAATAGAAACGTTAGCATAGAACGGCACTTTCCTAAATATTCCAACAATGTCGTCGAGAGACTCTTGTAGTAGGCCAGCAGACGTGTCATGGAGAGGTAATAACATAACGGTGCCGGTGACGTCATATTGAGGCGTCCGTCGAATGAATAATACATTGTAATGGCGAAGAAATTAATGTGTCGAGAACCAGCGTGAAGGTGAGAGTGTTACAGCAGAAAGTGGTCTAATGCCTAGCGTTGCTGCCTCTGCGTCACGGGGTCCGTGGTTCGATTCCCGGCCGTGTCGGTTATTTTCTCCGCCCAGGGACTTGGTGTTGGTGTTTTCCACATTGTCTCATCATTCGAGAAGTGCCGAGACCGGAAATGGAAAGATTTGGTACTTGTCAGGGCGCTGATGACCACGATGTTGAGAGGTCCACAAAGCAACTTCATCATCAGATGGATCGCGCGCGCCCGCATCTCGTGGTCGTGCGGTAGCGTTCTCGCTTCCCACGCCCGGGTTCCCGGGTTCGATTCCCGGCGGGGTCAGGGATTTTCTCTGCCTTGTGATGGCTGGGTGTTGTGTGCTGTCCTTAGGTTAGTTAGGTTTAAGTAGTTCTAAGTTCTAGGGGACTGATGACCATAGCTGTTAAGTCCCATAGTGCTCAGAGCCATTTGAACCATTTTTTTGGATCGCGCCTTTCCCATTCTAAACAGGGACTCACTGACAGTACATGCACCGTGATTGTGTCAACTACCAGTCATTTCTCGCCAGGTGACGCTGTTATCGCCAGGACGCGTTTATGTCGATATCAGGCTGGTGGTCATAATGTTCTGACTGATCAGTTTATCTTGAAACGTGTTTGTCCGATGTTAAAGTAATTATATTGTGTTATAGGCAAATATATTGATAGCGCGAATCTCAAGTTACAAAATTTTTTAATAACAAAAAAATATGTATATATATATTCAAATGTGTGTCAATTCCTAAAGGACCAAACTGCGGAGGTCACCTGTCCCTAGACTTTCAAGCTACTTAAACTAAGTAAGAACAATACATCTATGCCCGAGGGAGGACTCAAACCACCGGCTGGAGGATCAGCAACAAATATAAATTGTTTTTAACATTTTGCTAAGGTACTATTTTCTCAACTAAGGATAAACATAACAAATAATGAGTTAGTTTTGATATTCTCTTTCGTGGTTATCAGAAACAGCTACCACCTTGACATTACACTGCGATACAGATTAAGAGTATTACCGAAGGCCGTTGTAAGCACGCTGGAGCCCACGATTAGTGGTTTGTTGCCTGTCGTAGCAGCAGCTCCCGTCTGCTGAGTCGCTGCGAGTGCAACGACCAGCTATAAAGTTCATGGTGTTCTTGTCACAAATATTCGGCTGTATACATCCGAATATGTGATTTTCGAGTATGAAACGACCAGCAATGGCATTTATACTCTTTGTTGGCACAAATAATTCGCTGTTTGAGAACTGGAGGGGAGAGCAGGCTTTGCCATGTGCAAGATGAGGTGCTTATTACGTCACTTTCGTTTGCAGTGGATGCGTAGGTCGAACATCTTTTGAAAAGAAGCCCAGTGCTAACATGTAACGCGCATGTGATGAGGAAACAGCCAAGTAGCCGCTAGCCATAGATATTATAGAACTGCTTTCAAGATGGATAGATTTTAGCAAGTAATTACAAAGTTGACATCACACTTAAAGGAAGGAGATTCTATGTCATCCAAGTAGCATAAAAGTGACTGATCCAAATTAAAATAGGGAGAATGCTCTTAGTATGGTTTACCATCACTGGGGTTTTTAACCATCGGTAGAATGATCTTGGACAGTCACTCTGAGTTACAGTCGGTAGAGAGCTCTAGCGTGTGGACGTCGGTGAAGTGTGGAGCACGTGCAGACATCAGGCTATTCTGTAACCAGCTACAATAGTTATGGGATACTGTCATACAGCTATGGACATCAACAGAAGTCGCGAGATGTTCAGGAGTGCTAAATATGTACTGACTACTTCTTTATGTTACGTGCTATAAATAATGAATCTCGCATTATCTAGTATGGTGGCTGGAAAAAATGCAAGTCAACGCATTCGTCTGGGAGAATAGATGGTGAAAAGGGATGCCTCTACAGTGCTGTGTGATTTCCTATTCAGTAAATATTATGTGCTATAGGTGTATACGTAACTAATGCCTGCTAAACTGACCCCGGAATCAATTATTCAAAAACAGTCTTAATCGCATTTATTATTATTATACCGGCTACCGGTTTCAATCCGACGTAGGGGTCCTCTTCTGGGACTACGCATAGCTTCCTGCCGTTATGTAGACAGGAGTGACACCACCAGCAGTCGACCAAGGTTGTAAACGCCCAGAAGATGATCCCTGCGTCGGATTGAAACCGGTAGGCGGTATAATAATAATAAATGTGATTAAGACTGTTTTTGAATAATTGATTAATCATACTAATCGCTGCTTCATCCCCACTACCATGTTGTCCAAAAATGTGACCCCAGAATTCCGGACAAGAGCTCTGAATTCTGCCCCCAGACCTTTCACTACGGCTCTTGTGACTAAAAGGAATCACTCCCTCTGTTCACCGCCTCAAAACCTGCAGCGAGGCACGAACCCACTGCCCTCGAGTTAATAGTTGGGTGTCAAGTATTACGCCACCGGACTACGAAAGTACTAATTGTATTGCTCACATCTTTTTGTCACCTGACACCAGTACCTTAGACACACCACACGGTAACTGCTATGTTTGAATGGAATGCAACAGAATTGGTGTTCAATCAATGAATCTCCACATAGCTACATAATTATTATCTATGAAAGTTTAAGTCTATTAGTACTCCATCATGTTAGAATCTAAGATTGCTGGTGTGATATAGTTCTTACTAATATACAACACTCAACACTCAGTACTCGAATGTTGTTGTTGTTGGGGTCTTCAGTCCTGAGACTGCTTTGATGCAGCTCTCCATGCTACCCTATCCTGTGCAAGTTTCTTCATCTCCCAGTACCTACTGCAACCTACATCCTTCTGAATCTGCTTGGTGTATTCATCTCTTGGTCTCCCTCTACGATTTTTACCCTCCACGCTGCCCTCCAATACTAAATTAGTAATCTCTTGATGCCTCAGAACATGTCCTACCAACCGATCCCTTCTTCTAGTCAAGTTGTGCCACAAACTCCTCATCTCGCCAATTCTATTCAATACCTCCTCATTAGTTATGTGATCTACGCTACTAATGTTCAGCATTCTTCTGTACCACCACATTTAGAAAGCTTCTGTTCTCTTCTTATCTAAACTATTTATCGCCCATGTTTCACTTCCATACATGGCTACACCCCATACAAATACTTTCAGAAACGACGTCCTGACACTTAAATCTATGCTCGATGTTAACAAATATCTCTTCTTCAGAAACGTTTTCCTTCCCATTCCCAGTCTAGATTTTATATCCTCTCTACTTCGATCATCATCAGTTATTTTGCTCCCCAAATAGCAAAACTCCTTCACTACTTTAAGTGTCTCATTTCCTAATCTAATTCCCTCAGCATCACCCGACTTAATTCGACTACATTCCATTATCCTCGTTTTGCTTTTGTTGATGTTCATCTTATATCCTCCCTTCAAGACACCATCCATTCCGTTCAACTGCTCTTCCAAGTCCTTTGCTCTGAGAGAATTACACTGTCATCAGCGAACCTCAAAGTTTTTATTTCTTCTCCATGGATTTTAATACCTACTCCGAATTTTCTTTTGTTTCCTTTACTGCTTGCTCAATATACAGATTGAATAACATCGGGGAGAGGCTACAACCCTGTCTCACTCCCTTCCCAACCACTGCTTCCCTTTCATGCCCCTCGACTCTTATAACTGCCATCTGGTTTCTGTACATATTGTAAATAGCCTTTCGCTCCCTATATTTTACCCCTGCCACCTTTAGAATTTGAAAGAGAGCATTCCAGTCAACATTGTCAAAAGCATTCTCTAAGTTTACAAATGCTATAAACGTAGGTTTGCCTTTCCTTAATCTTTCTTTTAAGATAAGTCGTAAAGTCAGTGTTGCCTCACGTGTTACAGTATTTCTACGGAATCCAAACTGATCTTCCCCGAGATCGGCATCTACCAGTTTTTCCATTCGTCTGTAAAGAATTCGCGTTAGTATTTTGCAGCTGTGACTTATTAAACTGATAGTTTCTTTGGGAATTGAATTATTATATTCTTCTTGAAGTCTGAGGGTATTTCGCCTGTCTCGTACATCTTGCTCACCAAATGGTAGTTTTGTCAGGACTGGCTCTCCCAAGGCCGTCAGTAGTTCTAATGGAATGTTGTCTACTCCCGGGGCCTTGTTTCGACTGAGGTCTTTCAGTGCTCTGTCAAACTCTTCACGCAGTATCGTATCTCCCATTTCATCTTCATCTACATCCGCTTCCATTTCCATGATATTGTCAAGTACATCGCCCTTGTACCGACCCTCTATATACTCCTTCCACCTTTCTGCTTTCCCTTCTTTGCTTAGAACTGGGTTTCCATCTGAGCTCTTGATATTCATACAAATGGTTCTCCTTTTTACAAAGGTCTCTTTAATTTTCCTGTAGGCAGTATCTATCTTACCCCTAGTGAGATAAGCCCCTACATCCTTACGTTTATCCTCTAGCCATCCCTGCTTAACCATTTTGCACTTCCTGTCGATATCATTTTTGAGACGTTTGTATTCATTTTTGCCTGCTTCATTTACTGCATTTTTATATTTTCTCCTTTCATCAGTTAAATTCAATATTTCTTCTGTTACCCAAGGATTTCTACTAGCCCTCGTCTTTTTACTATTTGATCCTCTGCTGCCTTCACTACTTCATCCCTCAGAGCTACCCATTCTTCTTCTACTGTATTTCTTTCCCCCATTCCTTTCAATTGTTCCTTTATGCTCTCCCTGAAATTCTGTACAACTTTCAGAATAGTCAGTTTATCCAGGTCCCATCTCTTGAATTCCCACCTTTTTGCAATTTCTTCAGTTTTAATCTACAGTTCATAACCAATAGATTGAAGTCAGAGTACACAACTTCCCCTGGAAATGTCTTACAATTTAAAACCTGGTTCCTAAATCTTACCATTATATAATCTATCTGATACCTTTTAATATCTCCAGGGTTCTTCCATGTATACAACTTTCTTTCATGATTTTTGAACCAGTGTTGGCTATGATTAAGTTATGCCCACTGCAAAACTCTACCAGGCGGCTTCCTCTTTCATTTCTTAGCCCCAATCCATATTCACCGACAATGTTTCCTTCTCTCCCTTATCTTACTCTTGAATTCCAGTCACTCATGACTATTACATTTTCGTCTCCCTTCACTACCTGAATAATTTCTTTGATCTCATCATACATTTCATCAATTTCTTCATCATCTGCAGAGCTAGTTGGCATATAAGCTTGTACTACTGTAGTAGGCGTGGGCTTCGTGTCTATCTTGGCCACAATAATGCGTTCACTATGCTGTTTGTAGTAGCTTACCCGCACTCCTATTTTTTTTATTCATTATTAAACCTACTCCTACATTACCCCTATTTGATTTTGTATTTATAACCCTGTATTCACCTGACCAAAAGTCTTGTTCCTCCTGCCACCGGACTTCACTAATTCCCACTATATCTAACTTGAACCTATCCATTTCCCTTTTTAAATTTTCTAACCTACCTGCCCGATTAAGGGATCTGAGCTTCCACGCTCCGATCCGTAGAACGCCAGTTTTCTTTCTCCTGATAACGACGTCCTCCTGAGTAGTCCCCGCCCGGAGATACGAATCTGGAACTATCTTACCTCCAGAATATTTTACCCAAGAGGACGCCATCATCATTTAACCATACAGTAAAGCTGCATGCCCTTGGGAAAAATTATGGCTGTAGCTTCCCCTAGCTTTCAGCTGTTCGCAGTACCAGCACAGCAAGGCCGTTTTGGTTATTGTTACAAGGCCAGATCAGTCAGTCATCCAGACTGTTGCCCCTGCAACTACTGAAAAGGCTGCTGCCCCTCCTCAGGAACCACACGTTTGTCTGGCCTCTCAACAGATACCCCTCCGTTGTGGTTGCACCTACGGTACTGCCGTCTGTATCGCTGAGGCACGCAAGCCTCCACACCGACGGCAATGTCCGTGGTTCATAGGGGGAGGATTCGAATAATAGTTAATCTTAAAAGACATCATAGTCGCCGTTGACTGTATGAAATATTTATTATTTTCGTAAATTTATATTTGGATGCAAGCTATTAAAGAAAGAAATAGAATTTAACAAAAGTATAAATTTCCTGGACCTACAAATTTCAAATATTAACAGCCAACATAAATTTGGGATTTTCCGTAAGCCAACAACCACATATTGCATAATAAGTAATGATTCTTCCCACCCAGTGTGCCATAACCGAGCCTACTTTAACTATTTGATACATAGGTTAAGTAGCCTTCCGCTAGACGATTACGAAATAAACAATAAGCTAGATATGTTCCAGGAAGTAAAGATTAATAATGGTTTTTGAGCGGAAATGGTCACACAACTATTTGAACGGAATGCTAGAAGAGGCAGGGCAGGTATAACCTATAAAATCGCACTTTAAAGAGATGTTAACTATAAAAAACTAATTTACCAAATTACCATATTTAGGAGTAGTATTAGATAAAATTGCACAGGTGTTTAAGAAAACAAACGTAGGGATCAGCTTTCACACAGACAATACTTCAAGTAAAAAAATCAAATATGGAACAGGTAGAGCAAACCAGTTTGCAAGATCGGCTGTTTACAGAATAGAATGTGACACATGCACAAAATGCTATATTGGACAAACTGAGCGGGAATTTAACAACAGGTTTAAAGAGCTGACAGAGAGCAATACTTCTACCTTTAGCAAACACCAGATTAGGAAAAAACATGTGTTCAACATCATAGATTCATCCGTTGAAATACTGCATACTGTGCCTAAAAGTAGAATCATGAATATTCTAGAAGAAATAGAGATATACAACTGTATTAAAAATCGTCCTAGTGACCTACTTAATGATCAAACTGATTTAAAAAATAAAAGATTTTTAGATAATTTCTAGTCCGTTTTACGTAAAGTAGATTGTAAAATGTCTTACGGGCGCAATACCTTTGACATCTTTTGGGAGTTTTCCACCCTGACATTTTGTATAGACAACCTTGTAAAAGAGGTTTTATAATAAAATACTTAGATACTTCAAAATTGTATTAATAACTGTGAAGTGTCACATCGGCTACCACTTGCAATAAATCTATTCTCTTATTTTATGTATTTTAGGATCGCCAATTTTTATGTTATGTATCTGACCAGTTTTGTCTTAAACCATAAGCAACAAATGTTATCAGTAATTCCGGTGTATTTTACTGTAAAGAAATGTGTATGGACTATAACGAGGGAAGAAAAGCATACTCCAATGTATTTTATTTTTGTGTATTTTGTAAATGAAATGTAGCCTCGACGATTTATCGTTTCCGATGAATGTGCCATACAGTATCAATCTACCTCAACAGCATTTCATAGACCTGTACAGTTATTTTGGACACTTATCGAAAACCTTTTTGAACAATTTCGATGGAATAGTATTCGTATTTACGAAGCCTTGTTTGCGATAATAGAGCTTGGTTTAAGGGAGCATCCTGTATTTGTGCGGAGGCATTGTGATGTTTTACCCCGAATTTTGGTGCTGCACAGTGAAATGGATTGCTGGCGAGCGTCTTACACTATTCATATTCGTAAATTGTATACGCACACAAAGTATTATATATCAGAGCTCTCTCTTCATCTCATTTACGAGCGCTTAAGTCAATGTGAGAGCTTATTAACAGATAGCACATGTATTATCATATGTTATGTTGTAAATAAATATTACCATCCTGTCCTATTGTCCCTGACAATCATAGCACTATTTAGAAAGCTGTATGATGTCGACAGATGAAAAGATTTTACTATATAAATCTTATAAGTTGTATCCATGTTGTTCACTATTTTTGCTACTCCACATGTTGTCACTGCACCTGAGCTTTGCTTGCGATAGATTATTAGAACGATGGTAACATTTACAATTCAGCACATATTTAACAACATTTTACGATGTATCAAGTGTCGTACTCATCGGATCTTGTGGGGCTCTTGCATTCAATAGACTACATTTTGACATCGACATGTACTCATATGAGATAGTCTTATATTCTGACAGAATGTAAGTGATGTACATTTCTCATCAATTTTTGTAAGCTATCTTAATGAAATATTTGTTTAATTATGTATATACACCCTGTGCTTCATTTTTGTATTTTTTGTGTTTAGGTAACTTTTGCAGTGTTACTTGAAAATGACCCTAAGGCCAAAATTGTAAACGTAATAATAAATATTTCTTATAGCCCCGGCGACTATGATGTCTTTTAAGAAATATTATATGACTGTGGATCCCAACCATGAGAAGTTAACCCTTCTGACGTCCTTCTGGAAGGACGACGTCACTCACTGTTGAAATTATTTATTTTTGCGAATAACGCATTGTTGCAACGGACTGCGACGCATTGTTATATGAAGTAGGCAGAGTCAGTTGCGCGCTGCGACAGTCAGTTTGACGGTGTCGTTCATAGTGAGTGAGAAACTGTGTCTTGAAGATAGGGCCGATTTTACCATGGATGAACTGACTGACCTTGTCATCGATGGGTATGTATATTTTCTTTCATATTGCGTCAATAATTCTGAAACTTGTGATATAATATCTTAAAGAATTAACCTATATTATTTATGGGTTTATATTACGATTGAAAGTTTTCGTCAGTTGTAATTCAATAATGTTTTCAACCGTCCTTCCAGAAGGACGTCAGGGTAATATGTTGTCATTTTGTATTCACAGAAAACGATGTACACTGATGGAACTTTTGGACATGTTAGAATCAAAAGATGAGGAAATACCTATTACTGGCTTGAATGTAGCATTACACCCTCCTCTAAATTCAACTCATGACGTAACAGATGAAGATTCGGGTGCTGAAGAAAATCCAAGTGTAGATAAATTACCAGCAAGTCAGCTCAAAGCTACTGCGCTTTGTGATTTGGCCATTTTTACCAATGGTAATGCTGTGAATGCAACAAGGAAACAATCCTTCACCTCTGATGTTGTTCCAGTACCCTCCAGCAGTACAAAAACAGCAACAATAACAACAACAACCACAAACAAACCAGCAAGGCTATCGAAGAATAAAGTTCTAAACCTCAAGAAATATAACTGGAAAAGTGGTGAAATTGTTAATCCAACACCTGTATGGCCTCTAATGATCACAGTTGGAATGAAGAAAGGGCGAACACCGCTTGAATATTTACAACAGTTTTTTGATAACGAAGTGCTTCTAATGATGGTCACATACACATATCAGTACGCAGCCAAGAGAAATAGATTAGGTGATTGTTAAGAAGATGAGATATTGGTGTTTATTGCAATACTTCTGCTAAGTGGATATGTAACAGTGTCATGCAGAAAGATGTACTGGCAATCAGATAAAGACAGTCACAACGACCTCGTAACAAATGCCATGTCCAGAGATCGATTTGACTTCATCTTTTCCAATTTGCATGTATGCAACAATGACAATTTAGATAAATCACACCGTTTTGGGAAAATCCGCCCATTACTGTGTATGCTGAATGATAGATTCAAACAATTTGCGCCTCACTTGCGGCATCATTCTGTCGATGAATCGATGGTCCCATACTTCGGAAGTCACTGGTGCAAACAATTCATAAAAAGGAAACCAATCCGATACGGATTCAAATTTTGGTGTGGAGGCACAAGTGGTGGATATATTATTTGGCTCGAACCCTACCAAGGAGCTGGCACGTCTAGTAAGGATTATGAAATGAAAGGTATAGGGTACGGTGTGGTAATGACTTATGTTGACCAGTTACTTCCACATGTTTCATATCGAAAATACTTTGATAACCTCTTTACCAGCGTTGAACTACTACATGACCTAAAAGAGAGGGGCGTGGAAGCAACAAGAACAATAAGAGGAAACAGAGTTAAGAATTGTACTCTATCACCTGTAGAAAAAATGATAAAAGAAAATAGAGGATCACATGAAGTTTCTTCTGACTCAGTATCCGGGATTTCCATTGTACGTTGGAATGATAACAATGTTGTTACTGTAGCCACCAACTTTGACAGAGTGCAACCACTACGCTCTGTAGCAAGATTTTCCAGGGAACAAAAGAAAAGGATTAGCGTGCCTCAACCTAACTTATTACACTCCTACAATACTCATATGGGAGGCATAGATCGAGCTGACCAAAATGTATCCCTATATAGATGCTCTATAAGAGGGAAAAAGTGGTATTCCCCGATCATTGCACATTTTATAGACATTGCATAGCAAAATGCCTAGGATCTTTACAAGCACAACGAAGAACCCATAGATCATCTGACATTTCGTCGTCGAATTGTCACTGCAATTCTTGAAAGTCACAAAAGAGTCACTACCAGCAGAGGACGTCCTAGTAAGAGGGCAAAACTACATTCTAGATTTGATGGAAGAGAACATTATGTTGCTGAATTACCAACGGATGAGGTAACAAAAGAGAAGAAGCAGCTGAGATGTCGAAGTTGCCACAGAAAAACTACTACTATGTGCATAAAATGTGACGAACCACTTCATGTTTGTTGCTTTTTGCCTTATCACACTAGTGCATAAAATATGTGTGTAGGTTATTTTCTTTGTTTTTTGTATTTGTTAGCTGTTTTAGCCTATAATTCAAATTTATTTATGTTTATTTGAAAGTATAAAAACCGAAACTAGTTAATTGCGCAATGTCATATACTTTAAAAACATGTTCCCTTATTGTCCTGACGTCTTTCTGGAAGGACGCCCATTTCTGGAAATACTAAATAAAAATAAATACTCAAAATTGTTTTTACTTTCTTCCTTACAACCTTGTGAATGAATGTAGATAAGATATAAATCAATTTTGAAAAAAAAAAATTCAACACTATCTGGGTTAATCAAATATGTGAATCATTGCTTCTTGCTCAATATTTCTCTAGGTTAGATTTTCATATAGTAAAAGTTGGTTATGTTAGAAGATAATAATTACTTTCAGCTACAACACAAAACTGATAGAAATTTTCAATTTTTACTTCCTATTCATTTTACTAATGTCATCACATGATCACAACTTTTCTTTTGATTTCATTCAAAGAAATTATGCTAACGTTCGTAGCACTTATTGACAGGTATAACTACAATTCGTTAACTGGTTCTTCTGGAAAACAGATTCATGAGCATATTCTACCAAACCTGTTGTATGAGAACGGAGATACATTTTACTGGATATTAATTGAAGAAAACCAACTATTACATTCCAAGTAGGAGATTAAATACCTCTTCAGACACCTACTTTGCAGCTAAGACCAATGGACAAGTCAAGACATAGACATGTAAATATTTATTACTTTTCGTGTACATTCCCTAGGCATAAATATAGTTCCTTGATCCTTTTTGTCCAGATAACTTTTTTTTAATATGGATAGCGATAATATTCCATTCAATTTAATTTTGAGTAATTTTATGAAAAATATTGTTTTTCTATGTCTCTTGGGCTATGAAGTTCATGTCACGCTCTTTCTATTAGTACCTTAAAACACAATTTGTCATGCACATAGAACTGAAATTCTCCGACGGAATACAGTAAACTGGCCTTCAGCCTACATGGACAACTACTCTTGAGTCATCATTCTTCTGTCTGCTTTGTTACGGCCTCTCACGAAATTAACCTATGAACTAAAATTGAGTTAAGAATTAGGTTATTATTGTAACGAACAGCTCGCTTGACATTCGAATAGTGCAGCCATGAGCGACGTGTAAAAGGCGACACCTGAGCTGGTAGTGGGCAGCGTGTGTGAAATATGGGCAGGGCAAAGATAACTGTCAATGGGTTAAGTTGGAGGTGGCTACCTGTTTGTCCGAAATAAGCGACACTGATTTCACACCGGCTATTGAAGATCTTTTTTGGAGGTTTACTCTTGGGACAGATGAGAAAGAAACAAGCTCAAAACGTAAATGAGCACCATGGACCTCTACACATAGACGTGATAATAAGCTGACATATTTAAAATGTAAGTCGATCTTCATACTTACGGTCGCGAAAGCTGGAGATATTTACCAAGTAACGTAAGCAACATCGTACTGTGTAGAGCTGCAGAGCTAGTTGTATAGTGTCCAACATTTTTGTACGTTTGGTAAGAAGGAACTTAGAATTAGTTGCTTCATGTAACTGTGCTGTGGAAATTACCATTGATTATAAACCACTGTTCAATTTATCTTCTGAACTTGTTTGTGAGACGTAAGATCGTAATGTAATATCATATACAAATATTGACCTTGACACAGTTCCCCCCGTCTATTCATTCTGTTTCCTTTATTCCAGTTACATTGTTACTCCATCAGTAATATATAATAAAATCAGCGTGTTAGAGCCCTCGTGATACCTTTAGACACTAGTTTAAAAAAAACTAATCTCTAAAGGTGTAATGTCTACGAGAGGTTCACCCATATCTGAAATTGATACATAAGGTTAACTTCTCATGGTCGAGGCTGACAGTGTTTTACACTTTTTTAGCGGCGAATATGATGTCCTTCAGAAAATGAGATGTCAGAGTTATGGGATACCTCCTAATATCGTGTCTCCCAACTGCTTTTGCCCGGCATGGTGCAGCAACGACCAACGTGCTCGGACTCAAGAAGTCGCTGGAAGACCCCTACAGGAATATTGAGCCATCCTGCCTTTATAGCCGTACGCAACTGCGTAAGTCTTGCCGGTTCAGGACGTTGTGTACGAAGTGAGCTCTCCATTACGTCAAATATACAATCGATGGGATTCATGCCGAGCGATCTGGGTGGCCAAATCATTGGCTCGAACTGTCCAGAATGTTCTTGAAACCAATTGCGAAGAACTGTGGTCTTGGGACATGGCGCATTGTCATCCACAAAAATTCGATCGTTGTTTAGGAACATGTAGTCCACGAATGACTTCTAATGGTGTTTAGGTAGCCGAACATAACCATTTGCAGTCAATGATCGGTTCAGTAGGACTCGAGGACCCACTCTATTCTATGCAAACACAACTAACTCAATTATGGAGCCGACACCATCTTGCACAGTGCCTTGCTGACGATTTGTGTCCATGGCTTCGTGGGTTCTACGACACTCTCTAACCCTACCGTCAGCTCTCACCAAATGAAATTGGGACTCATCTGATCAGGCTGCGGATATAATTAAGGAGAAATGCTACAGCCAATGGCGTGCAGTTAGCAAAGGCACTTACGTCGGTCATCTCCTGCCACAGCCCATTAAAGCCACGTTTCGCGGCGCTGCCATAGTCGATATGTTCCCCGTACATCGCACATTGATTTATGCTTTCATTTCACACTGTGTTGCTTGTCTGTTATCACTGACAACTCTAGCCAATGCCGCTGCTCTCGGACGTTAAGTGAAGGCCTCCTCCACAGCGTTGTCCGTGGTGAGAAGTGAGGCGTGTAATCTGGTGTTCTCGGCACACTCTTGACGCTGCAGATCTCGGAATAATGAATGTCCTAACGATTTCCGAAATGGAATGCCCAATGCGTCTAGTTCAAAATATGTTAATTGCCGTCGTACGGCCATAACCACGTCGGTAACCTTTTTACATGAACCACTTGAGTACAAATGACAGGTCCGCCATTTTGCTGTCCTATTGTAGCCTGTCTACGCGTTGTTACCGTCATTTGCATATGTACATCTCGCTATCCCATGATTTTTGTCACCTCAGTGTATCCTCGTTATATACCTAGGAATTACATTTACGAAGTACTTAAATTGGAAAGAACACATAGAAAGTTCCTGGGGAAGGCGTACCAAAGACTGAATTCTATTGGAAGAACGCTTAAAAGATGCAACATATCTACTAAAGTAACTGCCTCGTCCTCTCTTGGAGTACTGCTGCACGGTGTGGGGGCCATTAACAAATAGGATTAACGGAGTACATCGAGAAAGTTCAAGAGCGGCCAGCACGTTTTGTACTATCGCGAAGTAGGGTAGAGAGTGTCACTGACATGATACAGGATTTGGGGTGGACATAATTGAAACAAAGGCGTTTTTCTTTGGGGGGAATCTTATTATGAAATTTCGATCAGGGTATGTCTCCTCCGAATGTGAAAATATTTTGTTGACGCCAACCTACATAGGTAGAAATGATCGTCATAATTAAATACGGGAAATTAGAGCTCTCACGGAAAGAAATAGGTCTTTGTTTCTCCCGCGCGGTGTCTCAGATAGGAATAATAAAGAATTATTGTGAAGGTGATTCTCTGAACCATCTGCTAGGCACTTACGTGTGATTTGCAAAGTAGCCATGTACAGGGCTATTACAAATGATTGAAGCGATTTCATAAATTCACTGTAGCTCCATTCGTTGACATATGGTCACGACACACTACAAATACGTAGAAAAACTCATAAAGTTTTGTTCGGCTGAAGCCTCACTTCAGGTTTCTGCCGCCAGGGCGCTCGAGAGCGCAGTGAGACAAAATGGCGACAGGAGCCGAGAAAGCGTATGTCGTGCTTGAAATGCACTCACATCAGTCAGTCATAACAGTGCAATGACACTTCAGGACGAAGTTCAACAAAGATCCACCAACTGCTAACTCCATTCGGCGATGGTATGCGCAGTTTAAAGCTTCTGGATGCCTCTGTAAGGGGAAATCAACGGGTCGGCCTGCAGTGAGCGAAGAAACGTTTGAAGGCGTGTGGGCAAGTTTCACGCGTAGCCCGCGGAAGTCGACGAATAAAGCAAGGAGGGAGCTAAACGTACCACAGCCTTACCGTTTACAATTGCCACAAGCTCTGACACCCGATGACAAAGTCAAACGCTTTGAATTTTCGGCGCGGTTGCAACAGCTCATGGAAGAGAATGCGTCCAGTGCGAAACTTGTTTTCAGTGATGAAGCTACATTTTTTCTTAATGGTGAAGTGAACAGACACAATGTGCGAATCTGGGCGGTAGAGAATCCTCACGCATTCGTGCAGCGAATTCGCAATTCACCAAAAGTTAACGTGCTTTGTGCAATCTCACGGTTTAAAGTTTGGCTCAAATGGCTCTGAGCACTATGGGACTCAACATCTTAGGTCATAAGTCCCCTAGAACGTAGAACTACTTAAACCTAACTAACCTAAGGACATCACACACACCCATGCCCGAGGCAGGATTCGAACCTGCGACCGTAGCAGTCCCGCGGTTCCGGACTGCAGCGCCAGAACCGCTAGACCACCGCGGCTGGCATTTAAAGTTTACGGCCCCTTTTTCTTCTGCGAAAAAAAAACGTTACAGGACACGTGTATCTGGACATGCTGGAAAATTGGCTCATGCCACAACTGGAGATCGACAGCGCCGACTTCATCTTTCAACAGGATGGTGCTCCACCGCACTTCCATCATGATGTTCGGCATTTCTTAAACAGGAGATTGGAAATCCGATGGATCGGTCGTGGTGGAGATCATGATCAGCAATTCATGTCATGGCCTCCACGCTCTCCCGACTTAACCCAATGCTATTTCTTTCTGTGGGGTTATGTGAAAGTTTCAGTGTTTAAACCTCCTCTACCAAGAAACGTGCCAGAACTGCGAGCTCGCATCAACGATGCTTTCGAACTCATTGATGGGGACATGCTGCGCCGAGTGTGGGAGGAACTTGATTATCGGCTTGATGTCTGCCGAATCACTAAAGGGGCACATATCGAACATTTGTGAATGCCTAAAAAAACTTTTTGAGTTTTTGTATGTGTGTGCAAAGCATTGCGAAAATATCTCAAATAATAAAGTTATTGTAGAGCTGTGAAATCGCTTCAATCATTTGTAATAACCCTGTATATGTGGCTGTAGATGAAGATTATGAACACGAGTTCGCTAATATGCGTACGACTTACGCGGGATAAAGGTATTTATTGTCTCCAACTCCTCGAGCAAGGTAATTTATATTTCAAGAGGAAATAGCAGCTCTTTGCTTGCAAATCTGTAATGCATTTCATCACCCGTTTTAATGAAGATGTCTTGTAACTTGCGAAAGATAATGCAAATTGTCGCGGAACTTCGAGTCTTCAAAGCAAAGCTTATAATAAAGGAGGCCAACACTACAGAACTCCCCTTAAGGAAAGACAAACAAGATTCTTCACAAACTACAAACTCCCATCGACAGTTAACAAAGTTCTGTTACTACTAACTCTTTACCTAACAAGGCATTTCAAGATCTAAACGATAAATTTTGTAACTATTTCATTGCTTCATGAAAGACCACTGGAAGAAATATACTGCTTTTCTTGTCTATCACTACGGATTGCTTGGTGTAATACTTGAGGACATTTTGAGGCACATGGAAATCCGGGATCCGAGCATTTACTTCGTCCATCTCGTATAAAGACTATCAATCTCTACTGTGTAGGCAGAAACTGCCTGCGAAAGGAGTCAAACATGAGATAAATATTCTGTCAATTACTTTGCATCGGAAATCATCTGATGTTCAGTTTTTGCAACCTCCCCCATATCTTCCGTTTGTTTCATTTTGTTAATGAGTAATACCATAGAACAACTTTTCCTTGCGTAAATCAATTTTATCATTGCTTTAGTCTTGAATCCTCAGTAGGTGACTGTTGCACATACAACATATAAACAGTTTCAACATCGTTGTAGAAAATTTCACGTTGTCCGCAACAATTTTGAGCTGATGCAGAGACCTTCCGAGCATCCAGTGCACATGCTTCAAACATTCTATTCTCTTGAAACAATCTGAAGGGTAAATCTCTAATGTGGTTTCTGTGCGTGTTTGTGTAAGAACAAGCACTGTCATCTATCGACACGAGGATGGAAATAAGCAACCTTCTTTGTTATTTTTTTCTCTGGATACAACTTTCATCTCTTATAACTTCATCTTCTGTTTTTGATATGTTTTAACTATGTGTCAGAGTAATGCCCGATGCATATATTTGTCACTAAAACAACGTGTAAGTTATCTGATTTGGTCGAGTTAGACAAACTCGAGAAACTTTCGTTTCATTCTCACGTAGTACATGTACGATTGGATTAGTTACATTGATTGATATCTTAACAGACGGCTAGGATACAAAGCAAAGTTGTTTAAACGGGCAGTACATTAATTGATATTGTATTTAGCGAGCGCATGTCCAAAACGTCTGTCCTTTTTGTACATAGCAAATCACAGTATTGAATAATAACGTTCATTGACGTCAAAGCTGTTATGAGAGCAGACATGTAAACTGATGTGACCAACAGTCAGTGCGCAGTTCAGGTGTTAAGGAGAGAGCAACTATAAACTGGAGGATCGTCAGTAACGGATGACGTTAATTACGATAACCATTTCTCCATCGCTGTCATTTGAATGGGACGGGACGTTCAGCTACGTGCAGTTACACGCGTTCTCCTCGCATTAGTGTTTTATTTCACTTCTTACGTTAGCCGATCTTCAACTGTAGGGTCTACGTAAACAACAAAGTGATTTTAAACGATACAATGGCAAGAGGAAAATACACCACAGTAAAAACAGGCAATGTAGAGGTTACTGTTGTCAGCGATGCTAAGTTAAAACATGTATAGGCAGAAATTTTAGATGTTGATATTGATAGAGAAAATACTGCCAAAGCGAAAGCGATAAGATGTGTTTTACGCGGGATCTGTTTGCTGCGATGCTACCCAAACACATACGGCGGCTGTGTGTCAACATCCTGTTAAAAACCCTGTCCCAAAGATATTTTTGGGCAGAATTCCTGTTACTGACGGGCCATTAAGTGGAATGAATTGCTTTTGTGCTTACCGTATACGTGTATTTTCAACCCGAAGATAAAACGCATTTAAAAATTAATTTACGCTGTATATCTTTTAGCACTAGAGCACAGCAACATACAGCAAATGGACTTTGAATGAAAAAGAAATACTTTCTCTCAAAGCTGTTCGATACCAAAGGTGTTATCAACCAGTGCTGCTTGCCAGACAGGTGAAATGAGAGATTACTCAAGTTTATTATTGCGTTAGCAGTCGGCTCAGGTATCACAACTTGTGGTCTGGTCATATTGTCCACAGGGGAAAATAAACAACCAGTAATCTCTTTGGTTGCTCTTTGAATCGGTTTGTCGAAACACCATAGAACTTTGTATTAAAATAAGTATTCGCAGTTATTCTAACTGTCACTAGATGAAGAAACAAGGGAAAATTTTGTTTCAGGTCTATTCTTTTTTATTGTTTGGTAATGATAAGAGAACTTTGAAATAGCAAAACAAATATCGACAGCTGACCACCGGATTCCATAAATTTTTCGAGCAGTATGCCTCAGGTTTCAGAACGTGTCTGGAGGCAATTCGTGCAGTCTTCTTGTAGACGTGCTCTGTTTACATGGTTACTATGTTTTGTGTTTTGTTTTCAACATGTTAATATGTGTTTTTCTTTCAGCTGAAAGGGACTTCCATAGTCCCAGTTCGTTTCCTCTGTTTTAAATACTCAGCTATTCTGTATATGTATAAAAGAGTAATATTATCTAGAACTTATGTAGAAAATCATATCATCATTGTTACGATACCTCCTCACTCTTTTGCATATATACGTCTAGTCTTTCCTCCAACTTTTGTATTTCATAGGTGCCTGCACTGCATCTCCTGATGTCTCATTACACATATTTGCCCACAGGGTCACAACATTCATTTGCTGAGTACCGGCTTCCCGACCCCAGAGTGCATGAGCTGGGGAATGGTGAGCGCCACCAGTAGTCCTCCGTCAGTGTAAGCTCTGGGCATACTTCAGCGACCACCATGCGGGACGACGGTAGAGCGTTGTGTGTCACAGGGAAAGAGAATCTCGGCTTGACCGCCTGGATCGCCAGAACGGTAAAAACCTCTATAAAACGCCCCTCGGTCTCAAGGTGTGCTGTGCACTGAAGACATGTGCGGCTGTTGAGGTGGAACAGATATTAACGACCAATCTCTGGAAAGCCTGCCACTCCTCAGTCGTACAAGGCTTACCTAGGCATGCAGGGCTCTGTCTAGGTGGACTGTCATTAGCCTAAATGGTCGTGGGACCACGATGTATCCTTTGAAATTTCCCTTTTCTCCTCCCAACAGAAAGGGTGAAACACTGAAAGGTACCAACACCCAGTCTAACAAGTGGGCTCGTGTAGCCAGTCTTCCTTAGTCAGGGGTTAAACAGACATCCTCAGTAACAGAACGTTGGTCAGAATGTTTTTTCGATTGTGAAACGAAAAGAGGATAACTTTGAGAAAGTTTCGCCTATACGAAAAGGATTAGAGGACGTCGAGTGTACTCTGAAATCTGTCAAGCGATTGCGAAACGAAAAACTGTTGGTTAACGCTGTTAGTTCCCAATAGGCGACAAACCTTGAGATGTCCTGCTAAACCCGCAGGACAAGACAAGTAGTAGGAATTGTGGAAGGGGGTCAGAATGAGCGACTGTCAGTTACACTCCAAACATAACACTTTATTTATTTGTCCAAACATTACAGCGCAACTTCTAAATTTGACTATCGATAGAAAACGTCTCTGCTTCTAGATCGGCTGAAGGCCCTTAAATTTAATACAAGTACCTTTTTTTTCGTTTTTTAAGGCCAAGCGATGTAAGACTTGACTAATCAGATAGATCACGTTTTTAAAAGCGGCTGGAAAGCCATAAACTTCAAACAACATAACTACAATAACTTTTCAACTGGTAGAAGTCCCAAGCTTTATGATCAATAAGAAACCTTACTTCAACACGACTAAAGGCCTTTGGTTAAAAAAAAAAAAAAAACCAGCAACCAATTCTCCAAGGCAGAAGGCCCAAAGCTTTTAACATTAAATGTTGATGTCAGGCTTGATAAGTAAGAATCATGGCTTGGTGAGCCACGAACCTCACAGCACCCAGAACAGCCCTCACACTCTCCGGCACTGTGCAGAGACCGCCAGCAGGCCTGGCCGACTGCGCAACTGGGGACTTGCTTGCTGATCCACTGCAACTGACCAACTCACCGCCAGTACGCCGAAAACATTTAAAACACGCGTTCAGTGGAAATGACACCAACCACACCCACAGTTTGACAAACACTTGCACAAAGGCTTGAACGACACTGAGCAGTGGCTGTGGAATCACGAAGACAAATCGGGAGTCGGTACGCACACCCAACTAACCCATAAACGATCAGTGAGCCAATTCATGTCATCCAGTAGGACGACTGACCTACGATCCACGAAGACCGTCCCCAGCTCAAGTGATGTGGGGCAGCAATGGTCGGGCGAGCCATGGACATCCAGGCCTCGCTGCTGCAACCAGCTCTACTGAACTATTTCCATGTTCCAACTCCACGACCGGCAGGCCCAAACTGCCCTCCTGGCACGTTCCTACTGACTCCACGACAGATGACAACTGGGAAGTAACATCAGTGCAGCAAAGATAACACATGATGGGCAGACAAAGCAGCAACTCAGTCACAACAGAAATTGAAAATAATATAACGAGGTGGCAACACGAAAAAAAACAGGAATAAAATAAGAGATGGCACGAACACGAGCCACGCACAGCTCAACCTCCCCCCCTCTCCCCTCAGACATGAACATGGGTGTCACATACAGAAATTAAATTAACCAGCAGCTCCTTCTGATGGCAAAGCCAATGGCCGAGAAAAGTGGCAAGCGGAACACACGCTCGGACGCACCCCTACACAAGGAACACGCACACTGGCTATTGACATTCCTGCCCCGGGTAGAGCCTGAGCTAAGTCCCCCAAGACGACCAACTCACAACCATTGCTAAGTCAGCAACGAAAATGGCGAAATACCCGCTCGGACTTAAAAAATGCAGAGGAAACATGTCCCCAGGCAACCCGACTTCCCTACACTGAAGAAGGCACCGAGATAAGCCTCTAAAGATGACCAATCTAAAGAAAATTCGAAGCTGAATCACCCAAAGGAGTTAGGAGAATTTTGAAGGACATAAAAGGTTGACCACCTACCGATAACTGACTAACTGTGCCTGCAGCCTATTTAATTGAGTGTCAGTAGGTTTGGTTCCCTCTAGAAGACAAATAGTGTCCTCAAGGCCTTTTAATAGCCTCAAACAGAAATTTAATCGCCGCTTCTGTCTCAGTGGAACACTTCTGTCGATTGGTTGGCGCCTTATTGCCAACTGCTACCCAAGGTGGTCTTTCCTGAGCAGGCCGATCCCCGGACACTGTCTGACTGCCATTATAACACGCACCTGAAACAAGTCACACTGAGAGCAATACAGTACCACCAAATATAAGCAGAAAAAAAGTGAAACTGACAGCAACTATAACGGCAAACAAAAGCGTAGCCACGCTCTGCAATCAGTGAGACGTCCTGCTAAAACTGCAGGACAGGACAAGTAGTGGGAATTGTGGAAGGGGGTCAGAATGAACGGCTGTCAGTTACACTCCAAACATAACACTTTATTTAGTTGTCCAAACATTACAGCGCAAACGTCTTTAATTCTAAAATGGCTGAATGCCTATGAATTAATTACAACTACTGTATTTTTTTTTTTTTTTTTTTTTTTTTTTTTAGACGGAAGTCTCTAGGCCTTAACCTTATGCAGATTTCATTCCAAGCATTGTGAGACTTGACTAGACAGGTAGATTAAATTTTTAAAAGTAGCTGAAGGGCCATAAGTTTAAAACAACAGAACTACAATAACTTTTCAACAGGGCAGAAGGCCCAAGCTTTATGACCAACACGAAACTTTACTTCAAAACGGCTGAAGACCTTTGTTTTACAAAAACTGCAACTAATTTTAAAAGTCAGAAGGCCCAAAGCTTTTAACCTTAAATATTGATGTAAGACTTGATAGGTAAGAATCCAAAATTTTTAAGTGGGTGAAGGCCCATCATTTTAAGAACAACACAACAAACTTTCAACAGGCAGAAGGCCCACAGCTTATCTTGAAAGAATGTAATACTTGATAAGTAAGATCCTTAAAACTTAAAGAAACTGAAGGCCAAAGTTTTTAAAAACAATATACTACAGTAAATTTTCAACAGGCAGAAAGCGCACAGCTTTATCTTCCGAAAGGTAATACTTGATAAGTAAGATCCTTAAAGAGGCTGAAGGCCGATGATTTTTAAGAAAACAATAAGATTAATTTTCAACAGGCAGAAAGTATATGATTTTAAAAACACAGTTACAAGCATACAAATCAAAACAATCGTCTCTGAGCCATTAAAAACACACAATTAAACGCCAATAAGAAAGGCAATATAGGCAACGGCGCTCAAAAGGTTCCAGGGGACACAGTCTGCCCATCAAATCTTAACGTTCACTTAGGTGAGACAAGAAGCCGGCCCAACTATACTCGATCCACAGGCGACACAACCACGAGACAGTCAGGGACTCACCGACAAGACGACTTGCTAACCACCACGAGGATTCCAAAGGCAAAAATGTTCCACAGCTAAATATACATTAAGCTGTCAAAAACTACACACCGTGTTGGACAGCGACAACAGGTGAGGAAAGGACACTCCCTGAATTTACGTCAGCGACCAGGGCAGGTAACTGGAACTTTAACGGCCACAAGGCAGAAAACTTCGCTGGTGCGCTTGAAATTCAAATCGACAAACATAGTTAATGCCATCACATGGCGGCTAAATCTTCACCAACTCGAAAACTCGCTGTTGCGCCCAGGAGTACCACCAACAGCGAACTACCAACCAAAACGTGAACAGACGTGGCTTCGGTAATTAAATCACCACTAAGTTTCATGTCATGGCTTGGTGAGCCACGAACCTCGCAGCACCTGGAACAGCCCTCACACACTCTGACACTGCACAGAGACCGCCAGCGGGCCCGGCCGACTGCTCCACTTGGAGATTTGCTCGCTGAACCGCTCCAACTGACCAACTCACTGCTAGTACGCCGACAACATTTAAAACGAGTTGTCAGTGGAAATGACACCAACTACACACACAGTCTGACAAACACTTACACGAAGACATGAACGACACTCAGCAGTGGCTGTGCAATCACGAAGAGAAATCGGGAGTCAGTACACACACACAGCCAATCCATAAACGATCGGCGATCCAATTCACGGCATCCAATAGGACGATCGACCGATAATGCACAAAGACCGTCGCCAGCTCAAGTGATGCGTGGCAGCAATGGTCGGGCGAGCCATGGACATCCAGGCCTCACTGCTGCTCCAACCCAACTGAACTAGTGCCGCGTTCCAACTCCACGACCGGCAGGCCCGAACTGCCCTCCTGGCACGTTCCAACTGACTCCGCAACAGACGACAACCAGGCAGTAATAGCTGTGCAGCAAAGACAACACGCGCGGGCTACATCGATAGGCGCTGCTGCTGCCGCTGACAGGCAGACAAAGCAGCAACTCAATGGCAACAGAAATTGAAACTAAGATAACGAGGTGGCAACACGAAAAAAAAGCACGATGTTAAATAAGAGATGGCATGAGAGCGAGCCACACACTACTCCAACCTCTAGAAAGATGAATGCCTTCGAGAACAAGCCATAGAAATGGATCACAACAACACCTTGAACACAGTAAAGGTATTGTGTCATGTACAGATATCCTAGATTTTCGCAAGGAGGAAATGAAACATGAGTGGTCTCAAGAAGGGTTCGTCGATGTGCAAAATATATTGAAAAGCGTGTATGGGGAGCTAGTAAAATCTGAGTTCATATTTACCTTCAATAGCACGAAAGGAGCATATCAAGGAACATTTCTCAAAATTTTCGCCCTATGACTTCAACCAAAGGTGGTGTTTTGAATGCTAGTGTTTCTGGCACACCAGCTTAGGATGTTAGAGTGAAACGACTTGTGGCAAATGTGAAAATATCATCCATGATGGCGTTGATTGCTCCTCTCCTCCAACGTGTGTAAACTGCTCTGGGGCTAACCCTGTCTAGAGTAGGGACTGCAGTGTCTTCCTTGAAGAAGAGAAGACTCAGGAGATTAAGATAATGAAATGCACTCTGGATGGTGGGGGCAAAAAGATTGCTTCTCCCTTAGAAAGCCTATTTCGACAGCCAATACTTCTACACAGACGGAAGTTCCTAGTGCCGGCATTAGTACCGGCGCTTGTCAGTGCGCTTGTCGAGCTGCAGTTGGTTCAGAACCCGTGGTCTCCCCCTGCACATCAGATAAAGTCACAGTTACCACCACTCCGGGGCTCCCGTTACTTCCAGAGGCAGCACTGTCTGTGCTGTTGCGATAGTTCAGACATAGTCCTTCCAGACCAAAAACCCAAATGTACAGCAACCACCACAGGTGAAAACAGGTGCTAGATCGTCAGACCTTGTCTATGTCATTTGACACGACGGTTCTGCTGCTTCTGCTTCAGGATCAATGAAATTCGAAGTAAGCCCAGGGCAACCATTTTGCCCCAAGACTGACCCTGAAACAGTTGTTGACTTTCTACCTCAGTGGAAGGACAGGGTGAAAGTACAGCCCTCGTGAAAAATCGATCCCATGCTACAGTGAAACTCAAATGGGTTGAGTTTTGAAAAACTGAAACTCCAGGGACAGGCCCAACCCTGTGCTTGAGTTTACAGGAAACACATTTCAAAGCGATTGAATCCCATGTGCTAGGGGTGTACTCAGCAATGAAAGGGACTCCTCACTGGGGAAAGCGCCAAGGGAGGTGTTGCTGGATTTGTCAATAACACACACCACTCCTATGCTCTATTCTTGGTTAATGACCTACAAGGAGCAAGTAACTAAAGTGCATGTGGGTCAGAACATCACTATCTGCTCCACATACTTAGCAGGATACAACAGAATTCAAGGCTCTTGCAGGCCTTATTGAACAATTCCCCTAAGCATTTTTCTCACTGGATGATTTCATTGCCCATAATGTATTACAGGGCTTATATTATTATTGTTCCAGGGATAAGTCTTGGAGAACCTAATGATGTCTCAGTAGCTCATGTAAGCACAATCAGCCCCACTCATTTTTCGGCTGCTACTAGGTTCAAATGGCTCTAAGCACTATGGGACTTGACATTTGAGGTCATCAGTCCTCTAGACTTAGAATTACTTAAACCTAACTAACCTAAGGACATCACACACATCCATGCACAAGGCAGGATTCGAACCTGCGACCGTAGCAGCAGCGTGATTCCGGACTGAAGAGCCTAGAACCGCTCGGCCTCAGCGGCCGGCTGCTACTAGGTTGTCCCCAGGCATTGACATGTCTTTCTGTTCTCCCACCATTATAGCTCAGTGAGAAGCAACTGATGACCCTCATTACAGTGACTGCTTCCCACTCTGGATTCACTTACTGGATGGAGGATTGCTTGAAGAGACACCACTGAGATCTAAGGTTGTAGTTTTAACTGGGCGCTGTTCAGCCAACTGCCTGTGTTTGAACACCATCAGTAATTGGTGGACCACATCACACGAGTGATCAATTATGCTGTTGAGCTTTTGATCCTAACATAAATCGTAGACAACAACAATTATTACGAAAAACCAAACGTAATATAAAACAAAAACTAACTTTAGGCAAAAACATAATTAGAAATAAACCTACAGGATAAACTTAACAATAAACAACTGAATTTCACACATCACTTATTTATAATGGTAACTATGTTAACATGTAACATCGCTGACCCTCTGTCATCCAACTTGTGACTTGCCCGGGGGTACACATGGCAGGGGTCCCTTAATTGCTGCTTCTTGACCATGCACCATGTCCACACTATGTACCTGACAATCATCCGTCGCCACACTGCTGACCGACCAACCTGAAACTATGTATCTAAAAATGCAAGCAGGTCAGGGGAGCCACTCAATGTCAAACACAACACTGTCCTACGTCATGTATGAACATCTATATTCTGAGACGATATGATTGCCCTGTTTACACTGTAAGTCACAAGTGTTTATGCCAACTTCTAGACAATTATATGTCCATAATATCACTTGGACGAGTGTACGCGTAACCGAACATGGCGCGGATGATTTTAAGACCATCGTTTATCTGTGCATTTATAGAGCACCTGACGATGATAATGTGCCGGTATGGGCTCATTGTGAATGAGATAAAATATAAACAACTTGCATAGCAGTGTAGCTGATATTATTCATAAATAATACCTTATGTTGTGCAAAGAATTTTCTGGTACACTTTTCTTTGAAGCATTCGGAGTTTTATGTCTACCACTATGGCACCAAATTTCTTTTAATTACTGTCTACAAGCCTCTGCTGTCAAAGTTTGGGTCCCATGAGAAACTTCTGGACAAAATGACGCAAGTGTTGCAGTGATGTTGTTGTTTCTAAGTGACTACACGTATGACATCAGTTACAGAACTACCACACAGAACTCTAATGCCGGATATCTGTTTCGTTTGTTTTGTGGCCTTAGTGCTGATTTTGACAGATGAGAGGCTCTCTTTGGCCTTTGGCACGAACCAGCGGTATAGCATTGACTAGTTTCCCATTGTGGCAGGATATGTGGCGGTAGGGACAAGTCGGGACCCATTCCTTTGCAGGGTGTTATCTGCGGTGTAGCAGGGCTCTCCTGAACATCTGCCTAAAGATATGGACTCCGAATTACGCACCTATTTTTTCCTTAGGCACAGACATAATGTTATGGATAAAACCATGCGGAGTATCGCGAGTTGTGTCTTCCGTCCTCAGCCCCAAGATATTGCAACTCCTCCACACTCCCTATTGTAGAATGTGTCAAATGAAAGCAATGGGGCAGCGTGACGTGTGTTGGTTTGACGTAGACATCGCCATTGCACGTACTGTCCGCAACTGCTGCCTCTGTACGCGTAATCAGTCGGCCCCAGCGTAACGTTCTAAATCATGGCCTCACACTGACCACCCATGCTAACGAGTACAGGTAGATTTTGCACGACCTTCAAGTAAAGCAGTGTGGTTGTTGGTCGTTGACACTCACCCTTTTTTTCCGTATGTGCAGCAAATGTCTACAACATCCTCTAGGGCCATGGTCTGGACCTTCTCTACTATCTTCGCTGTAGAAGGGGCCCCAGATACATCAGTTTCCGACACCAGCCCACAGCTTACGACTTCAGCGATTCAACGTGTTTTCAGACGTAATGGTATCGAGCACCTCACCACTGCCTTGTTCCGTCCGGCATCTAATTCGGAAACCGAGCGGCTGGTCAGGATTTTCAAGTCACTGACGAAAAATATATTCCCACTGGCGAACTCAAGCGATGCACTGAGCATCCGGCCACGTACCAGTCCACGCCTTTCAATGGGCATAACGCGGCCGTAATATTGCAATGGCGCTGACCGCATACTCTATTTGACCTCCCGCATCTGCTGGTGCAGGCTCTGGGCTCCCCACACCTTGCCATATTCTCGTATCGGCTCGCATTTGCGAGCTTCCACATTCCCCAAAGCCCCTGGTGGATCCTGGGTGCCATGTGGTAGAAGTTTTAAGGTTTTGTGACCTGTCCACTTGTTTATGCAAATGTATTAACAGAGTAATGTATTAACAGAGTAACGTATTAACAGAGTGACTGGCACGCCCATGTTTTTTGTAAGTGGTCAGCCAGTCACATATCCACGTGCTTTTCTTTTAGTTATTCTGTGATTATACTTTTGTTTTAATCTCATGCCTAAGACTTCTCACCTTACTCCGTACTATTAAGGCCTGTGAGGTACGGCGACTGTGGGCGTCAATGCGAGTGAGGTGGGAGTAAGTGAATGAGTGTCATTTAACAGATTTACTTCAAACTGTGAGACAACAACTTTAATAATTTTATCCCCATTCATTTTTTTAAATATGTGTAAGGGCCCTGATAACCTCGGCATTGAGTGCCGATAAACTGCAAACACACACACACACACACCAGGACGTCGTGGTTGTCAAGAGGAGGCGACAGATCTTCAAGGTCGAGGTCGACCAGGAGCAGCTGGTCCCTCACCGAAACAACTCCATCAAGGACGTGCCATTCGAGACACTGGCGGATATTCCAGTTTCACCTTTTCGCAATCTTTGATGCAGACGGCATAGCTCAGCCCATTTTCAGCCCTATGTGTCGATTAAACCGGGGGTGGTTTGTACATGACATTGATTAGGGCTTCCCACGAAATTTGAACATGTCAGATGGAACAAACACGGTTCATATACAGGGTGTTACAAAAAGGTACGACCAAACTTTCATGAAACATTCCTCTCACAAAAATAAAGAAAAGATGTTATGCCTAATTTCCATGTTAGAGCTCATTTTAGTTTCATCCACCTACGCACAATGGAGCACGTTATCATGATTTCATACGGGATACTCTACCTGTGCTGCTAGAACATGTGCCTTTACAAGTACGACAGAATATGTGGTTCATGCACGATGGAGCTCCTGCACATTTCAGTCGAAGTGTTCGTACGCTTCTCAACAACAGATTCGGTGACCGATGGATTGGTAGAGGCGGACCAATTCCATGGCCTCCACGCTCTCCTGACCTCAACCCTCTTGACTTTCATTTATGGAGGCATTTGAAAGCTCTTGTCTAAGCAACCCGGGTACCAAATGTAGAGACTCTTCGTGCTCGTATTGTGGACGGCTGTGATACAGTACGCCATTCTCCAGGGCTGCATCAGCGCTTCAGGGATTCCATGCGACGGAGGGTAGATACACGTATCCTCGCTAACGCAGGACATTTTGAACATTTCCTGTAACAAAGTGTTTGAAGTCACGCTGGTACGTTCTGTTGCTGTGTGTTTCCATTCCATGATTAATGTGATTTGAAGAGAAGTAATAAAATGAGCTCTAACATGGAAAGTAAGCGTTTCCGGACACATGTCCACATAACATATTTTCTTTCTTTGTGTGTGAGGAATGTTTCCTGGAAGTTTGGCCGTACCTTCTTGTAACAACCTGTATACAGGGTGAGTCACCTAACGTTACCGCTGGATATATTTCGTAAACCACATCAAATACTGACGAACCGATACCACAGACCAAACGTGAGGAGAAGGGCTAGTGTAATTGTTTAATACAAACCATTCAAAAATGCACGGAAGTATGTTTTTTAACATAGACCTACGTTTTCTTAAATGGAACCACGTTAGTTTTGTTAGGACATCTGAACATATAAACAAATACGTAATCAGTGCCGTTTGTTGCATTGTAAAATATTAATTACATCCGGAGATATTGTAACCTAAAGTTGACGCTTGAGTACCACTCCTCCGCTGTTCGATCGTGTGTATCGGAGAGCACCGAATTACGTAGGGAACGGTGATGGACCTTAGATACAGAAGAGACAGGAACAGCACGTTACGTCCACATGCTAACACCATTTTATTGGTCTTTTTCACTGACGCACATGTATATTACCATAAGGGGTCAGGTACATGTACACACGTGGTTTCCGTTTTCAATTACGGAGTGGAATAGAGTGTGTCCCGATATGTCAGGCCAATAGATGTTCAATGTGGTGGCCATCATTTGCTGCACACAATTGCAATCTCTGGCGTAATGAATGTCGTACACGCCGCAGTACATCTGGTGTAATGTCGTCGCAGGCTGCCACAATACCTTGTTTCATATCGTCTGGGATTGTAGGCACACCACGGTACACATTCTCCTTTAACGTACCCCACAGAAAGAAGTCCAGAGGGGTAAGATCAGGAGAACGGGCTGGCCAATTTATGCGTCCTCCACGTCCTATGAAACGCCCGTGGAACATCCTGTCAAGGGTCAGCCTAGTGTTAATTGCAGAATGTGCAGGTGCACAATCATGCTGATACCACATACGTCGACGCGTTTCCAGTGAGACATTTTCGAGCAACGTTGGCAGATCATTCTGTAGAAACGCGATGTATGTTGCAGTGCTCTCCGGTACACACGATCGAACAGCGGAGGAATGGTACTCAAGCGTCAACTTTAGGTTACAATATCTCCGGATGTAATTAATATTTTACAATGCAACAAACGGCACTGATTACGTATTTGTTTATATGTTCAGATGTCCTAACAAAACTAACGTGGTTCCATTTAAGAAAACGTAGGTTTTGAAACGTCCCCTTAGAACAATTGTACACGACTGAGCTTAAACTGACACACAATATTTTTAGCGCAACGCAATCTGACTTTCAATAATCCCTACAAAAGAATGGCCCTGAGTAACATTAAACTATACCTTTCACAAATCACTTACCTCACAAAAATCTTCGTTACTGGAACTACTGCAATACAGCGAGCGCCACTACTGCCAGCTAAATAAAAGATTCAAACTACTGAAGGCACTAACTACTGATAGGGATAGTTAGCAAATGAAAGATATTAATAGAGAACAAACAATGTATTTACCTTAATATTCGTAATTGACATCCAGTATTACAAATTATCAAAACTCCGCCATCTCTCTCCCCACATCCACCACTGCTGGCGGCTCACCTCCAACTGCGCAACGCTACGCGCTGTTCACATCCAGCTGCCGCTGCCCAACACTACAATGGCAGACAACAATGCAAACTAGCACACAGAGCGCTACGTAACTTTGTCAATAAGAAAACATAAACAGCCTACTTACATAGCCCCCATGCTCCCCACAAAAAATTTTACAAATGGTGTTGGGCACTGGCCAATACTGATTTGAAAAAATTTTTCATAATTACAGTAAGAAAGATATCAAATGCACACACTTATTAATACAATGTTGGTCAAAAGCTAAAATTTTCTCACAGTCCATAAAGACAGTCCAGATCATTCATCATAATAGTAATTACAGTTTTTTTTCACAAAGTCTCATTAGTAAAAAAAAATTGCACACAGAAGTAGTGGATTTCCATGCAGTGTTGAAGAAGTAGTGGTGTCCTTCCAACGGAAAGACAGTGCTGACTCTTGACATGCTGACAGGTAATGGGCCACAATGGAGCAAACCCACAGCAGAGTCATTCGAAGTTCTGACGAATATTGGTAGGTAGATCATCACAGAGCAGACCCACTGTAGTCCTGGTAGAGGTTACGGTATTGGTGGGCCACCAGAGTTGCAGACCCACTGTAGTCCTTGTAGAAATAATGGTATTTGTGAGTCATCAAAGATGCAGACCCACTGCAGTCCTTGTAGAAATAATGGTATTGGTGGGCCATCAAAGATACAGGCCCACTGTAATCCTTGTAGAGATGGCCAGCAGCCATCTGTTGTGACTGTGCGGGTGCACAATCACCATCGAAGAGTCTTGCAGATAATATAGCAAGTTCATAACCACCACTTGTGCACTCACAAACTTTTTGGAGTTGTCCTTAGAACCAGCAATGCTGTTATCCAGTCCCTTGCTGAATTATTAACACATGTTCAAACACTAACAGTCCCTACTCCTCACATATTGTCCATATATTATGACCACCAGAAACGTGTGCAGTGAAATGAATGCTTACAAGTTACTTAATGTGATAAACTGGTGTCAATTACAATTATATAACATGAGAATACAATTACAAAGGCACAAAATACATCATTAAAGAACATAACAATACAGATAACATTTGTAGTACAGGCTTTACAACAGAATAGAAATAAACATATACATCAGGGTTACAGGAATTACAACATGAGTACATACATAAGAGATCAGAATAACTTTTGTAACATCAACTTCACACATGAGCATTAAAACAAAACAGAATAAATAATGTCTAAACATCTTTACAAAGTAAATAACATATTATTAATGCCAATTATATTTGAGGATAACAGTATTCCTCATCATAGTGAATATAGCTTAGTATTAGAAGAAGAAAAAATTCTATGAAACTACACAGAGACAGGAAGAAAACAAATACACAAGGGTACACAAACACATAGTGGGATAAGACAAAAGGGAAGGACAGGGTTTGTTTTACTGCAGTATTTTGCATGGAGATCTCCCTTCGTTCATCATTATTCCCAAAAGTCCTATTTATACCTCCTTCCTGTATTCTATTCATATCTCTTTCGAAATAAGTATTTCTGATTGTACAATACTCATTTTGGCCCAAATCTTTTTCCTATAACTTCTCAATGCATTCTTTCCCTACTGTCCATAGTCAGTTTCTTATATAGTCTACCCCTCTTAAGCTAACTTAAATCTACTGAGCTCAGATGCTAAACTAAGGGATGAGGCAATGCAGCAGCACATAACAAATTAACACAAACATCAATGACAAAAAATGACAATTTGCAAAGCAAGCAGCAGTAAATCTAAATTAACAGATAAAATGCAAAATTACAACTAATATGAGCCAATGTGCAGCAACAAGAAAAGCTTAACAGAGTAACACAAAGTTAAATTTAGCAGCACTATGCCTGGCAAACAGCAGCAACTTATACCTAAACATGACATAGCTCAAGCAGAAAAAATATTACAGTAAAAACAACAATGCAGACAAGGGAAATGTCTATTCACATCTTAATGTCTATGTAATTAAAGTGGTGCACCATAACAACTTATTGTAAAAAAATATTACCATGTACTTGAAAAGAAAATTATGTGTTACTGTTACTAGTTCCTTCTTATTGTTCTTTCCTTTCCAAGTGCTCCTTTTTTAAGGAATGTGGATCATAAAATAATTATTTAATAGATCTGTTGACAGAAAGTGTTCACATTAGCAAATGCATTTTATTTTATAAAAGCAATGCTGCAACACAGCTGGAAACCAGATATCAAATGAAATAAGCAATTACGCAAACCAAAGCATAAAAATATCATTCAATAGGTATGTAACATTTCATAAGTTAGTAGAAATTCTCTCAACTCTCGTAGAAAGACACTTGTCATAATCAGGTGTGCAGATGTACGAATATTTCTCATCAATTCATAAGAATTTCAGTAATTAGCACGAAGTACGAGTAATCATATGTTTTCAGGTAATGAGTGTGTAATATTTACGATGCTTTCTACAAAAGAATGTCAATAGCAAGGTTAATGGAAGTAATGAGGGTGTTGCATTTGCAATATTTTCTCTAAAGGAATGTCAATGGCGAGGATAAAGGCCTGCCTTCTTTGTTTTTTTTCTACCTGTGCTTCCGGAAAGGCACACCCTAATGGCTTGTTCTCCAGGTGTTTGACACAGCTGTGTGCCCACGACGCATTACGTGCAGGTGGTCACTTAACTTTCTTACGGAAATATTTACGACACCAGTTTCCGCTACAGTGACAGTCTCATATGAAAATTTCACAGGTCGAAAATTTACATCACAAGAGTGTAGAAACAAAATCCTATGAATATAACAGTGTCCAAAAAAAATTTCACCGGCACTGTGATACATTCACGCATTTACACACACATTTCATAACTCTTAAAGTACGATTCTCGGTTTCCAACATCCTTTTTCACAAGTCAAGAGTCCTTAACTTCTTTCATTATTCATATACATATAAACACGTAATCACATTCCTCATATATGGTAGCATCATCTTATTGACATAAACATACCTCAACAACATAATACACATCGTCATCATAAAAATAACACCTCAGTCAAATCTCAAAATCGTCGTAGCTTTCTGCAATAATTTCAAAACCTAAAGAAAATTCTCTGCTCATGTCAATAGTGTCATCTACCTCAAACGTACTTTAAAAATCATAATCTCATACCAAATACATCATTCAAAGATCTCATAGTATCACAATGGTTCCGAAAAAATATGAAAGTTCACACAGTACAGACAGAATACAATTTCATAAGTGTGAAGTTACTCAACGGTGTAATTGCGTAAACATCTGTCACTGACGTAGTAAAAAAAAATGTTTATCTCTCAGTTAAATGATCAGATAGCTGTGTAATTTTGTGTTGGAGAAATATGGTACCGATGTGTAAAGTTGTATAAGCAAATACCATATTAGCTAGGGCTCCTTGTGCTTGCCACACACATGGTACACAAAGTAAGCGTGTACCCCCTTGAGGTTTATTGTAATTATACCCTCAGGTGTTACAGATTACAAGAATGGAATGAAATGTATTACAGAAAACCTTTGTATCATTGTATTTCAAATATCTTTGAAAATAAATGTTTTTAGTACAAAATTAATCACTCAAATACATGTCCTGTAGCGCTAAATGTGCGTCTTGCTGTAAGATAATCTCTGTGGGAGTGTCGTAGTTATCGTCCTCCAAAAGCTAAGTTCAGCAGAAGCCAATGTACTTACCTCATGATAAACAAAAGTGAAACGCTTTGCGTATAGATTTCTTAGTTATTACGCTTATTGTTGTGATGAAGAAATTACTGTGCTGTAACGTATTGTTGTGCTACGGAAAAGGCTGTCTCATTGTAGCTATACCACAAAAGTTACTATTAATCATGTTTTACTTTCCAGAATAATACAGAAAAACAGTGCAGATATAAAACAGAAACACCGCAAAAGCAACATTGTAAATTGTCACTCATTAGTAGCGTCGTGATAAAATCGTGTAGCTGTCACATAAACTAACTACTGTCTCATCTGGTATCTCACTGAAAGTACCTTAAATCCAGAATCCACTCTCAAGCAAACCAAAATGTTGCATGAAAATTTCATTAGCAGTGCCGGTATATGTTCCAAGTATGTGAGCCTTATAGTCGTTACATAATCGTGCAACTAACAAGCAAGAATGCACACACACAATAACACTGTGTCGCCTGTTGACAATAACAATGCATTCGTAATTTCTGTTTAAATAAGTTCTCTTGGTTCTTGACTGGATATTTAACTTCAAACATTGTTGCCTGTTAACAGTTTCTCAGTGTGACAAATTGTACAAGTAGCGTGAAGAGAAAATTGCAGAGACTAAGTTAAAAAGCAGATTATCTGTCAATAAATGGTTTTACATGAGAAATGTTGTGTAAACCTTTACTCTTCCTAGTACGCAGAGTTTCAACTTCAACGCAATTATCATGTGGTAATACGTCGGATTCTGTAAGGTCCATTGTAAACTAGAAAGAATTTGTGACTCAAGTGTTTCTTCTTATGTGACAATGAATGAGCTTTAATGAGAACTTTCTGACCAATATATAATTTCTTTGCATTTGCTTTACCTTGTAGTTTTCTCCTTTTGTCTCCTGCAGATTTTATATTTTTAAGAGTAAAATCAATTATGACTTTGTGTCGAAGTTTACGTGTATTCGGGAAAGGTACAAGCTCTCTGATTCTGTTCGGAGGTTCTACATTCTTCAGACTAAGTTAAGCAGTGGAATCATGAGGCATTTCATTCAGCACATTTTGAAATAAGTGTAAATATCTGTCCCAATGCTGATGCTTTCTGTGACAATGAAGTCTGCAAAGCTTATTGATTTCTTTCATAATCCGTTCAGATGGGTTACAATGTGGTGAATACAATGAAATAAAAACAGGTTTGATTTTATGATTCCGAAGCATGCGTGACCAAACAGCAGATCTGAATTGCGGTCCGTTATCTGAAATGACTTTACTAACGTGTCCAACTTCATGTAAGAAATTTTTAACAAAGGCGTTGGATACAGACCGTCCAGTGGCTTTACATAACGGAGTGAAAGAAACAAATTTTGAAGTAAGTTCAACAGCGACTAGAACGTACGAAAATCCATTCGATGTTCTGACAAGGGGTCCCAAAAGATCAACAGCAGCAAATTAGTTTAATTTAGAAGGAATAATTGGAAACAACGGAGCACGATGTGAGATAGTAGACGGTTTCGCCTTTTGACAAAGTTTACAAATAGACAAGACTCTTCGAATTCGCTTTTCCATATTGTTAAAATAACAAGTCGTTCGAAGAATATGATAACATTTTCGTGGGCAAAAATGTGCGTAGCTGAAATGAATGTACCAAATGAGCTTATTAACAAAATCGTCTGGAATGCAAAGTACCCATAGCTTGTCATCAACAGTGCAGCGTTTGAAGAGTATGTTGTTTCTAACCAGGTAATAATGCCGAATCTGAGTGTGTGTCTTTTCATGCCATTTACTTTTGATGTCTTTCCAAATCGGATCTTTATCTTGTTCATGAGCAATGTCCTTTAAAGATGTGGTGATGAAGTTTTCAAAGGCGACTTTCTGAATGTAAAGAATACTGAGATTTTTCTCGAGGTTGCCTTCTGTGTTACTTTTCTCAAGCCCAGCCGGTGCGCGTGACAGCGCGTCTGCAACAATGTTCTCCTTGCCGGGAATGTAGACTATTGTGAAGCGGAATTCTTGCAGAAACAATGCCCAACGTTTTAACCTATCATGATTTAATTTTGAAGACATAAGAAATTGTAATGCACGATGATCACTGTATACTTTTACGTGCTTACCAGAAAGAAAGAAAGGGAATTTGTTAAATGCCCAAACGATAGCTAAAGCTTCTAATTCAGTAACGGAATAATTTTTTTCAGATTTTGTTAGCACTCGGCTAGCAAAAGCAATGGTTTTCTGAACAGTAGTGTCATTTTCTATGGCTTCTTGAAATAAGTGGGCACCAAGACCGACTTTAGAAGAATCCGTGCTAAGGCAGAAATCTTGTGACAGATCTGGATGAGCTAGTATTGGCGCGTGAAGTAACGCTTCTTTCAAAGAATTGAATTCCAACTGTGCTTGTTCGTCCCAGTTCCAAATAGTATTTTTTCCAGTGAGAGAACAAAGTTTTGGTGTAACTAGAATTTGTATATTCAGAAAACGACGGTAAAAATTTACGAGACCTAGAAAACTACGGACTTGTTTTTTGTGGATGGAACTGGAATGGCTCTGATTGCTTCTAACTTTTCAGGATCCGGCTGAATGCCTTCAGAAGAAATAATATGTCCCAAAAACTTCACCTTTGTCCTACCGAATTCAGACTTTTCCAAGTTAACTGTAATTCCAGATTCTGCAAAAATACGTAACAAACTGTTGAGGATGCGGTTATGTTGTTCCCATGAAGCTTCTGCTATTAGAATATCGTCCACATATAAGGTGATGTGACGTTTTAAGAACTCAGGTAATATGGAATTTAACCCACGAATGAATGCTGCCGAAGAAATGTTCAAACCAAAAGGAAGTTTCCGAAACTGATAACAAACGCCGAAACAAAGGAAAGCTGTGTATTTTCAGCATTCTGGATGAAGTTCGATCTGATAAAAGCTGGATCTGAGATCAATGGAAGACAACACTTTTACACCATTAAAATTTTGAAGAAGTTCTTCCATCGTCTGCGGCCTGTCTGTTTCAGGAATAATGATAGTATTGATTTGTCTCGAATCTAAGACAAGTCTGATCGATCCATTTTTCTTCTCAACAACATGTAACGGATTGTTGTATGAGCTTACTGCAGGCTCAATAATGCCCTCGTCAAGCATAGATTGTATTTCTGTTCTAACACGGTCCCTATAATGTGCTGGAATTACGTATGGTCTAACACAAAATTTAGTATGCTCACGAACACGAAATTGGTATTGAAATCCCTTGATTGTTCCTGTCTTGTGAGTAAAAACTGTGGAATGTGCTTGTAAAATCTTTAAAAGGTCCTGCCTATCAGTGTCATTACAATTCCCAATTGTTTGAATTTTATTCTGAATTAACTCATTAATTTCAAATATGCCGTCGATGTCATCCCTGTCAGTACTTGCAGAGTGATTGTTAGTGTCTAGTTCCGTAGAAAATTCCGAACTGTTATCTAACAGAAGGTAAAGCCGATTAATTTCCTCATCATGGTTTGAGAGCCAGTCTTCAAATTTCAAAGCTATTGACTTACCTTCTTTCTCTAAACTTATTTCAGCACCGTGAAAGCTTAAGACTGCTTTGTATTCATTCAAAAAGTCTACTCCCAGTATAATTTCCGTCGACAATAATGGAACAATAAGAAAGTTCATAGAGAAGCTGTGGCTTTGGCAAAAGAATTCTAAATGGGTTTGTTGGCGTACATCTACACTTTTTCCAAAGATTGCACCTTGTAATTTAATCTTACGTAACGGAAGTGTGGGGCAATCGTTCGATTTGTTGCATTTGCTAAAAGCTGTTCCACTAATTACTGAAATGGGACTGCAAGAGTCAAGTACTGCCGTAAATTTTACGTCATTTACAGTAATGTGAATCACAGGATATGCAATGTTGTTATGTTTTACGTCGTGTTCCTGGAGTAAGATGTCCCTAATGTCTTCCATTTTTACATAATTACTAGCTACGGCAGCTCCGTCATCAGTTTCATAAGTACGTATTGTGGCTGCCAGCGGAGTGAGTCATTGCCTATTGTCTCTTTGTTGGCGCGCGTCGTTATTGGGATTTGGAGACCTAACTTCTACAAATTCATCATGACGAGAGTGCTCTGCTCTGTTTAAATCTCTCCAGTTCTGATGCAATTCAGGTCTGTCGTTACGATCATATGGTCTGTCGTCATGTCGGTAGATTCGATAGTATCTTTCTTGTCGGTCACGTGGTGGAGAATTTCTCCCTGAATCGTAACTGCGCGCTGGACCGTTGCGTCTAAAGTTATTCTTTCTCGCTTGATAATAATTATTTTGGTTCCCATATTGTCTGTTTCTCTGATTGTCTCTGTGATAGTCATTACTGCGGAGAGGTGATCTTTCCCTGTAATTATTACTACTCTGCCAACGGTTGTCATACGGGTGGTGTCTATTTTGGTCACGATTTGTGTGGTGAGGATAGCCTTGTCGCGTCCAGTTATCATTTCTGTCGTCACGGAATTGTGACGGATGTGACCTGTAGTGATTGTTTTCCTGTATTCGCATCCCGCGACTGTCTGTGTCAATTTCTAATTCTTGTAACAGTCCCTGAAAAGCTTCAATGTCGTCTTTGCAACGTCCTGCTAAAATAATATGTCATAAATGTTCAGGCAGTTTGATTAAGCAAATGCGGATGAGTTCTGAGGGGCTGTATGGGTTTGACAGGTATTGATTCTTGTGCAACATGTGTTCAAAATATTTCACAAGACTGGAAAATTCAGATTGTTCGAAGTGTTTCATCATTATGATGCTATGTTTTACTCGGTCTTGTGTAGCTTGAGACCAATATGCTGAGAGGAAGACATGATAAAAATCTCCTTTACTGTGACAATCGTGAATGACCGATCGCATTCTTACACCTGGTTCTTTCTCTAAGTAGCCACACATAAATTCTAACCTGTGCTCCAATGACCAGTTGGGAGGGAAACAATGAGAGAATTGATGGAGCCACACTTGTGGATGAATGTCGTTGGCAGAATTCTTAAACGTTTTGAATTTACGTGTAGTAATGAACAGCTTATAGTCAAAATCATCGTGTCGGCGAGTAGCATATCGGTCATTGTTACGTCGTGTCGGCGGTTCCATCTCAAAATTCGTTGTACCTTGCCAATTTCTTTCATAATTACCGAAATGCCCTGTGTTATTATATTGTGGCTTTTGCGTATTTCTAAGTTCCTCTTCCCGTGTTGGAGCGCGAGTGTCCTCTGAAATACGTAATTCTTGTATTACCTGTGTCAGCTGATCTTGTACTTCCCGGATTTCTCTTTGGTGTTGCGTATTAATTTGATTCTGATTTTGTTTGAATTTCCTAATTTGTTTGCACTCTTCTGTGTCATTAAAGACTACTGGTTCTGTGTCATTCAGATTATCATCTACCTTCATAGATAAATTATTTAGCTGATCCGAAAGTTCAACTACTTTCTCTGATAATGAACTAATTTCTCCCATGTGTCTTTCTACTGTGTCCTTTAAGTTTTCCTGAGTTTTTGCAAGTTGCGTAACCGAATCGGTAGATGCAACTGAGTCCATTTTAGCTTGCAAGGTCTCATGATTTTCATGAACAGTTGTCTGCAGTTCTTTTATGGCTGCTTTGTGATTCTGTAACGCATTCTCATGACGCGAAAAAATAGGTTGGAAATGCTCACAAATTTGTGTTTTTACGTCATTACAGACCTTCTGACATTTCGATTCGATGTTATGTAACTCAGTAGTTAAATCTTCACGTGTTTGTTCAAGTGTGGTGTCTAACTTTTGAAGATTTTGTTCCATTGTGTCTAACTTTTGAAGCTTTTGCTGTGTTTGTCTCTGATTTTGTCCCATTGTGTCTGACTTTTGAAGATTTTGTCCCATTTGTTTCTGATTTTGTTCAAGCGTTGTGTCTAAATTTTGTAGCCTTTGTCACATTTGTTGCATTAACTGTAATAACAATGCACTGGTGTCTGAAACATGTTCCTCAGTGCTTTTCGGCAGTGAATTTGCACCGGCAACATTCACATTTTAACAAGCGGAAAATGTGTCTTGACTCATTTGAGAAAACGGTGAGGACGCAAAACCTGAATCTACAGTATTTGCAAAATTGTGTCCTATCATTTCGGATTCCTGAGGCGAGCTGTTGCCGACCGATCGATCGATAATGCTTGCCTGTTCACTACCTGTTTCACTGCCTACGCCATTATTTGACGCCCGCTCCATTTCCCTATGCACAGTTACCAAATTACTACTTTGAATATTAGTTAATTCATTACATGGTGGGGCCAACACACTGCTTTCGTCTTCACTGTCATTTCTCAGTTTACTTTGGAGCCGAGTGTTACGTTTTTCACACGCCATTATTGTCACAATATTTCACACGATAACACAGAAAAGCACAATTTGAATAGCAAAAATAGGGGAACACATTAACATAGCACTGAAAATAATATGTAGTTAATTACAAGCGCAGCTGCGAAATACTTGGTGCAAATCTACATGCATGCCACAACTGCTTTACAGTACAACAATGAAAGACTGCAACTACAAAGGAGATTCTCTCTACAATTACGCGCTAGCAATAAACAAAAGCTACACTAAATACACAAACTACAAGAAAAAATCAGAAGATTCCAGTGAGGTATCTTAGGCTAAGGGTCGACATATGAAACATCCCCTTAGAACAATTGTACACGACTGAGCTTAAACTGACACACAATATTTTTAGCGCAACGCAATCTGACTTTCGATAATCCCTACAAAAGAATGGCAATGAGTAACATTAAACTATACCTTTCACAAATCACTTAGCTCACAAAAATCTTGTTACTGGAACTACTGCAATACAGCGAGCGCCACTACTGCCAGCTAAATAAAAGATTCAAACTACTGAAGGCACTAACTACTGATAGGGATAGTTAGCAAATGAGAGATATTAATAGAGAACAAACAATGTATTTACCTTAATAATCATAATTGACATCCAGTATTACAAATTTTCAAAACTCTGCCATCTCTCTCCCCACATCCACCACTGCTGGCGGCTCACCTCCAACTGCGCAACGCTACGCGCTGTTCACATCGAGCTGCCGCTGCCCAACACTACAATGGCAGACAACAATGCAAACTAGCACACAGAGCGCTACGTAACTTTGCCAATAAGAAAACATAAACAGCCTACTTACACTTTATGTTAAAAAACATACTTCCGTGCATTTTTGTATGGTTTGTATTAAACAATTACACTAGCAATTCTCCTCACGTTCAGTCTGTGGAATCGGTGCGTCAGTATTTGATGTGGTTTACTAACTATATCCAGCGGTAACGTTAGATGACTCACCCTGTATATATGTGTGCCACGAAGTCCAGTGCAGAGTTCTCTTCGCCCAACCTCATGTGGGAGTTCGCGTGAAGCGACAAGCAAAAAGAGAAAAAGGGGTTAGGGGACCCTACTTTGGTAGTGTGAGACAAACGAAAGCGGGGAGGGGGATGAATGATTGGATAGTCTGTGCAGTTGTGTCTAACCACTGTGCCAAGGAGGCGTAGATGGTTAACACATCTGCCTAATAAGCTAGAGACCCATGTCTGAGTCCTGGCCATGGTACAAATTTTTATTTCTTGACAACGAATTCTTTCATTGCCCGAATTTAGACTTTTCGAACATATTCTGTGTCTGGCCACTGAATCAAACACAGAAATGATGTCTCTTCTTTCAAACAAGAACAAAAGAGCAGGCACCACTCGTATGCTCATAGACCTGTTGGTTAGTTGTTAGTTCTCTCAAAAATAAGGCTCGAGTACACCTAACAGCAGTTATGATTTGGTAAGATACACTCCTGGAAATTGAAATAAGAACACCGTGAATTCATTGTCCCAGGAAGGGGAAACTTTATTGGCACATTCCTGGGGTCAGATACATCACATGATCACACTGACAACCACAGGCACATAGACACAGGCAACAGAGCATGCACATTGTCGGCACTAGTACAGTGTATATCCAACTTTCGCAGCAATGCAGGCTGCTATTCTCCCATGCTGGATGTAGTCCTGTGGAACGGCTTGCCATGCCATTTCCACCTGGCGCCTCAGTTGGACCAGCGTTCGTGCTGGACGTGCAGACCGCGTGAGACGACGCTTCATCCAGTCCCAAACATGCTCAATGGGGGACAGATCCGGAGATCTTGCTGGCCAGGGTAGTTGACTTACACCTTCTAGAGCACGTTGGGTGGCACGGGATACATGCGGACGTGCATTGTCCTGTTGGAACAGCAAGTTCCCTTGCCGGTCTAGGAATGGTAGAACGATGGGTTCGATGACGGTTTGGATGTACCGTGCACTATTCAGTGTACCCTCGATGATCACCAGTGGTGTAAGGCCAGTGTAGGAGATCGCTCCCCACACCATGATGCCGGGTGTTGGCCCTGTGTGCCTCGGTCGTATGCAGTCCTGATTGTGGCGCTCACCTGCACGGCGCCAAACACGCATACGACCATCATTGGCACCAAGGCAGAAGCGACTCTCATCGCTGAAGACGACACGTCTCCATTCGTCCCTCCATTCACGCCTGTCGCGACACCACTGGAGGCGGGCTGCACGATGTTGGGGCGTGAGCGGAAGAAGGCCTAACGGTGTGCGGGACCGTAGCCCAGCTTCATGGAGACGGTTGCGAATGGTCCTCGCCGATACCCCAGGAGCAACAGTGTCCCTAATTTGCTAGGAAGTGGCGGTGCGGTCCCCTACGGCACTGCGTAGGATCCTACGGTCTTGGCGTGCATCCGTGCGTCGCTGCGGTCCGGTCCCAGGTCGACGGGCACGTGCACCTTCCGCCGACCACTGGCGACAACATCGATGTACTGTGGAGACCTCACGCCCCACGTGTTGAGCAATTCGGCGGTACGTCCACCCGGCCTCCCGCATGCCCACTATACGCCCTCGCTCAAAGTCCGTCAACTGCACATACGGTTCACGTCCACGCTGTCGCGGCATGCTACCAGTGTTAAAGACTGCGATGGAGCTCCGTATGCCACGGCAAACTGGCTGACACTGACGGCGGCGGTGCACAAATGCTGCGCAGCTAGCGCCATTCGACGGCCAACACCGCGGTTCCTGGTGTGTCCGCTGTGCCGTGCGTGTGATCATTGCTTGTACAGCCCTCTCGCAGTGTCCGGAGCAAGTATGGTGGGTCTGACACACCGGTGTCAATGTGTTCTTTTTTCCATTTCCAGGAGTGTATAATACCTCCAATAATTCCTGTTTCATTAACTGCACACATCTCCCCAATTCGGAAACTATTCAGACGCTATTTGTTGTAACTGATGAAGGTTTCACTATTGCAGCACGAATTATTCAGCTAGTTGATACTCATAGATCTCAATAATATGACTAATAAACTATTTGGTCAAAAGTATATGGACAACATTATGTAACGCGAAACTGATCACTAGATATCACGAGAGATGGACTCGTCAATACCAAAGGAGGCCGGAAGTGTCGCGTCGACCGTAGAGGAGCAGTGACAGCAGCACAGGTCCCTCAGCCGAGCTCAGAGACTTCGGTTAACGACTGGTCACTTAACGTCACAAATCCACCAGCGATATTTGAACCCATCTAAAGCTACCAATGTCGAATTCTCGTGATGTGACTGTGAAATGCAAATGTGAAGGAACAGCTGCAGATAAACCAGAACTCACGTAATGACGGAGGAGGTCGTCAAGAACTGGGAAGGGTGGTTGTAAGACATCGCAGGAAATCAGCGAAAGCGATCGTTCGTGAGTTCCAAGGCGTTGTGAGAAATCCAGTTAGCACAGTGGCTATGTGCAGGGAATCAGAAAGAATGGGGTACACTGGTCGAGCATCTCATAAGCCACATATTTCTGTAGCTAATGGCAAGCGATGTTTGAGGTGGTGTAAAGTGCAGCGCCACTGGACAGTGGATGGTTGGATAAGAGTGATTTGGAGTGATACCCTGTGGCAATCTAACGGAAGCGACTGGGTTTGGCGAATGCCCGGAGAACACTACCTACCTTCATGTACAATGACCTTCATGTATGGTGCAATCAGAAGAGATGGGATTACGATATGGGTGTGTTTTTTGTGGTTACGGTGTACATCCCTTCTTGCAATTAAGATCAGGTAATCACGGAAGAATACAGACTAATTGCACAGCATTTTGCACTGTGCACAATATAGGAACAGTTCGGAGACGATGATTGCATCAAGTTGACAACGCACCCTTCCATGAACGGCAAGGTATTTTGTACAAAAACAATCATGAAATGCACTCACCTGTCCAGAGGCCCGACTTGAACCCAACGGAACGCCTTTCGGATGAATTAGGCTCCAAACTCCAGCACCCACCGTTCATTAACTTCTGACCTCTGCTTCTGTATAAGCATGGGTTGCTATTCCTCCACTGACTCTCGAAGAACTCAATGAATTTTTCGCCAGCAGAGTTTTCGAGCCGTCATAAAGACGATGGGTGGATGCACCTCTTATTAATGTCCACTGGTAGGTACCTTAATTTTTTTTATCGGCCAATGTAACTCATCGAACTGAGCATTTCATGGTCGCCTGCTTCATCAAACATTTGACAGCAGTACCTGGATCACCAAACGGTTAAACTACCGCTGATCTTTTAGGCTTCAGTTTCAGTTTTCTCTCAGCTCAATGAGAGATTCTATTGAAATGCCAGCCTGGAGTGCTAAATGACACAACTGTTTCTTGTTTTCCTGAATTCCCTTCCAAGAGCGGTAATACCGAGCACTAAAACCGATACACTGACTCCAGTAGTCCGAGGAAAGTGCCGAAATGTATGTAGTGATCGAAGCTTGGCGGTACCGCCGCTGGACTGGTTCAAAACACCTGCGCCGACCTTGAAACTCCCTGCAGTTACAGGTAGAAAAAATTTATAAATTTTGTTTGGTGTGATTTATAATGTCAAAGGCCGTGCAGCGGCGAATACACCAGTTGCTGTCAGATCACAGAAGGGAAGCCCTCCCGGGAATGGTTGGCCTCTGGGCAGGTGACCAGCCGGACCATCGCGTTCTGTTGCATTGTTGAGGTACTCTCTGTCTTGGTATGCCATTCGGGGAGCTACTTGACGCAGTAGCAGCGTGAAGAAAGCTTATAACGGCCGGGAGAGGGATGAGCCGATCCCATTCCTCTACAAATCAGTATCCGATGATTCCAGTTTTCAGAGGATGACACGGCGATCCATCTGTACAGTTGGGTCATCCGAGGACTGTTCGAACGCAGTTTAGTTTAGTGTTTCGTAGACATGTGAGGGGAAGACTCATCTGATGTCATAAAAGAAACAATTGTCGACAGCAAAGAGATAGGTGCTCCATTATTATAGCAAAAATTTAAAAGACCTTTGGAAGAATTAAGGTCATATAAGGTGGACGCAAAGGATAATATTGCAGCAGGATTTCTATTACCATGGGCAGAAGTGGCAACAAAGTAACTATTCAGGATGATGTATAGAATGTGTGAGACTGGCCATATACCAATAGACTTTCGGGGAAACACCATCCATAGGAATTGGAATATAGCAAAAGTGCGAGAAATAGCACACAACTAGCTTGTTCACAAGAATAATATACAAAAGAATAGAAAAGAAAATTGATGATCTGTTTGATGACGATCAGTTTGGTTTTAGGAAAGCTGAAGCTACCAGAAAGGCATTTCTTACGTTGCGGTCGATAATAGAAGTAAGACTGAAGAATAATCAAGACACTTTCATAGCATTTGTCGATCTGGAGAATGGATTCGACAAAGTCAAATGGTGCAACATGTTCGAAATACTGAGAAAAGTCGGGTAAGTTGTAATGGAAGACGGGTAATATACAACACGTACACGAAGAAGGAACAATAAGAGTGAAAGGCAGAGATGTAATCTCCACCCCTACTGTTCATGTATGCATCGAACAAGCAACGACGGAAATAAAAGAATGGTTCAAGAGTGGGATTAAAATTCCAGGTGAAAGAATATCAATGATAAGATTCGCGGATGACACTGCTATCCTCAGTGAAAGTGAAGAAGTATTACAAGATCAGTTGAACGGAATGAACGGTCTAATGAGAAAGGATACGAACTGAGAGTAAATCAAAGAAAGGCGAAAGCACTGAGCAGTAGCAGAAATGAAAACAGTGAGAAACTTGACATAAAAATTAAGGGTCACGAAGTAGACGAAGTTAAGGAATTATGTCACTATAGGCAGCTAAACGGCCCATGACGGACGGTGAAAAGTTGGCGTAGAAAACAAACACTGGCGAAAAGGCTCTTCTGCCCAAGAGAAGTTTACTTGTGTCGAAAATACGCTTTAACTCGAGGAAGAAATTTCTGAGAATGTATATTTGGAGCACAGTATTGTATGGTAGTGAAACATGGGCTGCTGAAAAACCGGAACTGAAGAAACAGAAGCATTTGAGATGTGATACTACAGACGAAATTTGAAAAGTAGGTGGACTTAAAACGTAAGGAACGTGGAGGTTCTCAACAGAATCGGATACGAAAGGAATATATGGAGAACATTGAGAGGTAGGAGAGACGGGATGGCAGAACATCTGTTAACACATCATGGAGAAACTTCTACGGCACGAGATGGAGCAGAAGAGGATAAGAGCTGCAGGGGAAGATAGAGACATCAAGCAAATAACTGGGGATGCACGCCGCAATTGCTACAGTCAGATGAAAAGCTTGGCACAGGAAACGAATTCGTGGCTGGTGGCATCAAACCAATCGAAAGACTGATGTCTCAAATGATAAAAAAGAAGCGAAAATTCTATGCGTTGAAATATAACTTTTCTCTCTCTGACCTACTTAAAAATCACTAAAGGCCAAATACGCAGTAATGAATTTTCTAATAGAATTATTTTAGCCGTCAAATGTGACAAGAACGTCCGTTGTGACTTAATTAATAAATATTTTGTTTCATTACATCAACAAATGTTCATTTGGGTAATAATTATGTTTGTACGTGTTTTAGCCATGTGTACAAGATATTATTAGATGGTCGATACACCCTTACCCTTCAAGAAGAACGTAATAATTCCTATTACATCCTAATCAGGCGGTGACAGTTGTGAATATTACTGAACCATGAGTTCAATAAGTCATACATGCAAGATACTAACACGAATTATTTACACAAGAATGGAAAACCTAGTGGAAGCCCACCTCAGGGAAAATAAGTTCGTGTTCAGGAGAAAATGTAAGTGGTTAACTGACTAAATAGTGGAAAACCAATATTCATGACATTTGTAGATAATAGACAAAGCTACTGAAAATGTTGATTAGAATACACTCTTTAAAGCTTTGAAAGTAGGAGATGTAAAACACAGGATGGGAAAAGTTACCTGCACCTAGTATAGAAACAAGAGTGTCGTTAAAAGACATGCATGACGTGAAAGGGAAACAGCAGTTGAGAAGGGAGTGAGGCGGCAGTGAAGCCTGTCCTCAGAGTTTTGTGACTCAAACCCTCTCGATTACTAAATAAATTAATTTACTTGCAACGTCGTTTCGGCTACTTTCACCAACAGACATCTGAAATGTAAGCCAAGGAGCATAATGAACGAGCGACGTTTGTTATTTAACGTAATAATACAAATAATTAAAAAAATTAAGGAATATTTTTCGAAATTTCACTCACCATTTAATGGCTCTGAGTACTATGGGACTTAACTACTGAGGTCATCAGTCCCCTAGAACTTAGAACTACTTAAACCTAACTAACCTAAGGACATCACACACATCCATGCCCGAGGCAGGATTCGAACCTGCGACCGTAGCGGTCACGCGGTTCCAAACTGACGCGCTTAGAACCGCATGGCCACACCGGCCGGCCTCACCATTTAAGTTTTTTGGTGAGTAAGCTTCTTAATATTTTTGAAAGTTTTTTAGCTTGATGTATAACGAACGATAGTCACCCTTACGTTCCTCTAATTTTAGCAGCTGATACCTGATACCAGAATAATAAGTATAGAAATTTATTTTGCGATCCAAAAAGTTTCATTCACGAAACGTTCATAATGATTGCTGAGTCATTCAGGGAATTTATTTGCTTTATTAGTATCCCTCCACTGTTAGTTAACGTATTACTGAGCAAGCAATAAATATAAACACACATAAATTTGGAAATGGAATTAAGGATCATGGAGAAGAAATAAAAATTGGGGATTTCACGCTGACATTAAAATTCTGGCAGAGGCGGCCATGGTGTTTCAAAAGGAGTGTAAAGGAATGGACAGTAACCTGAACAGTGCTTATAAGGCGATTTTAAAAAAATGTGGTATAAGGGTAGTGGAATATAATCGAATTCAGTCAGGTGTTTATGATAAAACTTGGTTTGGAAATGATCCACTAAAATTAATGGAAGTGACTAGCTATATGGGAAGTAAAACAACTGATGAGGCTCGGGTTCCCGGGTTCGATTCCCGGCGGGGTCAGGGATTTTCTCTGCCTCGTGATGGCTGGGTGTTGTGTGCTGTCCTTAGGTTAGTTAGGTTTAAGTAGTTCTAAGTTCTAGGGGACTGATGACCATAGATGTTAAGTCCCATAGTGCTCAGAGCCATTTGAACTGATGAGGCCCGAAGTAGAGAAAACGTAAAATGCAGACTGAAAGTAGCAAGAAAAACGATTGATTGACTTTTATTGCCCAAAAACAAAACATTTACAGAGATGTAAAGTCTGTATAAGCAACGTCAATAAATGTACAAACAACAATGACAATAAATAAAAAACAATTAATTTATGTTAGAAATTATGCTGGGGAAGAGAAATTGGTTAACATGGAATATACAATGCTGAGCAATAACGTTATAACCACCTGCTTGATAGCTTTTTTATTTATTTTTGAAAGTAAATACACCACTGATTCAGCGTATCAGGGATCCGAAAGTTTGTTAATGGGTTTGTGGAGGTATGTGGCATTAGACGTTTACGCACAGACCACGTTATTCGCGTAAATAACGGGGTCGCTGCATCGTGCACGCGGAGATGGTGCCCGATAGCGACCCTGAAGTGTTTCATAGGATTATCATCAGTCGAATTTAGTCACCGAGATATCAACAAGGTTCACTATAATGCTCCTCATACCACTGTAGCACGGGTCGGGCTCCGAGGTATGGACCATTATACTGCTGAAAGGTGCCATTGCCGTCGAGGAAGGCCTCAAACACAAGAGAAGGAAGTTAAAAAATGGCTCTGAGCACTACGGGACTTAACATCTGAGGTCATCAGTCCCCTAGAACTTAGAATTACTTAAACCTAATTAATCTAAGGACATCACACACATCCATGCCCGAGGCAGGATTCGAACCTGCGACCGTAGCGGCCGCGCGGTTCCAGACTGAAACGCTTAGGACCTCTCGGCCACATCGGCCGGCGAGATAGAAGCGCTTCGCAGCTGTCAGCGTCAATACCACATGTCCCATGCAAACGCAAGAAAATGTCTCCCATAGCACAACCTGCTCCCCCAGCCTGTGTCCGAGGCGCACTGCACGTTTCGAGCAGCCGTTCACCTCTATGGCGGCGTTTGTGGAGACGACCATCGACCCAGTGTAACAAAAAATATGATTCACCCGAAGAACCGACATGTTTGCACTGATCGACGGTCACATTTCGATAGTGCCGTGCCAGCAACAACAGTAGTTGACGATGTCGGTGGGTCAACATGTGAACACGTAGGGGTAATCTGCTGCGCAGCTCCGTGTTCAACAATGTGAGATGAACGGTGTGTTCGGAAACATTTGTGCGTTCACCAGCATTGTGCTCCTTCGCCAGAGATGCCACAGATCACCATCTATTCTACTTTACGGAGGAAACAAGTCTCCAAACAACACGTTCTGTTAAGACTCGTGGACGTTCAGCCATTTAACACCTAGTAGCAGTTTAACTGTCCTACTACCTCTTTCTGTAGATACCCACGACGGTTGTACGTGAACATTTGTCCAGCTCCGCTGTTTACGAGACACTCGTTCAGCGGCTCTGCGTAATAATAACGTCCTGCCAAATTCGCTTATCTTCGATAGGGTGATCCCCCGTTCGTGTCTGCTTCGGTTTCACACTTCATTACTAAGTCACCCCACTAGATGGCATCCACGGCAGCGGTTGGAAGAGGTCATAATGTTTTAGCTTCGCCGGCCGGTGTGGCCAAGCGGTTCTAGGCGCTCAGTCCGGAACCGCGCGACTGCTACGGTCGCAGGTTCGAATCCTGCCTCGGGCATGGATGTGTGTGATGTCCTTAGTTAGTTAGGTTTAAGTAGTTCTAAGTTCTAGGGGACTGATGACCGCAGCTGTTAAGTCCCATAGTGCTCAGAGCCATTTTAACCATTTGTTTCGGCTTCTTAGTGTAAACTACAGTTTCAGGAAGTCTAATCTGTAGGTATTTGTATGAAGTGCTACCTTGTAAGAAGTGGAACACGGGCGATACACAGTTCCATCGGGAAGAGATTAAAAGCTTTCGAAGTGTGGTGCTTTAGAAGAATGTTCAAATTTAGAAGGGTACATCGAGGAACTACTGCACAGACTTGGGAAAAAAGTAATTTGTGGCCCATCTGGACCTGTTCATGGGGCAAATTGTGCGGCATTGGAGAACCACGAATTTGGTAATGGAAGGAAATGTGCAGGGTGAAAATTGTAGAGGCAGACTAAGGCTTGAAGACACCAGGCAGGTTCAAATGATGCAGAGGCAGCAGTTATTATCCAGAGATGAATGGGATCGTAGGGGACTGAGTGGAGCGGAGCTCAGCATCAAACTACAACAAAAACAGCAGATAGGAGAAGCAGGCAAGGGAAACTAACGAGCAGCATGGAGAGAAGTAAATCTGTATGCGAGGCGATACAGTAGCTGCCTTAGCACTGCCGTGGGATAGACTCCCGGCGCGCGCTAATAGCGTAATTACGGCGGCCACAGACATTATTCAGCGTCTGGCCACAGCGCCGGCCGTATTCGTCCACATTATCGCTTTGTGATTGACTGCATGATTGCGAATTAGCCGCCGCTGATGGGGTCTGTGCGTGCGCTGTGCTGCCGGTACGATCCGACTGTGCCAGTCGCACCACTGGTCAAGGACGTGCGGGTGGCTTTGGTAGTGGCCTGTGCTTGCGGCGGCCTTGTGTATGGTACGGTACCCTCGTTGGACTCTTATTCAAAAAACTACTTTTTACTCCAAATCGTGCAGTCATGAAACGCTGCTTTATCTTCCTTATTCACATATTCATTGTTTTAGGTGACTTGTTTTGTGTATGATACGACTATAGAGACCACATTCGTGGTCTAACTGTTGACATATCCATCTTGGGTGGAAAAAAGTCAGGGTTCGATTCCTGCTACTTCCTCAGGTCTGGAACGGTGTACACTCAACCTAGTCAAGCCATATGAGAAGCTGATTGAATACAGAAGCAGCATTCAGTGGTTCACTTTTTATTACACAGAGAAATAATCAGTACCGTAAAAAAAAGGATTACATGATACACTGTAAAATTAACTATATACTCCAAAAAGCTTCAATATTATTATTGTTTTACATTTCGATAGTTTTAATAACATAAACAATAAGAGTTTTATTGTGTATCCGAATCTGTATCCGAATCCTGCTCCAGCAACTGCCAGGTCTGGGTGCTGACGAGTCCTCTCCATTTGGCTCGGCCCTCCCACCACTCTTCTTCCTCCACTTGCCGCCAGGTCACACCTCTTCTTTCTACAGATATTTTCACTCCCATTTTCCACCGTGTTCTTGGGCGCCCTCTAGGTCTTTACCCATCCACCTTTAGTTCATCCACGATGCCCTCTTAACATGCCCATACCATATTAATCTCTTTTTTTCAATTTCTTCTCTCATACTTTCTTGTTTAAGGTCCATTCTAATCTACATTCCTTACTCTGTCCATTCTTGTTCTTCCCTTAACTGCTCTGAGAAATTTCATTTCTCCTGCTTGCAGTCAGCTCCAGTCCCTTTCTGTCATTGTCCATGTTTCTCCACCATAGGTGACAATAGGGAAGTAACAATTCTTACACATAAGGAGTTTTGCTTTTTCTGAAACTTCCTTATTCCATATATAGATTTCATATATTGCTTTACAAAAAATTAATTTCTTTCATATACTGTATTTCAAAATTTCTTTATTTAGTGATACATCTATTAGAAGTCATCAAATTAACAATTGTTAATTTAAACTTTAAAAATAGCTTCACAGGAGATTATGTATAAATAATTCATTTATTATGCGTAATACAGTGTGTCTGAAAAAGAACTCCCTAGTTTTATTGTGTCCTTGAATCTGTACAAAGTGACATACACTATTCTAGTTTGTGGTTTTTGATTCATCAACTCTCCAAGTTTGGCTCCCCTGTAGTTGGCAGGTCTGCTTGACCTGTCCTCTGTCGCCTCAGTTCAGTCCAGGAGTGCATGCAGTGCAACTCATCAACGATGTGCACTCCGGAACAGAATGCGCGTCATTTGGCTTCTGAAAACTGAGTCAGTTGTAACAGTAAAACGTAATTTTAGAGGACAATATGGTGGTGATGTTTCGTGTGTTCGGAGCCTGAAGCAGTCATTGGTCAGACGTTGTGCACAATTAGGTGCGCCTAAAGCTATTGTGTGTGATGTTGTGCGTAAAAGACTTCACTTCTGCGCCTACAATTTACAACTGTTTCATGAAATAAAACATACTTATAATATCTTAGGGTATGAGTTTGCTGTTGGCTTTCTACACAGAGTTTAATATGATGTCAGTTTTTTAAAAAAAGAGTCTCTTTTTTGATGAGGCTACATTTCATGTCAGTGGAACAGTTAATCGTCATAACTGCAGAATTTGAGGGGGCAGGGCATCCACATGAGGTTATTAAGCATCAACGTGGCCCTCCCAAACTTATTGTCTGATGCAGTTTGATGGAAGATCATGTGATTGGTCACTCCATTCATCATCATCATCATCATCATCATCATCATTTAAGTCTTCAGCGTTCAGTCTGGAGCATAGCCCCCCTTATACAGTTCCTCCATGATCCCCTATTCAGTGCTAACATTGGTGCCTCTTCTGATGTTAAACCTATTACTTCAAAATAATTTTTAACCGAATCCAAGTACCTTCTCCTCGGTCTGCCCCGACTCCTCCTACCCTCTCTGCTGAATCCATGAGTCTCTTGGGTAACCTTGCTTCTCTCATGCGTGTAACATGACCCCACCATCGAAGCCTGTTCGCCCTGACTGCTACATCTATAGAGTTCATTCCCAGTTTTTCTTTGATTTCCTCATTGTAGACACCCTCCTGTCATTGTTCCCATCTACTAGTACCTGCAATCATCCTAGCTACTTTCATATCCGTAACCTCAACCTTGTTGATAAGATAACCTGAATCCACCCAGCTTTCGCTCCCATACAACAAAGTTGGTCGAAAGATTGAACGGTGCACAGATAACTTAGTCTTGGTACTGACTTCCTTCTTGTAGAAGAGAGTAGATCGTAGCTGAGCTCTCACTGCATTAGCTTTGCTACACCTCGCTTCCAGTTCTTTCACTATGTTGCCATCCTGTGAGAATATGCATCCTAAGCACTTCAAACCGTCCACCTGTTCTAACTTTGTTCCTCCTATTTGGCACTCAATCCGTTTATATTTCTTTCCCACTGAGATTACTTTCGTTTTGGAGATGCTAATCTTCATACCATAGTCCTTACATTTCTGATCTAGCTCTGAAATATTACTTTGCAAACATTCAATCGAATCTGCCATCACAACTAAGTCATCCACATATGCGAGACTGCTTATTTTGTGATCACATACCTTAATCTCACCCAGCCAGTCTATTGTTTTCAACATATGATCCATAAATAATATGAACAACACTGGAGACAGGTTGCAGCCTTGTCTTACCCCTGAAACTACTCTGAACCATGAACTCAATTTACCGTCAACTCTAACTGCTGCCTGACTATCGATGTAAAGACCTTTAATTGCTTGCAAAAGTTTGCCTCCTATTCCATAATCTTGTAGAACAGACAATAACTTCCTCCTAGGAACCCGGTCATATGCCTTTTCTAGATCTATAAAGCATAGATACAATTCCCCGTTCCACTCATAACACTTCTCCATTATTTGCCGTAAGCTAAAGATCTGGTCCTGACAACCTCTAAGAGGCCTAAACCCACACTGATTTTCATCCAATTGGTCCTCAACTAATACTCGCACTTTCCTTTCAACAATGCCTGCGAAGATTTTACCCACAACGCTGATTAAAGAGATACCCCTGTAGTTGCTACAATCTTTTCTGTTTCCATGTTTAAAGATTGGTGTGATTACTGCTTTTGTCCAGTCTGATGGAACCTGTCCCAACTCCCAGGCCATTTCAATTACCCTGTGTAGCCATTTAAGACCTGACATTCCACTGTATTTGATGAGTTCCGACTTAATTTCATCCACCCCAGCCGCTTTATTGCACTGCAATCTATTGACCATTTTTTCCACTTTCCCAAATGTGATTCTGTTACCATCATCATTCCTATCCCATTCTACCTCGAAATCTGAAACATTACTGATCGCATTCTCACCTACATTGAGCAACTCTTCAATACATTCCCTCCATCTGCCCAAGGCATCCACAGGATTCACCAGCAGTTTTCCTGACCTGTCCAAAATACTTGTCATTTCCTTCTTACCTCCCTTTCGTAGACTGCTAATTACACTCCAGAATGGTTTTCCAGCAGCTTGACCCATAGTCTCCAACCTGTTTCCAAAGTCTTCCCACGATTTCTTCTTCGATGCTGCAATTATCTGTTTGGATTTGTTTCTTTCTCCAACATAACTTTCTCTGTCTACCTGGGTTCTGGTATGTAGCCATTTTTGATACGCCTTCTTTTTCCTTTTACAGGCTGCCTTGACTGTATCATTCCACCAAGCTGTTTGCTTCATCCTACTTTTACACACTACTGTTCCAAGACATTCTTTAGCCACTTCTAGTACTGTGTCCCTGTACCTTGTCCATTCCTTTTCCAATGACTGTAATTGACTACATTCAACTAACTGGTACCTTTCTGAGATCGCTGTTATGTACTTGTGTCTGATTTCCTTATCCTGAAGTTTCTCCACTCTTATCCTCCTACATATGGACCTGACCTCCTGCCTTTTCGGCCTCACAATCCCAATTTCACTGCAGATTAAATAATGATCAGTGTCATCAAAGAATCCCCTGAATACACGTGTGTCCCTCACAGCCTTCCTGAATTCCTGATCTGTTATTATATAGTCAATGACAGATCTTGTTCCCCTGCCTTCCCAAGTATACCGGCGAATGTTCTTATGTTTAAAAAAGGAGTTTGTGATTACTAAGCCCATACTGGCACAGAAATCCAAGAGTTGTTTCCCGTTCCTGTTGGCCTCCATATCCTCTCCAAATTTACCCATAACCCTTTCATACCCTTCTGTTCGATTTCCAATCCTGGCGTTAAAATCACCCATGAGCAGAATACTGTCCTTGTCCTTTACTCTAACAACTACATCACTGAGTGCCTCATAAAAACTATCCATCTTATCTTGATCTGTCCCTTCACAGTGCGAATATACTGACACAATCCTAATTTTCTTGCTAGACACTGTCAAATCTATCCACATCAGTCGTTCGTTTACATACCTTATTGCAACTACGCTGGGTTCCATTTCTTTCCTGATGTAAAGCCCTACACCCCATTGTGCTATTCCTGCTTTGACTCCTGACAGCTAGACCTTGTATTCTCCCACTTCCTCTTCTTTCTCACCCCTTACCCGACTGTCACTAACAGCTAAACCGTCCAGCCCCATCTTACTTGCAGCCTCTGCCAACTCTATCTTCTTCCCAGGGTAGCCCCCATTGATATTGATAGCTCCCCATCTCATTGCCATTTGTTTGCCAAGTCGTATCTTAGGAGTCCCTGGTTTGTCAGTTAGAGGTGGGACTCCGTCACCTACAAAGGTCCGAGGCATTTTGCTCTGATTGTTGCCAGCATCATATTTAAAGTACCAGGGAAGCAGGTTGCTAGCCTTACTTGCCCCGAGTCCCATTGGGTTTTACCCCTAACGGCTGAGGGACTAACCGGTGGATTTGGAAGTCTTTGCCGTATGAGCGCAAAGGTGACCACGACTCAGAATATGTCCGAGATGCCCAGCCTTATTCCAAAGTAACTGGTATCCCGACTGTCGGGACCACTTACTTGGCCACTCATACGTTGCCCGTGGTTCATGAACTAGGACATGACTACAGGAACCCACACCATGAACCATTTTTGTAGAAAAAACAATAAACGGGGATGTTTACTGTGACATGTTGACAGAGTTCGTCTTTCCCCAAATGGACGATATTGAGGCGCAAAAGAGGCTTGTGTTTTCCAACAAGACGGCGCCCCACATCATTAAAATAATCATGTGCGTGCGGCTCTTGACACTCTTTCCAGGAAGGTGGATAGGGAGGACTGGCCCAATACCTTGGCCACCACAAAGCCCAGACTTAACCCCACTGGACTTTTTCTTTTGGGGCCATATAAAAAATGTGGTGTACAGTGAAAAGATCGGAGACATCAATTCTTTACGCGAAGATTCGTCGCAGCGGCTGGGACAGTTATACCTGAAATTTTGGTGAATGCGTGGCGGGAAATCGACTATCGTCTCGACGTGTGCAATGCAACAAATGGACCCCACGTTGACGTCTACCAACATTAAACAAAACTTGACGGAAATCTCTTTCATAATACGTACTCATCGATGTAATTTTTCATTAATTTCCCCATTAAATTTATATTTAAAGCCAGGGGTTTTTTCTTCAAACACCCTGTACATTCTTTGATATATACACTGTCTGTCTTTCATGGTTAGTAGCTGAAGGCGCATATTGACCGAGTTGGATATTGGTATGCACTGCCATGTTGTACAGTTCTAATTTCTTATTATAGTTGAAAGTTCCTTCAAATGATCATTTGTCACGAAATTTGCGTGTGTAATTAAACACCGACATACTATTGTTGTTACGTAAAGCTTATTTCTGAAGAAAAGCTGTACTGTTTGATTTGTTAAACAGTTGTGACTAACTGCAACGAAAATTTTCTAAATTTGAAAGCAATGTGTAAACAACGAAATTACTATATGCTAAATGAAGGCAGTAATCAAGAAGTGAAAGTGTTTTAACAGCATGGCAGTATATAAGAGGGCAGGAATGAGGACGTACAAGGAAGGATCTTAGCTCCAGGTCGCTGATAAACACTTCCAATGCGTGGTTACACATTTGTGCTAACTATGTTCAAGGACACCCTCTGTTCCCTCTCCCTTACCAAACACTGGCAATTGATCAAAGTCATCCAGGGGAACCCCGTCCCTCCCATGCACCTTAGGCAAGTCGCCTGATTATATTCAAGGTCACCTTAATGTGTTCTTCATTGTCCAAAGATGCCTGTGGGTCTTGAACGTTAGGCACAAAGGAACCAGTAGGAATGAACATAGAGTTAAAGTTTATCCCTTCTGCTGCAGATTGGTCACTGCTGCACAAGACAGTTGGTGGAGGGGGGGGGGGGCGGGGAAGGTAAATGGTCGTCGTTGTCGTACTACTAGTAACGATGATTGGTCAGTAGTAGGAATCGGCATAGACTGTGGCTAGAGGTCGTTTTGGAGAATTTCGAGAAATGTCTGCAGTAGGACCCTCAAAGCGGTCGTGATCTGTTCATCCCCAGGTGGTAGCTGCATGATTCAGCTTTGCACACAGCTCGAACGGATGTGTCCTTATTGTCTACATCCTATACATGTCTTCAGCTGGTCTTCATAAAGTATAATGGCGGTGCATTCATAAATACATAAGTAGGATGGCGCATGTTTCATCAGATGTATGTGGATGTGTCGCCCTCCATTGAGAACCAGTTGTGTGGTAAATTTTCAGTTGCAAATCACTTTACCATATGGGCAGAATGCAGATACCATTGTCTACAAAGGGACCTCAGAGATAAGTTAAAGTACAAGGATTTTCCATCGTCTAAGTCTCACATGTTCCACAGTTCGTGACTTGCGTGTCTGTGTGGGTGACAGAATTTTAGACCACTTATAGTCGCACGTAGAATTATGTCACATACTTTGTCTTTAATCAGTTTCACATACACCTCCCACCTCACTATAGAAGGTCAGTGCCAATAAAATCCGCGCGCGGTATGGCCGTGCAGTTGAGGGCGCCTTGTCATGGTTCGCGCGGTTCCCCCGGTCGGAGGTTCGAGTTCTCCCTTGGGCATGAGTGTGTGTGTGTTGTCCTTTGCGTAAGATGGATAGATTAGGTAGTGCGTAAGCCTAGGGACCTATGACCTCAGCAGCTTGGTCCCATAGTCCTTACCACAGATATTTTTTTGCCAGTAAAATCGCTTCAAGCAATGTTGTTCTCTGAGAAACAGCTCAGTTTCAACCACCTTCAGTAGTGCACATTCAGTCGAAAACTGATCATTATCGATTTGCGAAGGGAGTAGCTCAGTCTTCTTCTGGTAAATTATAGCGCGCTAAGACAGTTGAATCACACAAACAGTTCCGAGGACGAGCTCTGTGGCTGGGACGTAAACCAGACGTCTGTGCCGCTACTCTGTTGAAGGCAATATGACTAATGAGGAAAATCGCATAACCCTAAATTTAATTCGTTGTTAACAAGTATCCACACCCTTGACCTCAAGTGATGTGACTTAATGTCATTACGACAACAGTAGTTGTTATCAATAAACAGCGACTCACTGATCAGCTCCCTGTGGTGCACAGCTCCAGAGTGAAGCCACACACCCAAGTGTTCCACTTGTGAAAGCAGGAGATGGAGTGGGTGCCCCTGTCTTATTGATCTTGGGGAGGTTTTGGGAAACAGGAGATTGGATCGCGAGTATTGAAAGTGGGGACCACACAGGAGTCTAACGAAAGAGGAATATCTGACAGGAATAGTGACTAAAGAATTGAATTACACATCAATGACGGAGCGGTTGTGAGCATGTGGGAAAAAAAATTGAATACCTAAGATCACACATTACGAAATGCGGATCATGTAATAGAGATGCAAAATACAGAATACAGCAAAGCAGGAAAGTTATAGCATGTATGAATTCCTTTTAGTGTGACAAAATTTCCAAAAACTATTAGAATAGCGTCGGTATCCTAATGGTTGAATCTCTTCTGTGCTGTGGATCACAAATATGGATTTTAAATGGCTAGCTCAAAAGAAATCTGATAGCTATGGAAATAGAATATTTTTGATTATTATGTAAGAGCTGGAGTGAGGATAAGTGAAACACTGATAGAGAAGTTTGAAAGAAAATCCGTAAACCAAAATCGTCAGTTGTTGAGAATGCTAGATCACCGATGCCGGAAGAAGATTTTTAATGCAAACCACCTAGCAGACGTAAACAAGGCAGACCAAGACGTTCTTCGAAAGACCACATAATTTAGGCTCGCTTGGTGTATGAAAGGAGGATGCTAAAGTTGGGTGGTAAGGAAATGCAGGGACGCGTGAGACTTGCTTGGGTACGTCAGTACCTCAGTTGGCAAAGCACTTTACCACCAAACGAAAAAGTCCGGTCTTAGATGGCTACACAGGATAATTGAAATGGCCTGGGAGTCGGGACAGGTTCCATCAGACTGGACAAAAGCAGTAATCACACCAATCTTTAAACATGGAAACAGAAAAGATTGTAACAACTACAGAGGTATCTCTTTAATCAGCGTTGTTGGTAAAATCTTCGCAGGCATTGTTGAAAGGAAAGTGCGAGTATTAGTTGAGGACCAATTGGATGAAAATCAGTGTGGGTTTAGGCCTCTTAGGGGTTGCGAGGACCAGATCTTTAGCTTGCGGCAAATAATGGAGAAGCGTTAAGAGTGGAACAGGGAATTGTATCTATGCTTTATAGATCTAGAAAAGGCATATGACGGGGTTCCTAAGAGGAAGTTATTGTCTGTTCTACGAGATTATGGAATAGGAGGCAAACTTTTGCAAGCAATTGAAGGTCTTTACATCGATAGTCAGGCAGCAGTTAAAGTTGACGGTAAATTGAGTTCATGGTTCAGAGTAGTTTCAGGGGTAAGACAAGGCTGCAACCTGTCTCCACTGTTTTTCATGTTATTTATGCATCATATGTTGAAAACAATAGACTGGCTGGGTGAGATTAAGATATGTGAACACAGAATAAGCAGTGTTGCATATGCGGATGACTTAGTTGTGATGGCAGATTCGACTGAAAGTTTGCAAAGTAATATTTCAGAGCTAGATCAGAAATGTGAGGACTATGGTATGAAGATTAGCATCTCCAAAACGAAAGTAATGTCAATGGGAAAGAAATATAAACGGATTGAGTGCCAACTAGGAGGAACAAAGTTAGAACAGGTGGACGGTTTCAAGTACTTAGGATGCACATTCTCACAGGATGGCAACATAGTAAAATAACTGGAAGCGAGGTGCAGCAAAGCTAATGCAGTGAGCGCTCAGCTACGATCTACTCTCTTCTCTAAGAAGGAAGTCAGTACCAAGTCTAAGCTATCTGTGCACCGTTCAGTCTTTCGACCAACTTTGTTGTATGGGAGCGAAAGCTGGGTGCATTCAGGTCACCTTATCAACAAGGTTGAGGTTACGGATATGAAAGTAGCTAGGATGATTGCAGGTACTAGCAGATGGGAACAATGGCAAGAGGGTATCCACAATGAGGATATCAAAGAAAAACTGGGAATGAACTCTATAGATGTAGCAGTCAGGGCGAACAGGCTTAGATGGTGGGGTCATGTTACACGCATGGGAGAAGCAAGGTTACCCAAGAGACTCATGGGTTCAGCAGTAGAAGGTAGGAGGAGTCGGGGCAGACCAAGGAGAAGGTACCTGGATTCGGTTAAGAATGATTTTGAAGTAATAGGTTTAACATCAGAAGAGGCACCAATGTTAGCACTGAATAGGGGCTCATGGAGGAACTTTATAAGGGGGCTATGCTCCAGATTGAACGCTTAAAGGCATAATCAGTCTTAAATGATGATGATGATGATGATGATTCGGGTTTCAGACGGGCACATAGTTTTATTCGCCCAGTAAGATCGAAACCTTTGTTGTTAATTGATATTTGCATTACTTAATCGTGTATGATAATAATAGTTGCATTTGTTGAACCTATCAAGATTCGGGTCATCAGGCCCTCTCTTATATCCAAAACGTCATTCAAGCACTTTTTATGTAACTTTCAAAACACAACGTTATTAAAATTTTAGTAATCTATGAAACACAGAAAGAGAAAAATAAATAAATAAACCCAGTTTACAGCCATTCATCCGATGTAGAACAAAGGTGGCAAGTTATAGGAAGCTTCATTTGAACCATAATCACCAACAGCAACTGATTTGACAGAAGGACTGGAAGAGGCAGAGAATGAAGAAAGTGTTAAAATATTGTTAGTGAAGACACAGGACAAGAAAGTGATGGGACTGACTGAGACATGAGGAGAGAGGACCGTGAATGGGAGAAGATGGATGTAATTTTATTCAAAGTTTGGCAGAAGAAACACAGTCTCCATAGCTTAACTTTTGGGCAGTCATTATTAAGACGGCAGAATTACGTGCTTCAGCCTTTTTTCTAAAGCAAGGGAGCATTTAATTATGCCCAGAATGATTGTTCCACGAGCGGACGGCAGAAATATAGAAGGGGTTCTCGAAAGTTCTTCTTTTGTGGGTGAGCACAGGTAGAATACTAAATTTTCGCCAGACCTCGTCCAGCTTGGTCCAGTAAGCTCTACAATGCTCTTTCGAATCGCAAGTTGTATGTTGGTGGAGAATATTTACATCCTACACAGGCTTTCTAGACCGAAGCTTGATATGTGGAAGGCGAAAGCAAATTTTGTTGCTTGGAGAGATTTTAGGGATTGATACATTGAATATCGTTCTCCATTCTGAGCCCACACTTCTTTCAATTAAATGGTTATTAATATCTGAATCGTTTACTAGTAGGTGATTTTCAAACAGAAACTGGTAAAGTTAGCCAATTTGGAACTCTGCAATCTTCTGTAATTTCCGTGTGCCACAAAATTTTGCTGGGTCGCCACCCAGTTTCATAAAGAATAAGAGCTGAATTACTCACGGAATTGGTAAGCATTACTGACGTGCTAGCGTTAATGAAAAGATCCAAGTGAATAGATGGAATGAGCTTACGGTAACAGGTTTGGTACAAATGATAAATCAAATAAATCAGAGCAAGCAGCAGATTAAGCCACAGCAAAATATTTTGACAGTCAGACAAAATTCTAGAAATACAAGGCCTGTCTTTGCGCTTCACACACACCATGTTGGATGTATTAAAATAATCTTACAAAACAGAAGATGTTTGTTTGAGAAAAAGTCATCACAGTTTAACACAGATCATTCAAATACAATATCACATTGAAAATTCACAAAATAATTTTAAACTGTGATTTGCCGTTGCCTGTTATTTAATTACTTAACTCGCTTATACTGTTATTGTACTGAATGCTGATGTATATTGTGCTGACAAATAAAAAGTAAATCTGAAGCGCACACGGGCAAAGATCACACAAAAATTCACGATTCACACACACAGTAATAGAGATAAAAAGAATTTTGCCAATCTCAATACGTCTAAGACGCAGGGAGGAGGAGGATATTAGTGTTTAACGTCCCGTCGACAACGAGGTCATTAGAGACGGAGCGCAAGCTCGGGTGAGGGAAGGATGGGGAAGGAAATCGGCCGTGCCCTTTCAAAGGAACCATCCCGGCATTTGCCTGAAGCGATTTAGGGAAATCACGGAAAACCTAAATCAGGATGGCCGGAGACGGGATTGAACCGTCGTCCTCCCGAATGCGAGTCCAGTGTGCTAACCACTGCGCCACCTCGCTCGGTACTAAGACGCAGCGGTTCATCCCTATAGCTACGACGTAATTATTATCAACACCCATAACATGGAACACTTTCCGACAAAGAAACTTATTTTTATCGTCTTCCTCACGACACTAAACTACGCTGGCGTGAAACACCCGCAATATTCAACAACAAAGAAAAATTAGTAACACTTGTCAAGACTTCAAGATCCCCAATGTATATGGTACAGACACAAAGAGCAGTAAAATATCACGCGGAATTGACAATAAAGACAGGATGGTACTGAAGTTACACACAGTGAAAGTATCTCCACGTAGTATCAGCAAAGCTACACAATCTTGAGGCAGAAAGGAAATGAAATACAAAAGTCACAAGATACATACACAGGAGAAAAAGTCACATTTAAATCGCAGTTAAAAGAGAAATCACAAAACTGAATTTCAAACCTGCCGGAGTACCGAACGACCTCCACCACGTCTTCTGGTTACACAAAGAAAGGACAGGAAAAAAACTTAATAAATACAGAAATGTAACGCGTGCCTAAACGCTGAAGAATTCGACTATCGAAGTTGAGACTGAAATAGCAAATGAGTCAGTTAGAATCACTACACATAATCACACATTAACACACCCAAAAGTGCCACGTCGCTCTGCCATTTTCACTCAAAAAAGTTTAACCACGAGTGTCGTGAGCACGATCCCCCTGTGACGAAATTTCCCCAGGAAACCGGAAGACAGCAGAGGGGTCCTTTTCGCCACCAACGTAACTACTGTCGAATGACTACCAAAAGGGCAGAAATTTTTTTGCCTCGACTGAGAAGGCTACGTTTCATACACTGTTACTACCACAGCAGAGCTGGCTGGCCTGGCCGAGCGGTTCTAGGCGCTTCAGTCTGGAAACGACCGACCGCTACGGTCGCAGGTTCGAATCCTGCCTCGGGCATGGATGTGTGTGATGTCTTTAGGTTAGTTAGGTTTAGGTAGTCCTTTCTAGGGGACTGATGACCTCATATGTTAAGTCCTATAGTGCTCAGAGCCATTTGAACCATTTGAACAACAGCAGACAGCCAGATGCTGTACTGCTCCATGTAAAAGATAAATTTAAAATACGCACTGTCGATTCATTTAAACGGAGAACCGAGAGGGAAAGCGCAGTAGTTAGCACACTGGATTCGCATTCGGGAGGACAACGGTCCAATCCGTCGTCCGGCCATCCTGATTTAGGTTCCGTAACTTCTTTAAACTGGTTAAGGCAACAGCCGGGGTGGTTTCTTCGAAAGGGCGCGGCCGGTTTCCTTCTCCATCCTACTTTAATTCTAGCTTGTGCCCCGTCTCTAATGACCTCGTTGTCGACGGGACGTTGAACGCTAATCTCCTCATGCAGAGGTTTGAAGGAGAAGGGACATTTGGAAGCGGAAAATATAGCAATATACACTCCTGGAAATGGAAAAAAGAACACATTGACACCGGTGTGTCAGACCCACCATACTTGCTCCGGACACTGCGAGAGGGCTGTACAAGCAATGATCACACGCACGGCACAGCGGACACACCAGGAACCGCGGTGTTGGCCGTCGAATGGCGCTAGCTGCGCAGCATTTGTGCACCGCCGCCGTCAGTGTCAGCCAGTTTGCCGTGGCATACGGAGCTCCATCGCAGTCTTTAACACTGGTAGCATGCCGCGACAGCGTGGACGTGAACCGTATGTGCAGTTGACGGACTTTGAGCGAGGGCGTATAGTGGGCATGCGGGAGGCCGGGTGGGCGTACCGCCGAATTGCTCAACATGTGGGGCGTGAGGTCTCCACAGTACATCGATGTTGTCGCCAGTGGTCGGCGGAAGGTGCACGTGCCCGTCGACCTGGGACCGGACCGCAGCGACGCACGGATGCACGCCAAGACCGTAGGATCCTACGCAGTGCCGTAGGGGACCGCACCGCCACTTCCCAGCAAATTAGGGACACTGTTGCTCCTGGGGTATCGGCGAGGACCATTCGCAACGGTCTCCATGAAGCTGGGCTACGGTCCCGCACACCGTTAGGCCGTCTTCTGCTCACGCCCCAACATCGTGCAGCCCGCCTCCAGTGGTGTCGCGACAGGCGTGAATGGAGGGACGAATGGAGACGTGTCGTCTTCAGCGATGAGAGTCGCTTCTGCCTTGGTGCCAATGATGGTCGTATGCGTGTTTGGCGCCGTGCAGGTGAGCGCCACAATCAGGACTGCATACGACCGAGGCACACAGGGCCAACACCCGGCATCATGGTGTGGGGAGCGATCTCCTACACTGGCCGTACACCACTGGTGATCGTCGAGGGGACACTGAATAGTGCACGGTACATCCAAACCGTCATCGAACCCATCGTTCTACCATTCCTAGACCGGCAAGGGAACTTGCTGTTCCAACAGGACAATGCACGTCCGCATGTATCCCGTGCCACCCAACGTGCTCTAGAAGGTGTAAGTCAACTACCCTGGCCAGCAAGATCTCCGGATCTGTCCCCCATTGAGCATGTTTGGGACTGGATGAAGCGTCGTCTCACGCGGTCTGCACGTCCAGCACGAACGCTGGTCAACTGAGGCGCCAGGTGGAAATGGCATGGCAAGCCGTTCCACAGGACTACATCCAGCATCTCTACGATCGTCTCCATGGGAGAATAGCAGCCTGCATTGCTGCAAAAGGTGGATATACACTGTACTTGTGCCGACATTGTGCATGCTCTGTTGCCTGTGTCTATGTGCCTGTGGTTCTGTCAGTGTGATCATGTGATGTATCTGACCCCAGGAATGTGTCAATAACGTTTCCCCTTCCTGGGACAATGAATTCACGGTGTTCTTATTTCAATTTCCAGTAGTGTACATAACTGGGATACTGGAAGTGTCGATACTTTAAGTACCTCTATAACGTTGAATGGTGACAAACGAAAAGTACAGAACTAAATCACAAATAAATGAGTGCGAACAGCACGAGATACACGTCAAATAATATGAAACGAATCTAGGAGAGTCTTTTTCACTTTCTCAGATCTAGTGGTGTTGTACTAGAGAAACAGGAGCCGGGCGAACTGCTGTTGATTTTGACGTGTTAGTGTGTCTTCTCAACGTGTAGTTTACCTCGACAACAGTCTGTCTGACATGACTGCTACAAGCCTACATAGGTGCGCAGCACAGGGCAACGGAATGCTGAATCAGTTGTGGCGCTGTACGTTAACTATCCCTCGAGCCTGTTCCAGTCCTCTTCGTGGTAATACCGTTTCTAGTTTTGATACTAAAGCGCACGTGCTAGATACATGTGTAGCCCAGCGAGTAAGACAGTCCTTTATTTTCAACAACTGGCGCGCTGCAATGACGCCGTTTCGTGTATTCCTCAGGTATGAACCCCAGTTGTCGCTGGTAGCGTGCCCACTCCCGCGGCCAAAGACGTGATAATAAATTTTCGTTGAAGCCTGTGGGCTGCGCCTGTAACCCCCCGCAACCGTTCGTGGAAGTTAAACTTGTGATGGCAAAGGTTGTTGTGAACTGATGTAAATGTGATACAATTACTGTAATAAATACTACAAAAGCATTGCGCATTTTATAGTATTTTTGCAGGTAGAATCATTTCTTATTGTATTTTTAGATGGCAGGCTATATAAATACGCTATATAAATACGAAGAATGAACAGATTCAAAGATGGTTGCTGGAGGATGACGAAGATGGTGACGCTTTGAGCGAAAGTGAGGAGTAAGAAGGGCTAGTGGAAGAAAATGAGACGCCTGTGTCTCCTCAGAAGTTTGATACGTAAAAGGAAAATGTGAAAGACGCTGCTGATAAAAATATTCCTTCGTCCGCTTTAGTTACCTTCTAATCCTTGCTACACGGTACAACATGAAAATTAATAAGTCAAAAACAAAAATCTTAGTAGCAAGCAAACAAAATAATCAAGCAATTACGAATATAAGGCTGAATGGAGAGAAGATGAAAGAAATACAAGACTTTGTCTACTTGGGAAGCAGAATAACATCAGATGGTCGTAGTAGGAAAGATGTAATAAGTACAATAAATCAGGCAAAGATTGCATTCTATAAAAGGAAAGGACTCCTCACATCAAATATGATAAGTCTGTCGTTAAGGAAGCGGTTAATAAAGACCTTTGTTGGGAGTGTGCTTCTCTACGGCAGCGAAACCTGGACACTTGGAGAGGACGAAAGAAGAAGGATTGAAGGATTCGAAATGTGGTGTCTGCAAAGGATGTTAAAAATTCCATGGACGGGCAGGATGACAAATGAAGAAGTCCTGCAGAGAGCGGAGGAAGTTCCAGTTCTTTGGAAGACGGTCAAGAAGAGGAGAGATATATGGATGGGACACATTCTGAGACATGAAAGTCTTCTCCACACTATAACGGAAGGCCTTGTGGAGGGCAAAAGGGCAAGAGGCAGACCTAGAAGAAAGTACATAAGCCAGATAATGCAGGAACTAGGATGCGGAAGTTTCACGGAATTGAAGAGGCTGGCCGACAATCGCACTGAATGGAGAGCTGCTGCAAATCAATCTTAGGATTGGCAACTTAAGAAGAAGAAATCCTGTAAGGGCACGAGATGGAAATTCCCACCATACAATTTACGAACCAGATCTCACAACATTTCGGCACGCCCACCAGACGCAACAGGTTTTAACTAACGATGCTAAAATAGCTCTTCTACCATTTCTGCTATTTTTCGATGATGGTGTTTGGTACATTATCGTTGATTCGACAAACATTTACATTGGCACCATAAAAAGCAAATATTAAGGATACTGTCCAGTCCCAATAAAAAAATTTAATAAGCAATACTTCTCAGGTCAAATGAAAGGAGAACAACTGTATCTTCATTAAATTTGAAGTATCAGAGTTTAAGAAGTGGGAAACTATAGAGGAGGATATTTGTGAAGGGAAGAGAGATAAGACGCGTAAGATCAATACACGCGCATTAACACACTATTTGAACAGCAGTGAGACGTCAGCAGAAGTTGACCATGTGTTACGTAAAGTAGGGACATGAAGTAGCAAGTCGGATCACGGATTAAGCACGTGATGGATCTATTTGACACTGCGCCAAGGGGCACAAACCCTGACGCTAAGGGAAGCTTTCCAGTATACGTAAGCGGTAACATCGAGTAGAAACCTATAAGAGAAACCGAATATTAAAATGTTTACACGTCGAAGGAGCCGGCTAATGGAAGTATGCTGAACGGATATTATAGATGGTCAGCCGCGTTTAGAACGGTATATAATCGAGAGATTCTGGGAGAGGATTCAGAGAGCAGTAGTATGATCGACTAGCGAGTGGCCGCTTTGAGGAGCCGCCGTGTAGCTACGCCAGGCGGCAGCAGCAGAAGTATGCACGCGTAATATTCTCAGCGAGAAGTTTGTGATCAGATCTGGTAGCACGCACATCAACTGCAAGACTAGTAATCATTATATATTCTGTGGAATAGCTTTGAACACAGACGATTTCTCTTTGTCTCAAGGAATAGACAGCATTTGTAGATTCGTAACTAACAAGAACAATTTACGGAATAGTAATTGTCTCTTGTAAGCTTGATGAAAGGAGAAAATATAAAAATGCAGTAAATGAAGCAGGCAAAAAGGAATACAAACGTCTCAAAAATGAAATCGACAGGAAGCGCAAAATGGCTAAGCAGGGATGGCTAGAGGACAAATGTAAGGATGTAGAGGCTTGTCTCACTAGGGGTAAGATAGATACTGCCTACAGGAAAATTAAAGAGACCTTTGGAGAGAAGAGAACCACTTGTATGAATATCAAGAGCTCAGATGGCAACCCAGTTCTAAGCAAAGAAGGGAAAGCAGAAAGGTGGAAGGAGTATATAGAGGGTTTATACAAGGGCGATGTACTTGAGGACAATATTATGGAAATGGAAGAGGATGTAGATGAAGATGAAATGGGAGATAAGATACTGCGTGAAGAGTTTGACAGAGCACTGAAAGACCTGAGTCAAAACAAGGCCCCGGGAGTAGACAACATTCCATTAGAACTACTGATGGCCTCAGGAGAGCCAGTCATGACAAAACTCTACCATCTGGTGAGCACGATGTATGAGACAGGCGAAATATCCTCAGACTTTAAGAAGAATATAATAATTCCAATCCCAAAGAAAGCAGGTGTTGACAGATGTGAAAATTACCGAACAATCAGTTTAATAAGTCACAGCTGCAAAATACTATCGCGAATTCTTTACAGACGAATGGAAAAACTGGTAGAAGCCGACCTCGGGGAAGATCAGTTTGGATTCCGTAGAAATGTTGGAACACGTGAGGCAATACTGACCTTACGACTTATCTTGGAAGAAAGATTAAGAAAAGGCAAACCTACGTTTCTAGCATTTGTAGACTTAGAGAAAGCTTTTGACAATGTTGACTGGAATACTCTCTTTCAAATTCTGAAGGTGGCAGTTGTAAAATACAGGGAGCGAAAGGCTATTTACAATTTGTACAGAAAACAGATGGCAGTTATAAGAGTCGAGGGGCATGAAAGGGAAGTAGTGGTTGTGAAAGGAGTGAGACAGGGTTGTAGCCTCTCCCCGATGTTATTCAATCTGTATATTGAGCAAGCAGTAAAGGAAACAAAAGAAAAATTCGGAGTAGGTATTAAAATTCATGGAGAAGAAGTAAAAACTTTGAGGTTCGCCGATGACATTGTAATTCTGTCAGAGACAGCAAAGGACTTGGAAGAGCAGTTGAACGGAATGGACAGTGTCTTGAAAGGAGGTTATAAGATGTACATCAACACAAGCAAAACGAGGATAATGGAATGTAGTCAAATTAAGTCGGGTGATGCTGAGGGAATTAGATTAGGAAATGAGACACTTAAAGTAGTAAAGGAGTTTTGCTATTTAGGGAGTAAAATAACCGATGATGGTCGAAGTAGAGAGGGTATAAAATGTAGACTGGCAATGGCAAGGAAAGCGTTTCTGAAGAAGAGAAATTTGTTAACATCGAATATAGATTTAGGTGTCAGGAAGTCGTTTCTGAAAGTATTTGTATGGAGTGTAGCCATGTATGGAAGTGAGACATGGACGATAACTAGTTTGGACAAGAAGAGAGTAGTAGCTTTCGAAATGTGGTGCTACAGAAGAATGCTGAAGATAAGGTGGGTAGATCACGTAACTAATGAGGAGGTATTGAATAGGATTGGGGAGAAGAGAAGTTTGTGGCACAACTTGACTAAAAGAAGGGATCGGTTGGCAGGACATGTTCTGAGGCATCGAGGGATCACAAATTTAGCATTGGAGGGCAGCGTGGAGGGTAAAAATCGTAGAGGGAGACCAAGAGATGAATACACTAAGCAGATTCAGAAGGATGTAGGTTGCAGTAGGTACTGGGAGATGAAGAAGCTTGCACAGGATAGAGTAGCATGGAGAGCTGCATCAAACCAGTCTCAGGACTGAAGACCACAACAACAACAACAAGCTTAGGCGAGCGGCCTGTTGATAAGAATAAATTGAGTCTGACATTTATTAAATAAGCGGTTAGGAACTAGCACCTTTTTTATGAATTATAAAAGAGATAATAAATGAATTACTTAAATAAATAATGAACTCTTCAAAATTCCTATCCCGCCATTAATCCTAAAAGATTGCCACTGCAACCAATAACCATCCAGTTCCACCTTGGACAGCTTTCTCCCTCTCATCTCCGACAACAAAGGTGGACACTCCAACGATCCTCAGATTGTCTTCAACATTCCAATTGCACTACAACACTGTGCTGGGACGTGACAAGGCAGTGAGGCATATCATACTGACCTCATTGAAACCATGGTACTTATAGGCATTTTATTAGTAATTGGAACTTGCCGTGCAGGGCGAAGAAATCTAAAGGTATTTTGGTATAATTCGAAAGGTTCTGGCATTGAATTAGTATATAAACCTATGTCAGAGAGAAGATTCAGATTTCTACTGAGAATCCCCCGCTTTGATGATGTAAGAAACAGCTAGGCTCGTCAAGCAAACGACCGACTGACTGCAATACGCCGCATTACTAACATAATGCTTCAGAACTGTAAGAGATATTACACTCCAAGCGAAAATCTTACGACCGATGAGTAGTTAGTCACTTTGAAGGGGACGTTGCGGTTTCGTGATGTACATGCGAAACCAACCAGCAAAGTTCGGTATAAAGATCATTCTGGTGGTGGGCGACAAGTATCTACATCCCTACAATTTTGAGATCTACGTTGGCATGCAACCAGAGGAACCATTTAAATAATCAAATAAAGTGCGTGATATTGTCCATCGACTTTTGAGTCCATTATGTGACCTGGGATGCATTATCAGTATGGAAAACTGGTTTACTAGTTGACATGCAAAGAACTGTTGACTCACAAGATTACGGCCATAGGAACACCAAGAAAGAATAATCCAAAGATACCTGAACTGTTCAAAACAACACAAAACCTGAGAAATAAACGAATCCTTTTTCGGTTTGCAACCTGATTGCACGCTAGTCAGTTATGAGCCGAAGCGTAATAAAGTAGTTTTGTTGTTGTCTACACTTCATATTGGTGACAAAACCGATGCTGCTAGTGGTGATGCTAGAAAAGCAGAAACCATCACATTTTAAAACCGAACAGTATGTAGCGTCGATATTTTTGATAAAATGTGTAGACAATACGACGTTACTCGAAACAGTTGGCCTTGGTCTCTCACAGTGTTTTACAATTCTGTCAATAAGGTGGGCATAAATGGTCTGTTGCTATATCAGATGAGCAACTCTGAAATGAAAGTCGTTCGCCGTCTCTGCCTTGAAGAAGTTGGATTCGTGCTACCAAGACCTTCTACAGAGCGTTGAATATCGCAGCAAAACATACCCAGAGCTATCAGACTGAAAGGAAGACTAGTTTTCTGACTTTCAGAAGAACCCATTCACCCTGTTAGACTTATTCATGGAGAAGTTGGCCGCTGTTATTGTTGTAGCAGGGCTCGCGACTGCAGCATGCGTAAACAACGTAGCAGATGTACGAGACGCATTTGCAGCGATCACTAGCCTGTCTTGTGCCCTGAAAGTATGCCAATCAAATAAAGATGAGCATTAAAAATTGATTATTTGTTCCATTAGATGATCAGAAATCAGGAAACTAATAAGTATTATTTTTGAATTAAAAATTATGTGAATATCATCAAAACCGGTGCTTGCATACTGATGTTTTAAATAGTTTTTTATTTCCTTGTTTACGGTAGCTAAAAAGTTTAAATTGGCTGTTTTTATGTGTACAGGCGGTAACAATGAAGATGTATGGTATTTATACCAGGTATTTTCTTTAAATTATGTCCAAATTTGTAAATAACAAATTTCTTGTTGGGAAACGTATGTAGTCCACGCCTGCGCTCAGGGAGTGTTTATGGGCACGTGCACCCTAGTGTTAGATCCTTGATCGATGAGTTTGAGGTGTTTCCAATCGAGCGATCTAGCATTATGCCTAGATATGTGGGCTGTGGCTTAACCCGGCTCCGTAGAACGCGACATTAAGTTTTAAGTCACTGAGCTGGATACGTAGTTGTAATAATCGTCCCTCTATTTTACTGCCCTTGAGCCAGAGTCTACGCTGTCTGTGAACGTTTGTAATGCATTTAGATGCTCTGAGAGGGTGTCTTTCCCTTTAGTTCAGTATCAGCTGACGAGGTAAATTGAATGCCCTGGACAGTAACAACGTCAACGTTTCTACACACGGGACAATGGCGCCAAATTCGGAGATACTGCAAGCTTCTTCATATTGTTACAAGCGGAGAACGTTTGCTTGCTAAATGTCGATGACCTACTAAATTTGATTGGTAAATTTGTTTGATAATAACTCCCCACTCTCTCACACTCTTTTAGTCTGCAGGCACACTCAGAAAGATGTATTGGAGAATATACATACTGCACACCACTGCCGCTTCCGTGGCTCTGTTGTGGAGTAAATCAGTTCTTTCAAGTGCAGTGCTTGTTTTTCCAGTAAAACTTTCATACCATACGACTTCTTTGCAAATATGCGCTGTTCTTCGCGGATTAGGCCTAGTAAAATGTGCCACCTTTTAAAATTGTATCACCAGGTTTGTCTGAGCTGCCTCTGTTAATACTGCAGCCCTGTTCAACGCAGCGGCATCGTCCATATTTCACTGGGCTAGGGAGGTGTAACAAATTGTGTTTCTGACATGGCGATACACTGTTTCGGGAGTGATGGAAGACGCCAGTGATGTTACCGGACGTTTTGTAACAATGAGACACCAACCAGAATGGTCGTGTTTCATGACACTTACATGTGCTCCCGCGAAAGGCCCTTAACTGTGAAACAGACAACGAATAATTAATCACTGTGGATTCCGGACACATTCTTAATGAATAATTCGTTGCTAAATTTATTATCGGCCTATGTATTTCAAAAAGAAATTTACTAAACTTTAAATGTTGTTTAAATCCTTATTAAATATTTAGACAGAAGAGAGACTGTAACAGATTCGTCACCCAATGGCGAACAGTCTTCCCGAATCTCATTACAGATGCTATCGTTTTGATAGGATTTAATTATTTGCTGAAGATGGCGGCAACCGTTCAATTCAGTTAATTATTTCAGGTTGGTCTGGTAATAGGGATAGGATTGTGTTTCGGCTGACTGAGTCAAGGAAGGATGTGAAACCTCTGTGAACGCGAAACGTTACCTGTGGTCTCCCAGCAGGTATTCTTGGATATTACCTCCTCATCCAGCAGTTGGTCCTGAGCCAGTTTCTTGCGTTCAAAAGCTCGCTGTACACTGGACATTTGTCAGATCAGAAAAAACCAGAGGACAGCCACCCAGCCTCACAGCCGAGTTACGATGCGATTGCATTCTGCTTCCTTGAGACAAATTACAGATTGCGTGTTCGTTGCATTGAACAGAAGATAGTTTTCAAAATAAAATGATTGAAATGGTTCAAATGGCTCAGAGCACTATGGGACTTAACTTCTGAGGTCATCAGTCGCCTAGAACTTAGAACTACTTAAACCTAACTAACGTAAGGACATCACACACATCCATTCCCGAGGCAGGATTCGAACCTCTGACCGTAGCGGTCGCGTGGTTCCACACTGAAGCACCTAGAACCGTTCGGCCACAACGGCCGGCCCAAACGGTTCAAATGGCTCTAAGCACTATGGGATTTAATATCTGAGGTCATCAGTCCCCTAGACGTAGAACTACTTAAACCTAACTAACCTAAGGAGAGTACACACATCCATGCCCGAGGCAGGATTCGAACCTGCGACAATAGCAGCAGCGCGGTTCCAGACTGAAGCGCTTAGAACCGCTCGGTCACAGCGGCCGGCAATAGTTTTCACTGAGTAACTACGACTGGCTTCTGCTCTACGAAGTCTTCCACTATGTGGTAACATCTCACTACGGTCATGCTGCTCAGTCTCTTCTTTAGTTATCTAATGGATGCAGCATTCTCCCTCTCTCTAGCATTTTGGGATCCCCGTATTCACACCACTCCTTCCAGCACGTCTGTAGTGGAATTCTGTAATTTCATGTACACACTCCTGTACTCATAGACTGAAGTTTGCCTTGTATGTGAGAAGTATTACATTGTCTAGTCTCATGACTGTGACCACATCTCAAAACCCTGAATGACCCACCTTTCGCAACGCGGACCACTGCGAGAAGTGTAGTGAGAGAATCTGTAAGCCGTGGCCAACTGCGCTCTCGATTGAGAATCCAAAGCGCGAAACCTGGTGGTCAGGGCAGTAAGGTAGACTCATTCTGATGCTCTTCGGACCAAGAAAGTTTACTGTGAGCTCTGCAACTCGTTCCTTTGCCATCGTGCCTGGCAAAAACAAACTTCCCCAAGAATAGCTTCATGCTTCTGTTGACCCACTGTACCTTCGGAATAACGAGATCACGCATAAAGTGCCACAGAAACGTTCCACAGATTCAGACACTCCCTCCCCTAGCCTGGACGCTTTTGATGACTGTTGCAGGGTGTTTGCTTTCAATAGGAAGGTGCATAAAACGTGAGTCATTCGAAAAGGTCGCATGTTGCCATTCTGTGGACATCCAGTTGCGCAACCACCGTGCAAATTCCAGCTTTCGTCGCTGATAAACAGCATTCAGCACAAGTGCAAGAAACAGAGCCTGCTGCGGAGGTCACGAGCTGCAAAGTTCTCTGAACGGTGGTTGAGGAGACACTGCTGGTAGCAACTTGGCCCATCTGGGTAGAGATGGGGGATCCGCTCTTGAACTAATTCATTGAGTTGAATCTTTCAAAGGAGCGAACAATCAGTGATTCAGAAAAAAAGATTGGTAGCTCCAAAGGTTTCCCACGGCAGAGAAAGAGAGAGAGAGAGACGGATCATATCAGCAGCGCTTCTGCTGGTCACAGCACAGTGCACGCCACACAACACAGCCAGCGCCGGCCTCTGCCCTGCTTCTATGTTGGCTGCCTGCATTGTGCAGTGCCCCATTGGATTTTGTGTTTCACATATGCCGTGCCGTCTCTGTGCGTCATCTGCCGCGTGCAGTGTCTGGCGCAGCTTAACTTCGCATTGCACTCTGTCGGCGTCCTGCCCTCTGGGCAATTGATGCGAGCAACAGGACAGAGAGCCACCTAGCGGATAACATAGGAACTACTTGCAACAACCTGCTCGCAAGGGAACGGACGATTTGTCTCGGAGCGGGTGAGTTCACCACTCCCCCCACCCTCGGAACTCACCCGCTCAACGCTCACCCCACTGTCTCGACTCTAGCCAGAGCGTTGAGCAAAGCAACTCAGGTGTCACTCTGGTCTTTGTGGTCTTAGCTGATGCAGTAATACAGCTCACGGCTCGACCTGCTCGATTCAGTGCTTCTGCATCGGAGTTCGTCTCTACTGGATATTGTTCTTCATAGTAATACCGCTATGTATATTACATTATTATGTTATGTATACATCATTTGTTTTTATTTTATTTTTATTTGTTTAAACTGATCAGATTAGGTTCCTGACGACTCCTCGTACTATAGGATTTTTATTATGGACACTCGAATTTACGCTTTAATTATGAGCGAACCGATAAACGTATCGCAAAATGTAATACACCAATATCTTCCTTGTTTTATTCTGCGTAGGGCTATATGCAGCACTTTCGTTTTACAGTCAAATATATATTTTTTTTCTTATTCTGGTACGGATTTTGCGATTTTAGGCGTCTTCGGAAGGAAACGTTCACTTTAAAAATATATGGCTTGCGATGTATTTGTATGAGGTTAATGAAATTTTAATACATTATAGCCAAATATATTGTTAATGTAAATCTCAAGTTACAACATTTTCCGATCACCCAAAAAACCACGATAGTGCAAAATAAATCAATAATCAAAAACTTTGTCATATAGTGGAAATTTCAATAAACAATACAAAATTCTTACTCATTATCTGTGTTACTTCAAAATAGGATCAAATAAGATCAAAATACAGGTATAGTACTGGAATAAACCAAGTTTAAAGGGCAATGTGCCTTCCATTCATTTTCTATTGTAAATGAGTGGTGAGTCATGAAAAACAGCTAATTCATTTCAGGGAGTGAACAGTTCTGATCCGATCTCTGAAAAGAACAGTTTTGCCCATCTCTACATCTGGGCGGTCAGCAGCTAGGGAGTTGCACGTCGGTTCAACCGCACGCAACTCCTCAGCCGTCGTTCAGCTCTGTCGTCTATGGCATATGGTACGCCACAGATTTCTCAGCATCGATTTTGAATTTAGCTGTTTTGTCACGCACCATACACTTTTACCAAAGCAGCTTGTGAACAGTTTATAAACTTAGTCATTTCGAAAATGTTTCCCCCCTCGGTCCGAAAGACCATGATCGTACCCATTTGGACGTCAGACAAATCCTTCCACTTCCACATTACGACAACGACTGCATTATTTTCGCGTGCCCCTCCCCACCCCCCCCACCCACCCCCCCCCCCCCGCCCACACACACACATACACACATTTTATATAACCTTCACCGCTTGTGCTGCCATCTTCAGTCTGTGAGTGGTTATTATTGACGTTGGCGTCGAACACAGGCTGTGGTCACATTAAGGCGACTGGTCCAAGATATAAGGTGTCTATCCGTTATTAGAAACGTGATTATACTGTAATTGAACTCTCCTTCTTTGTATCCGAATGGATCGCACAGACGCTTAGGCTTCCACACACGGGTTATACGTTTCAGGATAGCCTCTCGATCTGTGGAGGGCTTTGGAATTTCATCTTGAATACTGATGTAGAATCTGACTATTTCAAACTTTCCATCACCACCTCATCTCCCATCTCCTTGCCGGCCAAGTTCTTCGTGTGATAGTTCGTCCCACCAGCAACATACGAAAAGGGTATCGCTGAGAAGAGCACAACAGCAAAACGATGCGATGCATACGTCGGCTACGGAGGATGGTAAACAAATAACGGTACGACAGTCACGGTTATGCAGCGTACCTAAAACTGAAGAGAAAATACATAGTATTTATCCCCTTTACAGATAAAAGTGTTGAATTTAATAGATAATACGCAAAGGACACCGAAGCAGAAAATGTATGATTCGTTTTAAAGCCAACTACGTACTCCAGTTTGCGGCACCCGCGCAGATCTAAATACGTTCAAACTGGGCAACAGTACATGAGTTCGTGGACCACTGTTGAGACATTTACGACTTCGTTTGCAGAATGGACACTAGAAACGAGGCTCTAATCCAAAAAAATGGCTCTGAGCACTATGGGAATTAACTTCTGAGGTCATCAGTCCCCTGGAACTTAGCACTACTCAAACCTAACTAACCTAAGGACATCACACACATCCATACCTGAGGCAGGATTCGAACCTGTGACCGTAGAGGTCGCGCGGTTCCAGGCTGTAGTGCCTAGAACCGCTCGGCCACGCCGGCAGGCGCAGTACTTCCATTGCACGATAATTGTCGAGGAAATCGTCAAAATGCTATGTGGTGGAACTGCCTTGTAGAACGTCTTGTAAATCGCGAATGGTTGGACGTGGGTTGGACTTTAGTTGTATTAAAATGGAAAATAGTATTCTAATCACTACCTTATTCCTTCCTCCCAGTATTTCTTTAGCTATGGGTTCAACACCTTTGGAGGCCAATGAAGTTACTACCTGTTATCATATTTACTGTTCTATTGCTTTCTCTACACTTGAAGTTACATCTTCCCTCGGGCAACTGGCATTTCTTTGTACAGGGTGTTTCAGATGTAATGGTCAATATTTAGGGATATGGCAAGAATAATCATTCGAAACAATAAAGTTAAGTAAACATAGGCTCTAAAACGCATACCTTAAGAACTGTGTGCCCTTCTTCGACACTGCGTAAGGGATCTCTTCTGCGCAAGCCCTTTGCTTTCCATACTCTTGGAAGTGGTAATATGGAGCAAAAAACGAAGAAATTCCCAGTAAACATGTGCTCTAAAACGCATAACTTAAGAGATATGAGCACTGTTCATCTTCGCTACTTTGAAACACAACTCTTCTAATGAACAAGTGCTTATAACTTTTAAGGTATGCATTTTGGTGGAAATTATAGTAACAGCACAGTGAGGACTTTATTACAGGAAACGATTCGATATCCGTTGAAGACTTCAGAAGGAACAGTAAGCAAGCTCAGGTTTGTTAAGAGTGGAAGAGTGGAATCAGATGTACCCTTTCCGAGCAAGCCTCTCCGGAACTGGTCTTAAGCGAATTACGAAACCATCTAAAACTTAAATCTGACGAGTGGTTTAACTATCTGGCCGCAATGCCTCAAATCTCTCTGTCTGGTAGACTACGTGCCATCGGTATCTCGATCTGGCTGAGAGCGTACTGCAAGCGGTGAGCTAATGGAGCAGTGACACTGAGTTAGGGACACAAGTCACGTGCGTCTTTCGAGTGAACGTCGCGGTACACGTAGCTTATCTCACGTAAAGTGTTATGTGTCGTAAAAGGTTAACTTCATCTGCCGTACACTATACAGGAAATATAAACTGCTGTACGTTAAGCACCAAACATACACTAGTCGAAGAGAAAATTGTAAACGTTAAAACGTGGCCCAGTAAGGGTGTCTCAGCGGTACTGGAAAGAATCCTGCTCACACACAACGGCATTCGAGTGATGTATCTCACAAAAATACAGAATAACACAGACCAGAATGTTTTAGAGTTTGTATTATATTTATCTGTTTCACTGAGAGTTTTACGTTGAAGTTGTTCATTTCGTATGGATCAACGAATTAATGGCAAGAATTGTTTTAAAAATATGTGACGGAAGATTGCTGAGAATAATGTCAGTTTCTGTTTCGGCTTCCTAACAAAATAATGAAGTAAACAATGAGAAATTGGCATCTCTCTGAAGAGTAACTGTTAAGAGAAAGGGATGGCTCTGTGGAAGAAGTGTCGGTGAGAATCGTGCACAAGAGCACCAGTGACCACAGGTTAGGACCACTGCTTACATACTCAAACCATTAACCCATTTGTAAGGTTACCAGGCGTTTTATGTCCTTATACATACGGAAATTCGAGTCTGCAAAGAATCTGGGGTTTGCTGGTTCATCTTTAGAACTCGTAACACACGCATTGTGTTACAAAGCGAACTGCTGCAATGAGCAGTGAAACAGAAGCTCTGAAATGTTAAGCTACAAGTGAAGTGTGTACCTTGAAGCTCAAGAACGAAATTGGAAACCCATTCTATCCACCCATGATTAACAAAATTGTCCTCCCCCTGGCACCCCCTCCACACACACACACACACACATACACACACACACACACACACACACACACACACACACTTACACAATTGAAGTGCAGATGAAATGGAACTTTTCTTAGCTATCAACTGAACATCGACCACTGAGTAATAAGAATGTCCCCTCAAGCATGTATTTATTGACTGTCAGCATGAAAGAGTAAAACGAACTATCAAAATATACACAAAATTTATGAGTGTCTTTCCCATCTAACATCTCAGCTGGGTGTCAGATCACTCCGCAGCATATTTAGTAAACACTGATCGCCATGACCACAGTCGTTGACCTACCTCAAACCTAGTTTCGAGGTAGAAGAGAAAACTTATTTCTAACGTTTCGTAGTTGGAAAATTAATTGTTCAAGTTCCCTCTTATGTACAAAAATATTTAAGCGACACGATTAGAATCAAGCAAGTGAAAATATTGTCGTGAAGCAACTTGGGACTTTATCACAACCAAGTAACAAAGAATAAGAATATTTTCAGGACGTGATTAGAATCAGCCAGCTGAAAACAACATGGCGGCATAGCGGCACAGGACTGTATCACATACAGGTAACAAAGAATAATAATATTAACGAGGCGTGATTAGAATCAAACATGTGAAAGTAAGATGGCGGCATTGCAGGGCACACTGTATCACATAAAGATAACAAAGAATACGAATATTTACGGGCCGATTTTAGAAACATCCAAGCGAAAGCAATATTGGGGCATAGTGGTATGGGTCTGTATCACGTACAAGTAACAAATAAAGCGCAATCAATTTATAAAGAAGTGCATCGATAAACAAATATATTGTTATTGAAGGAATGCATCCTATTTAGAAGGCAACACAACACACGTGAACTTCATACTGAGTAATCGGAGTAGTAATTTCTCAGTAGACAACTTTAAGAAGACAGCAGATCCTTTATAATGTAGTAAAGGACGATGCCATTGACTCTGCAGGACATTGGATCCAAAATGCTGGAAGACACTCCTTTCATTATTTATTCCTTCACTTTTTATTTCATTCTTAATTTTGCGAAGGCATGACCCTTTCGTTCTTAATTTGCTATGTCGCTATCACATTGATACTTGAGAGAGAATGGGGACACGTATTTTGTTTTTTATTTATTTATTTTTAACACAGCTTCTCTCTCATGTAGCCATAATGGTTGTAACACTGGGGTTGGTCATGACCTTAATCCTTATCGTCTGTCAAGCCCATTTGTAGTTGATCAACCTGAAACATTGGACACAAATTATTTAATTGATCTTGACTGATAAATGTTCCTATTAATCCTAGTTAAATCAGACTAGTAAGATGTTATCATCATACTTATTACAAAATACTCAATGAAACTGCGAAATAAGATATGTACGCTAACAGGTTAAAGGTTGGCACAACTACCTTACATGCAGAAATCGCGATCCCTATATTCACGACGGGGACACTTAAATGGTTAATACTGTGTAACCTCTTTGTTAGTGAAAACTTCCATCCTGATGGGCGCCGACAACAGAGAGCTCAAAGAACAATGTAGTGGAACTGAATATATTTATCGTTGCAGTTCCATATTTCACCATAAATAGTAGAGTGAAGAGCATGTCTGCGTTGTCGATCTGTGGTAAGTCGCGATCGTCTTGGAGATGAAGTATGGAGTGCAGATGTGAATTTAACTACACAGACGATGTGTTGTTGTGTCAGCAAAATCCTACATCCGAAGTTACTCGTATACAGAGTACATTCACGAGTCAAGGCGATCTGCTTGCACACTTTTCGGGAGCACATACTTGATCCAAGCGCGCCGTCATAAGTGTGCACTATGCAATGTCCAAAGCTCCGTGGAGACGCACCGATTAAGAGAATCAAAATAATTCTGCTTCAAGTGGCACAATCGGCACTTTGACAGACGAAGCCTGAGAGTGATCACTGGACGTTTTGCCTGCAGTGTCTCAAACAAATCACACACTCTCCAGCGATGTGTGTCGGCTGGACAGCCACTAGAGAGTGTCGAGACATTATGCCTTGATATTAGCAAACATCGTATCACTAATGAGGACTCTAGACACTGCCAATGTCGACACTGATAACAACCTGATTTCCTCCCACTCTTGCTAGACATGAAACTGCTGCCCAACCAACAGTAGTTAGTACAAAACTTTCTAGAATCTTCCCAAACATTTTAAAGCAACATCTGCCTGAAGGGCTTTACCGACCTTTTAGGCCTCCTAGATATAGCGGCAGGAAAGTGCTACACGTTCTGCGTGGGATGAACTCTTAACCAGTGAGTGTCGGGCGCCTGTGTGGCAACAGGAGAGGAGGCTGAAAAAATTGCAGGCGATTCTTGTTAGATGGCTATCTTTACTGCCCTCTTTCAACTTTCGCCCACTCCCCTAACAACGGGAGATGACTCTCGCTGGGTCGCTTCACAGGATAGCTTTGCGGTCGGCTGTAAAATTTTGCCTTCGGCTGCTGTGAAAAAACTCCCAACTCGCTCCCCTCCCCACCACCCAACTACTGACAGTCCATCGCTTCCTCAGCCTCTCTTGCTATCATGACAAAATTGCTTTAGTAAGCGAGCAACACGACAGCTTTCAGTGTGAAGGTGCCCAGTATCAACCTGTACGGTTAGTAAACCGATTCCCAAATGACAGAAATACGTTAACCCAATCGATCAAATTAATTATGTTCATTGATCATGTAAGGAGGCGAAAAACCGCAGTCTTCCTGGTCTCCTTTCCCCACCTTGACCGTTTAGTTTGAAAGCATGGGTGAGTGATTTGCATGCTTTTTAGAAGCCAAATATGACCCTTTGCTTATTCTCCCAAGTAGCAGTACCATTGTTGAAGCAATTTTAGCGAATCACCTTGTCCGAGTCGTCTGCTAATATAGCAAGTTGCTCTCGCGTCTTTCTGCCCATACGCATTGACTAGTGAAGCGGACACCATCTCCCTCTCCTAAAAAATTTGGCCTCCACTCTGAACAAGGAACAGAGTTTGACCATGTGTTGAGGAGTCGTGTCCCAGCCCGTGGTGGATTAGCAGGTGCGCTCCTAGTGGACACAAAACTGGATTAAGTAACGATGTGTTTCAGTTATGATATCAGTAAACTTGAAAGCATCCGCACTTTCTTGTTCCCTTATAAATTCTTTGCGTATATTCCTATTTTCTGAGCGTGAAACTCACTTAGTTCTGAGGCGCTTGGATCTTGTGCTCGTGCTTTGTCCGTTATTTAATTTCACCCACACTAAGTAACTCCTTTCGCGATTATTTTGAACAGTTTTGCCCCCAGTGACGTTTATCACTTTTCTTTAGTGTGCTAAATGCATTTTTCCGGAGACACAATCTTGTTGCTTTGTGCTTGTTCGTGAGATCATGTGGCGAGTGGTTAATCTGTTATTATAGTAGAGTTCAATGATAAATATCTGTGTTCGCGACAGTAGTAATAAATCTGCTTGCCAATAATCCCAGAACTGTGTGAATGATTTTGTGTAAGCTTGAGTACAAGTGGGGATGGGAGGTCACTTTGTTTTTTTAACCGAGTGCTTCGATCGATGTAGTCAGCATGCTTACTATTACCAGTTCTTTGCAAGTTTTATTGTAAACTTCTTTCCGCAACGGGCAAGTTCCCGCACGTCCTTCTCCCGTCTAATTACTTAATTTATTCTTATCGAGAGGGATGCCACTGCTGGGATGACACCCAGACAGATCAGATTATACACGAGATGATATAATGAATTACGATAACTGGCTTTCATGTCATTTCTACCTAAGCCTAAGATACTTTGTGTAATAAATTTGCAGTTCGCCTTCGAAATTCCATTTTTAATGATTATACCTCTCCCCCTCTCCACAAAAAATAGTTAACGTATGAATATTTGCAAGCACTTGTTAGTAATTTTATACTTTGATGACACTTGTAAACAAAATAATACAACAGAATCACGATTGTCGTACGGGCGGTCGGATCTTGCGCGTTTGTTGCGTGTCGTTTGACGAATTAGATTCATGTGAAAGCTCTTCTCTGATCCAACACGATTATTACACATCGAAAATTAATGTGTCTCATTAGTTGGTTCAAAAATGGTTCAAATGGCTCTGAGCACTATGGGACTTAACTGCTGAGGTCATCAGTCCCCTAGAACTTAGAGCTACTTAAACCTAACCAACCTACGGACAACACACACATCCGTGCCCGAGGCATGATTTGAACCTGCGAACGTAGCGGTCGCGCGGCTCCAGACTGTTGCGCCTAGCACCGCTCGGCCACTCCGGCCGGCCCATTACTTGGTACTTAACCGAAGCCCATTTGATGTGTTGAAAGATATTAATCAAAGTGATCTTGGGCAGGAATTCTCTCCTCTGCGTAGAACTCCATATCCGTTTTTGATTAAACAACTCCACGAAATGAACGCAATCTGTCCTAGAAATCCCATAGTGCCACATCTCACCACCAGGCTCCTCTTTTAACATTCGTCACTATAGTGAGCTTTCATTTTTGGAATTCCATTTCACCATGTGGAGGAATACTATGGCAAGTCCGAACGCGGGAGTGGAAGAGTATTTGGAAGATGGGTGAATATGTTAGTAAAGACTGCACAGGGTCGGATAAGGAATGCATAGAACAGGATATCGGCTGTGTCCTTTTAATGGACCCACCCCAGCATTCACGTTACGCGGTTTCGGGAAACACGGATAATGTAGATGAGGATAGCTGGATGAAAGGTTAAACAACCGCCCTCTTCAGTGCGTGGCTGGCCAGTGTCATAACCGCTCCGTCATCTCGCTCAGTCGTGGATTGCTAGTTGTGAGATTGCGCAGACTCTGGAAAATACGATTGGAGTGGGACTGAATTTGAATTCTTAGACAGCTGATGAGATGGGAGTTTTTCTGAAAGTATCTGACTTTAGCGGTCAGGTACATTACGGAAAGGGCAGTCGCAGTTATTTGTTGAAGCCGTTGAGAGATGTGAGTGAACACTCGACACAGTGCGTACCGCATGTGGGGCGGTAGAGGTGGCCACGAAGCAGGTGTTTGCGTGGGACAGTGAAACGATGGAAGTGAAAGGTGCAGCCAGTTTTGTGCGTGAGGAATTACGATTTAAGCTTCTGTGAGGGAGTGGATCGCAATGGACAGGTTACCGTTATTACACTGAGGTAGGGGCTGCTCTCAGGCTTAGAAAATGCCGTTGGAAGTAACAACGATGCATATACAAAAAATAATAACACAGAAAAATACCATTCATTTCATGTGACCGTTAATTCCACACGACCCCTTTCCGTCAACACACAATTTTACGAAAATCTGTGACATCGAGGCTGTACGTCCACACCGCGGACAGTGTTTCGCTGTTCACATTCAATTAGCAATTCACAACGTACACAGCGCTGTCTCGCGGTCGGGTTTGGTAGGCTTTAAAGTCATAATTCTGCCTACCAGTGACGTGATGTTGTCCGTGTAAGCTCCAGGGCCCTTATTTACCTTTGACCACTGTGGGAACGGCTGCCTCCGGCGTGAGCACAAAGATAACAGCTAGAGGGCCGCATCAAAGCGAATGCCGCCAACTGACGGAGCACCGCGTTGTGAGTGGTGAGTTGAGTCGGTCACTTGTGACACACTGGTAAGCAGTAACTCTCATCACAGAGGCGCTTTTCCTGGACGGTGTCTCGACAGATACGTGTGCGTAATAAGACAGTCAATGATTTAGTCAATGGACTTTTACTGTAAAGGAGCAGAGTTAAATATCTTGGACCTGGCGTAGTATTGCCAACTGAAAATTATCAAAAGCATCATAGTGCTTCAGAAAAAGCCTTTCTTTTGTTTAAAAGAAAGCCTTACAAATTATTTCAGAATAAATAAATTGTTTATATTTTACATGGCGGGGCAATGAAAACGCTCTAATCTTAATATGAGCACAAAATAATATATTTAAACTCTACTATGGTATTAAACAATGATATTTAATTGTTACAAACACAGTCCAACAACCCTAAAGTACTTTTCAGTATTTCTCTGTGGTGTATGTTTTGAACAATGATTTCATCTTGGAACTCTTCGATTTGGTCTGCGTTTGCATAGAAAAACAGTAATACTAGAAAATTGAATCCGCATTGAAGCAAAACACCTTGTTATTCGTATATTTCTTTATTCTCCCAAACTAGTTTCGGCGACAAATATCACCATCATCAGTGGTTTTTTTTAATGTAAAACATGCAGAAAATAGCCGGCCGCGGTGGTCCAGCGGTTCTAGGCGCTCAGTCCGGAGCCGCGCGACTGCTACGGTCGCAGGTCCGAATCCTGCCTCGGGCATGGATGTGTGTGATGTCCTTAGGTTAGTTAGGTTTAAGTAGTTGTAAGTTCTAGGGGACTGATAACCATAGATGTTAAGTCCCATAGCGCTCAGAGCCATTTGAACCATTTGAACCATGCAGAAAATAGCATGGTTATACAAACACAGTAGCACATCATTACATTTTTACTATTCGTTTTTTGAAATATAGTTTTCTATGAATACTTTTTTACTATCTTATTTATTGTATGTTACAGCAGGTTTTAAGCAATTATTATAGCAGTCTGCGACGTAATTTCTGTGCGCTTTTTTTCCGTTACCGGTTTTGTTACTTAGTACTTTTTTACTTAGCTAAGTAACAGCCCAATACACACCAAATAACTGGTTTCCGCAACACTACCACAACCCCAAGTACATATTGCTGACATACGAAGCTCACCTGCTAGTACTTTGTTTACTAACAGCAGCTCACATGGTTGCAGATGACATGATGTTCGCTAAGTAAAAAAACGGCAACAAAAAAAAAGTGCGCAGAAAATGTGTCGCAGACAGCTTAAAACAAGCTGTAACATGCAATAAATAAGGAAGTATAAAAGTATCCATAGAAATCTATGTTTCAAAAAACGAATAGTAAAAATGTTATAATGTCCTACTGTATTTTTATAACCATGCTATTTTCTGCATGTTTTAGATTTCAGAAAATCCACTGATGATGGTGATATTTGTCCCCGAAACTAATTTGGGAGAATAAACGAATAACAAGGTGTTTTGCATCAAGGCGAACTCTATTTTCTAATATTACTGTATGTTTTGAAAGTGTATTTTTCAATAGAATGTACCATTGAAAGAAGAACTAAATTATCTTCAAGAATATAGCTATAAAATTCCTCATAAGACATAACCTTGAAACTGTACTTGACCAGTAAAATTCCTTTGACTCAATCTATCACAAACCAATTCCTCCCTTTTGTTCACTGAGCATCTGAGAGAAAACATACGTTCAGTAGATGCTTTGCTGCCAGGAACTGCAAAGAAAAAATAGCAAAACTTCAAAAAATATTTCGACATTTTGACACTTTTTGAACGAAGAACACCACTGTTGCTCTAGTTTTAAGTTTTCATCTTACACTGCAGATTTGACACAATTCTCAATGTTGCAGAACTGCTTAAACAGATTCGAATCATCTATTTTCACGCCTTTATTATGTAGGTACTGTCGGCATAGATGAATGTCCTCAAAGCAAAGGTCCTAAGTCTTTGAGTTTAAGCCATTTGAAGCACTTGAACTCTTCCATATGCTGCATCCGTTTTTCCCAGTATTTAGTGCAAGTTTCATAGAAACTATACACATTTTTCATGTCCACCTGGTGGTCGTTTGTCAAGCCAGCTTCCGAAAAGAAATTAAAATCTTGTATGACTTTGAGAGGTAAGTTTTTTTTATTGTTCTAAAGTCTGTTTTTCAGAGAAATTAAGACCGTTTCTAATAATTCACGCACTTCTACAATAGAATTGCTTCCCTTTCCGCAACACATCATTTTGCAATGAATAATGTTCGTGGTCGAGGAGAGAATCAGAAGATATTGCTGTAGAAATTTGTTCCGTAGATAACTTGTAATTGTTGTAGGCACAGATTTCTAATCTTTGCAGAATAATTAAGAATTAAGTGTTGGACACAACTGCAGAATCCTTTCTGTTGCTCGGTACAAGGACAGCTGTCTAGACCTAGAATGGTTTAGGATGTGATGGTAATCTACGTACAGAAATTCGGAGAAATCTTTCAGATCCTCTGGACGTACTGTATACGCGTGGAAAGAGTTGAGCACTTTCATAACGAAAGATTCCAAAGGGAGGGAATAAATTCCATGCTGGAAGGTGGTATGGAACACGTACATGTGCAAGACATCCAACTCCTAGTATGCTTTAGTTTTTACTGTCGTTTGAGAGCAGAATGGAAATTTTTATCTCCACTGAGTGCAAGACTCCCGAAGTTAACATTTGCTTTGACACCAATAAAAGCAAACCATTGGGAAGTAGTAAGGTTATTCTTGCTCAGAAGTCAAGGATCTTTGTATGAACACCATGGTTTTCATAATCGAAATTTTGAATTACACTTGGAAACAATTTCAGTGTACCATGATTACATCTGTACCCTGACCAAAATATACATGTTTGTCATTCATCTACAGTGTGAGGTGCAATGACATTTTTATATTGACTTCTGTTTCAGTTCCTCCACAAGATAAATTTTGTGCAACCTCAGATTTCGGAAATAGGTTTTTATTTAATTTGCTTGTACAATCCATCGATTTTTACGAATGATAGTAGGCTTCTGTGTCTTCAACGTTTCTGACACAAGCGTGTGTTTATCTAGTCACAAAATCGAGCACTGAGCCAGAGGTGGAGTTGGTTCGTTTCATCCTTCTATGTATTTACGTCCTAATATGACTTTCCAAGTACATAGCAGCCTTACATCGCATATTAACGTAGCTATCACACACTGCACATTTACCACAGCTTTACTTTCTTCCAAATACAAAGCTTTGAATTTGTCTGAGAACTTACACTGCCTTTTCCTGCTGTCACTACAGTTTAACTTAAAAGACGACATGCTTCAAAACAGATATCAACGAACATGCTTTTGTTTCAGAGCGTCGAACTATCTAGAGAGTTTCCAGAATGAGATTTTCACTCTGCAGCGGAGTGTGCGCTGACATGAAACTCCCTGGCAGATCAAAACAGTTTTGATCTGCTCTACCATGGTAGAGCACTTGCCCGCGAAACGCAAAGGTCCCGAGTTCGAGTCTCGGTCGGGCACACAGTTTTGATCTGCCAGGAAGTTTCATATCTAGAGAGTGCCAGACAAACTACAATATCTCGAATCGAGGTATCGTATTCATCGACTACGAATACAACTCCCTGCAATAATTATACCATTGGTAGCGAACCTCGTGACAAAATATGGAGCCAGAACAGTGCAGTCCGATTACGCTACACTGAAATTCGTCCTGCACGTTCGTTACGAAGAAGATGGACATTTTATAAAACACCGAAATTGCGGTCGGGCATTCAAAAACGGATCGAAATCCCGAACGTGTCCGGAAAAAGCCGGACGGTTGGTAAGACTTAACGGGCATCAATATTTGCGTCTGGTGTAGTTTCAGAAAATTATTTCAACACCGTTCTTTCCAAAAAAAAGAAAGGCTCTGACACAGGGTGGCAATTATTAAACTATATGGGAAAAAACGTAAACTAGTTACAAACTACGGCGTTCACTCACTCAGCATGTAAACGTCATTACAGATATTCGGATTTAGGTTACGATACGTTCAATATGCCTGCCATCATTCGAGATGATGTAGGGCACACGAATAGCGGTATTCTGCATGACCCGTTAAAGTATCGGAACATCGAGCTGTCGATGACCTCCTGAATGCCTGTTTCCAGCTCAGCAATGGTTCTGGGGTTATTGCTATACACCTTGTCTAATATAGCTCCACAAAAAGGAGCCGCATGTGTTGAGAACCGGAAAATGTGGCACCCAATCGAGGCCCACGCCAGTGGCTTCTGGGTACCCCAGGGCCAGAGTGCGGTTCCCAAAGTGCTCCTGCAGGACATCAGACACTCTCCTGCTTGGATGGGGTCTAACTCTGTCTTCCATGAACCACACCTTGTCGAAATCAGAGTCAATTTCTGGTAATGGGGATGAAATCATCTTCTAAAAGCTTCACTTAGCGTTCGGTGATCACCGTGCCATCGAGGACTATCGCACCGATTATATCGTGACGACACTACACACCACACAGTTGTCCGTTCAGCACGAAGAGACTTTTCCATCACAAAATGCAGCTTCTCAGTCCCTCAAAGGCGCCAATTTTGCTTATCGACGAACCCGTCGCCGGCCGCTGTGACCGAGCGGCTCTAGGCGCTTCAGTTCGGAACAGCGCTGCTGCTACGGTCGCAGGCTCGAATTCTGCCTTGGGCATGGATGTGTGTGATGTCCTTAGGTTAGTTAAGTAGTTCTGTCTAAGGGACTGATAACCTCAGATGTTAAGTCCCGTAGTGCTTAGAGCCATTTGAACCATTTGACGAGCCCGTCCAAATGAAATTGGGCTTCGTCGCTAAACCGAACCATGCATACCCGTACTAATTCTCATCATTCCCCATGCAACCGTACAGTTTGAACGTTATAACGCAAGCAGTTCAGAAGTTATGACGATTTCATTTCATACAGTTAATTAATTGTCACCCTATACATTCGGTGTGAAGTGCTGAGTTACCTCTTCGTCTCTATAACACTCGGACGTGTCTTTGCCGTTTTCTGTGGGTGGGACACAGTGCCACTGATAACCCGACCACTTATTCAGGCGTGTTAAAGTGCCGCATTAGTGTTGGGGAGATGCCTCAGCGACGGTTTGAATCCAGCCAGTGGATTAACCACATGGTTCGGTGTGCCGGCCAGCCAGTACGTGGTTTTTAGGCGGTTTCCCGCATCCGACTAAGTGAATATGGGGCTGATGCTAGGTCCCATCTCAGTTACAGAATTCGCAAAAATTCAAAAAAATTTCGCACGCTGTCACGTGGATCACCCATTTCGAGCCTGGAGCTGAGGATGGAAATATCAGGGTGGTGGCTAACTGCTCTGACTATGAAACACTGGATGGATATATTCTGGGTAACTTGCTTTCCATTTCAACAAAAGGCGCTTATTTCATGCATCCCAGTGTTTGTGACGTGTAATCTCCTGAACTGTGTTTTTCCAAGCGATATAATTTGCACGTACATTCAGCCGTACGTGTCGATACCGTCTGCAATATGTCTTGCCAATAGAGCCGATAGTAAAGAAGTAATAAGTTAAAACTTGATGTCTGATGCTGAAGCTTTACTAAATAAACAGCGGAAACGTAATAAGCAATACACTTTTTCTCCTTTCATCATTTTGCTGTAGGTTGTCGGCTATGAAATGATTCGTAAGGGTTTGAAATGTTGTGAAAAGTTTGTTGTCAGCCGTTGAGTGCTTTCGCTCTCAAATACTGAATGAATAAAGTCCGGGAATTTGCGCGCAGTCAGTGATGCTGCGCCAGCCGCTGTGGCCGAGCGGTTCTAAGCGCTTCAGTCTGGAACCGTGCATCCGCCACGGTCGCAGGTTCGAATCCTGCCTCGGGCATGGATGTGTGTGATGTCGTTAGGTTGGTTAGGTTTAAGTAGTTCTAAGGTCTAGGGGACTGATGACCTCAGATGTTAAGTCCCATAGTGCTCAGAGCCATTTGAACCATTAGTGAAGCTGCGTCAAGTCAAACACACAATTTCTCTCTGCAATACTTGTCTCATGGTTTTCAACTTTTATCGTAAGATTACACCTCTTAACGAGTTGAATACGAAAGAATTTTACACTTTAAATTCCGTCAATAATTACGCGGAATACTGAGAAACAAATTTTTCTTGTCTCTGGTACCACTTAGGAAAGCAGCCTGCATCTAACGTCGGCTTCCGGGATATTCGCTTTGTAATACAGATAGGAGGCGTTATGAAACGTCCCCTTAGAACAATTATACAAGACTGTGCTTAAACTGACACACAATATTTTTAGCGCTACGCAATCTGACTTTCAAAAATCCCTACAAAAGAATGGCCCTGACTAACATTAACCTATACGTTTCACAAATCACTTACCTCACCAAAAATCTTCGTTACTCGAACTACTGCAATACAGCGAGCGCCTCTACTGCCAGTTAAATCAAAGATTCAAACTACGGAATGCACTAACTACTGGTAGGCATAGTTAGCAAATGAAAGATTTTAATAGAGAACAAACAATGTATTTACCTTACTTATCATAATATATATGCCATCCAGTCTTACAAATTTCAAGTCTCCGCTATTTCTCTCCCCACATCCACCACTGCTGGCGGCTCACCTTCAACTGCGCAACGCTACGCGCTGTTCACATCCAGCTGCCGCTGCCCAACTCTACAATGGCAGACAACAATGCAAACTAGCCACAGACTGCACACAGCACAGCCAGTGATTTTCATACCGAGCGCTACGTAACGTAGCCAATAAGAAAATATAAACAGCCTACTTAGAGCGTGAACAGCGTAAAATATTGAATGATCTACTATGAATAAAATGGGAATATCGCATACTTCTGAGAGACAACGTAATCAGCGTCTGGCAGACTTTGAAAGGGACTTGATCGTAGGTCTCCATGTACATGGCCATGTACATGGCCATGAGAGGTCAGGCACACTCGACGCCAAGTTTCCGGGCGACCAGTCTGGCCACCAAAAGGTGGGATCGCCGTGCAAGTCACCAAGCACGTCGTAACGCCTTCACGCCCGAGCCTGCCATCCGAGAACAAGAAATTGACTACCTCCATCATTATGTGACATCCCGCATCATAGGTCAGAGTCTAGCAGCAGCCAGACGAGGGAATTACTTCCCTTTGGTATTACAACAATCCACGTTAGTACCACAACACGAGCTGTTGGGTTTTTAGTGGCAATATGACCAGAAAGCATTGACTAGTGATGTATAGCGTCTCAATGCGTTCAGCGATGAATCTTGATTCCTCACTAGCCCAGATGACTATCGTTGGCAAATATGTTGGCGATTTGAGAAGAGGTGACACTCTTGCATAGTTTTGGAGCTGCACAGTGACGTTACTCTGATGTCTCGGTGAGGGGAGCCTTCGAGTATGACTTCAGATCCTGACGTATGTTGATAGAGCGAGTTTTACGTCACAGACATCTTGTGTACTCATGTTTGGACGTTTATGTGAGCTATTTCTGTGCCATACTTCAACAGGACCTTGCTCGCCCACCCATGTTTATCGACAGTCTGGTGATGTTGAGGTACTCCCAAGGCGAGCGAGATCTCCAGACGTCTCCTCAGCAGAACACGTGTGGGACCAGCTAGGACGTCCACCCTGTCCCAGTGCCACTTCCAGGGTGCTGAATACCAGTTACAATAGTCGTGGGCCAGCTTGCCTCAAGCGAGGATAAAAAGGCTTCACGATACCCTACCCAACTAAAGAAGTCCACGCCAGGGGGAAGCGACGTCATACCGACAAGCGAGCTCATATTGCCAAATTATTTGTATATCTGTCCCGATACTCTAATCAATAAAAAAACAGTACCTATCCTATCAGCCCACGACGTTTCATTTCGCGCTCTGCTCCCCTTCTGCGTACATTACATATTTTGTCATGCAAAGTACGTATGGCTTCTGCCTTACGCTATAGACATAGGTTCTAAATGGACACCTATCCGACAATCGTGGATGCAAGCAGTCACACGGATTACTCAGTAGTTATTTCGTTAGTTTGGCGGTACTGAAAGACAATAATCAGGATGCTGTCAGGAATGTCTGACGAGTCTTCTACAGTCGCCTCCGACAAAGCCAGACAAGTAATGTTAGTCATCGTTCACTGCATCTAAGACTATACCAGGTTTATAGATGTGTCCGTGCAGGATAACATTGTGAGTTGTACTGCCACGCACCATCTTCATACTCAAGTTACGTATCGTGTAATCTGCTGTTGATAAACCGTTGCAAATTGTTGCTAATCTGTGTTGCCATCTACTTTTGCCACAGCTGTTACCATCTCGCTGGTGAGGGAGGATGGGTACAGTATATTTTTCTTTATTTGTGCAGTTAATTCAGCAGCCTCCCTTGAAGCCACAACGGCTCCATCTTTCCCTCGTTATCAGTGTTCTAGAGGGAGCACATGAGATCAGTTTGATAGGTAGATGGTGGCCTGAGTTGTCCCTCTTTTTAGTCTCTCAAGCTCTCGCAGCAACTGTGAAACTTCACTTCTCACTCTCTGTCAACGACACAAAGTAGCCTGCCGGGGAACACCGAGCCCTCTGATTGGCCGGTGTATGAGCGCAACAACGTTCCCTTCCCAACAGTTACAGCATCCCTCTGGAGACAAGGAATCTTCAGTCAGTTCTAGTCTGTTGGAGCTCGTGGCTGTAGGCGCGATGTAGTGTCGGTAAGCCTGACTGTACTTCGTGACTCCAGCTTCCTCGGTTACAATATCGTGACTGAGTTAGGAAATCCTTCATTTCGAGCGCGTTCGTAGCTTTCGGTTTTCTCCGACGATTACCTCGTAACTCTAAGGATTTCTCTGTCATACTGGTCATATTGGGGTCTGGTGTCCGACCTCTGTTGGTTGTTGTTAATATCAGGGTAAAGATTCTCACTCTCAAGATTACATCTGTGCCCCCTGCATTATTTCTCTGTGTGGTTTCTTTCTTGGTGATATGAGCGTGGAATTAAGATTCATTAAATACACTCCTGGAAATTGAAATAAGAACACCGTGAATTCATTGTCCCAGGAAGGGGAAACTTTATTGACACATTCCTGGGGTCAGATACATCACATGATCACACTGACAGAACCACAGGCACATAGACACAGGCAACAGAGCATGCACAATGTCGGCACTAGTACAGTGTATATCCACCTTTCGCAGCAATGCAGGCTGCTATTCTCCCATGGAGACGATCGTAGAGATGCTGGCTGTAGTCCTGTGGAACGGCTTGCCATGCCATTTCCACCTGGCGCCTCAGTTGGACCAGCGTTCGTGCTGGACGTGCAGACCGCGTGAGACGACGCTTCATCCAGTCCCAAACATGCTCAATGGGGGACAGATCCGGAGATCTTGCTGGCCAGGGTAGTTGACTTACACCTTCTAGAGCACGTTGGGTGGCACGGGATACATGCGGACGTGCATTGTCCTGTTGGAACAGCAAGTTCCCTTGCCGGTCTAGGAATGGTAGAACGATGGGTTCGATGACGGTTTGGATGTACCGTGCACTATTCAGTGTCCCCTCGACGATCACCAGTGGTGTACGGCCAGTGTAGGAGATCGCTCCCCACACCATGATGCCGGGTGTTGGCCCTGTGTGCCTCGATCGTATGCAGTCCTGATTGTGGCGCTCACCTGCACGGCGCCAAACACGCATACGACCATCATTGGCACCAAGGCAGAAGCGACTCTCATCGCTGAAGACGACACGTCTCCATTCGTCCCTCCATTCACGCCTGTCGCGACACCACTGGAGGCGGGCTGCACGATGTTGGGGCGTGAGCGGAAGACGGCCTAACGGTGTGCGGGACCGTAGCCCAGCTTCATGGAGACGATTGCGAATGGTCCTCGCCGATACCCCAGGAGCAACAGTGTCCCTAATTTGCTGGGAAGTGGCGGTGCGGTCCCCTACGGCACTGCGTAGGATCCTACGGTCTTGGCATGCATCCGTGCGTCGCTGCGGTCCGGTCCCAGGTCGACGGGCACGTGTACCTTCCGCCGACCACTGGCGACAACATCGATGTACTGTGGAGACCTCACGCCCCACGTGTTGAGCAATTCGGCGGTACGTCCACCCGTCCTCCCGCATGCCCACTATACGCCTTCGCTCAAAGTCCGTCAACTGCACATACGGTTCACGTCCACGCTGTCGCGGCATGCTACCAGTGTTAAAGACTGCGATGGAGCCCCGTATGCCACGGCAAACTGGCTGACACTGCCGGCGGCGGTGCACAAATGCTGCGCAGCTAGCGCCATTCGACGGCCAACACCGCGGTTCCTGGTGTGTCCGCTGTGCCGTGCGTGTGATCATTGCTTGTACAGCCCTCTCGCAGTGTCCGGAGCAAGTATGGTGGGTCTGACACACCGGTGTCAATGTGTTCTTTTTTCCATTTCCAGGAGTGTATTTACGTTGGATCCTTTGCGAAATGAGCTTGGTCTTTTGTGCCAGACCACGTGACGACGTGGCTGTAAAGATTCCATAGCAAGAGTTCGTATTCGCGGTAATTTGATCCTCTTTGCTCAGGCGAAAGTTATTATCATGGAAATCGATGAGTGTTACTCGATTTCCGGACGGAAGGGCAGTGTGGCGTCTTCTTATCGTAGTACTCAGCATCTGTTCTGTTTAGTTTAGAGTAGCGGCGGTTGCATGCTGATCACCTCATTCTCGTACTAGGAAGTAACGTTACTTTTAGTCACGACGACCAGGTTCATCGTTTCGTTGTCTGCTACTCTTTTGTTTCCTTGAGGCAGGCCACTGGACCAATTTCTTCAAGCCCCCTCCCCAGCCGCTTCAAGTTCATCTTTAACGCTATCAGAATAACAAGATTCACTTTTTGTGCTTGTAAAAGATTCACGTTCTGTTGTGTTGTTAATAAAGGTGCAATATCAATATGCATTTTTTCCTTCAATAGAAATTCACCCGCTCACATGGTAATAGTTTGCAAGCCACCAATAAAATACTTCTGATTAGCAAGGTAATTAATTCTAAATTATGTGGGCGGTCTCTCTAAAATGTCGCGCGAGTTTTGCGTCTTTTCCTGTTGTGGTTCAACTGGTTCACGGACATGTTGCGGCCATTGCACTTACTGTACCGCTAATATCGAAATCAAATGCTTGCCCTTTAGAGTAAGGGAGAGGTTATGGCACACTGCGGGTCGCGAATAAAATTCCACTCGATGTGATGAAAGTAGGATAAGTGCTAATGAGCGTTAGGGTTACTGAGCTGGAAACATTTTTTACAGAAGTAATTTTCCATAGTGAGACTCATATGACCGAGATTGAGAGGGAGAGAGAATGGATAAACTAATTTTTTTTTCAGCCCAACGGGCAATGTAACATCCACGAGATAAATTTTAGCTACAATACGACAAGAGGGAATTATGCTTCTAACAGTTATAAACATTACCAATCCGACATATAGAAAAACAGTGAAATAAAACAAAACGATGATAAATATTAATTATTTGTGTAATATTTTATGATGTAATTGAACATATCGATGTGACAATGATAATTGTAAATTCCTTTTATGATCTGCGTTTGTCTTCCTTTGTTTTTACCTTTTTTTTGGTTGGCTTGTGTAGGTTGCGGACACAAGACGTATACCAAACTGAGGTTTTTCAAGAAATTTTATTATTTGTTAATTATTACTTAAGAATAGAGTTCATTATTATAATGAATATGAGTGAATAATTATTTGTAACTTTAATTCCTCTCTCAATAAGCATTATCTGTGTTAATTATTTCTTTCTGCTACAAGGAGTGCAGCCAGTGATGATGGCGGTTTGTATCGCATATTTCCTGTGTTTCTACGAAAGTATCAAATGATTGCTTGATGAAAATTAGTCTAAATAGTGCACAATATAAAAGTAAAGTTGAATAAGCATTAATTCAAATACTTATCCTGTTAAAAGGAAGTTTGCTCTAACAATAGAAAGTCTCTGTCAATTGACTGCCCCCATCTTAACAATTATCTCAGCGGCAAATTCAAATTACGCAACTCTGCAAACATAAATGCCGAAGGTAGTAAAAATGTGTAAAAATAAATTTGCACCGGTGGTCCCGAGGTCATTTTAATGAAAATAATTCGAATCAGATTCGATCTTTAAAGATAGTGCACGTAGCACGACCCATGTAACAAACTTTCCTTGCTGATGTATGGAGCCGAAATATTGTTTCAGGTAACATACATCAGTGTTGTGCGCGGCTGATATTCTTTGGTTTTAATGATGATTTAGCTGAAGATAACTGTTTCCATCTTAATCAGTAGTTGTATAGAATCTGTTGTATGAACACTGACACAACTTACAGACAACACTTTAACACAACGTTAACTTGGATTTCTTTAGCAACTTGACCAAATCTTTAGCCGGGAGAAAAAATATTTTGTAATTACTCACTTTAATGAAACAACATTATCATTTTGATTTACAGATTAGTTAAATACCAAACCACTGAATAACACAACGAACGCCACGGCGGTAATTGGTAGGATGCCTTATTCGGAATAGGTGTTAATGGGCGTAAGGTTTACAAAGCTCGAAACATTTTTATAGAAGTAATTTTCCATAGTTAGACAAACAAAACCAACATACCAAGCCGAAAAAACTATGCTTATTCTTTTACTCTAAAACAAGATGTTTTAGCAGTTGATATATCAATGAGGAAAATAGTAAAAGAGTAGATCATTTCAAATTACATTACCTGTCAGAAAAAAAAGAAACACCAAGAAGACATTGTCGGAAGTAAATATAACTTCGTACAGTTAAACACCGTCGGGGCGTAAGTAAATGATTGAGGTTGCTATGTCCTGTTGCGGAATGGCCTCGAAGGGGCGTTAGTGTCGTTCATATCCGTTGTTGTTAGCTGGTCTGCTAAAGTATGCCAGGACTGTAAGGAGTGTGAGAAGTTGACTGACCAGTATGAATGACACGGAGATGCTCGGTATGTGTGTGACAGAGCGGCGTCAGTTGCTGAGAGAATTTTTAGGGAGCATCGTTGTGGGCCTCTATGTGGCTGGCTGGGCGATTGGTGCAGTATCCAGATTTTTGGGGCATGCGGATGTGACAGTCGTGCGATGTTGGCTTGCATGGGAGCGTGAGCGCAGGCATGCTCGACAAACCTCCGGTAGACCCCGGCTGACCACCACGAGAGAAGATCGGCGTGCAGCCCACCAAGCACATCGTAACCCCTTCACATGTTCGCCTGCAGTCAGTAAACATTTTCAGGAGGCTGAATGAAATGTTCACGGGTTTCCAAGCGCGTGAATTGCTTAAAACTACACGAGCTGTCGGCCAAGCACTCCCTGGCCATTGTCAAGTGGTATGACTGCCAGTGGGCTGTTGGTGCGCCCTTATCTACGCTAGCTGCCGGCTGTGACGTCACTGGTGCCCGTGACGTTGCCATATATGGGCATGTTTTGAGTCGGCGTTCGATGTGCCCTCTTCAACCGCGCGGTCGCTGGATCCCACGCAGCGCTGAGCTGCAAGCCACCGTCTATATTCAGGGTGTTTGAGGTAATGTTTATTTCAATAGCTTCCTTTATTGAACTGTCCCAGAAGGCGTTAGTGTGAGCCACGACAGAGGTATCGTCAAATTTGATGTGGTGACCGTTTTGTAACGCATACTCAGCTAACGGAGATTTCTCTGGATAGCGTTGTTCCACAGTCCGCATTGTTTGTCCTATGTACTTCTGGCCACACTCACAAGGTATTTCTTACACTCCAGGTATTCTGAGACCTACTGCGTCTTTAACTGGTCTCAGTAACTGACGGATTTTCGTTGGAGGCCTGAAGACTGATTTGATCTTGAGTCTTTTCTACAGGCGGCTTATCTTGCCCGACACAGTGCCACAGAATGGCAGGAAAGCGAGTTTCTTTTCCAGCTCTTTGTTGGTGGTCTTGTTCTGAAATTTTCCAGAAATCACCTCTGTCACTTGATGGGCGATGTAACCGTTATTCCTGAAAACATTGCGTAGGTGGCTCAGTTCTACAGAAAACCCACCCACACAGACCTGTAACTGCACGCCACCAGCCATCATCATCCAGCACAGAAGCGCACAGTATTACAAACTTTGGTGCATCGTGCAAGAGTAATATCGGACGACGATAGCCTGCCCCATGAACTGAGCCACTTACGCGAGGTTTTCATGAATAACGGCTACAGCGCCCATCAAGTGACAGAGGTGATTTCTGGGAAATTTCAGAATAAGGCCACCGACGAAAAGCAGGAAAAGAAGCTCGCTTTGCTGCCATTCTGTGGCTCTACGTCGGGCAAGATAAGCCGCCTATTGAAAAGACACAAGATCAAATCAATCTTCAGGCTTGCAACGAAAATCCGTGAATTACTGAGACAGTTAAAGTCGCAGTAGATCTCAGAACACCTGGACTCTACGAAATACCTTGTGAGTGTGCCCAGAAGTACATCGAACAAACAGTGCGCACTGTAGAACAACGCAGGAAAGAACATGAGAGTTATTATCGCCTACGCTATCCAGAGAAATCTGCATTAGCTGAGCATGCGTTACAAAACGGTCACCACATAAAATTTGACGATACCTCTTTCGTGGTTCACACTAACGGCTTCTGGGACAGTTTAATAAAGGAAGCTATTGAAATAAAAATTACCTCAATCACCCTGAATATAGACGGTGGACTGCAGCTCAGCGCTGCGTGGGATCCAGCGATCTCGCGGTTGAAGAGGGCACATCGAACACCGACTCAAGAAATGCCCATGTATGGCAATGTCACGGGCACCAGTGACGTCACAGCCGGCAGCTAGCGTATATAAGGCCGCACCAACAGCCCACTGGCAGTCATACCACTTGACAATGGCCAAGGAGTGCTTGGCCGACAGCTCGCGTAGTTTTAAGCAATTGACGCGGTTGGAAACCCGTGAACATTTTATTCAATGTTATCGCCACGTGATTCCGCATTAATACATTTTCAGTTTGCTATTTGCAACTTCTGTATCGTCCTACACCATTGGTCGAAGACTAGCAGTAGTCAGACTAGGGAATCGTCCTTCCGCGCATACGCTGCTGTAAGCACCGCAATACAAACGTATGGGTTTTTATGGGTGACGTGACAGGGACGCATTCACAACTGATCAGTAGCGTAGCATTGTCTTCAGCAATGGACAGTGGCTATGCACTTCTCTTTTTCTGCAAGATTATGCTGTGATTAATTCACAGAAACAGTAAGTTGAATCTAATTTACCTGTTGTCAGGAGCAGCAGTGGAGAGTATCGAAGATCGATCTGCGGTCGGAAGTCGGACATCGGATGTCGACTGCCGTCGACCGGCAGGGGAGCTGAGAGGTGCTGGCTGCAAAGTGCTGACTGCAGCCTGCGGTCGCCTTAACAAGGCGAGTCCCGTCTGCAGGGCGATCAGCCCCAGGCGCTCCCGCTGACCAGGGCAGGGTGTCGCCCCCTGCTGACTAGCTTTGTTATAAGGGACAGGCCCCATCCCTGCCATCTGGCCGACGGCGGCTGTGCTAATGAGCCAGTCGAGTGACACACGAGATTATAGCCACTGCAAAATTTTTATCATCCTCTTAAGAAGTAACCCGCATCTCTCTTATAGAACCATTCCTATATCCAGTTGTAAGTAATTATGCTTAATTGCTTGTTATTTCCTGCAAGGTACCCACTGCCATTAGTGAAGACGTACGATCTAAACGCCGTAGCTGTCACATAATAACTCCAGTCACGGTTGTAGCCTGATCGTTGTTTAGGTGACGAAAAAATGCAGCCATTAACGAGTTTCTCGGTGTGGCTAATTTTTGAAACAAGTAGATGATATTCGTTTTATAAACTGAACGCATTTTTCTTGCTGCGGTCTTCACTAACTTGTGTTCCTCACTCATTTCGCCTTTCACATAGACATATTTCACATTACTTTAGTAGCCCTTACAAAGTTTATAAAATCATACGATATCAACGTAGATATGAATTGTACAGTGCGTGTGATCGCAAATGAGTAAGTATTTCATTCGGCATGTGTTTCAACTAATAAAAACATTCCTTTTGGTCTATAGTGAAACGTAACATGTGTGTCTAACTTATGGTAAAAGAGATTCGTGACCACATCATTTATTTTAAAATGCAGCCAGTAACTAAAACCAAAAGGTTGAATTAATGGTCGAGATAAGAGTTTATATTTCTTTTACACTAGCTATTAAATAAATATGTTCCAGAAACTGCAAACATTATTATGCATGTTTAACATTAATCTTTGTTATTCACCATTTAGTCATCACTCTGCTTATTGCATTAGTGTGGTAAGTTTTATCGAAACAATCTTATTTAAAGAACCATCATAAAATTTCAACACCTGCAATATATGAATTTTCTAGGATTTCTACAGAGATGAAAGTTATTTTTGTTTTGTCGTACTTCATTCAAAACCTGCTTTTGTCTTCTACTGAAGAGACGTTTTTCTTCTTCCAAAAAGTAATTCTCCGAAAACATATTGACAACAAAATATTTGGAATCTAAATATTCTTTTATAAACCTTAATAAGATATACGTAACCAGGATTCTTGCAGTCCGTATTTTCAGGTTTATAAATATTAATATTTGTGTTAAAATTAGTGTTGTGTTGTGGTCTTCAATCTCAAGACTGGTTTCATGCAGCTCTCCATGCTACTCTAGCCTGTGCGAATCTCTTTCCCTCTGAATAGCTACTGCAAGCTACATTCTTCTCAATATTCGAATTCCCCCGGGGGTTCGGGTGTTAGAATAGGCCTAGTGTATTCCTGCATACCGTAAGAAGCGACTAAAAGTGATCTCCTAGTTTTCGAAGTTGTTTTATGGACCGCTTTAAGATTTGACCTCTATACTTCCCAAATCATTTAGAAGTGTAAGCCATTTGGGGAAAGAAGCCTTACATGGTGCATCGCGTATCCATCATATACTTAGACCTTGTACATATATTATTGTCATGTCTCTGTGACTCCATCCATCATCCAGCTCTTTGGGTGATGACCTTATGGGGTATCATCTCCGTCCATTGTCTGCTGTCCTCTTCTGAATCCATGACAATATTGGATTTCTTTACAAGTCATGTAAGTCATGTACCTACTTGCTTGTAGTCCCCAGACAAGACAGGGATCACACCACTGATGCCTGAACTTCAATCTCCCCACGTATGCCAAGGAGTAGATGCTCATCTTCTTGGGACATCAGGACTCCTGGCAATGTCCAACATACCAGATGACCTTTCCTGTGGCTAGGTGTCGCCAACAGGGAGAGCCTGTGATTGGAGTCGGTGACATCATGGTGGATGACCCACAATAAAGAGGACCAAGTAATCCCTTTGCTACTTACTGAACTGCTCCAGCAGTCTCTAAGATGGACAACATAGACTGTAATGCAGAGAACTATGACTCCAAATTGTTCCCCTCGTTCACTGCACTATAGAAGGAACGTAAGTATATAAAAGAAAGAGAGCGCTATTTGCCTTGGTATTCAGTTTGCAGCCAACAGATAGGGACTCCTTTCTGTCTACAAATCGTCAATTTTTTTTTAAAGTCTGGAGGACAAGTTCGTGGAAGTAGCTGCACTGTCAGGATGAGAAATGGATCAGTCCCTATTCAGACCGCATCCACAGCCCAGTCACAGGCGCTGCTCGCCTATGAGAAAGTGGATCACATTCCCAATTCAGTCACCCCCATAGAAGGCTAAAGACATAATGCTGAAGTAGTGCTCTGCTCCAATTTAGAATAGCAAGGTGTTCATTTTATTCAGTGCATCTATAAGGAACCAAAAGATGATAGGGTGGTGTGCCTTCTTCTTGGCCTTTCAGGGTCATTCATTACCTGAAAAGGTCAATCTAATGGTATACAGATATGACATAAAACCATATGTCCCATCCCTGATGTGGTGCTTTAAGTGCTGGAAATTGGGTCACATGTCTTCCTTCTGCAATTCCAACGCCACATGAAGAGACCGCAGACTTCCACAGCTCCTCCTCCCACCTGTGCCAACTCTGGAGAGCACCACTCCCCTAGCTCACTGGACTGTGTGGTACTCCAAAAGGAGAGGAAAATTATGGAGTATAACGTCCTCGACAGGCTGACTGACTGAGAGGCTAAACAGAAATATGGAAGGTTGAGCCCTGGTGGATGCTATTCCCTCATACTGCAGCTACAACGATGTCACTCTCACTGGCGATGGCAGTCCGCTTGCCTAAACCTTCTACAGTGGGTCCTCAGGACCACATGACTACACCCATCCCCTTGGTAATCAGGCACACTTCTTCTTCTGCTGCTCTCAAAGCACCTGCTTTGGGAGCAGTACACCCCCAAAAGCAGGGACATCAGTTCCCCTCCCCCCCCTCCCCCCCCCGTCCACCAAGCTGGAGAAGCAACAGCCTTCCGTAGTTTCTCTCGCACAGAAGGGTCGCTTGGGATCCTTTCAAGACCTCTCACCATGCAAAAGTGGACACCAGCCAGTCGTTGAAGGAGCCAGAACTTGCTGGTCACATGGCTTCACGATATTCATCTGTACCTGAAGCTATTTCATAGAAACCCTCCCAGTATGCCCCTAAAGAGCAAAATGGGAGGGCAAACAGCCCAAGAAGACTACTGAGAACCGTGAGACTCCCGTCGCCCCTACAGCACCACTCCCTACTAGTTCTGCAGCTGAGGACGATTTGCCAATTTTAGCATCCCGAAGGACCTAGATCTCACTGACACCTCAGCCGGAGTAGAACTGGACCAGTGGTGACCTTGAGGTGTAAACTGCCTCCTCAGTCCCTTCATGGCTTCCCAGTTTACAGAAAGTGTCATCCTCCAGTGGAATTGTGGTGGTTTTTCCACCACCTGAATGAGCTGCTACAAGTATTAAATATTACATCTGCTTTCTGCGTCACCCTTCAGGAAACCTGGTTTCCAGTAACGTCCTTTATGAGTATTGCTGATATTACACCAATCATAATGGCTATAATAGTATGTCAGGTGGAGTATGTATATATGTCCTTATCTCTGTATACAGCGAACCTGTGGTCTTTCGGACACCTTTAGAAGCTGTGGCTGTCACAGTGGGAATAATGCAGGAAATTACCATTTGCAATATGTACTTTCCTCCAGATGGTGACATACCACGAAATGTACTGGTTGCACTCATTTCGCAACTACCTCAACCTTTCCTGCTCCTGGCTCACCTCAATGCCCATAACTCTTTTTGGGGTGGCACCAAGATTCTACTAAGCCATGGTAAAGACGTCGAGAACCTACTAGCTCAACTCAATCTTTGCCTCCACTCATTTCAGTGTGGAACATGGCACATACTCAGTCATTCATCTTTGTATTTCCAGTTCTGGTCTTCTGCCTTCTACCCACTGGAGAGTTCACCACTTTCTGCTCTTCCTGCGCTAAGTCCGGAACCGCGCGACTGCTACGGTCGCAGGTTCGAATCCTGCCTCGGGCATGGATGTGCGTGATGTCCTTAGGTTAGTTAGGTTTAAGTAGTTCTAAGTTCTAGGGGACTGATGACCACAGATGTTAAGTCCTATAGTGCTCAGAGCCATTTGAACCATTTTTCTGCTCTTCCTGTCCCTCCTCTAGCGTCACTCGCCTGGATGTTTGCCCAAATGGCCTCTTACCAAGACTGACTTGGACGCTTTCAATTCCACAATTGGATCTCCACTGCATGGCAATACCGATGAGGTGTTCCAAAACATGAATACAGTCATTGTTGCCGCAGGGGAATCGGAAATCCGTCGTTCCTCAGGTTGCCCCCAGCGGAAGACAGTGCCTTGGCGGTCGCTGGAAACTGTACCGACCATTATAGACCAAATGTGGGCCCTCCAACATCATAAGCAGCACGATGGTGGCAGGCCATTAAAACCCTGGATTTGGGACGTGTCCCACACCAGGTGACACCAGCACACGCCGCACGTGCATCCGAAAAGACCATGTTGCTCGTGGACGATTGGAGAAAAGACGTTCCAGTGGTTGACGAGCAACAACATGGTATGTATGTGAATTCAGAGCTGCGAGCAACTTACTTGCCTGACAAATGAGGAGCTGCCGACGGGTGGTGTGTGGCGGTTCCACGGCCTCAGCACAGTGTCTGGTCCGTGGCCAGCCTAATTCCCTCATGGTGGAGAGCGTCAATTACCTTCATGTAAGAAGCCCTCACTGACCTGTACAGTGTACATCCAGTCTAGCCTTGAAGACACAAATGCCCTATAAAACTGGAGAAGATGTTCCTTTTCTCCTCCTCAATACCAGTAGCTGTAGCATTTTACAGCATTAAGTGATTTTTGCTTTCTGGCTTCAGATCTCACGGATGTGGTAACCACGATACTTTGGAGTAAAAAGTGAGGCCAGGAAACTCACTGAAACTTTAAAATGTAGAATGGTGTCCGTAACATACAAGTCAGGGAAATTATAAATTCCGAAACAACGTTAAAAAGGAACACACAGGCATACCTCTGCAGAAAACTGAAAACCCGTCTTTGCAACCCACTCTTCTAACCACCGCTTTGCAAGTTACAACTGACAGCTCGTTGTTGCGATACTGGAGGAGGAACATAACACAGCAAAATTGTACAAAAATAAGGAACATTGTATGGGATTCTATAGAGTAGATGTGACACTATTGATGGGCATTGCAAAGTGGGTAACTCTTAAGATACTGCCCTGGAGGATACGGTCCTGCTCAAAACGGTGTGACAGCGTGTCACCAACACGGGATCTAAAAGTCACTGAGATGGGAAAGCCGTATGAAGATGGAGGAGTGGCAAAGGAAAGAAAAAAAAATTATGCAGTTGCGCGGGAATATTGTGTCTCCAAGCGGTGTCTGAGCCTTACTAATATCGCAGAATATGCCGACACAGTGATGTTTACGTAGGAAATCCTGCTGAACATCTTCCTCTAACAGGAATCCACACTGAGAATGGTTGAACAGTTTCCTGGTCTCTAACAATCAGACCAGGCAGCTCGTTAAGGCGATACACCAGTCACTACTGGGGCATGTGGGGTCCTTTTCTGGTTTGAGGACAGATATAAAAATTGCCTCTCTTCATAAGTTGGGGGTCTGTCTCCCATCTCAAATGAACACAGTTGAGGAGGTTCCCCTTTGACACTGCTGGCAAATGTCAAAGAATGCAGTTCAAGATTTGGTCGTGGCCTGGTGCACTCAGATTGTGCGATTCCATCTCTCACATGGAGAAATAGTATCTGTAAGACCCAGAACCGTTGGATCTGAAGTACAACTTGCCCCTCTCTACAGTCGCATGGTAGTGACGAAATCATAGATCCGAGCTGGCATCAGAAGTAGTTGCTACAAATTTCTCTCTCATAGGCTGAGGAAAGTGTCGGGTCGTTGTTTGGAGGCACCAGTGTTTCATCACTGTTGCTATTGGCAAACTACAGTGTTCGACTTATATTCTCGCAATGGCTTCTCATACTGTTGTAGAACAAGTGGAACTACTGATTGAGACCAACAACGCCTGCCATGACCTTTCTATGCCCTACTTAATTATGTTTCGAGCCTTGGCTTCCACAATGCTGTGAAGTTGTCTGTTGTGAAGCTGTACTTAAACTGCTGAAGAGCCATACGCCTGACCTGGATTGCTGAACGGCACTCACTCGTTCACCAACACACACATTGGCTCCTGTGATGACCTGACGACTTTAGTGTGGATGAGTCAGCAGTATGATGGATCACTCATGTGATGTCGTCCACCCATGTCGCGATGTTCAGGTACAGCCATCTGGCTGAACTGCATCCAGTTAGCTCTGCTGACCATCCAGTTTGGTGGCTTCTCTTTAAGAAACACTCCAGCCAGTAGATGAATGCGGCGTGGGAAGCGGTTACTAGAAAGAAGGTCGTCAATGACCAGAGACTACGAGGACTGGAGAGCAGAAAAATAGGTCGATGGCTCAGAGTGGCAGTACAGAAATGAGTGTGAGTACCTGTGTTAAGGATGCACAGCTCGCGAGACATCATGAGGCTCTCGGAAACCCGACATGAGGGCATGTAGAGGTCGAGCCCCGCAAGACATAATGAGCATTCAAGTCTCCCCATAGGAAAAATGGTCATGTGACTTGTTCCATAAGATCTATGAGAGCCTCAGAGTCTATTCCATCTTGCAGGGGAAGACACAGTGCAGAAACTGTGATGACACACATGAATTTCAACAACAACTGCTAGCAGATCAATTGCCAGGGGAAGAGCAAAGGATTGATGCGTGTTGTTAACACAGCAACCCCTCCCTTTGCTCTGTCCACAGTGAGGTCATTCATCCAATGAAGCCTAACAGCAGAGGGGCTTCGTGTAAACACAGGCGCATGGTACATTCCTGTGCTATCAGTTTTAGTTCCTCCACATGTGTCTTGAAACCATTAATGTTCCACTGTAATAAGGGATCCATCGATCACGGGAGTTGCCTTTCACACTGTCTGTCCACCAGGGACGGGAGCATGAAATAGGTGGGGCTCAGTCTTGGGGTGGGGGGTGGGGGGGGGGAGGAAATAGATGATTGCTCCAATATGACATCAAGGTCCATTAGCTGTATCAAAGTCAAGAGAGACATCATAAAGGATGAAGTCCTCTTCATCGGTGGTTGACGTTTGACCTTTGTTTTTTTGCCCCATGTGGGCTTCAGAGCCACAACTGTGGCAGTCGTAGTGTCAGCACTGGACGGTGGATGATACTCAATCTTTAGACGATTAGGGAGCTTTCCAACATTAGAAATTATGGTCTTGTCTGATATTCTGGGAGGAACTGTAGGCTTCGAAGTAACTGCAGCAGCACAAGTGCACTGGAAAATTCAGGTACTAGTGCTGACACTGGCAACATCCATTAGTGTAGCAGCATCATTCCTCTGCACTGGCTGTTTAAGAACACAAGCGGAGGAGATAACAAACTTCATGGGCTTCATAGCATTGTAGATGTTATTCGCCTCACAACAGGAGATTTGCTTAGTTGTTTTGACCTCCTGTATCCTTCTCTCTTCAGAGAAGACACTACTCCAGCCAGGATGATCCGCAGAGCAGTTAACACTCTTTGGAGAAGATGAACAACCAACAGCTTCATGGACGGTCCTACCATATTTTCCACAAATGGCAACTTTCTTACATCATAAGGTGGTGTGTTCAAAGCGCTGGCATCTAAAACAGCGCAATGGGTTAGGAAAATAAAGCTGCACTCTGAGGGGGAAGGAAATCAAACGTAATGTGGTCTGGAACTTCTGTGCTTCTGAAAGTCAGTATAAGTGAGTCTGATTCACGAGTCCGTCATGCATTCTTTCCATTATGCTACGTGCATCAACCAAGCACCTTTCATTTGTTCTCAGGAAATATCAGCCAGATCACTGCAAATCACGACACCTTTGCTATAGTTGAAGGTGTTGTGCAGTTCACTTTCTGTTGCATGCTCCCCAAGGCGTTGATTTTTCTGGTTGTTCTTCGATTGTTGGTAACCAGATATTTCTACCAACAAGGTTCTGTTTCGCAAACACTTGACTGATTTTAAACTTTCAGCGAGTCTCTCTAAACCTTTTTGTGTGTAAAAAAGGTGAAAAATTGTCAAAGCTGCTATTTTTCCGTTTAATTATAAGAAACATATTCTGACTTCCAAATGCTCGATAGTGAAGGAGTCTGTATGATCCCCAAGTCTGAAGGACTGGCTGCACGTACCCTCTTGTTTGACTGGGTGGTAGGTACCTACCACCGGCCCAGTCTTCCCGATGGGAGGAGGAAAATGGTATTTCTAAGCATCCATACCGGTACCATGAGCAGTTAGGGACGGGGCCTCATGTGTGTAAGTAAGCTTTATACGACTGATATGCGGCAGGTTCCACAAAGTTTGTCTGCTAATGGCTGCTCCACCACAACAGATGTGCATCTCAACAATGGGCAACATACCTAGAGATTAATAAGTTTTTACCATTCTCACGATGTGGGTGGTCAAGCAAAGATCCCCGTTCTCTGTGACACACAAAGTTCCACTGACGTGGCACATGGTGGTCGCTGAAGCAAGCTCAGAGCTCGCAGTGACTGAAGTCTGGCGGTGCTTACCACTCAGCTCAGGAATCCCAATGTCGCCAAGCCCGTACCCAGCAAAGGAAGGCTGAGCCCCCGAGGGTCCATCACACGTACTAAGACATTTGTCACACTGAGATATGAGAAATCAGTCCCTGTGTAGCTGAGACATAGTCTTCTTCGGATTGGCAGTGTGGGGGTGGTCATTATCGTGCAAGAAGATGATTCTACCCGACAACATTCCTGGGTGTTTTGACTTAATGGTGTATCGCAGTTTCTGCAAAGTGTCTCCACAGCACTGCACATTGTGGTTTCATGCTCAAGGAACTCGAGGGGCAGAAGATTTTGTGTACGACATCATACACAATGATGAGGGCAGGCGGGCTACAGAGCATTCAACAACTGTCGTCATAGGAAAGATGGACTAGAGCAGAAATGATTAAAGAACAAAATGGTTCTGAGCACTATGGGACTTAGCTGCTGTGGTCATCAGTCCCCTAGAACTTAGAACTACTTAAACCTAACTAACCTAAGGACATCACACACATCCATGCCCGAAGGAGGATTCGAACCTGCGACCGTAGCGGTCGTGCGGTCCGAGGCTGTAGCGCCTAGAACCGCTCGGCCACTCCGGCCGGCTGATTAAAGAACAAGTGTTCACAATAAACAGTGGACTTATTTCAGTTTTATATCTCCAAGCTTACGAAGACTCACTACAAATAATGCAGCAAAATATACAGTCCAGCTCTCAAACTCAACAAGGATAAGGCTCTCTGAACTAAAACACGAACGATGGTGTCGGATCCACGGCAAGGTAGCGTCTGCACAGCTTCACATAGCAATGTGCCTCCAACTGCGACGGGCGGTCCGGCTACCACCGGCCATTCTACTTTGTGGTGCGAGACGACGCTGTTGGTACCGAGCAGCTGGAGGCATGGCTCAGCAGGCACGCTTCACTGGGTCTGTGGGATCGCGCGACTGCTGTCTGACGGAAACTTGCAATTCTGTTGCCAACTGAGGTGGTATCGTTACACGATTCCACAGATAACGCCTATCTCCGCGCTGCCAACCGAACAAAAACGATTTGGTTGGGAAACGCTGCGGCACCGTCGGTATAGCATGGATCTTCCAAAATGGTCGTGAGATTTTTACTATCGTGGACGACCTGAAAAAGACATAAGCGTGGACGTTGGTCTTAGCTGGACTAGGAAGTGCAAGAATGGGTACGTTTATGGATCCGTTAGCGGCCTACCGTGTTCTACAAAACAGGACTTGATCGTCTCTTCTCCCAGCGGGATAAATGTCGTAAACGGTGTTGTCTCTACTTTTAAGTGGAACCGTATCATGGCCCCATTGCGGCAGATGTTCGGTTTTCTTTTGATAACGATCATACGGGGTGTTCGGAAATTCCCATCAGAAACTTCTAGAAGTTATAGAAGGGAGGGAGCACATAACATTTTGAACAGTAACCCATGATGGGAGACGTACCGTTTCCGTTCTACAGCCATTTCAAAACATGTTTGTTAGCTAGGTACGCAACAGGTTGGTCATGGCAGACGGTGGTTACGTCGGACCGGCTGATGGCGTTTGACGTCTGTGCGACCTTTCTGATCTGGTTGAAGTCTCATTCACGTGTCTTTGAGTGTAAGAGCGGCACGGTCAAATACGAATTTGCAGAATGCAACGATATTATCCCTCAGTGTGACGAAGCTCACGTCCTATTCCATCTCATACCCTTTTCGCCACAATTATGCATCGGCTTAGGGACACTTTCACTGCCAGCAGGCGTGAATGTGGCGGTGCTCAGAGGAGTCGCTGCACACCTGAACTCGAAGAGGCCGTACTGCATAACTCGCCAACGGAAACACAAGCAATCTGCCTGAGCAACAACTACAGCCATACCACCTGCAAAATGTTGTTACTAGCAAGTTTTCAAATGGTTGTAGTATGGAAACAGTACGTCTCCGGACGTGGGTTCCTGTTCAAAGAATTATACGAGGGCAGTTCAATAAGTAATGCAACACATTTTTTTCTGAAACAGGGGTTGTTTTATTCAGCATTGAAGTACACCAGGTTATTCCCCAATCTTTTAGCTACACAACACTATTTTTCAACGTAATCTCCATTCAATGCTACGGCCTTACGCCACCTTGAAATGAGGGCCTGTATGCCTGCACGGTACCATTCCACTCGCCGATGTCGGAGCCAACGTCGTACTGCATCAATAACTTCTTCATCATCCGCGTAGTGCCTCCCACGGATTGCGTCCTTCATTGGGCCAAACATATGGAAATCCGACGGTGCGAGATCGGGGCTGTAGGGTGCATGAGGAAGAACAGCCCACTGAAGTTTTGTGAGCTCCTCTAGGGTGCGAAGACTTGTGTGAGGTCTTGCGTTGTCATGAAGAAGGAAAAGTTCGTTCAGATTTTTGTGCCTACGAACACGCTGAAGTCGTTTCTTCAATTTCTGAAGAGTAGCACAATACACTTCAGAGTTGATCGTTTGACCGTGGGGAAGGACATCGAACAGGAGTCACAGCTGTGCACGGCCGGCCCGCACGCGGGAGATCAGACAGTCTTGCTTCACCTTGCGGCGATGATGACACACGCTTTGCCCAACGACTCACCGTGCTTTTGTCGACTGCCAGATCACCGTAGACATTCTGCAAGCGCCTATGAATATCTGAAATGCCCTGGTTTTCCGCCAAAAGAAACTCGATCACTCCCATTGTTTGCAACGCACATCCGTTACAGACGCCATTTTAACAGCTCCGTACAGCGCTGCCACCTGTCGGAAGTCAATGAAACTATACGAGACGAAGCGGGAATGTTTGAAAATATTCCACAAGAAATTTTCGGTTTTTTCAACCAAAATTGGCTGAGAAAAAAAATGTGTTGCATTACTTATTGAACTGCCCTCGTATAGTGAAAAAATGGTTCAAATAGCTCTGAGCACTATGGGACTTAACATCTGAGGTCATCAGTCCCCTAGAACTTAGAACTACTTAAACCTAACTAACCTAAGGACATCACACATATCCATTCCCGAGGCAGGATTCGAACCTGCGATCGTAGCGGTCGCGCGGTTCCAGACTGAAGCACCTAGAACCGTTCGGCCACACTGGCCGGCAATTATATAGTGACTCCCGTCTACAAGTCATAGAAGTTTGCAACTTGAATTTCCGAACACCCTGTATATTACGTATTTATGTGTAATATTCTAATGATTAGTCAAATTCTCGTCTGATGTTTCGCGTTACCTTGACCTCGTCATTAAAATCACATTTACAGCGGAGGGAGAGATGGCAGATGCGGCAAATTCGGGTTCGAACTGGAGCGGCCGCGCGAGTTATGACTTTTGCAGCGGGATTTGAGGCCGCCGCCGGCCGGCAGTAATTTTTCAGCACCGGCGGACGTGACAGCAGTCCGGACAACGGCCGCTGCTGACCGCCACGCGCCGCCCTGCATTATTCGCGGCGACCCGCGTTTGTGTGGCGGCGAGAACTCCGGCAGCCGCGCCACCGGCCGAGCGTCCAGCCAAGTGAGGTCACTTTTGGCGAGGGGCCTCTCTGTGGCCAACAACTGGACCCTCTCTCTCTCTCTCTCTCTCTCTCTCTCTCTCTCACACACACACACACACACACACTGCGTCACACGCACACATAGGAAAACACACATACACATACTCTCTCTCTCTCTCGCTCGAATACCCACATACAGTGAAGAACCTGCTCTGACAATGGGCTGCAACTACAGTACAAAATCGGAATTACTTTCTCCCCGCAACAAACCAACCACATCCACTTCATTTTGCAAAAACAGACATAATGTCTTATGGGATAACAGCAATCAGTGATTTTATAATGTTACTTAAAATCCGTCTTGATCGCAAAAAAAATTTTTTTTTATTATTCATATGACCGGTTTCGGTTCATTCAGAACCATCTTCAGATCTGATATTTCAGTTACAGGAGTAACCCGTCCAAATCCAGCAACTTTCACGTGCTACGTCACGTCACACGTTGCTGGATTTGGAACCGGTCATATGAATAATAATAAAAAAATTTTTTACTCCTGTAACTGAAATATCAGATCTGAAGATGGTTCTGAATGAACCGAAACCGGTCATATGAATAATTAAAAAAAAAAATTTTTTTTTGCGATCAAGACGGATTTTAAGTAACATCCACATCAAATTAAAGAAAGAAGAGCAGTCAGTCTCAGAATCCGTAATGTGGTATCGATAGTTACGATGCCGCAGCGTAGGTGCGCTGGCACTACGAGAGCGGACGAACAACGCCGACCACAGCGCCCTCTAGCCGATGCTGTGGAGCTCGGCGAGCGCCGCTCCACATTCAGCCCATTTGATCACGAGTAGACGACCCAGCAACATTGCTTCTATTTCGTAGTGGGCGAGCCACTACAGATTTTGCCTTTGGCAAAAAAAGTTGATTTTTCAATGCGTGCACAAGTATGTGATGTCTCTGCCAGGGGAATCCTCATCGCATCTACAAATAAAAAACTTTCCCGCAGACAAAAAGGGACGGGGCCGTACCAGCTGAGCCGAAAAAACTATTGTTTGGTTGGCTGATTTGGGAAGGGGACCAAACAGCGAGGTCATCGGCCCCATCGGATTAGGGAACGATGGGAAAGGAAGTCGGCCGTGTCCTTTCTAAAGAGCAGTTCCGGCATTTGGCTAAAGCAATTAGGGAAATCACGCCGAATAAGCCTGAACACTTCAGTGTCAATTGCTGTTTATTTATGTGGTTGATTGGGTGTGCGAATGATCAGCACTGTTATAGTTACTAGTGAAATCCGTAGATTCAGACTACCAGAGTGGAAGTAAGCGGGTATCAGCAATAGCATGTAAGGAAGATTACGTATTAATCTTCCCACTGTATCCAAGAAAATGAAATTTTGCCAGATCGCTACACTACTAAGGGCCAGTCGTAAGGTCCCCGATTAGCAGCAACTTAAATTGTATTCTTGGAACAGCGTGAAAACATGTGGTACGATCACGTAATAGCGGCTAACCGGAGAATAAATACGAGACAACTAAACTGGCGATTCTGGCAGGGTTAGCGAAGTTAACAGGAGAATAAGTTTTGACAATGGCAAGAACAGTTACTGAATTAGTGATGTCAATATTGTTTGTTAGAACGAGGAAGGAGAAGAAACAGGGACATCACACAAATTATTTGGAAGAATTCAATATTCTAAATTATGTAAATATTTTGTACTACTACTTTTCAATCTCATGCTCGAGAAACTAGAGCGTTTGAATGAAGTCTAAGGCGCTGCAGTCATAGACTGTGCGGCTGGTCCCGGCGGAGGTTCGAGTTCTGCCTCGGACGTGGGTGTGTGTGTTTGTCCTTAGAATGATTTAGGTTAAGTAGTGTGTAAGCTTAGGGTCTGATGACCTTAGCAGTTAAGTCCGATAAGATTTCACACACATTTGACCATTTTTTTTTTGTTTGAATGATATGTGGAAATATTTCCTAACATAAAAATTTTTGCTTGTAGGCCTAGTAAGTATTTGATACTGGTGCTTCGTGAATTATACTCTATCGTGTTATTTATGAAATGAGGTAGATAAAAATGACCATTTGTGCCAAGACAGTCTCGCTTATTTGGCATGTGTTAAGATTGCTGGGATATTAGAAAGGCCTGTTTCGATTTATCCAGGAGACAGTGACAAAGTAGACAATCAGATCGAGAAAACATACCACTCTTGGGTACTATTCGTATTAACAGCATGTTCAGTATGAGGGAACGACATATTGATTTTTCATGCACCAAAGCGTTTGACGAAATTTGATGAGGTAGTAGATTCTGTCGCAGAAAGGAAAGCAGGCTGTGTAATACTGTTGCAAGATTAGAGAGAAAAACACACTGGGATCTAACGATTGAAGGAATGGGTACAGTCTTGAACGTTTTTATGTTTCCTATATTGAATTTTGTGTCCCACTAAAGAGAAACTTATTTCCTAATAGGCAATAAGGAGTGCAAAGTTCCTTAATAGTTCTTATTCTCCGGTTGCAAATAATCCTACCCAGTACTAAATACCTGTTCTTTTAAGAGGGCAGGATGTCAAACAGGCCGACTTTGAGCCGGAGAGGCACCACAGGGCATTTCAACTTCCACAGTGCTGAATATAGGTTTGATGGCTTTCATTACAAAATATACACATTCGAATTCCACAGTGACGTGCGATAGAAGAGTGCTGTGCAAAGAGGCGTGGCACTGCACTTCGGCATGCTTAACATCAAATAACATGTCTTACATTTCCTCGAATATATATGTTTTATATATCAAACTCTTCAGAAAGATACGCGCTAGGAAATGAACACATTTAGGAAAAATCCATTTTTTAATTTTTGAACGCTAGAACGTGGAGCGGTGAGAGGAGAGGGAAGGCGGTAGGAGGGAGGGGCCGCGTCACTATGAAGTTTTTGCCTCCGTTCGCAAATATTGTAGATCCGGGGCTGATGGTGATCCACCCATCGGATGGGGACGTTGAGCCTGGCGGCCCGCTTTGTTGCTGTTAGAGTGGAGTACGCTGCGAGCCGGCACCGGGCTTCGGCCTCTCCCTTCCCTTCATCGGTATCAACAGAAACCCAACACCAAGCTTCACCAGCACAGTTATCCAGACGGCATAGGTAAACACTTCCCATTTCATCACAGGCCGGAGGAAGGCAAATCACCTCCATTAGGGCCTTGCCTGGAATGGCGGTGCACGTTTCCTGCATCTGCTCACACGACGTTTATTCTCTGAGTGCTCTGACTTTTGATATAAACATGCTTTAACGCTGCGGTGGGTTCTCAGATTTTCTTATGGATGACGCCGAGTGGACACTACAACACACACAAATTGTTATATCACCTTATTAAAACTTGAACAATATAAAATACTTTGAACTAATTTGAAACGATTCATGTCTACGTATCTTTCTTACGGTCACTGAACACTAACGTATCACTTGGGTACAGTTCAGAGGAATAGTCTCTTCTCTTAGTGATGATGATGATGTTTGGTTTGTGGGGCGCTCAACTGCGTGGTTATCAGCGCCCGTACAATTACCCAATCTTTGCTCAGTCCAATTTCGCCACTTTCCTCGATGATGATGAAATGATGAGGACAACACAAACACCCAGTCATCTCGAGGCAGGTGAAAATCCCTGACCCCGCCGGGAATCGAACCCGGGACCCCGTGCTCGGGAAGCGAGAACGCTACCGCGAGACCACGAGCGGCCGACACCTCTTCTCTTAGTGTACGATAAAAACCTAATTCTGTCTAACGCAGCTCTCGCGCTGGCGGCCCTGTAGTGAGACGATGCTGTCGTCTTGGGCGAAGATTGCAGCGTGGGCTGAGCGTCTGTGGCGGAGGTTTATTTATTTATTTAACCTGGCAAGATTAGGGCCATCAGGCCCTCTCTTACATCTAACCAGGCATTCTACTTAACTAACATTCATATGCTTTAGTAGGCATGTTAAACTACATCTTGTACAACTGAAAGTGAAAAAAAAAAAAACAATTACAAAGGCACACTTGGAAAAACACATACATATATATATAGAGTTTATATTCGTAGATGATAAGTACTATTATAATTAGACATTATGAAATAGACAGATTTTGGATAGGAGTGTTAGCAGCAGGCAGTAGGAGGGAGACTGATGGTGAAGGGAGGAGAAGAATAGAGACATCATAATTAAGGAAATATAAAGGAAAAGAAGATTTCGTGGCTAAAGAGACAGACGAAGCGGAAGAAGAGAAAGGAGCAAATAGGAGGCACTAGATTTGCTATTTGGCAGAGGAGAGGATTGGCCTTGTACATTAATTTACTGGAAAACATAGTGAGGATGACAGTAGGAAATGCTTCAACGTCTTCCTAAAACCAGCAAGTGATTGAATTTTGCGCCAGGTAAGGGGCAGTTCGTTCCAGAGGCGGACAGCGGCAACTGAGAAGGAGTTTGCAAAAGTTTTTGTTTTGTGAGTGGGCACAGTTAGGATATCAAATAAGAGTGACCTCGTGTTACGATTATGATAGCATGAAAGGTGTATAATCTCTGAAGCGAGGTACTGCGGTGCTTGCGCGACGAGGAATCAGTAAAGTAGACATAGAGTGTGTTAATCACGCAATTTGTCCTGCCGCAGCCACCCTAGCTGAGAGTATGAAGCAGTAACACGATCATATCGGCGAATATGCAGGTGTTCTAACCGTCTTTGGTTTTCACTACTCACGCCTTGTTGAATGACATCACAATAGTGGAGGTTCGGTAGAACGAGTGCTTGCACGAGCTGACGTTTCATGTCCTGCGGAAATAGGTTCCGAAAATTTTTGAGAGCATAGAGACAAGCGGACGTCTTCCGGCACACTGTGACTGTATTCTCCGCCCAGTTGAGATGCTCATCCACAGTTGCACCCAGGTTTTTAACTGTTTTCTGATATAATACTGGAATACCGTCTAGCAGAATAGGAGGTAGCCGTTCGCAGAAATCTGAACTTATTAATTTCTGATGGGTTATTAAGATTACTTGTGTCTTTTTTGCGTTTAGTTTGAGCCCCAGGTTTTTCGCCTATGTCACTACTGAAGGCAGATCATTATTCGTCTGACCGATTGCAGTGCTTATATCTTCAGGTCTGACGCTTAGGTGGAGCTGGAGGTCGTCGACATCGAAATGATATTTACAGGAGGACAGAACCGACGAAATATCGTTGACATATAAAAATACAAAGGTGGTCCTAAGACATCCTTGTGGCACTACCGAGAAGACATCTCTCCAGGAAGATTTTTCATTTACACAGACAACACATTGCTGTGTGTCTTTTAAGTAGCTTTAAAACCATCTCATTGCACTACCTGAGAAATTAAGCTGTTGCATTTTTCTGAGAAATACCTTAAAGTTAACAGTGTTAAAGCTTTGCTGAAGCTTAGTAGCGTCAATATTGTTGCCTTTCGGCTGGTTTAAGTCTGCAGCGTCGGTGAGGGTGTGTCTACGCCAAGGTCTCTCAGTCGTCACTGCGTCTGGTAGCGACGGTGCTTATTTGTGGCTCCATCGTGAGGTAGCAAATTCGTCATGGCACTGCCTTCTTCGGACTGCACCACAGTGTCACGACCACTAGCCTTGTTTTCTTTGTGATCCGTTATACAGTAGTGTCCAAAATTAAAGCAATAAACGGAAATTTTGCAAGGTTACGTTTATTTTGCCACCAAGCTGCATAAACATGCGATAGTAATATGGAATCAATGTAAGTAATACAGAATGTGAACTTTTAAACATGCGTAGCAGTAGACAGAAATGTTCTTCGTTTCTTCCAACTTATCGGATTTGCAAACACATTCAGAGAATTGGTTAATGCGTTCAGAATGGAGTGTTACCATCGCTGGCAGCATTGCAGGCATAACAACGATGTGGCGTGCTGTGAATCATGTCATGAATCTCATGTTGAGGTAATAACGCCCATACTTCCTGCAGAGATGCTCGCAAGTCGTGGAGAGAGATTGGTAGGTGCTGAAGTGATGCAAGCTGTCTCCCTTGTGCATCCCAGACGTGCCCTATGATATTCAATTCGGGAGACGGAATAGGCCACGCCATTCGCGCAGTATCTTCAGAGAGAACAGAAACGACCCGTGCTCTATGAGATAGAGCCTTACTGTCAATCAGTACGGAGTCTGGCCGTACATCACCTCGCAACAACCTTACATAGGGTTCCGAGACCTTGTCACGATACCAGTAAGCAGTTAAAGCTTTCCGATTCACCCACACAATTTCATGAAGAGATGTTCGAACCATCAATACAATCCACGCCCACACCATCAGTGGTGCTCCTCGATATCGGTCTCTTTTCAAAACGTTCGGATCTCGAAATCGTGTTCCTGATTCCCTACAGATGCAAATCTGTGAAGAACCGCTTTCCAGACCAAATCGGGATCACCTGTGAAAAGAACATTGGCTCACTGTTCTACTGTTCCGATGGTATGTTGGCGACTCCACTCTACACGTTTCCGACAGTAAAGGTCGCTCTGCCGAAGCCTTCTCTGCCCCGTTTGCCTAAGTACAACACGTCCCGTGGGTGCTGCGAGGGCAGATGCCAGTTACTGCGCAGTACTGAGGCGGTACCATCGTGCCCTTATAGCCACATAACAGTCCTATCTTTCTGATGTTATACGTGGTCGGCCCTGCCCTGGACTTCGTGGTGCAGTTTCGTTCTCTATAAACCGTTGACACATCCGAGAGGTAACAGAACGTTACACATTAAACCATCGGGCCACATGAGTTTGTGACTGTCCCGCTTCCATTATTCCAATGGCCCTCCAACGCGACAGACTGGTAGGTGTTCTTCGTGCCATAAAGCAATGTCTGTAACTGTGTACACAGCAGTTGTCATTGTCGGACTACGCCACAAACACCACTCCGTGTGACAGGTGCTCCGACTTCATCGTTGGCGTGGTTATCCGTTGAGCATCTTCTGTGCAGAAACGATCATAAGGACATCTGTTGACAGTTCGTATGATTATATCGTGAATTTATTTATTTAACCTGGCAAGATTAGGGCCATCAGGACCTGTCTTACATCTAACCAGGCATTCTACTTATTTTACTTTCGTATGTTTTAGTAGGCATGCTAAACTACATCTAGTACAAAAGGTGAAATAAACAATTACAAAGGCACACTTGCAAAAATACATACTTATACATTTTATATTTGCTGCTATGATTAGACATTACGATAGAGACAGATTTTAGGTAGGAGTGCTAGCAGAACGGGGTATGAGGGAGACTGATGGTGAAGGGGGGAGAAGAACGGGGACATGATAATTAATGAAATGTAAAGGAAAAGAAGATTACGTGGTTTATAGAGATAGATGAAGAGGAAGAAGAGAAAGGAGCAAATAGGAGACACTAACTTTGCTATTTGACAGAGGCGAGGATTGGCCTTGTACATTAATTTTGTGGAAAACTTTACGAGGATGACAGTAGGAAATGCTTCAATTTCTTCTTAAAAGCAGGAGGGGATTGAATTTTGCGCAAGGTAAGGGACAGTTTGTTCCAGAGGCGCACAGCGGCAACTAAGAAGGAGTTTGTAAAAGTTTCTGTTTTGTGAGTGGGTACAGTTAGAATACCAAATAACAGATCTCGTGTTCCGATTATGATGGCATGAAAAGTGTTTAGTATTTGAAGCAACGTACTGGGGTACTTGTGCGACGAGGAGCCGTTGAAGTAGACATAGAGTATGGTAGTCACGCAATGTGTCTGGCCGCAGCCACCCCAGCTGGGAGTATGAAGCACTAACATGATCATATCGGTGTATGTTGCAGGTGTAACGCACACAGGCATTCATGATTAGTTCTAACCGTCTTTTGTTTACACTACTCATGTCTTGTCGAATTACATCACAATAGTAGAGGTTCGGTAGAACGAGTGCTTGCACGAGCTGGCGTTTCGCGTCCTGTGGAAATACGTTCCGAAACTATTTGAGAGCATAGAGACAAGCGGTCGTCTTTCGGCACACTGCGACTGTATTCTCCTCCCAGTTGAGATACTCATCCAAAGTTACACCCAAGTTCTTATGTGGTATTGGAATACCATGGAGCAGAATAGGAGGCTGCCGATGGCGGAAATCTGAACACATTAATTCACGATGAGCTATTAAGGTTACTTGTGTCTTTTTTGCACTTAGTTTAAACAGCAGGTTTTTTCCCCCATGTCACCACTGAAGACAGATCGTCGTTCATCTGAGCGATCGCAGTGTTTGTATCTTAAGGTCTGACGCTTAGGTGGAGCTGGAGGTCGTCGGCATAGAAATTATATTTACAGGAGGACAGAACCGACGAAATATCGTTGACATATAAGGAAAGCAAAAGTGGTCCTAAGACTGATCCTTGTGGCACTCCTGAGAAGATATTTTTCCAGGAAGATTTTTCATTTACACAGACAACACATTGCTGTGTGTCTATTAAGTAGCTTTCAAACCATTTCATTGCACTGTCTGAGAAATTACGCTGTTGCATTTTTCTGAGAAATACCTCAAAGTTAACAGTGTCAATAGCTTTGCTGAAGTCTAGTAACTTCAATATTGTTGCATTTCGGCGGTCTATGGCATATTTCAGGTCATCAGTTAATTTAATTAGAGCAGTGTCTCTACTGTGGCGTTTACGGAAACCGCATTAAAATTTGTCATATAGGTTGAATTCACGCTAGTGTTCAGTGATTTGATCATGAACAATATATTAAAGTGCTTCGGAAACAGCAAGCAGTACGCTAATTGGTCGGTAATCACTAGGCAGTAGCGGATTTTCGATCTTAGGGATGGGTCGAATTATGCTTCTTTTCCATGCAGTAGAAAAATTTCACGAGGGAAATGTAAAGTATGTCAGTTCAGACAGGTACTAAGATATCGGGAACATTCTGAATCATGCTTATATTGATAATGTCATTGGCTATCGCATCAGAAGAGATTTTCATTATTGCTTTTCTTGCCGTATTTATTGTTACATGTTTTAGATGGAAGGTATCGTTGTTAGTTATCCGGTTAGGGGATTCTTGTGGACGGTAATTATCAGCCGTATGGGTATTCAGAGGAGCAGAGAAGAATTAATTTTATTCGTTACCTGAGACATGGAAAGCAGTTTTCGATTTTGCCTATCCGACACCCAAGCTACGGAAATTCTTCCATAGAGTGGGGGGAGTCAGATCGCTGCATAGAAGGGAGCGAGCGTGCCTGATTTTAGCATTGCGAATGTATTGTTTCACTCTGTTCCGTAGTTTTCTATATTCTTCAAAACGGTCGGGTTCCGGATCTGCCTTGAAGTTCCTGTGGGCAGCATCCCTATTATTCATCATTTGACGTAAATCAGTTGTCAGCCATGGCGCAGGAGATTTCCTTACACGGATTGTGTGTACATGTGCATGTTTGTCATAGACGGCAGTGAGTTTATCACCAAGGTCATTAATTTTACCGTACATTGTAGGTTCTCTGATTATTTGATGCCGTGAGATTTCTGATCAATCGGCTGTTAGAGCGTCAAAATCAATACGTTTCGTGTTCCTACAAGTTATGTAACGCGATTTGATATTTGGGGGCTGCACAGAGTAGGCCAGGAATATTACATCATGTGCTGAGAGGCCTGGGGCCGAGGTTTGACCAACATCTCTTACTTTGTCACCCTGTTTCGTTGCGATTACGTGTATAAGACGACGACTGTGCGGCGTATGGTGTGTAGTTTGTAATGGAAGAATGTTCATGCTAGTGCAACTAAACTTCTTAGCTTTATTGCGGAGGGAGTGTCTCTTAGCAGGTCTATGTTCATGTCACCCATTGCGATGACATGTTCATATTGACACTGAAATGAATGTAATTCTGACTGAAAGGAACTCATTGAGCTTATTTTTGGCGGTTTGTACACGACACCAGTCAAGCATTTCCACCTTTGTATATTTATTTCAGTGGACATGAATTAAGCCTCTTTTTCTTCAGCAGGGTTTGACGCACATAAGACTTTCGCTTTGACATCTGTTCATATATACGCGCCGAGCCCGCCACCTCGCTTTTTTGATCTGTCTGCCCAAATAAATGTGTACCCTGGGAGATGAGTAGATGCAGAGGATATGTGTGGGTTTAACGACGTTTCGGATAAGAGGATTACGTAGTAGTTTAGGTGGTTGAAGAGGAGGCTAAGTTCTTCGTAATGTGCAGGTAAAGACTGAAGGTTGCAGTGCGCTACTAAAAGTTCTGACGCGTTCCGCTGGGCAGACTGGAGTAGGGTGGTAGACCGGTTTGTCCCTTTGTTTGGCACTACCTGCCACGAGGGGCACTGGTCGCTGCTTCCGCGAAGTGACATTCCACAGGGGTGTCCGAGATTTTGCGCGCCCTATTTGTGACTCCTCTAGAGCAGAAAGAAAGGCGATCGCAAGAGATTTCCAGAGGTTGCATGGGTATAGAAAATGGAATAGTGGTATTCGATGCAAGGAGAATACGACCAAAACAGTGACGGCTGTGTGTCACTGTGTATCCTCTGTCGTAAGAGGTGAAATGTAATTGGTGTATTTCAAACAGCTTAGTGTGGAAATATGGAAAAGGGGAGTGATTTAAAAGGCTGATGCTGCCAGCAGAGAGAAGTAATTTTAATAACTAATAGATTATCGTAGGAAGTTACAATTAAATTGAAATTTACTAAAGTGATACTGATATTCCAGAATCAGATTTTCACTCTGCAGCGGAGTGTGCGCTGATATGAAACTTCCTGGCAGATTAAAACTGTGTGCCGGACCGAGACTCGAACTCGGGTCCCGAGTTCGAGTTTCGGCCCGGCACACACTTTTAATCTGCCAGGAAATTTGACACTGACTTTTGTTATGAACGATTTAAACCGAAGATATGGATGATTAGTAAACTAAAGTAGAGACTAATAATTGAAATGGTACTATTAAAGAATGGAAGAGAATAAAAACAGGGTTAGCAGTAACTAAAATTAAGTAAACGTTAGGGCTACGAGTACAAAAAATAATACAAAGTTAATATAATTACAAAAATAAGTAGTTGAAGGTACAAATATGGGAATAATTAAATAGTTAATACAGTTATAAGACAGTATATCTGAGTATAGGGGATGTTAAGATTTGCAAATGATGTTAAATTTGCACTTTCGGCACGAGGAGCTTCACTTAATAATATTGAGTTCTGTCATGTTTGTTACTTCTTTTCAGCTGCTGTCCTGATGATTACTCTGCCATCCTGAAGACCGAAATGGAATATGGCACTGTTTAAAATCTTTAGCCGCTCACGTGTCAGATCTTCCCATATTGTAAGCCCTGTCCTTGCTAACCCCTTCTTCTAGGTAAAGATGTCTGCCTTTTTTCGGTAAGAGACAAATTTAACTGTTATTGGACGAGGTTTGGTAGCAACTGGTGGTTTTCGTCCCACCCGATGGTTCCTGTCAATGTCTGCCTTAGTCACTTCAACGCCTAATTTTTCACGTGCAACCTGTGCCTTCTTCATTATTTTCTGCTACGCCAAACAGTCGTAGACTGTTTCGCCTTTGGTGCTGTTGAAGCTCTGTCGCGGCAGATAGTTTCACTTCCAACTCTCGTGCCTTTTTCTCGCACTCAGACAGACTTTTTTAATGCTGTAATTTCGGCGGTATTGGCTTCAACAGTTTCACGCATTTTGGCCAATTCTGCTGCCGTTACAGTATCTGATATAGTGCCTGCTATCAGATCGAGATTGTTTTTATCGTGAAGCGCAGCGCTTACCTCAGAGCGGACCAGCTCCGCTATACCGGGAGACGCGGCCGCACCTTCCGCCAAGAGCGAGCCCGCCGCACCTGCTGCTTCCCCGCTGCTGGACGCGCTGCTGTTGACTCTTCTGTTTACCATTTTCTCGAATATATTGGCAGAGCACAGAAAAAAATAGCACTACTGCACAGAACACTGTTGTTTACACAATTTCCACTGGTACTAGACAACACCACCTGCGAGAACACCTTCGAATTCAACTAAATTTCGCGAGCCGAACTTATGTTGCACTGCAGCCGCCATCTTCATGCGAATGTGAATTAGACACAGGACGGGGAAATTGCGGTTTGTTGCTTTAATTTTGGATACAGTGTATTATTACCAAATAACAGTGTATTATTACCAAATAATGAAGAACCGAGAAAGCTTTGCTAATGTGTGATAGGCTTACGTTGTAAGCGAGGAGAGAATGAAAGAAAAGAGCTTTATGAAACTAAAAGAAATAACTCTGCTGTGAAAATTACAGGAAACTGTATTAGAAATACAGACATTCTCTTTCAGAGAACTTTGCTGTGGTACATTCAGTAACCCCTTCCAGCACCCAGGGCACTATAATACGCCTCGATTCTTCTTGGTATGCATACCAGCAAGCAGTAAAGGAAACAAAAGAAACGTTCGGAGTAGGTATTAAAATCCATGGAGAGGAAATAAAAACTTTGAGGTTCGCCGATGACATTGTAATTCTGTCAGAGACAGCAAAGGACTTGGAAGAGCAGTTGAACGGAATGGACAGTGTCTTGAAAGGTGGATATAAGATTAACATCAACAAAAGCAAAACGAGGATAATGGAATGTAGTCGAATTAAGTCGGGTGATGCTGACGGAATTAGATTAGGAAATGAGACACTTAAAGTAGTAAAGGAGTTTTGCTATTTTGGGAGCAAAATAACCGATGATGGTCGAAATAGAGAGGATATAAAATGTAGACTGGCAATGGCAAGGAAATCGTTTCTGAAGAAGAGAAATTTGTTAACATCGAGTATAGATTTAAGTGTCAGGAAGTCATTTCTGAAAGTATTTGTGTGGAGTGTAGCCATGTATGGAAGTGAAACGTGGACGATAAATAGTTTAGACAAGAAAAGAATAGAAGCTTTCGAAATGTGGTGCTACAGAAGAATGCTGAAGATTAGATGGGTAGATCACATAACTAATGAGGGGTTATTGAATAGAATTGAGGAGAAGAGGAGTTTGTGGCACAATTCGACCAGAAGAAGGGATCGGTTGGTAGGCCATGTTCTGAGGCATCAAGGGATCACCAATTTAGTCCTGGAGGGCAGCGTGGAGGGTAAAAATCGTAGAGGGAGACCAAGAGATGAATACACTAAGCAGATTCAGAAGGATGTAGGCTGCGGTAGGTACTGAGAGATGAATAAGCTTGCACAGGATAGTGTAGCATGGAGAGCTGCATCAAACCAGTCTCTGGACTGAAGACCACAACAACAACAACAATGCACACCACGTGGTGGCCGAGCCGTTGCCACTGAAGCCACGGCGGTTTTCCAGAGGCCGTCCACACTCTGACGTGGGTACCTACGACGAGGCACTGCGAGATCAGCTGTCCTCAAGCACCATTAAACAGGACGCCAGAAGAAGCGGCAGTCTATTTCTTTCAGTTCGGGGAAGATCTTCGCGAGACGAGCACGGTCTGGTAGTTCCTCATCGCCGGCCGCGGTGGTCTAGCGGTTCTGGCGCTGCAGTCCGGAACCGCGGGACTGCTACGGTCGCAGGTTCGAATCCTGCCTCGAGCATGGGTGTGTGTGATGTCCTTAGGTTAGTTAGGTTTAAGTAGTTCTAAGTTCTAGGGGACTTATGACCTAAGCTGTTGAGTCCCATAGTGCTCAGAGCCATTTGAACCAGTTCCTCATCGTCTTGAGAGGCCTATCCATCGCCCAAACTGTTCTCCGTAGAGATGTGTAGCACATTGACTTTTCGTGGGCAGATGTAGCATGTGGAGTGGCCACAATGACTGTTCTACCCTGTGCCAAAAGCAAAGAGAGAGCATGGTATAAATTAATACCAATAATCTGAATATAAAATTACACTGCTGCGAGACAACGAGTCCATTGATGCGAACCGCAGACATATCACCTGACTGATTTAAAAGTCTCTCAATTAAATATTTCGATTTTACCATTAAAGCAAATTTTCACCGGCCGACAAACGACAGCGTTTTCATGCCTTCAAAACGAGCTGTCAGGTGGAGGGGACTAATGATTTTCCCTGATCAGCCATTAATTAGTTGCAAACGTCCTCAAGGTGGCAGGTTGCCTTAATTGTAGTAGCCACTATTTTCAATGTAACAACAGGGCAAGCGTCACGCAGGGACGTTTTCGTCGCGCATTTCGGACGTCTGGTAATCAAACAGGTGCGGGAATCTGATCTTCAAATGCAGTACTGGGGCTCCAGTCCGGGAGACACGAAGCTTAGATCGTCCGCCTCCAGCTGTTTGCATTGGCACTTTTTCCGCGGATCGCGGAGGTGCACTGTACAGGGGTGTCCGTGGTAAAAAATGTTCTGACAGACCAGTTCCCATGCCCAGTGATACACAAACTGTTCGCAGAGCCAGGAGGTGCCGCTTCGTAGGTAGCCACCATCTTAGACAGAGTTGTCTTTTAGTCACTTGAGAAGTACTCTCGTGCAACATCCAGTTGCTGTTAGGTGTCATGAAAACCGATCGAGATCTTGAAGCAACTCCCGCTCTTGCTTAGGCAACGTTACACGAAATACCACACTCACATCTAGTAGCACGAATCCACCAGTAGTAATGTCCTAAGTTAGATCGAGCCGTCTCTGGTTCTCCCTTCGTAGCTCAACGCCCACCGTCTACTGTCCGGCTCACCACAGGTCTTCCGCTTGCCTCCAAAAGCTCAGTGCACGTTTCTGTTACGTACTCCTAGGGATACCTACGAGTCATACTTGGCAGCTAGTGATCAGTGGCTGCTGTTGGCAGTTTCAGGTGACTGCCACGAGGCTGGTCTTCAGTGTTTTGTCTCTCACGATACTACTTGATGTGCGGAAGACGCCGCAGAGGTGTACACAAATTCAAAAGGCGCCGTCCCTGCCATTATGTCTCGCAGGCGGTCTAAGCTTCAGATGACCTTGGTGGCCGGCCGCGGTGGCCGTGCGGTTCTGGCGCTGCAGTCCGGTACCGCGGGACTGCTACGGTCGCAGGTTCGAATCCTGCCTCGGGCATGGGTGTGTGTGATGTCCTTAGATTAGTTAGGTTTAAGTAGTTCTAAGTTCAAGGGGACTTATGACCTAAGATGTTGAGTCCCATAGTGCTCAGAGCATTTTGAACCATTTTTTGACCTTGGTGGCGGAAGTAGACCAGTTATATTTTGCCAGTCCATTGACGCCACAAACCCAGATAGTGTCATGTTAGAAAGTGTTTGAACAACTTGCATTATTTATAGTGATAGCTACGTTTCACCTAAATTGTGTGTATTGGTGGCATGTTAAAAATTATCTGAACCATATGAATTTTTGCCCATGATTAAAAATACCTGGATGTCCCGAATTCTGCACAGTATTTGGAATTAATAGAACAACCTGAACTTTGCACCATGTTAAAAAGTATCAGGACGATCTCAATGTTTTGCATCATGTTCTAAAGTATCCAAACAAGCTGAATTTTGGACCATCTTCAAGATTATCTGAATGAGTTAAATGTTGTACCATGTTCAGAAGTACGTGAACGATCTGCATTACCTATGAAAGGTATGAAAGAAAATCTTTTTTTCAGGAGTGTGCGATAGCTAATATCAGATCAGAATGTAAAGACTCATTACATTGGAATAATTAATCAACACACGCACACACAGACACCAGCCCTTGACCAAATTTTCCTGCTGTGTTTCCGCAGCTGGAACCAGTCATCCTAAAGGCACCATAGATACAATCTCCCTTGGAGTAAGTCCTCCAGCAGTGACTGTCTTATGATTCGAAGGTAGAGAGAGGCGAACTGTTGTTTTTAGCAAGGCTTTAGAAACGCGCCTCTGTGGACAAAACATAGAAACTTGTTTTTTTTCTCACCCGACATTTTGAGAGCTATTTGTAAATATGGGATACCGACCAAAAGTCAGATCCACAAACTTTCACGAAATGTAAGAACTGCTAGGATTAGTTAATGTTAATAAACTGACATTTTAAAGAGGGAAAATGCTGAGGTTTCACATCATTGACCGCAGAAAGATACAGAGAGAGAGAGAGTGAGATGCCTTTTTTTCGGCATTATACGGTAGGAAGCACATTACTGATCAACCACATGAAAAAAAACCTCATTAAATGGGACCAGCATATCTTAAGGAATCTCTTTACGGGTGACCACTTGCGATATCTGTAGCCCTGCGATCGTGAACAGTGTAAAGAACGCAAAACGTAGAAACCCCAGTTTCCCTGTTAAGAAACACGTATTAGAAATTCATTCGCTTTTCGGCATGCGACTCTTAGACTTTTTCATCTCTATTAAGAATCACTATCAGACTTCTCCTACGCTGGCCTGCAACGCTGCCAGAGTCCACCTATCAGCGTGTGAACTGAGGAACTTATCGAGGTTTCAGGCAGACTGGAACTTAGCCGCAGGTGCGGGTCTTTGGTGCTCTGCCAACGGCTGATTCTCCAGCCGGTTCAGCGCACCCCTACGGGTTGCTATGATGAGATCGAGCAGCGACGGCGAGACGGTCCGTAGGGACAGTGAAGTCACTTGTACAGAATTTCAGTAAACTCTGGAGAAATGATTTCCAAATACAAATGACTAATTTGCTTCCACCTCCGGCCACAGATACAAATCATTCCTTCCTCAAATACCATCTCTTTTTCTACGACAGACTCGCAATTGCAGTTACTTCATATCTATACGCGATTATTAGAATCTTACCCAAGACCCTTCAGTTAGATGACCCGTGGTTTTACTTTAGAGTTATCATTGCTCATCGCAAAATTTATGAGTTGTTTTAAAGCATTACAATGAGTTAATTGTGATTTTTGTTTCACTTACTTATTGAATTCCTAACTCGTTATTTTGGAGGGTGACTGGTTAACGAATTTCAGATAAGAGGGCCAATTCAAATATATTCAGGTTAGAAAACCTGAAATCCTCGTGTACTATCATCTCACATGTTCACACAGAGCATCATAAATGCGTAATTGGTGTAGCACACTTATCGGAGGTATGTACGCACCTAAAATCCTCGCGTCATCATCAAATTTTATCTCTCTGTTTTATACAACAGTAAAAAATTGTTCCTGTAAAATACCGTATTGCCTCATCAGTGAAATCTATCTCTCTCTTTTTGTTTTATACCTGAGAAAAAATTCTTAAGTGAAGTACGGTGGTGCCTCATCAACAAATTTCATCTCTACCCCCAGCAGCTAAGCATTCATTTGCTGGGTATAGGTTTGACGACCAAGGGGTTCCTGAGCTGCGGACTGGTAAGCGCCACCAGACCTCCGTCGTCGCCGAGCGGTTCTAGGCGCTTCAATCCGCAGCCGTGCTGCTGCTACGATCACAGGTTCGAATCCTGCCTTGGATATGGAGGTGTGTGATGTCCTTAGGTTAGTTAGGCTTATGTAGTTCTAAGTCTAGGGGACTGTTGACCTCGGATGTTAAGTCCCATAGTGCTCAGAGCCATTTGAACCATTTGAACCTCTGTCGCCGTAAGCTCTGGACTTGCTTCAGCAACCACTGTGTGTCACGGCAGTGGAACGTTGTTCGTCACGGAGAGTGGGAATCTTGGCTCGACCGCTTCTATGACGACGATCGTAAAAACGACTATAAAAGACCCCAGATGTCCTGCGTGCCGATGAGATGCGTGGCTGTTGAGGTGGAACATTTGTTAGCGGGCAACCTCTAGGGGACCTACTGCGTCTCAGTTGTATAAGGCTTACTCAGCCATGCGGTGGACTGTTTGTTTCCCTAGCAGCTCGTCAGATTATTATGGAATTCACGACTTCTCCCGCACTTCCTCCCGACGGTTTTAGTAGTCCGCTGGGTAGCAATCACACACATCCTTCAAAGCAAGCACAGGAGGACAGCCATCCTGTGGAATCTTCCTGTAAAGCTTACGCATTGTATATTAAAAGGACACGCCCAGTGAGTCAAAATGTATTTGTTGTGATCAGGAGAGAGGATGGTACGCTTGAGTAGGTATTTCCAGGAAGGTTTGGCCGGAACCCTGGAACCGGTTGTAGGGTTGCGTAATGACACTTTCCTTGTCGAAACAGTGTCGACACAAAAATGGCTCTGAGCACTATGGGACTCAACAGCTGAGGTCATAAGTCCCCTAGAACTTAGAACTACTTAAACCTAACTAACCTAAGGACATCACACTCATCCATGCCCGAGACAGGATTCGAACTTGCGACCGTAAGAGTCGCGCGGTGCCGGACTGAAGCGCCTAGAACCGCTCGGCCACCGTGGCCGGCAGTGTCAACACAGCAAGTTAACATTTTGAAGTCTACATTTTCAGTTAAGTTTTCTGTTGCAGTAAAAACCATCATCTTACCCTTAACTACAGTCAAATAGTCGGCACATGCAGTGACGTCACGCTTAGAACATTTCAGAGCTACAGGAGGCTAACGAAGGGGTCGCTCTGACGCTTTTGGTTCACCTGTTTTGCCAGATTATATTAAAGCTGGATTTTTAAGACTGAAAATCAGACCATAGTTTCCCAACTCTATGAGGCGTTACAAGTGCCAGAAATTCGGGTACAGCATTCTCGGGTGTAATGGACGAGCTACCTCTGGTGAGAGCGGTACTACACTCCTGGAAATAGAAATAAGAACACCGTGAATTCATTGTCCCAGGAAGGGGAAACTTTATTGACACATTCTTGGGGTCAGATACATCACATGAGCACACTGACAGAACCACAGGCACATAGACACAGGCAACAGAGCATGCACAATGTCGGCACTAGTACAGTGTATATCCACCTTTCGCAGCAATGCAGGCTGCTATTCTCCCATGGAGACGATCGTAGAGATGCTGGATGTAGTCCTGTGGAACGGCTTGCCATGCCATTTCCACCTGGCGCCTCAGTTGGACCAGCGTTCGTGCTGGACGTGCAGACCGCGTGAGACGACGCTTCATCCAGTCCCAAACATGCTCAATGGGGGACAGATCCGGAGATCTTGCTGGCCAGGGTAGTTGACTTACACCTTCTAGAGCACGTTGGGTGGCACGGGATACATGCGGACGTGCATTGTCCTGTTGGAACAGCAAGTTCCCTTGCCGGTCTAGGAATGGTAGAACGATGGGTTCGATGACGGTTTGGATGTACCGTGCACTATTCAGTGTCCCCTCGACGATCACCAGTGGTGTACGGCCAGTGTAGGAGATCGCTCCCCACACCATGATGCCGGGTGTTGGCCCTGTGTGCCTCGGTCGTATGCAGTCCTGATTGTGGCGCTCAGCTGCACGGCGCCAAACACGCATACGACCATCATTGGCACCAAGGCAGAAGCGACTCTCATCGCTGAAGACGACACGTCTCCATTCGTCCCTCCATTCACGCCTGTCGCGACACCACTGGACGCGGGCTGCACGATGTTGGGGCGTGAGCGGAAGACGGCCTAACGGTGTGCGGGACCGTAGCCCAGCTTCATGGAGACGGTTGCGAATGGTCCTCGCCGATACCCCAGGAGCAACAGTGTCCCTAATTTGCTGGGAAGTGGCGGTGCGGTCCCCTATGGCTCTGCGTAGGATCCTACGGTCTTGGCGTGCATCCGTGCGTCGCTGCGGTCCGGTCCCAGGTCGACGGGCACGCGCACCTTCCGCCGACCACTGGCGACAACATCGATGTACTGTGGAGACCTCACGCCCCACGTGTTGAGCAATTCGGCGGTACGTCCACCCGGCCTCCCGCATGCCCACTATACGCCCTCGCTCAAAGTCCGTCAACTGCACATACGGTTCACGTCCACGCTGTCGCGGCATGCTACCAGTGTTTAAGACTGCGATGGAGCTCCGTATGCCACGGCAAACTGGCTGACACTGACGGCGGCGGTGCACAAATGCTGCGCAGCTAGCGCCATTCGACGGCCAACACCGCGGTTCCTGGTGTGTCCGCTGTGCCGCGCGTGTGATCATTGCTTGTACAGCCCTCTCGCAGTGTCCGGAGCAAGTATGGTGGGTCTGACACACCGGTGTCAATGTGTTCTTTTTTCCATTTCCAGGTGTGTATTTTCTGCGGGTATATAGTGACGAGTACTTCGATGACTAAAGCGTTATTGCCGATTGTTTATCGTGTAATAATCTCATCACAGCTGACGAAAATGCCCAAGGATGGAAAGAGAAAGTGTCACTTTTTCGGATGATTACAGAAAAGAGTGATCTTTTGTCAAGAAAGAACGTACGGATCAGGAAGCGTTGTTTGAGACTTGCAGCATTTTCATCTAAGTAACTCACGGAGGTAACGCAGATATGAGGCATCACATCTCTGTCAAAAATGGTACAAATAGATTCACGGTAACATCGACATTAAGGCCTATTTCTACAATGCTCGATGGTGCTCCAGAACTAACAGTGTATAAAGTTTCATAAGTCCTTCATTTAGCTTGACTGTACCCTAAAACTGAATGACGCAAAGTATCCTGACTCCAACGTCAACGCGAAGCAGTTCCCAGCCACGATCAAAGCTACAGCGATTGTTGAAAATACTCTCGCTCCATACTCCGTGTCAGAGTATATAAAACAACTGCAAGAAGTTTTATTTTACGGCATAGGCGTTGACGTATCGAAACACAAGGCTCAAAAGATATTTTCTTGGTTGTTCAATAGTTTACTGATATCGAAAGAATCCAAAAGAAGCTTATGAAGTTTGATTCCCTGAATAACGAAATATTGAAGACAACTGAATAGTTTTGTCTAGATATTCTAAGACAAGTGCCATTTTTTTACATAAATTAATTGCTTTTTGTGGAAGCAATACCAATACCAACTTCGGAGGGCTTCATCGAAGCCACCAGCGGAATGTGTTTCACCGGAATGTGTTTCACCAAATTAGAGAAGAACTATACAAAAATGCAAAATAAATTTGATGGCCTGCCCTAATTCCTCACAGTACCATACCTAGTGCTGTTGGAGTCTTCATTGCTGGCATTCAAATAATCGTCATAAAAATATTTAATTATTTTTCGATATACATGGTAAGAACAAGCAAGCTCAAAGAGTACAGTATATACCTTGATGTCAATCATCAGACGTTTCTATCTCACTCAGAAACAACTTAGTTGTCGTTATTGTCCGCCATTGAGAGAACTCTTAAGCTTCGGTATAAATTTAAACAATTTTTTAGCGACGAACGCTAACACCTAAAATAATTTCAGATTTTTTTCAATAGACCTATCAGTGAAATTCATGTTTCTGCAGTCACACTTGTTTCTGTTTGAGAAGAAATGTAAAAAGCGTGGAAAAGAAAAAAGTATCTACAACGGAAATAAGAAAAATACTAATCGACACTCAAAGATATGAAACATTTTAATCGACACTCAAAGATAAGAAATATATTAATCGAAACTCAAAGATGTCTGAATGAAAAGAAGACTGCAAATTTTATTGCTATGCAAACCACAGTGAATTTGAACAAATTAAAGTGTGAGAACCCTAGCCAAGAAATAATTAATTTTATTTCTGAATTTCAAGAAGAGACAATGGTTTTCTGTATCTAAAAATCGTAAGAAGATTTCAGGCGACAACTGTTTTCAGGGATATATGTATCTGAAGAGCTTTTCAGAAACTAACCGTGACTTGGAAGAACTAAGCACTCCGTGGGAGAAAGGTATATTTAATTTCTTAAGGAAACCGAAAATCCTAAACGCAAATGTCAATTGCTAAAATTAAGCGAGTATTTGTTTTTTATTCCCGCAAACAACGCTACTATAGAAAAAAGTATTTTCGTTGATTTCGGCCCAGTGGACTGACGAAAGGAATCGACTGCTGTTAGAAATTAAGGAATTTGGCAGTGCCAGTTTAACTGCAAGCTGACTTGCATGGAGTTTTATAAATACGTGAAAGGGAAAAAGGATTTGATGAAAAAGGTGAAATCTTCCGAAAAATATGGTGTATCAACTACTTCTGCCGCAGAAGGTTCCACGTAATTGCAAATAAAAAGTGATTATATTAGATTAATTTTTTACTATCTTTTCTACACTCCCACGCCATAGTGTCCCAACGAGGTCCCAGCTATATATGGCAACCCTGGTTGTGGGGAAAGGGTGTGGCAACAAATCGAGCCATCCACGAGGACTGTTGCCAGCAGCGTCAGGACAGAAGTTCAAACGCGGTGCCGCACCACGGTTTGCGCACCACCCGGCGTTGTTTTACATCGCAGAGTGACTGTTCAGGCAGTTAGCCAACAAGTGACAGTGCCTGCTAAGATGGGTGGCTGTTGCCTAGAAACAGCCAGTGAAAGCGATTCCATGTACACTCCTGGAAATGGAAAAAAGAACACATTGACACCGGTGTGTCAGACCCACCATACTTGCTCCGGACACTGCGAGAGGGCTGTACAAGCAATGATCACACGCGCGGCACAGCGGACACACCAGGAACCGCGGTGTTGGCCGTCGAATGGCGCTAGCTGCGCAGCATTTGTGCACCGCCGCCGTCAGTGTCAGCCAGTTTGCCGTGGCATACGGAGCTCCATCGCAGTCTTTAACACTGGTAGCATGCCGCGACAGCGTGGACGTGAACCGTATGTGCAGTTGACGGACTTTGAGCGAGGGCGTATAGTGGGCATGCGGGAGGCCGGGTGGACGTACCGCCGAATTGCTCAACACGTGGGGCGTGAGGTCTCCACAGTACATCGATGTTGTCGCCAGTGGTCGGCGGAAGGTGCGCGTGCCCGTCGATCTGGGACCGGACCGCAGCGACGCACGGATGCACGCCAAGACCGTAGGATCCTACGCAGAGCCGTAGGGGACCGCACCGCCACTTCCCAGCAAATTAGGGACACTGTTGCTCCTGGGGTATCGGCGAGGACCATTCGCAACCGTCTCCATGAAGCTGGGCTACGGTCCCGCACACCGTTAGGCCGTCTTCCGCTCACGCCCCAACATCGTGCAGCCCGCGTCCAGTGGTGTCGCGACAGGCGTGAATGGAGGGACGAATGGAGACGTGTCGTCTTCAGCGATGAGAGTCGCTTCTGCCTTGGTGCCAATGATGGTCGTATGCGTGTTTGGCGCCGTGCAGCTGAGCGCCACAATCAGGACTGCATACGACCGAGGCACACAGGGCCAACACCCGGCATCATGGTGTTGGGAGCGATCTCCTACACTGGCCGTACACCACTGGTGATCGTCGAGGGGACACTGAATAGTGCACGGTACATCCAAACCGTCATCGAACCCATCGTTCTACCATTCCTAGACCGGCAAGGGAACTTGCTGTTCCAACAGGACAATGCACGTCCGCATGTATCCCGTGCCACCCAACGTGCTCTAGAAGGTGTAAGTCAACTACCCTGGCCAGCAAGATCTCCGGATCTGTCCCCCATTGAGCATGTTTGGGACTGGATGAAGCGTCGTCTCACGCGGTCTGCACGTCCAGCACGAACGCTGGTCCAACTGAGGCGCCAGGTGGAAATGGCATGGCAAGCCGTTCCACAGGACTACATCCAGCATCTCTACGATCGTCTCCATGGGAGAATAGCAGCCTGCATTGCTGCGAAAGGTGGATATACACTGTACTAGTGCCGACATTGTGCATGCTCTGTTGCCTGTGTCCATGTGCCTGTGGTTCTGTCAGTGTGATCATGTGATGTATCTGACCCCAGGAATGTGTCAATAAAGTTTCCCCTTCCTGGGACAATGAATTCACGGTGTTCTTATTTCAATTTACAGGAGTGTATATGGAGGAGAGGGCTGGCCACTGGAAGCCAAAGAAGACAGAGAGCATGCAGAGAGCCGTCGAGGAGCGGCAGCAAGAGAACATCTGGGACGATGTCAGCTGCGTAGACGAAGCGACAGGTACGTCAGCAATGGGGGCAGCTCGGTCAAGGTCTGATTTGCGCTGCCAGCGAATTGTTATCAACACGATGCAAAGGTTGCTGTCCTACGGAAGCAGAGGTTGACTGGTGTCTCGGCTCCAGGAAATCTCTCGCTGACGAGACACCCGCAGAGGTGAACCGGTGACACAGGAGGAGGGAGGTGTAGGAGTTGTGCTTAGTGGAAGAACCGGTCTGCAGAGGGATGTGTCTGGCTGTGTTTCAGCTTCAGTTGTGCCAGTTGTTATACTGTCATAAACGTGGACCTGCTGCAACTTCTAGTGCTGCTCTCAAAAAGAGAAGGTTGTAAGTGAACTCGACTCTGAGGGTTGCACCTCACTTTATTGGAAATTATGCTTTAATGATTTACATTTCTTATATATAAACTGTGGAAATCATTTTGAATTACTAGTGTGATCTGTTTGGCAGCACTGGGGAGGCCTGCTTCATCTGCTCTAATAGTCTCTTCTGCTATTACCTCTTACTGATTAGTAGAATTGGTATTAGGTGGTTCATTTTGGATAGTGTGTCCTGAGCCATTCTTTACAGATTCTGTAATCATTAATGGTAGTGTTCTCTACTGTTTTGAGTAGTCCATTTCAAAGGAAAGAATTTTATCGTGTTGGCATGTTACCTTACATACTAAGTTCGTATTTATTCGATTGAGTGCGGGTCATTTTACTCGTGTTTTAGATTTCCTCATGTGATCTGATCTGCTGAATTACCTTATTTATAAATGTGTTTATACTCTGTTAAGTATTTGCTGCCACGAAAACCCCAGGCAATTTCCACTCCCACCCGTTCCTGCACTACACCGTTACGTTTTCTTATCTTAAAGTAAAGTTTGAACTGCTACTTCGTCTGGTTGCGTGGATGTCAAATTGTGTTCGGGGCTGTGTAGTCCGTACCAACTGTGCTCACTATTTTTGCAACGCCAGAGTCGTACTGCCTCCACAGTGAAGACCTGTCAGTTTTGCTACCCAACTGTCAACTGGGAGCGTACGAATGTATTAAGAGCATTACTGGCCCCACTTTTAGTCCATTGTGTGATCTTTCATGTACCTTGTACACCGTTCGTACTCGCTTGATAATCGCTCCAACGACTGTACTGAGGGAATATTCATATTTAAAACATGTAAGTATCGCTTGAAAGCAGTTTTTACATTTTAATACGCCAAACTCTTATATTTGTGAGCTGAAGTATACTGATTTTCTGCGTGATGATGAGTAGTAACACTTGAAATTATTCTAGTTAACAGTCCTGTCAGAATAAACATATACACTTCATTACATGTGGGCCTACAATAGCTTCTTAGAGTAGCAATATAGAACCCTTATTTTCTCACCTAGCGAACATTTTCTTCGGTTCGCACGTAATACTAATCGATGGTGGACGTCATGCGGTGAATTAATTCCGGAACTCGGTGAGACTCTCGACAAAAGGAGCTGCCTATAGGACGGGAGTGATATAGCCGCATTATCTCGGCACCCCTTTTCCTCGTTAACCCGCCCTTTCTTCCTCGCCCGTACCGCGGAAACCTGGGAGTACCGACCGCGCCGGGAAGAGCCACACGACATTGTGTGCTATCGTTCCCGCCGTTAATTCCGCAACAGGCGAACAGGAATCCATCACGACGCACAAAAGGCGCCGAACCCGCGCACAAAGGCGGCGGGATACGGGAGGCCAGGCCGGGCAGTTAATGGGATCGACGGGTGCATCGCTCCGCAAACACCTGCTGACAGGTAGTAGAGGATGAGGGGGGAGGCGGCGCGGCAATTCATTACAGCGCCGATCCGTTCGGCAGGTGAACGATGTCGGCCGTCGGCTCTTTATTTCTGCCCGGCTCCTCGCCGACTGAGATTGCTTTTTCCTTCTTGTCGGCCGTGAAAGGCTTCGAAAGGCGCGCTCACGAAATGAGGTGCTCTTCGGCGGAAATATGGGACGACGATGGCGGTCTGAGACAGGCTGCCGGGCGCCGCGGAGGCGAGCTTACGTAGCGGCGTGCGCGATAGGGCGAAGCACGCCGTGACACGACTGGGAAAAGTGCGCGTGTTGGTCGGTAGCAAACGTCTGGTACGGATTAGGGAAAGGAGATCACGTGGTATGAGGATCAGGTTCTGTAAGTTCAGGTCGGAAAGGGTTTGAGGGTGGGTTGACTGCACGCATAAATTAAAAAAAAACAAGAAGTATGGAAGAGCAGGTAGAACATTTGGAAGGTGAAAACTGGTACGTAACGGTAGGTGACGCGTACACAGGCATACACTGATGAGCCAAAACATTACGACCACTGGCCATAACGAGGTTGTATGCTGCCTGGTGGCGCTGAGATCACGTGTCTCCACAGAGAAGTATATGAGGGGAGCACACATGAAATGGGAATCATTCTAGGGACGATAAGTGGAGCAAATGCAAAAATACGCTGACTTAAGCGACTTTGACAAAAGCCAGAGTATTTTGACCCAGTGCCTGGAAGCGAACATCTCAGGAACGGCGGAGCTGGTCGGCCGTTCGCGTGATGTCGTGAGCACCTACAGACGTGGTCGAAAAATGCTGAAATCAGCTGTAGGCGACAAGAAGTTTAACGTCCATACATCATCACAGAACAAGGATCGGAGGCTTGCCTGCTCTCTGAAGCATGGTAGCCGGCGAGCTGTGGCAGATCTGTCGGCGGAGTACAGTGATGGCTCAGTGTTTTGCAGCACGTCGTCCAGCGCACAGTGTTGAACGTGGTGTTCCGCAGCAGAGGATCTTCCATGTTCAGGCAACAACATCCCTCAATTATGATTACAATGGGCGTGGCGTCGTCGAGATTTGACAGCCTTTTCTTTTTTATAGAGGTGGAGCCCCTCCACGCCCACACCGGCATGATGGCCAACACAAAAGGTGTACTGCCATCTCTGCATAAGGGTTAGTATTCACTAAAGTGAGGTGTTGCAGGATGTGGGTACTGCGATGTTTGCGTACGTCTGGTTAGGATTAACCATTAATACGCGCTCATCTGGAGATAGATTGGTCGAAATCTGACGAAGGGTAGCGGTTTGAAGGGCAGAGGAAAAAAGTGCCAAAGCAAGAGCCAAGGGAAAAAACCCTCTGCGAAAGTTAGGTCGGGCGGCAAGAGCACTAGAGGTTGTCTTGCTGCCTGCGATAGGTTGTGCAAGGATAGGCTTTGTTAGTAGTGGGTATCATGCATGTCGATACCTTGACGTCGTGCGTTTGTGCTGCTCGGCGGCTGGCTCTGGGTGCTGGTACAGAGTCCTCGTTCAGCGTCCTGCAACCTGCAACAGTTAGGTTTGTTATCGGTCTTGTGTCCGATAGGTCATATACCGGAGGCACAGTGTGAGGGAGTGTTGGCAGATTTTTCGTGCGTCTGTGGGCGAGCTCGTCGGTGTCCCTGCTGTGGCCTGTTGGTCGGCTCTAATAGCAGCTGGTAGTTGCCAGGCAGTGTTGCTGATATGCAGGGGCTTACCGACGTTTGTCGCTGTTTGCGTATGTTTACCATAGGTGGTTATGCCCTAGCTAGCAGTGAGATTTGACAGCGGATCAGTGAAATCGTATATACTCGTCAGATGATTTCCAAGCATTGTTAAACCACGTCGATGGTCATTCAGCGAACGGCTGATGGGAGCATGCAGCACTCCACAGACGGAGGCAGGTGCGAGCAGTATCATGTTATGCGAGAGATTCACCAGCGGTAGTAATGGATGGATTCTTGCCAGCTGCGGACTACGTAAACATTATTAGTTTCAAATGGCTCTGAGCACTATGGGACGTAACATCTCAGGTCATCAGTCCCCTAGAACTTAGAACTACTTAAACCTTACTAACCTAAGGACATCACTCACATCCATTCCCGAGGCAGGATTCGGACCTGCGACCGTAGCGGTCGCTCGGTTCCAGACTGAAGCACGTAGAACCGCTCTGCCACATCGGCCGGCGAACATTATTAGGGATCACCTGTAACCCCTTATGCTTGATGTCTTCCCCAACAGTCATGACATCTTCCAGCAGGGTAACTGTGTGTGTGACACTTCCAGAACCGCGCTGCAATGGTTTGAGAAATTTGATAACTCCGTGAACTCACGTTGGTGTTTTGATCATCAAATTCGGCTTTCCTGAACCCCACAAAACCAGCGTGGGACGCTACCGGGTGCCAGCTCCGCTCCCAAAAACAAACCGCCTGTAAATTACGGGAAGTGCGTGACCAGTGCGCACTTATCCGGTGACACAAACCTCTGTAAACCTATCAAGTACTTGCTGAATCTATGGCGCGCAAAATCACTGCTGAATTGGGTTCTAGAGATGGACCAACACACCTTCATCTACAGGGTGTTTCAAAAATGACCGGTATATTTGAAACGGCAATAAAAACTAAACGAGCAGCGATAGAAATACACCGTTTGTTGCAATATGCTTGGGACAACAGTACATTTTCAGGCAGACAAACTTTCGAAATTACAGTAGTTACAATTTTCAACAACAGATGGCGCTGTGGTCTGGGAAACTCTATAGTACGATATTTTCCACATATCCACCATGCGTAGCAATAATATGGCGTAGTCTCTGAATGAAATTACCCGAAACCTTTGACAACGTGTCTGGCGGAATGGCTTCACATGCAGATGAGATGTACTGCTTCAGCTGTTCAATTGTTTCTGGATTCTGGCGGTACACCTGGTCTTTCAAGTGTCCCCACAGAAAGAAGTCACAGGGGTTCATGTCTGGCGAATAGGGAGGCCAATCCACGCCGCCTCCTGTATGTTTCGGATAGCCCAAAGCAATCACACGATCATCGAAATATTCATTCAGGAAATTAAAGACGTCGGCCGTGCGATGTGGCCGGGCACCATCATGCATAAACCACGAGGTGTTCGCAGTGTCGTCTAAGGCAGTTTTTACCGCCACAAATTCACGAAGAATGTGCAGATAGCGTGATGCAGTAATCGTTTCGGATCTGAAAAATGGGCCAATGATTCCTTTGGAAGAAATGGCGGCCCAGACCAGTACTTTTTGAGGATGCAGGGACGATGGGACTGCAACATGGGGCTTTTCGGTTCCCCATATGCGCCAGTTCTGTTTATTGACGAAGCCGTCCAGGTAAAAATAAGTTTCGTCGGTAAACAAAATGCTGCCCACATGCATATCGCCGTCATCAATCCTGTGCACTATATCGTTAGCGAATGTCTCTCGTGCAGCAATGGTAGCGGCGCTGAGGGGTTGCCGCGTTTGAATTTTGTACGGATAGAGGTGTAAACTCTGGCGCATGAGACGATACGTGGACGTTGGCGTCATTTGGACCGCAGCTGCAACACGGCGAACGGAAACCCGAGGCCGCTGCCGGATCACCTGCTGCACTAGCTGCGCGTTGCCCTCTGTGGTTGCCATACGCGGTCGCCCTACCTTTCCAGGACGTTCATCTGTCACGTTCCCAGTGCATTGAAATTTTTCAAACAGATCCTTTATTGTATCGCTTTTCGGTCCTTTGGTTACATTAAACCTCCGTTGAAAACTTCGTGTTGTTGCAACAACACTGTGTTCTAGGCGGTGGAATTCCAACACCAGGAAAATCCTCTGTTCTAAGGAATAAACCATGTTGTCTACAGCACACTTGCACGTTGTGAACAGCACACGCTTACAGCAGAAAGACGACGTACAGAATGGCGCACCCACAGACTGCGTTGTCTTCTATATCGTTCACATCACTTGCAGCGCCATCTGTTGTTGAAAATTGTAACTACTGTAATTTCGAAAGTTTGTCCGCCTGAAAATGTACTGTTGTCCCAAGCATATTGCAACAAACAGTGTATTCCTATCGCTGCTCGTTTAGTTTTTATTGCCGTTTCAAATATACCGGTCATTTTGGAAACACCCTGTAAGTGGTCATAATGTTTTCGCTCATCAGTGTGGCTGGCCGGGGATGCAGTGATCAATTCGAAGGCGTGGAAGTGCGGTTCTTCTATTGCTCAGGACACCGATGGCTCTCCCGCCAAGGCGTTGTGGGTTCTTTGGGTTGGGAGGCGCTTTGCGAGTTTGTCGGAGGTGAAGATGCCTGCAGAAAGACGGAGGGCGTACATGGATACCGTTTGGAAATCCGACAAGCTACAGCAATCGCAGGCGCGTTTCACTCGTCTAGTGGCGCTGCTCAGCGTCCACCGCTGGCGTCTACATGCCGCAGACGTCGATGCGGCGGACCACGGAGGCGAGAAGCGGGTGTCGCGAGGATGCCTGCAGCCGCTGCCACAGTAGTGCCAGTGACTTGCGTCACCGGCGTAGCCCGGTAGTCCTGGTCACGAGCTGCAGACGTATGCTGTTGTTATTCTAGTGACGCGGAGGCTTTGTCTGACACGGTTGCAGTTAGCGTCTGCCACTGACAGGCACCTGCGGCTAGGTTTCTAGGAGGGTATCGGTTTGACCCTCGGCTGCGGCAGCCTGCAATAGGAATTACTTTAGCCGCCCGAGGTAGCCAAGCGGTCTAATGCGTCTTGTCGCGGTTTTGCGCGGCTGCTCCCGACAGAGGTTCGAGTCCTCCCTCTGGCCTGGGTGTGTGTGTTGTCCTTCGCCTGAGTTAGTTCAAAAATGGCTCTGAGCACTATGGGACTTAACATCTGAGGCCATCAGTCCCCTAGAACTTAGAACTACTTAAACCTAACTAACCCAAGGACATCACACACTTCCATGCCCGAGGCAGGATTCGAACCTGCGACCGTAGCAGTCGCGCGGTTCCGGACTGAAGCACCTAGAACCGCTCGGCCACCGCGGCCGGCTTAGTTTAAGTGATTAAGTACTGCGTAAACCTAGGGACGGATGACCACAGCAGTTTGGTTCCATACTCCTTACCACAAATTTCCTAATTTTCCAGGAATGACTTTGGCGCCTTCGCGGAGGCATCCGACACACAGCGGACACAGATTCTAACCCTTCTCTCGCGATATTCGGCCGGCTGGATGTCCAGGTTTAAGTCGGCTGTGTCATCAGCTGAGTGCCTGGAATAACGTGTCTCGAACTTCCTTGGCATACGGACAGTGCAGCAGTACAATATTGAAAGGTCTCTGTTGGATTCCTTTCATGTTAAATTTTTAAAACTGTGGTCATTTACGGCATACATTCCACTTCTAAATTTACTGTGGTGTTTCTGACTGTCTGGGAGGAGACTGAGCAGTGGAACATATTACTTTTACACATAATGAAGAACGATCTGTCACACTACTACACTTTAAAACACAGTTTATATGTAATTCATGTCACACAGTCTTATACGGAACCGACAGCCGCTTTCTTTTATATTCTGTATATGATAAGATACTGTCATCCCCCTTCCCTTCTGTGTGAAAGGATAAATGAGCAAATGTATTTCTAGTTGCATGCTTGATGGTAGCAGACAACCCTGTCTGCTAGAGAACAGTAGTACCAAATTCGGAACTGGTAGCTATGCTTTCTAAAAGCAAAGAGATTTCTACTCTTAGTATGGTCCTGTCCGTCCCTTGTCATGTTGGTATAGGAAGCTGCCTCTCTGGTCACTTAAGTTTGTATCTGTGAGGTACCCTCGGTAGGGGCCCACGGCAGTCTGTCCGTGGCGAGCGTCTGAAGTGGTAAGTGTGGTGTCACCGCCAGACAACACACTTGCTAGGTGGTAGCCTGTAAATCGGCCGCGGTCCTTTAGTATACGTCGGACCCGCGTGTCGCCACTATCAGTGATTGCAGACCGAGCGCCGCCACACGGCAGGTCTAGAGAGACTTCCTAGCATGCGCCCCAGTTGTACAACCGACTTTGCTAGCGATGGTTCACTGACAAAATACGCTCTCATTTGCCGAGACGATAGTTAGCATAGCCTTCACCTACGTCATTTGCTACGACCTAGCAAGGCGCCATCACCAGTTACTATCGATACTGTAATCGTCTACCGTCAAGAGTGACGCTCATCATTAATGGATTAAAGTTAAGTATTCCACCAGCTACGTCCGTTTTTCTAAAGTCTAATTTCCTTGTCCTGTTCCAGACCTCACGCCAGCCTGCGTGAGCTAAAACGCGTGCCTTTCGGCTTCCTCTCATACCCGGTGTTGGCTCTCCTGCCAAACCACAACGGTGAGATCTCCGGCTAAGCGCGTCTCTGCTAAGTCTGTAGGACAATGGATTTCTTAAGTTCAGCCTAACTGAAAATTTAATCACCTTTATTTCAGGTTTAGATCTAAAATATCTTATCTTATCTTAAATTGCAATGCAGTGTAATTCGAGTGTGAAGTTCAGAATTTCTTCCAGTAGTTGCTTTGTCACTACTTTGTTAGTAAAGTGGAACCACGTGCTGATGATCCGTAACTCTAAGATCATCACTCTTAAATGCGAATGTGCGTGAGATTATAACATCTCGTCTTGGCAATATTTTTCAATATAGCAACTTTTCTTTATGTTCAACCCACGTGGGGTGTACTTTGTGAAACCAATACCACGTGCTTATACAATTGTTTGACCCATGAGGTTAATAGGGTAATAGTAACCAGTTAGAGGTTTTTCTTTTGTAAATTGCGTTTCGGTGTAATTTATTTTAATTATCAAAATTATTGTGGAGTTACACTTTTTGTGTAAACCAAGTTGACCACGTGAAGCATGTGGTGTAAGCATCAAAGTAGCCCTCATCTATTCTTTTCGGGAAGATTTCACAGAGAGTTAGTATTAATTTAGTATACCAGTGTGTGGTAATTTCGTGACGGACACGATTGCGCTACGACCACAACTTCTTTGTATGAAAATTGAATCGGTTGGTTGTGGTTAATTTCCTCTTGCATATGTTTCAACGTTCTTCGTGTGTTATTTTATGAATGCAGTGTTGTATGCGTTCTCCCAATCTTGGCTCCATATTTGATGTGTTCCGTAAGATTACAAACTCACATTTTCACAATCCTAAATAAGGAACCAGTTTAGTTATGAATCAAGTTTAATATGCTGAACTTTTAACGGAACAATGATCAATGTTACAATAAATGTCAAAATATAAACTGATTTATTTCTTTTTATTTAAATTCTCTTTTTATATATATATGACCGGTTGTCGTAAGATGACTATTAAAAGATTATAATTAAAGTTAGTCTGGTTGGGAATTTGGTAAGCTAGCCTGGATACCTGGTGAAACAGTTGCTCACTAATGCAAGGTTAAATTCCCTAGATAGCTCACAGCTTGTCTTGAATATCAGCACCGCTTTCAGAACAAATTAGTGCATCAACATTACAATATATTTTGGTAGAAATAGTAATAGCATTTGTGTGGAGCAGCTATAGATCAAAAGCAAGACATTGTGGTAATTTAGTTCGTTAACTGAATTTCGGTTTTCAGCGCCACATCAGGCTTTAACTGTCTTCGTGAAAGAGGGTACAGTATGGATGGACAATACTGAGGAAGATAGTGGAAGAGCGTTCAATATGGATGGACAACACTGAAGTAGATCGTGGAAGCCGGTACAATATGGATGGACAACACTGAATAAGATGTTGCACAACGAGGCTGAGGTACGAATACCGAGTAAATCTTATCTCTCATAGTGTTGTGGTATCGTAATTGATAATTTTAAAGTTACAACTGCACTGTCAAAATTACTTTTACATTCAGTGAACACACACACCAGGTTCAATACATCAGTAACTCTATCCACACTGCTATGTATCACTGTCAACCTACAGCTAACATCTACCGAAAGACAGATGCGTTATGGAAGCGGCAAAGACGGAGGTAAGCCAGAGGGTGAAGAGCGAAGTAGCACCACCGTAGTCAACAGCAAGTACAGTGAGTGAATGCAAGAAGTTTGTTTTCAACCGAGACCCACAGCGCATACTGTCGCCATTTGAACACTGCACAGGTATTTTCAGAGCAGTATACACTAAATGATGGAGGTAAGACGTCAAAAAATGGTTGAAATGGCTCTGAGAACTATGGGACATGACATCTGAGGTCATCAGTCCCCTAGAAGTTAGAACTACTTAAACCTAACTAACCTAAGCACATCAGACACATCCATGCCCAAGGCAGGATTCGAACCTGCGACCGTAGCGGTCGCGCGGTTCCAGACTGAAGCGCCTAGAACCTCTCGCCACACCGGTCGGCCAAGACGGCAAAGGAAATTAAAATAGCCCGCAGCGTGCACCACGATCCCTTGTACCAAACACACACACAAAAAAAAAAAAAAAAAAAAAAAAAAAATTAAAAAAAAACACTGAATAAGTTCCGAGATTTTGTCGGTGGATTTCGCCCTCTCCCTGCTTTTGTGTATGATGTGGCAAGCTCAAGCAGTGGGATCTAGGGTAGGGAAATACGCAGTGCTAGGTGGTTACCTATCGTGACCTTCGCTGCATGCTTGTAACGCGTCTGGTTTTATTCAGACTTATCATTTAGCTACAATATAGCAGGTCAGCAACTGGAAGCAGTTAATTCCATAAATTATCTGGGACTACGCATTAGGAGTGATTTAAAATGGAATGATCATATAAAGTTGATCGTCGGTAAAGCAGATGCCAGACTGAGATTCATTGGAAGAATCCTAAGGAAATGCAATCCGAAAACAAAGGAAGTAGGTTACAGTACGCTTGTTCGCCTACTGCTTGAATACTGCTCAGCTGTGTGGGATCCGCACCAGATAGGGTCGATAGAAGAGATAGAGAATATCCAACGGAGAGAAGCGCGCTTCGTTACAGGATCATTTAATAATCGCGAAAGCGTTACGGAGATGATAGATAAACTCCAATGGAAGACTCTGCAGGAGAGATGCTCAGTAGCTCGGTACGGGCTTTTGTTGAAGTTTCGAGAACATACCTTCACCGAGGAGTCAAGCAGTATATTGCTCCCTCCTACGTATATCTCGCGAAGAGACCATGAGGATAAAATCAGAGAGATTAGAGCCCACACAGAGGCATACCGACAATCCTTCTTTCCACGAACAATACGAGACTGGAATAGAAGGGAGAACCGATAGAGGTACTCAAGGTACCCTCCGCCACACACCGTCAGGTGGCTTGCGGAGTATGGATGTAGATGTAGATGTAGATGTAGACTGTGTATCACGAAGTTCGGTCGCCTTACTACACGGACCGGTTGTCTCTTACAATCATCGTGTTCGTCGTACGTCCGACCTTTGTATCTGCACAGCCAGTGTACTGTGTATATTTGTTCACGATTTCATCAGGAACACATACTGCCCATAAACTTGGGTCTCGTCTGTGGAACAACACGTCATTCCTCGACAGGTAATGTTGACGAATGTCAACCGAGTTCTTGACTTTCCACTTATGTTTGACCCTTAACACCTCTGTCTCTTTTTTGTCTTTGTTCTGTTCGTGTGAAATGTTTGAAAATGATGTTGCTATGTATATTTCAAAAAGAACTCCGAACTTCGTGTTACTTGGGCTTGCACTATGTGGACACATGGAAAGAAAATCTGCTAAGGTGTTTGCCGGTCCAGGGATATGTTTTACACAGAAATCAAACTCTTGCAAGATTAAAATCCACATTGCCAGCCTACCATGTGTCAACTTCGCTGTGAGTAAAAACTCGAGAGCTTTACGATCTGTGTATACAATAGTTTTCCTTCAGAACAGCAAATGTCTATACTTTCGGAAACCCCAAAATACCGCTGAAGCTTCCAGTTCTGTAATGGAATAATTCCTCTCACTTTTTTATTACAAACGACTGGCAAATGCGATGGTCTTATGCGTTACCTGCCCATCTTTTTCGTTGCGTTGAAATAATACTACGCCTAACACAGTTTTGGCGCTGTCTGTTGCCATGCAAAAATCTTGTGTAAGGTCTGGGTGTGACAGTATCGGCGCCTCCGCCAATGCCTTTTTAACTTCTGAAATTCTTGGTCTGAAGTATCATCCCATAACCATGGAGTGTTTTTACTAGTTAAACTGCATAATCGGGGTGTAGATAGAGTGTCTATACAGATGAACCTTTTTGCAAAACGTTACGAGTCCCAGAAAGCCTCTAAGCGTCTTCCTATCCCATATGGTGTTATAAAATTACACAAATGCTGTTGCCTCTAGCTTTTCTGCGTTCGGTTTTATTCCCTATGCAGATATGACATGTCCTAGGAAGTCTATGTTTTGTGTTCCAGAATTGGAGTTTTCCACGTTTACCGCTACCCCATGTTCTTTAAGTGTTTTCAGTAAGGTATCCGGGATTTCATTATGTTTCTCCCACGATGACTCTCCTATGAGGATGTCATCTATGTAACATGCCAATCGCTCCTGTAACTCCTTAGGTAGAATAGATCCTAGACCTCGAATAAAAGCTACGGATGAAATGTTCAATCTGAAGGGGAGTTCCAAAAGCAGTAAGTGCAGTAAATTTCCTGCAGCCAGCAGTTAATTCAAAGCTATCGTAAATCTAGTGACGAGAATGCTTTTACATTATGAAATTTTTGGAGCAAGTCTTCTAGTCTCTCGGGTTGATCTGTTTCTGGAACTATGATTGTGTTAATTTGTCTGGAATCTAACACCAGACGTATCGTTCCATCCTTTTTTTTTTTGTTTTCACAACAGGTAACGGGCTGTTATAAGTTGACGGGACGTGTTCAACAACACCATCTTCTTCCATATTATTTAACTCCAAGAATACAGCATGTCTATAACTCAATGGGATGTTATATGGAGCTACTCTAAAAGGCTTATGGTCCTTAACCTCGAATCTGTATTGCAGATCTTTAATTGCTCCAGGTTTTGGTTCGAATACAATCGCATGATCGCGTAATATTTCATCTATTTCCAACCTTTGCTGATCTGTTAACCACTGTAGACTTCGTGTGTTTTTTAGATCTCTGTGTAAATGTCTTCAAGTACTCCCAAATCCATAGGCACTGGATCGTTCGTCCTTAGATACCGCGGATTATTCTGACAAGCAATATCTCCATCTACTTGCATTTGTAATTGTGTATAATTTCTACACATTTCTTCATGTATCAGGTTTTCCTCGAATTTTAAGGTGATTTCTCCTAAAGTGACACTTCCTCTGCCCATATCCAACACAGCTTTATGTTGATTGAGGAAGTCAGCTACGATAATCATATCGACTGACATCTTTGGTATCATGACAAAATTCGTTTCTATAAGATGACCCTGGCAGTCAAATGCGAGTATTGTCTGCCTTGTGACGTTCGACGAACGTCCCATAATTGGTCCGTGTACTCTGACGTTTCATGTTTTTAGCTCTAATAAGTCATTGTAACCATTGCAATGATTGAATGACGGCTCTGATATCGCTCTCACTTCACTCTCACTATCAACTATTGCGTTAACGACAATATCATTGACTGTTACATGAAGTATTGGTATTATCTCTGAAGTACTCTCGTCTTCGATTTCCTCCATTAATATGTCCTCACTTACTTCGTAATTTAACCCATGTATATTCTGTCACAACTGGTTTTTGCGTCATTTTCCATCGACATTTGATCGTCTTCATCGAGAGTTTGGGGAGAATTACTTCCATTTTTTAAAATGTCCAACTTAAGTCACGCTGCTTCTAGATCAGCTTCTAGAGTAACGAATCTAGATTTTAAATCCTAATCTTCACATGTTGCTACTTCCTTTAAGTCTATCACCTCGTCACACATCTGTGTAATAGTGTTCAGTTTGGATTTTAGAGCCTGGCAAGTATTCTTTCAGTGTGACAGCACCTCACACTTAGATTCTGGGGAGTCGTCAGATACTGCGTCAATTGTGTCTGTTCTCGCACCCTGATTCAACTCGTTATCATATCTGTTATCTGCCACTGAGAGTTGGAGATGCAAATTTTCAGCTGTGTCATCACTTATTACGATGCTGTTTTCTCTCTGGTGTGATGATTACATAGTCTCGGTAATACTGCCGTACTATGTACTCGTATGTGCCAAAACCTTATACATTTGAATCTGATTTATCACATACTTTACAATCTTGTTCGTTTTCCGATCCCGACGGGATATTTTCCCTGTTATTTTCCTCTCCATTATTGACTTTTTCTTCCCGATTTTTTTCGATTCCCGCAATCCACAATGCCTCACACTCTTTCTGCTTTTCTTCCAACGTTTTGTGGAGGATTTTAGTAGATCCTGTAGCGTGTTGAACTTTTGATCAGGTGTACTTATCCGTACTTCCTTCTTTCTTCTATGACCTGTATTAGCCGTATTTTGTAGGTTAATACTATCATTTTGATCAATCGTAGCGTCACAGGCTGCAGTATGTTATGTATTATCCTGCTGAAAATCATTTTTCGTCTGCGCAGAATCAAACACCTGCACCAAATACATTAATGTTTCGTCATAGTCAAATGATTCATTACTAGGTAATGCTGGGAGTTCATCCTCATCGCCAGCGTCAATCCAGCCTATCTCGTCCCGACGCTTCAGTTGTGACCTTCCTCCTATTTTTGGTACCTGTACGGATACCTTTCTGTCGTTCCTGTTCCCAATTCCGACTCTTGTACGTCACACTTTAACCTATTTATTGCTGCCGTCGCCTTGCCATCCGTTTCTCCAGAAAGTGTGTTATTTGCCTGGACTCCTTCAACACCTGACGTCAGAGTACTCACGCTTCCCAGGATTTGGTGGTCGTAATTCAACCTCCATCTGTGGTTCGTTTCACAGGTAACTAGTCAAAGTATTTGCCTGTGGCTGCGTTCTCGCACCACTTTCCCATCTGCTTTCTCTACATGGACCTGCAGATCACTGATTAAAGTCGGTCTCTCGGTTATCCAGAATTCTCCAGTTTCTATTCCTGTTTTCGTCTATATTCCGTCTGTTCCAACCACTATTAATACCATATCCATTACGGTGTGGTCTAGTGTTTCCACTACTCCCATTTCCGTAATTATTCCCATTTTGTCCAAAATTCAATCCCAATAATGGCCTACCATCGCTACCGTTATTGTTATTCTCCTCAATATTACGTGTTCTTTCAGAACTACTGTGTCCTGAATCGCGACGTCTTTGAGCGTCATTTTCATACATGAATTTTACTTCTCTCAAAATACCTTTTAAAGTTTCTACATTATCGCCCCACGTCCTATCAAGGCTTGTTGATCCAGGGTTTTGAGTCCCGGTCAGGGCACACATTTTCAACTGCATTTCAATGTATATCAACGTTTGTCGACAGCGTAGGGTCTTGTTTCAATTATCATTTGTTTCCTTCATTTCCGAACATAGTGTAGGAGCACTAACACTCGTTTTTTCATGCAATTGCAAGCCTGAATGATTCAATATGATTACGTTTGGTTCAATGTACTGTAAATCACTATCTACAGACTCAGCGTCTGATTCCTTAGCAACGCCGTTCTCATATCCATTCTTTGGACCATGTTGAACATTATGTGTCGGATTTTCGGTCTCATTCGGTATTTCTACGTGTTGTGTCATGTGTTGTTCACGCTGATCTACCTGTTGCGTGTCCAACTCGATCCTGTCAAGATTTTCCATAACTTTTCTTTGTATTAATCGATTATTTTCTGTCTTTTTTGAGCGTTCCACTAAGCGTTGCTGTTCGCGAATTTTGCGAATCTGACTACGCGTAAACATCTGATCATAAGATTTGATTCTACCCCAAAATATAACCCACGGTCCTATATTCAATATTTGAACCAGTTTCCTCGTCTTTTCTACAATCTTTTGGCTTCTGGATTTGAGTCAGAACTGAACACAAGCCAGTTCAATGATGTGGTGCTCCAGCATGTAAGAAATATATGAATACAATTCTGTCTACACTTCCTACACAGTTGAGTCACATTTACATTTACATTTTTTTCCAGTTTGCGTCAGCTTATTGTTTGGGAGGTTAATGTGTTTCGTACCTATCAAAAGCAATTTCTCAATCTATCAGAACGCTGTAATTTCGCATCCTGGCAGGGTCGTCATTTTATCGTACGTCCGACCTTTGTTTCTGCACAGCGAGAGTACTAATGTGTGCAGACTTAGTTTACTGCGTGGCGCGCAAATGGACAAAACATCTGACCTGTCTTCTCAAGCCCAGGGTGTCAAACAGACATTCTAAATTAATACGACACTGGCCCTGTAAGGCAGCTAATATCAGGTGCGGATCGTAACAAAAATCACTAGAAATTCTGCTTCCACGTACCTAGAATGCATGAATTAATAAAAGCGAAAGACTGGTGTCTATTCTAGAAAGGTAACACAGCTATTCCCTTTTTCATTCTACATATAACTGATCAACTGTTGCTTCCAGGGGTCAAGTGATAAACAATGATCATGTTCAATTACTTTTGACACTCAGTAACAAAATATTTAATTCTTGGGCATACTGAAATGACGATTATTAAAACCGTTATCTCTACACACGAAAATTTTTTATCACAGGAAAGAATGATTATTAAAAGTCTTTATTAGCTCATTTAAATCTACATTGTCATAGCTGGTCATTGCACTGAGTTGGTGGAGAATACATTTACTTTTTTAACCAATGAAAAAGCTCTTATGTACTCAATGTGAGGGCAGGTTAGCAACCTAGCTTTTGACATTCAGTAGTCAAAGCATACTCAAGTTGGAGTGAGCAAAATCTAGACTCAACATTTAGTGTGGCCTAATCCACGAGGGTACTTTATAAAGTGGCTGGCATCTGCAATGGATGCTGTGCTGGATCTGAAACGGTAATTCCCTACTCTGGCCTTGACTGAAGTCACTCAGTCGCAACTTTCCTGCATTCTGAAGAACTGTAATCTTTCCCTCGTCGAAATAATGGCTATTGCACACTCGCTATGGGTTGGAGTGACATGCACAATTTCATTGACCGCAAAAATTCCCGCAGGAATAATTGACTTCCGCTTTGCTATCTGTCGACACGATATGTGTATCTTGTGCGGTCCGCCGCGATACGAGAGAGAGAGAGAGAGAGAGAGAGAGAGAGAGAGAGAGAGAGAGAGATACAGCTTCCAGTCAGTAGACGCGAAGAATTGCAGGCGGACACTGAACAGCACTGGATCACTGCACTCGGCGCTGGCTTGAGAACAACCGCCACACAACAAGTGGTAATAAATTCGAACAGCGACACAGGCTGATAACGTGAACGAGTCCTGGGGCTCCACATTCCCCAAACGTACATAGGCCGCCCGGCCGCCATGCGCTGGTGTGATGTCGCAGGTTTAGTGTGATGAGGGTCAGAGTATAAAAAGGCAGAGTGGTTCTTCGTTGCCAACCTGACCAGCGGGGTATCGTGATACAGTCTGCCTGGAGAAAACAATAGATCGAGAGGAACGGCACAGCTTCTCACAAGTTTCCCTACCCCCACTGTAGTGGTGTGCTTGCCAAAACGGTTGTCACATCAGTAATGTATCCGTCCACGCGAAACAGACGAGAAGGCCATTATCAATGAAATACGCAAGGAGATGTAACATGCGGTATCCACATTGATTAAACGACTATTTCATGAACAACTATGGTTATACATAAGATGCATTTGATACTAAGATGCTATAATGCCTAACGACCACATTAGTAACTTTGCTTGTTCTCTCAAGAGGTGCGAAGAAAGATAAATGTTCCTTGTATTTCTTTTTCTATTTCTTCTACACTTTAACCGTTATGCATACAACTGCTGCGGCCAATCTTTTCTTCGTGTTTAGTTGAATTATTCTATCTTTTGGTTAGTACTAAATGATTCTGGAGGGTACTCATTGGCTCCTGAAACTATTGGAGTGCTCGCTCCACTTATATCACTTTTCATTAATTTTATCTCTTACTTTGTAGATGTGCAGTGCATTCCTAGCGTCATCATTCTTATTTGTCTGATCCACTGCAGCATTTTACTTTTCTGAGAAATGTGATTTTGCGATTGTTTTTATGTGAAACATAGCTCACTCGCGTATAATGAACTAATACCTGCCGTGATGTTGGAAAATTACAGTCGTGTGCCTCTTTCTGTATACGGTTTTCCAGGTACCTATTTATCGAACTATCAGTGTAATAAGTGATGGCTGAAAAATACTAACATGAATTCTTTACATACAAATGGAAAAACTGACAGAAGCCAACCTCGCAGATCAGTTTCGATTCCAAAGAAATGTTGGAACACGGAAGGCCATACTGAACCTACGATGTTGAGGTTTGCTGATGACATTGTCATTCTGTCAGAGACACTAATGGACCTGTAACTGCCACTGAATGGAATGGATAGTGTCTTGAAAGGAAGATATAAGATGAACATCAACAAAAGCAAAATGAGGATAATGGAATGTAGTCGAATTAAATCAGGTGATGCTGAGGGAACTGGATTGGGAAATAAGGCACTTAAAGTAGTAGACGCGTTTTGGTGTATTGGGAGCAATATAACTGATGATGGTCGAAGTAGAGAGGACATAAAATGTAGACTGGATATGGCAAGGAAAGCGTTTCTGAAGAAGAGAAATTTGTTAACATCGAGTATAGATTTATGTGTGAGGAAGACTTTTCCGAAAGTATTTGTATGGAATGTAGCCATGTAAGGAAGTGAAACATGGACAATAAATAGTTTAGACAAGAAGAGAACAGAAGTTTTCGTAATGTGGTGCTACAGAAGTATGCTGAAGATTAGGTGGGTAGATCACGTAACTAATGATGAGTTACTGTATAGAATTGGGAAGATGAGGAATTTGTGGCACAACTTGACTCTAAGAAAGTATCCTTTGGTAGGACACATTCTGAAGCTTCAAGATATCACCAATTTAGTATTGGAGGGAAGCGTGGAAGGGAGACCAACAGATGAATATAATAAGCGGATTAAGAAAGATATAGGTTGCAGTAGTTCCTCAGAGGTGAAGATGTTTGCACAGGTTAGGGTAGCATGGAGAGCTGCATCAAACCAGTCTCTGGAATGAAGACCACACCAACAACAACTTATCGTTCCACATATATTTTAAGAATTTAATATTTAACCAGTATGACATGCTAGAAAGACGAAATGCTAATATGATGTACTAGAGAGACGAAATGCTTCACGTGCTTTTTATATTTTACTGTGAACAATATTCCTTTTTTTTCTCAGAAGACGCGGTTTTCTGTATCTTTATACATAATTTAGCAACCTATAATCTAACGGTTATTAAACAAATACTAACAAATATTCTGAATGTCATGAAATGTTCCAGTGTATCTGTAAATTTCTATTTGGTGTCACGAATATGACAGTTTGACATCAAGAACATGCATTTGTGAGGGAATATCACACTTGTTTACGGACTTCAACAGGCTCTGAAAAAGAGTACTGAAAAGGAAATAAATCTTCGTAGCTGCACGTTTCATTGTGTGCTTCTTACCCGTCACAGGACTCTCAAGATCAAAAGCTTGAGCCACGTGCGACAAAACGAAATAGTAAACTACGCCATGCATGAAGAAGGTCACCTAGTTCTACGTAGCGCATGGTAAAAAGGCGACCTTCTACACACACGTGTCTCCCTCATAGAGCTGCGAATGTTCTTCTTGTTGCGTTCTCCGGAACGTCTGCTCGCTCCGTACTTTCCTCGCGTGTCATGTTTGTGCTCGCCCACGCTTCAGCCGCTTACGAGAGGTAGATGGTGGGCGGGGGGAGAGGGGGGGGGGTGCAGGTAGGACGCGACAGCTCCGCGCGCAGACTTTGGTGCCGCTGTCAATATAAGCAGGAAATATTCCGCGCCCCGGAGGGCTCCCTGCAGTTATAAGCAATAAATTCCGATTCCACCGGGCAGATGGATGCGCTGTGTAGGGCGCCCCCTCGCACGTGTCGTCGATCTATCTGAATAGACAGGCACTCGCGCTTCTAAATGCCATATCCGGCCTCGCGTCATACAGGCGAAACGAGGAAGTTTCCTCCTACCGACAGATAGAATTCGATACAGGTATTCGTTCTTCTGAGAAACAAAGGAAGAGTGGTTGTTGAATGGACTGATGAGCAGAAACGTTAGGACGACCTGCTTAATGACGTGTTCGTCCAGCTCATGAAAGCAATACAGCGGTAATCGTTCCTGCTATGGATTCACGCAGTCTGGAGGACTGTGGTACCAAATGTGTACGCAAGGTCATGCAGTTCGCGTAAATTACGAATCTGTCGTGTATAGACGCAGCGCTGGTACCGAACAGTATCACAGACGTGTTCCATTGCGTTCAGTTCAGGTGAATATCATGGCAAAGACATTGGCGACAGTTTATTATCATGTGTCAGATATGCTGTAGTGCCTTTGACTGTCGCACCATATACAATCATCAACCCGACTCCAGGGAGATAGGGTCCCTTCCCTATTCCTCCACTGGGGTAATTCCTGTCTGGCGCGTCCACGTCACGGGGGTGGGCATCCTACACTTCAGTACGCGGGAGTGAGAGTATGGCTGAGTTCAGACGGGGACCCAATCCCGTCGGGTATTATAACTCGGAACCCATGCCCGAGGCAACACTCCTTTCTGCAGATTAAATGAGAAGGGAACCACTACCTTGTGGTGGAGGAGAAACTCCAAAGGCTAAGGGAGACAACCCCAACAGAAAATCCTTTCTTGCTTTAGGCCTAGCAAGCCAGTAGGAAAGACTTCATATATTGCTTTCAAAACACAGACATACATACTGGGTGTTTCAAAAATGACCTGTATATTTGAAACGGCAATAAAAACTAAACGAGCAGCGATAGAAATACACCGTTTGTTGCAATATGCTTGGGACAACAGTACATTTTCAGGCAGACAAACTTTCGAAATTACAGTAGTTACAATTTTCAACAACAGATGGCGCAGCGGTCTGGGAAACTCTATAGTACGATATTTTCCACATATCCACCATGCGTAGCAATAATATGGCGTAGTCTCCGAATGAAATTACCCGAAACCTTTGACAACGTGTCTGGCGGAATGGCTTCACATGCAGATGAGATGTACTGCTTCAGCTGTTCAATTGTTTCTGGATTCTGGCGGTACACCTGGTCTTTCAAGTGTCCCCACAGAAAGAAGTCACAGGGGTTCATGTCTGGCGAATAGGGAGGCCAATCCACGCCGCCTCCTGTATGTTTCGGATAGCCCAAAGCAATCACACGATCATCGAAATATTCATTCAGGAAATTAAAGACGTCGGCCGTGCGATGTGGCCGGGCACCATCTTGCATAAACCACGAGGTGTTCGCAGTGTCGTCTAAGGCAGTTTGTACCGCCACAAATTCACGAAGAATGTCCAGATAGCGTGATGCAGTAATCGTTTCGGATCTGAAAAGTGGGCCAATGATTCCTTTGGAAGAAATGGCGGCCCAGACCAGTACTTTTTGAGGATGCAGGGACGATGGGACTGCAACATGGTGCTTTTCGGTTCCCCATATGCGCCAGTTCTGTTTATTGACGAAGCCGTCCAGGTAAAAATAAGCCAAATGCTGCCCACATGCATATCGCCGTCATCAATCCTGTGCACTATATCGTTAGCGAATGTCTCTCGTGCAGAAATGGTAGCGGCGCTGAGGGGTTGCCGAATTTGAATTTTGTATGGATAGAGGTGTAAACTCTGGCGCATGAGACGATACGTGGACGTTGGCGTCATTTGGACCGCAGCTGCAACACGGCGAACGGAAACACGAGGCCGCTGTCAGATCACCTGCTACACTAGCTGCGCATTGCCCTCTGTGGTTGCCGTACGCGGTCGCCCTACCTTTCCAGCACGTTCATCCGTCACGTTCCCAGTCCGTTGAAATTTTTCAAACAGATCCTTTATCGTATCGCTTTTCGGTCCTTTGGTTACATTAAACCTCCGTTGAAAACTTCGTCTTGTTGCAACAACACTGTGTTCTAGGCGGTGGAATTCCAACACCAGAAAAATCCTCTGTTCTAAGGAATAAACCATGTTGTCTACAGCACACTTGCACATTGTGAACAGCACACGCTTACAGCAGAAAGACGACGTACAGAATGGCGCACCCACAGACTGCGTTGTCTTCTATATCGTTCACATCACTTGCAGCGCCATCTGTTGTTGAAAATTGTAACTACTGTAATTTCGAAAGTTTGCCCGCCTGAAAATGTACTGTTGTCCCAAGCATATTGCAACAAACGGTGTATTTCTATCGCTGCTCGTTTAGTTTTTATTGCCGTTTCAAATACACCGGTCATTTTTGAAACACCCTGTATCTACGCTGTAGTACGACTCCGACCGAGTGATAAGGACAGCAGACCTGCAAGAAGTAGCTGTATCCGCTGAGGAAGACATCAAACGTGAAGGGATACTGCTATTCCGCTTTATGCTTACGTAGTAAACAGTTGTCTGTGTGCTTTCGATTAATACCACACTTCCCATGCAAGCCCACATGAATGTTTCCCATGACTCAGTACTCCCCATTACTGCCAAGGATGGGTAGAAAGCCAATGTGCACTCAGTGTGCATACCGGCATTCCAGACATGGAAAAGGTGATTCCACATGCCATAAAGAGTACGGGGTGCAGCCAACGGCAGCTTCGCTACCAATGATGTGGTAATTTTGATCGGAAGAGATTCTTTCTGGTTTCAAGCGGCTAACAGGAGTGGTAAACGCTGCCAGTCTTGCTTGCTTGCTTGCTTGTGAGACGAAAGCAGAGCTCTCCACTTGCAGCACAGTCAACAGGATCGATAGCTGACCTTTGGTACAGATCCGAGTGTAGGGTCTAAATCAGACGCTAAGACGGTTCTGTGACCGCGTAGGCTGCAGAATCCACGACTTGCGCCATAGGGTGGTGGGGTTTCGCGTTCCGCTGAATAGGTCAGGAGTCCACTACACACAGGAGTCGACTACACGGGTAGCAGGGTCAGTACGGCGTGGACTGGGCGACTTTTTGGGTTAGAGGGTACAAAAAGGGCTTCAAAGAGTGCAGTTCGAACACAGGAACGACACAGAAATAATAACCATCAGTATAACACTTTTAATCTGTCATAGCTGTGTTGGAAAAACACCAGAGCTAACGTTGTTGTCCTGAGACTGGTTTGATGCAGCTCTCCATGCTACTCTATCCTGTGCAAGCTTCTTCATCTCCCACTATCTACAGCAACCCATATACTTCTGAATCTGCTTAGTGTATTCACTTCTTGGTCTCCCTCTACAATTTTTAGCCTCCACGCTGCCCTCCAATACTAAACTGGTGATCCCTTGATGCCTCAGAACATGTCCTACCTACCGATCCCTTCTTCCAGTCAAGTAGTGCCAGAAACTTCTCTTCTCCCCAATCCTATTCAATACCTCCTCATTAGTTATGTGATCTACCGATTTAGTCTTCAGCATTCTTCTGTAACACCACATTTCGAAAGCTTCTATTCTCTTCTTGTCCAAACTATTTATCGTCCATGTTTCACTTCCATACATGGCTACACGCCATATAAATACTTTCAGAAAATACTTCCTGACACTTAAATCTATACTCGATTTTAACAAATTTCTCTTCTTCAGAAACGCTTTCCTTGCCATTGCCAGACTACGTTTTATATCCTCTCTACCTCGACCATCAACAGTTATTTTGCTCCCCAAATAGCAAAACTCCTTTACTACTATCAGTGTCTCATTTCCTAATCTAATTCCCTCAGCATCACCAGACTTAATTCGACTACATTCCATTTTGCTTTTGTTGATGTTCATCTTATATCCTCCTTTCATGACACTATGCATTCCGTTCAACTGCTCTTCCAAGTCCTTTGCTGTCTCTGACAGAATTACAATGTCATCGGCGAACCTCAAAGTTTTTATTTCTTCTGCATGGATTTTAATACCTACTCAGAAATTTTCTTTTGTTTTGTTTACTGCTTGCTCAATATACAGATTGAATAACATCGGGGAGAAGCAACAACCTTGTCTGACTCCCTTTCCAACCGCTGCTTCCCTTTCGTGCCCCTCGACTCTTATAACTGCCATCTGTTCTCTGTACAAATTGTAAATAGCCTTTCGTTCCCTGTATTTTACTCCCGCCACCTTTAGAATTTGAAAGAGAATATTCCAGTCAACACTGTCAAAAGCTTTTTCTAAGTCTAATAATGCTAGAAACGTAGGTCTGCCTTTCCTTAGTCTATTTTCTAAGATAAGTCGTAAGGTCAGTATTGCCTCACGTGTTCCAACATTTCTACAGAATCCAAACTGATCTTCCCCGACGTCGGCTTCTACCAGTTTTTCCATTCGTCTGTAAAGAATACGCATTTGTATTTTGCAGCTGTGAGTTATTAAACTGATAGTTCGGTAATTTTCACATCTGTGAACACCTGTTTTCTTTGGGATTGGAATTATTATATTCTTCTTGAAGTCTGAGGGAATTTCGCCTGTCTTATACATCTTGCTCACCAGATGGTAGAGTTTTGTCAGGACTGGCTCTTCCAAAGCTGTCAGTAGTTCCAATGGAATGTTGTCTACTCCCGGGGCCTTGTTTCGACTCAGGTCTTTCAGTGCTCTGCCAAACTCTTCACGCAGTATCATATCTCCCATTTCATCTTCATCTACATCCTCTTCCATTTCCATAATATTGTCCTCAAGTACATCGCCATTGTATAGACCCTCTATATACTCCTTCCATCTTTCTGCTTTCCCTTCTTTGCTTAGAACTGGGTTTCCATCTGAGCTCTTGATATCTATACAAGTGGTTCTCTTTTCTCCAAAGGTATCTTTAATTTTCCTGTAGGCAGTATCTATCTTACCCCTAGTGACATAAGCCTCTACAGCCTTACATTTGTCCTCTAGCCATCCCTGCTTAGCCATTTTGCACTTCCTGTCGATCTCATTTTTGAGACTTTTGTATTCCTGTTTGCCTGATCCATTTTCTGCATTTTTATATTTTCACCATTCATCAATTAAATTTAATATTTCTTTTGTTACCCAAGGATTTCTAGTAGCTCTCGTCTTTTTACCTACTTGATTCTCTGCTGCCTTCACTACTTCATCCCTCAAAGCTACCCATTCTTCTTCTACTGTATTTCTTTCTGCCATTCGTGTCGATTGTTCCCTTATGCACTCCCTGAAACTCTGTACCACCGCTGGTATAGACAGTTTATCCAGGTGCCATCTCCATAAATTCCTACCTTTTTGCAGTTTCTTCAGCTTTAATCTCCAGTTCTTAACCAATAGATTGTGGTCAGAGTCAACATCTGCCGCTGGAAATGTCTTACAATTTAAAACCTGGTTCCCAAATCTCTGTCTTACCATTATATAATCTATCTGAAACCTGTCAGTATCTCCAGGTTTCTTCCATGTATAGAACCCTCTTTTATAATTCTTGAACCAAGTGTTAGCGATGATTAAGTTGTGCTCTGTGCAAAATTCTTCCAGACAGCTTCCTCTTTTATTTCTTACTCCGAATCCATATTCACCTACTACGTTTCCTTCTCTCCCTTTTCCTACTACCGAGTTCCAGTCACCCATGAGCTAATAAAAATGGTTCAAATGGCGCTGAGCACTATGGGACTCAACTGCTGAGGTCATTAGTCCCCTAGAACTTAGAACTAGTTAAACCTAACTAATCTAAGGACATCACACACATCCATGCCCGAGGCAGGAATCGAACCTGCGACCGTAACTGTCTCGCGGTTCCAGACTGCAGCGCCAGAACCGCGCGGCCACTTCGGCCGGCCATGAGCTAATAGGAAGCACTTATCCTCATATAGTTGTAGGAACTGGTAATTGGCTAAAGCCGGACATATGTACAACCGAAATTTTTGCAATGAACCTAATGGTGTTCAGAAAGGATAAGCTAAATGGTTTGCGGTGGTGTGTTTGGTGCCGTTAGAAGTAATTTATGTTGTCACGAAATTGAAGTACATAGTTTTTGTGAGTTACTATGGCATAGGTCATTCTTGGCAAACGGAATAAAGTAGGCTAATAACTGGATTCTGTTACCGACCTTCCAACTGAGATGACGAAATTGCTGGAAGGTTGAAAGATAACTTGAATTTAATTTCAAACGCGTACCCGACTCATACAGTTATAGTTGGTGGTGACATTTATTTACCCTCAATGTATTAGCGAAAATACGTATTTATATAAGGATGTACGCGTAACGCTGCACCTACATTGCACCCGGAAGTCGTCCGTTCCGATCCGGTCCGGCGCCGGCTAACGCCGGAGTAAGAAGCAAGCACCAAGTGGCTAACGCGCGTGCCTACATTGGAGGAAGACGCGCTGTACGACGTCGCCCGCCACTGGACTGCCGGACTGGCCGACCACAAGTGTTTGTTTCCAGTCCGGTGGTGCAGGGCTTCGGTGCACCACGAGCGGGATGATCGACAAGGAATTTCTAATTCATCTTTACATCTAAATCTACATCTACATTTATACTCCGCAAGCCACCCAACAGTGTGTGGCGGAGGGCACTTTACGTGCCACTGTCATTACCTCCCTTTCCTGTTCCAGTCGCGTATGGTTCGCGGGAAGAACGACTGTCTGAAAGCCTCCGTGCGCGCTCTAATCCCTCTAATTTTACATTCGTGATCTCCTCGGGGGGCACAAATAGGGGGAAGCAATATATTCGATACCTCATCCAGAAACGCACCCTCTCGAAACCTGGACAGCAAGCTACACCGCGATGCAGAGCGCCTGTCTTGCAGAGTCTGCCACTTGAGTTTGTTAAACATCTCCGTAACGGTATCACGGTTACCAAATAACCCTGTGACGAAACGCGCCGCTCTTCTTTGGATCTTCTCTATCTCCTCCGTCAACCCGATCTGGTACGGATCCCACACTGATGAGCAATACTCGAATATAGGTCGAACGAGTGTTTTGTAAGCCACCTCCTTTGTTGATGAACTACATTTTCTAAGGACTCTCCCAATGAATCTCAACCTGGTACCCGCCTTACCAACAATTAATTTTATATGATCATTCCACTTCAAATCGTTCCGTACGCATACTCCCAGAAATTTTACAGAAGTAACTGCTACCAGTGTTTGTTCCGCTATCATATAATCATACAATAAAGGATCCTTCTTTCTGTGTATTCGCAATACATTACATTTGTCTATGTTAAGGGTCAGTTGCCACTCCCTGCACCAAGTGCCTATCCGCTGCAGATCTTCCTGCATTTCGCTACAATTTTCTAATGCTGCAACTTCTCTGTATACTACAGCATCATCCGCGAAAAGCCGCATGGAACTTCCGACACTATCTACTAGGTCATTTATATATATTGTGAAAAGCAATGGTCCCATAACACTCCCCTGTGGCACGCCAGAGGTTACTTTAACGTCTGTAGACGTCTCTCCATTGATAACAACATGCTGTGTTCTGTTGGCTAAAAACTCTTCAATCCAGCCACACAGCTGGTCTGATATTCCGTAGGCTCTTACTTTGTTTATCAGGCGACAGTGCGAAACTGTATCGAACGCCTTCCGAAGTCAAGAAAAATAGCATCTACCTGGGAGCCTGTATCTAATATTTTATGGGTCTCATGAACAAATAAAGCGAGTTGGGTCTCACACGATCGCTGTTTCCGGAAAACATGTTGATTCCTACATCATTCATCTCGTGACGAATGAGCCTCGCTTGTGGGACCAGAGGATTAAAGGCTACCATAACCGGGATATTATGCGAGAACTGCGGGAATCTATTGGGGAGCAACTATCAATCGAAGGTAAATATCGAAATTATGTTGCTATAGTTTTAATGATTGCTTTCAAATCACTACATGCTACTACAAATCAGTACTAATGTCAATCATCTTACTTTTAACATGTAATTTTTTATCAAATTGTCAAAATGAAATAGGTTTTTAATTGCTAAAATGGTACTCGATGCGTTTGTTTTGCTACGGAACGGCGCAAATCCCATTGAAGTATAGCCGGCCGGAGTGGTCTAGCGGTTCTAGGTTCTTCAGTCTGGAACCTCGTGACCGGTACGGTCGCAGGTTCAAATCCTACCTCGCGCATGGATGAGTGTGATGTCCTTAGGTTAGTTAGGTTTAAGTAATTCTGAGTTCTAGGGGACTGATGACCTCAGATGTTAAGTCCCATAGTGCTCAGAGCCATTTGAACCAATCTCTCTGATAATTTCAGCCTGTTGTGATGGTCTGTTGAACGTTCTTAATGAACCACTTTCTTGACGTGGTGATGCACTTCCGTCTTCTTCTAAACTTGCGGAGCTGAAGAAGTCACCACCTTCACGGTCAATAATTATATTGTGAAGTAAGCAAATACATTTCACTATCCTGTCCACTTTGCCAGGTGCTGTTTTAATACATTTACCCAGTAAATGCCACTTGGCAGTCATGATAACGAAAGCACACTCCACACATCTAACCCTCGATAGCCTGTAATTAAAAACTTTTTCTTCGTATAGGAGATGTCATTTGGACTTGGGTTACATGAGATAAGTTTTCAAAGGATACGTACGTATCATCTTCCAGCAAGACAAACGGCATATCTGTAGTAATTCCTTCGACAGGCGAAGGTTGCTGTAGCGTACCATTACAGTTCACCAAGAACGCAGACAAAGTAGAAGCCGAAAACGTTCCTCCGTCACTCTCTTTTTTCAATAACCTCCCATATCTATAAAATTAAATCGCCAACGGTAGTCCTCCACAACTTGTAAAACTATTGAAAAAACTTTTTGTAGTTAAAAACCGCAGTTCCACTTTGTTTTGGGCATTTAATTCGAATATGCTTACCATCAACGCATCCAACTGAATGGACAAAATTCTGCCCCTCGTGGAATCCTCTCGCTACTTCTTAAAAAAATTTCGGATCGGGAACTGGTAGATGTCGCTCACAGAAATTCCTCCATGTCGCATCCCCAACACTTACCTACTGTATAACAACTCAGTCTAAATATTAGACTCAAGGACCGGAAAGACATCCCTGTTACTAAGTACCTGAAAGAGTGAAATGGTAATGGAATATTACTCAAATGATGTGGGTAGCCTTTGTTAGTGATATTTTAGGAATCGTAAACAAACATAAACGATAACAGAACATTTGTTCCAAGAACGGAGTACACCTGTGCTGGTTTTGTCAGCTTTACGTTTCCTTTTTCAGGTGAATAGGCTCTCCAAGAGCGGTCAGGAAGGTACTGCATCTGATGAATGGACCTATTTAAACAACATGCAGTTTTTAAATACATCATAACACCTGGACCCAGCTCAGGAAACTTGTCTGCCACAGGGAAAGAGAATGAGCCTTCTCCAGGTGATCCAAGTCCCACCGCAGCAAGTGAGAGAAGCACAAATGATGGTGATGATGGTGAAGTGTGTCTCTCTTCAGCAGAACGAGAGGCGTGTGCTTCTACTTCGTCTTCTGTGAAAGCAGACAGAAACAGACCAAAACGTCATGTAAAAAAATATGATTATGATTCACAGGCACTGGATATTGAGAAAAGAAAGATCGATATATTTCAACAACATGTTTCTCGAAAACAGAAATATCAGGATGATGACGATTACTCCTTCTTGATGAGTGTACTGCCATCAGTCAAACAACTGCATCAACTGGAGAAAATTGGGGGACGTCACCGAAGCCTTAGAATCTCACAACTTCAGAAATGATGAGAGATTGTCAAGTTTTATACAGACACAAACTGGGCGTGCTTTACCATCCTCACAAATGTCACCTTACCCATCCCCAGGTGCATCTAATTGTGCTCAAGATAAGTCTTCCTTTGTGAGCGTAGTTCAAATGTATCCTCCAGCCCAACAAGCCGATGGCAATTCATTTTAATGGGCTCTCTCTAATGTACTGTTAATGTGATTTTATGTATGAATTAGACGTTTATTTTCCACAATTTTCCCTATCACATTCAACGCAGATATTTGTAAGTCTTGAGCCAAACAACAGTTTGATTGCGATTTTCATATCGTATATAGATACTTGTTAACAGTTGCTTATTTGCTAATAATATCTAATATTACTGCGAAGGTACGTTAACAAGTATATGTCTATGTAATAAATATATTTTACTGTAACTGATGCCAGAATTTATTTATAATATTCTAATATTATTTGACCAGTTATGGCGCTCACAATAACAAAAATGCTATCAGCTGTTTTTAACGTTGACTTACCTGACTGTGATGGTCTTTTTTTCTCGACTGACATATTCCCTCAAGTTGCTATGGCCAATTATATCGTCTCTTATGATTTCAAATATATAGGAAAACGTTTCTATAGACATGCGGTAGTAGTCTTTGAACTTGTCTGGAAAATTTCGCAGTGACTGACAAGTTGCGAAAAATTCCCCTGCAAATCTGTCTTCATTAAAACGATGCACCCAAGTACTTTTCCTACCTCGTTTAAGGCGAACGTTCTTGTCTATCTGCAGCCAACACAAAAATAATAATCATCCGAATCATTCGTGATAGCCTCTCAACAACTGCAACTGCTAACCTATAACTTGTAACGGAGTCCTGTGCGGAAACTCACTGGGTTGACGCTCAGTGTAATCCCTTCCCGTGCCACGTGCGACAGTTGCGCTTCGTTGCCGTATCGGCTCGGAGCTAGCGTAGGCATCCATGTCGGACGATGCCGGGTTCGCCTTTATTGCCCTTCACCGCACTGGATCGGAACGGACGACTTCCGGATGCAATGTAGGTGCAGCCTAAGACGTCATCCGAAATTGTGCTAAACACATTCGCCGAAAATTATTTCGAGCAGTTAGGCCATGAACGCACGTGCATTGTAAACTGTTGTGAAAGTACATTTGACCTCCTAGCAAGAAGTAATTCTGTATTTATAACAAGCATTAAACGGATACACGGATTAGTGAACAACGGTTGTGGTGGTGACAGTGAATATTGTACCTCCGAAATCCACCAAAAGTAAACGAAAAATATATCTATTCAAAAAAAGCAGGTAAAATTACGCTTGATGTCTTCCTGAGGGACGATCTCTACTCTTTGCAAATTAAATTTTTTAAAGTTAAATTTTGTGGTAAGTTCCTAGGTGACCAAAGTGCTGAGATCACCGGTTCCTAGGCTTACACACTATTTAATCCAACTTAAACTAACTTACGCTAAGCCGGCCGGTGTGGCCGTGCGGTTCTAAGCACTTCAGTCTGGAACCGCGTGACCGCTACGGTCGCAGGTTCGAATCCTGCCTCGGGCATGGATGTGTGTGATGTCCTTACGTTAGTTAGGTTTAAGTAGTTCTAAGTTCTAGGCAACTGATGACCTCAGAAGTTAAGTCGCATAGTGCTCAGACCCATTTGAACCATTTTTAACTTTCGCTAAGGACAACACACACGCCCATACCCGAGGGAGGACACGAAGGACCGACGGGGTGGACCGCGTGAGCCGTGCAAGGCGCCCAAGACCATGCGGTTTCTAAATTAACAATGTAAGTGTAGACCAGATGTAGCATCAATTCAAAGAAATATTATCGACAGCAGTTGAGAGATTTATACCAAATAAATTAACAAACGACGATGCTGATATCCCTTGTTACACAAAACGGGTCAGAATTCTGTTGCAGAAACAGTGAAAGAAGCATGCTAAATTTAAACTAACTCAAAATCTCCAAGATTGGCGATCTTTTAGAGAAGCTCGGAATTTAGCGCAGACATGAATTTGAGGTCCTTATAATAAATAGTTTCCATAACGTAACTTTATCTCGAAACATGCCAGAAAATCTAAAGACATTTTACTCGTATGTAAAGTATGCTAGTAGTAAGACACAGTTAATGCCTTCTCTGTGCCATAGCAATGGGAATGCTATCGGCGACAGCGCTGCAAAAGCACTGTCCTTCACCAAAGAAAACGAAGAAAGAAGTTTGAATCAACAACATTTGCCAACATGAGTAACTTAGAAGTAGATGGCCTCGGAGTAGTGAAGCACCTTAAATCACTTAATAAAAGGAAGTCTTCTGGTCCAGACCGTGTACAATTAGGTATGCTTATGCAATATATAGCTCAATACTTAAAAATCACTGGATGGAAGATTCGCACCCAAAGACTGGAAAGCTGCACAGGTCACACCAATATTCAAGAATCCACTGAATTACAGGCCCATATCATTGAAGTCGATGTGCGGCAGGATTTTGGAGCATATATTGTGTTCGAACATTATGAATTATCTCGAAGAGGTGCGTCCGCTACGTGGCGCAGAGCCAAGTCGGGCGGGTTGCGTCACCGACTGGTTAGGCGCTCAGCGGGCAGTGCGGCACTGTTTTCAGAATTTTTCCAAACTGTTGCATCCTTAAGTCCCCGGTTCGCGATGTACGACTATCGGTCACAGAGGTCAAGGATCAGACGTTATTAGTAATTATAGTACAATGTAATGTCTCCAGTAACAGTTATATTTTCAGCAAGAACACCAAGTATGTATTTTTTCATCTTACTGACTTTACGACAAGAGCGAGTATACAATGTGAAAGCCATATTACTATACACATAACTAGATCTACTTTGCGTCTTCGGGTCGATACCACAATGCCAGGTCTTGTAGGCGATGACATCTCGATCGGCGAAAGAGATGCATTTTCACATCGAGAGTAAATTAACCCTGCAGCCACGAAAGAATATAGGTCCATTTAATATAACTTCTTGGCACAGTCAACATGGATTTAGAAAACATCGTTCTTATGAAACACAACTAGCTCTTTACACACCTGAAGTGCTGAGTGCTACTGCCAAGGGATTTCAAATTGGTTACGTATTTCCGGATTTCCAAAATGCTTTTGGCACTGCATCACACAAGCGGCTTGTAGTGAAACTGCGTGCTTATGGAATATCATCAAATTTATGTGACTGAATTCGTGATGTCCTGTCAGAGCCGTCACAATTCGTAACAATTGACGGAAAGTCATCGAGTAAAACAAAGTGATTACTGGCGCTACCCAAGGTAGTGTTATAGGCGTTCTGCTGCTCCTTACGTATATGAACGATTTAGGAGACAATGTGATAAGCCGTCTTAGGTTGTTTGCAGATGATGCTGTCGTTTGTAGTCTAATAAACTCATCAGAAGATCAAAACAAATTGCAAAACGATTTAGAAAAGATATCTGAATGGTGCGGAAATTGGAAATTGACCCTAAATAATAAAAAGTGTGAGGTCGTCCACGTAAGCGCTAAACGGAGTTAAACCTAGGTTACACAATAAATTAGTCTAATCTAAAGGCCGTAAATTCAACCATACACCAAGAAATTACAGTTACGAACAATTTAAATTTGAAAGAAGATGTAGAAAGTCAAACCAAAGACTGCGTTTTACTGGCAGGGGTTTTTAAAAATACCTCGAAAAAGAGGCAGGCCGCGCGGGATTAGCCGAGCGGTCTGAGGCGCTGCAGTCATGGACTATGCGGCTGGTCCCGGCGGAGGTTCGAGTCCTCCCTCGGGCATGGGTGGGTGTGTTTGTCCTTAGGATAACTTAGGTCAAGTAGTGTGTAAGCTTAGGGACTGATGACCTTAGCAGTTAAGTCCCATAAAATTTCACACACATTTTTTTAAAAAAAAGAGGCAGCTGTTTGAAAATCATGTTAATTTTGTGGCAGATTTTTCTAAGCTCAAAAGGTTAAAAAAGTATTTAAAATTCGAATACCAAAATAGTTCTCACTGGGGTTTCCTACATTGAACAACCATTCATTTAAAAAAATAATCAGATGAATGGGTTAATCTGTGGAGGCTCTAGAACGCTTTGCGCGCTCAAAAATGTTGTTTCGGTAAAACGTGTTTAAAATATGCACTGAAAAGACATTGTTTCAAAAGTTACGTTTTATCTGCGATCCCAGGGCCGTAGAGGCAAAGTGCTTCTTCCTCAAACATGCTCTGGTTCTGAACTAGGCGCTATATTTCTTTCAATCCGGGTTCTTTTTACAAACTGACACTTTCCTTGATCCGCGGTGGCATTTCCTGTGAGATAACTCCGCAAGCTCTGGGTGTTCATCTGCGTGACGATTTCTAACACGTTAACGGTCTCCAGATTAGATGCATAACCTTCGGTGGATATACCTGTGGCTTGATGTGCAGCTATTTCAGCAGTTTTCACCCCACAATGAAGAAGTTTCGGTACAAGTTTCCAAACGCAGGCGTGGAAGCTGTCGCGGTCATTTTGCGTATAGGTACCGGTGCTTCTGTAAAGCAGTTTTCACTAGATGGAAATTCGTATACCGATCGAATCTTTTTTTGAACTAATTGATCGAGTGCCTACAGCTACCTGCACAATTATTTCGGTCGATGCACGATTCCATTCAAGAACCTATAACTCCCAAAATACAGTACATTTTGTAATAAAAAATTCTTTTGCAGGAATAATCAACAAAACTCATGGGTCCAAATTATATAACAGAATCCATTTTTCATCTGTCTCGAGTAGAACCGATCCTTAATTTAACTGCTAAATCGAATTATTCTGTATGTAATGACAATTAATAACCTACAATATTTAAAATACATTATAAGCTGAATTATGTTTTCTTGGTCTGCCCGTTCTCTCTCTCCCACCGACTTTTTATTATTGGAAATCGATCTTTGCGAGGGAGCGGGGAAACTGTGTGGTTAGCCATAGTCATAGCCATAGTCAGTGTCAGTGTCGTCGTAACTGCCGTCTGCTTCACGTCTGCTGTGCAGCGAGCTACCTTAATTTAAGTATTAACTGTATTTTTCTTACTTGTCACTTCTTCTTCCGTGTGTATTTGCTTTTAGGAAGCTTTAATTGTCGGGTGCTATTAATAGTGTTCCATAGATTTCGTGTTTGTTTTGAATACAGTCAGAGAGAGTCCCTTTAGTCAACCATAGTGCCAGTAGTGCTAGTGTTTGTTTTCAATACAGTCCAGAGACAGGTAGTGCAATTTTCATTGTTTTCTACAAGAAGTTTAGTGAATAAACAGCCGCCTTTAGTGAATTAGCAGTCTAGTTAAAGGTTGAACAACTCTCTTCAGTGAATTGATTCCTTAGGATGGATAGGATGTATGACTGCTGTGTACGGACGCAGGAGGAGCTGGCCACTGTTCGCGAACAGCTGAGCGTGTTGATGGCCGCGGTCAGCCGTCTTCAGGCTGCTGCCTCGGAGTGTAGCGGCAGTGGGGAGTCTGGTGCGTCGCAGGGTACACCCCAGGTGTTACATGCTTCACACACTGTCCCTGCTGTCGAGACATCTTCGCGGGTACCGGGCGCGGTTGGGCCACCCTCTCCCCAAGGGGAGTGGCGGGTTCAGCGGCGTTCGCGGCGCACGAGGCGGAGGGTCAATGTGGAGGCTGGCCGTGTGGCATCGCCCGCTCTGCCTGTGAGTGGACATGTGGCTGCTCCTTCAGCAAGGTCCGAGCAGGCACACGGGGGGAGGGGTTTATTAGTTATTGGGAGCTCCAAAGTTAGGCGGGTGATGGAGCCCCTTAGGGAAATAGCGGGAAGGTCGGGGAAGAAAGCCAGTGTTCACTCTGTCTGCTTGCCGGGGGGCCTCATCCAAGATGTGGAGGAGGCCCTACCGGCGGCGATAGAGAGCGCTGGGTGCACCCGACTGCAAATTGTTGCTCATGTCGGCACCAATGACTCCTGCCGTCTGGGTTCAGAGGTCATCCTCAGTTCGTACAAGCGGTTGGCGGAATTGGTGAAGGCGGAAAGCCTCGCTCGCGGGGTGGAATCAGAGCTAACAATTTATAGTATCGTTCCCAGAACCGATCGCGGTCCTCTGGTTTGGAGCCGAGTGGAAGGCTTAAACCAGAGGCTCAGACCATTCTGTGGAGATCTGGGGTGCAAATTTCTCGACCTCCGCTATCGGGTGGAGAAATGTAGGGTCCCCCTGAATAGGTCAGGCGTGCACTACACGCCGGAAGCGGCTACAAGGGTAGCGGAGTACGTGTGGAGTGCACATGGGGGTTTTTTAGGTTAGAGAATCCCCTCCCTAGGCCCGACAAGACGCCTCCTGAGACGCGGCAAGGTAGGAGTAGGCAAAATGCAACAGGGAATAACAATATTAATGTGCTAATAGTAAACTGCAGGAGCGTCTATAGAAAGGTCTCAGAACTGTTCTCATTAATAAACGGTCATAATGCCCATATAGTACTAGGGACAGAAAGTTGGCTGAAACCAGACGTAAACAGTAATGAAATCCTAAACTCAGATTGGAATGTATACCGTAGAGACAGGCTGAACAGTGAAGGGGGAGGCGTGTTTATAGCGATAAGAAGTGCAATAGTATCGAAGGAAATTGACGGAGATCCGAAATGTGAAATGATTTGGGTGAAGGTCACGGTTTAAGCAGGCTCAGACATGGTAATTGGATGTCTCTATAGGCCCCCAGGCTCAACAGCTGTTGTGGCTGAGCACCTGAAGGATAATTTGGAAAATATTTCGAGTAGATTTCCCCACCATGTTATAGTTCTGGGTGGAGATTTTAATTTGCCAGATATAGACTGGGAGACTCGAACGTTCATAACGGGTGGCAGGGACAAAGAATCCTGTGAAATTTTTTTAAGTGCTTTATCTGAAAACTACCTTGAGCAGTTAAACAGAGAACCGACTCGTGGGGATAACATATTAGACCTTCTGGTGACAAACAGACCCGAACTATTTGAAAAAGTTAACGCAGAACAGGGAATCAGCGATCATAAAGCGGTTACGGCATCGATGATTTCAGCCGTAAATAGGAATATTAAAAAGGGTAGGAAGATTTTTCTGTTTAGTAAAAGTGACAAAAAGCAGATTTCAGAGTACCTGTGGGCTCAACACAAAAGTTTTGTCTCAAGTACAGATAGTGTTGAGGATCAGTGGATAAAGTTCAAAACCGTCGTACATTATGCGTTAGATGAGTATGTGCCAAGCAAGATCGTAAGAGATGGAAAAGAGCCACAGTGGTACAACAACCGAGTTAGAAAACTGCTGCGGAAGCAAAGGGAACAAACATAAACATAGCCAAAGCCTTGCAGACAAACAAAAATTACGCGAAGCGAAATGTAGTATGAGGAGGGCTATGCGAGAGGCGTTCAATGAATTCGAAAGTAAAGTTCTATGTACTGACTTGGCAGAAAATCCTAAGAAATTTTGGTCTTATGTCAAAGCGGTAGGTGGATCAAAACAAAATGTCCAGACACTCTGTGACCAAAATGGTACTGAAACAGAGGATGACAGAATAAAGGCCGAAATACTAAATGTCTTTTTCCAAAGTTGTTTCACAGAGGAAGATTGCACTGTAGTTCCTTCTCTAGATTGTCGCACAGATGACAAAATGGTAGATATCGAAATAGACGACAGAGGGATAGAGAAACAATTAAAATCGCTCAAAAGAGAAAAGGCCTCTGGACCTGATGGGATACCAGTTCAATTTTACACAGAGTACGCGAAGGAACTTGCCCCCCTTCTTGCAGCGGTGTACCGTAGGTCTCTAGAAGAGCGTAGCGTTCCAAAGGATTGGAAAAGGGCACAGGTCATCCCCGTTTTCAAGAAGGGACGTCGAACAGATGTGCAGAAGTATAGACCTATATCTCTAACGTCGATCAGTTGCAGAATTTTGGAACACGTATTGTGTTCGAGTATAATGACTTTTCTGGAGACTAGAAATCTACTCTGTAGGAATCAGCATGGGTTTCGAAAAAGACGGTCATGTGAAACCCAGCTCGCGCTATTCGTCCACGAGACTCAGAGGGCCATAGACACGGGTTCACAGGTAGATGCCGTGTTTCTTGACTTCCGCAAGGCGTTCGATACAGTTCCCCACAGTCGTTTAATGAACAAAGTAAGAGCATATGGACTATCAGACCAATTGTGTGATTGGATTGAGGAGTTCCTAGATAACAGGACGCAGCATGTTATTCTCAATGGAGAGAAGTCTTCCGAAGTAAGAGTGATTTCAGGTGTGCCGCAGGGGAGTGTCATAGGACCGTTGCTATTCACAATATACATAAATGACCTGGTGGATGACATCGGAAGTTCACTGAGGCTTTTTGCAGATGATGCTGTGGTGTACCGAGAGGTTGTAACAATGGAAAATTGTACTGAAATGCAGGAGGATCTGCAGCGAATTGACGCATGGTGCAGGGAATGGCAATTGAATCTCAATGTAGACAAGTGTAATGTGCTGCGAATATACAGAAAGATATATCCTTTATCATTTAGCTACAAAATAGCAGGTCAGCAACTGGAAGCAGTTAATACCATAAATTATCTGGGAGTACGCATTAGGAGTGATTTAAAATGGAATGATCATATAATGTTGATCGTCGGTAAAGCAGATGCCAGACTGAGATTCATTGGAAGAATCCTAAGGAAATGCAATCCGAAAACAAAGGAAGTAGGTTACAGTACGCTTGTTCGCCCACTGCTTGAATACTGCTCACCAGTGTGGGATCCGTACCAGATAGGATTGATAGAAGAGATAGAGAAGATCCAATGGAGAGCAGCGCGCTTCGTTACAGGATCATTTAGTAATCGCGAAAGCGTTACGGAGATGATAGATAAACTCCAGTGGAAGACTCTGCAGGAGAGACGCTCAGTAGCTCGGTACGGTCTTTTATTGAAGTTTCGAGAACATACCTTCACCGAAGAGTCAAGCAGTATATTGCTCCCTCCTACGTATATCTCGCGAAGAGACCATGAGGATAAAATCAGAGAGATTAGAGCCCACACAGAGGCATACCGACAATCCTTCCTTCCACGAACAATACGAGACTGGAATAGAAGGGAGAACCGAAAGAGGTACTGAAGGTACCCTCCGCCACACACCGTTAGGTGGCTTGCGGAGTATGGATGTAGATGTAGATGTAGATGTTAAATGTCTACCTTCCCCTCTTGCTCTTTTGAGCACACAGTACGCTTTGGAGCGATGTGGGTGGTGTAGAACTACTGAAGTGGTCTTTTATGTGTTGGTTATGCGGAGATAGCACAGTTGGACCAGTGTAGGCAGAGTCTTGAGAGAATGTCAGAAAGGAGCTGTCGTGTGAAGACGTAGCCGTGACTCACAGAGAATCATGTAGCCCAACGTGTATCTACTGCAGATCTCTGAACAGCTGCATCAACTCGCAGTATCACTTGCACGTGCACTGCACACTGTTGAGTGTACTGTTGGAATAAAACTGAAGAATCTACGAATAGTGTCCGTCCACAAAATTCAAAACGGAGTCCCCTATACCAAAGCATGAAGGGATAAAGAGTCAACCGAACACCCAGTCCCGCTTGCATGAAGTCAGTTCTCAGGGGCAAAAACTTCATTTTCAGTATTTCATGTACTTATTGCCTGAATGTAAAAACTGAAAATGTCATAATCTGCGGTAAATCTTTCAATGAATGTTTGACACAATAACTCTAGCGTCAAAGATATAAACTATGTACTTCCCATATATATGTGTCTGAATACCGGTGTATCTATGTCTGGCTCTAATACCCAAATCTGCTTCTTCTATACTGTTCTAAAGTTCTTTGTATAGATGGTGCTTATAGACCATCACAAGTATTCATTTCTCAATCCCTAGCTTTTGAAACAATTCTTACAATATATGCAAAAGAACATTTCGTTGCTAATTTAGATATATATTCATTAATACTGAATTGGAAATATCCCAAATACGTAATGACGCTTATTTGTCATTATATGTCTGTGTGTCCTGTGTTACATTTTCATCTTGTCTACTCTTCTGAGTATACTATAGATATAAAATTGGATTTATATCAGAACTCACCTTTCGTTAAGCCTATGTAACCTCGAACCAGGCTACGAGTTAAACTACTGCACACTCTTAATTGTCAAAACAACTCAGTTATAAAATTTCCAGTGTTGAGACAGTTGTATGGGCACGTTTAAAAGCCAATAAATTAAAAGAATTATAAACTGTGTATGCCGGGGGACTCCGTGAACATGTTACACAGCTTCAGAGAGATGGAGAATGATAAATGTATTGACTTAGTTGAGAGACTCTGACTGGGAAACGACCGAGCCGAATGCTATAACCGAAAGTACTTCTGACAGTATTGTTGTTGCTAAGATTGTAGGGTAGGAGGTGGTAGTACTGACCAAAACAAGATAATAGTGTGCAGGGAATGGCAATTGAATCTCAATGTAGACAAGTGTAATGTGCTGCGAATATACAGAAAGATATATCCTTTATCATTTAGCTACAAAATAGCAGGTCAGCAACTGGAAGCAGTTAATACCATAAATTATCTGGGAGTACGCATTAGGAGTGATTTAAAATGGAATGATCATATAATGTTGATCGTCGGTAAAGCAGATGCCAGACTGAGATTCATTGGAAGAATCCTAAGGAAATGCAATCCGAAAACAAAGGAAGTAGGTTACAGTACGCTTGTTCGCCCACTGCTTGAATACTGCTCACCAGTGTGGGATCCGTACCAGATAGGATTGATAGAAGAGATAGAGAAGATCCAATGGAGAGCAGCGCGCTTCGTTACAGGATCATTTAGTAATCGCGAAAGCGTTACGGAGATGATAGATAAACTCCAGTGGAAGACTCTGCAGGAGAGACGCTCAGTAGCTCGGTACGGTCTTTTATTGAAGTTTCGAGAACATACCTTCACCGAAGAGTCAAGCAGTATATTGCTCCCTCCTACGTATATCTCGCGAAGAGACCATGAGGATAAAATCAGAGAGATTAGAGCCCACACAGAGGCATACCGACAATCCTTCCTTCCACGAACAATACGAGACTGGAATAGAAGGGAGAACCGAAAGAGGTACTGAAGGTACCCTCCGCCACACACCGTTAGGTGGCTTGCGGAGTATGGATGTAGATGTAGATGTAGATGTTAAATGTCTACCTTCCCCTCTTGCTCTTTTGAGCACACAGTACGCTTTGGAGCGATGTGGGTGGTGTAGAACTACTGAAGTGGTCTTTTATGTGTTGGTTATGCGGAGATAGCACAGTTGGACCAGTGTAGGCAGAGTCTTGAGAGAATGTCAGAAAGGAGCTGTCGTGTGAAGACGTAGCCGTGACTCACAGAGAATCATGTAGCCCAACGTGTATCTACTGCAGATCTCTGAACAGCTGCATCAACTCGCAGTATCACTTGCACGTGCACTGCACACTGTTGAGTGTACTGTTGGAATAAAACTGAAGAATCTACGAATAGTGTCCGTCCACAAAATTCAAAACGGAGTCCCCTATACCAAAGCATGAAGGGATAAAGAGTCAACCGAACACCCAGTCCCGCTTGCATGAAGTCAGTTCTCAGGGGCAAAAACTTCATTTTCAGTATTTCATGTACTTATTGCCTGAATGTAAAAACTGAAAATGTCATAATCTGCGGTAAATCTTTCAATGAATGTTTGACACAATAACTCTAGCGTCAAAGATATAAACTATGTACTTCCCATATATATGTGTCTGAATACCGGTGTATCTATGTCTGGCTCTAATACCCAAATCTGCTTCTTCTATACTGTTCTAAAGTTCTTTGTATAGATGGTGCTTATAGACCATCACAAGTATTCATTTCTCAATCCCTAGCTTTTGAAACAATTCTTACAATATATGCAAAAGAACATTTCGTTGCTAATTTAGATATATATTCATTAATACTGAATTGGAAATATCCCAAATACGTAATGACGCTTATTTGTCATTATATGTCTGTGTGTCCTGTGTTACATTTTCATCTTGTCTACTCTTCTGAGTATACTATAGATATAAAATTGGATTTATATCAGAACTCACCTTTCGTTAAGCCTATGTAACCTCGAACCAGGCTACGAGTTAAACTACTGCACACTCTTAATTGTCAAAACAACTCAGTTATAAAATTTCCAGTGTTGAGACAGTTGTATGGGCACGTTTAAAAGCCAATAAATTAAAAGAATTATAAACTGTGTATGCCGGGGGACTCCGTGAACATGTTACACAGCTTCAGAGAGATGGAGAATGATAAATGTATTGACTTAGTTGAGAGACTCTGACTGGGAAACGACCGAGCCGAATGCTATAACCGAAAGTACTTCTGACAGTATTGTTGTTGCTAAGATTGTAGGGTAGGAGGTGGTAGTACTGACCAAAACAAGATAATAGTGTCTACAACGCGGGATCTCTAAAATGCATACTTCGAGAAGAATGAATGTCCAGTTAATTTGGTCTCCAAAGAGCGTACCGTAAGAGGTATGGCCTCTTGTTCAGTATTCAGGAGAAGAAATGTGTTGCACAGTATCGAAGATAAATAAACTCTTACAGTTCTTAACACGCACATTTCAGAGCCTAAGTTCAATAGACATTTCTTCTTGTTCTGGTCCATAGAACCACCTCCGAAAGTTGGCTACCCTAGAATCTTAGCAACCACTGTACTGGTACATATTTTACATTGTCAGCAGTATCAGCACGAATTTCGATAACTTTCGACACGGTTTCTCACCTTCCGTCGTCTAGTGGATAGAACTAGCGGATACCGACGCGGAGGTCGGGGTTTCGGTTTAAGGCAAGCAGGTCTTCGGTTCTTGTACGGTATAAAGTTCTGTAATATGATCCACTCGGCCTGACGTGAACAAATAAAAAGAAACTTTTTGAATTAAATATGACACCTCACTCAAGCTGCCGAATTTGTGTAAAGCTGAATGATTGTCACCAGGCCCTCGTAACCTGTAATTACTTTACTAGATTCTAACAAAATGGTTCAAATGGCTCCGAGCACTATGGGACTCAACTGCTGTGGTCATCAGTCCCCTAGAACTTAGAACTACTTAAATCTAACTAACCTAAGGACATCACACACACCCATGTCCGAGGCAGGATTCGAACCTGCGACCGTAGCAGCAGCGCGGTTCCGGACTGGAGCGCCTAGAACCGTACGGCCACACGGCCGGCAGATTCTAACACACCATGAATTATAGACGAGTAATTACGGTAGTTGTGTGGTAGTTACAGGACAGAGTAGTACCTCCAGACTTGTAACGCAGTTTCCTGACTAGCGCCAGGCTGATGTGCACCACAACGCGGGAAAGACAGCTAATCAACGTCCTGTAGCAAACTCCTCATGGCAGAACGGAACTTCAAGAACACGAAACTAGCAACGTTCATTTGGAATTAATTTAACACTCCTATAATGACCCCAGGCCGTAATTTTCTTTAAAATATACGTTATTTCCTATTCCTAAAAATTATGAAAAATTCGGACTTTCCCTGAATTAACTAATGGGTTCGCATAATATTAATATAACTTTTTGAAAATATTTAGTTTTGCAGAAAATCAAGAGAGAACAATTGAATACCATTGGGGTTAAATGAGACTCCATTTATCTCTTGCGGTATTATTACCCAATAATGCTCCACTGAATCCGTAAGTGTTGCTGTATTTCCTTTGTTTTATTCTTGTAAATATTGTTGTAACGTGTGATTGTTGCCAATAATTTATAAGCCGACGGTTATTTGTTCCATACAAGTGTAGACTACTATTGTGTGTGTTGCATTTAGTGGAAAATGTCTCGTCACCTTTCCAAGACCAAGTGCTTGAAATATTACTGCAGGATAATCCTCTATCTGGAGAATCAAATAGTGATATCAGCAATATAGTTTCTGACGTCTCATGCAGCGATGGAGAAATTGACGTCTTAGAAGAGAATATTCCTCAATCAGACGGAAGTTCAGAAGAGGATTTGGACAGCGCCGATGTCCAGGCTGTTATATGTAAGAACACATTGTATTTTTGTAAATGTGTGTTAGGGTCTAGCGCCAAGATATACTCTTTGTATTTTTTATTTTATTTTTTATTTTGTGCAGGTATAAAAACAAAGAAGAATTGTGGCAGAAATACGAGTTGAGAAGAGCTTGTGGAAGAGAAGAGAGATGGAACATAAAGCGAGTAAAGCCATGTCCAACAAAATTCGCAGTGAAAAATGTAGACTCCATAGAATCAGCATTGTTGTTTTTTCTTAGGAGAAACATTGTTGTAATTCTAAAGTGGTCTAACAAAGAGGGTAGTCTTGTTTACAGTAGTTAATGGAAACCAGTAGATGCCATTGAACTGAAGTGCTTTATCGTCGTCTTGATCCTAGCAGGTGCTTACAAGGCCCATAATGAAGCAGTTGCACATCTGTGGAACAAAGAGGATGGTAGACCCATTTTTAGTGAAGCAATGGCTAGAAATCGCTTTACGCAAATTTAAAAGTGCACCCATTTGATGACACAGATGTGAGACGCCACAACCGTGCTCCTGACAAGCTGGCTCCCATTAGAGAAATATTTGAAATGTGGGTACACACATTTCAAGAAGCATATGTTCCTCACAGCAACGTAACAATTGATGAACAACTTGTGGAATTTCGTGGCAGTTGTCCATTTCTGCAATTTATTCCATCAAAACCAGGAGCATATGGGTTGAAATTATGGGCTATATGTGATGGTGCAACGTCTTACGTTCTCAATCTCCAAATTTGCACTAGTCAACAACAAAATGAATCTCGTGAAGTTGGTCAGGGCAAGAGAGTTGCTTTAGATATGGTGAAAGGCTTAGAAAACAGTGGCAGAAACGTAACAACTGACTATGTTTTCACTAGCCTTAGCTTGGCGAGAGAACTTCTGCACATCAATCTCACACTCTTAGGAACAATTAGAAAAAATAAAGGAGAATTACCACAAGCTTTCACTCAGACCAAAGGTCGACTCAAATATTCATCTAATTTTGGATTCCAAGAACATGCTTCAATTGTTTCATATTGTCCGAAAAAGGCAAAAGTTGTAACTTTGCTCAGTACAATGCATTCAAGAAAGGAAGCGGAAGAGCGTGAACAATGCAAGCCCGTAATGATTCTGGATTATAATAAAACAAAATCAGGAGTAGATACCATGGACAAGCTGGTTAGAACGTACACTACAAAGAGGATGAGTAGAAGGTGGCCAATGGTATTGTTTTACAACATGATTGAATCAGTGCATTGAATGCATTTATCTTATGGCTACATCTAACACCAGACTGGGAAGAAAGTACCAACTACAAGAGACGAGAATTTCTTATAGAATTAGGAAAGCAGCTCGTCGGAAGAAAGCCAGACAAAATTATTTCCCCAATACTTCCATCAACAGTACAGACAAAAAAAAGAGGAAGGTATCCGTTTTGTAAAAAGTCTGAGGATAGAAAATTCACCGATAAATGTTCAAAATGTGGATGTTCTGTGTGTAAAAACCACTCTGCAATTTATTGCTGTAAGTGTAATGCGTCATAAATGTCAATTCGTATTTTAATCAAAAATGTTTGTAGTTTCACGAGAATCGTTTGTAAATTTTACGGAAATAAATAATTTAAAAAAATATGCATTTTAATTTAATGTAAAGTCACTGACATCATGTTTTAGATTGTGGAAGAAACAAGGAATGCGATTTTAATCTACCGTTATTAAAACTATCCTTAATAAAAAATTAATTCCGTTGGGGTCACTAAAGACCCCAATGGTACTCAGTGTAACAAAAAAACTCGGTATTACAAGGGTTAAACGTGCCAGACTGCTTCAAGATCCACCAAATCACATCCCGCCGTGAGACGATGTTTTGTAAAGTGATAGCGGAAACTTGGGTACAGTCGGTATTCCCTAGTTCCCACTACTTGCTTAGGAAGAGGGTTCGAGGACAAGACACAAAGGGCAACATTCCTGCGCCGCTGGCAAAGAAGAAATCCTCTGAGATAAGCGACTTTGCCAAAGGACAGATTATTATTACGCAGAGCCTGTGAACGAGTATCTCGAGAATGGCGAAACTGGTCGAATAGTCACGTGCTACTGACGTGACCATCGACGGAAAATAGTAAAAGGGCACTGAAACTACCAGTGGCTGGACGCCCACGACTCTTAGTGAGCTCGGGATGATCGATATTCGACCGCTCATCACTGTACACGTGTCGGCTCGTCGGATGAGTCACGTTTTTCGTACACAAGGTCGATGCTCGTCTCCACAAACGCCATCATCCAGACGAGTGGCTCTTCCAAACGTGCAGTGCGCCACGAACGCAGGCTGGCTGGAGCAGTATTGTGCTACGATAAACATTCTCCTTCCGCTTGCATGGGATCTGTCATTCTTCAGCATTATAATTGTCCTGGTGTCGAAGCGAGAATCCTGCTACAGTGGCTCGGGAAACGTTATAGTGACATTGCGTTAATGTCTTGGCCACCAAAACCGCCTGATGTGAATCCGATGGTTCAGCCGGGATCGCTTTCGAGCGCCATCACCACGTGTAGAAATCAGCGGCTAGTTATTTACGTAAAGTTCATGACTTCCGCGTAGACAGCTGGTGTCACATAGCTACATAAATCTACCAACGTACTGTAGAAACGATGGATACGCAGGGTCGGTGATACACTGTGTTACAAAGATGGCCCAACAAGGTGTTAAGCAGATGATAATAATATTTTGGATCGTCAGTGTAATTATGTTTAAAGCGGAATTTTACATGCCCTTTCGATAGGCCTGTCCCAAACCAGTCTATTGCAACATTTGTTTCGTCGTTATGTGTTAACAGGGGCAGCAGAACTCGAAGAATGACCGATACTCCACCAGCGAGAGCTCCTCCCTGGCCGGCACTGAATGCAGCACCGCTGCTCAGTCGACGGAAAACAAATGTCGCGCTGATTTTGGGACCGCTCTGTTGAATGAACGCGTAAAATTCCGCTCTAAAAACGTTTCGTCTGTAGCAGAAACAAACCGACGCTTTTCGCCGACACTGGAAGTCGCATAAGAGACATGAGGAGCGGTGTTTGTTTGTGCTTACCCTAGCTACACATTGCAGTAGTAGTAGTAGTGGTAATAGTAGCTTTATTCATCTGTAGATCTCTTTTTAGAAGGATATAGGACATGTCAAAGTATACACAAATTTAGATCAATTTAAAATAAGCTGATTTGTATACACATAAGTTAGAGACAATCGTTAGATTTACTTTTGGTGTACAATACTTTTTTTGTTGCAAATAACTTACTAAACAATGTAATGCCACATTGTTCACACATATCTCACTATCGGTCACTGCACACACTATACACACATTGTTTTATAACACTTTACTCACTACACACACACACACACACACACACACACACACACACACACACACACACACAGACACTGGTGATCTCTGGGCCATTTTCTGTATCGCAACTTCCCATATGTTATCCTGAAACACTGAGTCAGCATCCCTCCACAATGAGTAGGACGTCGAGCTCAGAAAGAGGAAGAGATGTTAGTACTGTGCTATGCATAGCTCTGGGTAAGTATTTCTAGAAAGGAAAAAATAAGGGAAAAAACATAAAGTGAAAGTTTTATGTGGAATTTTGGATATTTTATAATCATTATTACTATTATTTATTTGTATAACATTGTTTTATCAAACCCCTACTCTGATTTACCTAAGTAATCCTTCAATGTATAAAATGTATTGCGTAACAGGTACGTTTTAGCTGCCTTTTAAATAAGTGTATTTTTGCAATTTCTTTAATCTCTTTTGGTAATTTATTGTACAGTTTTATTCCTTGGTAGAAAATGCTGTTTTGTGTTTTATGTTTATTTTTTCTTAGTAAATGTAAGTTGAGTCTATCTCTTGCTGTATGGTCATGGACAGAGCTATATGTGCAGTAATTACCTATGTTATTTTTGATGTGTACATCTCACTGGTAAATGTTTCACATGGAGCAGTTAAATTCCCCAGTGTTCTGAACAGATCTTTACAATGAGCTCGACTAGTATTTTTGTTTATTATTCTTATGGTTCTTTTCTGGAGTTTGAAAATTGTGTTCATATTTTGTGCATTTCTTTCCCAAAAGAGAATGCCATAGCTAAGAATTCAGTGTACATATGGATAATATATAACTAAAAGACACTGCGAGTTACACACTGATGATAGAATTCTCAGTGCCTAACATGCTGATGACATTCTGTTTGCAAGTATCGTTGTGTGTTCACACCACTTCAACTGCGAATCAATATTCATTCCTAGAAATTTTGCATTTGTTACACAGTCTATAGAGGTGCCATCTAAATTTAATTTAACACTGTCATTTTTCCTCTTCAAACTGAAATTCATGGCAGTTTTCTTTATTTTCAATGTCACCTTATTACTTATTGAACAATCATAAACTTCCAGGATGATATTTTCACTCTGCAGCGGAGTGTGCATTGATACGAAACTTCCTGGCAGATTAAAACAGTGTGCCGGTCCGAGACTCGAACTTTGGACCTTTGCCTTTCGCAGGTAAGTGCTCTACAAAATGAGCTACCCAAACACGACTCACGCCCCGTCCTCACAGCTTTACTTCTGCCATTACCTCGTCTCCTACCTTCCAAACTTTGCAGAAGCTCTCCTGCGAAACTTGCAGAACTAGTACTCCCGAAAGAAAGGATATTGCGGAGACATGGCTTAGGCACAGCCTGGGAGATGTTTCCAGAATGAGATTTTCACTCTGCTGCTGAATGTGCTCTGATATGAAACTTCCTGGCAGATTAAAACTGTGTGCCGGACCGAGACTGGTACTCGGGACCTTTGGCTATCGCGGGCAAGTGCTCTGCCACAAATTTCTCTTCTCCCCAATTCTATTCAGCACCTTCTCATTAGTTACGTGATCTACCCACCTAATCTTCAGCATTCTTCTGTAGCACCACATTTCGAAAGCTTCGTATTCTCTTCTTGTCCAAACTATTCGTTGTGCATGTTTCAGATCCATATAGGGCTACACTCAATATAAATACTTTCAGAAAAGATTTCTACGCTCAATGTTAACAAATTTCTCTTCTTCAGAAACGCTTTCCTTGCCATTGCCATTTTACATTTTATAACCTGTATATTTCGACCATCATCAGTTATTTTGCTCCCCAAATAGCAAAACTCATGTACTACTTTAAGTGGTTTCAGCCATTCGCAGTACCGTCACAGCAAGGCTGTTTTGGTTAATGTTACAAGGCCAGATCAGTCAATCATACTACTGAAAAGGCTGCTGCTCCTTTTCGGGAACCACACGTTTGTCAGGCCTCTCAACAGGTAAACCTCGGTTGTGGTTGCACCTGCTGTACTGCTATTTGAATCGCTAAGGTACGCAAGCCTCCCCACCAACCGTAAGGTCCATGGTTCATAGGGGGGCACTTACATTGGAATTTATTTTTCCTACCCCTTACAATGACGATGGGAAAAGGAAATTGCTTCGTCACTGGATACTACAGAGCCTGTCTATACATCTTGAAAATAGACTTAACTCCGCACTCAGTAAATACCTCCCCATTTTGTGGGTGCTTGGGTTTTGCATAAGAATCGAGGATATTGGTTCAAAAATGGCTCTGAGCACTATGGGACTCAACATCTTAGGTCATAAGTTCCCTAGAACTTAGAACTACTTAAACCTAACTAACCTAAGGACATCACACACACCCATGCCCGAGGCAGGATTCGAACCTGCGACCGTAGCAGTCCCGCGATTATCGAGGATATTGTCAGTGTCATTATGTTTGTGTACAGCTATAATACTGACGCGGCTAAAAAAAAAAATGGTGTGTGAAATGTTATGGGACTTAACTGCTAAGGTCATCAGCCCCTAAGCTTACACACTGCTTAACCTAAATTATCCTAAGAACAAACACACGTACCCTTGCCCGAGGGAGGACTCGAACCTCTGCCGGGACCTGCCGCACAGTACAAGATTGCAGCGCGTAGACCGCTCGGCTAATCCCGCTCGGCGCGCGGCTACGGTCACTGCATGTAACCTCTCCTGGGAATCCAGTAGCCTTCAACCGTTGCACGTTTACTGTAACCCTTGCAGCCACACAAGGACGATGAGACACACAAATTGCTTCGCGACTGCATACACCAGGCTCCCTGCCGAAGTGTCTCCAAAAGACTAATGTCTGCCTCAGGAGTTGCCTCGCATTAGGCGGGTGCTGGGCTGTTGCACAAGCCTAGAAGGCATTTTCGGAGTCATGCCGCTAGTGTACATCCCTGTCTCGGCTACTCCCAGCGAAAGCAACATCTGCTGGGAGTCCAGTAGCTTGTAGCCAAGACACTGCTTCCCATTCAGTGTAATCCTCACACGCTCACATTGACGATGCGACTCAGAAATTGCTTCGGGAGTGCATACAACAGTCTCCCTGCTGACGTCTCTACTAGAAAGTAATGCCGCCCTCAGGAAGTGGCTCGGCATTAGGCTGGTGCAGCGCTATTGCTTAATCCTCAGGGACATTGTCGGACTCATTCTGCTAATGTACATCTATGACACTGGCGCGACTACAGTCACCGCAAGCAATCTCTCCTGGGAGTCCACTAACTTTCAACCGATGTACCATTGCTGGATTACTGTAACCCTTGCACACACACATTGACGATGTGAGGGAGAGATTGCTTGGTGGTTGCATACTACAGGCTCCCAGCCGAAGTATCTCCAAGAGAATAAGGCTGCCCTCAGGAGTTGTCTCGCCATTAGGCGGGTGCTGCCCTATAGCACAAACCTCCAGGACATTGCGGATTCATGCTGCTAACTAAAATGTAGACTTTCACGGCCGGAAATATCATGTCCATTATAATTATCCGGGCTGTTATGCCGTGGTCGGTTGATGAATTCTGTGTCGATTCCCAACGTTTCGTCTCCGACTGCGGGAGACATCTTCAAGGGGGTCCGTAGTCCAATGGAAGGTCCAACACACCCACTGGCTTGCTACTGACTGCCGCTAAATTCCGTGTCCGCGCGCTCCCGCGCCGCGGCGTGACGTCACGTGTTTTGAGAACGTCAGTGCAATTGGCCGCTGTCCGTCGCCGTTGATCGCCGTTGCCATCACCCAGTAGTGGGCGGGTGGTACACATCTTCTTTAACACCGGCATCCATATGCCGTTTAATTTCATACCCTCCTCCTTACGGTTGAAATTATGATGCTGCTAACTGTCATCTCTACAATGGCTCGGCTCTCGCCTGCGAATGGAACCTCCCCTGGAAGTCCAGTATCTTGAAGCAAAATTGCAGCTGCAAATTTACTGTAACTCTGGCACGCTCACATTGACGATGCCTCAGAGAAATTGCTTCACGATTGCTTGCTACAGTCTCACTGCCGACGTTCTCTAAGAAACTAATGCCGTCCTGATGAGTTTCCTCGCCATTAGTCGGGTGCTGCTCTATTGCATAAGGCTCCAGGATATTTTCGGTGTCATTCTGATAGTGTACATCCGTGATTCTCGCGCGGCCACGGTCACCGGATGGAACCTTTTCTAGGAGTCAAGTAACTTGTAACCGATGCACCGCTGCCAGTTTTCTGGAACTCTCGCACCATCACGTAGACGATGGGAAAAAGACATTAATTCGTCATTGCATACTACAGGCTCTCTCCCTATGTCTCACCAAAAGACCAGCTCCGCTCTCATGAATTGCTTCGCCATCGGAGTGATGCTGCTGGTGTACATCTATGACGCTGTCTCGGCTACCGAGAGCAAATGGAACTTCTCCTGGGTGTCCAGAGACTTGTAGCCGAAGGACCATTGCCGGTTTACTGTAACCCTCGGACCGTCACATTGACGATGGGACACAGAAATTGCTTGATAATGAATTCTACAGTCTCTCTCTCCGTCCTAAGGAACTGCCTCACAACTAGGCAGGATCTGGGCTACCGCAAAGGAATCGATGACATTGTTAGAGGCAATCTGCTAGCGTACATCTACGACACCTCAAGGAACCCCTTTTGGGAGTCTAGTAGCTTGTGACCGATGCACCGCTGCCCATTTACTGTAACCGTCGCACCCGAAAATTGACGATGTGAGAAAGAAACTGCTTTGCGATTGCACACTACAGGCTCCCTGCCGACGTCTTCAAAGAGACTGTTACGACCCTTAAGAGTTTCCTCGTCATTAGGCGTGTGTCGGACTATTGATTGAGAATCATGGACATTGTTGGAGTCACTCTGATAGTGTACGTCTATGATATTGGCGCGTCTGTCTTTATTGGGAGTCCGGTAGCTTGTAACGGATGCTCTGCTGCCTGTTTATTGTAACCCTCGCATCCCACATTGACGATGCGACACAGAAATCGCTTTGCAGTTGTATACTACACGCTCCCTCCCGTCTCCAAGATAATAATGCTGCCGTCAGAAATTGCCTCACCATTAGATCGCTACTGCGCTATTGGATAAGCCTCTAGGGTATTGTCAGTCTCATTCTGCTAGTGTGCATCTATGACACTGGCGCCGGTATGGTCTGCGCATGGAGCCTTTCCTGGGAGTCCAGCAGCGTGTAACCAATGCACCGCTGCCTGTTTACTATAACCCTCACACCCACACTTTCACTATGCCACAAAGGAATTGCTCGGTGATTGCATAGAACAGGCTCTCTCCCCTCGCCTCTCCAAATGGCTAACTCCTCCCTCAGGAAATGCCTCGCCATTAGGCACGTGCTGAGCTTTTGCATAAGAATCGAGGACTTGTCAGGTTAATTGCGCAGTGTACTTCTATAATTCTGGCGCGACTACAGTCAGTAACCGATGCACCGCTAGACATTTACTGCAATCCTCGCACCCTCACATTGACTTTGCGACACAGAAATTGCTTTGCTATTGTATAAAGAGGCTCCCTACCGACGTCCGTCCAAGAGAATAATGCCCACCTCAGGAATGTGCTCACTATTTGGCGGGTGGTGCGCTATTCGATGTTGTGTTGTTGTGGTCTTCAGTCAAGAGACTGGTTTGATGCAGCTCTCCATGCTACTCTAGCCTTTGCAAGCTTCTTCATCTCCCAGTACCTACTGCAACCTACATCCTTTTGAATCCGTTTAGTGTATTCATCTCTTGGTCTCCCTCTACGATTTTTACCCTCCACGCTGCCCTCCAATACTAAATTGGTGATCCCTTGATGCCTCAGAATACGCTATTCGATAAGACGTGTGAAAACTGTCGGAGTCATTCTACTAGTGTACGGCTATGATACTGCAGTGGCTGCGCGCACCGCTTGGAACTCCTCGAATCCAGTAGTTTGCAACCGATGCACCGTTGCCCATTTACTATAAAACTCGCACCCGAACATTCACGATGTGAGACAGAAATTGCTTTGCGACTGCATACTACAGGCTCCCTGCCGACGTCCTTCTAAGAGACTAATGCCGCCCTAAGGAATTGCCTGGGAATTAGGCGGCTGCGGCGATACTAGCTAAGGCTACAGGACAGGCCATTGTGTAAGCTTCAATAGACATCGTCAGAGTCATTCTGTTAGTGTACATCTATGATACTTGCTCCTCTAAAAAAAATGGTTCAAATGGCTCTGAGCACTATGGGACTTAACTTCTCAGGTCATCAGTCCCCTAGAACTTAGAATTAATTAAACCTAACTAACCTAAGGACATCACACACATCAATGCCCGGGGCAGGATTCGAACCTGCGACCGTAGCGGTTCCAGACTGTAGCGCCTAGAACCGCTCGGCCACTCCGGCCGGCCTTGCTCCTGTACGATCATCGCTTGGAATCTCAACCTGGGACTACAGTAGCTGGTAACTGACGTCACGCTGCTTGTTTACTGTAATCCTCGCACCCTCACATTGATGTTGCGACACAGAACTTGCTCCTCGATTGCATACTACAAGCTCTCTGCCGACGTCTCTCCATGCGACTAATGCCGCCCTCAGTAGTTGTCTCGCAATTAGGTGGGTGCTAGGCTGTTCCATAAGTCTCGAGGACAATGTAGGGGTCATTCTGATAATATACGTCTATGATACTTGCGCGGCTACAGTCAACGCATGTAACCTCCCCTGGGTGTCGAGTAACTTGTAACCGACGAACCCATTCGGGTTTCTTGTATCCCTCTCACACTCTCACTGACGATGGGAAACAGAAATTGCTTCGCGATTGCGTACTACAGGTTCTCTGCCGACGTCTTTCTAAGTCACTAATGTCGCCCTGAGCTACTGCCTCGCCATCGGGTGGGTGCGGCCTCTTGCATAGCCTTCTAGGACCTTGTTGGTGTCATGCTGGTAATGTACGTCAACGGTACTGTCACGGCTACGGTCACCGAATGCAACCTCTCCTGGTAACCGATGCATCGCTGCCCGTTTACTCTAACCCTCGCACACTCACACTGACCATGTGACGTAGAAATTGCTTCGCGACTGCAGCTGTTAGGTTGACATTGACGTTGACGTTGGACATTGGTTGTCAGACGCTGTATATAGTTTAGACATTTAAAAAAAACAGCTCTTATAACAAAGTTACTAATTCGATGTGACATCACGGATTGGATGATTTGTCTGCCAGTTCCGAAACGCTTGTCCCCCTATTGCACCTTAGGCATAGTGCTTATTACGAATTGAAACCAGTGCTATCAGTCACATCATTCTTGTCAGACGCTGTATGTAGTTTAGACCTTTTTACAAAACAGCTCTTATCATAAAGTTTTGTTTCAGTACTATCAGTCACATCATTCAGCTAAAGGACATTAAAATAAGATTCCTCTGACAATCCTATAAGAGCAGCACTGATCCATTCCGAGAACGCTGGTCGCTGTTTCCTACATCCTGTTAGGTATGGTAATCGGTAATATCCATACTTCTGTCCACCGTCTGTATTCGAAGGCGCGAACTAATTCGATGTGACATCACGGATTGGATGATTTGTCTGCTAGTTCCGAAACGCTTATCCCCCTATTGCGCCTTAGGCATAGTGCGTATTACGAGAGGAAACGTGATATGTATAATTTACCGTACGTCTCGCATTTTTCTAGCAGTCATCTACTAGACCCCTGACGGTATTTATGAATAATGCAGTACTCATACCGGAATTTTTGTGTAATTCCAGAATTTAATGTACGCAAAAGAAAGTCATCAATTTGTTTCTAGTGTAATATGCTGCTTTGGGACTGCAATTCTTGCCGTCAGATACGTATGTATGGACTTAACTCAGTGCCACCACTAGTAGTTGTTGAGGTGGAATAGTGTATCTGAACTTAATTTTTTAATTGTGTTTTGAAATCCGGAAGGATATCCTGAAATATCTCCATGAAGAAACTTTAGCAGTCGAAGCATTTGGCCTACTACATCGTTAGTTGTTCCTGGTCAGTGGCTGTGTTTGCTCGGTGTGGGACTGAGCCTGCCCTGCTGTCATTATCATTGGATTTTCTGCCCCGTGTGGGTTACGTTCTCTAGGCGATACAATAAGCTGTCCACAGCCTCGTGAAGCAGTGCGACGCCCTGGCAGCTGAAGGTGAGCAGTGTGCGCCGGTAAAATCGGTGCCACATGTTGGCTTCCCAAGCAGAACCAAAACTTTGGAATTGTTTTAAAATTCGAGGTTCAGGTCTCAGACGGTCATACCGCATATAAAGCAGAAGCGTACAACTACAGGTGTAAGGCCAAGGAGCATCCTTCTGCCTGATCTTGCAGCGTTATCAGACCTTGCAAACGGTGCGTTCCAGGCAGTTGCTCATCTTCTGCTCTTCTTGTAAAGTTGCCGGCACATTAAGTTGAAAGCTAACAGTTTTCTTCATATATATTAACTATAAAAACCAAGAAATCTGAATTACTTGTAAACTGCATTACAGGCGTTTTTCTGACAAACTCTAGGGAATGCAAATTTGACTATAATTTATGTGACGTCGTGTGTCACAAAAGGAAATTAATAATTAGTATTACTAGGAGTGTAAGTGGAACTGTAATACCACAATAGGTGTCGTTACATGACTAAAAATGAGTGCAAAAACAAATCTCCATACTACCTGAAATGTAATATCGTAAAATTAAATCAATCTTTATGCAACTAACTAATCTCTGCTCCGGTAACTACATGCCTGTAAAAACAATTTGGGTCGACACATTTCATTTCACTCTTATGAGCACTTCCTGTGTCCGGTTTTCCACTTCTCACCCTTCCTGAAAATGTGTGGTCAAGTGTGAATGAATTAAATGAAGTAGCAGACGGACCAGAGAAGTGGTGGGCTTCCTAATATTCTACCAACTCAAACGGTGTCGGTAGAAGGCAGAGAGCAGGAACAAGAGGGCTTTGCCAACGATGAGTAACGCAAAAACGTTTTACGTAGCGGGGGTTGGTCATGGGCTTCCCCCACCACTTCGGGCGGTTCGGATAGGGCTCCGTGCAACAGTTACAGAGAGTTGTTCGGAAGATAGGTAAACGACCATACGTTCCTTCAAAACGTGTGCGTCGAACGAAGGACCAAAACGTACACTACTGGCTATTAAAATTCCTACAGCACGAAGCTGACGTGCTACAGACGCGAAATTTAACCGACAGGAAGAAGATGCTGTGATATGCAAATGATTAACTTTGCAGAGCATTCACACAAGGTTGGCGCTGTTGGCGACACCTACAACGTGCTGACATGAAGAAAGTTTCCAACCGATTTCTCATACACAAACAGTAGTTGACCGGCGTCGCCTGGTGAAACATTGTTGTGATGCCTCGTGTAAGGAGGAGAAATGCGTACCATCACGTTTCCGACTTTATAAAGGACGGATTGTAGCCCATCGCGATGGCGGTTTATCGTATCGCGACATTACTGCTCGCGTTGGTCGAGATCCAATGACTGTTAGCAGAATATGGAATCGGTTGGTTCAGGTGGGTAATACGGAACGCCGTGCTGGATCCCAACGGCCTCCTATCACTAGCAGTCGAGATGAGAGGCATCTTATCCGCATGGCTGTAACGGATTGTGCAGCCACGTCTCGATCCGTGAGTCAATAGATGGGGACTTTTGCAAGACAACAACCATCTGCACGAACAGTTCGACGACGTTTGCAGCAGCATGGACTATCAGCTCGGAGACCATGGCTGCGGTTATCCTTGACGCTGCATCACAGACAGGAGCGCCTGCGATGGTGTACTCAAGGACGAACCTGAGTGCACGAATGGCAAAACGTCATTTTTTCGGATGGATCCAGGTTCTGTTTACAGCATCATGATTGTCGCATCCGTGTATTGCGACATCGCGGTGAACGCATATTTTAAGCGTGTATTCGTCATTGCCGTACTGGCGTTATCACCCGTCCTGATGGTATGGGGTGCCATTCGTTACACATCTCGGTCACCTGTTGTTTGCATTGACGGCACTTTGAGCAGTGGACGTTACATTTCAGATGTGTTACGACCGGTGGCTCTACACTTTATTCGATCCCAGCGAAACCCTACATTTCAGCAGGATAATGCACGACCGCATGTTGCAGGTCCAGTACGGGCCTTTCCGGATACAGAAAATATTCGACTGCTGCCCTGGCCAGCACATTCTCCAGATCTCTCACCAATTGAAAACATCTGGTCAATGGTGGCCAAGCAACTGGCTCGTCACAATACGCCAGTCACTACTCTTGATGAACTGTGGTATCGTGTTGAAGCTGCATGGGCAGCTGTACCTGTACACGCCATCCAAGCTCTGTTTGACTCAATGGCCAGGCGTATTATGGCCGTTATTACGGCCAGAGGTGGTTGTTCTGGGTACTGATTTCTCAGGATCTATGCACCCAAATTGCGTGAAAATGTAATCACATGTCAGTTATAGTATAATATATTTTTCCAATGAATACCCGTTTATCATCTGCATTTCTTCTTGGTGTAGCAATTTTAATGGCCAGTAGTGTATTTCAATGTGTTAATAATTTTTAATTTCAACAATTGGTTCTCCTGGCTATTTTGAATTACCATTTAGGTTCTGGTTACAATTTTGGTTCAGTTAATCAGTGGCGTATAAGATGATTTCCGTTAGTCGCGTCCATGCGGTGCCTAGATTCAAATCGTAGCCCAAGCCTCAAAAATTTCCTCTTGCCGTATTATTTCATTTGTGGTGAACTTTTAAATTATCAGTAAAATTATATCGAGAGTACTTTTGGCAAAGAATGAATCCATTTGATCCGAAAGGCTTCACGCAAAGGTATGGAGCCACCAAAAATCTTACTCGATGCCAACCATAAGGTACATACAACACTTCTTACAAAAAATGCTATCAACATTTTGTTCGGCATGTGTATTTAGTAGCACGTGAGTGTTTGTGTTTCGAAACTGAGCAGTGACCACGCGCTCTCCAAATCTTCCCCACCCCACAGGACTCGCCAGATTAAGGCAAACGTGAGGCCATAGGTTCGTTTATATAAATGCATCAAGAAGGTTTTGTCTATCTATTAAATACAAAAGACTACTGTTATCATGCGAAATCTTAACCGACGTAAATATTTCATCATTTGAAGATATTTCCGTGTTCGTTTAATTTATCCCTTTTCATTACGTCTCAAAATAGAGTCACATTTGTTTCATTCATGATTATGCTGCTAAAATACGTAGTTCTTGGCATAAGTGTAGCTAACGGGACGTAGTTTTCTCTGACTGCCCCATAATAATTCATTTCGTTATCCTTTGCTACCTTTATAAAATTAATCTGTGAATGGATTGTTCCCTAACATTTAGATGGGCTTAAACCTCTTTTCAGACAATGGGCAAAGTTATTCAGAGAACCTTACTTTACGTTACAGAACCAAGGGGGAAGAACGATTATGAAACTTTTAGTGCAACGGAGATGGCATTATAGATCGTGCTATGCACATGCTTTTGCTGTTTGTGTAATATGAGACAGTTCTGAACATTACTTAAACGCAAAAACTCTGACCTCCTACCAAAAAGGAAACGTTTTCCAGCAAGTATGTGGTGACAGGTGATCTGCAGCGTTAGCTGGATGCTTTCCTGCTGTTAACTTCAGCCTGCTTTACAGGTATTTACCCAAAAATGCCGAAAACCGACGTAATATGTAACGCCAATCGTAACGTTGTAAAATACACAGTTGCAATGGAAATAAGGGATATTTTAAGAAATAGGTCACATTGACACTAGATTTGTTAGTAACTTGCTCTGTTAGAAAACCACTTCCTTCGTAGAACAAGGTGACGCACAATGAATCTCCTTAATCGAAAGCGAAATTCAAACAGAGAGCGAAAGAAATAGTTCACTTAACAGGATACTTAAAATAGTTACATCAAACTGTCTTGTTACTGGGTGAGGAAGTGTTTTACAATCTAACACTATCACAGATTAGCATATGTAGGTGTTCCGGACCATGTGAACACGAGACTCAAACACAATTAAGGTCCGTTTTCAGTCAGAATGCACAATTAATAGAGACTTACCGTGCCTAACAGAGATATCGAAAATACAAGCTCGTCCTTCAACAATGCACCAGATTTCATTTCCGACGTGTTTCTTCTTCCAACAGCATGTAGCGACCTCACCAGCAGATTTACAGCAGCATGATACCTGCGACCAAGTTACTGATTAGAACCGAGACCACAACAGGAGCAAAGCTTACGAGCAACCAGCTAACTGCTGCCGCGCCACGCCAAGCTCAGAACGATTTCCCGTGGGAAGGTGTCCGGCCGGTACAAACCACGGAGCCTCCCACAGGACAAGTCAGCCGTCCGGTCAGGCAGGCCAAAGAGCCACGCTGATCAGTACACCATCGATCCCAGTATGTCTGCAAGCAACTCTGTGTAACACAAGATATCGTCATCTCAGTGCATCAACGAAATGAGTCAACGAGAACAACAGACACATTTCAAAGTAACGGTTGTCTTCCAAACGTACATCCTCTCGGAAAATCCTTTCCACCAGGATATTTCCACAACGTTTACACACGAGGAGGCGAGCATTAAGGTAGAGGAAAGTGCGACAGTGAATATTAACCCAAGGGGGCTAGTTCGGGGTGTTTATGCCGTAGAGAGTAGTGGTGTTCGGTTCTGGGCACAGTCCGAGACGTTCCCAAGGTGGAAGGAATGGAATTCAGATTCGTGACGTCAATTAACGAGCCGCTTGAACAGAGGGTCCCTACAGCTGGCTGTGACTGCGGGAGCGCCGTGCTGCGGCCGTGCAACTCCAGTACATCGCATCCAGCCGACGACTTCATATGCAGGGCTATTACAAATGATTAAAGCGATTTCATAAATTCACTGTAGCTCCATTCATTGACATATGGTCACGACACACTACAGATACGTAGAAAAACTCATAAAGTTTTGTTCGACTGAAGCCGCAGTTCAGGTTTCTGCCGCCAGAGCGCTCGAGAGCGCAGTGAGACAAAATGGCGACAGGAGCCGAGAAAGCGTATGTCGTGCTTGAAATGCACTCACATCAGTCAGTCATAATAGTGCACCGACACTTCAGGACGAAGTTCAACTAAGATCCACCCACTGCTAACTCCATTCGGCGATGGTATGCGCAGTTTAAAGCTTCTGGATGCCTCTGTAAGGGGAAATCAATGGGTCGGCCTGCAGTGAGCGAAGAAACGGTTGAACGCGTGCGGGCAAGTTTCACGCATAGTGATGTGAAAGATTCAGTGTTTAAACCTCCTCTACCAAGAAACGTGCCAGAACTGCGAGCTCGCATCAACGATGCTTTCGAACTCATTGATGGGGACATGCTGCGCCGAGTGTGAGAGGAACTTGAAAATCGGCTTGATGTCTGCCGAATCACTAAAAGGGCACATATCGAATATTTGTGAATGCCTAAAAAAACTTTTTGAGTTTTTCTATGTGTGTGCAAAGCATTGCGAAAATATCTCAAATAATAAAGTTATTGTAGAGCTGTGAAATCGCTTCAATCATTTGTAATAACCCTGTAACACGACGACAGGTCCTCTGGGCCTAATAACACGGTGTATTTTTACTTCTTTTAGATTTCGTGTAATTTTTCTGATGCGTTTCAAGCGAAATCCAAAGTTGCATCTTTTACATACTGTATTTTTTACCACTTCTGCCTTCACTGTTTCAGTTCCTTTCTCTTTCTCCAGGATTCATTTACTCTCTGACTCACTCAACCTCACGTTTTATACTATCTTACGGGACGAATCCACAAATTCTGCTATTTTTTTCTCTGAAACTCCGCCTGTTTCCTATTTCTCCTTTACTTTCTCCACTATTCTCTATATCGTGATGTACTTCTTTCTCTGAGGCGCCTTTCATATTTCTGTTCTCCTGGTAAATCAGTGTCTTATCTCCAACACTTTCGGTTTTCACTCTTTTTAAGTGTCCATACAAAGTCACCTGTCTTTTCCTTGTTGTGACTGGCATCTTTCAATTATTTCATATGATTTCTTCTTAACTGTTGTATATTCATACGTACGTAAGGTTCTATTACTTCCGCTTTCTACATTCATTCAGCAATAATAAGAAGATTTTTGTCTTCTTTTTGGATTTTTGTAATGCTTGTACTTGACATTACAACACTAGGGTGTTCATTTTATTTATAACTACGAATCCAATTGCTGTGCGTTAAACTAACTGCATAAAAGTAAGCTGTTATTAAACTTTGGCCTTCTAATGAAGAGTATCGATAAATTTCCCGGAAACTTGAGTTGCTTAAAACAGTTCCATTTTCCATTTTCTTACATCACTCTAGCAATTTCCGATACACAGTGGTTTTGTATGAAATGGGGAGCAATGAAAACTGCAAATTATCACGCGCGTACTTTTAAGTAAGTAACGGGTGCAGGAATGAAATAACGCCAACGCGTTATAGTGACCTTAAAGCGAATATAAAGTGCACAGTATCGCATTATGCGCCACTAGAAATACCGGTAACCGACCCACTTTCCAACGCTCGAACAGTACAGACTGTGAACAAGTCGAGCAAACAGTTTTTTATAGCGGAAGTTATTCGATCGCCCGAGTAATCAACTCCAACTGCAAAGAGTCATTAAACCAGTGAAACAGTTGGCTACCCGTTCTGCGACGCAATGACGTGTAGTCAATAGAGATACAGCTGTGATGTGTAAAGCAAACCACAATTTATGATAATAAACTAACCGATGGACTAGTTTTATAGCTAGTCCAGCCGGCTGAAACATTTGTGTGTTATCTTTATGTACGACAGTCATGTTTATAGCTCTGTGGCAAAATGGCAGGGAAGGTTATACAGTCGCCGAACTGTAACCATACTCACGCACGATTAGTACCTTTCGCGGCGAATTATTAGCCATATTTTTCTGGGCACAGTTTAGAATAATTCATTGCGATGAGCGCGCGTAAAACGATGTTTGGAATAGCGACTGTCCGTTACCTACTGGTGTGAATCGTTAGAATAGAAAGGACTCCAGTAGCAAGTGAAAAGAAGGAAACTTACTGCCTCAAAACAAACTCTTACAATATAAAACAGAAATTGTTATTTGAAAATTCGTCTCGTATAGATAAACTAAACGTAACATCAATAAAAATAAATGTTAGTTTACCGTGTAACTCTTCACAGCAAACCCAGAGTGAAGTGTAGATACAAGGATTAACTCTGGTTTCGAGACCCAATATACACAAGTTATAATCTGCCAAGAAGCTTCATATCAGAGACAGGAATAGGGAAATGAAAATGTGTAGGATTAAGAACAGGTTGTATCAGCTCGTATGTCTATGAGAGTGTAAGGCATAGCTTTGAGTATTACACTCCAATACCTTATCAGCAGACGCTTCTGTTGACGTACAACACTTTCTAATCATGTTAATCTGAGTTTTACGTACGGTGTGCTGTGCTGTGGTCTTTAAATACCCACCCCCATCCACCGTGTGTTTACTAAATGTATGGATTTTCGTATAAAGAAATAGGTGAACTACTAGAATACAAAAGGCAGCTAACTTTCTCAAGTTCCCTGTGATAATTTGGATTAATACTTGCACCTGCCGCAGTATCGGGCGTGTAGTGCTAAGTGTCTATGGCCAGAGGATATTTCTGTCTTACCTATAATAAACAGTACACGCCAAAGTCTGTCTGTATGTCAGTGAAAACCGTATCGTTGTCTCTACAGTAGTTCCTGAGATTAGATCCATATATAGATAGAAATACAAGCACCAGCCGCAGCTTCGGGCGTGTAGTGTGTATAACCAGACGATATCGTTACGCACGTTAAGTCTCTATTATTTGGCATTCTGACTGAAAACGGAACTTCGTTCCCTGTGGGAAGTTTAAATCGCGTGTCCACATGGTCTGCGATACCCGTATATGCTATTTCCATTCGTGGTAGTGCTAGATTCTAAACCACGTTCCCATCCAGTAACAAGACAGCTCGACTGTTTGATGTAATTGTCTTATGTATTCTGTTACGTCGAAAACACAAGCGAACGAAAAATTTTGTCTGAAGAACTTTTATTTACTTTGATAGCTGATCTTTATAGATATTTATGAGCTGAATCCAAATCTAGCCATAGTTGCTTTGTATCACCCATAGTTTTCGATCAGTATGGTTTTAATGTACATAGTATAAAAATCCTATGCTATACGGTAAGCGGGGAAATTAATGAAACGCTTTGTTACAACATAAACATGGTTTGTATTTACAGTAAGCTACTTAAAACAATGATATATGTTAATAGAAGATTCACTTGTCATCTGGAATTGGTTTGTATTTTCTTTCTCTTTTTTCTATCGATCTTCTTGTTCAGCTTGTCCTACGATGAGTTGTTTGCTGAACTTCTCGGTGAGGTGACCATCAGCAGTCCCCCATGTCTTGGTGTTCCAGCGGCCGTCGTAGCGTTTCTCCATCACGGTAATGTTCTGGTGAAAACGCTCTCCTTGTTCCTCACTAACATCTCCCATCTTGTCCGGGAAGTAATCGAGGTGACTGCTCAAAAAGTGAACTTTCAGGCTCGTCAAACATCCTAAAGTTTTAAACTTCTTTAACATTGCAGCTATTATATAAACATATTCTGTGTCTTTTTCATGTCCTAAGAACTTTGTAACGATTGACTGAATGATACCCAACCATATTTTTCATTTAAGGTCATTGTGGATTCAAAGTTAACATCAAACATCGATTTTCTAATGTCAGGTCCGACAAAGAGGCCTTCTTTTAGTTTAGATTCTGAAAGGTGTGGAAACTTTTGGCAGAAATACTTAAAACATGGTCCATCTTTAGTGTAAGGCTTTACAAACTGTTTCATTAAGGCTAACTTTATATGTAGGGGTGGTAGGAGTAGGTTTTTTGTATCTACAAAGTTTCTGCGAAGAATGTTCTTCTCGCCAGATTTTATACCAGTTAGGTTCTTTTCGGAGTATGCTGATGCATTAGCTCCATACTTAACAATCATATACAACCGTTCGATCGACGAAAGATCCGTACACAAAGACTGGAAAGTTGCACAGGTCAACCAGTATTCAAGAAAGGTACTGGGAGTAATCCACTAAATTACAGGTCCTTATCGTTAACGTCGATATACAGCAGGATTTTGGAATATACATTGTGTTCAAACATTATGAATTACCTCGAAGAAAACTGTTGACACACAGTCAACATGGGTTTAGAAAACATCGTTCCTGTGAAACACAACTAGCTCTTTATTCACATGAAGTTGCTGAGTGCTATTGACAAGAGACTTCAGATCGACTACGTATTTCTGGATTTCCGGAAGGCTTTTGAACAGTACCTCACAAGCGGCTTGTAGTGAAATTGCGTGCTTCTAGAATATCGTCTCAGTTATGTAACTGGGTTTGTGATTTCCTGTCAGAGAGGTCGTAGTAATTGACGGAAAGCCATCGAGTAAAACGGAAGTAGTTTCTGGCGTTCCACAAGGTAGTGTTATAGGCCCTTTGCTGTTACTTATTTATATAATCGATTTGGGAGTCAATCTGAGCAGCGGTCTTCGATTGTTTGCAGATGACGCTGTCGTTATCGACTAATAAAGTCATCAGAAGATCAAAAGAAATTGCAAAACGATTTAGAAAAGATATCTGAATGGTGCTAAAATTGCCAGTTGACCCCAAATAACGAAAAGTGTGAGGTTATCCACATGAGTGCTAAAAGGAATTCGTTAAACTTCGGTTACACGATAAATCAGTGTAATCTAAAAGGCGTAAACTCAACTAAATACCTAGGTAATACAATTACCAACAACTTAAATTGGAAGGAGCACATAGAAAATGTTCTAGGGAAGGCTAACCAAAGACTGCGTTTTGTTGGCAGGACACTTGGAGAATGTAACAGATCTAGTAAGGAGACTGCCTACACTACGCTTGTCCGTCCTCTTTTAGAATACTGCCGCGCGGCGTGAGATCCTTACCAGAGAGGACTGACGGAGTACATCGAAAAAGTTCAAAGAAGGGCAGAACGTTTTGTGTTATCGCGAAATATGGGAGAGAGTGTCACAGAAATGATACAGGACTTGAGCTGGAAATGATTAAAGGAAAGGCTGTTTTCATTGCGAAGGAATCTTCCCACGAAATTCCAGTCACCAACTTTCTCCTCCGAATGCTAAAATATATTGTTGACACCGACCTAAATAGGGAGAAACGATAAAATAAGGGCAATCAGAGCTCGCACGGTAAGATATAGGTGTACGTTCTTTCCGCACGCTATACGAGATTGGAATAATAGAGAATTGTGAAGGTGATTCCGTGAACCCTCTGCCAGGCACTTAAATATGATTCGCAGGGTATCTACGTAGATTTAGATGTAGATGTAAAGACTCCCTCACAGGCCAGTTCTTTCTGCACCAGCGTTGATCCCTAGCCCTAGTGTCTCATTTACACAAGAAACATGGAAATTTGGTAAAGCCACCTTGCTGACCAAGGAGCATGAATGTTACTTTTAGATCGCCAGATATCATCCAACCATGAGCAAAACAGCCTATTTTAATTAGCACTATTTCTAGGTTCTCATTGCTTCCTTTCTGTTGTACAGTATGTCCAAAGGGTATAGAGGCATACATGTTACCATTGTGTAATAAAACAGCCTTTAAACTGGTATTGGATGAATCAATGAACAGCCTCCAGTCTTGCTTTCTGTTTTCAATACCAAACTCATTCATCAGGCTAGGAATGTCTGACCACTACACTAAATCACCTCCTTGTTGAAAAAACTTGGAAAATTGCTGCTCTCCCTTTCTATACGTGTATATGCTAGTTCCAACTGCCAATAAATCATTTTCTTTTAATCTAGAACGAAGCAGTTCAGCTTTCTCTTTCGTTAAGCCCAGGTCCCTAACCAAATGGTTAAGCTCGGTCTTAGTAAACAATTTGGGCCCAAGACTTTCTGTATTATAGTGGAATTCATTATCATCTGGTTCATATAAATGTGATTGTACATCAGAAAATATTTCTGTTGGAATACAATTTAAATCATCTTGTGGTTCAGGAACCGGCAAATCTACACCATGCGCTACTGGTTGGATTACGGACGGAAGGTTAGGGTAGCTTATTACCTTCTTATTTTTCGAATTATGACCAGTAATATCAACACTGCAAAAGTAGCAATCATCAGAATGATTTCTTGGCTCCCTCCATACTATAGGAACAGCAAAACTAAAGGCTTTTTCTCCTTTTTGGACCATTTTCTCAGATGTTCAGCACACACATAACATACCTTATGTAGTGCCCAAGATTTATCTTGATCATCAAGTTTAGATTCAAGGTATGAAAGATAATCCTTTTTCACGAAGTATGTAATGATTGTTTGGAGTTTTTGAATCACAAATTCTCAACAAATATAACAAAAAGTGTTAGCAGAGTTTTTACAACCACGATTAGACACTGTACTAAGCACATGTACAGGAAACGGGAAAGTGAGTTTAGGTTGACATTAAACAAAACACCAGCTGTTAACACAAAAATATAATCGACCTTTTTTTGCCAGCAAATGTTTTTCACCAGTACCACCAACCTCATCTACATTCATTACACCTCCTTTTTAAATTATTTTAACTAAATAAAAGCTGTTAAGTTCTTTAAAAATCGCTTAATTTAATACATTTAACTGTAAAATGTGAAGAAATGGTGGGTGATACAGTTTTTTAAGTATCACATTTGGATTTCCCACCCTAAAAAAATATAAGAACAAGGTATTTTCATCAAAAAAGGTTTTCCATCTTTGGCCTGTGTTATTTCTTTCGTGCTCACTTTGAATTTCGATGTCGGTTAAGGAGATACATTGTAAATCTGCTTGTTCTCTGAAGGAAGTGGTTTTCTAGTAGAGCAAGTTACTAACAATCTTGAAATCTTACTTATTTTTACTGCAACCAAGTGCTGATTTAATACGTCTATCTGGAACAGGCCGTGTTTAATTTCAAGTACGCTCATAAATATGTTGCGCAGTTTACAATGTTACGATTATTAGTGCATCTTACGCGTCTTTCAACATTTTTGGGTAGGTATTTGTAAATCAGACTGAAGGTAACAGCAGAAAAGCAACCACCTCACGCTGCAGATCAACCCTCAACATACACGTACAGAATACCTCTTCTTTTATGTTAGGATGTCCGAGTTTTTGAGTTTAAATGATGTTCAGAGTTGTTTCAGATTATACAAACAGAAAAAGTGTGTGCATCGCACGGAAGACGGTCTATAATGTGATCTCCGTTGCTCTAAAGTTTCATAATCATCCTTAGCCGTTAATTCCTCTACGTTCCTTGTAGTGCTAATAAATAATTTCCTTTTGTGAACCGCGAGTCTGTTTCACGTTGCGAAGGTTAACTGTCGACGCCACATAAATTATAGTCTAATTTGCATACCCTAATGCTTGTCGGAAAAACGCCTGTAATATCGCTTACAAGTAATTCAGCTTTCTCGGTTTTAACAGCTAATGTAATAGAAAAAAACAGTTAGCTTTCAACTGAATGTGCCGGCTACATTAAAAGAAGAGCGGAAGATGGCCAACTGCCTGAAACGCACCCTTTCCAAGGTTTCGTAACACTGCAAGGTCAGGCAGACGAATATTGCTCAGCCTTACACCTGTCATTGTACACTTCTGCTGTAGACTAGGTCTGACCGTGTGCGAAGACCTGAACCGCCCTACTGTTTGGTCAGCTATTTGTTTAGTCGCATATGTCCCACCGCTGGATCTCAGAAATACCTCTCACCTCCGACTGCATTTACCGGGTGATCATAAAATCAGTATAAATTTGAAAACTGAATAAATCACGGAATAATGTAGATAGAGAGGTACAAATTGACACACATGCTTGGAATGACATGGGGTTTTATTAGAACCAAAAAAATACAAAAGTTCAAAGAATGTCAGGGAGATGGCGCTTCATCCGAACAGAATAGCAATAATTAGCACAAGAAAGTAATACAAAGCAAAGATCATGTTCTTTACAGGAAATGCTCAATATCTCCACCATCATTCCTGTAGTCGAGGAATAATGTTGTGAACAGCACTGTAAAGCATGTCCGTAGTTATGGTGAGGCATTGGCGTCGGATGTTGTCTTTGAGCATCCCTAGAGATGTCGGTCGATCACGATACACTTGCGACTTCAGGTAACCCCAAAGCCAATAATCGCACGGACTGAGGCCTGGTGACCTGGGAGGCCAAGCATGACGAAAGTGGCGGCTGAGCACACGATCATCACCAAACGACGCGCGCAAGAGATCTTTCACGCGTGTAGCAATATGGGGTGGAGCGCCATTCTGCATAAACATCGTACGTTCCAGCAGGTGTTTATCAGCCAGGCTGTGGATGATGCGATTCTGTAACATATCGGCGTACCTCTCACCCGTCACGGTAGCAGTTACAAAATCAGAATCACACATTTCCTCGAAGAAAAAAGGCCCGATAACGGTAGATATGGTAAATCTAACCCATACCGTGACTTTCTCGTCGTGCAATGGAGTTTCCACGACAGTTCTAGGATTTTCGGTAGCCCAAATTCTGCAATTGTGGCCGTTGACAGACCCTCGGAGTGTGAAATGAGCTTCGTCGATCCACAACACGTTACTCAACCAATCGTCATCTTCAGCCATCTTTTGAAACGCCCACACCGCAAATGCCATCCGCTTCACTAAACAGATAACAGTTCATGATGCCGACGGATTTTGTACGGGTAGCATCGAAGGGTACGCCTCAGTGCCAACCAAACATTAGTGTATGGAATGCCGGTGCGACGTGCGACTGCACGAGCGCTGACTACCCCGTGCATAGACGAACCCGCTACAGTCTCCATTTCTTCCTGAACTGTCTCAGCCGCATTACCCCTTCTGCTCAGTCAGCCACTACGGAGTCTATCGTCTAAACAACCCGTGGCTTCGAACTTCGAAATCATTCTCGCCGCAGCTGCATTTGTCAACGGACCTTTACCCGTTCGAATACCCTTCCTATGGCGATAGGATCGTAACGCTGAACTAGCACATTCCCCATTGTGATAATACAGCTTCACTAAAAGCGCCTTTTCAGGTAACGTCAACATGCTGCGACTGCTGGCGCATTTGATTCTCTCTCTCATTACAGTTCCTTTTATACACGATTGTCATGTGCAGTCACTGACGTTTTGCTGTCTGGCGCCATCTGTCGGACATTTTGTAAACGTTTTTTTTTTTTTGTTCTAATAAAACCCCATGTCATTCGAAGCATGTGTGTCAATTTTTACCTGTCTATCTACATTATTCCGTGGTTTATTAAGTTTTCAAATTTATACTGACTTTTTGATCACCCGGTACTTTACTATCAGTAGTTCCTAATGAATAAATCATGTTATTATTCTTAACACAAAAATTGGTAGCAGTACGGGCAGGTGATATTTAGCGTTAATTAAAAAACTTCAGATTTTAAACAATCCCGAAGTATTTGTTTTGTTTGGGAAGCCAACATGCGGCACCGATTTTACTGTTGCACACTGTTCACCTTCATGTGCCAGGATGTCGCACTGCTTCACTAGGCGAAGTGTACGTCTATGGAACGTAAACCTCACGAGGTAGGAAATCCAATGATAATGAGAGCAGGGCAGGATTAGTCCCACACCGAACATACGCAGCCGCGGACCAGAAACAGTTGACGATGTACCTTTCGACTACTAAAGGTTCTTCATGGAGATATTTCAGGATATCCTTCTGGATATTCAACACAAGCTTATGAAATTAAGTTCAGATAAAATTTCGGCTGGACAACTATTGATCGTAACACTGAGGTTTGTCCGTACATACGTATCAGTCGGCAAGAATTACGATGCAAAAGCAGCATATTACACTATAAACAAATACATGACTTTCTTTGTGTAAATTAAATCCGGTGTGAGTACTGAGTTATTCATAAGCACCGTCAGGATTCCAGTAGATGACTGCTACAAAACTACAACACACACACAGGTAAATGATACATATCACCCACCATGCCTTAGTTGCAATAGAACTGGCAGATAAATCATACAATCCGTGATGTCGCATCGAATTAATTCTCGCCTTCAGATACACGGGGTCGACAAAAAAAAAAAAAAAAATAGAAACTCTACAAATATTACCGATTATCATACCTAACACGATGTAGGAAAACCGTCGGTATAGCAAAAAGCGTCCAATATCGGAATGGATCAGTGCAGGTCATATAGGGTTATCAACAGAATCTTATTTTAAAATGATCCCGGCGGAGGTTCGAGTCCTCCCTCGTGCATGGGTGTGTGTGTTTGTCCTTAGGATAATTTAGGTTAAGTGTTGTGTAAGCTTAGGCACTGATGGCCTTACCAGTTGAGTCCCATAAGATTTCACACACATTTGAACATTTTTTTTTTATTTTAAAATCCTTTAGTAGTAATAGCACTGAAACACAGCTTCTGAGAACCAATGTCCAAACAATTTGATGACAGAAATGTCGATCCTCGACTTAGCATAATAAGTGCACGGTAGTATGAGGTCCAGAAACGTCGATGTGGAGGGAGCAAGGAGGATAACTAACAACAGAAACCCACAAGAGTAAGAGCTCGTGGGCAGCAAAGTGACGTAGGAAAGTTATTTGCTCTGACTCGATCGTTCATTCGTTCAAGAGCATTAAAATGTTTCTCTGCTTCTTACATAAATTTGATTGTACTGCCCCTGTTATAAACAGGTTGAACTGAAATTACTATTTCGAACAGCATGTCTCAGTGGATGCATTTACTTAGACGAAACTAACTGTCGTTCCCTGTGCAAGAGGTTAAATGAAAACTGTTACTCAAAAACCACTTTCAGAATGAAAACGTGCACCGCCTAAGAAAACTGAAACACTGAAATTATGCAGCAACACTATGAAACACACAGTGTTCACTGGCCCAATAAAGATCAGAATTACAAAGAAAATGCTTAGAATCTGCGCAGTGGAAACGTGAGATGGTCAAAACGGTCATTCATGCAGTATTCAGAGGCTACCGACTGCGACCAACCGCACAGTCATGTACTACAAGTTGCTGAAGCTGTGGCACACTAAGGACACTGCCTGTGGAGGTCAACGAAAATAGTACGACAACAACACAAGCACACCAGGATGTTTTCGGCGGAATCTCCAGCAGCCGCCATTGTAGGTCCACGGCCGGTATCGTTCAAATGATCGTTGTTTAGGACGCCACCTGGCCACTGTACAGTCAGTCTAAATCACCGAGTGTAACGAGAATCACCTCGCCACAGCGTTAGGGTAGCCCATCACAGCCGCCTCGCTGGCTGTCGTCTTCTGGACTTCGGTGCACGAGCTCATCGCCTCACTGGACAATCGTCAACCTGTCCTCGAGTTCGTCGACTACATAAAGTTCGACCTCAACCATCCTCGTCATCGCTGTCTCACTGGACTCTTACCTTCATTCAGTCCATGCACGCAGCCTACGGATCACTGCAGACCACGACCTCACGGATTTCGTCTATGAAAGAACATTCCAATTTAATGGGAGTGATTGGCTTTCAGCCGAGAGCGTTCCAGTGTAGCCTTAGCTACTGACTTCCAGCCTGAACGGAATAGTAAAGTTTTACGTACCACCAAACTGCGTTTTTTCTGATGGTTAGGGTTAATAATGTATAATCGTACCTTGTTACCTGGGCATAACAGTTTTTGCGAGTTTGTCTCCGTGATCATGAACACTACACACCCGGAACTTGATGGCGAGTGAGCCTGTGATCCACGTTCCAATGCAGTCCAATGTCAGGCCTCTGTCACATCCGAATACTCCACAAAACTGGATGCTGCACGATTCGACCAGAAATCAAAATGGAGATCCAAAATGGAGCCCCTTTCAAATTCTGTCAAATGCTGATAAAGCTGCCTCACACAGCTACGCGGCGTATCAGTTTCCTTCACACTTATCACTCAACATCTGATGCTGTTTATGTGTATGAAGTTACAGTGTCATACCACCTGGCCTGGTTTCTTCAGATCCTTTGTCACGGATTGTATGTTTCTGTGATATTTTAAAGGAACTTTCTTACGGCGAATAATCATTTATAACGAAACACCCTGCGCGATTCTGTTTGAAAAAGAAAGGAAGGTCTGGCGTCCCGCCGTCGACGAGATCGTTAGTGTGTGACCTCACTCACGGACTGAGTCATGGGCCGTGTCGTTTTCAACGGAATCTTCCCGGCATTTGCCTTAAGCAACTTGCGAAAGCTACCGAAAAGCCAAATCTGGATGGTCTGACGTGGACCGGGACAACCACCCTTCCCTCCAATTCCCTCGTTAGTTTAAATACTCATAACTAAAGCATTTTCGCAGTACATAAAAAATACGAGTTTTAAACATTCTTGTTACTATCCCATCATCTTCCGGGCGTGCATCCGGCAAAATCTCCCGTATTTCCTCTGAGAACCATACATCCATCTCCAAGGTTAGTCGGTGACTGAGTTAAAACAGTTAGACGCAATGATATAATGTGTAGTGAATGCTGATATTTTACATAGGACGCAAGCGCGGTTACTTCTAAGCACGAGAGTAGCGTTGCGTCAAATAGTTTTAATGCAGCCACCGACTGACTTTGAAGATCTCTGTGCGGCTGTCAGCCGAGATATCGAAAGAAGAAACATTTATCTCCCGGATACACGCCCAGAAGGTGATAGAATGTTCTGCCAACTGAAAGACTTTAAGAGACACATTCCGAGCAGTATTTACTCACTCTGAAAGCTAGTGGCTACCTGTTAGACTCTAAAATTTTGTACAAAATTATGATCCATGAATGAACACCCACGTGATCTGGCTCTGTTAATGAAATGTTTGTCAGTAGGAACAATTTCGCCGCCCTATGTGGCCGAGCGGTTCTAGGCACTTCAGTCTCGAACCGCGCGACCGCTACGGTCGCAGGTTCGCATCCTGCCTCGGGCATGGATGTGTGTGATGTCCTTAGGTTAGTTAGGTTTAAGTAGTTCTAAGTTCTAGGGGACTGATGACCTCAGATGTTAAGTCCCGTAGTGCTCAGAGCCATTTGAACCATTTTTGAACAATTTCATGGCGCCGCGGAATATATGAACGTGTCCTAAAGATATGTTAAAGTAATTCGAATTATAACCAAGAATTCCCACCATTCCCTTGTAGAGAAAACACATACAATGCAAATGCAAAGCCCACCTTCTATTACCTAACCCCTAACGCCAAGAAGCAGGCATCACAAGAGAACCAACTCTCGATGTACTCAGGAAGGGAGCGCGTGTCTCGAAGTTGTCGTCAGGCTCAGACATATCTTACACTGGCTGAATCTGCATTCCAAGAACAAATATTCTGTGTGCTGAAAACAGTTTATAATATTGTTCATTCTACTGAAGACAGCTTGTCTGTAAATAAGCAAGGCTCTTATTGGCTTCTGACATGAATAAAGATAAATAATCACATGTAGATTGAACATAAAAAGTGGTAGTATTGGTAAATGATTTCAGAAGGAAGATAGTTAACGAGAAATTGGGGACTAGTTCCAATCATTTTTCAATAAATGAGTGAGAATGGAAAAGGAAACATGACTAGTATTTGCCGGGGGCTCGGACAAAAGGAAAGTGAGTAGTATTTGGAGAGGGCTCGAACAGAGGTAGACGCTGACTTCCACTACCTAGATAAACAAACTAAAAAACAAACAAAGGAATAGGCGTGTGTACCAATGAAAGCACGTTTCCAAAGCGGAAAAAATCATGTAATACAGAATTACGACACTTAAACACGAGAAAGCAACGCTTTCACCATGTACTGCAACTTACGGATAAAAATGCCCCTTCCTGCAACGCACATGATAATAACATCTGCACTTAAGAAGTAGAATGATATTAGCCGCTGCAAGCGGCAACCCCACAGACAAGTCGAGCAACAGCGGGCGGGTACCACATGTCTTTATTCAGACTGATCATCTAGTTCTAGGCATATGAGCTCCGCTCCCAAAGCATAGCTTACAGAAATGCCTTACGATGCTACCAGAGATGACTTCCTTGTTAGACGATAGCTTTGAACAGATAGTTTTTGAACCACGCAAGTGATTCATAGCTCGCTTATCGACACGTAATATGAAAGACGTTTCTAGTAGACGGTTTTCAACTTATCAACTACGACTCATCAGAAATCTGGTTTGCCACTTGTTTACTAGCTTGCAGCGTACCGGAGGCGAGCCCGCTAGGTTCGACGCCTCTGCGCAACGCGGTGCCGTTACGAACGACCGTTGGCGTTTATTGGGCGGCGAGCGCACGCCGGCGCAGCCGTGTTAAGCTGTCGAGGTGTGAACGTACTGTACGTCCGCAGTCGGTCGTGAAAATGGCCAGCGGAGCTAACGTACAGCCGGACACGGCAAAAAAAAAAACGTATCGCAAAGCTGCAATCGGGCACCACCTGTACCGCTGAGGCTGCCCGTGCCGAGACAAATAGCCACTGGCAGCAATTACTTAGCGCCACTGCGGATGCGGGGCTAGCGCAAACCTGAATGCCGGGGCGGCGCGCAAACAAGATTACGTCCGGCAAACTGCGAAACGTTCCGCCGTTCCGCGCGATGGTCACATCAGCAGGACGGAGTTAAACGCCCGCTCCCTAAAGAGAGAGACTCGTGTTTTGCGCGTAAAGGCAGGGGGAATGCTGCAACGAGAAATGGACACTGCGGAGTTTCATTACTGCTAGCGGAGGAGTTTTGTGTATGGACTACTTTTGCTGCTAATCTCCGTTTTTACTGCAATGCAGGCGAAAAACGGTGAACCCGTTACAGCTGTAGCGTGAACGTAGTTACGGCATAAGAATGGGCGTCATTTCACGAGGTGATGTATTTTAGCGAGATCAGCTTTGGGAAACAATCAATAAGAAGAATTGAGCTGATCAGGTCCAGAGGACGCCGCCCGCTGTGGCTTCCACTGGAAAATGGCGCCACTCACATGCAGTGCGGAAGGACTCGAAGTCTGCATCCCACTCTCCCGGACCTTGACGGATCTCCAGACGTTGTGGCCGCTATTTCTCAGTCGATTAGCTTCTCAATTGTCTTGACGATGCTGAGTGCACCCCGTTCCATGCAGAGAAAAGGTTACAATCTCAACAGGTATTTTAAATAATTTTTTTTCAAGTTTTGGTTTGCATGATTTGATCGTTATTTCCATTAATTTAAGTCTTTATTTATTTTCCTTTCTCACATCATTTTAATCATCATATCAACTTCTTCTTTTGCTGTCATTTCTCTTCCTATTATTTTTTTTGTTTAAAAGCTTTGTTAGTGAGATTTTGATGAGTTTTATGTACTAATTTCTATTTAATATCTTTCGTTCTATCATCCTATTTTTTCTTCCATTTTACTGGATTCATCATTTCTGTACCTCAGCTTGGTTGAATTTAGTTTTTCTTACAATCCCTCCTTTCACTTAAATTATTTTGTCGAGTGTGCAGTAATCAAAAGGGATTTAGGCTATGATTTAAATGTTTGTATGGCGACTACCATCCCAAAAAACTGCATATCTTTCAACTAAAAATACATTTTTGACACCATTACGCAGTCAATATAATTAGATTTATTTTTAAATGACAGAACGGATTTTTCAAGTATTTAAATATTCTAAGAAATAAAAATAACTAAACTCAAATTCACAAAAATTCCGAGTGGAAAAAGAAAGACATAAAGAAGAACGAGAACAAATCAAAAGTTCATGGACTAGTTAAAATGATGTGGCAACGTAATAGAAATTAAAAAATTACATTTAAACCAATTGATTGAATGAAAATGTGATCAAAGTCATTTCGGTGCAGATGTGTAATCATACAATCGTTTCCGGCTACTGAGATGTTTTTAACCAACAACCTTTTGCACATGTAGGGTTTATCCTCTCCATTACACCACGCAACTAATTTCAACATCATTATTTTTTAACGCCCTTAAGTTGCACGTAAGATTGCGAATCTACTTTTTCTTCGATAATTCACAAACGAGGACCCACCACGGCGAATAGCTGCAGGGTATTATACCTGGGATCTTGACCTACATCACTGTATAGATGTATTTATGTATGTACGTATGTATTAAACTGGTGACCTAGAAACGATGGAGAGGCTTCGTCCCGCCGTAGCCCTCTGTGGTTCACAACCCTAACCCCACAACATACCACAGCAGTCCACCCACCCCACCGCCGTCCCATACTGAAGCCGGGTTTATTGTGCGGTTCGACCGCCCCCCACCCCCCAGGGGAACGTCTCATACCAGACGAGTGTACCCCCAAATGCTTGCCTGGTACAATAATTATGGTGTGCACGAACATGGAAACAGTGTCTGCGTACCAGTCGTCGACACAGTGTAACTGAGGCGAAATAAGGGGAACCAGTCCGCATCTGGCGACGTAGATGGAAAACCGCCTTAAAAACTATCCACAGACTGGCCGGCACAACTGACCTCGACGCTGATCCACGGGGCGGATTCGTGCCGGAGACCGGTACGCCTTACCGCCTTCCCTCTCTGCCGACAACAGCCACCCGACACCCACCTGAAGTGCCAGCGGACGTGAAGCTTACTTTTCCAGCACACATTTTCGGTGCCCAGAAACGTAACAGCAAAATAGTTGCAGTAAAATAATTAATCTGTATTGCATAGTGATATGTCACAACTCGTTTGTCTGGAGGGAAAGTAGGCGTCAGTACAACCAGATGTCATCTACAGGGTGTTACAAAAAGGTATGGCCAAACTTTCAGGTAACATTCCTCACACACAAAGAAAGGAAATATGTTATGTGGACATGTGTCCGGAAACGCTTAGAAGCAACAATTACTCAGCATTTCACATCCAAAGTGAATCTAACAATTGCGCTTCACTTTAAAATTATACGAGAAGGAACGGAGGTTTTACTACACTTGTATGGCCGGAACTGAGTGGCACATAACAACTTCGAAGAGAAATATTTTGTTTCGTGGAAAAATAGTTAACTATGTCGGGTGTGGCGTTCACTTATAAGATTTCGCACACTTGCTCCTAACAAATGAAGCTTTTCGGCTGATATTGATGGATAATGGTAATAGGAGACATAGCGAAACAGGCAGACAAAAAGATGGGGAATGTTCACCAAACTATTGTTGTACCGCAGAGGTGACATCCTAATGGTGGCATTTCTCACGCACCTGGGTGGATATTTATTTCCTTTCCAACGGCAAGCCACGACGGTGAAAACCATTGTAGGCTGTTCAGTTTCCTTTTGTTCTTCTACGTCTCAAACGTATCTCGTTCTTACCTTATTGGCTAGCACTCGCACGTAGCTGAAATTTATACCTTGGCTGCAAATTTCGCACTTCGTACTCTTCAGTCCATTATTTTATTATCCACCCAATTTCTCCTACATAAATTTTGCAACAGCCTCATGTACTAGTAGATGAGAACAATGGCAGGAGGGTGTCCACAATGAGGAAATCAAAGAAAAACTGGGAATGGACTCTATAGATGTAGCAGTCAGGGCGAACAGGCTTAGATGGTGGGGTCATGTTACACGCATGGGAGAAGCAAGGTTACCCAAGAGACTCATGGGTTCAGCAGTAGAGGGTAGGAGAAGTTGGGGCAGACCAAGGAGAAGGTACCTGGATTTGGTTAAGAATGATTTTGAAGTAATAGGCTTAACATCAGAAGAGGCACCAATGTTAGCACTGAATAGGGGATCATGGAGGAATTTTATAAGGGGGACTATGCTCCAGACTGAACGCTGAAGGGCATAATCAGTCTTAAATGATGATGATGATGATGATGATGATGATGACAGCCTCATGACACTACATAGACTTTCACTGTGTGAAGGTAACCACACATTTTCATTGTAGGTCTGAGATAGCCTTTTATTTTGTTGCGCATTGTTTAAGGTTACCGCTTGTGTCTCAGAGTAACAGACCTATCGCACGGGCAGAGTCAGTCGGAAGATAGGTCCAAGAACTTAATTTTCAGTCAACGTAAGGCAAAAGGCTTCTTCCGACCTACAACGGATGGATGAAGTGACGTGTCGTTATGGCAAAGTATACAGGGTGTTACAAAAAGGTACGGCCAAACTTTGGAAACATTCCTCACACACAAAGAAAGAAATTATGTTATGTGGACATGTGTCCGGAAACGCTTATTTTCCATGTTAGAGCACATTTTATTACTTCTCTTCAAATCACATTAATCATGGAATGGAAACACGCAGCAACAGAACGTACCAGCGTGACTTCAAACACTTTGTTACAGGAAATATTCAAAATGTCCTCCGTTAGCGAGGATACATGCATCCACCCTCCGTCGCATGGAATCCCTGATGCGCTGATGCAGCCCTGGAGAATGGCGTACTGTATCACAGCCGTCCACAATACGAGCACGAAGAGTCTCTACAATTCGTACCGGGGTTGCGTAGACAAGAGCATTCAAATGCCCCCATAAATGAAAGTCAAGAGGGTTGAGGTCAGGAGAGCGTGGAGGCCACGGAATTGGTCCGCCTCTACCAATCCATCGGTCACCGAATCTGTTGTTGAGAAGCGTACGAACACTTCGACTGAAATGTGCAGGAGCTCCATCGTGCATGAACCACATGTTGCGTCGTACTTGTAAAGGCACATGTTCTAGCAGCACAAGTAGAGTATCCCGTATGAAATCATGGTGGTGAATCGAGGGAGTACAGTACATACTGACGAAACTAAAATGAGCTCTAAAATAGAAATTAAGCGTTTCTGGACACATGTCCACATAACATCTTTTCTTTATATGTGTCTGTGAGGAATGTTTCCTGAAAGTTTGGCCGTACCTTTTTGTAACACCCTGTATATCGGCTAAATACGAAAGACAGTAAAAAAAAAAAAAAAAAAAAAAAAAACGTGTTAAAGAGCACGAGCGCAACATAGAACATAGTTTTAGAAGAAAAAATGTAAAATTGGCGGTAATGGAACACCTAGAGGAATGTGAACAGGTTATGTCTTTCCCGTGCAGCAATCGTAAAATCGAAGAATGAGTAGAGTTTGAACAGAGATGACGACTTCAGTTATCTATCTGCGTGGCTGCCCGCTATCGCGGTAAACAGCCAGCCGAGACGAGCGAGGAACGTAAACAGCCAAGGTGGCACTGCTGTAAGGTGGCCAAGTCATTTTGGTTTTTGTGTGTTATCGATGTTAACATCAAGTGCCTTTTTGACTTATGATTGTATTTGTTAGATGAAGAAATATTGATTCTAGAGACAGCAAGGATGGATAAGATGTATATATTAGAAAGCGAAGAGAATATAAACTTGAATAATGTTAATACGATGGTTGACTCGAAAGTAATGCCTCCACCTTCGTAGCTCTTCAACGGTTGTCAGCATGGGTATGCGGCAGGTACCGGCCTGATCCGTAGCCTCTTCTCCACAGCTCCATTTGGCGGGAGGCCTTTGCATTGAACGGTTGTGTTGGTACAGTGTAAAGTACGGAACCCTGCGCAGACGGTCGGTCAATGCGATTTAAGCAAATTGCAGTTATTGAATTCTTGTCGGCAGAAGGTGTCACCTCAAAGGAGATTCATCGGCGAATGAAAGCAGTTTATGGTGACTGTGCTGATGTGAGCACTGTGCGTCGGTGGGCGAGTCAGTTTAGAGATGCTGAGGCGGGAACATGCCTGACCTGAGTGACGAACAAAGAGTTGGACATCCTGTGACAGCAACCTCCGAGTTTCACAAGCAAAATGTTGTCAGATTGATTCAGGACGAACGTCGTATCACCCAGAGAGAAACTGCAAGCACAATCGGCATTTCACAAGAACGTGTGGGTCACAATTATTGCTTTGCTTGGCTATCGGAAGATCTGTGCACGATGGGTACCCCGGATTCTGACTCCTGAAATGAAAGTGCGCAGACTTGAAATTTGCCAGGAACTCCTCTCGCGTTACGAGAATGAAGTTGACCCCTCTCTCCATTCAATTGTGAAAGGAGACGAAACGTGGGTACAGCATTACGACCCGGAGAGGAAACGTTGGCCTATGGAATATCGACATAAAGACTCGCCCCAGAAAAAGAAATTGAAAACACAGCCCTCAGCTGGAAAAAGCCGTGGACACAGTGTTCTGGGACGCAGATGGTGTTATCCATGTTGATTTCCTTTATCGTGGAACAACAATAAATTCAGAGCGTTACATCATAACGGTGCGAACTCTGAAACGACGGCTAATATGGGTCCGATAGGGAAAGGGAAATGTTTTCCTGCAGCATGACAATGCCAAACCACACACTTCACGTGCCACCGCAGCAGGACTCAAGCGGCTGAATCTCACCGCCGTACGGCATCCTCCATACAGTCCAGATTTAGCACCGTCTGACTCTCATCTGTTCCTGATAATGAAAGACGATCTGCGGGGACATCATTAAGCCTCTGATGAGCACTTGGAGAGAACTGTGAGACTGTGGCTGCGGAAACAGTGCGTCGACTTCTTCCGTGACGGCTTGAGAAAACCTGTTCATCGTTGGCAGAAATGTATCCAATAGAATGGTGATTATGTGGAAAAGTGAATATTGGTGATTAAAGACCACTTTCTGAGGATTATTTCTACGTTTGATTTATTAAAATATTCTCCTCCAAACCCAGCTAACGCCGGTGGAGACATTACTTTTCATTCAACGCTTAGTCTGATACATCCTTAGTTGGAGTATGGTGAGTGACGGACGTGTTCTGTAGTTCTGCGTTGACTTATGATTTTATCTGTTAGATGAAGAAATATTCGTTGTAGAGGACAGCAAGGATGGATAAGTCGTATATATTAGAAAGGGAAGAGAATATAAACTTCAATAATGTTATTATTTATTTGAAGACAATAACCCTGAGGTAAGGCTGCAGCATTGCGCGGCTGCTATGTCGAATGATTATTCTCAGCCAGTAAACCTTCTCAGAGCAGAGAGGAAGATCACTCCACATCCCTGAGTGGTGTGTTAACTTATTAATTGATTACTCTCATTGATTTTTATAGAAATCCTCTATTAATATTGCACCCTTTTTAAATCATTGTTCACTTTGTTAAGCACAATATTGTTGAGACCTATGTTATGTGTGAAATTCACGCGACATTTTTCTCTGATTTTTGAATATTTTTCATTCTAAAATCGTAGTATTGGAATATTATTTCATAGGAACAGTTATTCTCCCCATCCCACTGTTTGTCGTTACGCGTTACCACATGCAACAGTTTGAATATGTATTTAGAAACAGAACTCTAGCTTAGCCACTGCCTGCTTGCTGACTGCTGTTGTGCTTTCGAGAAATCTGGAACAATGTTGTCAAGACGCGAGGCAAGTGGAGATTTTCATTAGGACGAGATAATTGTTTTACTTAAGTTGCGCATTTAATATAAGACAAGTTGCATTCAGGTGAGTTACAGTTCAGTTCGGATTAGATTCTGTTTAGTCAAAGATTAGCATACGAGTATCAGTTGGACAACAGTTTGTGGGTGCATGATTTTGGTAATACGTAGACTTTTATAGCGTGGGAGGTAAAGTTAAGCTAAATTTGATACAGAAACGAATATAGTCTGGAGGTTATGCAACAACAACAAAAACTCTATATTCATTTCTCTGTCAGTATCTTCTTGCAGTGCTTAGCCGTGCATAGGCAAGTACCTAACTAGGAGTAAACAAAGGTAGAGACGCAGCTTGTTTGCTCGTATGATATGCTGTTTGGAAGAGCGACTAGACAGTAGTAACCGTTGAGTACCATCGCACCCGTCAGTACAGTTTGAGATGGTAGTGAATTTCCTTCAGCAACTTCTGAATAACGATCAGTCTCCGCTGTTTTGCGTTGGAGTTTAACAAGTTCTGAACAAATTTTGGTGGCAGACGTCTCGCAAGGCACGTTTGCACAGCTTTTTTAATGCTTGTTCCATTCACAGAAAGTTCAGCAGAGAAAGGAATCAAAATTTCCAACGGTGTGCTGCACTCCCAACCTTAAAAAAATATTCGATGTATATTCCTTCTTAATTTTTTCCATAAAACTTGAAAATCTCCGGCCGGCCGGTGTGGCCGTGCTGTTCTAGGCGCTTGAGTCTGGAACCGCGTGACCACTACGGTGGCATGTTCGAATCCTGCCTCGGGCATGGATGTGTGTGATGTCCTTAGGTTAGTTAGGTTTAGGTAGCTCTAAGTTATAGGGGGCTGAGAGCCATTTGAACCATTTTGAAAAGCCGGCCGCGGTGGTCTAGCGGTTCTGGCGCTGCTGTCCGGAACCGCGGGACTGCTACGGTCGCAGGTTCGAATCCTGCCTCGGGCATGGGTGTGTGTGATGTCCTTAGGTTAGTTAGGTTTAAGTAGTTCTAAGTTCTAGGGGACTTATGACCTAAGATGTTGAGTCCCATAGTGCTCACAGCCAGAGCCATTTTGAAAATCTCCTTGGTACCGTAACATATGTAATGTTTTCGACAGCCAACAGGAAACTAAGCATGCAATCTGTAGATGAATGCCGTATTTTTTAGGAAACAATTGTGCTAACGCAACAAGTGCAACTTAAAATTTTTATCTGTCTTTTGTCAAAAATTCAAGCCACGCTTTTTAATCGGACATCGTGTTTCCGCAAATCAACCGTTGTCTTCTGTTCTTCAGACATTCAGGTATTGTTTTGCATACTGATCGCAGCACTACACCTTGTCAGTAAAGGCAGCCTCGTCATCTTTGTTTACTGTAATCACACACCGAGCAGCGATAATTTCTGACATTTTTTTCTTTGCTGCACGGCTGGCGAGCTACACGGTTTCCTCCCTATTTCACTCAAGAGAAGCGTTTAGTTACACTGGACACTGATAGCATATCGGTTGCGGTAGTACGAATTCCTTCAAAGGAACGAGTCATAGAATTGCTCTAGCGGATGGCTCCCACTGCCAATATTTATACCGGGGCAAAAGCAATACTCTTTATTTTTCCTCCAAACATAACACAAAGACCAGTATTTGTATTCATAATACTTGGTAATAACCATCAGAATTGAAAACATTGTTTGAAACAACACGTGCAATTTGATTTAATATATCATCCATGGAAAAGGACGTTACTCATGAGCTTGGTTTGTTATGAGTGGTCAGATTCAATCCAGAATCTGAAGAGTCCTTAGGTGTGTCGTTCTAGAGTGTTGTTGCTTCTCGAAAAAACTCGCCGATAATATCAGCATCAACATGCGTGTCCCAAGCAAATATTTTGGCCAGCTGTTTATCGCTTCTTCAACAAATTCATCATTTTCCTTTTCCGTTTATCGAAGAAGACGATATACAGTTGCCTCTGAAACTAATTCGTAAAATTTGATAGCATACATGATTAGATTCGAGGTACGCTGCATGAAACACTGAGCATTCAGAAGTACTGCGAGAAACATGGTGCTGTTCCCCACAGCCCATTGTCGCAGCTGTACGTGCGGTCGTAACGCGTTTGCTCTACAGCTTCGGCAAATTTAGAAAAAATCGTTATGATGAATTTAGAAAACATCGTTGTGATTCAGAAACAAGCCAAAGCTACACAAATGGTTATTTGTTCACAGATACGCTCGATCGTTACGTGATATCAGTCCACACTTTTAGCCACAATTACAAACTGAAGAGTATCACAGCGTGTCCTGGTGCAGTAACACCCACATGTAATTAACTATAGTGCAAGGTATAAGTGCAATGGAAACATGCAACTAAACACTGTGTCATTCATATATAACCCCGGGCAGTCACTTCTGAGACATAACATATCATCTGGCGGCAATCTCTAGAATAACAAAATAAACCGGTATGTAGTCGTGCATAGATAACGTACTTATAAGTGAGATGAGTGCAGACAGACATATATGTGTTCCAGTGTTCTTCAGATCAGAAGGGCTGTAATTCACGTCCTACTATTAAGTGCGCTTAGTGAAGGATCGCTTCCATAGCCCTCAGCTACCACTTCCAGGACACAGATCAGAAAATTCGCACCGACGATAGTATAATTAAAAAAGAAAAAAAAATCAACACATGATTATGACATATAGCTCGGAGGACGTTTTCGTTTGGAAAAAGCAAACCTACAGTTAAAGCATCTGTACGTAGATCTTGTAGCCTAATTATACAGAATAATCACCTCCACTCCAAACGGATAAAATTTTCGACGTCGTCTGTGGACGTGCAGTTAATGTAGGAAATGCTGTAAAGGGATTTGAGAGCAACGAATTTTTCTCCTTCAGTCCAAACAAAATACCATCACACAAGTTCCTTCCTTAGTCCACATTCCCAGATGGTGTGTCCTACACTGCTACCACAGACAAGAAAAGCGAGGCCCAGCAATTCATTCTTATCTTCAAAGGAATTCGGAAAATCAGAGCTCAGTACCATCACCACCATCATTTTCTTCTGTTTTTCCAACCCTAACGAAAACCATCGGTGCCACACGTGCAAGGAGAGAGAAAAATTCAGCTGGCGATCTGACTTCACCATTTCATCTACATGTTACAAGAGGGAAGAGAAAACTGCGTTTTGAAAACTTCCAAATATAAAAGGTCAAGGATTGCAGAAATACGCTGGATGTTCAACAGAAACATACAAATTCAGAACAGGATTTGTTTTCATGACCACTTGAAGCTGAGAGGGAGGAAGAAAACATACCTTGTGGTTTCTCTAAGATCAAACATTACAAATCTAGATACGTGAAGAAATAGGAATGGATCACGTGTGGTAAGTGGAAGGTGTGGGTTCATGCAGTTTCCGTGGGGGCTGCTGATCGTGAACAATTCCGCTCTGGGAAGTGTATGTAACAATTACTGGAATAGTTAGAAAGTGTAATCTTCCATATTTGGAGTAACCCTATGAGAGTTTGCAACTAAGTATTCGTGTAGACCAGTATACGGTTCAAGTAGCCCAACAAATCTTTAATTTTCCCGTTGTTTCAACAATTTAAATTTCACTATTTATAATGCAATCTTGATTTAATGTGCAATTATCATACAATACGTATGACTACGATGTATTCACAATTACAGTGGTATTTCCTATCCCTTTAGGGCCCAAAAACTTGAAACGATTCATTTAGCCCTACCTTATCATACGAAGGGGGTACCAAAAATAAGCGAATATCTTAAAGAAAATTTTAATCATGCACGTTTTTACGAAATTCCTTCAGTCATGTTCAAAGTACTGTCCGTTAGATGCAATGTACTTGTCAAGTCATTCTTCCCATTGTTTGAAGCATGTCTGGAACCCTTCAGTCATGAAAAAGAAACGCAACATATGTCTATTTAATAAGGCTGATAAAAATGCTCTTAACACCTTTTAAAGAGACAGTCTTCACTTCTTCCGATCTGATCATGTAAGCGTAGAAAAGATGTGGCATGATTTCAAAGAGACAGTAGCGACAACAATTCAGAGATATATACCACATAAATTAAAACTGATGGTACTGATCCCCCATGGTACACAAAACAGGTCAGATCGCTGTTGAAGAAGCAACGAAAAAAGCATGACAAATTTAAAAGATCACAAAATGTCCAAGATAGGCAAAGTTTTGCAGAAGTTCGAAATATAGCGTGTACTTCAATACGAGATAGTCTTAATTATTTTCACAACGAAACCCTGTCTCGGAATCTGGCATAAAACCTAAAGAGATTGTAGTCAAACATAAAGACGCAATCAATACCTTCACTGTAGGATAACAACGGTGAAGTCACTGATGACAGTGCCACTAAAGCAGAGTTATTAAACACGGTTTTCGGAAACTCGTTCACCAAAGAAGACGAAGTAAATATTCCGAAAATTTCAATCAAGAGCAACTGCCAAGATGAGTAATACAGAAGTAGATATCCTCGGTGTACCAAAGCAGCTTAAACCACTTAATAAAGGCAAGGCCTCCTATCCAGATTGTATACCAGTCAGGTTCCTTTCAGTGCATGCTGATACAATAGCTTCATATTTAGCAATTATATCAAACCTCTCGCTCGCAGAAATATCCAAACCTAAAGACTGGGAAATTGTTCAGGCCACACCAATACCCAAAAAGCTAAATAGGAGTAATCAGCTGAATTACAGGCCCATATCACTAACTTCGATTTGCAGTAGGGTTTTGGAACATATACTGTCTTCGAACATTATTAAGCACCTCGAAGAAAACGATTTATTGACACATAGTCACCACGGATTCAGAAAATATCGTTCTTGTTAACACACCTAGCTCTTTATACCCATGAAGAAATGAATGCTATCGACAGGGGATGTCAAATTCATTCCATAGTTTTAGATTTCCAGAAGGCTTTCGACACCGTTCCTCACATGCGTCTCAGTTGTGCGACTGGATTCGTGATTTTCTGTCAGATAGGTCACAGTTCGTAGTAATAGACGAAAAGTCATCGAGTAAAATAGAAGTTATATCTGAGGTTCCCCAAGGAAGTGTTATAGGCCCCCTTGTTCCTGCTCTATATTAACGACATAGGAGACATTTGAGTAGCCCTATTAGATTGTTTGCAGACGATGCTGTCATTTACCGCCTCGTAAAGTCATCAGATGACCAAAACGAATTGCAAAATGATTTAAATAAGATATATGATTGGTGCGAAAAGTGGCAATTGACCCTAAATAAAGAAAAGTGTGAAGTTATTCACATGAGTACTAAACGAAAGAAGGGAAAGCACAAAGGTGGAAGGTGTATATAGAGGGTCTATTCAAGGGCGATGTACTTGAGGACAATATATGGAAATGGAAGAGGATATAGATGAAGATGAAATCTGAGGTACGATACTGAGTGAAGAGTTTGCCAGAGCACTGAAAGACCTGAGTCGAAACAAGGCCTCGGGAGTAGACAACATTCCCTTAAAACTGCTGACGGTCTTGGGAGAGCCAGTCCTGACAAAACTCTACCATCTGGTGAGCAAGATGTATGAGACAGGCGAAATACCCTCAGACTCCAAGAAAAATATAATAATTCCGATCCCAAAGAAAGCAGGCGTTGACAGATGCGAAAATTATCGAACTATCAGCATAATATTGAATTTAATTGATGAAAGGAGTAAATGTAAAAATGCAGTAAGTGAAGCAGGCAAAAAGGAATACAAACGTCTCAAAAATATGATCGCCAGGAAGTGCAAAATGGCTAAGCAGGCGTGGCTAAAGGACAAATGTAATGATGCAGAGGCTTATCTCACTAGGGGTAAGATAGATACTGCCTACAGGAAGAGACCTTTGGTGAAAAGAGAGCCACTTGCATGAATATCAAGAGCACAGATGGAAACCCAGTTCTAAGCAAAGAAGGGAAAGCAGAAAGGTGGAAGGAGTATATAGAGGGTCTATAAAAGGGCGATGTTATTGACGACAATATTATAGAAATGGAAGAGAATGTAGATGAAGATGAAGATGATATAGGTGATATGATACTGCGTGAAGAGTTTGACAGAGCACTGAAAGACCTAAGTCGAAACAAGGCCCCGGGAGTAAACAATATTCCATTAGAACTACTGAGAGCCTTGAGAGAGCCAGGCCTAACAAAACTCTACCATCTAGTGATCAAGATGTATGAGACAGGCGAAATACCCTCGGACTTCAAGAACAATATAATAATTCCAATCCCAAAGAAAGCAGGTGTTGACAGATGTGAAAATTACCGAACTATCAGTTTAATAAGCCACGGCTGCAAAATACTAACACGTATTCTTTGCAGACGAATGGAAAAACTAGTAGAAGCCGACCTCGGGGAATATCAGTTCGGATTCCGTAGAAATGTTGGGACACGTGAGGCAATACTGACACTACGACTTATCTTAGAAAAGGCAAACTTGCGTTTCTAGCATTTGTAGACTCAGAGAAATCTTTTGACAATTTTGACTGGAATACTCTCTTTCAAATTCTAAAGGTGGCAGGGGTAAAACACATGGGAGTGAAAGGCTATTTACAATTTGTACAGAAACCAGATGGCAGTTATAAGAGTCGAGGAGCACGAAAGGGAAGCAGCGGTTGGGAAGGGAGTCAGACAAGGTTGTTGCTCCTCCCCGATGCTATTCAATTTGTATATTGATCAAGCAGTAAAAGGAACAAAAGAAAAGTTCGGAGTAGGTATTAAAATCCATGGAGAAGAAATAAAAACTTTGAGGTTCGCCGATGACATTGTAATTCTGTCAGATACAGCAAAGGACTTGGAAGAGCAGTTGAACGGAATGGACAGTGTCTTTAAAGGAGGATATAAGATGAACATCAACAAAAGCAAAACGAGGATAATGGAATGTAGTCGAATTAAGTCGGGTGATGCTGAGGGAATTAGATTAGGAAATGAGACACTTAAATTAGTAAAGGAGTTTTGCTATTTGAGGATGATGATCGAAGTAGAGAGGATATGAAATGTATTCTGGCAATGGGAAGGAAAGCGTTTCTGAAGAAGAGAAATTTGTTAACATCGAGTATAGATTTAAGTGTCAGAAAGTCGTTTCTGAAAGTATTTGTAAGGAGTGTAGCCATGTATGGAAGTGAAACATGGACAATAAATAGTTTAGACAAGAAGAGAATAGAAGCTTTTGAAATGTGGTGCCTCAGAAGTATGTTGAAGATTACGTGGGTAGATCACGTAACTAATGAGGAGGTATTGAATAGGATTGGGGAGAAGAGAAGTTTGTGGCACAACTTGACTAGAAGAAGGGATCGGTTGGTAGGACGTGTCCTGAGGCATCAAGGGATCACCAATTTAGCATTGGAGGGCAGCGTGGAGGGTAAGAATCGTAGAGGGAGACCAAGAGATGAATACACTAAGCAGATTCAGAAAGATGTAGGTTGCAGTAGGTACTGGGAGATGACGGAGCTTGCACAGGATAGAGTAGCATGGAGAGCTGTATCAAACCAGTCTCAGGACTGAAGACCACAACAACAACAACACTAAAAGAAATCCGCTAAAGTTTCGATGAGGCGATAAGTCACACAAATCTGAATGCTGTGTATTCAACAAAATATTTAGGGAATACAATTACAAATAACCTAAATTGGAACGATCACATACATAATGTTGGGGGTAGAGCAAACCAAAGACTGCGATTCATTGGCAGAACACTTCCATGGTGCAACAGGTCTACTAAAGAGACTGCTTACGCCATGCTTGTCCGCCCTATTCTGGAGTACTGCTGTGCGGTTTGGAATTCACATCATGTGTGACTGACGGATGGCTTCGAAAAAGTTCAAAGAAGGGCAGCTCGTTTTGTATTATCGCGAAATAGGGGAGATAGTGCCACAGACATGATACGTGGAGTGGCAATCATTAAAACAAAGGCGTTTTTCGTTGGGATGGGATCGTCTCATGAAATTTCAATCACCAGTTTTCTCCTCCGATTGCGAAAACATTATGTTGGCATCCACCTACATAGGGAGAAATGATCATTACGATAAAATAAGAGAAATCAGGGCTCGCACAGAAAAATTTAAGAGCTCGTTTTTCCAGCGTGCCTTTCGAGATTGGAACCGTAGAGAGACAGCTTTAAGGTGTATCACTGAACCCTCTGCCAGGCGCTTTATTGTGAATAGCAGAGTAATCACGTAGATGTAGATATCACCCAGTGTCCTTTGCGATGCTGCTTTTATCGTCTCGATATCATCATAACGCTTCCCTTTTAGCCATTTACGGGAATATGAAATAGTATAATGGAGCTTGGTCTGGCGAATACGAATGGTAGAGAAAAATAGACCATCCCTGAGATGTCAAATAGTGGGGCACTCGTAAGGCCCTTTGTGTGTGTATGTGAGAGAGAGAGAGTGTGTGTTATCCTCGTGAATGACCCACTCACCTGATCGCCAAAGTTTCGGGGGTTTTCTCCACACATCCTCTTTCTGACGCCTTATAACTTCCAACCAAAACTGTTGGTTAACAGTCTGGCCAAGAGGTACAAATTCTCGATGCGCCTTTTCACGAACATAAAAAAAGGCAATGTTCATCATCTTCGCACTCGACCCCACTACTTTTTATTGGTCTGGGAGTGTTGGGAGTCCTCCAATGGCTCGACGCTTGGTTGATTTCTGGTTCATACCCGTAATACCAACTCCCATCACAAATAGCGACTTTGTTCAAAACGTTTCGGATCACTTTCAGTCTCTGCTTCCATTGTCTACCATATATGCGTGTGTATGGTTTTTTGTTCCTGTTGAGAAGGTGCGGAATCAGTTTAGCAGTAACAGGTCTCGTGTGCAAATCCTTACCCAAAATCCGCTGGAGCAAGCACCAACTCACGCCCGTGTCTGTTGATCTTTGGTCGATCGTAAAACGACGCTCTTCGTCGATTTTTTGGCGTATTTTTTTAAATGTTTTCCTCGTTTGGAGATGTTACAAGGCATTCGGAACGAGCCTGGTCTTCAGTACTCATCTCACCCCGTTGAAAGTGCCCAAAATAGTCGAAAACTTGTGTGTGGCTCATAGCGTTTTCCTGAAAAGCCTTTTGAAGTATTTGGTGAGTCTACGTGCTGATTTTTTAAAGCAGGAAACCAACTTCCACACACTCTTCGATCTTCTGAAATTGCCGTAACGACTCCGCAAGTGGGACACGCCAACAGTCGGAGAAACACAACACCCCACTCACACGTTTAGCTATACACTTACGCCGTCTGCAGAGTTGTTTCGTGAAGGTCTCTACTAAATCGATCTAGCGGTAGGAGTCTGTACTACGTCACGAATGTCAATGTCCCTTCAGTCTAGCCTTTTTTATGGTCCACCCTCGTATTGTGTGTCAAGTACGTAAATCTTAACTGTAGGTACAAGGAAACCGCTCGGAAACGTCTATAGCAGAATTCTCAGCTCACTTGGCTGCTGAGTGGAGGAAGTCAACTATTCGTTCATGCACACCACAAATTTTGTTTATTTGTCAGTGACACCGCCATTCGCTGTAATTTTCATCGAGGTACCGGACAAACGTTTCTAGAATTTCTGCAGATGTATTCCTCTGAAACTAGATGTGAAATGTGTTTTCCGATTTCGATGCAAGATTAGGACTTTGGTTTACGTGAGGCGATTGTCTACCATATTCAGTTACACGCCCTACATTAGTCAGACCGTCAGGGTCGTGAAGGATCGATGTATAGAGAGACTAGCAAATTTGTTACTACAGAACACTATCTTGATATCGGTCATACTGTGGAATATAACGTTAGAGAGATTTTGGGGCGCATTTCCAACTATTGGAAGAATGTTGTTAAGGAAGCAATTGAGATTCAATTAGCGAGTGATCTTGTGACTGAAGACAAATATTTTTGCTTAAATTATGCTTGGAATCTCTCTCTCTCCTGATCAAACACTAGAGAGACAGAGTTAGTACCACTTACTCCCAAGTTGGTAATTGGTGTTGACTATCTACGATTTTTGACTTCTACATCTACATCTACATGATTACTCTGCAATTCACATTTAAGTGCTTGGCAGAGGGTTCATCGAAACACAATCATACTATCTCTCTACCATTCCACTCCCGAACAGTGTGCGGGAAAAACGAACACCTAAACCTTTCTGTTTGAGCTCTGATTTCTCTTATTTTATTTTGATGATCATTCCTACCTATGTAGGTTGGGCTCAACAAAATATTTTCGCATTCGGAAGAGAAAGTTGGTGACTGAAATTTCGTAAATACATCTCGCCGCGACGAAATACGTCTTTGCTTTAATGACTTCCATCCCAAGTCGCGTATCATATCTGCCACACTCTCTGCCCTATTACGTGAAAATACAAAACGAGCTGTCCTTTTTTGCACCCTTTCGATGTCCTCCGTCAATCCCACCTGGTAAGGATCCCACACCGCGCAGCAATATTCTAACAGAGGACGAACGAGTGTAGTGTAAGCTGTTTCTTTAGTGGACTTGTTGCATCTTCTAACTGTCCTGCCAATGAGACGCAATCTTTGGCTCGCCTTCCCCACAATATTATCTATGTGGTCTTTCCAACTGAAGTTGTTCATAATTTTAACACCCAGGTACTTAGTTGAATTGACAGCATCGAGAATTGTACTATTTATCGAGTAATCGAATTCCGACGGATTTCTTTTGGAACTCATGTGCATCACCTCAAAATTTCGTTATTTAGCGTCAACTGCCACCTGCCACACCATGCAGCAATCTTTTCTAAATCGCTTTGCAACTGATACTGGTCTTCGGATGACCTTACTAGACGATAAATTACAGCATCATATGCGAAAAACCTAAGAGAACTGCTCAGATTGTCACCCAGGTCGTTTATATAGATCAGGAACAGCAGAGGTCCCAGGAGGCTTCCCTGGGGAACACCTGATATCACTTCAGTTTTACTCGATGATTTGCCGTCTATTACTACGAACTGCGCCCTTCCTGACAGGAAATCACGAATCCAGTCGCACAACTGAGACGATACCCCATAGGCCCGGAGCTTTATTACAAGTCGCTTGTGAGGAACGGTGTGAAAAGCTTTCCGGAAATCTATAAATACGGAATCAACTTGAGAACCCCTGTCGATAGCGGCCATTACTTCGTGCGAATAAAGAGCTAGCTGCGTTGCACAAGAACGATGTTTTCTGTAACCATGCTGATTACGTATCAACAGATCGTTCCCTTCGAGGTGATTCATAATGTTTGAATACAGTGTATGCTCCAAAACCGTACTGCAAACCGACGTCAATGAAATAGGTCTGTAGTTCGATGGATTACTCCTACTATCCTTCGGTGGTTTCTCGTTGTGTGGTGGCGCTAGCTGTGCACAGTGTGTGTGTTGTGTTTCCGCATATTCCGTATTCGGCATGGTTGAGCCTACAGTAGGTTCAGACTTCCTTGGACAAACGATCTTCCTTTGCTTTTGTGCCTCGAAACCGACGTAGGTGTTCACCTTTCGAAATATGGACGGTTGTCGAAGAAGTCACCCTGCTGGATTTCCGCAAGTAGTTTAGTTTCTCTTCAGCGTAGTCGAGCAGGATACCAAGCTGTTAAATGGCAGCGCGTCGGCCGGGAGTGCGGCGAGTACCGCTGTTCCCCTCCCACCAGCCCCTCTGGTTCAGTTAGTACTCCGCAGGCAAGCTGCGTCGCCCCTTATCTCCCGACAACAGGGGACGGCTAATTTTGCACTGTGCACGTACCGTCGACCGTAGACGACATTCGGTGTTATCTCGCAAACAAGCCAGAGGTTGGCAGCACTGGGGCGAAAATAAACCATTCACTAACGCCGCGCAGCGAGCCAAATCGCCGAATTTACGGAGTAGCTGGAGCACTAATGCTGCAAAATCCGATCCTCCTACAGGATGGAGTCGAGGATAGGCACAAAAATAAAATTAAAAAAAAAAAAGAAGAGGAGGGAGAGGGGGGAAAATACTGTGCGGCTACCGCGATGTACAGAGCCGGCGGAAATATGGTCGCTGCCGGTCGGTGTGAGCCGCAGCGGATTCTCCGGGGCCCTCCGTGCGCACCGAAAGAGATTTCGAGCGGATAATTCGCTCTTATTACCGCAGTATATTAGCGGCGGCTTGCTGGCAGTAGCGGCAGACAAGCTGACCGGGGAATCCGCACACAGGCTGTTATCGCGTGCCGCGTCTGTACGGGAGGGAGTGCGGGGGCGTGTCCCAGCTACAGAGGCGGGTGGCGACAATTTGTGTGTGAAAGGGCGGGGGGGGGGGGGGGGCAGGTGGAGGGAGGGACCACTGAAACACCAAGGCCGCCTCTTCTCTGCGACGCGTTTCGGAATAATTCCGTTGTGCTCCGTGGAGCGCGCATTCAGGCTGCACAGAACGTGCCAAGCGTTATCAAAGATAAACCGCGGTTCCGGCACGTTCCATTTCCAGAGAGACGGCGTCTCCTGGAATGAGATGGCATTTAGCCGCTCTTCCTGGAAACTGTCATCTGATCAACAAGGATCTCCGCTGCGGGTGGCAAGATTGAAGAAAATATATACACTCTCCTTCCAGCGAGCTACGAGCTACGTGGTTCCAGTTCGAGATACCACAGGGCAGCCTGTGCTTTGAAAGCAACACTCTGTTTCCGTTGCTATTTCTCAGGAAGTTACCGCATGAATTACATTTAAGTGGTTGATAACATAATAAAAGGACAACGACCACTTACATTATCCAACACACTGAAGAGCCAAAATAAACTGCTACACCTGCGTAATATCCTGTATGCCCCCAGCGAGCACGCAGAAGTGCCGCATCACGACGTGGCATGGACTCGGCTAGTATCTCTAGTAGTGCTGAACTGACACCGTCAAATCTGCAGGGTGTCCACCAATCTGTACGAGTACGAGGGGGTGGAGATCTCTTCTGAACAGCACGTAGCAAGGCATACCAGATATGCTCAGTAATGTTCATGTCTGGGGAGTTTGGTGCCCAGCGGAACTGTTTAAACTTGGAAGATTGTTCCTGGAGTCACGCTGTAGCGGTTCTGGGCGTTTGCGGCGTCTCATTGTCCTGCACGAATTGCCCAAGTCCGTCGGAATGCATAATGGACATGAATGGATGCAGATGATCAGAGAGGATGCTTACGTACGTGTCACCTGCAGAGTCGCTAGACGTATTGTTGTTGTTGTGGTCTTCAGTCCTGAGACTGGTTTGATGCAGCTCTCCATGCTACTCTATCCTGTGCAGGCTTCTTCGTCTCCCGGTACCTACTGCAACTTACATCCTTCTGAATCTGCTTAGTGTATTCATCTCTTGGTCTCCCCCTACGATTTTTACCCTCCACGCTGTCCTCCAATATTAAATTGGTGATCCCGTGATGCCTCAGAACATGTCCTACCAACCGATCCCTTCTTCTGGTCAAGTTGTGCCACAAACTTCTCTTCTCCCCAATCCTATTCAATACTTCCTCAATAGTTACTTGATCTACCCATCTAATCTTCAGGATTCTTCTGTAGCACCACATTTCGAAAGCTTCTATTCTCTTCTTGTCCAAACTATTTACCGTCCATGTTTCACTTCCATACATGGCTACACTAAATACAAATACTTTCAGAAATGACTTCCTGACACTTAAGTCTATACTCGATGTTAACAAATTTCTCTTCTTCAGAAACGCTTTCCTTGCCATTGCCAGTCTACATTTTATATCCTCTCTACTTTGACCATCATCAGTTATTTTGCTCCCCAAATAGCAAAACTCCTTTACTACTTTAAGTGTCTCATTTCCTAATCTAATTCCCTCAGCATCACCCGACTTAATTCGGCTACATTCCATTATCCTCGTTTTGCTTTTGTTGATGTTCATCTTATATCCTCCCTTCTAGACACCATCCATTCCGTTCAAATACTCTTCCAAGTCCTTTGCTGTCTCTGACAATTACAATGTCATCGGCGAACCTCGAAGTTTTTATTTCTTCTCCATGGATTTTAATACCTACTCCGAATTTTTCTTTTGTTTCCTTTACTGCTTGCTCAATATACAGATTGAATAACATCGGGGAGAGGCTACAACCCTGTCTTACTCCCTTCCCAACCACTGCTTCCCTTTCCTGCCGCTCGACTCTTGTAACTGCCATCTGGTTTCTGTACAAATTGTAAATAGCCTTTCGCTCCCTTTATTTTACCCATGCAACCTTTAGAATTTGAAAGAGAGTATTCCAGTCAACATTGTCAAAAGCTTTCTCTAAGTCTACAAATGCTAGAAACGTAGGTTTGCCTTTCCTTAATCTTTCTTCTAAGATAAGTCGTAAGGTCAGTATTGCCTCACGTGTTCCAGTATTTCTATGGAATCCAAACTGATCTTCCCCGAGGTCGGCTTCTACTAGTTTTTCCATTCGTCTGTAAAGAATTCGTGTTAGTATTTTGGCTAGACGTATAAGGAGTCCCATATCACTCCAAGTGCACACAACTCGCACCAATATGCAACCTCCTCTAGCTTGAACTGTCCCCTGCCGACATGCAGGCCCCGTGGGTTCAGGAGGTCGTCTCCATACCCCTACAGGTCCATTGGCTCGATACAGTGTGAAATGAGACTTGCCCGACCAGTCAACATGCTTCCAGTCACGTCGGTGTTGACGGGCCCAGGCGAGGCGTGAAGCGTTGTGTCGTGCAGTCATCAAGAGTACTCGAGAGGGCCTTCGGCTCCGAAAGCCCATATAGTTGAATGGTTCTCACGTTGACACTTGTTGATGGCCCAACACTGAAATCTGCAGCGGTTTGTGGAAAGGTTGCACTTCTGTCGAACGATTCTTTTTAGTCGTCATAGGTCCCGTTCTTGCAGGATTTTATTCCGGCCGCAGCGATGTCCGAGACTTGATGTTTCGCCGGGTTCCTGATATTCACGGTACACTCGTGAAATGGTCGTATGGGAAAATACCCACTTCATCGCTGCCTCGGAGATGCTGGGTCCTATCGCTCGTGCGCCCTGTACGAGGTGCATTCAAGTTCTAAGGCCTCCGATTTTTTTTCTCCGGACTGGAAAGAGATAGAAACATGCGCATTGTTTTAAAATGAGGCCGCGTTCATTGTCAATACGTCCCAGAGATGGCAGCACCATACGGCAGATGGAATTTTACCGCCAGCGGCGAGAACGAGAACTGTTTTAAATACTTAAAATGGCGACGTTTTTCTTACTTGAACAGCGTGCAATCATTCGTTTTCTGAATTTGCGTGGTGTGAAACCAATTGAAATTCATCGACAGTTGAAGGAGACATGTGGTGATGGAGTTATAGATGTGTCGAAAGTGCGTTCGTGGGTGCGACAGTTTAATGAAGGCAGAACATCGTGTGACAACAAACCGAAACAACCTCGGGCTCGCACAAGCCGGTCTGACGACACGATCGAGAAAGTGGAGAGAATTGATTTGGGGGATCGCCGAATTACTGTTGAACAGATCGCCTCCAGAGTTGGCATTTCTGTGGGTTCTGTGCACACAATCCTGCATGACGACCTGAAAATGCGAAAAGTGTCATCCAGGTGGGTGCCACGAATGCTTACGGACGACCACATGGCTGCCCATGTGGCATGTTGCCAAGCAATGTTGACGCGCAACGACAGCATGAATGGGACTTTCTTTTCGTCGGTTGTGACAACGGATGAGACGTGGATGCCATTTTTCAATCCAGAGACAAAGCGCCAGTCAGCTCAATGAAAGCACACAGATTCACCGCCACCAAAAAAATTTCGGGTAACCGCCAGTGCTGAAAACATGATGGTGTCCATGTTCTGGGACAGCGAGGGCGTAATCCTTACCCATTGCGTTCCAAAGGGCACTACGGTAACAGGTGCATCCTACGAAAATGTTTTGAAGAACAAATTCCTTCCTGCACTGCAACAAGAACGTCCGGGAAGGGCTGCGTGTGTGCTGTTTCGCCAAGACAACGCACCCGCACATCGAACTAACGTTACGCAACAGTTTCTTCGTGATAACAACTTTGAAGTGATTCCTCATGCTCCCTACTCACCTGACCTGCCTCCTAGTGACTTTTGGCTTTTTCCAACAATGAAAGACACTCTCCGTGGCCGCACATTCACCAGCCGTGCTCCTATTGCCTCAGCGATTTTCCAGTGGTCAAAACAGACTCCTAAAGAAGCCTTCGCCGCTGCCATGAAATCATCGCGTCAGCGTTGTGAAAAATGTGTACGTCTGCAGGGCGATTACGTCGAGAAGTAACGCCAGTTTCATCGATTTCGGGTGAGTAGTTAATTAGAAAAAAAATCGGAGGCCTTAGAACTTGAATGCACCTCGTATTACACCACATCCAAACTCACTTAAATCTTGAAACCTGCCATTGTAGCAGCAGTAATGATCTAATAACTGCGCCAGACTTTTATTGTCTTCTACAGGTGACGCCGCGGCGTATTCTACCTGTTTATGTATCCTACATTTCAATTCGCATGCCTGTAGCAGCTTCTTTGGCGTTTGACTGTAACACAATTGAATACACACACACACACACACACACACACACACACACACACACGCACACAAAACCCCACAGAGAAGGCCAGGAGCATATTCACTGAATTTGTGTGTGTGTGTATGTGTGTGTGTGTGTGTGTGTGTGTGTATGTGTTTGCGAGTGTCCGTACTTGTGTGCGTCTCTCTCTCTAGATAGATAGAGTGTCTGTCCTAAGAGACGTCAGGGGCATTTCCTTTGATGTTTCTGCATATGTACACAATTTAGTGTTTACTATGTGTAGCATGTGAAAGGCAATGTCGACGGGAAGCGTCAGTTTCTTTCTTGCGTTGAAAGCTGAATTCTGTGTGCTCATTCAATAGAGCGATTCAAAATTAGTTTAGTGCGGTATTTGTTTATCGATATCTGTTAACAGGAACATTGAAACACCATAAGTTACCACTTCTCCAGCAGCAACTCAGAAGCTGCTGCATGGCAATAGCAGTCAGCACGCTACTATCGCTGTTGGAGTTTTATGTTTGTTTTGGCAGATATCGATAAAACAATTAGCACTAGGCTAATATGGGAGCGCTGTGTTGTATGAGCACGTACAGTTCCGCTCTAAAATTCCTTTCATTTGTAACGACAATGAGACCGACGTTTTCCGTCGACACAGGGCGACACATGTGATGAGTGATGTTTCTTTGGGCTGACTCCAGCACACATGGAAAAAGCCAGAGAAAATGCGCCTTACAACTCTTGGGCGCGACAGTTTTATTGGTGACTGAGGAGTGTGTACTGAACATCATTACATCATTACTTACTTCACTTTCAGACTAATGATTATAGCTGTTAGGTGTGATCTGTTTTCATGTTGGTTGGTACTTTCAATTACGTATGCTTATTTTCCCGTGGGAGCAGGCGGAGCCTGAAATGAGGACGTGTGGGCGCAAAGTGTTAGTCTATACTGACAGGCGTAGTCCACTTAGTGATGCAGTGCAGAAGACATCAGGCAGTAGATTATCTGATGTGTTTGCAGGGAGACTGGTAGACGGAGAGCAAACACAACTAACACACTGAAGTGTGTATATATTGAGATACCAACGATGACTCTGTCTGTACTTACACCCTGTATCTCTAAAACCATGTATCTGTATATGTCATACTGGGCGACTATCATACTCACAAACGAAAGGGGCGAGTAGAGGATAATGAGACCCTAATAAAGGTATATCTGGAATTTAGTGGTTTCCTCGATACAGCGAACAAACAATTGTAGTCATGCAGATGTTACAAAACTGTTAATGTCTTATATTTCGGATTGAATTCCTTGTGATGAAAGGATGTCAAAGTGGTACTTGCATGGTGGTACAGCGGCAAACTTCCATTCGTCCGTTCTGGAACACATGTCTCGAAGCATCGACAAGTGTATCTGTTGTCGCTCGCCAATACCGCTGTCTCCCAGGTCCCCGAATTGAACCCGTTCGATTCCTTTGTGTGGAGACATCAGAAAGCTTCAGTGTATTCCAGCCCGGTTCATAAATTCACTGAACTCCGCCAACATCATTGGCTGTTGACTGTGTTTGAGGAGACGCCTATATGTACGTACACTGGTGAGGAGACTTTGTGAAGCCTGCCATTACAGTAAAAGTCACCGTGTGGGACACTTGCTGTAATGTGTTTTCCCTCAAGTGCGTGTCTTATGTCTGGATCCTCGCGGACTCAGTTAATAGGTGATCAGTTACGTACTTGCCCATAATACACCGAAGCACCAAAGAAACTGGTATAGGCATGCGTATTCAAATACGGAGATACGTAAACGGGGAGCATCTCCGAGGTAGTGATGAAGTGCGGACTTTCCCGTACTGTCGTTTCACGAGTGTACCGTGAATACCAGGAATTCGGTAAAACATCAAATCTCCGACACCACTGCGACCGGAAAAAGATCCTGCAAGAACGGGACCAACGACGATTGAAGAGAATAATTCAACTTGGCCGAAGTGCATCCACTCCCTAAATTGCTGGAGATTTTAATGCTGGAGCATCAACAAGTATCTCAGCGTGCGAAACATTCAACGAAACATCGTCGATATGGGCTTTCGAAGCCGAAGGCCCTCTCGTGCACCCTTGATGACTGCACGACACAACGCTTTACGCCTCGCCTGGACCTCTCTACACCGACACTGGACTGCTGATGACTGGAACACGTTGACTGGTCGGACGAGTCTCGTTTCAAATTGTGTCAACCGGATGAACGAATAGGTGAATGGAGAAGAATTCATGAATCCATGGTCCCTGCATGTAAAGAAGGGACTGTTCAAGCTGATGGAGGCTCTGTAACGGAGTGGGGTGTGTGCAGTTGCAGTGATATGCGACCAGTGATACGTCTAGACACGAGTCTGACAGTTGAATCTCAATATTGAGGTTTTGAATTTTAATTTCCATTTCCGATCTACGATCTACTCTCTTCTGCAAGAAGGAAGTCAGTACCAAGACTAAGTTATCTGTGCACCGTTCAATCTTTCGACCAACTTTGTTGTATGGGAGCGAAAACTGGGTGGATTCAGGTTACCTTATCTACAAGGTTGAGGTTACGGATATGAAAGTAGCTAGGATGATTGCAGGTACTAGTAGATGGGAACAATGGCAGGAGTGTGTCCACAATGAGGAAATCAAAGAAAAACTGGGAATGAACTCTATAGATGTAGCAGTCAGGGCAAACAGGCTTAGATGGTGGGGTCATGTTACACGCATGAGAGAAGCAAGGTTACCCAAGAGACTCATGGATTCAGCAGTAGAGGGTAGGAGGAGTCGGGGCAGACCGAGGAGAAGGTACCTGGATTCGGTTAAGAATGATTTTGAAGTAATAGGTTTAACATCAGAAGAGGCACCAATGTTAGCACTGAATAGGGGATCATGGAGGAACTGTATAAGGGGGGGCTATGCTCCAGACTGAACGCTGAAAGGCATAATCAGTCTTAAATGATGATGATGATGATGATTTCCGAACTAACATTTTGAATTTTTCTTCCGATTTATGAGCGTATTTCATGATTCCCTCCTTTTAATTGGTCTGCCAATTCAGCGTGTACTTCATCATTCCTCCTTTTTATTTGCTCTCCCAGTTCAGAGTTGACCACTTGAATTTTATTTCCCATTTGGTTTAGGTATGCAAGAATGTCCATCATACCCGTGTCATCTAAATCTTCTCTCCTATTGCGGCTTTCACTTTCTATACTCCTAGGTGATCTCCTGTCCTTTTCCCTTTCCATTTCTTGATTTCTTGGTATACAAAAAAGTCATCACGGCGTGCCCTTGATATGGTGCCTCGTGTCGATGTCACTGACGGCGATCTACCAAAATTCTTACTTGTTCTGCATTCACTTGGACTCCCTACGTTATAGTCCCGTATGCTTACGATTGCCTCAGTGTGTCTCTATTCCTCATCTTCGCTATCAGATTGCCCACCACGGGCTTGACTGTGTCTATCACCCTCACAAAACTGCCTCGGATCGGTATCCTTTCACCAGTGCCTTGTGCTGCTAACATAGCTAACTCTTTCTCATCCCATAGGCTTTCTTGACTACCCCGTGTATCCGCCATTTCTATATTGTTACAACTAGTGCTATGTTGTACTACTAAGCGCGCTTTCGCCCTAGTTAACATGGACTGATAACAACTCTCTCTTAAAGGGTCATAATCTACACTACCCACATTTATTATGTAACTGACGTGTAACATAAAATATCTACAACAAAGAGGTTAAACTAGTGGCAAAGTCGTGAACGAACAGTGTCGTTACAATACAAACAAAATACACTGACAAATGTCATCCTAAACCAATAAACTGCAGCCAGCCGGCTGAAGAGCAACGCCTCTGAAGAGAAATGCAAGAAAATACACAAAGATTATTATTATTTTTTAGTGTTATCGCGTGACTTTACCACTGCAAACTATACACGCAAGATGGTGATCACTATCAATAACACCTAAAAATTAAATGGGAAAAATCGTTTTTGAACATTTTCGAGATTTCGAACCACCTTATGTCTACTATCAGAAGACTAAGTAGGATCCTGACAGGGTGAGCCACATCCAAAATGCCACTCCAGGAGGGTGTAAAAATGAATGTGAGCAACGGAAAATAATAAACGCTACAATGATGATTTGGCAATGTCTGACTACCTCCTGAAGCAGATCTTAGGTTCTCTTAATGGTCTTTTTCACATGTAAATTACAATCTAAACATAAATGAATGATGAAGGCAACTAATACTACAATGATAAACGTTGTTGTTCAATATATATTTATTATAGATTAAAATCAACACTTTAAGTACAATTTTCTACATCTCCTAACTAAACTCATTAATCAATTACCCAACTCTACCCCTTATTATGACTACACGATCTAATAGCACAAACGCGAGCTACTGACATTATCTACGTACCATACACTAGAAGACACTACTTTAAAGGATGATCTACAGTGGTCTGGAATCTCAGTGGAAATAAAGTAACATGATCACAGCTGTTTAGCTTCATAGCCCTAATAAGCCGAAGCAATTTGCGATATCACCGCATGTACTGCGTCCAGCGCGTCGAAGTAATGGTTCTCGTGCTCGTCGTACGATGATGGAAGAACTCCAGCCACAAACAAACTCTTTCAAACACTAGGACGGCAGAAGGCGGTCCTCTGACTAATATACTCTAATACTGTCTTCTCCACTCTGTGTTCTAGAGACGAGAAATGCGAACTCCCCGCCACAAGGATGGAGTTCAGATAACGTTCGTCACCCTATGGTGCTCCAGAGCTCAGGTGCCACGACGTCCGAATAGCATATCTACCAGAACGACTGTAGTGGCCTAACAATACACGACTTGCCAGTGGCATACACTCCAGAAACGTTTTCGAGTGTTCAGAAAAACTGGGACCCATAGCTGTGCCTCAAACAGAACAAAATATTTCACCGTCTAAAGCGATACTGTCTCCTTCCGGGCCGGCCGAAGTGGCCGAGCGGTTCTAGGCACTACAGTCTGGAACCGCAAGACCTGTACGGTCGCAGGTTCGAATCCTGCCTCGGGCATGGATGTGTTTGATGTCCTTAGGTTAGTTAGGTTTAAGTAGTTCTAAGTTCTAGGGGACTGATGGCCTCAGAAGTTAAGTCCCATAGTGCTCAGAGCCATTTGAACCAATTTGTCTCCTTCCGGGAAGGACTATACAAGTTCTTCCCCCCACAAAGGAGTCTGGACCAGCCCAGGAGAAGAAGTAGGCAGTTACTTCCTGTTTGGGAACCTGCAGATTTGTCTGAAACATGCCAGTTTATCTCGCTACTGATACTGGTTCTTTTAAGAGGGACACCACCCAGCAGAAGCTGACAGGTCTCTGCCTGACAATGGGAACACCTGCGTGTCATCAGGTTCCTGCTTGCTGGAGAAAGGCTCTTGGCCTAACATGTTGATCAGGCAGCCTCGCAGACTTGCTCATTTTTGCTGCTCAGAGTTCTTGCAATCCGATGTGCTGTCACCAGATTAGGGCGAGGAGTTTGCAGTTGTAGCAGCCCTACACCTCCTCATTCTGCCACCATCCTTCGTCACGTCAGTGTGCCTGTGTATCGTCATCTTCCTCACTTTTTTTCTCTGAAAACTCTTTACACGACATTCAGTAGCACCAAGCAGCAGCAGCGGTGCCCAGTACAGCAAACACCTGAGACTGAATACACGTTTTTAAATTGAAGAAGAAAATATCTACTTATACTAACAAAGAGATAGAGGGGCTGGCCAGTACTTACCTTAGCTCAGTACAGCCGATAGATACACATAAAACAGAACAGAAAATTTACGTTCCTAGCTTTCGGAACAAATGTTCCTTCATCGGAGAGGAGAGAGGGGAAGGAAAGGGAAGAAGGGAAAGGAGATTCAGTTACTCACAACCCAGGTTATGAAGCAACAGGGAAAGGAAAATAGGGAGGGTAGCAAGGATGGAGGCATGGTTGTCAGAGGGAAGCCAAAGATATTCTACTGTAAGTACTGTGCCAGCTTCAAACCAAAGAGGATGCATACAGAAGTAAAGAGGTATATAGTATAAAGATAAACACAACTATGTAGGATGAAAAGATGCGTGAATGGCTAAAGAGGAAAGAGAAAGAGGAGAAGACTGAAGAGTAAATGGGAGTGAGGTTGTTTAACGTAGGTTCAGTCCAGGGGGATGGCGAGATGAAAGGATGTGTTGGAGTGCAAGTTCCCATCTCCGCAGTTCAGAGGGACTGGTGTTGGGTGGGAGAAGCCAAATGGCACATACGGTGTATTCCTCCCCGTCCAACAACTATGTTCCTACCCCCAGACCACACAGAAGCATCCCCCTTTTCACCCAATATTATCCTGGCCTCGAAAACATCAACAAATTACTCCGCCAGGGATATGACTTTCTCAAGTCAACCCCTGAAATGAGATCATCCCTTGACAAAATTCTCCCCACACCACCCAGAGTTGCCTTTCGTCACCCCCCTAACCTCCGTAACATCCTTGTTAAACCCTACAATATTCCCAGACTACCTTCTCTACCCAGCGGTTCCTACTCCTGTAACCGACCCCGCTGCAAAACCTGCCCCATTCATCCCCCCAGAACCACCTACTCCAGCCCCGCTACTGGTAAAACATACACAATTCAAGGCAGGACCACGTGTGAAACTACACATGTCATTTATCAACTGACATGCCTGCACTGCACAGCCTTTTACATCGGCATGACAACAACTAAACTGGCTGAGCGCATGAACGGACACAGACGAACTGTCCGCCTAGGAGATGCCCAATACCCAGTAGCGGAGCATGCCCTCCAGCATAATTCTAGGGACCTAGGAACCTGCTACACCGTATGTGCCATTTGGCTTCTCCCACCCAACACCAGTCCCTCTGAACTGCGGAGATGGGAACTTGCACTCCAACACATCCTTTCATCCCGCCATCCCCCTGGACTGAACCTACGTTAAACAACCTCACTCCCATTTACTCTTCAGTCTTCTCCTCTTTCTCTTTCCTCTTTAGCCATTCACGCATCTTTTCATCCTACATAGTTGTGTTTATCTTTATACTATATACCTCTTTACTTCTGTATGCATCCTCTTTGATTTGAAGCTGGCACAGTACTTACAGTAGAATATCTTTGGCTTCCCTCTGACAACCATGCCTCCATCCTTGCTACCCTCCCTATTTTCCTTTCCATGTTGCTTCATAACCTGTGTTGTGAGTAACTGAATCTCCTTTCCCTTCTTCCCTTTCCTTCCCCTCTCTCCTCCCCGATGAAGGAACATTTGTTCCGAAAGCTAGGAACGTAAATTTTCTGTTCTGTTTTATGTGTATCTATCGGCTGTACTGAGCTAAGGTAAGTACTGGCCAGCCCCTCTATCTCTTTGTTAGTATTTGTTTCATATCTTTATATGAGATTTTCCATTAATCATTTAAAATATCTACTTACATGGCTATTCTTCTTCATAAATAGACTGATAGAAGACAACTCTTCCTATCATTCAGTGACAGTTTAATGACCCATCCATTCATTCAAAGAGTGTGTGTATGTGTGTGTGTGCGTGTGTGTGTGTGTGTGTGTGTGTGTGTGTGTGTGTGTGTGTGTGCGCGTGTTTCTGTGTGTATGTGTTTGACTACATTTCGTACTACATTTTCGTATCTTACATATATTTTCCTTCCAAAAAGTTTATTTGCTGTTACAGTATTCATTAATCAAGAATTGAATTAGCTAATTCAGCAGATGGAGGCTGAGAGAGTTGTGGTAGCAATGCAGCCCCCTCAAATCGCGCAACAGCGTCCAGCTGAGATTCCCCAGCACATCAGCTGTGTAACTCAGTGTTATATAACTTAGCTGTATAAGGATAGCCTAGTGTTTAAATTTTGTAATGTATATTTACACTAGAAGAACTTTACAATTCTTTTTTCTTGTTACAGTACATGATCCTGATGAGACTGAGAGGCTAGTCGACAGGTATCTGAATGCACAGCAGCTCCCTGAACCTAGGTCTTACATGTTGGGCTGGGTTGTCTAAATGGAGTGTGAGTAGGGTATTTCGAAACCTAGTCCCCTCCAGTGCTAGACTGGGCACACGAAGTCCCATACAATACAGACAACTGTAACGAGGTATCGTCTTGGGGAGATTAGGAATCAGGTAATCATTATTACATATAATCAGTGTTCTCTGCAGTAGCATCACAAGTAGTAGTAGTACGTGAGCATACTTACTTATTGCTTCTATCTTCACAGCTACATCATCGCAGCATACTGTGGCACATGCGTCAATATGAATGGTGACATTGTCAAAGGGCAGAAATGAAATAGCTTAGAGCACAATGGGACTTTACATCTGTGGCCATCAGTCCCCTAGAACTTGGAACTACTTAAACATAACTAACCTAAGGACATCACACACATCCATGCCCGAGGCAGGATTCAAACCTGCGACCATAGCGGTAGCGCGGTTCCAGACTGAAGCACCTAGAACCACTCGGCCACTCCGGCCGGCTCAAAGCGTAGACCTGTCTGGTATGCCGCGATCTGCAGGGTGAGTCATGCAACTCCTCAGACACTGCCATTGCCTCAGCCACCATAGCCCCACCGCTGCTACTGCTGCTGTCCCCATCACGCCACCCCCCCACACTGGCATCCACAGGAGACAGTCCCTCTGGTTTCTAGGGCACTACCACCCCCACCCAAATCATCTGGAGCAGGGGTATGCGCCACTGCTGGTACATCCCATTAGCTTGCATCACTCCATCATGCCAGCCCAGATGCTCACACCAGAGGAATGAAGACTGTCAGCAGCGTCCTACCCAACCAATAATTAGTTACAGTGTTTCTGCGGTTGGCAGCAACTCCCTCTCCTGTCCTAATAGTGATGAGCACATGGCTGGTAACGTAAGCCAGAGCTACACTATGTGGTGTTTGAGGATGCCTTTGATGAGATCCAAGCAGGGGAGTACAAAGACACATTAAGGTTTCTGAAAGTGTGCCTCCCCTGCTGGAGAGAGATCTCGCTCGCCTTATAAAACACTTGCGGTGCCCCTCCATTAAGATCATGTTGTGCTGTCCTGCCATCTTATGCATTCCCTGAACAAGGCATAGTTGCAGAGGAGACCAGCACCTTCTACATTTGGGGAAGAAATGGAGTGGTACAATGGTACACCTCAATTGGTACATGTTTCGAAGATTTCACCTTGAGTGTTATACAAGACAAAGCTATGTAAGTTGGAGGTCCAGGAGAAGCATTGAGTTGAATAAAACAACTTGATATGCATACTTACGTGAGTGACCCAGTAAGTGGAAGGTCCAGCTTTATGAAGCTTCAGCTAAAGTGAAGGCATGTATTAATGTCAAAAACGACGATCAGTATTGCTTTGTGTGCTCAATACTGGCTTGAAAAACAAATTGCAAGAGAGATATGCAGCATACATCTGTATACAGCACACTTATAGTGGTTCGTGGGTTTTACAACTTTTAGGGTATCGAGATCCCCGTTAAACCTCAGGAAATACCTAAATTTGAGGCATCGTACTCCAATATACGAGTTCATGTTTACACCCAGGGTAAGTGCAAGTCAGATGGTGATGAAGTGTCGAACACAGACGTCGGTCCGTCCATTTCTCGGAATATGTTGATTAGCATAAGATTCATGTGAAAATGTTGTTATTCTCAGAAGAGGAAAATAACAGGACGATATTGTTACTATTATTATTATTATTATATACTATATTTATTATTATTATATACTATATTTGTGGTTCCTGGTGTAGGTTCCTGTAGTCATGTCCTAGTTCATGAACCACGGGCAACGCATGAGTGGCCAAGTAAGTGGTCCTGACAGTCGGCATACCAGTTACTTTGGAATAAGGCTGGGCATCTCGGACATATTCTGAGTCGTGGTCACCTTTGTGCTCATAAGGCAAAGACTACCAAATCCGCCGGTTAGTCCCTCAGCCGTTAGGGGTAAAACCCAGTGGGACTCGGGGCAAGTAAGGCTAGCAACCTGCTTCCCTGGTACTTTAAATATGATGCTGGCAACAATCAGAGCAAAATGCCTCGCACCTTTGGAGGTGACGGAGTCCCACCTCTAACTGACAAACCAGGGACTCCTATGATACGACTTGGCAAACAAATGGTAATGAGATGGGGAGCTATTAATATCAATGGGGGCTACTCTGGGAAGAAGGTAGAGCTGGCAGAGACTGCAAGTAAGATGGGGCTGGACGTTTTAGCTGTTAGTGACGTTTGGGTAAGGGGTGAGAAAGAAGAGGAAGTGGGAGAATACAAGGTCTACCTGTCAGGAGTCAAAGCAGGAACAGCACAATGGGGTGTAGGGCTTTACATCAGGAAAGAAATGGAACCCAGCGTAGTTGCAATAAGGTATGTAAACGAACGACTGATGTGGATAGATTTGACAGTGTCTAGCAAGAAAATTAGGATTGTGTCAGTATATTCGCATTGTGTAGGGACAGATCAAGATAAGATGGATAGTTTTTATGATGCACTCAGTGATGTAGTTGTTAGAGTAAAGGACAAGGACAGTGTTCTGCTCATGGGTGATTTTAACGCCAGGATTGGAAATCGAACAGAAGGGTATGAGAAGGTTATGGGTAAATTTGGAGAGGATATGGAGGCCAACAGGAACGGGAAACATCTCTTGGATTTCTGTGCCAGTATGTGCTTAGTAATCACAAACTCCTTTTTTAAGCATAAGAACATTCACCGGTATACTTGGGACGGCAGGGGAACCAGATCTGTCATTGACTATATAATAACAGATCAGGAATTCAGGAAGGCTGTGAGGGACACACGTGTATTCAGGGGATTCTTTGATGACACTGATCATTATTTAATCTGCAGTGAAATTGGGATTGTGAGGCCGAAAGTGCAGGAGGTCAAGTCCATATGTAGGAGAATAAGAGTGGAGAAACTTCAGGATAAGGAAATCAGGCACAAGTACATAACAGCGATCTCAGAAAGGTACCAGTTAGTTGAATGTAGTCAATTACAGTCATTGGAAAAGGAATGGACAAGGTACAGGGACACAGTACTAGAAGTGGCTGAAGAATGTCTTGGAACAGTAGTGTGTAAAAGTAGGATGAAGCAAACAGCTTGGTGGAATGATACAGTCAAGGCAGCCTGTAAAAGGAAAAAGAAGGCGTATCAAAAATGGCTACATACCAGAACCCAGGTAGACAGAGAAAGTTATGTTGAAGAAAGAAACAAAGCCAAACAGATAATAGCAGCATCCAAGAAGGAATCTTGGGAAGACTTTGGAAACAGGTTGGAGACTATGGGTCAAGCTGCTGGAAAACCATTCTGGAGTGTAATTAGCAGTCTTCGAAAGGGAGGTAAGAAGGAAATGACAAGTATTTTGGACAGGTCAGAAAAACTGCTGGTGAATCCTGTGGATGCCTTGGGCAGATGGAGGGAATATTTTGAAGAGTTGCTCAATGTAGGTGAAAATGCGATCAGTAATGTTTCAGATTTCGAGGTAGAATGGGATAGGAATGATGATGGAAATAGGATCACATTTGAGGAAGTGGAGAAAATGGTCAATAGATTGCAGTGCAATAAAGCGGCTGGGGTGGATGAAATTAAGTTGGAACTCATCAAATACAGTGGAATGTGAGGTCTTAAATGGCTACACAGGATAATTGAAATGGCCTGGGAGTCGGGACAGGTTCCATCAGACTGGACGAAAGCAGTAATCACACCAATCTTTAAACATGGACACAGAAAAGATTGTAACAACTACAGAGGTATCTCTTTAATCAGCGTTGTGGGTAAAATCTTCTCAGGTATTGTTGAAAGGAAAGTGCGAGTATTAGTTGAGGACCAATTGGATGAAAATCAGTGTGGGTTTAGGCCTCTTAAAGGTAGTCAGGACCAGATCTTTAGCTTACGGCAAATAATGGAGAAGTGTTATGAGTGGAACAGGGAATTGTATCTATGCTTTATACACTCCTGGAAATTGAAATAAGAACACCGTGAATTCATTGTCCCAGGAAGGGGAAACTTTATTGACACATTCCTGGGGTCAGATACATCACATGATCACACTGACAGAACCACAGGCACATACACACAAGCAACAGAGCATGCACAATGTCGGCACTAGTACAGTGTATATCCACCTTTCGCAGCAATGCAGGCTGCTATTCTCCCATGGAGACGATCGTAGAGATGTTGGATGTAGTCCTGTGGAACGGCTTGCCATGCCATTTCCACCTGGTGCCTCAGTTGGACCAGCGTTCGTGCTGGACGTGCAGACCGCGTGAGACGACGCTTCATCCAGTCCCAAACATGCTCAATGGGGGACAGATCCGGAGATCTTTCTGGCCAGGGTAGTTGACTTACACCTTCTAGAGCACGTTGGGTGGCACGGGATACATGCGGACGTGCATTGTCCTGTTGGAACAGCAAGTTCCCTTGCCGGTCTAGGAATGGTAGAACGATGGGTTCGATGACGGTTTGGATGTACCGTGCACTATTCAGTGTCCCCTCGACGATCACCAGTGGTGTACGGCCAGTGTAGGAGATCGCTCCCCACACCATGATGCCGGGTGTTGGCCCTGTGTGCCTCGGTCGTATGCAGTCCTGATTGTGGCGCTCACCTGCACGGCGCCAAACACGCATACGACCATCATTGGCACCAAGGCAGAAGCGACTCTCATCGCTGAAGACGACACGTCTCCATTCGTCCCTCCATTCACGCCTGTCGCGACACCACTGGAGGCGGGCTGCACGATGTTGGGGCGTGAGCGGAAGACGGCGTAACGGTGTGCGGGACCGTAGCCCAGCTTCATGGAGACGGTTGCGAATGGTCCTCGCCGATACCCCAGGAGCAACAGTGTCCCTAATTTGCTGGGAAGTGGCGGTGCGGTCCCCTACGGCACTGCGTAGGATCCTACGGTCTTGGCGTGCATCCGTGCGTCGCTGCGGTCCGGTCCCAGGTCGACGGGCACGTGCACCTTCCGCCGACCACTGGCGACAACATCGATGTACTGTGGAGACCTCACGCCCCACGTGTTGAGCAATTCGGCGGTACGTCCACCCGGCCTCCCGCATGCCCACTATACGCCCTCGCTCAAAGTCCGTCAACTGCACATACGGTTCACGTCCACGCTGTCGCGGCATGCTACCAGAGTTAAAGACTGCGATGGAGCTCCGTATGCCACGGCAAACTGGCTGAAACTGACGGCGGCGGTGCATAAATGCTGCGCAGCTAGCGCCATTCGACGGCCAACACCGCGGTTCCTGGTGTGTCCGCTGTGCCGTGCGTGTGATCATTGCTTGTACAGCCCTCTCACAGTGTCCGGAGCAAGTATGGTGGGTCTGACACACCGGTGTCAATGTGTTCTTTTTTCCATTTCCAGGAGTGTATATCTAGAAAAGGCATATGATCGGTTTCCTAGGAGGAAGTTATTGTCTGTTCTACAAGATTATGGAATAGGAGGCAAACATTTGCAAGCAATTAAAGTTCTTTACATGGATAGTCAGGCAGCAGTTAGAGTTGACGGTAAGTTGAGTTCATGGTTCAGAGTAGTTTGAGGGGTAAGACAAGGCTGCAACCTGTCTCCACTGTTGTTCGTATTATTTATGGATCATATGTTGAAAACAATGGACTGGCTGGGTGAGATTAAGATATGTGAACACAAAATAAGCAGTCTTGCATATGCGGATGACTTAGTTGTGATGGCAGATTCGATTGAAAGTTTGCAAAGTAATATTTCAGAGCTAGATTAGAAATGTAAGGACTGTGGTATGAAGATTATCATCTCCAAAACGAAAGTAGTCAGTGGGAAAGAAATATAAACGGATTGAGTGCCAAATAGGAGGAACAAAGTTAGAACAGGTGGACGGTCTTAATTACTTAGGATGCATATTCTCACAGGATGGCAACATAGTGAAAGAACTGGAAGCGAGGTGCAGCAAAGCTAATGCAGTGAGCGCTCAGCTACGATCTACTCTCTTCTGCAAGAAGGAAGTCAGTACCAAGACTAAGTTATCTGTGCACCGTTCAATCTTTCGACCAACTTTGTTGTATGGGAGCGAAAGCTGGGTGGATTCAGGTTACTTTATCAACAAGGTCGAGGTTACTGATATGAAAGTAGCTAGGATGATTGCAGGTACTAGTAGATGGGAACAATGACCGGAGGGTGTCCACAATGAGGAAATCAAAGAAAAACTGGGAATGAACTCTACAGATGTTGCAGTCAGGGCAAACAGGCTTAGATGGTGGGGTCATGTTACACACATGGGAGAAGTAAGGTTACCCAAGAGACGCATGGATTCAGCAGTAGAGGGTAGGAGGAGTCGGGGCAGACTGAGGAGAAGGTACCTGGATGCGGTTAAGAATGATTTTGAAGTAATAGGTTTATCATTAGAAGAGGCACCAATGTTAGCACTGAATAGGGGATCATGGAGGAATTTTATAAGGGGGGCTATGCTCCAGACTGAACGCTGAAAGGCATAATCAGTCTTAAATGATGATGATGATGATATTATCAAGGACATGGGCCACGTTCTGTCCTCCCAACTGAGTAAACACAACTTATGCTGTCTCAATGCCTTTCCGACAGCTCCTCCCTCCATTCTGGCAGCTACAGAAAAGACTGCAGGAACTCCGACCTATAAGTTGGAGCAAGCCTGCTAGTCTGCTTGTCTCTACATGTTAGGCCAAGAGCTTTCTCTCATGCAGATGTTCCTTTTGTCTCAGAGAGGCACACACCTGTGGCTTCTACTACTACGTCTCCTTCGTAGAAGTAGCTGGTAGATCGCTAGTGAGGTAAACTGCTGAATTTCAGATAAGACTGCAGTTTCCCACTGAAGGGAACGCTGGTGAAGAGCCAGGTATTGTCAAGGCGCCCCAATTGCTCTGGGATATTGTAGAAGAACAAATAGAGTCTGGGCTGGTTGTTAAGAGTCATGAGGCGTTTGCTAAATAATTTTTTGCAGGTAGTCTAGTGGCAGAGAGCCCCCTCCCCCCCCCCCCCCACACACACACACATGACCTGTCCAGGACAATGCACCTCCGAGAAGATAGTGCCATGCCCATGAGCAGATAGCAGTGCGATGGTGAGCACATATCCTATTACGGACCGATACAATATCTCACCATGCAAGCCAACTCAGAAAGCTCACTAGTCTGAGTAGCAGCCATGAGAGCCCACTCATTCAGCTGCTTCATAACACCCATTAGTTTGTGCCTTCAGGACCACTGGGACACTGGCAGTGGCAGTGCATGATTTGATCAGATTCGCTGGTGCTGACAGTTAAGTGTATCGCATTAGATGAATCTTACCAACATTATTTAACCACACCTCAGAAAGCTCACTAGTCTGAGTAGCAACCATGAGAGCCCACTCATTCAGCTGCCTCATAACACCCATTAGTTTGTGCCTTCAGGAGCACTGGGACACTGGCAGTGGCAGTGCATGATTTGATCAGATTCGCTGGTGCTGACAGTTAAGTGTATTGCATTAGATGAATCTTACCAACATTATTTAACCACAACTCAGAAAGCTCACTAGTCTGAGTAGCAGCCATGAGAGCCCACTCATTCAGCTGCCTCATAACACCCATTAGTTTGTGCCTTCAGGAGCACTGGGACACTGGCAGTGGCAGTGCATGATTTGATCAGATTCGCTGGTGCTGACAGTTAAGTGTATCGCATTAGATGAATCTTACCAACATTATTTATCCACAACTCAGAAAGCTCACTAGTCTGAGTAGCAGCCATGGGAGCCCACTCGTTCAGCTGCCTCATAACACCCATTAGTTTATGCCTTCAGGAGCACTGGGACACTGGCAGTGGCAGTGCATGATTTGATCAGATTCGCTGGTGCTGACAGTTAAGTGTATCGAATTAGATGAATCTTACCAACATTATTTCTGAGTAGCAGCCATGAGAACCCACTCATTCAGCTGCCTCATAACACCCATTAGTTTGTGCCTTCAGGAGCACTGGGACACTGGCAGTGGCAGTGCATGATTTGATCAGATTCGCTGGTGCTGACAGTTAAGTGTAACGCATTAGATGAATCTTACCAACATTATTTAACCACAACTCAGAAAGCTCACTAGTCTGAATAGCAGCCATGAGAGCCCACTCATTCAGCTGCCTCATAACACCCATTAGTTTGTGCCTTCAGGAGCACTGGGACACTGGCAGTGGCAGTGCTTGATTTGATCAGATTCGCTAGTGCTGACAGTTAAGTGTATCGCATTAGATGAATCTTACAAACATTATTTAACCACACCTCAGAAAGCTCACTAGTCTGAGTAGCAGCCATGAGAGCCCACTCATTCAGCTGCCTCATAACACCCATTAGTTTGTGCCTTCAGGAGCACTGGGACACTGGCAGTGGCAGTGCATGATTTGATCAGATTCGCTGGTGCTGACAGTTAAGTGTAACACATTAGATGAATCTTACCAACATTATTTAACCACAACTCAGAATGCTCACTAGTCTGAGTAGCAGCCATGAGAGCCCACTCATTCAGCTGCCTCATAACACCCATTAGTTTGTGCCTTCAGGAGCACTGGGACACTGGCAGTGGCAGTGCATGATTTGATCAGATTCGCTGGTGCTGACAGTTAAGTGTATCGAATTAGATGAATCTTACCAACATTATTTCTGAGTAGCAGCCATGAGAACCCACTCATTCAGCTGCCTCATAACACCCATTAGTTTGTGCCTTCAGGAGCACTGGGACACTGGCAGTGGCAGTGCATGATTTGATCAGATTCGCTGGTGCTGACAGTTAAGTGTAACACATTAGATGAATCTTACCAACATTATTTAACCACAACTCAGAATGCTCACTAGTCTGAGTAGCAGCCATGAGAGCCCACTCATTCAGCTGCCTCATAACACCCATTAGTTTGTGCCTTCAGGAGCACTGGGACACTGGCAGTGGCAGTGCATGATTTGATCAGATTCGCTGGTGCTGACAGTTAAGTGTATCGAATTAGATGAATCTTACCAACATTATTTCTGAGTAGCAGCCATGAGAACCCACTCATTCAGCTGCCTCATAACACCCATTAGTTTGTGCCTTCAGGAGCACTGGGACACTGGCAGTGGCAGTGCATGATCTGATCAGATTCGCTGGTGCTGACAGTTAAGTGTAACGCATTAGATGAATCTTACCAACATTATTTAACCACAACTCAGAATGCTCACTAGTCTGAGTAGCAGCCATGAGAGCCCACTCATTCAGCTGCCTCATAACACCCATTAGTTTGTGCCTTCAGGAGCACTGGGACACTGGCAGTGGCAATGCATGATTTGATCAGATTCGCTGGTGCTGACAGTTAAGTGTAACACATTAGATGAATCTTACCAACATTATTTAACCACAACTCAGAATGCTCACTAGTCTGAGTAGCAGCCATGAGAGCCCACTCATTCAGCTGCCTCATAACACCCATTAGTTTGTGCCTTCAGGAGCACTGGGACACTGGCAGTGGCAGTGCATGATTTGATCAGATTCGCTGGTGCTGACAGTTAAGTGTATCGAATTAGATGAATCTTACCAACATTATTTCTGAGTAGCAGCCATGAGAACCCACTCATTCAGCTGCCTCATAACACCCATTAGTTTGTGCCTTCAGGAGCACTGGGACACTGGCAGTGGCAGTGCATGATCTGATCAGATTCGCTGGTGCTGACAGTTAAGTGTAACGCATTAGATGAATCTTACCAACATTATTTAACCACAACTCAGAATGCTCACTAGTCTGAGTAGCAGCCATGAGAGCCCACTCATTCAGCTGCCTCATAACACCCATTAGTTTGTGCCTTCAGGAGCACTGGGACACTGGCAGTGGCAATGCATGATTTGAGCAGATTCGCTGGTGCTGACAGTTAAGTGTAACGCATTAGAGGAATCTTACCAACATTATTTAACCACAACTCAGAAAGCTCACTAGTCTGAGTAGCAGCCATGAGAGCCCACTCATTCAGCTGCCTCATAACACCCATTAGTTTGTGCCTTCAGGAGCACTGGGACACTGGCAGTGGCAGTGCATGATTTGATCAGGTTCCCTGGTGCTGACAGTTAAGTGTATTGCATTAGATGAATCTGACCATATAATTTAACCACTGTCTTTTCACGATACGACCATTTACGAGTGGTGAGCGGTTTTCTTGAATGAAAATGCTGTTTTCCAGATGTTGATCAGTTTATGGTATTGTTTCAGCATAGTTTTTACCACTGCATAATTAGGACAATTTTCATCAATGTTTTTCTTATGTTCTCTGGTGTTGTTGTGTGACCATTCCATTGATGTTTCTCAATGTGTGTGTTTTTATATCTGTACAGACGAAGTTATTCTATCTGTAGCAAGCAGTATGTTATTAGAACAGGTTTTTTGCGTCGAAGTTTTTCAGATTTTTTCTATGTGTAATCCGAAGTTATGTGATATGCGGTGAGTTACGAAGTGTGTTTCGATGTGTAGGGGAGATTATCATTTCGTTTCAGTTATCGACTGTTAAATGTGTTTCTGTGTGTGGACAATTGTATTTCTCGAAAGCATTTGTCTATTGTCCTAACAATTTTAAGCAGTTGTGTTTATTTGAATTTCTGGCATCAAGAATGTAGGTTAACTGTCAATACAGTTTCCCTACCAAAATATAGCAAATTCTACAAGCGGGATAATACGCACTTAAATAAATAAGGACAGTACCTTATATACTTCCTCTTCAGCAGCTCAGTGTGGACTGCGTATTTTTCCCATCAATTCAGAAGTGATGCATGGCTGGGAAAGTGAGGAAGAGGCTGAGGAAGAAGGGATGGGTAGGAAGTGGGGGTGGTGACGTCTTCAATGCTGTGTTACCACATATACCCATTTGGAAATGAAGCGAAAGGACCCCTCAGGGAGAATCACCATCTTGTATAAGTATGGCAACAATGCAAACTACGCCACCTCTCTCATTGAACCGCTACATCCATCACGCCACTGACTTATCCATGCGAAAGTCCTCGGGTCACCTTAGGAGACAAACTGTTCGTTGGTGGACTCCTGAGTGCTGTTCAGTCATTTGGGACAGGCGTGTGGCTCTTCGACTGTTTAAGTACAGCCCAACAGCTAACATCTTGACAGCGTTTCTTGAGGAGATCAAGGAGCGGTCATGACATTCATTCCTGGGCTCCATCAATCATTCCACTTGTTCTCTTCAAGTATGGGTAACCATCAGGAGGATTCCTTTAAACACAGGTGTTTACCAATAGCAGCAGTAACGAAACAAGGGTTTCTCCAAATTGCACCCAAAGACAAAGACATAGCATTTTTACAGACTACAACAAATGCAAGTCAGGATTTGTCGTATTGCCGCTACTGTGCAGTGTAGAGAGCAACTTTTACATCGGATCTAATAATTCTCAGTCTTTCAACTACCCTTTCTCCATGTTGTTGTTGTTGTGGTCTTCAGTCCTGAGACTGGTTTGATGCAGCTCTCCATGCTACTCTATCCTGTGCAAGCTTCTTCATCTCCCAGTACCTACTGCAACTTACATCCTTCTGAATCTGCTTAATGTATTCATCTCTTGGTCTCCCCCTACGATTTTTACCCTCCACGCTGCCCTCCAATACTAAATTGGTGATCCCTTGATGCCTCAGAACATGTCCTACTAACCGATCCCTTCTTCTGGTCAAGTTGTGCCACAGACTTCTCTTCTCCCCAATCCTATTCAATACTTCCTCATTAGTTATGTGATCTACCCATCTAATCTTCAGCATTCTTCTGTAGCACCACATTTCGAAAGCTTCTATTCTCTTCTTGTCCAAACTATTTACCGTCCATGTTTCACTTCCATACATGGCTACACTCCATACAAATACTTTCAGAAATGACTTCCTGACACTTAAATCTATACTCGATGTTAACAAATTTCTCTTCTTCAGAAACGCTTTCCTTGCCATTGCCAGTCTACATTTTATATCCTCTCTACTTCGACCATCATCAGTTATTTTGCTCCCCAAATAGCAAAACTCCTTTACTACTTTAAGTGTCTCATTTCCTAATCTAATTGCCTCAGCATCACCCGACTTAGTTCGACTACATTCCATTATCCTCGTTTTGCTTTTGTTGATGTTCATCTTATATCCTCCTTTCAAGACACTGTCCATTCCGTTCAACTGCACTTCCAGGTCCTTTACTGTCTCTGACAGAATTACAATGTCATCGGCAAACCTCAAGGTTTTTATTTTTCTCCATGGATTTTAATACCTATTCCAAATTTCTCTTTTGTTTCCTTTTCTGCTTGCTCGATATACAGATTGAATAACATCGGGGAGACGCTACAACCCTGTCTTATTCCCTTCCCAACCACTGCTTCCCTTTCATGTTCCTCGACTCTTATAACTGCCATCTGGTTTCTGTACAAATTGTAAATAGCCTTTCGCTCCCTGTATGTTGCCCCTGCCACCTTTAGAATTTGAAAGAGAGTATTCCAGTCAACATTGTCAAAAGCTTTCTCTAAGTCTACAAATGCTAGAAATGTAGGTTTGCCTTTCCTTAATCTTTCTTCTAAGATAAGTCGTAAGGTCAGTATTGCCTCACGTGTTCCAGTATTTCTACGGAATCCAAACTGATCTTCCCCGAGGTCGGCTTCTACTAGTTTTTCCATTCGTCTGTAAAGAATTCGTGTTAGTATTTTGCTGCTGTGACTTATTAAACTGATTGTTCGGTAATTTTCACATCTGCCAACACCTGCTTTCTTTGGGATTGGAATTATTATATTCTTCTTGAAGTCTGAGGGTATTTCGCCTGTTTCATACATCTTGCTCACCAGATGGTAGATTTTTGTCAGGACTGGCTCTCCCAAGGCTGTCAGTAGTTCTAATGGAATGTTGTCTACTCTGGGGGCCTTGTATCGACTCAGGTCTTTCAGTGCTCTGTCAAAATCTTCACGCAGTATCATATCTCCCATTTCATCTTCATCTACATCCTCTTCCTTTTCCATAATATTGACCTCAAGTACATCGCCCTTGTATAGACCCTCTATATACTCCTTCCACCTTTCTGCTTTCCCTTCTTTGCTTAGAACTGGGTTTCCATCTGAGCTCTTGATGTTCATACAAGTGGTTCTCTTATCTCCAAAGGTCTCTTTAATTTTCCTGTAGGCAGTATCTATCTTACCCCTAGTGAGATAAGCCTCTACATCCTTACATTTGTCGTCTAGCAATCCCTGCTTAGCCATTTTGCACTTCCTGTCGATCTCATTTTTGAGACGTTTGTATTCCTTTTTGCGTGCTTCATTTACTGCATTTTTATATTTTCTCCTTTCATCAATTAAATTCAATATTTCTTCTGTTACCCAAGGATTTCTAAGAGCCCTGGTCTTTTTACCTACTTGATACTCTGCTGCCTTCACTACTTCATCCCTTAAAGCTACCCATTCTTCTTCTGCTGTATTTCTTTCCCCCATTCCTGTCAATTGTTCCTTTATGCTCTCCCTAAAACTCTGTACAACCTCTGGTTCTTTCAGTTTATCCAGGTCCCATCTCCTTAAATTCCCACCTTTTTGCAGTTTCTTCAGTTTTAATCTACAGGTGATAACCAATAGATTGTGGTCAGAGTCTCCATGTATGAGCTGGAAATGGCACTGTCTCCGACTCACGACTCTGCACCCAGTCACTACCACATCCTGTACTGCATGCTTCGACACTTGTCTCGAATGGTTCACCGTCTCCTGGTCTGCTTGCCAGAGACTGGGCGACTCCTCAGTCACTCTCAGCGTGGATTCCAGAGATTTTGGTCCACCGACGACCACCTGGCCCTGCCAGCTGTTCAGCAGCCTTTGCTATGACTCACAGTCTCGGTATATTCTCTGACATCAACAAAGACTACGACACTACTAGAGAGACAGTATTATACATCTACTTCGTCAATGGTGCTTCGTTGCCACCTCCCATCTTCATACTGCTTTTCCTGTATAACTGGATTTTTAGGTCCCAAGTTGGGGACATGCTGTCGGATCATTTTGAGCAGGAGAATGGAGTCGCTCAGGACAGTGTTTTAAGAGTTACCCTCATTGCCGTAACCATAAACAGTATCACGTCTGCAGGGAGGAATCCTGTACAGTGGTCCTTACTTGTAGACGATTCTGCAGTTTTCTGTTCCTCCTCCAGTGTTGCAACAATGACACCCCAGTTGTAACTCACAATGCCGAGATTATAGGAGAGGGCTGAGAAGATGGGTTTTCAGCTGTCTGCACATATGTGTGTGAGTTCGTTCATTTTAATCAATATCGTTATATTTTTCAATTTCGTGCCTTGCATATGAGGGACACCATTATAGGTTTTAAAGATACAGTGGGGTATCCAAGCTCCATTCTTTACTCCAAATATCATGAACTGCCGAGCCACAGGCGTCTGCCCCAGTTTTATAGAGCTTTCGTGCGTTCACAGCTAGACTATGGGTGTACACCAGACGGATCGGCGCGGCCTTCTTAAGTGAGCATCACTGACGCTGTCCATCCTGAGGAAATTAGACTGGCCACATGTGTTTACAGGACCAGCCCCATACTCAGTCTCTGTGCTGAAGCTGGTGAGCCGCCACTTACAATCCGACGGAAGCTCCTCACGGTGCCTTAGGCATGTAAATTACCCCTAGCTCCGAATTCACCTGCATACCATACTGTTTCTCGTCCGCCACTGGAATTCCTTTTCTCCAGCTGCCCACGAGCAGCAAGTCCGTTTTCGATCCGCATGCCCCTTGTGCTGGAGTCACTTGCTGTGGAGCAAGTACGAGCCCCCGTCGATGATTTTAGTCGGCCGGGGTGGCCGAGTGGTTCTAGGCGCTACAGTCTGGAACCGCGCGACCGCTACGGTCGCAGGTTCGAATCCTGCCTCGGGAATGGATGTGTGTGATGTCCTTAGGTTAGTTAGGTTTCAGTAGTTCTAAGTTCTAGAGGACTGATGACCTCAGAAGTTAAGTCCCATTGTGCTCAGAGCCATTTGAACTATTTTCGATGAATTTAACCGTCTTAGTTACTGCAGAGACCAACAGTAGTTTTCCTTTTAGTTCAGTATGAGGGAGGTTGTACTCCAGCATATATATTATTTAAGGGTATTATAACTGAGCACAACAACTTTACAGCTGTCTTTACAGATGGGTCGAAAGTGGTAGGCTCTGTTGGTGGCTCTGTTGTTTTATCCTATCGTGTCAACAAGGACCGACTGCCTCAAGATTCTACTGTTTCTGACGTGAAATTATACTCGATCTTGCAGGCGTTGGAGCAGATGAACGTGATTCGGGTATCAAATTCCATATATGTTCCTAATCTCTGACTGCCCTCCAGTCTATAAACGCCTCCATCCAGCAGATGAAGTAGTCCAGGATATCCAGGACGCCCTCCTCCAACTACAACTGCTGGGGAAGGAGGTGTCTTCCTGCTGAGTTTCAGGGCAGATGAGTATTGCAGGGAATGAGAGGCCGGGTGCAGCAACCTCGGAGGCATGTCGTTATCCTTAGTCAGTTCGGTGTGCCATTACCCCGCATTCTGAAGCCCCGCTGTTGAGATACAGTGTCTCGGGTCACTGGGACGCTGAGTGACGAAGTGAGAGACAATAACCTCAGTCTAGTAGAGACCACAAAGCGGCCGTGGCGCACCTTCTTGCAGTCACGTCGACGGGGCGAGGTCCTCCATACTCGCCTTTGCACGGGACACAGCCCTATGTTGCATGGCTTCTTGAGAGTGCCCTACAGTGTATAGTGCTTGTGGCTTACAGATCACTGTCTGTCACATTTTATTGGATTGTGTTTCATATTCAGACCAGACGGCAGAGGCAGATTTCCCGACCGACTTGCTCTAAATTTTACGTGACTTTACGAAGAGATTGGTTAGTTTTGTAAATTTTCCAAGTATTTTTTCCAAGATTTTAGGGGGACGATCTTAATGTGTTCCCAAGTTTTCTTTATAAGAGATCAGCCGATATCATTTTACTGTGCCGTTGTTCCAGCTCCGCTGTCGTTTTACTTGTGTTTTAATTGCTGGTATAGCGCCTTTCACACTTTGTCCATTGTCTTAAGGCGTATGAGATAGAGTGACAGTGTGAGTGAATGCGAGTGAGATGGAAGTCAGTGCATGAGTGTCGTTTTCTAGGTTTCATCCTCACAGTGTGTGCAAAAATTTTGGCGATGTTATCCACATTCGTTCCTTTTAAAATTTGTCAGAGCGGTGATAACCTCGCTGTTGACCGCCCGTAAAGTCAAAACACACAGGGATACACACAGACACACACACACACACACACACACACACACACACACACACACACACATACGCACATACATACATACATACATACATACTTCGCCTTCGAGCAGCCGTAGGCATTTACAGGCGTAGTGTAGGTACTCAGTGCTCATAAAATCTGTCCACCGATAGAGAAAAGGAAATCACATCTCGAAAAGACTGCATCAAAATACATTACATTGTACATCAGCAACTATACTCGCCAATATTTGATGGAATAATGCGTTAGTCTTGGACTGCCGTGCGATGGGGTAGGACCTATTGTGAATGTGACCCATGTTCGTTTTTCTGCAGAAGCTTTGACACAGTCACGTAACTGTAGAAATGTGGTATTTACGACGTATGAAAGAAGCCTAGATAGTAATCATCACCTCTGTTTTTTAAGATAAATATCATCCCAAATCTTGTAAGTCATCTAAAATTATACAAATATACGAAATTCTTGTGTGCCTGCATCAAAAATCCCTCGTTTTGTAAACGATTCGCAGTCTGGAGCTCCGATTTCTGTCTCTTTCATTTCTGGCCAAACCATGAGCATACCATAAACTTGGACGGAATTGGTGAGGGGAGAGAACGATTGTGGAGGCGCTGTGGTGCAGGCTGTGGACTCACGTTCTGGCCTCATCTCCGTCCAGCCGTCCTGATTTAGATTTTCCGTGAGGTACCTAAACTAAGGTGAATAAGGAGAGTGGTGACGGCCCATCCATCACACCCCTTCCCACCGTGACCCCCCCCCCCTCATACCGTCATCCAATCCGGCTTTGTGCTCATCTCCAACGACTTCGTCGTCGGTTTCCCTCGTGACTTATTTTCCTTTTATGGTGTTTAGTTACTGAGGAGGCCAGCAACCTTTTCGGTAGTTCCAGGGGCAACAGTCAGGATGACTGACTGATCTGACCTTCTAACATCAGCCAATATGGCGACCCGAGGGCATGCAGCTCTACTGTGCAGTTAGATGATGACGGAATCCTCTTGGGTAAAATAATACGAAGGTAAAATAAGCCTCTATTCGAATCTCAGGATGGAGACTACTCAGCAGGATGTCGTCGTCAGGAGAAACAAAGGTAGCGCTCTACGGGTCGGAGTGTGGAATGTTGCATCTTCTAATGACACAGGAAGATTAGAAAATTTAGAAAGGGAAATGGATATGTTGAAGTTAGATCTAGCGGGCATTAGAGAAGGTCGGTGGCAGTAGGAACAGAACTTCTAGTCAGGTGATTGCAGGTTTATATATACAGTGTCAAATAGGGGTAATGCAAGAGTAGATTTAATAATGAATAAGAAAAAGGGATGAGTTGAAAGTACTATGAACAGCAGAGTGAACGTATTAGTGTAGCCAAGATAGACGCAAAGCCAACACCCACAACAGTGGTTCAAGTTTATATGCCAACTAGCGAAGCATATGATGAAGAGGTTGAAGAAACGTATGTGAAGGTGGAAAATATTATTCACATGGTTAAGGGAGACGAAAATTTAATTGTGATGTGTGGAATTCGATGGTAGGAAAAAGAAGGGAAGGAAAAATAGCAGTCGATCGGTTCTAGGCGCTACATTCTGGAACTGCGCGACGGCTACGGCCACAGGTTCGAATTCTGCCTCGGGCATGGATGTGTGTGATATCCTTAGGTTAGTTAGGTTTAAGTAATTCTAAGTTCTAGGGGACTGATGACCTCAGAAGTTAAGTCCCATAGTGCTCAGAGCCATTTGAACCATTTGAAAAATATGGACTGTGGGAAAGGAGTGAAAGAGGAGACCACGTGGTAGAATTTTTCTCAGAGCTTAAGATAAGAGCCAGAGGTTGTTGGAAGTTTATGAGGCAGCATTAGGTAGTGGATGACAAGAACAGGGGAACGAGCACAGGAGAAAAAGAATTCGTAGCTTTAAGAGATGTAGTAATGAAGACAGCAGAGGGGTCAAATAGGTGAAAAGAGCAGGCGTAGTAGAAATCCTTGGATTATTCAGGAGATATTGAATTTAATTCACGAAAGGCGAAATTTTAAAATTACGGCAAACGAAGCAGACGAAGGGGAATAGAAAATGAGACTGACAGAAAGTGCAAAATGACTAAGCAGGAATGGCTAGACGACCAATCTAAGGATGTAGAAACACATTTCCCTAGAGGAAAGGTAGGAAAGTTAAACAAATCTTTATGGAAACAAGACCACCCGTACGAACATCACGAACTCAGATGGAAAACCAGTCCTGTTCAAAGAAGGGAAAGTAGAAAGGAGGTACAACTATATAGAGGAACTATTCAAGGGAGATGAACGTGAAAGCAATGTTGCAGCAAGGGAAGAGGACGTAGACGAGGATGAGATGGGAGCTATGATACTGCAAGAAAAAATTGATTAAGCACTGTAGCACCTAAGTCGAAATAAGGCGCTGGGACTTGTGGCAGTAATTTTTAAGTTGATTGAAAGACGCGCTCTCTAGCCGCTAGACAGGGATAAAACCTGTGACAAGGATAATAGCGAGGCCATAGATGATAAGTAATGAGCAGTCCAGTGCGCACTAGTTAATTAGTAGCTGTCTGTCTGTGTTGAGATCTGAAAGCGATAAGACGCATAAGAGGACTTATATAAATAATGTACGCACGCCAATTATTATTAACTTTGTGAGTGTATTATGCAAAGGTTGTGTGTGAAAATACGTATATTCGGGACAGTTTTAGAAAATTGTTTGAATATTCATTTATTAGTGCATGAAAGTACATCGTAATAAATGTTTGAACCATCGTGAGGACCTGCAAGGACAGCAGTAAAAATTGAGGGAAACACCAACGTGTCACCGCGACTTTGAAGAGGTATAATAAATCATTTGAAGAAAGGACATAAGAACATTTTTAATTTTTATATCTGTGTATTCATAACGAAATCTTGTTTTTCAGTTTTATTTCCATTAGCTAAAGTGATTGTTAGGCTAGCCGAAACCCCTTCTTTATTCCATAACATATTCCAGAATAACCTTAAAAATCATTTAACCATTTAAACAATATTCCCCTTGTCATTTCCAAATCCTTTCTCCATGATTTTTCAGAGTAGACGACATTCCCTTGGAATTACTGATAGCCTTGGGAGAGCCAGCCACGACAGAATTATTTCGTCCGGTGGGCAAGATGTATGAGGCAGACGCAGTATCTTGACTTCAAGAAGTATGTAATAAATCCAATTCCAAAGAAAGCTGGTGCCGACAGGGCTGAATATTACCGAACTATCAGTATAATAAGTCATGGTTGGAAAATACTGACACGAATTCTTTGCAGAAGAATGCAAGAACTTGTAGAAGCCGACTTCTGAAAAGAACAGTTTGAATCCCAGATTAAGGTAGCACACGCGAGGCAATGCTGACCCTACGGACTGTCTTAGTAGATAGGTGAAAGACAATCAAACTTATATTTACAGCATTTATAGATTTAGTGAAAGGTTTCGACAATATTATCTGGATTACTGTCTTTGAAATTCTTAAGGTAGGAGAGGTAAAATAAAGGGAGCTTAAGTCTGTTTACAACTTGAGCAGAAACCAGATCGCAGTTATGTGAGTCGAGAGGCATGAAAGGTGTAATATTTCTGGCCTTACAACCACCGCATTCAGCTACAAGAAGCTCTCCCTAGAGCAGCTGAGAAGGCAGCAGTGGGCAGAGATGTATGTGGTGTGGCACACCGATGACGTTTGATTTGTTCAGTACGCTTATCGTGAGAAAGAACGCCTAAATTCTGGTCGTCACCCGCGATTGGCTGTTTCATCGGAAATAGCACGATAAAATGCTAGGAAAACTACTGTAACCGACAAGCGAAGCGTGTAACAGGTCACTGGCTGATTCATGTCGGTGGAGGGGGGCGGGGGGGGGGGGAGGGATTCGGCCATTGTAGTGATCTCGATACGTTATTCTGTCTGGCATTTGTTCGAGAAAGGTCGTGAATATTCTGCGTTTTTCTTGTACAAAGAACCTTCGATACGTAGCGTTATAAATACGGACTATTCGCAGAATAGGAAGCTAGTTTACATTCAGAAGCAGAAATATTAAGACAGAAGAGTGAGCAAGTAAAAAGTCCTTGTTGTAGCCTGTGCAAGTGTGGAGATTAGTCAAGAGTGTGAGTGATCATTTGACTGTGAAGTATTAACAATAGTAATTCATAGTAATTTCTCAGTAAAACTATTGTCACGAGGGACGTAACAATATTTTTACTACTAACGTAACAATAGTTTCATACCTTACTCGTAATACGAGTTAGGTATGGGAAACTATTGATGCATATATCTCCGATAATAGATTTAGAGAAGATTCCTAAAAACGCATTGATACTATATAGGCCCTCTATCAAATGCACAAGAAAGGAACGGCATCGACAATAAAAAGTTCCACACACATAAATTGCTGGTTGATGTCATCACTGGAAACTCGCCTTTACATTATACGTAGTAAAGTATATATTGGCTTGTCGCTTTCACAGTAGGTCTTTATTCACACTCCATAAAAGTCTGGAAGCCCACATTCTGGTAGCGAATGTTCTCGAAACAACCGAACCACATATATATGGAAAGCAGAGTCGCTGCCAGGTAGTCAGTTTGAAAGCTACAATCGTCTCGATAACTTGGAAGTGATAAAAAGTGAACGACTGCGATTATTGACCATTACCATGGATTTCAGTCAGTGTGGTGCTTAGTGATATTAGAAACACGCGGAGTGTGACCATGTGTGTTTCAGTGCTAAATGTACTAGTATTGAATTTTACAGTGCGAATAAAGTGTTTATTCGAGAATAATTGCCATCTAATTTACCTACGTCGTAGCAGAATAATCAAATGTATCGTCATGTAATAAGAAAAAGAAAATTAGAAACATCTGTTGATTCCGGTCACCTTCCAGACGCAAAAACCCCACCAGGTGTAGAGGCAGAGCCCAGCACTTCGTCCTAACTTCCACAGAAAAGTTCATCGACTGATCCCTTTAACCCCGCGGATATTAGCAATTACTTTGATATATTACCGTTAGGAAATATTAATGATGATATAAAACACAAGCTTCTCACAGTTCCAAGGAAACATGAAAAAGGTTATAACTTCCCTGCTTCCGAGCACAACAAGAGGGGACGGTTGAACGCAGACAGGTCCACTATAATCACTTTGAACAGTATCCATGGCTGGTGTTCTCACAATTTAAAAAGGGACTTATTTGCTTTTAACTCTTCAATTTTTGTGAATAATAAAGTAGCTGGAGGAAAGAAATCTATTATCGCCAAGATACTTGTGACTGAAACACTAACAAAGTTTGCCAAACTTACTGGTAAAAATAGTGACCTTGAGACCCACTCTCAGCTCAAGTACCACGCTGAAGCGTTAATAGAGGCAAAATTATTTTTAGCGACACGAGACAATCGCGAATTTGAGAACATAAATCAGTTGTGTAGACAGAGAATGAAAAGCATTAGGGGGAACAGAGACCATCGTGTACTTACAACAAAAACAATCATATTTCATGGAAAGCAAAATATTCTTATGCGGGGGAATAGAGATGATGGAAGTCTATTAGAAAACGAAAATAATCGTGAAAATATAGTGAATAACGAGGGAAACTTTAGAGCTCTTCTAAGATTTAGAATTGACGCTGGAGACTTGCAAATAAAACAACACCTTGATACCACTAAAGCGAACGCCACTTACATAAGTAAAACAACATGTTCCCGGGTTCGATTCCCGGCGGGGTCAGGGATTTTCCCGCCTCGTGATGACTGGGTGTTGTGTGATGTCCTTAAGTTAGTTAGGTTTAAGTAGTTCTAAGTTCTAGGGACTGATGACCATAGATGTTAAGTCCCATAGTGCTCAGAGCCATTTGAACCATTTTTTTAAAACAACATGTAACGAACTTCAAAGCATGAGATAACAGTGATGTTACCGAGAATACTGGAGGAAATGAAAGGTTCTCGTTATTACAGCATAATCTTCGATGAGAATACGTACATAGCGCACATCGCCCAATATACGTTGGTGGTCACGGCAAATTACACGACAGATTTTTGGGTTTCGGTGACATCCATAAAGACAGTAACTGTAGTGGTAACGTTGACGATGAATCTCACAAGAGTCAAGATGAAGTGGAGTATTAGGTACTACGGTTCTAAAGATAATGGAAAGCGTTTCTCTGTCATTGGCGAACTGTGTAGTTATAGGCTGTTATGGTTGCTCAGTCAATATGTCAGAACTGAAAGGAGCTGTGGCTACAATAAAGAAGAAAGCTATGAACGCCCAAGTAGCACCGTGTCGAAGTCATCAGCTCAACCTCGTTGTCTCTCGCAGTTACAAAGTTACAAGTGTGAGAAACGCACTTCGTACTATTGAAGAAGTAGTATTGTTCTTTACAGCGTCTAGCAAGCGGTTCGCAACAGTGAAGAGTCACCTAAAACACTCGCTGCACTCACATGGTCAAACGAGATGGGATGAACGACATGATGCTGTTATTCAATTCGCAGCTGATCTCGGAACAGTTTGCAAAGTTCTTAAAGAAATACAGTGTTGGAGGGATAGAACAACGGCTGCCAAAGCCAGTATTCTCCTTCGAGCTCTCTCTAATTGCGAGTTTACTATCACTCTGTTTACACTGTGTGACGTTATGAGCATAACATATCCAGTCAGCAAAGTCTTACAAGACCCTAGCTTGGACTTCACGATGGCAAAAGCAAAATTAGATTCGACGCTCAAGGTGCACGACGGCATGAGAGCTAATGCTGATAGCCACTTTAGTCACATTGTTGAAGAGGCGAAGGCAGTTATGGAAGAGTTAGATGTGGAGATGAGTATTCGTCGTCTTACAGGCAGACAGCGACACAGGGAAAACTGCTATCATAATGATGATGCTATGCCATATTGGAAAAGAACTGTTTTTATTTCAACACTGGACCACGTCACGACTGACATCGGAGAAAGTGTTGCTGAAGAAAATATTTATCATTTATAATTCGACATATTTTTGTCCTCACAACTACTGAAACATGACGGTAATGATCTGGCACATAAATTGAATGAGCGCTTAACTGAACTACCCTTCTTTGAAGACGAACCGCTCTTTGTGATTAAAAAGAGATTAATGGGAGAGATTATTCAATACAAGCAAACGAGCATAAACGCCCTTAATGACCACGATTCTGTTATGGAAGCGTTGTCTGTTTGTCCTAGATCTGACTATCCTACTTTGCACACGCTTTGCACAACATTTTCTTGTCTATCTGCATCTATTGCTACAGTAGAAAGAACTTCTTCAATATTGCGACGTACAAAGACATGGCTGAGGTCGACGATGAAGGAGGATCGACTTAACGGCTCTGTTGAAAACTCACCCTGACATTGATTGTCCTATTGACGATGTAATTAACCAGTTTGCCAGGAAGAGTAGCCGCATAGAATTCAGCATTTAAGGAAGAAAGACACAATTGTAACGTTTTTATATCATAAGATAGCATTGTATTGTATATGTGTATAATCAGTTTAAGTAAAGCTTTCTCAGACTTTTCATGTGATTTTATTACTTTTCTTTACGGTAAAAGTAAATGTAGCCCAAGATATCTTTAGCGCCCCCTCCTTGAGGTTTTTCTGTATTCGCCACTGTAACGGCTGCGACACGAGTGAACTGCGTAATTGACCAGAGAACTGCATTAGGAACACGAGAAGTATGCTTGTAATTGCGTTTGAACTGTTTTGAACTTCAGTCGCAGTGTAATAATTGACGCTGCAAAATCAAAACACAGTTTTTAATAGAATGTAACATGTGAAACATTCTCAGTAAATGCTATGGTGGTTCCTGGACTTGGTGTCAGTTACATTTTGGGGACACATTGGCTAATAGAGAAGTGCTAAACTTTTTAGAGGGTGTAGTGAGTATAAGAGGAAAACAGGAGGAACATGTATTTAAAATTAGTGGAATTGAGGCTACAAAATAATGGTGTTAATACATGAGTATAGATTATAAGAGATCGGATGGACTAGAACCATGAACCAGAACGAAGCATATGTTTATATGTGAGGATGAAGACACAGAAAATTTACCACTTTTGTTTATGGGAGACGAAGCTACCATATCAAGGAACTGCTACACGCCTGAAAGATCTCAACAGCTGCTTTTTATGTATGAAAAAAATTATGGTGCATATCGATGGTATTTTGATTGCTGCCAAAATATAGAAGGAATACAATGATGTATTGAAAAATTCATTTCTAAATTGGAGGAGAATAACATTAGCATATACTTGGACAAATCCAAATCCAGAAAAAGTGAAATTAAATTTCTGGAGCATATTATGTCAATTGAGGTTATTGAGCCCGACCCAGAATAGTTCAATATCGTAAGAAACTTTCCGAACCTAAGAACCAAAATCAGATGAAAGCCTTCTTCAGTGTAACAGGATTCAATCGCAAATTTGCGAACAATGAAACGTAGAAGAATGCCCCAAGAATGTGGACAAAGGAGTACGAGCAAGAACTTCAACAAAAATAAAAGATGAATTCCGTAATAGAAATATTTTTTCACAACACTGACTTAAATGTACCTTTTTGCATCTTTACTGACAGCTTGGAAAGCGTTTTGGGCCTCATCTCTGTCAGTTCATAGAAAACGGAGATACAGTGGGGGAAAAAATCAATTCCCTTTGCCATTCAAGTACTAAACAAGTGTAAGAGATGGTATTCGGTAACAGAAATGGAAATATCAGCAGTGATATGGGTGGTTAAGAAATTCAGATACAATCTTATGGGGAGAAAGGTAAAAGTGATTACAGACAAGGCACTTTCAGTCCTGGAGGATTGTAGGCAGGATTGTAGGCTGAGCCATAACAGATCAACAGAATGGCTTTAGCGCTTCAGGAATACAATTTCGCAATACAATACTTGCCAGGTGGAAGCAATACAGTAGCTGCTACGTTATGCATAATGTCTGTGTTTATGGATAAAGTACATTTTAATGATTCAGGACAGAAAGGATTCTCCATGTTAACCTAACAAAAGTAAAATACGAGGAAAAAATAAAGAACATATTGAAAATATGAGAAGTGAACAGAATAGGTATGACATTATTAAAATGATAAAATCAAGGCGCAGTAGGAAAACTAATGACAAGTTGAGGAAGTACTATGTTATACATAAAGGTGTATTGTATCGTAGAACTGACCCAGCAAAATATGAAATTGTGAGGCTTTTGTGGTTCATACATTTCACATAGGCTCATTTTGGTGCCAAGAAATGTGCAGACAGAGTTAATGAAAGTTACTATTTCAATAATGTAGAAAAGAGTACACAAAACACAAAAATTATGCGATGCGTGTCAGAAAAAAGAAGTTTTAAACTCTAGCAGCAAAGCTGAAATGCATAGCATGATCCCAACAAAAACATTGTAAAGGTATGCGTTGACCCCTATGGTCCCCTTCAGACCTCTCAAAGAGGATACATGTATCTGTTCGTTGTGATGGACATGGTTCCAAAACCTGTGAAACTGTATACACTGAGAAACGCTACAGGTAAGACAGTCCCCAAATAAAATCAAGAATGACTATGTAATGAAGGTACGTATACCAAACAGAATCATAAGTGACAACAGACCACAATTTATATCTGCGTATTAGAAAATCATGTTGAGGGATCTTGACATAAAACCTACACACGTATCTAAATATCATCCTCAATAAATTATAAGTGAAAAGATTATGAGAGAACTAAATAGGCTTTTTAAAGCATAATGCTCTTGAAAACATCATCACGAGTAACTAAATTACATTGAAGAATTTGAGCGAATTATGAATGAATTGTCGTATTCTACCACAGAAATATCACCGCAAGAACTGTTAACAGGTGAAAAGGTATCTACTGTAACTTAACAGATAGTAAGCTTCCCACAGAGAGATGATGTTTCAGTTGATGGACAGAGGGGTTTAGCTTTAGCTAGGATCAAAGAGAAAGCAACTAAAGGAAAGAATAAATACTACAAGCTGGTTAAGAGAAGATCATTTAAAGTTGAGTCATTGGTATTGGTTGTTTCAACACATATGTCTACCAATGTAGAATCAGAGGTCACACAGTTTTATGTGATATATGAAAGACCACACAAAATCATTAGGATAGCACTCCTAAATGCAGTGGAGGTAGCCAACATTAAAACAGCAACAAGCAAAGAAGTAAACAATGTGGACACAAAATATATTATAACTACACTCCTGGAAATTGAAATAAGAACACCGTGAATTCATTGTCCCAGGAAGGGGAAACTTTATTGACGCATTCCTGGGGTCAGATACATCACATGATCACACTGACAGAACCACAGGCACATAGACACAGGCAACAGAGCATGCACAATGTCGGCACTAGTACAGTGTATATCCACCTTTCGCAGCAATGCAGGCTGCTATTCTCCCATGGAGACGATCGTAGAGATGCTGGATGTAGTCCTGTGGAACGGCTTGCCATGCCATTTCCACCTGGCGCCTCAGTTGGACCAGCGTTCGTGCTGGACGTGCAGACCGCGTGAGACGACGCTTCATCCAGTCCCAAACATGCTCAATGGGGAACAGATCCGGAGATCTTGCTGGCCAGGGTAGTTGACTTACACCTTCTAGAGCACGTTGGGTGGCACGGGATACATGCGGACGTGCATTGTCCTGTTGGAACAGCAAGTTCCCTTGCCGGTCTAGGAATGGTAGAACGATGGGTTCGATGACGGTTTGGATGTACCGTGCACTATTCAGTGTCCCCTCGACGATCACCAGTGGTGTACGGCCAGTGTAGGAGATCGCTCCCCACACCATGATGCCGGGTGTTGGCCCTGTGTGCCTCGGTCGTATGCAGTCCTGATTGTGGCGCTCACCTGCACGGCGCCAAACACGCATACGACCATCATTGGCACCAAGGCAGAAGCGACTCTCATCGCTGAAGACGACACGTCTCCATTCGTCCCTCCATTCACGCCTGTCGCGACACCACTGGAGGCGGGCTGCACGATGTTGGGGCGTGAGCGGAAGACGGCCTAACGGTGTGCGGGACCGTAGCCCAGCTTCATGGAGACGGTTGCGAATGGTCCTCGCCGATACCCCAGGAGCAACAGTGTCCCTAATTTGCTGGGAAGTGGCGGTGCGGTCCCCTACGGCACTGCGTATGATCCTACGGTCTTGGCGTGCATCCGTGCGTCGCTGCGGTCCGGTCCCAGGTCGACGGGCACGTGCACCTTCCGCCGACCACTGGCGACAACATCGCTGTACTGTGGAGGCCTCACGCCCCACGTGTTGAGCAATTCGGCGGTACGTCCACCCGGCCTCCCGCATGCCCACTATACGCCCTCGCTCAAAGTCCGTCAACGGCACATACGGTTCACGTCCACGCTGTCGCGGCATGCTACCAGAGTTAAAGACTGCGATGGAGCTCCGTATGCCACGGCAAACTGGCTGACACTGACGGCGGCGGTGCACAAATGCTGCGCAGCTAGCGCCATTCGACGGCCAACACCGCGGTTCCTGGTGTGTCCGCTGTGCCGTGCGTGTGATCATTGCTTGTACAGCCCTCTCGCAGTGTCCGGAGCAAGTATTGTGGGTCTGACACACCGGTGTCAATGAGTTCTTTTTTCCATTTCCAGGAGTGTATAATTCTAATTTCGCTCTATGCGACAGTTTTGTATCAATACCACTACACCACGGTGCAGCTTCTTCTGCCACATTGCTCCCTCCTTAAGCGAACAGCGTCTCGGTGTTACGTCCTCCTAATCCGGGAACGAGTTATCGGTCCTACATACTCCTACTCTTGATGACTAATTCTCGCCCTCGTGGTGATCTGTAGCGGAGTGTGCGCAGATATGAAACTTCCTGGAGGATTAAAACTGTGTGCCGGACCGAGGCTCGAGGTCGGAACCTTTGCCTTTAGCGGCTCAGTTGGTAGAGCACTTGTCCTGGGTTGCAGCATCCTTGTAGGGCTTCATTCGAAAGACATGGACCGTATCTCTGATCTTTCATCGTCTTCGGTCGGGGTCTAAATCTTCAACTTCATAAGTAGCATCAGGCAACTGTCTTACAACCTCATAAGGGCCTACGTAGCGCCAGAGGAGCTTCTCAGTGAGACCAACCTTCCGAACAGGAGTGAAGATCCAGACGAGGTCACCAGGCTGGTAGACAACGGGGCGGTGGGTCGCGTCATACATGCGGCGATCGTTTCCTGCAGCGTGCGGAGTCGAGCTAACAGCCGAGATTCCCCAGCTCTGGTTAACACCTGGCCGATGTAGTCGTCGTCCACGTCATCAGGACGTAGCGGAAACACAGTGTCCATCGCCGTAGTCGCCTCACGCCCAGGCACCAGGAAAAATGGGGTAAATCCTGTGGTGTCTTGTTAGGCGGTGTTGTAGGCAAACGTCACGAAAGGCAGCACCTCATCGCAGTTGCTCTGCTCATCATTGACGAACATTGACAGCACGTCGGCCGAGGTCTGATTAAGGCGTTCAGTAAGACGGTCAGTTTGCGGATGGTAGGTCGTCATGTGGTGAGTAACGTTGCATCGACGGTTTATCTCTGTCACAAGATTAAGTTGAAAAACATTCCCTCGATACGTAACTAATGAACTTGGGGCACCGTGTTTTAATACAATGTCTTCCACGATGAATTTGGCTACCTCGGATGCTTCGGCTGTTTTCATGGCTTTTGTAATGGCATAGCGTGTCAGATAATCAGTGCAAACAATAATCCATCTATTGGCACTAGTAGACGTTGGAAATCGTCCGAGGAGGTCAATCCCAACACGCTGGAAAGGCGTTTCGGCTGGTGGAATTGGTATGAGTCGGCCAGGTGGTTTCTGAGGAACTGCCTTTCTCCTCTGGCACTCTCGACAGTGCGACACATAGTGGCGGACACTCCTAAACAAACCTGGACAGAAAAATCTCTTGCGGATCCTGTCGTATGTCTTAATAAATCATAAATGTCCGACCTCAGGTGTGTCATGGAATTTCTGTAGCGCATGTGGTTAGGAATCACTGGTCGCCACCTCTTTTCTAACGGATCAAAGCTTTTCTTGCAAAGTAATCCATTAACTACCTTAAATTGTCCTTTCACATCCTCTGATCGATTTAAGGCGAGCATAATTTGAGATATTTTGGCGTCCTTCTTCTGCTCAGCAGAGAGATCCTGAAGTGCAGTGACACAATCTTCATCAAAGTCTTAATGGTCTTGCGCAGGGTTTCTTGAGAGGCAGTCGGCATCTTGGTGTTTTCTTCCACTTTTTTACGCTATGGTAGTGTCATGCTCTTGAAGACGTAGTACCCACCTGGCGAGTCGTCCTGTTGGATCCTTAAGACCTGTCAACCAACAAAGTGAATGATGGTCTGTAACAACTGTGAATGGCCTTCCATAGAGATGCTGTCGAAATTTGCACACAGCCCAGATCACAGCAAGACATTCTCCTTCTGTAGTTGAGTTGTTTTTCTCAGCTTTTGTAAGTGTCCTAGAAACACTGGCTATAACGTTCTCCTTTCCACCTGAAATTTGCACCAGAACAGCACCGATCCTATACCCGCTGGCATCTGCGTGTAGTTCTATAGGTGCTCTCTCATCATACAGATCACGTAAAGGGTTAGTCGTCAGAGATTTTCGCAGCACATGGAAAGACTCTTGTTGAGCACCAACTCACATAAGTTTAGCATCAACTTTTAACAACTCTTGGAGTGGCCTGGCTTTGATACAAAAGTCTTTGATAAACGACGGTAATAAGAACACAATCCGAACATCTCTAGTACTTTTAGGAATAGGAAATTCCGTTATGGATCTCACCTTTTCTGGGTCTGGCTCGAACCGAATATAGAAATTAAAATTGTACAGTCCAGGTGAGTTAAGAAAACACTACCCTCCATGCAACAATTCTGCTGCTCAGCTTCTTCTGCTACAATATTTTAAGAATAGTAAACCAGGACAAGGCCTTTAATATATAACACAGACGAAATAATGCATAAAAATAAGCTGAAATTTGCAGAAGAAAAGGACGATGATAAACCATTCAAGTGAATATGACCATGTACAATAGAAGAAATTCTGGTGACAAAAAATGGAAATAAATGAACTTTACCCTGAGACAATGTACTGATTGTGTCAAAATAATCATATCATTATTCTTTAGTATGAATTTAAACGGCGAAGTGGTTTCCACTGTAATGAATTTTGATACACTGGTAGGCTATGAATTGTCCTTCCAAAGAGGTTACTGAAAAATGGAGAGTTATGGTTATTAGGCAACAGAAATGTCGGCCCATTATTTACGAATAGAGAAAATGGCAGGTGCAGAGTTACAAGAGTAGGGCACAGAAAAGTCGGCCAATTATTTATACAGAGAGGGAAAGGACAAGGGTGATTATTAGGTGACAGTCAATCATTTATAAAAAAAAGTGAGGGAGGAACGTTTAAATGCGGCGTGTAAGAGGACAATTAATTAATTTTTTATTGGCGAAATGGTTTCCGACAGCAATTTTATGAAATACAACGGAGTTGACGTATTGTCGGTATAAGAAACAACGCTGACGCGGACATCTCGTAAAAGACATCAACGTACTAAGTAAGGTTTAAATAGGAGTCCACGTAATACGAAACATAGAGAGTAATGACAGACAATCGTTTTAAATGTGAAAGGAATGTGGAATAAAGGTCGAGCTGAGAATAAGATAGTTAGCCCCTATATTTTACAAAGTCACATAATGGTCGTAAAAGACAGCCAGCAGAACATACGTTGTCATTACGTGGATGAAGTTCCACTAGTACGGTTTGTAGCAGCAATGACACTCAAATATTAAAGGAATGCTGCCTCATACAGTGATATGATGCATCTATTTGGTAAATGAGTGTTTGTGCATTACGCTTGAAGCAAGACTCTAAAACATTCTCTCAATGCATCTGTGAACAGCAGTTGTAGGCTTCGGTATGTAAGATTTAAAGAGCATAGCAGCACACGCTGGAGAGCGGCGAGAGTCACTGCTGAAGCGGGGCATTTGTAACAGACGATGAGAGCAAGCAGCACGCACAAAGCCCCAGCTATACGTAACCATGGATACAGCTGCGATCAAAATAAAAACAACGATAACCCAGTTTCCTGGCTGCAAGGCCACACCATGGGCAACAGAATCAGCAATATGGGTTACTGTAGCGGGCGGATTCCGCAAGTTCTCGTAAAAGGTGTGAATGTAATGATTTTTGGTTACCATGTATTTGTGAATAGTATAGGTGTTGTGTTTGCTTTACTTGTAAAATTTTGGAGTGGACGTTTTTATGGCGCATCCAAATATAAATAAGTGCTGAGCTGCATGTGGCCGACGTAAAAGTGAAGAAAAGAGCACGATGAAGCAAATGTTTCTTCGAATTGAAAGGGCGGCAATACGCCTGTGTACTTGTACTTAAAGAACGGCAATTTTCCAAAAGTTTATAGCAGTGTAGTAGTTCAACTTGTCATGCGAAATACATTGTGTGTATAAAAAACATCCGATTTGTCACGTCTATATTTCTGAAACTAATAAACATAAACAATGAATTTTATTTTTTGATGAACGGGAATTCAGAAAGACTTTTCATACATTTTCATAGGTGTTCAATATGCTCCTCTTGAGATGCACAGGATATTTCAATGCAGCATTCAAATTGTTTCCACACTGCGACAGTGAGCATGTCTTGAGTTACAGATTCCACAGCTGCTGTTATGCATTGTTTCAGTTCATTCATTGCTGTTAGTGATGGAGGTACATAAGAAGGGTCTTCTATAAAACCCCACAAGAAATAATCACATACAGTCAGGTCCAGTGACCTTGGAGGCCAGTAAACTAAGTCTGAATACATCGGTGCAATGCGAGCGATCCATCGTTCAGTAATCCTTTGATGAAGTCGTTCGAATGAGTCTCCTACTGTGGAGCAAAAAAGTTCTTATGCATATCGAGATACGTGCTCCCTGTAACAGTGTTCTCGGCAAAGAAAAGTGGACCATACACCTTTTCCCGTGAAACTGCACAAAACACATTAAATTTTGGAGAGTCCCTTACATGTTGTACAACTTCATGTGGTTGTACCCTACCCCATATTCTGATATTACCACCGTTCACCTTTCATTTAAATTGAATGTTGCCTCCTCACTAAAAACTAAGCATGGAAGAAAACTTTCTTCTATGCGCCAAAAATTTTTCTTACGATTTTTGCGATTCGCATTACGTAATAGAGCGGACTCAATCTCGACAAGAAAATAGTTGTTTAAACTGTGTAAAAGATATGTTTTAATGTGTATTCACTTGACATGTTATATTATCTAAAGACCGAGCAAAAGGGCTGACGGAAACCAGGTCGCAGTCAGAGATGCACCATCAGCAGAGCGAGTGGTAGCAGCGCAAGTCAGCGACGCCACAACTACTGCAACTAGCCACAAGAAGCGTTACCGAAGGCGACGATGAATGAACTCAACATGTACAAGGGATAATCACCGTTCTAAGATTGTTCTAAAAATGGTTCTTAGTTCGATCCTCGAGAAAAGAAGCGTGACTAGTCGCTGTTATGACGCAGACGGGTAACGGTCGGTCGTATTGGTGTGTAATAGGACACTGAAGTGTCACAGTGTGATTCTAAGTTCTCGTTCGTCATCAGTAATAATATACTCCGACAAGTTAATTGAAATTAATTTGTTCAAGATTCGGCAGCCAGTCTTGAGGTCGAGAATTTAATCGATTCGATTATTACTGTGTAATATCTCTTTATATTCGATGAATTATTCTGATACAATTCTACCCTTGAATGACGTTTACTAATTTTCTATCTTCATACTCGCAGAATCCATGCGAAAAGTAGTTCATACAATAGCTATGCCATGAGAGCATAAGTATTCTTTGTAGTACTCTCTCTGGTGGTTGTTAGAAAAAAAAGAAAGGGGGCTTCCGGGATTGTCTTCGTGCCGATTAGCATGAGTTTGGTTTGGAAGAACTGTAATTTTATTATTGAGATTTATCACAGAAGATAACCGATACGAACTGTACGGTTAAAAAGGAAATATATATATATACGGAGCTCCATCGCAGTCTTTAACACTGGTAGCATGCCGCGACAGCGTGGACGTGAACCGTATGTGCAGTTGACGGACTTTGAGCGAGGGCGTATAGTGGGCATGCGGGAGGCCGGGTGGACGTACCGCCGAATTGCTCAACACGTGGGGCGTGAGGTCTCCACAGTACATCGATGTTGTCGCCAGTGGTCGGCGGAAGGTGCACGTGCCCGTCGACCTGGGACCGGACCGCAGCGACGCACGGATGCACGCCAAGACCGTAGGATCCTACGCAGTGCCGTAGGGGACCGCACCGCCACTTCCCAGCAAATTAGGGACACTGTTGCTCCTGGGGTATCGGCGAGGACCATTCGCAACCGTCTCCATGAAGCTGGGCTACGGTCCCGCACACCGTTAGGCCGTCTTCCGCTCACGCCCCAACATCGTGCAGCCCGCCTCCAGTGGTGTCGCGACAGGCGTGAATGGAGGGACGAATGGAGACGTGTCGTCTTCAGCGATGAGAGTCGCTTCCCGCCGGTGCCAATGATGGTCGTATGCGTGTTTGGCGCCGTGCAGGTGAGCGCCACAATCAGGACTGCATACGACCGAGGCACACAGGGCGAACACCCGGCATCATGGTGTGGGGAGCGATCTCCTACACTGGCCGTACACCACTGGTGATCGTCGAGGGGACACTGAATAGTGCACGGTACATCCAAACCGTCATCGAACCCATCGTTCTACCATTCCTAGACCGGCAAGGGAACTTGCTGTTCCAACAGGACAATGCACGTCCGCATGTATCCCGTGCCACCCAACATGCTCTAGAAGGTGTAAGTCAACTACCCTGGCCAGCAAGATCTCCGGATCTGTCCCTCATTGAGCATGTTTGGGACTGGATGAAGCGTCGTCTCACGCGGTCTGCACGTCCAGCACGAACGCTGGTCCAACTGAGGCGCCAGGTGGAAATGGCATGGCAAGCCGTTCCACAGGACTACATCCAGCATCTCTACGATCGTCTCCATGGGAGAATAGCAGCCTGCATTGCTGCGAAAGGTGGATATACACTGTACTAGTGCCGACATTGTGCATGCTCTGTTGCCTGTGTCTATGTGCCTGTGGTTCTGTCAGTGTGATCATGTGATGTATCTGACCCCAGGAATGTGTCAATAAAGTTTCCCCTTCCTGGGACAATGAATTCACGGTGTTCTTATTTCAATTTCCAGGAGTGTATTTGTCAAAATTTTTCATAATCGTAATTACAATAACAAAGAAATCAAATGCACACACATATTGATACAATGTTGGTCAAAAGCTAAAATTTTCTCACAGACCATAAAGATAGTCCTGATCATTCATCATAATAGTAATTACAGTTTTTTTTCACAAAGTCTCATTAGTAAAAGAAATTGCACACAGAAGTAGTGGATTTCCATGCAGTCTTGAAGAAGTAGTGTTGTCCTTCCAACGAAAAAACAGTGCTGACTCTTGACATGCAGACAGGTAATGGGCCACAACAGAGCAAACCCACAGCTGAGTCATTCGCAGTTTTGAAGAATATTGGTAGGTAGGTCATCACAGAGTAGACCCACTGTAGTCCTGGTAGAGATTACGGTATTGGTGGGCCACCAGAGATGCAGACCCACTGCAGTCCTTGTAGAAATAATGATATTGGTGGGCCATCAGAGATGCAGACCCACTGTAGTCCTTGTAGAGATGGCCAGCAGCCATCTGTTGTGACTATGCGGGTGCAGAATCACCATCGAAGAGTCTTGCGGAAAATATAGCAAGTCCATAAACCACCACTTGTGCACTCCCAAAGTTTTTGAATTGTCCTTAGAACCAGCAATGCTGTTAACCAGTCCCTTGCTGAATTATTAACACACGTGCAAGCACAAACAGTCCCAACTTCTCACATATTGACCATATACTACGACCAACAGAAACGTGTGCAGTGAAACGTAACTTACAAGTTACTTAATTTGATGAACTGGTGTCAATTACAATTTTATAACATTAGAATACAATTACAAAGGTACAAAATACATCATTAAAGAACATAACAATACAGATAACATTTGTAGTACAGGCTTTACAAAAGAATCGAAATAACATATACATCAGTGTTACAGGAATTATGACATGAGTACATACATAAAAGATCAGAATAACTTTCGAAACATCAACTTCACACATGAGCATTAAAACAAAACAGAATAAATAATCTCTAAGCATATTTACAAGGTAAATAACATATTATTAACGCAAATTATATTTGAGGATAACAGTATTCCTCATCATAGTGAATGTAGCTTAGTATTAGAAGAAGAAAAAATTCTATGAAACTACACAGAGACAGGAAGAAAACAAATACACAAGGGTACGCAACACATAGTGGGAAAACACAAAAGGAAAGGACAGGGTTTGTTTTCAGTGTAACATTTGGTACTGCAGTCCAACCCAGAACTTCATTCCTTAGATCTTTCGTCTTATTTCAACCTTTGCTTCCACCAAAAAAAGTCCAATCCAAGCATGCTTTCTGGATTTATTTCACATATTTCTTACCTCATTATTTATTTCCAAGAAAATCCTACCTATACCTGCTTTCTGAATTTTTCTCGTATAGCCTCTCAGTGCATTTCTTCAAATTCATTGCAACTCATTCCCTTATAGGCTACCCCCTCTCAAGCTAACTTAAATCTACTGAGCTCAGATGCTAAACTAAGGGACGAGGCAATGCAGCAGCACAAAACAATTAACACGAACAGCAATGACAAAAAAATTCAAATTGGCAAAGTAAGCAACAATATTACAACTAATATAAGGCAATGAGGAGCAAACAAGAAAAATAAATCAGTAGTAAACTGGCTTAGCAGAGTAAGACAAAGTCAAATTCAGTAACACTATGCCTGGCAAACAGCAGCATCGAATGAAATAACTTATATCTAAACATGACATAGCTCAAGCAAAAAAAAAATTACACTAAAGACAACAATGCAGACAAGGGAAATGTATATTCACATCTTAATGTCTATGTAATTAAAGTGGTGCACCACAACTTATTCTACCATAAAAATTACCAAGTACTTGAAAAGTAAATTATGTATGCAGTTCTTGTGAAGGGAAATGTGTTTGTGCTCCCTCATTCTTTTGGGAAGTGTATTACAAAATTAGTATTTACTGGATCTGTAGACAGAAAATAATTATATTAGCACATATATAAAATTCTATTTTAACCAATGCTGCAGTGCAGCTAGAAACTAGATATTAAACAAAATGAGTAAATAAATACATAAAGCAAGCCATATGGCATTTCTCTCAACTAGCAAGACAATAGCCATGAATGTTTCTCATCGTTTCATTAGGCATTTTAGTAAATATCATAAATTAAGGGCTCTACAGTGCTATCATGTTTTCAAGTTTGAGGGTGTCGTAATTACGATGCTTTCTACAAAGGAATGTCAATAGCGAGGTTAATGGCCTCCCTTTTTTTTCTACCTGTGACTCTGAAAAGGACACACTAATGGCTTTTTCTCCAGCCATCTGACACAGCTGTGTGCCCACGACACATTACATGCAGGTGCTCACATAACTTTCTTATGGAAATATTTACGACAGCAGTTTCCGCTACAGTGACAGTCTCATATAACAAAATTTCACAGGTCAAGAATTTGCGTTGCAAATTTGTAGAAACAAAATCCTATGAATATAACATTGTCCAAAAATTTTCGTCGGCGTTGTAATACATTCACGCATTTACATACATTTCATAACTCTTAAAGTACGATTCTTGGTTTCCAACAACCTTTTTCACAAACCAGAGTTCCTAACCACTACTCATTATTCCTTACCTTATTCGTCAACACTTCTTCAATATTTCATCATAACAGATATGAAGCATAATCAAATAACTCATATAGCATCAGCTTATTGATCATAAACATACCTCAGCAGCATAATACACATCGTCGTCGTAAAAATAACATCATAACACCTTAGTCAAATCTCAAAAAAGGTCGTAGCTTTCTGCAATAATGTCAAAACCTAAATTAAAAAATCCTCTGCTCATTTCAATAGTGTCATCTACCTCAAACATACTTTAAAACCACGCTCCCTTACCAAATACATTATTGAACGCTCTCATAGTATCACAATGGTTCCGAAAAAATATGAACAGTTCACAAAGCACAGACAAAATACAATTTCGTAAGTGTGAAGTTATCCAATGGTGTAATTATGTAAACATCTGTCACTGATGTAGTAAAAAGAAATGGTTGTCTCTCTCAGTTAAATGATCAGATAGCTGTGTAATTATGTGTTAGAGGAATATGGTACCAATGTGTAAAGTTGTATAAGCAAATACCATATTAGCTAGGGCTCCTTGTGCTTGCCAAACACATGGTACACAAAGTAAGCGTGTACCCCCTGAGGATTAATGTAATTATACCCTCAGGTGTTACAGATTACAGCAATGGAATGAAATGTATCACGGAAAACCTTTGTACCATTGTACTGCAAATATCTTTAAAAATAAATGTTTTAAGTACAAAATTAATCACTCAAATACGTGTCCTGTAGCGCTAAATGTGCATCTTGCTGTAAGATAATCTCTGTGGAAGTGTCGTAGTTATTGTCCTCCGAAAGCTAAGTTCTGCAGAAGTCAATGTACTTACCTCATGTTAAACAAAAGTGAAATGCTTTGCGTATAGATATCTTAGTTATTACGCTTATTGTTGTGATGAAGAAATTACTGTGCTGAACGTATTGTTCTGCTACGGAAAAGGCTGTCTCATTGTAGCTATACCACGAAAGTTACTACTAAAACATGTTTTACTTTCCAGAATAATACAGAAAAACTGTGCAGATATGAAACAGAAACACCACAAAAGCAACATTGTAAACTGTCACTCATTAGTAGCGTCATGATAAAATCGTGTAGCTGTCACATAAACTAACCACTGTCTTATCTGGTATCTCACAGAAAGTACCTTTAAATCCAGAATGTATTTTCAAGTAAACCAAAATGTTGCATTAGAATCTCATTAGCAGTACTGGTAAATGTTCTAAGTATGTGAGTCTTACAGTCGTTACGTAATCGTGCAACTAACAAGCAAGAATGTACATATAACAACATTGTGTTGTCTGTTCACTATAACAATGCATTCATAATTTCTGTTGAAATAAGTTCTCTTGGTTCTTGACTGGATATTTAACTTCAAACATTGTTGCATGTTAACAGTTTCTTAAGTATACTAGTAACATGAAGTGAAACGTTTTATGGTAAAGACAAAGTTAAAAAGCAGATTATCTTTCAATAAAAGGTTTTACATGTGAAATGTGGTGTAAACCTTTACTCTTCCTAGTACGCAGAGTTTCAACTTGAACAGAATTATCATGCGGTATGCGTCGGTGAGGAATGCTAAAATTTTTCTCAAGGTTAGCGTCTATGTTATTTTTCTCTGAGCCAGCCGGCGCACGCGGCAGCCTGCGGTGCGAGTCATTGTCTGTTCCTTTGTTGGCGCACGTCGTTATTGGGATTTGGAGACCTAACTTCTATAAATTCACTGTGACGAGAGGGCCCTGCCCTGCTTAAATCCCGCCAGTTCTGATGCAGTTCAGGTCTGTCGTTACGATCATATCGTCTGTCGCCATGTCGGTAGATTCCATAGTTTCTTTCTTGTCGGTCACGTGGTGGAGAATTTATCCCTGAATCGTAACTGCGCGCTGGACTGTTGCATCTGAAGTTATTCTGTCTCCCGTGATAATAATTGTTTTTGTTCCCATATTGTCTGTTTCTATGGTAATCTCTGTCATATTCATTACTACGGAAATGCGATTTTCCTCTGTAACTATTACTCTGCCAGTGGTTGTCATATGGGTGGTGTCTGTTTTGTTTACGATTTGCGTTGTAAGAATAGCTTTGTCGTGTCCATTTATTATTTCTGTCATCACGGAATTGTGACAGATGTGACCTGTAGTGATTGTTTTCCTGTTTTCGCATCCCGCGACTGTCTGTGTCAATTTCTAATTCTTGTAAGAGTCCCTGAAAAGCTTCAATGTCGTCTTTGCAACGTCCTGTCAAAATCATATGTCGTAAATGTTCAGGTAATTTGATTAAGCAAATGCGGATGAGTTCTGAGGGGCTGTATGGGTTTGACAGGTACTGATTCTTGTGCAACATGTCTTCAAAATATTTCATAAGACTGTAAAATTCCGATTGTTCGAAATGTTTCATCATTATGATGCTATGTTTTACTCGGTCTTGTGTAGCTTGAGACCATTATGCTGAGAGGAATGCATGGTAAAATTCTCCTTCACTGTGACAATCGTGAATGACCGATTGCATTCTTACAGCTGGTTCATTCTCCAAGTAGCCACACATAAATTCTAATCTGTGCTCCAATGACCAGTTGGGAGGAAAAAAATGAGAGAATTGATGGAGCCATGCTTGTGGATGAATGCCATTGGCAGAATTCTTAAACGTTTTGAATTTACGTGTAGTAATGAACAGCTTATAGTCAAAATCGTCATGTCAGTGAGTCACATGTCGGTCATTGTTACGTCGTTTCGGCGGTTCCATCTCAAAATTCGGTGTGCCTTGCCAATTTCTTCCATAATTTCCGAAGTGCCCTGTGTTATTATTTTGTGGCTGTTCCGTATTTCTATGTCTCTCTTCCCGTATTCGAGCGCGAGTGTCCTCTGAAATACGTAATTCTTGTATTACCTGTGTCAGCTGATCTTGTAGTTCTCGGATTTCTCTTTTGTAGTGTGTATTGATCTGATTTTGATTTTGTTTGAATTTTCTAATTTGTTCATACTCTTCTGTGTCAGTGAAGGCTACGGGTCTTGTGTCATTCAGATCATCATCTACCTTTGAAGATAAGTTAGTGACCTGATCCGAAAGTTCGGCTACTTTCTCTGATAGTGAACACATTTCCTCAGTGTGTTTTTTTGAACCAAGCTTCAGAGTGTCCATTTGTGTTGAAATCGAATCTACTGTGTCCTTTAAGTTTTCCTGAGTTTTTGCAAGTTGCGTAACCGAATCGGTAGATGCAACTGAGTCAATTTTAGCCCACAAGGTCTCATGATTTTCATGAACAATGAATGGTTTGCAGTTCTTTTATGGCTGCTTCGTGATTCTGTAATGCATTTTCATGCCGCGAAAAAATAGGTTGAAAATGCTCACAAATTTGTGTTTTTACGTCATTACAGACTTTTTGACATTTCGATTCAATGTTATGTAACTCAGTAGTTAAATCTTCACGTGTTTGTTCAAGTGTGGTGTCTCACTTCCGAAGATTTTGTTCCATTGTGTCTAACTTTTTAAGATTTTGTTCCACTGTGTCTAACTTTTTAAGATTTTGTTCCATTGTGTCTAACTGTTGCTGTGTTTGTCTCTGGTGTTGTTCCATTGTGTCTAACTTTTGAAGATTTTGTCTCATTTATTTCTGATTTTGTTCCATTTGTTGCATTAATTGCAATAATAATGTATTAGTGTTTGGAATCTGTTTCTCTATGCTTTTTGGCAGTGCATTTTCACCGGCAACATTCACATTTTGACAAGCAGAAAATGTGTCTTGACTCATTTGAGAAAACGGTGAGGACCCAAAACCTAAGTATTTGCAATATTGTGTTCTGTCATTTCGGATTCCTGAGGCGAGCTGTTGCCGACCGATCGATCGATAATGCTTCCCTGTTCACTACCTGTTTCACTGTCTACACCATTATTTACCGCCCGCTCCATTTCCCTATGCACAATTACCAAATTACTACTTCGAATGTCTGTTAATTCACTACACAGTGGTGCTGATAAGCTACGCTCGTCGTCACTATTATTTCTCAGTTTACTTTGGAGCCTAGTGTTACGTTTTTCACACGCCATTATTGTCACAATATTTCACACGACAACACAGAAAAGCTCAATTGGAAGAGCAAAAATAAGAGAACACATTGTCATAGCACTGAAAATAATATCTAGTTAATTGCAGCTGCGAAATACTTGGTGCAAATCTACATGCATGCCACAACTGTTTCACTGTACAACAATGAAAGACCTGAACTACAAAGGAGATTTTCTCTACAATTACGCGCTAGCAATAAACAAAAGCTACACTAATTACAAAACTACAAGAAAAAATCAGGAGATTCCAGTGAGGTATCCTAGGCTAAGGGTCGACATATGAAACGTCCCCTTAGAAAAATTTATACATGACTGTGCTTAAACTGACACACAATATTTTTAGCGCAACGCAATCTGACTTTCAAAAATCCCTGCAAAAGAATGGCCCTGACTGACATTAAATTATACCTTTCACAAATCACTTACCTCACAAAAATCCTCATTACTCGAACTACTGCAATACAGCGAGCGCCACTACTGCCAGCTAAATAAAAGATTCAAACTACGGAAGGCACTAACTACTGATAGGCATAGTTAGCAAATGAAAAATTTTAATAAAGAACAAACAATGTATTTACCTTAACAGTCATAATATATATTTTAGTTCATGACATCCAGTGTTACAAATTTCAGAACTCCGCCATCTATCTCCCCACATCCACCACTGCTGGCGGCTCACCTCCAACTGCGCAACGCTACGCGCTGTTAACATCCAGCTGCCGCTGCCCAACACTACAATGGCAGACAACAATGCAAACTAGCCACAGACTGCACACAGCACAGCCAGTGATTTTCATACAGAGAGCGCTACGTGGCGGCGGCGTTACCAATATAAGAACCTAAACAGCCTACTTACAGTTTAATTATGTGAAAGTTTAAAACTGTGTTCTCCGTACGTCATTTGTAGTACAGAGAAAGTACTAAAGAAAGTTTTCATTCTTTTAGTAAACAGAAAGAACGAGATAAAGAGACTGAGATAAAGAAAGACACAGTGAGGAAAGGTGATTTTTTCAGAGTTGCTTTAGTGAAAGTTATTTAAAATAAAGTTAATCCCATTTATTGCACTTGGCAAGGGCCAAAAAAATAATATTTTCTACGTAAACGTAGAAAACCAAGCATTTAGTGGTAAGTTATTTCAGAAACATATAATAATAATTGTACTGAGTCGGCTTTGAGCAAAAGAAAAAATCTTCGGAAAGCAAAATACTTAAAGAGGAGCATCATTACGAGAGAATAGGTTCGCAGTAGATTTGGAACAGCGGAATAAAGTGATGAATTCTCAGGCTGTAAATAATACAGTCGCTGGTTCGCAACGAAATGTAAATGAGACGTAATAAAAATATCGTTGTGTCATCAGAAACTACTGCATACAACTACATATTTCATGAAAGTATAAGACGCCTTTAGGATTATTAAACAAGGTTTTGTATGCTCATATTGAACAGGAATAATACTCTAATGATGTTTGTCAATATGATTTCGTACCAGAAGAACGTCGTTGTTTTATTTGTGCGAGTGCGTATCCTACACGTAAGTTAAAGCAGACGACAGTATTGTTGCGGAATCAGCCACAGTGAAAGTTAGAGTAAAAGTTTGTTAGTGGTAGTAGTGCATCCTAAGGCTAAAATGGCTCTGAGAACTATGGGACTTAACTGCTGAGGTCATCAGTCCCCTAGAACTTAGAACTACTTAAACCTAACTAACCTAAGGACATCACACACATCCATGCCCAAGGCAGGATTCGAACCTGCGTCCGCAGCGGTCGCGCGGTTCCAGACTGTAGCGCCTAGAACCACTCGGCCACTCCGGCCGGCAGCGCATCCTAAGGCTCAGCAGTGTTAGATAATAGAATATTAATTAAAGCTGTTGGTAATATTGATTATTCGTTACGTCGTTGTGACTGTGTTGACGGATGTTTCCTTTCTTTCTTTTTTTTAAGTAAATACAGCTGTTGATTAATTTCATATTAGTCGATCGCTATCACAATGTGTTCCACCATAATATATTTACTGGACAATGAAAAGCTGCTTGCTAGTGAGGAGAGTATAATCAGCTTTCAACGTTGTTGCATTTATTTAGTGCGTGCCAAAGTAGTCTCATAGGTGTTGGTTATAGTAGGAACTCTGGAATTCTTCTTGTTACTTAAGTCAGATGCATTATCCTAAAAAAATTTCTACTATGATATCTAGCATCGACCATCTAGCCCGAAATTAGTATTGTGTCAAGGTTCAGATTGGTGTAGTGTTTTTCAGCGGTACTCTTCCTTCGGGGATCAGCCATTAGTTACGTCGTTAGTGAAGTCTTCGTTCTAAACGAAATAACCACAGTTCACTTTTGGCCAGAATATTACAAAAGTTGCTCGTCCTACAAATCGTAACTGATCTTTCGACACGTTCCATCATATGCAGTGCGGTGTACCATCCATTGTTCATTGTCAATTGGACTGGGTATACCAGGACTGAAAAGCTGGATTTTTTCTAACCTTTCCGCTGCGATACGAGGTGTCAATCTAATCTGCACGGCGCATTACAGTGTCCCATCTTGCTATGAACGAAATTACAGAACTCCACCCGTTGTTCTTGTCAGCTTCATGATGAGCTTGCAAAAGCTGAATTTTGTGTGGAGTCATCTGTAAACGTCGACGCAACACACGCCAGACGGAAAATGGGGCACGCTGAGCTGTCGAGCTGTATGCCGAATGGATTTCTGCCGACTCCTTGTGAAACTGTGGCGGTGTTAGACGTTCGGGGACAGCCTGTCGATTTGCCTTTACACAAACAACCTGTTTCTCGGAATTTTTCATGCCATCGTCAAATGCTCTGTGCCCTAAGAGGATCTACAGCACAACTAGTACGAAAGTCACGCTGAACAATTATTACTGATACACACCGCGCAAAACGTAAAGCACAAAAAGCTATCTGTTGTTCCGACACCATTTTTACTAGAACTGAAGTGGGCGTGCACCGCTACTACTTAGCGGAATCCAAGGAAAACTCGAGAGTTTGCTCTGTCCTACAGTACGCTGCTCACACACATATTTCAAATAAGATAATCTTTATGATTCTTTTAAATCGGATGATTCTTTTGATACATGCTGCATTTTGTTGAATTTAATAGACGGCAGCGCACCGATAGTAGTTTAACAGCTGGATAAAATTTTGTGACTGAATGTTGCCTAGGATATAGTGGACTGTTATAGACTGTTCTAGGATAACTGATAAGTTGTAAGTTAACAAAAGACTACCAACAATATAAGGGTGCAGTATAATGCTACTCTGAAATTCTTTACCATTAAAAAAGTTAAGTAAGTAGTATAGAAAGTGTAACTAAAGATTTACAATTTGGGCACATAAGGCTATACACGAGTTTATTGAGGATAACAAATAGTGTTTTCTAAACACAGAAAAATAAGTCAATGATAATATAAATTAATTAATCATTTGAGAAGGAAAAAATAAAAAGCAGATTTAGGGTTTGAAAAATTATAGCGAATCAAAAGTATACTGGAATGGTATGGATTTTGAGAGACGGCAACTAAAACATTTCTAAAAGCTTGATAAGAATTTGCTTATTTCCGAAATTGATTGCTGGCAGCAAGAACATTCCGATTTTTGGAAACGTCAGAAAGAAGGGGGTGTATTATATTTCTGGCTTTACAGCCATCTTATTCAGGTACAAGAAACTCTTCTTACAACAGTTCAAAAGGCAGCAGTGGGAATATGACTAATATGGAGTGAGGTACCGATGACAGGTGATTTGTTCGGTACGGGTATCGTGAGAAAGACAGCCTAAGTTGTGGTCGTCATCTGCGATTGGCTGCTGTGTTCGGAAGTAGCGTGCCAAAGTGCGAAACTTCCGATAATTAATATTTTTAAAAATAAACAGCGAATTACTTGTCTTTCATGTAAAACCGTCTCTCAATAGCAGGCTATCATTCCATTGTTTCAAAAGTGTTAATTATCGGCAGAATAATAAAAAATAGATGAACGAAAAGGCAGACGAAGCACTTGGGAGATCTTCGGATGGTTCAGCTGTAAGATCAGAGCTGGTTAGGCAGTCTCGGAGGACATAAGTGTTGTCTCCTGCAGTCGACGCTGGTTAAGAACATAGTTAGCAATCTCTGGTTTTTTCGACATGTAATTGAGAAGTAATTTGATACTAATTACACAAATGCGCATTTCACTATTTTGTACATTCTCTGTGAAACTGTGAAGAATGCAAATTACTTACGATTCGTAAAGTGCACTGTAATTGTGTAGTTTTCTCGCTCTCTTCTAATAAGAAGCAAGTGGCACCCCGTTCATACAAAACCAATTCAAATTTTAACTAGTTTTACGATGCCAGTTCCTCAGTAACAGCTTATTACATCATCAAGACAACCTGCTCACTACCTACGTGCTGTTTCCTGCGCAGTTGACAACAACTGTACTGTAGAAGACTGCAGGTTGGTGAATGTTATTGAGAATTTATGCGTCCCACTCAGGGCGGTGGAAGTGGCTAGGCACATCGTGTGTACTGCGATCATTGTACAAATGAGATCAGTGACGTGTCATCTGTGGCAAGACAGAGGAGGTATGAACGGAGAAGATTTTCGAGGGAAGGTGTTTATCATACTCCTCTCGCTACATCCCCCCGCCCCCCTCTCTCACTCTCTCTCTCTCTTTCATTTGCCGGAGAGGAAAGCATTGGTTAAGAATGGAGTAATACCGGGTTGTAGCCTGGCCCCGATCTGATTCAATCTTTACATTGACCGAGAAGTAAAGGAATCCAAAGAAAAATTTGGAGTAGAAATGAAAAACGTTCAGGGAGAAGAAACAAGAAACTTACCGATGACATTGTAATTGAGTCAGAGACAGCAAAATCCTTGGAAGAGCAGCTGAACGGAATAGACAGTGTCTTGAAAGGAGTATATATGGTGAACATCAACAGAAGAAAGTCAAGGAGAGTAGAATTTAGCTGAACTAAATCAAATGATGCTGAGGGAATCAGATTAGGAAACGAGAGTTGTGCTATTTGGGCGGCAAAGTAACTGACGGTGTCCAGTGTTGTGAAGATATAAACGGTAGACTGGCTACGGCTAGAAATGTGTTTCTGACGAAGATAAATTTATTAACATCGAATACAGATTTTAGTGTTAGGAAGTGTGTTCTGATGGTATTTGTCTGGAAGTGAGACATGGACGATAAACAGTTTCCACAACAACAGAATAGTAGCTTTTGAAATGTGATGGTACAGTAGAACGCTGAAGTTTAGATGCGTGGGTAACATATCTAATGAGGAGTCACTGAATAAAACTGAAGAGAAAAGAAGTTTCTGGCACAAGAAGGGCTCGGTTGATAGGACGCATTCTGAGACATGAAGGGATCACGAATTTATTATTTGAGAAAAGTAAGGAGGACAGGGGGGAGGGGGAATATCCTAGAGGGAGACCAAGAGATGAATACAGTAACAGATTCGGATGGAAGTACATTAAATGACCGTATCTTCTGATTTTATTGATTTAGAAGTTCCAGTCCCTTGCACTCCAAGAAACCGTAGATCTTCCCAGACGACATAAATTTTTGATACATACACCTTTCCTGAGAAAAAGGCAGACACACATACGGACAATAAACGGAAAAAATATACTTATGTGATATAAATACAAATTAACAATTTTAGGATTTTTTTCCTTACACATAGAGTGAAGTTTCAATATTCTATATCAACGGGAACTACCCTTTAAGTTTCGATGAGTCACTTTGCAATTATCGAAAAATGTGACATAAATGGCCTATCCTTTGACTGCAATGACTTAGAAGTGTAAATGTTTTACACCGTCAAGGGGGAGTTTAGTTTAGTATGTGCCATAAATTTCAACTTTCTACCTATATCGGATCTACCTATATAGATCTTACCAATCCGATAGACAAAAATACGGACAACGAAAGGATACTTCAAGGGTTCCCTTTTTTACCGATTGAGCTACGGAACGTTAAAAACGGGCTAAAGTCACAGAACAAGTCTGTCAATAATTCCATGTCTCCTACTACATAATTTTCACACCTATTCAAAAATATTTCTAACCGGATGTAGCTTCGATTACTGTGAAAGAATGCAGGTGACAGTCACCTCCTGCGTGCGCTTTACACAGTACACATCAGTTTCATGAGAGATGTGACCTAGGTGAAGAGATGTAACAGCTAATTAATACATTCCGTCAACAGAAGATAATTAAATATTTAGTTATTTGGATTCAGTTTAATGGCACCGGTAAAATGCTCGTACAATACAGCCAGCGTTTTCTTTATGGAAAATGGAACAGTGAGGCAGTGAGCAGAACCAACAGAAATCTGCAAATTAACATTCCGAATGAAATTACAGCGGCAATTTTATCTTTGTAATTATGCGCCTGCGTTATTTTATGTGATGTTGGCGCAACTATGTCGGCTGGCACAATTTCGTTCGGGTTCCCTACTTCGCTGGTCATTATACGAGTGCATAGCAACATGCAACGAAAACTCGTGAAATATTCGCTGAACCGCGAATGAAGCAGCTGATCAGCTCATTGCACTGATTTAAGGCGTAAGCCGTAAATATTATTATGAAATGCTGTTTTATGCTGCTGTTCAGACGAGAAATACGTAACCTGAAGCTTGCAGGAGAGCTTATTTGGTATCCGTCATGGCATATGAACTTTCGGTTTTTTTTTTTCTTTCTTTATTGAATTTCAATTCCCCCCGAAGGGGGCGGGCTGGCAGCAGCTTAGTATGCCGCTCTTCAGCCTACAGACTTTGTGAGAAAGATGAAGAGAATAAGTAATAAAAACAGGCGATAAAATCGGAGACTTAAAGAGTAACATGGCGAAAAGAAATCGTGGAACTTAAAACAATGAACAGAGGGGTGATGATGCTAATAAAATACATACGAAGCAGACAGGTAAAACAATAGACAGACAATTAAAAAACACGGCGACAGTCTGGATTCTGTTCGCAAAAGACATAAAATTCACACCTAGCGACAGCATGGTTTCTGTTCGCAACACGAGAAAGACGAACAACACTGAATAGTCACTGGAACATATAACGATATGTTTACGTAATGTGTATACTTAAACATACAGTTATAAATGTCCCCGTTCGTATTCTCTAATTATAACAATATGTTACTTTTGTGCTGTAACATATAGCTATAATCAGCGGTGGAAACATATTTGCGAACGCCGACCGTGTGCGGCTGTTTCTTGTTGGATCGTCTGATCAGTCGGAAGTTGCATTGCAGAGGAGAGTAAATGCCTATTCAAAATATAATTATTTTGGATAGCTCAACATGAATTTCCTAAGGGACCGTAGTTTATCATGCATTTACCAGTAGAATATGGCGCGGAGAAAATATTTCGCCGCATGCAACTTCCGTCCGAACTCGACGAAAGAATTCGTGACTGTGAACTCTCTATTTGGCAGAAACATATAAAAAATTAAATAATTTCATGAAGAAGTGCGACATAGATTCTATAGTAAATGAATAGTCCATACACCAGTTCCATTTAACTCTGAATTTATGGCAAGTAATAGACAAACTTACATTGCAATGACGGATTTAACATGGATGCCGTTTTGACTGGCACTTCTCTTAATGAAAACAATTCCTTTGACGTTTTCACATACACGTCGCACAATAAATCTACTGCTAGGCACTTTTAGTATTACACATTTACTTTACACTAGAACAATATTAATTTTAACAATAATAATACGGCGGCAAGACATGCGCGTCCGACGCAAGTTACAGGAGACAAGAGAAGAATGAGTAACTGTTCATCGAGAATACCTCGTACCTCAAAAAAAAAAAAAAAAAAAAATGTGTAAAAGTGTTCTTCTTCTGTCCGTTTTTCGCGCCGCGGTTTTCAAAGTCAATAACTCACTGCATCTCTGACGGCGCTTCGACAATAAACAAGTTACGTCACAGGTCGTTCACCTTTTACATTCTCGCAACATTATTTGCTAACTGTAGCTGTTGCCGAGCGACTGCTCGATTAGTGAATGATTTAAAATGATAGGACAATCACATAATGTTACAAACACTGCACTAAAAAGTTGGCAAATGTGACATACCACAGCCGAGAGCAGGTGGGGGGAAACTGGACAGATGATGGGAAAACAAAAAAGGGGGAAAAGGAGAGTAAAAGCGAAGGGGGGAACCGGGAAAGGAGCTGATGGAGGATGAGGACCCATAAGAGGGGTGGGAGGCAGACGCGACTGGGAGTGGGGTAGGCAGAGGAGGGGAATACAAAAGGACTTGGGGGGGGGGGGAGAAGGGAGGTAGGGAGAGGTTTAGTGGGAAGAAAACAGGACTTTCGGGTTTTTGATGTGATATAAAATATTAAAATGAGAGCTAAATCACGGGAAGAACCTAGAAAGGTACTGATGCTATTGGTCTCTTTTAGATGCCATTTTGGCGTTGATATTCGATTTCTCGAAATTTTAGCAGCTTTTAATGTACAGGGTGGTCGACTGATCGTGGCCGGGCCAAATATCTCACGAAATAAGTGTCAAACGAAAAAACTACAAAGAACGAAACTTTTCTAGCTTGAAGGGGGAAACCAGATGGCGTTATGGTTGGCCCGCTAGATGGCGCTGCCATAGGTTAAAAGTACATCAACTGCGTTTTTTAAAATAGGAATCCCCATTTTTATTACATATTCGTGTAGTACGTAAAGAAATATAAGTGTTTTAGTTGGGCCACTTTTTTCGCTTTGTGACAGATGGCGCTGTAATGGCCACAAACATATGGCTCTCGATTTTAGACGAACAATTGGTAACAGGAAGGTTTTTAAATTAAAATAAGAACGTAGGTATGTTTGAACATTTTATTTCGGTTGTTCCAATGTGATACATATAGCTTTGTGAACTTATCATTTCTGAGAACGCGTGCTGTTAAAGCGTGATTACCTGTAAATACCACATTAATGCGACAAATGTTCAAAATGATGTCCGTCAACCTCAATGCGTTTGGCAATACGTCTAACAACATTCCTCTCAACTGCGAGTAGTTCTCCTTCCGTAATGTTCGCACATGCCTTGACAATGCGCTGACGCATGTTGTCAGGCGTTGTCGGTGGATCACGATAGCAAATATCCTTCAACTTGCTCCACAGAAAAAAAAAAACCGGGCCACGGTGTGGTGCTTCGAAGACCAATCCACCTGCCATGAAATATGCTATTCAATACCGCTTCAACCGCACGCGAGCTATGTGCCGGACATCCATCACGTTGGAAGTACGTTGCCATTCTGTCAAGCAGTGAAACATCTTGTAGTAACATCGGTAGAACATTACGTAGGAAATCAGCATACATTGCACCATTTAGATTACCATCGATAAAATGGGGGCCAATTATCCTTCCTCCAGTAATGCCGCACCATACATTAACCCGCCAAGGTCGCTGATGTTCCACTTCTCGCACCCATCGTGGATTTTCCGTTTCCCAATAGTGCATATTATGCCGGTTTACGTTACCGCTGTTGGTGAATGGCCCATCGTCGCTAAACCGAACGCGTGCAAAAAATCTGTCATTATCCCGTAACTTATTTTGTGCCCAGTGGCAGAACTGTACACGACGTTCATAGTCATTGCCATGCAATTACTGGTGCACAGAAAAATTGTACGGGTCCAATCGATGTTGATGTAGCATTCTCAACACCGACGTTTTTGAGATTCCCGATTCTCGCGCAATTTGTCTGCTACTCATGTGCGGATTAGCCGCGACAGCAGCTAAAACACCTACTTGGGCATCATCATTTGTTGTAGGTCGTGCATGAAGTTTCACGTGTGGCTGAACACTTCCTCTTTCCTTAAATAACATAACTATCCGGCGAACAGTCCGGGCACTTGGATGATGTCGTCCAGGATACCGAGCAGCATACATAGCACACGCCCGTTGGGCATTTTGATCACAATAGCCATACATCAACACGATATCGACCTTTTCCGCAATTCGTAAATGGTCCATTTTAACACGGGTAATGTATAACGATGCAAATACCGTGCGCACTGGCGGAATGTTACGTGATACCACGTACTTATACGTTTGTGACTACTACAGCGCCATCTATCACAAAGCGAAAAAAGTGGTCCAACTAAAATATTCATATTTACTTACGTACTACACGAATATGTAATAAAAATGGGGGTTCCTATTTAAAAAAACGCAGTTGATATCCGTTTGACCTATGGTAGCACCATCTAGCGGGCCAACCATTGCGCCATCTGGTTCCCCCCTTCAAGCAAGACGAGTTTCGTTCTTTGTAGTGTTTTCGTTTGATGTTTATTTCGTGGTGTATTTGGCCCGGTCACAATCAATGGACCACCCTATAGTTCCAAGACACAAAATATACAAGATATTTAATCATTGAGTGTCTCGTCAGATACGTAACTGTAAAATATGACTAGACTAAAATGTAACCTAGTATGTGATTCTAAGCGGAGGACCAAACAAGTTGGGTGTCCTCAAATGGTTCAAATGGCTCTGAGCACTAAGGTACTGAACATCTATGGTCATCAGTCCCCTAGATTTTGAACTACTTAAACCTAACTAACCTAAGGACATCACACAACACCCAGTCATCACGAGGCTGAGAAAATCCCTGACCCCGCCGGGAATCGAACCCGGGCGCAGGAAGCGAGAACGCTACCGCACGACCACGAACTGCGGACTGGGTGTCCTCCAAATAAGTTTTGGTCTTTCTGACATATTACCGCATGTACACAAACATAACACTCACTTAGAGGAACTGACTTTATTATGTACCTAATTTATTTTTATTGTGATATATAAACATAAATAACACAGTAAATGCTCTCAGTACCTGTGCATGATCGAGGAGTTTGTGTGCAGACGTTAATAGCTACCCCAAATCTCGCTCAACTGAGAACACGCACACTGTCCATCCACTGTGGAAAACTATGAAAAACACTAAATTATTCTCACAGCATTTTCTATTTTGGCATTGTAGAAGTAGTAAAAAATCATAAGTATTTTGAAGTAATACTTGAAAGCAGTATATTATGAAAATGCTATAGGAATCTTATAAAGGAAATCGTAAATCCTGGACATCTTTCATCTAAGAACACATGTACAAGAGTATTCCTCACCGGTGGGTACACGTCAAGCACAGTTTCCTTGGGGATGCAAGACTCGATGTTCGTTTCGAGGCACACATGTACTGGCTATTAGATGAGGAGACTCATTCCAATGGGGCGAATATGTCCTCTGGTCTCATCTGTCATTATCTATCCTTGGTATTATAGTAGCCAGTAAAGTTATTCCTTCTATTCCTAAACAGTATCTAAGAGTGCTTAAGTGATTCTCATGTATACAAATGCTTTCTAATATAACAGTTAATACTAAAATGTTTCTGGCTACTGATGACACTAGCTCGAAAGTGAAATATGTTGAGTGGAACATAGGCAATGTAGCAAGTAGTGCAGTTCAAGACGTAAGTTAATGGACTGACGAAAATAAACTGATACTATATCACAGCAAGAATCTGACTTTGCTCTTCCTAACACACAATACAGCTAAAATCAACATTTTGTTTACAGAGAAGAGAAATATGATTCATGAAGCTGAAAAATCCAAATATGCAGATGTTGAGATAGATGGTAAGCTGTCACGGAAAGCCTATGTACAGGACCTTAATTCGAAAACTAAATGCTGATATATCTCGCATTACAGAGCAATACTTGCAATAAATGATAAAGCTAGCACTCCATCTTCAGGCCACAAGTGAACCATCGAGACCATCCGACCGCCGTGTCATCCTCAGTGAGGATGCGGATAGGAGGGGCGTGTGGTCAGCACTCCGCTCTCCCGGTCGTTATAATGATTTAATGATTTTCTTTAACCGGAGCCGCCACTACTAGGTCGAGTAGCTCCTCAGTTGGCATCACGAGGCTGAGTGCACTCCGAAAAATTGCAACAGTGCATGGCGGCCCGGTTGGTCACCCATCCAAGTGCCGGCCACGCCCGATAGCGTTTAACTTCGGTGAACCGGCTCGCGCTATTCGTCCACGAGACTCAGAGGGCCACAGACACGGGTTCCCAGGTAGATGCCGTGTTTCATGACTTCCGGAAGGCGTTCGATACAGTTCCCCACAGTCGTTTAATGAACAAAGTAAGGAACAAAGTAAGAGCATATGGACTATCAGACCATTTGTGTGATTAGATTGAAGAGTTTCTAGATAAGAGAACCCAGCATGTCATTCTCAATGAAGAAAAGTCTTCCGAAGTAAGAGTGATTTCAGGTGTGCCGCAGGGGAGTGTCGTAGGACCGTTGCTATTCACATTATATGTATATGACCTTGTGGATGACATCGGAAGTTCTCTGAGGCTTTTTGCAGATGATGCTGTGGTGTGTCGACAGGTTGTAACAATGGAAAATTGTACTGAAATGCAGGAGGACCTGCAGCGAATTGACGCATGGTGCAGGGAATGGCAATTGAATCTCAATGTAGACAAGTGTAATGTGCTGCGAACACATAGAAAGATAGATCCCTTATCATTTAGCTACAAAATAGCAGGTCAGCAACTGGAAGCAGTTAATTCCATAAATTATCTGGGAGTACGCATTAGGAGTGATTTAAAATGGGATGATCATATAAAGTTGATCGTTGGTAAAGCAGATGCCAGACTGAGATTCATTGGAAGAATAATAAGGAACTGCAATCCGAAAACAAAGGATGTAGGTTACAGTACGCTTGTTCGCCCACTGCTTGAATACTGTTCAACAGTGTGGGATCCGTACCAGATAGGGTTGATAGAGAGGATCCAACGGAGAGCAGCGCGCTTCGTTACAGGATCATTTAGTAATCGCGAAAGCGTTACGGAGATGATAGATAAACTCCAGTGGAAGACTCTGCAGGAGAGACGCTCAGTAGCTCGGTACGGGCTTTTGTTAAAGTTTCGAGAACATACCATCACCGAAGAGTCAAGCAGTATATTGCTCCCTCCTGCGTATATCTCGCGAAGAGACCATGAGGATAAAATCAGAGAGATTAGAGCCCAGACAGAAGCATACCGACAATCCTTCTTTCCTCGAACAATACGAGACTGGAATAAAAGGGAGAACCGATAGAGGTACTCAAGGTACCCTCCGCCACACACCGTCAGGTGGCTTGCGGAGTATGGATGTAGATGTAGATGTAGATGTAGAAGCGGTGTATCCACTGCGGCAAATTCGTTATCAGTAAATGATAAGCAAACACGAAAAGCGAACTGCTCCCCTTATTTTCATTCGTTTATGACCTGCAGTAATGTACACAGCTGTGCAAAACTTAACGGAAACAGTAAGTTTCACATGATGTGTCATAGCTCGATGAAACTTTGAGTGGTGCCGAGGGGCGGGGAGGGACGTGAGATGAATGGTTGCTGCCGGATAATGCTACAGCGAGTCAACTGGCTTTCACTGTTTGCCAACAATACTAAATGTGTTAAGTGAGATCTATGTTCTGAATTAGGAACACCACGCACTTGTTCAAAAAAGAAACCTTGGACAAATAACATCATGCGATGCTGAATGGCAATTGATTTGTGAATGTCACACAATGTGCTTAATACACCATTGCACTACTATGAGTTGGAAAAGCAGTCACTGGAACATCGTTACAACAGCAGGGGGAACGACGACGTGAATAGGGAAAACACTGAGTTAAGGGAAAATAGAGCAGTGGTACAGCTTTTACAGTAGACATCACCAATTATTTGATTTAATCAAGTCTTTTAATGTAAGGGGTGAATGATTTGCTAACAGATATGGAGATATGGCTTAAAAGACTGAACTATAAAACAAATTTTAATTCTATGGAAAAATAAGTTTCAAGTGATATGAAACATTTCTAATGAGTCAAACCACTCATTTCACGACCAGACATGACTACCTTCGCTTCACTAACGGAAAAATTGCGACATGAGTTCTGAAAGAGACTTAAAGACTTTAGATTTATTTGTCAGACCGTTCTCACTTGTGGATAGTATGTACTCCTCATTACCGCCAACTTGAGCTGATCGACACACAGTGTACCACCTGGCTCAATGACCTGTTAGTCCAATCCAGGAACTTACAACATCTTATACAGTGTTACCCCAAAACACATATCCTCGACTGCACAGACATGTCGATAAAGATAGTTGAATGTTTGGTTCCCCTCTCCCCTCCCCCAACGCTCGGGTTTAACAGATATTAATCTGCGTAACGCCTTGTGATTGTATCACGAACAATAGTTCCAGATATATCGCATACTAGCTTAATGTTCACCAAGTGGCTCATGTAGTCTGTATAGTCTGCACAGATCTTTTTGTTTTCCTTTAATCAAATTTTTGTGTTGTTCACAAATTGCACCACCTAAACTCTTCACTCTAATTGAGGTTATCGAAGCATAGTCTCTTGCGAATGTACTTGTGACTTAAAATTGGTTCTAGTAGCTAAAGTCCAAGGTTTTGGTTTTTCTTTTCTTGTGGCGATATTTCTATAGGAATTTTCATTCCCAAACGCATATTTCATTACAATTAACTGAGAAGTGAAACATCAGTTTTCATAGATTTAGCTTTTCAAGTTTTTTAGTACAACGAAATATTTTCTTAATAATTTTCAATCCCTATTTCACATCCTTAAGTGACTGAATCCCCAGAAACAGTGAAACACCTATTTTTTAATTTCTAACAGAGACACCAAAAAGGAATTTTCATAGATTTAACGTCGAAAATGTTTTTATGATGAAATAAATTCACAAAACGTTTCATTCCCTACTTAACTCCCTTAGAAGGCTAAATTTCTATTTTGCATTTGTAACCTTAAGTCAAATACCAGTTTTCACAGTTCTTTAATAATGAATTAGTTCAACAACAAACATTCATCCACTAATTTACCCTCTTAATGGTTGAATTTCAAAAACGGTTAACCACGTATTTATTTCTGACTGAGGACCCAAATACCCGTTCAGAACGGCCTTGATACCGACATATCTTCAAAAGACACTTGGTTCCATGTTTGAATACCTTTATGGATGGAATTTCGAATAATCCCACCTGAAATGATACATGCAGTTAGCGGTTTCGGCTGTGAGATGATGAGTCAGTGAATTAGTCTGGCTCTGTTACACCCCTCTTAGTACACGAATTCAGGGAAGTGTAGCCCGTAGCCCCCAACCGGAAGTGCCGTGTGCCGCGTCCTCCGATGCTTGTCTCGCACGGGCCACCCAGGGAAGTAAACCAACATGTTTAGTAATCAAGTGAAAAGTATTTTTTTGAGCTCTCAGTACAGATACTCTCATTACAATAACCTTATTTGGTCTGTTACTACTGTGCAATGACATTAATAAAATTGATGAAAATGAGAGGAGACATGCAAAAGAGAGCATGGAACCTCTCAACTTCAGTTCCAAAAATTTTGGGTCTTACATCTAAACTTTCCCCAAGTGGGAACTGAAATGGTTGCTGTCAGAGACATGTGATATTTGGGTAGTGGTGAGCAGCCACTTACAATTCGACAGAAACTCGTAATGCTGCATGACGCATGTAAGTACCCAACATAGCACACTCTTGCTCATCCCCCTCTGAAACGCCTTATATCCCATTGTCCACGAACAACTGTCCATTTTGGATCCGCATGCGGCATATGCTGAAGTCGCTTGGAGTGAAGGAAGTATGATCTCAAGTCCAGGATTTTGACTGTCTGCCACCCTGGTTACTACAGAGGCCCGGAGTCATTTTAGATTTAGCGCAGTACAGGAGAGACTGCATTCCTGCTTCTGTTTTAATGAGATATTTTCAGACATTTTATATGAGCACCATTACTATATAGCTGTCTTTACGGGTGAGTCCTCTAGGTCCTACTGCCTCAAGAATTCACTGTCTTCCACTCTAAATTATATGCGATCTCGCGGGCATTGGAGCAGATGAGACATTCTTGCAGTGCAAATTCTTTGATGTGTTCCGATTCTCTGCGTGCTCCTCACTCTCTAAAACATTTGTACCCAACCGACAAGGCTGTCCTTGATATCCAGGATGCCCTCTCCTGGGCACGTGGGTATTGCGGCTCTAGCAGCCAAGGGGCGTGTCTCGATCGTTAGCACGAGGGCAGTTCAATAAGTAATGCAACACATTTTTTTTCTGAAACAGGGGTTGTTTTATTCAGCATTGAAATACACCAGGTTATTCCCCAATCTTTTAGCTACGCAACACTATTTTTCAACATAATCTCCATTCAATGCTACGGCCTTACGCCACCTTGAAATGAGGGCCTGTATGCCTGCACGGTACCATTCCACTGGTCGATGTCGGAGCCAACGTCGTACTGCATCAATAACTTCTTCACCATCCGCGTAGTGCCTCCCACGGATTGCGTCCTTCATTGGGCCAAACATATGGAAATCCGACGGTGCGAGATCGGGGCTGTAGGGTGCATGAGGAAGAACAGTCCACTGAAGTTTTGTGAGCTCCTCTCAGGTGCGAAGACTTGTGTGAGGTCTTGTGTTGTCATGAAGAAGGAGAAGTTCGTTCAGATTTTTGTGCCTGCGAACACGCTGAAGTCGTTTCTTCAATTTCTGAACAGTAGCACGAGTGTGTTCGCACGCTCCGCCATTGCAAGAGTCACAGCTGTGCACGGCCGGCCCGCACGCGGGAGATCAGACAGTCTTGCTTGACCTTGCGGCGATGATGACACACGCTTTGCCCAACGACTCACCGTGCTTTTGTCCACTGCCAGATCACCGTAGACATTCTGCAAGCGCCTATGAATATCTGAGATGCCCTGGTTTTCCGCCAAAAGAAACTCGATCACTGCCCGTTGTTTGCAACGCACATCCGTTGCAGACGCCATTTTTACAGCTCCGTACAGCGCTGCCACCTGTCGGAAGTCAATGAAACTATACGAGACGAAGCGGGAAGGTTTGAAAATATTCCACAAGAAATTTCCGGTTTTTTCAACCAAAATTGGCCGAGAAAAAAAATGTGTTGCATTACTTATTGAACTGCCCTCGTATTTTCGGTTTGCCTTCTCCCTGCACGCTATAGTCTCGCTGTTGAGACCCAGAGTCTTGCGTCGGTTGGAGATGAGAGGCTGAAATTGACAGACAATTTCCTCCATCTAGTAAAGGCCACAAGGCGGCCGTGGCGTACCTCCTTACAGCCACGTCAGCGGGTACACGACTTGACATAGGCCACAGCCCTATGACGCATGACTTCTTGCTCCGTCCAGAAGACCCTCCAAGGTGTGGTGCTTGTGGCGTGCAGATCTGCTCTGTCTTCAGTAACATTCAAACTAATGTGGTTGGAATTTTAAAGTTTTGTTAACTGTCCAATTTTTTCCCAAGATTTCAAGGAGATGGTTTTAATGTACGTATTAACAGGGTGACAAGCTCACCCACGGTTTTTGTGAATGGTCATCCTGTGAAATTTTCCTTTGCCTTTATTGCAGCTCGTTTGTCGTTTATCTGGCGTTTTTATCCCATGCTATGGCTACTTTGACTCTTTCTCCGTTGTTTTGGCGCATGTGAGATTGTGATTGTGTGGTCAGTCTTTTAGTGAGTTGGGAGTGACTGCACTAGTATGCTACAGTTTTAGAGATTTTTATCCTTATTCGTTTATTTTTATTGAGTATAAGTGGAGCTGATCTCTCCAAACACACACACACACACACACACACACACACACACACACACACACACACACGCACACACACACAAACACACACACACACACACACACGCACGCATTCAAACACGAACACACACCGTTAGAAGATTAACCTCAGCGTTTGAACTGCGTGGAAGGTGAAGTTTAATAAGCGTGAATCCCTAATAAGAACTGTAAAACGTGTTAATAATGTGGTGATGTACGAGGGGCGTTTGAAAAGTATAATCAAAAATAAAAACTACTTACGTGTTTGGGGTAAACCTTTTTTATTTCTCGACATAGTCTCCTTTTAGACTTATACACATCGTCCAACGCTGTTCTAATTTTTGATACTTTCCGAATAATAGGAATTGTCCAAGTCTGCAGAATAGTTATTAGTTGCTGCAATCACGTCCTCGTTTGAATAAAATGTTTGTCCCGCTAGCCATTTCTTCAAATTGGGGAACAAATAATAGTATGAGGGAGCCAATTCTGGAGAATAGGGGGATGTGAAACGAGTTGGAATCCTTTTTCCAATAATTTTGCGACCACAACTGCTGAGATGTGTGCTGGTGCATTGTTGTGATGGAAAAGGACTTTTTGCGGTCCAATCGCCGGAGTTTTTCTTGCAGCTCAGTTTTCAAATGGTCCAATAACGATAAATAATATGCACCTGTAATAGTTTTACCCTTTTCCAGATAATGAGGATTATCCCTTGCGAACCCCAAAAGATAGTCGCTGTAACCTTTTCCAGCCGCAGGAATGGTCTTCGCCTTTTTTGGTGCAGATTTTCCCTTGGTTTTTTAGATTGTTGTTTGGTCTCAGGAGTATAGTAATGTATCCATGATTCATCCACAGTGACGAAACAACGCTTAAAGTCCAGCGGATTTCTCCTGAACAGCTGCAAACCATCCTTGCAACACTTCACACGATTCCGTTTTCGGTCAAGTGTGAGCAATCGCGGAACCGATCTTGCGGACAGCTTTCTCATGTCCAAATGTTTATGAAAAATATGATTTACCTGTTCATTCGAGATGCCCACAGCACTAGCAATGTCACTCACCTTAAATCTTCTGTAATCCATCACCATATCATGGATTTTATCGATGATTTTGGGAGTCGTAACCTCCACAGGGCGTCCAGAGCGTTCAGCAGCACTTGTGCCCATATGATATGGCCACTCCGAAAATTTTGAAACCACCGTTCCAATCGTATGTGCAGAGTCACCGTAATGTTTATCAAGTTTCTCTTTAGGCTACTGAGGCTTTTGTCTTTCATAAAGTAATGTTTAATCACCACACGAAATTGTTTTTCGTCCATTTTTGACAATCACTCGACTTCCTTGATTAACACGAATGCCAGATACAAAGAACTAGACCAATATGGCTGAAACTTGGTGTGTGTTGTTTCCAAAGATGCTACTAACTAAACACGACCTCGTACGCGCCGGTGGTGCCATCTCTCGGACTTTGCACGGACTTTTCAAACGCACCTCGTATATCGAACTGTGATTGTTCCTCAGGGTTAAATTAAGCAGAGATAATGATTTTAAGCTATCGACAACGTATGAACGGTAAGTTGCAGTTCAAAATGACAGAAAATACTTGTAGTATGACTCATCTGCAAATTTTACGTGTTCTGTGTGTGTGGACTAAAATAAAGAAGCTGCCTACGAAAAAGCGGGCGTGTAATGTTGACTGTATTAAACATTTTTTGCCCTAATTGGACCTCAGACTCCAAGCCTAGCCGGAATCTGTGATTGCTGCGATCTTGAGTATGTTGCAAATTGTCGAAATTAAGTTCATCCGCTGAATTTTAATCTGCTATTTAGTAATTAGAATTTCAGTGATGCGCCATTACCGTCCATTATGTCATTGTGTAGCGACGGACGCTAATTTAGTTGCACAACAGCGAGGCTACGTCACTTCCAGAAATTTCTACACTCACATCGCCTTGGACGAATCTCAGTCGTTTCAAGAAAAAAGGGTGCAGGTACTGAGAACTTCGTAGATCAGTTTTCATTTACGAGTACGAGCCTTACAGCTAGTAATGTTGAATCAAAATTAAGGCTACTAAAAGCGTAAAAACGTTATCACTTCCGAGAAGAAACAGAAAAACGTTAAGAATAATATCGTGAAATGTAGAAAATGTTGTAATCCAAAAAATAAACGTTCGCGTTGCGTGAAGTATTTTATTGATAATTGGGAACAGCATTCGAAGAACCACTCAAACTGAATAGCAGTGTAGTGTCATTTATTATTTTATACAGATAGCAAAGTTTAATCATGTAATTTCGAAGTGCCGTACATTGAATCACTGTGTTTACATGGACCTCCCAAAGTTTACCTCGTGAAAAGATTTTCCAATACCGCTTTCGGTTGGCTATGTAAATATCCTAGTATCGATTCCGGAAACACGATTCTGTCTGCTGACATTCCTCTTCCACAGCTGATTTTTGCTGCCATTGAAACGCAGAAAACGTGCATGGATTGTCAGTTAACATTTTGCTTTTAACAATTTTCGTCTAATAGGCACGGAGTGACTTTTTGGGCTCGGAAAGCACGAGTATAAACTTAAACATGAAGTTGTCCATTACTAATATTTAACAGAAGAGAAGCACCCATTGTGCTGACTAAATCAGAAACTGGATCAGTTGATTTCCAGAATCATTTGTGTGAAAGAACTGGCAATCAGAATCCGGTGTTTGATCTAGCAAACCCGTTTCAGGCCTTAACATGTAAATAAGACGTCGAAAACCGTTTTCAAAATTTCCGCATTCGACTTCCGAAAGCTGTGCTGGATGTAAATGTACTGAATCTCATACGGAATTATTTGCCCCAGTCGTTTGTGCTAACACTAATCATTATAGAAACAAGCGTCAAAATTATAATCTTGTCAAATATTTACAGTATTAACTCGCCGGTAATTTGTGTACATATTCATCTCTACTTATATGATGCGTTACAGCTAAGGTATTATATTTGAATTTCTTACAGTGTCATACGATTCTCGACAGCATACGCGTTGCGTCTGCGTAATTTAAGCTAACAGGGGTAGGACAAAAATATGAAAACCACGCGAGAAATGTATGTTTCAACGTAAATTATGATGCCAGCCAGGCCTGCGGGTCAACACCGCTGTTGTATTTGACCAAGAACGGCACCTGTGCATTGTCCTCAATAGACTGTGTAGTTGTGAGTGCATTATGTCGGTCCCAAGATAATTAGAAAGTGGGGAAATTGTTGGCGCTCCGGCGGTGGGTGCGTCCGTATCCAAGGAAACGGAAGCGTTTGGCATTTCAAGAGGCAGCGAATAGAAGATTTACATCGCTTATAGGAAAGGCTGAAAACATCATCCATTACGTCGTTATGCTTTACGAAAGTGTGTTTTGAGTGATTGTGACAGACGGTCGATGAAGACGTCTTTGACGCAAAATATGAGGACCACAGCTGCAAAGATCATTGCAGAATTTGTGAATCTCGTCAGTACAAAAACAATGCGAAGGGAGATTCATATCACGGAATTGTAAGGCTAGATGGAATTCCAAAATCGCACATCGGTGATTCAAATGCCTGTAACAGAAAACGTGATGCCGAAATCATGAAGTGGCCTAGCGGTTCTAGGCGCTACAGTCTGGAACCGCGCGACTGATACGGTCGCACGCTCAAATCCTCCCATGGGCATGGATGTGTGTGATGTCATAGGTTAGTTAGGTTTAAGTAGTTCTAAGTTCTAGGGGACTGATGACCTCAGATGTTAAGCCCCATAGTGCTCAGAGCCATTTTTTTGTTCCAGGCTGAAAGATGGCGGTGGTTCTGTGAAGTTTTGGTCCTCCACATCGTGGTATTGCATGTCACCCCTGGTTAGTCTGCAAGATCGCAATACCAGATTATGTGGTTATTTCAGCTAATGAATTCCAGGCCACGGTATATCGTTTGTTACCGAATGTTGATGGTTCGTTCTAAGACGTCAGGGCCCCTGCTGACAAAGCTCGCATCGCAGGACTGGTTTTGGGAAGATGGATTGGCTACCACAGTCATAGATCAGAAAATAATTCAGATTTTGTGGTCTGCTTTGGAGAGAAGGGCGCCTGATAACTATCGACTTGCACATTCGTTGCCTGTACTTTCCGCTATGTTGGAGAAAAAGTGGTGTAAAACACCATCGAAAACCGCGCTTGACCTGTAAGCATCCGTTCCGAGGCGGCCGGAAGCGGTATTGAACGTCACTTGGTTTCCTACGCCGTGTTACACGGAACAGCCAACGGAACTGGTTCACCTGCCTAATATCGTGTAGGGACTCCGAGAGCACGCAGAGGTGCAGCAACACGACGCGGCATGGACTCGTTTAACGTCAGAAGTAGTGCTGGAGGGAACTGACATCATGAATCGTGCACCGCTGTTCATGAATCCGTAAGAGTACGATGGGGTGGACATCTCTTCTGAACAGCAGTTGGAAGACATCCCAGATATGAACAATAATGTTCATGTCTGGGGAGTTCGGTGGGCAGCGGAAGAGTTTAAACTGAGAAGAGTGTTCCTGCAGTCACTCCTGTAGCAATTCTGGACATGTGGGGTCTCGCATTGTCCTGCAGGAATTTCCCAAGTCCGCCGGACTCCACATTGGATACGAATGGATGCAGGTGATCAGATAGGATGCCTACGTACGTCTCACCTGTCAGAGTCGTATCTAGAGGTATCAGGGGTCCCATATCACTCCATCTGCACGCACCTCACACCACTCCAGAGCCTACACCAGCTTGCACAGTCTGCTGCTGCTGACATGCGGGGTCTATGGATTCATGAGGTTGTCTTCACACCGGTACACATCCATCCGCTCTATACAATTTGAAACGAGTCTCGTCCTACCACACAACATGTTTCCTGTCATCAACAGTCCAATGTCGGTACTGAAAGGCCCAGGTGAGTCGTAAAGCTTTGCGCTGTGCAGCCACCAAGGCTCTGAAAGCCCATATCGACGATGTTTCGTTCAGTGGTTTGCACAATGACACTTGATTATGCACTGAAATCACCAGCAATTTCCGGAACGGTTGCACTTGTGTCAAATTGAACGATTCTCTGCAGTTGTCACCGGTCGCGTTTTTGTTGGATGTTTTTCCGGCCTCAACGATGTCGGAGATTTGATGTTTTACCGGATTCGTGATATTCACGGTACACTCGTGAAACGGTCGCACGGGAAAATCCCCGCTTCGTCGCTACCTCGGAGATGCTGTGTCCGTTCGCTCTTGCGCCGACTGTAACACCACGTTCAGACTCACTTAAATATTGATAACCTGCCACTGTAGCAGCAGTAACCGATCTAACAATTGCGTCAGACCCTTGTTGTCTTGTGTAGGTGTTATCGACCGTAGCGCCGTATTCTCCATGTTTACATATCTCTGTATTTGAATACGCATGCCTGTACCAGCTTCTTAGCCCCTTCAGTGTAGGAACGGTACTGTGTTTTTGTTCGTGTGACAGGGAGGAAGTGAATCCAGCATCCTCGTAGAAAATATGGTCAGTGAGGCAGGACAGCATTTAAAGTAGTCGCTAATTTATTGTTCTGTGCGAGTGAGTTGATCCAGTGATAGCCCCAGAATACTTCAGTTGTCATAGGAGACTAGATTATATGATAAGGACGGTCGCTATGGGTGGGAGAGAGAAAGAATGGAGGGCGAGAAGGATAAAAAGGGACAGAGAGGGGGGAGAACCGGCCGATGTGGCCGAGCGGTTCTAGGCTCTTGAGGCGCTACGGTCGCAGGTTCGAATCCTATCTCGGGCATGGATGTGTGTGATGTCCTTAGGTTATTTAGGTTTAAGTAGTTCTAAGGTCTAGGGGACTGATGACCTCAGTTGTTAAGTCCCATAGTGGTCAGAGCCATTTGAACATTTTTTTTTTTTTTTTGATCGCGCGTTTGACCCTGTGCAAAACTACATAAGTGTTTGAAGCCCTAAAAAACAGTGTCTGCAACGTGCTTCTCTATACCCTCTGCCAATCACAAAAATACAGTATCAGATAACAAATACTTTACAGTACAGTTGCCACATGGTTTTTCACAACGTTCTGCTGTATGTCTAGTGAGGTCATAGGGGTACATGTAAGTTGACTCCCGTCTTTGATGCTTTCCGGGAAATGAGAACCATCTTCCTCTGAATCAACATGGATCTACGTTAGAGTATGAAAGAAAGTGGAAAGAGAAATCAGTTGAGAGGTGTTGTAGCGAGGTATGACATAATGGTGCATTGCGTTGTACAATGAGGGAGAATTTGTGCATGTCATTATCACGCATTTAACGTTATTTTTGAGTTGTTCTCTCAGAGTGTATCAGTTGTGTGGTATAACTTGCGTTTGACTCGAATTACGTAATTTGTGTGCAACTTAGAGCTCTACCTATCTGCAGTCATTTATTGCAAACCTCCCCATACCACAGAAGAGGACGTCCAATACACGTATAATGAATCATGTTAATCGATAGAAAACCTTGCGAGGTGCCGGGGCAAGCAGTGTATTTAACACTAAATTCTTCTAGAATCTACATATGTAAATGATGTTCTAAGCCCCCGCTATTCTAACTCCGACTTTTGCTGTTGCACAAGGATTAAAAAAAATACGCGAACTGACTCTAATCAACCCTGCCAGTGGAGTAGAAGAGAGTTTGGCACCTACAATAATTTAATTTGATAAATAAGTTAAATAAACGAAGGTTCCATTAACATAGTGGGGAATGATAGGGTTGCTCTACCGATTAACAGAATGAAAGTTCTGTACAAAATAACAATATGATTTATTAAGATTAAACACAAAATAATAAACAAAAACACATGAAACATTTACAATACATCAAATTGGCTCAAATTGGATACTCAAACAAACGCTGTGAATGTGAAGTTGTCCCTAAACTAGATTGTGAGGATTATGACGAAGTGGTATGTGCAGCCAATTCCTTGCAACACAAAATTGTTGAGGCTTTCGTGGCCACTTGTTGACAAACTGCCTATTGGCTTCCGTCTCGGGAACGTCGGCCGAAGAACCCGAGACGGAAGCCAATAGGCAGTTTGTCAATTCCTTGCAACCCAAATCTTAGAGAAAACACATAGCCAACCCATCATAAATTGCTGCTAGCCAAGACAGAACAAAGTTAGAAAAAGACGAACAGGCGCGCTCTGCTGAGCTCTGATTATCACCTAGGAAAATCCCTGTCTGCCGGTGCTGCCGACATACCTTACCAAACTAACTGCCAGAACACGATCTGGCGTACCGGAGCCGATGGCTGGTTGCTTCGACGTCCTCGACCGAAAGGCGAGAGCCGACTACCCACAAGAGCACCCGTACAAAACCGAACACAGAACATTCCCGCCCCCACGACAGTGGCCGTGGTTAAACGTTCCAATCAGCAACTCTTGCTACGTCACGGAGCTATGCCCTGAGCAAGCCAATCACAGTTACTATTTTGCAGAAAGCGCGGGAATTTTCCCGCCACAGCTGCCTGGGTACACAAGTCATTCCCACGCCTCGCTGGTAGCCCACCAGAAAGTGTTTTCGCTAAGTTTCCGCGAAGTAACGGAACCTCTAGCCCAGCCGCTACTTCAGGCCCTGCGGGCGTGCCTCTTGACAATGTCGGCGTCTGGAAAGCATTCACTTGACTCCCTCACACCTGTCGGCTTACCCTTTCAAAGTCAAACAGAGCCCGCCTGTCACTGGACCACCCAGGTGTTGAGAGACGCTACGTGGGAAGTCCGCGTGTGGAATAGCAACTTTACACCACATGCAATTAGAGAGGAGAATCGTAAGATAGAAACACAAGAGGGGGCTCATGCCACCTCTCAACCTATTTCAGCATCCTCCTCTACCTAGAGGGAGGTAGAGAGAGATGGGAAGGGTCGGAGGGAGGGAGAGGGAGAGACAGAACGCTTCATAGGTTTTAAGGGAATTGTGCTACGTGAGGTATGCGGATGCGGAAGCCAGACGGGTGTGTGTGCTCGGGCAGTGAGAGGGAGAAAGATCGCGCTTAAGTGAGGTGAGGAGGAGCTGAGTGAGAGCCCCCCTGGGTGCAGGCAGGCCTGCTCAACGCGGCTCGACGAAGCGGCGACACGACGCGGCCGCCCGACGTCGGCATCACTATTTAGGCGGCCGGCCAGTCGGCAGGCATATTTATTTAAGCCGCATTAGCGTCCGCCGGCCGTGCCCTGAATAATGGACGCCCCCCGGCTGCCTCCGGCTTTTCCGGCCTCCTAATCGCGGGCCGCGACTCGCTGTTCGCGCGGCCGGGCGGACGCGCGCCGCTCGCCCGCAGCTCGGCCCGTCGCGGCGTGAATGATTAACGCGGCGCAGAAGGCGCGCCTGCATTATTCAGCGGCGCGCCTGCCGCAGTTTTCTGCTGCCGCGTGTCCGGCCGCGGCGGTGTCGGCGCCGGAAGTCATCGGCGATGCTCGCCGCCGCCGGACCGACTGCCGCCGCGGAACTCCGCTCTCCGGCGGCACTCGCGTTAACAGCGGGATCCTCCGACGACCTCAGTTCGCAGTTTCGCATTTCTTATTCATTAGCTAACCGCCCGGGATTCCCCAGCTGCTTGTTTACGCCGGATGAAAAGGAATCACATTGACTCAAAGGCAGCAGTTAATCCACCTTTCACGTGTTTTGTTAATTTAGTAAGTTCTGCACTGTCTTTTCTTGCTCGCGTATTCTGAGATTCCTTTTCACGCTGGTATCCGATCTGACTGATCGTTATCCTCATTTTCCTTAAGCTTCACATTCAACATCCCACGCAACTATGCCTACATTTACTAGACATCGATGATTGGTCAATGGAACGAATGTGCGAACACATGCACGTCGGTATATTCAGGAGGATTTCGTTGTTTTCACCTTGTAGCAGGGCGTGGGAACGGGCGTCGGATTTGGATTTCCGATGCTAACTTACGCTAAGGACAACACAAGCAGCCACGCCCGAGGTAGGACTCGAGCCTTCGACGGGGTAAGCCGCGCGTAGCCTGAAAGGGCGACCCTGACTGCGTGGTTGACTGTCCAAATCTTCGACGTTTATTCGGTGGAAAATTTTGAACAGAGCAACCAGGTATTGTGTATTTTGTGTCCTTATTGAAAGAGATAGCTGGCAGCAATGCAAATTCCTTTGTCGATAGGACAAGTCGTCACCGACAAGTTGCTCTTCTGACCCCGTCCACAGTGTTGGAGGAGGTTGAATTTCGTTCAGGCTTGGCAGTCGCTATTCGTGAGTGTAGTGAATGTCGCGTGCCACCGTTGTGTACACTTCGGATTTGAGAGCGTGACGTTCACAAGACAGTCCCTGTCCACACGCTCGGCATTCACTGTTCGAGAGTGTACTAGAGATGGGCAGACTGAAACACGTAACTGTTTCGAAACAAATGAAACAGTACAATGTAATGTTTCGATACGGTGTTTCGAAACAGTGAAACAGTTTGTGTTTTGTAATCTAATAAACCTACACATTTTATCATCTTGAATGTTTACTGTATAAGTATGTCCATATAAACACAAATGAGGTGCGAGAGCGCTAATCATATCGCAGAAAGTATGAAACTATCACTTAGGCGTCTTGGCAGTTTCGTATTTCCTGCAGCAAATGCGCTGCTTTTGTGTCCTGTGAGTTTCATACTTTTCAATTGGCTGAAGACAGCCATAGCTGAAGAACCACCACGAACGGAACTGGAGGTGGGAGCAAACTGCAGAAACAACGGATATGCTACTGGGATTCCCCCATTCCGTTAGTATGGGTAATATACCCATCCTGCTAATTTCCATACATACAAAGAGAATCATTGTGGATAATAGGCACAGTGAATATAGACTCACAAATAACGCCATATTTGGCGTTATTTGTGAGTCTACATTCGCTGTGCCTATTATCCACAATGATTCGAATAAATAACAAAAAAAACAGAAAAAAATTTTGTCTTTCAAGGTGTTTCGAACCGTTACTATAAATTTACCATGCTTCCCAGCCCTTCCCGTTCACCATTACACTATTAGTGATACGTCAAACAGATTGCTTGCAATTATACCTACATCAAATTTATGTATATGTCTAATAACTGTCACTCTACGCCTTTTTTGATTCAAAATGTTGTAGGCTTACTTGCGTTTCTTAATATGATTACTGTACATGAACAGAGAAGCGTATGTTATAAAAAAAAGTGTAATTTAACTGAATGATGTTCACATATTTATTATTTTGAATGTGAATAGTATGCGTTGTTTTATTGTTTGGTTAGTGTTTATAAAGCAGATGTTACGCCATTTCAGAACAGGACAGTCAGCTAGAAACGAAGCTTTATTTTCGGATATCTTAAGCTTCATGCTATTGCTTGTCAAAAAGATTTCGACACTCTTGAAAGTGTTTCATGAAGTGGTATGTTGTGTTTCAGTACCTGTGCCGAGCCCGAATCTCGTCCGACACAAGAGTGGAATGAAACATCACTGTTTCGATACAATTAGTCCGTTCCAAGCACAGGTGGACTGCAACAGCCTTATTTTGAAACAACGATATACACTCCTGGAAATGGAAAAAAGAACACATTGACACCGGTGTGTCAGACCCACCATACTTGCTCCGGACACTGCGAGAGGGCTGTACAAGCAATGACCACACGCACGGCACAGCGGACACACCAGGAACCGCGGTGTTGGCCGTCGAATGGCGCTAGCTGCGCAGCATTTGTGCACCGCCGCCGTCAGTGTCAGCCAGTTTGCCGTGGCATACGGAGCTCCATCGCAGTCTTTAACACTAGTAGCATGCCGCGTCAGCGTGGACGTGAACCGTATGTGCAGTTGACGGACTTTGAGCGAGGGCTTATAGTGGGCATGCGGGAGGCCGGGTGGACGTACCGCCGAATTGCTCAACACGTGGGGCGTGAGGTCTCCACAGTACATCGATGTTGTCGCCAGTGGTCGGCGGAAGGTGCACGTGCCCGTCGACCTGGGACCGGACCGCAGCGACGCACGGATGCACGCCAAGACCGTAGGATCCTACGCAGTGCCGTAGGGGACCGCACCGCCACTTCCCAGCAAAATAGGGACACTGTTGTTCCTGGGGTATCGGCGAGGACCATTCGCAACCGTCTCCATGAAGCTGGGCTACGGTCCCGCACACCGTTAGGCCGTCTTCCGCTCACGCCCCAACATCGTGCAGCCCACCTCCAGTGGTGTCGCGACAGGCGTGAATGGAGGGACGAATGGAGACGTGTCGTCTTCAGCGATGAGAGTCGCTTCTGCCTTGGTGCCAATGATGGTCGTATGCGTGTTTGGCGCCGTGCAGGTGAGCGCCACAATCAGGACTGCATACGACCGAGGCACACAGGGCCAACACCCAGCATCATGGTATGGGGAGCGATCTCCTACACTGGCCGTACACCACTGGTGATCGTCGAGGGGACACTGAATAGTGCACGGTACATCCAAACCGTCATCGAACCCATCGTTCTACCATTCCTAGACCGGCAAGGGAACTTGCTGTTCCAACAGGACAATGCACGTCCGCATGTATCCCGTGCCACCCAACGTGCTCTAGAAGGTGTAAGTCAACTACCCTGGCCAGCAAGATCTCCGGATCTGTCCCCCATTGAGCATGTCTGGGACTGGATGAAGCGTCGTCTCACGCGGTCTGCACGTCCAGCACGAACGCTGGTCCAACTGAGGCGCCAGGTGGAAATGGCATGGCAAGCCGTTCCACAGGACTACATCCAGCATCTCTACGATCGTCTCCATGGGAGAATAGCAGCCTGCATTGCTGCGAAAGGTGGATATACACTGTACTAGTGCCGACATTGTGCATGCTCTGTTGCCTGTGTCTATGTGCCTGTGGTTCTGTCAGAGTGATCATGTGATGTATCTGACCCCAGGAATGTGTCAATAAAGTTTCCCCTTCCTGGGACAATGAATTCACGGTGTTCTTATTTCAATTTCCAGGAGTGTAGTTACCGTGTCTGGCTCGAGATCGAATCTCGCCCGGTTATCCGAGGCTGTGGCGGAATGAAGCGCCACCGTTTCGAAATAGTGAACCACAGCCGTTCCGAAACACTGAAACAGTTCCACCTATCGATACTCTGTATGGAACGTCACCACAAAACATGTTCGCCACCAAAAACAAATTGCCAATCGCACTCTATATCCTCCACATTGCGGTACGCACCTGCGAGTTACAGACGCCGGTTGGCGGCAAAGAGATGCACACGCGCCGCTTGTGGGGAATGCGTACAGACATTCGATTCGCTTGGAGGTTCGAAGACACCATGACGACTTCTCTGTAGTTTAATTACCCCGAGAACGGGATTCCATGCTTTGTTCAAATTAAAACCATTATCTCTATTAATTGAATTATTAGCTAATCTAATGTCTATAGCGTCCTTGAACACAGAATCCCAAAAGAAAGAGGTGGACGTTAGAATTAGTGTAAGAAATTTTATTTGCGCGGCTACATGCCCGAAATTTAATGGACTATTCATTACACCGCGAAAAGTTGAAAATGCACATCAAGTACCTCATCGGGGAGGAGATGGTTTCATAGGTCCATAGTCTGGACAAATTACATCAGAGAGCAACACTATTGAGCTCGCTTACTGAATTGCCGGGACCACAGAGTTGTACCAAAATTTGAAAGGTTCGCCCACTTCGTCAAGAACGCTGCAGTAGATAGAATTTTACGTTGGGCTGGTTCTGCTATGGTCAGAGAAAGAATTCGTTATACTCGTCGGAAGTTGTACATTGTTTTTCTGAACACCTGTATCATCTGCATTTGAAGATAGTAGCTGTTTTATCTCCTGACTCATTGGACTGGATTAATGGCACGACAGGGCTAAGTCTGACTGGGTTCGTGAAGTGGATAAAAAAAAGACGGATAAGGATCTGGACGTTATCTGTCTCAAGCAAATGGCTAAATTTTGCCTCGCCGGCCGCGGTGGCCGTGCGGTTCTAGGCGCTTCAGTCCGGAACCGCGAGACTGCTACGGTCGCATGTTCGAATCCTGCCTCGGGCATGGATGTGTGTGATGTCCTGAAGTTAGTTAGGTTTAAGTAGTTCTAAGTTCTAAGGGACTGATGACCTCAGATGTTAAGTTCCATAGTGCTCAGAGCCATTTGAACCATAAATTTTGCCCCTACCCCACAGACTTCGCCGACATCATCTTTCATCAGTGCCATTGTAGAAGCTGATCCACTGCTATCAGAAGATTCAGCTGAAGAAATCAGACGTGAAAGCTGCCGTGCAATTAGGAAACATCGTCCACAAAGATGTAATGTTTCCGAGAAGAGAGGTTTGCGATACGAAAGCTGCGTGAGGATACTGACACAGTAGTCCTCGGTGCTGATAAAGGTAATGCTACCGTCCTTTTGCCTCAGAAAGTCTACAAGGAAAAGATATGTGGTCTATTGAGTTCTGTTGCATACCGGAAGATTAACAAAGATCCTACTAACAAGGTGACAATAAGGACTGCTGCCTTGCTGAGCGCTTCATCACTACCGAAGAAGTCATAAGAAGTTTAAAAGTGCGAGGTGCAGTACCACCGAGATTTTATGGTCTTCCTAAAGTTCACAAGATGGGTAAGGATGAGCGTCTAGAGGACTTGTCTATGAGACCTATAACGAGCACTATTGATTCACCAACGTATTTTTCTACCAAATATTTAGCTTCCTTATTACAACCAGTAGTAGGAAAATCTAGTCACCACATTCGTAATTCTATGGATTTTATTCAGAGATTCAACAATGTCAGGGTAATTAGTGCGAATGTGCTCGTTAGTTTAGAAGTGGTTCCATTATATACCAAGGTACATTTAAAGGTCTCTTTATCTCTTATCGGCCACCATTTTGAAAAGAACATCACGGCCTTGTGCTTTTGTCATCCTATTTTCAGTTTAATGGTGAATTTTGTGAGCATATTCATGGAGTTGCTTTAGGAAGTCCCCTCACCCACTGGTAGCTATTTACTGAAGTCTTCAAGGACAAGGCACTGGATTCAGCAAGTTTTAAACCAACCGTCTTTTGGAGGTACGTGGACGACTCATTTGCAGTATCACCGCACTGGATGGATGAATTACATCGATTTCTTGAGCATTTGAATTCTATCCATGCTAGTGTCAAATTTAGAACGAAAATAGAAAAAGACGGCTCCCTCTCCTTTCTGGATGTTGTCGTTTGCCGTAAAGTTGATGGTACATTAGGACAGGCCATACATCGTAAACCTAAACATACAAATCTACATCTACATGCCAGTAGCTGCCATCACTCTTCAGAGACCATAGGTATCCTTAAAACCTTAGTGTACAGGGCACACTATATACCCGATAACGATAATTTGCAAGAAGCGCTCACATACCTTAAGAGCATTTTTAAAGAGAAAGGATTTTCTCCGCAACAAATTTGCAGAGCATTCAATGTAAAACCTAGAATGCAAGTATGTGATGGGAAAGAAGATAGTAATTCCTTCAGATCAAGTGCGTTTTTGCCCTAAGTGGGTGCTCTTTCTTCGACGATACGCCGTATTCTCGAGAAACACTGTTAAGGTGATCTTCCGGTCTCCCACGAAGATTGCAGCCTTACGCAGCTTTGTAAAGGACGATTTATTGTTTCATAAGACGGGCGTGTACCAGATTTCTTGCGGAAATTGTGAGAAGTCGTACGTAGGTAAAACAACACGCACCGTTTATGAGAGATGTGTGGAACATCGAATGCACACACGCTTATCACAGCCAGACAAGTCACCTGCGGGCGACCACTGTATTGATATACAGGACATTCCACGAACTACAGTGATGTAAAGTTTCTAACATCCACCTCTTCCTTTTGATATTCTGGCTTCAAAGAAGCTATAGGGATAAGGTTAGCTAATAATTTAATAAATAGAGTTGTAATTTGGAAGAAACATGGAATCCGGCTCTTGGGTTAATTAAACTGCAGAGAAGTCGTCGTGGTCTCATCACCGCCGAACAATATTGATAACTGAATCGAATGTATGTAAGCCGTCGCCACAGGCGGCGCATGTGTATCTCATTGCTGCCGACAAGCGTCTGTTACTCGCAGGCGCGTGCCTTCAAGGTGGAGTATATAATGCCGCGCTTGTAATTTAATGACGTATAATTCAGTGGATTAGTTCAGTCTGAGGAATTGTGTTGACACGGCTTAATGCGCCCTTTGTCGTAAACTGAGTCATCTTCAATTTTACGTTGATTGAAACCACTCTTAAATCCCTTCCTTTAGATGACGGACAGAAAATACAATGTCGATCCCTACTCCCACCTTGCTCGTCGCTTAGGTCATTTGCTAACGTTTCACTTAATCGATGTAGTAAAAATCTTGGCTGTATGACTCATAAGGGTTATTTGACTGTAGTTTTTACAATGTCTTTTATTGCCGTTTTTGAAGATGGGAACAATGTCTCCTCCAATCGTCACGTATTATACTATTTCTCCACACACTTGACACTACATTTCCTCTGGACCTGCTGCACTTATCATGTCCACTGATACTTCATCAAGTCCTGGGGCTTTCTCTCCATTCAGCTTCTTCACATCTACACTCCTGGAAATTGAAATAAGAACACCGTGAATTCATTGTCCCAGGAAGGGGAAACTTTATTGACACATTCCTGGGGTCAGATACATCACATGATCACACTGACAGAACCACAGGCACATAGACACAGGCAACAGAGCATGCACAATGTCGGCACTAGTACAGTGTATATCCACCTTTCGCAGCAATGCAGGCTCCATTCGTCCCTCCATTCACGCCTGTCGCGACACCACTGGAGGCGGGCTGCACGATGTTGGGGCGTGAGCGGAAGACGGCCTAACGGTGTGCGGGACCGTAGCCCAGCTTCATGGAGTTGGTTGCGAATGGTCCTCGCCGATACCCCAGGAGCAACAGTGTCCCTAATTTGCTGGGAAGTGGCGGTGCGGTCCCCTACGGCACTGCTTAGGATCCTACGGTCTTGGCGTGCATCCGTGCGTCGCTGCGGTCCGGGCCCAGGTCGACGGGCACGTGCACCTTCCGCCGACCACTGGCGACAACATCGATGTACTGTGGAGACCTCACGCCCCACGTGTTGAGCAATTCGGCGGTACGTCCACCCGGCCTCCCGCATGCCCACTATACGCCCTCGCTCAAAGTCCGTCAACTGCACATACGGTTCACGTCCACGCTGTCGTGGCATGCTACCAGTGTTAAAGACTGCGATGGAGCTCCGTATGCCACGGCAAACTGGCTGACACTGACGGCGGCGGTGCACAAATGCTGCGCAGCTAGCGCCATTCGACGGCCAACACCGCGGTTCCTGGTGTGTCCGCTGTGCCGTGCGTGTGATCATTGCTTGTACAGCCCTCTCGCAGTGTCCGGAGCAAGTATGGTGGGTCTGACACACCGGTGTCAATGTGTTCTTTTTTCTATTTCCAGGAGTGTATTTCTTCCCGTGTAGTTTGTAATAATTCTGCTTCCCAGTTTGTCCATTATTCGTTGTTTCCTCGTGTACCTGCTCCTCAGCGTTTAACTCTTTCTTGAAATGTTCTCTCCAGAGATCTTTTACATTCCTTGGATCTTCAATCACAGTGCCGTCCTCTGTTTCCATCTTTACTGGTACTGCAGGAGCCTCTGGGAAGAAATAAAGAAGATAGGTACAGAAGATGGGTACATTAATGTAATAAAGACAATGTACAGAGGACACAATTGTAGAATTAGAACACCATTGGGTAACTCTGAATACTTCAAAATAAGACAAGAACTTAAACAAGGAAGTATTCCATCTTCTGCACTTTTTAATGTTGTGATGGAGGGAATGAATAGGGCAGTTAAAGATATAGTAAAAGAAAAAGACAAAACGATGATTTTTGCAGATGATGTGGTAATATGGGGCGATAAAGTGGTAGATGTACAATTACAACTTGATGCGTGGAAGAAAATCATGAAAAGGTACGGATTAAAAATAAATAAAGATAAGAGTGAAGTAATGGTATTTGGAAAGAGACAAAGGGATCGTTGGGAATATTACTTTGAATGGAGAACCCCTCAAAGTGGTAGACAGTTTCACTTATTTAGGGAGTGAAATACCTAATGATAGAAGAATAACCAACGAAATAATAGGAGGTTACAGAAGGGAGGCAATTACTACTAAACAATAAAACACTTGATTTTGAATAAGGAAGTGTCAGAAAAAGGAAAACTCCTTATGTATAAGAGGTATTACTTCCCTATTGTCACCTATGGAGGACAAACATGGACGATGACACAATGGAACTGGAGCAGACTGCAAGGAGGGGACATGAAATTTCTCAGAGCAATTAAGGGAAAAACAAGAATGGACAGAGTAAGGAACGTAGATAGTAGAAAGGACCTTAAACAAGACAGTATGAGAGAAGAAATCGAAAGAAAAAGATGAAGATGGTATGGGCATGTTAAGGGGATGCATGGGCATAGACTTCCCAAAATTGCGGAAGAACTAAAGATGGATGGAAAAGGACCTAGAGGGCGCCCAAGAACACAGTGCAAAACGGAAGTGAGAATATCTGTGGAAAGGGGAGATGTGATCTGACAGTAAGTAGCGGAAGAAAAGTGGTGGGACGACCGAGCCAAATGCAGAGGACACCCAGACCCAGCAGTAGCTGCAGCCGGATCCGGATACCTACATACGTCAATTTGGACGGACAGTTCGTTAACATTCGCCTACGGCAGGAATTGCTGTCTGCTAGCACGCATTTGGCTTCTTTCTGCATTAGACACCGATACTTCTGGTCTAATCTTTCACTGCATTTCACAACTATACATATTTCACTCTTCACACAGCCTTTGGTTTCCCTACTCATTAGACACTGATACTTGTGGTCTAATGTTTCACATCATACAATGATATCCCGAAATGTTTGCCAGCAGCTAATCTTTCACTGCCTTGCAGAGCTACACATATTTTACGTTTCACACAGCACATTTTTCGTACACTGCTGTTTATTGATTGTTTGTTTACTTCTAAGTGAGTATTGTGTCTTTCAGTGTTGCCAACATTGACACTAGTTTGTCTTTGACCGACACTTGCTTTTTTTTTCTCTGTAAGTTATAAATGCGTAATCCTATTTAATTACGTTGCTTTGTATTTATATACTGTCTGAGAGTAATGAGCTCATTTTCTGTTAATGCTTTATATAAGTGGAGTTTTCTTGTAAAGCGAGGAGGTGTCTGTCTTTGCTAATTATATGACGTTCATATCTTCGTCAATAGTGCTTGGTCTTTTCCTCTAACTGACTCTCCATCAACTGCTATGCACATATCTTCACTCACCCTTCTTTTATCTCCCCCACCTACTCACCACAAAAAACAGCTCCATCACCGTCATTAGTCTTGCACAGTACATAAACATACGGGAACATAAATAAATAGGATGGCACACATATAGTTTACAGAGAAAAAAGAAAATAAATAGGCCAAAGACAAAATAATGTTAATGTTGGAAATAAACGGTAAACGGCGGTGTAGGAAAAAAAAGTGCTGTGTAAAACGTACAAAATATGTAGTTCTGTAAGACAGCGAAAACTTAGCCCACAGGTATCAGTGTCCAATGAGGAAAGAAATCAAAGACGTGCTAACAGACGGCATTTCCTAATTTCGGCGAAAAATCGAACAGAAATTACAATAAGTAAAAACCACAGATTGTTAACGAACTGTTTTCCGATGTTAAAAGGAAATCAAATTGCAAATGTCTTTGATTAGAGACCTGTGGTGATGCTTTACTTCAATAAAGCGAAACGCGTCTGATGAGAGAAAGACGCACTTTCTCGTAGTTGTAACGGGGCATCAAAAATACCCTCAGGAATTGTAAAGCAACTACGTACTGTATAGTAGTCTTGTGTAGTTCGCGAACGAACTAGTTCGGAAGAGCACTCCCACAGGCGAACTACGCGAACTAGTTCAAGGATAACCTCGCTACTTAGTTCGTCCGCTCTTTTTCCAAATTAATGTTTTTACATAATAATATGTAAATTTTTGTAATATTTCACTTGAAAATTAGAAGACTGATTATTTAAAGAATGACAATGCAAAGTACAAAAGAGTTTGCTTTAGAATACGATCTCACTCAGGGGTCATAGTTACTTTTTCTATGTCTAATTGTTTGGTAACAAATTATAAGTGTTAGTGTTTCTTCTGTTAATAATAAAGGTATTATTGTTTGTGCCACATAGTACTTAACCTGTACCTAAATCAGAAATATTTTTTGTTGGTTATTTCCAAAACTTTAAAAAAGTCGATTATTTTTTAAAGTGTATTTTTATTCACAAGCAACGCATTTAGCATATTCTGCAAGTAATATTCCTACAATGAACTAGTAAATAAATAAATAAATAAATTTTAAAATTAAAATACTACGAGTGCACTGCATGTAAAGTAAAGTACTTGACTACCTCATTTTACCCATTTATGTAAATAACTGGTTTATTTGCCCTTTCGAAGTCTAATTACTCGACATAAAACTGTAATAATACAGGCGTTGCAACACTGGTCATTATTTAAAAAACTAGCATAACGAGTAAAAGAGCGTGTGCAGTAGTGGTAGCAAAGCGAGCGAACTGTCTTTCTGGAAATCGAGATGGGAGCTTACGAACTAAAAGAGCGACCTAGTTCGCGACGGAACCGCGAACTAAACTGAACATTCCCAGTCGCGAACTATCATGCCCAAGACTACTATATAGCCTCAAAAGTGAAGTTTTTTCAGTTAAGAATTTATTGTTAATTCATTTGTCGGAATGATTTTCACGACAACTCTCGCGAGTGACAATTTTCATGTCGTTTAACTGGATCCATTCAGGACCGGCCACAGTTCATGTAAATGCATCTTGATCCCCATTAACTTTCGTGGTGTCTTTCACCAGTTCCTGAGGGTATTTTTGATGCCCGTTACAACTGCGAGGAAGTGCGTCTTTCCCTAATCAGACGCGTCTCAGCTTTTTTGTGGAGGAGACGCAACACTTCGGCGTGGCAACGATCCGGCTTTGGCGTCCCTTTATTACCAATTTTCAATAACTTTTCTTTTTATTGTACAACCCGAACCTGCAGCCATTCGAGAAAAAGTCCTTGAACTTTAAGTGATCGAACAGCATAGGTAACTTATCAGATCGCGATATGCAATTTGCGTTTTCAACACGAATCTGGGACAATTACATAGAGCGTTATTTCACTGCTTCGGTATTCAATCGGTGACCGGTGGCGGAAGCCAACTGTCACAGACCACGGCGCCCGTTAAAAAAAAAGTTCCAATGGCTCTGAGCACTATGGGGCTTAATATCCGAGGTCATCAGCCCCTTAGAACGTAGAACTACTTAAGCCTAACTAACCTAAGAACATCACACACATCCATGCCCGAGGCAGGATTCGAACCTGCGACCGTAGCAGTCGCGCGGCTCCTGACTGAAGCGCCTAGAACCGCTCGTCCACAACGGCCAGCACCGCGCCCATACAACTGTTAAATAACGTCTAATCTATAAAACTGTAATCTAATTGTCTGTCTTTCTTTCATGGCCGAACGATCGCTCTAAGGTAAATGGAAACAAAAACTGAGTGGAAAGATTTATTACGAAATAAAATATGGAAACAAATCCGTAAAGTTAACAAGTGTAAGTAAAATGAAAATATTTAATCAAGAGAGAATTCACAATTGCGCTTCACTGCTTGAAGTAGTGTGTGCTAAACTGAGAACTTATGCTTCTTTACTGAAATATCTCAGGAGAAAAGTTCTTTTTTTATCTTGCTCACATACTTTCATTCATAACAATACGCAGTTTAGCTGGTCAAAAATGGCTGATCTTTTTACATCTCAAGCTTAATGGCGTGGTTCATTACTGAAGTAAATGCAAATCTATATTGTGGTCATTTAGTAGCAGTCTTAATATTTTACATTATCAGCTAATATTATTTATTGTAAAATACGCTTAATAGCGATTTATTGGCCTTTCAATATTATAATAAAAGCTGGCACAAAGCAAAAATTCGTAGAAACAAATTTTGGTAAGATATCTCCCGACGAAGAAGGCAACGAAGTAGAAATTAATTCAAAGATGGAGATTATTAATGCTGCTGTTCATGAAACCAGTATGAAGTCTGAAAGTGACACGTTTAAATCATATATTCAACCAACTACAAGTAATGAAAAGGTCCCGACAGCAATGGTTTCGCCTTTAGAAGATCTCGCGTTCCCGCCCGTACAATTTTCTAGTGAACTCGATATACTACAAATGTTGCAAAGATATTAGCTGATATGACCACTCTGAATAACAAAGATGAAATGACCACTCTTAAGAACGAAGTTTCTACAATCAAATCAAAGAAAATGACAGCAAGTTTGATGAAGCAACGAAAAATATGACAACACAAATTTGAGAGCTTTCGTCGACTGTATATAATTTGAAGTCACATTTCAGTAACCTTTCCCTAGTTTAAGGCAAATATCCCAAGAAAATAGAAAGTTGAAGCAACACCAAGTAACGTTGGCTAGCAATGTTATCTAGTGTATGTCAAACTTTGTCTACTAATCTGGGCAAGTTCACTAGTGAAAGTACCAGGCACAGTGACGTTGTCATTACACTTCACTCCAAAGTAAAACATTTCACTACTGAACAGGCAAATAGTTCAAAGTACAATTTCATGACCATATGCATACCTTTAGCAGTAATTACTCTGTATGAATAAATAACAAAGATAAGCACATCGATAAATGTATTAGTGAAAAGTTATCGCGGATGGTACGACGGTCGGTGAATGAATACTTTGCAAGCAATAAGGTTTCAAAACCTGAACAGATTTATGAATTTAAATAACTAATCAAACTGTTAACAAAGATCTGCCGGTCTGACAACGAAATGTGTCTTCGCTGTTTTCTAATATGCAAAATGAAATAAAACAGGTACAAGAAAGTGTAACACATTCCTCTTCCATGGCTGCACCCACGCATCAAAGCTCCAGTGACGCGCAAACTGTGCGAAGTTATGGCACTGAAAATGTGTACGGTGCTCAGTTCCCGTGTAATCTAGGGCAGTACCTAGCTTGTAAACTGTGTTACTACACGAGAGTTTACTAAGGCATCGTCAACTCCAGGTATTCATTCCAGAGAAAAAGTTTTCTTAAATTATTCAAAACGACCTTGCCTCGGACTTCAACTGACCGACAAAAGACTAATTTCGTAGAAGGCTACCTACAGCGTAAGACTGTCTGACGGGCAACCGAAACTGTTGGAAAACTGTGTCGACTGCGAACAATTTTAACGGGCTTTTCGGGACAAATTTCGGTCAGGCTCTTTGAGAAATGGTTCAGAAAACAGATTTTAGAGCCAGAATTCTTTAATCTAAGTCACGGTAGCCTATGGCACTAATTTGGAAAGTATGTAAACATGACGTACTGCTGGGACGATTCTGTAACGTGTTGCGGATTCTAAAAGCAAAATCAACATTTGAGATACGTGGAAAACGCATACAAGTTCCAGAGACAGATTTAAGATGCATTACGTCTGTACTCGACTCACTGTACTTGATGCAGGGAGACATAAGCGGCTCGCAAAATAACAATAGTCAGACAGACCCAACAATGCAGTCGCGACACAACAGGCAGTATAATTCGCACTACGAAAGCTTATCAGCCGCCAAATGCGAATCAGGCTCCACAGAACTATGGACCAAATTCCCCTAATAAGAAAAGTAAGAACCTAAAGCGTTTCCATCCAAGATACAATAGTAATCATAATAGACGAAACAACTAGAACAGGAACAGGAATGACAGGGGAAACAGTAATTGCGGTAATCGCCGTAATAATGGTGATTGCAATACTTACAGAAACGGACAACGGCGACAGTGCCCATCAAACAACCATAATAATTGTCCAAACGAACGTATCTATAATAATGACACTAACAACCAGAATAGTTCCCAAAACAACACACATAGCCGTGTGGTCTAAAGTGACTGGAGGACATCCCATCGTCATGTGACGTGTAACAGAGCTAGTGAATGAGCCTCAGACGTCGAATGGCGGCCTTCAGAACTAGATTGGGGCTCATCTTTACCCTAGATGATGACCAGGGACCTTAACGAGACAATAGCCTTTGACAAGTTAATAACAAGAACCAGAAGAAACAAAATAGGGATCAAGTAGATACTGCATTCCTATTCAGATACAAAAAAAGCATTTATTTTAATGACTAGTTAACCGAAGCGAATAAGAAATGTCATAGCTCACAGAATAAAGTCATGCAGGCCATAGCACAAGCTATTGTGGATGGCGTACCAACCACAGTGTAGTTCATTGGGCAACTATGTATTCTGGTGTTCCAAAGGCAGTTTCACAAATGAATTGATTCAGTGTCACCAAACAATGTGAATGATGTAACTCAGGGTAGTGAGCTGATATTTTGGCAGCATCAGATAGCTCTTGGTTTGGATTTATCTCCCCTCTCGGTAATCGCAAGATGAAGACTATAGAGACGGAGTAATGGATCAGTGACGCAATTTCGAGTAGTGAGGGTTTGAAGGGGGAGGGGAGAACGATAAGAGAGGCCGAGATGTGATGAGATGGGCTGGGCTGCCGGAGCGGATATCGCGGAGAAAGACTGGCGGGGGGCAGGAGGGGGCGTAGATCCCGCGACGGTCCCTGTCCCTCCAGCTCCGATCCTACAAATTAGTTTTCCAACTGAGAGAACGCTTAAATAAGAGTCCTCAATCACCTCGGAGGCGGCAGGGGGAAGATCTGGAGGAGTTTGAATGCGATGGGACAGTAGTAGGAAACAAAGGGGCTCTTCCTCTTCCGTGATTTCTCCGCGACTCCGCACACGGAAAGTTCAAATTTTGGCGACTAACGGAGAAAGTTTGGATGGTCAGCGCAGAAGTTGCTGCTATCGTCCACGGGCGGTGTCAGTGGTTGGGGGAGGGGGAGACGCGGCAGTATTTGCCAGAGGCACGGGGGGGGAGGGGGGGGGAGTGAGGGAATGCACGTGTGTGTGTGCTGCAGAGGCGAGTCGGACTGGCGGACGCCGCCGCCGCTGCACGGGAAAAGTCAATTTTCCGGGCCATCCGGTCCGTCGCGGCCACAGCGTCCGGCGCATCGCTCGCGGCGGCGGCGGCAGGGGCGGCGGCGGCCAGATGGTATCGCGGCGCTGCCGGGCCGTCGCCGTTGCTCGCCGTGGGTCCGCCGGATCCTAACGGCGACCACATGCTGAATAATAATCGTACGACTGCAGTAAAAGGCACGCCGCCGCTCAGAAACCGCCACCCGCGCTGCCGCCCACCGCGCGGGTTGCACGAGCGCGCTGCGGTCCTGGCCGCGGACCGTGATAACGCTCGGCCGTTTATCGCTGCTGCCGTGAATTCCGCGTCTCTTCGGGACTCTGCGTCTATTGCGCAGCACGAGATAACGTGAGCAGTCTGTCGCGATGCTTTTATTATTCCCTGGCGATAAGACTATTATTGGAACACGATTTTTGGTACACGTGCTGTACCGCACGTTCTGCGACAACGTGAGACGTCCCCATAGAAAAATTATACATGACTGTGCTTAAACTGACACACAATATTTTTTTTTTTTGGCGAAACGCAATCTGACTTTCCCTACAAGAGAATGGCCCTGACTAAATTAACCTATACGTTTAACAAATCACTTACAGTTGTGTCGGCAGAGTACCCAACACAACGCACTGATTTAGAGGAGAGGCCGAAATGCACGCGTCAACTCACGCAGGCTTACGTTAAGTCTGAAACAGGATACGTAATGAATGCTATAAAGAAAAGTACGTAGCTGCTGGAATACTTAACTTTAATCCATCATTTGTATACAGCATTCTTGATGATACAAGTGAGACTCTCTCTAGAAATGGTTAATGGCGCCTTGCTAGGTGGTAGCCATGGACTTTGCTGAAGGCTAATCTAACTATCTCTTGGCAAATGAGAGAAAGGCTTCGTCAGTGTAGTCGCTAGCAAAGTCGTCGTACAACTGGGATTGAGTGCTAGTAAGTCTCTCTAGACCTGCCGTGTGGTGGCGCTCGGTCTGCAATTACTGACAGTGGCGACACGCGGGTCCGACATGGACAAATGGACCGCGGCCGATTTAAAGCTACCACCTAGCAAGTGTGGTGTCTGGCGGTGACACCACACTTACCTCACAAAAATCTTCGTTACTCGAACTACCGCAATACAGTGAGCGCTACTACTGCCAGCTAAATAAAAGATTCAAACTACGGAAGGCACTAACTACTGATAGGCATAGTTAGCAAGTGAAAGATTTTAATAGAGAACAAACAATGTATTTACCTTAATAGTCATAATATATATAGCAGTTCATGACATCCATTCTTACAAATGTACTATTTCTCTCACTTCCCCACATCCACCACTGCTGGCGGCTCGCCTCCAACTGCGCAACGCTACGCGCTGTTAACATCCAGCTGCCCAACACTACAATGGCAGACAACAATGCAAACTAGCCACAGACTGCACACAGCACAGCCAGTGATTTTCATACAGAGCGCTACGTGACGTTACCAATATAAGAACCTAAACAGCCTACTTACAAACGTAATATTCAATTTCCGCATTCTGTCGAAGTATCGATCTGTCTTAATGTCGTCGTGAACATCTACAGCTACATACATACTCCTCAAGCCACCTTGCGGTGCATGTCAGACTACTGCTTCTCGCTGTCTTTTCTTGTTCCATTCGCAAATGCAGTGGGGGAAAATGACTGTTTCTGTGCCTCCATACAAACGCTGATTTCTCTTATTTTGCTTTCGCAGTCCTTAAAAATGGTTCAAATGGCTCTGAGCACTATGGGACTTAACTTCTGAGGTCATCAGTCCCCTAGAACTTAGAACTACTTAAACCTAACTAACCTAAAGACATCACACATATCCATGCCCGAGGCAGGATTCGAACCTGCGACCGTAGCGGTCGCGCAGTTCCAGACTGTAGCGCCTAGAACTGCGCGGCCACCCCGGCCGGCTTTCGCAGTCCTTACACGGCATGTAAGTTCGCGGCGGTAGACTGGTTCTGCAATTCCTCTCAAACCCCCGTCTGTCTCAGTAGTGTTTCTCGAGAAGAACGTAGTTTTCCATCCTAGGATTCCCATTTGGGTTCACTAGCATTTCCGTAATACTGACGTGCTGATCGAGCCCCTCAAGTAACAAATCTAGTAGCACGTCTCTGAATTCTTCCTTTAATCCGACTTTATGGGGATCACTAACACTTTAGAAGTAGTCAAGAATGGATTTCAGAAGTGTTTCACGCAGTCTACCTTACAGATGGGGTACACTCTCCTGTACTCCTCTTAATAAACCGAAATCTTACGCGCTCGATCATTTCATATCGTTTTGCAACGTTATGCATACATTTTTAAATGATCTGAGTATGTCAAGCAGCACACCACTAATAATGTGCTCGAACATCACAACATCGTTTTTGGTACTTATCTTCAATTCACTGCATTTCTGCAAACTGCCATGATCAGACGAGACAAAAATTCTGACCATGTCATCCTTAAACGTTCAAAGTCACTCAAACTTGACACTGTCCTGTCCCCCTACAGCTTCATCGGTGAACCGTCGCAGATTGCTGGTCGTGCTATCCGTCAGATCGCTTATATATATTTTCCTTTCTTTGAGTCATCAGTCTTTTGAGTGGTCTGATACAACCCGCCACGAATTCCTCGAACTGCTTTCCTGTGAAAACCTCTTCACCTCAGAGTAATGCTCTGGATGTATACAGAGAAAAAAAACAGTCCAGTCAAATTTCCCTATCGCTCTCCTGCCGATATACTTGTCTCTCATGAAAACTCGCCTTCCATATCAACGTACTTGGATGTACAAGTTAAGAAGTTTATGAACCACTCACTCACAGACAATTAGAAAGGAATACTGAGAGACGACGAGTCACTCTCTCATTTATTTTCATGTTCAAGGCTACTGTTTAACGTTTTTATTACACTCTAGACATCACTTCTGTGACACGATAGGAAGTTATCAGCATGACCAGACATTGATGGGAGCATGTATATTGTTAATGTCTGTGGGTTCTTTGTGGAGGCTCTCCTTCAAATAGTATTGCCTGGAGCTAAGTACGCAGTTTGGTATTTGACAGTAAATCTTGCAGTGCAAACTTGCGGCTTGGAAGCCACGAGGAGCTATTAGGGGGAAGAATATTTCGAAGCACTTACTGGCGACAGAACGCTGGTCCCAAGAATTTCTCACACTGCTGCGGAGACAAAGCTTTCGACCGAAGAAGCGAAGAAAACTGCCTACCGAGATTTGTTATGCGCCTCTGGCCATGACAGGCACAGAGACACATGAGAGAAGTAGGTCATCCATCCAAGGCGTTTCGATAGAGTTACAAATCCGAATTATATAAAGGGATGGCGGCCATAAAAATTTGCGAGTTCCAATGTTCTCCTTAGACCAGACAATATCGAAGGAGCCAACAGGTGTGACATCCCTCTACCTGCCAAGATTTTTGGGAAGTCTCAGGCCTTCAGAAGAATTTTAGACTGGAATGCAACATTTATGTCAGCTCTGAAACGGTCTATGTTGGGACACAAAACACTTCTCTTACGGTTTAGCCGAGGCACCTGGTCAGACATCCAGTAATGTTTGGTCCATTCAGATGAAAAACTCTGTGATAAATGTGTTCTTCACTTTAGACCTCAACGGAAACTCAAAACACGCTACCTAAAATGGCCATAGCAGAAACGATTATGGAGTGTTACGTCTCCTCCTCTCTGCATGGGTAGGGTGTCTGACAGCTCGCTTGTTCTGCACAGTCCTTATACAATGCTTCAGTGCCAAGGTTTTCCGTTGATTTCCACGAACGGTGTTTATGAGTAGAACAACAACATAAAAAAGTGAGCTCTTTGAATAAATATAGTATGAATGCATATATGATTATTTGAGTGGTCATAATAAAAATGAAAAAGAGGAGATAATATTGACTGAAGATCTCATCCTTAACAGTTACAATTATCTTAAAAATATGGTGTGAAGTGTCTCTGGTCTGTGTGTGAGAGTTGTGTTAGTATTAGTTCCCATCATGGGGTATCGTGAGGCCAGCATCAGTTATCATGTGGCAGCTTCAAGAAGAATGCCTCCATTGCAGGTGGCCCAAAAACCTGCTGAGGAGGGCTGGTTGGCAGCACTCAATAAATGCTCGGATGCTGAGGTAGCTACTTTCGCAAGACAACTAAAATGAAAGTGGAGGGGTATATATGCCACACGCCACAGGACCCGTAAACCAACCTACCCTGGATATGAGTGGAGGAGGCCTCTCAGACAAGAGCAACCCACCATTGATGTCACGTTACTCCCTCAACAGTCTGCTGGAGGGCCTGGCGCGAGTAACGGACGGTAGGCAGCGACTACCCACCGAGCGGTTTTGGATGGGACCTGTTTGACAGGAGGCTCATGACTGACATCATGCCACACCTGGAAACAAGCCAACGCCCCAACAATTCCTGGAGGAATCCCTCAGATGGACACACCCCTCTACAGATGGTCTGCAGATTTGTATGGCCATATTCTGGACGAGTTGCTCCTGCAGTTGTGCACTATGACACAGATGGGCACTGGCGACTGTTCAATCACTCGTTACCCACTGGCACCTTGAGAGACAAGAAATCATCATTAGGAGATGGGTTGTGCACCAAATGCAACTGTCTCACCACATGATCCAAGGGAAGACAGCATTCCTTCAGCTGTCAAGTGAGAGACAAGACACGAGCAGAAGGATTTGGAGATGTTGGAGATGTTGGGGGCCATCCATCAACACTGGTGTCTCATTCCCTCCCATTAAATGACATGTCCATCATACTCTACAGTACCCAAGACTGCCAACTGCTGCCAATTTGAGATGATACCAACAACCTAGCTGTATTAATGATCCTGCCATGGACAAGGTGGGGGACCAGAGCCATCTGCTACTGCTCCGATGTCAAGTTCTGGGTGAAGGGCAACCCTGACTCTGGCGCAACCTTGATGCACCTTGATGCTACAGACCGTCCAGAGACCATTTGTGTGTGTGTGTGTGTGTGTGTGTGTGTGTGTGTTTGTTTAGTGCCATGTTCTATCTGTGTGATTTTGTAAATGTCAATTGTCTGTCAAGGGACTCTTGTGAGATAGCAAGAGGATGTTTTGATACCCCAATTCACATGTAATTCTGTATATTTTCTTGTGGAAATGATTTAGTTTTTTTATACAGCTACTCTATCGAAAATAATCAAGCAGGCATCTATGTAAAGTCTATTTCAAAAGTGTGACATACAGATGTCTTGTAGGTAGTAGAAACAATATTATACTGCCCTAGGAAATAAGCACAACAGATGAAACATGTTACTTACTAGTTCAGATTTTTAGAAACAGTGTGTTTCCTAAATTACAATTATTGTCCATTTATGTATTCTCTTATAATTCTGTATATCCTCTTGTGAAACTGCTATAATTTTCGACACAGCGACGCTAGAGAACATAATATGTCAAGCATTTTTCTAAATTCTATTTATAAACTGTGAGATGCAAACGTCCTGTAGGCAGTAGAAAAAATATTACGCTACCCTAGAAATAAGCACAGTAGCTGACATATGCTACTTTCTTGTTTAGATTTTGAGAATGAGTGTGTTTCTTGAATTATAATTATCGTCCGTTTAACTTATGGATGACTGAAACCTGCTGGATGACTGAGCATGGGTAAATATCTGAGCAGAGAATTGTTCGAAATTCATAGAACTCTAATATAGTTAACGACATTAGTCGTCTCTGACATTAGAAATTGTATGCGTGGGGAAAAATACTGCTTCATGATCTTCGTATCCACTTAGTAGCTGTTTATTTGAAGGCTGTGTTGTAGCAACGATCCTAGCTAGGGCCCACATGAGTCTTACAACACTCAGCAATGTTCATACGTTCCTCTTGTGCCCCTGCAGCTTTGTGTGAGCGAATGACCCTTGCGCTGAATGAGGTCAAGTTAAAATGATTTTTATACGTGGTCTTGGTTGGCAAAATCGCCTCTGAGCCGTGCGTGGCTCGTGTTCCCACCATCATGAATTTTACAACCTGTTTTTAACTTATTACTACGTTAATTTAAATTACCATTGTCATTGAGTTGCTGCTTTGCCTGACCGTGACAGGAGCTGGCAGCGCGTATCTATCTTTGCTCGACTGCTATTCCCTCCCGTTGGTTTACTGTCATAAGGGAGATTGGGTCGCGAGTTGGGGCTGCCAGTTGGTTGGAACGTGTCTGGAGCGCAGTCCGGGCCTGCCAGTCGGGGAGTTGCAATGCGGCACTGGTGCAGTCGGGTTGGAGCAGTGAGCTCTGTGTCGACATGGCTCGCCCGACCGTTGCCACCACACATCACTTGAGCTGGGCCACTGTCTTGGTGCATCGTCGGTCGGTCGTCCTTTTTAGCCCGCCGATCGTTCATGTGTCGACTGTGTGTGTGTGTGCATTGACTCCCAATTTGTCTTCATGCGTGCTCAGTTACTGTTGGGTATCGTTCAGGTCTCGGGTGCAAGTGTTTCTCGGGTTGTGTGTGTAGTTGCCGTTATTTCCACTGATAACTATTTTAGATGTTGTCGGCATTCTGAAAGGAGTAGGTCGGTTGCTGCGGACCAGGGAGGATATCTCCGCGCGGTGCTGTCGGTTGGGTCCGCTGGCGGTCCCTGCACAGTGTCGGAGTGTGTGTGGAGCTGTCCGATCGCTACGAGCTTCGTGGTTCACTGACCCAGGACGTCAAAGCTAAGTAGTGGTTTCAACTACCCAAGCGATGTACATTGATGATGTTTGGTTCGTTTCGGTGGTTCGCTGTTGGGGAGGTTTTCCTGTGAGCAACACCAAGTGTTTCTATTGCTGAAATTTAGCGGCCATGCGGTGCAATTAACTGTATTGTTTGACTACAATTCAATTGCACCAGCGGAATTTTCAGCCTTGTGGCTGTTAAGTGTTCCGGTTACCTGCTCTGGCTGCTAACGTAATTTCAGGCAGCGTCCATTCGTCACCTGTTGTCGCTGTCCAACACAGTGTGTAGTTTTGACAGCTTAATACATATACAAATTTGATTGTGGATAATCACACCTGTAACATTTTGTGTTTGAATTCTCATGTACCGATTGGTGGCAAGCAAGTCATTTGTCAGTCGTCCGTGGCTGTCCCTTGGTTGGGTTCCGAGGGTTCAAGTGTAGATGGGCAGACCGACCCCCCTGGAGGCTTCTGATTGCTGTTGCCTTTACTGTCTCTCTCACCAGTGTTAATTGTCTGTTTATAATCTATCACAGCCAATTATAAAAGAAAAACTCTTGGTTTTACTGTGTTTAATGTAAGTAAGCTTGAATTCTGGCAAATGGATATTTGCTGAAAGGTTCTTGCCGTTGTGTTGTCTTTTCTTTTAGTCCGGTTTCAGCTACTTTATCTTAATGCTTATCGTTTCTTTTTTTTAATTTTGGAAAATTAATTGTGGGCCTTCAGCCATGGAACCTTATTCTTAAAATTAGCTTTCAAGCTTAAAAAATGTGGTCTTCTGCCTTTGAAAAGTCATGGTAATTTATTTTAAAATCTTGAAAATTTCATTGTGGGCCTTCAGCCGTTTGTATTGCATCTTATTTGTCTATCCACCCTTGCCTTGAGGCTTTCAGCCAAGCTTGCAATTGCAGGCTAGCAACAACAACTGTCAAAGGGAAGAATCAATTTAGCAGATTCATAGCCAGGTAGACAAGATTCACAAGATAAAGTGACTGCTGTCAGGGTGTAAACTTTAAGTCGCCTGTAGTCCTTCAAAATAAATGGAAAGATGAGTGCAGTCTTGCAATGGGCGATTTTTAGCAGTGATCTGGGTTTTTCATGCAGGATTTCTTTTCTGGTTATGGCATTACGGAAATAGAAAAAGAGCTCACAAAAGAATTTCCTACAAAACTCGAGTTGCAGCTAAAAGAAACACGATTCTTGCTGACTGTCTGTGAGAAGTAGGATAACACCATTATGAATCCTCAGGAACTGAAGGTAAGATCACAACGAAATATATACAAAGAGGGTGCCCTGATCAAGCAATTGTCAACTCAAGAAACAGCCCATATTACGAAATTACAAGCAAATTTTACCAGATACCAACCAAGACATGTACACCCACGGAAAACCGCTTATTACAGAACACTGAGTAACTAACAGAAGAAGAACATCAATACCTCCATTCAGATCAAAATGTATAATGTGACATTAAAAACCTATATACAAACTTATCCTTTCCAGAGACATTCAAAGTCATCGCGTCAAACCTCGTAAAACATAAAAATCATTTTTTTTAAATCTCCATCATTTGACTGTAAACTGTGTAAACAACTATGAAGTGGCAGATACTTCTTTCTACATGACCATTGGCCCCCATGAAGGAAAAATAAGAGAACTGTCATTGCCTGAAACTGAATTCATGGACCTTAATGAACATGTACTACACTACAAATATTTTTAATTGACAATAACATCTACTTGCAATATAGAGACCTTACATGGGTACAAGTATATCAGATTCAGTTGACAATACATTCAGTACATTAACCACATTGAGCAAAAATCTCTTGCAATAAAATAAACAATTGTTCACTAAATTTATGTTGATAACTTTTATCTCCTGGTATGTGGATGATATAAATGATGTTAACGACATACTCTATAAACTCAATAAACAGGAAAAAATATAGGATTCACTGTTGAATAAGGAATTAATACTAGCATCAAGTACCTAGACGTAAACATCAACAAAAAATTACACATCTACAAAGTCCACAGAAGGACAACCACCACAGACGTCACCTTAAAAATTCCATCTTTCCACCGCGCAACACACAGATATGGTGCACACAGAGTACTAGTTAACAGAGCCATCAGTGTGCCGATAGATACGTATCTGCAGTGTGATGAACCCAGCTCAATCAAAGAAAAAGCTCCAGCATATGTGTGTAATAATACGCTTATTGTAACACAGAAAAGAAAAAAATAACAAATCAGTATCTCTTTAGTAAGCCATACCGGTGCCATATTCAAAAACTTCATATTACTATCTTATTTTTTGGTGCTAACATAGTGATCGCATTATTGTGGCCAAGATAGACAGGAAGCCCACGCCTACGACAGTAGTACAAGTCTATATGCCAACTAGCTCTGCAGATGACGAAGACATTGAAGAAATGTATGATAAGAAAAAAGAAACTATTCAAATAGTGAAGAGAGACGAAAATTTAATAGTCATGGGTGACTGGAATTCGATAGTAGGAAAAGGAAGAGAAGGAAACGTAGTAGGTGAACATGGATTGGGGGTAAGAAATGAATGAGAAAGCCGCCTGGTAGAATTTTGCATGGAACACAAATCAATCATACCCAACACTTTGTTCAAGAATCATAAAAGAAGGTTGTATACATGGAAGAAGCCTGGAGATACTGACAGGTTTCAGATAGATTATATAATGGTAAGACAGAGATTTAGGAACCAGGTTTTAAATTGTAAGACATTTCCAGGGGCAGATGTGGACTCTGACCACAATCTATTGGTTATCAACTGTAGATTAAAACTGAAGAAACTGAAAAAAGGTGGGAATTTAAGGAGATGGGACCTGGATAAACTGACTAAACCAGAGGTTGCACAGAGTTTCAGGGAGAGCATAAGGGAACTATTGACAAGAATGGGGGAAAGAAATACAATAGAAGAAGAATGGGTAGCTTTGAGGGATGAAGTAGTGAAGGCAACAGAGGATCAAGTAGGTAAAAAGACGAGGGCTAGTAGAAATCACTGGGTGACAGTAGAAAAACTGAATTTAACTGATGAAAGGAGAAAATATACAAATGCAGAACATGAAGCAGGCAAAATGGGATACAAACGTCTCAAAAATGAGATCGGCAGAAAGTGCAGATTGGCTAAGCAGGCATGGCTAGAGGACAAATGTAAGGATGTAGAGGCTTATCTCACTATGGGTAAGATAGATACTGCCTACAGGAAAATTAAAGAGACCTTTGAAGAAAAGAGAGCCACTTGCATGAATATCAAGAGCACAGATGGAAATCCAGTTCTAAGCAAAGAAGGGAAAGCAGAAAGGTGGAAGGAGTATGTAGAGGGACTATACAAGGGCGATGTACTTGAGGGCAATGTTATAGAAAGGGAAGAGGATGTAGATGAAGATGAAATGGGAGATACGATACTGTGTGAAGAGTTTTATAGAGCACTGAAAGAGCTAAGTCGAAACAAGGCCCTGGGAGTAGACAACATTCCATTAGAACTACTGAGAGCCTTGTGAGAGCCAGTCCTGACAAAACTCTACCATCTGGTGAGCAAGATGTATGAGACAGGCGAAAAACCCTCAGACTTCAAGAAGATTATAATTATTCCAATACCAAAGAAAGCAGGTGTTGACAGATGTGAAAATTACCGAACTATCAGTTTAATAAGTCACTGCTGCAAAATACTAACGCGAATTCTTTACAGACGAATGGAAAAACTGGTAGAAGCCGACCTTGGGGAAGATCAGTTTCGATTCCGGAGAAATGTTGGAACACGTGAGGCAATACTGACCCTACGACTTACCTTAGTAAATAGATTGAGAAAAGGCAAACCTATGTTTCTAGCATTTGTAGACTTGGAGAAAGCTTTAGACAATGTTGACTGGAATACTCTCTTTCAAATTCTGAAGGTGGCAGGTGTAAAATACAGGGAGCGAAAGGCTATTTACAATTTGTACAGAAACCAGATGGCAGTTATAAGAGTCGAGGGACATGAAAGGGAAGCAGTGGTTGGGAAGGGAGTGAGACAGGGTTGTAGCCTCTCCCCGATGTTATTCAGTCTGTATATTGAGCAAGCAGTAAACAAAACAAAAGAAAAATTCGGAGTAGGTATTAAAATCCATGGAGAAGTAATAAAAACTTTGGGGTTGGCCGATGACATTGTAATTCTGTCAGAGACAGCAAAGGACTTGGAAGAGCATTTGAACGGAACGGACCGTGTCTTAAAGGGAGGATATAAGATGAACATCAGCAAAAGCAAAACGAGGATAATGGACTGTAGTCGAATGAAGTCGGGTGATACTGAGGGAATTAGATTAGGAAATGAGACGCTTAAAGTAGTAAAGGAGTTTTGCTATTTGCGGAGCAAAATAACTGATGATGGTCGAAGTAGAGAGGATATAAAATTTCGACTGGCAATGGCAAGGAAAGCGTTTCTGAAGAAGAGAAATTTATTAACATCGAGTATACATTTAAGTGTCAGGATATCGTTTTTGAAAGAATTTGTATGGAGTGTAGCCATGTATGGAAGTGAAACATGGACGATAAATAGTTTGGGCAAGATGAGAATAGAAGCTTTCTAAATGTGGTGCTACAGAAGAATGCTGAAGATTAGATGGGTAGATCACACAACTAAAAATGGTTCAAATGGCTCTGAGCACTATGCGACTTAACTTCTGAGGTCATCAGTCGCCTAGAACTTAGAACTAATTAAACCTAACTAAGCTAAGGACATCACACACATCCATGCCCGAGGCAGGATTCGAACCTGCGACCGTAGCTGTCACGCGGTTCCAGACTGAAGCTCCTTTAACCGCACAGCCACACCGGCCGACACACAACTAATGACGAAGTATTGAATAAGATTGGGGAGAAGAGGAGTCTGTGGCAAAACTTGACTAGAAAAAGGGATCGGATGGTAGGACATGTTCTGAGGCATCAAGGAATCACCAATTTAGTATTGGAGGGCAGCGTTGAGGGTAAAGATCGTAGAGGGAGACCAAGACAAGAATACACTAAGCAGATTCAGAAGGATATAGGCTGCAGTACGTACTGGGAGATGGAGAGCTGCATGGAGAGCTGCATCAAACCAGTCTCAGGGTTGAAGACCACAATAACAACAACAAGAGAGATTATTTCGGCCCCATGGCTGTCGCTGTCTAATACCACATAAAGCTGAGCATCATAGCTATAGCGTAGACGGTATTGCAGATATGTTATGTGTCAGCAGTGGAATTTGTTGCTGAGCAATGTTCGTTAAGACTAATTTCATATTTTTCGTAAGTAACACTGCAGGCCCCGACAGACTCAAAATAATAAACTAACTGCCACAAAGAGAAAGAAAAAGAAGCCCACTGCTTTTGATAGCATTGAAAGTCAAAGTCTCCTACAAAATATCAAACATTTTCAGACCGCGTAACATTAACTTCACAACGCATAACAATCCGCAACGCACATTGAGACACAACATCAGCACACTGACTGATAAATACACACAATCAGACATTTAGAAAACAGTTGGCTATACGTGGAGAGACATCTATGTAGGCCAATCCAGGAGAGACTCCCAGAAAAGATACAATCAATGTATAAATTCCCACCACACAAACAATTATAATAAACCATTATTAGCCACCTGCATAAAGTACGCTGGCCACCCATTCCATGATGATATGAATGGTCTTCAAACATTACACAAAATGGACAAAAAACAGCAAGTAGACTTAAAGAATCAGAAATTTTCACTCATGGCATATGTTGCTGAATGATAGGCAAGAAGGTAATAATATTAATTTCTTCAGTAACTTTGCAGATGTTCAACACTTATCTTATTGCAAGCATATCACACTGTAGCGCCAAAGAGACTGCTATAGGCATACGTATTCAAATACAGAGATTTGTAAACAAAGAAGAACACAATGCTGCGGCCCGCAACACCTATATAAGACAACAAGTGTCTGACGCAGTTGTTAAATCGGTTAATGCGGCTACAGTGGCAGCTTATCAGGATTTAAGTGAGATTGAACGTGGCGTTATAGTCGTCGCACAAGCGATGGGACAGAACATCTCCAAGGTAGCTATTAACTGGGGATTTTCCCGTACGAACATTTCACGAGCGTACAGTGAATATCACGAATCCTGTAAAACATCAGATCTCTGACATCGCTGAGGTCGGAAGAAGCTCCAGCAAGAATGGGACCAACGACGAATGAAGAGACTCGTTAAACATGACAAAAGTGCAACCCTCCCGCAAATTGCTGCAGATTTCAGAGCTGGACCATCAACAAGTATCAGCGTGCGAACCATACGCATCGCCTCGGCCCTTCAACTTCGACATGTTGCCTGGGCAGAGAGTCTCGTTTCAAATTGTATCGAGTGGACAGACGTGTACGGGTATGAACTCAACCTCATGAATCCATCCACCCCGCATGTCAGCAGGGGGCTGTTCAAGCTGGTGGAGGCTCTGTAACGGCGTGGGGCGTCTGCAGTTGGAGTGATATGGAACCCCTGATACATCTAGATAAGACTTGACAGGTGACACATATGTAAGCACCCTGTTTGATCACCTGCATCCATGCATGTCCACTGTGCATTCCGACTCACTTGGGCAATACCAGGAGGACAATGCGACACCCCACACGTGCAGAATTCTACAATGTGGCTCCAGGAACACTCTTCTGAGATCAAACACTTCCACTGGCCACCAAACTCCCCAGACATTAACATTATTGAACTCTCTTACGACTTTATGGACACCCTGCCGGACTAATGGTGTCAATTCCCTCGAGCACTATCTCAGACGTTAGTCGAGTCCATGCCAGAGCCTGTTACGGCACTTATCTGTATGAGTGCCCTGCACCATATTAGGCAGGTGTGCCAGCTTCTATGGCTCTTCAGTGTATGTTTAACGACAAAAATTTGGCTTTACAAATTAAACATAATATCTAATCCGTGCCACGAGAATAAAGGTTTCATAGTCGTAACATATTACTACTCTGACAATTGAAACTAGTTTATCTTACTAGTTAAAACTACATTTTAGCATCTGAATATGAAAGTGTTAAGTTGTGATGGTTTGTTACGGTGCTGTGTGCGCTAGACAACTCAATTTCCAACAAGAATCTAAGTGAGTGCACAAATGAAATTTAAATGTGAAGATCTTATTTCAGTAGTGTAACAAGTCCATTTTTGTTCATTCTGAGATACAGAGCCATACAGTGACTGAGCGAAGTGGCGCAGTGGTTAGCACACTGGACTCGCATTCGGGAGGACGACGGTTCAATCCCGTCTCCGGCCATCCTGATTTAGGTTTTCCGTGATTTCCCTAAATCGTTTCAGGCAAATGCCGGGATGGTTTCTTTGAAAGGGCACGGCCGATTTCCTTCCCAATCCTTCCCTAACCCGAGCTTGCGCTCCGTGTCTAATGACCTCGTTGTCGACGGGACGTTAAACACTAACCACCACCAGAGCCATACAGTTAAATGAGGGCTGAAAAATCTGCAGTTGAGATACCAGAAATATTCCAGTATATATATACTTGAATATTTCTGGTATCTCAGCTTCAGATTTTTCAGCGCTCATTTAACTTTAGGACTATGAATCTCAGAATGAAGAAAAATGGACTTGTACCACTATTGAAATAAGTCCTTCATATGTAAATCGCTTTTGTACACACTAAAATTTGTACCTCTTTCTGTACAGGACTGTATTTTGATGGCACACACAGTAAGTGAACCTAACCACACTTCTGATTAATTTAATTACATACACACATCAATAAATGTTTTGCATCACCCCGGATCCCGTAAATCTTGAAGGTAGACCTTGACTGTGGATATTGTATCACAGAAACAGTCCCTTTGACTGTTCAGAGATATCACTAAACCGGCGCAAAGATGTGAACAACCACGCATGAGCAGAGCCTAGGAGGCGGAGGTGGTCCGACAGCCGATCAGTTCCAGTCACTCCACCAGGAAGGAGGTACACGGCTCGTGTTGTATGTAGCACAACCATGCCTAGACGGTCAATACCGCGGTTCGATCGCGCCCGCATTTTTACTTTGTGCCAGGAACGGCCCTCAACAAGGAAAGTGTCCAGGCGTCTCGGAGTGAACCAAAGCTATGTTGTTCGGGCATGGAGGAGATATAGAGAGACAGGAACTGTCGATGACATGCGTTGCTCAGGCCGCCCAAGGGCTACTGCTGCTGTGGATGACCGCTACCTACGGGGTATGGCCAGGAGGAACCCTGATAGCAACGCCGCCACGTTGAATAATGCTCTTCGTGCAGCTGCAGGACGTGTTACGACTCAAACTGTGCGCAATAGGCTGCATGATGCGCAACTTGACTCCCGACGTCCATGGCGAACTCCATCTTTGCAACGACGACCCCATGCAGCGCGGTACAGATGGGCCCAACTACGAATGGACCGCTCAGGTTTGGCATCACGTTCTCTTCACCGATGAGTGTCGCATATGCCTTCAACCAGACAATCGTCGGAGACTTGTTTAGAGGCAACCTGGTCAGGCTGAACAACTCAGACACACTGTCCAGAGAGTGCAGCAGCGTGGAGGTTCCATGCCGTTTTGGAGTGCCATTATGAGGGGCCGACGTACGCCGCTGGTGGTCATAGAAGGCGCCGTAATGGCTGCAAGATACGTGAATCCCATTCTCCGACCGATAGTGCAACCATATCGGCAGCATATTGGCGAGGCATTCCTCTTTATGGACGACAATTAGCGCCCCCATCGTGCACATCTTGTGAATGACTTCCTTCAGGATAACGAAATCGTGCGACTAGAGTGGCCAGCATCTCCAGACATGAACACTATTGAACTTGCCTGGGATAGATTGAAAAGGGCTGTTTATGGACGACGTGAAGCACCAACAACTCTGAAGGATGTACGTCGAATCGCCGCTGCGGAGTGCGACAATCTGGACCAACAGTGCCTTGATGAGCTTGTGGATAGTATGCCACAACGAATGCAGGCATGTATCAATGAAAGAGGACGTGCTACTGGGTATTAGAGGTACCGGTGTGTACAGCGATGTTGACCACCACCTCTGAAGGCCTTCATGTTTGGTGGTACAACATGTAATGTGTGGTTTTCATGAGCAATAAAAAAGCCAGAAATGATGTTTATGCTGATCTCTATTTCAATTTTCTGTGCAGGTTCCGGAACTCTCGGAACCGAGGTGATGCTAATTTTTTTTTTATTTTTGTATAACAGTAACCCATCTGATGATGGTAGCATGCTGCCGAAAAACATCACGCTCATTAAACATCAGTAAAAAGTGACTGAGGAAGTAGGTATTATTTCGTATATTTTATTTCAGTCCAAATCCTCCAAATATTTCATATAACGAATAAATTTCAAAAGTGATCTTTCATAACGTAACTATACGAACGTAGCTTAGTGGGCGAAATAAAGACTGTACCGCCTTTGTTGGCAGACTGTCACCACTTGGCTAGATGATGTGAAAGGAGAGAGCCATGTTTCGGATCGATGACAAAAACATAACGTAAATCATCTCACTTACTCATTTTTCTGTGAAAGCTGACAGGCTTGAACAATGGTAGGTGGCTTGATAGAGTTACTTAATATATTACTGATCCTTGTTGTTGCATCCCAGTATGACACAGAAGACGTAAATGTGGAACTTGTTCTGATTCCAGACAACAACAATAGCGATGGCAGGGCTACAGTCAGCAGACTTAGACATTCAGATGAATATGCAAGTAGCCTGCAACAACTCAGAGAGAGATTTCAAGCCGGTCGAAGTGGCCGTGCGGTTAAAGGCGCTGCAGTCTGGAACCGCAAGACCGCTACGGTCGCAGGTTCGAATCCTGCCTCGGGCATGGATGTTTGTGATGTCCTTAGGTTAGTTAGGTTTAACTAGTTCTAAGTTCTAGGGGACTAATGACCTCAGCAGTTGAATCCCATAGTGCTTAGAGCCATTTGAACCATTTTTTTTTAGAGATTTCAATCTGGTGTTAGTTACTAGCAGGGGTGGCTCGTTCATAAGGGCCAGACGGGCCCGGCCCCACCAGAAATTTGTGATATACTTTGATTCTGTGTTTTTTTTTCAGAATTATAGCATACAGTTTGAGTATGACATGGTTTTGGTGTAGTGCTGGCGACAAATACCAGAGGTAATAAGGCGCAGTTTCCACTGCTCCTTTGCAGAAACACACTGTGTTATCCTGAGTAAGTAGTTGCGGGGCCAATTCTTGCCACTATTTCTTTTTAACTTCACTCAGCCGAGGGCCAGCACCTTGATGCCCATACTCTCTCCACACCCCCGTCTCGGTAAACTGGAGTCCACGGCCGCGACTGGGTTCGTAGTAACGTCACGAAGCTGTTTGCCTTCCTCCGCCTCGTCGCTTGCCATGGCTTAGTTTGGGACCACCTCAGGAGGGCCGAACGGTCCGTGCGACTCTCGCATACCCCCGTTTCCCAGCAGCCCAGCGAACCCCGCTGCCTCTGTCGGGTTATCACTACTCTCCCATCCGTCCGCACGTGTACACCGTGTTTGTGGCAGCCTGCTTGGGCACGTAACCCGAATTTTCATCCCCCATCAAAAAAATAGATGAGGTGGTGTTGGCAATAGTGCAGCAATCTGCATGATGAAGGCTTATGCACAGTCTCGATCCACCCTTATGGAATGGAACCATGAAGGATGGCAGGATACAGCGATCCCACTTCCAACAAGAATAAGTCCATAGAGTTGCTGGCTTAGGTAAAAAGAGGCATCGGCCCTGATTGCGGACCGATTTTTGCATCAAATCTAACCAACACTCTCCCAATATGTGACGTGAACAACGAAGAACTCAGTAATGAACAAGAGACTGCCCTATTCATCACCGCATTTAGACTGTTGTCAGGTAACCACACATCTCTGTTCGCGACAGCCACTGAGATTAAAAAGATCCTCAAAGAACATGGAAGTAGGCTTGGATCATCCCAAAGTTGAAAGAACTCCAACGATTGACCAGCTATCGCTCAGTCAGCTTACTCAGCACCACAGCAAGATCTTGAAACATGTCAGCCTAATACCCTACCAGCAACCCTTTGCACCCGATGGCAGCATTCGACAGGAAAAGTTTGGTACTCTTGAAAACTTATCTGCTGAACAGCAAACACATCTCCAAAGCCATAACTGCCGCTCCTTTTAGGTTGTGACGAAGTCTATGATAGGGTAGGGCAGGAATGTATGATACCGACACTTGTGATGCCAGGCTACTATGCCCATCTCATCTGCAGCTAAATTCAGGGCTCTGGAATTCTTCAGGAATCGGCTCTTTTGTTGGTGCTCTTTAGTAGGGGTGAGGGGCTCGAGTTATATTTAAAAACATTCTTATTTCATGGTCAACCCGCTTCTCTATGGAACATCTCAAAATCAATCCCAGTAGGGCAATTGTGTGACTTAACTTGGTGGAAAAATGAAGCCGACACATTGATAGGTCATGCCCACATCTCTGGGTCAATTATATGACTTAAAACTGGTGGGAAAATGAAACTGGTACGTCGCTTGGTCAGCCTCGACCCTCTACTCCCTGGATCACACTGAAATGAAATGAAAACGTTCCCCTCCACACTTCTCTCTCTAGGTCAGTAAGAGTCTACCGCAGATCTTCCTCACACCTTTTTCAATTATAAATTCATTTTCGTTAACATCATCATTCGAGATCCATATGCATACAGTGACAGTGACCCTAGGCAGAATGAGAATACTGTTACTACATAAAGTATTTGTCTATCAGTCACTCTCATTATTATTATTACTATTATTATTATTACTTATAATTAGTTTTAGTATTATAATTATTCATTTATGTATAAAATCTATGTGTTTGTACTTAGGTTTTTATGTATTTTGCAATTCTTACAAAGGATCCCATATACTGTACTAGCTGAAACGTTGACGAAGCCACACAGGTGTACCACTTTCTCTTGTACACACCACCACAGAAGTATCAGACATTAACTGAAGAGAAGCTGACTGTTTTGGACTCATCTGCAAATTCCAAGTCAGTTGATGGTTGAATATGCAGCAGGCACACATCTTCGTCAAGGTAAGATGGAAAACACTTCTCTCACGGTTAGGAACAAAGATTTCATTTGTCTGAGTTGCTCACTAGTGTGTTTTTCGGAGAGAAAATCCGTCTTCTGCATGACACATTTGTAGTTGTGTTTTCACGCAGACGTGTTGGAGCACTCTTTGTGCTTCTATTTGTTTATTTTTCTTCTCACATGAAGCTTTAGATGTTTATTCTAGAAGATATAGGTCTACTACGTAATCTACAGCTTGTCATAGATGCTGTGCTATTTATTTTTTCGAGAACCATGTACCAGGTCATTCCAGGGAACTTGCATTTGGAAACAGGTTGATGGAAGAAGTAGCTTCGTTGTCTCTGGCGATTTTGTCCTGCGGTGAACAACTCGCTGCTACAGCTTGAATGTAATCACTGCAAAACGGTTGATGAAGAATATCCACTGTCACAGTATTTGCTCCTCTGTTGTGCCACTGGAGTCCACACTCAGTGGCGCAGGTGCAGTTCTTCCATCAGAGACACGTATCTGCTTGAAGGGGCTGGAGACAATACAGTGAATTTCAAAAGGGATTTGTGGAATATGTTGTGCATTGTATTGAGTATAAAGGCTGCTCCTCACTTCCAACACTCCAATCGAAAATCCATATCGACAAACAAGAAGTAGTGACTGGAGAGGTAATGTGAAATTGTTGGAACATAGGTAGTGTGAATGTCACTCGTGAGATTTCCCATATGACTACAATGAGCGGAACTGATCGCGTTTTTGTACAGTGAAAGAAAGGTAATGTTCCAGAGTGATTATAAATAAGTGACAATGTAAATACTATAGATACAAATAAATAAACGTATAACTTCCTCAAGACTTGTTGTTATTGCCCCCCCTCCACCCACCTCCACCCTTCTTGTCATTAAAATGTTTATATAGCCACAGGTCTTTGGACAGAGAAGAGATAGGAGAGAGAGAGAGAGAGAGAGAGAGAGAGAGAGAGAGAGAGAGAGAAAGAGAAAGAGAAAATGGAGGAGGGAGAAAGGGAGGGAGAGGGAGATATGGGCAGAGAGATATTAACTATCAACGTCTGCTTATCTGCCAGGAAGGTATCCATCATAGATAATTATGTATGGGGATGCAGCTCTCAAGAAAACATATGGAGACTCCTCCAATTATTTACGTTGTTCGAGTGTTATGGACTAGAAAGATCATTGTGCACTGCAGCAAACAGACAAAGCGGGCGACAGCCGTTTGTGCTTGCCATATTCAGCTACTGTGTAATCTGTTGCAGTAGCACAATGGGCATGCAAATGATTTAGAACACTGACTAAATTCATGTCCTCACAGTGCCCAAGTCCTCTACGATCCATCTCATTCCATCCACAAAATCGTAACTTATGGATGGAATACCTAGAAACGTGTCTACCCCATTGCATATATATATATATATATATATATATATATATATATATATATATATATATATATATATATATACTGAAAGGCCAATGTAAAAATACCCAGATTAGTGTACAGGGGTCGACAAGAAGTTCGCTATATTATACCACTTATTGCCCAAGCAATTTCTGAGTCAAAAATTTCCTTTTGGAATGGGAAAAATTATCCCAAAATCATCCCAAAATATAATACCATACGACCTAAGGGAATGAAAACAAGCAAATTTGACTAATTTTTGTGTCAAATGATAACTTACTTCAGATATTGTACTAATAGTAGAAATGGAGCATTAAGTCTTTGAACAAGATCCTTAATGTGGGATTTCCACGACAGTTTACTATCTATCTGAATACCTAAAAATTTGAACTTCTCAGCTTCACTAATCATATGACCATTCTGTGAAATTAAAACGTCGGATCTACTTGAATTGTTTGTTGGAAACCGTACAGACTGAATCTTACTGTGATTTAGCGTTAGTTTATTTTCTACAAGCCATGAACTTATATCATGAGCTGCACTATTTGAAACCGAGCCATTGTTGCACACAATGTCCTTTACTACCAAGCTACTGTCATCAGCAAACAGAAATATTTTATAGTTGTATAAATAAGAAACAGGATTGGCCCCAACACTGATCCAAGAGGTCATCCTCAGTTCGTACAGGCGGTTGGCGGAATTGGTGAAGGCTGAAAGCCTCGCTCGCGGATGGAATCAGAGCTAACTATTTGTAGTATCGTTCCCAGAACCGATCGCGGTCCTCTGGTTTGGAGCCGAGTGGAAGGCTTAAACCAGAGGCTCAGACGATTCTGCGGAGATCTGGGGTGCAAATTTCTCGACCTCCGCTATCGGATGGAGAAATGTAGGGCCCCCCTGAATAGGTCAGGCGCGCACTACACGCCGGAAGCGGCTACAAGGGTAGCGGAGTACGTGTGGAGTGCACATGGGGGTTTTTTAGGTTAGAGAATCCCCTCCCTAGGCCCGACAAGACGCCTCCTGAGACGCGGCAAGGTAGGAGTAGGCAAAATGCAACAGGGAATAACAATATTAATGTGCTAATAGTAAACTGCAGGAGCGTCTATAGAAAGGTCCCAGAACTGCTCTCATTAATAAACGGTCACAACGCCCATATAGTACTAGGGACAGAAAGTTGGCTGAAACCAGACGTAAACAGTAATGAAATCCTAAACTCAGATTGGAATGTATACCGCAGAGACAGGCTGGACAGTGAAGGGGGAGGCGTGTTTATAGCGATAAGAATTGCAATAGTATCGAAGGAAATTGACGGAGATCCGAAATGTGAAATGATTTGGATGAAGGTCGCGGTTAAAGCAGGCTCAGACATGGTAATTGGATGTCTCTATAGGCCCCCTGGCTCAGCAGCTGTTGTGGCTGAGCACCTGAAGGATAATTTGGAAAATATTTCGAGTAGATTTCCCCACCATGTTATAGTTCTTGGTGGAGATTTTAATTTGCCGGATATAGACTGGGAGACTCAAACGTTCATAACGGGTGGCAGGGACAAAGAATCCAGTGAAATTTTTTTAAGTGCTTTATCTGAAAACTACCTTGAGCAGTTAAACAGAAAACCGACTCGTGGCGATAACATATTAGACCTTCTGGTGAAAAACAAACCCGAACTATTTGAAAAAGTTAATGCAGAACAGGGTATCAGCGATCATAAAGCGGTTACGGCATCGATGATTTCAGCCGTAAATAGGAATATTAAAAATGGTAGGAAGATTTTTCTGTTTAGAAAAAGTGACAAAAAGCAGATTTCAGAGTACCTGTTGGCTCAACACAAAAGTTTTGTCTCAAGTACAGATAGTGTTGAGGATCTGTGGATAAAGTTCAAAACCATCGTACATAATGCGTTAGATGAGTATGTGCCAAGCAAGATCGTAAGAGATGGAAAAGAGCCACCCTGGTACAACAACCGAGTTAGAAAACTGCTACGGAAGCAAAGGGAACTTCACCGCAAACATAAACATAGCCAAAGCCTTGCAGACAAACAAAAATTACGCGAAGCGAAATGTAGTGTGAGGAGGGCTAAGCGAGAGGCGTTCAATGAATTCGAAAGTAAAGTTCTATGTACTGACTTGGCAGAAAATCCTAAGAAATTTTGGTCTTATGTCAAAGCGGTAGGTGGATCAAAACAAAATGTCCAGACACTCTGTGACCAAAATGGTACTGAAACAGAGGATGACAGACTAAAGGGTGAAATACTAAATGTCTTTTTCCAAAGTTGTTTCACAGAGGAAGATTGCACTGTAGTTCCTTCTCTAGATTGTCGCACAGATGACAAAATGGTAGATATCGAAATAGACGACAGAGGGATAGAGAAACAATTAAAATCGCTCAAAGAGGAAAGGCCTCTGGACCTGATGGGATACCAGTTGAATTTTACACAGAGTACGCGAAGGAACTTGCCCCCCTTCTGGCAGCGATGTACCGTAGGTCTCTAGAAGAGCGTAGCGTTCCAAAGGATTGGAAAAGGGCACAGGTCATCCCCGTTTTCAAGAAGGGACGTCGAACAGATGTGCAGAACTATAGACCTATATCTCTAACGTCGATCAGTTGTAGAATTTTGGAACACGTATTGTGTTCGAGTATAATGACTTTCCTGGAGACTAGAAATCTACTCTGTAGGAATCAGCATGGGTTTCGAATAAGACGGTCATGTGAAACCCAGCTCGCGCTATTCGTCCACGAGACTCAGAGGGCCATAGATACGGGTTCACAGGTAGATGCCGTGTTTCTTGACTTCCACAAGGCGTTCGATACAGTTCCCCACAGTCGTTTAATGAACAAAGTAAGAGCACATGGACTATGAGACCAATTGTGTGATTGGATTGAGTAGTTCCTAGATAACAGGACGCAGCATGTCGTTCTCAATGGAGAGAAGTCTTCCGAAGTAAGAGTGATTTCAGGTGTGCTGCAGGGGAGTGTCATAGGACCGTTGCTATTCACAGTATACATAAATGACCTGGTGGATGACATCGGAAGTTCACTGAGGCTTTTTGCAGATGATGCTGTGGTGTATCGAGAGGTTGTAACAATGGAAAATTGTACTGAAATGCAGGAGGATCTGCAGCGAATTGACGCATGGTGCAGGGAATGGCAATTGAATCTCAATGTAGACAAGTGTAATGTGCTGCGAATACACAGAAAGATAGATCCTTTATCATTTAGCTACAAAATAGCAGGTCAGCAACTGGAAGCAGTTAATACCATAAATTATCTGGGAGTACGCATTAGGAGTGATTTAAAATGGAATGATCATATAATGTTGATCGTCGGTAAAGCAGATGCCAGACTGAGATTCATTGGAAGAATCCTAAGGAAATGCAATCCGAAAACAAAGGACGTAGCTTACAGTACGCTTGTTCGCCCACTGCTTGAATACTGCTCAGCAGTGTGGGATCCGTACCAGATAGGGTTGATAGAAGATATAGAGAAGATCCAACGGAGAGCAGCGCGCTTCGTTACAGGATCATTTAGTAATCGCGAAAGCGTTACGGAGATGATAGATAAACTCCAGTGGAAGACTCTGCAGGAGAGACGCTTAGTAGCTCGGTACGGGCTTTTGTCAAAGTTTCGAGAACATACCTTCACCGAAGAGTCAAGCAGTATATTGCTCCCTCCTACGTATATCTCGCGAAGAGACCATGAGGATAAAATCAGAGAGATTAGAGCCCACACAGAGGCATACCGACAATCCTTCTTTCCACGAACAATACGAGACTGGAATAGAAAGGATAACCGATAGATGTACTGAAGGTACCCTCCGCCACACCGTCAGGTGGCTTGCGGAGTATGGATGTAGATGTAGATGTAGATCCCTGGGGCACCCCCCTCATTTGACTGTATTGCACTCAGACCCCACATCACAGCCATTCTCCACAATGTGAATGACAACCTTTTGCTGTCTGTTGAAGTAAGAGGTAAACCAACTATGAACTCCTCCCTGTATCCCATAGTGGTCCAACTTCTGGAGAAATATTTTGTGATCAACACAATCAAACGTCTTAGTTAAATCACAAAGTATGCCTAACGTTCGAAACCTTTTGTTTAAATTTTGCAAAAACAGACATAATGTCTTATGGGATAACAGCAATCAGTGATTTTATAATGTTGCTTAAAATCCGTCTTGATTGCAAAAAAAAATTTTATTATTCATATGACCGGTTTCGGTTCATGTAGAACCATCTTCAGATCTGATATTTCAGTTACAGTCACATGTGACGTAGCATGTGAAAGTTGCTGAAGATGGTTCTGAATGAACCGAAACCGGTCATATGAATAAAAAAAAATTTTTTTTGCAATCAAGACGGATTTTAAGCAACCTTTTGTTTAACCCATCCAGTATCTCACAGAGAAAAGATAATTTTCAGTTTTCAAACGACTTCTAAAGCGGAACTGTACATTTGATAGCAAATTATGTGATATAAAATCATCAATTAACCTTACACACACAGCCTTCTCAATAACTTTAGCAAACACTGATGGCATAGAAATAGGCCTAAAATTGTCCACATTATCCTTTTCTCCTTTTTATAAAGCGGATTTACTACTCAGTACTTAAACTGTTCAGGAAACTGACCATTCCTAAAGGAAAAATTACAAATATGACTAAGTACAGGGCTAACGTGTGCAACACAGTACTTTAATATCCTGCTAGCTGCTCCATCATATCCATGAGAGTCCTTAGTCATCAGTGATTTAATTGTTGACTCAATCTCCCTCTTGTCTGTATCACAGAGGATTATTTCAGACATCAGTCCAGCAATGTTCAGAAAATGATTGTTAAATACTGTACATATATCTAATTTATCATTAACAGAAATATTTTTACCACAAACTAACTTTATATCATCGACACTGTCCTGTGATGACCAGAAACTTCCTTCGCAACTGACGATATGGTTTTAATTTTATACTGTGAGTTAGCTATTCTATTTGCATACTACATACTCTTTGCCTTCCTAATAACATTTATAAGCACCTTACAATACTGTTTACAATGGGCTACCGTATCTTGATTGTAACTACTAACATTTTGATATAGCTCCCACTTTTTTCTACATGATATCTGTATCCCTCTAGTCACCCACCCAGTCTGCCTTTCACTGCAAGTGCCAAGTTTAGAACGGTCTAATGGAAAGCGACTCTCAAACAGCATGAGGAATGTGCTATGGAATGCATTATATTTGTCATCTATGTTATTGGCGCTATAACATCCTGCCCTCTTGTTCCTTGGCAAGGTTTAAAAAAATCTTCTTTTGCTGAAGGATTAACTTTCGTACATAGTTTGTACTTATATAAGACATTTGAGTAAAAAAGCCTTTTAGTGCTGAAATTTGTGCACCATGGTCTGAAACGCCATACACCCTTTTACTAACAGTATGCAAATCCAGTAATGAAGAATGAATAAAAATATTTTCTGTGGCTGTGCTACTCTTCCCCTGCACTCTAGTTGGATGAAACACAGTCTGCATCAGATCACATGAATTTAGGAGATCTACCGGTGGTGTCACCGCAAGACACCACACTTGCTAGGTGGTAGCCTTTAAATCGGCCGCCGGCCGCGGTGGTCTAGCGGTTCTAGGCGCTCAGTCCGGAACCGCGCGACTGCTACGGTCGCAGGTTCGAATCCTGCCTCGGGCATGGATGTGTGTGATGTCCTTAGGTTGGTTAGGTTTAAGTAGTTCTAAGTTCTAGGGGACTGATGACCACAGATGTTAAGTCCCATAGTGCTCAGAGCCATTTGAACCATTTTTAAATCGGCCGCGGTTCGTTAGTATACGTCGGACCCGCGTGTCGCCACTATCAGTGATTGCAGACCGAGCGCCGCCACACGGCAGGTCTAGAGAGACTTACTAGCACTCGTCCCAGTGGTATAACCGACTTTGCTAGCGATGGTTCACTGACAAAATACGCTCTCATTTGTCGAGACGATAGTTTGCGTAGCCTTCTGCTACGTCATTTGCTACGACCTAGCAAGGCGCCATGTTCAGTTACTATTGATATTGTGAATAATGTACAGTCAAGAGCGACGTTCACCATTAATGGATTAAAGTTTTTCTAAATTCTAATTTCCTTGTCCTGTTCCAGACCTCACGCCAGCCTGCGTGAGCTAAAACGCGTGCCTTTCGGCTTCCTCTAATAACACGGTGTTGGCTCTCCTGCCAACCCACAACACTACCAACACCCTAATTCTTGTTAATATTGAAGTCAGCATAATATAACTAATTTCTGCTACTTCCAATAAAGTGAATATAGAACCCTCTCTAGCTTGAGCAGAAATGCCCTGCAACCAGATTTAGGGGCCTATAGACTACAAAAATTAGAAGTTTAGTTTCACTAAATTCAGCTGCACCTGCAAAACGTTCAAATATTTGTTCAGTACAGTGGCGAGTGCATCTATGGACTCAAATGGAATACTGTTTTTTATGTACATGGCCACTCCTTGAAAAACAGCCAGCTATTCTGGATCCTGGTATAGGAAGCCTCTCAATTGTCAAATAATTTAAGCGGTGCTCCAATATAGCAATAATTTCAGAGCCAACATCTATAAGTAGTTCACTAACTTTATCTCTAATACCTATTACATTTTTATGAAGTATGCTAATTCATTCCCTACTTGGAAACATAATGTCCTGTGAAGGTGATTCCTTTGAGCAGGTATACCTATCAGCTGACTTCAATCTGAAAAAGGTGCAGCTCTATCATCTGAATTACTTTGAAGACGATAATTTACTACACCCTTTGTACCATTGCTGATGTATAATAATGTTTCATTACAAAAGTTGTTTTCTGTGTTTCCTCCAAACCCCATCCTCTCATTCAGTTGTGAGAACTGTGAGGAGGACATAATAAAGACATGCAGTCACACAGACTCAAAGGGTAATACAAGTGTTTCTTAAAAGAGAAATAAAATCATTACCATTCTGCCTCCACCTTGCTAAGCTTTAGTGCCAGCAGTTAGCTAGCGTTCTGAGAACATATTTATAGCTACTTTGGATGTGTGTTGCGCTTCCCTATGCAGTATGTATGATGCAGATTCACCATTACCTGGTGTTGCTAAAGAAATAACTGCTAACTTCTCCTTGTTCTTCACTGTTCAAAAACGAGGTCCATTCCGCTCGTTGGAATCACATGGGAAAGCTCGCAAGTGACATTCACGCCACCACTGCTCCTTGCTTGTCGACAAGCATTTTGATTGGAGTGCTGGAAGTGAGGCGCAGCCTTTCTGCTCAGTATTACGCACATCATATTTTGGCAACAAGTCTCTAAAGCGATCCACTTTCTCCAGGCCATTTATATATGCAAGTGATTGTGGTGGAATAAATGCACGTATGCCATTCAGCGTTAACTCCGGGCATACCAGCCGAGCCCATATGGTGATGGGTGACAGATTTCATCAACTGTTTCGGAGGAGTAAGCAGTTTCTACAAAATCAAACTCTCTTTCTAATTGCGAGAGAAACATTTTCGCTCTTACCTTGAGAACGTTGTCTCCTTCCTACTAAATGATCCACAAATTAACTTGCAACTTTCAGATGAGTCCAAAACAGTCTGCTTCCTCTTAGTTGATCTGTGCTACTGCTGTGGTGGCATGGACAACTAGAAAGTCGAACAACATAGAGTGTGCGGACCTTGTCAGCGAGCAAAGGCGGCCACAGTGACGTATGCTGCATCATTGCACCCGATAATACCAAGCAAACTTTGTGACCTCGCGGCCGTGGATCTATTTGGGCCACTAATACTGTCTAAAGCAGGTTTTGCATATGTTTTTGTAGCGGTGGAGCTAACCTCTAAGTTTGTGTGTCTGACTCCGTTGAGGCGAGCCACAGGAAGGGCAGTGGCAACTGCATTTGCAAAGCAGTTTCTGCATGAAGTTGGGCGTGTGAAAAGGGTTATCTCGGATAATGGACCACAATTTAGATCGCAATACTGGCAGCGGATGCTTCGAAAGAGAAGAATTAAACCTATATATATCTCTCTGTTTCACCCCAGCTCGAAACCCAGTGAGCGTATTATGCGTGAATTAGGAAAATTATGTAGGTTATACTGCAGTCGTGATCACCCATCGTGGGACATACACCTAAAGGGATTTCAGAACATAATAAATGAGTGGCCTAATACGTCAACAAAGCTTCCGCCAATCACTGTGCTAAAAAACAAGGAGCCCCCGAGCGAAATCAAAGAGGTGGTGCCATGGCCACTAGAGCCGAGACTACGCCGGAACGCAATTGTTAACTTTACGCAACATCAAGCGTGCAGCAGAATCCAGAGTCAAGGCGTATAAGAAAAACGTGAGAAAAACAGTGTTTCATGTATGTAGGACAAAAAGTTCTTATCCGATCACACAAGCTGTCTAACAAACGGTCAGGTGCCTGCAAGAAATTTTTTAATCTCTTTAACGGCCCGTATTGGATAAGGAAGATTCCCCATGAAAACGCCATAGAAGTTGAAACTCTTCGATCGAAGAAATCAAAAGGGCTCACCATGTGTCAAACGTAAAACCATACATTGAGTAGAAAGGACAGTGAGGAGTCGAGAGGACGGTGTAGAGAAACAATTGATTAGCTTACATTTGTGATAAATGCATTTTGAATAATATGTTGGGAAAAATAATATAAACATGTTTCTTTGTGATTGATTGAAGTGACGTTTTTAGTTATTTTTCTTTCCTTGAGTTATTAGGGTTTAGGTTGGTTCAAATGTGAGTATAAAAGGTTTCTTTGTGGACGAGTGAAATGCTGTTTATGGTTTTTTGTGTAAATTGAAAAGAGTCGCTCCTGAGAAAGCAAGATCTGTGTTGAATTAATGCAAAACTCAGGGGAATATCCGATCTATGGGTATTGTGGGTCTGGCAAACCCAGGTCCCCAGCTGTTAGTAGCCTTGTTTCCGATGTTCTGCTTTCAGTGCTACTATCTATTACTATTCTATATCTGTCAGTATAAATGAGGATCTCTTAATATAGTATGCGTGCTGTATGAATATTTTAAGATAGGAGAACTCTGAGAAAGGAATGAGGAAGTTTAGAATCTTGAAAACACGATGCGATAATACGATTGTTTAACCATTGGCTTTGCAATATGCGATGATATGTTAATTTTGATGATATATGTCTTTTTTGTTCCTTATAGCCGAGTACGTAAAGTGCTGTCCTTGGATTTCGTAAGTAGATTGATTCCCTTCAAGGTGAAAAAAGAAGTGTGGTTTGTGTAATTTACGTGGCCCTGAAATAGTATTATGGCAGTCAAATGACGAGCAGTTTTCCAGCAAATGGAGAATGTAACAGAAATATGGATCCTATTTGTAGCCTTGATTGATGTTGAGCCTGAGCCTGAAAAATTATTCTGCGTTAATACTTGTCCTAGAAAAGCGACTTTTATGTGTTTTGCTCATGCTGTGAGCATTACAGCTTACTGTTTTCGCTGGTGCGGGATGCACTGCAGCCTATATGATTTGTACTGAGGAAATTTCCCTCTTGAAGGTAGAGGAAGATTAAATAATTTGGATTATGAGACCGAAGGAAAGCTCGGTTTAAGGTAATAAGGATGAAGCAAAACATTTGTCATTTGTCGGAACTTTTGTGTCTGTTGTAAGTTCAATATGTCAAGATGAAACTGTTTTACAGAATAGAGGAGACCACAATTTTGCCATTCATGAGAAATGAATCCAGAATAACCACCACAGGCGAAATAACTGATTTGGAAGCGAAAGGTAACTTAAAGAAGGAACGAAATGGGTAAGAAAGTGTAGTATAACCTGTATAAGGAAAATATTCATACCCTTCTCAGAGTCATCTATGTGATTAATTGTTGTGATAACGTAATTTTAGATGAAATTTTCTTACTGTTTTATGTGTGAATATATGAGTATGATAAATGTATAATTGCGAGTCTCTTATCAGGTGTGTCAACTACTATAAATGTTTTGGAGTGTAAATAACCATTGTTCTTTTTACTGTGTATGTTTAAGGAAAGTTCTCCATATTTATGTGACAAGACGTATGCGGCGAGCGTCAGGAAGAGGACGAATTAGAACAATGTTCTAGTGGTGTAAACACTTTGTTGAAGTAGCATTGAAGTAGCTTGTTGGATTAACTAGTAGTGGATAGAAGTAGAATTTTGAGTAATGCATGTTTATGGGTAGTTAGTTGGTAGAATAGACAACAGGTGTGCATGTGTGTGTGTGTGTGTAAATAACATGTGAACCCTATGTTGTTCTGACCTATACTTGCACAAGGCATAATCCTATTCATTTTAGTGAATTAATAAGTAGCATTTGATTTATTAAAACGCAAGTGAACCACATTAGTGATGTGGATTTAGGTATTATATTGTCAGCTCATGTAATTTTATTTTTATATTTTCAATTCATTTCACTTTTCTTTTTTTATATTTTCAAGTCATTTATTTTATTTTTATATTGTCGATTCATCTAACTTTTTTATTTAAAAAAAATTAAGTCTCAGTTTTGATCTTAAAAATTGTGAAAGACAATACTAAGTGGTATTATGTATGACATTTTGTAATCACATAACTATGATGAACAATTTCTGTGAATGCAGTTGAGAACGTCAAAGCGAACCAGCTACACTGTCACGAGACAGCGGGAGCAGCGAGGAGGAGGACTAGTTGTAAACAGGCGGGTTTCCCAGCAGGACACGCTGTCAACCGGGCCACTTCGGGAGCGCGGTCGACAAGAAAAGAAGGGCACGCGACAAACACTTTCCCTTGCACCTGAAGCTAATGGGCGGCCGCCCCAGTGCGACCCTTCGTGGAGGCGATGACCTGAGATGGGCGAGCGGTCCACCGCGCGGAAATCCATCTGCTCGCAACGCACCACAAGCACGCGACCATGGCGAGACGGGCGCGGTGAAACGACAGAAGACAGGGGATAAAGGGGCGTGGAGCCTTTTGACAGGTACTGTCCAGAGAAAATGGCAGACTTCAACGACGCCTATCAACATTTCCTGACGGATGCCACTGTCAAGCGACAGTAAATCATGGTTCGGTGTTCTCTGGTCGCTAAGGGTGGCACAAAGAAGAGCCATTAAGTGTCATCCTTGCCCAGGAATATCAAACTGGCGAGCCAATTGAGGATAAATCAAGAATGTAACAACACAAGGGGCGTGGAGCCTTTTAACAGGTACTGTCCAGAGAAAATGGCAGACTTCAACAACGCCTATCAACATTTCCTGACAGATGCCCACTGTCAAGCGACAGTAAATCATAGTTCGATGTTCTCTGGTCGCTAAGGGTGGCACAAAGAAGAGCCATTAAGTGTCATCCTTGCCCAGGAATATCAACCTGGCCTGTCAAACGAGGATACCGCACGAATTTGACAACACAAACATGGAACCAAATCGAGATGCACGTGACACGGGCTACCAAGAGAAACTTCATGAGAGGGCAGAGACGGCGGGATTGCACGCAACAGATGGACAAAAATCCCTACTGACAGGTAAGGCGACGAACCCCCCCCCCCACCTCCCCTTATATTGTGCCTCGGAACAGTGGAACTACTGAGTGTGTCAGTGAACAGTGATTATACAGTTCTTAGTTCAATGCATATATGTGTGTTTCTGTCAGAGAAACTTTTTACTCGTGTGTTTTGCAGGGGTTCGATTTATTGGTGTTTATTAGACTGACTCTTGTATTTTGCAGGTGTTCTATTTATTGTTTTTTTAGACTTTGACTCTTGTATTTTGCAGGTGTTTTATTTATTGGTGTTTTTTTTAGACGTTGACTATTATACTTTCAGAGCTGTTTTATTCATCAATGTTTGTTCTTGTGTGATGTATTAGATTTGTGATATTTTGTTTCGTAAATTCATTCCTGTGGCATTGCTTCGTTTATCAGTCAGATAGCTATTCATTCTCATTGGACTGTGATCGATTAGCCTTTGCATGGGGCATATTCATAGTGAGGAACCCCATAAGAGTAACAATCACATAATTAATTGTAGTTTCAGTAAATGACACAGTGATCATTGTTTGCTAACTAACTGAAATATAGTAGAGTGATTAAATTAATGCCACAGAGTTATTTTAATTCTACAAATTATTAGTTTTATAAGATACAGAAATTTTTACCGATAACCACTTCGTAAAACATGTTTTTTCTCTTATCTTTTTTTTGCTTTTGCGGATTGTGCATTGTAATGTTCTGCTTCATAATACTGACGTTATTGTCATGTTTTTTTTTAATTGCTGTGGCACCTTTGCTAGTTTCATAAATTTTACATGTTAATAAACTGTCATAAATTTTCCTGTGATCAGTTGGCTCTTGCAATGAGCAAATACTGGTGAACTCCATAAGGGTAACAACCAGAAATTGTTTTCATATTAATGACACAGGAACCATTGTTTTTATTTGCTGACCGAATTAGGTGTACACTATCTTTTAAATAGGTGTCACAGATTGTTTTTTTTTCTTTTTGAAATTAGTAGATTCTAAAGATGTGTTGAAATTATTGTGTTTTAGCAGGTAGCTGGTGACCTTTTGCATTTTCTTTACATTTTTGGTTTAAGTAGGGTGTGAGAAGCCTGCTTGGGAATGTCCTAGCATGGCCAGAAAATTCCCTGCACAGTCTTTTCCTGGAGCGTTGGGGTTATGAAAGGTCTCTGTTGGATTCCTTTCATGTTAATTTCTTAAATCTGTTGTCATTTACGGCATAAATTCCTCTTCTAAATTTACTGTGGGGTTTCTGACTGTCTGGGAGGAGACTGAGTAGTGGAACGTGTTACTTTCACACATAAACAAGAACGATCTGTCACACTACTACACTTTAAAACACAGTTTATATGTAATTCATGTCACACAGTCTGATACGGAACCTACATCCGCTTTCTTTTATATACTGTGTATGATAAGATACTGTCATCCCCCTTCCCTTTTGTGTGAGAGGATGAATGACCAAATGTATTTCTAGTTGCATGCTTGAGGTTAGCAGACAAGCCTGTCTGCTAGAGAACAGTAGGACCAACGTCGGAACAGGTAGCTACGCTTTCTAAAAGCAGAGAGGTTTCTATTCTTAGTATGGTCCTGTCCGTCCCTTGTCATGTTGGTATGGGAAGCTGCCCCTCTGGCTACTTCCGTTTGTATTTGTGAGCCACCCTCAGGAAGGGACCAAGTCTGTCGGTCCGTGGCGAGCGTCTGAAGTGGTAAGATCTCCGGCTAAGCGCGTGTCTGCTAAGTCCGTAGGAGAATGGATTTCTTAAGTTCAGCCTAACTGAAAATTTAATCACCTTTATTTCAGGTTTAGCTGTAAAATATCTAATGTTATCTTAAATTGCAACGCATTGTATTTCGAGTGTGAAGTTCAGAATATCTTCCAGTAGTTACTTTGTCACTACTTTGTTAGTAAAGTGGAACCACGTCTTGATCAGTAACTCTAACTAAGATCATCAATCTTAATGCGAATGTGCGTGAGATTATAACGTCTCGTCTTGACAATATTTTTCAATATAGCAATTTTTCTTTATGTTCAATCCATGTGGGGTGTACTTTGTGAGACCAGTACCACGTGCTTATACAATTGTTTGACCCATCAGGTTCATAGTAAAACGTTAGTAACCAGTTCGAGGTTTTTCTTTTGTAAATTGCTTTTCGATCTAATTTATTTTAATTATCAAAATTATTGTGGAGTTACACTCTTTGTGTAAACCAAGTTGACCACGTGAAGCATGTGGTGTAATCGTCAAAGTAGCCCTCAGCTATTCTTTTCGGGAAGATTTCACAGATAGTTAGTATATATTTAGTATACAAGTGTGTGGTAATTACATGATGGACAGGATTGCGCTACGAACGTAACTTCTTTGGGTGAAAATTGAATCGGTTGGTTTTGGTTAATTTCCTCTTGCATATGTTTCAACGTTCTTCGTGTGTTATTTTATGAATGCAGTGTTGTATGTAGTCCCCAATCTTGGCTCCCTATTTGATGTGTTCCGTAAGATTAAAAACTCACATTTACACAATCCTAAATAAGGCACCAGCTTAGTTATGACTCAAGTTTAATATGCTGAAATTTCAATGATCAATGTTAAAATAAATTTCCAAATATAAACTGATTTATTTATTTTTATTTAAATTCTCTTTTATATGTATATCACCGGTTGTCGTATGACTATTAAAAGATTATAATTACTGTTAGTCTGGTTGGGAATTTGGTAAGCTAGACTGGATACCTGGTGAAACAGTTGCTCAGTAATGTAAGGTTAACTTCCCCAGACAGCTCACAGTTTTTAACCCGCTTTTATTGTCTATCAGTTGAGGATAACTCAAGAATGTAACAACACAAGGGGCGTGGAGCCTTTTGACAGGTACTGTCCAGAGAAAATGGCAGACTTCAACGACGCCTATCAACATTTCCTGACGGATGCCCACTGTCAAGCGACAGCAAATTAAAGCAAATTAAATCAACAACGTTACAAACTGCATGCCTTTGTCCAGCATTTCAGCTAGTACAACGTCAGGAGCTCCTTTCTTGCTATTGCAGAATACATAATAAAACTTTAGTACAAACTCATGGAATATATTAGCAAATGTAAAATAATTATAACAAAGACATCGGTGGATGGACAAATATTTTAGAATGTTACAGTGTTCTTCTTCTTGTTCTGCCTGGGGGTGCTGGCTGATCCTTTCATTACTGCTTACTGACCTCGAATGACGATGCTCACGTAATTGTATTTGTAGTATAAAGAAGGGGGGGAGTGGGCTTCTTATTGGCCTAGAGAGATAAGAGTGTAGGGGTGGGGGGTTCTCTCTATTTGAGTATGGCTCAGGAAGAAAAAGGGAGAGGATGACCTTATCAAATCCCAGTTTCATTTTCCCGCCAATTGTAAGTCACATAGTTGCCCTCTGTACAGTGAACTTAACAAGTGTCACTTGCAGGTGACCTTGATTTTCCCGCCATTTTTATGTCATTTATTTGCCACACTCACTGATACTAAAATGTAGACTTTCACGGCCGAAAATATCATGTCCATTATAATTATCCGGGCTGTTATGCCGTGGTCGGTTGATGATTTCTGTGGTGATTCCCAACGTTTCGTCTCCGACTGTGGCAGACATTTTCAAGGGGGTCCGTAGCTCGATGGAAGGTCCAACACACCCACTGGCTCACTACTGACTGCCGCTAAATTCCGTGTCCGCGCGCCCTCGCGCCGCGGCGTGACGTCACGTGTTTTGAAAACGTCAGTGCAATTGGCCGCTGTCCGTCGCCGTCGATCGCCGTTGCCATCCCCCAGTAGTGGACGGGTGGTACACATCTTCTTTAACACCGGCATCCATATACCGTTTAATTTGACGCCCTCCTCCTTTCGGTTGAAATTATTTGGGTGTTTAGCGATTTCGATTGCCTCCCTGTGGAGCCTTTCGTAATATCCGCTCGTGGCCGCTAGTACTTGCGTCCCTCGAAACGAATATTGTGGTTCCCTGGCTGGAAAGCATGCTCCGCAACAGCTGATCGTTCCGTTTCTCCTCTTCTACAATTTCCCTTGTGTCTTCCAAACGTTTAGAAACAGTTCTTTTAGTGGTACCCACATAAACATCACCACAGCTGCATGGGATCCTATACACTCCAGATTTTTCCTATGGTTTGCGAGCGTCCTTGGCAGGCCTAAGGTATTCCTGTATCTTCCTGGTCGGCTTGTAAATTACGGTAATATTCCGCTTCGTCAAGACGCTCCCTATTCTTTCCGTTACATTTGTAACAAATGGCAGGAAAACCTTAGATTTTCCAGTAGCCTGTACGTCAGTATGACTTCTGCGTGGCTGCCTCAACGCACGTTTTATTTCGGCGGACGAATATCCGTTCTTCGTTAGTGCATTGTGGAGATGTTCCATCTCAGCGTCGAGCAACTCAGGTTCACAAATATTTCTAGCTCTGTCCGCTAACGTCTTGTGTTTAGAAACGAAAATGGTAGTTTGGGCCACTCAGTGTACCGCAAACCCACGCACAGGGACCGTTATTTGCACCGGGATTCGAACCACCACCCACAACAGAAGCGGGGTGTTATCAAGACGGACAGTAAAGAAAAGGTGATGTCATAAAAACTACAGCCTATCCCACGACCATCATCTACCGTTTCCAAGTCCCTCAGCGGGATTCCATCTCGATAAAGCAAAGCCATACCGGCAGAATCTTCAGGCGCGACATTGAAAAACATAGCGTATCCAGGAAGACAAAACAAATCAAATAATACTTCTTGTAAACACACGATATCAGCTTGGGAATCGTAAATATACTGGCGTAACGCAACAAGTCGTAATTGGGAACATATCCTATTAACATTGAGGGTTAGAAATGTATATGCTTGCATCCGTTAGCACATGTAAGATCAATGAAACAACACTAAGGAAATAGCACTCATCACGTCCTTTTCTCCCCAACGTCCGGAGGCGGGGGAAAGAAGGCGTAATTCAAATCCTCCCCACTGGAAGCCGAGGAATTCTTGTGTTTCTTTCTACGACGAGCCGCTGCACGTGCATGTCGAAAAAACTGTTTCGCACCACTCCGCGAAAACATACAATCTTGACGTGGAAGGGTTGCGGACACGTCAAGCTCCAATTTGATGTAGTAGACATCACCACTGCACTCATCGGAAAATGGGGAGCACATCTCAGAACGACCAACAGCAACGTCAGGTACAGAAGAGACAGGTAATGCAGTGGCAGTGTCGGGTGGCATCTCCTGAACATCAGGAAGTGAACCCCTAGAGTCCTATGTTGCTCCACCGGCTCAGCGTGGAGGATCGGTGATTTTTCACTGGAACACTGTCAAGGCTGGCCAGCAGGCAACGTCTGTGCGGTAACACGGGAACCGTCCCGTCTACGGGGGAAGGGGGGGACGCGGATTCGACACACATTTCAACATCAACAGAAGTAGCTACATCATCTCTGGTCACACTGGATTCACAACTAACGTCAGTAGACAACTCATTACCGCCAGAAGGTGCACCCTCTGTCGACGCCGTGTCAAGAATGAGACGAGTGGGGCGTCCTCGAAATCTGTACCGTCCTCAGTCCGCCGGCGTTTGACTTGCGCTGCAGGAGTCGTCGTCGCCTGGGACGCGCCGGTAACGGTGGAAACTCGCGTGGAGTAGGGGGTAATGTGGCTCCTACATCGCTTAAAGCTGAAGATCGACTGACAGCTGACTGAGATGACACTATGTCTGCTAATGTTAAAGGAAGTCAGAACAGTAGTACGGCGCGGACCATCAGATCTGAGATGACCGCTTTCGTTACAGAGAAAACATGTTCCTTCTTGCCCTGTATACGTAACATGACCCGGTAACCAGAAACAGTTAAGTTGGAGGGAACATTCTTTCTAACGCACACGGTCCGGACACCATTATAACACTGGAAGCGATGTTGTGCTGACCACCGTTCCCATCGGATATGCCGTATTACTCCGAAAGGAAGCAACGCTATTTTAAGAAATGAATCGTCCACTTCAGGAGGGATGTTATAAATCCTAACCGGAGTGCCGCATTTTCAAGGAGGACGTGACTAACGGAACCATCTCGATGTGTAAAAAACACTTTAGAACCAACCCGATAGAGAAGCCGCTCTACTTGAACAGGATCATAAAACTTCTCAAACAATGCATACAAATCAGAAACAGAGTAAGCAGTATCTACTTGATCAGGTGTAACACGGATCACATCAGCCAACCATTCGTGAATTTCTAAAGAGACAGGTTGAACAGAAAGAGTACTCTTTTCAAAACTGAACGAACAGTAGCTCGACGAGGAACAGACAGGACACTCGACAGACACCATGTAGCGGGCAGAGAACACCGTCGCCAAGAGAAAAACGACAACAGACTCCGCTACGCAGCTACGATGTGACTCCAGCCGATACACCAACAAGACCGAGTAGCTTCGACACAAGCGGCGCTGCGGCACAGGCGGAAGTTAACGACGACCTGCTTGCTCGACGCGCAAGGCGACACGACCGTTCAGCTACGGAGGCGAACGATCAGTAAATGAAAGACGACTACCTCGTCCCCTGACAGACAAATGAAGGAAACTGCAGCAGCGAAACAAGTGCACAAGACTAGCATCTTGCCATTATGAAACAACATAACCCCCTACCACACTAAGCGGGAGACTGCGTCGCTGATGGGAGAGACGCTTGTACACATCACTAGGGTCCGGATTTTAATTACCTAAAAAACAGTGAAATATGCAAGCATTTATGACCTAAAACTTACATAAATATGTCCTTAAAAATAAAATATGACTTAATAGAAGTTTATTTAGAGCTTTCTTGTTTGTTTATTTAATTTTTTTATTCCCCATAAAGTAATACAAAATTCACTTTTCAAAATATTGTCAGTATAGTTCTTTCTTTCTGTAGGGTTTGTGACTAATTTGCGCCTATTTTTTTGAATGTCTGAATGTTTTATTTTCTAAACACGACGTACAGTGAAAAGATCATCTATCGAAACAGTAAAACAATGTTTTCATTTCTACACAGTATTTAAAGCGTTTAACGTTATTTAATATCGTATGTCAATCTTCAGTATCTGCAAAGTCGCACTGGATCGCAAGGTGCATTTTCAGGTTTTCCGTTGTCAAAGATCTACGGTTGTCACTGAGGATAGTTTTATACCTGGAAAAGCTCCAATCCACTTCACAAGACGTCACTGGAGGCTACTTGAAGGCAGCCAGGTCACTGGAGTTCAGCTTTGTTTCAGCATCTTTAAACGTTGCGGCATTCCCTGAAAGACTGTCACTAATTTTCCACAGTGTAGAATATCTAGGATACCGTAGGAGAACACTTTGCAAATTGGTTTTCTCTTTGTCAATCACATGACCACGAGCTCGACCCAACTCACTCTGCACATGTTACACAATACTCAGGTTTCAAATGGTTCAAATGGCTCTGAGCACTATGGGACTTAACATCTTAGGTCATCAGTCCCCTAGAACTGAGAACTAACCTAAGGACATCACACACATCCATGCCCGAGGCAGGATTCCAACCTGTGACCGTAGCAGCCCCGCGGTTCCGGACTGCAGCGCTAGAACCGCACGGCCACCGCGGCCGGCAATACTCAGGGCCCCACATAGCTGAGTGCCAACGGCTTCCAGTCGTTTGATGGCTTTTGATATCACTAAAAAATTGGCGTTGATGTATGCCAAGTTCCGACACAGTATATCTGTAAAAACGTCTTTCACAATTTTGATAGCACCTGATTCATCGCTATCATGCTCACAGAGGATTGTCTTTATTTGGATGTAGTTGGTGCAGTAATACTCATCAGCATTAAGCCAAGAACCCCATCGTGTATGAACAGGTTTAGGCGGGAGGGGCGTTGAAGATGATTGTTCATTGAATTTCTGCACCCATAGCAGAGCCTTCACATAGATTTTCTTGCCACAGGAAATTAATTTGTCCACGTCAGGGTAATTTGATCGCACCTCTTCGGCAACTCTGTGCAACGCATATGCAAGGCAAGTGGCATACACCATACTGTGGTAGAGAATCTGAAGCCCTTTGGCTGCCTTAGCCACATATGAAGCACCATCTGTTACAAACAGCAAAACGTTGTCTCTTTTCACACCATCTGGCCACAATAGCTTCAGAGAGTTGTCAAACAAAATAGCAACCGTCGAATTGTTTACTCTATCAAGAGCTTCACACGTTACTGGGAACATATCTCCAGGGCCATCAACTTTTAGAACACCAACATTTGCAATATATCACCCACTAATATCGGTAGTTTCGTCTATCGACAGCCAAATCTTTTACTCAGCAATACTAATTCGTATTTTGTTGAGCACATCATTGTAGCATTGTAGCATAGTTCCTTCTCAGTGTAGATTCATCTGGAACTGGATGTGTTGTGTACTTCTCCAAGAACCGTCTGAAGTGTGGATTCTTTAGCTTTTCCAATGGGATGTTGCAGGACGCCATCATCTCACACAAATCCTTGCAGAAAATTGCACGGTTGACGATTGACCTGTCTGTTCAAATAACAGCGTTTGCCTGCTGTTATTTTCAGCACTTCGTTTCACACAGCTGCTGTGTTTAGCGGTATTACAGTGTTGTTGCACATTAAAGCGCTTTTCTGCACTAACTTTAACTTCACACAGTTTACAAAATATTATTTTCCCATCAGTACTAAAGAACCTCTCTCCAAATTCTCGAACATATCCTCACAACTTCACACTGTCGGAGCACTTTGCTTTAGGCATGTTGAACAAGGCGAAGGGTGTATTCAAACTGGTTACTGGGAGCACCTGTGCGACTGCGATGATTATTACGGCAAAAGCCGCTTTTGTTGGCTCGGAGAGTGCATTGTCGACTCTGTGCAACAATGTTTTATGTTCGCGAAACGACTGTTGTGGTACACCGATTTTCTGCTACAGTCCTGAGAAATAAAGCTGTGTACTAATTTATCTGTTTATCTTTCATAATAGCACGTTAAATATAGTCTCGCGAGTAACATATTCATGTTCTTATTCGTGTGTCCCGTAAATTACGAGAAAAACGGTATATGCATTTTTGGCAAAAGTTGACGGAAATATGACCTATTATATTAGAAGTTAGCCGCAATATGACCTATTACTAAAATTTATTGAAATATGACATTATATGCACAATCAAAATACATTTTTCGACACTAAAATACCTATATTTGTGTGTAAACTGTACTAAAATTCACCCTATAGTTCAGAAAAAAATATGACTTCATAAAAACCTGGGCCGTACATATCACACAGGGCACAAAACGAAAAAACAGAATGACTAACAGGGAAAAGATCCTCATACTCATCCTATTCATAACTGATCACTCTACCAATGGGCAAGCAAACAACGTCTCGTCAAGCACGACAATTAAAGCCCTCTCTGCTGGTAATATCATGATACAGGTACTACAACCATTCATCAATCAAACCCACACGTTACGAAATTCTTAAAAGCAACTTCTCCTTAAACGGCCACCCTTCCAACTGTACACTGAAAAGAACGACATTTGGGTACCGAACAAATAACAGAACCTTTGGGAACCGAGCGAGGTGGCGCAGTGGCTAGCACACTGGACTCGCATTCGGGAGGACGACGGTTCAATCCCACGTCCGGCCATCCTGATTTAGGTTTTCCGTGATTTCCCTAAATCGCTCCAGGCACATGCCGGGATGGTTCCTTTGAAAGGGCACGGCCCTTTCCCGTCCTTCCCTAATCCGATGAGACAGATGAACTCGCTGTCTGGTCTTCCCAAAAAAAAAAGAAACCAAGAACTTTTGGAAGCGAGGAATGATTCAGATACCTACAGACGACAGAAATCAACCTGCCTCCGAAATATGTCCAAAGAAAAAGAACGAATTTAACAATGATTTTGATCTATCACTCCATCAACAACGTGTCATTAAACCATGGATTAAAGGAACTCATTGATGGTCATCTTAAGGCTGCCTACCAACCGGAGCACATTGGCAGGACACAGAAGATGGAACAAGTCCACTAAAGAGACAGCTTACACTACACTCGTTCGTCCTCTGTTAGAATATTGCTGCGTGGTGTGGGATCCTTACCAGGTGGGATTGACGGAGGACATCGAAAGGGTTCAAAAAAGGGCAGCTCGTTTTGTATTATCACGTAAAAGGGGAGAGAGTGTGGCAGATATGATACGCGAGTTGGGATGGAAGTCATTAAAGCAAAAACGTTTTTCGTCGCGGCGAGATCTATTTACGGAATTTCAGTCACCAACTTTCTCTACCGAATGCGAAAATATTTTGTTGAGCCCAACCTACATAGGTAGGATTGACCATCAAAATAAAATAAGAGAAATCAGAGCTCGAACAGAAAGGTTTAGGTGTTCGTTTTTCCCGCGCGCTATTCGGGAGTGGAATGGTAGAGAGATAGTATGATTGTGGTTCGATGAACCCTCTGCCAAGCACTTAAATGTGAATTGCAGAGTAATCATGTAGATGTAGATGTAGATGCAGATGACTCAACAACCCATACGAGAGTACAAGAGTACAGACATGAATCACCATTTGTATTTTTAATGCAATAGAGGTGAAACGCAAGAGCCTGGGTCGAAACACTATTGTTACCTCCAGCCCTGTCATCTAATGTGGGCTGTCCAGGAAACCTGCTTACTTGGATAGCTGGACAACATTCACACAAATCGTATTAATGAGTTTCATTACAAAATGAGTGTCGTCGTAACTGCCGCCTGCTTCACGTCTGCTGTGCAGCGAGCTACCTTAATTTAAGTATTAACTGTATTTTTCTTACTTGTCACTTCTTCTTCCGTGTGTATTTGCTTTTAGGAAACTTTAATTTTCGAGTGCTCTTAATAGTGTTCCATAGATTTCGTGTTTGTTTTGAATACAGTCAGAGAGAGTCCCTTTAGTCAGCCATAGTGCCAGTAGTGTCAGTGTCGTCGTAACTGCCGCCTGCTTCACGTCTGCTGTGCAGCGAGCTACCTTAATTTAAGTATTAACTGTATTTTTCTTACTTGTCACTTCTTCTTCCGTGTGTATTTGCTTTTAGGAAGCTTTATTTTTCGAGTGCTCTTAATAGTGTTCCATAGATTTCGTGTTTGTTTTGAATACAGTCAGAGAGAGTTCCTGTAGTCAACCATAGTGCCAGTAGTGCTAGAGTTTGTTTTCAATACAGTCCAGAGACAGGTAGTGCTATTTTCATTGTTTTCTACAAGAAGTGGCTAGCAACCACAGTTTAGTGAATAAGCAGCCGCCTTTAGTGAATTAGCAGTCTAGTTAAAGGTTGATTAACTCTCTTCAGTAAATTGTTTCCTTAGGATGGATAGGATGTGTGACTGCTGTGTACGGACGCAGGAGGAGCTGGCCACTGTTCGCGAACAGCTGAGCGTGTTGATGGCCGCGGTCAGCCGTCTTCAGGCTGCTGCCTCGGAGTGTAGCGGCAGTGGGGAGTCTGGTGCGTCGCAAGGTACACCCCAGGTGTTACATGCTTCACCCACTGTCCCTGCTGTCGAGACATCTTCGCGGGTACCGGGCGCGGTTGGGCCACCCTCTCCCCAAGGGGAGTGGCGGGTTCAGCGGCGTTCGCGGCGCACGAGGCGGAAGGTCAATGTGGAGGCTGGCCGTGTGGCATCGCCCGCTCTGCCTGTGAGGGGACATGTGGCTGCTCCTTCAGCAAGGTCCGAGCAGGCACACGGGGGGAGGGGTTTATTAGTTATTGGGAGCTCCAACGTTAGGCGGGTGATGGAGCCCCTTAGGGAAATAGCGAGAAGGTCGGGGAAGAAGGCCAGTGTTCACTCTGTCTGCTTGCCGGGGGGTCTCATCCGAGATGTGGAGGAGGCCCTACCGGCGGCGATAGAGAGCACTGGGTGCACCCGACTGCAAATTGTTGCTCATGTCGGCACCAATGACTCCTGCCGTCTGGGTTCAGAGGTCATCCTCAGTTCGTACAGGCGGTTGGCGGAATTGGTGAAGGCGGAAAGCCTCGCTCGCGGGGTGGAATCAGAGCTAACTATTTGTAGTATCGTTCCCAGAACCGATCGCGGTCCTCTGGTTTGGAGCCGAGTGGAAGGCTTAAACCAGAGGCTCAGACGATTCTGCGGAGATCTGGGGTGCAAATTTCTGGACCTCCGCTATCGGGTGGAGAAATGTAGGGTCCCCCTGAATAGGTCAGGCGTGCACTACACGCCGGAAGCGGCTACAAGGGTAGCGGAGTACGTGTGGAGTGCACATGGGGGTTTTTTAGGTTAGAGAATCCCCTCCCTAGGCCCGACAAGACGCCTCCTGAGACGCGGCAAGATAGGAGTAGGCAAAATGCAACAGGGAATAACAATATTAATGTGCTAATAGTAAACTGCAGGAGCGTCTATAGAAAGGTCCCAGAACTGCTCTCATTAATAAACGATCACAACGCCCATATAGTACTAGGGACAGAAAGTTGGCTGAAACCAGACGTAAACAGTAACGAAATCCTAAACTCAGATTGGAATGTATACCGCAGAGACAGGCTGAACAGTGAAGGGGGAGGCGTGTTTATAGCGGTAAGAAGTGCAATAGTATCGAAGGAAATTGACGGAGATCCGAAATGTGAAATGATTTGGGTGAAGGTCGCGGTTAAAGCAGGCTCAGACATGGTAATTGGATGTCTCTATAGGCCCCCTGGCTCAGCAGCTGTTGTGGCTGAGCACCTGAAGGATAATTTGGAAAATATTTCGAGTAGATTTCCCCACCACGTTATAGTTCTGGGTGGTGATTTTAATTTGCCGGATATAGACTGGGAGTCTCAGACGTTCATAACGGGTGGCAGGGACAAAGAATCCAGTGAAATTTTTTTAAGTGCTTAATCTGAAAACTACCTTGAGCAGTTAAACAGAGAACCGACTCGTGGCGATAACATATTAGACCTTCTGGTGACAAACAGACCCGAACTATTTGAAAAAGTTAACGCAGAACAGGGAATCAGTGATCATAAAGCGGTTACGGCATCGATGATTTCAGCCGTAAATAGGAATATTAAAAAGGGTAGGAAGATTTTTCTGTTTAGAAAAAGTGACAAAAAGCAGATTTCAGAGTACCTGTTGGCTCAACACAAAAGTTTTGTCTCAAGTACTGATAGTGTTGAGGATCAGTGGACAAAGTTCAAAACCATCGTACAATATGCGTTAGATGAGTATGTGCCAAGCAAGATCGTAAGAGATGGAAAAGAGCCACCGTGGTTCAACAACCGAGTTAGAAAACTGCTGCGGAAGCAAAGGGAACTTCACAGCAAACATAAACATAGCCAAAGCCTTGCAGACAAACAAAAATTACGCGAAGCGAAATGTAGTGTGAAGAGAGCTATGCGAGAGGCGTTCAATGAATTCGAAAGTAAAGTTCTATGTACTGACTTGGCAGAAAATCCTAAGAAATTTTGGTCTTATGTCAAAGCGGTAGGTGGATCAAAACAAAATGTCCAGACACTCTGTGACCAAAATGGTACTGAAACAGAGGATGACAGACTAAAGGCCGAAATACTAAATGTCTTTTTCCAAAGTTGTTTCACAGAGGAAGATTGCACTGTAGTTCCTTCTCTAGATTGTCGCACAGATGACAAAATGGTAGATATCGAAATAGACGACAGAGGGATAGAGAAACAATTAAAATCGCTGAAAAGACGAAAGGCCTCTGGACCAGATGGGATACCAGTTCAGTTTTACACAGAGTACGCGAAGGAACTTTCCCCCCTTATTGCAGCGGTGTACCGTAGGTCTCTAGAAGAGCGTAGCGTTCCAAAGGATTGGAAAAGGGCACAGGTCATCCCCGTTTTCAAGAAGGGACGTCGAACAGATGTGCAGAACTATAGACCTATATCTCTAACGTCGATCAGTTGTAGAATTTTGGAACACGTGTTGTGTTCGAGTATAATGACTTTTCTGGAGACTAGAAATCTACTCTGTAGGAATCAGCATGGGTTTCGAAAAAGACGGTCATGTGAAACCCAGCTCGCGCTATTCGTCCACGAGACTCAGAGGGCCATAGACACGGGTTCACAGGTAGATGCCGTGTTTCTTGACTTCCGCAAGGCGTTCGATACAGTTCCCCACAGTCGTTTAATGAACAAAGTAAGAGCATATGGACTATCAGACCAATTGTGTGATTGGATTGAGGAGTTCCTAGATAACAGGACGCAGCATGTTATTCTCAATGGAGAGAAGTCTTCCGAAGTAAGAGTAATTTCAGGTGTGCCGCAGGGGAGTGTCATAGGACCGTTGCTATTCACAATATACATAAATGACCTGGTGGATGACATCGGAAGTTCACTGAGGCTTTTTGCAGATGATGCTGTGGTGTATCGAGAGGTTGTAACAATGGAAAATTGTACTGAAATGCAGGAGGATCTGCAGCGAATTGACGCATGGTGCAGGGAATGGCAACTGAATCTCAATGTAGACAAGTGTAATGTGCTGCGAATACACAGAAAGAGAGATCCTTTATCATTTAGCTACAAAATAGCAGGTCAGCAACTGGAAGCAGTTAATACCATAAATTATCTGGGAGTACGCATTAGGAGTGATTTAAAATGGAATGATCATATAATGTTGATTGTCGGTAAAGCAGATGCCAGACTGAGATTCATTGGAAGAATCCTAAGGAAATGCAATCCGAAAACAAAAGAAGTAGGTTACAGTACGCTTGTTCGCCCACTGCTTGAATACTGCTCAGCAGTGTGGGATCCGTACCAGATAGGGTTGATACAAGACATAGAGAAGATCCAACGGAGAGCAGCGCGCTTCGTTACAGGATCATTTAGTAATCGCGAAAGCGTTACGGAGATGATAGATAAACTCCAGTGGAAGACTCTGCAGGAGAGACGCTCAGTAGCTCGGTACGGGCTATTGTCAAAGTTTCGAGAACATACCTTCACCGAAGAGTCAAGCAGTATATTGCTCCCTCCTACGTATATCTCGCGAAGAGACCATGAGGATAAAATCAGAGAGATTAGAGCCCACACAGAGGCATACCGACAATCCTTCTTTCCACGAACAATACGAGACTGGAATAGAAGGGAGAACCGATAGAGGTACTGAAGGTACCCTCCGCCACACACCGTCAGGTGGCTTGCGGAGTATGGATGTAGATGTAGATGTAGATGTAGAAAATGAAGAGAGACAATACTTAACTTTTTCAATTACACAGCTGTGTCGCAAGCAAAGGGTGACATACAAAATAAGCAATCTCTTCAGTATAACAGGACCCAAGTCTGAATTACATAGAGCGTGCAAACTAAGTAACGAACGTTGACGCTTCTATCCAAGTCGCTAGTCTTCCCTCCTAGACGGTCTCTGACACACAGAAAATTTATCGTGCCAGCACAACCGTGGCAGCGTCAGCCTTCTTACCTCAATGCGACTGTCTCAGTCGAAACTTGTTGTATGAAGGTACTGGGACAACTGGGACGGTTACAGACAAGGAGCAGTTAGCAGCATTTTTATTCGATATTCGTACGTTCTTCAATAAGAATGAAAGTCACTAATTACAGTACCGGATTCCATTTCCAACAATACGGGATTATTAGTGTAAATAGCCGTGTAGGTCACTATGAATTATTAGAACACAATAAGTGTTAAAAAGATAAAAAAGTTCGCTCAGTCTAGCCCGTAGAGCGTTAGAAAGAGAACGAGAAGACGATAGCAGTCCAGGGGACTCCTATGGTTATATCAGAAGCAAAGAAAATAGAAAAATTTCAAGTTCTCTCGAGGGAAAACGACGCTTAGAAGGGTCTATAAATTCAAGGACTGTGTAGCACTCCGCCCCACTCGGGCCTCTTACGCCTGTGTTGTTTAAGTTCACAAAAATTGACACTATTTTGCATACTTAAAATGTCTACGACTTTTGAGGCATAAAAACTTTTCAAATAATTTATTTAAAGTTTACATTTGCAAATACAAGTTTGTACCTTTACTGGTGGCTTTTATTCTTACTGCAAAATTGTGTAGGAGCTACAGACAATAGCAGAATGTTCCGAGCTTTGACTTTGCCTATCTTTCTTCTCTGCACAGTATGCAAAACTGCGCCTTTTCTTCGCTGATGGTTTCATCCTCCCTCCTGGACCCAGTGCTACTAATGATTTCATTCACCCCTTTATCCCTGATAGTTGCTTTTCTAAATTGGTGATGAAAGTCCGACATCTCATTTTTTTACTGGAAGTCAGCATCAGTCCTATCATGTATGCATTCCTTAAACATACATCGATCTTGTTGAAGGAAACCAGCAATGCCCAGCGCCTTGTTTCTCTCTTCACACTGTAGTAGCATCGTGATATCTGGTCCATGGTGTCAACGCCACCCTTTGTTGGATTGTATGTCATTATGATTTCAGGCTTTTTTACTTGCGATGATGACACTGTTTGTTGGTCATGAGGACAACTAAGGACGATAACAACTTTGTTTTTCTTAGGAACATAAGATGCTATCATCACATCTGTCTGAAAACCAAGTAATGTAGAGCATACTTCATGACCTTTGGGTGTGATAAAATCGACACGCAGTTCACCATTGTTTTATCGGGTACTACCGATTACTGTCAGATCGTCTGACAACAAATAATGAGCTAAATTGATAGATGTAAAAATAATTATCACTGGTGCTGTATTCGTGTATGCATGTTTCTAGATCAGGAACTCTGTATAAATACATCACAAAACTCTTGGTAAGACCGACACACTGCACCAATTCCAAGCATTGTTTCTGCTACCATTCTTTCAAAGAAAACCAATAATGGCCAGCAGAGAGATAATGATACATCAACTTTTGTCCTGAAGTAAATTCCGCTCATCCTTGTAACTTTCGAAATTTCGCACTGGTAGGAAAGTTTGAAATTAAATAGTTCTTCCAATGTTACAGTCGTCTGCACACTCACCTATACTTCTGATTCTGGCACCAGAGCTATAGTACACAACCGTACGAATCATTTGATACTTTTTCCGTATTGAATGATCTCCTGTCTTTTCCTTGTGGTCGGATGTATTTGTCAACACCTCTCCCACCCTCTCCTCTCGCTTTGAATTAATTATCTCCTGTTGCCTCTTAAAATATTAATGGTACACGTGTTCCTTCTTTTTCCGATGTTGGTGACAGGTTTGTGATGTCTTATCCTGCACTGAGGTCTTCAATCGTGCTTTTGATTTTGTTTCTGCTTTTACTGATAAGAAGTTGCGTAGCCTCTTCTAAGCTCAGGACCCTATGCTACTCTGCGCTCTTGACTTCGTGGTCTATTTTTGATGAAACTTCATTTTGGGATTTTATTAGCTGTTAACATTTCGTTCACTACCAATTTTGCAGTCCCTCCATTATGTATCGCCTTTTCCGCCTTTTTCTGAGATTCCTCTGCCAATCGGCAACTTTATTTTTTGTTTCTTTCCTCATCTCCGGAATTTCGTTCCTTAGACTCTTTCCGACGTTTCCATTTTCTTGCCAGATCTTTTCCCACATCTGCTTAATTACTTTCCTGATGTCTGTATTTTCTTGTCTATTCCTCTCCTCATGTCTCTAATTCCCTATTTACTCTTGTACCGCAGGTCTACATTTTCTTTTAGCGTTGCTTTAAAAAGTCAGATTGAATGCATTGTTCCTTGACATACTGCTTCTAAATCGCCAAGCAACTCTGGAATGTAATGAGTCCTTTTATACAGCACCTCCGTTTGATTTGCTGATCTCTTCCTTTTCCTCAATGTAACCTACCCCTGACTGCACCTCTCTTTCCTCCTCTTCCTCTCTACCACTCTTTGTCATCAGCACATTGTCGTCTGCAGTACGTGTCTTGCATGGATTACCTTCATCTTCTTCTGCTCCATGATTATTCCTCTTTGTGTTCTCCTCCTCGACTTTCGCTTGATTTCTCACACTTCTTGTATTGCTAATTTCCTCTCACTGCTTCCTGTTAACCCGATCTATGTATTTGAGCCTAAAATGGTTACCATATCAGTCGGTTGTTTCCTCTGTTTCATCGACATCACCTTTAAATTTGTTTTTGTCATAGTGGTGCATGTGAGGGTCATGCTGTGGTGTCATGTAAGTAATGAACTCGCACCATCCCATGTATGCATAAGGTTCATACGTCATGTAACAAAGAACAAATACGGTGAATTCTTCCACGAAATGTTGATTACTGTATTTAATGAACTGAAGTACGAAATATATATTAGTAAAGATTAACCTCCTTTGAGATCTTGTTCGGTAACTGCCGACATGTTAGTCCATGTCTTCCTCCTTAACTAACTAATAATAACGAGACCTCCAATCTCCTTTAATTATCGTACAACATACTACACTAAATACTCCCCATACATTCCTATCAACAACACTTGTTTCCCAAACTATAACACGAAGTAAAATCGGTTATCTCTTGACTTTCACCCCACGTCTATGTTTTCATCAATTGCAGCTGACATTGAAAAGTTGGAGTGTGTGCGTGTTTATTTCAATCGTTCTCATATTTTTAATTTACCGGAATTGTATGTGTGCAACGCCATTCTCCCTTTTAAAGGTTATGTGGGGTTTTTGATTGTTATTTTTTACTCCGAACTGACGTGGTTACCACACCTGAAGGACCTGAAGACAACGGCCCAGAAGGCACTGAACATTTTGAAGGGTCATAGCAATATGTTTTGAGGATCATTCAGGATTTGCCTGCTCCAGTTTTACAGGCTTCCATGCAGTTGCACTTGTACTCTGGGTGCACAGCTTACGGGTCAGCGAGGCTTTCGTACGTGAAAATCAGTGAAGCTGTACACCATGAGGGGATTTTTCTGGCCACAGGCGCTAATAGGAGCAGTCCCATACCCAGTATCTGTGCTGAACCGCCACTTACCATCTGGCCGCAGCTTCTCATGGTGAGTCAGGCACGTCAGCTCCTAGCTACTCCCACTTCCCAAGTGTGCCATACCACTGCTTGTCCAGCTATGGAACGCCTCATCACGAATCGTCCACGAGCAACGAGGCCGTTTGGTATCCGCGTGCAGCGTACGTCGGATTCCCTTGGTGCGGGGCACATCCAGACACAAATCCTGTATTTTGACTGGCTGACACCTGATTACTGTTGTGGCTCAGAATAATTTTGTACACTTGAGATTGTACTCAAGCTTCTTCGAGCACCACAACTATGTAGCTGTCTTTACGGATGGTCTAAATGGGGCACTCTGTTGGTTGCTCTGTTGTTTTCCTAGATCGTGTCCTCAAGATTCGGTTGCCTGCAGAGTTCACTATATTCGATACCGAAACATCCACGATCTTGAGGGTGCTGAAGCGGAAGAGATGTGGCATGCTTGCTAACTTTCTCGTCTATTCTCACTCCTTGAGAGCCCTGCAGTCTCTGCAACGCCTGTATACAGATGATGAAGGAGTTCATGATATCAGGTACGCCCTTCTTCGCCTACAAAGGCTGTGGACGGAAGTGTCCATCGACTGGGTGCCAGAGTACATTGGTATTGGCCGAAACGAAAGGGCGAATGTAGCAGCCAAGCAGGATCGTCGTAATCCTCGGTTAGTTCAGTGTGACATCCCTCGAAATGATCTCGTCTCGCTGTTGAGGTACAGAGTCACACGTCGATGGGAAGATGAGTGGCTGAAAGTGACAGACAGTAAGTCTAGTAAAGCCCACGACGCGGTCGTGGCTTTCGTCTTTCCAGCTATGGACACAGGATAAGGTTCTCCTTACTCGTCTTCGCACAGGGCACTGCCTGACGACGCATGGTTTCCCGCTGTGGCGAGAAGACCCTTCGATGTGTGGTGTCAACGCCATGTTTTATTAGGCTGTATTTTATTTTCCTACCAGATGGCAGCGGCAGATGTGCCCTCTCTTCTCAGCAACGTTCAAATGAATTTGATTTGTCCATATTGTTTCCTAAAAATTTAGCGATATATTTTTAATGTGTTGATAGGGTTACTGGCTCGCCGATGTTTTTGGTAATTGGTCAGCAAGTCACATTTCCTGTGCCTGTCTTTTAACTCTTCTGTGGATTCACATCCGTTTTAATCCGAGGTATATCACCTTCCACCCTATCTGTGATTTCTCTTCAGGCGTGTGAGATAGAGCGATTGTGTGGCTCAACGCGTGGTGGGAGTGAGTGAATGAGAATCACTGTAACAGATTTCCTACCCAGTGTGCAACAATTTTGGACATTTTATACGCATTCGTTTGTTTTAATGAGGGTAAGGGCTCTCATAAGCTCAAAAGACACACACACTCCTCCTCTATTACTGCTACCTTACTTTTCATCATATACAACGATGCAGAGCATTCGCAATCTTGTTCAGAGAGCCCGTATTGCTTGCATGTGCTACATGTTTCCTTGGCTTCATGATGTTCTTTGTCCCGTGATACTGCAGTAACTACATTTCGTGGAACGAAAGATTTCTGTTTCTTGTGGGTTGCCCCTGAATTCATGTAAATCACAACCTGTACTTCACGGACGAACCAGAACCGAAATACAGGATACTGTGACATATTAACAGAATCTTCCGTCGGTTCTTATTAGAACAACATTATAATACATGAAAAGCACCAGTTTGCTCTTGTTCTACAATATTGTAGAACAAAAGCAAACTGGTGCTTTTCATTTATTATTTATGATATTGTGACATTTTATTACTATGTTAGGAATCTACACTAAAGAGCCAAAGAAATTGGTACACATGCGTAGTATTGTGTAGGCCCTCGCAAGCACGCGGAAGTGTCGCAACACGACGTGGCATGGATTCGACTAAGTCGTGAAGTAGTGCTACAAGGAACTGACACCACGAATCCTGCAGGACTGTCTATAAATCTGCAAGAGATCTCTTCTGAAAAGTACGTTGCAAGGCATCCTAGATATTCTCAACACTGTTCGTGTCTGGGGAGTCTGATGCCCAGCCGAAATTTTTAAGCTCAGAAGAGTGATGCTGGAGCCACTCTGAAGCAATTCTGGACGTGTGAGGTGTCGCATTGTCTTGTTGGAATTGTCCAACTCCGTCGAAATGCACAATGGATTTGAATGGATGCAGCCGATCAGACAGATGTTTACGTACCTGTCACCTGTCAGAGTCGTATCTAGACGTATCCGGTGCGGCAGATTGGACTACAATAAACTCAATACTATTAGTTGTCTCTTAGCTTAGTCAGCAAAAAGGTACAAAATGTATGCAACTGAAATTATGAGAACGTGCACTGTACGATAACACTCTGATTCATGAAACTGCTTGCTTTCCTGAGAACCGAAACTCTGGCACCGTCTCTGTACGTATTTTTGAGTATTCTTGAAGGGTTCTTTGCATTTCGGTTTTCACTTAATATATTGTCTGACGTACGATCTTGCTTTAGCTTGTATTTCGATGATATGACAACTAATTATAGTACATCACCGGTAGTGATAACACAGGCAGCATATATGCACGCTATTGTTTACTTCGTTTATTATAATCCGATTTTTTTTACTTTGAATATGAATAGGTGCTCATATGAACAAGGGTTCTTCTCATCTATAAGAATCATGTTAGGTATTGTATATTAAAACCATTAAAAAGCTTTTTTGAGGTATGCTTCTAATCACATATTGCTTATTTTTGGCTTTTTAATATTTGGCATGTTCTCTTATAACCCTGTGATGTTAAAATACTTTCATTGCTAACCATCATGTAAACAGATTCTATTTTGTTGAGCTGTATGTAACCAGGAATTTGGCCTAACGCTGTTACTTGGGCTTTGCAGTTTTTTAAGTACTTTCATTATTACCCATCACCTTCCGCTGTACACTCTGATATTCGAGTACACAACTCTTTTTATTATGTGGGGCGTGGAGATGGTGTACTGAATTGCCGAACTAGTAGAGAAAGCAAAATAAAATAATTTCTCAATTTGCAGGGCTATATGGCGAATTTATTTGTTAAATATTTGCCCTGTCCCTGTCCCACTTCCAGAATGGATCAACAGGGTCCAAAAATACCCTCTAAATGTTTGCGGACAAAGTTAAGTGGATAATGAGAAGTTTTGAAGCCAGTCACAGCTGTTAAAGAGGGGAAATTGTGAAACAAATACCTCACTCTGATAAACACTATCTGACTGGACTAATGTGTTGGTTATGATTTTGACCTTATTAGAAATTCCTTCCGAGACGAAGATTACAGGGCTACAACTTAAGTGAAGGGGTCGAACAGAAACAATGATTGAATTCAATACTCCCATTTATTCATAAATACAATTACAAGATCAGTATGGAAAATGAATAAAACGTCTCTGACTGGTACACTGAGGTGCCAGAAGTCACGGGATACCTGCTAATACCGTTTCCGACATCCTTTTGTCCGGCATAGTGCAGAAACTCGACCTAGCATGGACTCAACAAGTCGCTGGAAGTTGCCTGCAGGAATAGTGAGCCATGTTGCCTCAACAGCCGCTCAAAACTGCGAAAGTGTGGCTGGGGCAGGATTTTGTGCAGTAGGTGACTCTCGATTATGTCCTATAATGTGCGGCGGGATTCATGTCCGGCGATATGGGAGTCAAAATCATTTGTTCCCATTGTCCAGAATGTCCTCCAAAGCAGTTGCGAATAACTGTGGTCCAGGCACATGGATCACTGTCATAAGAAAAAATAAACCCATCGTTGTTTGGCTACATGAAGTTCGTGAACCGCTTCAAATGGTCTCCAAGTACCGGAACATAACTATCTCCAGTAAATGCCCGGTTCAGTTGGACCGGAGGACCCAGTCAATTCCTGATAAACACAGGCGACACGATTACGTTGCCACCACCAAATTTCACAGCGCCTTGTTGACAACTTGGGTCCACGGCTTACTGAGGTCTTACTCGAAACCTAGCAAAACCTCTTACCAACTGAAATGGGGATTAATCTGACCGTGCCACAGTTTCCCAGCCGTCTACGGTCCAATCGATCTGGTCATGAGACCAGGAGATGCTGCCGTAGTCCACTTGCTGCCATACCCCATTAACGCCAGATTTCACAGCACTGTCCTAACGCATGCGTGCGTCATACGTCCCACATTCATTCTTGCCATTATTTCACGCAGTGTTGCTTGTCTGTTATCACGGGCCACTCTACACAATCGTCGCTGCTCCCGGTCGTTAAGTGAAGGCCGTCGGCGACTGCATTGTCTGCGGCAGTGCCTGAAATTTAGTGTGCTCGGCACACTCTCGACGCTGTGCCTGTTAGAATGTTGAATTCCGTAACAACTTCCCAAATGGAATGCCGCATCCTGTATCCCCAACTACCATTCCGCGCTCAGAGTCTGTTTAATCCCGTCGTGGGGGTATAATCACGACGGAAACCATTTTGCGTGAATCAGCCGAGTACAAATGACAGCTCAACCAATGCAATGCCCTTTATATATCTTGTATGCTACCGCCATCTGTAAATGCGCATATCGCTAACTCGTGACTTTTGTCGTCTCAGTGTGTACCTATACAAATATGCATGAAGATTAAAGGGAAAGGAGTGTCACTCTCCTATCAGTTAAATTATTTTTTGCCTTCTTAAGAATTTACTCTCTCTCGATGCTCACGGGGAATGACAGTTACTTAATCTTGTACGAGGGTTGTCTTTTAAGTAAGGGCCGTTTTTATTTTTAAAAAAAGATAGAAATACTTTTGTAAAAAAACTTTTATTATCTGATTCTACACACTTTTACCTATTTTTCTGCATAGTTGCCTTGTTTATTTCAGCACTTGTCATACCGTACAACTAAGTTTTTACTTCCCTCTTCAAAGAATTCGGCCGCCTGCTCCGACAGCCAAGAGTTCACGGGCGCTTTCACTTCATCGTCGTCATTGAAGCGCTGCCCGCCAAGATGGTGTTTCAGGTACCGGAAAAGGTGAAAATCGCTAGGAGCAAGGTCGGGGCTGTATGGTGCATGGTCCAAAACTTCCCAGCCAAAAGAATCAATCAAATCCCGAGTCTTTTGAGAGGTGTGAGGCCTAGCGTTATCGTGCAGGAGCCAAACTTCTTTTGTCAGCATGCCGCTCCTTTTGTTTTGAATTGCTCTGCGGAGCTTCTTTAGAGTTGCACAGTAGGCATCTGAGTTGATTGTCGTTCCTCGTGGCATAAAGTCACTAGCAAAACACCGTGCCGGTCCCAGAACACAGTTGCCATAATCTTGCGCTTTGACAGCGTCTGTTTGGCTTTGACCTTGACGGGTGAGGTTGTGTGTCAGCTTGCTTTCGGGAGTGATATGGGATACCCATGTTTCATCTCCAGTGACAATTTGACTCAACATCTCATCCCCTTCTTCCTCGTAACGAATCAAAAAGTCCAATGAAGTGGCAAATCTCTTCCCTTTGTGGTCCTCTGTGAGGAGTCTGGATACCCACCGAGAACATAGTTTCTTAAAGTTTAGGTTTTCAGACACAATTTTGTACAAAACCGATCTTGAAACTTGTGGAAATTCCAAAGAAAGAGTGGAAATTGTGAATCTTCTGTCCTCACGAATCTTTGTTTCGACTGCAGCCACCAAATCATCAGTGATCACAGAGGGCCGGCCTGAGCGTTCTACACCATGGACGTTTTGACGGCCATTTTTAAACTCTCTAACCCATTGACGCACTTTACCTTCACTCATTACATTCAAGCCATAAACTTCTGTTAACTCACGATGAATTTCTGCAGCTGATAGGATTCTCGCGGTCAAAAAACGTATCACTGACCGTATCTCACACGCGGCGGGCGATTCAATAATCGTAAACATTATAAAGTAGCACAGTGATGCGTACACTTCAGCTACAGAGCTGCAACTTGCATCAGTGTGAACGGAAAGGATGCCGGCAAGTGGCGTGTTGGCTTGTTGCGGCGTCCGCGCGAACTATGGGACTATACGCGCGAACGGCCCTTACTTAAAAAACAACCCTCCTAATTCTCCATGGGAATGGTGACTGGAAGTTGGTGACTGAAACCCAGAATTCCAAATATTCATTACCAGTGCAAAAGCACATAAGACAGGCGTTCGTTCTCGATCCCTCAAGTGTGGAACCAAATTGAACTGCTTGTGCTGAGAATTTGTAAGTAGGCTGTTTATGTTTTCCTTATGTAAGTAGGCTGTTTAGACTTTTATATTGGTAATGCCACGTAGCGCTCTGTATGAAAATCACTGGCTGTGCTGTGTGCAGTCTGTGGCTAGTTTGCATTGTTGTCTGCCATTGTAGAGGGGCAGCTGGGTGTGAACAGTGCGTAGCGTTGCGCAGTGGGAGGTGAGCCGCCAGCAGTGGTGGGTGTGAGGAGAGAGATGGCGGAGTTTTGTAATTTGTCATGAACTGCTATATACATTATGACTATTAAGGTAAATACATTGTTTGTTCTCTATTAATATCTTTCATTTGCTAACTATCCCTATCAGTAGTTAGTGCCTTCCGTAGTTTGAATGTTTTATTTAGCTGGCAGTAGTGGCGCTCGCTGTATTGCAGTAGTTCGAGTAATGAAGATTTTTGTGAGGTAAGTGATTTCTTTCGGAGGACAATAACTACGACACTTCCACAGAGATTATCTTACAGCAAGACGCACATTTAGCGCTACAGGACACGTATTTGAGTGATTAATTTTGTACTTAAAACATTTATTTTTAAAGTTTTTTGAATTACAAAGAAAGTTTTCCGTGATACATTTCATTCCATTGCTGTAATCTGTAACACCTGAGGGTATAATTACATTAAACCTCAGGGGGGTACACGCCTACTTTGTGTACCATGTGTTTGACAAGCACAAGGAGCCCTAGCTAATATGGTATTTGCTTATACAATTTAACACATCGGTACCATGTTTCTCTAACACAAATTACACAGCTATCTGATCATTTAACTGAGAGAGACAAACTTTTTTACTACGTCAGTGACAGATGTTTACGTGATTACACCGTTGGATAACTTCACAATTACGAAATTGTATTTTGTCTGTACTTTGTGAACTGTTCATATTTTTTCGGAACCATTGTGATACAATGAGAGCTTTGAATGATGTATTTGGTATGAGATCATGATTCTTAAAGTACGTTTGAGGTAGATGACACTATTGAAATGAGCAGAGAATTTTCTTTAAGTTTTGACATTATTGCAGAAAGCTACGACGTTTTTGAGATTTGACTGAGGTGTTATGATGTTATTTTTACGACGACGATGTGTATTATGCTGTTGAGGTATGTTTATGATCAATAAGCTGATGCTATATGAGGAATTTGATTATGCTACATACTTACTAAGATGAAATATTGAAAAAGTGTCGGCGAATATGTATATGTGTAGTAAGGTAAGGAATAATGAGTAGCGGTTAGGCACTCTGATTTATGAAAAGGATGTTGAAAACCAAGAAACGTACTTTGAGAGTTATGAAATGTGTGTGTAAATGCGTGAATGTATCTCAATGCCGGCGAAAATTTTTTTGGACACTGTTATATTCATAGGATTTTGTTTCTACACATTTGTAACGCTAATTCTTGACCTGTGAAATATTTTTATATGAGACTGTCACTGTAGCAGAAACTGCTGTAGTAAATATTTCCGTAAGAAAGTTAAGTGACCACCTGCACGTAATGCGTCGTGGGCACTCAGCTGAGAGGTTGTCGTCTGGCAAAAGAAAGCCATTAGGTGGAGAAAAAAAGAGGCCATTAACCTCGCTGTTGACATTCCTTTGTAGAAAGCATCGCAAAAACGACATGGTCGAACTTGAAAACATATGATTACACTGTGGAGCTGTTAATTTATTTACTGAAATGCCTAATGAAATGACGAGAAATATTTTTATGTCTGTACACCTGATTAATACTACTGTCTCTCTAGTTGAGAGATTTTTCTACTAACTTATGAAATGCCTCATGACTACTGAATGATGTTCTTATGCTTTACTTTGTACGTATTTGCTCATTTTCTTTAATATATAGTTTCTAGCTGCACTGCAGCATTGGTTTAAATAAAATTTAATATATGTACTAATATAGTTATTTTATGCCTACAGATTCACTCAATAAGAAATTTATGATTTACTTCCAAGAAAAGGAGGGCACATAAATAGACATTTCCCTTCACAGGAATTGCATAAATAATTTCTTTACGATTTGGTAACTTATCTGCTAGTGTAAGTTCTCGTGATGCATCACTCTAGTGTTAAGATGTGACATAGGTATTAGACATGGCCATTTTAGTGTAATATTTTTTCTGCTTGAGCTATGTCATGTTTAGATATAAGTTGCTGCTGTTTGCCAGGCATAGTGTTATTGAATTTGACTTTGTATTATTCTGTTAAGCCAGTTTTACTATTGATTTATTTTTATTGTTGCTGCACATTGGCTCATATTAGTTGTAATGTTGCATTGCTTGGTAATTTAGATTTACTGTAGCTTGCTTTGCAATTTTCCATTTTTTTTTGCATTGCTGTTTGTGTTAATTGTTTTGTGTTGCTGCATTGCCTCGTCCCTTAGTTTAGCATCTGAGCTCAGTAGATTTAAGTTAGCTTAAGAGGGGGTAGACTATATAAGAAACTAACTATGATGACTTGGAAGAAATGTATTGAGAAGCTATATGAAAATGGTTTGGGCAAAAAAAAGGATACTGTACAGTGGAGAAAAAGTATTTTTGACAGAGGATGTGAACAGAATACAGAAAGCAGGCTTAGATAGGACTTTTGGGAATAATGATGAACGAAGGGAGATCTCCATGCAAAATACTGCAATAAAACGAAACCTGTCCTTTCCTTTTGTGCTATCCCACAATGTGTTTCTGTACCCTTGTGTATTTGTTTTCTTCCTGTCTCTGTGTAGTTTCATAGAATTTTTTCTTCTTCTAATACTCAGCTACATTCACTATGATGAAGAATACTGTTACCCTCGAATATAATTTGCATTAATACTATGTTATTTACTTTGTAAAGATGTTAGACATTATTAATTCTGTTCTGTTTAATGCTCATGTGTGAAGTTGATGTTTCGAAAGTGATTCTGATCTTTTATGTATGTACTCATGTCATAATTCCTGTAACACTGATGTATATGATATTTCTATTCTCTTGTAAAGCCTGTACTACAAATGTTATCTGTATTGTTATGTTTTTAATATTGTATTTTGTACCTTTGTAATTGTATTCTCATGTTATAATATTGTAATTGACGCCATTTAATCAAATTAAGTAACTTGTAAGTTACATTTCACTGCACACTTTTCTGTTGGTCATAGTAATGCACAATATGTGAGAAGTAGGGACTGATAGTGTTTGCACGTGTGTTAATAATTCAGCAAGGGACTGGATAACAGAATTGCTGGTTTTAAGGACAATTCCAAAAACTTTGTGAGTGCTCAAGTGGTGACTTGCTATATTAACTGCAAAACTCTTCAATGGTGATTGTGCACCCGCACAGTCACAACAGATGGCTGCTGGCCATCTCTACAAGGACTGCAGTGGGTCTGCATCTTTGATGACTCACCAATACCATTATTTCTACAAGGACTACAGTGGGTCTACACCTTTGCTGACTCACCAATACCATTATTTCTACAAGGACTACAGTGGGTCTACACCTTTGCTGACTCACCAATACCATTATTTCTACAAGGACTGCAGTGGGTCTGCACATCTGGTGGCCCACCAATACCACAATCTCTACCAGGACTACAGTGGGTCTACTCTGTGATGACCTACCTACCAATATTCATCAACTTCGACTGACTCTGCTGTGGGTTTGCTCCATTGTGGCCCATTACCTGTCAGCATGTCAAGAGTCAGCACTCTCTGTCCGTTGGAAGGACACCACTACTTCTTCAAGACTGCATGGAAATCCACTACTTCTGTGTGCAATTTTTTTACTAATGAGACTAAAAAACTGTAATTACTATTATGATGAATGATCAGGACTGTCTTTATGGACTGTGAAAAAATTTTAGCTTTTGACCAACATTGTATCAATAAGTGTGTGCATTGGATCTTTGTTAGTGTAATTATAAAAAATTTTATCAAATCATTATTGGCCACTGGCCAAAAAAATTTGTAAAATTTTTTGTGGGGAGCATGGAGGCTATGTAAGTAGGCTGTTTATGTTTTCCTTATGTAAGTAGGCTGTTTAGATTTTTATATTGGTAATGCCACGTAGCGCTCTGTATGAAAATCACTGGCTGTGCTGTGTGCAGTCTGTGGCTAGTTTGCATTGTTGTCTGCCATTGTAGAGGGGCAGCTGGATGTGAACAGTGCATAGCGTTGCGCAGTGGGAGGTGAGCCGCCAGCAGTGGTGGATGTGAGGAGAGAGATGGCGCAGTTTTGTAATTTGACATGAACTGCTATATATATTATGACTATTAAGGTAAATACATTGTTTGTTCTCTATTAATATCTTTCATTTGCTAACTATCCCTATCAGTAGTTAGTGCCTTCCGTAGTTTGAATGTTTTATTTAGCTGGCAGTAGTGGCGCTCGCTGTATTGCAGTAGTTCGAGTCATGAAGATTTTTGTGAGGTAAGTGATTTCTGAAAGGTGTAGTTTAATGTTACTCAGGGCCATTCTTTTGCAGGGATCTTTGATAGTCAGATTGCGTTGTGCTAAATAATATTGTGCGTCAGGTTAAGCACAATCTTGTATAAATTGTTCAAAGGGGACGTTTCAAATTAAACTCACCACAAGTATGATCGGATTGCGCCGAGCTTCAGACGTGCGCAACGCTTCCATGAAAATGGTGTCATCAGTAACTCTGCGATGTGGCAACCTCTACGTCCTACCATACCATCTCTTGCGGCTCTGAAATCCTGCGTATTCCTTGCTGCCAGTCGCCAGTCGCAAAATTACGAACCACTGCGCCCCAAATCACTCCAGTAGAGTGTGTGTGAGTGTGTGTGTGTGTGTGTGTGTGGTCTTCAGTCCAGAGACTGGTTTGATGCAGCTCATCATGCTACTCTATCCTGCGCAAGCTTCTTCATCTCCCAGTACCTACTACAACCTACATCCTTCTGAATCTGTTTAGTGTATTCATCTTTTGGTCTCCCTCTACGATTTTACCCTCCACGCTGCCCTCCAATAATAAATTGGTGATCCCCTGATGCCTCAGTACATGTCCTACCAACCGATCCCTTCTTCTAGTCAAGTTGTGCCACAAATTTCTCTCCAATTCTATTCAATATCTCCTCATTAGTTATGTGATCTACCCATCTAATCTTCGGCATTCTTCTGTAGCACCACATTTCGAAGGTTCTATTCTCTTCTTGTCTAAACTATTTATCGTCCACGTTTCACTTCCATACATGGAAGATGTTATGTGTATAATAAGCTGGCCTAGGGACTAAAAGCTGTTCTTTTGACATTTCGGCGACTGATGAATATAGTACTGACCAGAGTGTGAGGGTATTAAGTATTTATATACTTAGATGACATAGTGGTGATAGGTGCATAGGTAGAGGAACATAGTGCCCATTTATAAAAGGTATTTGAGCGATTGAGGCTAGGAAATTTGAAGTTGCAAGAAGGTAAGTTAGAATTACTGTGGAAGGAAGTCACCTTCTTAGGGCATGTATTAACAGCTTCAGGGTTGCAGTCTGACCGTGCCAAAGTAAAAAACATAAAAAAATAACCCCTACCAACAATGAAATCACACAGATGAAAGTGTCGTTCGTCTCATTAGTAGAAAACATAAAAAAATAACCCTTACCAACAATGAAATCACACAGATGAAAGTGTCGTTCGTCTCATTAGGTATCGCTTCTTAAGTAGCGTCAGTAAACTTGCGAAACCACTGCAAGATTTATTAAAGAAAGGAGTCCCTTGTAACTGGGGAGTGCATCAAGAAGAGGCGTTCCCACAGCTAAAGGAATGGTCGATCTTTCCACCAATTATTACAGTATGTAGACTTTTGAAATTAGTCTATAGTAACGACTGATAACAGTAATTTTGCACTTGGAGCATATCTCAGCCAGGGAAAGGATTTACCCATAACTTTTATATCTTGGACTCTTCATAAAACCGAGCATTTTGACAGTAAGGTACAGTGAGAATTGCTCATGATTGCATTGGCCATAAAATACTTCAGACCATATTTATTTGGCAGAAAAATCAAAATAGTGACAGATCACCAACCACTTGCATTGCAAGCAAGTACATTCCTGGAAATTGAAATAAGAACACCGTGAATTCATTGTCCCAGGAAGGGGAAACTTTATTGACACATTCCTGGGGTCAGATACATCACATGATCACACTGACAGAACCACAGGCACATAGACACAGGCAACAGAGCATGCACAATGTCGGCACTAGTACAGTGTATATCCACCTTTCGCAGCAATGCAGGCTACTATTCTCCCATGGAGACGATCGTAGAGATGCTGGATGTAGTCCTGTGGAACGGCTTGCCATGCCATTTCCACCTGGCGCCTCAGTTGGACCAGCGATCGTGCTGGACGTGCAGACCGCGTGAGACGACGCTTCATCCAGTCCCAAACATGCTCAGTGGGGGACAGATCCGGAGATCTTGCTGGCCATGGTAGTTGACTTACACCTTCTAGAGCACGTTGGGTGGCACGGGATACATGCGGACGTGCATTGTCCTGTTGGAACAGCAAGATCCCTTGCCGGTCTAGGAATGGAAGAACGATGGGTTCGATGACGGTTTGGATGTACCGTGCACTATTCAGTGTCCCCTCGACGATCACCAGTTGTGTACGGCCAGTGCAGGAGATCGCTCCCCACACCATGATTCCGGGTGTTGGCCCTGTGTGCCTCGGTCGTATGCAGTCCTGATTGTGGCGCTCACCTGCACGGCGCCAAACACGCATACGACCATCATTGGCACCAAGGCAGAAGCGACTCTCATCGCTGAAGACGACACGTCTCCATTCGTCCCTCCATTCACGCCTGTCGCGACACCACTGGAGGCGGGCTGCACGATGTTGGGGCTTGAGCGGAAGACGGCCTAACGGTGTGCGGGACCGTAGCCCAGCTTCATGGAGACGGTTGCGAATGGTCCTCGCCGATACCCCAGGAGCAACAGTGTCCCTAATTTGCTGGGAAGTGGCGGTGCGGTCCCCTACGGCACTGCGTAGGATCCTACGGTCTTGGCGTGCATCCGTGCGTCGCTGCGGTCCGGTCCCAGGTCGACGGGCACGTGCACCTTCCGCCGACCACTGGCGACAACATCGATGTACTGTGGAGACCTCACGCCCCACGTGTTGAGCAATTCTGCGGTACGTCCACCCGGCCTCCCGCATGCCCACTATACGCCCTCGCTCAAAGTCCGTCAACTGCACATACGGTTCACGTCCACGCTGTCGCGGCATGCTACCAGTGTTAAAGACTGCGATGGAGCTCCGTATGTCACGGCAAACTGGCTGACACTGACGGCGGCGGTGCACAAATGCTGCGCAGCTAGCGCCATTCGACGGCCAACACCGCGGTTTCTGGTGTGTCCGCTGTGCCGTGCGTGTGATCATTGCTTGTACAGCCCTCTCGCAGTGTCCGGAGCAAGTATGGTGGGTCTGACACACCGGTGTCAATGTGTTCTTTTTTCCATTTCCAGGAGTGTATATCAGACCCATCGTCTCATCTAATGAAATTTTGGTTAAAATTGGAAGAATTTGACTACCAGATTTACACAAGGAATGAAAGTGTAACCTAGTGTTGGATGTACCATCTCAAATTATGAACATGCAAGAGGTGGCAGAAGCACAGATGCCCAGCAGAAGGAAGGGCGTGGATGGCAATGTGGAGTCCACAAGCCTTGTGGCATAAGCTGAGACAGCTCTAGCAGAGATAGAAGGCACCATAGACACTGTGGAATAGTAAACAAAGGAAGGGAAATTAGAACTACCACCACAGGGTCTGAATACCGACTTTGTCAAATAGGAGAAGCTGGTCATCCTCACCCAAATCCATGTGTCGCCAATGGCCAGTCACAAGATGATGGGAGGTATGTACTAACGACTGGAGTAATATTGTACCTGGCGCAGAATGAAATCCAATGTTGAGAGGTTTATAAGGGCTTGTGAGAACTGCCAGAAGAATACAATCTCTCAGGCAAAAATTAACACCTACACATGAATTTATATTTGAACGCTGTGACACTGACAATGTCAATCCCCCACCACAGTCCAACACACGTAACAGATACGTTTTAGCATTTCAGCATGTAATGGGACACCAGCCTATATCATTACCTTTTTTTATAGGAATAACCGATATCACCTGTTTAATGGAATGAACTTCATGTAATTTTGTATATAATGTGTTTTGTTTCTGGCTAAAATTTATAAAAAGAAGTTAATTTGTAAGACTCTGTATGTACAGTTAAAATTCTTCTTCTTTTAGAAATATTTGAAATTACAAAATATCTGGCATACTTAAAATTCATAGTATTGTTTACACAATTTAAAACTAATTATTAAATTTATTTCTGGGCTCTTTTATAAAATAATGATATAACTTGGTGGAAATTCTTCTTTTGTCTAGAAAGTTTGTCAACTCTTTTGCTTTGTAAACTCTTTAGAATATTGTGAATAATGCAGAATGTTAGTAGTAGTGGGCATGCATCTGATGGAGACAGACGCATTTTTACGATCGACACCAAAAATGTAATTCGGAATGTTAAATGGAAATCGTAAAAACGGTGTGATATTGAAAAATGTGACAAAGAATAAAATTAAAGAGTAGTATTGGCAAATCTTCATCAGTTTTTAGGCATCAGGAACCCACAATGTTAAATTAAAATTTCAGCTGGAAAAATGTATCCCTGGACACAATAATTGCAGCCAAAAACATGAAGAGAAAATGGAGAAAAGTAAAAAGTTTTTGTTGTGTATATTTTACATGTCATGATGGCTTCAAAACTTGTGCAGAGACAGAGAATTTTTATAGTGATGTGTGGGAGGGTGAGATTACAAGGACTCAGTCATTAAATTTGTTATTTCCAAACCAATCAGATGTGACATGGATACAATAGCTAGGAAATTGGTGGAAAACATTATCCTAAAACTAGGAATTCCAATTATTGTGACTTGGCAAGACAGCCAAGCCACTATGATTGGTAACCGAAAGGCACACGTTAAGCTCACGCAGGCTGACGTGAGGTCTGGAACAGTTAAACGAGTTGAGTCTAGTAAAAATAAGTACGTAGCTTCTGGAATACTCAACTTTAATCCATAATTGGTGAACATCGGTCTGACGGTACATGCATCACGAGATAAATAGCAAATGACGTAGATGAAGGCTATGCTAACTGTCGTCTCGGCAAATGAGAGCGTAAATTGTCAGTGAACCATCTCTAGCAAAGTCGGCTGTACAACTGGGGCGAGTGCTAGGAAGTGTCTCTAGACCTGCCGTGTGGCGGCGCTCGGTCTGCAATCACTCACAGTGGCGACACGCGGGTCCGTCGTATACTAGCGGACCGCGGCCGATTTAAAGGCTACCACCTAGCAAGTGTGGTGTCTGGCAGTGACACCACACCAATATCGCTGTTATGCGAAATCGATAGCCACTACATCAGTGACTCAAATATGCATGTTTGTAAATTACTAATGGTCGATAAAATACAAACAACTAATTACCAAACACATACGAACAGTGTACTTGAATGTACACATTGGACTGTGACTGAGATTCTATAACAGTAAATAAACAGAGATCAAACCGATTGGCACAGTTGGATGCCATATGCTATATCTGTGTGCAACATTACACTTTATAGTACTACCAGGCAAATGCCTTTCGAACTCTTTTCTCGCTGAAAATATGATATCATAGGGCTATTGCAGAAAAAACTAGCAAATGTCATCATTATAATGATTACATGACAGAGGGGCATCAGACAATACAAATGTTACATAAAGATAGAAGGGCAGCTACTCAACAGCATAAAGATCAACGTTGTTGTTGTTGTTCTGGTATTCAATCCTGAGACTGGTTTGATGCAGCTCTCCATGCTACTCTATCCTGTGCAAGCTTCTTCATCACCCAGTACCTACTGCAACCTACATCCTTCTGAATCTGCTTGGTGTATTCATCTCTTGGTCTCCCTCTACGATTTTTACCCTCCACGCTGTCCTCCTATACTAAGTTAGTAATCCCTTGGTGCCTCAGAACATGTCCTACAAACCGATCCCTTCTTCTAGTCAAGTTGTGCCACAAACTTCTCTTCTCCCCAATCCTATTCAATACCTCCTCATTAGTTTTGTGATCTACCCATCTAATTTTCGGCATTCTTCTGTAGCACCACATTTAGAAAGCTTCTATTCTCCTCTTATGTAAACTATTTATCGTCCATGTTTCACTTCCATACATGGCTACACCCCATACAAACACTTTCAGAAACGACTTCCTGACACTTAAATCTATACTCGATGTTAACAAATTCCTCTTCTTCAGAAACGCTTTCCTTGCCATTGCCAGTCTACATTTTATATCCTCTCTACTTCGACCATCATCAGTTATTTTGCTCCCCAAATAGCAATACTCCTTTACTACTTTAATTGTCTCATTTCCTAATCTAATACCCTCAACATCACCTGACTTAATTCGACTACATTCCATTGTTCTCGTTTTGCTTTTGTTGATGTTCACCTTATATGCTCCCTTCAAGACACCATCCATTCCGTTCAACTGCTCTTCCAAGTCCTTTGCTGTCTCTGACAGAATTACAATGTCATCGGCGAACCTCAACGTTTTTATTTCTTCTCCATGGATTTTAATACCTACTCCGAATTTTTCTTTTGTTTCCTTTACTGCTTGCTCAATATACATATTGAATAACATCGGGGAGAGGTTACAACCCTTACTCTCTTCCCAACCACTGCTTCCCTTTCATGTCCCTCGACACTTACAACTGCCATCTGGTTTCTGTACAAATTGTAAATAACCTTTCGCTCCCTGTATTTTACCTCTGCCACCTTTAGAATTTGAAAGAGAGTATTCCAGTAAACATTGTCAAAAGCTTTCTCCAAGACTACAAATGCTAGAAACGTAGGTTTGCCTTTCCTTAATCTTTCTTCTAAGATAAGTCGTAAGGTCAGTATTGCCTCACGTGTTCCAGTATTTCTAAGGAATCCAAACTGATCTTCCCCGAGGTCGGCTTCTACTAGTTTTTCCATTCGTCTGTAAAGAATTCGTGTTAGTATTTTGCGGATGTGGCTTATTAAACTGATTGTTCGGTAATTTTCACATCTGTCAACACCTGCTTTCTTTGGGATTGGAATTATTATATTCTTCTTGAAGTCTCAGGGTATTCCGCCTGTTTCATACATCTTGCTCACCAGATGGTAGAGTTTTGTCAGGACTGGCTCACCCAAGGGCGTCAGTAGTTCCAATGGAATGTTGTCTACTCCGGGGGCCTTGTTTCGACTCAGGTCTTTCAGTGCTCTGTAAACTCTTCACACAGTATCATATCTCCCATTTCATCTACATCCTCTTCCATTTCCATGATATTGTCCTCAAGTACATCACCCTTGTATATACCCTCTATATACTCCTTCCACCTTTCTGCTTTCCTTTCTTTCCTTAGAACTGTGTTTCCATCTGAGCTCTTGGTATTCATACAAGCGGTTCTCTTTTCTCCAAAGGTCTCTTTAATTTTCCTGTAGGCAGTATCTATCTTACCCTTAGCGAGATAAGCCTCTACATCCTTACATTTATGCTGTAGCCATCCCTGCTTAGATATTTAGCACTTCCTGTCGGTCTCATTTTTGAGACGTTTGTATTCCTTTTCGCCTGTTTCATTTAGTGCATTTTTATATTTTCTCCTTTCATCAATTAAATTCAATATTTCTTCTTCCACCCTAGGATTTCTACTAGGCCTCGTCTTTTTACCTACTTGATCCTCTGCTGCCTTCACTACTTCATCCATCAGAGCTACCCATTCTTCTTCTACTGTATTTATTTCCCTCATTCCTGTCAATTGCTCCCTTACGCTCCCCCTGAAACTCTGTACAACCTCTGCTTTAGTCTGTTTATCCAGGTCTCATCTCCTTAAATTCCCACCTTTTTTGCAGTTTCTTCAGTTTTAATCTACAGTTCATAACGAGTAGACTGTGGTCAGAGCCAACATCTGAACCTGGAAATGTTTACAATTCAAAACCTGGTTCCTAAATCTCTTTCTTACCATTATATAATCTATCTGATACCTTCTAGTATCTCCAGGCTTCTTCCATGTATACAACCTTCTTTTATGATTCTTGAACCAACTGTTAGCTATGATTAAGTTGTGCCCTGTGAAAAATTCTACCAGGCGGCTTCCTCTTTCATTTCCATTCCATATTCACCTACCCAAGGATTTATTTCTCTCATTCACTTCTCTCCCTTTCCCTACTACCGAATTCCAGTCACCCATGACTATTAAGTTTTTGTCTCCCTTCACTATCTGAATAATTTCTTTTATTTCATCATACATTTCTTCAATTTCTTCGTCATCTGCAGAGCTAGTTGGCATATAAACTTGTACTACTGTAGTAGGCGTGGGCTTCGTGTCTATCTCGGCCACAATAATGCGTTCACTATGCTGTTTGTAGTAGCTTACCCCCATTCCTATTTTTTTATTCATGATTAAACCTACTCCTGAATTACTCCTATTTGACTTTGTATTTATAACGCTGTATTCGCCTGACCAAAAGTATTGTTCCTCCTTCCACCGAACATCACTAATTCCCACTATATCTAACTTTAATCTATCCATTTCCCTTTTTAAATTTTCTAACCTACCTGCCCAATTAAGGGATCTGACATTCCACACCTAGATCCGTAGAACGCCAATTTCCTGTCTCCTGATAATGACGTCCTCTTGAGTAATCCCCACCTGGAGATCCGAATGGGGTACTATTTTAGCACCGGAATATTTTACTCAAGAGGATGCCATCATCATTCACCATACAGTAAAGCTGCATGCCCTCGGGAAAAGTTATGGCTGTAGTTTCCCCTTGCTTTCAACCGTTCGCAGTACCAGCACAGCAAGGCTGTTTTGGTTAGTGTTACAAGGCCAGATCAATCAATCATCCAGTCTGTTTCTCCTGCAACTACTGAAAAGGCTGCTGCCCCTCTTCAGGAACCACGCATTTGTCTGGCCTCTCAACAGATATCCCTCCGTTGTGGTTGCACCTACGGTACGGCTATCTGTGTCGCTGAGGCACGCAAGCCTCCCCACCAGCGGCAAGGTCCATGGTTCATGGGGGTGGGGGGAAGAACGACGTAAGACACATTATGATAAAACACAGAGCCTGAAGATTTTCCGAGAAACATGACCAAGTGGTATTATTTTGAAAAATGTGAGAAGGGGCCATTCAAGTAAATTCAGTAGCTAATGGAAAGTGTATATTCTGTTATTGTCATCAACGGATCTATGTACTAGTTGGAATAAAGGGACACAAATGTATGAGGCTCTATGTAAACCAACAGAAAGAGTTCTTCTGATTGCAGATGGCTGGAATGGAGTCACTGTGGCGAATCACAGTTATTGGAAGCACAATGGTGGCTGGCCTAGTGGAGCTAGGAGTGCCACTGTACAATGCTTTCAGTCAGTTCCAGGGATTTATTGCCATGACCAAAGGATGGTCAGCTTGTACATCAGCACTTGGTGGATAAGTATTTTAATTTAAAAGAAAACTGCATGTTATGTTTGGGAGCAATATCAAAGTTTATGACAAAGCTAAACCAGGTAAAAGTATGCACAGCTGCATGTGAGCTTATGCAGCAGGCCATGAAAGAATAAGTGGGAAAAGTAACAAAGGCTAAACAGTTGATAGGGCAACTGGCCAGACTAAAACATGTGCATTCAAAATGAGGTATTCTAAATTTTATTTGAGGAGTTAGTAAGGTATTATTCAGTACTCTCAATGACGAAGACGCCTCATTCTTTAAATGATATATTCTGGAGACCTTTTGAGGTTCTCTGAGGAACAGGTTACAATTGTATAAGCATCATTAATGAGCATTAACCAAACAATAAAAGCGTGATACAAAATGGGCAAATAATAGCAAGTTAAGTGTCCGCATAGAACAGTTAGACAATAGTGGAAGTAAAAAAAATACAGTATGCAATAATGATAATAAAGTAGTATACCAATACCGACTCTGTACCAAAGATCATATTTCTCCAAAATTCTCAGATTTACAACCAAAATTTTAATTTTGTTGTTTCACTCATTTAAAAATTTTCGTTTTATTAAAGAATAAATGTTTGTTTGGTTAAAGAATAAAAATCTAGAACATTCCATGAACGAAATTTTCATTTATTTAAAAAAATCTAATAAATTTCTTTTCTTTATAAGTGAGCTCCTCATAATCACGCTTATACATATATATACAAGAATCAAATTTTCATTTCTTTAAAAATAAGATTCTAATAAATTTTTCTCTTTGTAAATAAGATCTGTCTAGCTTTGTCTATCTGTATCATTGACTGATATTTTAATTAAAAACTCAAATGCATTTCAATCCCAAACATTTTAATTTTAATAAAGGCTACATATTGCTATATTAATAAAAGCAAAACAAAAATGTGTTCCAAAGCTGAGCTATTTCAAAACAGTAACTAATTGAAATGAAAACTTTGGATTAAGTTATGCTAATTTAGGAAATTATTTGAAAGAAAAATGTTACTCAAATTTAACTAAACAATATCTAGAGGAATGTACTGGTTATTTTAATGTGAAAGAAATGAAGAAGGCACAAAAATGTAAAAGAACTTCAAACAAATGAACAAAATCAAACAATTACTCTAAACTTAATAACAACAATTAATCGATCTTATCAATAGATTTGGGTGTAACATTAAAAATATCGATAATGAGAATTATTTTCAAAAGCTTCTAGTAGATAAATATCAATAAATTAAACATAAAATTATCAAAAACATTTACCTGGTTTCAATGTTCTAGATGATGGCGATTCTTTTAAATCCCCTAAGCGAATTAAAAGAAACGATTCTGCTCTTAAATTGAGAATAATAATGCTGATAATATTGTTGAACTGCAAGATCCTTTTAATCATACGAAAGAGGAAATAATAAATAAATTTCAGAATATTAAATATGACAAAGAGCCATTAAAACTAATATGAAATGTTATAGTAATTTTAAAAATAAATACAAAACACAAGAATTTACTTTTAAAAGAAGAAATTAAGTTTTATTAATAACAATGGGTTTAGAACATTATTATCAAAAATCAACAAATAAACTATTAACCAAAATGGAAGAACTGCAAAAAAAAACATAAATCTGGTTGTCTTTATTTTATATAAGTAGTTTAGAATTATATGTTAATAGACACAATCCAATTCTTGATTAAAGATATAAAAGTTGTAATTAATGTAAAAAACACACATCAGAATCGTTTTCTTTATTCAATAAAATCAGCTTTATATCCAGCAAATGATCATGCAGAAAGAGTTGCTAATTGTAAATATATTGAATTAGAATTAGGTGAAATTTTTGATAAAGAGAAAATTAATTTTACTATTCAGTTAACAGATTTCAAAATTTGAAAAGAAGTAAAGTGTTTCAATTAATGTTTATTTATACTTGTGATGAAAAATTTCTTGTAAATCCTCTTTACCATACAAAAAATAAACAAGAAAAACATGTCAATTTTTTCTTAATTTGAGATAAACATAACTTGCATTGTTGTTGGATAATACTCACCGTGAAGAGGAAAAGTAATTTTGTAACTTCTGAGGGCACAGCTTATGAAGTTCCCTAGGCGCATGGGAGGTGTTGCAAATCTCAGGCCTAGCGAACCTACACTGTTCCACTGAGACAGTCCACAAATCGGCATAAGGGAGGTCAGGAAACACCGCCTCCGTGTTTGAAATAGATAACAGTAGCGCGAGCCGACCTCGATGTGCCTTGTGACAAACAGAGCTACACTCAGGGCTAGAATGTGATTGCCTGCTTGCCGAGACACAACCAGCGTCAGTCTCCAGACATGAGCACATGGTAACAGAAGAAAACTATGCACGTGACCAGCGGCTGGAAGCGGGCCTACAGGCCACATAAATAGGAGCACAGCGACACACGAGCGAGAGTGGGACATTGTACTCTCCAGTCGACACCCCATCTGTGTCATATGAAGTCGGTCGTCGGACTTGGGTTATTTGACGAGCTTCGCAGCAGCTATTGCTTCGGAGGTAGGTTTTCAGAGCAGCAGATGAGCTACTGATAAGAAGCTAGGTGGGGAGATGGCGCCAGAGGAGTAGGCTGATTTCATGTAGCAAGTGCGGGCACCCAGAATCTCTACCGAAATTCCTTAAATATTCTCACCGCGTTTCATGCTCCTCCCGACTTATACGTTTTATCTAGAAACTGTTGGAGATCTAGAAGCAGCCCACGAAAACTTGCACTCATCGAGTGCTCTCGGGACATGATGACGATTCAACATACAGTCATCGGCTCAAGTATAGCTACTACAATATTAATGCACTTCGAAACAGACTTCGTTTGTAACAGAATAAACCTTGCTAGTTAATTCTGAAATAAAGGCAGCACAATTCCGTTGTTACGCATATTGATTCAAAAGGTGGCGCACAAAATGGAGGAGTCGAAATGCAATAATTTTGGAACAGGCAGTAATCCTCAGCCACTGAAACTTTTGAAATGTCAGGAACGACCTGACGATCAACGCACATGCGCGTTACATTCAGCGAAGCTAACGCAGTTGTATATTACAGAAGGTTTTCAAAATGGTGACCTCCAATTTGGTACTGGCATAACATCTTCGAAGAAAAGTCTGGAGTTCTCTACTAATAGTAGCAAGAATCCTGTGTGCATCGTGAGACGCCGGAAGTATCCTGTCGATTAACATTTCTTTGTGCGAAGCGCTGTCACGTACGGTACTCGAGGCGAGAAAGTCACTGTTCTTAGCTCGCTTTCGTTCTGTCGATCGGGCTTAGCGTATAGTCGCTTTTAAATTTCTTTACTTCTTCGTGATCGAAGCTTATGACATGTGCACTTGTGGCCTCAGTTGTTTCTGAGCCCTAAAACAAACAAAGCTACACGAGGCTTTTGATGTGGCCCCACACTTGGCTTTGCATACACAGAAACAGCTGTACTTAACGATGCGTTTGCATCCATTGTCCTGGTTGTTGCTCACATTGCAAAATTTTCACTGCCTGATGATTACTTCCAAGAAGATAAGTACCTGTTACAAAGTTGTTGTACTCCGATTCCTTTGTCAGCTCCTTTACTCTGTGCGCAGCTTTTTGCGTCACCCTGTACACGTTTTCATTCTTCGTTACGTATGGACAATGATGCATTTGAATACATTTTCACATTTTGTGCGGACATCAAGAATTACTTGAAAGTGAGTCACGCTGTAGCATGTCTCGCTGAACCCCACGCTTTTATACACGCAGTCCAGCCAAATTAATGACGAAAATAGTTTGTAAACATGCCGGATTACAGTCATGTGCGACTGAGCTTAGTTGTTTACAAAATAAAGGCTTTACCAGTTGTAACGTATTACTATGTTTACGACGTTGCTCATCGAGCCATATACGTTATCTCACATTTCTAGCTGCTGCTCTCACACAATTAATGATAGAAATTCAGAAATTCAGGGTCGCCACCAGCCCAAGCCCTTCCTAACAATTTAGAAAAAAACAGAGCCGGAAAATTATTAGTTTAATTACTTTAATAATTTAATTACAAGTACGCAAATTTCTTTAAGCAGCCATATAAATAGCACTCCATGTCGTCCATGAAGCAACTTGATTAATTCAGTATTGGAAATCGGAGTAAGGTGGTAAGATCGACACCAAAAAATTTATCTTTCACGTAGGTTATTTATTGTAACTAAATCTTTGGTTGCACATCCTAACTACACAGAACTGGTGCCTGACTCGAAATATTTAAGTAATAATTACGTGAGAATGAAACAGAGCACAATTTAACTACAGCAAGAAGAAACACAGCAGACGGGGGTGGGAGACAATGTTCTATCATCTCCTTTGCATTCATACCATAAAAATATCTCAGTGAGATTTGCATTACGATTCTACGCATGCACTATTCTGGTCAGAGGTTTAACCAGTACACGAGGCTGTGCGATAATTATTTAACATACTAACTGCATCTGCTGCTTGCAAACGGCCGAACTAGAGCACGTGGTGCATTCTGACTCAAACTGTTGTGCTGCTTTGTAGAAAGCGCACAAAAGAACAGACATTCTTGCTGCAATTGTAGCTCATTAAACAATAAACTGTTAAAATCAAGCCTATTGCGGTGCCGTGGTGGACCAGAAGGGTCATTGATTGCCAAACACGTGGCACAAAATCGACAGACAAAGACAAAAGCAATTTTCACAAAATATAAGATTAAAAATCATTAAAAAAGTAACACGCTTCACACGCTTCAGAGAAGCTAAAGTTCTTAAGTATTTCACCAGTCAACTTGATTCGTATCACCTGAAACCCCCCTTTAAGAGCTACGATCCGTACTCACCAAGCGTTCACCGAAGAGTGCTGCTTTCTCTTTCCAGATTACCTAGCTCCTCGTGCTGCGGAAGCTACCAGAGGGGTAGCCCTCCGTCACCAACCTCACACACAAAAACAGCCTTCGACTAAGATGGGTAAACCTCTCTGTTCAGGTACTGGAGACCTAAGTTGGTCATCCTGGACTCTCCTTCGAACGAGAAGCAACATCGTCTGCTCCCAGCAGACGATGACCAATTTAGCGATTCCCACAAAACAAAACCGAAACCCACATTAAAACACACATATAATAATCAATAGGCCTTATTTGAGTGCTCAGTCTTTCTTGAAGAGTTCATGAATTGAGCTAAATTCAGGTAGTAAAATGAACAGGTTGTAGCGAATTCGACAAACGTCTTATGAAACGACTTCACAGAGACGTTTCACAGTATTTGCCTTTCAGCAGAAGCGGACCAGAGATCCGGAAGTGTCTGCAGCGATCATGATTCTTGTATTTAAATTGATTAAATCCAATTAAATTGCGGTGTAGTAATGCTACACTGAATGAGGACTCAGACTATGAACCGATAACAACTATAGACGACGCCACACTACGAAAATTACTCTGGAGTTGATCTTTCGCTGACCGTTGCAAAAGACTGTTCATTTGGTGTTTTTGATGCCAATATTTATTGACCGGATTATGATACTGCGTACGTCGCTGAGTTTTCCAGCCTTGCTGTGTGAAAGACAATAATGCTATGCTCTCGCTGGAAAGTATATTTTTATGCAGAACGGAGAAGCTACACGCCCAACAAACTGAGCGGGTCGTTCTGCTCGAAGCAAAGCCGGTGTACTTTTTTGCCCGGTCAGACGAGGCGTGCGTTGCCTGCCGTCTAATTAATGTTTACAGAGGAGGAGGGCCCGGCGCGGTGTGTAACCTGTGCCGGCCCCCGGGACGGGTATTAATGAAGCGCCGCTGCCCCCCGTGCAGCGGTAAACGACGGCTCTGCTCATGCATTATTCCCTCTCTCCAGACAGCTATCGTGTCCCCGCATCCCAAACGTCATATTTAATTAACAGCTCCCTCTGTTCGGCCGCCTTCGCAGAGCACACGCCACCGTTTTCTTTCTTACGGGAACCCTCAAGTCAGCAAGCAAAGGAATGCACAGACAGCAAGCCTTCGCATTAAGTACACGCTCTTCATCTCTGCGTCCAACGCATTCTGTTGGTATACGTCTGCGTGGCACCTGCATTTTTTTATTGTAACGGCTTGAAACGTCCCCTTTAGAACAATTTATACACGACTGTGCTTAAACTGACACACAATATTCTTAGCGCAACGCAATCTGACTATCAAAGATCCCTGCAAAAGAATGGCCCTGAGTAACATTAAACTATACCTTTCAGAAATCACTTACCTCACAAAAACCTTCATTACTCGAACTACTGCAATACAGCGAGCGCCACTATTGCCAGCTAAATAAAAGATTCAAACTACAGAAGGCACTAACTACTGATAGGGATAGTTAGCAAATGAAAGATATTAATAGAGAACAAACAATGTATTTACCTTAATAGTCATAATATATATAGCAGTTCATGACAAATTACAAAACTCCGCCATCTCTCTCCCCACATCCACCACTGCTGGCGGCTCACCTCCCACTGCCCAACGCTATGCGCTGTTAACATCAAGCTGCCCAACAATACAATGGCAGACAACAATGCAAACTAGCCACAGACTGCACACAGCACAGCCAGTGATTTTCATACAGAGCGCTACGTGGCATTACCAATATAAATATCTAAACAGCCTACTTACATAGCCCCCATGCTCACCACAAAAAATTTTACAAATTTTTTTGGCCAGTGGCCAATAATGATTTGATAAAATTTTTCATAAATACAATAACAAAGATATCAAATGCACACAATTATTAATACAATGGTGGTCAAAAGCTAAAATTTTCTCACAGTCCATAAAGACAGTCCAGATTGTTCATCACTGTAAAATTGCAGTGTTTTACTCAAAGTCTGAGCAGTAAAAGAAAATGCACACGGAAGTAGTGGATTTCCATGGAGTCTTGAAGAAGTTGTGTTGTGCTTCCAACAGAAAGACAGTGCTGACACTTGACATGCTGACAGGTAATGGGCCGCAACAGAGCAAACCCACAGCAGAGTCAGTCGAAGTTGATGAATATTGGTAGGTAGGTCATCACAGAGCAGACCCACAGTAGTCCTGGTAGAGAGTATGGTATTGGTGGGCCACCAGAGGTGCAGACCCACTGCAGTCCTTGTAGAAAGTGTGGACAGGCCCACTGTAGTCCTGGTAGAAATAATGGTATTGGTGAGTCAGCAAAGGTGTAGACCCACTGTACTCCTTGTAGAAATAATGGTTTTGATGGGCCATCAAAGATGCAGACCCACTGTAGTCCTTGTAGAGACGGCCAGCAGCCATCTGTTGCAACTGTGCATTTGCACAATCACCATTGAAGAGTCTTGCAGATAATAGAGCAAGTCCATAACCATCACTTGTGCACTCACAAAGTTTTTGGAATTGTCCTTAGAACCAGCAATGCTGTTATCCAGTCCCTTGCTGAATTATTAACACACGTGCAAATACTAACAGTCACAACTTCTCACATTTTGTGCATTACTGTGACCAACAGAAATGTGTGCAGTGAAATGAATGCTTACAAGTTACTTAATTTGATTAACTGGTGTCAATTACAATATTATAACATGAGAATACAATCACAAAGGTACAAAATACATCATTAAAAACATAACAATACAGATAACATTTGTAGTACAGGCTTTACAACAGAATAGAAATAAACATATACATCAGGAATTATGACATGAGTACATACATAAAAGATCAGAATAACTTGTGAAACATCAACTTCACACATGAGCATTAAAACAAAACAGAATAAATAATGTCTAAGCATATTTACAAGGTAAATAACATATTATTAATGCCAATTATATTTGAGGAGAACAGTATTCCCCATCATAGTGAATGTAGCTTAATATTAAAAGAAGAAAAAAGTCTATGAAACTACACAGAGACAGGAAGAAAACAAATACACAAGGGTACACAAACACATAGTGGGATAACACAAAAGGAAAGGACAGGGTTTGTTTTACTGCAGTATTTTGCATGGAGATCTCCCTTCGTTCATCATTATTCCCAAAAGTCCTATCTAAGCCTGCTTTCTGTATTCTGTTCACATCCTCTGTCAAAAATAGTTTTTCTCCACTGTACAGTATCTTTTTTTTTTTTTTTTTTTTTTTTTTTTTTTTTTTTTTTTTTTTTTTTTTTTTTTTTTTTTTGCCCAAGCCATTTTCATATAGCTTCTCAATACATTTCTTCCAAGTCATCATAGTTAGTTTCTTATATAGTCTACCCCTCTTAAGCTAACTTAAATCTACTGAGCTCAGATATATATACCAAGGGACGAGGCAATGCAGCATCACATAAACCAATTAATATAAACAGCAATGAAAAAAAAACGCAGATTTGCGAAGCAAGCAGCATTAAGAAATTAGCAAAGCAATTGTAATATTACAACTAATATAAGGCAATGTGTAGCAAACAATAAAAATAAATTATTGGTAAAACTGGCTTAACAGAATAATACAAAGTCAAATTCAGTAACACTATGCCTGGCAAACAGCAGCAACTTATACCTAAACATGACATAGCTCAAGCAGAAAAAATATTACAGTAAAAACAACAATGCAGATAAGGGAAATGCATATTCACATCTTAATGTCTATGTAATTAAAGTGGTGCACCACAACAACTTATTGTAAAAAGAAATATTACCATGTACTAGAAAAGAAAATTATGTGTCCAGTTACTGTTACTAGTCCATTCTTATTGTTCTTTCCTTTCCAAGTGCTCCTTTTTTAAAGAATGTGGATCATAAAATAATTATTTAATAGATCTGTTGACAGAAAGTGTTCACATTAGCAAATGCATCTAAGTTTATTTTATAAAACTAATGCTGCAACACAGCTGGAAACCAGATATCAAATGAAATAAGCAACTACGAAAAGCAAAGCATAAAAATATCATTCAATAGTCATGTGACATTTCATAAGTTAGTAGAAATTCTCTCAACTCTCGTAGAAAGACGCTTGTCATAATCAGGTGTGCAGATGTATCTTTCCAAGTAATGAGGGTGTCGCATTTGCAATGTTTTCTCTAAAGGAATGTCAATGGCGAGGATAATGGCCTCCCTATTTTTTTTTCTACCTGTGCTTCCGGGAAGGTACACCCTAATGGCTTGTTCTCCAGGTGTCTGACACAGCTGTGTACCGACGACGCACGTGCAGGTGGTCACTTAACTTTCTTACGGAAATATTTACGACAGCAGTTTCCGCCACAGTGACAGTCTCATATAAAAATTTCACAGGTCGAAATGTGTAGAAACAAAATCCTATGAATATAACAGTGTCCAAAAAAAATTTTCGGCGGCATTGTGATACATTCACGCATTCACACACATTTCATAACTCTTAAAGTACGATTCTTGGGTTCCAACATCCTTTTTCACAACTTCTATTCATTATTCATATACATATAAACACGTAATCACATTCCTCATATATGGTAGCATCATCTTATTGACATAAACATACCTCAACAGCATAATACACATCGTCGTCGTAAAAATAACATCATAACACCTCAGTCAAATCTCAAAAAAGTCGTAGCTTTCTGCAATAATTTTAAACCACAAAAAATATTCTCTGCTCATTTCAATAGTGTCATCTGCCTCAAACGTACTTTAAAAATCATGATCTCATACCAAATACATCATTCAAAGCTCTCATAGTATCACAATGGTTCCGAAAAAATATGAAGAGTTCACACAGTACAGACAAAATACAATTTCGTAAGTGTGAAGTAATCCAACTCTGTAATTGCGTAAACATGTGTCACTGACGTAAAAAAAAAAGTTTATCTCTCAGTTAAATGATCAGATAGCTGTGTAATTTATGTATTAGAGAAATATGGTACCGATGTGTAAAGTTGTATAAGCAAATACCATATTCGCTAGGGCTCCTTGTGCTTGCCATGCACATGGTACACAAAGTAAGCGTGTACCCCTCTGAGGATTATTGTAATTATACCCTCAGGTGTTACAGATTACAGCAATGGAATGAAATGTATCTCGGAAAACTTTCTTTGTAATTCAAAAATCTTTAAAAATAAATGTTTTAAGTACAAAATTAATCACTAAAATACGTGTCCTGTAGCGCTAAATATGCGTCTTGCTGTAAGATAATCTCTGTGGAAGCGTCGTAGTTATCGTCCTCCAAAAGCTAAGTTCTGCAGAAGTCAATGTACTTACCTCATGATAAACAAAAGTGAAATGCTTTGCGTATAGATATCTTAGTTATTACACTTATTGTTGTGGTGAAGAACGTACTGTGCTGTAACGTATTGTTGTGCTACGAAAGACGCTGTCTCATTGTAGCTATACCACAAAAGTTACTACTAAAACATGTTTTGCTTTCCAGAAGGCTTCAGAAAAACTGTGCAGATATAAAACAGAAACACCGCAAAAGCAACATTGTAAATTGTCACTCATTAGTAGCGTCGTGATAAAATCGTGTAGCTGTCACATAAACTAACCATTGTCTCATCTGGTATCTCACAGAAAGTACTTTAAATCCGGAATGTGTTTTCAAGTAAACCAAAATGTTGCATTAAAATCTCATTAGCAGTACCAGATATAATGTTATTTTTCTCGGAGCCAGCCGGCGCACATGTATACCTGCTGTGCGAGTCATTGTCTGTCTCTTTATTGCCGCGCGTCGTTACTGGGATTAGGAGGCCTAACTTCCACAAATTCGCCTTGCCGAGAGGGCCCAGCTCTGTTCAAAGCTCGCCAGTTCTGATGGAATTCAGGTCTGTCGTTTTGTCGGTAGTTTACACAGTTTCTTTCGTGTCGATCACGTGGTGGAGAATTTCTCCCTGAATCGTAACTGCGGGCTGGACCGTTGCGTCTAAAGTTATTCTGTCTCCCTTGATAATAATTGTTTTGGTTCCCATATTGTCTATTTCTCTGATTGTCTCTGTGATAGTCATTACCGCGGAAAGGTGATCTTTCCCTGTAACTATTACTCTGCCAGTGGTTGTCATACGGGTGGTGTCTGTTTTGGTCACAATTTACGTTGTAAGAATAGGCTTGTCGTGGCCATGTATTGTTTCTGTCGTCACGGAATTGTGACGGATGTGACCTGTAGTGATTGTTTTCATGTTTTCGCATCCCGCGACTGTCTGTGTCAATTTCTAATTCTTGTAAGAGTCCCTGAAAAGCTTCAATGTCGTCTTTGCAACGTCCTGCCAAAATAATATGCCGTAAATGTTCAGGTAATTTGATTAAGCAAATGCGGATGAGTTCTGAGGGGCTGTATGGGTTTGACAGGTACTGATTCTTGTGCAACATGTCTTCAAAATATTTGACAAGACTGGAAAATTCAGATTGTTCAAAGTGTTTCATCATCATGATGCTATGTTTTACTCGGTCTTGTGTAGCTTGTGACCAATATGCTGAGAGGAACGCATGGAAAAATTCTCCTTCACTGTGACAATCGTGAATGACTGATCGCATTCTTACAGCTGGTTCATTCTCCAAGTAGCCACACATAAATTCTAACCTGTGCTCCAATGACCAGTTGGGAGGAAAACAATGAGAGAATTGATGGAGCCACGTTTGTGGATGAATGTTGTTGGCAGAATTCTTAAATGTTTTGAATTTATGTGTAGTAATGAACAGCTTATAGTCGAAATCATCGTGTTGGCTAATCGCACATCGCTCATTGTTACTTCGTTTCGGCAGTTCCATCTCAAAATCCAAAGCGCCTTGCCAATTTCTTTCATAATTTCCGAAGTGTCCCATGTTATTATTTTGTGGTTGTTCCGTATTTCTATGTCCCGCTTCCCGTACTGGAGCGTGAGTGTCCTCTGAAATATGTAATTCTTGTATTACCTGCGTCAACTGATCTTGTACTTCCCGAATTTCTCTTTTGTACTGTGTATTGATTTGATTTTGATTTTGTTTGAATTTTCTAATTTGTTCATACTCTTCTGTATCAGTGAAGGCTACGAGTCTTGTGTCATTCAGATCATCATCTAATTTTGTAGATAAGTTAGTGACCTGATCCGAAAGTTCGGCTACTTTCTCCGATAGTGAACACATTTCCTCAGTGTGTTTTTCTGAACCAAGTTTCAGAGTGTCCATTTGTGTTGAAATCGAATCTACTGTGTCCTTTAAGTTTTCCTGAGTTTTTGCAAGTTGCGTAACCGAATCGGTAGATGCAACTGAGTCAATTTTAGCCCACAACGTCTCATGATTTTCATGAACAATAGTTTGCAGTTCTTTTATGGCTGCTTCGTGATTCTGTAATGCATTTTCATGCCGCGAAAAAATAGGTTGAAAATGCTCACAAATTTGTGTTTTTACGTCATTACAGACTTTTTGGCATTTCGATTCAATGTTATGTAACTCAATAGTTAAATCTTCACGTGTTTGTTCAAGCTTTGTTCCACTGTGTCTAACTTTTGAAGCTTTTGTTCCATTGTGTCTAACTTTTGAAGATTTTGTTCCATTGTGTCTAACTTCTGAAGCTTTTGCTGTGTTTGTCTCTGATTTTGTTCCATTGTGTCTAACTTTTGAAGATTTTGTCCCATTTGTTTCTGATTTTGTTCAAGCGTTGTGTCTAACTTTTGTAGCCTTTGTCCCATTTGTTGCATTAACTGTAATAACAATGCACTGGTATCTGAAACATGTTCCTCAGTGCTTTTCGGCAGTGAATTTGCACCGGTAACATTCACATTTTGACAAGCGGAAAATGTGTCTTGACTCATTTGAGAAAACGGTGAGAACCCAAAACCTGAGTCTACAGTATTTGCAATATTGTGTTCTGTCATTCCCGATTCCTGAGGCGAGCTGTTGCCGACCGATCGATCGATAATGCTTCCCTGTTCACAATCTGTTTCACTGCCTACACCATTATTTGCCGCCCGCTCCATTTCCCTATGCACAATTACCAAATTACTACTTGGAATGTCTGTTAATTCACTACACAGTGGTGGTGACAAGCTACGCTCGTCGTCACTATTATTTCTCAGTTTACTTTGGAGCCTAGTGTTACGTTTTTCACACGCCATTATTGTGACAATATTTCACACGATAACACAGAAAAACACAATTTGAAGAGCAAAAATAAGAGAACACTTTAACATAGCACTGAAAATAATATCTAGCTAATTGCAGCTGCGAAATACTTGGTGCAAATCCACATGCATGCCACAACTGTTTTACTGTGCAACAATGAAAAACTGCAACTACAAAGGAAATTCTCTCTATAATTACGCGCTAGCAATAAACAAAAGCTACACTAACTACACAAACTACAAGAAAAAATCAGAAGATTCCAGTGAGGTATCCTAGGCTAAGGGTGGACATATGAAACGTCCCCTTTAGAACTATTTATACACGACTGTGCTTAAACTGACACACAATATTCTTAGCGCAACGCAATCTGACTATCAAAGATCCCCGCAAAAGAATGGCCCTGAGTAACATTAAACTATACCTTTCAGAAATCACTTACCTCACAAAAATCTTCATTACTCGAACTACTGCAATACAGCGAGCGCCGCTATTGCCAGCTAAATAAAAGACTACAGAAGGCACTAACTACTGATAGGGATAGTTAGCAAATGAAAGATATTAATAGAGAACAAACAATGTATTTACCTTAATAGTCATAATATATATAGCAGCTCATGACAAATTACAAAACCTCGCTATCTCTCTCCCCACATCCACCACTGCTGGCGGCTCACCTCCCACTGCCCAACGCTACGCGCTGTTAACATCCAGCTGCCCAACAATACAATGGCAGACAACAATGCAAACTAGCCACAGACTGCACACAGCACAGCCAGTGATTTTCATACAGAGCGCTACGTGGCATTACCAATATAAAAATCTAAACAGCCTACTTACAGGCTCACTGAGCTCGTACTTCGACTCAGTATGCGTCTTCTTCCAGTATCACTAGTTCCACATACATGGTTGACTTTTAACGTTCATAATGGCTTCAGAAAAAGTTATCCTTATGACATTTTAAAATGATATTTAAAGGAACTACGGTGGTGTGTGTTATCACATGAGTGACTCAATGTATGAGGAGGAGTATCAAAATTCAGTTCACAAGAGTACTGCAAAAATTAAATATTAACACCACAGTATTAGGACCTTAACATAAGAATCTCCTGAAAATTTTAACGTTGTATCACGAAAATCATGACTGGGGCCGTTAACTACAAAATTGCGTCCTAAAGAAATGCTCAGCTTACAGCGACAATCAAGTTTTGGCTGGCCAAACTTGACCAATAAAGGAAAATAATACTCCCCGTTAAAAGTAATAATAAATGAGTGTCATAGCTTTATACAACAATTGCTAATAAATAAACGACACTGCACTCCATTTAATCTAGAATAACCTCCATTTTACATCATTTCGTTTGTAATGAAAAGGATGAACTACTGGAAACAAATAGCATATATTCCGCAAGAAATATGCAGTCTAACCCAAAGGAAAGAAAGGAAAAAAATCATTCCACGAAGGAGTTATGTAGATTGGTGTATTCATGCAGTCGTCGACAGAAAATGTAGATTTGTAAACTTCCGCGGTCGATGGATAAATGTGTGCCGCTGCCAAGGATAGTAAACAGGGGACATGTAGGTACCAGGGCATAAAGTCTTTACTAATTTCATTCCATGTACTCAGTTGGATAATAACCATGCCTCGCATACAGGCGCGTGAGCAGTAAACGCAGATGTCAGCATTTAAGAATGGACGTGTAGTTGGGTTCAGAGAAGCCTTTTGAAGTAATGGGGGAATCGCTCGACATTTGAATAGGAGCGATGCCACTATTCAACAGTTTTAGCAGGAATCGGTGAGCCACGGTCGAACAGAGCGCCAAGAAGGGAGCGGGCGGCCTAGAGAGACGAGAGAACCTGACGACCGAGCAGTCGTCAGATGCGCACTCAGGGCTCCGAATTCACCATTGTCATCGATCTCACGTGGAACTGGTGCTTCAAAGGACCATTAACAGGTGGTTCACAGAAAGGGGACTGCGCTCACGTCGACAACCGTTGAACACTGTACACGAACGAGCCCGTTTTCAACTGTGTCGGGCGAATTCTGCATTGGAATCTCATTGACTGGAGTACCACTGTAAGTGATGAATTCCACTTTGAACTGAGACCCGATGAGCAGCGAGGTCGTGTTTGGAGGTGCCCCAGACAGCGGCGGCACAGCAGCCTGGCAGTCGCTCGCCATACAGCCCGATAACCAGGAACGGTGGTCTGGGGTTCCCTTTCATTTCACAGCAGGACTTCTTTGTCATCTGCGGCGGCCTGACAGTCCAACTGTACGTCGACGATATTCAACGACCCCTTTTGTTGCCCTTCATCGTAAGCCATCGTGGACTTACATTTCAGGAAGCTAATGCTCGCCCTCTCACGGCGATACGTTCTACTGCTTGTCTTCGATGTTGCCAAACCCTATCTTGACCAGCATAATAGCCGGATCTCTTCCCAGTTGACTACGTTTGGAGCATTATGCACGGGGTCCTCCAACCATCCAGTGATTTTAATCATCTACCGCGCCAACTGGACAGAACTTGGCACGATATCGCTCAGGAAGACATCCCGCAACAAAAAAATGGTTCAAATGGCTCTGAGCACAAAAGGACTTAACATCTGAGGTCATCAGTCGCCTAGAACTTAGAACTACTGAAACCTAACTAACCCAAGGACATCACACACATCCATGCCCGAGGCAGGATGCGAACCTGGGACCGAAGCGGTCGCGCGGTTCCAGACTGAAGCGCCTACAATCGATCCCGCAACACTTTCAATGAATGCTAAGCCGAATAACTGGTGGCATAAGGGGAACACAGGTGGACAAACGCGTTACTCAATGCGTTGCTTAACTTGTGAGACTCTTTCTTCTGAATAAATTATCAATTTTTTTCTGAAATTGCTATCACATGTTTGTCTGTACATGTACAAGACATTTACCGATTTACGTTCCATTCGGATAATTCCTTCCTGGTATATGTTTTTTTTTTTTCTTTTCTTACAGTATAAAATCACTGCGTCATGTGCTGATCGGTTGCTATCTGCGTTTCAACAGAATTCAATTAACTGCGACAGACTCGTCTGCAGCCAACATATAAGCAATTACAACAATTTGTCCATTTTATTTGGACTGTTGAGCTCCGTGGTCGTGCATAACGATTTTCACTATAAAAATACAGCAACCAGCCACTTTTTTAATGCGTTTTATTTATGCCAATATGCATTTCGAGTTTGCACCCATCTTCAGCTGGCAAACTACATGTATCTTCAGTTTCTACAGTGGTACAATCACGACAGCAGTTTGGATGCTGCAGCTGGCCTGTGCAAAAGCAACGATTCCAATCATTTACTTCAATTTCGCGAGTTTAAAGTTACGCACTATCAGTTGTTCATTTTATTTACATTCTCCTCTAATTGTTTTCTCTTGGCTTTTCTTCTGTTTTGAAACAACACAAACACTTTTTGTCACGTATGTTACACAGGCCCACTGTGTAAATATATGAAGCATAAGAAAACACTAATTTCATACCAGGTATTATTTATTTGATAAAATACAGTTACAACAGAGTACTCCATCAGCAGTTAGTTTTCATTTTCAGTTCCTAATGAGATGAGTTCAATCTGACCTTTGAGTCCATTATTTCTGAAATATTAGGTTCCAAACCTGAAACAAATGCTTGCTCAAACCGATATGTGGTTGCAAATGGAAGGATCTTTTTCATTGCCTTATCTCCAAGTTTCTTGTAGTCCTTGCGTGCTGATGCCCAGAAGTCTGTAATTTTATCACAGATGAAAATGTTTATCATCGTACCACAGCTGGACAGATCCACAAGTTCATCTTGCTCTTCTTAAGTCAGGCCTTGGATTTTGTCTATTTCTTCACAGCTGAAGGGATTTCGAATCCATCTGTCATCATGGTCAGGTTCAGGGAGTTACTCTCTAAAAGTGGTGGCCAGGCTGCGTAGATGCTCGGCTACATTGATCTTGATCTTCCCAAGCAAACTCTCCTCTGATGACTCCAAGAATTGTTTTAAAGTAGAAAAGTTTGTTAGTAACTCGTTTTCTATCCTTGACGTCCAGATCTGACACTTTTTAACCATAACATTAATCTTATCCTCAACTTTGAACATGTCTACATTTTTTTCCCTTGTAAACTCAAGTTTAACACATTTCAAACACATCAGGTAAGTACGCAACTGAACAAAACCAAGAAAAGTTAGTGAGAAAATCAGCGTACTTTGTGTCCAGAAGGAAGACACGAACCTCGTCTCTAAGTTTAAAAAATTTTGACACGATCCTACCTCGAGAAAGCCATCTCACTTCCGTATGAATAAGAAGTTTCGCATTGAGGTTTAGGTTGCTGCTCAGGTCCAGTGAACGTAAAATCGATTTGCAAGTAATCAGAGTTATATTTTCTCACTTTTCCAGTAAGCTTAACACTGATCTTGGAAGGGTTAGTTTCAAGGGACGCCGACGATTTAGGTTCAATGGACACTGACAACTTCGGTTCCAGAGTCACTGACTTACTTGCTTGAACATGAAATGCTTATCTTCCTCCTCATCTGTAGGCCTTTCTCGTTTTAACGAACCACGTTTTAACCAACGGTCCATTTTTAACTACGCGAACTGTAGCTTCAGCGAAAAACAATGCTATACAAACACTACTGTTTTAATGCAGAATATTGAATATGTAAACAACACGGTCTGTGAAAGCACTGGCAATAAATTAACAATGGCCTATTGTCGTCTGAAATGCGAGTTTCTGTGTAAAGTGACTGTCAGTTGTAAGCTGCAAAGAGGCAGCGCGCGCAGTCTAACGGCATACAGCAGAATTATTTGCCTCTGTCTAATTCTAGTTTTGCGCTAGTGTGTGCTGGTGTCAGTTGGCTCTAGGAAGATACTAGACGCAGAAGTTAGCGTTCGAAAAGCTCTGCTCATGCAGGAAGCGGCCAAAACAACAAATCTGTTATCATACGAAATATATTTAATATATTTTTTTATTCTAATAGCATCTTGCGGCCCCCTCTGGCATAGCTCGCGGACCTCTGTGGGTCCGCGCACCACCTGTTCTCGTACTGACTGTACCTTAAATTACAGTGAAATGGATACCCCTAGCAGCATACAGGCGTTGATATAAGTCAACGGGGACAGTTGATAATATAAGCCCCGACTAGGATTCGAGCCCGGGATCTCCTGCTTATGTGGCAGACTGTCTATCCATCTGAGCCACCACAGATGATACTGGGACTAAAGGGACTTATCTATGGCACGCGTCCGTGAGATCCACATTCCCAACTTATTGTGCCGCACTAATTTATACTCATTACTCGCCGCTTCCCGTAAGAGTTCGGACACTGTTTGTGTATCTGCACAGAAGAAGATGGTCAAATGGCCGGTGAGCCTTAACTATAAATATATGAAGATGGTATCTGTTCTTTCGGACATGTCCGTAAGAACAGATACCATCTTCATATATTTATAGTTAAGGCTGACCACATGTCCGAAAGAACAGATACCATCTTCATATACACACGTAACTTGTTGTTGTTGTTGTTGTTGTTGTGGCCGTTAATCAATATTGCCTGTCACTTGTGTAGTGCTTCGGTGCTGCAGGCTGTCAGTTTGGTTGCTGATACTCTAGACGCCGTGATGTCTGGTGGAGAAGGCCACAGCACGTTGTATGCATAAATTAAGAGCTCCAGAGCAGGATTATGTGGTGCAATACCAACCTTATGTTGTTTGTTGATGCTTTGTTTCTATTTGTATCGAGGGAGACTTTTTTAAAATATGGTGTGGCGTTTGAAGCTTTCTTGAATTCCATATGAAATTTTCATATTTACGAGCGAGGTTGTTCTTGTGTACAGTTGTTGTTGTTAATCTCTCCACACATATTGAGGCCTAGTACGGAGATGACTAGAGAAGCAAGGAAAAATAGTAGGCACGAGGATTCACTAGAAAGAGAGGCTCCCGTGTGGGAACTTTTTGAGTGGAACGTCCGCAGCAGTTGTGTTGCTTGAAATCTAGTAAATCCGAGCCGCAAGTCCACAGAGCGTGACTAGGGATGTTTAGAACACGGAACTGGCAGTAACACAGAGCACTTGTAACTCTGGTGTCTTGGGATGCATGCCATTGCGCTCGCTTTCTCGAAGAGTACAGGCTCTGGACAAAACGGATTCTGAGACCACACAACCAGTGCCATTCAACGAAGCTGAGCGCTTTGGCTCACATTAAAAAAGAAGTCTTGGGAACCTGAGGAAATAGACCGAGCAGCTGCTAGTCAGAGAGTTACTACTGCAACTGCTGGCAGACAATAGGATAAGAGCTAATAATGGGTAGGGGGTTTGTGATATTTCTGTGTCTAGTGGTGCACCACCAGCAACGCAAACTAGGGAAACTTGAAATGCGGCAGGCATTTTGCACGATGGTTTCTACAATAAATAATATAAATTATGTAATATAATCTGAAACCAGAGGAAAATCGGCATAAGAAATGGTTATTGATATTATAAAACACGGTGATTGGCAGTTGGGTTCCTTGTGAAATTGCAATATCGGTCGTTATTAAACTGGGTTATAAGTGAGTCTGGGGTGTGTACAAATGTGGAGGGCAGTGGACTCGAAGCAGAGTAATTGGAAAATCTTCGGCTAAGCAGGTCTGTGACCAGTGGACGGGACAGAGGCCGAGGTTGCGTAAGATTCTTGGACATGTGGTCAGCCCGGACCCCACAGGGGACGGCAAACATTGCCCTCCGACACTGATGCTTGTGGCTAAGGTCCAGCCAAGGAAGGTTTGGGAGTCTGGGACGCCTTCCCACGTTTTCTTACTTCTTTCGAAGATTAGCATCTGCCGCTGGTGGTAACCACGCGTCATAGGAAACAAATTGTAGCATTGCAGGCTGTCCACTCTAAATTTGTTGTGAGGCTATGAATATTTGCGGGGGAACGTGCGGTCGGCGTAAAGATAAGTGATGTCACACCACGAGCGTTGAAATGAATCCTTTTGGTAGCAGGCGAGAGTTTCATGTTGTCAGTGCAGGCTGGAAATAGACGTGCTATTTTTGGCGGAATACTCTACTAGAGGGATGGCTTGTGTTACGGTAGCAGTGGTTCGTAATTTTGCGACTGGCGACTGGCAACAAGGAATACGCAGGATGTGAGGGCCGCAAGAGAAGCTGTCAGTGGTAGGATGTAGAGGTTGCCACATCTTAGAGTGTCGCAGAGTTACTGAGTACACCATTTTCACGGAGGCGCCGCCACGTCTGAAGCTCGGCGCATCCCAACTGTACTTGTGGTGAGTTTAATTCTCAGCACTGGCTAAGTAGTTCAATTTGGTTCCACACTTGAGGAGTCAAGAACGAAAGTCTTATCTGCTTTTGCACTGGTAATGAATATGTGGAATTCTGGGTTTCAGTCACCAACTTCCAGTCACCATTCCCATGGAGAATTACAAGATTAAGTAACTGTCATTCCCCGTGAGCATCGAGACAGAGTAAATTCTTAAGAAGGCAAAAAATAATTTAACTGATAGGAGAGTGACACTCCTTTCCCTTTAATCTTCATGCATATTTGTATAGATACACACTGAGACGACAAAAGTCACGAGTTAGCGATATGCGCATTTACAGATGGCGGTAGCATACAAGGTATATAAAGGGCATTGTACTGGTGGAGCTGTCATTTGTACTCGGCTGATTCACGCAAAATGGCTTCCGTCGTGATTATACCCCCACGACGGGATTAAACAGACTCTGAGCGCAGAATGGTAGTTGGGGATACAGGATGCGGCATTCCATTTCGGAAATTGTTATGGAATTCAACATTCTAACGGGCACAGCGTCAAGAGTGTGCCGAGCACACTAAATTTCAGGCACTGCCGCAGACAATGCAGTCGCCGACGGCCTTCACTTAACGACCGGGGGCAGCGACGCTCGTGTAGAGTTGTCAGTGCTAACAGACAAGCAACACTGCGTGAAATAATGGCAGGAATCAATGTGGGACGTATGGCGAACGCATGCGTTTGGACAGTGCTGTGAAATCTGGCGTTAATGGGGTATGGTAGCGAGTGGGCTTCGGCAGCATCTCCTGGTCTCGTGACTATATCGATTGGACCGTAGACGGCTGGAAAACTGTGGCACGGTCAGATTAATCCCAATTTCAGTTAGTAAGAGCTTTTGCGCGGTTTCGAGTGAGACCTCAGTATGCCGTGGACCCAAGTTGTCAACAAGGCGCTGTGAAATTTGGTGGTGGCAACGTAATCGTGTCGCCTGTGTTTATCAGGAATGGACTGGGTCCTCCGGTCCAACTGAACGGGTCATTTACTGGATATCATTATGTTCCGCTACTTGGAGACTATTTGAAGCGGTTCACGAACTTCATGTAGTCAAACAACGATGCGTTTATCTTTTCTTATGACAGTGCACCATGTTTCTGGACCACAGTTATTCACAACAGCTTTGGAGGACATTCTGCACAATTGGAACAATTGACTCCCATATCACCGGACTTGACTCCCGCCACACATTATAGGACATAATAGAGAGGTCAGCTAGTGCGCAAAATCCTGCACCAGCCGCTCTTTCGCAGTTATGAGCGGCTGTTGAGGCAACGCGGCTCACTATCTGTGCAGGCAACTTCCAGCGACTTGTTGAGTCCATGTCAGGTCGAGTTTCTGCACTATGCCGGACAAAAGGATGTCGGAAACGGTATTATCAGGTAGCCCGTGACTTCTGGCACCTCAGTGTACCAGTCAGAGGCTTTTTATTCATTTTCCATGTTGATCTCGTAATTGAATTTATGAGTAAACGGGGGTATTGAATTTAATCATTGTTTCTGTTCGTCCCCTTCACTTTAGTTGTAGCCCTGCAATCTGCGACTCGGAAGGAATTACTAATAAGGTTAAAATCATAACCAAAACATTAGTCCAGTCAAATAGTCTTTATCAGAGTGAGGTATTTGTTTCACAATTTCCCCTCTTCAAGAGCTATGATATTTAGAGGTTATTTTTGGACTCTCTTGATCCATTCTGGAAGTGGGACAGGGACAGGGCAAATATTTAACAAATAAATTCGCCAAATAGCCCTGCATATTGAGAAATTATTTTATTTTGCTTTCGCTACCAGTTCGGCAATTCAGTACACCATCTGCAGGCCCCCACATAATAAAAAGAGTTGTGTACTCGTATATCAGAGTGTACAGCGGAAGGTGATGGGTAATAATGAAAGTACTTAAAAAACTACAAAGCCCAAGTAGCAGCGTTAAGAAGAATTCCTGTTCGCATACAGCTCAACAAAATAGAATCTGTGTACTTGATGGTTAGCAATGAAAATATTTTAACATCGCAGGGTTATAAGAGAACATGCCAAATATTAAAAAGCCAAAAATAAACAATATATGATTAGAAGCATACCTCAACAAAGTCTTTTAATTTTTTTAATATACAATACTTAACATGATTCTTACAGACGAGAAGAACCCTAGTTCATATGAGCACCTATCCACATTCAAAGTAAAAAAATCGCATTATAATATAGGAAGTACCCAATGTTGTTGTTTGTTGTTGTTGTCTTCAGTCTTGAGACCGGTTTGATGCAGCTCTCCATGCTACTCTATCCTGTGCAAGCTTCTTCATTTCCCAGTACTTACTGCAACCTACATCCTTCTGAATCAGCTTATTGTATTTGTCTCTTGGTCTCCCTCTACGATTTTTACCCTCCACGCCACCCTACAATGCTAAATTTCTGGTCCCTTGATGCCTCAGATCATGTCCTACCAACCGGTCCCTTCTTCTTGTCAAGTTGTGCCACAAACTCTTCCCCAATTCTGTTCAATACCTCCTCATTAGTTATGTGATATACCCATCTACTTTTCAGCATTCTTCTGTAGCACCACATTTCGAAAGCTTCATTCTCTTCTTGTCCAAACTATTTATCGTCCATGTTTCACTTCCATACGTGGCTACACTCCATACAAATACTTTCAGAAACGACTTCCTGGCACTTAAATCTATACTCGATGTTAACAAATTACTCTTCTTCAGAAAAGTTTTCCTTGCCATTGCCAGTCTCCATTTTATATCCTCTTTACTTCGACCATCATCAGTTATTTTTCTCCCCAAATAGCACAACACCTATACTACTTTAAGTGTCTCATTTCCTAATCTAATTCCCTCAACATCAACCGACTTAATTCGACTACATTCCATTATCCTCGTTTTGCTTTTGTTGATGTTAATCTTATAGCCTCCTTTCAAGACACTGTCCATTCCGTTCAACTGCTCTTCCAAGTCCTTTGCTGTATCTGACAGAATTACAATGTCATCGGCGAAAATCAAAGTTTTTATTTCTTCTCCATGGATTTTAATACCTGCTCCGAACTTTTCTTTTGTTTCCTTCACTGCTTGATCAATATAAAAATTGAATAACATCGGGGACAGGCTACAACCCTGTCTCACTCCCTTCCCAACCGCTGCTTCCCTGTCATGCCCCTCGACTCTTATAACTGCCACCTGGTATCTGTGCAAATTGTAAATAGCATTTCGCTCTCTGTATTTTACCCCTGCCACCTTTAGAATGTGAAAGACAGTATTCGAATCAACATTGTCAAAGGCTTTCTCTAAGTCTACAAATGCCAGAAATGTAGGTATACCTTTTCTTAATCTACGTATTTTCTAAGATAAGTCATAGGGTCAGTATTGCCTCACGTGTTCCAATATTTCTGCGGAATCCAAACTGATCTTCACCGAGGTCGGCTTCTACCAGTTTTTCCATTCGTCTGTAAAGAATTCGCGTTAGTATTTTGCAGCTGTGACTTATTAAACTGATAGTTCGGTAATTTTCACATCTGTCAACACCTGCTTTCTTTGGGATTGGAATTATAATATTCTTCTTGAAGTCTGAGGGTATTTCGCCTGTCTCATACATCTTGCTCACCAGATGGTAGAGTTTTGTCAGGACTGGCTCTCGCAAGGCCGTCAGTAGTTCTAATCGGATCTCCGGGCGGGGTCTACTCAAGAGGACGTCTTTATCAGGAGAAAGAAAAGTGGCGTTCTACGGATCGGAGCGTGGAATGTCAGATCCCTTAATCGGGCAGGTAGGTTAGAAAATTTAAAAAAGGGAAATGGATAGGTTGAAGTTAGATATAGTGGGAACTAGTGAAGTTCGGTTGCAGGAGGAAGAATACTTTTGGTCAGGTGAATGCAGGGTTATAAATACAAAATCAAATAGGGGTAATGCAGGAGTAGGTTTAATAATGAATAAAAAAACAGGAGCGCGGTAAGCTACTACAAACAGCATAGTGATCACATTATTGTGGCCAAGATAGACACGAAGCCCATGCCTACTACAGTAGTACAAGTTTATATGCCAACTAGCTCTGCAGATGACGAAGAAGTTGATGAAATGGAAGATGAGATAAAAGAAATTATTCAGGTAGTGAAGGGAGACGAAAATTTAATAGTCATGGGTGAGTGGAATTCGAGAGTAGGAAAAGGGAGAGAAGGAAACATAGTGGGTGAATATGGATTGGGGGAGAGAAATGAAAGAGAAAGTCGTCTGGTAGAATTTTGCACAGAGCATAACTTAATCATAGTTAACACTTGGTTCAAGAATCATAGATGAAGGTTATATACATGGAAGAATCCTGGAGATACTAGAAGGCATCAGATAGATTATATAATGGTAAGACAGAGATTTAGGAACAAGGTTTTAAATTGTAAGACATTTCCAGGGGCAGATGTGGACTCTGACCACAATCTATTGCTTATGAACTGTAGATTGAAACTGAAGAAACCTGCAAAAAGGTGGGAATTTAAGGAGGTGGGACCTGGATAAACTGACTAAACCAGAGGTTGTACAGAGTTTCAGGGAGAGCATAAGGAAACAATTGACAGGATTGGGGGAAAGAAATACAGTAGAAGAAGAATGGGTAGCTCTGAGGGATGAAGTAGTGAAGACAACAGAGGATCAAGTAGGTAAAAAGACGAGGGCTAGTAGAAATCTTTGGATAACAGAGGATATATTGAATTTAATTGATGAAAGGAGAATATATAAAAATGCAGTAAATGAAGCAGGCAAAAATAAATAGAAACGTCTCAAAAATGATATCGACAGGAAGTGCAAAATGGCTAAGCAGGGATGGCTAGAGGACAAATGTAAGGATGTGGAGGCTTATCTCACTAGGGGTAAGATTGATACTGCCTACAGGAAAAATAAAGACAAAAGTACACAATAGCGTGCATATATGCAGCCTGTGTTATCACTACCGGTGATATACCATAATTAGTTGTCATAGCATCAAAATACAACCTGAAGCAAGATCCTACGTCAGACAATATATTCAGTGAAAACCGAAATGCAAAGAAGCCTCGAAGAATACTCAAAAATACTTTCAGAGACGGTGCCTGAGTTTCGGTTCTCAGGAAAGCAAGCAGTTTCATGAATCAGAGTGTTATCGTACAGTGCACGTTCTCATAATTTCAGTTGCATACATTTTGTACCTTTTTGCTGACTAACCTAAGAGACAACTAATAGTATTGTGTTTATTGTAGTCCAATCTGCCGCACTGGATACGTCTAGATACGACTCTGACAGGTGACAGGTACGTAAACATCTGTCTGATGGGCTGCATCCATTCAAATCCACTGTGCATTTCGACGGAGTTGGACAATTCCAACAAGACAATGCGACACCTCACACGTCCAGAATTGCTTCAGAGTGGCTCCAGCATCACTCTTCTGAGCTTAAAAATTTCGGCTGGGCATCAGAGTCCCCAGACACGAACAGTGTTGAGAATATCTAGGACGCCTTGCAACGTACTTTTCAGAAGAGATCTCTTGCAGATTTATAGACAGTCCTGCAGGATTCGTGGTGTCAATTCCTTCAGGACTTAGTCGAATCCATGCCACGTCGTGTTGCGACACTTCTGCGTGCTTGCGAGGGCCTACACAATACTAGGCATGTGTACCAATTTCTTTGGCTCTTTAGTGTAGATTCTTAACATAGTAATAAAATGTCACAATATTATAAATAAAAAATGAAAAGTACCAGTTTGCTTTTGTTGTTCAATATTGTAGAACAAAAGCAAACTGATGCTTTTCATGTATTATAATGTTGTTCTACCAAGAACCGAAGGAAGATTTTGTTAATATGTCACAGTATCCTGTATTTCGGGTCTGGTTGGTCCGTGAAGTACGGATTGTGATTTACATGAATTCAGGGGCAACCCACAAGAAACAGAAATCTTTCGTTCCACGAAATGTAGTTACTGCAGTATCACGGGACAAAGAGCACCATGAAGCCAAGGAAACATGTGATCTGTAGGACATGCTAGCAATACGGGCTCTCTGAACAAGATTGCAAATGCTTTGCATCGTTGTATATGATGAAAAGTAAGGTAGCAGTAATAGAGGAGGAGCGTGTGTGTCTTTTGAGCTTATCAGAGCCCTTACCCTCATTAAAACAAACGAATGCGTATAAAATGTCCAAAATTGTTGTACACTGAGGAGGAAATCGGTTACAGTGATTCTCATTCACTCACTCCCACCAAGCGTTGAGCCACACAATCGCTCTATCTCACACGCCTGAAGAGAAATCAGATAGGGTGGAAGGTGATATACCTGGGATTAAAACGAATGTAAATCCACAGAAGAGTTAAAAGAAAGGCACAGGAAATGTGACTGGCTGACCACTTACCAAAAACACTGGTGAGCCAGCAACCGTATCTACACATTAAAAATATATACCTAAATTCTTAGGAAACAATATGGACAAATTAAATTCGTTTGAACGTTGCTGAGAAGAGAGGGCACATGTGACGCTGCCATCTGGTAGGAAAATAAAATACAGTCTAATAAAACATGGCGTGACACCACACATCGAAGGGTCTTCTAGCCAGAGCAGGAAACCATGCGTCATCAGGCAGTGCCCTGTGCGAAGACGAATAAGGAGAACCTTATCCTGTCTCCATAGCTGGAAAGTCGAAACCCACGACCGCGTCTTGGGCTTTACTAGACTTACTGTCTGTCACTTCCAGCCACTCATCTTCCCATCGACGTGTGACTCTGTACCTCAACAGCGAGACGAGATCATTTCGAGGGATATCACACTGAACTAACCGAGGATTACGACGATCCTCCTTGGCTGCTACATTCGCCCTTTCGTTTCGGCCTATACCAATGTACTCTGGCACCCAGCCGATGGACACCTCCGTCCACAGCCTTTGTAGGCGAAGGAGGGAGTACCTGATATCATGGACTACTTTATCATCTGTATACATGCGTTGGAGGGACTGCAGAGCACTCAAGTAGTTGGAATAGACGAGGAAGTTAAGAAGCATGGCACATCTCATCCGCTGCAGCACCTTCAAGATCGTGGATGTTCGGTATCGAATATAGTGAACTCTGCAGGCAACCAAAATTTGAGGACACGATCTAGGAAAACAGCAGAGTACCATTAGAGTGCCCCATTTAGACCATCCGTAGAGACAGCTACATAGTTGTGGTGCTCGAAAAATGTCGTGTTAAACACAGAAACTTGAGTACAATCTCTCGTGTACAAAATTATTCTGTGCCACAACAGTAATCAGGTGGCAGTCAGTCAAAATACAGGATTTGTGTCTGGATGTGCCCCGCACCAAGGGAATCCGACGTACGCTGCACGCGGATACCAAACGGCCTCGTTGCTCGTGGACGATTCGTGATGAGGCGTTCCACAGCTGGACAAGCAGTGGTATGGCACACTTGGGAAGTGGGAGTAGCTAGGAGCTCACGTGCCTGACTCACCATGAGAAGCTGCGGCCAGATGGTAAGTGGCGGTTCAGCACAGATACTGGGTATGGGACTGCTCCTATTAGCGCCTGTGGCCAGAAAAATCCCCTCATGGTGTACAGCTTCACTGATTTTCACGTACGAAGGCCTCGCTGACCCGTAAGCTGTGCACCCAGAGTACAAGTGCAACTGCATGGAAGCCTGTAAAACTGGAGCAGGCAAATCCTGAATGATCCTCAAAACATATTGCTATGACTTTTCAAAATGTTCAGTGCCTTCTGGGCCGTTGTCTTCACGTCCTTCAGGTGTGGTAACTACGTCAGTTCGGAGTAAAAAATAACAATCAAAACCCCCACATAACCTTTAAAAGGGAGAATGGCGTTGCACACATACAATTCCGGTAAATTAAAAATATGAGAACGATTGAAATAAACACGCACACACTCCAACTTTTCAATGTCAGCTGCAATTGATGAAAACATAGACGTGGGGTGAAAGTCAAGAGATAACCGATTTTACTTCGTGTTATAGTTTGGGGAACAAGTGTTGATAGGAATGCATGGGGAGTATTTAGTGTAGTGTGTTGTACGATAATTAAAGGAGATTGGAGGTCTCGTTATTATTAGTTAGTTAAGGAGGAAGACATGGACTAACATGTCGGCAGTTGCCGAACAAGATCTCAAAGGAGATTAATCTTTACTGATATATATTTCGTACTTCAGTTCATTAAATAGAGTAATCAACATTTCGTGGCAGAATTTACCGTATTTGTTCTTTGTTACATGACGTATGAACCTTATGCATACATGGGATGGTGCGAGTTCATTACTTACATGACACCACAACATGACCCTCACATGCACCACTATGACAAAAACAAATTTAAAGGTGATGTCGATGAAACATAGGAAACAACCGACGGATACGGTGACCATGTTAGGCTCAAATACATAGATCGGCTTATCAGGAAGCAGTGAGAGGAAATTAGCAATACAAGAAGTCGGAGAAATCAAGCGAAAGTCGAGGATATGAACACAAAGAGGAATAATCATGGAGCAGAAGACGATGAAGGTAGTCCATGCAAGACACGTACTGCAGACGACAAAGTGCTGATGACAGAGAGTGGTAGAGAGGAAGAGGAGGAAAGAGAGGTGCAGCCAGGGGTAGGTTACATTGAGGAAAAGGAAGAGATCAGCAAATCAAATGGAGGTGCTGTAGGAAGTGACTCAGTACATTCCAGAGTTGTTTGGCCATTTGGAATCAGTATGTTAAGGAACAATGAATTCAATCTGACTTTTTAAGGGGAGCCGGAGGTGGTCAAATCCAAAAAATTACGAATTTTTTTTTACTACCGAAAATTAATTGGAACATTCCTCTTTAATGTAAACTTTGAATTATTGTTCTACTCGCCCTAGAAGTAGAGTTATTACCATTTTCCCCCACGCCTGCAGAGGAAATGGGCGGCCGCTGAATGCATCTAACACCCTCTCGTGACTTCCTGGCGAACTGCTTGGGATTTTCTCGGCCTGTTACGCATACAGCGCCTTATGTTTCGCATACAGCGAGTGTGCAAGGGTTTGCTACATTGTTTTCTGTGACAAATGAAGCGCTAAGAGCGCGTAACATCGTCTCTTTGCTGTTTACCGTTTCAATTAGTTCAGTGTTGCGCCTGTTGTTGGTAGTATTATACTTATTGTGTAAAGCGTTGTTCTGGTTACGATGCCACGTTTTAGTATCCGTGTGTATAAGAAGAGGAAGAACGTAGGTAAAGAAAACTAACACTAATACCAAGTTGCGATACTACAATTACTGAAACAGTGCGTTCTTCTGCAAAGCAACACATGGCCGGCCATAGCCCTGTGACATCTTCTAGCAAATACTACCTTGGGGATGGTGACTCCAAAGGTTTCATGACTATAGAGGAACTGAAACAATATGGAAATGAATTTGTAGTTGAAAAGTTGGAATGCATTGTGCATGTGCAAAAGCGTATGGGTGCACGGCTTCGAAGGCTTCAACAATCTTTGAGTTCAAGTAAGCTCAGTGATGGAAAGACAATAAGCGGGAGAGGCAGGCTTACTGATGAGGTGATTGAACGTCTACAGAGATACTATGGGTATGCTAAAGGCAAAGTACTAGTAATGTTAGTGACATGCGAAAAGCAGTGTGGGCATTGTTCCTTCATACTGCCTCTTCCAATGAATACCCTCAACACAGCCTGTGCCCAAAAGATTCCTGGTGAAAATATAATGCAAAAAAGGACAATGATCACAAACATGGTTTGGCAGCAGCTGTGATAAATGCAATAAAACCAATTTTTCATGACTTAGCACAGCCAGAATTGTTACACAAATGTCTACACGGAAAGACGCAGAATCCTAATGAGAGCGTAAACAATTTGATTTGGAAAGTGATTCCTAAAAGGGTGTTTGTAAGCATGAAAACACTGCACTTTGGCATTTATGATGCAATAGCAACCTACAACCAAGGGAACAGTGTGAAGTGTGAAGTTCTGAAGGCATTAGGATTTACAGCTGGGGTAAACGCTGTACGAGCACTAAGAAATATTGACAGAGAAAAGATAAGAGGAGCAGAAAGAAGAGAAAGGCATATGAAGTATGATGGAACAACAGGCCAGAAAAGAAGACAGAAGAGGAAGCTTTTGGAGGATGAAGAAGAAGACCCTGATAATCCATCCTATAGTGCAGGAATGTATTGAGAAACTTTGATAGCCATTTCCCGTAAATTAGAATTTTTCGAATATAAGAAACATTTTCTCAAAATCCACTCAAGCTAGAGATATAAAATTTTTATACAGCACTCCTAGTGGTCAAACTTACATTGTAACACAGCCATTTGGCAATATGTTCAGTAGTTTCATTTCAGTTTAATTATAAAGCAATTATTTGTAAAAAAATTGGGTCATTAATAAAAAAATAATTGGAAGGAAACTAGGAAAGATACTCCAAAATCCCTCTGTCATAACTGCAATACTAAACCACTCTATATGTAAAAAAAAATCAAATTTTTCTGGTAGTTTATTCATAAATGTTCCTCAAACTTACTGATTTTAACATGGGTAGCATTGGCACCTCCGGCACCCCTCAAAGCAACGCTAAAAGAAAATATAGACTTGCAGGACAAGAGTAAACAGGAGATTAAAGACATGAGGAGAAGAGGAAACTATAGACACGAGGAAAGTAATTAAAGAGATGTAGGAAAATATCTCGCAAGAAAATGAAAACGTCGGAAAGAGTCTAACGAACAAAATTCCGGAGACGAGGGAAGAAACAAAAATAAAATTGTCAATTGGCAGAGGAATCTCAGAAAAAAAGCAGAAAAGGCGATGCATAAAGGAGAGACTGCAAAATTGGTGGTGAACGAAATGTTAACAGCTAATAAAAATCCACAATGAAGCTACCGGGTGATCAAAACGTCAGTCTAAATTTGAAAACTGAATAAATCACGGAATAAAATTGACTCACATGCTTGGAATGACATGGGCTTTTATTAGAACCAAAAAAATACAAAAGTTCAAAAAATGTCTTACAGATGGCGCTTCATCTGATCAGAAGAGCAATAATTAGCGCAAGAAAGTAAAATAGAGCAAAGATGATGTTCTTTACAGGAAATACTCAATATGTCCACCACCATTCCTCAACAATAGCTGTAGTCGAGGAATAACGTTGTGAACAGCACTGTAAAGCATGTCCGGAGTTATGATGAGGCATTGGTGTCGGATGTTGTCTTTCAGCATCCCTAGAGATGTCGGTTGATAACGATACACTTTTGACTTCAGGTAACCCCAAAGCCAATAATCGCACGGGCTGAGGTGTGAGGACCTGGGAGGCCAAGCATGACGAAAGTGGCGGCTGAGCACACAATCATTACCAAACGACGCGCACAAGAGATCTTTCACGCGTCTAGCAATAAGGGGTGGAGCGCCATCCTGCATAAACATCGTACGTTGCTGCAGGTGTTTATCAGCCAGGCTGGGGATGATATGGTTCTGTAACATATCGGCGTACCTCTCACCCGTCACGGTAGCAGTTACAAGACCAGAATCACACATTTCCTCGAAGAAAAAAGGCCCGATAACGGTAGATGTGGTAAATCCAACCCATACCGTGACTTCCTCGTCGTGCAATGGAGTTTCCACGACAGATCTAGGATTTTCGGAAGCCCAAATTCTGCAGTTGTGGGCGTTGACAGACCCTCGGAGCGTGAAATGAGCTTCGTCGGTCCACAACACGTTACTCAACCAATCGTCATCTTTCGCCATCTTTTGAAACGCCCACACTGCAAATACCCTCTGCTTCACAAAATCGCCAGGTAAGAGTTCATGATGCCGATGGATTTTGTACGGATAGCATCGGAGGGTAAGCCTCAGTGCCAACCAAACAGCAGTGTATGGAATGCCGGTGCGACGTGCGACTGCACGACCGCTGACTTCCCCGTGAATAGACGAACCCGCTACTGTCCCAGCAGCATTATGCCTTGTGCTCGGTCGGCCACTACGGGGGCTATCGTCTAAACAACCCGTGGCTTCGAACTTCGAAATCATTCTCGCCACAGCTGCATTTGTCATCGGACCTTTACCCGCTCGCATCCCCTTCCTATGGCGATAGGATCGTAACGCTGAACTAGCACATTCCCCATTCTGATAATACAGCTTCACTAAAAGCGCCTTTTCAGGTAACTTCAACATGCTGCAATTGCTGGCGCATCTGATTCTCTCTCTCATTACAGCTCCTTTTATACGCGATTGTCAGGCTCAGCACTGACGTTTTGCTGTCCAGCGCTATCTGTCGGGCATTTGGTGAACTTTGTTTTTTTTTTTTTGTTCTAATAAAACCCCATGTCATTCCAAGCATGTGTGTCAATTTTTACCTCCCTCTCTATCTACATTACTGCGTGGTTTATTAAGTTTTCAAATTTATACTGACTTTTTGATCACCCGGTATATCAAAAACAGACCACGAAGAGCGCAGAGTAACATAGTGACTTGAGCTTCGAAGACGCTACGCAACTTCTTATCAATGAAAGCAGAAACAAAATCAAAAGCACGATTGAAGACCTCAGTGCAGGATAAGACATCAGAAACCTGTCACCAATATCGGAAAAAGAAGGAACAAGTATACCATTAATATTTTAAGAGCCAACAAGCGGTAATTAATTCAAAGCGAGAGGAGAGGATGGGAGAGTTGTTGACAAATATATCCGACCACAAGGAAAACACAGGAGATCATTCGATACGGAAAAAGTATCAAATGATTCGTACAGTTGTGTACTATCGCTCTAGTACCAGAATCAGAAGTGTAGGTGAGTGGGCAGACGACTGTAACATCGGAAGTACCATTTAATTTCAAACTTTTCTGCAAGTGCGAAATTTCCAAAGTTGATGTATCATTAGCTCCCTCCTGGCCATTATTGGTTTTCTTTGTGGCCATTTAGAAGGAATGGTAGCAGAAACAATGCTTGGAATTGGTGCAGTGTATCGGTCTTACCAAGAGTTTTGTGATGTATTTATACAGAGTTACTGATCTATAAACATGCATACACGAATACAGCACCAGTGATAATTATTTTTACATCTCTACATTTAGCTCGTTATTTGTTGTCAGACGATCTGACAGTAATCGGTACTACCCGATAAAAACATTGGTGAACTGCCTGCCGATTTTATTACACCCAAAGGACATGAAGTATGCTCTACATTATTTGGTTTTCAGACAGATGTTCCTAAGAAAAATAAAGTTGTTACCGTTCTTAGTTCTCCTCATGACCAACAAACAGTGTCACCATCGCAAGTAAGAAAGCCTGAAATTATAATGACATACAATCCAACAAAGGGCGGCGTTGACACCATGGACCAGAAATCACGATGCTACTACAGTGTGAAGAGAGAAACAAGGCGCTGGGCATTGCTGGTTTCCTTCAACACGATCGATGTATGTTTAATGAATGCATACATGATAGGAGTGATGCAGACTTCGAGTAAAAAAATGAGACGACGGACTTTCATCAACAATTTAGAAAAGCATCTAGCAGGGATAAAGGGGTGAATGAATTCATTACCAGCACCGGGTCCGGGAAGGGCATTGAAACCATCAGCGAACAAAAGGTGCTGTTTCGCATTCTGTGTAGAGAAGAAAGATAGATTCAAATTATGTGTCATAAATGCACCAACTATATAAGCTCGGAACATTCTGCTATTGTCTGTAGACCTACACAATTTCGCAGTAAGAATAAAAGCCACCAGTACAGGTACAAACTTGTGTTTGCAAATGTAAACTTAAAACAACTTAAATTATTTGAAACGTTTTTATGCCTCAAAAGTCGTTCACCTTATAAGTGGGCAAAATAGTGTCAATTTTTGTGAACTTAAGCAACACAGGCGTAAGAGGCCCGAGTGGGGTGGAATGCTAAATAATCCTTGAGTTTATAGACCCTTCTAAGCGTCGTTTTCCCTCGAGAGAACTTGAAATCGTTCTATTTTCTTTGCTTCTTACGCAACCACAGGAGTTCCCTGGACTGCTATCGTCTTCTCGGTCTCTTTCTAACTCTCTATGGGATGGAGTGACCGAACGTTTTTATTTTTTTAACACTTATTGTGTTCTGATAATTCATAGTGGCCTACAGGGCTATTTACACTAAGAATCCCGTATTGTTGGAGATGGAATCCGGTACTGTAATTAGTGACTTTCATTCTTATTGAAGAACGTACGAATATTGAATAAAAATGCTACTAACTTTCATGTCTGTAACTGTAGTGTTGGCAGGAGAGCCGAAATACACGCAGTTAGCTCACGCAGGCTGGCGTGAAGAGGGAAGACCTAAGCTGACGTGAGGTCTGGAACATGACACGGAATGGGAATTCAGAAAGCGGACGTAATTAGTTTCATACTTAACTTTAATTCATTAATGATGAACGTCGCTCTTGACGGTACATGATTCACAATATTGTCTGTTCAGAATTCATTCTAATTACTGAATATGGCGCCTTGCTAGGTCGTAGCAAATGACGTAGCTGAAGGCTATACCAAACTGTCGTCTCTGCAAATGAGAGCGTATGTAGTCAGTGAACCATCGCTAGCAAAGTCGGCTGTGCAACTGGGCCGAGTGCTAGGGAGTCTCTCTAGACTAGGCCTGCCGTGTGGCGGCGCTCGGTCTGCAATCACTGATAGTGGCGTCACACGGGTCCGACATATACTAACGGACCGTCGCGGATTTAAAGGCTACCACCTAGCAAGTGTGGTGTCTGGCGGTGACACCACAGTAACCGTCCCAGTTCTCCCAGTACATCCATACAACAAGTTTCGACTGAGACAGCCGCATTGAGGTAAGAAGAATGACGCTGCCACGGCTGTGCTGGCACGAGAAATTAAGAGACCGGCTAGGAGGGAAGGAATCGACAGTTAGCCCTCAAACAACCAGCTCCCAGATTCTTCATTTGAGTGGCTATATTGTCCGCACTTGCATTACAATTACTGGCAGTATTTCAACTCAATCTTCGCAGTTACAATAAAAAGTGTACTTTTGGCACCATGCGTCCTGCGTTTTATTGAAATAACAAATGTTCGATGGTGTGGAGTGAAAGACAATTTGACTTGATTTCTAGACAGAAAATCACGTCTTTAGAGGGGGTGTTGTTTTCTGCTTACGGTATTTCGTGCCTGGTATTTCACTCACATCAGGAAACGTCCATCGTTCTCTATCTTTCAGTTTGAGGGAATGCTATATGCGAAAAATATGAACGAATTTTACATCATCATGTACTGTGGGCAGTGGAGTAGCAGTTCGGGGACGATGATCTACTGGCGTGACAGTACACCCTGTCTGAAGGGGCGTCCGTGAGACATTGATTTATGGACAATAACATTTTTGAAACCGACTGACCTGTGCAGTACCCTCATCTCAATGCAATACCTTTAGAAAAAGGTAAATATCGAATTCGCTCTAGACCCCTCACTGCCTCCTCTGGTTTCGTCTCTTGAGGAAATTGGACTGGTATTCTGACTGACACTGAGACACTTCGTCAGGCGTCGTAAAGACGAAGAGTCGACACAGCTTATTTAATACGATATTACGGTGGCTGAGTTATTCCAAATTACGGCGACAAAAGCCGTCATGAAAGACATGAAAAGCATTCGCAGAGGCGAATATGGACAGGCGCTGCAGTAATCGTATTTATCCGTCGACAGGGGGCAGGCGACTTTCAAGTGAAATGTATCCCCTGTACGGGAATGTACTCAACGGACGTTTGAGTTGAGATGGTAGACACGTGGTTCACGACATATGGAATTTTGGGTTTGGCCGTGCGTCGTGCTAGGGTGGCCAAATGGTACTCAGGCGGCTTTCGGCCGTGGTCGTGTGCGGACCGGCTCCGCTAGCCGGACAGCGCACCACAGTTGTTTACTTCCGCGTCGCGATATTCCGTGTTGTGTAGCGTCCATTACTACTGCACCTCATGGCGCACTGTTAGCGCCGAGCGACACTTAAAGTAACATTCCAAGCCGAACTTGCACGACCACTCGCTTATGAAATTGAACAATTCTTTCGCGAAGAGCTACATGTGAACCCCCAGGAAGCGACACTTCTCTATCACTGGCAGTATCATCTATATTAAAATGACGACGGAGCAAGCATGTGCTGAGGTAGTTCGACAACTCGCACACGGATCAAGTCCAAGCATTGCGATGGTTCAAATGTCTCTGAGCACTATGGGACTTAATCATCTGAGGTCACCAGTCCCCTAGAAATTAGTACTACTTAAACCTAACTAACCTAAGGACATCACACACATCCATGCCCGAGACAGGATTCGAACCTGTGACGGTAGCGGTCGTGCGGTTCCAGACATAAGCGCCTAGAACCGCTCGGTCACACCAGCCGGCCATTCTGACGGGCATATTGGAGACGTAACGGTAGAGCACGCTGGTTTCGGTCTTCGTATAGTTCGGGTCTTTGAGCTCCCTTTCGAAGTGCCACAAGACGCTCTCGTCCAACTTTCCGACCTTACGCCAATGTTGTAGGGCACATCGCGGAAAAATGGCACACGTTCACGACATACCGCGTGTTGAATGGTGTAGGCCAAATCAAAATCGAACCCTCCAAACATGTACCATTCTATCAGCTGATAAGTGGCGTGCGAGCCATCATTATGTATGATGTCCACCCGCGAACGTGTGCCGGTTGCGGATACGAGAGGGCCATGTTCGGTCAGACTGTCTCCGCCGACGTTTGCTCTATGACCCGAGCAGTGACTCAGCTCCCAAGGCGACGGTCACTTTTTTACCAGACAGCTACGCCACAGCCGTACGCTGCCCTGATGCGTCACTTCAGGAAGAGCCTGTTCTCCCCCCGGCACTCCCCACTGGAAATGACGGTGCTGCCACCTCCTCGCCGGCACCAACTCATACGACGGCTAAGAGACCTCTCCAGAGCTCGATGACCAGCTCGCCAGCTACGATGGACATCGATGCGAGTGCAGTACCTACCTCTGCTTTTCTTCAGACGGGCGCGACCTCGGACATTGAACGTCCACACTCTGATACAGAACAACACGTCCGAAAGCAGCGGTCGCCTCGAAAACGGAAGAATAGAAGGCAAACGCCATTCGACGACAAACTTCTTCGTCCGCATCTCGTGGTCGTGCGGTAGCGTTCTCGCTTCCCACGCCCGGGTTCGATTCCCGGCGGGGTCAGGGATTTTCTCAGCCTCGTGATGACTGGGTGTTGTGTGCTGTCCTTAGGTTAGTTAGGTTTAAGTAGTTCTAAGTTATAGGCGACTGATGACCATAGATGTTAAGTCCCATAGTGCTCAGAGCCATTTGAACCATTTTGAACAAACTTCTTCATGTGGCACCACAGGCAGGGAAGCGAATACAAGACAGTGAGCTCCCTTCGAGCGCCCTGACGACGGGAATGGCCGCTCCTAATGTCCCATCTGAGGAACAATCCCACCCGACAACAATGGTTCCCATGGAGGGAGAGTCCCTGGGTCCAACTACTGCGGCGTAACCACAACTCGTCCTCGATGAGTACGATAGTCGCCTGCCACCGGGTCCAGTTTCCTGGGCTGATGATGTCGACGATAGAGCAGATCGAGGTGGTGGCCCTACCATCAGGCACTGACCCTTGGAATGCGCAATATGTGGATATTTACCATGCCTCGAGCATCCCCCATGTGGCACACAAGTGTTCCCGGTCCCGTTTACCCTCGCACGTCGTATGTTGATGGCGATGGGATCCCTCGTCTGTACCGGGATGTTATTTAAAGTTAAATATTCCTCCCTTGCCCTCCCGCAGTAGCGTGGTGGAGTGGGTTTATTCCATGTGCCAGATAGAGTTACGTCGCTTTTTGTTAGCTGCCAACTGAAAGTCTGCCGTCGCTGTACAACGAGCTTGGCCGGACTGGTTTTGCATGAATACGTACCAGTCTCCAAGTCAGCCCCAGTCATGTTATCAGATATTCCAACCCCTCCCCCCCCCCTTTTATCACTTTCGGCACTTATTTCTTGAATTAAGTTACCTCCTGCACTCCTTACCCCTTTCACGTATACTCCAGACAAAGACTGTACACGACACAGTGTATCGAACCCCCAACCCAACCGACGCGTTTCCCCAGATCATATTGCGTCGTGTGTCGAAAGCGGGCATGCTGGTTATCTCGACACTCCACCCTGTATATCACCGTCAATGCCAAAGTGGTCAACCAGTTTCGATTGCACCGCATCCGCCTCGCTGACAAACCGCTCTGTGTTCACTGTGGTGTCGAGGACACGCACGCTCATCGATTCTCATGTGGTCCGTAGTCTGACGTTTGGAATGGTCGCGCAGCGTAAATTCGCTTTCCTTACCCGACAGACACCTGCTCAGATCACTTTCCTGACGATTTTATTCCCGCTTATGATTCGCTACTCCGTAACGAAAACTAACAAAAAATGGTTCAAATGGCTCTGAGCACTATGGGACTTAACTTCTGAGGTCATCAGTCCCCTAGAACTTAGAACTACTTAAACCTAACTAACCTCAGGACATCACACACATCCATGCCCGAGGCAGGACTCGAACCTGCGACCGTAGCGGTCGCGCGGTTCGAGACTGTAGCGCCTAGAACCACTCGGCCACTCCGGCCGGCAAAAACTAACACTGTCAATTGGATACGCGATCATACGGTCCGCTACCTTTTAGGCCCCGACGAGGAATCAGAACTAGGTTACTGGACGTACCTTAACGATCAAAACTGTGCACTTGTTCCCAACCCCAGATACAAGCAGTTCTTTTCCAGTTTTCTTCGAAGAGCCTTTCATTTCCCGCTTTCCACTGGAAGGTCCAAGCCATGAGATAGTGATGCTTTTGCCGACATTACAAACGGAATCTCCATTAAATTTTCCAGAAAACACGTTTGGAGGTTCTGCCAATCGGAAGGCTCTAGCGACTCCTGGTACATAGACTAATTTAATTAAAAGAAATTTAAAAAGAAATTAAAAATAAATAAATAAATAAAATAAAATAAAAATATGTATACAAAAACGCAAAAAAGCAAAAAACTAAAAAATAAAAGCCCATTCACAGCTGGTTTCATTTTCATCGCTACTCTCTATATTCTTCCGCTCTACTTTCTTCCTTTTCCAATCCTTGTAGTAATAGTTTAGCTGTTTTGGGATAGGCCTAGATAGGCGCCAACGCCTGAAGAGGTGCATTTTTTTTATTTCTTTTAGGACACAAGTGGCGGTGGCAAGTAGATTTTTTTTGTAGTATTTTCCCTTTCTCTGTCCAGAGGCAGAAGAAAACCAAATAGTAGAGCAGAAAAAATGGCTCGGTCGGATAGAGCATCTGCCAAGTAAAAAGTAAAAAAAAAATCGCAATAAGCGGGAGGTCCGTGTTTGAGTAACGGTCCGGCACAAATTTTCATTGTCGTCATTCCATTATACAACTGATGATTGTCCATATTCTCAGCTGTGGAACATTTAACGTACGGCTTGAATAGTGTTCACTAATAAGTGCCCGAATACTTTTTATCGGGCAGTGTAGTTGATCGAATCCGCAAACTAATTACGTAGCGGTCAAACGACTGCCCCCTCCGCTTGCTCGGGCCAGGCTCCAGTTTCCTGCGGTCTCTGGAGCCACTGCCTGAGGTAGCATTCAGACAGGGCGCCAGTCGGGAACTCCCCATCTGCTTCCTGGGCAGCCGGATCCGCTGCCCTGTGTCAGTTCCGCACACGGATTTCCTCTCTAGACGTGACCCTCTCGTTCACACATACAATGTACGAAGACCCGTCGGCATTATTTAGATACAAGTTCTACACGAGAACTACAAGATGGAGAAATTTTGCGCCTATGTAGCGCTTTAAGCAGATGTGTTGTCTATCTAAGTCGGTGACAACACAGTTTGTACTTCCGCTTAGCGCCTCGGGTGTCGGCGACGACTGTTCGTAGCGGCTTGTCTGCTGGAGGACAACTAAGGAATAAAACTAGGTCGAGAGGTACATCGGGAGAAACTCCGAGTGGCCGTGTCCTTCTTTTTTACAGCCACAGCCCCCAGCAACGGCGAACGCCGGAGAAAGAAGTTTAGAATGTGCTGCCGGGCCTGCATCAAGTTCCAACAGTGCCGAATGAGACAGCCTTACACGCCGCACAAAGTTTCGTACTGTGTTCTTATTTACAAAAACTGATTTTTTTCTTTCCGTTACTTCATAAAAAGTTCAGTTATACACTTTCCTCAGCAGACAGATGGACACTAATAGAAAAAAGCCTCCCAAACAAAATTAAAATTGTGCATACATGTCGACAGATAAACAATGCTCATGGCGATACATTAAAGTGTTCCATCTTCTTGCCGCAGAGCCAGCACCCAGAATTATGCTAGAAATAGTGATGTAACTTACAGAAAACCATTTGAAGGTGAACCTGAAAAGGTTCGAAAACCGGTTCCTGGAATAATAACTATTCAAAAAAGTTGCTGTTTGCAGTTATTATGTATTTACATTCAATTAACAGTCACGAGTCCGTCCCCGGTAGCTGAGTGATCAGCGTGACAGATCGTCAATCCTAAGGGCCCGGGCTCGATGCCGGGCTGGGTCGGAGATTTTCACCGCTCAGGGTCTGGGTGTTGTGTTGTTCTAATCATCATCATTTCATCCCCATCGACGCGCAAGTCGCCGAAGTGAAGCCGAATCGAAAGACTTGCACCCGGCGAACGGTCTACCCAACGAGAGGCCCTAGTCACACGACATTTCATTTCGACAGTGACGAGTTCTAAAATATTCGTAATGTATATGATTAATCTAAATTTCCTCTCTTTTAAAATTTCAGGCTTGAAAGGAAAGTCGTAGACATGCGCAAAGAGAATATGTCCATTGTTCAACTTATCCTACATGGTACTTTGATGCCAAAACAGAATTTCCTGTATCGTGTGCCGGCCGGTGTGGCCGTGCGGTTATTGGCGCTTCAGTCTGGGACCGCATGACCGCTACGGTCGCAGGTTCGAATCCTGCCTCGGGCATGGATGTGTGTGATGTCCTTAGGTTAGTTAGGTTTAAGTAGTTCTAAGTTCTAGGGGACTGATGACCTCAGATGATTAAGTCCCATAGTGCTCAGAGCCATTTGAACCATTTTTTTTTTCCTTTATCGTGCCTGCAAGCACTATTAAAAGCGAATACTAGTTCATCACGAGAAGCAATGCTTTCGAATTTTCTATGTGAAAAGTCCTAAAAGCTTTTCTACGTAAAATCCAAGGTGGCGGATTGTTGCGGATGACGCAGCACTCGTGAGTGGTCTGCCATTGCCATGTTGAAGTAGGGGCTCCTACATGTGTGGGCGAGCTCTTCCAATTCGAAACTCTAATACTGTACTCTGTTTTTCACACAGATGTAGATACGTTCTTGTCACAATGTTACAAGCTACAGTTCGGAGCGAAAGACGGCTACAGATAAGTAGGGCAGTGTTTTGCCATAACCACAAACGGTATCACGTCTACGGTACGGAGTACACTACAATATTCCATATTTGTGGCACTTTTGCTGTTTTCTGTTCCTCCTCCATTGTTCCAACACTGCCTCGTCTGTTGCAGTTTACAGTGGGAAGTTAGAGGAGTGCGCTACAAAGACGGGTTTTCAGTTCTCTGTAGATGAGTGTATGTTTTTTCATATTAATCGTTTTCGTTTATTTTAATTTACCTGTATGTGAGCGACACCATCCCGCATTTCAAAGATTCAGTGAGATTTCTGTACCTCTTTTTGACTCCAAACTGTCGAGGAGGTTGCCACACCTCAGAGACCTTAAAGCCAAAACACACAATGTACTGAATATAGTAAAGTGCCTTAGTCACGGATCTTCGGGAACAGACAGGGCGTGTCTGCTCTAGTTTTATAGGGCTTTCGTGCGTTCACGGCTGGACTATGGTTGCACAGTGTATGGGGCCTACCTACCTGAAGAGTACTGACGCTATCAGCCGCGAGTGGATTAGACTGGCAATCAGGTGCTTATAGGACCAGACTCATGCCCACTCACTGCGCTGCGCCTGGTGAACCGTCACTTTCATTCCGACGGCAACTCCTGGTGGTGCGGCAGGAATGTAAATTCCTTGCAGCTCTGACTTATCCTGTGTACCATTCTGTTGGTCGCCCACCTCTGCAACGTCTTTTCGCCAATGGTCCACGAGCTACAATGCCATTTGTGATCACCGTGCCATTTGGAGACACTTGGTGTAGAGCAGGTCCAGCCGCAAACAATAGGTAACAGGGTAATATCTGTCTGCCATCCTCTTTACTGCAGAGGCCCCAAGTAATTCTAGATTTAGTGTTCTATAAGACAAATTTGAAAACATGCATATATTTTAATGCATTATTTTATGACATTGTAAGTGAGCGCCACAATTCCTCAGCTGTCTTTACCGTTGGGTGAAAACATGGGGACTCCGTCAGTTGCCCTTTTGTTTCTCCTGATCGTTTTGTCAGAGTCCGACTGCCTCGAGACTGTCTTCGACCCAGAATTATATGTGGTCTTGCGAGCCCTGGAGCAGGTGATGTGTGCTTCGAGTCCTAAATTCCTTGTCTGTTCCGATGAACGGAGTGACCTTCACTTCCCACAACGCTTGTAGCCAGCAGATAAAGAAGTCGAAAATATCCAGGACATCTAAAACGGCAGGGGAACGAAAGGCCGGATGTAGCAGCCACGAAGGCATGTCGTGGTCCTCAATTACTTCAGTGTGCCAGCCGCCTGCGAGCTGTCACCTCACTGTTGAGGTAGAGAGTCATGTGACGTTGGGCAGATGGGTGGCTAGAGGTGACAGATAATCAGCTGCGGCAATTAAAGCCCACTTTGCGGCCATGGCGTACCATCCTTCCAGCCACGCGGACGGGTTGCGGTCCTTTCTACTCGTCTTCGCATGGGACACAGTCCTCTGATGCGTGACTCCTTGCTTCGGCGAGAGGGTCCCCCAATGTGTAGTGCTCGAGGAGTACAAATCACTGTGGGCCATATTTTACAATATTGTGTTTTATTTTCGAACCAGAAGGCAGCAGCACATCTGTCGGAAGATTTCCCTTCTATTTTCACACTAAAACGAATGTGGTTAAGGTTTTAAGGTTTTCTGATCCGTCCAACTTCTTTTCGAAAATCTTAGGGAGATGTCCTTGATGTGTTAGGAGACTGACCGACTCATCCATGTTTTTTATAAGTGGTCAGCCAATCACGTTTCTCTGGGCTGTTGTTTCACCTTCTCTGTCTTTTTACTTCTGTTTTCTTCGCTGCTGCACCAAGTTTGGATTGATTGTTTGGGTCTACGGGAGAGGTGTGAGTAAGGCAGTGAGTGAGTCACTGAGTGCTTGTGTGGACTTCTTTAGCTGTTTTCCCCTTTGTCGTACCTTTTAACATTGTAAGGACGCTGATAACCTCGCCGTTAAGCGCCCGTAGAGCCGAAAACAACAAAAGTTGTTGACTGTATAAATGAAAATAGAAAAAGCCACTTTTCCGACTGTGACAGTCGGAAAAGTGGCTTTTTATAGGTAAATACCACAATGGGTTATTTATAGTTAATATTTCAGAATAAGACACTTACGTCCTGAAGAAACGTTTATTTAATATTGTAGGACTAACCTGTGTGTATATACGACGCCAAACATCCGAGGTAAGTGCTAGATGATTAGTATAATGCGGAATTGTGTTGCCAGTCTATCTGTTGAATGTACAGATATTTCGAATAACGTTCATCCGCAGACAAGTTTTATGCACCAGAGTCTCAATAATTTCTTGTATATCATATAGATTCCGAAACAGTTGTGTCTGTTTTACTGAAATTATCAAAGGAATATCTACTCTTGTGCCTACGAGGTTGTGAATTGTTATCTAGGCCCTACGATTAATATTTTATTAGTTTGCTACATCAGTCCATAGCGTTTATACATAAGTTTTATAAATACACGTAACAGACACTTTGCTCATCACTAACACACTCTCCTTTGCCATTTAAATCAGGTTGCCAATGGTTGAGTAACTTTTCGATTCCACAACTGTTGAAACCATTTGGTTTTGAGGCGAAAAACTTGTCGGGCCACGTTCGAAACGCGTTTTCATCCGTACAGGAAGTACCTTTTAAGCTGTTCGATAGAGAACGAAAAATGTGCAAATCTGACGGCATAAGATCACGTGAATAAGGTGTGTATGGAATGGCTTCTCAACCCAACTCCTGTATAACGTTTTCTGTCAGTGTAGAGAATGCGTGCTGTCGTTATCGTGGAGTAGCACCACTTCACGCGGCCTTCCTGGTCGTTGTTCTTGGGTTTCGTCTGCAGGATCTCTCAGTTGTTGTCAGTAAACGTCAACAGTGACGATTACACGTCGCGAAACAGTGCTTAGTACACCACAGTCCCTGTCCCTCCAAATGCATGACATTATCATTTTTGAATGAGCGCAGGTCTTTATATGGGGAGTTGCCGCTTTGTGTGGGCTCAACCGTTCTTTTTATTTTTCTTATTTTAGCATAAAGACAACATTTCTTGTCGCCGGTAACGATACATGAAGGAACGGTCGGTGCCGTCCTCGAGTCAGTTGATGGCGAGCTGGCACAGATGCTCTTATGACCACCCGCAGATTTTTGTGATTTTGGTTCATAGTTTGCAGTACACATGCACCCTATTTTGAGTCTTTCCCATTGCACGCCAATATCGCACGATGGTGGAATAATCACAGTCCATCACATTCGCCAGTTCTCTAGTATGCTAACGTGGATCATTGTGGATTAACGCGTTGAAACGAACTTCATCAAACTCCGAATGTCTTCTTGAACGTGGAGAGTCACCAGTGTCAAAACGATCCAACTTAACACAGAATACCATTTTCTGACCGTGCTCTGTCCAGTGGCACTGTCCCCATACACGGCACATATGTTTCTGGCTCCCTCCACTGCTGTCACCGCACTATTGATCTCAAACGGAAGTACACGTCGGAAATATTCCGATTTCTCCATTTGGCACTCCATTTTCTAACGTCCACAGTTCCATTCGTCTTCTCCAGATGACAAAATGATAATGTGTAAACTCAAATAGCAACAGTGATAAATAAATAAAAAATGACAGTCGACAAATAAACCTATAGCAGGCTGCAATATCAATATGCGAAACAAAAATTATTTGTACTTACACAGGTACCTAATGATGAATGAGGATTAAAAATACGGTTGCACAAAACAAAACGGAAAGAATTCCACGTCCAAACATACTTCACAGTGGGCAAAAGACACCTGAAGGAATAATATTTCGAGAGGCAGAAACTTGCAGTTATTTGTGTGTGTGTGTGTGTGTGTGTGTGTGTGTGTCTGTGGATACGCGCGTGGAGTAGGTGGCTGGCTGGCTGTGTTGTATTAGCTTTTTCACGCTATGCTAATTCTGTTACGTAGAGGACAGTCCTCCTTCAGATGTGTAAACCGCTAAGTGTGGCAGTGCGTTCCCTATTAAAAGACAAAATGGGTACAGGAAAAACGATCAAAAATAATGGACAAGCGTAAACCGCTAATATACTACACGTCGTATCTGCAGTTTCGATGTTTTTTTCTGGGCGCGTTTACTTCGGAGAGCGAGAAAGCCACTTCGTAGTGCCGCCGCGGTATAGGTTATTGGAACTGAGACACGGCGGTGCCACAAACCGCAGTTCAAAACCTGAAAAATAGCAGGGAAAATGCCATTGTATTTATTTTTTCAAAGCCGTAAGACACGTTCATTCCGACTACCCAATTCAAATTGCCAACATGCCTATTAAACGCTTCAAGAAAGACTACGGTATTTTTGTACGGGGTCTGTCGGTACTAACGATGTAATGATATCAAAAATACGCGGAGCTCCTATGGCTAAGCTTCGCGTGATTTCGAAGATAACAATCGTTAAACACAGAAGTACTGTTCCGCGCATCTGAATGCTCGCTCCACGGGACTCCCTTCCTCTGTGGAAATGACATGGTGGTGAACCTAAAGAAGGTAGACTTGTTGCGGAGACTGGCTGACAGATTTTACTCTTGAATAGCGTTCTCAGTTGGAACAGGAAATTGGAGTTCTGTGCGCAACCCAATCAAATCTTCTCAATAAGAAAAAATTCGTGCCATAACCGGGAATCGGAGTTGTTCCCTGCGTTCTAGACACAGTGACTGCTGCGCTCTGGAGGCGATCGGTCATGGATAAGGGATAGTTAGAACAGAGGACACACTTGGTATGAAAACCTAACGTGTTGCCTGGAGACGAAAATGTCTCTCTTTCCTTTACGCATATTCAAGTTCTTTAGTTTAAGTCAGAATGGTAACTTCGGAAGGATAACAGTTCATACCGTTTACTTCTTTTATTGAGTCGCAAGTAGCACATTTGAAAGATACGCGGCGAGGCGCTCGTCGACGTTTCTGCCCGAAGTGCAGATCTGACAACGCCTTGCTGTCAATGTGTACCTCAGTATGGACTACACTTATTGTGAAGAAATGGTAGAAAATCACACAGGAAAAAAAGAGAAAACGCAGATAGAAGAGGCCCATCGATTTTGTTTTTTCAGAGAAAAAATGAGCTCATTGTATTCTTCTTCCTGACAATCACAACATGTTGGCACTTCGTTTCCTAGCGCTCACAATTCCACTCACTTTCTCCAAATCACAAAATGACAATATGTGAACCCAAATGGCAACAGTGAACTACAAATAAACTATGACAATGGTGTTGTATACCCGGTCACAGTTCCTGCAAGGAATCACCGCCGGTGTATTCTGCACCTGCCAGCACTCGCGTCTCCCGCTCCCACTCAGACTGTTCGCGCGCTGTGAGGCGTCTGGCAGCCAAATTCAAACCTGCGAGTTCGCCGCACACTGCCGGGAATGTGGGCAGTGCTTGTTATATTTCTGTCTCATTCAGCCACCATATTAGGCTCCAGGAATCTATGCCCAGGGCAGTGGAGATGCAAGAAGCATAGAGATGACGCAATGTGGGATGAGGTACCGGTGACAGATGTTAGACTCGGTACCATTCCCGTGAGAAAGACCGCCTGCGTGATGCTGCTGCTCTGTGATTGGCTGCTGTGTTCGGCGGTAGGGCGCCAAAACGTTAAACTTTAGTTGCTATTATTAATTAAACCTGTCGTCCAAATTACTTCATTTTTTAAATAAACATCTCTCAACAGGCAGCTATCAATCAGTCGTTTTTTAAATGATTAAAATCAAAGTATTACTAAAACAAAAGACTGACGATATTACTGCCGATGCACTTCGGTGGCGTTCGGGTCACGCCTTGCTGGCTTGGCGTGCGAAGTGTCTCGGGCAGTCCGTCTCTCCAGTTCTGACCGTTCCAGTAGACAGACATGTTGTCTGTTATAGCAGTATTTGTTTCATGCAATTTTATTTACTACAGTTACGACCGTCGCTAGGTACAGACATGTTGTCTGTAATAGTAGTATTTGATTCATGTAATTTTATTCTCCAGTTCTGACGGTTCCAGTAGACAGACATGTTGTCTGTGGCAGGATGTATTTCATGTGTGGAAGGATATGTTCAATTCGTTGTGATCAAGAATAGTTTCTCGTATCTATACCAATAAAAACGCTAGTGGCATCCCAAATGAGTTATAGTTTATTCGTATCAGCAGTTCCTTGCGAAATTAATTTCAGCCTCAAGAAAAAGAATCCACGACCTGCGTGCTGTTTTCTACGCTGGGGACATCATGATCATGAAGACAGCAGGTTAGTGAAGTGTACAAGAACTTATGTATTCCACACAGGGCAGTGGAAACAACTAGGCACCTCACGTGTACTGCATGCACAGTACAAATGTGCTCAGTGACACGTCATCTGCAGTAATACAGAGGAGGTAAAGAAGGATGAAAGTATTAACACTATCTCACTTTTATTCCTTTTTTCTTGCAGTATGCTCGGTCTGGCTCTACGCCTGAGGTCCCGACTTCAACCACCGGATAACCTGCTTGCTCAACGACTAAACGTTTTGCAATCAACAGCGTCGTCCCCGTCCAGTTTCTTCAATCACTCGTGAATGTTTGTCACCATCTCTTTCTCACAACGCAGGAACTATACAGCATCACGTTTCTCTGAACGAAAATATTGACGGAGTTCTACAGCAGTGCGACTTGGGAAAGCAGGTTGAAATAATTGGAATTCCAGCGCAAAGAACCTTTCTATGACAGTGAATAGCAAAAACCTACAAAAAAGTATGATTTTTAAAAATGTGCATTTCAGTTCATGTGACTCTATCAGTACTCCTTAGAATAGTAGTACTCCTTAGAACGGCAAATGTAGAATTTTTATTAATTCACAAGCTGAGCGACCACCATTGCCTTGGCATATACTTACTCCAAATCCATTAATCCATCTACCCCTTTCTCCCCTCTCTGTACATGTCGTCAGCCCCCTGTCTCTTTCCCTCGGCCCTTCCTCTCTCTCTCTCTCTCACTCTGTCTCTCTAAGTCCTCCGCCACTCTCTGGTTCCGGACCTACTCCTCTGCCCTCGCTCTGCCCATCTGCTTCTGCATCTCTCTGTCTCTCCGTACTTCTTCTCCTCTTTCTCTCTCGGTGCATCTCCTTCTCATTCCTTTTTCCAGCCATCTTCTCCTCCCCCTCTCCCTGTTCCCCTCATACTATTCCCTTTCTCTGTCTATTTCCTCTTCCCCTTCACTCTGTCAATCCTCTCCTCCCCCCTCTCTGTACACCTTCTGCACCCCCTGCCCACTTATCCTTCGCCCTCTCACTGTCCATCTTCACCCCTACATGTGTCGATCTACCCCTCCCCCTTCTATCTCCACATTATCACCCCCCCCCCCCCAAACCATTATTAACAGCCGGAAGGAGTGGCAGAGCGGTTCTAGGCTCTACAGTCTGGAACCACACGACCGCTACGGTCGCAGGTTCGAATCCTGCCTCGGGCATGGAAGTGTGTGATGTTAGTAGGTTGGTTAGGTTTAAGTAGTTCTAAGTTCGAGGGGACTGATGACCTCAGAAGTTATGTCCCATAGTGCTCAGAGCCATTTGAACCATTAAGAACTTTATCGTTGTTTTCGGTAATTGTTTATTTAATTCCACATTCCAGATAGTAAGTGATATGTGTACAAAGTTTGGTACAAATCGATGTAATGGTTTATGAGGCGATGCGGAACGTACATAATAAAAACGGCAGTCATATGATAACAGAACACCCGCGTCAATGGGACCATGGAATGTTTCCATTTAAAAGTAATCACCACGTTTGTTAAGACATTTAGCCCACTAGGGAATGAGACGAGCAATTCATGTTTTGTAGAACGCTATCGGCCGCCGACGGATGCACAACTGCACCCACCCTTACACTTCCTCATCCGACTAAAACCAACGTCCACCCATGTCTTTCTTCAGGTCGCCAAAGAAAATCACATGTGAAAATAACGAGGCTAAGGTCTGGGCTGTATGGATGATGTTGCAGTGTTTCCCAACAAAATCGCTGAAGTACAGCCTTCGTTCGATTAGCAGTCTCGGTGTTAGCGATATCGTGCAAAAGGATGATTCCTTAAAGCACCCACGGGCGTTTTGACTTTATGGCACGTCGCAATTTCTGAAAAGTGTCTTCACGGCACTGCACGTTCGTTGTGGTTCCATGCTTGAGGAACTCAATGAGCAGAGGATACCTGCAGTCCAAGAAGAAGGTCATCACGATCTTACCAAACTTCCTGTGAGCAGCTTTGGATTTCCATGGCGGTGGTGATGAGGGACGTTTGCCCTCATGCTATCAGAAACCTGTCGGACGGAATCCTCCTGTTGATTGATAAGGACCACACCAACACTGATAATCGGACGAGGACTTTGCTTCAGCGATTTGGCTTGGGAAACACAGCAACAACCTCCGTAGAGCCCGGATATTTCACTGTGTGATTTGCACATTTGACCTGGACAAGCCCACGGGTGGACGTCGGTTTGATTCGGACGAGGAAGTGCAAGAGGGGCCACAGTTATGGATCGGTCAGTGCCCAAATGCGTTGTACGACACACGATGGTGGTGGTGGTGGTTAGTGTTTAACGTCCCGTCGACAACGAGGTCATTAGAGACGGAGCGCAAGCTCGGGTTAGGGAAGGATTGGGAAGGAAATCGGCCGTGCCCTTTCAAAGGAACCATCCCGGCATTTGCCTGAAACGATTTAGGGAAATCACGGAAAACCTAAATCAGGATGGCCGGAGACGGGATTGAACCGTCGTCCCCCCGAATGCGAGTCCAGTGTGCTAACCACTGCGACGACACACGAATTGATAGTCTCGTCTCCGAGTGGGACAAATGTCTTAACGTGTGTGGTGATTATTTTTAAATAGAACCATACATGGTCCCGTTGTGGTGGGTGTTCGGTTTTCATTTGACTGCCCCTCGTATATTCATTTTTAAAAAACGTATGGATTTAATGTAGTGAACCATAAATTTTAGATCCTCACCCTGATGTTGTGGTCTTCAGTCTTGAGACTGGTTTGATGCAGCTCTCCATATTACTCTATCCTGTGCAAGCTTCTTCATCTCCCAGTACCTACTGCAACCTACATCCTTCTAAATCTGCTTGGTGTATTCATCTCTTGGTCTCCCTCTACAATTTTTACCCTCCGCGCTGCCCTCCAGTATTAAACTGGTAATCCCTTGATGCCTCAGAACATGTTTTACCAATAGATCCCTTCTTCTAGTCAAGTTGTGCCACAAACTTCTCTTCTCCCCAATCCTATTCAATACCTCCTCATTAGTTATGCGATCTACCCATCTAATTTTCACCATTCTTCTCTAGCACCACATTTCGAAAGCTTCTATGCTCTTCTTGTCTAAACTATTTATCGTCCATGTTTCACTTCCATACATGGCTACACTCCATACAAATACTTTCAGAAACGACTTCCTGACACTTATATCTATACTCGACGTTAACAAATTTCTCTTCTTCAGAAACGTTTTCCTTGCCATTGCCAGTCTACATTTTATATCCTCTCTACTTCGATTATCATCAGTTATTTTGCTCGCGAAATAGCATAACTCCTTTACTACTTTAAGTGTCTCATTTCCTAATCTAATTCCCTCAGCTTCACCGGAATTAATTCGACTACATTCCATTATCCTCGTTTTGCTTCTGTTGATAAATATCTTATACCCTCCTTTCAAGACACTGTCCATTCCGTTCAACTGCTCTTCCGAGTGCTTTGTTGTTTCTGACAGAATTACAATGTCATCGGAGAACATCAAAGTTTTTGTTTCTTCTCCATGGATTGTAATACCTACTCCGAAGTTTTGTTTTATTTCCTTTACTGCTTGCTCAAAATACAGATTGAACAGTATCGGGGAGAGGCTACAACTCTGTCTCACTCCCTTCCCAACCGCTGCTTCCCTTTCATGTCCCTCGACTCTTATAACTACCATCTGGTTTCTTTACAAATTGTAAATAGCCTTTGGCTCCCCAACCGCTGCTTCCCTTTCATGTCCCTCGACTCTTATAACTGCCATCTGGTTTCTTTACAAATTGTAAATAGCCTTTCGCTCCCTGTTTTTTACCCCCGCCACCTTCAGAATTTGAAACAGAGTATTCCAGTCAACATTGTCAAACGCTTTCTCTAAGTCTACAAATGCTAGAAACGTAGTTTTGCCTTTCCTTAATCTAGCTTCTAAGATAAGTCGTTCCAATATTTCTACGGAATCCAAACTGATCTACCCCGAGGTCCACTTCTACCAGTTTTTCCATTCGTCTGTAAAGAATTCGTGGTAGTATTTTGCAGCCGTGACTTATTAAACTGATGGCTCTGAGCACTATGCGACTTAACTTCTGAGGTCATCAGTCGCCTAGAACTTAGAACTAATTAAACCTAACTAACCTAAGGACATCACACACATCCATGCCCGAGGCAGGATTCGAACCTGCGACCGTAGCGGTTGCTCGGTTCCAGACTGTAACGCCTAGAACCGCACGGCCACTCTGGCCGGCTATTAAACTGATAGTTCGGTAATTTTCACATCTGTCAACACCTGCTTTCTTTGCAATTGGAATTGTTATATTCTTCCTGAAGTCTGATGATATTTCGCCTGTCTCATACATCTTGCTCACCAGATGGTAGAGTTTTGTCAGGACTGGCTCTCCCAAGGCTGTCAGTATTTCTAATGGAATGCCTTGTTTCGACTGAGGTGTCTCAGTGCTCTGTCAAACTCTTCACGCAGTATCATATCTCCCATTTCATCTTCATCTACATCCTCTTCCATTTCCATAAAACTGTCCTCAAGTTCATCGCCCTTGTATAGACCCTCTATATACTCCTTCCACCTTTCTGCTTTCCCTTCTTTGCTTAGAACTGTGTTTCCATCTGAGCTTTTGATATTCATACAAGTGGTTCTCTTTTCGTCAAATAGGGGTAATGCGGGAGTAGGTTTAATGATGAATAAAAAAAAAGTCCTCACTCTATAGATAGAATCTCCGCTCTTCGCTGATAGTTCCTTTCCACGTGACTGCTACAGTCTGAGGCGCCAGGGTGCAGATCCCAATAAAGCTGGAGAGGCGGCGCCCCACACGACACTCGAGGAGGGCTGCGCGTCGCGCTATATGGAGGCGAGTCAGGCCGTCTCGAGGGCCCTCCTCAGCTGTGATTGCGGCGGAGCGCCTCACCAGCAGCGGGCAGCGGCGCCCCAGGCCGCCGCCCCTGTCATTAGCGGCGGCGCGGCCCGCCTCATCGTATGGAACTCACAGCCCTTCCACTCAGACGACGGCCGCTCCTATTAGCTGCGTACCGACACTAGCGGAGGAGACGCGGAGGGCTCATGCCCGACTCTACTGGGGTCCACTCAGGGATAGTCGTAAGTAGCGAGCCGTACCCGTTTCCGCATCTACAAGAATATTCGAAGATAATCTCTTCAAAATATAGGGTGATTCAAAAAGAATACCACAACTTTAGGAATTTAAAACTCTGCAACGACAAAAGGCAGAGATAAGCACTATCTGTCGGCGAATTAAGGGAGCTATAAAGTTTCATTTAGTTGTACATTTGTTCGCTTGAAGCGCTGTTGACTAGGCGTCAGCGTCAGTTGATGCTAAGATGGCGACCGCTCAACAGAAATCTTTTTGTGTTATTGAGTGCGGCAGAAGTGATTCGACGACAGTTGTTCAGCGTGCATTTCGAACAAAGTATGGTGTTAAACCTCCTGATAGGTGGTGTATTAAACGTTGGTATAAACAGTTTTCTGTGCCATTTCAGCCAATAAAGTTTTTGGTCCCTTTTTCTTCGAAGGTGCTACTGTAACTGGACTACAGTATCTGGAGATGTTAGAGAATTGGCTGTTCCCTCAGCTCGAACAAGAAGCACAACAATTCATATTTCAGCAGGATGGAGCGCCACCACATTGGCACTTATCTGTCTGTAACTACCTGAACGTCAACTACCCGAGGCGATGGATCGGCCGCCAGGCAGCCCGTGACAGAGCACTTCATCACTGGCCTCCAAGAAGCCCTGATCTTACCCCTGCGATTTTTTCTTATGGGGGTATGTTAAGGATATGGTGTTTCGACCACCTCTCCCAGCCACCATTGATGATTTGAAACGAGAAATAACAGCAGCTATCCAAACTGTTACGCCTGATATGCTACAGAGAGTGTGGAACGAGTTGGAGTATCGGGTTGATATTGCTCGAGTGTCTGGAGGGGGCCTTATTGAACATCTCTGAACTTTTTCTGAGTGAAAAAAAAACCTTTTTAAATACTCTTTGTAATGATGTACAACAGAAGGATATATTATGTTTCTTTCATTAAATACACATTTTTAAAGTTGTGGTATTCTTTTTGAATCACCCTGTACTACGTAAATACCGAATTTTGTTTCAATTTCTTGTTCTTAGTATCCATTTGTACGGAATTTACAACTCGTAAGATATCACATTTTTTTTAAATAGTCATATTTCCCAGTATGTCCTAGGACGAGATATTATCGTAACAAGTTCAAACTGATTGGGGGTTACTACTGAAATGGCAGCAAGCTGGACACTGAAAATGTGCTGAATCGATTCAGAAACGTTACATTGAAATACAGTATTCCTCGCTCAAGCTCAAAGTTACTAATAAAATCTATGGGCCGGGTTGTTTGCGCGTAGACACGACTCAGAAGTTTGGTACATCTGCATCTACATACATACTCCGCAGTCCACCATACGGTGCGTGGCGGAGGGTACCTCGTACCACAACTAGCATCTTCTCTCCCTGTTACACTCCCAAACAGAACGAGGGAAAAATGACTGCCTATATGCCTCTGTACGAGCCCTAATCTCTCTTATCTTATCTTTGTGGTCTTTCCGCGAAATGTAAGTTGGCGGGAGTAAAATTGTACTGCAGTCAGCCTCAGATACTGGTTCTCTAAATTTCCTCAGTACCGATTAAAAAAAAAAACAAAACAAAACCGCCTCCTTTCCTCTAGAGACTCCCACCCGAGTTCCTGAAGCATTTCCGTAACACTCGCGTGATGATCAAACCTACCAGTAACAAACCCAGCAGCCCGCCTCTGAATTGCTTCTATGTCCTCCCTCAATCCGACCTGATAGGGATCCCAAACGCTCGAGAAGCACTCAAGAATAGGTCTATTAGTGTTTTATAAGCGGTCTCTTTTACAGATGAACCTCATCTTCCCAAAATTCTACCAACGAACCGAAGGCTACTATCCGCCTTCCTCACAACTGCCATTACATGCTTGTCCCACTTCATATCCCTCTGCAATGTTACGCCCAAATATTTAATCGACGTGACTGTGTCAAGCGCTACACTACTAATGGAGTATTCAAACATTACAGGATTCTTTTTTCTATTCATCTGCATTAATTTACATTTATCTATATTTAGAGTTAGCTGCTATTCTTTACACCAATTACAAATCCTGTCCAAGTCATCTTGTATCCTCCTACAGTCACTCAGCGACGACACCTTACCGTACACCACAGCATCATCAGCAAACAGCCGCACATTACTATCCACCCTATCCAAAAGATCATTTATGTAGATAGAAAACAACAGCGGACCAACCGCACTACCCTGGGGCACTCCAGATGATACCCTCCCCTCCGGTGAAGACTCTGCATCGAGGACAACGTACTGGGTTCTATTACTTAAGAAGTCTTCGAGCCACTCACATATATGGGAACCAATCCCATATGCTCGTACCTTAGTTAGGAGTCTGCAGTGGGGCACCGAGTCAAACGCTTTCCGGAAGTCAAGGAATAAGGCATCCGTCTGATACCCTTCATCCATGGTTCGCAATATATCATGTGAAAAAAGGGCGAGTTGCGTTTCGCAGGAGCGATGCTTTCTAAAGCCGTGCTGCTGCATGGACAGCAACTTGTCTGTCTCAATGAAATTCATTATATTCGAACTGAGAATATGTTCGAGAATTCTGCAACAAACCGATGTTAAAGATATTGGTCTGTAATTTTGAGGATCCGTCCTTCTACCCTTCTTATATACAGGCGTCACCTACGCTTTTTTCCAGTCGCTGGGGACTTTACGTTGGGCAAGAGTTGGTAAGTAAAGGAGGGACGGTGCCGAGAAGAGGGAGTTGTACTAACCGCTTCTTCTCACCAGTTGTAGGCACGACCAGCTGACGCGAAGTCACTGACGCCGGTCTTTTTTCCGTGGTGCCACGTGGCTGCCCGTTGACAGACGGCAGCCCACGGCTCTGAGTGAACACCCTTGGCGGCCCGACTGCATCCTTCCAGCCTAATCCACCTTCAGGTAGAGCTTACCCCGCTGGACGACTGAGAATCTTCGTCCTCACGTTCGGCGCCTATTGTTCCAAGCGATTAGCTGTCAGATGCGGCGTAGCTTACGCAACTGAAGGCAGAGGCCAGAAAGCGATGCAGATTGGGACGCTTAAAGACTGCAGTGTCAGATTATATGACTGTCAAAAAATGTTCAAAAGTGTGAGAATTCCTAAAGGACCAAACTTCTGAGGTCATCGTTCCCAAGACTTACATTCCACTTATGCTAAGAAAAACACACACACCCATGCCCGAGGGAGGACTTCTAACCTCCGGCGGGAGGGGCCGCACGGTCCGTGACATGCCGCCTCAAAGCCCGCGGTCACTGCGCACGCCATACGAATGTCCAACCGACGTGGAGCGCAAAACGAAAATGTCACAAAATGATGGCAAACGTTGAAATGAATGCAGGTATACGACTCATTCTGGAAATTGAGTTAACAATAGACTGACATGCGTCCACAAGGTAAAGTTAGATAGCTTTGTATGAAGCTCCAGCAAAATCTCTTCTTCTCAGACAACCCCAGGTCCTGTTCTTACTCATCGATCGATCGTTAGCTTCACTTCCAGTTGGTCTCGCAGCTGTCCCTTCTGAGCGGTTTTGGTATTTCCCCCCTCTCTGTCCTCCAGGTCACCGAAATTTTCGTCTTACAGTCTCTCGCACTGGTGGGCTCAAATTACAGCGACATGTTCACAGCGAGGGCGTTGAAATTCTTGTGGGAGATTTTAAATCTTCGAGGGAACGACCAGTCCGTAGTGATGTGCGTGAGTCGTTCCAATGCAGAAACGCTCTTCCCCATCACTGTGTCGTCCTTCCTTATATCCAGCAATCAGCGACCATTGTTAAACAGCGAAGTATTTTAGCCACTTTGGAAAGGTGGTGATACACGTTCAGTTCAATTTCGCACAAAGCATGGTGTAATTTGGTCTCACCAATGCCGCCAGTTTCTGTACAACGCCGGCAGCGGCCATGTGGGAACCCAGCAGAGCCAGGAGAGCACGGCCTGCAGCGGCTCGGCACCACGAGCGCCCCCTCCCGCCACAACACGGGACAGCCACTGGCAGACGCAGGCCCGCTCAAACTCAGAGCCGCTTCGCAACGTGATGTAAGGCGCTTTACCGTGTGCTACAACCAGAGCTCCTCAATAAAAATATTGGTTACTGTATTAACGTTTATTACTTAAGAAATACCTGAAAACTACATGCAATTTTACTCACGCAGACATCCAAGCAAATTTTTAGCGATGACAGTGCTTAAGAACGAGAAAGAACAGTTGCCACCATTACCATTCTGTAGATATACAGTTCTTTTAATATATTGGCCGTAAAATGTTGCCTTGATCCTGAACACAAGCGTGAGACCCGGTGTACAGTAACTAGACGAAGGAGGGAAGGTTGTTGAGACATGAGGTGGTGCTGGTAACTGAATCTACAGATTTTACAGCCACACAGATCAGTCTGTACAATCAATGTTTTTGTCAACCATTGCAGCTATTGATCGACAGTGAATGAAAGCAAGTCGTAGTAACACAAAGTTGATACAAAAATGTAATGCACAGATGTGCCATTTAGTTTACTGTCATCAAGTTTCTTCACTTCCTTTGTAAATGAGCCCCGTAAGCCTTCTAGTCCCTGTCTCTTTCCCTCCCCCCCTCCCTTCCATCTCTCTCTCTCTCTCTCTCTCTCTCTCTCTCTCTCTGTGTGTGTGTGTGTCTAACAAAGATCACGGTTCGCTTCGAGGAAAACTGGTTTGTAGAATGCATCCAGTTTATCACAGGTTTCAGTTTTTATATTCTTATTTACAGGGTGTTTCAAAAATGACCGGTATAATTGAAACGGTAATACAAACTAAACGAGCAGCGATACAAATACACCGTTTGTTGCAATATGCTTGGGACAACAGTACATTTTCAGGCAGACAAACTTTCGAAATTACAGTAGTTACAATTTTCAACAACAGATGGCGCTGCGGTCTGGGAAACTCTATAGTACGATATTTTCCACATATCCACCATGCGTAGCAATAATATGGCGTAGTCTCTGAATGAAATTACCCGAAACCTTTGACAACGTGTCTGGCGGAATGGCTTCACATGCAGATGAGATGTACTGCTTCAGCTGTTCAATTGTTTCTGGATTCTGGCGGTGCACCTGGTCCTTCAAGTGTCCCCACAGAAAGAAGTCACAGGGGTTCATCTCTGGCGAATAGGGAGGCCAATCCACGTCGCCTCCTGTATGTTTCGGATAGCCCAAAGCAGTCACACGATCATCGAAATATTCATTCAGGAAATTAAAGACGTCGGCCGTGCGATGTGGCCGAGCACCATCTTGCATAAACCACGAGGTGTTCGCAGTGTCGTCTAAGGCAGTTTGTACCGCCACAAATTCACGAAGAATGTCCACATAGTGTGATGCAGTAATCGTTTCGGATCTGAAAAATGGGCCAATGATTCCTTTGGAAGAAATGGCGGCCCAGACCAGTACCTTTTGAGGATGCAGGGACGATGGGACTGCAACATGGGGCTTTTTGGTTCCCCATATGCGCCAGTTCTGTTTATTGACGAAGCCGTCCAGGTAAAAATAAGCTTCGTCAGTAAACCAAATGCTGCCCACATGCATATCGCCGTCATCAATCCTGTGCACTATATCGTTAGCGAATGTCTCTCGTGCAGCAATGGTAGCGGCGCTGAGGGGTTGCCGCGTTTGAACTTTTTATGGATAGAGGTGTAAACTCTGGCGCATGAGACGATACGTGGACGTTGGCGTCATTTGGACCGCAGCTGCAACACGGCGAACGGAAACCCGAGGCCGCTGTCGGATCAGCTGCTGCATTAGCTGCGCGTTGCCCTCTGTGGTTGCCGTACGCGGTCGTTCTACCTTTCCAGCACGTTCATCCGTCACGTTCCCAGTCCGTTGAAATTTTTCAAACAGATCCTTTATTGTATCGCTTTTCGGTCCTTTGGTTACATTAAACCTCCGTTGAAAACATCGTCTTGTTGCAACAACACTGTGTTCTAGGCGGTGGAATTCCAACACCAGAAAAATCCTCTGTTCTAAGGAATAAACCATGTTGTCCACAGCACACTTGCACGTTGTGAACAGCACACGCTTACAGCAGAAAGACGACGTACAGAATGGCGCACCCACAGACTGCGTTGTCTTCTATATCTTTCACATCACTTGCTGCGCCATCTGTTGTTGTAAATTGTAACTACTGTAATTTCGAAAGTTTGTCCGCCTGAAAATTTACTGTTGTCCCAAGCATATTGCAACAAACGGTGTATTTCTATCGCTGCTCGTTTAGTTTTTATTGCCGTTTCAAATATACCGGTCATTTTTGAAACACCCTGTATGTAGTATTTGGATCTCACTTTCCACAAGCACTACGACTTAGTGAATTCCATAAAAGGTCCTTGCTCCAGCCACGAGAATACGCTATGATCGCGTCCCGCACTTTACGTTACTGACAGCAATCGGCATAAGTGTGCACAACGATCGCCTCGCTTATTGCAGGCAGCTGATGGAGACGGAGATAATGACACTGCGTTCGCACGGACGTTGTTGGGCTCGGAAAGGCGTGGCTCGCCCTAAACAAAGCAGTTAGTAGTGTCGTCTGCAGGGGGCGGGGAAGACGGTAATGTCTCTTGTTGCACACCGTCTTCGAAAATAACAGAAATGGTGGAAAATGATGTTGCTACACCATGTACTCGTTGCTATATCGGTACCCAGTTCGGTATTTTGCGAAGTATACAGTACAAGTGGATAGGTGTGGACAGAGGCATAAAACAGCATATTAAGACACACTGCTGTTCCTATTTCTTTATTGGCTGTCTTCGTTGGCTTCATAGTTGACTAATTGTTACAAGTTTCCAACGTATTTGTTGAATTACCAACCATTACGTTAGACTATGTCAGCTTTATGCTGTACAGTTAGGACTTTGTATTGAATTGCATCTTGGCACAAGTATTAGTCAGATGTATCTTCTTCTTCACGTAAGCACGGCTGTCTTGTAATGTCCTGTTACTTCAGTCATAATGATCACACAGTGTTTTTAACTGTCATCGCGAGTGTGCTTCTTAGATCATGTATGGAAACATATGTAGTTTGATCGATAACTAACTGTTAGAGCACTATTAAAGTTTGTTAAAATGCTATAATATGACGCAAATACACTCCTGGAAATGGAAAAAAGAACACATTGACACCGGTGTGTCAGACCCACCATACTTCCTCCGGACACTGCGAGAGGGCTGTACAAGCAATGATCACACGCACGGCACAGCGGACACACCAGGAACCGCGGTGTTGGCCGTCGAATGGCGCTAGCTGCGCAGCATTTGTGCACTGCCGCCGTCAGTGTCAGCCAGTTTGCCGTGGCATACGGAGCTCCATCGCAGTCTTTAACACTGGTAGCATGCCGCGACAGCGTGGACGTGAACCGTATGTGCAGTTGACGGACTTTGAGCGAGGGCGTATAGTGGGCATGCGGGAGGCCGGGTGGACGTACCGCCGAATTGCTCAACACGTGGGGCGTGAGGTCTCCACAGTACATCGATGTTGTCGCCAGTGGTCGGCGGAAGGTGCACGTGCCCGTCGACCTGGGACCGGACCGCAGCGACGCACGGATGCACGCCAAGACCGTAGGATCCTACGCAGTGCCGTAGGGGACCGCACCGCCACTTCCCAGCAAATTAGGGACACTGTTGCTCCTGGGGTATCGGCGAGGACCATTCGCAACCGTCTCCATGAAGCTGGGCTACTGTCCCGCACACCGTTAGGCCGTCTTCCGCTCACGCCCCAACATCGTGCAGCCCGCCTCCAGTGGTGTCGCGACAGGCGTGAATGGAGGGACGAATGGAGACGTGTCGTCTTCAGCGATGAGAGTCGCTTCTGCCTTGGTGCCAATGATGGTCGTATGCGTGTTTGGCGCCGTGCAGGTGAGCGCCACAATCAGCACTGCATACGACCGAGGCACACAGGGCCAACACCCGGCATCATGGTGTGGGGAGCGATCTCCTACACTGGCCGTACACCACTGGTGATCGTCGAGGGGACACTGAATAGTGCACGGTACATCCAAACCGTCATCGAACCCATCGTTCTACCATTCGTAGACCGGCAAGGGATCTTGCTGTTCCAACAGGACAATGCACGTCCGCATGTATCCCGTGCCACCCAACGTGCTCTAGAAGGTGTAAGTCAACTACCCTGGCCAGCAAGATCTCCGGATCTGTCCCCCATTGAGCATGTTTGGGACTGGATGAAGCGTCGTCTCACGCGGTCTGCACGTCCAGCACGAACGCTGGTCCAACTGAGGCGCCAGGTGGAAATGGCATGGCAAGCCGTTCCACAGGACTACATCCAGCATCTCTACGATCGTCTCCATGGGAGAATAGCAGCCTGCATTGCTGCGAAAGGTGGATATACACTGTACTAGTGCCGACATTGTGCATGCTCTGTTGCCTGTGTCTATGTGCCTGTGGTTCTGTCAGTGTGATCATGTGATGTATCTGACCCCAGGAATGTGCCAATAAAGTTTCCCCTTCCTGGGACAATGAATTCACGGTGTTCTTATTTCAATTTCCAGGAGTGTAGATATGAAGATGGTACGCGATTAAAGGAATTACTGTGTTGCAAGTTAAGTGCTGGAGACAGGTGTATCACTTAGAAACATGTATACACAGCCAGGACAACGTTCCTTCAAGTATTCTCGAACACCAGCTTCTGTAATGGTTGCTTATACGACCTGCTATTATTGCAAGAGACAAATCGTCTCTGTAAACTAGTTTTGTTTGTCAATTCAACAGCCTAGGTGTTAACCCAATACTCGACAGAAGAATCGTACACGAGGGAGGTGCAGTGCCGCACAGAAGAGACAGGTTCCCCAGAAAGCGCTAGCTGGAGTTACTGGTCACCGCTGCATTTTACAACGTGTGAAATCGACGCTTGGAACGAGAAGCGGGAACTCTGGCACAAGTATGTCGCCGCGAGAAGACAGCAGCGGCCTCTAAGCCCTCTACGCTGTGAAAGCCTCGAAGTCACGGGCGCCGCAATGACCGCTGCTCCCCAGAGGGATTAGCTCGTCGCCTGTTGAACAGAGTAACTACTATACACTCCGCCGCCAGCCACAGCGTAGTGGGAGGTTGAGAGAGTGACCTTATTCACCAGCCTCCAGAGATGACCCAACAGTCCTTAAAAAACTTGCGGGGATATGTGGGTATTTGCGAGAACAACAGTTACAGGAAAAAAAACAGAAAAGGATTTCTATGTCACACTATTGCCTGAAAGACCCCGATGAGCTGCCACGCTGCCTAAGCGTAAAGCCTGTCTTCCCCAGCCACAGTAGCACCCCTTAAGCACTGTGAGAATTCTTTCATAAGGAAATCGCTAGACTGTCGGGGACTGGAACATGTGTCTGTGTGTTGTGGTCCACAACTCCGTACACAATGATAAGGAGTGGTGTGATATAGGGTGGTGTGGCAACTGTTGTCGTAGGAAAGCTGTACAGGAGCAGAAATGGTTAGCGAACAAATTAACACAACAAACATAAGATTTTGTTGTTGTGGTCTTCGGTCCTAAGTCTGGTTTGATGCAGCTCTCCATGCTACTCTATCCTGTGCAAGCTTCTTCATCTCCCAGTACTTACTGCAACCTACATCCTCTTGAATCTGCTTAGTGTATTCATCTCTTGGTCTCTCTACGATTTTTACCCTCCACGCTGCCCTCCAATACTAAATTGGTGATCCCTTGATGCCTCAGAACATGTCCTGCCAACCGATCCCTTCTTCTAGTCAACTTGTGCCACAAACTTCTCTTCTAGCCAGTCCTATTCAATACCTCCTCATTAGTTATGTGATCTACCCATCTAATCTTCGGCATTCTTCTGTAGCACCACATTTCGAAAGCTTCTATTCTCTTCTTGTCCAAACTATTTATCGTCCATGTTTCACTTCCATACATACCCACACTCCATACAAATACTTTCAGAAATGACTAACTAACACTTAAATCTATATTCGATGTTAACAAACTTGTCTTCTTCAGAAAGGCTTTCCTTGCCATTGCCAGTCTACATTTTATATCTTCTCTACTTCGACCATCATCAGTTATTTTGCTCCCCAAATAGCAAAACTCCTTTAGTACTTTAAGTGTCTCATTTCCTAATCTAATCCCCTCAGCATCACCCGACCTAATTCGACTACATTCCATTATCCTCGTTTTCCTTCTGTTGATGTTCATCTTATATCCTCCTTTCAAGACACTATCCATTCCGTTCAACTGCTCTTCCAAGTCCTTTGCTGTCTCTGACAGAATTACAATGTCGTCGGCAAACCTCAAAGTTTTATAACTTCTCCATGGATTTTAATACCTACTCCGAATTTTTCTTTTGGTTCCTTCACTGCTTGCTCAGTATAAAGATTGAATAACATCAGGTATAGGCTACAACCCTGTCTCACTCCCTTCCCAACCGCTGCTTCCCTTTCATGTCCCTCGACTCTTATAACTGCCATCTGGTTTCTGTACAAATTGTAAATAGCCTTTCGCTCCCTGTATTTTACCCCTGCCACCTTTAGAATTTGAAAGAGAGTATTCCATTCAACATTGTCAAAAGCTTTCTCTAAGTCTACAAATGCTAGGAACGTAGGTTTGCCTTTCCTTAACCTCACTTCTAAGATAAGTCGTAGGGTCAGTATTGCCTCACGTGTTCCAATATTTCTACGGAATCTAAACTGATCTTTCCCGAGGTCGGCTTCTAGTAGTTTTTCCATTCGTCTGAAAAGAATTCGCGTTAGTATTTTGCAACTGTGACTTATTAAACTGATTGTTCGGTAGTTTTCACATCTGTCAACACCTGCTTTCTTTGGGATTGGAATTATTATATTCTTCTAGATGTCTGTGGGTATTTCGCCTGTCTCATGCATCTTGCTCGCCAGATGGTAGAGTTTCGTCAGGACTGGCTCTCCTGAGGCCGTCATTAGTTCTAATGGAATGTTGTCTACTCCCGGTGCCTTGTTTCGACTCAGATCTTTCAGCGTTCTGCCAAACTCTTCACGCAGTATCATATCTCCCATTTCAACTACATCCACTTCCATTTCCATAATATTGTCCTCAAGTACATCGCCCTTGTATAGACCCTCCATATACTCCTTCCACCTTTCTGCTTTCCCTTCTTTCCTTAGAACTGGGTTTCCATCTGAGCTCTTGATATTCATACAAGTGGTTCTCTTGTCTCCAAAGGTCTCTTTAATTTTCCTGTAGGCAGTATCCTCTGCTACCTTCACTATTTCATCTCTCAAGGCTACCCATTCTTCTTCTACCGTATTTTTTCCCCCATTCTTGTCAATTGTTTCGTAATGCTCTCCCTGAAGCTCTCTAAAACCTCTGGTTCTTTCAGTTTATCCAGGTCCCATCTACAGTTCATAACCAATAGGTTGTGATCAGAGTCCACATCTGCCCCTGGAAATGTCTTACAGTTTAAAACCTGGTTCCTAAATCTCTGTGTTTACCATTACATAATCTACCTGAAACCTGTCAGTATCTCCAGGCTTCTTCCATGTATACAGCCTTCTTTTATGATTCTTGAACCAAGTGTCAGCTATGATTAAGTTGTGCTCTGTGCAAAATTCTATTAGGCGGCCTTCTCTTTCATTTCTTAGCCCCAATCCATATTCACCTACTACGTTTCCTTCTCTCCCTTTTCCTACTACCGAATTCCAGTCACCCATCACTATTAAATTTTCGTCTCCCTTCACTATCTGAATAATTTCTTTGATTTCATCATACAATTCTTCAATTTCTTCATCATCTGCAGAGCTAGTTGGCATATAAACTAGTACTACTGTAGAAGGCGTGGGCCTCGTGTCTATCTTGGCCACAATAATGCGTTCACGATGCTGTTTGTAGTAGGCTACCCGCACTCCTATTTTCCTATTCATTTACTTCCCTGTATTTTTGAAATGTAGCGACGACTCAATACAATTAACACAGCAAGGAAAAGAGTCCAGCTATCACACTGTGCATAAGGGAGACTCTATCTATACTAAAGTATGAACAATCCTGCGTGACTGCTGTTGGCATTGGACAGAGAATTGCAATGTTGACATGCCGTCGGGTAGTGTTGATACTTGATACCGTGTGTGTGTGTGTGTGTGTGTGTGTGTGTGTGTGTGTGTGTGTGTGTGTGTGTGTGAGAGAGAGAGAGAGAGAGAGAGAGAGAGAGAGGTGTGTGTGTGTGTGTGTGTAAAGTGTGTTAGCAGATGTGTGGTGGATAATGATGATGAGAGAAGGCCATTGCTAGAACATAGGCTACTCTTCTCAAACGGCATCATGCGAACTAAAGAGTGCCATGTGCCACAGATCACTATCAATAACATCTCGTGCCGTAATTCCACAAAACACTGTGGAGAGGTTTGGAATTTGACTGTGGATAATGGTGGAAAGTCTGGTGCTCATGAACGTCACGCCACGCCACCTGACCTCCCTTTCTCGACAAATACTGGCTGTGAAGGCTTCTTCCACAACCAGGATCCGAAATAGTTACTCACGACAGGAGTGCTACTGGGTAATCAGCAATTGCAGGGGTCTACTACTGATGCACGTGACACTGCAAGAAATGTGTTGAAAAACATTGCAAACCTTCGATTGCTGGCGAAAGTATCAAAAGCTGGTACAAAACAGTGCAAAAATCAGTAGCGTTATCATTGAAGTGTTGCACATTATGGGAAGTCACTCATCATGGAGACCATAGACATCTTCACTCCGCGAACTACCTTGTATGGCAGATGGTATTCTCTGAAACTGTTTACCGCTTCTCTCACCTGTGTTTCGTTCGCGAATGACGCGTGGGAAGAACTTCCGCGTTACCTCTCATTTATCTGATTACAGCTTTCTAATCATCTCACAGAAAATGCTCTATCAGAATTTCGATATGAAACTTACTATGATGTACAACGTCCCTATTGTAGCGTCTACCGTTGGAGCTTGTCGAGCATATTCTCTCGCGTCGAGTAAATGCTGCTGTATTGAAACACGCCGCTTTTGTTTGGATCTCCATCTTGCTAAGGGGCCCAGACTCATGAACGATACTCACGAATTGATTGGAACACTATCCTGTAAGCCAATTCATTCGTAGAAGAATTAAAGTTCCTTACGATTCTAATGAATTGCAGCCTCACATCTGCTTTTCACACAATTAATACATCAAATAAGGTTTGCATCACCCCGGTTCCCAGAACTCCTGAAGATAGTCATTGACTCTGGATGTTGCATCACAGACACAGTTCCTTTGACTGTTCAGAGATGTCACTAAACCCGCCGAAAGATGTAAACAACCATGCATGAGCAGCGCCTATTAGACGGAGGGAGCCGGCCGGAGTGGCTGTGCGGTGCTAGGCGCTACGTTCTGGAACCGAGCGACCACTACGGTCGCAGGTTCGAATCCTGCCTCGGGCATGGATGTGTGTGATGTCTTTAGGTTAGTTAGGTTTAGTTAGTTATGAGTTCTAGGCGACTGATGACCTCAGAAGTTCAGTCGCATAGTGCTCAGAGACATTTGAACCATTTAGACGGAGGGATTCCAACATCTCATCAGTTCCAGTCATTCCACCAGGAAGGAGGTACACGTGTCGTGTTGTCTGTAGTCCAACCATGCCTAGGCGGCCAGTACCGGGGTTCGATCGCGTCCGCGTTGTTACTTTGTGCCAGAAAGGGCTCTCAACAAGGGAAGGGCCAAGGGCCTCGGAGTGAACAAAAGCGATGTTGTTCGGACATGGAAGCTATACAGAGAGACAGGAACTGTCGATGACATGCCTCGCTCAGGCCTTCCAAGGGCAATGGATGACCGCTAACTACGGAATATGGCTCGTAGGAACCCTGACAGCAACGCCAGTAGGTTAAATAATGCTTTACGTGCAGCCATAGGACGTCGTGATACGACTCAAAATGTGGGAAAAAGACTGCATGATGCGCAACTTCACTCCCTGGCGAGGTCCGTCTTTGCAACCACGACACCATGCAGTGCGGTACAGATGGGCCCAACATGATGCCGAATAGACCCCACAGGATCGGCATCACGTTCTCTTCACCGATGAGTGTCGCATGTGCCTTCAACCAGACAATCGTCGGAGACGTGTTTGGACGCATCCTGGTCAGGCTGAACGCCTTAGACACATTGTTCAGCGAGTACAACAAGGTGTGGCTTCCCTGTTGTTTTGAGGTGGCATATGTGGGGAAGTCAGGACTAGAGTGGCAAGCATGTTGTCCAGACATGAACCCTACCGCCCATGCCTGGGATAGACTGAAAAGGGCTGTTTATGGACGACTTAACCCGCCAACCACTCTGAGGGATCTACGCCGAATCGCCGTTGAGGGGTGGGACAATCTGGAGCAACAGTGCCTTGATGAGCTTGTGGATAGTATGCCACGACGAATTCTGGCTTGCATCAATCCAAGAGGACGTGCTGCTGGTTATTGAGGTACCGGTGTGTACAGCAATCCGGAACACCACCTCTGAAGGTCTCGATGTATGGTGGTACAACATGGAATGTGTGGTTTTCATGAGCAATAAAAAGGGCGGAAATGATTTTTATGTTGATCTCTATTTCAATTTTCTGTGCTGGTTCCGGAACTCTCGGAACCGAGGTGTTGCAAACATTTTTCGATGTGTGTATTTTGTACTTTAATTCGCTCTGCATTTTTTCTTACACCTATGTGTAAGACGGTAGTTACTGTTCCCAGTGATTTGTCGCCAACTGTGTAATTATAAAGTAGCTGACATCGTTGCCTGTACATTCACGCACAATCCATCACTTTCGCTTTCTGGGTCAACTACTGTAATTGCTACCAATCGTCGATTCTCTGCAGGTCTTTTTGAAATCTGCTATGGTATTCGAGCATTGATACGTTTTTTGAGGATAACTGCTTCGTTCCGGAACAACCTCGCGTAGCTTCTGACGTTATCTACTTTATCGGGTGTAGATACCGTAGTCAGTTCCATTCCAGTCGCACTCAGTTAGTGTACTCCCGAAATTAGCTTCAGCTATGACGACTTTGTTCCTACCTGGGAGCATTCATCAATAGCGATCGAACTAGAGATCTCGTATGAGGACATGCACAAGAAAACACCCGGAAAATATTTCATGCACCCTAAGATAGGGAACTCAGTTTACGTCGTTCAGCCTGAGACCAAATGATTCTAGTCGGGTTGCCTATCTTAGGAGGCATGTAATATTTTCCAGTGGTTTTATTTTGCTCACCCCGTATGAATACATATACAGTGTGGTTTTGAAATGACCGTCAACAATACAGACACGAAAAGTTCAGGCCAAAAGTAGCTAAAAGTTCCAGTAAAGATGGCTCCTCAACTCTACCGTTGCCGAGATATCTCATTAATTAGAGTTGCTAACCAACTGTAAACGTCCCTGGATACGGCGGTGTTTACGTTTGTATCTCAAGGTTTGGGTTCGACTGTCTCTTTGTTTACGAATGCGCAACTAGTTCCCTTTCCCCCTTCGTGCATTGTGCTGCACCGGACTCACAATGAGTTACAAACTTGAAGGCATCATTTACAGAGGTTACACCAGCGAAGAGTACGCTGACATGCACTGAACGTATAGCAAAGGGAATGGCAGTGCCCTTGATGCAGCACTGTTGTATGAAGAAGTCTTACCTCTCCGCACGCAGCCGGACAAGCGTACATTTGGACGGTAACATCAGCGCCATAGAACAACTGTGAGTTTCGCACGCCATGAACGAAGAGGTCGACTCATAGCCATAAGACCCGATGTTGAGGAAAGGGTGTTACCCATTGTACCCAAACGTCCGAGTACTGCAAGAAGGAGGATTGCTACTCAAGAGCGTGACCTGAGTCATAGCAGTGCGTGGCGGATTTTACATCGGCAAGTACTCCATCCATAACATCTGCAGCGACTCAAAGCCCTCAATAATGCAGACTTCCCTGCTAGAGAAAATTTCTGCCAGTGGGTGCAGCGACAGTGTACCCTGAATCCCCTGTTTGTAAGCAGTATTCTGTTTATGCCTGAGGCTCGATTTACCCGTAACGGTATTTTTAACTATCATAAGTGTCTCAAAAAGGCCGCTGTCCATCCTAATGCAATACACGTTTCACGACATCAGCAGCGTTATTCGTTGAACGTCTGGCCAGGATTACTCGGAGGTCGCATAACTGGACCACACTTCCTACCTCAGACAGCCGGCCTATGTGGCCGAGCGGCTCTAGGCCCTTCAGTCTGGAACCGCGCGACCGCTACAGTCGCAGTTTCGAATTCTGCCTCGGTCATGAATGTGTGTGATGTCCTTAAGTTAGTTAGGTTTAACTAGTTCTAAGTTCTAGCGGACTGATGACCTCAGATGTTAAGTCCCATGGTGCTCAGAGAAATTTGAACCATTTTAGACTACCCGGACAGCAGTACATCCGACTTCTGCCGACTGTACTTCCAGATGTACATGACGATGCCCACTGAACCAACGCCTGAACAATGTGGTTCATGCATGACGGTGCTCGACCACATTTTCATTTACGAATTTGACAGCTTCTAATTAGGACGCATGATCAATATTGAATAGGTAGAGGAGGGCGTGTGCCATCGTTTACAAGGCCTCCGGATTTAAATCACGTGGATTTCCGTGTGTGGGTTCATGTCAAAAGCATGGACTACGCTACGGAGGTCAACTCTCTTGGGGAATTACGCTTGCGGTTTGAAGTAGCCTTCTAGTATTCACAGAATTCCCCAGGAATCTCTGAGAAGATTCGAAACTAATTTCAGAGACGATTTCAGTGTTACATTCAGTTGCATGGACATTTCGGACGCCTGTGTTAACATTTATAGATGGCCTGCGTTCCTAGACACTTATGAATCGCAAGATAAAATGTGTTGCATTTCGACGACGGTTGATTTGTGGACCCATGTTTATTGGCGCTTTTTAGCCACTTTTGGTCTCTACTTTCCCTGTGTGGATTATTGACCATCACCTCTGAAACACCGTGTATACATATTTCCATTACATATAAACTCCGTTTTTCCTAAGAAAACAACATTTTTATATTGTGATTATATCTGAATCATACATTGCCAGATACCGTCAAGGAGACAATCGGATGGAATGACACAGTTGTGAGGAAGAGCATTTCCGCAAAGGAACGTTTTACAGTTCCTCTCAGATTTTTAGCAATGGGTCAACCCCTCGAAGATTTAAAATTTGCCACAGCCATTTCCACATCGTCGCTGTCTAACGCAATTCCGAAGACATGAAATAAAAATTTGCGTGTCGCTAGGGCCGCCACTCGGACAGACTGGTCACGTGGTGCAAGTCTTTTTAGGTGACGTCACTTCGGAGACTGGTATGTCGATGATGACGAGATGGTGATGCAGAAAACACAACGCTTCCGAGCGGAGAAAATCTCAGACCCAGCCGGGAACCGATGCCGGGTTCCTCGCATGGCATTCTGCTGCCCTCATCAGTCGCCTATGGAAGCGGACTCGGAAGACATTCGAAGCACTTTATGTTGCATGCGAACAATGGTTATGAAGATTAACAATTAAAAGTATTCGTTATCGTATTTTTTTATTTAAGAAATTCTTTAAAATTAAATGGAAGAAAGTTCACACAGAAATTTTTTACTGACGTCACTGCTTAGAAACAAGTAAAATACCCCTGTGGTCAAATAATTGCTTTATTTCCAGAATGAAATTTTCACTCTGCAGCGGAGTGTGCGCTGATATGAAACTTCCTGGCAGATTAAAACTGTGTGTCCGACCGAGACTCGAACTCGGGACCTTTGCCTTTCGCGGGCAAGTGCTCTACCATCTTTTTTTTTTTTTTTTTTTTTTTCAAATCCAAAATCAAATTCCTTTTTCCTTTAAGAACATACTAGGAGAAATAAATAAGGAAAAGCTTCTTAAGTCGTCGTGCGACTTGTAGTTAAAGTCCAGTTCTTACAGGAGCTCCTGAAGTGTATCCGCCTACAGCATGCCAGCTCGTCCAAACGTGTCTTCTCCTGGCGTAGGCGTGGGTTCTGGGTATCAGATCTATTCAGGTCGGTTCTTTTTATACAGTTTTCAGCTTCTCAGGGCCTGGACGTTCCAGCTACTAGGTGGGTCATCGAAAGTGCTCCGTAAGAAATTGGAAAAATATTGTTTATAGCGTGGGTTGCGTATCAGGACGCGGGTGTCGTTCGTTGAGATAAGTCCAATATCCTAGCGTAGACTTGTCACCAGAAGTAAAAAGATAGCGGATCGTGTGGTCACAGATCCAATTCACAGAGTTAGTTTTGGCGGAGGAGTAGAAAGTCTTATCGGGGTACAAAAGCATGTTGACGTCGATCTGAGTCGGTGTCTGGCGAGTAAGAAACGCCAAAATTCGCCGCGCAAGTGTCCAGACGTCTAGCGCTGTGCCACAGTGGAACCGGTGGACATCCGTGTCATCCACTCCACAGTGGGTGCAGAGGGATGAATCGGCGAGATGGATGCGGTGCAGACGATCTCGGTTAACTTGTTTGCCATTCACGGTGATGTACCACGCTGATTGAATGTCTGATTCGAGAAAACGCGCATGGATCGCCTTCCATATGTATCGCCACACGTACTGTGGATACTTACGTTCGATGGGGTTGGACGGGCGGCACTGTTGTAACAATTCGGAGACTGTTTTCGTGAGGTACAAACGTTAAGTGGTAAGGACCGGTAGATATAACTGAACTCCAGGAAAAATCGTTGGATGTAATAAAAGGGGGTTGGAATGGTCGATACCAGTACTGGGGCGGACAAGGAGGCCGGTGCAAAGTTGTGAAGCAGGAGGCTAGTAAGGCTCTGCGGGCAACGATGCCAAAGTTATAGTTGGGAGGTGACGTATAGTGCCTTGACACGAGTCGGCACGTGGATGGGTCCCACCCCGCCACGATCTCGTGGCAGTGCAAGGGATTCATACTGCACCTTGAATAACATCCCCGAGCTGACGAAGGAGCCGAAAGCCATCAACAGTCGTCGCGCCAGGAGATTTGGGACTGGTAGTACTTGAGCCACGTGTGGTATACGGGAAGCATGATACATGTTCACGTATTGCGCGCGTTGGATAACGTCGAGAGCTCGTAGCCGGTGATCTGCGAGATTTGCTCTGATTGTCTGTAGCAAGCGTCTACCATTGATAGTCGCTGAGCGGCGCAGGTCTGCTGTGACACCGTATGGTGGCGGCGACACTAAGGGGGGCAGCGCATCTCTCCGGCAAGCCCTCACCAATGAGCAGGACTTTGGATTTTGACACGTTGAGGCAGCTCCCCGACGCTTCGCCGTAAGTCGCTACCCATGCCAGTGCTGCTCGTACTTCATCTTCACTGCGCAGATATAGTACTATGTCGTCTGCGTAGGCTGTACAACAAAAACGGTGGCCTTGCACTGCCATGCCTTCCAAACGTTGGCGCATGCCCTGGAGCAGGGGTTCCAAGGCGAAAGCATACAAAATCGTGGAAAGAGGGCATCCTTGTCGTACAGATCGTGCGATGACCAGGGACGGTGTAAGACGACCATTGTACATGATTTTAGAGGTTGCACTACTCAACAGGCGCATAATCACCGTTACAATACCGCCAGGAAAACCCAAATGCTGAAGAACTGTCCGTAAATAGAAGTGGTCAACACGGTCGAAAGCCTGGCTAAAGTCCAGTGAAGCCAAGGCGCCAGGGAGACGCTGATGATGCGCTAATGCTATCATGTCTCTGTAGCGGCAAAGGGCCGTACGGATGTTGTTGTCGCCTCCTAGGGAAGTCTGGTCGCAGGATGTGACGTAATGTGCGACCTTCTTGAGACGCGATGCCAGTAGCCGTGTGAATATTTTCATGTCGCTGTTGAGCAAAGTAATTGGTCGATAGTCCTGGACCCTCGATAACCCGCGCGGTTTATGTACGGGGATAATAACGCCATCTAGAAAGGCGCTCGGGACCACTGTCATCGGTGACATCAGCTCTTGTGCGATTGCCGTCCACGTGGAAGCCAACAAATAGTGAAAACTTTTATAAAATTCGATGGGGATACCGTCAGGTCCAGGAGATCTGTTATCGGAACCCGCCTTGATAGCGTCTAGCACTTCATCGGTGGTTACGTCGTCTTGGAGATCATGCACTGCATCCTCTGGAAGAGTGTTCGTAGTAAGCTGAGCGACTTCTGTGATCAGAGCTGCAGAATGCGGTACGGCTGCGTATAGCCCGGCAAAATGAGCATGGAGAGCACGACCGATGCTTTGTTGGGCGTCGTGCCGGCGCCCTTCCACATCAGTGAGGACTTGGATCAGAGCTCGTCGTCGTCGTTGTCTTTCCTGAAGGAGGTGGTACATCGACGGACGCTCTTGAGGGATTCGATTAGAAGCTCGGGAACGGACTACAGTGCCTTCCAAGTTACGCCGCATGATCAAGGAGATCTGCGCCTTCGTGCGATGGGCCATCGACCGCCGGCCTGGGGAGAAAGGCATCGTCGTACAGTCACGTAGAATGGTGTAGTAGAAGTGCAGGGTAGTAGTTTGCCACGCCTTTAATTCCTTCCCATAACTCATCAGAGTCTTCCTGAGGGTCGGCTTTGCACAGGAGAGCCACCATGATGAGGTGGAGTCATAGGCTTCTCGACGATGGTGGCAGCGTGTCCACGCTTCTTCGACCATACGGCGACAGTCTGAGGAGGTCAGGTGAGCGACATTGAGTTTCCACAGACCACGACTATGCCACACTTGCTGTCGGGCGAGAGTGACGTCACAGAGGTACGCATCATGGTCTGAAAAGGCCAAGGGCCAGACTTCCGCATGACGTGTGCCATCAGCTAGGGAGCGGGTAACGTAGATGCGATCTATGCGGCTTGACGAGTGAGAGGTGTAGAATGTATAGCCCGGTTGAATTCCGTGGAGCTTCTTCCATGTGTCAACAAGTCGGAGACGGTCGATGACCACTGAGAGAGATGCACAAGGGGAATGTCGCGGGAGTTGGTCCGCGGGCTCTTGTGTCGAGTTAAAATCCCCACCGAGTACCAAATCGTCCTGCGGACCGGTGAAGAGGGGCTGACGCTTTCGGCAAAAAAAGTTTGTCGGTCATGACGGCGGCCAGTGCCGGACGGAGCGTAGATATTAATAATACGCACGCCGAACAGTGTGAGGGCCATACCTCGCGCAGTGGGGAGGTAGATGACGTCCTCTGCAGGGAGTCCGTCGCGTAGCAGGATGGCGACCCCGCTACCGGTATCGGATGCGGGGGAAACATGGGCGTTGTATCCGGTGGGAACCAGGAAGTCAGCCACAAACACCTCTTGTAAGAGTGCTATATCCACATCCGCAGTGTAAATAGTGTCTCTGAACATGGCCAGTTTATGGGGGGCACGAATGGTGGCAAGATTCATCGTGGCGATACGATATTGCTGTGTGCGGCCATGCTCAGTATTTGCAGAACGTGCGGTAGAAGTAGCCGGCAGGTGGAGACCCGCCGGTGGTCCCGCAGTGGTGATAATTACTAGCGGAGCGCCAGCCCCAGTGTCGCCGAGGTGGACTCCTGTGCAGACACCCTGGCAGTCTGTTCCGCTTCTTCTTCAACGTCATCGGCCCAGGAAGCTGACGACGTGGACATGTGACGGTCACGTACTTCCGGAACGGGTGTTGTGGATTCCGCAACATGAGTGGTAGGAGGACCGCCGTCATCATTCGTTGACAACGGCGAGGACACGTCCCTGGCTGGGAGAGTAGGCGTCACAGGAGGGGTGCCTGTTGCTGCCACATCGCGTGACTGGACGCAATGTGGGAGATCACCGTCAGACATCAGGTCGACATCTCGTGGGGCCGTCTGAGAAAGGGCGTCGTCGGAAGGCGTTCGTCGTCGTTTCCTGTGTTTGCGAGGCGACCGCTGTTTTCTGATGTGGCCTTCTGAATCAGAATGTGGTCGTCCGTCGTCTGACGCCGAACCCGTCTGGACAAAGGCAGACGTCGGCACGACACCGAGGTCGACGTCCATGGTTCCAACAGGAACATCGGTTTCGGTCTGCAAACCGGACGGTCCTGAAGCGTGCACTGGAGGCGACGCCGTGCTTGTGTCCACGGCGCGTTGTGCTGCAGTGGGTGGCGTTGACGATGCTGCTGGCGCAATCGAGATTGGTACGACGGGATCCTGTGCAACCTTGGCGTAGGTGATGGGTAAGGACGTGACCGTCGAAGCCTGGGTCTCTTCACGTAACGGCGTCTGTATTAAACGGCGGTGTAAGCATTCGGAACGTACATGTCCCTCCTGGCCACATCCTGCGCACGTTCGTGGCTGTCCATCATACATGACGATAGCCCTCACACCGCCAATCAGCAGGTACGATGGGACATGTTTCGTCAGCTCAATTTTTATTTGCCGGACACCATTTAATACGGGGTAGGTCGTAAATGTTTGCCACTTCTCCGCGACGTGACCCAAGACGGTGCCATATGGTTGGAAAGCGGCAATGACCACATCCTAAGGCACCTCGAACGGGAGCTCAAACACCCGCAATGTCCGGAGACCGAATCCAGCATGGGCGACTGTCACAGCACCCATATGTCCATCAGAGTGTTTAAATTTCAGTCCGGTGGCATGACGGTGAATTATGTCATTGCAAATTTCCTCCGTCGACATCTTGATGTAGACAACACTTCCAGTGATGGAAAAATGTATGCCGATTACGTCCTGGGGGTTCAAACGTAGATCCTCACGTATGAACTGTTCGACTTCGAAAGCTCTGGGTCGTGGATATTCGGCCTGAAACGTTACTTTGATCGTTGCACGGCGGTACGAGTGCGCCATGGTGTACGTTAGTACTGGACTCGATAGACACAAACACCGCGACGCGGAAGTAAACACCGCCGAGAGCGGAGCGTCGGACGGCGCGCGGAGCAGCTCCGCACGCTAGCACGGCTGCGAGCCGACTGTCGTCAAGTGCTCTACCATCTGAGCTACCGAAGCACGACTCACGGCCGGTACTCACAGCTTTACTTCTTCCAAACTTTACAGAAGCTCTCCTGTGAACCTGGAGAACTAGCACTCCTGAAAGAAAGGATATTGCGGAGACATGGCTTAGCCACAGCCTGGGCGATGTTTCCAGAATGAGATTTTCACTCTGCAGCGGAGTGTGCGCTGATATGATATGGCTCGCAGGAGAGCTTCTGTAAAGTTTGGAAGGTAGGAGACGAGGTTCTGGCAGAAGTAAAGCTGTGAGTACCGACCGTGAGTCGTGCTTCGGTAGCTCAGTTGTTAGAGCACTTTCCCGCGAAAGGCAAAGGTCCCGAGTTCGAGTCTCGGTCGGGCACACAGTTTTAATCTGCCAGGAATTTCAATTACTTTATTGGTTGTAAACTGTGTTAAGGGTAGTAGTGCCCTGATCTGGAACAGAATTGGTAGACCCTGCCGATGTAGAGAGAGTCGATGCAGAAAAAGCCATTGAAGTATGGAACGGTGCTGGTGAAAACCTGCTCCGAAACATATTATTCTCACGCAGTTCAGTCTGTGTAGTAAAAGTTTTCACCGACCCTTGGCAGCTTTTAATGCACAGTAAATAAAAACACATCGTAGTGCCAAAACGTTGGTACAAAAATATAGTCGAGAGATGTGCCACTGCGCTTATGGTCACAAACCTTCCTTACTTTGTAAATGACCTTCGTCAACTTTCTTTCTCTTTCTCCACTTTTATACAACAAAATCATGTTGCTCTTTGAGGAGAACTGGTTTCCTAAACGCAATAAACTTATCGTATGCCTCAGTCTTTAAATTGTTATTTATATAGCGATAGCGTTTGAATCTCACTTTCCACATCCACTGCTACTCTTTATACTTAATTATAAATTCCATCAAAACATCATCGGCCCATAAACGGGAATCCGCCATGATCGTTTCACCTATTGTAGGTTACTCAAGTAATGTGTGAGGTCTACAGCTACATGAATACTGTGCAAATCACACTTAAGAACTTGACAGACGTGAGGGTTCCTATTGTTTACATACTTCTTCTCCCCACCATCTTGAGGAAACTCTGAAACAGGTGCCCAATGAAAATTTAAAGCTGCGTGGAGTGGCCTTGCGGTTTGAGGCGCCACGTCACGGACTGCGCGACCCATCCCGCCGGAGGTTCGATTCCTCCCGCGGGCATGGCTGTGTGCGTTGTTCTTAGCATAAGTTAGTTTAATTACTGTGTAATTCGAGGAACCGATGACCTCAGCAGTTTGGTCCCTTAGGAAATCACACACATTTGAACATTTGAAAATTTAACGGGCGACTCTACGGCATAAGAAATACTGGCTGACAGCCCATATACTGTCTGCTTCCTCTAGTACTAACAGTGTTGAATATCAATGGACAAAGTTCAAGAGCATTGTACAAAACGCTGTATGTACGTACGTGCTGAAGGATGGAAAAGACACGCCGTGGTTCAAGAGCCTTGATAGAAAACGAAGAGAGATTCACCGCAATTTTAAAGGTAGTCAAAGACTCACGGACAAAAAATAAAACCGGCCGGAGTGACCGAGCAGTTCTAGGTGCTTTAGTCTGGAACCGAGCGACCGCTACGGTCGCAGATTCGAATCCTGCCTCGGGCATGGATGTGTGTGTTGTCCTTAGGTTGGTTAGGTTTAATTAGTTCTAAGTTCTAGGCGACTGATGACGTCAGAAGTTAAGTCGCATAGTGATCAGAGTCATTTTTTTGTCTGCTTCCTCTTTAGTCAGTCGAACAGATTCTTGACGCCACATCCAGTGTGGCGCGGAGACTTCCTCCTCCGTGACAGACTTGCATGTTACACACGATCCCCACTTCACCGCAGGCATAGAGAGGCTGTGTTGGCGCGAAGCTGCAGTAAACAATATTTTGTGCGGCGGCACGCAAGAAGAAGAAACTTCAAGAATCTAAAGAATCTGGAGGTGGGGGCTCAAGTCCCTTACGTTTAGAATCGACCATGAACTGTGCCATGGATTACGAGGCTCAATACTGATGTCATCTTTTATTAGTGACTTCTAACTCATTCATTTAACAACGGGTGCCGGCATGTACGTTTCATAATCTGAACGTAAGCAGAATTAGTTCTGAACACCGTTCTGCAGCGTTGCGCCGATTTGTACACGATTCATGTGCCGATGTCACGTTTTTGTAAGAAGTGTTGTTTGATCAGTTTTCTTCCAAGGTCTTCTGCGTTTTTTAATGTGGCTTCTGAACATTCTGCTGGACCTGGGTTGTTATATATAGTGTGTTTGCTGATGACTAACACCGAGACACTTGAAAATCGTCAGGGCACAGGCTGTACCTTCAATGATCTTCCTTTAATTATCCTTTATGCTCCATACGGATGTGACCATTGTTCGGGTAGTTCGCCTTTTTACGAGAAAGAAAACTGTATATTTATTTCGTAGAAGTCCACATAGAGTTCTGGTAGATGGTAACTTTAACTTTGTGTTGCGACTCGTGGACCGCACCCCAGCTTCAACTTGAGAGAGGGCGTTAATGATTTAGTTAGCTCATTACGATTACGGGATGCATTGATATGCAAATTTCCTACCCTTGTCAAGTGTACATACTTTAAATCTACGTCCGGCAACAAGCTTAATCGTTTTTATTTTTACATTTATTAAATGCGCAGCTATTGGCGATAAACGTTATATCCACCAGCTTCATTGATCACATTGCAGTAGCTGTGAGCTATAGTCACGTCTGAAAACCAGTGCACCTCCATCGTTGCTCTTCGAAGTTAAATATATCACACTTAGAGGATCTTTCACTTGATGGTGTTAGTAGCGAAGTATGGGATCGCAACCTTCGATCCAAGGGACAATATCCCTCACTTATTGACTGATGAATAGAGAATGGAAAACCGCATCTCCGAACGGCGATAATGCGATTCAGCGCTGCAAGGTAAACGAAAATTCGGAAGATCACGAATTTTACTATGCTATTTTACTACATCTTTGCGACAGCGCCTGGCGCCCTCCCCTGAGGCTTACAGACGTTCAGAGTGTAAAAACTGCTTCAGCATAAACGATAGCAAATGGAAGGGTTTAGGTTGAGGCCAAAACCACAGTCTTCGCTTCAAGATGAGTTAACCTCCTCATATCGTCGTATTCGTCTTCGAGCGCGTTGTAGAAGCAGATGTATCATGACTCTTACAAATAAAGATGGGTACGTTATGACGTCACAACACGACACGTAGCCAACGATACACGAGTATTGTTCTGATCTTTATGCGACGCCTGTTTCTGATACTGTGTTGCCAGATGATCTTACATCTTCTCTAGACTGTGTAGTCACTCCCGCATTAAATGCAAAATATTTAGGTGGCTTTCACCAAGACGACATCTATTATTTTACTGCTCACTCACCCTCGCTTAAACCACTGGGATTAGATGGTCTCCCTAAATAATTCTATGTACGACTTTAGCCACTTATAGCCGACACAATAACGTCGCTGGTAAATAAGGTTTCTCAGGGTAGGTTTGATTCCCGTTGCTTTCAAGGCTGACTAGATCGTCTGAATCCTGAAAACATCTGCACGTTCATACACTGACAAAATCCGCCCAATAACGCTTCTTAATTTTGTTGAAAAAATTGTTGCGAGGGCAATAAAATGGTCTTGCTTCCCATGTTCCTTGCAGTTCCCAAAAGTTGTGTCCCTGGTGGCACGATCCTGACCCCTATCACGAAATGTCGAGATATCGCCTCTGTGGCTGCCACTTCTGTTCCTGAGGCCTTCCTTTTTATTGATTTTGATGACGCTGATAACTGAGTAAGTCACTCTTTCTTGTTGCGGATATTGCAAGCTGTCGGCGTAAGAGGTGAAGCTTGTGGAATGTTACTCAAAATTCTTCTTGGCACCCAACCGTCTGTGGCCGTGAATGGCCAGATCACCTACCCAAATCACAAGCCGTCGGTGTGTCTCGCAAGAGAGCCTCCTCTCCATGTCATTGTTTTTAATATTTCTGGAGCCCTTAATTCGGTGTATCAGTGCTCGGCTGGACGATATAAGGAGAACAGTTTTCGGTGCGATCGTAAGCGGGCGATGTCATGGTCTAACTTCTTAATTTAGAAGAAATTACCTTGCTCATGGAAACCTTTTTGCCATCTCATTGAAGCCAGAATTAATGAACAGAAACGAACCTGTGGTGCCATGGGTCCTGGAGGTTGATTGCCGTAAATCGCTGAGTGTTGTCAAATGAACGTGGCTGCACTCAATTATAGATCGGTTACTGGTAAAGTAAGAGGAACGGCTCTAGAGCATTAACGTCACTCCCTTACAATATTTCAAAAATTCCCGGTCTTAGATACCTATGTTATATCGCGTAGATTTTTCCGCTTTCCGCAATGATAGTCCGTAAAATAAGACAGTTATCTCGAAGTTTCCTACGAAAAGGTCACATTTTTCGTGTACGATATCAAGCGATGGCGAGTAAACATTCCCTATCAGAGCTGGTGCTCCATGACATACAGGTGATAGCTTCGGTATTATTTATCCAGAGTATTGCGTTACCACGTACTCACGTCTCTGCTGTTTACCTGTCTCTAACAGGTCAGCTTGACTCCACCTGCCGATGTTGGCCAAATGAATTTCATGTTGAAACATATACGTGGATTTGTGGGCTGATATCCTCTCAACGCCACACCTCACTACAAGACTTGTCGCTGTAGAGGTCTCGCTTGCCTGTTCGATGTGTGTCGCCGACAACGTCTCGGAAGCTGGTGTGGTTCCATATCAGCCTTCCTATTTTAGCAAATGGACGTGGCATTGACATGGTACAAGGTCGTTCACGATCTGGTCCCAACAAATGAACGGCTTTGCCTTATTGCTCTAAATGTGATGGACCAGTGCAACAGTTGGCTCCCAACTGATAGTTTAAGGCATAGGCTTGTGTCTTACGGTTGAGAGCACTGGATCTCGATTACAAGGCCTTCCTCACCCAATCGACCAAAACTACCTTTTCGGCTGACGTCCTCCTTTGTCCAGAATCTATTTTCCCAGGGAAGAAACCCAATACCATTGTATGACTCATAGGTCACTACTTGCTCTCTGTAGTGGGAAGTGAGAATGATCCGAATCCTCGTACCTTTCTGCAGTATAAGGTTACCGCTCATTGGATATCGCAAAGGGTGTCACGTAATCATACTTTATTTGCCAGTGGGCGAATGGATAAATCAGATGTACGGCACTGTAATGGTTCAGAAACCCTTCCAAACCCCGCGTCCTGCTTCTTGTGATGTTAATTGTTCGAGTTCGTGGTTGTGGAGATTTTTATTTTTTTCCGTAAGTGAAGGCATTATGAGGGCTGCGACTGTTGAAAACATCAAATTAATAATACATGATGGATTTAAAATTATTTTGCCAGATAGGTATCTAAAAATAAATAGTAATTGGGATTTTAAATATTTTGAAAAACAGAATATTAAATTGAGGTTTAAAGGAATGAAGAAACTTAAAAATAATGATAATAACGAATTTCATGATTTGGAGCTCACAATTTGAATTATTTTCATTTCAAATTTAATCGAATAATTTCCGTTCAGACTAGAAAGAATCATATCGAATTAATTCGTCTCGAGCTGTCTAGGTTTTCAGGTGAGTAAATTTTTACCCATGTACATTTTCATGAAGAGCTTAAATATTTTCATACCTGGAAAAAAACAATTTTTTACAGGGTCTAGGACAAATAAAACAATTTTTTTCAATTAATTCGACTGCCCTCCATGTAACCAGAAAAAATACTGTACAAAAGTAGTGAATGGGTACGCAAATACAAATACAACAGTATCTCCATCAGTCACTTGTTTACTTTGCCAGACATTTTACAACTCTACCATTCCCATCACTGTCAAAACTTCATGTTTGTTAACCTCTAAAGACCATTTCAAACAAACAATTTTTATCTTTAGCAAAAAGCGCAAAATAACCTACACTGTTACTGTGAAAAACATCTTTACTCTTCATCAGCACCAGCTCACATAAATAAACAGTTCTCCACCTGAAGATGATGGTATGAACCATTGAAATGCGTAATGGCCAAATAAGTTAGTGACTGATGCAGGAACTCTTTTATTTATGTCCAGATTGTGCTATTATATGTCTATTATATTTCATAATGAAAGTAATGTAAATAGTTACTGGATACATTGAGTGCACAAGAAGGAGTTTCGTGAAGGCGCTTTTTTACCAAATAATTTAATATTTACGTACCCATTTACTACTTTTATACAGTAGATTTTTCTGGTTGCACTAAACACAGTCAAATTAATTTGAAAATTTATTTTATTTGTCCAGGATCGGTCTTCCTTTACCTGGATCTATATTATTCCAGGTATCTAAATTTGTAAGGTCTTCATGAAAATCTAGACAGGTAAATATTTACCCACTTGAAAATCTGGACCATTGTAATTAATTTGATGTGATTTGTTCCATTAGAAATGGAAATTATTTGATTAAATTTGAAATGGAGATAATTCACATTGTGAATACCAGTCAAATTCATTATTATCATTACTTTTAAGTTTCTTAATTAGTTTATACCGTTAATTAATATTCTGTTCTTCAAAAAATTGAAGGATTCAATTGCTAATAATTTTTAATAAAGTATTAACTTGTAACCCTTTTAAACAACTTTTTATTGCTAAAATTGTTCAGCTCCTACAAAAGGGCTTCCATTTATAAACAACAAAAATTTATTAATAATTAATGTCGGATTACATCATAATTTTTAGAACAATTCTTTTATCATATTGAAATGATAATACTTTCTTAGCAGCCTTAGTTGTTAAATTTTTAGTGTGTACATCTCTAGTTATTTGACTGGACTCTAATTGTAGTTTTCCCTTTACTTCATCTTCAATTAATTTTATCTTCAAATCACCATTTAGGTTTTGAATACTTGTACAATTTATATTGAATCCCTTTCTCATCATCTTTGTTTTTTATCAGTTTTCTCATAATAACAACTTTTCGCTACATTTGAAGCCCAGTTCGTAATCCATTTAATATCTCCTAATTCATCGGTCCATTCACGTAACATACAACCTGTTTCCACAGTATTTTTGTTATACTACATGGCTTCTATCAAAATATATAAGAGAATCTCCTAGTTTATCTATCATATGATATAACCAGAGCCTTGTATTTGATGTATAAGTGATGGCATAAAAATATTTGTATAACCATTATTTTCTGTATAATAATCCTTGAACCATTTTTGAGTAATAAAATGTATATCTACATTATCTAACAAATCATTAGACAGTATCTCATAAATTTTTTTTGAATCTGTCACATACTCAGCTTTACCTATATTATGACATTGTCCAAATTTCCCCGATAATGAATTCAGATATATGTTAGAAACAAGTAATTTTACAGGATCTACTTTTATTTGAAGAAGATGAAAGTCATTACCTATTTTTTCTTTGATATATTTTTTATATATATCACCATCATCAAAATAATGAGGACTGGTTCCTAATTTCATTTTAATAGACTTACACATAATTATCAAGCGACAGTTTGCTCTCTTCCTCAAAATTCCACACATTGTAAACATCTAAAATATTATATCCTTTTTCTATACCTTTCTTCATTTCACCAGTTGACCAAGTTCCAACAAAACTTCTTTCTTCATCACTATTACTACATTTTTAATTTCTTCCACTGCACATTTCACACACAAAGAAAACAACTGTTTTTTACTTTTTTTCAGTCTTTACTTGTACTGGTAAGACTCAATAATACCAGCATGTAGATACTAATACTTTTCATTTTATTAAACCATACCACTCACTGTTATAATATTCTAGTTTATATATCTTTATAGGATAAAATCTTAAAGTACTATCAGAGGCAGCGATGTTGTTGACCATACACCTCAAATTTCTCACGCGAAATGTAGATTTATGAGACTTATTTTAGAAAATAGAAGAAATTTGACCATACAAGGGTTTTCACATCACTGAAGAATCGTTACTTGTCGTGAAAACCCTATACAAAACTATGGCAGAGGCTGCATTCCCTCTAAGTATTCTTTCATCAAGTATAAAAATATATCTTATTATCTGTCATGTCGTGCACCACAGAAATAGACTATTAACATCGTTTTTGGCTCATGATGAAGTGCTATGATCTACCACTGTCTCACGCAGTCATTTTGTGACTCTCTTTTAACAGCGCAGAGAAGTTGTAAACATGAGGTTTATACTATATATCACTTTATAAATTCGGTAATCCTTCTGATTTTATTACGATGGTCATCTCTCCCTGTGTAGATGAGATTTTGAAATATCGTTAAAGGATAGTGACCCAACGGAAAAAAGCGCCAAGTCAAGAAACATCACCTTCACCCACCAGGTGGCATGTGACTGATATCAAATTGATAGGCTAATTAATTAAATTTTTCTTTTTCAGTAGTCGGATAACACTCGCCACGTAGTTCAAGTGAGAATCACTGGAGGGAAGACGATGTTATTGTCGAGAAACACTAGTTGAAACGCCCTGCTAAGCCTCCAGGACAGCAAACCGGGAAGTAATAGCAATCAGGAAAGATAATACGGCAGGACTATATCGATAAGCGCTGCTGCTGCCGCTCACGGGCAGGGAGAGCAGCAACTCAGTGACAACAGAAATTGAAACTAACATAACGAGGTGGCAGAATGGTAAAAAAAATAGGATGTAAAATAAGAGATGGCCCGAACACGAAACACGCACTGCTCAACTTCCCTCCCCCCCCCCCCCCCCCACAAACATCAATCTGGAGTCACATACCGAAATGAAATCAACTGGCAGCTCCTAATGACGACAAAAAATCCACAAGCGGAACAATCGCTCGGACCCACTCTCCAGAGGGAACAAGCCCACTGGCTACCCGACATCCCTGCTCCGGGAAGGGACCGACCTAATTCCCGCAAGACAACGAATTCAAAACCACTGCTAAGTCAGCATCGAAAATAGCAAGATACCCGCTCGGACTTCAACAATGCAGAGGAACCAGGCAACCCGACATCCCTACACTGAAGAATGGACCGAGCTAAGCCCCTCAAGATGACCAATCTGAAGAACAATTCGAAGCTGAACTACCAAAAGGAGCTACAAGAACTTAAAGGCCATCAAAAGTTGAGAAACTACTCAAAACGGACTAACTATGCCCACACCCTATTCAATTGACTTTCAGCAGGTTGAGTGCCTTTCCAAAACACGAACAATGTCCTCATCACCTTTAATAGTCTCAAACAGAAATTCAGTTACCGCTCCTGACTCACCCACCACTGCCGACGTGACATCAACGGCCGATGCACGGCAGCGTGTAAGCGGCCTACCAATTCCGGAACATTTACTTCAATCGGTTGGCGCCTTATTGACAACTCGTGAACAAGGTGGCCCATTCTGAGCAGGCCGATCCCCGGACACTGTGTGACTGCCATTACAATAAGCACCTGAAACAAGTAACAGCTCAAACAATTTGGTACCACCAAACGGAAACAAGAGTGAAACTGACAGCAACTAGAATGACAAGCACAAGCGTAACCACGTTCTGCTACCAGTGAAGAAAAAAAGGGAAGGGGATGTGGGAAGCGTGCTGGGCCCATAACTCAGAAGTCCGTGGATCGAAAACGCGCTCTGCTACCAGTGAAACGCCTTGATAAACCCTCAGGAGAGGACAGGTATCTGGAATTGTGGAAAGGGGCCAAAATGAGTGGCTGTCAGCTACACTCGAGCACGTATAACTTTATTTTTGACTGAACATTACAGTACAGTTTCTTGAACTTAGTTATCGGCTGAATACGCCACAATACTTCTTATGCCTTAAGAGCACAACCACTTTAATTAAAAAAAAGGCTAAAAGCGATTAACTCAAAACTCAGACGCCAAAACAATATTTAGAAGGCAGACGGCCTCACGTTAAGTAAGTTCTATAATTTGGCTGAAGGCAAAAAAATCTAATACTTGAAAAGCCACAACCATAATTTAAAGACGGCTGAAGGGCGATGATTTAAGACTGAAGGTAAAATTAAATAAAATAACACAAGGCAGATATCTTCACTTAGGCTGCAGGCCCCAAACAGTCTGATGCTCGAAAGACAAAGATCCTTAATTTAAACAATAAAGCCTTATCTTAAATTAGGCTGAAGGCCCCAAACAATGTATCACTTGACAAGCAAGAAACTTTAATTTTAAAGCGGCTGAAGGTCCATGACTTAATACACCACTAAAAACAATTCAATTTTTATTGAAAACCGTTGGCTATGGGCCAAACAAATACACACAGCAGAAAATACGGAAAGACAGTGCAGCTAACGGCGCTCAGAATTTTCTGGGGGTTGGCCAGCACTTGAAATACTAACTTTCACTTAGGTGAGACAGGCAGTCGGCCCAACCATTCTCGATCCGACGACAACCCAACCAACAGACAGTCAACGGACCCACCGACAAGGTAAGTTGCGCTCCACTCGACCAGCACACAACCGGGAGTTCATGGAAACGTAAAAGGCATGGACGCCCACAACCAAGCATACATTAAGCTGTCGAACTATACACCATGCTGGACAGCGACAACACGATGAGGAAAGGACATTGCCTAAATTCTCGTCAACAGACAGGGCACGTAACTGGAACATTAACAGCCACAACGCAGAAACTTCCGCTGGTGCACTTCAATTGCAAATAACCAAATACAGTTAGACTCCACCGGACGGTGGCTACACCTTCGCCAACTCGAAACACACGTTGTGGCTCCCAGGAATGTCCCAACAGCCAACAACAAGAACCAAACGGCACAATGTGAACAGTCTTGACTTGTTGGAAAGTTAAATCCAAACTCAACTTTCGTGTCCAGGGTCGGTGAGCCACAGACCTCGTAGCAATGAGGAAAGCCCCACACACTGCGTAGAGACTGCCAGCGGGCCCATTGAAACTACGGTACACGGAGATTTCCTCGCTGGTCCACGCCAACCAACCGGCTGGTCGCACACAACCACGGAGACAGCACTAAAATAACTGAGCAGTCGACATCACAAGCTACACACAATTTGACAAACACTAGGACGAAGAACGCAACCAATGCTAAAAGCAGTGACCGAGCAATGACACGGGCAAACCACGAGTTGAGACACACACCACCAACCCATACGCGACCGGCGATCAAATAAATGTCGTCCGGTAAGACGACCAACAGACGATTATCCAAGACCGTCCGCAGTTCAAGTCATGTGTGCCGGCGACGGTTGAACGAGTCACGGCTACCCAAGACTCACTACTGCTCCAACCCGACCGACTTCCACCACGTTCCAGCTCTATGACTGCCAGGTACGAAGTGCACTGCAGGCGCGTTCCAACTGGCTCCATGACAGACGTCAACTGGGAAGTAATAGCAGTCAACAAAGGTAATACAGCAGGGCTATATCGATAAGCGCTGCTGCTGCCGCTCACGGCAGGCAAAGCAACAACTCAGTGACAACACAAATTGAAACTAACATAACGAGGTGGCAGACTGGTAAAAAAAAGGATGTAAAATAAGAGATGGCGCGAACACGAGCCACGCACGGCTCACTATTGAGAATGAACAGTTGAAACTGACCTCAGAAGGGACTATTGCCGGCAACATACTTTTTGCATGGGCCTGTGCTATTAAAAACACGAGCATAACGACTATGTTACCATCACCGTGCATGAAAAGAGGTCTTAGTTCTACAGGCAAACACAACAGTCCTGACAGCGTTAGGCTTTCTGGTAGAACTGCTGTCTCCGATTTGGAAGCATGTCTATCCTTTAACCCACGTACTTGAGCTGGATCCGACAGCGATGTGTTTTAATGATTACAACCAGTGGTTAGGTTGTGGTTCTTCTTCCTTCTACGTGTGGCAGCAGTGATGTGTATCGATATTTGCATCGTCTACCATCTTTGGTTTGGTGCATATAGTTTCCGGCAAGGGGGTCTGAAAGGACTCGGTCGGTTGCGGACAAGGGAAGTTATCTCCACGCGGTGCAGTCAGCTGGGGCCGCTGGCAGCCCCTGCACAGTGTTGGAGCGTGTATAGAGCTGTCCGATCGCAACGAGCATCGTGGTTCATCGACCCAGCACGTCAAAGTTGAGTAGCCACGTTAATTAATGTCCTGTGGTTCGTTTCGGTGGTTCACTGTTGGGGAGGTTATCCGGTGAGCAACAACGAGTGGTTCTTCTGCTGAGAGCCGTGCGGGATTAGCCGAGCGGTCTTAGGCGCTGCAGTCATGGACTGTGCGGCTGGTCCCGGCGGAGGTTCGAGTCTTCCTTCGGGCATGGGTGTATGTGTTTGTCCTTAGGATAATTTAGGTTAAGTAGTGTGTAAGCTTAGGGACTGATGACCTGAGCAGTTAAGCTCCATAAGATTTCACACACATTTGAACATTTTTTTTCTTCTGATGAGTTTTAGCCGCCGTGCGGTGCAATTAACTATTTTGGTCGACTACGATTTGAGTACACCAGTGGAGTTTTCTGTCTTGAGGCCGTTAGTGTTCTGGTTACCTGCCCTGGGCACTGACGTACATTCAGGCAGTGTTCTTTTGAGCGAAGTTAACTATTACCGTGATTCAAATTCAACGGTACCAGCGGAATTTTCTACCTAGCGGCCGTTAGTGTTCTGGTTACCTGCCCTGGCCACTGACGTAATTTCAGGCAACGTCTTTCCTCACCTGTTGTCGCTGTCCAACATGCTGTATAATTTTGACAGCTAATACATACCCGTTGTGGATTATCCGCTTGTAACATTGCCGGTTTGAGTTTTTCTGTACTGAGTGACGGGAAGCGAGTCGTTGTGTTGGTCGGTCCGTCGCTGTCCCCTGATTGGTTTCCGACGGATCAAGTATAGCTGGGCTCACCACCTGTCTCCCCTAAGTGAACGAGGGCAGACCGACCTCCCTGGAGGCCTTCTGAGCGCCACCGGTGTTTTATTATCTGTTGTAGGCTATTTTAAATTTTTGGCTTATGGTTACTTATTTTGTATCTTAAAATTTTGCAAAATTAATTTTTAAATTTATTTTTCAAGCTTAAACGCTGCGGTCTTCTGCCTTTAAAGGTCGATGGTAATATATTCTGAAGTCTTGAAATTTAATTGTGTCCCTCAGCCATTTGTGTTGCACCTTGCGTATGTTGCTTCTTTAAATTATTTTATTGCTATATTAATTGAATTTTTATCTTGTTGATTTTTAAGATTTCTTGTTGTTAAACATGCTGATCTTCTGCCTTTAAAGGTCTGTGGTAATAAATTCTGAAGTTTTGAAATTTAATTCAGGCCCTCAGCCATTTGTGTTGCACCTTGCAGATGTTGCTTTTTGGGTTTTAAATTCCTTTATTGCTACCTTAATTCAATTTGATTTTTTTTTTACATTTATTGTTGGATTTCTGCCTTTAAAGGTCTATGGTAATATATTCTAAAATTTTTCCATTTAATTGTGGCCCTCAGCCATTTGTATTGCACTTTGCGTATGTTGTTTTTTGAATTGTTTTATTGCTATCTTAATTGGATTTTTATCTTGTTGAGATTTCTTGTTGGTGGCCTTCAGCCGTGAAAGAGTTGCATTCGCTAAAGATTCGGCTATGTGCCACTTTCGTTGTAAAGGTTATTAAATTGCAATAAATGACAATTAGAAGCAGAAACTAACCTCAACCCTTGGTCCTTTCCACAATGCAACTACCTGTTCTGCCCAGTGGGTTAAGCAGGCGTTTCAAATATTCCATACACTGCAATCGATTTCCCACCAATTTTTTAAATAAATAAACAAACTATATTGTCTAAATTATTTAAACTATTTTCCATATAGTGCAATGGATTTTCCTCCAAATGGCCTATCAACTGAGTCATTTTCCCACCAATTTCTGGGAGAGGGGAGGGGAAGGGGAGGCATGAGGGCTTTACGAAAGAGGGATTTAAATACACTCCTGGAAATGGAAAAAAGAACACATTGACACCGGTGTGTCAGACCCACCATACTTGCTCCGGACACTGCGAGAGGGCTGTACAAGCAATGATCACACGCACGGCACAGCGGACACACCAGGAACCGCGGTGTTGGCCGTCGAATGGCGCTAGCTGCGCAGCATTTGTGCACCGCCGCCGTCAGTGTCAGCCAGTTTGCCGTGGCATACCGAGCTCCATCGCAGTCTTTAACACTGGTAGCATGCCGCGACAGCGTGGACGTGAACCGTATGTGCAGTTGACGGACTTTGAGCGAGGGCGTATAGTGGGCATGCGGGAGGCCGGGTGGACGTACCGCCGAATTGCTCAACATGTGGGGCGTGAGGTGTCCACAGTACATCGATGTTGTCGCCAGTGGTCGGCGGAAGGTGCACGTGCCCGTCGACCTGGGACCGGACCGCAGCGACGCACGGATGCACGCCAAGACCGTAGGATCCTACGCAGTGCCGTAGGGGACCGCACCGCCACTTCCCAGCAAATTAGGGACACTGTTGCTCCTGTGGTATCGGCGAGGACCATTCGCAACCGTCTCCATGAAGCTGGGCTACGGTCCCGCACACCGTTAGGCCGTCTTCCGCTCACGCCCCAACATCGTGCAGCCCGCCTCCAGTAGTGTCGCGACAGGCGTGAATGGAGGGACGAATGGAGACGTGTCGTCTTCAGCGATGAGAGTCGCTTCTGCCTTGGTGCCAATGATGGTCGTATGCGTGTTTGGCGCCGTGCAGGTGAGCGCCACAATCAGGACTGCATACGACCGAGGCACACAGGGCCAACACCCGGCATCATGGTGTGGGGAGCGATCTCCTACACTGGCCGTACACCACTGGTGATCGTCGAGGGGACACTGAATAGTGCACGGTACATCCAAAACGTCATCGAACCCATCGTTCTACCATTCCTAGACCGGCAAGGGAACTTGCTGTTCCAACAGGACAATGCACATCCGCATGTATCCCGTGCCACCCAACGTGCTCTAGAAGGTGTAAGTCAACTACCCTGGCCAGCAAGATCTCCGGTTCTGTCCCCCATTGAGCATGTTTGGGACTGGATGAAGCGTCGTCTCACGCGGTCTGCACGTCCAGCACGAACGCTGGTCCAACTGAGGCGCCAGGTGGAAATGGCATGGCAAGCCGTTCCACAGGACTACATCCAGCATCTCTACGATCGTCTCCATGGGAGAATAGCAGCCTGCATTGCTGCGAAAGGTGGATATACACTGTACTAGTGCCGACATTGTGCATGCTCTGTTGCCTGTGTCTATGTGCCTGTGGTTCTGTCAGTGTGATCATCTGATGTATCTGACCCCAGGAATGTGTCAATAAAGTTTCCCCTTCCTGGGACAATGAATTCACGGTGTTCTTATTTCAATTTCCAGGAGTGTATTTCATCGATTTAATTAATTAGTCAATCCAATTGATATCAAAAGTGTGCTTGTATCTGCGAGGTGAGGTCCCAGAGGGATGAAAGAAGGAGGGTTATGTTGAGAAGGATAGGGTTGCTGTGAGGGACAATAGGTTAAGGACCTGTCAATCAAAAGGAAGAATCGTTCCCAGGGGGTCATAATCCTCTAAGCAGAACAATAGGTTGAGGACCTGTCAATCAAAAGAGAACGATAGGTTTGCGCCTGTCTGTAGACAACCGCGCTAACAAACTGTGAAGTTGCTCTTCTTCCCACCTAATAGCACAGGTCAATGCTCAATGTCGGCGCGTCTATTACGTCCTCAAACACATTCAAGACATTTCTGTGAGTCTGTTTAAGAAACGCCGTGTCTTGTAATTTTTTCAGTACACTTTGGGAATCAGTGAAGATCAATATGAGCCAGAAAGTGTGTCTGCAAAAATTCATAGTTACTAATTATTACGGTTTTTATTGGTGATTTTATTGGTGATAAAGATGACACATGGTACCAAAATGAAAATTTGTAACCCTGACACTTGCCAATTATCATTATTAGTTCCTTCAATTGTAATTTATGAACGCTGTTATTGTACGATCACTGTATATGGTTCTGGCTGGCATTATTTTCATATGTGCATTTTATTTGACAAGTTAACGTTCCTTTAATCTTTGCTTTCCTTATGTTACACACATAGAATGTTGTTTGTTTAGAACACCACATGGTGCTAACACTGAAATTAATATTGTCAATTAGTGTTCCCTCTGATATGAGCGATGACTGTTGTGGTGATTGTGTTTTTACCACGGAGGTTAAGAAAGGAGGGAGGTGCCTTTACATCACAAACTGGAAGCCAATGTCCACCATCTTAACTAGACCACAACATTCGGTTGATCGCATTCGTGCACCCATAGTTCACCGCGGTGATACTTCCCCATGACGTAACTCTGACTGCATTGTATTACTAGAGCAAGAACAGGAAAACGTTCAAAATTGATTTCCTGGCACTATTTTAATTCATGTAAGCTCTATAATTTTTAGTATTTAAAACAATTTTCTCGCCCACACGTTAGAAGTAATGAACAAGAAGCAGTCGTAAATAGTAGTCTGCTAATGTCCTGGGGTACTTAAAATGGCGGCAGAGCCCGCCCACTCTGACTTAAAAAAGACGTACAGCGTAAATCTGTAGTGCCACCTCCCTTCTTTCTTTACATCCATCGTTTTTACTCTGTGGTATTGGACTCTTTACACATCTGTGTGTACGTAAGCCTTAGATATCATTCGCCTGTTAACTGTCAGAAGTGCATGTGGAATTTATCAAGGCTTTTTAATACTTTGCCAAAATCTGATCAGTTTACCTTTTGCCATTGCTACATTTTGTATACGAAAAGTATGAGGAATATGCATTTTAAAACTAACAGATGTTATAATATTGTAAGTACTGCATATGATGTTGGTTTAGAGAGGTACTACTCTAACTTTTTTGTTCTTGTATATGTATATTACATATGGTTTCTCTTCCATATCCAGTTCTTCCAGCTGATGATGGTTGAAACAACCGAAACAGGTTGCAAAATTTTATCTATACAGCACACTGGGAAATAAAAATGGTTTTCTGTAAATATGTGACTGCTGTAGTCAGTTACCTACGTAAATACATTTGTTATGTGTCTCTAGAGTGGCTGAAGGAGCTGTATCCCACACCCGCCTCACGTTTGGAGCCATTCGTATATATTAAAGTATAATGTGGCGATTGTCGTGTAAGAAAGAGCTCCAGGTTGTGATTAATGCTGGTCCCCGTTCTGAAAAAGGATAACACGGGGCTGGGAGGCACAAAGTTCCACGCGGAGAGCGAAAGCAAGGGAGTTTCGAGCGTTGTAGAATTAGCGGCGAAAGATGCGGCCATTTCTCATAGCTGCGAATTAGTAAGGGAGCGTCTGCAGCTCGTGGTATTGCGGTAACATTCTCGCATTCCGTACGTGGGGTCCCGGGTTCGATTCCCGGCGGGGTCATGGATTTTCTCTGCCTCGTGATGACTGGTGTGTTCTTCATCATCATTTCATCATCACTGACTCTCAAGTCGCCGAAGTGGCGTCAGCTAAAAAGAACCCGCAATACGGCGGCCGAATTCCCCGCACGGGGCCTCCCGGCCAACAATGCCATACGATCATTTCATTTCAGTAAGGGAGCAGGGTTCGTCCGTTATGTGTGAGGGGCGTGCGTGAGCCCCCAGAACTGCACCACTGCCTTGAGCGAAGCACAATCAAACGTGGAAGACTGACTAAAGAGAAAGTTATCGGACTACAACTGCCGACTTACGGCCAGCGGCATTGCAGACGCTTCCACTGACAGTGCCTTCGTGGGCGTTGATTTCATGGTTCCAAGATGACTTACTTGTGTGTAACTATTTCTGCGTGTGGTGCCGCAGGTATGAGCTTGGAATGGAACTCACACCGCGTTCCATCTTTCACGGTAATCTTCATGTTCAAATGTTCAAATGTGTGTGAAATCTTATGGGACTTAACTGCTAAGGTCATAAGCCCCTAAGCTTACTCACTACTTAACCTAAATTATCCTAAGGACAAACAGACACACCCATGCCCGAGGGAGGGCTCGAACCTCCGCCGGGACCAGCCGCACAGTCCATGACTGCAGCGACCAAGACCGCTCGGCTAGTCCCGCGCGGCAATTTTCATGTCTGACACCTTGCTTTCTTGAACTCTCGAAATTAGCTCTACCAGTCGAAACTACTTGAAGAGCTAAGACGGGCTTTTAGTAAATATGAGGGGCACACAAATGAAAACCAAACATCCACCACAATAATTCCATTCAAAAGTGAACACCAAACACGTTAAGACATTTTCCCATTGGGAGACGAGACGATCAACTGTCTCCTAGAATGCGATCGGCCGATAATGGATTCTCAACCGCATCCACTCTTGCACTTTCCCATGCATCATACCCGACGTCCACGCATGTCTTTTCTCAGCTCGCCAAAGATGTGAAAAATACACGGTGGAAGGGCCGGGCTGTACGAGAGATGTTGCACTGTTTCCCAACGAAATCATGAAACAGGGTGATTCTGTCCGAAGGCATTCCGATAGCCCGAGGGCAAACGCCAAATCCAGCAGTGGAAACATAAGTCCCCCGTCAAAGACATCCAAAGCTCTTCACACAAATTCCGGTATGGTCATGATGACCTTCTTTCTAAACTGCATTGGCTCTCTGCTCGCCGAGTTCCTCGAACGTGGAACCACGATCTTTGCGCAGCGCTAAGAAGACACTCCGCAGAAACTTCGATGCGCAGTAAAGTCAAAGTGCACAGGAATGCTGTCGGCTGGAATCATCCTGTTGCTCAACAGCGCCCGCCGCCACGCTGCCAACTGGACGGAGGCTAAGCTCCAGCGATTTGGATGGGAAACAATGAAAGATCCTCTGTACAACCAGAATCTTTTGAACCGTGATTTTCACATCTTTGGCGTCCTGAAGAAAGACATGTGCGGATGTCGGTTTAAGTCGGTTGAGGAAGTACAGGAGTGGGTGCGGTTGTAGATCCGTCAGCCGCTGACATGCTTCTAGGAAACGCGAACTGAGCGTCCCGTCTAGCAGTGGGATAAATGTCTTAACGTGTGTGGCGATTTCTTCTGAATGGAACCATTTCACGGTCGCATAGTGGTTGGTGGTTAGTTTTCATTTGACTGCCCCTTGTATTACAGCCATACTGAAAATGTGTCGTCTTCATTCAAAGCAATTTGCTTGTGTAGTGTCCACTACGAAGAATATATAAGTAAGTCTAGATTGTGAATATCATTTTGGCACGAAAAGTGTGATATATACACACGTGCCAAAATTCTTGCTACCTACCCGAAAAAGTAAAATGCTACCTCACAGCAACATTATTTTAACACAAATTGGTATTTCTCTTTTACAACTGCTTGCATGATATAGAGGTATTCATGATATAGGTGATTTTAAGTAGCACTAGAATATTCTCAATATACTATTTTCGTCGTAAATGAATATCCCCAGAAAACGTTCTGTATACTCTTCGCTAATTTCAGTTGATAGACAACGTTGGTTGTCAGAATTAAAGATTTTGCCAAAAGGAACAGTATACAGTAGAGGCGAGGAATCTGCCTTGATCCAAGTGATGAATACTTTTGGGTGTGAATTGCGTTAAAGTATTGATGCAAGAAAATTATTGTTAAAAAACGCTCACACTTAATAATGACCAACCTACCCAAAACATCTACCAATATTGACTACTCGAGATTTTTGAAGAACGTTTTATGCAATCTATTGATGCTGACCGCTGAAGCTATTTTTCTAGGTCTGGGAAATGTACCTATCGCATAGTCTTCGAATGTTAAATTACTCTGGAAGCGGAAGCATGTGTGTGTGTGTGTGTGTGTGTGTGTGTGTGTGTGTGCGAGAGGGAGAGAGAGAGAGAGTGTGTGTGTGAGAGAGAGAGGCGGAGATACGGAGACGGAGAGAATGCTTTACTAGCGTTCAACGTTCTGTGTTGCGCCGCTGGCATCCCGAATATTAATAACATTAGGAAGAAATGGTGAAGTAATAATGCTTCAAACAGATAGCGAGAGCAACATAAACATCCATTAAAGTGTAACATTACTTTTGTGATGTATCCGTACATGACCCTGTCCAATTATTAGCGTTCCATTTCTTATTCGTCTTTCCTTTCTCTTTTTTCCTCTGATCGATGATTCGACTCGCTCATAACAAAGGGGTTTCTCTTCTCAGTACATGCGAGAGCGCGCTCTTGTAGATGGAATCGTACGTTTAAGACTGTAATGCTATGCCGCCTTCTTCACGGGGTAAAATAGTCCATTGTTTCATGCGGTGCACTCGGGAGGTGAAAATTGAACGGTGCCGCCTGTTGTTATTCATGTTGCACTGGCCCACGTGTCCGGGACGCTGCGGGAGGGCGTAAGGGAGGGTAGGAGGGGCCGTACAGTCGCAGGATTGTCGTTCTGTACGGCTGGGCTGGAACTTGTATCGGTGGCAGACCTGACTGCGAGTTTTTCTCAGGGCAGACCGGCGCTCCGTATAGTCTGCCCTATCATTTTTTCACATCTAGTTGATAGGAACTTCGAACTTTGGGGGGTAATACCACCACTTATTATGTTCCTCACAGGTATTTCAAGAAACGGTAATTCTGAAAGAGAATAAATCGGGATTCATGTGAAGGTGTTGCTCTGAAATCGTAACTAGCTTCAAGTAAATTACTCTGAAACTATGGGAGGAAACTGGTGAAACATTGACTACATTAAGCCGTTTGAAAGCGAAAAAGAGGCACACTTTTCCCGTAACATAACAAGGATGATTAGCCTAGACGTTGAATGACACTCAGAAAAAGCATGCACGAAGAGCCGAATAGTTCAATTAGTTAGGTGTATAGCTTAATTTTAAATTTACTGGGTGATCAAAGAGTCAGTATACGTTTGAAAACTGAATAAATCACGGAATAATGTAGATAGAGAGGTACAAATTGACACACATGCTTGAAATGACATGGGGTATTATTAGAACCAAAAAAATACAAAAGTTCAAAAAATGTCCGACAGATGGCGCTTCATCTGATCAGAATAGCAATAATTAGCATAACAAAGCAAGACAAATGTTCTTTACAGGAAATGCTCAATATGTCCTCCAACATTCCTCAACAATACCTGTAGTCGAGGAATAATGTTGTGAACAGCACTGTAAAGAATTTCCGGAGTTATGGTGAGCCATTGGCGTCGGGTGTTGTCTTTCAGCATCCCTAGAGATGTCGGTCGATCACGATACACTTGCGACTTCAGGTAACCCCAAAGCCAATAATCGCACGGACTGAGGTCTGGGGACCCGGGAGGCCAAGCATGACGAAAGTGGCGTCTCTGAGCACACGATCATCACCAAACGACGAGCACAAGAGATCTTTTACGTGTCTAGCAATACTTTATTGTTTTTTGGTTCTAATAAAACCCCATGCCATTCCAAGCATGTGTGTCAATTTTTACCTCTCTATCTACATTATTCCGTGGCTTATTACGTTTCAAAATTTATACTTTTTGATCACCCGGTATATGTGAATGAAGTCGATCTGGAATGGATAAATCCCAACTCGTTTTACTGTTTCAGTGTTATAATTCTGAATTATGTACTGATGACCCTATTTACAGATGAACGGATGATTATTGCTGACAGTGGAAATACTCCGCTCCAAGAAACATGCGGACACCTGTTAAAAAGTCAGATGCAATGGCATTCTATGGAAAGAGCAACGTTAGGTCTCAAATTAAATTAATTTGAAAAACAGTCAACAAACAAATTTTAAATACTTGTGATGTAATAATTCATGTGAAGTTGCAGTTGATTTTCAGCATAGCATAGAGAAACGGAACTAGTTGAATGGTACCATCAAACAAAATACTGTCACTCTTCCCGCCTTCCACGCCCCCCCCCCCTTTCTCTCACCCTCGTTCCTGGGAAGTGAAACTTGGGTCGGAGTAAAAAAGTATACGCTTTCAATCCAGAGGGCGGAGTTAAAGTTTTGCAATTCGTAACTGGGTAGACAAGACAAGATCTAAAGTAACGTATAGAAATAATCACAGAATTAGGATTAAAGCCTCAAATGACAAAAAGGTACAGTAATACGGAAGAAAACAGAAAAACCAAATCAGACAAATGTTGGATGACAGCTTACGAGAAGCCCTCAACCAATACAAATTTAAAGGTCGAAGAACCGTATGAAGTCCCAAAAACCAGATGTAGCAGTCAACAAATTTTTATGATGCGGCGTAAGACGGAAAGCATAATATGTGATGAATAAGGCGACTTCGATAACGTTTAACACAGGAATAATTTCCTTAACGATACTGAAAGATTCTGGCCTAGTCAGAACGTGATAGCTGCCTTTATATCTGAATTTCCACTTCACGAAAGATGGAAGCAGCCTCTGGCTACAGAATCATTAAGTTCATTTGTAAGCTTGTAATTTCGTACACATGTTCCACTGCTATAACCTGCGAAGCCTTTGTGTGGAATGATCAGACGGGTTTAGTCTTGTGTGAAACAAACGGTAGGCTTCGTAGTTGGAAAATAGATTTTGAGATACAACACAAAGGAGACTTATACGTGGGCACTGTTGGAACATGATGGACATGGAGTCACATGTTTAGTACTGAGATAGGAAGTGCACTCAGAGAAACAAATTATTCGTTATATCTTCTACACATTTCTTAGACATAGCACTTAGGTTGGAAGATTGGAATAATAACTGAAATAATCCAGTGAAAATGGCATAGTGTCTACTGACAAACAATCCTGCTGTACCATGTCTGTCCTGTAGCAGACTGCAGTCTGTGTTTACAAGCTGAAGTGCTAACGTCGATCAGCCGTAACCAGGAGTTGTGCACGGTGATGGTAGCTGCAGAAATGACAATAGTGTATAGCCAACCAAATGGAAGCGCCAGAAAGGCTGAATGTTAGAACAGGACCAAACGTTCCCATAGATGCCACACGGCTCACACCAGGTTTACAAGACTTTTCCAGCGGTTAAGTGAAACTGTGTCGTCGGTACAACATTACAGCGACCGACTTCGGAGATGCAGTGGATGAAGCACCTGCGACCGGTTGCATCTGAAATGAATGTTTCGTAGTGTACTGGGTGACATTACAGTAAATGCAGTTGCACCTCTTTCATTCACGGGACATGCATGCTTTGATTCGTTCTGGCTTCGAACCTCGTGTTATGTTCAGCCAGTTGTTCCAGCTCCTTAAGTCGATCCTAACTTTCCTGCGTACGTAATTTTCACTGATGAAACCTGCTTCACCAGAGATGTAGTACCAAATAGATGCAGTGGCTATCTCTGGAACAATCAGAATCCCCACGCTGCAGCTGTGAAGAGCCATCAACACAAATTCTCAGTCAACGTGTGGGCACTCATAGTCAGTGATTACGTAATACGCCAGTTCCTTCTTCCTGCTCGCTTGAGCAACCAGTATACGTGAGACATAATGCCCACATTCCTGGAATATATCCCGCTTGTTATTTGCCAACGGATGTTATTCCAACACGACGGAGCCCAGCCACACTTTGAAGTGAGGGTTCGCGATTGCTGGGCTCAGACATTTCCTGAAAAGTGATTGTGCAGACGAGGTCCTGTTTCGTGGCCAACACGTTCACCTGATCTCATCCCGTGTGATTTCTTTTTGTGGGGTCATTGCTGTGCACGAGGCACCTGCAGAGGATGAAGAGGATCTCCTGGCGAAAATCCTCACAGCGTGCATCAGTATTTAAAGGAGGTTGGGGTATTAGAACTGGTACGATGAGAATTTGGGCGACGATGTCACGCCTGCATCGATGCTGGGGGACGCCATCTGGAACAACTGTTGTAAGTGTAGCAGATTGTGAAAATTGTCCAGCTAAATGGAATTAGTTATTACTGTGCAGTAGAGCCTGGAGGTTCGGTTCCTGTGGTATCATGTTATGCCTACCGTATTGTTCTTCAACAAGAGAAATTATCTGAGGGGACTGGACAGTATATACTCAGTGATAAATCTGTATGTCATGAACAGGATTCGGAAGCTGGGGCCATTAGTTTGAGAACAGCGCAGCCCTCAGACGAACTTGAATCGATTTTCACTTACACATTTCAACTTAGTCGTTTGCAGACTAGCGACCCCCCTCTCAGACTAATACATTTACCGATCTCTATGAGCCCTAAGAATCACCTGTACATACTTGAGGCTGTTGTTGACTCTTGTTTAAGTATACACTCAAGAGCCAAACAAACTGGTACACCAGCTGAATATCGTGTAGGGCCCCGCGAACACATAGGAGTGCCGCAGCACGACGTAGCACGGACTCGACTAATGTCTGAAGTAATGCTGTGGAGAATTCACACCATGAATCCTGCGGGGCTGTCCGTAAATCCATGAGCACGAAGTTGAGGAGATCTCTTCTGAACAGCACAAGGGATCCCAGGTATGCTCAATAATGTTCGTGTCTGCGGAGTTTGGTAGCCAGCGGAAATGTTTAAACTCAGAAGAGTGTTCTTGGAGCCACTCTGTAGCAGTTCTGGACGTGAAAGGTGTCGCATTGACCTGCTGGAATTGCCCAAGTCCGTCCGAATGCACAATGGACATTAATGGATGCAGGTGATCAGACATGAAGCTTACGTACGTGTCACCTCTCATAGTAGTATTTAAACATATCAGGGGTCCAGTATCACTCCAACTGCACACGACCCACACCATTACAGAGACTCCGCAATCTTGAACAGTTATAGGGTCCATGGATTCTTGAGGTTGTCTCGACACCCGTACAAGTCCATCTGCTTTATACGAGGCTCGTCCGACCAGGCGACATGTCATCCACAGCCCAATGTCGGTGTTGATGACCTCAGGCGAGGCTTAAAGCATTGTGTCGTGCAGTCATGAAGGGTAAAAGAGTCGGCCTTCGGCTCCGAAAGCCCATATCGATGATGTTTCGTTGAATGGTTGACACGCTGACCCTTGTTGATGGCCCAGCATTGAAATCTGCACCAATTTGGGGAAGGGCAGCACTTCTGTCACACTGAACAACTCTCTTCAGTCGAGGTTGGTCCCGTTCCTGCAGGATCGTTTTCAGGCAGCAGCGATGATGGAGATTTGATATTTTACTGGATTCCTGATATTCGCGGTACACTAGTGAAATGGTCGTACGGGAAAATTCTCACTTCATCGCTACCTCGGAGATGCTGTGTCCCTTGTCTTGCGCACCGACTATAACACCACGTTCAGACTCACTTAAACCTTGATAACCTGCCATTGTAGCAGCAGTAACCTATCTAACAACTGCGCCACACGTTTGTTGTCTTATATAGCCGTTGCGGACTGCAGCGCCGTATTCTGGCTGTTTACATATCTCTGTATTTGAATACACCAGTTTCTTTGGCGCATCAGTGTAGTTGTGCTTTATACCGTCGTTAATCTGTCCATTCTGATTACTAAGACAAAAGGGAGTCATTTTTGTGATAGGAGATGAATTCGATGCATCAGGCACGATCAGGGCAGAAAGTGGGATGGCCGGTGCTCGTTTCCAAGCCACGCAGCTGGGGACAGGGTTTCACTGTCTCACAGGTGCGTTAATCAATGGTTCAAATGGCTCTGAGCACTATGGGACTTAACATCTATGGTCATCAGTCCCCTACAACTTAGAACTACTTAAACCTAACTAAGCTAAGGACATCACACGACACCCAGTCGTCACGAGGCAGAGAAAATCCCTGACCCCGCCGGGAATCGAACCCGGGAACCCGGGCGTGGGAAGCGAGAACGCTACCGCACGACCACGAGCTGCGAACAGGGTGCGTTAATCCTTGTCGCTCGGTTTTGGTATGCTGGCAGAACAACTGGTTGTCTTCTTCAGAGACTTCTTTGCATCGGTGAAGTAAATGGTTAAAGGCTGACGCAGATTAAGTATGTTTGTAGTGTTTTTTAATTTTTTTGTGTGGTTCCTTTAGGGACTGTGTGATCTACTTTCTCAAGTAATACATCATTTAAAATTCTTGTGAGTGCGCTGGTCTAAAATTGTCTGCTACACGCTATTGTCTCCTTAGCGCCTTGTACTGCTGCACTCTGTGCATTCACTAACCGTCTAACACCATTTGCACTTAAACGCAATTTTACACGCAAACATCCTTGATGCGCTCTAGAACAGACGCGCCACAGTATCGTAGAAGCACGTTCACTCTGTTTTGGCCTTCCCAGCTAGCGTCCATCCCATCTGAACAATCGGTGTTGACAGAAAGACAAAAAGTCGTGGATACAGTTGCAAAAAGCAACACGTGCAATTAAAATAAACACTCCTAACGCCTGTCGCGCTGTGTCCAGGTTCCACAAACAGTGCACGGACGCATTTAATTCCGATACTTGTTGGCGCTCCGCTGCCGGCCACAGAGGGTTCCTGCAGCGGTAGCTGGGCGAATAATGAAGCCAGCCGGCGCACGTATCGGGCGGGATGCGGCCGCGCCCGGTCCGGCTCTGCTGTGCAGGTGGACGGCGCCGTGATTAATGCGACGCGCTACACGCGCCGTACAGAGCGCCGCATTCGCCTTGTACAAAACAGACTGCCGTGCACCGCCCGAAGCGGTTGCGAAATAGTACCACAGCGGCGGGCAGCAGCACTGTGGACCTGCGCAGCCAGTAGCCAGCCTGGTCTAGCCAGGCGCTATGGCCCGACTCACCTCACGTCCCCTCACAGGAGCGGGTACAGAAGGGGCCAAATGGTCGATGGACCAGAAAAGGGGCGAGTGTGCACTCACCCGTATAAACTGAAACTCCCAGAGGGCGTCCTATCCGATAACCAAGTCCCCCTAATCCAGGCACTAAATTCACACTTCTAGCTATTACAACGCTTGGAACGGGCTACTACTGCTATTCGCAGACAATACGACCAAAACTGAGAATCTGTATGCAACGGTCCAGTTACATTCACCATTTTTCTTTTCCCAAGCCAAGTGGTAAATTCAAATTAGGGAACTAGAACGAAGTACTGAAAACGTCTGCTGTGGGACGGGATAACGGTAGAAATTGGGGGAAAATCCTTTCGTCGTTTGTTTTTAGGATTTTGTTAGCTATTGTCAAGGGCTAAGACGTACCGCGCCACCATCTAATTGCACCCTCCAAGGAAAGAAGTACGTGGCTGCTGGATGCGACAGAGGCAAATGAGCAGAAGAGTGGTCAAGGAACGAGTGGACGGTCTTGTTCCTTAAAGAGCGAATACCGTGTACGAAATCGTATAATGACAGTCGTTGTTTCACGTTCCTTCTGAACTGAAAGAAGCTTCATAGCACCCCAGGCCAGGATGACAGGTGTCTTTATAGAATGAATATCAGATGCTGCAAGTGGCAATAACACAAAATATTTTCGCAGAATATATACAAAATAGATAAGTTCATCAATTCGTCGTTTTTCATTCATATACTGAAAAGATATGACTCACAGTACGAAAAATTTTCAGTGACTTACAGTTTCCTTTTTTGGTAACAATCTGTGCCTGGGATGTGCTCCAGTGCCTCTTATATACTTCTAAGCATCAGTCGCTGGGCTACTCTGAAACTGCCCCACAGCTTACTTTAGTAATTTCATGGTCATTACCCTTGATCAGACAGTCTACTACTGACGATGCAGTCAAGATTCAGTACCTCCAGTCATTGTCAGCAGTGGAACATTTCATTGTTGCCAGATGTATCCAAGGTAGCGGCGATGACGTCATCCAAGTTGGCGGTGCGTAGACTTGGAAACACCAGATGACTTCACCCATGGTGGCACCTGTGGTGTAATACAGGAGGGTGGATTTTGGTGGGAAGATAGGTTAATTGGGCTACCTCCACTAACCTAACACCTCTTCCTTCCCCTTCCCCCAGAAAAACGGCGGGAAGTTAAAATTCCAACAGAATAATGCCTCACACCACAGTTACCTCTACTAACCTTAGAAAATCGTGGGAAGATAGGTCACTTGGGCAACCTCCACTAACCTGTCACCCAACTGCCATCTCCTCCTAGAGATTGGTGGGAAAAGGACTTAACCTGCACTGGGCTGCTGGAGATAGGAAGGAGTGTACTTTATTTACTTTGTAACAACTCATTTAGGGATGGAGTATATTTATCACAGTGATACAGAACACACGTTCTGGCATGCCACACAGCATACATACCTGCAAACTACTCCTAAATAACTCATGTATAATGCTCTACACACGCACTTGCTAATTGTAAACTGTCAAAATAACGCACTGCACCACTCGTAAATAAATCAGTACATTTACGTCCAGAGAGCCAAACAACTAGTGAACTGTCAAAATAATAATCCATCTTTATTGAAAGAATTAGAGGCAGCACCACTATCCAGTCTGTTCGCCACAAGGTCCACACTCCAACTGACCTAGTACACAGTACCACCACCAGAGGGCACTGTCATTTCTTCTATGACATAATCCAAGATGGCAGCCATGACATCATCAGATGGCCCAAGTACCATTATCCAAGATGGCGGCAAAACGTGTATTCACCACTTGCTGGACATAAGTTTTTATTTTGCAGGCAGTGTCTCCACCATGAGATCTAGACCCACCTGACATAGTACACAATTCTACCATCAGAGAGTGCTATCATCCCTCCTTTGATGTAATACAAGGTGGTGGACTGGGTGGCGAAAATGGCACGAAAATGACTAAGCCTGCACTGGGCGGCTGGAGAGAGTAAGGAAGTAGTGTACTTTACTTATTTTGGAACAATTTATTCAGGGATGGAGTATATTTATCACACTGATATAAAACACATGCTTGGGGCCACGCCACACAAGCCACAGACCTGTAAACTGCTCCTTAATAAAGCTCTGCAGACATGCAAACAACTCCTAATTATCAAAATAATTTCAGTACAGACATACAGAATCCTTCTAAATAATGCAGTACACTGATGTGTAGACACGTCAGTACACGTAAAATGTCCAAATAACGCATAGTGCAGCCTACAGTCTGGCTCACAAAATAATGCAACAGACACACAAACAATGTACGCAGATGCTGTCCACCATCCTCTGTCCAGTAGATCACACAGGAGGCTACCTGCAGCCCCACAAAGTGACGTGGCCGTCAGCTGTCAAACCATGCACGATGCCCTCAAGCATAAGGTGGCGACATCCCTTTCATATTTGGTACCTGAGAAATTCTTCTTGAAATACGTGTTCACCTAGGCACCATTGCTGACTTGACCAGGCAGGAGTGCAGTCGCTCATGGGGCATGCAAGCCATCACAGCCACGAGCCACCACCGGATGCAGGTGAAAGTTGTTTCTGTTTTTGGGTATTCAGTCAATGTTATACAGACGTCACAGAGCTCCAAGACCCGGCCGGAGTGGCCGTCGGCTCTAGGCGCTACAGTCTGGAGTCGCACTACCGCTGCGGTCGCAGGTTCGAATCCTGCCTCGGGCATTGATGTTTGTGATGCCCTTAGGTTAGTTAGGTTGAAGTAGTTCTAAGTTCTAGGGGACTGATGACCAGAGATGTTGAGTCCCATATTGCTCAGAGTCGTTTGAACCATTTTTGAACTCCAAGGCACACTCACAACAGTCTCATACACGAGATGCCTCTGGGCAGCACATGGCCTTGCCATGGGTGACAGAGTAGCACATTGTTCCTAGTGTGACATGACAGACTTGTCTAACAGTGCTTAACTGCCCAGTGTGACTGATGCAATGCCGCGAAGTTCACGTGCATACCTACAAACCATCGCATGCGCATCTGACATGGTTCTCAATCTTATATTGATGTCACATGACTATGTTAAAATAAGGAATCGACCTCACGGGAAATGTATAGTGTCCCAGAAATAGTCAACGTTCGCGTTCTTGATGTCTCAGCTTGTATGCACGGAAATTCTTGCCCTAACAGAACCTGTTAACGAAAATAGCGCAGGATAATGTCAAATGCAGTCTTCCTCGTGGACCTAATGTGGTACCCTGTCCACCAGGTGTTACGCTTCATGCTTTCAACACACAAATGTCCCTTCTGCTATGTAGAGTGTCCTATATCCCAGCACAAAGGATGTGAATGAATCGAGCTTTATGATTGGCTCTTATGGAATACACTCATCGTATTACTGATGCCACTAGTATTGACGCACCATCCGCCTTTCTTCTTTCTGCAGATGACACTTTCAGTGGTTATTTTACACACATCGCCACATTGCACTCTCAATTATGTCTTACAAACTATTATACATATTGTCAAACATGGAAAGACTCTTACTCGTTTACACTGCTTCCCTTACCGAGGACATGAGCTTCAATATTAGAACATGGAACCGACCTGCGACCCATCATTATATCACCGCGTACCCTACATATCGCCAAATACAGAAAGATACTCAATTACACTGCTCCCCCACTGAGGACAGGAGCTTGAATATTAGAGAGTGCAACCGATCTCCAACTAAGCAATATATCACCACATAACGTGTCGATGTAGTAAAAATACAATTCATATCCTCCTCCCTACAAAATCAACCCTTTTACATCAGAAATCCGTCAGTGAATCAGAGTCACATTCAGAAACGATGTGCAAAGACTGGCTCGTTTCCGCCTAGACACAAATGTGTCACTGTTTCTGGTATGGACCTGCTTCCCTGCTTGCCCTTTTCTACACCCATCTCCAGACTCTGGGATCACAAGAACACAGCAGTATCCTACCGATCACCCAAGCAACATAATTCCGAAGATGTGGACTGGGAATTATTTCTCAACAAACCTGAAACTTTAGCTATGTGGAGCGTGCTCTAGACCACTGATTAACTAGAAACTTATCCTGTCTGTAAAGACCTTTATGCGAAAACTCAAAACAAATAAATGAAATAGATATTTCCACTCATGCATACAGATGTCATTGATGTAGCAGGTTCCAAATCATCCCTAAATTTACAAAGTCAACTAAGGTGTTTCTCATGTATAGAGAACCAACAAATGTGTCTTCCACCTGCTAGACGTGCACACCACAATCGATTTTCTCTCAGATAAATAAAGACGGAAAATGTGAAGAAACAGAAATACCTAGCTGGGGCAGTGTAAGCGAGTCGCAGAACTACTTACGTACCACATCCCTTAGCCAAATCTCTTTCAAATTTCAGCGATACTTCCACTTCGTGATACTTCCACACGAACAGGAAAGCTATCCAACACATACTAAGTATTAGTACGCTATTCGCTGCGCAGAATTAGCTGAGCTGTCTATGACGCTACAGTCATGGACTGTGCAGCTGTTCCCGGCGTAGGTTCAAGTCCTCCCTCGGGCATGGGTGTGTGTGTTTGTCCTTAGGATAATTTAAGTTAAGTTGTGTGTAAGCTTAGGGACTGATGACCTTAGCAGTTAACTCACACACATTTGAACATTTTGAGTTCGCTATTCGGTCGTCTAGAGGAAAACACGATTAATTCATTTGCGTTCCTAGACTTCAGCAGGCATCTCCAGTCTGACAACTCCTACTGTTAATGGGAAACGTGAATCAACCCCACACAGCTCACTGGCGCTGCAGGCCGAGCACACACAGGTAGAATGTTCATCCTAAGAAATCTGTCACATATACATTTTACCCTGTACTTACAACTACATGTTATGATCACAGTCTCAGTTGAACGACATTCGACAATGAGAGAATTATCGGAAATACACTCTGTTGACAGCTTTGGCTCTGGAAATAGAAATATCAGTACCATTCTTATGACTTAACATACTCTTCCCTTGCTATCACAACACTCCATGTCAGATCCATACCTTCCTTACGACTGGACATAGTCATTTCCTTTCACGTGTCAGAACACAAACACACACTTTGTAACACTGGTGCTCAGATGTGAACGTATCACACACCGGTCGGCCGCGGTGGCCGAGCGCTTCTAGGCACTTCAGTATGAAACCACGTGACTGCTACAGTCGCATGTTGGAATCCTGCCTTAGGCATGGATGTGTGTGATGTCCTTAGGTTAGTTAGGTTGAAGTAGTTCTAAGTTCTAGGGGATAGATGACCCCTGATGTTAAGTCCCATAGTGCTCTGAGCCATTTTTTTATCACACATCCCCTACTACAAAGTACAATACTTCGTCAATAACTGATCCCTGGCGATACGAAATAATACTGAGAGAAAATCAACCATGGGTGGACATGTCTCATAAGTTTTTCTTGCGAGTGCTACCACTGTGTCCTAAAAAGAGAGACATAATAGGCCAGATGCTAAAAAATCTCAATCCCAACAACTACTGTATGTTACTGTCACAAGTGGTTCTACAGGTGCACACAAGTATCCATGTTAAAAGCTATAGTGACTTTATAAATTGAGGTACAACATTACCTCTGAATGAGGTGGTTTTTCTGTCTACCAACACTCCAGTTACACGTAGCCCATGATGCAACCTCAATATAAAATCGCTGAAATTTGAAAGAGATTTGGCTAAGGGATGTGGTACGTAAGTAGTTCTGCGACTCGCTTACACTGCCCCAGCTAGGTATTTCTATAGTACTTGTAACGTATTCTGAGTCGATACCATATCAGAGGTTCTACGATATATCCACTGAGTTATAGGCGATGACTGATTGAGAAGGAACATAAACAGTTGTAGTGGTAGATGATGTGCTGATTGAGGTCATAAAAAATGCACAACAGCTTTTCAGCTCTCTAGTGTTACACTACCTGCTAGAAATGATGTCCGTTATTTGGAATCAAGTCTTTCCATTCAAGTACATACCTGCGTTGGATCACACCCGCAAGTGAATCATATTTCTAGCACTCTCATGTCTCGAAACGAGAAACTTTTCTCGAATATGTCTGCTACACTAAAATTCCAACCTCGTTTTAGTCACCCCTACGCATCTTCCAACTGATTCCTATTTCTACAGTTTAGTGCATGTGATCATTCCAATTTAAGTCGGAACTGAGCAGAAGTCAGAGAAAGACAATCCACCACCTTCTGCAACCCACGTAGAAACAGAACGACTTGAGTTAGTGCAACAGGACCGTGTTTTGACCATTCGGTGGAAATGCGTGCAATGTGGTACGTCTCGAAACTAGATACAGATACTACAGTCCAAAACAGATCCACGTCCATTGAAATCTATCAGCCCAACATGCTATCATAGTTATTCTGTACCATTCAATAGAGAAAAATTACGAACTATAAAAGCTCCACTAATTTCACCTGATGTAGAGCTCACCTAAGGCGCCATTGCTGACACGATTACGCATAGCTGTGATGTGGCACAGAGAGGGAGTTGTCGCATTGCTTTCCAGAACAGCATTCGCTCCTAGCATACCTAACGGAACACCCAGTCCGTCATCGAATTTACCCGTCAAATTGCTGCTGCTGCCTATGCGGGCTGGTCCTATTAAATATACAGCTTTTGATTCATTGCAGAGCCCAGTTTAAGTTTTCATCACCCATACTGTAGGATGATGACCGTATCCCACAAAGTATACTGTAACTTGCAATAGATGCTTCCTGTCACCCTGTGTCATCATTGAAGCATTGTTTTCTAACACGATTTGTACACTGCCATACATTTTGCTTTTTACCACGACTTCGAGGTCTGTCTCAGGTCCTAAACTGACATTAAGACACTCCGATCCACGACCTCTCACAGAAAACTAGAGATCACATGGTGTAAATCACTTTGTTGCCACAACTACCATAACATACGACACACAGTGGATGATTTTAAATAAAAGACAGTTACAACATAAGGAATCTAGAAGAGTTTGGCTCCATTCACAGTGATGGAATAGATGATGACTCTGATCCACGACCTCTCACAGAAAACTAGAGATCACATGGTGTAAATCACTTTGTTACCACAACTACCATAACACACGACACACAGTGAATGATTTTAAATAAAAGACAGTTACAACATAAGGAATCTAGAAGAGTTTGGCTCCATTCACAGTGATGGAATAGATGATGACTCTGTTCCATTGATTCCTCATATTGAACTCATGTACGTGATCGCTGTTGCGCTGCTAGCAACCCCAAAAGGTGCCAGCCATCCACAAAACTCATTTCCCAACTAAGACAAGCATTGTCAGTCAGTCGTTATGGGGTAACCAACAGCGCTCCAGTGCATGGATGGGATGGAAAAGACACCGCTGATGTATTGTAATATTAAGCAACAGTTCAAAAAATGGTTCAAATGGCTCTGAGCACTAAGGGACTCAACAACTTAGGTCATAAGTCCCCTAGAACTTAGAACTACTTAAACCTAACTAACCTAAGGACATCACACACACCCATGCCCGAGGCAGGATTCGAACCTGCGACCGTAGCAGTCCCGCGGTTCCGGACTGCAGCGCCAGAACCGCTAGACCACCGCGGCCGGCTAAGCAACAGTTGATAGTGCGAACAATTTTAGCAATTTTACAGTAACTTCAACACAGGCCAATGATGTGACAGCATGTTGCCCCAATTTCAGTATCAAAGCTAAATCACCACTTCTCCACTTTGCGAATTTCACTGCGATCATTCATAAATGACTGTGCGGTATGTCCATTCAGTGTTAATTCTCAAACACATAATTCATCAAAGTATACCCAACAGTGCTCCACATATTTCTAACACCTCAAGCATAGTGCTTAATTTACGATCTATCTCTCTGAGTGTGGGAGTCACAGAGCATTTTCGCTGTCTTAGGGTAAAATCAGAGAGTGAAGGACCCTCCTCACACTATCATTGACCAGACCGCCCTGCAGCTTCATGACCAAATCAATCTGCAACCGATCAGAAGACGAATGCTACACACCATGTATAGTGAATGAGTGCAGCTTTCCGAGTCCTAGACCATACAAGTGCATGAGATTTCTCGAGATGCGCCCATGTCGAAGAGCTTAGCACTCGTTATCGATGTATAGTAACAGATTTCTAGGTGTCGTGATGTAATAGCACACGGTTAAGAAGAACAACAAATGAATGATTTTTATGCACGATGGAGCTCCAGACAGATGTGGGTTTTTACGTAAATCAACCAAGCTATCAACTCTAAAGTGTTGTGCTAGTGTGTATGATCGGTACCTGGAAGGTATTGGTAAGAGAGAACATAAACACACGCACTCCTAAGGCTACAACGTTCTGCACTTAAAACGGGCTATAATGTTAGATCGCCTGTGTTTCCAACCTATCAGTCGTATGGAATGTAGCGCAGTTAATATTCCAATGTGAGAAATATATTTCAAGAGCATGACATACATCTTTCTTCCCGGTTTTTCTACGATAAACTATGTTATCGAACCGTAAAACGGAAAAACTACTTCCGTAAAACATTTGCTCTGCATCATATGAGCACAATATAGCTTGATGGAGACTATAGTGTCCACCGTTCACATCCGATTACGGTTCAGAAATTATACAATGTCTGCATTAGGCCTATATAAAATGATCGTTAGTAGCGGGGAATACCTTCTACAAGGAAACAGATAAACGCATAGCAGCAGTCTCCGACATGTGAAAATTACAAGTCACTCCATCACCAACTCCGTAAACAGCGCATTGTCAGGCAAATGTGTACATGGTGATTGCAGCGCCTCACAAGCACCTATCGCTAACTTAGTTATGACGCTGAAGTCTCGATTTTACACCCAAGATGCTACAGGGGGGATGGAGTACAACGCATAAATCTAAGTTCGTTTCAAGGAATGTGTCAAATTTCATCACACAGGAGATAGCCGCGCCTGGTAGCTGAGTAGTCAGCGCGACAGATTGTCAATCCTAAGGGTCCGGGTTCGATTCCCGGCTGGGTCGGAGATTTTCTCCTCTCAGGGACTGGGTGCTGTGTTGTCCTAATCATCATTTCGTCCCCATCGACGCGCAAGTCGCCGAGGTGGCGTCAAATTGAAAGACTTGCACCAGGCGAGCGTTCTACTCGACGGGAGGCCCTCGTCACACGCCATTATTATTATTACACATGAGATGGAAGTCCTCTGACGACTGACAGGTTTACCGTTAACGATCGCAAGTAGACAGTGCTTTAAACCACACACAGAACACGTGGCTGTTTACGAGTAAAACGCAGGCTATGTCATGCGACTGATGCAGCCGGACATAAGAGTGGAAAGAAATGACCTGCAGCAGCTTATCCTTCTCTAGAATGCACCAGAAAAGCATTAAATCGTACCTCGTTAGAGTTCCATCTCAATCAATCACCCAGACCACTCTCTGTCATCCTTTAACGCAGACGCAAGTAAGTTTAGAGGTGCATGGTGTACGGAACTCGCAGCCCTTGCCATTACTGGCCGGCGTGTTCCTGCTCTGGTGGAATGCAGCCGAGTTACAGACTGTTCATAGGCTACAGGAAGGGCACTTCGCGCTTGTAACTTCAAGTTACAAGTTATGAGGTGGTGGATGAAAGACATGTTGCTGGACGTATGACGGGGCGGCCTTTGTGGTCGGCCAGGAAGGCGTCTCCTCTTGTGTATGGTGGGCAGACAGAGAGTTGGACAGTACGCGAGGAGTGTGATGCGCCATCGTTGCGATTGGCATTTCTGTACGGATGCGGTTCGCTTTTAATATTTCTCACCCAGCTGGTTCGCTTTCGGCATTCACATTGGCGGTCTCACTGGTGTTCGACCCTACTTTTCCGTGTCCTTTCTGTAATTTACTAACCTTGCGTACAGTCACCGGTTGCATTTGTGTGTTATCTCCATAACTTTGCACTTACCACGTCCGGTCACCTGCCTCAAGGTCTAGTTCAGCCTTAAACCCCCCTTGTAAAACAGTTCAATGTTCAACTGTTCATATCATTTGATAATTCATGTGTTTTATTTTACGATGATACATCTGACCCTTGTAAAACAGTTCAATGTTCAACTGTTCATATCATTTGATAATTCATGTGTTTTACATCACGATGTTACGTCTGATTGATGTAGCGACGCCGGCCGGAGTGGCCGTGCGGTTCTGAGCGCTACAGTCTGGAGCCCAGCGACCGCTACGGTCGCAGGTTCGAATCCTGCCTCGGGCATGGATGTGTGTGATGTCCTTAGGTTAGTTAGGTTTAATTAGTTCTAAGTTCTAGGCGACTGATGACCTCAGAAGTTAAGTCGCATAGTGCTCAGAGCCATTTGAACCATTTGATGTAGCTACATTTGTGTGTATATAATCACATTTCTACGTGCATTCTGCACATGTATCCCTCCTCCCCAACAATGACGTAAAAGCTCTCAAAAGGAAGGTATACCTCTATACATAAAAGGCACTATCCCGAATGACTGACTCGATGTATCGTTACTGCCCAATCCAGAACACTGAGGATAAAAAGGAAGTGAACTGAGGGAAACAAGAGATGGACTAACAGGAGATAGGAATAAGTACGTACCAGGGCAACCGCAGGTACTCCGCTACTACTACATTTATTTTAAATAAATAAATTCAAGTTTTAGTCATTCTGTAGAGATTGATTTGTTCTACACCTCGTTACACCGGCAGACACAGCATTTATTATCCATTTTAACATGTTCATAAGCAGCTACTATGTGTGTTGTAATTGCTAGACCGTCTTGGAAATCTCTAACATACTTGCTTTGTCTCGTGAAAGGGTTCAAATGGTTCTGAGCACTATGGGACTTAACATCTGAGGTCATCAGTCCCCTAGAACAGTGGTTCCCCACAGGTGGTCCGCGAGCTATGCCAGAGGGGTCCGCAAGATGCTATTAGAATAAAAATTATATTAAACATATTTCGTATGATAACAGATTTTGTTTGTTTTGGCCGCTTTCTCCATGAGCAGAGCTTTAGCGAACTTCTGCGTCTCGCGTCTACCTAGAGCCAAATGACACTAGCACACTCTAGCGCAAAACTAGAATTTGATAAAGGCAAATAGTTAATAACAATGATGGTTAAATTGAAAATCTTTTAAGCTCAATATTTTTTCAATAATGAATATGTCAATGTTTTTTCTAAGTACCAAAAATATAAAAGGTATAAAAGACTCTTCGTTTGGTTTTTTAGGTACTTGATACTGTGATATGACAAGGTACCAATCATGCTCGATGAGGGGGCCTCGAGAAAATTTTGTTGGGAACCCCTGCCCCAGAACTTAGAATTACTTATACCTAACTAACCTAAGGATATCACACACATCCATGCCCGAGACAGGTTTCGAACCTGCGACCGTAGCGGTCGCGCGGTTCCCGACTGAAGCGCCTAGAACCGCTCGGTCACACCGGCCGGTGATAAAGGGGTAAATTCATAAGAAATAAGGGCACTGAAAACGAGGCCGATCAATGGCGTCATCGTCGCCTTGAACCTGGCACGTTTGCCTTGTCCAGGAAAGTGACGACTGACAGAGCTGCCTCAGCACGACTCACAGCTGTACTCCCGGCAACAGCTGATCTGCTGTCTTCCACACTTCACAGAACTTCTTCTGTACACCTTGCGCGACAAGGCACTCCTGGAAGAAAGGATACAAATCTGCAAGATTGGAGGTAGGGTATGGGCGGATGTAAAGCTGTGATGGCGAATCCGGTGTCGTGCTTGGAAATCTCTGTCCGTAGAGCACTTCCCCGCGAATGGGAAAGGTCCCGTGTTCGAGTCCCAGTCCGGCACACAATCTGTTGATAAATGCCTACAGAACTACACTACAGCACTGCACTACTACAGTCGATCAGCAGCAGTGTGCAACATCAGCTCACACAGTTAATTCTGGAAACAATCGCGCAACCTTTGGATAAAGTATGTCCCTACAATACCCTTCCTTGCAGAACTGCATATCGCGAAACGTATGCAGTATGCAGAAGTACCTCTGCAGTGTTTGGAAGGTAGGAAATGAGGTACGGGCAAAGTTGTGAAGAAAGGATACAAATCTGCAAGATTGGAGCTAGGGTATGGGCGGATGTAAAGCTGTGATGGCGAATCCGGTGTCGTGCTTGGAAATCTCTGTCCGTAGAGCACTTCCCCGCGAATGGGAAAGGTCCCGTGTTCGAGTCCCAGTCCGGCACACAATCTGTTGATAAATGTCTACAGCACTACACTACAGCACTGCACTACTACAGTCGATCAGCAGCAGTGTGCAACATCAGCTCACACAGTTAATTCTGGAAACAATAGCGCAACCTTTGGATAAAGTATGTCCCTACAATACCCTTCCTTGCAGAACTGCATATCGCGAAACGTATGCAGTATGCAGAAGTACCTCTGCAGTGTTTGGAAGGTAGGAAATGAGGTACGGGCAAAGTTGTGACGACGGGTTGTAAGTCTTGCGTTGTTTCCGACAAAAGGCAAAGGTCTAAGGATCGAATTCCGTTTCTGCACACAGTTCCAATCTGCCATGAACTTACGGATCGGTGAAAACTATGCTGTAGAGTGAACTCGGACAGATTTAATTGCCTGAAAGTAATCAACGTAATGAATAGACGTATCTTCTAGTACTCGCTAAAATTCGATGCTAGACGTGGAGCTTTAAACACTCAGTAGTCAACTCATATGTTTTCTCTTGATCTTTATACTGTTAATAATAATATACACCTCTGGCCAATAAAATTGCTACACCACGAAGATGCGTGCTACAGACGCGAAATTTAACCGACGGGACGAAGATGCTGTGATATGCAACTGATTAGCTTTTCACAGCATTCACATAAGGTTGGAGCCGGTGGCGACACCTACAACGTGCTGACATGAGGAAAGTCTCCAACCGATTTCTCATACACAAACAGCAGTTGACCGGCGTTGCCTGGTGGAACGTTGTTGTGATGCCTCGTCTAAGGAGGAGAAATGCGTACCATCACCTTTCCGACTTTGATAAAGGACGGATTGTAGCCTTTCGCGCTTCCAGTTTATCGTATTGCGACATTGCTGCACGCGTTGGTCGAGATCCAATGCCTGTTAGAAGAATATGGAATCGGTAGGTTCATGAGGGTAATACGAAACGCCGTGCTGGATGCCAACGGACTCGTATCACTAGCAGTCGAGATGACAGGCATCTTATCCGCATGGCTGTAACGGATCGTGCAGCCACGTCTCGATCCATGAGTCAACAGATGGGGACGTTTGCAAGACAACAACCATCTGCACGAACAGTTCGACAACGTTTGCAGCAGCATGGACTGTCACCTCGGAGACCACGGCTGCGGTTACCCTTGACAGGAGCGCTTGCTATGGTGTACTCAACGACGAACCTGGGTGCACGAATGGCAAACCGTCATTTTTTCGGATGAATCGAGGTTGTGTTTACAGCATCAAGATGGTCGCATCCGTGTTTGGCGAGATCGCGGTGAACGCACATTGGAAGCGCGTATCGTCATCGCCGTACTGGCGTATCACCCGGCGTGATGGTATGGGGTGCCATTGGTTACACGTCTCGGTCACCTCTTGTTCGCATTGATGACACTTTGAACACTGCACGTTTCATTTCAGATGTGTTACGACCCGTGCCTCTATCTTTCGTTCAATCCCTGCGAAACCCTACATTTCAGTAGGATAATGCACGACCGCATGTTGCAGGTCCTGTACGGGCCTTTCTGGATACAGAAAATGTTCGACTGCTGTCCTGGCCAGCACATTCTCCAGATATCTCACCAATTGAAAACGTCTGATCAATGGTGGCTGAGCAACTGTCTCGTCACAATACGCCAGTCATTACTGTTGATGAACTGTGGTATCGTGTTGAAGCTGCATGGGTAGCTGTACCTGTACACGCCATCCAAGCTCTGTTTGACTCAATGCCCAGGCGTATCAAGGCCGTTATTACGGCCAGAGGTGGTTGTTCTGGGTACTGATTTCTCAGGAGGTATGCACTCAAATTGCGTGAAAATGTAATCACGTGACAGTTATAGTATATTTGTCCCATTAATACCCGTTTATCATCTGCATTTCTTCTTCGTGTAGCAATTTTAATGGCCAGTAGTGTAATACCGGCCGATAGTTGAGTGTATTATACACTGACGGAAAAAAATCGCATTGCCAAGGAGGATATAAACGAAAGTTCGTGTTTCTACATCTGAAAGATGATGTCTATTCAAATTTCGCGCCAGTGGTATGAAAGTGAGTCTAGTAGCGCCACTATGATGTTGCAGTTCATGGTTTCTTTAAATAAACTCTCGAAGGGTCGTGAGCGTTAGCTACCTTTGAGGTAGGACTTGATGAGTTGATGTTAATCGAGAGTGCCTTTAAGGCGACAAAGACGCCGTTAACACCACTCACTGAGTTGGAACGAGGTCGTGTAGTAGAGCTTCGAGGAGCTGGATGTTCCTTCTGCGATGGTGCAGAAACCATTGGCAGGAATTTAGCCATTGTCCATGACTACTGACAGCGATGGTCACAAGAATGCACATTCTCAAGGAAACCGTGTTACTGACGGCCACGTGGCCCTACTGAGACGGAAGCCCATCTTGTTCGGTGGGTCACCCTGCAGCATCGTACTGCGTCTCCAGCAGCAACCTGAGCAGCAGCTGGCACCACAGGGACACAAAGAACTGTTACAAACCGGTTAGTTCAAAGATGTGTCCGAGCCAGACGCTCTGTAGCATGCATTCCACTGACTCTAAACCACAATTTGTGACTTCAGTGGTGTCATGCGGGAGATCATTGGAGAACATGGTTTGCTCTATAGGTTGACTCTCACACAGAATATTATAGCAACCGGTCACTTTTCACAAGGCTATTTATTTAATTAACAGCGCCGTTACCGGTTTCTAGCAGATAGGTTCATCGCCAGATGGCTGCCGGCCGCGGTGGTCGTGCGGTTCTAGGCGCTCCAGTCCGGAGCCGCGCTGCTGCTACGGTCGCAGGTTCGAATCCTGCCTCGGGCATGGATGTGTGTGATGTCCTTAGGTTAGTTAGGTTTAATTAGTTCTAAGTTCTAGGGGACTGATGACCACAGCAGTTGAGTCCCATAGTGCTCAGAGCCATTTGAACCATTTTTGAACCAGATGGCTAGCTCACGTTTTAGATTACATCTCGTGCTTCGTCTCCCCATCTGACGAAACCACCTTAGGGTGGTGATGCCGTACAACCACAACAAGATGTGAGGTGACGCCTTTTTAACTGTAATTTTGCCTCACGACGATTTTAAGTCTTGTAAGCAAAGTATTATTATTATGTGGGAGATGTTTCGTTTACTTACAATGGAGAATCCACGCCATTACGTTCCAGAGCAGGTTGTTTATCATCTTGCAAGTCCAAACCTGTATAATGACCATTTTTGTGTATATATATGTACATTGTCTTTGGCATTGTTCTAGTTCTAATATCGCCCTCTTTGTATCCATACCTCCATGTGACGAAACTTCCAAGTGTGTGAGTGGTGCATTACATTATGTGCATATACGTACACAAAAACCTCTCTGAGGTTGCGTGCCAAGTTGTTGCACAAGACGGAGAAAGGCAGATTCATGGACCTCCTAGAGGAAATGGAGATCATCTCGGGTCCACCTACTTAATGAGCAGGTGTTGGTGATATACATCCAGTTTTGGTAGCTCTTCGACGATCTCCTGCTTCGTGACAATAGACGTCATGACCCAGGAGGGAACAGATATGGAAATTTCGACGTGCCTTTAAAAAGACGACTCTTGGCGGATAGGATGCAAGAACTTAATTTATTAATATTAGAAGCAATCCTGTTGGAAGAACACCCACAACTGAGCATTATAGCAGAGGTTGAAAATACCGCTTCAGTTCTAAATTATTTTCACACGACTGGTTTCGGACTGTTATAAGCCCATCCTCAGGTGTCGTAGCTGTGCTGTGTGTGTGCAGAACAAGGAAGCTCATAGGCAACACACCGCGCCTGGTACACGCGGCGCTCGGGGACCACAGCACAGCTACGACACCTCAGGATGGGCTTGTAACAGTCCGAAACCGGTCGTGTGAAAATAAAGTAATTTACAGCTGAAGAGGTATTTTCAACCTGTGCTAATATTAGAGGATCATGTTGTCTTTCATTTTGTTGGTATTAAGCAATGTGGTATCTATTTTACCACCGAACAAGTAAAGTACTATTCAATTTTTGCCTAAAGGATAGGTATGATGGCAGTTTGTTTTATCGTCTTTCTGCAAACAAAGGAAAGCATTTGCAACAACACTATACGTTTATGTATGAGCTTTTACGACCATAGAGGACGTCTGCGTGTTTTAGTAAATGTGCCTGGTTACATCAGCCTTACATTTCTTATCTTCATTATTTTAGTATGATGTTAACAGACCTTCATAAAAATTGTTTGTAAGGACTTTATGTCTTTTGTATTAAATATTTAGTGTATCACACAACTACTGTGATATGAGGTTTTCAGCTTCTGACAAATTTCTGTTTTTCTGTAACTGTACTTTTTCAAGACGACCTTCAACCTTTGAACGGACATGGCCGACTTCATTCCCCATCCTTCCCTAACCTTATTGGATCTGTGACATCGCTGTTTGCCCCCATGCCCCCCCCCCCCCTCTCCCCAAAATCAACCAACAAACCAATAAAGAAGCTAAACGAAAAAAATGGAGTTAACTGAAACAGTACATCGAACAGCATATTCTGCTTAGTGCTCTTTCTGCGTAACTAATGTCTGAGCATTCCAGCTCTTACGGTTTCTTGTTTATGATTTTAAATATTTAAAAACTTGATTTTTGCAGAGCAGTCCCAATCTTATTCTTGCTTCAGTGTTCGAAATTCTGTACGTGATTTCAGGAACATTTAACAGCATGTGCAAAATTTCTCCAAACTATTTTATTTCTTAGTTTTAGACAAATATTTCGCAAAACATTTGACCTTTTCCTCTAACCTTTTTAACCATATATGTATTTAATTCTTGCTCTTAATAAAAATTTGTGCTGAACAATGGTCTTTGACAATTAGCAGTAACTTAAGGAGCAGCTTAAGGTATTACATGACGATATATCTATATTCTACCGTAGCTGTGAAACAAAATCAACAAAAATTATTTTGTGATAAACAGGGACCAAGGTTTCAGTGTCAACAATGCCCAGCGTTCAACACTCAATTTATGGAGGTCTTGCTGGCCATCACATGCACTAGACTTGGGAAACATTGAGTGAATATGTGTTTCACTGAATGTCTAGTGCGACTCTAAAAACATAAGTGCATGAAAGTGGATAGTGGTGTAAGGTGGCGTGGTCTCCTGACCTTCATTTCTTACATATTCCGTCCTCACAATCGTATTCTGCACATCAAAACACTTTATTCGAACCCAAACTCGATAAGGCAATTTTGTATGAATTCATGTAAGTAACATGCAAATCTAATAAGTAAATCACAGGGACGTACCAAGGTTGAAAAAGTCGAGGCTAGCGTATAGAACATGACGGCTACAGGAATTTTCGTTCTAAAGAGGCAACCAGCCCAATGGGAGGCCTATCCCTTCAGAGTGGTGAATCAACACACACCTACTTCATCCAGAGCGACTGCCCAGAGAGAGGACAGCTTTTGCCAGAGCGAAGGGATAACAACCCTCGTATTCAACTTAAAAGCAAATTGCACTACATTGTGTAGGAGCGCCTAGAAGACGCAATTTTTGACAGACCGACTGCGTGGTTACGGAGTTCTCACAGGAGGACAGTATATGACTAACGGAGATGCTACATATTTCCACATTGGTCGACTTAAACGAAACGTCATACTCCTACTTAAAAGAGCAACGCTGATTGGCGGAATATTTCTGATGCAGAGAGCCAGAGGAGTGAGGGAAGACAGCGAATCATATACCCTTGCAATTTTTCCGGAAAAAGGAGACATTCCGTTGTCACTCTTGGAGTGGGAACACGTAACGAGGGCGAGTGTGCTCGTACGTGTACGCAAAGAGTAAGAAACAAATTCTCTCCTCAGTACTTCACTGGGAGAGCACCTCTGTCGTTAGCGAATTGGAGTGATACTCTATATTGAATCACTCGCGATTAAGCGTTGTTCACTGTGTTGGCCGCCATACTTATTGTACAGTGTGAACAGACAAAAAAAAAAGGGCTCTGAGTACTATGGGACTCAACTGCTGTGGTCATAAGTCCCCTATAACTTAGAACTACTTAAACCTAACTAACCTAAGGACATCACACAACACCCAGCCATCACGAGGCAGAGAAAAATCCCTGACCCCGCCGGGAATCGAACCCGGGAACCCGGGCGTGGGAAGCGAGAACGCTACCGCACGAGCACGAGCTGCGGGCAGTGTGAACAGACAGAGTACTAGTTAAATGCCTGCGAGTGAATATTGAGTGGCATCGCGTTGGACTGGTTATCTGACCAGTGCACTACACCAATAGTTAGACTAGGGGCGGATAGGAGTCCTAGACTTCATCAAGGCATAGGGAGAGCTTGATTGGCGAATGTCAATCCAGACAGAAAGAGATAGTTGTGTTATTTGTCAGCAGCGAGCGACGCAGGCAGCAGTTGTTGCAGCTCACGGTATTGTGCCCTACAGCGTATGCGAGCCCCATCTGTCCTCCATAACAGTACACTCCATTACATTCCTCACGCAACAGCCTTGGCCGTAACTAGAAAAGTTATTCAAGTTGTGTAGGCGCGGCTCTCAGCCATTCTGCCGAGTAAATAACATTCTTAAAGAAAAGGGAGAAAATAACCTTTCCATACTTTGCAAGAGAACAGCATTCCTATCCATAAGAGGCAATCTACTGCTCTGAAAAGAACCGAGGAATTTATTATTTTATAAGAAAAAGTTTCACTTGATTTCTCAGAATTTTTTCAATACATAATATTTTTCTTTTCTTTAATGTTTTTCTTACACTAACTAGCAATAATCCAGTACGCGAGTATTCCACTAAATACGTAAGAATATAGAATATTTTTGTGTCTTTTACTTACAGCGGATGACTCCAGAAGATATTTGTTACTGAATGTTTTTCAAGCAGTTCTTGTTGGTACATTAGGAGCGTCTGTCTGACTTCTGTAGTAGTGTGAGGTGGCAATTATTTCTTGCAGGAGCCAGAGGGTACTTGTTGGATCAATCCATTGCGCAACTTGGCGAAATAAAACCCACACACTCACAGTGGTCGTCGGATATTGACAAACAGTGGCTCTGGTCGGTTGGTTGGTTTGGGGGAGGGGACCAAACAGCGAGGTCATCGGTCCCATCGGATGAGAAAGAAAGTCGGCCATCCCCTTTCAAAGGAACCATCCCGGCATTTGCCTGAAGCGACTTAGGGAATTCACGGAAAACCTAAATCAGCATGGCTGGAACTCGGTTTGAACCGTAGTCCTCCCGAGTGCAAATCCAGTGTGCTAACCACTGCGCCACCTCGCTCGGTCAAAGTGTGACGCGTGAGCAATAACAGACCACAGTTCAAGCGGCGTGTACAAACAGCATAACCCTGCTCCACCGGCAGAGGGTGATAGCGTATTGCATAAAACATAAACAGTTCGGTTACACATTTAGAAGTATGGCATGTTCCAAAATGATCTTTACAACATTGATGACGTTTATATCAGAAATGAGGATTGACAGAAAGGTGCAGTTTGTAGCATAATGTCCACTTGCCCTTAAAGTTCTTTTTTTTGTGAGTTAATCATTGACGAATATGTCCACCTACTGCTGCCCAGCAGATGACTCAGTGTGTGGAACGGCTGCCAGCGCCCAAATGTGGCAGTTCCAGCAGAACTTCCGGACACGTTATGAAACCACTGAAGCAAGCTGCCGTGGTCGTGCGGTAGCGTTCTCGCTTCCCGCGCCCGGGTTCCCGGGTTCGATTCCCGGCGGGGTCAGGGATTTTCTCTGCCTCATGATGACTGGGTGTTGTGTGCTGTCCTTAGGTTAGTTAGGTTTAAGTAGTTCTAAGTTCTAGGGGACTGGTGACCATAGATGTTAAGTCCCATAGTGCTCAGAGCCATTTGAACCATTTGAAGCAAGCTGCCACAAGCGTCAGGACACAGGATCCTACACAAGACAGTGATACATTCAAGCCTGCAAGGTGCAACTGCTGCATACACATCAACTTGATGACAGGGCAAAAGGCAGAACATTTGCAGCTGAGAGTCTGAATCGCATCGGCTAAAGCCCAAATTACTACAAAATTGTGTTGTTTACAGACGAAGTATGCTTTCTTTTCCGGGTACGTAAACCGACACAATGTGAGTGTCTGGGGCTCTGGGGACACGAGCTTCAGCTTGAAAATTTTCCGCGGCAATCCTAGGTTAAACGAGTTGTGTGGTCTGCTCCTCATGACTGTGCGAAGGCAACGTTTTTCCTTGCCAAAGCGGCAGCTGACTCGACTGTTTACTTGGACACGTGGGAACAGTTTGTATTTCCGCCATTCGAAGAACTGCTACCTGACGTCATGCAGCAGCTGATCGGGGCCGTCCTCGCTGGGCCTCGATCGCTAGGAAGGCTTTGCACACTCCTCGGCTGAATTGGCAGGGAGGGAATCCACTTCCTGACCTCTAACATCTACAAACGTGACCTCCCTACATTTTTTTTTTAATTGGGATTCTGCATGGCATGCTGTGTGCCAAAACCAAAACCCAGTGTGGAACTTGCAGGAATTACGAGCTCGCCTCAGAGCTACACTTTCACTTGAGTACATGCTAGGACACAAATGGGAAGAACTGAAATATCGCTTCGATATTCTGCGTGCTTATAGCGCACACGTTGAACTTTGTCAAATTGCGCTAGAACTTGATGTGCATGGAAACTTTACTCGTAAAACGTCACTGTTCTATCTCCACATCTGAAAGGCCGTGAAATACCTGATTCCTCAAAGAAATGAACCCCCACGTATAAAACGGCTTCTGATTAAAAAGGAGTTACTGCGTGAAATATCTGATGTTAAGCGTGTAAGCAAGAAAGAGTTTGGACAGAGTTTGAAGCTATAGTTAAAGTTTATTTGAAGTGGTTAAGAGCTCGGTTTATGAAACACTGGATGAAGAGAGTCTGGGTAGTCTGTGTTCCATTTTATGCAAGAGCCAATTTTTCACTCATATCATGATTTACGATGTTATATCTGCTGACTAAGTCTCGTACAATGATACAATTTTGCACGTATGTTACGCGTGATGCTGAAGTTTTAGTGGGTGAACAGGGAAAGTGAGTAAGCGATGGTCTTTCTTTTCCTTTCATCTCTGTGTGAATAGTGTCAACGAGAAAATGTTTCGTAAAAATTTTGAAGTTAAGTGTAAAATTTGTTGAAAGTCGCTAAGAGCTTCCAACCTCAAACACTGAATGAGTATATTCAGATAATTTGTGATCTATCAGTCACGCTGCCTGAGAGGAAACACACGGTTTCTACCTGAACTACTTGGCTTATTATGTGAAACGTTTAACGCAGAATTGTAGGTTTCAGTGTTTTCAATTTTTTAATTCGCTCAGCCATTATGTGAAATACTGAAAATGAAATTTTTGTTGGAACTGGAACTGGACTGCGGGTTGCAGAATAGATGCATAATGATGTGGATAACTGATAAAAAGTTGTAAAGATAATTTTGGAACACGACTAATCTGTGACGTCAAGGAAAGGCGGAAACACCTTATTTGACCCTAGATCAGAAAACGGAGCTAATGGTACACTTGTACTAAACGATCGTAAATTTTGCTGTTCTATATTTTATTCAGAGGGCGTCACAGTTTACAGTTCACGCACTAGATAGTTACACTTACGTTGATCAATCAGAACGTTATGACCATCGATGTGGTGTCGACATAACCTCCTCCAGACGATAACAGCGTCACGTGGCGAAGAATGACTGCTAGTCAGCCACATGCACGGTGCGTGTAGTGCCAGTTAGCGTGCTGTCCGTGTGTAGAATGGGTAAGGCACACAGTCTGACTGGGGTCACATTGTGGTGGTCCGGAGGCTCGGCTACTACATGGCTTGTCGGGTGTCGGATGTCTTCAACATGTGGCGGGGATGGCCGGCCACCACTCATTACAGATGTCGCACGTCGTGGGCTGGGCAGACTGGTAAAAGAGGACAGGCGGCGAACTCTGGCGGAACTAACATCAAACTTGAATGCTGGGCTGAGTACAAGTGTGTCTGAACATACAAGGCACCGAACAGTTCTAACGAAGGGTCTACGCAGCCGGCGACATGTCTCAATGTCAACATGTTTGTGTCAAAGTTAACAGCACATCGGCAACTACGTTTGAAATGTGCTCGTGACCATCGGTAGTGGGCGTTGGCGCAGTGGCCGAGCATTGCATAGTGTGATGAACCTCGATAGCTTCTTCCCCATGCCGATGGGAGGGCGCGGATCCGGTGTCTTCCAGGAGAACAGTTCCTTGACACCTTTACTACGGGATGGAGACAAACTGGTGGCGGCTCCTTTATGCTCTGGGGAACATTCATGTGGACATCCACGGGTCCAGTGGAGCTCGTGCAAGTCACCATGACGGCCAAGAGGTATCGTACACTGGTTGGAGATCACGCACACCCCTTCATGACGAGCATGTTTCCATACGGCAGTGGCATTTTTGGGCTCTGAGCACTATGGGACTTAACATCTGAGGTCATCAGTCCCCTAGACTTAGAACTACTTAAACGTAATTAAACTAAGGATATCACACACATCCATGCCCGAGGCAGGATTCGAACCTGCGACCGTAGCAGCAGTGCGGTTCCGCACTGACGCGCCCAGAACCGCTCGGCCACAAAGGCCGGCAGTGGCATTTTTCAGCAAGATAATGCGCCATGCTATAAGACCAGGAGTGTGGTGTAATGGTTCAAGGAATACAGTGGCGAGTTTCAATTGATGTGCTTGTACCCCAACTCGGCAGATGTAAGCCTAATCGAACACATCTTGGATGTGATTGAACGTAATGTCACAGCTGACCGTCTCCCTCCCTGAATTTACGCGAATTAGGTCACTTACGTGTGAGTATGTGGTGCCCCAGTCCCTCCAGCGACTTACCGAGGCCTCATTGCTTGAAAGCCACGACGCGTCGTCGCTGTTATCCGTGCCAAAGGTGGACATATCGGCTATTAGGTAGCTGGTCGTAATGCTCTGGATGATCAGTGTCCAAGGTCTCCGACGGTATGTCACATACAAAATATGTACAAAACAAGCTGCCTACTGACAATACGAGATTGGTTGATTGGTTGGGGCCACCCATTGGTACCAACTGTAATCGTAAATTTTACAGCGGTTTAGCACCTAGGGCTAACTGGACGAAGGACACTACTGGCCATTAAAATTGCTACATCAAGAAGAAATGCAGATGATAAACGGGTATTCATTTGACAAATATATTATACTAGAACTGACATGTGATTACATTTTCACAAAATTTGGGTGCATAGATCCTGAAAAATCAATACCCAAAACAACCACCTCTGGCCGTAATAACGGCCCTGATACGCCTAGGCATTGAGTCAAACAGAGCTTGGATGGCATGTACAGGTACAGCTGCCCATGCATCTTCAACACGATTCCAATCAAGAGTAGTGACTGGCGTATTGTGACCAGACAGTTGCTCGGGCACCATTGACCAGACGTTGTCAATTGGTGAGAGATCTGGAGACTGTGCTGGCCAGGGCAGCAGTCGAACATTTTCCGTATCCAGAAACGCCCATACAGGGCCTGCAAGATACGGTCGTGCATTATCCTGCTGAAATGTAGTGTTTCGCAGGGATCGAATGACGCGTAGAGCCACGGGTCGTAACATACCTGAAGTGTAACGTCCACTGTTCAAAGTGCCTTCAATGCGAACAAGAGGTGACCGAGACGTGTAACCAATGGCACCCCATACCATCACGCCGGGTGATACGCCAGTATGGCGATGACGAATACACGCTTCCAATGTGTATTCCCGCGATGGCACCAAACAAGGATGCGACCATCATGATGCTGTAAACACAACTTCGATTCATCCGAAAAAATGACCTTTTGCCGTTCGTGCACCCAGGTTCGTCGTTGAGTACACTATCGCAGGCGCTCCTGTCTGTGATGCAGCGTCAAGGGTAACCGCAGCCATGGTCTCCGAGCTGATAGTCCATTCTGCTGCAAACGTCGTGGAACTGTTCGTGCAGATGGTTGTTATCTTGGATACGTCCCCATCTGTTGACTCAGGGATCGAGAGGTGGCTGAACGATCTGTTACAGCCATGCAGATAAGATGCCTGTCATCTCGACTGCTAGTGATACGAGGCCGTTTTGAACCAGCACGGCGTTCTGTATTATCCTCCTGAACCCACCGATTCCATATTCTGCTAACAGTTTGGATCTCGACCAACACGAGCCTCAATGTCGCGATACGATAAACCACAATCGCGATAGGCTACAATCCGACCTTTATCAAAGTCGGAAACGTCATGGTACGCATTTCTCCTCCTTACACAAGGTATCGCAACAACGTTTCATCAGGCAACGCCGGGAAACTACTGTTTGTGTATGAGAAATCGGTTGGAGACTTTCCTCATGTCAGTACGTTGTAGTTGTCGCCACCGGCGCCAACCTTGTGTGAATGCTGTGAAAAGCTAATCATTTGCATATCACAGCATCTTCTTCCGGTCGGTTAAATTTCGCGTCTGTAGCACGTCATCTGCGTGGAGTAGCAATTTTAGTGGCCAGTAGTGTGATAACGAAACGTCTCCATCGAAGAAGGATTACTATGTTTCCCGTAAAAACGAGCGTAAGCGGTTCGGCCACAGTGGGGCGGGAGCGTGCAGCGAGAGCAGCAGTACGGCGCGCCAGCAGACGGCCGGTAAGCGGGTCAGCGCGGCCGCTGTGAGCGCCGGCTGCCCTCTGGGGCCACGGAGGGCGGAGGGCGGAGGGCGTGAACCCATTAGCCGGCCAGAGGCAGCGCCGCACAGTGGAGGGCGGAGCGGCGGCCGATCGAAGCGGCGCGACGCCGCGCTGGAGGGCCGCGACCTGCGCCAAGCCGGAGCGGCACAGCGAGGCGGCCGGGCTGCGCGGCCGCACTTGCCGCACCCCTGACCCCCTCCATTTATTGTTCGTTTCCGCGGTGTAGCAATATCTAGGGTGTCCACTAAACGATACGAGGAAATTTGTGACGACTGCGATACACTGTATGACGCACTCGAACGCTCTTCGACCGCTGGAAGTGTTATCGGTGGTCGGGGTAGTAGTAGTAGTGGTAGCAGCGGTTCTGTTCAGAGAGCTGTTGTGGTGCTCAATTAAAAATCTCGTAAAATAATGTATTTGAAACATATGCCGAAGTGCAATCTCTCCTGTGCTGTAATAGATCTAAAATTATTTTGGATCTCTGCTGTAACCACAATGGCATATGGTTAAGACCCTGGGTTTGGGGTGTACCTGCCTCTCACCAAGTGTATTCCAAACAGATCCACGGCACCTGCTATCGATATATAACTCCTTTTTGAATTGTATGTAAATATTTTTAATTTAAATGCTTTCTTTTAATATGTAAGGACATTGCTTCACTGTATGTGTAGATTTATTTAGAAGTGTGTTGACGTTTCATTGTATTTATCTGTGTTTTACTGTGAAACATATAAGCACTGGGGAAAAGCCAAAGGAATTGTTATTTGCATCAACTAGCAACGATAAAAGCAGTGCTTGTGCGCTGTGAAATCTTTGGGTAGGGAGCTGTCGCGCGGAGAGACGAGAGACGGATTCCTGCGCTTGTAGTGTGCGGAAGTGTGGTGTTGACGCTCTCGCAGTTCAGAGTACCATTTTCGGCGGCATCACGTACGGACAGTGGACGGGCGGGAGAGGCTATATTAATTACGATTGCCCGTTCGTATAATTAGCCGTGGCTGTGTTCTGCACCAAAAATCGCGGATTGGTTGCTTTGCGGTCTGTTACGAATCGTTTCTCCTGAGATGATAGATTCAGCGTCTGCTGTTTTGCGATGCGTGATCTCGTGTTGGACGGGGACCCTCTCCTCCGATTCTTGCCTTCAGGTGTTGCTGCCATTGCTTGGTTTTGAACACCGGTTTCCTTATCCTCCTCCCATGGCCCTAGATGGTTGGCTTCTCTGGTTATTTTTTTTCCCTTCGGTGCTTACGTAGGTTGATTGTTCGTGTCTGGTGCACCTTTTTGAATCATAATGGTGTTTATGGATTCCTCTAATTTTCCTGTTCCTCGATCTGACAGTACTGACGTTCGTGATTTCTTAGACATCTGTCGATGTTCTTCCTGGCTGTCCGATGGCAAGTCATGTAGTTTCTGTCATGCATACTTCCCTTTTTCTCTCAAGGTGAAAGCAATTTTTTTCACCTCCGCTATGGGCAATCCTGCGTTTTTTTGTTTTCATTTTCGTTGGTGGAGCTGGCTGTTGTTTCGTTGTTTGTCATCTGTGCTTCAATCTGGCCGGCTGTGGTGGCCGAGCGGTTCTACGCGCTTCAGTCTGGAACCGCGCGACCGCTACGGTCGCAGGTTCGAATCCTGCCTCGGGCATGGATGTGTGTGATGTCCTTAGGTTAGGTAGGTTTAAGTAGTTCTAAGTTCTAGGGGACTGATGACGTCACCTGTTAAGTCCCATAGTGCTCAGAGCCATTTGAACCATATTTTGTGCTTCAATCTCAGGTTAAGACTGCTTCTCTTCGTTCAGAGCTAAGGTCGTGCTATCGTTGTTTGCGCTGTAGCGCGCAGTATCTGCCTCGCTCAGTGTCACAGGGGTAGCTGTAACTACGTCTTCTAGAGTTTCTTCGACATTACTCGTTGCATTCGTGCGTCCCCTTGGACGTGACTCGCAGTGTTATCAATAACTGCCTATCATGTTCCACGAGCTGCTGCGACGTATAGTCTTAGACACGAAGACTGACCGCCGGAAACAGACTGTCCGAGTCGTTCACTTAAGGTGGCCAAAAAAAACCGACTGCCCGTGATAACACTAAGTCTGGCTATCTGCACAATTAGGCAACACTGCAGGATGCGGAAGTGTTGTCAACTTCCGAGATGATATCATTTTGTGTGAGCCCGTGGTCTAGTGGTAATCGTCGTGCGTTCGCGTCCGACTGTATCTCCTTTATTTTTTATACCACTTTTCGGCCCTCTCCTAAAGCTATGATTCCGATTGAACATAGAAGAAAATTCGCTTCACATTCTACCCACCAGTAACAACAAATACTTCCAGAGACAATTCCGCAGGACAGCTCGTGGCTGCGTCGCGATCAGAACAGCTACGCTCGAGCGTTTCCTCGCGCTGCAGCGGCTACCGGCCACCGGCCAGACGCCACCCGCCGCCTGAAATCCGGCGCCGCCCAGCTGAACGCGGCGCGACGCTTTCATTGTATGTATCAACTGTCAGTTTCGAATGTGAAGTTCTAGCTACCATGTTGCAGTTAAGCATTGGGTTTTGCATACTTGAAGATCGTGAACTACAGTTAAGCGTTTTAGAAGTGGGTCGCAAGTGGGAAAAGGCGTAAAATCTGCAACGCAACATTTACTTTTGGTATAATAGAGGGGTGAATGCAGAGGAGGCAGCTCGAAAGATTTGAGCTGTGTGTGTGGAGCGAATACTATTGGGAAAATACGCCAGAAAAAGATATTCTTGTTTCAACAAAGATCGTTCTGGCATGAATGATTTTACACATTAAGGAAGTATCGACTACTGATAGAAGCGATGGGTTGCCATTGAACTACAATGCGACATTTGCATTCAATGGGTAAGTTTCAGAAGTCTGGTGTAGGTGTACTGCGTGCTCTAATTCGAAACAACAAAAATCATCCAAGTACTAATATTGCAGTTTTGCATGAACGTCATCTAATCGCTCATTGAGCATTCCTATGGAATACTGTTACTACTGACGAGTTATGACGCCTTTATCGTTATGCTACCAAATGCTACCAAAAGACGTAAACGCGAGCAAAGAATAGTGTGAACAAAATATTTTCCATCTGTTAGCTCCAAAACTATGTTTTGCACTACGAGTTCTTCCCCAAGGGTTTGTCCATCACAGCTGGAATTTGTTGCCAACAACTGAGACACTTTTCGGTCGCAATGTAAGAAAATCGACTGACAAGTGTGGTGCTGCACGATAACATACTCTGTTGATGTGAGAAGCAAAACTATCCAGGAGATTGATAGGGAAGTCATCTCTCAGGCACTTGTCCCGCTCTGATCGATCAACCGTCAAGGCAATTCATTTCTAGACGAAAATGCTCTTCAAACTACGCTGGTTTAATGACATCGTTAGAACCAATAGGTTTCTACAGGCGTAGAATTTGTGAACTACTTTAGCACTGTCAGTTTTTTATATATTGTGAATGACTATATTGTCGCTGATTAATTCCTTTTTGAAGATTACTGTTGTGTTCAATAAACAAATGTAAAACGCAATTAAGATATTCACTGTACAAATTAAATTCAGCTTACTAGAGAAGCATCACGACGGCAGTCTTTCATAATTAGCCATTAAGTGTCTGTAAGTTGATTTTGCCTATTTTGACACGATTTAGTAGTATATTACCGACTTTTGACTTCAGAAAGATCTGTATCTACTTCATGTAAATAATATCCAAGTATTATGAAAATGTGGGAGTTTATAGATAAAATTATGTATTCACAACAACAAAATATATGTCGGCAGAAAACGAAAGTGGCATTATGAATTTTGTGGTACCAGAAGGTTTTCGCTCTGACCCTAGGAGATACTGAAAGTAGCAAGACGAATTTTGCTCACGCGTTGTCTTCCGATTCCCTTATTGAGTTTCTATCTGCCTTCTTGTAGCTCTGCTGCAATATAATTAAAAATCTGGCGTTCAGCGTGTCTCGTAAAGGGAACAAAAGCAGCTTGCAGCTGGTAGGCAAGCAAGTTACCTTTTTTAATCTCTTTTCTTCCATATTGTTCGTTGGATTTGTTCGGTGCGGAGAGCGCAGCCTTCCCTCTGACTGAACACCGTGCCGGCAACCTCAGATCTAGCGAAGAGGTGCGGCTGCCGTGTCTTTGTGTCTTACTTATTTACTCGGTAGCCGCTGTGGGAGATAAATCACAACGTAAGAGACGAGAGTAGTTGTATTTCCCGTGTGGAACGACTTTCGTGGACTCAAAAGCATTAACTGATATAAGGATACTTACACCACAAATCAAGATAAAATCATCCACATTATCCAACCGAAATGACACGATAATTTCAAGTGAATTTCGCAGGATAGTTCTGTGCCATCAAGGAAGTAACACTTCGGTCACAGAATTGCCAAGCATATTCTCCTTTGTTGCCAGGTTACAGGATACCAGCTGATGTGTTCTGTGAGTGACCGCGGAAGTGACTATACCTTCGTCTCAAAGTTGTGGGTGGCAAGGGCCGGAATATCCTCATTATCTGTCAATTAGTCTTATTCGCATTTCTGTAACCATGTTTAAGGGGGAGTGTAATTACTTGTAATACATTGATGAACTGAGTGCAAACGAAACGTCATAAAGTAATAACTGCGACAATTATTTGTGTTAATCGGACCGAAACCTTGAAAGCGTATTCACCAGATGCGATTGACAATTTTGGAGCCTCTCCAGCGGTTGAGTTGACAATATTACAATTGACAATATTACAATATTATTATTGAGATCACAGTCACTGGTACATAGGTTGGAAGACAGGCATGACCTAGCTTCTTGTTGTCAGCGTTTCTGACGGATAGTCTGCCATTGCTCGAATTCTGAAGACGTAAGGTGAATTCGAATATTCCATATGGCGAAAAAGTGATGTTCCTATTCTTCCAGCTCTAACATTCAAAAAATAGTTACAATAAGCGGCAGAGAAGCGCCTGTAAACCAACAATTAATAATGCAGTCATAATTAGTGGAATCTGACAAACTCCAACTGTCATCTGTTAGTTGTGAGAAACTACTTTCTTTATCTGCACAGAACCGCCATATGAACTCAAGGGTTTCCTAGGATTCCTACAATTCATTTCGTTGTGATCGTTTACAGTGACAGCAGAGCAACAGAACCATCTGACTTGAAATTTACTTTTCCAGCGGGATTTGAATCTTTGGCTACAGTTGCTGTAGAACATCTGTTCTTTCCGACATCTCTGAAAGAGCAGACACTGCGAATCGAAACAGACAGGCCTGTTAACTAATTAAATATCGAAGGACAGATTTCCAGGCTGTCACAGGGCGTTAAACCAGGTTCTAATCAGGATTCGTGGTGTCTTTTCTTTCGGACATGTCTGAACAGACGCCACACATACATGCATATACAGGGTGTTTCAGAAGGAATATATGATATATTTGAGGGTGTTAATACAGACGAATTGCATAAAAAAGTCCATATAAATGTGTCCACTTTTTATTGAGTACAGTGATAAAGCTGTTAGTACGTAACCCTAACAAACTCAAAGCAGAGGCAAGTGAGGACGTTCAACGTTTATTTTAAAAAATTCCCCCACCAACTACAATGCACTTCTCTTGTAACACCACGTGTAGCTCTTCTGAGGCAGTCTTTGCGTTCTTTTATGAGGGCTGCACTATTCATAATCCGAACGGTCAAATCGGCTTTTGGGTTTACTTTTTCTTTGTAGACTTCGCCTTTCAACCATCCCCACAGGGAAAAATCCTAAGGGGTAAGTTCCGTGGACCTTATTGGCCAAGAAAGGTGCCCAAATCTACTGATCCATCATCAGGGAAATGTAAGGTTTGGAAGATGTGTCACCTGAAGACTAGAATGTTCAGGAGCCCCGTCATACTGGAGGAACATACACATTCTTGTAGTCAATTAATGCTGGAAGCTCATGCTCAAGGAAGTGTAAGGACCACAAACGAAATGAAAATGCATTGAACCTGGCAGTATGTACTCAGAAAAAATTGGACACATGTTATATGGCATTTTTTCTTGAATTTGTCTATACTACCACCCCCTACAGTATTCACTATTACCCTGAACATCCTGTAGGTACCACGTATGTGGTCTGTGGCAAAGATGGGAATTTGAGCCTGACGAGGAGCGTGTGTAGATAGATCTTGGAGGCAGGATGGCCGTTGCGTCCCGATAGAGCAATGGTAACCGTGTCTGCTTAATAAATACGAGGTCCAGTTTAAAACCTCGGTCAAGCACAAAATTTCATCCGCCGCCGTTGCTGTATTTCAACTCCCTGTAGCAGTGTGGACGTCTGCCCTTCGATATTTAAGATGCAATTATTTTTTGACGCAATACAGGTGATTTCCGAACATTTGTCTTGCCATCAATGTAACGGGATTTCAACGGCATCCATTCCTTAGTCATAGCTTTGTGATGGCGCTAACCCATGAAATATACATGTGAATCAGATTGTATTAAGTATTTTGTGAAATAACGAATGCTCAGTATACAAGTATTTACGAACAGTAGGAGCAGGATAGCAGCGAGCTGATTACTTAACTAAGTGCAACACAAAGTACCTGTGTAGTGAGTCATTTCAGCTGCATAGCTAGCGGTAATATTTTTCAAGCAATTCACTGCAGAATTAGTGTAATACCCGCACGATGATCTCTGTAGTCATACTGCATCATTAGCAGCTCGTGAATGGAGTACTATGTTCGTTAAATCAGATTACGCAAGCTGATGTTAAATAAAGAGAAGCGACGACGGCACCACACTTAGTCAGTGCTGGATTACGTGCGACACCATAACGTTATTGTAAGCAGTTTGACAACGTAACACCACCACATCCACTGAAAACCTGCACCATTATCATCACACAGTTGTTACTCGAAGTGATTACAAGTCGCTGACGTTTATCAACAATAGCGGAAAGCGCCTCATGAATGTGAAGTTCATTTGCATTAGGCACAGGACAGAAATAATCCTAAATAACAGTAAGAGGTTACCCAGCGAAGGGAATAGTCCACATATTGTCTCGAGTTCTTGCAGTTTAATATTAATATAGTTCAAGATGGTTTCACACTAACGGGTTCTCTTGGCTATCGGAATACTCATATGACCGCGCGGGATTAGCCGAGCGGTCTGTGGCGCTGCAGTCATGGACTGTGCGGCTGATCCAGGCGGAGGTTCGAGTCCTCTCCCGGGCATGCGTGTGTGTGTTTGTCCTTAGGATAATTTTGGTTAAGTAGTGTGTAAGCTTAGGGACTGATGACCTTACCAGTTAAGTCCCATAAGATTTCACACATATTTTTAACAGTTGAGTCGCATAAGATTTCACACACACACGCAATACTCATGTGGCAATTACCAAAGTGTAATTGCCAGAACACTCGACTACCTTAATAACAACTCATTCTGGATTGAATATGACTAGGAAAGCGACGTTAATCTGACGTTTCCGTCCGTCTCCTGACGACTTACTCAATGAAGTCTGAAAAGCACTCACAGTTGTGTTGTCCATCGCATGAATTCTGTAAAGTGTTTTGGCAGCTGGTAGTCATTGCTGAACACAGACTACTCTAGGGGAACTCGTCTTTGTTGCATTTTTTCCGTACCCTACTTAGCACAATAACGTAAGACTCATTCTGCTGAAGAATTTGATGCGCGCAAGTCCTTAAATAAGAATCTGAAAACGTTGGTAATGCATGGAAGGAGACAGACCGTTGGATGGTTCAAATGGCTCTAAGCACTACGGGACTTAACACATGAGGTCATCAGTCCCCTAGACTTAGAACTACTTAAACCTAACTAACCTAAGGACATCACACACATCCATGCCCGAGGCAGGATTCGAACCTGCGACCATAGCAGCAGCGCGGTTCCGGACTGAAGCGCCTAGAACCGCTGGGTCACAGTGGCCGGCAACAGAATGTTTGACAAAATAAGGGAGAGCCCCCTACTTTTTGCGTTTCCGATCGGCCCTACGATAAGAATGTGGTGTAATATTATGCTTCAGAATCCTAAATTGTTTATTATTACACTTCATACTAAAACAAAAGCTATGATATGAGAATAGGAAATGACTTTTATGCTTCTCAGAAACTTCAGTTTCTTGTAATTATTTTCTCACTTCATACTAAAACAAGGGCGTTGATATGAGAGGAGGAAATTAAGTATACGCTTCCAGGATGTAATATTTCCTTGTGTGAAACTGCTGTGTGCATGGAAGCTCTACAGTTAATTTTTGTGTGTCGGATAAATTTTGATACCACCTCACATTACTTTGTGAGAACGTTCCTATTTTCTTGGTATTCAAATAGAGTGGACACTCCATCACAGTTAATATTTTGATGACTAACTACTCCATGGCACCTGTGAGTAGAGTCTCACGTTAGTCACTATAAGAACATGCAGGTAATGTTGTCCGCTCACAGCAGTCAGTTAAGGTGATTTCTTTCTGTTTATCGCAAAGCGTGTACTGCAGTGTCCACGCTCAGCCAACATAAAAAAATCGCGGCGACATTGCGCACTGTTAATCGCTGCACTTGTCGCCAGCCGCGACAACAAGAGCGCACTGTCTCTGCTAACAATTTTACGGACTTAAAACATCTTACTTACTTAACGTAATATGAGTTGGGTAAAAATTCAGTTTGTAGTAACTACCCACTACATGAAAATAGTTTACACTTATGTTTGATGCAACATTTATTGTTGCTTCTCTCTCTAATGTTAAAAGTAGTGATTGTGCGTGAACACGAAAACACACACACATTCTATCTTAAGTGCTCTTCGGAAAAGTCTGGCAACTCAGAGATAGTCACGGACTGGAGCTGCATTAACCTTCTCATTTCTCTAGAGGTAATTTTCTGAACTATTCATTTTTAATAAGTCACAGCGACTTGGAAAATTTACGTTTGCGAGATGGTTACTTTATGCGTTAATTACAGTGTCCCTCATCGATTACTTTGTGGGAAACCTGCTTCTTTCTGCCCTAGCCTGTACTACAGCAGAGTGTGAATGCTCACATTCTTGATACCTCACTGGATGCTCTACAACAACTGCAGCCAAAGATTAAAATCCCGCTGGAATAGTATATTTCAAGTCAGATGGTTTTGCTCCTTCTCTACTGTCATTCAAAACAATCACAACGAAATTAATTAGTTAATAAATTAATTAACTATAGGAATCCTACGAAATACTTGAGTTCATATAGCGGTGCTGTGGGGATGAAAAAAGTAGTTTTTCGCAATTAATAGATGACACACGGAGTTTTTCAGATTCCACTAATTGTGACTGCATTGTTAATGTAGGTTCACAGGCGCTTCTCTGCCGCTTATTGTAACTGTCTCACAGTGCTAAAGTAGTTTACAAACTCTACGCCTTTAGAAACCTATGGGTTCTAACGATGTCATTAAACCAATGTAGTTTGAAGAGCAGTTTCGTCTATAAATAAATTGCTTTAACGGTTGATCGATCAAGAGCGGGAAAGGATTAATTTTACGAGTGTACGATCAGAGGGACAAGTGCCTGAGAGACGACTCCTCTATCAATACAAGTGCTTGAGAGATGACTTCCCTACCAATTTCCTGGGTAGTTTTGTTTCTCAAATGAACAGAGTGCGTTATCGTGCAGTAGCACACATAATGTAGTTCTGTCGGTCAGTTTTCTTACACTGTGACCGAAAGGTGTCTCAGTTGTTGGCAACAAATTCCAGCTGGGATGGACAAAACCTTGGGGAAAAATTCGTAGTGCAAAATACAATTTTGGAGCTAACAGATGTAAAATATTTTGTCCCCAGTATTATTTGCTCGCCTTTACGTCTTTTGGTAGCATTTCTTCTCAGGAAGGCATCATAACTCGTCGGCAGTAACAGTACTGCATAGGAATGCTCAATGAGCGACCTGATGACGTTCATGCAAAACTGTAATAATAGTCACTCGGTTGATTTTTGTTGTTTCGAATTAGAGCATGCAGTACTACTACACACGACTTCTGAAACTTGCCTGTTGAATGCAAATGTCACATTATAGTTAAATGGTAATCTATCCCTAATATCAGTAGTCGAGGCTTCCTTAATGTGGAAAATCATTCATGCCAGAACGATCTTTGTTGAAACAAGAATATCTTTCCCTGGCGTATTTTTCCCAATAGCTCTCGCTCCACACACACAGCTCAAATCTTTCGAACCGCCTCCTCTGCACTCACTCCTCTGCTATACCAAAAGTAAGTACTGTGTCGGAGATGTTACACCTTTTTCCACCTGCCACGCAATTTTACAACGCTTAACTGTAGTTCACGATTTTCAAATATGCAAAATCCAATGCTTAATCGCAAGGTGGTAGCTAGAACTTAAAATTCGAAAGTGAAAGCTGATACCCACACTGACAGCGTCGCGCAGCGTTCACCTGGGCGGCGCCCGATTTCAGGCGGGTTTGGGCTTGTGGACGGTGGCCGGTAGCCGCTGCAGCGCGAGGAAACGCTCGAGCGTAAGCTGTTGTGATCGCGATGCAGCCACGAGCTGTCCTGCAGAATTGTTTGTGGAAGTATTTGTTATTACTGGTGGGTAGAATGTGAAGGAACTATCTTCTATGTTCAATCTGACTCATAACTTGAGGAGAGGGCCGAAAAATCGTAGAAAAAGTAGTAAAGAAGGTACACTCGGACTCGGACACGTGACTGTAAGTTTAGAACGACTATTACCACAAGATCACGGGCTCATACAAAATGACGTCATCTCGTAAGTAGACAACATTTCCTCCTAACACTTGCGCATCTTACAGTGTTGCCTGATTGTGCAGATAGCCGGACTTAGCGTTATCAGGGGCGGTCGGGTTTTTTGGCCACCTCAAGTGAACGGCTAGGAGTTAGCCTCAGTGGCGGCCGGCCAGCGGTCTGTTTTTGTATCTAAGACGGTACGTTTCCGGTAGCTGTGACACAGTGGGTGGGACAGCTGCCTCCCCCGTCGGTAGTTATGTCATTCGGCGCTGCACACACTGAGTGCGCCCGTGTCCCGTGAAACCACATCCACAACAATAGCCCTATGTCCACAGACGTTAATATAGGTGGGAATATCACGTCAATTTTAACTTGCCGCACACCACTGAAGACAGAAAGTTTATGTGCACCGGACCACTTCTCAGCAATGTTGCTTAAAGCTGTGCCATAACCCTTCATCACTGCATTAATCCAGTCTGAGGTTATTTCAAGCGGTACTTCGAAAACTCTAATACTTCTCGTTCCAAGTCCTGCATGAGTAAGTTCAACTTTACCCACATCGCCGTCACAAGGTTTGAATTTTAAATTGTTTCCATATAATTCTACAACTTGGTCACATTTTTAAGGATTCTTTAACTTAAGGGAGACGATACTACCACTGACCGGCAGATGAATTCCAATTACTGCCACAGTTGTTAACTTCTAAAAAGTCCTCTACTTCAAATGGTTTATGTCGGGCATAATTACTGTCGAATATGTCCGAGAGAACAACACCATGGTGGATAATGACAGCCGTAAATAATGAAATTTCAATCAAATACAAACATCAGCACCCCCATGAACCATAGACCTTGCCGTTGGTGGGGAGGCTTGCGTACCTCAGCGATACAGATAGCTGTACCGTAGGTGCAACCACAACGGAGGGGTAACTGATGAGAGGCCAGACAAAGGTGTGGTTCCTGAAGAGAGGCAGCAGCCTTTTCAGCAGTTGCAGGGGCAACAGTCTGGATGATTGACTGATCTGGCCTCGTGACACTAACCGAAACGGCCTTGCTGTGCTGTTACTACGAGCGGCTGAAAGCAAGGGGAAACTACGGCCGTAATTTTCCCCGAGGGCATGCAGCTTTACTGTACGGTTAATGATGATGGCGTCCTCTTGGGCAAAATATTCCGGAGGTAAAATAGTTACCCATTCGGAACTCCGGGCGGGGACTACTCAAGAGAATGTCGTTATCAGGAGAAAGATAACTGGCGTTCTACGGATCGGAGCGTGGAATGTCAGATCCCTTAATCGGGCAATTAGGTTAGGAAATTTAAAAAGGGAAATGGATAGGTAAAAATTAGATACAGTGAGAATTAGTGAAGTTCTGTGGCAGGAGGAACAAGACTTCTGATCATGTGAATACAGGGTTACAAATACAAAATCAAATAGGGGTAATGCCGGAGTAGGTTTTATAATGAATAAAACGATAGGAGTACGGGTAATCTACAAAAAACAGTATAGTGAACGCATTATTGTGGCCAAGAAAGACACGAAACCCACGCCCACTACAGTAGTACAAGTTTATATGCCAACTAGCTTTGCAGATGACGAAGAAATTGAAGAAATGTATGATGAGATAAAAGAAAATTTGCAGATATTGAAGGGAGACGAAAATTTAATAGTCATGGGTAACTGGAATTCGATAGTAGGAAAAGGAAGAGAAGGAAAAGTAGTAGGTGAATATGGATTGGGGGGAAGTAATGAAAGAGGAAGCCGCCTGGTAGAATTTTGCACAGAGCATAACTTAATCATTGCTAACACTTGGTTCAAGAATAATAAAGGAAGATTGTATACGTGGAAGAAGTCTGGAGATGCTGACAGGTTTCAGATAGATTATATAATACTAAGACAGAGATTTAGGAACCAGGTTTTAAATTGTAAGACATTTCCAGGGCCAGATGTGGACTCTTAACACAATCTATTTGTTATGAACTGTAGATTAAAACTGAAGAAACTGCAAAAAGGTGGGAATTTAAGGAGATGGGACCTGGATAAACAGACCAAACCAGAGATTGTACAGAGGGAGAGTATAAGGGAACAACTGACAAGAATGGGGGAAAGAAATACAGTAGAAGAAGAATGGGTAGCTTTGAGGGATGAAGTAGTGAAGGCAGTAGAGGATGAAGTAGGTAAAAAGATGAGGGCTAGTAGAAATCTTTGGGTGACAGAAGAAATACTGAATTTAATTGATGAAAGAAGAAAACGTAAAAATGCAGTAAATGAAGAAGGCAAAAAGGAATACAAACGTCTCAAAAATGAGATCGACAGGAAGTGCAAAATGGCTAAGCAAGCATGGCTAGAGGACAAATGTAAGGATGCACAGGATTATCTCATTAGGGGTAAGATACGGAAATTAAAGATACCTTTGGAGAGAAGAGAACCACTTGCATGAATATCAGGACCTCAGAGGGAAACCCAGTTCTCAGAAAAGAAGGGAGAGCAGAAAGGTGGAAGGAGTATACAGGGTGTTACTAAAAGGTACGGCCAAATTTCAGGAAACATTCCTCACACACAAAGAAAGAAAATATGTTATGTGGACATGTGTCCGGAAACGCTTACTTTCCATGTTAGAGCTCATTTTATTACTTCTCTTCAAATCACATTAATCATCGAATGGAAACACACAGCAACAGAACGTACCAGCGTGACTTCAAACACTTTGTTACAGGAAATGTTCAAAATGTCCTCCGTTAGCGAGGGTACATGCATCCACCCTCCGTCGCATGGAATCCCTGATGCGCTGATGCAGCCCTGGAGAATGGCGTATTGTATCACAGCCGTCCACAATACGAGCACGAAGAGTCTCTACATTTGGTACCGGGGTTGCGTAGACAAGAGCTTTCAAATGCCCCCATAAATGAAAGTAAAGAGGGTTGAGGTCAGGAGAGCGTGGAGGCCATGGAATTGGTCCGCCTCTACCAATCCATCGGTCACCGAATCTGTTGTTGAGAAACGTACGAACACTTCGACTGAAATGTGGAGGAGCTCCATCGTGCATCAACCACATGTGGTTTCGTACTTGTAAAGGCACATGTTCTAGCAGCACAGGTAGAGTATCCAGTATGAAATCATGATAACGTGCTCCATTAAGCGTAGGTGGAAGAACATGGTGCCCAATCAAGACATCACCAACAATGCCTGCACAAACGTTCACAGAAAATCTGTGTTGATGACGTGATTGCACAATTGCGTGCGGATTCTCGTCAGCCCACACATGATGATTGTGAAAATTTACAATTTGATCACGTTGGAATGAAGCCTCATCCGTAAAGAGAACATTTGCACTGAAATGAGGACTGACACATTGTTGGATGAACCATTCGCAGAAGTGTACCCGTGGAGGCCAATCAACTGCTGATAGTGTCTGCACACGCTGTACATGGTACGGAAACAACTGGTTCTTCCGTAGCACTCTCCATACAATAACGTTGTCAACGTTACCTTGTACAGCAGCAACTTCTCTGACGCTGACATTAGGGTTATCGTCAACTGCACGAAGAATTACCTTGTCCATTGCAGGTGTCCGCGTCGTTCTATGTCTTCCCCAGTCGCGAGTCATAGGCTGGAATGTTCCGTGCTCCCTAAGACGCCGAACAATTGCTTCGAACGTCTTCCTGTCGGGACACCTTCGTACTGGAAATCTGTCTCGATACAACGTACCGCGCCATGGCTATTGCCCCGTGCTAATCCATACATAAAATGGGCATCTGCCAACTCCGCATTTGTAAACATTACACTGACTGCAAAACCACGTTCGTGGTGAACACTAACCTGTTGATGCTACGTACTGATGTGCTTGATGCTAGTACTGTAGAGCAATGAGTCGCATGTCAACCCAAGCACCGAAGTCATCGTTACCTTCATTCAATTGGGCCAACTGGCGGTGAATCGAGGAAGTACAGTACATACTGACGAAACTAAAATGAGCTGTAACATGGAAATTAAGCGTTTCCGGACACATGTCAACATAACATCTTTTCTTTATTTGTGTGTGAGGAATGTTTCCTGAAAGTTTGGCCGTACCTTTTTGTAACACCCTGTATAGAGCGTCTATACAAGGGCGATGTACTTCAGGACAATATTATGGAAATGTAAGGGGATGTAGATGAAGATGAAATAGGAGATATGTTACTGCGTGAAGAGTTTGACTGAGCACTGGAAGACCTACGTCGAAACAAGGCTCCGGGAGCAGACAACATTCCATTAGAACTACTGACAGCCTTGGGAGAGCCAGTCCTGACAAAACTCTACCATCTGGTGAGACAGGCGAAATACCATCAGACTTCAAGAAGAATATAATAATTCCAATCTCAAAAGAAAGCAGGTGTTGACAGATGTGAAAATTACCGAACTATCAGTTTAATAACTCACGGCTGCAAAATACTAACTCGAATTATTTACAGACGAATGGAAAAACTGGTAGAAGATCAGTTTGGATTCCATAGTAACATTGGAACACGTGAGGCAATATTGACCCTACTACTTATATTAGAAGCTAGATTAAGAAAAGGCAAACCTACGTTTATAGCATTTGTAGACTTAGAGAAAGCTTTTGACAATGTTGACTGGAAGGTGGCAGGAGTAAAATATAAGGAACGAAAGGCTATTTACGATTTGTACAGAAACCAGATGGCAGTTATGAGATTCGAGGGGCACGAAAGGGAAGCAGTTGTTGGGAAGGGAGTGAGACAGGGTTGTAGCCTCTCCCCTTGATGATATTCAATCTGTATATGGAGCAAGCAGTAAAAGAAACAAAAGAAACATTCGGAGTAGGTATTAAAATCCATGGAGAAGAAATAAAAACCTTGAGGTTCGCCGATGACATTGTAATTTTGTCAGAGACAGCAAAGGACTTGGAAGAGCAGTTGAACGGAATAGACAGTGCCTTGAAAGGAGGCTATAAGATGAACATCAACAAAATCGAAACGAGGATAATGGAATGTAGTCGAAATAAGTCGGGTGATGCTTCGGGAATTAGATTAGGAAATGAGACAAAGTAGTAAAGGAGTTTTGCTATTTGGGGAGCAAAATAACTGATGATGGTCGAAGTAGAGAGGATATAAAATGTAGAATGGCAATGGCAGGGAAAGCGTTTCTGAAGAAGAGAAATTTGTTAACATCGAGTATAGATTTAAGTGTCAGGAAGTCGTTTCTGAAAGTATTTGTATGGAGTGTAGCCATGTATGGAAGTGAAACATGGACGATAAATAGTTTGGACAAGAAGAGAACAGAAGCTTTCGAAATTTGGTGCTACAGGAGAATGCTGAAGATTAGATGGGTAGACCACATAACTAATGAAGAGGTATTGAATAGGATTGGGGAGAAGAGGAGTTGGTGGCACAACTTGACTAGAAGAAGGGATCGGTTGGTAGGACATGTTCTGAGGCATCAAGGGATCACCAATTTATTACTGGAGGACAGCGTAGAGTGTAAAAATCGTAGAGGGAGACCAAGAGATGAATACACTAAGCAGATTCAGAAGTATGTAGGCTGGAGTACGTACTGGGAGATGAATCAGCTTGCAGAGGATATAGTAGCATGGAGAGCTGCATCAAACCAGTCTCAGGACTGGAGACCGCAACAACAACGACACAAACATCAGTTGTGTAGGGGACGGTGATAGAAATCAGCAGGAAGAATTGAAAATCTGTACCCGACCGGGATTCGAAACCGGTATCTCCTGATTTCTATACACGCGTCCTAACCCGTTTTTTTTAAATTAACCTTCCCGTTCTCGAAAGGGAGCGGTGGGGCCAAGTAGGCAGCGTCGTAACCCGAAGTCTGTCCACGATGTCCCGTTCCCACCCTCCAGTAACCAAGGAAAGCGTAGGTAACGTGAAGTAGAGGTACAATGAACATCGTTTACATATTAATTTTCTTTTCTATATTTTTTATTCTTATTTTTTTTATTTTTGTCATTAATATCACCGAGAATATCAGGAAACCGGTGGCACGCGAGGAAGAGGGAGCAGAAAGACAACAAACTAATTGAGACTATCAATGTATAGTTTTTCGCAGAAGATCATTTCGATGGCACTGAATGTATCGGATCTAAGTGTGGAAGAGTCTTCATGACAGGAGCACCTCAGCTGTGGGTTGGATTAAGGAAGACACTGCAAAGGAAATTGGAGAAATATTGTCTGTATTTTGGATTGCGGACAGCTACACAACGGCATTCATTAAGGACCTGCAAGAAGTTAAGGATACTTTTCTCGCCTTCAGTAGACAGTAGTGTGCTGCGTGTTCACAAATCCACTTCACAGAATTCGTCTTCGCTTGCGGGAAATATCCCGCGTCCGGAAAGAGGAGCAGTTGAATAGATATATGATGAGGAGTCGTACGCACCAAGAAATAGACATCTTTTGCCGATCTGCACACCAGGCGGTGCTCGTCTGTGTCCATAACATCACAGTCGATACATAACGAGATGTCCGCGAGGTGAATTCTGTGAAGGCGTGACCGGCATACTTGCTTCCCATTGACAGTAAGGTACCATGCAGACTGGACGTCATTGTCAAGATAAGGAGCGCACACAGATCGCCAAACGGCAAGCCTGTCGACTTGCGGAGGCTTCCGCTCAACCACATTCGGTGACCCGTGCTGCTGAAGTAAACCACCAGTCGACTTCGTGGACGTCAATTGCGCTGGCAGTATGACAGTACGGACAAGTCCGGAAGAACAGAAACCATACACATACATTTACGGACAACAAAAGATCATTTCTGCACTCTTGCAGGAATAGGCAATGGCACGAGCATTGAGATTACTGGGCAGGAAGCACTACCTTCGTATTGCGTGGAGCAAGTTGAGAATGAGGGTCTGCTGTGTACATAAAGCTGTGTACATAAAGCTCGCTAATGGCGAGCTGTGCAGCGAGGCTGTGCGGCGCCACGCTAGCGATCTCAAGTTCCGGTACTCTGGCGGACATGTAGGGGCTGTCGTGACTGATCACGCTGGTTTTGGCGGGTTTTCGAACTCCCGTTTGAAGTACCGACGGACGCTGTGGTGGCCGTTTTTAAACCTTACGGCAACGTCATCAGTCACGTGGCTGAAACGAGGAAGACGTTCGACACGTACCGTGTCCTCAGTGGTAGTGTCAGATAAAAGTTGAACTGTGGAAGTACGTGCCTTCCTACTTGGTTGTTGCCGGCTACATGGCTGTCGTCATGTAATATGAGCAGCCGCGCAACTGCTCAGGTTGTGGCCAGGTAGACCACGTCCGTTCTGAATGCCTCCGACGTAGACTGGTTCAGACGCCGCTCTTCCTGCGGCGCCCAATGTGTTGCCTGTCTTACGTGTCTGCGGCGGTGCTGCCTGCTGCGCCCCGTGTCGGCCCCTCTCAACGACGCGCCGGCTGTTTCCCGTGCCTCTCTTTAACGCCTGCCTGAGGCCATACAAATGAACGACGACCGTCAGCAGGCACAAATTGTCCGTCCCGACCCCGTGGCTGTCGATCACGGAGCTGTACCTGCCTCTGCCTTTCTGCTGTTTGGCCCCATGTCGGACGATAGCCGCCCGCCATCAGACACGGAACGGCTTGTTACAAAACAACGGTTGCCGAGGAAACGGAACGGACAACAACGTACCCCTTCTGATAACTACGTCCACCGGACGTGTGCAGAGAATGACGACTCTGCTACTGATGGTGCGCTGTCCCCTGACGCCCTGACGACGCGACGTCTTTCCCTGCCTCCATCTCAAGTCAGCTTCCACAATCGGACACCGACCCTTCCCCACCTTCGCCTGTTGAGGTTGCCTCCCTTTCTGTGTCTGACGCTACCTGTGGGCGTATCTCCGATAGTGTTCCACTGAACTAACCTGGTGACACGTCTGTCTCCTGGACGGACGACGTCGATGATGAGGATGGACGTTCTGGAGGTGGACAGATTGATGGACCTCCCCTTGGTGGGGTCGGCTCCCTCCCCGTCACTATGATGCGCCCTTCCGTGGTGGCCTAACACGGAGTTCCCTGTGCTTCCCCCGAGTTTCAATGCTCCTGGCGACGGCAGCTTTCCAGACTTATCGCACAACCACGGTCAGTGTCAACACTATTCGCGTACGCCACAAACTGGCACTACTCCATCACCTGCTGTATGCCGCAACCGTGACATAGCTCTCTTCAGGAACTTCATGTTGCAACTTTCTGTGCTCCCCACGGTTTTACAGCATGTGCCTCTCATGCTTCCCCTACTGGCAGTGGGGTGGCGATTCTCTTACGTGACGGTATCCTCGCTGATGCAGTTGCTATCTCCCTGATGCTCTCACGTTTAGTGGCGTCAGGATCGTCAATGTCTATGCTCCATCTAGTTCGGGTAGCCGCTGTGAACTTTTCACCTTCACGCCTCTCTTCCTGGCTCGGCAGGATGCATTGGTTATGGGAGGCGATTTCAACTGCACCCAAGCCCTAAAGTCCATCTACCACGTCATCCTCAGTGCGCGGCGCTAGCCACAATTCTCCAGCACCTCAACCTGGTGGTTTCTCGGGAGCATGATCAAGGCGATCGTCCATTGTTTATACTTTTCACTAGCAATTCGTCCAGCCGACTAGACCGTGTTTACATCTACTGTGATATTGTCTGCTGGGTGCGGGCCGCTGAAGTGTGGCCCACTGCGTTTTCTGACCATGACGCATATATATGCACCATCAACCTCTGTCGCCAAAGGGTGTGGTGCGGCCGTGGAACAGGTAAACTGAACATGATCCACCTTACTTCACCCAACTGCCGGCACCATCGAGACCACGTGATGCCTATAAGTCTGCCTGTCATGGTGGGTTCTCTGTGCAAAGCCTGCTCTCCGCAACGACTTGATCGGTTACGGAGGGAAGTTTGCGGCGTGGCGGCACCAGACTCAGGAATTCTATTTCAGCATTCTCCGGGGATATACTGTTGTTGTGGTCTTCAGCCCTGGGACTGGTTTGATGCAGCTCTCCATGCTACTCTATCCTGTGCAAGCTTCTTTATCTCCCAGTACCTACTGCAACCTACATCATTCTGAATCTGCTTTGTGTATTCATCTCTTGGTCTCCCTCTAAGATTTTTACCCTCCATGCTGACCTCCAATACTAAATTGGTGATCCCTTGATGACGCAGAACATGTTCTACCAACCGATCCCTTCTTCTAGTCAATTTGTGCCACAAACTTCTCTTCTCCCCAGTCCTATTCAATACCTCCTCATTAGTTATGTGATCTACCCATCTAATCTTCAGCATATATATATATGTATATATATTTTATGATGCCGTATTCGCCGGAGCGCCAGGCGATGGGGAATCGTGCCAAGGTGCAGCTCACGTCCATCTCTCGTCGCTACCTTGAAGGAGCACACACTATGGGTTAGTGCAAGAGCGCCCATCTATGATGTATCATGTCATAGCGGAACGACGCCACCGTCGGAGAAAGTTGATTAATTTTCTTGAGACTGATGATGGGCAGCGTTTTGATACCCAACGGGATATCGGCTCTGCCCTCCATGCACACTGTGTTACGATGTACTCTGAACAACGCCACCACCCTGCCAGGATTACGGCGGTCTCCAGACTCTCCTTTGGCTTGGTTCCCGTGGATGTGACAATGGATCTGATTGCTAACATCACGGAAGACAAAGTCCATAACGCTATCCAGGCGGGTTCAAGGAATAGGTCGTCTGGCCCTGACGGCCTCGCACTGGTGGTTTATGGGACATTTCGTCCCCTTCTGGCGACGGACGGAAATTTGTTAGGACCTTATGTTACCTTTGGTGCCAATTCCAGACGGTTACGTCGATGGTTTCCTCATTCCCATCAACAAGCTTCGGGGTGCCTCCTGGATATGGGATTACCGCCCCTTGACGGGAGGGGGGGGGGTACCAATAACCTCCGCACTACCCTCTGCCGGTAACGGGACGTAATCGCTCTTGCTCACTCACGTCGTATGCGTAGACTTTTGGCATCTCTTAACTTGTGCCACATGTTCGATAGCGTCGATCACAATTTTTGCTGGAATGAGTGCTCGGCATTACGGGCTACCCTGATACTACCGTCAATGACGTAATCCGCCTCATTCGTGAGGCTACGTCTCGTGTAATCTAGCATGGCCGTCTTACTCTTCTCATCTCGATACTTCGATCAGTGCGTCAAGGCTGCCCGCTCTCTGCAATGTTGTATAAGTTCGCCATGGAACAGTTGCTGTGCTGCACTCCGCTGCATACGCAGACGATCTCGTCATGGTACTTCGCAGTAGCGCTAAGGACAAGGAGTCACTGGCATAAGTTAACAACTACGGCGAAGCTTCTGGTAACTGCCTTAACGTCGGTACATCGGGCGCCATGGCTACAAGTGCGGGGCTTCCTGTGGACAGTGGTGCTCTCCGATGCTTCGGACTCGATTTCGGAAGTGATTTGCGGCGAACAGTTGCCCTCAACTGCCGGCGTCTACTTTCCCCAACTACGAGCTGGGCTCTTAGCTCACCGTTTACGAGCACTCGACCTTCTGCAACGCACACAATACGTAAATGTATATTTGCCGTAACATATCCCCCACGTGTCACAGACACGTCCGCCATCCATTGCCCTCCGCTTGCTAGCGGCATTGGGTTCGTTTGTTTGCCACGGCAGGCTGTTCAAGATAAGAAACTTACTGGCAGATTAAAACTGTGTGCCCGAGCGAGACTCGAACTCGGGACCTTTGCATTTCGCGGGCAAGTGCTCTACCATCTGAGCTACCGAAGCACGACTCACGCCCGGTCTCACAGCTCTACTTCTGCCAGTATCTCGTCTCCTACCTCCTGGTTCGCAGGAGAGCTTCTGTAAAGTTTGGAAGGTAGGAGACGAGATACTGGCAGAAGTAGAGCTGTGAGACCGGGCGTGAGTCGTGCTTCGGTAGCTGAGATGGTAGAGCACTTGCCCGCGAAAGGCACAGGTCCCGAGTTCGAGTATCGGTCGGGCACACAGTTTTAATCTGCCAGGAAGTTTCATATCAGCGCACACTCCGCTGCAGAGTGAAAATCTCATTCTGGAAACATCCCCCAATCCACCAGGCTGTGGCTAAGCCATGTCTCCGCAGTCTCCTTTCTTTCAGGAGTGCTAGTTCTGCAAGGTTCGCAGGAGAGCTTCTGTAAAGTTTGGAAGGTAGGATACGAGACACAGGCAGAAGTAGAGCTGTGAGACCGGGCGTGAGTTGTGCTTCGGTAGCTCAGATGGTAGAGCACTTGCCCGCGAAAGGCAAAGGTCCCGAGTTCGAGTCTCGGTCGTGCACACAGTTTTAATCTGCCAGGAAGTTTCATATCAGCGCACACTCCGCTGCAGAGTGAAAATCTAATTCTGTTCAAGATAAGGTACGAAACACTAACCATTCCGCGGTGCAGGAGCGGTTTAGGTCTGTATCATGTGCCTGACAGAGCGGTGGCCCTTTCCATTGGCTCTCACATGACGTTGGGGCGCCGTAGTCCTAGGTGCTTTACCAGCCTACTGCTGGAGACCCTTACACAACACTCTCTTGCAGCACATATCCAACTTTCGGAAGCCCCGCCGCTCTTCTTTTATTTCCCCCACTTTTTCCTTGAACTGAGGTCGGTACTGTGATACTGACGGCGCAGCTGTCATCCACGAAGCCGATCTATGGTTTCCTTCAGCAACACATGTCGCAGAATCTGGTTGAGGGGAAACTTCCCCACGTCGACTGATGTGCCATTTCGCGATCCATGTGCACTTCTTATCTTGACACTAACGTCCAGTCTGCCTGGTACTTTGCTGTGAATGGGAAGCAAGTATGTCGATCACGCCTTCACAGGATTCACCTAGCAGACACCCCGTCGTGTATCGACTGTGATGTTATGGACACAGACGAGCACCGCCTGGTGTGCAAAAAAAAAAAAAAAAAATGGCTCTGAGCACTATGGGACTTAACAGCTATGGTCATCAGTCCCCTAGAACTTCGAACTACTTAAACCTAACTAACCTAAGGACATCACACACATCCATGCCCGAGGCAGGATTCAAACCTGTGACCGTAGCGGTCGCGCGGCTCCGGACTGAGCGCCTAGAACCGCTAGACCGCCGCGGCCGGCGCCTGGTGTGCAGATCGGCCAGAGGTTTCTGGTGCTTAGTGTGACCGATGTTGTCCCTAATTACCCGTACGGCTCCTCATCAGACACCAACATAACTGCTCCTCTTTCCGGACGCGGGATACTTCCCGCAAGCAAAGACGTACTCTGTGAGGTGGATTTGTGGACACACAGCACACTACTTGTTTGATGATGGTGAGGAATGTGTCCTTAACTTTTGGCAGTTCCCTAATGAGCTTCACTTTGCAGTTATCTGCAATCCAAAATGCAGACGATTTTTCTTGAATTTCCTCTGCAGTGTCTTCCTTAACCATCCCGTACAGTTGATCCCCACCTCTTCCACACTTAGAACCGTTATAATCACCGTAATCGGAACGTTCGTATTAGTCTGACATCCTACTACGCTCTCCTTCGCCGGTTTCATGATATTGTAGGTGGTAATAGTGACAAAAATGAATAAAATAATAAAAATAAAAATAAAAAAATGAAAAGAAAAAATAAATAAAGTGGTTTAAATGGCTCTGAGTACTATGCGACTTAATTTCTTTGGTCATCAGTCGCCTAGAACTTAGAACTAATTAAACCTAACTAACCTAAGGACATCACACACATGCATGCTCGAGACAGGATTCGAACCTGCGGCCGTAGAAGCAGCGCGGCTCCACACTGAAGCGCCTAGGACCGCCGGCCACTCCAGCCGGCCAAAAATAAATAAAAAAATGGTTCAAATGGCTCTGAGCACTATGGGACTTAACATCTGTGGTCATCAGTCCCCTAGAACTTAGAACTACTTAAACCTAACTATCCTAAGGACATCACACACATCCATGCCCGAGGCAGGATTCGAACCTGCGACCGTAGCAGTCGCGCGGTTCCGGACTGAGCGCCTAGAACCGCTAGACCACCGCGGCCGGCAAAAATAAATAAATAAACAATATTCATTGTACCTCTACTTCACGTTCCCTATGCTTTCCTCGGTTTCTGGAGGGTGGGAACGGGACATCGTGGTCAGCAAAAAAAAAAAAAAAAGAGGGTGTTAGAGCGCCTGCCAAGTAAGCAGGAAGTAGGAAATCGTGGGTTCGAATTCCGGTCGGGCACATATTTTCATCTCCCCGTTCTTTGCTATCAACGTCCCGTGCAGAGCTGATGTTTGTAATTCATTGAAAGTTCATTCTTCAAGGCTGTCACGATCCACCATGGTGATTGTTCTTTCGGACATGTCTGAAAGAACAGATGCCACACACATATTTTTATATAAATTTCGAGTGTAAGACGCACATGAACTTAGAAGTCAATTTTTCGAAGAAAAAAGTGCATCTCATAGTTCGTAAAATACGGCATCCCACAACTGATATTGCTGGAAAGAACAATCGAAAACAACTGATAATTGTAAGATACATTTTAAAATTAGATAAAGCCGAAGCATAGTAGTGTTAGGTGCTAACCTATGTCATGTAGATAAAGTGCGAAGTTCTCATTATTTCATCTGTGTTATGGCCAATATACGACCCATGTGTATCAGTCCTAGGATCATACCAGTGTACATCACATCCAAATATTTGTACACTTCCAAATACATATGACTTGCATCTCGCATGCACCAAGAGAATACCACAGTATTCAGATTAAAAATCATCACCATTTCATCATGCACACAGACCTTGTGGAAGTAGACAAATTCTTTTTTTCTCTCTAGAGTGAGACATCTTTCCAAGATTAAAGTACGAGTATACGTAGTGTCAATCCCCTTGTATCCAGTTGTTACAGCCCCTCTCTACCATTACTTCATCTCCATAATGTTTTTTCTTACTTCTAAGTCATGTATGGTGACATGTATTTCCATTCTTCCCTCTGTCGAAATAACAAACTTCATAATGCGTTTTACAAACGATCTGAGAGCTCTCTCAGCCAATATTGCACTTCGCTCTGCCATTTTTTGTCACCAGATGGTGCTGTGGCTCTGATAGTTCTCTGTTCCCTGGAACAGACTTGAAGCTTTTTAGAAAACTATCCAAGACATTTCTAGTCACTTTTGTATTGCCCTCTTGCCACAAAAAAGTTTCAACGACTTACTAAGTATTAATACACAGATGCCATATGACTATTTTGTATCTGGACATCACCATATTTTTCCATTGCTTTAAAATATTCCGATTTTTCCGTATTTCTCATAGTAGATATGCAAATATACACATGTATATATGTACTTATTTCTTTCAGTACTATCCAGTTGTGATACAGAGTCCCAGCCCAGCCATGGTATATACAAACTGTACAGATGTCATCACATATAATACTAAGTGCTGAAGTCACTGACATAGCACAATCACAAATAAGAATTTCACACACACACACACACAGAGAGAGAGAGAGGGAGATTTCCTAGGGTGCCCCCCCCCCCCCAAAAAAAAAAATCTGGTGAGCTGGTGTATGTTCAGAGTAGCATCCAAAATGTGGATCTGCCTTGGGTGGGGGATACGGCACATGATGGATCCATGAAACTCTGAGTCTGAAAATATTATTATATGTAGAACCACCATGCTCTATGTCCAGGGATATTGTTTGGTGTGGATCCGACTGTGAAAACTCTTGGATAATGGCTGCGGTGCCTCCGTCAGAGTAAAGAACTCACGGATAATGTTTGGTATGTGTCCACTCATAATGAAAATTAGGTGGACTGATAAGGTAAGAAATAAGGAGGTTCTGCACAGAATAGGAGAGAAAAGGAATGTGGAAAACACTGACAAGGAGAAGAGACAAGACGATAGTACATCTATTAAGACATCAGGGAAAGACTTCAGTGATACTAGAGGGAGCTGTAGAGGGCAAAAACTGTAGAAGAAGACAGAGATTGGAATACATACAGCAAATAATTGAGCATGTTCGTTCCAGATGCTATTGTGGTATGGGTGGCACAGGTGCCGACTAGTTTTAAAGCATGCACGCTACTTTTTACTTTTGTTTTCTTTGTAGGCGAGTGGGAGGCCACATGCAGCTGCAAGCTTGCAACTGCAGCTACTCCACCACCTGACTCGATTACGATACTTTCGTCACCCCGGCCCTGCTCACCTATGATGTATTCACTGCACCCCCAAACACCATCGCCACCTTATCAGGTATCATAGCCAGTGTGGTATTGGCAGATGGCACCAGCTCATTTGCCAAGCCTGCCACACCCTGGATCTTGTTACAGTTTTCATGTATCTGCATGGCTAGACATGACTCTGGGCCTAGAACCAGCAGTACCTCTGCCCTCTCTCTCACAGAAAGGCCTCTGTGATTGCTGGCTCTTTTGGGCAGAGCGTCTCACACGCTGACACTGATAACTCGAATGTGGGTTACAGAGGACCATCCACATTTCTCGATATTTACCAAGGTGTTTTGGAAAAGACGCTCCCAAACACTGTCAATGACATGCGATATCCTGCCATTAAGTGTAACACAGGACTATACTGTTGCCGGCCGGAGTGGCCGTGCGGTTCTAGGCGCTTCAGTTTGGAACCGCGCGACCGCTACGGTCGCAGGTTCGAATCCTGCCTCGGGCATGGATGTGTGTGATGTCCTTAGGTTAGTTAGGTTTAAGTAGTTCTAAGTTCTAGGGGACTGATGACCTCAGATGTTAATTCCCCTAGTGCTCAGAGCCAATTGAACCATTTTTTTTATTTGTAACATTCGCAATAGTGTCATATTTGGCTATTTTTCCAAAATGCAGGAAAAAGGGACAGGTAAGGCACTCAGATGCATATTCCACCTCGCTCTGGAGGGCTATCAGAAACAGTCAGAATAACTTCTAACGTTACTGAAGTTTAGGTCGTGCTGAGAAATAATTGTTAAGAAAAATTTGACTTGTCCCTCTGTTGCCAAGTTAATTAGCATTGAAGTTAGCTATTCAGGCCGCTGCGTGCATCAACTCAACTGGCCTGCCAGAGACGGTACAGACAGACACGTTCCTGGTTTGCTTTCCCAAAACTGACAAACAAATTAGACATGGGATAGTAGCAAGGATTGAACACCAGCAGAAGGCTAAGCAGTCTCGTGCCGTATCATCTACCCTCTGAGAACACTTGAAACTAACTGTATGTCGGATCACTTGCGTTTCAGCGCACAATGGCCTTATTGGCTGACTTCAATGCTAATGAACTAGGAAACGACGCAACATACCGAATTTTTTCTTAACAGTTACTTCTCAGCACAAACTACTCTGCTACAGCTTTACAAGCTTTTCACTTTGCTTCTGACAACCCTGTGCGCTCGCATGTTTACGATACACTTAATGGGAGTCCTGTTTAATGTCTCTTTTTTATATCGCTTCTAAAAAGCATGTGCAAATGTCCAGTATCAGAATGAGAGAGATGTATGGGTGCTTCTATCCGAATGGTTGCATCTTACTATCGAAAGAAATTATTGTGATCATCTTGAGTGTATATGTAAATACGAAATATTTGATATCTGCAGAAATTACAATTTCCAAGATATTTCATTCCCTGTAAAACATCAGGACCTATCAAAACTTGACAGGTGGAACCCTTATTCTTCTGTTCACGTGTACAACCTGGATGTTGAAAAGCCAAAAGAACAAGACCATGAACACCCTGTGCAAGAAAAAAGATGTAATAAAAAGCAAGTAATCGGACCTCTCTACATTTCCAAATTAGCTCGTGAGCTCCCCAAATATGATTTTTTGTTGCTGTTCTCTGAGAACGGGAAGCAACCTTACGTATGGATCAAAAGCATGTCCCCTTCCTTTCTGGCCGATTGAGCAAAAAGAACATAAACAAAATTTTTGCCAGGGATGCTTCCACTTTTAGCAAGGGCGAGATTCTAGAAATCCACCACAAGGAGTGCTCGAAACAGGAGATGGTACTTGTGGAAATGTCTGCCGATGATAAAAAGAATTTGACATTTACGATCGCACACCAGCAGCAACAATGTCCCTTCATCAACGTTTACAACGACTTATGGTGCCTCTTATCTCCTGCGAGAGGCCCCCAACGACTCCCATACTCCCTGCACAGAAAGGCACGGACTACATGGCACACCATATCAAATGCTATGCCTATATCACCCCAGTCAGATTAAATTCAAATCTTATGACGGGGAAAAGAGAACGACTTATATATATATCAAGGGCTCAGATAGAAACCCAGTTCTAAGCAAAGAAGGGAAAGCAGAAAGGTGGAAGGAGTATATTGAGGGTGTATACAAGGGCGATGTACTTGAGGGCAATGTTACAGAAATGGAAGAGGATGTAGAAGAAGATGAAATGGGAGATACGATACTGCGTGAAGAGTTTGACAGAGCACTGAACGATCTGAGTCGAAACAAGGCCCCGGGAGTAGACAACATTCCATTAGAACTACTGACGGCCTTGGGAGAGCCACGCCTGACAAAACAGGCGAAATACCCTCAGACTTCAAGAAGAACATAATAATTCCAATCCCAAAGAAATCAGGCGTTGACAGATGTGAAAATTACCGAACTATCAGTTTCATAAGTCACTGCTGCAAAATACTAACGCGAATTCTTTACAAACGAATGGAAAAACTGGTAGAAGCTGACCTCGGGGAAGATCAGTTTCGATTCCAAAGAAATATGGGAACACATGATTCAATACTCACCTTACGACTTCTTTTGGAAGCTAGATTAAGAAAAGGCAAATCTACGTTTCTAGCATTTGTAGACTTAGAGAAGGCTTTTGACAATGTTGACTGGAATACTCTCTTTCAAATTCTAAAGGTGGCAGGGGTAAAATACAGGGAGCGAAAGGCTATTTACAATTTATACAGAAACCATATGGCAGTTATAAGAGTCGAGGGACATGAAAGGGAAGCAGCGGTGGGGAAGGGAGTAAGACAGGGTTGTAGCCTCTCCCCGATGTTGTTCGATCTGTATATTGAGCAACCATTAAAGGAAACAAAAGAAAAATTCGGAGTATATACTAGAATCCATGGAGAAGAAATAAAAACCTTGAGGTTCGCCGATGACATTGTAATTCTGTCAGAGACAGCAAAGGACTTGGAAGAGCAGTTGAGCGGAATGGTTCAAATGGCTCTGAGCACTATGGGACTTAACTTCTGAGGTCATCAGTCCCCTAGAACTTAGAACTACTTAAACCTAACTAACATAAGGACATCACAGACATCCACGACCGAGGCAGGATTCGAACCTGCGACCGTAGCTGAACGAAATGGGCAGTGCCTTGAAAGGAGGATATAAGATGAATATCAACAAAAGCCAAACGAGGATAATGGTATGTAGTCGAATTACGTCGTGTGATGCTGAGGGAATTAGATTAGGAAAGGAGACACTTAAAGTAGTAAAGGTCTTTTGCTATTTGGGAAGCAAAATAACTGACGGTGGTCGAAGTAGAGAGGATATAAAATGTAGACTGGCAATGGAAAGGAAAGCGTTTCTGAAGAAGAGGAATTTGTTAACATCGAGTATAGATTTGTCAGGAAGTCTTTTCTGAAAGTCTTTGTGTGGAGTGTAGCAATGTTTGGAAGTGAAACATGGAAGATAAATAGTTCGGACAAGAAGAGAATAGAATCTTTGGAAATGTGGTGCTACAGAGGGATGCTAAAGTTTAGACGGGTAGACCACATATTTAATGAGGAGGTACTGAATAGGATTGGGGAGGAGTTTGTTGCACAACTTGTCTAGAAGAAGGGATCGGTTGGTAGAACATGTTCTGAGGCATCAAGGGATCACCAACTTAGTATTGGAGGGCAGCGCGGAGGGTAAAAATCGTAGAGGGTGACCAAGAGATGAATACACTAAGCAGATTCAGAAGGATGTAGACTGCAGTACGTACTGGGAGATGAAGAAGCTTGCACAGGATAGAGCGGCATGGAGAGCTGCATCAAACCAGTCTGAGGACTGAAGACCACATCAACAACATGACAGGGATAATCCTGCGTTCTAAAAACTTGTGTGGGATGTTGACGGGACTTATTGCAACAGTATCCCCATAACCGACTCCCAGGTGAATGATGCCTGGTATGAGCAGGCAATTACTTCTTGTATATGTAGCATGTCTTCGAAAAGAGAAGCGGGAACTCCATGTAGAGACCACTGTCATGTAACAGGGAAGTTCCATAGAGTAGAGCACCAATGTATGCAACTGCCAAGGCACACACACATCCAGTTTCACAATCTGGGTGGGTATCATGCTCACTTCCTCATTCTGCACGTAGGTAATTTCGGTTTGAGGGATGACAAGGTCAGTGCCATCCCTGACTCCGTTGAGAAGTAAGTTCTTTTTCCAGGCCACAAATATTGCTCTGATTCCCAGATTCACTTCGCTTCATGCATGTGTCTCTTCAGGAGACTTGCTGAGACATTGCATCAGGAGAACATGTATATCACCAGAACCACATGTCGTGATAAAGGAAAGTTTCTCCTTGTGACTAGAAAGGGGATCTATTCATACGAATACGTGGATTCGATGGAAGGACTTCAAGAAATCACACTGCCCAACGTAACTCCAGTCTCCACTAAACAAGAGGCACTGCAACAACAGATGGGTGTATGAACATGCTGTGAATTTTTGGCAGGTGTTTGACTTCCATGATTTAAGAGAATGTGCTACTTTATACACGAATACCAAAGTACACCATCTCAGAGACGTTTCCAGGAGGTTCTGGAGTGAATGCCTAGACAAACGATATCTGGATATTACGTTCCATTTGACTGCAGCAGGACTTTCTTGGGACACAATATTTTGAATAATGTTAACGTGCTGCTCATCTTAAAATGCAGAATTTGTGAAGGACTTTTTCAATGCATGCATAGGTATGCCAAAGCGAATGACGTACAAACAAGTGAGGAGAAGTACAGACCACTTGACAATGTAAGCTACACCTTTTTGTCGGATATAAGCGACCCCTGTGGGTACACCATGCATCAGTGTCTATTATTTGGTGCTTTCCGATGCATGTGAAAACGGAAAAATCACCGGATTGAAGCAAAAGACCCATGACGTGGTTCGACATGGAGGAGGCAGAACCGGTACACTAATCAGCGAGAAAATTATGACCACCTACCTAATAGCCAATATGTCCACATTTGGGACATGTATGGGTCGTCAGATGTAATGTTCATTGTTAGGTTTCATAGAATGAAGGCTTTCATACCGGATGACATAGCCGCTGGCAAACCTTCCGGGATGTGAGATCGTGATCCAAGAAACTCTTCCGTTCGTGACGTTTCGTTCAGGACTGCGCTGGACGTCTTCGGAGGTGCTCTTCCGACACAGCGTAAGAGCGCCTCCGAAGTCGTCCAGCGCAGTCCTGAAAAAAACGTCAGGAACGTAACAGTTTCTAGGACCACGACCTCACATCGCGAAAGGTTTACCAGTAGCATTGTAAGGAGAGTTCGGTGTTCTGTGTGTTCAGGCACACTTGTACTCCGTTCAGCATCCCAATCTGATTTTAGTTCCGGCACAGTCCGCCACTTGTCCAGTTTTACCAGTCTGTAGCAAGGGGCGCCTCCAACCCCGCGATCGTATGAACCTGGTTTCAACTTGGTTTCGACACATGTTAAAAACACTCACCACAGCACTCCTAAAACACCAGACAAGTCGTGCAGAGTCTGATAGCCTCTGGGTTATGACAACCTGCCCTCGCTCAGGTGGATCGTGTGCCTTCCCGTTCTAAACATAGATAGCATATTCACTGCTATTTCATGCAACAAGCACGTGTCTCACAAGGTAATGTCTCGTCAGGTGACGCTGCTGTCACCTGGACGGGCATATATCGATAGTCGGACGATGGTCATAATGTTCTGGTTGATCAGTGTATATTCTACCTATTTGCGTGACAGACACAACGACTGAAACTATGTCTGGAACACTTAGTTCCAATATATGGATCTGTCCCGAAGGTGTTGAAAACTCTGGGGAAGAAGCAGCAATGTATTCTGCGCAATAGTAACCTCCAGAAATGTCTCAGGCTATGGATGGAACTTGTCAGTGCGACCCAGGGCATCTTATTCCAGCATCGTAGCTGGTTGATGGTGGACATAGAATTTAACAATGAACGTACGACTCTAATGAGTGATTTTGAAAAAGATATTTACAAGTTAATAGTCAATTCAGGTCTCGAAATATTGTGGAAAATGTTAAGAGTATACCACTGAAATCATTTAGTATGCTGGTGGGATTGGCGTTTTAGCACAAGAGAGTACATCATCAAACCAACTTTCAAATGGGTCACCTTTATTAGTGAAGGACTAGTTGCAGTGGAGATGCCCAATGTTTGAGTGCATTTATCGAAGCCTATCCATAATGGTATGTGTGTTCTTTATCTCTCCAAGGTTCAAATGTACCACTTACACTATGACAGTGCGAAGCCTAACTTCATCGATCCCAGGTTAGCTCATATGGATACAGAGAGTTTCACTGGGTAAATCTGTAGGAAGTTATTAGATACAGTCCTGACAAATTCAACAATGTGGGTATGTGGATGATAGTCCACTTGGAGACACACCTCAAAACAAGAAAGTCACCAGCCTGACCAAAGACGAAGCAAATGGATCACTGACAGTGGAGTTTGTGGGGCTCTGTCAAAGGTGCACACAGCACATACCAAGTTCATGCAGGTACCACCAGAGGTAGAACTATGTGAGTTATGCTGCCTCAAAGGCTCTCACAGTCGATGATCACAAAAAGTAGAGCCTTGAGGGCACAATATATAATGAATGTGCAATATATATATATATATATATATATATATATATATATATATATATATATATATATATATATACATGGTGAAGCAAAATGCGAGCACTCGGGCTTCGCAGCGAGACTCCTCTCATGCCAGCAATTAAAAAAGAAAGTCTGTCACAAAATTTCATCCAATGCGTACATCCGTCAGAAAAAGGACGTTAAAGAGTGGCAGTCTGACAACGCTGTAACCAAATGTATGGTAACTACCTTTGTCAGTACGTATTTGTCGTGCTGCACAGTTGGTGCAGTGGATAAAGCTTTGGGTTAGCATGTAGGAGGTCGGTGGTTCGATCTCGCGTTAAGGCATAAGTTTTATTATTCGCTAAATGTAGTGCAGGTGGTACGGTGTCCGGCATCTTAATGGTCAACAGCGATTGCAGCTGGTCCTCTAGAAAACATTTGCACTTATTTACTACAATCGTTGAAATGGAAGACTGGTCAGCTTTGAAAGAAGCTCTTTCCACGTCGTGGGCGTCAATTTATTCGCACCACCCCATCTACTAGATGCGAAAGTTGTTTTCTTTGTACCCCCCTCCATTGGTCCCATAGATCTGTACTAACTATTATCCTAGCCTCGTTCAGATCCATTACATTTCATTAGGGCCTTACGTTACCAGAAGGACGAGCAACGTGCTTTGTGAATAATGTCCAAACTCGGTTACTATTTAAACACTACTGGCCATTAAAATTGCAATACCATGTAGATGACGTACTACTGACGCGAAATTTAACCGACAGGAAGAAAATGCTGTGATATGCAAATGATTAGGTTTTCAGAGCATGCACACAGGTTTGGTGCCGGTGGCGACACCTACAGCGTGCTGACATGAGAAAAGTTTCTAACCGATTTATAATACACAAACAGCAGTAGACCGGCGTTGCCTGGTGAAACGTTGTTGGGGTGCCTCGTGTAAGGAGGAGAAATGCCTTCCATCACGTTTCCGACTTTGATAAAGGCCGGATTGTAGCCTATCACGATTGCGGTTTATCGTATCGCGACATTGCTGCTCGCGTTGGTCGAGATCCAATGACTGTTAGCAGAATATGGAATCTGTGGGTTCAGGAGGGTAATACGGAACGCCTTGCTGGATCCAAACGGCCTCGTATCACTAGCAGTCGAGATGACAGGCATCTTATCCGCATGGCTGTAACGGATCGTGCAGCCACGTCTCGTTCCCTGAGTCAACAGATGGGGACGTTTGCAAGACAACAACCATCTGCACCAACAGTTCGACGACGTTTGCAGCAGCATGTACTATCAGCTCGGAGACCATGGCTGCAGTTACCCATGACGCAGCATCACAGACAGGAGCGAGTGCGATGGTGTACTCAACGACGAACCTGGGTGCACGAATGGCAAAACGTCATTCTTTCGGATGAATCCAGGTTCTGTATACAGCATCATGATGGTCTCATCCGTGTTCGGCGACATCGCGGTGAACGCACATTAGAAGCGTGTATTCGTCATCACCATACTGGCGTATCCCCCGTCGTGGTGCCATTGGTTTCACGTCTCGGTCACCTCTTGTTCGCATTAACGGCGCTTTGAACAGTGGATGTTACATTTCCGATGTGTTACGACCCGTGGCGCTACCCTTCATTCGATGCCTACGAAACCCTAAATTTCAGCAGGATAATGCACGACCGAATGTTGCAGGTCCTGTGCGGGCCTTTCTGGAAACAGATGATGCCCTGGCCAGCACATTCTCCAGATCTCTCACCAATTGAAAACGTCTGGTCTATGGTGGCCGAGCAACTGGCTCGTCACGATACGCCAGTCACTACTCTTGACGAACTGTGGTATCGTGTTGAAGCTGCACGGGCACCTGTACCTGTACACGCCATCCAAGCTCTGTTTGACTCAATGCCTAGGCGTATCAACACCGTTATTATGGCCAGAGGTGGTTGTTCTGGGTACTGATTTCTCATCTATGCACCCAAATTCCATGAAAATGTAATCACATGTCAGTTCTAGTATAATATATTTGTCCAACGAATACCCGTTTATCATCTGCATTTCTTCTTGGCGTAGCAAATTAAATGGCCTTTAGTGTAGATACTAACACTGAACAGACGACTCTGATGAGTGATTTTGAAATAGATATTTACATGTTAGTAGTCGAAATATCGTGGGAAATGTCAAGAGTATACCACGGAAATCATTTAGTATGCCGGTGGAATGGGCGTTTTGGCACGAGAGAGTACATGATCATACCAATTTTTAAATGGGTCACCATCATTAATCAGGGACTACTTGCAGTGGCGATGCCCAATGTTTGAGTGCATTTATCGAAGCCTAACCGTAGTGGTATGTGTGTTCTCTACCTCTTCAAGGTTCATATGTACCACTTACACTATGACACTGCGAAGCCAAACTTCAGCGATCCCAGGTTAGTTCGTATGGATATAGACAGTTTCACTGGGTAAATGATTAGGAAATAATTAGATACAATCCTGACAAATTCGACACTCTGGGTATGTGTCTGATAGTCTATTTGGAGTCACGCCACAAAACAAGAAAGTCACTAGACTGGCCAAAGACGAAGCAAATGGATCACAGACAGTGGAGTTTGTGAGGCTCTGTCAAAGGTGCACACAGCACATACCATGTACATATGGGTACAACCAGATGTGGAACTATGTGAGTTCTGCGGCCTCAAAGGCTCTCACAGTCGATGATTACAAAAGGTAGATCCTTGAGGGCACAGTGTATAATGCATGTGAGGACGTTAAAGTGTGGCGGCCTGACAACACTGTAACCAAATGTATGATAACTACCTCTGTCAGTACGTATTTCTCGTGCTGCACAGTTGGTGCAGTGGATAGAGATTTGGGTTAGCATGTAGGAGGCTGATGGTTCGATCTCGGGTTAAGGCTTATGTTTTAATATTCGATAGAGGTAGTCCTGGTGGTACGGTGTCTTGCATTTTAATCGTCAACAGCTGATCCTCTAGAAAACATTTGCACTTAACATACCACAATCGTAGAGATGGAAGACTGGTCAGCTTTGAAAGTAGCTCTTTCCACGTCGTGGGCGTGAATTTATTTGCACCACTCCATCTACTACACGCGAAACATGTTTTCTTTGTACCCTCCTCCGTTGGTCCCATAGTTTAGTACTAACTATTACCCTAGCCCCGTTCAGATCCATTACATTTCATTACGGCCTTACGTTACCAGAAGGACGAGCAACGTGCTTTGTGAATAATGTCCAAACCCCGTTACTATTTGTATGTGTTATCAGCATGGTCCCACTAATTATGCCTTTTAACATTGAGTCTGGTAACCGCATGCTGTTTAGGACGTATCTCTATGCATTATTATTATTCTTACTCTATCGATGTAATTGTGGAAACATCACATCTGTTACCGTTAGGAAAACGGAACATTTGACAATTAGCGGTGTCGGGATGAGTCATGCATAAAATTATCTGTCAGGCGGGGTAATGCGCGTCAGATGGAACAGCGCGCAGGACTGACGACGTGTTTATACTGTATGCACTGTCCACCAGACAGGGACTAGTTGCGAGCGGAGTAACGTCAACGTGACAGACTCCAATGTACATGTGTACACGTATCGAATTTTCTCATTGTAAACTTCTAAACCTGTGTGGCTGACTTACGGCATACACAAACGATGAATATGTGAACATGCTTCTGGTCCTTGGTGCTGCCTCTCGTGAATATGATGCTACATATCCTCGGCGGCGCCATCCAGATAAAAATGTGTTTCGTCGTCTGGGGCTGCGCCTTCGGGATTCAGGTTCTCTCCTTCCACCATCGAGTGACAAAGGTCGTCCACGCACTCGCCGTACTCCAGCTACAGAGGAAGCTGTTCTGGAGGTCATATACCAAGAACATCAGTGAAGTACACGTAGCGTAGCAAGGCAGTTGCGTGTCTCGCAACGCACGGTCCTTTACGTGCTGCACGAGCTTGCGCTTGTACCCTATCATTATGCTTTCACGCAACACCTGCATCCTGCAGATCGCCATCAGCGGATACAATTGTGTGGATGGTTCCAACAACAACAAGAAGCAATCGATGACTTCGTGAACACCGTAATATGGTCGGATGACGCAACATTTACTTGTGAGTGTGCCTTAACATGCACAATGTCCACAATTGGTGTGAGGTTACCCGCACGTCACCCGAGACCGTAGATATCAAGTACGCTTTGGTATCAACGTCTGGGCAGCAATATTGGGCGACACGTTTTTAGGCCCCTACATGTTGCGTTACCGCTTGACTGCACTATCTGCCTGATGCGCTGGAAGATGTTCCACTAAATGTTCGGCACAGGATACGGTTCCAACATGATGGTGCACCTCCTCACTCTGGGATTAATGTGCGACGGTATTTGAACAGAACTTTTCCAGGGAAGTTGCTCGGACGTGGACGTCCAGTTGTACGGCAGCACGTTCACCACACCTAAATCCCCTGGATTTATTCCTGTAGGGACACCTGAAGGAGCACATGTACTCTACTCCGCCGACAAATGTGGAAGAATTGGTAGCGCGCGTTCATGCTGTTCTTGTTACTGTGGACGCAGCTTTGATGCGAAGGGTCCAGAGCTGTACGATCTGGAGGGTTTCGCAATGTTTGGAAGTGCAGGGAGGTCGCCCTGAGCATGTGTTATTCTGAGGACAACGTATTCTGTTGATAAGATCATGCGGTCGTTAATATGGACATTATTATTGACACGGGCTGCTAATATGCAATATCTGAGAACGCATATTACATGTAGTATAAATGAGAAGTAGATGTTGTGTTATTGTACTGTGTTATATCTTAAGCATCTCGAAACTGATATTGTTTTGTGGTTATTCTGTCCTTGACAGGTCTACTGCTTATTTGTCTAACCACGTATTTGTTATGTTCAACGATACAAAAAAAATGGCTCTGAGCGCTATGGGACTTAACTACTGTGGTCATCTGTCCCCTAGAACTTAGAACTACTTAAACCTAACTAACCTAAGGACATCACACACATCCATGCCCGAGGCAGGGTTCGAACCTGCGACCGTAGCAGTCGCGCGGTTCCGGACTGCGCGCCTAGAACCGCTAGACCATCAGCGATACAGAATGTTGTAAATTTAGGATACATGTTACCTAAGAAACGGTATATACTACAATATGAAATGTGAGAATGAAATTACCAAATAAAATAAAAAATGCACCCCAACAAAGGATCAAACCCTAGACCTCCAGCATGCAAACCTGAAACTCTTTCCACTGCACCAAATGTACAGCACCACTTGTACCCGCTGACGGAGGTAGTTAACATAAATGTGGTTACAGTGTTGCGAGAGCGCCACTCTTTAACGTTCTTTTTCTGTCAAATGTACTCGTCGGACGAAATATTGTGACAGACGTTTTTTTATCGCTGGTATGTGAGGAGTCGTGCAGCGAAGCCCAACTGCGAGAATTTCGCTACACCCTGTATATATAACAACAAAAACGATAAAAAATTAGCTTCGAAAATTATTGTGCATAAGAGAAAATGGTATGTCATCAGAAAGAAATAGCTTTGTAAACAGAAGAAAGAATTGGTTAGTAAACAACTAAGCGTATTGTAAATATTCTACAGCAAAAAAGGAAATTGTTAATAACTAAACGAAAGTTAATTTGTTATTTCGTTGTTGATATTTCCATCCCGTTTCCCTTCGGAATTATTGGTTATAACAAACCTGGAGCCCTCCCCATGCTGCACAGACGATGGCTGCAGAGCCTTACACGGTTGAGTTGGTTATGAAGGATGATAAGGAGTAGGAGCGGAAGCTCGAATCTTGTTGATCGAGGAATTCCCGTCATTTCAGTGAGCTCCTATTGGTCCAGGAGTTTCCTGCCAATTTTATATCGCGTGACTATTGACGAGTTTGTCATGATTTCTAATATAAGTAGCCCATTTGCCTAAGGCATGTTTTCAGTATGATTTTATCCCTATCCACTTGCGTCATGCCCTTGAATATAATTTCCACAGTAGCCTAGGATATGTAGGGGATTCCCTGAGCGATATTTATCAACTCCCGGTATGGGAGTATAGCGGATGACGGAGGGGGGGGGGGGGGGGGTGGAATCGAATTTATGTATAAGTGCCCCAAGTGTGTAACCTGACATAAGCGCCCCAAGTATGTAACCTGACACCGGATTTATAATCTGATACACCATAATCACACCAGTGACCTTGAGATAATATTACATTGGCTTGAACTCTTATTTATAACCTAGTGCTTATCAGTTACGAAGTTATTATGAAACCGGTACTGCTTGACAAATGGTTCAAATGGCTCTGAGCATTATGGGACATAACATCTGAGGTCATCCGTCCCCTAGAACTTAGAACTACTTAAACCTAACTAACCTAAGGACATCACACACCTCCATGACCGACGCAGGATTCGAACATGTGACCTTAGCAGTCGCGGGGTAACAGACTGAAGCGCCTAGAACTTCACGGCCACACCGGCCGGCAGTGATTATCAGTTATCAAGTTACTGTAACACCGGTAGAGATGCTTCGACCAATGTTTACCATTCTCAATATCGTCCCCTGATAACCAACCATTGCAAGTACTTACTTCCATGAAATACCTAGGAGTACGCGTACAGAGTGATTTGAATTGTATCACCACCAAAAATAAATTCCGAATAATGGAGATACCAAATGAGATTCATTGGAGGAATCCTCAGGAAATATAGGTTATCGTTATAGGAGATAGCTTAGAAGAATCAGTCGTTCGATAAATACCTGAATATTGCTTGGCAGTCTGGAATCTGTACAGATGAGACTGATTGAGGTAACAGTGAAGGTCGAAAGAAAAACAAGGCGGTCCGTTACAGGTTCGTTTAGGTAGCATTAAAACATCATGGAGACGCGCAGCGAACTCCAGTGGGAGAGCACTTTCCGGCGAAAGCCAAAGGTACCGAGTTCAAGTCCCTATCCGGCACACAGCTTTCATCTGTCAGGAAGTTTCATATCAGCACGCAGTCCGCTGCAGAGTGAAAATCTCATTCTGGACAAGATGACACTGTTTGAAACCAGGTAATGTATTTCAGTTTATTCATAGCGCATGAACCATGGACCTTGCCGTTGGTGGGGAGGCTTGCGTGCCTCAGCGATACAGATGGCCGTACTGTAGGTGCAACCACAACGGAGGGGTATCTGTTGAGAGGCCAGACAAACGTGTGGTTCCTGAAGAGGGGCAGCAGCCTTTTCAGTAGTTACACGGGCAACAGTCTGGATGATTGACTGTTCTGGCCTTGTAACAATAACCAAAACGGCCTTGCTGGTGTGGTACTGCGAACGGCTGAAAGCAAGGGGAAACTACAGCCGTAATTTTTCCCGAGGGCATGCAGCTTTACTGTATGGTTAAATGATGATGGCGCCCTCTTGGGTAAAATATTCCGGAGGTAAAATAGTCCCCCATTCGGATCTCCGGGCGGGAACTACTCAAGAGGATGTCGTTATCAGGAGAAAGAAAACTGGCATTCTACGGATCGGAGCGTGGAATGTCAGATCCCTTAATCGGGCAGGTAGGTTAGAAAATTTAAAAAGGGAAATGGATAGGTTAAAGTTAGATATAGTGGGAATTAGTGAAGTTCGGTGGAAGGAGGAGCAAGACTTCTGGTCAGGTGACTACAGGGTTATAAACACAAATCAAATAGGGGTAATGCTGGAGTAGGTTTAATAATGAATAAAAAATAGGCGTGCTGGTAAGCTACTACAAACAGCATAGTGAACGCATTATTGTGGCCAAGATAGACACGAAGCCCACACCTACTACAGTAGTACAAGTTTATATGCCAACTAGCTCTGCAGGTGATGAAGAAATTGATGAAATGTATGATGAGATAAAAGAAATTATTCAGATAGTGAAGGGAGACGAAAATTTAATAGTCATGGGTGACTGGAATTCGGTAGAAGGAAAAGGGAGAGAAGGAAACGTAGTAGGTCAATATGGATCGGAAATGAAAGAGGAAGCCGCCTGATAGAATTTTTCACAGAGCATAACTTAATCATAGCTAACACTTGGTTCAAGAATCATAAAAGAAGGTTGTATACATGGAAGAATCCCGGAGATACTAAAAGGTATCAGATAGATTATATAATGGTAAGACAGAGATTTAGGAACCAGGTTTTGAATTGTAAGACATTTCCAGGGGCAGATGTGGACTCTGACCACAATCTATTGGTTATGAACTGCACATTAAAATTGAAGAAACTGCAAAAAGGTTGGAATTTAAGGGGATGGGACCTGGATAAACTGACTAAGCCAGAAGTTGTACAGAGTTTCAGGGAGAGCATAAAGGAACAATTAGCAGCAGTGGGGGAAAGAAGTACAGTAGAAGAAGAATGGGTAGCTCTGAGGGATGAAGTAGTGAAGGCAATAGAGGATCAAGTAGGTAAAAAGACGAGGGCTAATAGAAATCCTTGGGTAACAGAAGAAATATTGAATTTAATTTATGAAAGGAGAAAATAAAAAAATGCAGTAAATGAAGCAGGCAAAAAGGAATACAAACGTCTCAAAAATGAGATCGACAGGAAGTGCAAAATGGCTCAGCAGGGATGGCTAGAGGACAAATGTAAGGATGTAGAGGCTTATCTCACTAGGGGTAAGATAGATACTGCTTACAGGAAAATTAAAGAGGCCTTTGGAGAAAAGAGAACCACTTGTATGAATATCAAGACCTCAGATGGAAAACCAGTTCTAACCAAATAAGGGAAAGGAGAAAGATTTGAAGGAGTATATAGAGGGTCTATACAAGGGCGATGTACTTGAGGACAATATTATAGAAATGGAAGAGAATGTAGATGAAGATGAAATGGGAGATACGATACTGTGTGAAGAGTTTGACAGAGCGCTGAAAGACCTGAGCCGAAACAAGGCCCCGGCAGTAGACAACATTCCATTAGAACTACTGACGGCCTTGGGAGAGCCAGTCCTGACAAAACTCTACCATCTGGTGAGCAAGATGTTCGAGACAGGCAAAGTACCCTCAGACTTCAAGAAGAATATAATAATTCCAATCCCAAAGAAAGCAGGTGTTGACAGATGTGAAAATTACCGAATTATCAATGTAATAAGTCACAGCTGCAAAATGCTAACATGAATTCTTTACAGACGAATGGAAAAACTGGTAGAAGCCGACATCAGGAAAGATCAGTTTGGATTCCGTAGAAATATTGGAACATGTGAGGCAATACTGACCTTACGACTTATCTTAGAAGAAAGATTAAGGAAAGGTATACCTACGTTTCTAGCATCTGTAGACTTAGAGAAAGCTTTTGACAACATTAACTGGAATACTCTCTTCCAAATTCTAAACGTGGCAGGGGTAAAATACAGGAAGCGAAAGGGTATTTACAATTTGTACAGAAACCAGATGGCAGTTATAAGAGTCGAGGGACATGAAAGGGAAGCAGTGGTTGGGAAAGGACTGAGACAGGGTTGTAGCCTCTCCCCAATGTTATTCAATCTGTATATTGAGCAAGCAGTAAAGGAAACAAAAGAAAAATTCGGAGTAGGTATTAAAATCCAGGGAGAAGAAATAAAAACTTTAAAGTTGGCCGATGACATTGTAATTCTGTCAGAGACAGCAAAGGACTTGGAAGAGCAGTTGAACGGAATGGACATTGTCTTGAAAGGAGGATATAAGATGAACATCAACAAAAGCAAAACGAGGATAATGGAATGTAGTCGAATTAAGTCGGGTGATGCTGAGGGAATTAGATTAGGAAGTGAGACACTTAAAGTAGTAAAGGAGCAAAATAACTGATGATGGTCGTAGTAGAGAAGATATAAAATGTAGACTGGCAATGGGAAGGAAAGCGTTTTTGGAGAAGAGAAATTTGTTAACATCGAGTATAGAATTAAGTGTCAGAAAGTCGTTTCTGAAAGTATTTGTGTGGAGTGTAGCCATGTATGGAAGTGAAACATGGACGATAAATAGTTTGGACAAGAAGAGAATAGAAGCTTTCGAAATGTGGTGCTACAGAAGAATGCTGAAGATTAGATGGGTAGACCACATAACTAATGAAGAGGTATTGAATAGAAATGGGGAGAAGAGGAGTTTGTGGCACAACTTGACGAGAAGAAGGAACCGGTTAGTAGGACATGTTCTGAGTCATGAAGGGATCACCAATTTAGTATTGGAGGGCTGCGTGGAGGGTAAAAGTCGTAGAGGGAGACCAAGAGATGAATACACTAAGCAGATTCAGAAGGATGTAGGTTGCAGTAGGTACTGGGAGATGAAGAAAGTTGCACAGGATAGGGTAGCATGGAGAGCTGCATCAAACCTGTCTCAGGACTGAAGACCACAACAACAACAACAACATAGCGCAGAATATTGTTTTGTTTACACATTCTTGCAAAATCTTTTTATAATCCCAAAAGCACTTTCTTCGTCGTATATTCATTGCTCAACACCAGCCATTGCACAAAGTACACACACACACACACACACACACACACACACACACAGGTAGCAACCAGACCTCTACTAGCCTGGATGGTTTCCATTCCGTGTACCGCAACATTCCACATACTTGCCCCGCAACTGGATCAGCATGCCTCCAATACGAGTGAGACGTTTGAGTCTTTTCCCAGTAATCCTATTACGCTGAAGGTACTGTCACCAAGCAGAAGATAATGCTAACGTCTAGTTGTCTATAGCAAGCCATTAATATTGGAATAACATGAGGAAATGTAAAATTGGAATGAAACGTGGTACGTGCTTGGATACATAATTAATTAGCAGTTGGAGAGCACCCGCTCGAAGCAGGTAGATGAAACGCCATCTCCATTCCGTACACAAACAAAGGCTGCGGAGCGGACTCCTCACTCAGAAATCTCATTTGATTGTTGGGTGTTTGTGAGACCATCGAGCGGTGTATGAAGGGCTAACGTTTGCATACTCTATGCGGCTATGCCACACGATGGTGACATTACACAGCTACGGATTTCGGAAGCAAGGGTATCGGTTTGACATTCCGCTGTGTCGAAATGGGGAAATACATAGTCCTACAACTCTGTGTGGAGAATGTCAATGACAACACATTCATCGTCAGAATTTCTGACATGAAATTTTTTACGGATAAATGTATTAAGTTGTTACGATGTTTCACAGAAGTAAATATTTGCAGTGGCTGAGTAGTTTAGTCGCTTGAAATGAATATACATAATTTTAATAGTACATTCTTCAGTACAATTCGACAAAGTTCAGTGCAAAATCAACTGATTATAGCAGTAGCATAAGTAATCTGTGATTGCTTCTAAGACTCCGTTACGCAGTTTTCTGTAATACTTGCTCATATAAATAACCCGGAAATTATTGTTTTGAGCGTGCCTGAATCACTCTCATCGATAAAAAGGACAGAACTTGTTTAGTATGGCAAAACGTACTGTGATTACGGCAACACTAAACTTTCCTTGCACACTACAATAGGGAAGTAGGCATGGCGGGCACAGTAGCTGTTGAGGTCTTGGGGGATATGAGGTGCTGGTAGCATGCGGGAAATCCTGTTCCAATTCGGAGACTTATGGCTCATAGCTGATTTTGTTTTTCTGTTTTCTTTCTTCTCAGACACTGTGTGCATAACTGTGCAGATTTTATTTCTATTTCTTTCCCTTTGGCTTAAATATTTTCTATACATACACACCTTTCTCCATTTTTATTGGTATTTTGGACATCATCTGGCACGTTTTTATTTTCATTATTAACTTTCCATGCTTCTGAGTCATCTCTTGCAAAGTGCAAGTATTTAAAGAAATCGTTGAATACTTCATATTTTCCATCTGCTGTTGATTCATGAATGGCCTGACGAGCCAAATAGTTATGACACCTGCCCATCGCGGGACTGAATGCTCCGTGGTCACCACGAATGGTGCCGCGGTAAGGAAAGTGTCAAAGTGGAGAAGGAACGAATGGAAACGAGCATCTCAGAAACGTCGAATCTCGTAGGCTGCCAGCGTGCTGCTGCATTGAGCATCAGTGGAAAGTTGTTGACAAACTATGAAAATATTAGTGGGAAACAACAGTGTTGGATGTTCGAACCTCACTGCAGAACGAAGGGATCGGAGACTTGCCCGTTCTACAATGCAGGACAGGCGACAATCTGTGGCAGATCTGACAACAGACTGCAATGCTTTGGAGGCACAAGAGTTTCGGAGCACAGCGTTCAGTGCACAGTGATGAAGATGGGGTACTGCAGGTCACGACCCCTGCGGCATGGTCAGTTTACGACTTCAGTGCAAACAGGATCGTCGAGATTGCATCGTGTGTCAGTGGTAACGTGTTGTCTGGCTGCATCAGTTCTTAAGTTAGGTCTCTGGTCTTGTCCACAGATGTTGCAGTTAGGCGAATGGCTGCTCGAAGTTTGCAGCCAACCATGGTCGCAGGCTGGTGCGGCCATTAGTATGCTATTCGGATCCAGAGTGAGATTTTCACTCTGCAGCGGAGTGTGCGCTGATATGAAACTTCCTGGCAGATTAAAACTCGAGTCTCGGTCCGGCACACACTTTTAATCTGCCAGGAAGTTTCATGCTATTGGGATGTTATGGGACCTACAGTCGAATCGAAAGCACTATGGCAGATGTGGAATATGTGGTCCCTTCATGTTTGATGTCTCGCTTGACGGCTATGGCTCCTTCCAGCAGGATAACTGTCCATGTAAAATGGCCAGTGGCTCGAGGAGAATGATCGTGAACTCAGGTTGGTGTCTACATTGAATCCTACTGGACAAATCTGGGATAGTAACGGTTGCCGGCTCCAGACCTAAATTTCAGTGAACTCCAAATTTCTAAAATTTCGTGACCTGTTCATAGACAAGTATGTGATGCCACAAACTTGCAGAAACCTACGAAAGACGTGTAGAATCAATTCCACACAGAAAGGTTGCTGTAACGCGTTCCAGACGAGGACGAACTCGCTGTGGAGCAGGTGGACGTAATGTTTCAACTCATTGGAGTATCAATAAATAATGCATTCTACCTTTCATGAGCTGTGGCTCTGTTTGTTCCTCCCCGTACAAACCAAAGGCGATGATAGTGTTCTGCCTTCTAGAAGAAATAGTAGTAATTAATTTCTGTGAAGCCACAAATGACTGAAGTGGCAAAACAACATATTCAGTCTCAGGTGCGAAAGGAGAGAATCGCATCTACCAAGAGAATTATGGTGCAATAATTTATGTTTACAGATTAACTATACCGGGTATTTCGAAACAAAGTTTTAAAGGTTTGGAGACAGGTTCCTTCTTACACCAAAACAAAAAGAGAAAAGTCCAGTAAAAGTGGGCTCTGATCTTAAGTGCTAAGAGCACTTGTTTAGTAGCAGAAATGTGTTTGACGGTAGCGAACACGAACTGTCTACGGGCCCTTGTTCAGTAGAACAGATGTGTTTCATTGTGGGGAAGCTGAATAAATGAACTCTTAACGTACTCATTTTAGAGCTCATGTTCACTGGACGTGTTTTTCTTGTTGTGGTGCCTTTCCCCTTCAAAAGATGGAAACCAAAGAGCTTGCAGTATCGAATATGATCACGTACTCGTAGCCCTTAAAGCATCATATAAGAACCCATATTTACTCGAAATTTTTTTTTGTATTAAGAGAATCTTCCGTCGGTTCTTGGTAAAACAACATTATAATAAGTGAAAAGCACCAGTTCGCTCTTGTTCTACAATATTACTTTTATTGTTAACCGGTTTTCGGTTTACAAGGCCATCTTCAGACTTTTACTGAATATTATCACCAAAGAAGTTAAATGTTAGCAGACCACATTGGAAGAGAAGTAACACATCTAGACTGAAGTAGATACATACAGTAAGTAACATCTTTGCAATGAAAAAGTAAAAGCTGAACAGTACATAAATAACAATGGAGTAGACAGGAAAACCTTTAGCACAAAATAGGAATAGCATGCCTGCCATTTTTCATTTAATGAAAACTGGTACGCAGCCAATACTTTGATTATAATGTTAATGTTAAAATGCAGTACCACCACACTCTTGAACTGTAGGTTCCCTCAAACACCTCCATTTTCCTGCATTTATTTATTTCCGTTTATCTTATTGATATTGCCTAAGTTCCTTATGTATTCTGCATTTACATTGATAACTGTCTCTTCTTTTAATTGGTTGTGTGTCACTCTCCATGTTTCATACCTCGCGATGGAGCCTTGTCTAGTACTAATTTTATTTTATTTTATTAGTTTTCTTTATTAATAGAAACTGTCATGTAGGCATGGTATTGCTATTTTGTGCTAAAGGTTTTCCTGTCTACTCCATCGTTATTTATGTACTGTTCAGTTTTTACTTTTTCATAGAAAAGATCTTACTTACTGTATGTTCCTGTACTTCAGTCTAGATGTGTTACTGCTCTTCCAATGTTGTCTGCTAACATTTAACTTCTTTGGTGATAATACTCAGTAAATGTCTGAAGATGGCCTTGTAAGCCGAAAAACCGGTTAATATTAAAAGTAATATTGTAGAAAAAAAGCGACATTTTTTTATTGTTTCGGTGTACGGAATCAGCCCCAAATTTTTAAAACGTCATTCCGAAACAGCCTGTATAAAACTAAAGATGTATTTCAGTGGCTTGAAACAGGTTATGGGACAATAAATATACACTAAAATTTCTTTGTATAAGAATTATGGTGAATACATGGTGAATTACAGCCACGAGGGTTTAAAAGAATTTAATTTGTAGTAAGATCTTATGGGAACAAACTGCTTAGGTCATCGGTCTCTAAGCTTACACACTACTTAATCTAACCTAAAGTAACTAACACTATGGACAACAGACACACACACGTCGGAGGGAGGACTCGAACGATCTACAGAGGGAGCCGCGAGACCGTGACAAAACGCCTTAGACCGCGCGGCAAGAGAGTGTGGACACGAGCAAAGTTCATACGTTGGTACTTGCTTTCATCTATCTAGAGGCAGGTTGTTGTTGTTGTGGTCTTCAGTCCTGAGACTGGTTTGATGCAGCTCTCCATGCTACTCTATCCTGTGCAAGCTTCTTCATCTCCCAGTACCTACTGCATCCTACATCCTTCTGAATCTGCTTAGTGTATTCATCTCTTGGTCTCCCCCTACGATTTTTACCCTCCACGCTGCCCTCCAATACTAAATTGGTGATCCCTTGATGCCTCAGAACATGTCCTACCAACCGATCCCTTCTTCTGGTCAAGTTGTGCCACAAACGTCTCTTCTCCCCAATCCTATTCAATACTTCCTCATTAGTTACGTGATCTACCCATCTAATCTTCAGCATTCTTCTGTAGCACCACATTTCGAAAGCTTCCATTCTCTTCTTGTCTAATCATACAGAAAAGCTGCATGCCCTCGGGAAAAATTACAGCCGTAGTTTCCCCTTGCTTTCAGCCGTTCGCAGTACCAGCACAGCAAGACCGTTTTGGTTATTGTTACAAGGCCAGATCAGTCAATCATCCAGACTGTTGCCCTTGCAACTACTGAAAAGGCTGCTGCCCCTCTTCAGGAACCACACGTTTGTCTGGCCTCTCAACAGATACCCCTCCGTTGTGGTTGTACCTACGGCACGGCTATCTGTATCGCTGAGGCACGCAAGCCTCCCCACCAACGGCAAGGTCCATGGTTCATGGGGGGGCAGGTAGGGAGGTGAAACTGTGGTGGAGGAAGTTTCCGTAATTCTGCACGGTGCCTGCGGACATTTCGGGACACGTGCTACGCTACCACGTAATACTGTTGTGATCCATCCTTTTGCGGACTTTAGCAGTCGATCTTTCGGCAGGTCGAAAGCAGCTGCCTTTCGGCGCATGCTCTCCATAGGATCAGACAGACAAGTAGCTTCTTTCTGCGAGAGCCGAGCAGCCTGGGATCCGGCAGCCCTCCCCCCCGTGTCGCGTAGCGAGCCACCAGGAATGACGACAATTCGCCGGCGACTGACTTGTGAGCGGGGCTCGGCAGACGTGAGGGCCTCGTGAGGAACGTGATCGCCGGCTAACGACGTTAGGGGCCGCCGCAGCGCCGGCGTAACGGCGCAAATCCGGCGTAACGACTGCCGATATTTCTGGCAGCGGCGGCGGCGGCGGCGGCGCCGGAGCGATCGCCCCCCGAGCAGTAGCAGCGGCAGCGGCAGCGGCAGCGGCAGAGAGAGAGCGACTCTTTCTCGCGTTAAGCAGCGACTGCGCGCGCCCAAACTTATTTTCAACTTGGCCGCCTTCTGACATGGTTATCGGGGAACTTTCCTCTGCCCCTCTACGGAGCCCCGTCGCTGTGTGCGACTCACAACTTCACTCCCTAAGTTGTTCGACTTCCTTTCTTTGTTTGCTATATATACTTCTCTCGGCAAATAATGATCGCAGTAGTAGGAAAAACGTTGAAATTCAGCTCGTAATCCACTTGTTATTTATTATCTAAGTGTAAAGGTGATCTGTAGCGTGGAGCGGCAGTTAAATATAAGAACTGGATTAGGTGTGTCACCTGTGAGGAATGGACACTGTAACACAACAGGGTGGCCGACCTAAGGTTACGTACTGTAGCTAACTGGGAATCAACTTATAACCTAGTCTAAAAACGTTAACACGAATCAACTTATTAAATCACTTATTAAATAGTGATTAATTCAGTTTCTAAGATGCTGTGACAAAAAAATATGAAGTTAAATTAACTGTCCATCTGAGAGTCACTAAAGGTTTGCTCATGTCCTCAGGCATGCACGAATCAGGATCAAGAATTTAAATAAACATCATCCTTTGTCTTTGGATACACTTTTCACATGTACAGTGTAAGGGAGACTCCTGTACGTCGTTAAACTTTTCAAACTTCCGTCTCTAGTCACCCTGTAACAGAAGTTCAATACATTTCCTTATTCTACTTTTTCATTATTGCATTCACTTTTTTGTGCTGCAGTCTCTTCTTCAAGTTATAAATTTTTCCGGAAAATTAGAGTTTTCAAAATTTGTTCATTTATTATTTATGTATTTGTTTACTATTTAACCTGTCTACTAAATTATTACTCTACTACACACAGCAATCAATAAATGAAATCAAATTAATCAGAACAGATTAATTAAATTAAAGAAACTCATTTTCTTTGCAATTATCACACTCTCCATGGTGAAAAACCTTTTCTTTCAAGTTAAAAGGTAGTGTGGAACAAATGCAATATGGTTTGACTCTCCAAATGATATACAGCGGTGTCCATTGATCGTGACCGGGCCAAATATCTCACGAAATAAGCGTCAAACGAAAAATCTACAAAGAACGAAACTTGTCTAGCATCAAGCGGGAAAACAGATGGCGCTATGTTTGGCCCGCTAGATGGCGCTGCCATATGTCAAACGGATATCAACTGCGTTTATTTTAAAATAGGAACCCCCATTTTTATTACATATTCGTGTAGTACGTAAAGAATTACGAATGTTTTAGTTGGACCACGTTTTTCGCTTTGTGATAGATGGAGCTGTAATAGTCGAAAACATATGGCTCACAATTTTAGACGAACAGTTCGTAACAGTTAGGTTCCTTAAATTGAAATACAGAAAGTAGGTACGTTTGAACATTTTATTTCAGTTGTTTCAATGTGATACATGTACCATTGTGAACTTATTATTTCTGAGAACGCGTGCTGTTACAGCGTGATTACCTGTAAATACCAAATTAATGCAATAAATGCTCAAAATGATGTCCGTCAACCTCAATGCATTTGGCAATACGTGTAACGAAATTCCTCTCAACAACGAGTAGTTGACCTTTCGTAATGTTCGCACATGCATTCACAATGCGTTTACGCATGTTGTCAGGCGTTGTCGGTAGATCACAATAGCAAATATCCTTCAACTTTCCCCACAGAAAGAAAACCGGGCCATGGTATGGTGGTTCGACGACCAATCCACCTGTCATGAAATATGCTATTCGATACCGCTTCAACCGCACGCGAGCTATGTGCGGGACATCCATCATGTTGGAAGTACATCGCCATTCTGTCATTCTGTCATACAGTGAAACATCTTGTAGTAACATCAGTAGAACATTACGAAGGAAATCAGCATACATTGCACCATTTAGATTGCCATCGATAAAATGAGGGCCAATTATCCTTCCTCCCATAATTCCGCACCATACATTAAACCGCCAAGGTTGATGATGTTCCACTTGTCGCAGCCATCGTGGATTTTCCGTTGCCCAATAGTGCATTTTATGCCGGTTTACGTTACCGCTGTTGGTGAATGACGCTTCGTCGCTAAATAGAACGCGTGCAAAAACTCTGTCATCGTCCCGTAATTTCTCTTGTGCCCAGTGGCAGAACTGTACATGATGTTCAAAGTCGTCGCCATGCAATTCCTGGTGCATAGAAATATTGTACGGGTCCAATCGATGAAGATGTAGCATTCTCAACACCGACGTTTCTGAGATTCCCGATTCTCGCGCAATTTGTCTGCTACTGATGTGCGGATTAGCCGCGACAGCAGCTAAAACACCTGCTTGGGCATCATCATTTGTTGCAAGTCGTGGTTGACGTTTCACATGTGGCTGAACACTTTCTGTTTCCTTAAATAACATAACTATCTGGCGAACGGTCCGGACACTTGGATGGTGTCGTCCACGATACTGAGCAGCATACATAGCACACGCCCGTTGGGCATTTTGATCACAATAGCCATACATCAACACGATATCGACTTTTTCCGCAATTCGTAAACGGTCCATTTTAACGCAGGTAATCTATCACGAAGCATATACCGAGCGCACTGATGGAAAGTTACATGGGCCAACCATATCGCCATCTGGTTTCCCCCTTCAAGCTAAACGAGTTTCGTTCTTTGTAGTGTTTTCGTTTGATGCTTATTTTGTGAGATATTTGGCCCGGTCGTTATCAATTGACCACCCTGTATAAATAGTACAAAATTATTTTACTCGCCATAAAGTTATGTGACACAGGAATGAACAGAGGTTTACAAATAGCCTTAATATACACTGAAGTGACAAAAGACATGGAACACCTCCTAATACCCTGTCCGCCCCCATTTTGTCCAGCGCAGCGCAGCAACTCGACGTAGCATGGCGTTAAGTAATAGTTGGAAGTCCCCTGCAGAAGTTGAAATGCTTCAAATGGCTCTGAGGACTATGGGACTTAACATCAGAGGTCATCAGTCCCCTAGAACTTAGAACTACTTAAACCTAACTAACCTAAGGACATCACACACATCCATGCCCGAGGCAGGATTTGAACCTGCGACCGTAGCGGTCGTGCAGTTCCAGACTGTAGCGCCTAGAACCGCTCGGCCACACCGGCCGGCCCTACAGAAATACTGAGCCCTTCTGCCCCTGCCGGTTGTAATGGTACTTGAATTACGCAACCGTTATGGCACCTCACCTGAACCTCTCGACGCCAGTGGTTAGACACTGGACTCGCATTCGGGAGGACGACGGTTCAATCCCGCGTCCGGCCATCCTGATTTAGGTTTTCCGTGATTTCCCTAAATCGCTCCAGGCAAATGCCGGGATGGTTCCTTTCAAAGGGCACGGCCGACTTCCTTCCCTGTCCTTCCCTAATCCGATGAGACCGATGACCTCGCTGTCTGGTCTCCTTCCCCGAAACAACCAACCAACAATTTGAACCTCTCGACGCCAGTAATATACTTCTATGTTTCTGCAAAGTAGTTGACATATTTCTGAGACAACATTCAGGTTTGATTTCATTTGTGATACATCGATATGTTTATATTGCAATGAAATTATTCTTATCCCCCCCCCCCCCATGAACCATGGACCTTGCCGTTGGTGGGGAGGCTTGCGTGCCTCAGCGATACACATAGCCGTACCGTAGGTACAACCACAACGGAGGGGTATCTGTTGAGAGGCCAGACAAACGTGTGGTTCCTGAAGAGGGGCAGCAGCCTTTTCAGTAGTTGCAAGGGCAACAGTCTGGATGATTGACTGATCTGGCCTTGTAACAATAACCAAAACGGTCTTGCTGTGCTGGTACTGGGAACGGCTGAAAGCAAGGGGAAACTACGGCCGTAATTTTTCCCGAGGGCATGCAGCTTTACTGTATGATTAAATGATGATGGCGTCCTCTTGAGTAAAATATTCCGGAGGTAAAATAGTCCCCCATTCGGATCTCCGGGCGGGTACTACTCAAGAGGATGTCGTTATCAGGAGAAAGAAAACTGGCGTTCTACGGATCGGAGCGTGGAATGTCAGATCCCTTAATCGGGCAGGTAGGTTAGAAAATTTAAAAAGGGAAATGGATAGGTTAAAGTTAGATATAGTGGGAATTAGTGAAGTTCGGTGGCAGGAGGAACAAGACTTCTGGTCAGGTGACTACAGGGTTATAAACACAAAGTCAAATAGGGGTAACGCAGGAGTAGGTTTAATAATGAATAGGAAAATAGGAATGCGGGTAAGCTACTACAAACAGCATAGTGAACGCATTATTGTGGCCAAGATAGATACGAAGCCCACACCTATTACAGTAGTACAAGTTTATATGCCAACTAGCTCTGCAGATGACAAAGAAATTGAAGAAATGTATGATGAAATAAAATAAATTATTCAGATAGTGAAGGGAGACGAAAATTTAATAGTCATGGGTGACTGGAATTCGAGTGTAGGAAAAGGGAGAGAAGGAAACATAGTAGGTGAATATGGATTGGGTGTAAGAAATGAAAGAGGAAGCCACCTGGTAGAATTTTGCACAAAGCACAACTTAATAATAGCTAACACTTGGTTTAAGAATCATGATAGGAGGTTGTATACATGGAAGAATCCTGGAGATACTAAAAGGTATCAGATAGATTATATAATGGTAAGACAGAGATTTAGGAACCAGGTTTTAAATTGTAAGACATTTCCAGGGGCAGATGTGGACTCTGACCACAATCTATTGGTTATGACCTGTAGATTAAAACTGAAGAAACTGTAAAAAGGTGGGAATTTAAGGAGATGGGACCTGGATAAACTGAAAGAACCAGAGGTTGTACAGAGTTTCAGGGAGAGCATAAGGGAACAATTGACAGGAATGGGGGAAAGAAATACAGTAGAAGAAGAATGGGTAGCTTTGAGGGATGAAATAGTAAAGGCAGCAGAGGATCAAGTAGGTAAAAAGATGAGGGTTAGTAGGAATCCTTGGGTAACAGAAGAAATATTGAATTTAATTGATGAAAGGAGAAAATATAAAAATGCAGTAAATGAAGCACGCAAAAAGGAATATAAACGTCTCAAAAATGAGATCGACAGGAAGTGCAAAATGGCTCAGCAGGGATGGCTAGAGGACAAATGTAAGGATGTAGAGGCGTATCTCACTAGGGGTAAGATAGATACTGCCTACAGGAAAATTAAAGAGACCTTTGGAGAAAAGAGAACCACTTGTATGAACATCAAGAGCTCAGATGGAAACCCAGTTCTAAGCAAAGAAGGGAAAGCAGAAAGGTGGAAGGAGTATATAGAGGGTCTATACAAGGGCGATGCAATTGAGGACAATTTATTGGAAATGGAAGAGGATGTAGATGAAGATGAAATGGAAGATACCATATTGCGTGAAGAGTTTGACAGAGCACTGAAAGACCTGAGTCGAAACAAGGCCCCTGGAGTAAACAACATTCCATTGGAACTACTGACGGCCTTGGGAGGGCCAGTCCTGACAAAACTCTACCATCTGGTGAGCAAGATGTATGAAACAGGCGAAATAACCTCAGACTTCAAGAAGAATATAATAATTCCAATCGCAAAGAAAGCAGGTGTTGACAGATGTGAAAATTACCGAACAATCAGTTTAATAAGCCACAGCTGCAAAATACTAACACGAATTCTTTACAGACGAATGGAAAAACTAGTAGAAGCCGACCTCAGGGAAGATCAGTTTGAATTCCGTAGAAATACTGGAACACGTGAGGCAATACTGACCCTACGACTTATCTTAGAAGAAAGATTAAGGAAAGGCAAACCTACATTTCTAGCATTTGTAGACATAGAGAAAGCTTTTGACAATGTTGACTGGAATACTCTCTTTCAAATTCTAAAGGTGGCAGGGGTAAAATACAGAGAGCGAAAGGCTATTTACAATTTGTACAGAAACCAGATGGCAGTTATAAGAGTCGAGGGGCATGAAAGGGAAGCAGTGGTTGGGAAGGGAGTAAGACAGGGTTGTAGCCTCTCCCCGATGTTATTCAATCTGTATATTGAGCAAGCAGTAAAGGAAACAAAAGAAAAATTCGGAGTAGGTACTAAAATCCATGGAGAACAAATAAAAACTTTGAGGTTCGCCGATGACATTGTAATTCTGTCAAAGACAGCAATGGACTTGGAAGAGCAGTTGAACGGAATGGATGGTGTCTTGAAGGGAGGATATAAGATGAACATCACCAAAAACCAAACGAGGATAATGGAATGTAGTCGAATTAAGTCGGGTGATGCTGAGGGTATTAGATTAGGAAATGAGACACTTAAAGTGGTAAAGGAGTTTTGCAATTTTGGGAGCAAAATAACTGATGATGGTCGAAGTAGAGAGGATATAAAATGTAGACTGGCAATGGCAAGGAAAGCGTTTCTGAAGAAGAGAAATTTGTTAACATCGAGTATAGATTTAAGTGTCAGGAAGTCATTTCTGAAAGTATTTGTATGGAGTGTAGCCATGTATGGAAGTGAAACATGGACGGTAAATAGTTTGGACAAGAAGAGAATAGAAGCTTTCGAAATGAGGTGCTACAGAAGAATGCTGAAAATTAGATGGGTAGATCACATAACTAATGAGGAAGTATTGAATTGGATTGGGGAGAAGAGAAGTTTGTGGCACAACTTGACCAGAAGAAGGGATCGGTTGGTAGGACATGTTCTGAGGCATCAAGGGATCACCAATTTAGTATTGGAGGGCAGCGTGGAGGGTAAAAATCGTAGGGGGAGACCAAGAGATAAATATACTAAGCAGATTCAGAAGGATGTAGGTTGCAGTAGGTACTGGGAGATGAAGAAGCTTGCACAGGATAGAGTAGCATGGACAGCTGCATCAAACGAATCTCAGGACTGATGACCACAACAACAACAACATTATTCTTATGTGTATTCATTCTTATGTCACTATGATCTTTGACGTACTGATTTTTGGGCGCGTAAGCGATTATTAGTTAGTTGTTCAGTTGTTAGAGAGACGGACCTTGGAAAGGTCAAGTTTTGGACGTCATGGTGGAAAGACGCGTATTGTAGTCCACTTATAAAATGTGAACTTTAACAGTGACTGTGAGAGAGATGTTTTCAAGTATGTTTTGTATTGTGAAGTGATGTTTCGTGTTTACGTGATATTGCAATAAAAGCAATTAAAAGGAAGTGTAACTTAATTTCAGAGTGCTGATTATTTTTTTACATCACCATTTTCCAGCAAAAGTGTAATCTTCAAGGATGGTTTGTGAAGCGCATCTACATAACTTTTGAATATAGCAGAATAAAACCTAGCCCTTTTTGCATCCGAGCTTGGAATCATAACCACCTAGATTTTCAACGATTGAGTCATGATTTTACGACGAGACCAGCGTGGGAAACACAAAAAGATGAGTGCCTAGTTTATGCATTATTACATGAAATGACTTTATTGACTGTGCTCTAATGACACCTGCCACATAATATGACTGATGTTGCCCGAAAGTGCAGTATTTAGCAGCGTGAGCAACACCACAATCGTTATTAAATTTGACCTTTGTTGTGGTAGGGTTGTTAGTTTCCGCACGAACTCACCTCTCGAATGTTGCCCCAAATGTTCCGTGGGATTCACACCGGGCGATCTGGATGGCCAAATCATTCTCTCGAATTGTCCAGAACGTTCTTCAAACCAATCTCGGACAACTGTCGACCGGCGACGTGGCGCATTGTCGTCCATGAGAATTCCATCTTCATTTGGAAACATGAAGTCCGTGAACCGCTGAAAATGGTGTCCAAGTAGCAGAACACATCCGTGAGGGGTTCAGCTGGACCAGAGGACGCAGCCCATTCTGCGTAAATACAGCCCACACATTTATGGAGACACCAACCACCAGCTTCCACAGTGCCTTGTGGACAACTTGGGTCCGTGTCTTCGGGGGTAAGAGCTGAGCTCTAACCCTACTACCGGCTTTTACCAACTGAAACCTGGACTCATCTGACCAGCGCCCGGTTTTCCTGTCTTCTGGCGCGCTGTCCATGTCGCGAGCGCAGGAGAAACGCTGTCGGCGAAGTTGTGCTGTCAGCAAAAGCACTCGCATCGGTGCAGTAGCCTAGTAACGCTAAAATTCAAACACTGTTGCGACCGATACGTTCGTCTTACGTCTTACATTGATTTCTTCGTTTATTTCACTCAGTGTTGTTTGAGTGTTAGCACTGACAGTGCGAGGTGCCGGGGCTAGAAGTGTATTTAACACTCAATTCTTCTAGAATCTACATGTGTACATGATGCTCTAAGCCCCCCCCCCCCCCTATTCTAACTCCAACTTTTGCTGTTGCACAAGGATAAAAAAAAAAACGCGAACTGACTCTAATCAACCCTGCCAGTGGAGTAGAAGAGAGTTTGGCACCTGCAATAATTTAATTTGATAAATAAGTTAAATAAACAAAGGTTTCATTAACATAGTGAGGAATGATGGGGTTTCTCTACCGATTAACAGAATGAAAGTTCTGTCCAAAATAACAATATGATTTATTAAGACTAAACACAAAATAATAAATAAAAACACATGAAATATTTACAATACATCAAATTGGCTCAAATTGGATACTCAAACAAACACTGTGAATGTGAAGTTGTCCCTAAACTAGATTGCGAGGATTATGACGAAGTGGTATGTGCAGCCAATTCCTTCCAACTCAAATCTTAGAGAAAACACATAGCCAACCCAACATTAATTGCTGCTACCCAAGACAGAACAAAGTTAGAAAAAAGACGAACAGGCGCGCTCTGCTGAGCTCTGATTATCACCTAGGAAAATCCCTATCTGCCGGTGCTGCGGACATACAGTACCAAACTGTCTTCTTGACTGCCAGGACACGATCTGGCGTACCGGAGCCGTTGGCTGGTTGCTTCGACGTCCTCGACCGAAAGGCGAGAGACGACTCCCCACAAGAGCACCCGTACAAAACCGAACACAGAACATTCCCGCCCCCACGACAGTGGCCATGGTTAAACGTTCCAATCAGCAACTCGAAAACTGGCGGAAAATTCCACTCCATTGCCGGAATGCTACCATTCCACCAATAGAGATTCTTGGCGCCAATTTCTGCGCCGATCTTGCTACGTCACGGAGCTATGCCCTGAGCAAGCCAATCACAGTTACTATTTTGCAGAAAGCGCGGGAATTTCCCCGCCACAGCTGCCTGGGTACACAAGTCATTCCCACACCTCGCTGGTAGCCCGCCAGAAAGTGTTTTCGCTAAGTTTCTGCGAAGTAACGGAACCTCTAGCCCAGCCGCTACTTCAGGCCCTGCGGGCGTGCCTCTTGAAAATGTCGGCGTCTGGAAAGCATTCACTCGACTCCCTCACACCTGTCGGCTTATCCTTTCAAAGTCAAACAGAGCCCGCCTGTCACTGGACCACCCGGGTGACGAGAGACGCTGTGTGGGAAGTCCGCGTGTGAAGGAATAGCAACTTTCCACCGCATGCAATTAGAGAGGAGAATCGTAAGATAGAAATATGAGAGGGGGCTCATGCCACCTCTCAACAGTACTACTGAACGCCACTGTTCTCGGTCGTTAGGGAAGGCCGTCGGCTACTGCGTTCACTTCACTGAAGGTAATGCCTCAAATTTGGTGCTCTAGGCGCATTACTTACACTGTGGGTCTCGGAATAATAAATTCCCTAATTTACAAAACAAATGTCCCATGTGTCTGGCTCCATCTACCATTCTTTGTCCAAAATCTATTAATTCCTGATGCGCGGCCATAATCACATCAGCAACCTTTTCGCATGAATTACCTGAGTAGAAATGACAGTTTCGCCAGCACACTGCCCTTCTGTAGCTTGTGCACGTGAAACTCTCGCCATCTGTGTAGTTGTACATTGCTGACCCATGACTTTTGCCGCCTCGGTGTATTACGCAGAACTTTAACGTGTAGAATGCTAAGTGTTTACAAATGCTGTACGAAACAAAACCTCATGTCTGACAACAAGAAAAACTGTGCAAACGCGGGAAACTACTTATGTCGGTCTGTAGCATACTTTCCCTAACGAGATCCTAAAAACACTCACTCGAACATAGACACGTGATGTGCTCTAAGTTCACCGTTCATAAATGTACTCATTGTCTCGAAATATATTGGCACTCCTCACCCAGGCATATCACGTAATATTGTAAAGAGAACAGGCCCAAACACATATACACCAACTGTTAATGGGATGCAGCCTCCGCTGCTGTTTTCAGCCGATCAGAACAAAACACGTTTACGACAGCTTCGCGCGCAGGAAGTGTAATAGCGGTTTGTACATTTGCCCACTTCAGAATTTAAACTATTTACTTCATGAGCAATCAGAATCTGTGGAGCATGGCACTTGCACTGACTGAATGGAAACATGTGTGACAACTATTTTTCAGTTTAACGGAAAAATTGTAGATAGGGAGTTGGAACTGGCACTACATTTGTGGGTTACTTGCGACACTTTGCACACTGTTGTTAATCTACAACAACTTTACAACTCGTACACAATTTTATTTTAAAAAGTATGATCCTGCTATTTAGCAGTATGCGTCAAAAACTTCCAATTTAGCTGCACCAAATACGCTGGTCAAGATAGGCAAACTCAAACAGCTTACGAATGTTTAGCAAAAATTGCAAGAGATGCGTCTCAGAGACTCAAACCACTTCAACACTAAACGATATACAAAGCAAAATCTGCTGTTAGAAGAAGAACACAGACAATGTATGTTTTTGAATTTGTGGTTCAAGATTCAGTCATAGACAGCATCTTACCTCTCCACATATACATCGACTTTGCTACTCCGCAATCCACCGTACGGTGCGTGGCGGAGGGTACCCTGTACGACTACTTGTCGTTTCCTTTTTTGTTCCACTCACAGATAGACCGAGTGAAAAGCAACTGTCTGTATACCTCCATACTGCTTATTGTGCTGAGATGTTTACGGAAACTTGTTTGGCATTCGTCTAAGAAGGTTGCTTATGGTTGGGCAGTTTCTTAGTTGGTCTTAGACTATATATTGTAAGGCCTCAGACAATGCAAGAAGAACACAAATAGGACGTTAAACAGATGGTGGTGTGGCAACGTTCATCTTAGGTAGTGGCTTAACTTATTCCGGCGTAACGAAAAGCGCCGCCACGAAGATGAAGATCGCAAGAGCAGAGAAGGCGACGAGACATTGGGACGTCAGCCAACAGCCCGCTGACTAGCAGCGCACCACCACAGCAACGGTCTCTGCAAGGCGAGAACATAGGCGCCGCTCCTGCCAGTGTCGGCCACGCAGTTCTAGACAGGACTCGCACACTACTGGCCCGGGACTCGCAGACCGGCACAGTTGTAGCCCGACACTACGATAGCAGCTATTAGTGACCCATATCCATTGCTTACGTGGACACTGTCTATAGCGAAGAACACTGCTTGTTTGCATGTCGCCCACCGCTTCCGACGCCGTTGTAAATTCAAAGTTAAGTGTTGTCAGTTTTTTTATTGGAATAAAAACTATTAATGTGATTTCCTTCAATTGTTGTGTAGCATTGTGGGAACGCAGCATCCTTTAGGCACGCTATAAACGACGAGTGGGCAACACCTCACATAACTATCCCCGATTTCTGAGCCTCAGCGAAACACCCCTCGGCTATGAAGTGGTTGAAGATATTTGTTATATTGGGCAGTACAGGGTCAGTAATAACCTTCATCATTTGAACTGTGATGAAACTGTGTGCAGAAGATGTTGTGTTGGCAGAAGAGCCAACACCGTGTTACTAGTGGAGGCCGAAATGCACGCGTTTTAGCTCACGCAGGCTGCCGTGAGGAGGGAAGAACTATACTGACGTGAGGTCTGGAACATGACTGGGAATTAGAATTTAGAAAGCGGACGTAATCAGTTTGATACTTAACTTTAATCCATTAAGGATGAACGTCGCTCTTGACGGTACATGATTCACAATATTATCTGTTCAGAAGACATATAGTAACTGAATATGGCGCCTTGCTAGGTCGTAGCAAATGACGTAGCTGAAGTCTATGCTAAACTGTCGTCTCGGCAAATGAGAGCGTATGTAGACAGTGAACCATCGCTAGCAAAGTCGGCTGTACAACTGGGGCGAGTGCTAGGGAGTCTCCCTAGACCAGACCTGCCGTATGGCGGCGCTCGGTCTGCAATCACTGATAGTGGCGACACGCGGGTCCGGCGTATACTAACGGACCTCGGCCGATTTAAAGGCTACCACCTAGCAAGTGTGGTGTCTGGAAGTGACACCACAGAATATACTGATCTGATAGTCAAACTAAAATTTTTAGATTGGGTTTTTCGTGGCTACATTAACTTATCTCCATGAAGTAATCAACGAGTCTCTCTTACGTTTGTGGTTCAAGTGTTACTGTTGGTTACATGACATGGCGGCTCAGTTCTTTGGCTCGGACAAATGGATCAGCTCCATCTTTTGCTTTGTCTATACCAAGACCAAGCAGGTTTTCCCGTAGAACAGGTGTTCTCATTCTGTTGTCAGTTAATGTATGGGTATGTCTCAGTTTTGCATTTCTCATATCTTGACTGACTCTGTTCCGCTTCTGCTTGTAAGCAAAATTATTTTCAGGCGTTGGGTTCAGCTTGTATGTTCGATATGCAGCGTCTCTGAGATTCATGAGCTTTTGTAGTTCTTCAGTTAGTAAATCAATGAAGTTCTTCGTTTATTTCCGAGAACGGAATAGAAATCCTCCGTCAAACTATTTCTTGCGCCTCAATTGCAAGTTCAGATAGATTAATTCGTCTGAAGCCTCTTTACGTAGTCAGCTGTTCCTTTACGTGAAATTCTAACGTGTATGTCATAAAAATTGTCATAGGCAGAATTGCCAGTTGCAGATATTTGAGAGGCGCGAATTATTCTGTTTGGGGATATCATTGCAAATATAACTATGAGAGTGTGACTGTTGTTCGTATGATGGGTAGAATCAAGTTGAATAGCGACATTTTTGAAGATGAAAGCATCCGTTTACATTTCACAGTGGAAAAAGTATCGTATAGACACTTTTGAAGATGAAAGCATCCGTTTAAATTTCACACTGGAAATACTATCGTGTAGAAAATTATGTTAGAGTCACCAGCTATAACTATATACTCGCATGTTGATTTACGCCATGTTGGAGGGTAAAAACCCGCAATTCTTGTTTAAACTAGATTGTAAATTTCTCTTTAATTAACAATCAGACAGACTGGAATTTGGATGAGTTACATGTACCAAACCAACCTATGATTCTAACTTGAAATCACATCCAAGACTACCCCTCACTGATAGTACTATTAGAAAAATTGAAAACTGCGGGACTTTACCCCCAACTATTCTAGGCATAGGCCTACATTTGTTGACAGAAAGACAATACTTGGGCCGTCGCTCTCTTTACGTTATTAATGAAGGAAGGCTTTCGCATTGAACAATGACAGGTGTTCCATACTTCGAATACGGCACTACTACTCTAACAGGACATTACGCCACGTATTACGCGGAAATATGCAAGAAGTCAGACAGATGGATATTGTGGGCAACAGACGCCGACTGAAAGATATTCACGTATTCTATCTACTGCAGCGTCGGCGGACAATGACAACGTAAGCAGAGTGCATGTAGAAACAACGGCGAGGGCTATTCCGTGCAGGATAACCTGTCCTTTGTGCCTTCACCATACGCTTAATGGCCCCATTTCACGAGGGGGATGCAGACAACGTAACTCCGCCCTAAAAGTTGCTGTCCATCAAACTACAACAGCCATATTTGTAAGGCAGAAAACTGTGATATTATCTTTACATTCACGCGTTACATGTAGATTGTCTCAAAGTAATCGGCATTTCTTAATTTCAGCAATTATCTTTTCAAGTTTTCTACAGATCTCTTTAAGTATGAATTACAATAGTATTCAGCTAGAAATATGTAGGACTATCGGCAGATGGATGCTAATGTGGAAAAATTAATTGATATGTTATCAAAAAACTGACGATCTAGGTATGCATACACAAAAATTATTGAAAAATATGTGAACATATTGAAAGTTAATTTTCAGTGCTTGGATCATGAGAGAATTTTTGGATACAATTTAAAAATTCTGCTGACCTTGGTCCCCACATGTCACAGAAACATAAAATTGGTTTTCTGTAGAATCAAACAGGAAGCAAAGTTACATCTGAATTCCGCGTGGGACTGAATATCGTAACTAAGAGAAAGCGAAGATGTGAACAACGTATCGATCCTTTGACTAAGAAAGTGAGTATCTGTTTCTATTGCAAGACACTCCGCTCGGCAACAGCGGCCGGCTCGCCGTTAAAATAAAGCGTAAGACAACCATCGCAGTCGTCACACTGATAGCACTTTTAAGACACTATTCGAGGTTCAAGAAGAATCGCTTGGAAAGGCTGTGAGTCAGATGAATAGGAAAAAACGTAATGAATTTCCCATTTATTGTTCTGAGGAAATACATCTGCTGATACGGAGTCTATATGGGCGATTTTATTGCAGTGTTACAAACAGACGCATTGCTTTTCATTCTCAGATGTTGTAATAGAAAAATGAATGAATGCGCGATACAGAGAAAAATGGCTTTATTTAGAAAATGGAAACTACACGGATTACGAGAATTCAAATTTGATAGTAGTGGGATTCCTCAGCGATCTAGCATACAAATAATGTTTAATTGATATAAGTAAGGTGTAGAAACCAGTACTCTAACTGAATTTTGCTACTAAGGAGCCATTCATTCATTCAGGAAGCCGAGTGCAAGTGTCAACATTTCGTCTACGATAAGACATTCCACGAGCAACAATGACATAGAGCTGCAGGAACAGTTAAACCGTAGTGTAAGTTAATTAAATGGTCAAAGCATGCCCTGTGCGTGTGTAGTGCATTGAAAAAAGGGGTGAAAACTGAAGAAGGAGGTGATTGATGTGGCAGAACATTGTCATTCATTTGAAATCATTGTCACAGATATGATACCTTTAATACATGTAACAGAGATAAGCAAAGCCTCGATTTATTAAAGTTCATAACTTTTATTTCAAAACGTATTTCATTATTCTGCAAAATTTTAAGTGGCGGCACTATGTAAGTACTATGAGTGAATTATTGATACCTCAGAGCGTTCACGTAGTAGACGTAAATCAGTTGAATGTAACGTAAATGATGAAGAGTTGCATATGATTATTGGTTTTGCATACGTGTACAGAAATAACTACGATACGAAATCGAAAGGAAACATCAGTAGACCTGAAATAATAAACCGTGATCTCAATATTAAGATTGATGTAACTGAGAGAAGGAACTTAGTATGTCACGTATTAGGAAATTAGGTATATGTAGAGGTACTAAAAGTATGTACCACTATGTGAGCAACTGGGACTCTGCTATACAGAGAGAAAGTGCTTTCCATGTCGTAAGTAAATAACGTAGAGCCTACTGTGCTTAGCAACTAGTGCCTATGATCACGGTCTTTTAATACGAGTTCCGCCATTTAGAAGGCAAGTTATCGACGTATATACGTACCATCACATCACAGACGGCTCTGTTAGCAGAAACCGTGATGGTGACAGCTCTCCACCACAACCACCTCAGCGTTAAGCCGTCCGCACCCAGACCGAGGATTCGAACGTTGAGCGTCGAGCGTACGGAGATTCTGATGTCGCATCGTGGAACAGCACGTTGGAGAGTCTTCCCAAACGCGCAAATCAATATCTAGGGTGTCAGATACTCTGAATTTGCATTTGAACGTTCACCAATGAGATGGCAGAACACCGTCTACGTCATATGCACGCCATATGCCTTCAGCACAGAGTCGCAAGGCACCTTATTGGCTTTCAGTTGAAGGTCATATGCACATTTTCCGTTTCTGATTACTATAAAATTGAGGTATCTCGAAAACCCGTCGTTACTGAGATGATTCGTCGTAATGAAATTACAAGGAACGTCATAATCGTGGTTAAAGAACTATTGTAAAGTGAGTATTATGGGATTACGACGTTTGAAGCTAACGACACACTTGGGATCCATCAAAAACGCGTTGTTCTTGGTATAATTTATCAAAATTAAATTTCAGTTACTAACATAGTTGCGATTAAAGCTTGCAGGAGCTGTAAGGAACACTTGTAGACGGTTTAGTTCAGCGAGGTGCATCACAAATCTATAACGAAAAATGTGATGCTTTGTAGATTCGCGTCCCACTAGAAACAAACTTTTTGACTAATCACAGCATTTTAATAGGTTGTGATTATTTCTTATTAGTTTAATATAAGTTTACACTAGAATTGTCGATTTTTCGACTAGCTTAAGCTACAAGCCTGCTTGCACAACTTGCAGGAAGTCATTTTGCCGTATCTTCTTTTATGATCTGTATTGCATATGTTTTAAATATTTTGCTACAGCATAGGATCAGTGATAAAGTAAGAATGACCTTATGGTTTCACTAAAAAATGAAAATGATGAAATAATTTTTACCTCATGAGGAGAATGGTTGCAAAGTTTTTTCCCAATATTAGTAATGGAACTCTTACAAACCGATCTCCTCATTGACTGGTAATGGTACTTTCTTTTTTGACTTCCGACCCGTCCGTGTGTATTGAAGTTTCTACACTACTGGCCATTAAAATTGCTACACCATGAAGATGATGTGCTACAGACGCGAAATTTAACCGACATGAAGAAGATGCTGGGATATGCAAATGATTAGCTTTTCAGAGCATTCACACTAGGTTGGCGACACCTATAACGTGCTGACACGAGGAAAGTTTCCAACGGATTTCTCATACACAAACATGAGTTGACCAGCGTTTCCTGGTGAAACGTTGTTGTGATGCCTCGTGTAAGGAGGAGAAATGCGCACCATCATGTTTCCGACTTCGATAAAGGTCGGATTGTAGCCTATCGCAATTGCGGTTTATCGTATCGCGATATTGCTGTTCGCGTTGGTCGAGATCCAATGACTGTTTGCAGAATATGGAATCGGTGGGTTCAGGAGGGTAATACGGAACGCCGTGCTGGATCCCAACGGCCTCGTATCACTAGCAGTCGAGATGACAGGCATCTTATCTGCATGGCTGTAACGGATCTTGCAGCCACGTCTCGATCCCTGAGTCAACAGATGGGGACGTTTGCATGACAACAACCATCTGCACGAACAGTTCGACAACGTTTGCAGCAGCATGGACTATCAGCTCGGAGACCCTGGCTGCGGTAACCCTTGACGCTGCATCCCAGACAGGAGCGCCTGCGATGGTGTACTCAACGACGAAACTGCGTGCACGAATGGCAAAACGTCATTTTTTCGGATGAATTCAGGTTCTGTTTACAGCATCATGATGGTCGTATCCGTGTTTGGTGACATCGCGGTGAACGCACATTGGAAGCGTGTATTCGTCATCGCCATACTGGCGTATCACTCGGCGTGATGGTATTGGGTGCCATTGGTTACACGTCTCGGTCGCCTCTTGTTCGCATTGAAGGCACTTTGAACAGTGGTCGTTACTTTCAGATGTGTTACGACCAGTGGCTCTACCCTCCATTCGATCCCTGCGAAACCCCACATTTCAGCAGGATAATGGGCGACCGCATGTTGCAGGTCCTGTACGGGCCTTTCTGGATACAGAAAATGTTCGAGTGCTGCCCTGGCCAGCACATTCTCCAGATCTCTCACCAATTGAAAACTTCTGGTCAATGGTAGCCGAGCAATTGTCTCGTCACAATACGCCAGTCACTAATCTTGATGAACTGTGCATCGTGTTGAAGCTGCATGGATAGCTGTACCTGTACACGCCATCCATGCTCTGTTTGAGTCAATGCCGAGGCGTATCAAGGCCGTTATTAAGGTCAGAGGTTAGTTGTTCTGGGTACTGATTTCTCAGGATCTATGCACCCAAATTGCGTGAAAATGTAATCACATGCCAGTTCTAGTATAATGTATTTGTCCAATGAATACCCGTTTATTATCTGCGTTTCTTCTTGGTGCAGCAATTTTAATGGCCAGTAGTGTATTTATGTGTACTACAGACAGAACAACATAGCATATGGATAAGGGAGGAAATGTACATTTTAATAAACCTACGACCGTCCATTTCGTGAACTGTATGATTTACAATCCAGATGCAGCCGACAACTGCCGCTGGAAAACGTTACGATCACGTACACCACGTTAGGGCCCTCGTACCGTGTGCACAAGTCGTGTCGTTTCTGAGCGTTCATCAGCACGCTGAACTCGGCACTCTCAGCGTTGTTCTCACGCACGATCCATGTGCCGACTGCTAGCCGTGCCGTCTCTAATGACTTATTGTTACCCCGGTGCGTCTCTTACACTTTTACAGAGTGTAACTAATGATGTGTTGCGTTTTCGAAGGCAGGTATCTGGAACCAGGGACTGTTTTCAGCAACAGGCATGGGCAGCGGTCTCAGAACTACAATCATGCTTAACTGTGTGCTGGACTGTTGAACAGCATAGATTGGATCATTGTGATGCCAAAAATTTTGCTATGCAGTTTATTCCGTGTACGGACGTCAAAAATTGTAATTTATGTTGTTCTCTACTTTTAACGACTCGTTAAGTAAACTGAAATGTGTAAGTGCTTAGCACCAAGATGACGTAACCGCGACCGAAACGGTCGCGGGGTAGTAGTGACGGAAACGCGGCAGGACCCGTGGAGTGGCCCGCGAACAACAACACAACGGGAGAGGACGGACACGACCAACGGAGGACCCTACGGCACAAAAAGAACAGACAACAGTCGCGAACCAAACAAGACCACCACGTCCACTCGTATTGAAACACGAAAGTCAATACGCGGTCTGAGGCGCTATGTCCTGAGAAGCACGCGAGGTTAGACTGGCAGGCTGAGCAACAGGCAGGCACTTAGGTACTCCATCGGTGACGCCGCTATTGGCCGCTGCAACCACGTGTTCCACTGTGGCGCCCTCACTCTAAATGCGGGAGGATGCTAAGTTCACCGGACTTGGATACGATGTGACGTCATTATGACGTATACACGCTACATCGAAAACGATAGAAATCGTATATCGATTATTCGACTTTTGTGAACTTTCGAGAGTTTGTGACAGGGTAGCGCTGTGCTCTGCGCCATTCATTTAAATGTGTTTTGCGTTCCTTGCGTTTAAAACGTGTATTGTACTGTGTTGGTGTCCTGTGCGTTGTTTTTTGTTTTCTTGTCTCTAAATACACTCCTGGAAATTGAAATAAGAACACCGTGAATTCATTGTCCCAAGAAGGGGAAACTTTATTGACACATTCCTGGGGTCAGATACATCACATGATCACACTGACAGAACCACAGGCACATAGACACAGGCAACAGAGCATGCACAATGTCGGCACTAGTACAGTGTATATCCACCTTTCGCACCAATGCAGGCTGCTATTCTCCCATGGAGACGATCGTAGAGATGCTGGATGTAGTCCTGTGGAACAGCTTGCCATGCCATTTCCACCTGGCGCCTCAGTTGGACCAGCGTTCGTGCTGGACGTGCAGACCGCTTGAGACGACGCTTCATCCAGTCCCAAACATGCTCAATGGGGGACAGATCCGGAGATCTTGCTGGCCAGGGTAGTTGACTTACACCTTCTACAGCACGTTGGGTGGCACGGCATACGTGCGGACGTGCATTGTCCTGTTGGAACAGCAAGTTCCCTTGCCGGTCTAGGAATGGTAGAACGATGGGTTCGATGACGGTTTGGATGTACCGTGCACTATTCAGTGTCCCCTCGACGATCACCAGTGGTGTACGGCCAGTGTAGGAGATCGCTCCCCACACCATGATGCCGGGTGTTGGCCCTGTGTGCCTCGGTCGTATGCAGTCCTGATTGTGGCGCTCACCTGCACGGCGCCAAACACGCATACGACCATCATTGGCACCAAGGCAGAAGCGACTCTCATCGCTGAAGACGACACGTCTCCATTGGTCCCTCCATTCACGCCTGTCGCGACACCACTGGAGGCGGGCTGCACGATGTTGGGGCGTGAGCGGAAGACGGCCTAACGGTGTGCGGGACCGTAGCCCAGCTTCATGGAGACGGTTGCGAATGGTCCTCGCCGATACCCCAGGAGCAACAGTGTCCCTAATTTGCTGGGAAGTGGCGGTGCGGTCCCCTACGGCATTGCGTAGGATCCTACGGTCTTGGCGTGCATCCGTGCGTCGCTGCGGTCCGGTCCCAGGTCGAAGGGCACGTGCACCTTCCGCCGACTACTGGCGACAACATCGATGTACTGTGGAGACCTCACGCCCCACGTGTTGAGCAATTCGGCGGTACGTCCACCCGGCCTCCCGCATGCCCACTACACGCCCTCGCTCAAAGTCCGTCAACTGCACATACGGTTCACGTCCACGCTGTCGCCGCATGCTACCAGTGTTAAAGACTGCGATGGAGCTCCGTATGCCACGGCAAACTGGCTGACACTGACGGCGGCGGTGCACAAATGCTGCGCAGCTAGCGCCATTCGACGGCCAACACCGCGGTTCCTGGTGTGTCCGCTGTGCCGTGCGTGTGATCATTGCTTGTACAGCCCTCTCGCAGTGTCCGGAGCAAGTATGGTGGGTCTGACACACCGGTGTCAATGTGTTCTTTTTTCCATTTCCAGGAGTGTATGTGTTCAGCATTCGAGAGACTAATGAGAGAAAGGCTGAAAGATTTCAGCATCGATGACGACGGGCAATTGCGTGGTCATTGTGAATCTCAAGCACAAATTGATGTACTTCTGATCCAGCTGAAGTGCGTCGGCTATTCGTACTCGGTGAGAAGAAGCGCCCAGCAGCCAAAATCTTCAGATGCGTCAAGGAGTAAGTGAATAAGTGTCTCATTTTATTTTAGTTTTGATGAACTGTGTTACAATTTAGAAATATTGTTAAAATAGTTTATTGTTCTCATATCGTACCATGTGGTCATGAAAACATGCAAATTGAATACTTAATGTTTTCTTGTTTAAGAAGATCATCTAATTAGTTACCCATAATGAAGTAAATATTCATAGTTTTGTCCAGTTTTCCAACCCCTTATTTAGAAACAATTTATTTCTGATTTTGCAGGTGGTCCAAAATTTTTCTTCAGACTTAAGAGTGGGAGCGTGGTAATCCGATTTTTCGGATATCCTTCCTCAGTGGAAAATGGAAGTCACCGGGAATGTATTCTTGGCCCGAAGTACTACAAAGCAAAGAAAGGGGTTCCTATTCCAGATCACCTGGTTTGTAACGTCGTGCTATGTTTCATCTGCCTAGTAGTAGACCCTGTTAAGCGATAGCTTATAGTACAAACTAAGAAAAGTATGCATACCAGTAGCATTTATTATCTTGCATTATTAGGTTGCAAGAATTAAGACTACAATTATGCTGGAAGCTAATTTTTGTGGGTAGTCCTATTATTAAATATTGTCCGTTATAAAATAATCTTTTTTTGTATAATGGATGAAATCAAAGTGTACTAGAAAACAAACAAATATTCTTAAGGTGTCACCACAATACAGTGATATTTTTTTACTTGCTCTTATCACTGTCAATATATTGTGCTTAATTAAATGTACCATATTTCAAAACAGGTGAATTAACAATATTAAACACTGGTAATTAACAACAACGCTTGCGTCATTAAGGGATTGTGGAATATCGATGTTGCGATCTCGTGATAACGATATATATTGAACTGGTGAATGTCGTAGCGTGGGAAACTGGTCAATTTCATTACCACAACCTTTATTGAGGTTTCACATTCGCTGGCTTCGCCAGCTCACAACGAAACTGTTGCCTCCAAACCTAACCTAAACCTTGGGCTGCGCTACAGATCAGTCTGTCACCACATTTTAGCCTTTTTCATTTACGTAATACGTTCAAGGTCTAATGTTTATATCCACGTCACATTGAAACACATACTCGATATCCGGCTCCATGGCAGTCGCTACATCGATATCCCATAATCCCTTAATGATGCAAGCGTTGTTGTTAATTACCTAAACACTTTTGTAATTTGCATATAAATTGAAATAGTAGGCTAATTTTGAAGAGTTCATGCGTGGGGCTACATATCAATAATTCAGCCAATGTCGCAGATTGTTTTTAATTTTTAAGGAGAGGGAACAAAAATATTTCATGGGAGAAGTTAGGATGTAAGTGGAGAGTACCCTACCTTCTGTGATTTTTTAAAAATTGAAAACACTGATGATAAAGTGTGACCTTGGCAAGAGTATCAATATGTAGCCCCGTGCATGGATTCTTCAAAATTACTATAATATACAGGTCTTGTTTTAGCTAACATCTCTTACAAAAATTTGTTACCGTTTTCTTCATTTGATAATATGCTGACTCACATTATGGCATTGTTTTTTCCTGTTAAGTTGTAGCTGGTTAAATCTAGTCTCAAGTTACTGTTTAGGCCTGTTGGTTAAATATAAGGAATCATATGTTCTGTCTAGACACCCCTTTAGTAAATATGGCCCTGGCTTCTTTAAACCTGTGGATTTCTTCCACAGTGGAAAAGTACTTGTGTATTTATTTAATCTGTCTTTGCCTTATTTTGCATTATGTTGAATGCGTTGCTGAAATACTCGTATGAATCTGATAATTTGAGGTCCAAGTTAATGTCCTTTTGTGGTTGATTTGGGTAGAGCTTCACTTTGAGATGTTCTCTTAGTTCACAGCAGATGCTGGCCTGTGTGGTTAACTTTTAAGTGAGGTCAACCAAAAGTTGGGATTACACCCAAGTGCATTGATTAATGGTGTAACTGTCACTTAATGTCATGGTGATGCAGATCTTTTGAGCTGGATTGTGTTTGTAGCTGGCATGTTACAGTATTTGATGGTGCACACTTGTTGGATGTTTGTTTCAGAGTTGTTTACGCATTTATTAGTCATTTGATGGTGTAGTTGAGTGTGTCATAGCCGTGTAGCATTTGTATATGTGGTTTAATAAATGGCCATAATGTGGAAGTGCAACTTACTTTTCGATCCATCCTCATATATATTAAAATTGGTGACTATGCAGGATTTTAAGAATTTCTCAGGTTTTCTTGTTAGTGTTTGGTAATACTGGATTGCAGGTGGTAGGTACTTCAGGTATTGCTTTATCATCATTGATTCTGTTAACTTTTTGATATTAGTTATGTTATTGAGTTTTGGTTTGTTGTACTGTGGAGTTCATTTTAGATAGGATAAGTAAAGGTTTTGATAACTGACATAACAATGTCTGTGTTGGTGTTTGGTGCTGTGGAATTCATTTTAGACGCAATAAAAGTAAAGTAAAATTTGTAACATCTGGTTTTGGAGTTGAATTTGGTTTCATGGTATCAAGAGATTCACTTGAGCCGTATACAGCTGAAGTAAGGTTATCGTGTCATCTTGGTGACACCACAGGTCAAAGTGGGTGCAATGACTTTAGGTAATACCTTAGTGCTAGCCAAAATGTTAGTGGCCGTACCCCTTAACTGCATTGTGGAAGCAATGCATTGCAAGCTATCTGAGCACGTATCCTGCATGAATATTCTATGCCAAACCTGTTTTAATACCTTCTGTGATTAGCAGCAGTCTGTTTGAGTAGGCTTTTTTGTACCTTTGAGTTGCTGTTTTTATTGGTTTCATCAAGGAGGCAAGTGTAGATTCATCCTTACTTGTTATGCTGGAGTCAATTACATTTTTTCCAATTAACTTAAAATTCCAGAATGAGATTGGAAGGTAGGAGACGAGGTACTGGCAGAAGTAAAGCTGTGAGGACGGGGCGCGGGTCGTGCTTGGGTAGCTCATTTGGTAGAGCACTTGCCCGGGAAAGGCAAAGGTCCTGAGTTCGAGACTCGGCCTGGCACACAGTTTTAATTTGCCAGGAAGTAACTTAAAATTATTTTTGTGTAGTTTTATTCACACAGTTTGTAGCTGAGTCCTACACCAGTCATTTCGAAATGTGTAGATCGTTTTTTCGTTCCTTTACACTGGAACATTTAGTTTTGAAAGCACAGTGAAGAGAAAGAAACATTTAAACCACATTGACCAGAATCAATAAAATGTTGTTTTTTAATTAATTTTTGTTTTTTACTTCAAGGCTGACCATATGAAGCCCAGGAAGAGACTCTGTGTTATGGACACAAAGAAAAGTGGCTGCCCAGCTACATTCTCTGTTAAATGTATCCGGGTATACCCTGGATATTCAATTGAGTCAGAGGGGGCTCATCCTAATATTAAGAAAAAGGTGAGTTTATTTAAACTTTAACATACTTGAATATACACTCCTGGAAATGGAAAAAAGAACACATTGACACCAGTGTGTCGGACCCTCCATACTTGCTCCGGACACTGCGAGAGGGCTTACAAGCAATGATCACACGCACGGCACAGCGGACACACCAGGAACCGCGGTGTTGGCCGTCGAATGGCGCTAGCTGCGCAGCATTTGTGCACCGCCGCCGTCAGTGTCAGCCAGTTTGCCGTGGCATACGGAGCTCCATCGCAGTCTTTAACACTGGTAGCATGCGGCGACAGCGTGGACGTGAACCGTATGTGCAGTTGACGGACTTTGAGCGAGGGCGTATAGTGGGCATGCGGGAGGCCGGGTGGACGTACCGCCGAATTGCTCAACACGTGGGTCGTGAGGTCTCCACAGTACATCGATGTTGTCGCCAGTGGTCGGCGGAAGGTGCACGTGCCCGTCGACCTGGGACCGGACCGCAGCGACGCACGGATGCACGCCAAGACCGTAGGATCCTACGCAGTGCCGTAGGGGACCGCACCGCCACTTCCCAGCAAATTAGGGAGACTGTCGCTCCTGGGGTATCGGCGAGGACCATTCGCAACCGTCTCCATGAAGCTGGGCTACGGTCCCGCACACCGTTAGACCGTCTTCCGCTCACGCCCCAACATCGTGCAGCCCGCCTCCAGTGGTGTCGCGACAGGCGTGAATGGAGGGACCAATGGAGACGTGTCGTCTTCAGCGATGAGAGTCGCTTCTGCCTTGGTGCCAATGATGGTCGTATGCGTGTTTGGCGCGGTGCAGGTGAGCGCCACAATCAGGACTGCATACGACCGAGGCACACAGGGCCAACACCCGGCATCATGGTGTGGGGAGCGATCTCCTACACTGGCCGTACACCACTGGTGATCGTCGAGGGGACACTGAATAGTGCACGGTACATCCAAACCGTCATCGAACCCATCGTTCTACCATTCCTAGACCGGCAAGGGAACTTGCTGTTCCAACAGGACAATGCACGTCCGCATGTATCCCGTGCCACCCAACGTGCTCTAGAACGTGTAAGTCAACTACCCTGGCCAGCAAGATCTCCGGATCTGTCCCCCATTGAGCATGTTTGGGACTGGATGAAGCGTCGTCTCACGCGGTCTGCACGTCCAGCACGAACGCTGGTCCAACTGAGGCGCCAGGTGGAAATGGCATGGCAAGCCGTTCCACAGGACTACATCCAGCATCTCTACGATCGTCTCCATGGGAGAATAGCAGCCTGCATTGCTGCGAAAGGTGGATATACACTGTACTAGTGCCGACATTGTGCATGCTCTGTTGCCTGTGTCTATGTGCCTGTGGTTCTGTCAGTGTGATCATGTGATGTATCTGACCCCAGGAATGTGTCAATAAAGTTTCCCCTTCCTGGGACAATGAATTCACGGTGTTCTTATTTCAATTTCCAGGAGTGTATTTTTTAATCAGTGGTTGTCTACATTCAGTTTGAGACCATTAGTAGTTACCTGCTATAATTAAGTCTATTGTGTTACAGGTTTTGGAAAGCTTGAGAGAGGCTTTGGTGTCCCCAAATCAGCCCACAAGCTTTCTTAGATTTCAAAAAAATGGCTCTGAGCACTATGGGACTCAACTGCTGTGGTCATAAGTCCCCTAGAACTTAGAACCACTTAAACCTAACTAACCTAAGGACATCACACACATCCATACCCGAGGCAGGATTCAAACCTGCTACCGTAGCGGTCGTGCGGTTCCAGACTGTCTCTTAGATTTCATGTGGTTGCTTCACCAGTAGGCTCACACGCACACACAGTATTGAAAGTGTCAAAGTTACTGCAGAAATACACCCTATGCTAGCAAATGAAATAGGAAATGTTGTTAAAGAAGGAACAAGATTGGTACCAGTAATCAAATTACATCTTGACAATTTTGTCAAGACAAATTTCGGTGCAACCACCATGCCAGATCGTGACAATGTAATGTTTTATCCCTCAGATAAAACGATTTATAGTCATATGTATAATGCTATATTGAAAATGAAAAATACAACAATTGATCAGGATGGTCTGCAGATGAAAGTTAGTGAGTGGAAGAAAGAGTTGTCAGGTGGCAATATCTATTTTAGACCTTGTGCAAAGGTAGATGGAGAGGTACAGCCACTACTCTTTTGCTACCAGACAGCGTGGCAAGTGGAATTATTAAGAAAGTATGGGACAGTATGCTTGCTTGATGCGACATATAAAACCACTAAGTATGACATTCCACTGTTTTTCATAACAGTGAAAGCAAATGTGTGCTATTTAGTTGTAGGTTTCTTTTATGTTCAGGTAGAAGACACACAATCCATTTGTGAAGCATTAAATATTTTCAAGGAGTGGAATGTGGTCATGAGTCCTGCATACTGGGTAACTGATTTCTCATAATCCGACATAAATACTATTCAGGCAGTATTTCCCTGCTCTAAAGTGTATCTATGTTCATTTCACAGGGAACAAGCTTGGAACAGGTGGTTACCTAAACATGTTAAAGAACAAGAAGACAGAGAGACAATAGTTAATCAGTGGAGAAGAGTTGCAGCATCGTCCTCCTTGCAACAGTACAAAGATAATTTAGAAAAAATGAAAAATCATCATGTTTTTGAAGGGAAGGAGTCTGCATTAAAATATTTTGAGAAACAATGGGTCCTGGTCCATCATAGATGGGTGATAGCTTTTGAGCACAAAGGCATGTTTGCCAATATAAACACAACAAATAGTGCTGAAGCAATGAATAGGTTGGTGAAATATTCACACCTTCATCAAAGAACAGATACAACAATAACAGGTGTTATTACAGTTTTAGTCCATCGTTACCTGCCTAGCCTCATTGAAAAGTATTGTAAATTAAATCCTGCCATTAAGTCATACAATAAGATGATCCCTGTATTCCTGCATAGGAAGACACTCGACTTCACAAGGCATGTAATGAAGCGATATGAATCAGTTGAAGTTGATTTTAGTGCAGAACAGGTAACAATGGTAACTACGGGATTGTTTCATGTAAAATGTGCAGGAAACGAAGGCTCTCATTACACAGTAAACTTCGAAAAACCTGATTGCTCTTGTCCAGATTTCCAAAAGTTCAAGTATCCTTGCAAGCACTTCTGTGCCTTTTTTTATTTCTCAGAATGGGGATTTCACTAATTGAATTTCAGTTATAGGACTAGTCCATTGATTTGCTTGGATGAAACATATGGGTTTGGCTCACGAGGCAGTTGCAGTACAGAAACCAGCACTGAAAGAAATGACTTGCAGGATACCACCCAAAGTCATGAAACAAATGAATAGCACATTCCTGAAACATCAAATGGTAACTCAGCAGTGCATCAACGGGCAAGAGAAGTGTGTAAGAATTTCATAAATCTGACATACAAATGCAGTAATGAAACAGCTAATAAAATGATTGAACACCTCACAACCGTGCAACATGACGTAGAGTTATCAAACCCTACAGACAATGGCCTTCCATTAGCAGTGGCATCAACTTCAAAGTGGCAAAAATATACTTGTGCACTCTGAAAAGCCAACAGAATGTGAGGCACCGAATGGTCGCCCATCCAAGTGCTGTCCACACCCAGTAGTGCTTAACTTCAGTGATATGAGGGGAACCGGTGTATCCACTCGGCCAAGGCTGTTGGCTTTGCTTTATACACAATAAATCTTTTGGCATTATGTATAATGTAGATTTGGCATGAGCCTTATGTTAAAAGATTAAACTGTAGAGGGTACATTTTTTTTCTAGTATTCAGATTTTACTGGTGATGTTCATTTTTTACAACTTTCATTGCTAGCAATAGGTGTAAGAATTCAAAGTGCATTCCACTTACTGTAATCTGTGCAGAGCTGTTCAATAGGTACAAAGAACCACAAACTGGAGTGCAAAGTGTCTGAATGTTCTGTGATGCTTCTACTTTAGAACACACCAATATGGAGCTATATGATAACGTGAGTAAATTCAATTACACACACAGTATGTGAAAAATCGTTTGAATTGTCTGTCACTGGCAAAAGAATTGTAAGCAAATTGCACATAGATACTAATGTTGCATGTTGACTAGGTGTAACAAAGTAAATGCAGCTTTAAAAATATTTACTTCAATTTTGTGTATAAGTAGTTAGTGTTGATGTTCTTTAGAAATACTTCCAGCCTATTGTGATCTGGCAGCTTTAGTGAGTAAAATTGTGGCATTAAAGGTAGCCCATATCATAACACGTTCGCTGTAGCTGATGCTTAAAAGTGTTCACACACATCTCTACCTCAGTGCTTGCATTTTTGCTGTTGTATAGTTTGTATGCTGCTTAAGCAACTGTTTTTAACTAATCTAATTGAAATCTCTGTATTGTGTTACAGGTATGGAGTTAATGAAGATTCCACAGGGCTTTAATCAAAAGAAAAAGTTCTAAAGCAACTGGAAACATATAAATGTTATCATTATCAACAGAAATGAAACTTTTTTTAACTTATTGAGAAGCAGACCAGATCATATACCCCCCTCTTGTTTTTTCAGGAATGTGCTGGTTCTTTTGTGATTTCTGCTGGTATCCTGTAAGCCATGTGTTGCAGTGCTAGATTTTGTACTGTAACTGCTTTAGGTGCCAATTTGTGAAATCCCCATTCTGAGAAATGGAAAATGGCACAGAAGTTCCTGCATGGATAGTTGAACTTTCGATAATCTGGACAAGATCAGGTTTTTCGAAGTTTACCATACAATGAGTCTTCAGTTCCTGCACATTTTACACTAAACAATCCTGTAGTTACCATCATTACTGATAATGCACTAAAATCGACAGAATTTAATTTAAAATACTTTTTGATAAGACCTGGGAGGTAACTATGGACTAAAACTGTAATAAAACCTATTAATGTTACATTTGTACTTTGCTGAAGGTGCGAATATTTCACCAACCTGTTCATTTCTTCAGCACTATTTGTTGTGCATATACTGGCAAACATGTCTGTGTAGTTAAAAGCTTTTACCCATCTATAATGCCCTGGATCCCACAGTTTTTCAAAGTAATGTAATACAGACTCCTTCTCTTCAAAAACACTATGAATTCTCGTTTTTCGTAAATTAACTGCCCTCCACAGTTTAACAATTATGTCTTTCTTGTTCTTTTGCATGTTTTCATAACCACATCCTTCAAGCCAGCCAGCCTTCCCCCCCCCCCCCCCTCAACCAGGGGGCCTGCAGCACTTTTGTGGGCACATGTGTGGTGTCCTTTTATCTATTAAACTAACCAACCTCCCTGTGAAATAAACATAGATACACTTTAAAGCAGCGAAGTACTCCTTGAATTGCATTTATCTCAGACTCTGAGAAATTGGTAACCCAGTATTCAGGATTTATGTCTGTATTCCATTCCTTGTAAAAATATTTAGTGCTTTACAAATTTATCTTGTTTCTTCTACCAGAAGATAAAAATCCTACCTCTAAATAGCACACTTTTGCTTTCACTGTTATACAAGCATACTGTTCCATACTTAGTAGTTCAATTTGCCATCTAGTCTGGTAGCATAAGAGGAGTGGCTGTACCTCACCATCTACATCTGCACAAGGTTGGAAATAGTCACCTGTTAATTCTCTTCCACTCAATGATCTAATTTTGCAGAGCATCGTAATCATTTGTAGTTCTTTTAGTTTCAAAAACTGCTTGTTATATAGGAAAAAAAATGGTCCAAGGAGTAATACATGTAGTTTTAATGTGATCTGGTCTGACGTTTTCAGCCATGGATTTACTTTGGAGATCCAAAAAAGAATTGTACGTGCTGAAGAAGGAATTCTGTTAGTATTAAGACACTGTGAAAGCTCAATTGTTATCAAATTGGTGTTGTTATAGGACATGGGTGACAATGAAAATCAGTGGCTGCCTACCGCCTAATCCAATGACTTGCCATTGTGTTACTGAAAACTCTAAAATAAAACTGAAGTGCCGGCTGCGGTGGCCATGCGGTTCTAGGCGCTCCAGTCCGGAGCCGCGCTGCTGCTACGGTCGCAGGTTCGAATCCTGCCTTGGGCATGGGTGTGTGTGATGTCCTTAGGTTAGTTGGGTTTAAGTAGTTCTAAGTTCTAGGGGACTGATTACCACAGCAGTTGAGTCCCATAGTGCTCAGACCCATTTGAACCATTTTTTGAACTGAAGTACCAAACATGCAAAACATCTTCAGTTCTTTTTCGCTGTACTCCATAAAACATGTGTTAATTATTTGATTTTTTCATGGAATAAACAAACATGTGGGTAAGACTTTTAAAATGTGCTGTGATAACCAGTGCAGACTGTGTTCATTTGTCTGCTGTTTCTTCTGGTATGACACTCTTATCATTAACTATTCCTTTCAGCCATGTGATTGTTTTGTGCACACCTTTTTATGCTATTTTCCATGAAATGCATCTGTAGCATCGTACTTTTACACATGATTGTTATCTGTTATACAGAAGTAAGCAATTTAGTTATATGTTGAAGGGCTTTGTGCTCTTTATAGACTTTGGCAAGATATGTGTTACCTTGTGCTGAGTAATATCCTGAACTGCTTAATAATTGTTGAAATGCCTGGATGTGTAATTATCATTGTTACTGTGCTCAGATGTATTGTGTCACATACGATTAAGGTGAAACTGAATAAAAAATAAAGAATTCTTTAATCATGGAATTTAGATTTATTTTGTGTCTGTGTAGCTTGAATCCAAATTTCCTTTCTTTTCCCCCACCCCTCTCTTTGTAGAAGATTCCAATAGAAACTCGGTCCATTCTTATAATAACAGGCAGATCATAAATTGTTTATAGAGGGGTGAAAAATGTTAACTTTCAGAAAGAGGTGTTGTGAATAAATATTACAGTAGGTATATATCTCTTTCAAAAGAAATGAAAGGATTGGGCTAATACGCCTTATTCAACTGCAACCAAGCAGTTTGTGTTCTTCTAAATTTTGCAGCATTTTTACATTCATGTGCAAAACCGCATAAAGTTCAGATGTCACAATATGGGCAATAATGAGGCTGTTTAAGTACACAGTTTATGAATCTTATTTCATTTATATTTTGTAGACCACACACATAACTAATGTAACAAGCAAACCCTCAAAATTATTTATCTTTAATTTCCTCGTAACTGTTATGCATGGCACAAATATATTACAACAATAAGGAACAAGATAGATAACTACTCACTGAAAAGATGACAAGTGAGCCCCACACAGGCACAATGTGTCATCTTTGCAATTAGTCTATCTATCCTTTTCATTATTGTTATATTACAACCTGGGTTTTCCACTGTTTGACAAATATATTACATTCAGAAGAGTCAGTTGTCAAAATTACACACACAAATGTCTTAATGTCAAAGAATCATTCGACATTTAACCTCCGTATTGTCAACAAGTAACACACTGAAAAACATCAGTGTGTGAGGTTGTCTCTAGAGTATGGCCTTCAGATACTCCAGCTTTTAAATTTCACCAGGGAGGAACACAAGTGCTAGTCTGTTTTATTACTACATCCCAGAGGTCGTCACATCATACTGCAAAGTTAACTTCTCATTTTGTTTGATTACATGAAGAGTACAGCATTTTACAGAAAATAAGTGACAAAAGAGCTATCATTTCTCAGATACTAGTCACTATATCAACTGACAATATTTGCAAATAGTTCTATCAATAAAAATCTTGTTTCATTAACATTTTTTATCTGACAGTTACTTTCTACACACATTACAATTTTCATTGTACTAGATACACAATGTTGAATGCTGGACTGAATAGTTCTGTAAGTGGTCACTACCGAGTGAAATGGAATGAAGAGAGAGAACTAAATGGAAAAATATCTTTGGCATGCTATGCCCTTCAGTATGTTATTTTTTGTGCTATGGATGACTACTTTTCTTATGCACATTTTCATATCACTTTAAGTTGTATGTTTCTGATGAGTATTCAAATGACTTTTATAAGGTCGATATCTTGATGGCCACACAAACTTCAGCTATTAAATAAAAAAGAGACATTTGAATATTAAAAGGTACTTACAGTTTATGGAGGAACTCATCCAGCCTGTAGAAGCAACTAGTTTCTCTCTCTCTTATGCAGTTTAAGATTGTATTTATTCAACAACACTGCATACAATGTATGTGAAAGATATATGTTTAGAGCCAATTTTTAAAACTCCTTGTATTTCTAGGATTTCAATGTAATGTAGTAAGTGAAGGTAATGACATGTAGTAAAATTAAATCAAGCAATGACGATGGAATTGCATTAGGAAATCAGACACTAAAAGTACTAGAGTTTTGTTATTTGTGAATCAAAAGAACTTACGATAATCAAAGTTGACAGAATATAAAATGAGGACTGGCAATGGCAAGAAAAGAATTTCTGAAGAAGAGAAATTTGTAGACGCTGAATATAAATTTAAGTGTTTGGAAATATTTTTGGAAGGCATTTGTCTGGATTACAGCCTCGTAACAGTTCAGACAAAAAGAGAACCGTAACTTTCGAAATGTGGTGCTACAGAAGAATGCTCAAGATTAGATTCATAGTACATGTACAGTAACCAATTAGGAGGTACTGAATAGAACCGGGGAAAAAAGAAAATTGTTTCATTACTTGACTAAAGGGATCGGTTGATAGGACACATTCAGAGACATCAAGGGATCGCCAGTTTAGTACTGGAGGGAGTGGGACAATTTGGACCAACAGTGCCTTGATGATATGATGCCACTATGAATAGAGACATGCATCAATGCAAGGGAACTTATTTCTGGGTATTTGAGACACTGGTGTATGCTGCAGTCTGGAACACAAATTCAGAAAGTGTAGATTACTATTGTACAACTTGCACAACCGTGGTACCACAAGTGCAACTTTTTAAATCATTTTCTGAGTCATGCAGCAGGATGAATTTTCATACAGTAGCAGATTGTACTTAAATCTCATTCTGTAAACATCCCCCAGGCTGTGGCTAAGCCATGTCTCCGCAATATCCTTTCTTCCAGGAGTGCTAGTCTTGCAAGTTTCGCAGGAGAACTTCTGTGAAGTTTGGAAAGTAGGAGGAAAGGTACTGGCAGAAGTAAAGCTGTGAGGACGGGTCGTGAGTCGTGCTAGGGTAGCTGAGTTGGTTAAAGCATTGACGCATAAGGCAAAGGTCCCGAGTTCGAGTCTTGGTCCGGCACACAGTTTTAATCTGCCAGGAAGTTTCATATCAGCACACAGTCTGCTGCAAGCGCACACTCTGCTGCAGAGTGAAAATCTCATTCTAGATTGTATTTAATTTTTTATTGACGACACTTACTGCCTTGACCCACTTTAGGTTCACTGGGACCCATATTCTACGAAATTAAGCACTCTTCACAGTTTGTAGTTGTTTAATAAGTAGCAAAACCAGGACTTAAAGGGTATATAATTTATGCAGTATATAAATTCATAGTTAGCATCTTTTCTGCATTAATTATAAGACCATTTCTGGGAGATGATTGGCACATTCTTTGATTTTATTCTCCTATTCATCTACAGTCTCACCTCTTAACAGAATGTATGTATCATTTGCAAATTTTATACATATTTGAGATGGGGATGGTGACTAAGTGATTTATAAACAGCAGAAACAAGATCGGACCTAAATAAATAAATTTAAAATTCTCCTTCTCTGCATGCATATTCTCCCCCTCTTTGTATTTAAGTTCCATTACTTATCTGTTTTGCAGGTATGATTGTATCCATGTGTGTTGGTTGGTTTGGTATATTTAAAGAGGACCAAACTGCTAGGGTCATCAGTCCCCTTATCCATGTGTGTCCTGACCCCCTTACACATATGTTTTAATTCTGAGAGTAGCAGTTTTTGGTTTATAAACATCGCCAGTCTGTGCAAAGTGTAAAATTATGGCAGATACATGCTGTTTATGATGTACTGAGGCCACAACTTCATTCAGATAATCAAAGAATGCAGTTTATTTGGACCACTATTTCCATAAACTATGGTTCGATATCAATATGCTTAGTGCAAACGATGTTTTATTTTGTCACATTATTTTCTTTCATCTGGAAGGGAGAAACAGTTCAAAGTTAATAGCAGTTGTTAACAAAAACATCAAATTTTTCATTTGTAGTTCTGATGGAGTCAACTTCTTCTCATGTTTACCAAGGTAGGAAGTATGGAAAGGGATTTATATTTTGTTCATTATAGCTCCTAAAAGCTGATATAGACTGATTTGAAAGCTGATTCCTGTGAGATTATATGTGTCTTGTGATCCAAAAAAACTGCATCTAAAGTCTCTGTATTGTATTTACATGGCATATTTGTAAACATTTTGTCAATGGTTGACACTAATACTGCAGTTATTCACATTTCTACATATACTGTAGATTTTAAATGTTATGAGTAGGTGAGACAAGTCATTTTTTTTTTCATTCTTCTATTAAGTTAATATCAAAAACCATGCACATAATTAGATGCTTACATATTTTTGTCAACATGTGAAGGGATGATTACAAACTTATTGACATGATCAACTTATTGCCTGTTGGAGCCCTATACAAACAAATGATAGGTAAAGCTTCAACTACTAATTCAACTCTAGATATGGATGTTTCACTTTGGCAGTGCATAAGTGAAAATTTTACACCACTTATTTTTTAGATACATACAGCTTCCTCGATGAGGAAATACATTCTAACAAAAAGATATTGGAAATTCATCATCTTCAATTTCTTCTCTTTAAGCTAGTGTTCTGATGGCACAATACAGAAACAAATTGCATTTCTGTCTGTAACACATTTAGCTGAAGCACTGTGAAATTTTCTTGAATTTCTGGTTTGAAGCTCACTTGTTATACCACATGACTGTATTTATATTCTGCTCTTTTCCAAGTTGCAGGAGGCAGCTTAAAGTTTGCCTGCCTCTGTTGCTAACTTTTTGGTTGGTGCACACAGAGGTGAAGAAGAGGCCATCCTGGTAGTTGTTCCTCTCTCGTATTATTCATTTTGTTGATGGCATATGTACAACAGGTGCTTTTGCTTTGTATACAGACTGGTTTCATGTATTGCACCTCTGCCAAGAATGGAGATGTCAACATCTAGTTTATGTATGAGGCAGAGGTATTTACATCTTCCAATTTTGTGATGAGGCGTTTTTTAAATTTCTCTATATGCTCTGAACAGTAGACTACAAGGCTGAACTGAGTATATGATGACCAAACACGTTGGTTCTCCGAGTAAGAGACCTTTACTGGTGCCACCTTCTGCAAGCTGCATCCAGCAAAAGTAACGAGACTTCTGCAAAGTTTAAGGTATCCGATCCTGTTGTGATACAATTCGTATTTTGCATAATCTTGTCTTAGCAAATTATACTGCTAACATAAAAAACATTGACATGGCCAGGTACATGCTAAAACTAATGTGGTTGTATACATGACATAATGTACAGTACGTCTGGCTTATCATACCACCATGGAATGCTTTGGCACTGCATTCAGTCATTTCATACGTCAATCAGTACCAGATTACATTGGGAAATCCACTTCCCCTCGTATTTCATCTCCGGTCGACGATTTTTCTTCAACAATGCCTCATATTTCGAAATTCAATCATTCTACACACCAGTCATTACTGGACGCTAAGGTACCTGTCTCTGTGGTCCGAGTGTACAATTACTTGGAATTATGGTTGATAAAAGACTATCTTGGAATGGACATATAAATTACTTAGCTAACAAACTTGCACGAGTTCTCTTTCAGCTATATAAATTAAGAAAAAAAGTCAGCAAGAGTATGCTGCTACAATCTAATATGTACTGACAAGACCAGTTGTATGAAACCATACTAAAATGTTGATAATAAATAAATATTATTTTCGGCGTAACCACTCAATACAACAACCACACAATCTAATCTGGTCGGGAAATAAGAAGACTTCACTTTTTTACGAAACGTTTTGTCCGTGGTGTTTTCAAGGCCACGGTCAGGAATATTTCTATTAATATCCAGCTCTTTTACTTTCATTTTGGCGAGATACATATACGCTGCCACACTGAGCTGTTTTCAGAATCGCACGTGTCAAAACAAACCACTAGCTGACGACAGTTTAGAATCTCGAACGTTCGTAAAAGTCGATAGGTGTGTTAATCGACTAAAGCGTATATACGTCATAATGACTTCACATCATATCCAGGTTGGGTGAACTTAGCATCCTCCCTAAATGAGGGCCAGGAGGCGCGCGCCGCCACAGCAAACGGCGCGATGGTGAAGAGACCTCTATGGGTCTTCGGCGTCTATTTTTTTTTTTTTTTTTTTTAAATGGACTTGTAGTCCGGGGTGATAGGTTACAATACAGCATCACCGGTCTATTGCGGTCCAACTGTGTTGGTGAGCCAGTAAATTTCCACTGTGCAGTGACTGCGTCACTGCAATTCACTTTGGAGGTGTGGCGGTGGGACTCGTGGTCCCGTACCACCCTCTGACGGTGATAGTACTACATGAGTCAGGCAGAATTTATTGCCTAACATGTGCAGGTGAAGGTGTGGCGGTGGGACTTATAGTCCCGTACCGTGGTTTTGCTTCACGACGCGCGGCGTCTATGACGTCTGGCGGGAATTCAAATTCCACGGCGCGCGATACCAGACAAGATACTATGAAATCAGTTTACATCTGTACGCAATATGTAGACTGTCAGCCTGATGAATACAATTGTGACATACATACATGGTAACGTGTCCTTATTTTTATTTCTTCAGCTAAATACATCGTTTCATCTCTTTTTATGATCGCTATAATTTTATAATGAAAGAAAATATTTTGTTAAATTTATTTAGAAGGCAGGTAGACGATTAGTATTTCAGTCGTCAGTGCGACAACGTGGCAGGCATCCTCAGAAAATCCAACAACACCAATTCGAATAATACCAGTTGAATAAAATTTCGGTATCACTTTTCGACACATCGTGTGTTGATCAAGGAACCTCAGCTGCAATTATTAGGCTCATAGCAGTCCGGACAAACAGAGCTCTTTGGCGAGATGAGGTGGCTTTCGTGCCTGTACGACACACATACAGGGGGTAGGGAAATGTAGGGAAACACCAGACTCAACACATTATCGTACCTAATACGTACAGGAATAACGCTGGCATTCAGATAGCATCTTGGAATGGATAAATATAGGTCCTGTATGGTTTTAAGAGAATCTTATATCACCCTTCCCGCAAAATAGTGGCAAGCTGAGGTAACTATGGTGGAGGTGGATACGGATCACCCACCGTTCACTCCAAGCTAGCTCACAAATGCTCGATAATAATGGGATGTATGAATTTGATAGACAGGGGTGCTATGACTATTCATCGTCGTACTCGAAAGAACAGTCCTGGATGAAGAAATTGCGCTAAAATGGAGGTTGTCGATCAGGAACTCAGCATAAGTATTGGGGAACAAGGATTTTACCATCGGGTGGACTTGTTCAACCTAAAGAGACAGATAATACTCCGCAATGATTCCCTTTGCAGAGGAACTATGGAAACATGGAATACCGCTATATGGCCGCACATATCATCACCAAACACCTGCCATGTGCCACTCTTGGGACTTAAACTGGACCAGAAGTTGGAAACGGGGCAAAATAGCTCTCATCCGACTATATCACTCCGTTCCACTGCTCCATATTCCAAGCTTTGTGGCTTCGGCATCACGTTTTCCTTTTACGGGCACTTGTATTACTCCTATGAATGCATTTGTGATAATTTCCTGAAACAGGGGAAATGAGTACAACAGAACACGAATAGGTAGTTTTGAGACGTAAAATTGTGAAGGCAGAAGAGAATAAAAAGGTAGAAAGGCAAGGTCCAGCATAAATCCTTGGACAGGACAAAACATACAGGACTTAAATAACGAAAGGAGAAAATATAAAAAAATGCAGTAACTGGAGTAGGAACCGGTAGGGGTGGCCTAGCGGTTCTAGGCGTTTCAGTCTGGAACCGCGCGACCGCTACGGTCGCAGGTTCGAATTTTGCCTCGGGCACGGATGTGGGTCATGTCCTTAGGTTAGTTAGGTTTAAGTAGTTCTAAGTTCTAGGGGACTGATGACCTTAGAAGTTGAGTCCCATAGTGCTCAGAGCCATTTGAACGATTTGAACTGGAGCAGGAAAGAGAATATACACACCTAAAAAATGCAACTGTTTGAAAGTCAGAAATGTATAAGCAGAAATGGCTAGAAAACGAACTTTGGAAACTTGAAATTACTAGGAGTCAGGTAGGTACCACTTATAGAAAAATTAAAGAGGCCTTTACAGAATAGAGAAACAGCTGTGCGAATATCAAGAGGTCAGATGGTAAGGCAGTACTAAACAAAGAACGAGGAGCTGACTGGAATACGTAGAAGGGCTATGCAGTAGAAATGAAGCTGAAGGAGGGATTATGGAAATGAAACGGAACTAAACAAATCTATGACGCGGAATAATATACAACGAGAGGAACTTGATACAGCACTGAAAAAACTAACTGCAAACAAGGCCCGGGACGAGAATAGTTGAGATTTACGGAAGAATGGAGTAACTGCTGGAAGCCAACCATATGGAAGATCAGCTTGGGTTTCTGAGAAATGTGTGGATATGTATTGCAATACTGACCTTACGAGATATCTAACAAAACAGATTAAAGAAAGAGAAACCTAAGCTTACAGCATTTGTAAATTCAGAGAAAACGTGAGACAACGTCGACTGTAATACACTCTCTGAAACTCTGAAGATAGTGGGGATGAAATACTGGGAAATAGAGGTTATCTAAACCTTAGACAGAAGCCGGACTGCGGGTATCACAGTCAAAGGACAGGGGGGCATCATTATAATCTGTCCCCGATGTCATTTACCATGTGCCTTGATGAAGCAGTAAAGAAAACCATGGAGAAATTTGCAAAGGTAATTAAAGTTCAAGGAGAAGAAATATAAACTTCGAGATCTGCCGACGACATTATTGAAATACCTGGGCTTGCAGGACACAGCGGATGAGGTTATATTTGTGGAAAGGGGCCAAAATAAGTTACTGTCAGTTACACTCAACATATGAACCTTATTTGTTAAAACACACAATAACACAAGCAAGAATCAAAAACTCTCAAGGATTTAACGAAAGGCCTCCTTTTTTTACTTTCAATATAAATAGGCTCAAAGCCACAGCTTAAATTTTTCCCATAGAACTCTGCTGACGGTCACACATTAATCAAGAACAGTGTTACGGCTTAAGACCAAGACAGATATTTACAATGTTCAATCTAAGTAAGCTGAAAACTCGGCTGAAGGCTACGTATCAACAAACAATTTAATGGCTTAAAGCCTAGGAAGAAGAACGGTCAATTTGAAAAGGCTGAAGGCCTTATCTTAAAATATTTTGTGTAAAACTTGGCTGAAGGCCTCATACTAAGGAATAACAATCTTATGACTAAAGGGCAAGACGAGGATTTTTAATTTTTAATTTAAGAGATTAAAACTCGGCTAAAGGCAGAAAACAGTTTTACGGGTCAAGGTCTAAGGGGAAGAGCTTCAAATTTTCAACTAAATTATGCTAAAGGCTTTATCTTAAGACGCTTCACATAAAACTCAGTTGAAGGCCACATATGAAACCCAAACAATCTCACAACTTAAAGCCCAGACAAGAAATTTCCAATTTTTAATTTAAGCTGGAAAACTCGGCTGAAGGCCACATACAACTAGAAAATATTTCCTACAGGTTAAGGCCTAGACACAAGGAATTTTCGATTTTAATCTTCAAAGGCTAAAACTCGGCTGACTTAAGACCTAAGAAGAAGCCTTGCCATTATAATAGGATAAAACTCGGCTGAAGGCCACACAGAGTGTTTAAGACTAAAAAGGAAATCACTATGTAAAACACAAGGAGCAGCGCTCAGAAGGTTCCAAGGGTCACCCTGGGAAGGTCACACTAATGCACGTTTATTTGAGACAGGCAGCCAGACGGACAACCTCTTAATCCGGAGGCAACCCAACTGAAAGCCGGCCGACGAACCAACCAACGAGATCAGTTTTGCTGGGTAGTTCAGGTGGTAGAGCACTTGCCCGCGAAAAGCAAAGGTCCCGAGTTCGAATCTCGGTCCAGCACACAGTTTTAATCTGCCAGGAAGTTTCATATCAGCGCACACTCCGCTGCAAAGTGAAAATCTCATTCTGGGGGTTTGCAATGTTGTGCAGCTAGACGTTGGTGGTGGTGAAAGAGTGGTGATATCGGGGTAACTGATGGCACAAAAAAAAGGGAGTGTTACTTTTCAGTTCTCGCATAGGGAGGCAAAACACCAAGGAACGGCCTTTGCCGTATTTAGAGATTTACTTGATTTCAACCTGATTCCTGTCTGGTACTCGTATCATGAAACAGTCAAATTATAGCATCAAAAGGTTTCTAGTGAGCTCGCCTTTCAATGGGACGATAAACTCTCCTGTCCTTCTAGTTACAGAAGTAGTACAGATGATGAATAAATAAACATAGAGTGCGTATTACCGACAATATATAATAATTACCCCCCGTGGTATCTGATGACATGTACCATTTTTCTAGGTAATTGTGGAAAAATAAGATAAATTACGGTAGAGACACACAATTTTACTCCGAACTGTAAATGTTACTTGGGCTGAGTTTTTCCCACCCATTTTGTATTGGAAACGGATCTAGGATTCTCGCTGACCATGGAAGTATTTCAGGGCTACACATACAGTTCACTGAGACACGTGCTTTGAGAAGAGTAGCATTGTCCTGTTGGAAAATGACATCACGATGGTCTCATGTGAGCGATGACAAATGAGGACGCAGGAAGTCTGTGACTAGCATTCTGTGTCGGAGTTCCCTAGATCACTGCTGGCCGTGACCTGAAGCCCTGTTCGTTGGCTCTGCACACCACGGCTGTACCTGTCCAAAACACTGGAAGAACGCAGTTTGTCGCGAGGCTGCCACCATCTTGGCCGATGCTGGTCGTAGAGGGCAGTGCAGAAGCGCGATTCATCGCTGGACACAGTCCAACACCTTTCGTAAGCAGTCCATGCTTCCTGATGACTTCAACACTCCAAACTCGGCTGTCTGCGGCAAACGCACGGGGATGTAATTCCCTGGTCCAGCCGCCGCTAGTCTCCGACTGAGGCTGCGCGATGACTCAGAATGTTGCAGGTAGCCCATTACATGTTCTCGGATAGCGGGTGCAGATGTGGAGGGCTTAGGCGAGCTTGGTGCGCAATACGGCGATCCTGCTGGCCAGACTTGATCGAATGGAGGATCGGCAGTCCAGCATCGGGCAGCTGTCACACCCGAACGCCCCACAAATATCGATACTGCACGATTTGACTAGCCGTCCAAACGGTTAACCACAATGACGACCCTTTAAAACTCTGTATCACGCACCTCCGTGCCCTTCACAGTAATAAATCAACATCAGAAACTGTTCACGATCCTCGTACACTCCACCAGGCATGGTAACAGCACCAAACACGAACAGCACTAACGCCCTCTGGTGGCCCTTGTTCCTGTCACAGAGAACAGCTGCTCTAATAATTTACGTACCCGCCGTTGGCGAGCACGTGTGGGAAGCTGCACTGACATCCGGCCATGTTCTTTGTGAGCTTCACTTTCCTGTCAGGTACTATGATGTTCAATTATGATCAAACACGCTACTTTATTTTCCTTTTATATGGAAAACTAGCGCGATATCGCTCTAATAATATGGAACACAATGTTGTAAGCTAGTGTTTACTGCGGTGGACGTACCTGTGTCCAGTTACACGAAAAACATGTACAATGAAACAATCGGACTTGTGTGTTGCTGCAGCGGCTATAAACTGTTTCTTAGAGAGCTGCTCTCACTTCGAAAATGATGAGCGAGCAAGCCAATTTGTTCCATAGAAGTGGATAAAGTTGTGACACAGAGTTCTATAAATTGTTTGTTACTAATCTAAAAGATTCTGCAGACAGTAAACGCTCTCTAGCACTGTGGTACATATCCAGTAAGGGTGACCATAAAATATATAGCAATTTTCTGCCGTAAGCATCTCAGCAACTGTTTCGTCTAAGCATGTGAATGCGCCTGTAACTTACAGATAAGATTTTGTTGCGCTCACGCATTGCGAACAATCTCTATGATGCGCGGCTCGTGAAACAGTGGCACAAAAAAGTATTGAATAAAAATATGTTTAACAGGAATTTATATCAGGACTATGAATTATACCCGTTGTTTACAAACCTTCGAGAATTTTGGTGCAGAATTGTAACCTTATATTGATATGCTTATTGTTTCAATGAACTTAACATACAACAACCAAGGGACAAAATTAGTAACAAACTGCTCAATTTGTCAGGGTGGAAAGAAAAAATCGTTAGACCTTGAAGGGTCCAATGAACTGTAGAAACTTACAGAATGTGGACAATGGAAAATTAATGTAAAATATATTGCTAATTTTGACACTGCACATAGACAAAACATATGCTATGGCCAAGATAGGCACGACGCCCACGCCTACTACAGTAGTAAAAGTTTATATGCCAACTAGCTCTGCAGATGATGAAGAAATTGATGAAATCTATGATGAGATAAAAGAAATTATTCAGGTAGTGAAGGGAAACGAAAATTTAATAGTCATGGGTGACTGGAACTCGACAGTAGAAAAAGGAAGAGAAGGAAACGTACTAGGTGAATATGGATTGGAGCTAAGAAATAAAAGAGGAAACTGCCTGGTAGAATTTTGCACAGAGCATAACTTAAATCATAGCTAACACTTAGTTCAAGAATCATGAAAGAAGGTTGTATACATGGAAGAACCCTGGAGATACTCAAAGGCTTCAGGTAGATTATATAATGGTAAGACAGAGATTTAGGAACCAGATTTTAAATTGTAAGACATTTCCAGGGGAGATGTGGACTCTGACCACAATCTGTTGGTTATGAACTGTAGATTAAAACTGAAGAAACTGCAAAAAGGTGGGAATTTAAGGACATGGGACCTGGATAAACAGACTAAACCCGAGGTTGTACAGAGTTTCAGGGAGAGCATAAGGGAACAATTGACAGGAATGGGGGAAAGAAATACAGTAGAAGAAGAATGGGTAGCTTTGAGGAATGAAATAGTGAAGACAGCAGAGGATCAAGTAGGAGAAAAGACGAGGGCTAGTAGAAATCCTTGGGTAACTGATGAGATACTGAATTTAACTGATGAAAGGAGAAAATACAAAAATGCAGTAAGTGAAGCACGCAAAAAGGAATACAAATGTCTCAAAAATGAGATCGGCAGGAAGTGCAAAATAGCTAACCAGGGACGGCTAGAGGACAAATGTAAGGATGTAGAGGCTTATCTCACGAGGGGTAAGATAGATACTGCCTACAGGACAATTAAAGACACCTTTGGGGAAAAGAGGACCACTTGCATGAATATCAAGAGCTCAGATGGAAACCCAGTTCTAAGCAAAGAAGGGAAAGCAGAAAGGTGGAAGGAGTATATAGAGGGTCTATACAGGGGCGATGTTCTTGAGGACAATATTATGGAAATGGAAGAGGAGGTAGATGAAGATGAAATGGGAGATATGATACTGCGCGAAGAGTTTGACAAAGCACTGAAAGACCTAAGTCGAAACAAAGCCCCGGGAGTAGACAACATTCCATTAGATCTACTGACAGCCTTGGGAGATTCAGGCCTAATAAAACTCTACCATCTGGTGAGCGAGATGTATGAGACAGTCGAAATTCCCTCAGACTTCAAGAAGAATATAGCAATTCCAATCCCAAAGAAAGCAGGTGTTGACAGATGTGAAAATTACCGAAATATCAGTTTAATAAGTCACAGCAGCAAAATACTAAAGCGAATTCTTTACAGACGAATGGGAAAAATTGTAGAAGCTGACCTCGAGGTAGATCAATTTGGATTCCGTAGAAATGTTGGAACACGTGACTCACTACTGACCCTACGACTTATCTTAGAAGAAAGAGTAAGAAAAGGCAAACCTACGTTTCTAGCATTTGTAGACTTGGAGAAAGCTTTTGACAATGTTAACTGGAATATTCTCTTTCAAATTCTGAAGGTGGCAGGGGTAAAATATAGGGAGCGAAAGGCTATTTAAAATTTTTATAGAAACCAGATGGCAGTTATAAGAGTCGAGGGACATGAAAGGCATATCTGTATATTGAGCAAGCAAAAAAGGAAACAAAAGAAAAGTTCGGAGTAGGTATTAAAATCCATGGAGAAGAAATAAAAACTTTGAGGTTTGCCGATGACATTGTAATTCTGTCAGAGACAGGAAAAGACTTGGAAGAGCTGTTGAACGCAATGGACAGTGTCTTGAAAGGGGAATGTAAGATGAACATCAACAAAAGTAAAACGAGGGTAATGGAATATAGTCGAATTAAATCGGGTGATACTGAGGGAATTAGATTAGGAAATGAGGCACTTAAAGTAGCAAAGGAGTTCTGCTATTTGGGGAGCAAAATAACTCATGATGGTCGAAGTAGAGAGGACATAAAATGTAGACTGGCAATGGCAACGAAAGCGTTTCTGAAGAAGAGAAATTTGTTAACATAGAGTATTGATTTAAGTGTCAGGAAGTCGTTTCGGAAAGTATTTGTATGGAGTGTAGCCATGTATGGCAGTGAAACATCGACGATAACTATTTTGGACAAGAAAAGAATAGAAGCTTTCGAAATGTGGTGCTACAGAAGAATGCCGAAGATTAGATGGGTAGATCATATAACTAGTGATGAGGTATTGAATAGGAGTGGGGAGAAGAGGAGTTTGTGGCACAACTTGACTAGAAGAAGGGATCGGTTGGCAGGACATGTTCTGAGGCATCAAGAAATCACCAATTTAGTACTGGAGGGCAGCGTGGAGGGTAAAAATCGTAGAGGGAGAACAAGAGATGAATACACTAAGCAGATTCAGAATTATGTAGGCTGCAGTAAGTACTGGGAGATGAAGAAGCTTGCACAGGATAGAGTAGCATGGAGAGCTGCATCAAACTAGTCTCAGGACTGAAGACCACAACAACAACAACATGCTAAGGTAAAAAAAAAAAAAAAAAAGCAAATACGAGTGAGTTCTACAGTGACAGTGTACATTGGTACGTTCCACGAATGGAAAGAGGTAACCGTTTAATAAAAGAAACAGGCGGCCAAAGAAATGTAGAGGGTTTTCAGTGTACTTCATGCAACTGACTTAACATCTGTCTCTTTTACTAAAGTGTGGACAAATGGAACACCATAACTAACAGGTAAACGAACTATTAATATCAATAAAAAGGTAGGGGATGGTTCCAGACAGTTTGCTGAGACCAGCAGACGTGAATTTATTCTCTGATTTAAATTATTCCGAAGTTCGGAGATTGCTTACATTTGATCACGCAACAGGAGGGCGTGAAACAGGAAGGCTGAAAAAGCATAAACGCCCTTTGCTGCTTCACATGGGGTTCAAATTTTGTCGATAATGATGGTAAGGTTTTGAGGGCGGAAAATAGCTACGTCTTTAACGCCGTCAGAAAGCGTAATGAGATGAATATGGAGGAATATCATATAATTACTAACATGAGAATTGCAAAGAAAAATGTTTAGGCCGGAGTGCAGACATACCACAAAATTTTAAAAGCTTCGCCACACGCGTCTCGTCATCAGATAAAATAAGTACAGTATGGGTACGAGAAAGGTGAATATCATTGAGGAAGACGATGGGACGGTAAAAGCAGTCCCCTTGTTCGGAGCCATCTTATACACAATTATAAAACCATGACGCCTTGCTGAAATGTTAAAAAAAGAGAGGAAAAATTAGAAGTGCAGTCTCTCAAAAAATTCGGAAAATCTAAAATAATTCTGGGCCTCTGTGGGAGCCAAGGTGGAAATCTGCTCCGACGTTGGTGCAAAACCGTAAAACCACCCACACACATCTCTGAGAGGAAGTTCTTTGCACGGACCATTATGGTCTCGTCGCTCGTTGCTGACCACGAAAGTGCCTCTCGACTGGATGCGCAGCAATGGTAAGGTACGCAGGTGTAGATGGCGTGGGACAGTGTTTTATATGTCTAGCGCACAACTAGCAGCCGCCGCCTGATGTGAGGCGACGACTCGGCAGCCTCGACACAGAACGAGCCAGTGGCCACCTGAATCCTTTCATGGTGCACCAAGTGCAACATCTATAAATAAGATTGTCTTGCAGACTCGTCATCAACCGTGCACCACAGTCGAGCTGAGATCGCAGGAAGGCTCTGTAAAATCGGAGCAAACAAGTCCTGTGTGCCCCCTTGAATTGTTGTTACGGCATTGTAAAACACACAGTGCTTTGAGGGACCGTGTTTTGAGGTCCTTAAGGTATCGCAATATATAAGTTTCGAGTCACATGTGAGCCCCAGAAAGATCACCGGGATTTACAATGAAGAACAGTGTCCCTCCTCTTAGACTCATGGAGGCTTAAAACAGAATGAGGACGCTTAAGAAGAATGCACACAGACTTCTCGGTGGAAGGCTTGAAACCACGCTTCTCTGCCCATTCACTGAACCGTCGAAGAGTCAGTTGCAGCTCATGTTTTTTCGTTGCAAAGCTTGAAGAGGAACAAAAGACAGAGAAGTCATCCACAAACAAGGAACACCAGACAGGATATTTAACAACTGACGTACTACTATTATCAGCTATGGAAAAGACAGCCACACTAACTTGAGGGATGCTGTTACAGTAGCTGAGTGGACAGCGCGCCGGCTTGTCATGCCGGGGGGCCCGGAATCGATTCCCGGCTGGGTTGGAGATTTTCTCCGCTCAGGGACTGGGTGTTTGTGTCACCATCATCATCATCATCAATTCATCCTCTTCGACGCACAAGTCACCGAAGTGGCGTCACCTCAAAAGATTTGCTCTCTCCATCAGTGGTGGAACGGAAGCGCCAACTGCACCTCTCAGCAGCCAGTCGCACAGACTGACATGCAGCACCTGTACAACAGAATGGATGCGTTTTGCACGCTTCCATTCAACATTCTGCCGGTTAACCCCTTATTAATGTACCAGGACGTCACATTTGCAATGGCTTAATTCGCGCTTACATTAGCCTGTAATCTTGCAATGTTAATTAGTTAAATATGATACCTAGACAATGTATTTCGAAAATTTCATTACTCTACGTTAATTCTTTTTTGGTACTGCCACCATTTTTAGCACTCAGTGTATTTACGTTTCCTTGCCATTATTAAATTAATAGTTGAAATGATTCTATGTTACATGCCATGCGTTTATACACTTTGGATTAAAGCTGCAGTTGAGGTTCTGCTGTGACGACTTTTCCTCAGCAGACGTCTTTATTCACACAAGCTGCTTTCACAGAAGCAGTTATTTGTTCAGCACTAGAATAATTTTGGCCTCTCTCCACCATCTTTGAGGCTTTTCAAGGTAAGTAGCATCGAAATCTCCATAGAAGCCAACGATATCGCAGGAGCAATTCAGTTTTTGTTCCACTAGTGGTAATACAACAGACTGAGCCACATATTCTCGTTGCACACGCTCTTCTATACACCTTTATGTTTCATAAACCAGGTATGTTCTTGCTGCTAGGAGATTTGATAGTTAATTTAAATGTTCATTTAAGGCATTGTTTGGAAACATGTTTATTACTTGTCAGCATAGATTATCTTCCCCACACACCGGGAGGTCTTCTGAATCACACTCTCGCATGTCGAAAGAAGTGTAGATGCAGTAACCTGATGGCTGCGGCCACTGTGCATATCTGGAATTAACACCGATCTCGCGCATGCTGGTAGTCAGAACAAGAGTCTGCAGGAGAAAGACTACTGTGGCTCACCAGTGACTCGCGTGGCCGTCCCTCAAGCTCTCGAACACGTACGTGGGCTTCAGTACGTGCCCACAACATATCACGGACAGAGGGTGTCGTGAAGGCGGCACGCAGGATCCAGATCAGCATCCCAGTGTCCAGCCAGGGAGGTGGTACCACGTGTAGCCAGTAGTATGGTACTCACATGGGTCTGCTAAGTTCCAAACCAGCTGCTGGACAGGGGCTTGGTGGGAACGTTTTCTCTCAGCAGTAGGTGGCACATCAAGAATTCGCCAACCAACTAGTGAGAATCTCATTCAACTGGAACCTGAGATACAGACCAGATGACCAGACACTCAGTGTCCCTGATGAAATGGGGTAATTTAAGCCGGATGTAAAAATACTGCAGCTGATGATGCAGTCATTTACCCCCAATACCCGAAGATATTAGCGAATTTTTCCCCATGTTGGTGTCTCAGTTATTGCCTGTGTCCCTTAGTAGCAGGGTAATGCCAGTTCTGAGGCGTTTTGTTAGTGTTGGTAGCACACATTCAGGGGCAAACCTAATACACTGTTACTGGATTTATGAAAGCTGGCAGTTCATTTATGACCCACTGGGGATGATCTGTTCTTTCGAGAAACCAACCATCCCTCCCACTCCCCTCCTCTTCCTCCTCCCCTTCACTCTAAGGAATCCTCAACCCCACCCACTCCCTCATGACGATACAAGGACACTTTTGAAATCAAATTAATTGACTAATTTCATTCTGTTAATTAAAAATAGGAGAAGAAAAACTTCTTAGCTGAGATCGCTATAGATAACAAGTTTTGGTAAAACTGGGAAGTCCCTCATGTCAACTTATGCCCTCCCAACTCCATGCCCTTCCATTCCAATCTGGAAATTGGTGGGAAAAGCAAAGCCCTGTTCCTTACCTCTCCACTGCTCCACCACCTAGAGATGGCAGGAAAGTCACTCAGTCTTTACTGCACTGTTGGTATGGTTTGATATATTCTTTACTTTTGGAGATAATGTGTGTTATACTGTTGTAAAGTTTCTCAAAATTGACGAGAAAAGCTCTGTGTGTTATGACCTAGACATGCAAATCAGCTAGTGCACGATGCCACAACTAGAGAATGTTTCTCCCCCACCCCTTGTCCCCTCAATCCCTTCTTACTCTTCCAGAAAAAAGTGATGGGAAAAGTCGCTGAGTTTATACAGTGAAAGGATCCCACAACAGGAAATTGAATTACATTGAAGAGAACATAATAAAATTAATAATATATTGTTTATTTGCAAAATGCAGTTTGCAGAGAAAGTTATAGATTTTTTTTTGGGGGGGGGGAGGGGGAAAGTTCATCATTATCTCTGTTTATTTAATTTTAGAAGATGCAGATCTTGTAAAATACATAGAAAGGTAATTATATATGCAAATAGATCGCTTTTTCTTCAGTTGTGCAATTCTGTCATGATGTAAGCAACAATCACTCACCACATATAATTACAATGGTCGCTTCTTTCCTCTAAAAACATTTTTGTTGCAGCTGCAGCATAAGATCAGAAGTGCCCTGATTCCTTTGTAGTAAGTACACCACCAGTGGGGTGTGCCCACCATGTACATCATGGTCTGTGGCTACATCGTGTGTTGGAACTACTGTCAGCATTTCCCTGCTGGAACCATGTAGTAACCTCACACCATCAGCCATGGACCCAACCACTGTAGCAGCCACTGGACCGTGATACCCCCCCCCCCCCCCCAAACAATAGCAACAGGTGAAGGCATAGCTGTGATAGCTGACAGCTGACTTACTTACTGGCTCTGACAGTCTCTCTCTCTCTCTCTCTCTCTCTCTCTCTCTCTCTCTCTCTCTATCCCTCTCTCTGCCTCAAGTGGCTACCTCCTGTTTTTGTGTGAACCATAGTGTGCAAACACACACAGACCAAGATGTTACCCCCACCATCATCACCCTTCCTACCTTCCACTCCCTGCCCAGCGCACTTCCCCTCATGCAGACCTCGTGCAGGTAGTCAATATATCTCTTTGTTCTCACATTTCTGGTGTTAAGGAAACCTGTAGCAGATGGAATAAGGGATTTCCTGAAGAACTAGGTAGCATCTGTCGTCTGCCACCAGAAACCACAATAACAGCTCCTTTGTTCTGTATAAAGTAACAGATACCTGAGAAAACCCAGTCCTTCCGAAAATGCTGGGCTGTGGATGTCTTGGAAATAGGTCTCTCACTCGATCAAACTGATTGATTCATTGATTTTGATTCATTAGTTAAATCGATACCCTTTTTGTGTGACATTTTTTTTCCTTATGGCATCACAGTTGTGGAATTCGTGATCGCTACAAGTCTGCTAAGTATGTTTTTTTTCTTTTTTTCCTTTTTCTAAAGCAGTACTGAATTTCTCAGTTGGTTGTCTATGGAGAAGAAGGAGAAGGAGGAGGAGAGTCCTACTGCACCATAGGATAGGACCAATAAGAAATACTGCTGCAAGAGAGAGTCCACAGGGCTGTATTGAGAAGCCCTAAAAACATAAACTTACACTCTCCTACAGAACATGCCACAGTTAGATGTCGAAGATCGTGGAAACTTCTATAGGCCACACTGGTAGCTGCACGCTGGTCTCCTGGCAGGCACACACTAGCCATTCTGGATGATCAGAGGTCAGAAAGAGTACCCCCACTGTGAGCATCAAGCCATTAGTAGAACAATTTATATGTGGGAGATATTCGTCCAGAATGAACGCTCGTCATATTGAATCATCTCAGAATTCCATGTAGAAATCGGAGAATACTGGCAACACATACGATAACGAAGGCTCCCCAACACATACTGAACATTAGTTCGCCATTCACGCTTCCAAAGGGCGCGACAATGTTAAGTCAAATTCATGTTCATACCCCACCTGTCCACTTCAGAGGAGGGGTGGCTCGAGAGTGGCTGTTGTATTAAGCAGTAAATGTCCATTCGTTCTGGTCACCAGCTACCTTGGCCTTGATGCTAGCAGAGAAATAGTGGGAAACGAGCAACATTTTCATCAGTGTAATTACAATTAAATATTACAATCATTGTGCAAGTCTGTTGACGTTTGACAATGAGAAAAGTGTCAGAAACACCTCCTCCTAACAATGATAGCTCTGAATACATTAGTTTCCCAAGTAAAATCTCTATCCTTCTCATGACTGGACGTAATTTTTCATGTAATATGTTTCATCCTCCTTATAGCTATCGATGTGTTAACATCGAAATTGCAGTTTTCCTTGTCAAATCTATACCACCATTATGACCAGATATAGTCCAACCCACATCATTTTCTCTGCACATGTCGTAACACTGACCACATTAACTTCCACTCCGTCGCATGCACACTTCAGACAAGCAGTGTAGTTACCGATTATAAGTTTATAGCGTCCAAAACAATTATGGTATGTCCACACCCGCATCGGCTAGGTATCTTGATTCTTCTTGGCTGTATAAATTATTTGACAAGTGAGTCTCCCAGCCCATCATACTCGAGAATAGACTGCAGGTATTTTCAGGCAGCAGTTCCAGAAAGTGCTGCATCCCACCAAGAACTCTCTCAAGCAAGTGTTGTAGTGTAGAGGCGTCCAGCACTATGTGATAACCAGCAGCGCTCCTGGAGACGAAGGGGTTGGAAAGACATCACCAATATGGCTTGGTGTACAGTAGTAAACATTGTAGTCGATAGTGGGACAAAGAACATCTGAGGGTCTGCTTAGGGGACCCGATGAGAGGAAGATCTGCGTATCCATTTTGTTACAGCCACATTGCCTGCTCAGTCTGTACACTAACGCCTATGCTGTTGAACCCTTGCATTCCTATATTGAGCAGCTGTTTGTGAAATGGGTCTTGTACCCCTTACATTCAGATATACTCCTCAATGCATTGTAACCACGATTCCCCATGTCAAATCGTCCAATATATCCTCCACTTATGGATAGATTGTTTTCAGGAATAGCAGTCTGATCACTTCGTCCAAACATTTGGTGATAACGCTAGAATACTAATCACAGTAACTTTACGTTCCAAAAGCACAAAAGTATCGACAAGTAGCATGATTGTTATTTATAGGTGGATGGTGTCGGAAAAATTATGCTATGTTCACACTCACACCAGTGGGGTGTCGTTTGGCACACCTGTCGTAGTTTCCCAGTCGAAAAACCATCCAGCCACATCATAATTAATATACACTCCTGGAAATGGAAAAAAGAACACATTGACACCGGTGTGTCAGACCCACCATACTTGCTCCGGACACTGCGAGAGGGCTGTACAAGCAATGATCACACGCACGGCACAGCGGACACACCAGGAACCGCGGTGTTGGCCGTCGAATGGCGCTAGCTGCGCAGCATTTGTGCACCGCCGCCGTCAGTGTCAGCCAGTTTGCCGTGGTATACGGAGCTCCATCGCAGTCTTCAACACTGGTAGCATGCCGCGACAGCGTGGACGTGAACCGTATGTGCAGTTGACGGACTTTGAGCGAGGGCGTATAGTGGGCATGCGGGAGGCCGGGTGGACGTACCGCCTAATTGCTCAACACGTGGAGCGTGAGGTCTCCACAGTACATCGATGTTGTCGCCAGTGGTCGGCGGAAGGTACACGTGCCCGTCGACCTGGGACCGGACCGCAGCGACGCACGGATGCACGCCAAGACCATAGGATCCTACGCAGTGCCGTAGGGAACCGCACCGCCACTTCCCAGCAAATTAGGGACACTGTTGCTCCTGGGGTATCGGCGAGGACCATTCGCAACCGTCTCCATGAAGCTGGGCTACGGTCCCGCACACCGTTAGGCCGTCTTCCGCTCACGCCCCAACATCGTGCAGCCCGCCTCCAGTGGTGTCGCGACAGGCGTGAATGGAGGGACGAATGGAGACGTGTCGTCTTCAGCGATGAGAGTCGCTTCTGCCTTGGTGCCAATGATGGTCGTATGCGTGTTTGGCGCCGTGCAGGTGAGCGCCACAATCAGGACTGCATACGACCGAGGCACACAGGGCCAACACCCGGCATCATGGTGTGGGGAGCGATCTCCTACACTGGCCGTACACCACTGGTGATCGTCGAGGGTACACTGAATAGTGCACGGTACATCCAAACCGTCATCGAACCCATCGTTCTACCATTCCTAGACCGGCAAGGGAACTTGCTGTTCCAACAGGACAATGCACGTCCGCATGTATCCCGTGCCACCCAACGTGCTCTAGAAGGTGTAAGTCAACTACCCTGGCCAGCAAGATCTCCGGATCTGTCCCCCATTGAGCATGTTTGGGACTGGATGAAGCGTCGTCTCACGCGGTCTGCACGTCCAGCACGAACGCTGGTCCAACTGAGGCGCCAGGTGGAAATGGCATGGCAAGCCGTTCCACAGGACTACATCCAGCATCTCTACGATCGTCTCCATGGGAGAATAGCAGCCTGCATTGCTGCGAAAGGTGGATATACACTGTACTAGTGCCGACATTGTGCATGCTCTGTTGCCTGTGTCTATGTGCCTGTGGTTCTGTCAGTGTGATCATGTGATGTATCTGACCCCAGGAATGTGTCAATAAAGTTTCCCCTTCCTGGGACAATGAATTCACGGTGTTCTTATTTCAATTTCTAGGAGTGTATATTCGTCGAGTAGTGAAGGTAATTATTACAATTTAAAGACCCTCGTGTCTTTTATTTATGTCTGGTGCGTTCCTGCATGATACACGGCGTTTGCAGAGCAGGAGGGACTGATACCACCACCAGGCACCTCCCAGACCTCTGCTAATTCTCTCTAAATTCCATCACGTTCCGACAGCACTGTTCCGTAGTTACGAGGGTTGGAACTTTAACAGTGGCAGCTATTTTTTTTACAGCTCGTACAAAATAGATACATGTTTCAAACTTTTACTGACCTTCAAAGAAGTCACCAGCATTGTGTATAACCAGTTCCCAGCGATGTGGAAGTCGTAGGATACTCTTCGGAGTGCCTCTTGTGTTGACAGTTCGAGCGGCACTGTCTACTGCCCGACAAATTTGTAGCATTTCTAAAGCGAATGCTGTGAAGTGTTTCCTTCAGTTTAGAAATCGAGTTGAATTCACGAGGGCTTAAGTCAGGGGAGTGCAGTAGGTGGCATAGTACTTAGCAGCCCCATCAATCAAACAAATCAGTAACAGCTTGCACTGTCCATGCTTGAGCGCTGTCCTGAAAAATGAAAGGTCAGGTCCTGCAGAAAGTGTCATCACTTCTGAAGGAAACACTTCAAGGCATTCGCTTCAGAACTGCTACAAATTCGTCGGGAAATAGACCGCGCCGCTCGAACTGCCACCACAACTGGCACTGTCAAGAGTATCCTATGACTTCCCCATCGCTGGCAGCGGGCTATACACAATGCTGGTGACTACTTCGAAAGTCAGTAATACTTAGAAACACATATCTATTTTTTACGAACTGTAAAGAAATAGTTGCCACTATTAACGTTTTACCCCTTGTAGAAGGCTCTCTAGTCCTTCACCTGTCACTGACTAGGTAGAGAGCTATCACAACGAGAAAAGTAGCACACTTGGAAGAGAAAATTCACAACCATACAGACTCACAAAGAAATTCAGAAGCATCGCATGACAGTCTATAAACATCATCCTGTATATGTTGATATTTCCTTTATTGTATTCCTATGATTACCATGCTAGAAATATAACAGTGTAATGGTGTCCAAGCCTTCGTTGACAGCACAGTTTCTTTCTCTCTCTCTCTCTCTCTCTCTCTCTCTCTCTCTCTCTCTCTCTCTCTCTCTTTCCCCTTGTTAAAGTGTTTTCATTCAGCAGATCGGCTCTCACACAATGCTGGACATCGCGTGGTGAAAGTATGCTTCTTCCACAAACCATAGTATACTTGAAAGAAAAGAAAGTCTTTCTTACTAACAAAAATGTGGAAGACATCGCGACATATGAGAGCTGGATGACTTTGCAGCATTCTGGAGTGTTTCCATACAGCTGTCTGAAGGTGATGAGCTCTACATCTGATCTCATCTTCTCCAGTGAAGATGTCTAGGAATTCCATTTTCGAAGAGACCCAGAACATTGAATCCTCATACTGGTGTTGTATTTTGCACTCAACTTTGTGAGCACTCTTTGGTGTCCTAAGTGCTAGTCATCCTGATCTTCAAATCTATGGACACTGTGTCTTTCATATTTATGACTTAAAATCAGACACGCAGGTGACCAGGTAACTGCCCACATCCCTCGACATTTTTGTCGTGTTTCAACCTCTTTTACGTGTAAGATATCACTTTCACAATTTTACCAGGTTTTCCATAATTTCAGCGCGTTTTACTTAATTTTACCAGGTTTTCCATAATTTCAACGCGTTTTACTTAATTACTCTTGACGAGTAGTCACGTAAAAAAAAGTCTCATCGTGTCGATCCCGTGATGCTTTCAGCTAATGACAGAGCAGCATTGTTCTCAATTTCTGTATCACTGCGGAACCATCTGCTTCATTACTTTGCAAGGATCATATACATGTGGACACATTGCATACCCTCTTACCCCGCCTATATCATCCACGCGAGTACTGCCTTCATGAACTTCATAAGTTCGATAAGATTTTGTTACTATTTGCCATGGGAATCACAAGGTATTCTCGCAATCGCAGCATAAAGTCAGATTAAAACCCCAACAAACATTTCCATACCAACACTCTGTCCTCCATTTTGAAACGACCTGCTCCTTCTGTCTCCAGAATTCACCATTAGAGTTGCGTCATACACAATCTCTCTGCGTGAATGCATGCGATGCGGAGGAGGTTAGCACATCTTCTTGGTGTATAGTACATATGAGCCTCATACATTTGAAAGTGTTATTGTTATGTAACAGATGATGATGATTAAGGAGAAGAAGAAGAGACATATGGTTGTGCACGATGAGGTTCTCGATGGAGGGAGTTTGAAACTTCTTATGTAAATCACTTGTGCTATCCATTCTGTACTATTGTTGTAGTGTTTGGATTCCAAATCAAGAATATAGTGGGAGGAGAGAAATGTTCGTGGAACCTGAACACACACTGCTAAGGCTACATAGTTCTGCACTGAAGCATGCTATAATATTAAAGCAGTGTGATTTTGGATGTACTAGTCACGGGAAATGAAACGCAGTTAATACTCCAATGTGGAAATATATTTCCAACAGCTGATGTACATTCACGCAACGAGTTTTCTGTCCCGCTCACTACAATGAGAAACTTTAATATGGTAAAAGACCACAGGAAAGAAAGCGAGGACACTTTGTGATATGGCTTTCCGGATATGTGTTTTACCCACTGTACATGTCCAATTACGGTTCAGAAATTATGCTGTGCTCGTATCAGTCCCACAAACTGATCGTCAGCAACAGAAAATGAATGAAACAATGAAATCTTATGCGGAAATAGCCAAAAGCATGGCAGACATGTTTGACATTTGAAATTACTTGCCATGCTGCACTGACTTCGTAAACGGAACACAGCCTCTTCCCCACACAACATCCATCAAGAAAATGTATACACAGGGACTGCAGTGCCTCACAAACTCCTGTCGCTAAATTAGAATCACTGTAGTTATGAAACTGAAGACTCGATTTATGTCCAAGATGTAGCAGAGAAATATGAGTACTTCGGATACATCTTTGTTCTTCTAGAGCCGGCTGCCGAAATAGGTTTTCCATCGGCTTGGTGGACATGATTCATGACAAATGCGTTGGAAGTTCTCTGCTAACTTTGATATTGAGAGGTTTGCTGTTAACGGTTGCAGTTGGATACGGCTCTAAGTCACATACAGAAAACACAGTTGCGCAAGAGTCTAATACAACGGAAAAACCCTAAGAGAACAACGGAAGAAATAGTTAAACATGTGATAAATGGCCTGCCACAACATTTCCGTCTCCCTAGAATGCATCATCACTCTACCTTTAAATCATGCCTCGTTACAACCCCTCTCAACTGTTCAGTCCATCTTTTAACACGAATCCATGTCAATTTAGTGGCAGACGATTTTCTTTTCCAGGAAGCACCAAAGACAGCAGTCAGATTGAATGTATCCCTATTACCTAACAACTTCCAGCAGAATGTTGTTAATAACCGTGCACCTATTGTTCTGAAAGGTATTTGTTAGCTGACTGCAAGGTTGTGATTGGTAGAGTGTAGAGAGAAGCGCATTGTCAGTAAGTACTGTTTGTTAAGAGTTTAAAACATGGGGTCAAACATGCGATCCATTCTGGAGTTGTATATTGCAGTCCCCAAAATGGTAATACAACGCACTTTAGCTAACGACACTTTATAAAAGTCTACAAGGCAACTGCTGATACCTCTGGGGTCACACCAGGACTTGCGAGCCGACGTATGTAAATTTATTACCCTATATTCGGCGATCATCCACGTTAAACAATCTATTTCAGCTGTCATAACTCAGGCCACGCGAAATGGTTGGTTCCCTGGTTCTCAGTTCTTCCATTTGAACTTTCTCTCTTATTTGTCCTGCCATCACATATTCGTTCTCTTGTACAAGAATTTTCCTGCACCAAGCAGTTGTGTAAGTGCTCCTGCACTCCAACTCAGTTTCCCGCATTTTGGCGTATTTTTCCTTAATTTATACGTATTTTCCGTCAATTTTCGTAGTTTTACCGATTTCACATCACTTCTGCTCGTGTGATCATGACATCACTTCTCGCTGCGTATTCTAATATTTCTTGTAAATGTAGTATAACTGTCAACACCTAGCATAACTGTTCCATTTTTCTGTATGTGTCGTTGCCTGAATGGTTTCACTATGTACAAACAGGTAGGCAATATGGCTGTAACAAAATGGATATGCAGGAAGTTCTCACATCGGCACCGCTGTTTCTCACATGTTCTTTGTCACACTATCGACTGGTTGTTTATAATGGTTCACCAGCCGACATCGAACGTGTCTTTCCAACCTTTCCGTCCTTGGGAGCTCTGTTGATTAGCACATAGCGCAGGACGCCAGTGCTCTACAACACTTGTTTGACAGTCTTGGCAGGATGCAGCACTTTCTGGAAGTGCTGATTCGAAACCTGCAGTCTGTTCCCGAATGTGATTGGCTGGAAGGCTTAAATGTCAAATAATGCCATAGTTCTGTAGAAAATTGAGACACCTAGCCAGTTCGAGTGTGGAGATAGGATAATTTTTTCGGTTGCTATGCACATATAAACGATTACTGCACTGCTTCTCTTAAATATGCAGGTGTTGGAGTGTAAGGCTACTGTGTTCAGTGTCCTGGCTCATGCAAAGAAAATCATGTTGGTGTGACTATGTCTGATCGCAAGGGAAGTATAGATATGACATCGAAAATTGCGATTTCAGTGCATTGAAAGCCGTAATTAGGAAGAGGGATTTTATATGAAAAATTATGTCCACTCATAAGAAGGGTAGAGATTTACGTGGGAAATTGAAGTTGCCAGAGCAAGAGTCGTCAGGAAGAGGTATTTCCGATACCTTGCTCATTGTCGAATATCATCGGATTGTCGCTACAATCGCAATATTTAATTGTAATTACAATGATCAATATGTGGTTGGTTTCGGGACGCACCTGCAAGGTGTCTGGACTCGTGGTGGTAGCCAGCAACCAAAACAAATGGACATTTCTGGCTTAAGGCACGGGCAGCTGATGATACTCCTGAACTGGACAGGTGGGGTACGAGTGTGGAGTTGACCAAACTGTGTCGCTCCCTCGGTGAGTGACTAGCATACTAATACTCTATATGCATTGGGCAGCCTTCACGATCGTGCGTGTTAGGCGTATTCTCCGGTTTTTACACGGGAATTTTAGAAGATTCAATATGTTGAATGTTTGTGCTCGATTATTATCTCCCACACATAAATTTCGTCAGTTGACTGCAGGGTGGTCATTACAGCACACCCTCTAACCTCTGAGGTTACAGAACAGCCGGTGTGTGGCTACCGAGAGATGAGCAAGCAAACCCATACGGGGAATCCATGGTAGTGACCTACAGAAGTTGCCGCAATCTCCAACATCTAACTGTTAAAGGAACTGTAGAATGAATCATGGTGTAATTATGTGTGTTTATTGCTTCTCAAGACAGCCTGGTGTACTCTGCCTTGCAGTAGTATTTGTTGTTATTACTACACTATCATGTAGCAGATGCTTCCTCCTTTTTCTTTCTCTTCTCCATAGAGAACCAACTTAGGAGTCCTACAGTGCTTAAAAAAAAGCAGTTAATAGACCTTTAGAGCTCACAAATTCCACAACCGTTACGGCATAACTTCTTGTTAAAATTAGAAATTTCAAATAACATTTCATACAGCACTGCTTCTAATTGCGATGCTATATTGTCTATCAATCAGTTAATTGTTTCTGATAGTGGCATTGCAGACACAAATCTGTCCAACCCGCCAAAAATATTTTTTAAGGACGCGGTGCAACTGAGCTGAATTTTTAAATTGCCATATACCACTAATAAGCTGGCCGCTGTGGTCGAGCGGTTCTAGGCGCTTCAATCCGGAACTACGTGGCTGCTACGGTCGCAGGTTCGAATCCTGCCTCGGGCATGGTTGTGTGTGATGTCCTTAGGTAGGATTAAGTAGTTCTAAGTCTAGGGGACTGATGACCTCAGATGTTAAGTCGCATTGTGCTTAGCGCCATCTGAACCATTTAAACTTCCAATATAATGGACTCCCTGCTAAACCACAACTTTGTCTGTAATCACCAGTAGCATAAAGGAAAACAATTTCGAAGGGGGAAGTGTAGGATTCACTTGGTAGTTCAGGGATCAAATCCTGGAATTTAGCATCACATATACCTGTCATAGTATGCACCAAAAGGATGCACGGAAAAATAGTACCACACAGAGAGTGTCGATTTAATTAATTAGTCAGTAAATTTGATGGAGTGGGGGACCTATTTCCAACACATCCACAATCCAGTATTTTTGGGATATTTGGGGTTTTCCCATGTACCTGAGACGTTGTTTAAGACAAAGTAGTGGTTAGTGTTGTTTCTGGTGGCACACAATAGACGCTACCTAGTTCTTCCCGAATGTCTTCATTCCATCTCCTACAGATTTCCAGAAGAGTGAAAACAAAGGAGTATACTGACTACCCTCACCAGCTCTGCATGATTGGCGATTGTGCTGGGGCGGGTATGAAAGGGAGGATGGGGGGAGGGTGGGGTGGGGGAACATCTTGGTCTGTGTGCAAATGTTGATTCACACAAAAACATTAAGTAACTACTTGATTCAGAGATAGTGGTAGAGTTATGAAGAGAGTGAGAGAGAGACAAAGAGACAGAGTGAGAGAGAGAGAGAGAGAGAGAGAGAGAGATAAGCAGGAAATGGATCTGGTATGAAAGGGTCGGCAGCACATTATGTGTTCGTTCAGGGGATTAGCATACTTTAGTGGTTGATGCAGTGGTCAGGGCCCCTGGATGGAGGTGCAAGCCCAGTGCATGGCTGCAGTGGTGAGGGCTAACAGCAGTTTCAACATGCGGTGTGGCCCCTGACCTTGGCTTTGGTGCGGGGTGGGGCACCGCCCTGCTGATGGTGTCGGGAACCAGGGCAGTTCCTGTCTTATGCCACAGCTGCATCACAAGTGTTTTTTCATGGAAGAAATTGATTGTTGTAGTTTGTGAGGCGAGTACTTCTTGCCGATCTCATGATAGTATTCCCTACGTGATTGGAAAAAGTGATCTATTTGCGAATTTAAGTCTTTTTTCGATGTGTTATACAAGACCTCCATTTTCCAAACTTAAATAAACGGAGAGAATGATAAGCTTTTCTCAGCAAACAGAGAACCAACCCTTGCAAACTTGAATGCAAATTGAATTGTATAAATAAACATTGTATTATTATCATTACTACTATGTCCACTTCAATGTAATGGAATTACCTGTCGTGGGATCCTGCCATTACATCAGCTCAACGACTTTCCCCCAATATTTTATGGGAGGGATAGGGAGGAATTAGTTGAGAGGAATGGCTAGGGTAACGTCTTCTGGTGGCGACATTGTACACTAGCTCAGCTGATCCCTGCATATCAATGTGAGTACACACAGAGCTTTTTTCTGCCAATTAAAAGAAAATTTTGCAACAGGATAGCACCCATAACTTCCAGAAGTAAAGAGTATATCCCTCCACACCAAGATCTCAGCATAGACTGAGGGACTTTCCGACCATTTCTTCAGGTGGGCGAAGGGTTGGGGAGTGGCTGATAGTTGCCCATCAATTTCCAGATGGAGAAAGGAGGGGTGAATGTGGGGAGGCATGAGGAGGGATCAGGGATTTCCCACTGGGGCGAGGGATACTTGATTAGTTTACACATACTGAGTCCATATGGACGATCTGTTGTGATTACTTATGAAAAGAAGAACTTCTTAGTGGAGATCACTTTAAAAAACTTTATTGTAGATAACCAGTATCAGTAAAACTAGATTATCATCTTCAGTTCTTCATAAAAATTAATAGAACAAAGATGGCTCAAGATGTCTCTAATAATCTTTATGAAGAGCTTATGATGATATGTTAGTCTTGGCGAAACTGGTTATCCGCTATAAAGTTTTGAAAATTTCTTTTATAGCGATCTCAGCCTAGAAGTACTTCTTATCTGAGATCACTTTATAGTGAGCATTGTCTTTCAGCAAGACAATGCTATTCCGCACATGGTGAGAGTTTCTACGGCTTATCTTCGTGCTTCTGAAACTCTACTTTGTCCACCAAATTCGCCACAACTCTCAACAGTTGAGAAGGTTGAGATCATTATGGGCAGGGTCTTCCAACCATCTCGGAACGATCTATAGCACCCCATTGGACATAATTTGACACAGTAACCTTCAGCAGCACATCAAACAACTCAATCAATTCCAAGCACGCTGCCTGCTTGCATAATGACCAGAAGTGGACCAATGCGTTTCTGAATTGCTCAGTTTGTGGAGCTCTTCCTCTTACATAAATCATCCAATTTTTATGACATTGTAATCATTTGTTTGCCTGTATACTTACGTCACATCTAACGATTTCCGTCCCATTTTGACAGTTCCTGTGTGGAGCGTCATCTCATTTGTCGTACATTGTATAAACTATGCAAAATGATCTATAATCGTTAATATATACTTTTTTACGATGCAGTCATTTGATCTCATTATCTGTGTCAGTAGATCTGTCCTCACTGATGTCTCTCAGTTATTACTGTCAGTCCCTGTTGCCTACTCACTTTTCGTCAGTGCCAGAATACCATGGGACAGTGTTTTCCCATATTACGTGTTTGGCTCCAAGTCTTCCAGAACTGCATATGCGTATTGTCATACTGCACCATTTGCACTCCTTCTATATGGCACAGTTTGATGTGGAAATGTAATAAAAGCAGTAAGCAAAGGAATGGGCGGAAGAGGGGTGTTGGTACAGTTTTACGTTATTCAAGATAGCGGTTCACTCTGGAGCCCTCCACTAGCTGTGCCCAGGGAATAGATGTGGGAGAGTCGCAGAAGTTGGTGCAGTCTGCATTGCTGCCAAATTTAGTAAGTTGGCTGCTTTTCCTAGGTACTCTACACCTCCTCGGCATCGGGGGTGGACGTGGCAAGGTTGCTTTGATTACCACATCAATTCCTTTCCCCTTCCCCACTTCCCCAGCCTTTCTCCCTCTGCTCCCTCACTTCCCATCTCCTCGCCAACTTGTGAATTGGTGGGAAAAAGGTGCAGTCTGTGCAGAGCTGCTGCAGAGGAAGGATGTAAGGTCCCATCTTGGAAACTGGGTTCATTTATTTATACGTGTATTAAGCTACTGAAAGAATTTCTTAAAATTTGGATGGGGACATCTATCTGAAAAATATTCTACAGTCTTGCTGCTTAAAATATAAATAAACACAAGTACTCCAAATTTGCAGGATGATATGAAAGCGCTCTCATAAAGAAACAGATCTTATAGCACGAAATGAGCAGTAAATCGGAGCAATATACAGTTTCTAACATTCTGCGTGGTGTCTGTTTGTTCTATATCGTGTCTCCCTACCACTTTCGCGCAACGACGCTCTGAGTGTGTTTTTTAGGGAATTGACTAGTTTGAACCTGGGACCTGTTGGTGGTAAGGAGACGCCAGTAGAGTTCAGAAGAGTTCAGTGAGACTAGCGATGATGTAACCAAATACTTAATGATTTCAGCGTCAGCTCCACTGCACTCCCTGTAAAAGAATCTTAATACTAACTAAATTTAGTGGAAGTGGTTCAAGGCTTTCCTATTTTTAGTTAGCTGGTAAAATAACGTCGAAAAAGCAGTGAAGTTTACCATTGGAAATTTTATTCGACTCACAAAACATTGTTTATAAATTGCACTATTGATAAAAGGAAAAGTTTCAATACAGGATGATAAAAACCAACTGCGTTCAACAAAAATGTGAACGAATATTCCCTGAGTGGGTTTCCAAGTTCTACAATGGATCAAAGGATGACCTATGCCATATCACATCTATAATCTAGGTTTAAATTTCACAAGAGAGAAAACTATCAAAATGCTCTACAGTGACCCTCAATTATCTTTAATTACTTACCTAACTTGTCGTAAATTACAGTGGCTGATGTGGCTTCTCAATAACTATATAACAGAAAAATCATCACCTTTCAGATTTTTACTTCAAGTGGCAAATGTGAGCACCATGAGCTTTAATTGACGATCGACACTAGTATTACGCAAAAAGGGGGTGTAACAGATGAGACTTCTGCAGTTCTGAGTGAAGCTTTATGCGCTGTTATGCGGCATCGAGTGCGCTCATTACCTTGTCAGTGTTCGCCAGGGGGCGGCGGGCAGCACAGCTCTGCTCACCTCGCCGTCTCGAAAGCAACTCCCTCCCAACTTCTCCTTACTACAATTTACCGAAGTTGGTTTAAAAAAACTATCTGGCTGTGTTTTCATCTGACCAATCAGGGTCTCAATGTTAACCTTAAGCTCTGCCTACAAAAATTCTGTCTATCCAATGAGAAACGTTGTACTTTTCGTGGTGGGGCAATGTTTTTAAAGTTTGCAACGTAACAGAGACGCGAAAAAGTCTCACGCTAAAACTTGCAGCTGCTGTGGTCCTTTTAGTGTTATCGTAAGATCTATACTGTTCTTCTGGAGGGCTCTATCTTTTAACATGGGCTGGGGGGTGGTCCTGATGTAACAGAGACGCAGAAAAGTCTCACGCTAAAACTTGAGACTGGGGTGGCCCTTTTAGTGTAATCGTTGTATCTATACTGTTCTTCTGGAGGGCTCTAGCTTTTAACATGGGCCGGGGTGTGGTCCTAGCGGTTAGCTGGCGACGTGGGTGTCCGTCCCTTATCATAGGGCCTCCTAGCTGAACACGGTTCTGCTCTCGGCTTCTGTTCTCGTTTCTCCCCTCGGAACTGCGTCTGTCTCACGGTGGGAAGGTATGACATGCATTTAGGCATTCTTGTGTTAGTCTGTGGTATTCCATTTGCTCACTCATTACTCGTATTACTTTGGTTAATTTAATGTCACGATTTATTCGGAGCTATGTGACATACAACTGGATTTGCTTATCATGTCAGGGTTTTCATGGAAGATGTTGGATTTGCCTGACACCTTACAAGTTTATTTATGTAGACATTAATTAATTAATTAAGTTGCTCAAAAATGTCTCCAGTTCACGAGATGTTGATGTTGGACAAAGAGGGTTTTAAGAGGTGTGGTACTTATAAGTATACAGCTGAGGATTGCATCCATAGTCTCTTTCACAAGGAATGGAATGAGGTGATGATGGATGAGCGTAGGGGGTATACTTTTCAGCAAGTAACATGATGCAGAAGTATGGACTGAGGATGCGTTTTGCAACTTATAGAGACTGCTGCCTGTGTATATATTCACCTTGGTGTGTGCCCTAGTAGTCCCCAATACCACTGAAAAATTGGCTGGAAACTGTCGTACAGCTGCTGCCAGAAGTTTTCGTCTTACTGATATGCAAGTGAAATTGCTGCTGAGGAACTTGTACACAAATGGTGACAAGGGATATGACAGCTTCCTATCGGCGTACAAAAGCACAGTTCTTCAGCAACACGTGTGTACACTACACACACAAACGCGCGCGCGCGCGCTCGTATGCAAAAAGAAGGGATATGGCAGAAAACTGTCACTTAAGTGTAGGAAGGCCGATACACATTATCATAGTTGATGGAAAACGCTACACTGCTCTAATTAGCGGCTGCTGGGTGTGCACGCTACATAGTTAGTGGCTAGCCATTGCACAGTTAACATCGAGCGTGCCAAGTGAGACATTTGGAAGCTAATCTTTATTGAAAACTTCCCTCGGATGTGGATTCGGCTCTCCGAAGGTTCTCTTGGTACTATGGAATGGCTCTAAAACGAGAAAAATACGTCATCAAGAACAATTGATTAAGAGCATTCAACTTCAAGAGTGTGGGACAAGTTAGCCGCCACATTGCTTGCCACCACTGTTGCGCCACTGCTCCGCCAACTTCAGGAACACAGATATGCATTATAGCATGGACCAGTATGTTTGTGTCAGTGTTTGCAATAATAATCGAAGTGCTATAAACTCGGGGTTTGAACCTTCACTTTATTGAGATCATGAACCAATGCAGGATCCTTTCCTATGTGAGCAGAAAACCGAGTATCCTGTGCATACCAAAACGATGATTTGTTTCTATGTGTTAAATGTGCAATAATTCGGTACCAAATTGTATAATGGTTATTGTCTAAAATAACAGCGTCACAGATGATGAAAAGGCACACAAAATTAAACTTATTTGAAAACTAGTTTAACCTTGATTGCTTTCATGAACGATTTTGTTGAGATTATTTGAGTACAGTGTTGAGTAATTTGCTTTGAAAGATGAAAATTTATTCCAAGTAGGACTAATAATCAATTATGATAGAATTGAACTTAAATGCTGAAATTATCATAGAGCTTGCCTAAAGAGACAGTATCAGTTTATGGGCGCCCCATTATAGTCTTCTCATACTAGAAAGATATTTGGAATATTATATGTACTAAAGAAATGAGATATCTGCATATTAATGGGAATATAAAAAGTGTATATGTTGTGTTATTTAATTTTGTTTGTAATATTCCTAGGCCAGTTCAGTCAGAACTCTTTTCATGCCCAAATTTAGCTCAGTGTCCAATGCAGTTTCATCCTAAAACCGTGTTACATAACGATTGTGTAGCTGTCACTGCTGAATGTAGATGCCATGCAGTGGAGGAGTGTTGGACATGGATGGAAACTGTCAGGATGCGCCGTATTAATTCTAAGCCTTGATCTTCAAGTATTTTATTATTTCCAGCTACAGTGCCGCATTCGCCTCTGTCTGTGTCACAGGGTCCAGCAATGCTGAGGATGCCACTTTGCTGTCTGCAAAACAGCTTGGTGAGGAAGGGCTACCGCAGGGACCTGTGCAACGTACTGTGTACAGCCGTGGTGTTTGACGATGTCAGGATGTGCCGGCAGCCGATTCGGTGGTCTTCATCCCCATTGTCCCAGCGCCGCTTGCTGGGAGTCACAGAGTGGCCCGATGCATGCTTCTTCGCCGTTGCGATTAAGATCGTTGGCGACAACACTCGCCCGTGACCTGACAGCCAAACCTGTGGCCATCGCCTCAGGATGCCCCTGGCGTGTGTTGGGAGCCAACCTGACTGCCCATGGTAGCGAGCCATCGAGTGGCCAACTGCTGGCTGGCTACAAACCCCGCATTGGCGTCAGAGGGTATAACCAGCGACCCGTTGTGGACTGGAACGCTGGCACCCCACCTGCTGCTGCGTGTAACCAGTGGTGTGACATGGCCCGCCGTCCAGGAGAGCTGCCACACTTGAAATCCCCCTCATTGGAAAATCAGAACCTATTTATATGTGGGTGTGTATTTCTGTTTTGGTAACGCACCGCTCCGAGTCGTGTGCTCATAATACCTAGGTTGTGCCAGTGGGCCCCTTCTGCCTGTAACTTGCGCCGTGCAAACCACTGCATTTACTCTTTTCAGCGGTTCTACAGCCTGTGGCCTCCATTCTACTTTGCAACCGCTGGTAAGCATAACTTACTGTCAAGAGGCCTGCACCTGGCTGTAACTTGTGTGCTCAGACATATTTCACCGAATGTAACTTTTTCCTATCTTAAACAGTGGTGCGGCTACAATTGTGATTACAACAGTTACTATGAGGACTGAGTCAATATCTTGCTTTCTATGATTACTCGCTGGTGCATTTATAGTAATTAGTGCTACTTACAACTTAGATCGTACTGTATTCATGTGTATCCAAAGCGCTATTCAAAGGGAGTGTTAATGAAAGTTACTTTAGTTACTCATGTTAAATTTTCTTGAAAATAATGTTTCAAATTATTATGCCTAATTAGGCTGGCAACAATTTGTTATTTCATTTGTATGCACTTCTCTACTTTCATTAACCCCAAAGTAAAGCCTCTTAAGTTTTCTATCACTTGCCAATGGTACAAACTTACCGCCTGACACCCTCTATTCACTAGGAAAACACAGGGTCAGGACATCAAAATTTCTCCCAGAGGGTAACACTAGTTTGTGAGCATAGTATTATACTTGGTGTCAACTTGCAGGCTAGTGTCATACAGTGTCTACTTTGGATTGTTAACAGTAAACCTCTCGGTCATCAGAGGACTTGCATCTCATGTGCGATGAAACGTGACACATTCCTCTAAATGAACAAAGATTTATACGATGTACTCCATTCCCCTGACGCATCTTAAATCGATACTTCAGTTTCATAACTAAGTTAGCGATAGATATTTGCGAGAAACTGCAATCCCCTGTGTGTACATCTAAGAGAGAGATGTGCTATTTACAAAGTTGGTGGTGGCATGACTTGTAATTTCACATGTGTGACGCCGCTGTTATGCATTTGTCTGTTTCCTTGCAAGAGTTATTCTCAGTTTCTAAGGGTCATTTATATAGGACTGATGTGGGCATAGTATAATTTCTGAACCGTGATCGGATGTGGACATTGGACACTATACATCTCTGGAAAGCTATATTGTGTATGTATCACACAGACCCACTGTTTTAAGGAAGTAGTATTCCCGTTTTACGGTTTGATACCACAGTTTATCATACAGAGAAACCTGCAGGAAGGATGTATGTCATGCACTGGAAATGTATTTCTTACAGTGGAATATTAACAGTGCTCCATTCCGCAGGACTGATAGGGAGAAAACTCAAGCGATCAAACATTAATGCCTGTTTTAAGTGCAGGACGTTGTAGCCTTACGAGTGTGTGTGTTTATGTTGTCTCTCACCAATACCTTCCAGGTACTGATCCTAGACTGTAGCACAATACAATAGAGTTGATAGCGTAGTTGATATACGTAAAATGCTTCAAACTCCATCCGTCTGGAGCTCCACCATGCATAAAAATCATCTCTTTCTTTTTCTTCTTAACCGCCTGCTATTACATCACAACATTTTCAAATCTGCTACTGTACACCGATAAGGGGTGCTAACCTCCTCGACATGGGTGCATCTGGAGATATCTTGTGTACTTGGATGGGCGAGGACTTGGCTAGCTCCATTCATTCACGAGACGTCAAATGTAGTGGTCTACTTCTGATCAGCTGCAGATTGAATCGGTAGCAGTGCTGCAGGGCGGGCTGGTCAGTGCCAGTGTGAGGGGTCTTTCAATCACTAATTCTACCCTTAGACTGTCAGAAAGCTCTGTGACTCCCCATCAGCATAGAGATAGACCGTAAATTAAGCACTATGGTCGAGGTGTTAGCAAAATGTAGAGCACTGTCTGGTATATTATGATGATGTATGTTTTCGACAATTAACAATGAATGGACATACTGCACAGTCATCATCTATCTACTTTCGCAACGATACTCACAAAGTAGAGAGGGGTTGGCAGTTCAGCTATGATACTGAAATTGGTAAACATGCTGTGGCAGCATTGCTCCGTGATAAATTTACAGTAAAATTGCTAAAATTGTTCGCACTATCAACTGCGATGCTTATTATTCGAGTACATTTATGGTGTCTTTTCTACTCCATCCGTCCACTGGTACACTGTTGGTTACCACATAAAGATTGACTGATGGATAGCACCCCCAAAGAAACTCTGTGATAGCTCTCTGCTTGGATCGCACCACCGTTACAGACACCATTTTGAAGTTTGCGTATAGCTCCGCCACCTATCGGACGTTCACGTATCTGGAGAGCATTAGTAATTTACGTTTTCTTGGGGTACATCCGCTGTTAATTTCTGTCCCGTTCAATGTTAGTCTTTTGTACAACGTACTGCTTTCTGTTAGCCAGAAACATATAGGCAGTCGTATTTTGGTGATTTATTCCAAAACGTGAGACATTGTCTAGGATGATACCTTATAAAAATACTTGCACCTGTCGTTATAAAAGAGATATGAACTTTGAAAAATGGTTCCATTGGCTCTAAGCACTGTGGAACTCACTTCTGAGGTCATCAGTCCCCTAGACATAGAACTACTTAAACCTAACTAGCCTAATGACATCACACACATCCATGCACGACGCAGGATTCGAACCTGCGACCGTAGCAGTCGCGCGGCACCGGACTAAAGCGCCTGGAACCGCTCGACCACAGCGGCCGGCTGATATGAACATTGATAATGAATCTGTGAAAAGTAAATTAATTGAGTTTTTCTTAATGTACTTCGTATTACTTTCAAAATATATCGTTTCAGAAAGATTTTCAGTGATCTATACGTTAACTTCTCATACAAGTCTCATAATGCGCCATCATTCCTGATTTCACCTACCTAGTTCTACTGGAACTACAAACAACAATTCCAGTGCGTGGATGTTCCACATCAGTGTTATCTCCACATAAAGGCTGTTTCTTCGGGGACAGAAGCTTCCACTCTACATCTACATACATACTCCATAAGCCTGAATACGCTGCAAGGTGCAGGCACGCATCCTCCTTAATGGGTCATCGGTCTCATCGGATTAGGGAAGGAAGTCGGCCGTGCCCTTTCAGAGGAACCATCCCGGCATTTGCCTGGAGCGATTTAGGGAAATCACGGAAAACCTAATTCAGGATGGCCCTCCTTAATGCTGAACCACATTTTCATGAAATTCTTCCAGTAAACCGAACACGACGATTCGCCTCCCCTGCTACCGACACTAGTGCTTGTTCCACTTCATATCTATTTACAACTTCTGGAAAGTAAATTTCCAGTTTAACGCACATCATCTTGCACCTGACCTTTGTTCAGGGCAGATACATATAGAACAGGAAAGTGGGAGGCGGCGCGAAAAAAAAGGATGAAAGTTGTAAATTTAATATCTCGTCCGCGAAGAGATCACTGCAGACAGAGAACAAGATCGCCAATGTCTTTCCTGGAGATGTAGCCCACTAGTCGCCCTAAGCAACAAACCGGTTTTGGTGAATCCTGGGAAGTCATGGAAAATATAAATGTGGATGTGAAACGCAAGTTTATAATGAAGATCATTTTCGTCAAAATATTTTAATCCTTCTTGCCGCATCAACTGTGAATGGCATCTCAAATTCGGCTGTTGATACCGTTCTTTTCGTCAGAAGCTCCTGAGGAAGACGATGGAGGTAACCGTGGAAAGATTGAGGTATCATTTGTAAATGAAGCGGCAAGATGACCCAGAAAATTTTTTGCAAATCTGGATGTTCTGAGAGGGGATTTCGGACGCCAAACTACCACTTACAAATCCTGCAGTGCCACCTACTCCAATGGAGGAAATGCAAGTTTGATACTTGGTGTTACTGCGTTAATGTGGCCATAGAGAAGAAATGTGCTAGCGAAAATATATGCCATGTCACTCCAGGCCTAATCTATGACCTTCGTTTTTATTCTCCTTCTTGGTAGCATGCAAATCAGTTTCGTTGTTGTTTTGTAACAAACAACTTTCTGCACCGCTTTCACGCTACTGAGTGTTCCCATTCCATAACTTTCCATTTCATATCAGTTATACGGAGCGGGGAATAACAAGAAAAAGGAACGATAGTGTGTCGGTAGTGACTAATCAGTCGCTATAACGTCGACTGGCTTGTCACAGAGAGCGATGTGCCCGTGAGACCCAACTCGGGTCAGTGATCTTGCACTTAGATAATCCAGATGCCGCTACGGACCCAGCGAAATGGCACGGGCAGCACGGCGTCACTCGATGGCGCAGGCCGCAGCCGACGCCAGCTGGGACTGGCCCTCTCGCTACGGTGGCGCGCGCCTGCAGATTGCACTATCGATTGCCGGATCGAGTGCAGTCGCGATTAGCCGGCAGTCGACTCGGCTCCCAGCAGGACGGGACGGGACGGAGCGTCTGCCGCTCCGCCTGGCCGGCTAATGAGCCGCCCGGAGCCGCCGGACACCGCAGCGGCGGAGGAAGCCGCCCCAGTCGCTCCACTAACTAGGGCCGTTTCTGCTCGTCTGGACACTGTCTGTTTCCCCTTCGCTTTCTGCAAGACACCGTATTAGGTGTAGCAGAAGATTCACAGGATCCGTTTCGTTTTGCAACCTCCCAATTCTACTTCTTTACGCTACGATTTTCTCTGCACACTTGTGTGCTACCTTTTGTTAGCTATGCTATGCTGCAGAAGCGCTCCAGTGATATTACTGCTCTAACCTTAACTTCATAAGAACGCTTAGGTACTTTATAGTACGACGATGTCAGCGCGTCGCTATGAGTGTGACTGCGGTTCCTTCCTCCGTGTTACCTCATATGGAAAGTAACTCTTACATTTTTTATCTTTTTTTTTCCTTCGAATAACCCATTTGGAAGGTACGATGAATCAACTTTGGCTACTCTTCATTGTATTAGATTTCTTCAGTTTCCAAATTTCCTTCATCCTTTTAGAGTGTTGTTTCCTTTCTTCTTGAGTCCACTTTCGTCTAGTTATTGGCGGGATGAGGTTCTCCTCACTCGCCTCCGCATTGGGGACAGTCCCTTCACGCATGGTTTTTTACTCCGGCGGGAAGACCCCCCAATCTGCAGTTCTTGTGGCGTCCAGATTACTGTCCGCCACATTTTACTTGACTGTCTTTTATTCTCTGACCAGAGGGCGGTGGTTTCCTTGCCACCGGATTTGCCCTCTATTTTACAAGATGACGCAACGACTGTAGTTAAGGTCTTACGGTTTTGTGTCCTGTCCAATTTGTTGCCTCGGATTTTAGGGAGAGGGTTTTAATGTGCTGCTGGGTGACTGGCTCACCCAGGTTTTAGGTAAGAGGTCAGCCAGTCAGGATTACCTCCTTGTTTCCCTTCGGTTTCTGTTCTCTTTTCCTTGTGTTTCCTTTCCTTTTTAGTGTGTCCCTTCTCCTCTCGTGTGAGGATTTGGAACTGCGTCAGGTCTGTGTGTTTTAGCCGTTCTCCTTGATCGCTGTTTGTCTTAGTCCCTTCACTGCATGTGTTCCTGTTTTTATGCGTTTGGGCGCTGATGACCACGCTGTTTAGCGCCCGTAAACTTCAAACACACACACACACTCGTCTAGTTATTTTCTTTCTCTCCTGAAATTCTGCCTTTTGAACTGCCTTTCTGAAATGTGTTCTGTTTTCTATTGTGTCTATTGTAACTCCAGCATTTTCAATGTCCTTTTCAGTCTCTATGAACCATGCTGGCTTGGATTTGTAGCTATTGAGTAATGTGAATATCCGCTTGGTTAGTCTGTTGTTATCCATTCTGTCTTAATTTCGTATTCCAGGACAAGGATTTTTTATTATAAATGTTTTTGGTCGTATGAAACACTCTTTCCATTTTGTGCACCCTAGTTTCTATAGCTTTTCTTTGGCATTGTATGTAATCCACTCTCCTAGGTATTTAAAGGAATCTGTTTTGTGTATTGTGTTGTTGTCAACTGCAATATTTTGAGGAGCATCACAGATGTTTGTCATAAACTTTGTTTTTTCATAGGATATTTGTAGTCCTACTTTGGCTGCTTGTTTTTGTAGTTCTCTTATTTGTTCTTGGGCATTGTCTAGTGAATCTGTAATCAATGTCATGCCATCTGCGAAGGCTAAACAGTCGACAGTGATCTTGTTTGGATTTCTCCCTAGTTGAATCCCTTTAGTATTGATGGCCTTCCTCCATTCTCGAACTACCTTCTCCAAGACACAATTGAAAAGCAGAGGTGACAGACCATCTCCCTGTCGAACACCTGACTTTATTTCAAACGATTTTGAGAGCTCTCCTCTAAATTTTACTTTCGATTTTGTATTTGTCAAAGTACCTTTAATTATTGCAGTTGTTTTAGCATAGAGTCCCAATTCTTTTAAGATATCAAGCAGTGTATTTCTGTAAATTGAATCATAGGCTTTTTTATCTTTTATATTTACTTCACTTTTTATCACTGACTGCATCTACTGAAAGTGATGAATCAACGATAATCACTACCACCAATAATCTCGTGAAAGGTGACAGAGAAACGCACCTTACTCTGTATCGATTTGTACAGGAGTAGCAGAACCTGTAAGCGGGCTGGTTGTGTTTCACCGTTTCCAAGCAAAATCGACGACGTCTAAAATGTCCGCTGCTTTTGGAGTGAAACGATAACGGAACTACGAAGAAACAGACTGACGGTGAGTCTTACTGAAACGTCGCGCGGGATTAGCCGAGCGGTCCGGGGCGCTGCAGTCATGGACTGTGCGGCTGGTCCCGACGGAGGTTCGACTCCTCCCTCGGGCATGGGTGTGTGTGTTTGTCCTTAGGACAATTTAGGTTGTGTGTAAGCTTAGGGACTGATGACCTTAGCAGTTAAGTCCCACGAGATTTCACACACATTTGAACTTTTTCTTTCTTACTGAAACAAGAAGTTTTAGTCTCGAACAGGGGCGCCAGTTACTTTTTATTCCGCACATATCTTTATACAAAACAGCAAATTGCACAATCATGTGATAATATTATCGGCATACGTACTGGAATCACACGCCAAGTTACTAGTGATTTTCATGGTTGTTTCTCACTTTGAGTGAGGATATCAAACTTTCTTAAAGTTTCACGAAACAAATTACACTTTACTGAACTCTGTTACACTGTGCATCACTCACAGTGTCGCGATCGTAGATGTGCACTGCAGTCCATCCAACCTAACGGTTCGGGTCTTCCGCAACAGAAATGTTTGGCACAAAGTAATTGGCCCTTGATAGTTACTCAGTTCTTTTCTAAAAACTGAAACAAATTGGTGTCTTGATTATGTAATGACAGCGCAGAAGCAAGACATTCTTAATGTCAATATAAACAAAATCTGGATGGTAATTTTGCGATAATTATTAAACTAAAATAGTAGTTCTGTTGCGCAGGCCGAGGGTAGTCCCCTTATCTTTTATAGCAGTAGTCAGTCAGACAACAAGTCGGTTCCGTTGGCATAGTCACCTGTCGTTCACGCCTCATTCCATTCTACGACATCATGTGCCATCTGTCGTATTTTCGCCGAAGTGAAATATAAAACGTGGGAATAAAACTTACGCCTCAAAGAGCCAGAAATCTTACTCTACTTCATCAGACGAAACGGCACTCTCAAAGTCCTTTTTATATTTCAGTTACTCGCTTATTCTAGCGTCGTCTTTCCAATCTAGAAACACTGAACACAACAAAGAGATCAGAACAACCTCGCATATGCACTGGGAATTTCGATTAAAACATCCAGACCGTCAGGCCTCTAGGGCTGCTCTGACTGGGCACTTCGAGGGCATCCTCGTCTCATAGCATCCGGCCAGCCTTCAGTCCAGCCTTCACCTCAGACCGATCTGAGAAGTCGCTGGAGCGGCACGTGGCTTGCACTTATCATTAAACTGTGGGTCGGGTTGGGTATCTGGGGTTGGTCGTGGCTGGGAAATCGCCAAAGTGGCGTCCGGTTCAAAGAGAGCCATTGAGTAAGTGTTATAAAACACCAGCAACGTGGAGAGGCAATAATTATCATCTTCTGAACATAATGCGAACGGTATTTGAGCAGCAGAGAATTTATGTTGCGTAAATTCTCTCTGGATAGCTGCGCACCAAGGTATCTAACAAAATGAGAATGTCACCCACATCTGGAAGGACACAGTGCACCACTGTAATGTTACTCTGAAATATCAGGTACGCCAGTATCGCTTGTAAGTCTTTTATTGATTACCGTCTTTGACAGACATGTGCTGTCATCATCAGATCTTCTAACATGTTAATGTGTTACAAGATCCATTGATGACAGCTCAGATCTGCCAAAAACGGTAATCAACAAGAGATTTACAAGTGACCTAGGCGTTGTTGATATTTAAAAATAATGAAACAATTCATATCACCCTCTGCTCTTGACACAATGTCTAACATATATCTATATATGTTAGACATATGTCTAACATATGTCTAATATATATCGAACTGGGACCCTCGGGACTGACATTTTGTCACGCTGACCACTTTTTTTAAAAATCTCATTTTGTTCGTTTTCGTGCGTTGCATTTTCTCGGGGCGGATGTCGTGAAACGCCCATTTAAGTTCGTCGTTGATCAATTAACTCAGTTTTTTTTTATTACGCAGGATAGCTAACCCTCTGACCGCTCAGCTGCCGGGAGCGGACTCTTTCATTACTTTACTTGTAATACTCTCACTTTCGTACACAGTGGATGCTCAACCCAAAATGCTAATTTAATCAATGCTTTGCACGCACTCTCACGTCATCCGTCGTAGCTCCCTTCACAAATATTGTCCGCGTCACAGTGATTTATCGTCCATTTCGCAAAGTGCGTCTACTTGCGTCGCCTACTGTGATCACTGGAATGGCACGAATGGGCTGACTGAAATAAAACATGCGCTTTTCGCGTGACCGACAGAAAAATGAAATAATATTTTGCACTGCTCCTTTCCCTTAGGGAACTTTCATAATCAAACAGCTACATGAAATGGGCACTGAGTTAAAAGGTGCATTCAACCAGCCATTAACATATGAGGAATTTCAATCATATGTGCATCAACTAATGTGTTATGTGTTATCTGACGTCTCCCAGCATATGGTCACGTTATAGTTTGCTCCGATTAATGTATCTTTAAGGAGCATCGTGTGTCTGTTTTATTTGATCCTAAATACGACTCTAATATGACTAGCGTTTGTGTAGCTTCCCTGCTGAGCTACAGTCAAATGCAGATATAACGAAGTCATATTGGCGTGTGCAGAAAGGCTCGGCTCAATTTCACCATACTAATAGGGAAAGAAATCTGAGATTTTGGTACAGTTGTTTTGACAGGTTGCCGGCAATTTTAGCAGAACTCAGACAACGCTAAGAGGTAGTCTACATGCAGTACCGTCACGAGCAGGGGGAAGGGGAAGGGAGGAGCACTTTTAGATCTTCTACTTTAGTGAGTTATTTCTGCGACCTACTTGTCCGCCGGCCGGAGTGGCCGAGCGGTTAAAGGCGCTACAGTCTGGAACCGCACGACCGCTCCGTTCGCAGGTTCGAATCCTGCCTCGGGCATGGATGTGTGTGATGTCCTTAGGTTAGTTAGGTTTAAGTAGTTCTAAGTTCTAGAGGACTTATGACCACAGTAATTGAGTCCCATAGCGCTAAGAGCCATTTGAACCATTTTGAACCTACTTGTCTTTCGATTGTTGAGCTAACAGCGTTCCTTCGATGCACGGCAAAGTTGACCAGCTAATGAAGCTCACTTTGAAACTCTGTTGAAACGTGAACAGTGCTGTTAAAATGAGGAATATGATTGAAAATATGGAACAGTAAGTTCAGGGAACTGTGTGATTTACATCACAGCTGTTATACAGGTTCCATTTTAGGGTTCCGTACAGCAGTCGGTAGAAGCGGAACCCTTATAGGATCACTTTGTTATCTGTCCGTCTGTCAGTTTCCTCAGGAGCCCGTGCAGCTATCAACTTGAAACTTATGTGACATATTAAGGTAAATGGTTCTTTAGTTGTGTGTAACATGTAGGCTACGTCAAAGAAATCAAACAATACGGACATTTATGTCACATACACTGACAGAATAAAATTGCGACAACAAGAAGGAGTTGTGTGACATAAACGAAAGTCGGTAGCCGTGCCTCTGCACTTGAAAGATAATGTCTGTGCAAATTTTGCGCCAGTCGCATAAGAGTGCCTAATATGATAAAAAATAGGTTAAATATATTTGAGTTTTTTTTTTTCAATTTTAATCTGATTATATATATATATATATATATATATATATATATATATATATATATATGTTGTGTTTCATACTAGAATGTCGTGTTCCCAGTTTGGCACAGCTTTGCCACAGGGAACACGAAAGCGGTCGAAGACGTCCGTCTTCTGGTCGGCTCCTGATCGTTGTCAGGAGGCTAGTTTTTTATTACGCAAAGACTTCTATAAATTGGAAAAGAGCAACGCGGATTTCTTTCTGAGTTCAGCTTCTGTTAAAATGTTTCTTTGACTGCGCAATCGATGTATTAGCGTCGGCGCTAGATGTGCATATTTACAGTTACGTAAATTATATAAAACAAATGTCTTTCAAAGAACAGATCTCATAAGTTGATCATTTAATATACAGATAGGTGAATGCCTTTCCAAGGGTACTCACAGGTTTCATACTACGGAAATCCCAATAATATTACAAGTGACGTTACAGCGCCACTATGAGGATGAAAATCAGGTTCGCTTCAAATTCACGCCGTAACGGTCGTGAGCGTTACTTACATTTGAGGCTGGACGTTACTGCGTTGATGTTAGTCAAGAACTCATTTAACACGACTAAGACGCCATTAGCATCACCTCACTCGGTCTAGTAAGGTCATCCGAAGACCAGTATCAGTTGCAAAGCGATTTAGAAAAGATTGCTATATGGTGTGGCAGGTGGCAGTTGACTCTAAATAACGAAAAGTGTGAGGTGATCCACACGAGTTCCAAAAGAAATCCGTTGGAATTCGATTACTCGATAAATAGTACAATTCTCAAGGCCGTCAATTCAACTAAGTACCTGGGTGTTAAAATTACGAACAACTTCAGTTGGAAAGACCACATAGATAATATTGTGGGGAAGGCGAGCCAAAGGTTGCGTTTCATTGGCAGGACACTTAGAAGATGCAACAAGTCCACTAAAGAGACAGCTTACACTACACTCGTTCGTCCTCTGTTAGAATATTGCTGGGCGGTGTGGGATCCTTACCAGGTGGGATTGGCTCTGAGCACTATGGGACTTAACATCTATGGTCATCAGTCCCCTAGAACTTAGAACTACTTAAACCTAACTAACCTAAGGACATCACACAACACCCAGTCATCACGAGGCAGAGAAAATCCCTGACCCCGCCGGGAATCGAACCCGGGAACCCGGGCGTGGGAAGCGAGAACGCTACCGCACGACCACGAGCTGCGGACGCAGGTGGGATTGACGGAGGACATCGAAAGGGTGCAAAAAAGGGCAGCTTGTTTTGTATTATCACGTAATAGTGGAGAGAGTGTGGCAGATATGATACGCGAGTTGGGATGGAAGTCATTAAAGCAAAGATGTTTTTCGTAGTGGCGAGATCTATTTACGAAATTTCAGTCACCAACTTTCTCTTCCTAATGCGAAAATATTTTGTTGAGCCCAACCTACATAGGTAGTAATGATCATCAAAATAAAATAAGAGAAATCAGAGCTCGAACAGAAAGGTTTAGGTGTTCGTTTTTCCCTCCCGCTGTTCGGGAGTGGAATGGTAGAGAGATAGCATGATTGTGGTTCGATGAACCCTCTGCCAAGCACTTAAATGTGAATTGCAGAGTAGTCATGTAGATGTAGATGTAGAACGAGGTCGTATAATAGGGCTGCAAGAAAGTTGATATTCCTTCTGCGATACTGCAAAAAGATTTCGCAGGAATGTAGCCTCTATACATGATTGCTGGCGGCGGTAGTCACGAAAATGTACGACCGCAAGCAGACCGGGCTCCGGACGGCCACGTGACACTAGCGAGAGCGAAGACCATCGTGTTCGACGTACAGGGTTATTACAAATGATTGAAGCGATTTCACAGCTCTACAATAACTTTATTATTTGAGATATTTTCAAAATGCTTTGCACACACATACAAAAACTCAAAAAGTTTTTTTTGGCATTCACAAATGTTCGATATGTGCCCCTTTAGTAGATTCGGCAGACATCAAGCCGATAATCAAGTTCCTCCCACACTCGGCGCAGCATGTCCCCGTCAATGAGTTCGAAAGCATCGTTGATGCGAGCTCGCAGTTCTGGCACGTTTCTTGGTAGAGGAGGTTTAAACACTGAATCTTTCACATAACTCCATAGAAAGAAACCGCATGGGGTTAAGTCGGGAGAGCGTGGAGGCCATGACATGAATTGCTGATCATGATCTCCACCACGACCGATCCATCGGTTTTCCAATCTTCTGTTTAAGAAATGCCGAACATCATGATGGAAGTGCGGTGGAGCACCATCCTGTTGAAAGATGAAGTCGGTGCTGTCGGTCTCCAGTTTTGGCATGAGCCAATTTTCCGCGGGCTACGCTTGAAACTTGCCCACACGCGTTCAACCGTTTCTTCGCTCAATGCAGGTCGACCCGTTGATTTCCCCTTACAGAGGCATCCAGGAGCTTTAAACTGCGCATACCATCGCCGAATGGAGTTAGCAGTTGGTGGATCTTTGTTGAACTTCGTCCTGAAGTGTCGTTGCACTGTTATGACTGACTGATGTGAGTGCATTTCAAGCACGACATACGCTTTCTCGGCTCCTGTCGCCGTTTTGTCTCACTGCGCTCTCGAGCGCTCTGATGGCAGAAACCTGAAGTGTGGCTTCAGCCGAACAAAACTTTATGAGTTTTTCTACGTATCCGTAGTGTGTCGTGACCAAATGTCAATGAATGGAGCTACAGTGAATTTATGAAATCGCTTGAATCATTTGTAATAGCCCTGTATGGCTCTGGCGCATCGTACTGCACTTTGAGCAACTATTTCAGAAGCAGTTGGCACCTCAGTGACACAACGAACCGTTACTTCATGGACGGCTCCGAGCCGGACGCCCTGCAGCGTGCCCCCTTTTTGGACTTCAGTCAATCGAGAGCTCATTGGAGGGCAGGGTGGAGGTCTGTTGTCTTTTCTGATGAAAATTGGTTCTGATTCTCTGCCAGTGATGACCATGTGTTGATTAGAAGCCGAGTGACCGCTACGGTCGCAGGATCGAATCCTGCCTCGGGCATGGGTGTGTGTGATGTCCTTAGGTTAGTTAGGTTTAAATTGTTCTAAGTTCTAGGCGACTGATGGCCTCAGAAGTTAAGTCGCATGGTGCTCAGAGCCATGTTTTTGTTATTGATTAGAACGGTGCTAGATTAGGGCCTAGCATAAACGTTTCTGCGTGCTAGACACAGTGGAGTTATGGTCTGGAATGCGACTTTGTATGACAGCAGTTACCTCACGCACCCTAACTGAAAATTTCTACGACAGTCTGGTGATTCGATTTGATGTACTATCGTTCATCAACAGCATTAAAAGTTGTGTTTTCCAAAAGCATAACGTTCGCCTACATAGCGCTATTGTTACCCAACTTGCTCTACAGTGCGTCGACTTGTTGAGCTGGTCTGCTCGATCACCAGATCTGTCTCCAATGGAGCACGTCTGGGACATCATCGGATGACAACTTCAGCTTCATCCACGAACAGCATTGAACCTACCTGTATTCACCGACCAAGTGCAACAGGCAATGAACTCCATCCCACAAGCTACCATCCGGCACCTGTACAGGACAATACATGCACTTTTGCATACAAATGTATTACCGAATTTTCATTACTATACACTAATTATTTTTTGTCCTTTGTGATTTTTTCCGGCAGTGTAATTCGATACTTGAAAACTTTCTCATTGAAACTTTTAGGGTACTTCTCGTTGACGTAGAATCATAAAATTTGTCAAGAAGCAAGGTTTAACAATACAAGTAAGTGGGAAAATCTGAAAACGTGGATTTGTAATTACGTCACACATTTTTTTTTCTTTCCTTACTATCTGTTGTCCGTCTCTTTGTCTGATCTGCCTTTCTCTCTGGAATGAGTCGATATGTATGTCACTTGCTATGATCTATAGTTCCCTGCGGTGTACGTCAAACTAAAGCTTGTAAGCCACTGCAGTCGAACGATACGGACATTTACGTCAACGCCGCCACAGCATGCCTGTCTACAGGGTGTTACAAAAAGATACGGCCAAACTTTCAGGAAACATTCCTCACACACAAAGAAAGAAAATAAGTTATGTGGACATGTGTCCGGAAACGCTTACTTTTCATGTTAGAGCTCATTTTATTACGTCTCCTCAAATCACATTAATCATGGAATGGAAACACGCAGCAACAGAACGTACCAGCGTGATTTCAAACACTTTGTTACAGGAAATTTTCAAATTGTCCTCCGTTAGCGAGGATACATGCATCCACCCTCCGTCGCATGGAATCCCTGATGCGCTGATGCAGCCCTGGAGAATGGCGTATTGTATCACAGCCGTCCACAATACGAAGAGTCTCTACATTTGGTACCAGGGTTGCGTAGACAAGAGCTTTCAAATGCCCTCATAAACGAAAGTCAAGAGGGTTGAGGTCAGGAGAGCGTGGAGCCTATGGAATTGGTCCGCCTCTACCAATCTATCAGGTCACCGAATCTGTTGTTGAGAAGCGTACGAACACTTCGACTGAAATGTGCAGGAGCTCCATCGTGCATGAACCACATGTTGTGTCGTACTTGTAAAGGCACATGTTCTAGCAGCACAGGTAGAGTATCCCGTATGAAATCATGATAACGTGCTCCATTGAGCGTAGGTGGAGGAACGAAACTAAAATGAGCGTTTCCGGACACATGTCCACATAACATCTTTTCTTTATTTGTGTGTGAGGAATGTTTCCTGAAAGTTTGGCGTACCTTTTGTAACACCCTGTATAAACACATTATTAGCCGCGAGAATAAACTTGGAGGAAATGGAGCAGCCCAAGCTGTGATATTGAATGGACCTATATTCTTCCGCGGGTGCAGGGTAAATTTTACTCTGAACGTCGCCACTGGAAATTCTGATAGTGTTTGGTGTACACTGTCCATCGTTCGTTGTGAAAAAGCATCCCTTCCTGGACTTCAGTCTTTCGCCAACCGAGATGTCATCGCCTACAAAACCTGGCATTGTGGTATCGATCCGAAGACCCAGAGTAGACGTAGTTATATTGATACTAATATACCTTTTACATTGTATACCCGTTCCTGTAGAAAAGTTAGTAATGATGAAAAAGAACATGTATGTACAGGGTGTTTCAAAAATAACCGGTACATTTGAAACGGCAATAAAAACTAAACGAGCAGCGATAGAAATACACCGTTTGTTGCAATATGCTTGGGACAACAGTACATTTTCAGGCAGACAAACTTTCGAAATTACAGTAGTTACAATTTTAAACAACAGATGGCGCTGCGGTCTGGGAAACTCTATAGTACGATATTTTCCACATATCCACCATGCGTAGCAATAATATGGCGTAGTCTCTGAATGAAATTACCCGAAACCTTTGACAACGTGTCTGGCGGAATGGCTTCACATGTAGATGAGATGTACTGCTTCAGCCGTTCAATTGTTTCTGGATTCTGGCGGTACACCTGGTCTTTCAAGTGTCCCCACAGAAAGAAGTCACAGGGGTTCATGTCTGGCGAATAGGGAGGCCAATCCACGCCGCCTCCTGTATGTTTCGGATAGCCCAAAGCAATCACACGATCATCGAAATATTCATTCAGGAAATTAAAGACGTCGGCCGTGCGATGTGGCCGGGCACCATCTTGCATAAACCACGAGGTGTTTGCAGTGTCGTCTAAGGCAGTTTGTACCGCCAAAAATTCACGAAGAATGTCCAGATAGCGTGTTGCAGTAATCGTTTCGGATCTGAAAAATGGGCCAATGATTCCTTTGGAAGAAATGGCGGCCCAGACCAGTCCTTTTTGAGGATGCAGGGACGATGGGACTGCAACATGGGGCTTTTCGGTTCCCCATATGCGCCAGTTCCGTTTATTGACGAAGCCGTCCAGGTAAAAATAAGCTTCGTAAGTAAACCAAATGCTGCCCACATGCATATCGCCGTCATCAATCCTGTGCACTATATCGTTAGCGAATGTCTCTCGTGCAGCAATGGTAGCGGCGCTGAGGGTTTGCCGCGTTTGAATTTTGTATGGATAGAGGTGTAAACTCTGGCGCATGAGACGATACGTGGACGTTGGCGTCATTTGGACCACAGCTGCAACACGGCGAACGGAAACCCGAGGCCGCTGTCGGATCACCTGCTGCACTAGCTGCGCGTTGCCCTCTGTGGTTGCCGTACACGGTCGCCCTACCTTTCCAGCACGTTCATCCGTCACGTTCCCAGTCCGTTGAAATTTTTCAAACAGATCCTTTATTGTATCGCTTTTCGGTCCTTTGGTTACATTAAACCTCCGTTGAAAACTTCGTCTTGTTGCAACAACACTGTGTTCTAGGCGGTGGAATTCCAATACCAGAAAGATCCTCTATTCTAAGGAATAAACCATGTTGTCTACAGCACACTTACACGTTGTGAACAGCACACGCTTACAGCAGAAAGACGACGTACAGAATGGCGCACACACAGACTGCGTTGTCTTCTATATCTTTCACATCACTTGCAGCGCCATCTGTTGTTGAAAATTGTAACTACTGTAATTTCGAAAGTTTGTCCGCCTGAAAATGTACTGTTGTCCCAAGCATATTGCAACAAACGGTGTATTTCTATCGCTGCTCGTTTAGTTTTTATTGCCGTTTCAAATATACCGGTCATTTTTGAAACACCCTGTATGAAAGGACGTGGTGTACTTGCAGAAAATGTAACTGAAAATGGAGATATTATTCTGTACTATATTAATAAAGTGTGATCCCTGACGTCTGTAACCGGGGAGCGTACATCGCGAACCGGGGGCTCAAGGATGCAACAGATCGAAAAAATTCGAAAGCAAAGTGCCGCACTGCCCGCTTAGCGCCTAGCTAGTCGGTGACGCAACCCGCCCGACTTGGCTCGGCGCCACTGTACTTTGCTCGGCGCACCAGGGTAGGCGTGCTGCGAGCGAGACTACAGCACGCGTACGGGATAACCCCTTCCGGAGCGCGATCGGCGAGTCTAAGCCCGTTATCAGTAGTTACGTAACCCGCAAACTCACTAATTAAGACCTGCAGATAAACTACCCTCTTACATTTCCAACTGGTAAGAATGCAACTGACAATCACTACTATTCCAATTGAGCACATACCTAGATTTCCATGCAAGTTCCTGAAATGGCACCATGTGCCCTCGGATGATTATCTTCAACGAATGTGGACACATGATAACGACAAAATGTACGATGACGCCAAGATCTCTGACAGTCTGATGTTGGACGGTCATCTTCTCCCATATCACCCCACGATCGTTTCACGTCTTTGTGACACGGTCACTCCAATCAATCCCGCATGTATCCTGGGTGGCATTCCTCTTGCGGTACCGACTCAAACTGCGTGAGCAGCCGACCGCCCAAGAAAGGGCACAACGTTGTTGAGTTCCTGGGCATATGGGGTAGGGGATGACAGTGTGCTGCTACCGGTGATGCGGAAGGGAGTGCACACAGGCAAGTAACTACATAGTGACTGATAACATAATGGATGCTGCAGCTAGTCCTACTCCAGACAGCAGCCAATGGCGTGGATATGACTTTCCTGGTGGATGTAGAGACTCGACAGTACCGACTGGCTGCTCTCAACATCCGTAACGTCAGTGTGCGCCATAAACTTGCTATGTTACAAGATAAGCTGAACATGACGGATTTAGACATATCCATCCTCCAGGAGGTCTAAGTCGCAGATTTCGTCTGCCCTTTTGGACACACTGCTCACATCTACCACACATCTGCCACTGGCAGTGCCATGGATTTCCTACCTGACACGAGAAGCATGGTGCTCACTCACAATGTTATCAGAATTGCAAACATCTACGCACCCACCAGATTGGGCTGTCGCTGTGAACGGTCGCGCCCATATTAAGGACACTTTAATTTTCGGTGGGGACTTTAACACACCCAGGCACCAGAGGATCAATTGCTACACTATGCTCCATATCCAGTACTCTCCACCATTAAAACCAACCTTTGGCAGTAGCCACATAGATCGTGTCTTTCTTTCCCACTCTATTGTTTGGGCACAAGGGCTGCTGTATTAGCCCCTGTCGGTTTTTCCGACCATGTGGGCTATACATGCACTTCTAGTTTGTGATGCCTGATGGTATGGCATGGGCGGACCCTGGAAATTGAACATGTCACTCTTACATTCGCCTGAATACCAACAGCTTGTGGAGGCAACATAGACATCATGCAGCTGTTGGTGAGGGGCTTACACGACCACACTGTCTTGGTGAAAGCTAAGCACCAAGCTGTCTCTTAGGAAGGCACCGAGTGGTCTCAGCATGGAGTTCGCCGCCTGGAGATGACACTCACTAGATTTTTATTACCGCATTCAACGTCATTTTTCCACAGAGACGCACACACCAGACTGTCAGCAACCAAAGATTCATGATAAAGTGCGGATCGTGGCACTCACTAGGCGGTAAATCTAAACGACGATTATTTCTGTGAACACCTTGGACAGAAAGAACCAGGAAGGGCCATTGATTTATCACAGAGTCACTGAAAGTGGGCACTGGTGACAGGCGCTGATGCTTGCAGTAACTTTGGCTAACAGTTGCTGTTTCACTATGCAACATGAGATTAAACATGCTCTCCATGCTCACTATGGTCAAATGTTCGCAGACCACCATTATCACTCAGACACAACGGAGAAGATCTCTTGCCTTACACATTGCATGCTATCACAGGATGCGCAAGCGGCACTGCTTGGGGACGTGAAGGAGGAGGATATCACTGGAGCTACATGGACAGCATGCCTCAGAAGCCAGTAGGTCCTGTCGGTCTCTTGTTAGAGTTCTGCATGGCCTGCCGCCAGTTACTGATACCAGCCTGGACAGACATATGCCATGACCTAATGTCCCCTGTGGTACAGCTTCTGCCATCTTCCTCGAAGGACAGTTTGTTGCAGTCCATAAACCAAATAGTGGAATGACTATCGCCCACATGAAGATATTTACCTGGGTTTTGGCAGGACGCCTATGAAGGGTCGCCCACTTCATGGTCTCCCAAGGTCAGGAGTCTCTAGGAGGAGATCACCTCATTCGGACTGCCTTACATCACTATTGTGATATAATTTCACTTGCGCATTGTGGGTCTTGGCCTCCCTTGATTTCAGCTACACCTTCGATAGGTCTGATCACTCCTACCTATCAGCGGTGAGATTCCCAGACAACTTTGTGGAGGTGATAATGCGTTGCTCCTGGGCGGGACATCTCGAGCCCTGTACAATGATCATCTTACGCCGCTCATCCAGGTACAACGACGACTAGTATGGCAAGGATGCCCTCTTTCCACGATTTTGTATGCTCTCGCCATGGAACTGCTATTCTGCAGTTTCTGACAACGTCTCACCAGAATAGCACTTGACGGCCACACATTTTGTTGCCTGAACATCAACTTTGAACCCTGGACATGCCGCAATCTACCGAGTTTGCTGAGGTTTATGTTGTGTCACAGCTACGGCTTCCACCAAATGTAATTGAAGAGAAGCACCCCCTCTTCCTGTCAAATGCCATGTGACAGGCAATGTGCTCCCCTATTCTTTGATCAGATGTCCAGTCCACTTGGTACCTGACAGTTAATGGGAAGCAGGTATGTCAGTCAGATCACCACCACACACATCAGACAGCATCACCATTATGAACCGTATGGCCGGTCGCTGTGGCCGTGCGGTTCTGGCGCTGCAGTCCGGAACCGCGGGACTGCTACGGTCGCAGGTTCGAATCCTGCCTCGGGTGTGGGTGTGTGTGATGTCCTTAGGTTAGTTAGGTTTAAGTAGTTCTAAGTTCTAGGGTACTTATGACCTAAGATGTTGAGTCCCATAGTGCTCAGAGCCATTTTTTTGAACCGTATGTGGCATTCAAGATGATAGTGGCCATCCACTTGTCTGTGGTGAGGCGAGCGGTGTTTGGAATTTTGTCCACCAAATGTTGACATTCGTCATACACACACACACACACACTACCTGACAGCATTACTGCATAGACATTTCTCTTTCCTGGCACAGAGTATTTGCCATGGTCGAAGATCCTCTCAGTGACTTGGATTAGTGTGCACAGTGTCCATTGCCTGTATGGTGGTGGTGACAAAACAGTCCGTGATTTCTAACAATAGATTAACGACTGACATTTTTCATTGTCAAGAATCCTAAGTAACGACAATATTTCGTGAACTTTTTCCTTAGTGCTTTCTGAAGTAGTCCTCACAGCTGGATAATCCATGCTAGGAGCAGATTAATATGTTCCTTACCTCCATTTTACAGATTCAATCCCCTGAATGGTTGTACATACACATCTGAGAAGATGTGTATTGCTGATCTATTGATGCATCACCACCCCGTGAACCTTGTTCCACTGATGTCAAAGGATATCACCAGTCTTTGCATTGACTTGCTGGTGCGATGGAGATGGATTAGTAAAGAAAATTGAAAATAAAAAGCCGTCCTTGCATCTTCTTTTCCTGTTAGGTAGATTTTAGTAGTGTGCAGAATATGTTCTCAATCAGTCTGCAATGTTGCCAAATTTGTTTAAGGTGGAAGACTCCCACACTTCCCGAATGTCCCCTGGTGCAGATGTGACAACGTTGCACTGATGACATCAGCAGATGATGTCATGCATTTTCCCCATTCTCCCCTCTTGCACTTCGACTCCACTACTTACAAATTGGGCAGGGAATGGGGGAGGGGCGGAATATCGCACAGTCTGTCATGAGGCGTTGGCGTGGAAGGACATAGGATAGTTTAGCCTCTTATTTTTGTTGTTATCCTGCTGGAAAATATTCTTGTGCGTGTTCTCCTCGATGTCCAGAGCCAGACTGACTAGATGAGACTACCACAACCAGAGGGCGCTCGAAACTGGACATCATGATTCCCCCCCTGCTCTCCCCTACCCCTCGCCGATTCTGCGACACCTTTGATATGAAATTAATTGACCGATTACTTAATTTATCAGTTAAGTTTCCTATCCCTATCTGGAAAACCCACAGCACATTTGAGAGTTGCTCTACCCTTCCCTCTGGGCAATCTCCAGCCCTCACACCCCTTATCCCTGCCCTTCCCTCGGCCACTTGGAAAAATGGCGAATGATTCAAAAATCGGCCGGAAGTTCAAAACCTGCGATTTTCTCTGCCTCGTGATGACTGGGTGTTGTGTGATGTCCTTAGGTAAGTTAGGTTTAAGTAGTTCTAAGTTCTAGGGGACTGATCACCACAGATGTTAAGTCCAATAGTGCTCAGAGCCATCAAAACCTGCACGATATACAAATTTTCTTGTTAAATTCGAATTTTGATGGAAATTAAAATGATAATTACATTTACTTATAAAACTTCATAATGGTGGTGTGGAAGGACGCAAGGTAATTTCTTTATTTCATCATTTTGGGATAATGGCACAGTCTTAACTGTTGTTGTTGTGGTCTTCAGTCCTGAGACTGGTTTGATGCAGCTCTCCATGCTACTCTATCCTGTGCAAGCTTCTTCATCTCCCAGTACCTACTACAACCTACATCCTTCTGAATCTGCTTAGTGTATTCATCTCTTGGTCTCCCCCTACGATTTTTACCCTCCACGCTGCCCTCCAATACTAAATTGGTGATCCCTTGATGCCTCAGAATATGTCCTACCAACCGATCCCTTCTTCTGGTCAAGTTGTGCCACAAACTTCTCTTCTCCCCAATCCTATTCAATAGCTCCCCAATAGTTATGTGATCTACCCATCTATTTTCAGCATTCTTCTGTAGCACCACATTTCGAAAGCTTCTATTCTCTTCTTGTCCAAACTATTTACCGTCCATGTTTCACTTCCATACATGGCTACACTCCATACAAATACTTTCAGAAATGACTTCCTGACACTTAAATCTATACTCATGTTAACAAATTTCTCTTCTTCAGAAATGCTTTCCTTGCCAGTGCCAGTCTACATTTTATATCCTCTCTACTTCGACCATCATTAGTTATTTTGCTCCCCAAATAGCAAAACTCCTTTACTACTTTAAGTGTCTCATTTCCTAATCTAATTCCCTCAGAATCACCCGACTTAATTCGACTACATTCCATTATCCTCGTTTTGCTTTTGTTGATTTTTATCTTATATCCTCCTTTCGAGAACCTATCCATTCCATTCAACTGCTCTTCCAAGTCCTTTGCTGTCTCTGACAGAATTACAATGTCATCGGCAAACCTCAAGGTTTTTATTTCTTCTCCATGGATTTTAATACCTACACCGAATTTTTCTTTTGTTTCCTTTACTGCTTGCTCAATATACAGAATGAATAACATCGGGGAGAGGCTACAACCCTGTCTTACTCCCTTCCCAACCACTGCTTCCCTTTCATGTCCCTCGACTCTTATAACTGCCATCTGGTTTCTGTACAAATTGTAAATAGCCTTTCGCTCCCTGTATTTTACCCCTGCAACCTTTAGAATTTGAAAGAGAGTATTCCAGTCAACATTGTCAAAAGCTTTCTCTAAGTCTACAAATGCTAGAAACGTAGGTTTGCCTTTCCTTAATCTTTCTTCTAAGATAAGTCGTAAGGTCAGTATTGCCTCACGTGTTCCAGTATTTCTACGGAATCCAAACTGATCTTCCCCGAGGTCGGCTTCTACTAGTTTTTCCATTCGTCTGTAAAGAATTCGTGTTAGTATTTTGCAGCCGGGGCTTATTAAACTGATTGTTCGGTAATTTTCACATCTGTCAACACCTGCTTTCTTTGGGATTGGAATTATTATATTCTTCTTGAAGTCCGAGGGTATTTCGCCTGTTTCATACATCTTGCTCAGCAGATGGTAGAGTTTTGTCAGGACTGGCTGTCCCAAGGCCGTCAGTAGTTCCAATGGAATGTTGTCTACTCCGGGGGCCTTGTTTCGACTCAGGTCTTTCAGTGCTCTGTCAAACTCTTCACGCAGTATCGTATCTCCCATTTCATCTTCTTCTACATCCTCTTCCATTTCCATAATATTGTCCTCAAGTATATCGCCCTTGTACAGACCCTCTATATACTCCTTCCACCTTTCTGCTTTCCCTTCTTTGCTCAGAACTGGGTTTCCATCTGAGCTCTTGATGTTCATACAAGTGGTTCTCTTATCTCCAAAGGTCTCTTTAATTTTCCTGTAGGCAGTATCTATCTTACCCCTAGTGAGATAAGCCTCTACATCCTTACATTTGTCCTCTAGCCATCCCTGCTTGGCCATTTTGCACTTCCTGCCGATCTCATTTTTGAGACGTTTGTATTCCTTTTTGCTTGCTTCATTAACGGCATTTTTATATTTCCTCCTTTCATCAAGTAAATTCAATATTTCTTCTGTTACCCAAGGATTTCTAAGAGCCCTCGTCTTTTTACCTACTTGATCCTCTGCTGCCTTCACTACTTCATCCTTCAAAGCTACCCATTCTTCTTCTACTGTATTTCTTTCCTCCATTCCTGTCAATTGTTCCCTTATGCTCTCCCTGAAACTCTGTACAACCTCTGGTTCTTTCAGTTTATCCAGGTCCCATCTCCTTAAATTCCCACCTTTTTGCAGTTTCTTCAGTTTTAATCTACAGGTCATAACCAGTAGATTGTGGTCAGAGTCCACATCTGCCCCTGGAAATGTCTTACAATTTAAAACCTGGTTCCTAAATCTCTGTCTTACCATTATATAATCTATCTGATACCTTTTAGTATCTCCAGGGTTCTTCCATGTATACAACCTTCTATCATGATTCTTAAATCAAGTGTTAGCTATGCTTAAGTTGTGCTCTGTGCAAAATTCTACCAGGCGGCTTCCTCTTTCATTTCTTAGCCCCAATCCATATTCGCCTACTACGTTTCCTTCTCTCCCTTTTCCTACACTCGAATTCCAGTCACCCATGACTATTAAATTTTCGTCTCCCTTCACTATCTGAATAATTTCTTTTATTTCATCATACATTTCTTCAATTTCTTCGTCATCTGCAGACTAGTTGGCATATAAACTTGTACTACTGTAGTAGGCGTGGGCTTCGTGTTTATCTTGGCCACAATAATGCGTTCACTATGCTGTTTGTAGTAGCTTACCCGCATTCCTATTTTCCTATTCATTATTAAACCTACTCCTGCATTACCCCTATTTGACTTTGTGTTTATAACCCTGTAGTCACCTGACCAGAAGTCTTGTTCCTCCTGCCACCGAACTTCACTAATTCCCACTATATCTAACTTTAACCTATCCATTTCCCTTTTTAAATTTTCTAACCTACCTGCCCGATTAAGGGATCTGACATTCCACGCTCCGATTCGTAGGACGCCAGTTTTCTTTCTCCTGATAACGACATCCTCTTGAGTAGTCCCCGCCCGGAGATCCGAATGGGGGACTATTTTACCTCCGGAATATTTTACCCAAGAGGACGCCATCATCATTTAATCATACAGTAAAGCTGCATGCCCTCGGGAAAAATTACGGCCGTAGTTTCCACTTGCTTTCAGCCGTTTGCAGTACCAGCACAGCAATGCCGTTTTGGTTATTGTTACAAGGCCAGATCAGTCAATCATCCAGACTGTTGCACTTGCAACTACTGAAAAGGCTGCTGCCCCTCTTCAGGAACCACACGTTTTTCTGGCCTCTCAACAGATACCCCTCCGTTGTGGTTGTACCTACGGTACGGCCATCTGTATCGCTGAGGCACGCAAGCCTCCCCACCAACGGCAAGGTCAATGGTTCATGGCGTCAAAATCCAATATGGTCGCCCCAGAATACCGTAGCTGTCTAACCCTCTCCTCCTATTGACGAGAAATACAAAAATTATGGCGAAATGCACAAATCAGCGGGAAATTTTAAATTCTTCCTCTGTATGTGAAACATGGGAGTTGGGGAGGGGTAGCTGCCACTGATGAAACAGTAGAGAGTAATATTCTAGTGATTCTCATTAATAACTGATCGATGTAGAGAGGATGTTTTCGCTATCTGCCTAGCACACTGGAGAGGTGCTCCAGATCCACCACCCATTATGCTTATGGCCAGGATATGGTTCTTAGGTGGATGCCCTTTGCATTGTAGCCAGGATAAGGTTTGGAGTTGGATCCCCATGGGTTATGTCTAGGACAGGGTCCTGTGTTGGATCAACCATGCATTAGGACCAGTATAGAGTTCAAAGGTGAATCCACCCATGATATGTTGGAGTGATGCCTGGAGAAGGATTCACCAGCAGTAGGTACAGAGAATGGTCTGTCCATCTCCTCCCCCCCCCCCCCAATCCCCCGCACCACTGGATAGACACTGATATGCACACAAACAGTAAAATTGCATGACTGCTCTAAGTGGTTACAATTGTACTACATTTACAAACAAATTTAAAGTACATAGCCAGAAATGACATCATGACCATGCGAGAAAATATTGTTAGCACCTTGGACCATTAGAGTAAGTTACATATAAAGAGACCTTCGTTCTGTAACATATTAGATGTCTGGGGTTTTGGGTAGGTATATTTGTGGGTGGAACTGTTTGTTTTGAATGTTACTTGTAACCTGTGCAGAATGGAGATACTCCTACATTCACCTCCTGAATCAGCATCGTTATGCAGTTGGGTGTGTGGCGTGTGGGAGATTATGGGAGCCCAGCCTAAACATAGAACATACCATGCAAAGTGTGCATCTTCCAAAGGTTGGTCATAGCTATTAAGCACTCTTAAGAGAAATTAAGTGAAGCTGGTTTCCTTTGTAATGGTGTCAGAGATGAGACCATGTGTTTCCATTGTGATGGAGGGTTTTGGGATGAAATGAATAATCCATGGTTGAACATACTGTGTGGTTCTCCATGTGCCTTTTTTGTGTTTCTTGAAGGGGGACGAACAATGTGGATAATATATGCCAGAAGAGAGATACAAGACTTACTCAAAGGTTGCAGGTAATATTAAAACTGTATCATGCCTTCTGAAAGGTGTGAGAGATTCTGACAATGTTCACATGTGTAAAATCTGCTTCTAGGAAGAAGTGGGAGCTTTTGCCGTGAGTCAGAGACCTTTCTTACCTACGATAAGAGCGTTTTTGACGAAGCCAATAAAGCTGTAATAGATATTATTATTTTATGGTGTGTTTTTTGTACTTTGTTAATACACATTGTGATGAATGAAGCATTACTCTAAAAATTCATTTTCTGTGTTTTTTCTTACATCAGTCACACTTAGTTCTACTCTTAATAGCGATGGTTACACAGTGATTTTAACACATCCTGACGTATGTTTGGTGTCGAAGCATAAAATTCACATTCAATACCACTGTTCTGTCAGCATATGGTATCTTCCACGGGGTTAAAAACATCATTTCGCCCAACAGCAGAGCACTATTGTTAAGGTGGTGATATGGTGATAGTGGTGGTATGTACAGGGCGCTCAGCAGCGAGGTTATCACCACCCATACTCAACTATAAGAGTACAAGTGTGGTTAACAGTTGCGAAAAGTACGCAACAATATGTAAAATAAAAAATGGAATCCTTGGCCACACTGGGGTTCTCTCACTCCAACTGTCACATAAAATAGCAAACGACTGTGCGTGAATAAAATACATAGACTATAACCACACAGTGTCTAAAACAGTGACACGAGGAACTGTGCTTTCACAATCAACTGGAATTCAAATGATAAAGCAACACCCCAAAAACACACTAAAAACCTTCTGCCAAAGGAGACCAAACACCGCACAGAATCTTCAAACATGAACCACATTCGATTCACCTCCACCTAAAATATAGGGCCAGCCAACTGGTAAGTGCTTTGCGACCCTCATGGCTTAATATAAAACGCTTTCAACTAAAATGTCACATATAGAAATCTGTACACCATAAGCACTGTATACATGTGGGTCTTAATGCTGAAGGAAGAACCTACGTGTTAGAGGACATCGTCCTATCAGGAGGCGTGTTAAAAGTGCTGCCACCCATCGCAGTGGTTGGAAGGAGGAATGCCAAGGCAGTGCCGATGGTTTCGCGGGCATCAGCTTGATGTTCTCCAACGCCTGATTTTGTGTCTCAGTAATAACGTAACTGCATGGCTAGAGGTGGCACATTCAGAAACTGGTAGTACCAAACAGGCATCCTCAGCCGCTGGATCTGCTGCTTCATTAACCTGGATGCCCAAGTGCCCTGGCACCCAGCAGGATGACACCTTTTCCTGCTTGGCAAGCAGGAATCAATGAATCAATGAAGATACTCTTCAGCTGAATCCATGTGATCGATAGCCTGAAGGTCACTTGGGGAGTCGGTCCACATGAGGAATTTGGTAGCAGGAATGCACCACATCTTTTCCAGTGCCCTACAGATCGCATATCATTCAGCGTCATATACTGTAAATGTAGCAGGTAAGCGGATCTTGTCGACACAGTCTTGAAGTAACACATTGCAGCCGACAGAATTAGCGTGATTGGACCCGTCAGTGTAAATAACCACAGAGTCCCAGTGCTCAGCTAAAATTCTGCAAAATATCGATTTACAGAAGCCAGAGCAAAAATCTTCTGGGATACTGAGAGACGTAAAATAATCCAGGGTCTCCACATTAACCATGGACGGCGAAAAGCTCCAACGGCGACGAATCACAGAAATATGGTCTGTACCCAGAGCCATTAAGTCTTGCTGCATGCAGATGCTAAATGGCTTCATTGCTCTTGGCTGTTTCTAAGCAGTCGTTCCAGTGGAGGCCGAGAAACAGTGAGGAATGCCAGTGATTCTGGCGTGGATCATGAGGACCTGCTGATGGACGGCAAGTGGTGGATCACCAGCTTCAATGCAGAAACTAGGAATTGGACTAGTCCTATACGCTTCTGTAGCCCGCCGAATCCCTTCACGATCAACAGCATCAATTATCTTGAGATAAAATGGTCACCCTGAGCCATAAACTGGGCAACCACAGTCAAGATTAAAATGGTTCAAATGGCTCTGAGCACTATGGGACTTAACATCTGAGGTCATCAGTCCCCTAGAACTCAGAACTACTTAAACCACAGTCAAGGGGGACCGCACAAGTGCCTTGTAAAACTCAAGCCGACTTCTTTGGTCTACCGCGCAAGACCTGTGGATGAGGCATTTTAAAATGTTCAATGCCTTTAAACTTTTGGGATTAACAGCCTTCAGATGTGGTGACCACATGAGGCGTTCATCGAAAGTGAGACCCAAAAACTTCACTGAACATGTAAAATCAAGAAGAGTCCCCTTCATTGTAAGAAGAAGGAGATTAAAAGGGGCAACCAGAACGATTAAAACTAACGCCAGTACATTTGTATGAGGAAAATTGAAGATCTGTACTATTTGCCTACTCCGGCATTCGCTGTATTGTAAGTTGCAACTGACGAACAGATGTTGCAAGGTTGGAGGAGTCATCTACAAACAATGAACTTCGAACAGGAGAGTGAGCTGTGGACATAATACCATTGATGGCAGTAGTGAACAGAGTTACACTTAAAACTAATCCTGGATGGACCCGATTTTATTTCCCAAATTACCCAGAAAGAGTGTCACCTACCTGGTGTCGCAAAAATCTACTGGAAAGGAAGGACTGTACAAATATCAGTAATCGAACTCAGATGCCCAATGGCGAAGCTGACCTCGGATGTGGTGCCTCGAAGTAGTGTCGTAGGCCTTCTCAGGATCGAGGAAGACACCTACGACCTGCTGTCTGGATTTCCGCATCTAGCAGGGCGTGGTTGTCAAGGGTTGAATGATACCTCCAAAACACACAATGGGTACGACTAAGAAAGTCCTGTGATTCAAGGACTCAAATTAGATGGCAGTTGATCAAGCGTTCTAGTGTCTTTCCTGTGAGGTCAGGGAGGGCTACGCTAAGCTAATTACTGGAAACATGTGGTCCCTCCCTGGTTTCAGAAAAGGCACTAAAATCGCCTCCATAAAGGGGTCAGGAAAGTGTCCAGTCGACCAAATTGCACTAAAAACGAACAAGAATATTTCCTTCTCATGCTGGTGAAGGTAGTATAACGTGCTGTACAGTGTTCGATCCTTACCCGAAACTGGCCACACTCAACCCCCACATGGAAAAATGGCAGTGGTTGTTCTCGGTGTTGGGAGAGTTAAAATTCCAACCAACCCACTCCAGCAGCGACAGCAGAAAGTGGGATCTTGATTTGCACTGGAAAAGTAATCCGCCACTGCATTCGGTACGTCTCCAGGTGTAGATTGTATACGCAATACAGCAGTTACAGGTCATCTGGCACGTCTGCCAGATAGCCACTGTAAGACTTCCCATTTCTCCGAAGAGCTATTGGAACGACTGATCGAGTGCAGAATCACTTGCCTAAACCTCTTCTTGTTTTCTCTGATTGTCTGTCTTCCTTTTGCCCTGGCGATGCAGAAGTCTGCGCGGTTCATAGCACAGGGTGGACATTTTTAATGTTGCAGGCGTATGCATTTCTCCTTGATGGTGCCACCTTGGGGTTTGCCACATCCGAGGTCGGTGAGGAGATCTGCGTGTAGGTGCATCAGCGGCATGTTGGATCACAATTACTAATGTGATCCACCCAGTACTGGGCAGTATGTGGACACCTAAATGTAGATAATTGATTGTACAATGTCCAATTCACTCAGATGACTCTCCACCACAGCAGCTTCCTTTCATGGACAGCTCTGGCTGAGAGGTGAATCCAGACAGGGAAGTGGTCACTCAATGCAACTCGTTGAGTAGCATCGGCAAGGACAGGAGAAAAGGAAGCAAGATCTAGGGCTGAGAATGACCTCATGGCAGTTCAAAAGTGGGTGTCACCACCAGCGTTAAGAAGGCATAACTAACATGCCAGAATAAGGTTTTCGATGACCTGTCACCTGGGGCACAATGACAGAGATCTCCATAGCACACTGTGTTCATTAAAATGTCCAACCAGTAGGGAGAATGGAGGGAATTGTGAAATCAGTTCCGAAAGTCGCCCCCTATCTAAACTTCAGTTGCAAAGGGGGGGCAGATACACAACACAGATGATAAGAGCAAATGGAATATACACCCCGTATTGGCAACTACGTGAGTAGCTGTTCTGAGAGAGACAGAAGTGGAGTGGTACATCACAAGGAGAGCCACTCAGCCTTATCCCTATCTCCACTCCTCCTTCTGATGAGGGCTCTAGCCCATGAGCACAGGTGTTTCCTGTAGAGATAGACTGTGGCATCTCTGCTGTGCTGATAGACTCAGCTTCTACACATAAGTTCCGTACTAATTCAGATTCCACTGAAGCACACGAGTCATTTATCTTCTTAGGCAAAAGTTTTTAATGTGTTTCTGGGGTGGTTGCTTCATCGTTTAATTTCCAATTGATTGTGAAAGCACAGTTCCTCGTGCCACTGTTCAAGACATTTTGTGGTTATACTGTATGTATTTTACTCACGCACTGTCGTTTGCTATTTTATGTGACAGTTTGAGTGAGAGACTCCCAGGATGGGCAAGAATTCCATTTTCTTATTTACATATTGTTGCATGCTTCTCACAACTGTTAACCACACTTGCACACTTTTAGTTGAGTATGGGTGGTGATAACCTCGCTGTTGAGAGGCCCTCTTGAGTAGTAGAACCCAATTCAGTAGGAGGAGATCTGGATGCACTCAACGGTTCATCAAAGGAGAATTCGAAGTCGATGGCTGAGTAGTATCTTCTGAGTGAAACTGGATTTGTTCTATTCTGCCTTCTTGACAATACTCTTAGCCTTAGCCTTGCCCATTAAATTCGATGACATTGAGGTAATCTGTGCCAACCCACTGTGCAGCACCTGATATGCCAAAGTAGTGTCAGCAGTCTTCACAATTAGTGATCGCGTGGTGACAGTACCAGTGGCAGCTGAACTGTCACTGCCGCAGTTGCACTTGCAAGAGAATTTCTTGGTATCTAGGAGCAAGGTGACGTCAGGAGGGAAACACTCACAGATTTATTGGTGAGTATTGCAGACAATGAAGTGCCAAAAGTTGGAGGTTGAGGGATTTGTACATCTTCTTCTCTTCTGTGTAAGATACAAGTTTAGGCACCTATAACTGATACATGTACTGTTATTCCTTGTACAGCATACACTCTCGGCTCCAGTCTGGATGTGTGTGCGAACAATTGGCACAAACGGCAGGGGAGGTACATGCAGTTCCATTAAAGTGGGTGGTCATTACATTCTTATCATATGCAGTTCGTCGAATACACGTGAGAATGGTATCACCAAATTTCTAACCTCCTTCGACATTCGACATTCCCGCTGCCATTATTGCCCCTAATGACATGGCTGCTTGCCTGATACGAGAGTCTCCACGACGCTATTGCTCTTCTTCTATGTTAATGGTGCTGGCAATATCGAGGGGTCTCACCATGGAACATCTTCTGGTTCGACTCGCATTCGGGAGGACGACGGTTCAATCCCGTCTCCTGCCATCCTGATTTAGGTTTTCCGTGATTTCCCTAAATCGCTTCAGGCAAATGCCGGGATGGTTCCTGTGAAAGGGCACGGCCGATTTCCTTCCCCATCCTTTCCTCACCCGAGCTTGCGCTCCGTCTCTAATGACCTCGTTGTCGACGGGACGTTAAACACTAATCTCCTCCTCCTCCTCCTTCTGGTTCGCCAGTAATCTGTCTCCGAGGCATAGCAGCTAGTTTACTGTAGCATTCTCTCCACCACATTGTTCCAGTCAACCAGCCGCTGTGGCCGAGTGGTTCTAGGCGCTTCAGTCTGGAACCGCGCTGCTGCTACGGTCGCAGGTTCGAATCCTGCCTCGGGCATGGATGTGTGTGATGTCGTTAGGTTAGCTAGGTTTAAGTCGTTCTAAGTCTAGGGGACTGATGACCTCAGATGTTAAGTCCAATAGTGCTTAGAGCCATTTGAACCATTTTTTTGTTCCAGTCACTTAGAAATGTCCTCGCCTTTGCACTTCTATATTCATTCTGCAATCGCCTCTCCATGATATTAATCCTGCCCCTCAGCAATTGCCTCCCCATCTGACGGGTGCTGCGTTATTGCGTCTGCCTCAAAGACAATGTTGGAGTGGTTGTGCTATACGGACACTGGCGTTTGGCTATGGTCACCGCTTGTAACCTCTCCTGAGTGTTCAGTAGCTTGTAACTGACGCACCAGTGACACTTTGCTACAACCCTCGCACGCTCACATTTAGGTAGGGACAAAGAAAATGCTTCGCCATTGCTTTGTTCCGACGCCTGCCGACGACCGCGTCTCCACCACACGGGTGCTGCGCTATTGCAACTGCATCCACGGCACTGTTGGAGTATTTCCGCGACTGAATCTTTGTGAGAATGCTCCTGTTATTAAACACTAGCGCCGCCACGGAAACAATTCTGGATGTTCAATAATCTGTCTCCGAGGCACAGTTGCTAACTTACTGTAACTCTCGTGCATCTTATTCATAATGGGACATTAAAATTGTTTCGCCTTTGCACTACTGGAGGCATTCTGCAGATGGCCCTCAATAACACTCCTAAGGCGGTTCTGGGAGTGCATCTTCATCTCACTGTTTCTGGTAACTGCAAATGTCAATCCATCATACTGCTGAAGTCTACGACGGCTTCTGGCATTGTGCAACGTTTTCGCTATCAAATCACACCATGGAGTCCAGTAGTGCGTAACCGAGGAACAACTGACAACTTATTGTAACCCTGTCTCCCTCTGATGCTGGGACACACAAGTTGCTTCGCCATTACACTACGACAGCCATTCTGCAGACTCCTCACCATGACACTACAGCTCCCCTCCAGGAGTCGCCTCTGCATTTCACAGTGGTGCTGGCGTACGGTAGTGTTGAATTTATTCTGCAAGTGAGTTTCTCCGAGACTCCTCCTGGTATCCTGCTACAGCCTCATCATGGAACTGCTTCTGCATGTCCAGTAGTCTTCCCACGAGACAAAACCGATGGCTGTAACTCTCTTCCCATCACCATGGTTTTGGGGCACAGTAATAACTTCGCCGTTGCGTTATAATACTGAGTCTGCAGACGGCTCAATGTGACACTCCCACTACTGTGATTTATTTGCCCCACACGACATGGCTATTGGTGTGCTACAAGAGTACCCATGACTCTGTTGGAATATTTCTGAAAGTGCTCTTCTATGCTAAAGCTGCTGGCAATATCGAATGGTCTCAGCATGGAACTTCTCCTGAGACTAAAATAATCTGCTACCGATGCAAAGCATCTAGCTTACTATATCCACCACTTTCCACACCGTAGCACTACTATAGGCATTCTGCAGTCGGCTCACCATGACACTAATGCTGCCTGTCACGAATTGCCTGTCCATCACGTGGGTGATGCGCTATTGCATATGTCTCAAATGACATGGTTGGACTGATTCTCCTGGTGTATATCAATGGCACTGGAGCTGGCGTTCACCTACGATCACCGCATGGAGTCTCTCTGGGGTTTTCAGTAGCTTGTAACAGATTCACCGTTGCCCGTTTACTGTCACCTTCGCACCTTCACATTGGTGGTGGGACACAGAAATCTCTTCGCCGTTGCACACTAAAGGCTTTCTACAGACACCTCTATAAGACACTATTTCTTCCTCAGGAACTGCGACTGCACCACACAGGTGCTGGGCTACTGCAAGTGTATCGTCGACATCTCTGAGTATTTCCGCGAGTGCCTTTCTGTGAGAATGCTACTGTAATTTAGCACTAGTCTCACCATGGAACCTCTTCTGGGTGTTCAACAATCTGTCTCCGCGGCTGAGCATTTAGTTTACTGTAACGTTCTCCCCACCACATTGCTGCAGGGACATAGATACTGCATCGCCGTAGCACTTCTGTAGGAATTCAGCAGTCGGCTGAATATGATACTAATGCTGCCCCTCAGGAATTGCCGCTCCATCAGACGGGTGCTGAGCTATTTCATATGCCTCCAAGACATTCTGCTAGCGTATACCTATGGTAGTGGCATTCGGCTATGGTCACTGCATGGAACCTCTTCTAGGTGTTCAGCAGCTTGTAACTGATGCACCACTGCCAGCTTCCTGTAACCCTCGCACCCTCCCATTGCCAATGGACACAGTAAATGCTTTGCCATAGCGTACTACAGACTTTCTGCCGATGCCTCTAGAAGACGCTAAACCTTCCCTCAATAACTGGGTCTAAATAACGCGGGTGCTGAACCGCAGCTAATGTATCGTCGACATTGTTGAAGTATTTTCCCGGATGCCTTTCTGTGGGAATGCTGCTGTAATTTAGCACTAGTCTCACCATGAAACCTCTTCTCAGTGTTCAATAATCTGACTCCAATGCAGAGTTGTTAACTTACTGTACCTCTGATGCCATCTTATTCTTACAGGGACACTTCGCCTTTGCGCAACTAGAGGCATTCTGCAGATGGCTCTCAATGAGACTCCTGAGGCCACTCTAGAAATGTTTCTCACCATTTTTGAGCAACACTAGGAGAATCACTCCAACAATGTCTTTTGGGACATATGCAATAGTGCAGTACCCATCTGATGCAGAGGCAATTCCTGACGGGCAGCGGTGAGCCGATTGCAGAATGCCTATAATAGTGCTACAGTGTGGCAATTTCTATGTCCCTGCAGCAGTGTGGTAGAGATAATGTTAAAGTGAGCTAAGGCAGATTATTTTAGTCCCAGAAGAGGGTCCATGGTGAGACCATTCGATATTGCCAGCAGTATTAGCACAGAAGAGCACTTTCAGAAATATTCCAATAGTGTCGTGGTGACTCTTGTAGCAGGTCAATAGCCGTGCCGTTTGGGGCAATAAAATCACGGTCGCGGGAGTGTCATCTTGGTGTCTATTAGTATGTAACCGAGGCGCAACTGCTGTGTTACTGTAACCCTCGCTCCATCACACTGATGCTGAAACACACTTGTTGCTTCGCCATCACACTACGACAGTCATTCTGCAGACTCCTCGCCATGATACTATGACTGCCCTTCAGGGGTCACCTCTCCATTTCACGTGTGCTGGCGTACAGCAAGTGTCCTTATGACACTGTTGGAGCTGTTCTGCAGACTCTTACTGGTATTCTGCTATAGTCTCACCATGGAATTGTGTTTGTTGTCCGGGGGTCTTTCCACGAGTCAAAACTTTTGGCTTGCTGTAACTCTCTCCCCATCGCCTTGGTTCTGGGACGCTGTAATTCGCTATTGCAATGTAATACTGTCTGCAGACGACTCAATATGACACTCTTGCAACCGTTATTTTGTTGCCCTTCCATGACATAGCTATTGGCATGCTACAAGAGTCCCCACGACACTGTTGGAATATTTCTGAAAACGTTGTTTTATACTAATGTTGCTGGCAATATTGGAGGGTTTCACCATGGAACTTCTTCAGGGGCTCCAACAATCTGCTTCTGATGCAGGGCATCTAGCTTTCTGTTACATTCTCTCTGCCACACTGCCGCAGGAAGAAATTGCCTCGCCTTTGCCCTTCCATAGGCATTCCGCAGTCGCCTCCCCACAACACTAATGCTGCCCCTCAGGAATTGCCTCTCCATCAGATGGCCGCTGTGCTATTGCACATGCCTCGAAGACATTATTGGAGGGTTTCTACTAGTGTATATCTATGATACTGGGGCTGTCATTCTGCTTTGGTCACCGAAAGGAGCCTCTGCTGGGTGTGCAGTAGCTTTTAACCAATGCACCGCTGCCGGTTTACTCTAACAATCGCACCCTCACACTGACGATGGACACAGTAATTGCTTTGCCACTGCATACTACAGATTTTCTGCCGATGTCTCTAGAAGACGCTAATTCTTCAATCAGATACTGGATCTCCATCGCACGATTGCTGGGCTGTTACAAGAGTATCGTCGAAATTATTTAAGTATTTCCGTGAGTGCCTTCTGTGAGAATGCTGCTATAATATAGCACTAGTTTCACAATGGAACCTCTTCTGGGTGTTCATTAACTTGCTGTGATGTCGCTGCTTCTACCAACTGTGTGCCATTACGTAACCGTTTAACAGATTTGTGTGTTTCAGTCAAACCATCGAGGTGTTTTTGGCCATATAAGGGCGTACAATACCTTCTCAAACTTACCATCTTCTCTCCTGATCACAAGAAACGTGGTTTCACACGCTGGGTACGTACTGTTATGATACTGTTATGATACAATGCCTCATCTTTTGAGTAAGATTGCACAGGAGTGCTTTGGAAGTGGTGTTTGATTACTATCCAATGGACAACGCAAACCATTGGGAGGAAGTCGTCGATGCCATAATGATCCCATGATGTCTGAATAAGCCTTATACAAGCGATGTCCCTCAGATTCCATAGAGGTTGCCCGCTAATGACTGTTCCACCACAACATCCACGCATTGCATTTAAGCACAGCACACCTTAAGCTTGAAGGGTTACTTGTAGATGTTTCTATATCCTCGTGATCCAAGTGGTCAAACCATGATCCCCATTCCCCACGACACACAATGTGCCACTGCTGCTCCCCACGGTGGTCTTTGAGGCATCCCTAGAACAGGGGAGTGACGGTGCCTGTCAATCCCCAGCTAAGATATCCTTGGCTCTCCAAGCCCATATGTAGCAAAGGAATGCCGTGTCCCCAAGGGCTACTATGTTTAAGATGTGTGCTTTACGATGAGTACATCCCAGTAAAGTTGTAGCAGCGCCTAGATTCTGTATTGGAGAGTACTGCAGGATGAAAAATAATATCTGAGTTGCTCCAATAACCATTCGCCACATTACTTTAGTGTAAAGCATTACAAAGCGAATGTAATCGTATTTGGTGGTTGAAGATACCTGGTTTCTTAATGCATGCGTTATATGTTGGATGGATGGATGATGTCATGTGTCAATACTTTTACAGGGCGGGGGTTTATGCACTCTAGAGACAAAATCAAAATTGTATGAATGCAGCCGGCATATAAAACATTCCACATACAGCATAAATGGCTGACGTTGAAATGAACCATCAGCCCGTACATTTGTAATGGACAGCTGTATAGGACTTCTAGCTTGTGGATTTGGTTAGCCAGAATTTATATGTCTGACTACATAACGTTTTGGATAAATGTTTACAACTTCCTCCGCTAAGAAACACCTGGTTTTTAAGCTCTGATGTGTAACCATGGAAATTGGCTGTTCGAGTTTGATCCTATCTGAACCCTATCAATGTGGAAGTGCGTTCCAAAAATCAGTATGGGATGTTTATGCTGCGGAACTAAATAGCTTTAATGGAGCATTCATTATTTACTGGAGGGCTACCCTACACAGCATCACTGCACTTAAAGAGTCTCGCAGTCATTAGGGACCTATGTTACATGTATCTGAATCTGACACACCATAGAATTACTAGGCATCATCATAGACAAATTACATTTCGAAATAAAAATGGAGTTCATTGACAACTGTGATTTAATGGAACAGTTGTTAATAAGGGGAGGGAGTACCACACATAGCCGGCCGCGGTGGTCTAACGGTTCTGGCGCTGCAGTCCGGAACCGCGGGACTGCTACGGTCGCAGGTTCGAATCCTGCCTCGGGCATGGGTGTGTGTGATGTCCTTAGGTTAGTTAGGTTTAAGTAGTTTTAAGTTCTAGGGGACTTATGACCTAAGATGTTGAGTCCCATAGTGCTCAGAGCCATTTTTTTTGAGTACCACACATACCAATGCTGTATATAAACAACACTGACTTACGTTTGGAGATCATGTGACAGTACCTCAGATATAATATTAGTTTTTTATGCTTTGAATTATACTTAAATCTGTTGGAATAGTTATATTTCCTTGCACTGAACTTCTGTTGAGTTTAGTGTGACTGACTGACAGAATTCACAAACACATCTCCATCTCAATGCTCCTGCTACCTTAAGCATGACAATGCTACATATCTACTCACACTCCACTGCAGCACATCCCACTAACGCAGACCACGTGTGTGCATTACACTTTGTTGCTTTAGGAATATAATTTCTGACGACTCTCGAGCTGTTAAGTTTAATGTAGCAACACCAAGCACAATGAGGAATGATTCATTAACACTGCTACTGTCGAAGATGGGAATGCTGAGACAGAATGTGTCATGCTTAACCATAAACTGCCCCTTGATACACATGTCAGTTTGCTGCACAGCTTCCCCACCTCTAATTGAAGGGGTCCCACCTTCATCCCTCACTACACATTCTCAATTTCCACCATAACTTTGACGTCATTGTCAGCTGCTGTCCCGATGTTAACACACATAGACCTGTTTGTGGTTAAATGATACATACTGGTGAACAGTAACATCGATTCAACAGTACAACATTACGTAGTTGCTGTTTGCCAGTCATGTGAAACAACGCCTGTTCTTGTCACATGAATGATCTTCGAAGCAAAGGCATCAAATGATTCTGCTGTTATTGTACAGGTTGGTAGACTCCGTTCAAGTATGAAATGGAAAAGAATCCTTGAAAAAGTCGATCTGTATCTGTCTGAAGTATAGGTATGGATTAGGAAATGTATGGAGGTATATGGACTAGAACAACGCTTGAGATTGGGACAGAAGGGTAATCGATAACACTGGAGCGATGTACCCTCCACCACGCACTGTAGAGCTGTCTGCAGTGTATTTGTTTTAGATGCATGGTATTTGCAGATGATGGAGTTGTCTGCAAGCAGACGTGAAGACCTATGGTGAGGCTGGTAGCTGACCTGAACGTAACTAAAACTATTGCACATTAATAGGACTAGAAACCCTGTACACTCTGATCAGAAATGTTAACCAAGGTAAAATGCTAGGCACTGACGACTGACGCGTGAGTGAGCTAAGCCAGAGGAATATGTCGGGCACAAACCCATTTGCATAGTCTTCATGGGGGATTTAATCTACCCACTAAGGAGTGACAATGTGAGAACTGAGTGGCTGAAGTTCCAGTCGGCATGTCATCTAGAGACTGCGGCGCTACAATTCAGATCCAGGTGTAAGAGATAGTAAGGTGACTGTTGTTTCTGGAGGAAATATTGACACTGATTTGGTCTGGCCTGTTCTTATTGCTCAGTTGGCTCTCAATACATAATAGCTGGATAAGTGTGTAAGTACTGGTTTTACATCTAAATAAATAACTAATAAACTGCCTATTGGCTTCTATCGCGGGTTCTTCGGCCGACGTTCGTCTGATGATTTTACTGACGTTTCGTCAGCTCGGGTGGCTGGCATTGTCAAAGCTTCACCTTCCATCGCTGCTGGTGAACTGGAGCCGAGTTCGCGGCCGCGGACTATACGTACCGAGCGCTCCAACGTCCGAGGGCTTCTGTCCGGTCATTTCCGGTGCTGTTCTCTTATTGTCCGCCGCTCGTGGTCTCGCGGTAGCGTTCTCGCTTCCCGAGCACGGGGTCCCGGGTTCGATTCCCGGCGGGGTCAGGGATTTTCACCTGCCTCGAGATGACTGGGTGTTTGTGTTGTCCTCATCATTTCATCATCATCCAGGAAAGTGGCGAAATTGGACTGAGCAAAGGTTGGGAAATTGTACGGGCGCTGATAACCACGCAGTTGAGCGCCCCACAAACTAAACATCATCATCATCATCATCTGTTCTCTTATTACCTGCGACGGTCGTTCGCTGCAGCACGGGAATCCAGGATACGTTTACCTTAAGGCTTTCTTCTTTCTTGTTGAAGCTACTCCCGTACTTTTGTATTTCTATAGTGTCTCTGAACAAGCGGATGTGCTAGTGCTTCTCTACAGCCACAACTTCCGTGTCAGCGAATTTTTCTATGTGATCGGTCTCACTCAGTGCGTGCTCTGCCACGGCCGATTTCTCCACCTGCCCAAACCTGCAATGTCGCTTATGTTCTTTGGTCCTGGTGTTGATTGATCGTCCAGTCATTCCGGCATAAGCTTTTCAGCATGTACATGGTATGTCGTATACTCCTGACATTGCAAGTGGGACCCTTTTCTCCTTTGCCGATCTAAGACACTCTTTGATCTTCTTTGTCGATTTGAAAATCGTCTTTACGTCGTGTTTTTTGCCCATTATATGGCCGATTCTGTCTATCACCCTGGGAATGTGACTTTAACGCAGTTCTGAAAATAGGAATTTTTAGTTCAGTTATTATATTAGTTGATTAAACAATTTCGACTAATACTTGTGTATATGATATAATTACGATAAATGAAACACAGATTGAAAAAAATTTAATTGACCGTCGACTGATCCTTTAGTCAGTAACGAGTTGAATTGTTTTCGTAAGGAAAGGAGTTTTGATAGAACGTCCAATCTGTTTCCTTGTTCGAAGCAGTATTTGAATTTACTCGGCGCTCCGGGCAGAGCCTTTTCTGTTGAGAAGGGCTTCTGTTATTTCAAGTTGTTTGCACTGATTGCTTAGACTGAAGTGCATAACTAGTTGTGAATTAAAATCTGTTATTTGTTTAAAGGAAAGTTTGACTTGCTTAATAACTACTTTGTATACATAATCAATCCATTAGCAGTCTAATTATCCACCACAGTGAGACAGATCATTAACATACATCTTAAACATATTTCTGATCTTGCAGGTCAACCTGTTTTATAACCACTCGTTATACTTTTGCGAAGGTAACATCGGTCCCAAAAGGGAACGAGTACTTTTATTGTCAGTGTTCTCATTGATGCTTGTACACCTGTGTCCATTCTGAATACTTTTCCCGTTATTTAATCCAGTATGTGTAAATGAGTGTCTCTTAAGAGAGGGCAGTATGTGTTTTCTGCTGGTGCAATTTTGCCAATAGTGGTAGCCCAGGCGGAAAGGTAGAGAGGTTTTCCTCATCGTCAGGTCAGGTATCTGAGCAGATAGTCGAATAGTGGGTGGTGTAGTCACCTCTCCTGGCTACTGTCACTTGTGTAAGTGGCAGATGGTTTCTGCTCCTCTGAGTGCACCTAGCTGCTAAGACTGGATAATGCTAGACATGTCTTCAGACGTTTCGTGGATAGGGGTTCACAGATTTACCTAGTATGTGATGATCGTATTTAACAAACCAAATTTCAGTACTTTGGATGTTATGAGGAAATAATGCTAATTGGGTATGGATTGAGCCTTTTTTTGTTTCTGGGAATGAGTGTGTTCGCTAACACATGGTGCTCAATATAAAGTAACGTTATTTGCCGCTACATTTATTACAGTGAATTTACTTCCAGTGTGTAGAGCAATTTCGCAGAATGCAGTTGCACGGAGCGCAAAATTGAATTTTATATTTTATTGGATTCTATGGTCTTAAAATTTGATAGCTTTGTTCAGCTAGGATGCCATGGCTTCGGTGACAGAACAGCTGATGTTCCTTCCATTATTCATCAGTAAATGCTTGCACCTACAGTACATGTGCAGATTCCCGGATTTAAGTTTATTTTTCTCGTAAAAGGGATGGGGTTTCTTTGTATGCATACCAGTGTTTTCAACCACGTGGCACTCATACCACATCGAAGTTTTTCTTTGCTAATCGTTGGACAGATCTAAATTTTTAGAATAGAATGATCACTTATATTAGTCAATTATTTTTCTTTTTCTTGGGTTTCCGTAATTGAATGGGTTTCTCCAGGCCTGAGACTTGCTCTGAGTTGTGCAACCTATCAGGTACGCAGTGGGCCTCGTAGAGGTTATCAACAGTTAGGAATACATTCATTTACATTTACTGGATGATCACAGAAGTGTCATTATGAAATTCCTATGCTTAACTACGTCTTTTTACTTTGTTGTTGACATATAAACGCCCTCCCCCCCGCCCAATCATCACTCAGTTTAGATATGCTGCTAAATTTAATTTAATTAATAGTACGGGCTATGACCATGAATTATGTTGATAGGTTCTAATGCATAATGTATTTACGATGGAATGAGAGTAAAGTTGGCTGGGATACTCTGACCCAATTGGTGTTACTTAAAAATGATATATATTAATTTGTTGCATTTTTCAAAAAAGGAGGCATGATGAGGAACAGTCACTATATGTCGACATTAAGTGAAATGAGGAATTCACGAAACTATTAAGGTAGGAATTTATTTTATGATGATGCTTGAAACTGGATGCGCTTCTTATTACGACTCTGCTAAAATTATAGACAGGATGGAAGTAGGCGACCCAGCTAGAATTTGTTCCTGTTTTATTACAACAGAAACTTTTTGATGGTACTAGATCCAGTGGAACTATCACAGGGAAACGGTCGTAGTTATTATTCACTTAATTCATGGAGTGTATCGAGTTTCCGTTTATTGATATAGTGACACTCAAACTGTGGACGTAAAAAAGTCACTGATGCCAGTAGTAAACAAAGCTACACCTAAAATCCATTGATAATGGACCCCATTTTCTTGCGCGAATGGCCCGGAAAGAGAGTCAGCGACCCGATATTGAAATAATTATGTGGTAAGGCAGGACCATACAAATATTGTGAATCGATCTCTGAAGCCCCACTGGTGAAGCTGTCTCAGGATGAGATGCCTCCAATTAGTGTCACAGGTCCTCTCAAGATTGAAGAAGGCACTTCTGAGGTGTTGTCTGCACAGGTAGGCTTGCTGGATTTCCGCCTCCAGCAGGGTGAGCTTGTCAAGGGTTGAACGATACCTCCGAAACTCACACTCTGACCGACTAAGTAGATCCCACGATTCTAGGTCCCAAGTAAGCAGGCAGTTGACTATGCGTTCTAGTGTCTTTCCTATGCAGCTAATTAGGGATATGCTACAGTAACTACTAGTCAACATGTTGTCTTTCCGTGGTTTCAGAAGGAATTGCTCCCCTGCGTGAGTCAGAAACATCCCCAGTCAACGAAATAGCATTAAAAAAGACAAGAGTAATTCTTTTGCATTCCGGGGAAGGTACTGTAACATGCTGTACGACATTCTATCCTTACTTGGGGCCGTCTCCTTGACCCAAGACAGGGCACACTCAAGCTACCACGTGGAAAAAGTGTAATTGTAGTCCTCAGTATTAGGAGAATTAAAATTCCAACCACCCCTCTCCAACGATGAGCAATAGCACCGGAAAGTCGTACCTTGTTTTGCACTGACAGGGATCGAACCAGAGAAACTCACCTTGGCATTCGGTATGTCGCCAAGTGTAAATCGTGTACGCCCTTACCGCAATACAGCAGTTACAAGTCATGTGGCACATTTTCCAGATACCTTCTGCATAGCTTCCCATACCTTTGAAGAACTGGTGGAACGATTGATCGAGTCCATAATCACTTGCCAAGACCTCTTCTTGTGTTTTCCTGATTGTCTATCATGCCTTTTCCCTCACTATTCGGGAGGCTGGGAGGTTCATAACAGAAGGTTGACATTTAACACATTGCAATGTCAGTATCTCTCCCTGATGGCAGACTGACACACATCGTTGCACTATAGCACAAGCCTCCTCCAAAGCCAGTCTCAAGACTCTAGGATAGACACATCAGTGGCAAGGTGGATCACATTACTAATGTGGTTGAGCCAGTCCTGGACGCTGTCTTAACTTTCAAAAACAGCCAAATGACTGTGCAGTGTCCAGTTCTCTCTGCTAAGCATCCACTATGGTGGTTCTTTCTGGGACATCTCTGTCTGAGAGGTGAATCAAGACAGGGAAGAGGTCACTGAATGCAAGATAGGGACCACTTCCCAGTGAGAAATATCGACAAGGGTACGTGAATAAAAAGCAAGGTCTGTGGCTGAGAATGATCCTATGTCAGTGCTAAAGTGTGTATTGCCAGCAGCGTCAAGAAGCCTTTTGACAACTAGACCCTTGTGGCACGTTGATGGTGATCCCATTCCCATAGTACATTTTCTACATTAAAATTTCCCACAAGTAGGAAAGTTGGAGGGTGTTGCGCAATAGGTCAGAAAGACCCACCTTACACAAAATTTTGTTGGTTGACAGACACATTACAGATGGTATCAGCAATTGGGCAAATGGAATATGCACCATGAGAGAATCTGTTTGAATAGTTGTGGTGAGGACAGAAGTGGAGTTGTACATATTATGCACCAAGATAGCTGTGTCTCCACTGACATCATACTTCCAATGAGGGCTGTATCCCATGAACACAGGGGTACCACTACGATTAAATGCGTTTCCTGTAGACGCAGGCAGAAGGGTGTCTCCTGTGCCAATAATTTCAGCTCGTCAACATATTTTCTGTTCCTATTCATGTTCCATACATTCCAGATACATATCCACAGGAGATATGTATCTGGAAGGCTTATGTTTCCCCATTGCTCCTCTGCGTGTAGGAAAATCCACTTCGGGAAGTGAGAGGACTCAGGGATTAATCGAAGCAGAGATCTAAGTCCATGGCTGAGTCATCATCCTCTGAGTGTACCTGGATATGATGAGCCACCTATCTCTATTCTGCCTTCTTGACAACAAACTTAGCCTTAGCCTTCTTTTTCAGATTCGATGACACTGAGGTAGGCTGTCCAACCCAGCGTGCAGCATTTGCTTTACCAAAGTAGCATCACCAGCAGTGGCAGCGGTAAAGGTGGTAAACGTTGGAGTCTGTGTGGAGACAGCAACAGCAGGAGCGGAAGCAGTGGTCACCATTGGAGTTTGCCTGGAGAGAGCAACAGTTCCATTTGAACTGTTGCTGCCGCAGTTGCATTTGCAAGAGCATTTTTTGGTATCACAGTCCATAGGTTACGTCTGGGTGAAAAACACTCATAGTTGCAGATTTCTTTGCGAGTACTGCAGCAAATGAAGTGTACAACATTCGGCGTTGGAAGCATTTGTACACCTTCTTCGCTTCCGAGTAAGGTGTACCCTTAGTAACCTTTAGCTCTGGGATTTTCTTTTTTTTTTTCCTTGTAGACCAATTGACGCAAAGGACAGCAGCGGTGTACCTAGCTGTGTCAGCGTGGTCTACAATATCACGCTTACCACATGCAACTCGTCCACTACACCCGAGTGTGGTTTGTCAGAATTTCTGCCACTTGAAACATGTCTTAGGGTTGGGGAAGTATGGTCTGACTTTCAGTCTTAAAAATCCAGCTTTAATTTAATCTGGCAAAGCTGCCGAATCAAACGCCACTCCAAATGAGTCTGATTTTTTGAGTTTTGCACCCGCAAAACACATTACGTGTTTCACCTCACTGAACCATTTTTAGCCGGCCGAAGTGGCCGTGCGGTTAAAGGCGCTGCAGTCTGGAACCGCAAGACCGCTTCGGTCGCAGGTTCGAATCCTGCCTCGGGCATGGATGTTTGTGATGTCCTTAGGTTAGTTAGGTTTAACTAGTTCTAAGTTCTAGGGGACTAATGACCTCAGCAGTTGAGTCCCATAGTGCTCAGAGCCATTTGAGCCATTTGAACCATTTGTCAGCCCATTCCTCTTGTCGGTCTGAAGTGTCCATATGTGTGAAGGCACTGCATGTGACCACTCCTTGACTGTGGTGAGGAGAATGCAGTTCTTCAATTGCAATAGGATACTAAGCCAAAAATTTGGACTTCAGAATCATGTGAACCTGCTGTGATGTCCCTGTTTCGACCAGCAATATGCCATTACTCAAACTTTTAACAGATTTGAGGGTTATTGACAAATCCAGAAGGCCTTTCTGGATTCAGAAGGGTGATACCTTCTCAAATGTACCATCCTCTCTCCTTATCACAAGAAACACATTTTGATACAATGGGTAGGACCTGTTACGATGCAATTCCAGAACTTTAGAGGAAGGTGGCTCAGGAGAGATATCCTGCCATGCTTGATTTGCAGAATCGGTGTGTGAACGATCCAACAGATTACCCAAACTGTCACGAGGAAGTGCGTGAGGATTTGTGGATGCCATAGTGATAGCCCCGCATGCCTGATTAATCTTTTATAACTGAGCCACGGCAGGTTCCCCAGAGGTTGCCCATTAACAACTGTTCCACCTCGACAGCCATACATCTAATCAGCGTGCAGTACACTTTAAGACTGAGATTTTTTTGTAGAGGTTTTTACATCCTTGCAATCCAGGCAGTTAAGCCAAGATGCCCGTTCACCATGACACAAAATGTTCCACAGATGCGCAGCACGATGGTCGCTGAAGAATGCTCAGAGCGTACGGTGACAGTGAGCTGACGGCCTTACCAGTACCCCAGCTCAGGAATCCGAGGGTCGTCAAGCCCTGACTCAGTAAACGAATGCTAAGCCCCATGAATAAACGAACGATGAGCCCCCTGAGTGGGATTTCTGGTTGTAATGTTACGAATATGTAGGTTAGTTTATCTGCCACCTATACATGGTACAAGGTGAGGTGAATCTGTTCGTGCAGTTGAACGGTGCCCGACGTGGTGCAGTGGCTGGCCCAGCCGAGTTGACCAGTAACGCCCATTCGCAAGTGCAGAGACGTCGTCAATTGGCAAAATGTGTGTGTATCCCGGTACATGGAATTTGGGCGACGGTCGATCACTTAAAGAGGACTGGCGATGCAGCAGCAATGACAGTGTGTCGGGCAAACCGAAAGATGGCTTCTTACTGCTCTTAGAAATTCTATCGTAAACCACAGACACATAATAAAGCAGATGTGCATATACTGGTGATCTTAGAGAAATGAAGCTTAACCGATGACACAATAATATTTTCAGCATCTTCAAAACTAAAAAAGTCGATAATTCACAGTGACTAAATATTTTCACAACGCACCTTCCAATTAACATTTAAATGCTTCATGCGATTTCAACAAAAGCTACCACAGATGATAGCTTTGGACTACAGCTATCATTCCTCAACGCTGTGTATCTGTATCTATTTTATTTATTGATTTATTACGCTTTTAGATCTTTTTCATTATGCAACTGTTTTTCAGAACATCGTATTCTCCACAATAACATATAAAATGAATGCAGCGTGGACACCACTTATTTTCTCATGCTTTTGTATTTACTTAATGACTATGTTACTAATGGTGATTTAAGAAATGGTCAATAGCACATGATAGCTGAAATCACTATTGTAAAAAGTGGCAAAATGTGATACTATCAAGCAGAGACAAATAGTTGTTTAAACAATATTTAATCTGTTGTCATTTAACGTGAGCATACTGGTGCAAGAACTCTGGCGTATTTGCTTGTGAATAAACTGTTATTTACATTTATTGGAATGATCTGAGTGTGACCAAATATTGAAAATTTGTCTTTATTTAGAGATTGTTGTAATACGCCAGTTTAGTGTAGAGTGTGTTCAATTTGAGTCAAATCATGACTGTAGAAACATCAAAACGAAACATTTTTTTCTGGGGATGGCCTTCACCCAATGGAGAAGCAGATAGTGGTGGCACACTGTTGAAATCAAGTGGGAACAGACTTTTTTTGTTTGGTACCTTGAAGACAGCGATTCTTCCATTTTTACGTTTTTTTCATGTAGGAGGTAGACTTGCAAGTGATGTAGTGCGCTTTTCGTTCTAGTGATAGTTTCTGAGCAGTGAAAAGCTGCTATGATGCTTTAATTTTTGAAAAGTCTTACTTTTCATGAGGTCTGAATATACTTCAGTGCAGAACTGTAACTTTTTCCAATTGTGTTACAGAATTCAGGGTAGAAAACGTATGAGTTTATATTCTTTGTCTCTCATGGGCTATTGTGCAAAATAGTGACTCCTGAAGTATTGTGGGCTGTCAAATATTTCATGCATTCTGATCACGATATGGACTTACTTTTTTGCACATTTTGGATGACTGTTTACATTGGGGATTCTGCTACCAATCTCGTAAACGGTCTCAACGCCACTTTACTGCATTTAATAGGATCATTTCTGACTGTATTCTAATTGTATAATGTAGGTTCACTTTCCGTTATCTGAGATGTACCTTCTTGAATTAATATTACTCAGTATAGTTCTCTGTCAAGTACATCACTTACAGATATTAGAACAGAACGATTTTTTAAATTATTCATTTATCTTTTATTCCATATTTCTGTGTATTTTATTAGTTTGCAATTTTAGCCTATCAATGGAGTACTGGACTGCAGGCACAGCTTCAGGTTATTTTTTGCAGTGAGATAGCTGCTGGGCATGAAAGGAGACATGTACGTCTTAATCCTACGTCATTATCGAGATATTCTTTTTTAAACAGAGCCATGTGTAGCCGAATAACCTAAACTACAAGGAACATCAGGTAAATTCTCCGTTGATTTGCTCGCATGGAATGCTGGTTAGAGAGCAACTGCTCAGCAAATTAACATCGCATGATTAACACATCTTTATATATACTAATCTGGACATACCACCGTTACCTTAACCTTTTTATTGTCATTTTTAGCAAACAGGTGATGATGCCTTGTTATAATTCTAATGTATACGGATGGAAGACTGATGAAAGTCTTGGGTCCTGAGAGTTTAGGTTCTGGGTTGATGTGGGTAATTTTCATAGAGTGCCAGTACTCGGTGATCATCGACAATATCAATCATGGGAGTTCTGTTCTTCTCACAAAGAGAGACAATGGCGTGATGAGACATCTGAGCATCTCACATTCTGCAGGATTTGCAGTGCAACTTGGGGTACTTGATCACTTCTCTCATTTCGCGAGCCTTCCAGTCGATTGCTTTGCATTTGCGAACTGTACAGATCACGAAAGTTTGCAGAACTTCCTGAGCTGTATTCCAGTTAACTTTTAGGTACCCTCTAGTGCAGCAGAGATAGTTTCAGACATGGTTAAGATTGTAGTGAGCCTTAGTTTGCCGTTAATGTTCAGAGAGCTGACGTTCGCGTGATAGTAGATGTTTATTAGTAATTTTCTTTGACTCATGTAGGTTAGAACTTCGGTCGTAATACATCGATAATGTTCAGTGCACTCTTGCTTTGCAATTATAAACCCGATTGTCCTACATCTAATCATATCTAGATAATCCCTAAAATAATGAATGTAGTTAATTATTTGCATATCTAGTTTGTTGTCTCATTGTGACGATATTTCCATTGCAATACAGGCGCCATACTTCCGCGGTTTTGGTTAATTTGTCCTAATTAATGTACGAGTGAAACTAGCAATGCACTCGCTCATATAGCACATCAATGTTAAAGTCATAAGTATGGTAGATAGACAGCACCCGCAACTGCCGAATGTCAGCACGTTTTCGACATGAAGTCTCCCTGGGATGCTGCAGTTTAAATTTCAGTGTTGCTGGTGCATGCAGTGACGTCACTGGTGGAGGATCATAACACCAACTGGTACCAGTTCTGTAGCATCTAAGTAACACCTGATATAGTGGCCTAAGGATAGAAGTCTAAGTGTGTCGGAAGAAGCTATGTCTATTATCTGATTACAACCAGGCGTAATGGTCTCGGGAATTTTGGAAACCACTGGTGTGGAAGGAACTGGTAAACATAAATATCTTTAATCTACATTTGAAAACACTCCTGCTATCACAATTTCTTTACTTATAAAACTGTGCAGCACTCTAGCCATGAAAATACCGTACAATGTCCATTTACACCTATGGAAATATTGTGTCTGTATCCACAGGTAAACTACTAAGGACTATTGCAATTTTGTATTTCATTCCTTTGTGTGACAAAGTTAGATTTATTAAAGGATAACATAGATCATTTTCTTCCTAGTTTTATGCTTGTCAGTGTCATTGTTACTCTCAATTTCACATGGATTGTTGGCAGGAAATTTAAGAAGTGAATAAATTAACATCCGTTAATATTCCCAGAAGCTTAAAGAGATTCCAGCAAGAGCTACGCATGTGTACGTGACGTTTGATTCTAATTTCTTTCCTTTGTGCAGACCGAGCCAGACGGCGCAGTGGTTTGCGCACTGGACCCGCATTAGGGAGGACAACGTTTCAAACCCGAGCCCGGACATCCAGATTCAGGTTTTACATGATTTCCCTTAATCGCTTCAAGCAAATGGCAGAATGGCTCGTTTGAAAGGGTATAGCCGATTTCTTTCCGCTTTTTCCCCAATCCTAGTCTGTACTCTGCTTCAAATGACCTCGTTGTCGACGGGACGTCAAACACTAATCTCCTCCTCCACCTTCTATTCCTCCTCCTCTTCCTCCTCCTCCTCCTTCTTTTGTGCCATGAGTATTTTCGTCTAAGTGAGGAGTTATCCCACAATATTATCCTGTAAGACATAAAATGAAATTATGCAAAACATATTAACCGACTGGCTTCTCTATCATAAATTTGACTGTTTATAATACTATCGTCCGCAACGGTTATACTATAACCTCAAAGCCGGAGGCAGTTCGTATTGTGAAATTATTTTTACTAAAGCAATTACAGTATAAAGAAGCAGAGTAGTGTTACCCTCTGAAAGAAATTTTGTTGTGTTGACCGTGATGTACGTAACGGAGGTGGCTTATCGGAAGTGAAAGTCCGAACTACGTAAATATTTAAACGGTAACAAACATTATTTTACCTATCCACACTGTTCAATGAATAAAGAAAACGGTCGACAGCCTAATTAGGCATGAGAATGATTAACATTCATGTTCAAGAAAATAGATATGAGTAACTTAAATGGACAGACATAGCCTACACTTTATCACACGAAAATGCAATAAACTCTGTCACTAGCAGATGTTACCGTTAAAGAAAGCGCTAACAGTTATAGAAGAACAAGGCAAGTAGAATAAGTAAAACAGATAATGAAATCCACTTTTTGCTTTCAAGGCTTGATCAAACTGAGCGGTTTCAATAATATTACTATTATAGTGCACTTTCGAATCATAAGTTCGGCATAGATTTAGTATCACTTTTCAAACACTTTCCTATCTGACATGAGATGTGAATGAAGTTCACTGCAAAATTGTAAATGGGCATAGGTTTAGTCTTTCTTTTACCAATTACTTTTCTAACTGACATGGAAAAAAAAGTCACTAGCAAAATATTTCTGAGTGTCCTCTCAATAACAGAAGTTACTGTTTTCATAGAAAGTGGTCTTCCTGTTGTTACCTATCATGAGCAAAATGTACAAACTGTGGTTCCTGTTACACTATTAATATGCAGTTTCAATACACAAGAGCAACAAGCATTTAGCAAGTATGAGTATATAACTTCCCACAGTTGCAGTTCTCAACCTTTACTGCAGTGAGGCACAAAGTTGACATATTTGTGAGATACTAACTCACATTTTGCAATTTACAACAGGCAGCACGATGATCATTAACTAAGCAGAACTTTATAAGCCTCAGTTTTAAGAACTTTTCATTTTTAAAAGTAACCGCAAATTATTTTAATACTTGTTTGAACTAATTTATTACTTTAAATTCTATTTTTCACTTTAGTTTTTAGCAAGCCCACAAACTTTTAATAAGTAGTTTTAATTGCAAAATTATTTTCAGCAAACATTATTTGATTTAGCACACTCTTTTGCCACATTAACTTTCTTTTTACTATGTTCAAGAGGCATTAGTTAGTAAAACTCTGGGGTTTAATGTTCTTTCAATAAGGACACTCGCTAATCACTTTAGCATGGGGAGGATCCTAAGTGGAAATGTGACAGACGATAAATCAAGATAAGTTTTCATAAATAGCCTTTTGGTTTACCTTACAATTGAAAACAAATAAATCATCCACATGAGCTGATCCTTCACTGTATATTTCTACATTTCTTTGGTCCCTCTCCAGTGATTGCGCAACGTGGTGGCGAGTGAATGTTGGTGGGTGGATTATCATGCGGAAGCGCTAGACTCTGTCATTTCTTTGTCGCGATGATAGATACCAATTCTAGAATAGTTCCAGCTTTTTATCCATCCATCCGAGGCATTGGCACATTGGAAAACGGCACGAAAAGCCTCTAACATCTATGGTCATCAGTCCCCTAGAACTTAGAACTACTTAAACCTAACTAACCTAAGGACAGATCACAACACCCAGCCATCACGAGGCAGAGAAAATCCCTGACCCCGCCGGGAATCGAACCCGGGAACCCGGGCGTGGGAAGCGAGAACGCTACCGCACGACCACGAGATGCGGGCACTCCCACTGTAGCTTCTCCCCATGCAGATGAAATGACATTCCTCTTTTTGTCAGTTGAACAAACTGAGCCAACATTCTTTTTCAATCTGTTTGTTTAACAGAACGAAACCAAGTATATGCTGAACTATGTATTCTGTAAAAACTTGTTAAAAAATAACGCAATTTCTAAAGAAAAAGGTTTTCCTCTGATCGTTTTCGAAAAAGTCGTACCTTTATTTAGTTGACGGCTCGAAGTGCGTCTGTAAAGTTGGTATTTATTACAGTTTCTGTAGAAACGGTGTAGAGGTCTTCGCGTTCTAGCCTATGAAAATCCATTTCCTCACGGCCTGTGTTTTGCATCTATGGAATTGATCTGGCACGTTGGCAAAGGATTTTCGTCAATGAGAGGACGCCGGCGGGCTGCCAGAAACTACACGGGAATTAAGGTATTATAGCGAAGAAGAGGCGAGCCAGGCAAGAAGCTTGCGCAACTGGCAGTTACGGCCAGGACGGGCTTGGGCGGCAGCGGCCGGGGTGGAGGCAGGAGTTGGGTGTAGCACTGGGGGGTGCGGGCGGGTCGAGGGTGGGCGTAATCTGGTCGCGGCTGTGAATTCCAGATGAATCGCGCCCGCAGCCGCAGCGCTACGTCGGCCCAGAATGAAAACTCGGCCTCCGGGGCGACACAGGGGGTGGGCGACCCCAACCCCACGCTGCTGTTATGTTCGGCTAGTTCCGCCACTCGCCGCAGAGGCGCTGCAGTCGCCTTATAAGCGCCACGTTCTTGCTGCGCTCCTGAAAAGCGACCGCCCTCGCCGTAACGCCGTTTGGAGGCCATTGTCTCCTCCGTCGGCCCTTATTGCCGGCTGTAAAGCTAGCAGAATGAACTCGCCGTGCCAGCGCGCTGGTTTTGTCCCGTTCGAGGAGCGGCCGTTGTTTGGCGCAACCAGTGCCCCATTGTCCGGTTTATTAAACTAAAGCGTTCACGGCGTTTCCTATTCGCTACGCTAGTGGTGTTCTGTGTTCCTATTTATATGCTAGGGTGAAGAAAGCATAGCTGGTATCGTTCCTAAAATTCTCTGCATCATAGTCAATAAACTCCAATTAGCCTCGCAAGGCATACAAAAATCTGTGGTTTGTGGTTTTCAGAGTCTATTACAGGGACTAGTTGATTAGTTTCCAGTTTAAGTGACTTACAAACTTTTGAAAACCGCCAGTCTATGGACTAAATGTTTTTATTTCAATTTTGGTTCGACAAAATGGAAACCATAATATGTTAAGTACTCTACTTCGGCAGATACATAAATGTAAGAGGGTACACTGAAGACTAATCTGAAGTAGTGACTGTTTGTAGATCTAGGATGGCAGTGGATTCAGGGAGAAAGTAATTTACAAATTGAGGTCACTTTGCAACATCTGAGTTATTCACCGACAAAGCCACTGTGTCCATAGATGCCAAACAGCTTAGAGAAACTTGAGGAAATCAATAACAAACTATGAAAATTAGACATGGGCCCAGTGCGATCACATACTGAGTTAAAATGAAATGATCTGAAATGGTCATATGGCAATGTTGGCCGGGAAGCCCCGACCAGGGAAGTTCGGCCGCCAGGTGCAGGTCTTAATGCAGGTAACGCCACATTGGGAGACTTGCGCGTCGGTGATGATGAGAGGATGATGAGGACAACACAACACCCAGTCCACGGACGGAAAAAATCTTCAACACGGCCACGAATCGAACCCGGGCCCGCTACGTGGGAGGCAAGCACGTTACCATTCAGCTATTGATACGTCCCCTTTGAACATTTATACATGACTGTGCTTGAACTGACACACAATATTTTTAGCGCAACGCAATCTGACTTTCAATAATCCCTACAAAAGAATGGCCCTGACTAACATTAACCTATACCTTTCACAAATCACTTACGTCACAAAAATCTTCGTTACTCAAGCTACAGCAATACAGCGATCGCCACTACTGCCAGCTAAATAACAGATTCAAACTACGGAAGGAACTAACTACTGATAGGCATAGTTAGCAAATGAAAGATTTTGATAGAGAACAAACAATGTATTTACCTTAATAGTCATCAAAAGTCATAATATATACAGCAGTTCATGACATCCATATTTACAAATTTCAAAACTCCGCCATTTCTCTCCCCACATCCCATACTGCTGGCGGCTCACCTCCAACTGCGCAACGCTACGCGCTGTTCACATCCAGCTGCCGCTGCCAAACACTACAATGGCAGACAACAATGCAAACTAGCCACAGACTGCACGCAGCACAGCCAGTGATTTTCATATAGATCGCTACGTAACGTTGCCAATAAGAAAACATAAACAGCCTACTTACATAAAGAAAACATAAACAGCCTACTTACACTATGCAGGCGGACACAGACTGATTCACTACGAATGGGGTAAGTAGATGACCATGAAACAAGAGAGTCATCACAATAAACATAGCCCTGGAAACCAATGGTTCCCCAAGTATTACATATTACAACTTGCTGCATGAACCCTTCATTAGGATCCAAGCTAGGGAAATGTTGTCAACGACAAACCCATTACAAGAATTGTTCAACATGACCACCTTTCCCGTGAAGGTAAACTTCACACGTCTACTGAATGACGCCATGTACAAATTCAGAAATCCCAGCCATGTTACGAATGCATTTAAAACCATTTGTAATCCATTCCGAGAGTTCATCGACACTATGAATGGGGTGGTAATGCACGAAAATCATAAAGATCCCCACATAAAAAATAAAATATCCGACGGTTTAAATCCGGGGACTTGGGAGGCCATGATTATGGCGGCCCACGATCGAAACACTTCCTATCAAACATTCGTACTGCATATTACTGAACAGCCACATGAAAGTGTGCTGCTTTCTTGTCATGTATATACCACATAGGCATAATTTCACCATAACGAAGCATCATCCAAATATCCGATGACCTTATGTTGCGGGAAATGTAAGTACACACGACCAGTAAGTCGCTCTGGTAGAAAATGTGGCCCTATCAAACGATCACTAGCATCGCCTTCCCAAACATTGGTGGGAAGTTTCCAACTGATGTGCCTTCTCTGCGATACCATGTAGGTTCTCATAGAACCAGCCTTTTTTGTTGTGGGTGTTCACAACACCGTCCTGGGTAAAGCATGCTTTGTCTGTATATAACACACATACGAGGAACCCTGTATCACTGTCGCACTGTTTACTCAGATCCCCTGGGAAACAACCACCTGGGTTCAATGTTCGATGCGGCCGGAGCTTTCAAACTGTATGCATAATATGGGTGCAATTGTCGCTCATTTAATATGTGGTGCAGCTATCTTTCTCGTTCTTGTGCTGGCACCGTGTCCACTTGTGTTAACATACGCTCCCTCATTCATGGGGACAACACTGATCTTCTCAGTCTACCACCATTTTGCGTGTTGGGGTCTAATGAACAAGTCTCGTGCAGATGCTGTCGGGACTTATGGAACAGTCTGATTTCCTCCTGTGATGATACACTGCATAATGCATTTCTGCTGCCTCCCATGCATTGCCAAAAGCGTTCCTGTTTGTGAAGTAGATGCCAGGTATTTCTTAATCTGAAAATGTGCGTGGAGCCATGGCATTCATTTCGAATGTTATATGTGTACGCTGTGTTTGCTGTTCACTGTGAAAACTGGTACCTAGAACATTGGCATTAACTGTGTTGTCGTTTTTGCATGCGTCTTATAGGTGGCCATGATTATTAGGATCATTTGTTTGTTTCATTGTCCTCTGCTTGCCCTTTCGTCTGTACCTATAAAATCCTGTACACACAGACGGTTACACAAACAGATCAGAAACAGTTATACATTGATCAGGCAGAACGTTATGACCACCTACCTAACAGCTCGTAAGTCCACATTTGGCACAGACAAAAGCGGCGATGCGTCGCGGCATGGGAGAATGGGGCCTTTGTAGGCCGCTGGAGGAAGTTTGCGTCACATCTGCACACACAAGTCAGCTAACTCCCGTAAATTCTTTGGAGAGGGGCGATGAGCACTGACGCCACGTTCAGTCACATTCCATATTTGTTCGATCGGTTCAAATCTGGCGAGCTGGCGGCCTGGAACATAAAACTGGAACTCGCCACTATATTCCTCGAACCAGTCCACCACACTCTTGGCCTTGTGAGATGGTGCATAATCTTTCTGAAAATGGCCCTGCTGTCGAGGAAGATGGCCGTCATAAAGGGATGTACATTCTCTGCAACCAGTGTACGATACTCCTAGGCCACCAAGGTACCTTGCACAAGATCCACTGGACCGATAGATACCCACGTGAACGTTCCCCAGAGCATAATGCAACCTCTGCCAGCTTGTATCCATCCTGCAGTACAAGTGTCAAGGAGCTTTTCCCCTGGAAGGCGACGTTTCACATCCTTCCACATTTTCTCTGGAAGACGACGATTCACACCATCATATAGGCATCATAAAGGTGGTATCTGGATTCATCAGACCATATGAAACTCTGTCTATTCGCCAAAATTCAGTGCCAATGATCACATGGACATTTCATTAGTAGTTGCCATTGTTGTGTGTTAACATTGGCACAAACACGGGTCTTCGGTTGTGGAGGTCAATTGTTGGTGTGCTCGGTGCATTGTGTGTTCAGACACACTTGTACTTTTCCTCGCATTAAAGTCTGATGTTAGTTCCACCACAGTTTGCTGCCTGTCCTCCTTTACCAAGCTGGACAGCCTACGACGTCTGACATCTGTAATGAAGGGTGACCGCCCAAACCCACAATGTTTAGACGTGGTTTCGCCTTAGGTTAGATTAGATTAGATTAGTACTTGTTCCACAGATCATGAATACGACACTTCGTAATGATGTGGAACGTGTCAAGTTAATAAAAGGTGTCTATACAAGATATTACATTAGACAAAATATTACATGACACACAACAATTTCTCTTTTTTGTGGAGTTTGGGAAATTACTCACTTACTATATCCAAAAATTCATCTAATGAATAGAAGGAGTTTCCATTAAGAAATTCTTTTAATTTCCTTTTAAATGCTATATGGCTATCTGTCAGACTTTTGATGCTATTAGGTAAGTGACCAAAGACATTCATGGCAGCATAATTTACCCCCTTCTGAGCCAAAGTTAGATTTAACCTTGAGTAGTGAAGATCATCATTTCTCCCATGTACACTGCTATTACTTTTGAATTCGTTCGGATTGTTAATAGCAAATTTCATAAGTGAATATATATATTGTGAGGCTACAGTGAAGATTTCTAGCTCTTTAAATAAGTGTCTGCAGGATGGACTTTGATGAGCTCCAGCAATTATTCTGATTACACGCTTTTGTGCAATGTACACTCTTTTACTCAATGATGAGTTACCCCAGAAGATGATGCCATACGAAAGCAGAGAACGAAAATAGATTACCACAATCTAATTTACTCAAATGTATGAGGTTTGATGAGGTTTGATGTTCTCAGGACACACGAAGATCAAGACGAGGATGTAAATAAACAGTGGATCACTGTGAGAAATAATACCAAAGAGGCAGCGAAGGTCACAATAGGTACAATTAAGAAGAACAGGAGGCAACCGTGGTTTGGTGAGGAATGCAAGAAATTGGTAGAGGAAAGAAGAAAAGCGCGATTAGATTGGGATAGAATGGGAGACAGAAAACGAGAGGAGTTCTTGAACTTGAGAAGGGAAGTTGGTCGTAGGCTACGAGCAAAGAAGAGGAATTATTTGAACAATCAAATTACAAAAATGGAAAGGGCTTCAAGGCTAGGACAAATGCACTTCGAGGGGATGCTGGGGGAATACTGACAGACCCCAGTGCTATATTAAGTAAATGGAGGACGTATTTTGATCATCTATTAAATGTACACCAGGAAGCAGGAAATGAACAGTCATACGAAATACATACAGCAGAGCCCCAGATAGCTGAGCCAACGTTAAAGGAAGTAAGAGATGCAGTCAACAAATTGAAAAACCATAAAGCACTAAAATCAGATTGCATAACTGCAGAATTAGTTAAAAATGGGGCACACAAATTGGTGGAAGTAGAACACAAAGTGATAACTAAAATATGGAACTCAGAGATGATACCTGAAGAGTGGCAGGAGTCGATTCTGATCCCAATTTTTAAGAAAGATGACAAAATGGATTGTAGCAATTATAGAGGGATATCGCTATTACCAGTATGTTCCAAAATGTTCTCTAATATTCTGCTAAGCAGGTTTACACCATATGCAGATGAAATTGTAGGGGATTACCAAGCCGGCTTTCGGAGGAACAGATCAACTATAGACCAAATACTCACCCTGCGTCAAATTTTGGAAAAGAAATGGGAATACAATAAACCAGTTCATAATCTTTTAATAGATTTTACAAAAGCGTATGATTCAGTATTGCAGTCAAAATTGTACAGAATTCTTTTGGAACTTGGAATACCAAAGAAGTATGTTAGACTTATAGAAGCGAGTTTGAAAAACACAAAAGGTAGAGTACGGGTGGGGAAATTGGAGTCAGAAGAATTTGTAATAAAGAACGGTCTTAAGCAGGGAGATGCCCTGTCTCCGCTACTTTTTAATTTAGTCCTAGAATATATTGTACGAATGGCAGTAGATAATTCAGAGGGTGTGGCGTTAAATGGAAATATTAAGATATGAGGGTATGCAGATGATCTAAACTTCACTAGCGATAGGAAAGAATCTGTAACAGCAAATGCGAATGCGTTAATCAAGGCTAGTGAAGATGTAGGTCTAAGGATAAGTGAAGACAAAACTAAATACCTGGTTACTACTAGAATGCCAACAGCAGTAGATCAGGAAATGTTAAGATTTGGAGACATGCAATTTGAAAAAGTGAACACATTTAAGTATCTAGGCGTGGACATCACTTCGAGAAATGAGATTGAATCCGAACTGAAGAAGAGACTACGGGCGGGAAATGCGTGCTACTTCTCACTGAATAGATTACTTTCCTCAAGGATATTGTCTAGGAATTTAAAGATTAGAATATACAAAACTATTATTATACCAGTTATGCTGTATGGGAGTGAGACTTGGTCTCACACTGTGCAAAATGAAAAGCCGTTTCGAGTATTTGAAAACAAAATTTTGCGGAAAATTTTCTGAGCAAAAAGGCATGACATAAGCGGAGAGTGGCGAAAGCTGCATAACGAAGAGGTTCACGAACTCTATTCAAGCCCTGACATAATCAGTATTATTAAATCACGTAGGCTGCGATGGGAGGGTCACGTAGCTCGAATGGATGAGGGCAGGGCAGCGCGCAGAGTACTGGTAGGGCACCTAGAAAGAAAACGTCCTGTGGGGAGACCGAGGGGAAGATGGGAGGACAATGTGAAGGCTGATTTGAGGAGCCTAGGTGCTGAAGGTGAATGGAAGGAAATAGCCCAAGACAGGGACAGATGGCGAAAATATGTTGCTGCGGTAATGGACTCTAGAGTCCGGTATGAGCAGTGAGTAAGTAAGCTGAACTCAAACGTTTCAGCAGATCCTCAGTGTGTTTTTTCCAGTTCAACCCCTCATCAACGCATACACCTAGAAATTTTGAATATTCTACCTTAGCTACCGATTTCTGATCGAAGTCTATATTTATTAATGGGGTCATTCCATTTACTGTGTGGAATTGTATATACTGTGTTTTGTCAAAGTTTAATGAGAGCCCATTTGCAGAGAACCACTTAATGATTTTCTGAAAAACATCGTTTACAATTTCACCAGTTAATTCTTGTCTGTCGGGTGTGATAGTTATACAAGTATCATCGGCAAAAAGTACCAGCTTTTCATCTTCGTGAACATAGAATGGCAAGTCATTAATATATATCAAGAACAGCAGAGGACCCAAGACCGAACCTTGCGGCAGCACATTCTTGATTGTTCCTCAGTTTGAGAAACCACCAGGTTTTTGCATATTATGTGAAATGTTTATTTCAACTTTCTGCACTCTTCCAGTTAAGTAAGATTTAAACCATTTAAGCACTGTCCCATTCACACCACAGTACTTGAGCTTATCTAGAAGTATTCCATGATTTACACAATGAAAAGCCTTTGATAGATCACAAAAAATCCTAACGGGTGACTTCCGGTTACTCAGAGCATTTAATATTTCATTAGTGAAAGTATATATAGCATTTTCCGTTGAAAAATCCTTCTGGAAACCAAACTGACATTTTGCCAAAAATTTATTTTTTTAAAGGTGTGAAACTACTCTACACTACATTACTTGGTTTCACCACGTACTGAAAAGACTCACCACAGCAAATCTTGAACACCTGAGAACTTGTGTAGTTTCCAAAATGCTTGTGCCAAGCCGCTGGGCCATCGCAACCTGCCTTCGGTCAAACTCAGATGGACCGCTCGCCTTCCCCGTTTTACAAACGGACAGCATGCTAACTGATACTACATGCATGCATCTGACTAGCAGTCATTCTTCGCCAGGTGACACTGCTACCATCAGGATGGGTTTATGTCGATAGCAGGTCAGTGGCCATAATATTCTCGCTGATCAGTGTACGTTTACAGTCCTACCACTGCAGCACTCCATGTCCTGCAAATCACTGCGAAGTGTATGAAGTTGGTTCATATCACTCTACAAGTTACTGAATCTCTTTCCGTTCCAATCTCATATGGAGAAAGGGACGTATGATAGCTCTTTGCACATCTGAAAAGCAACGAGTCATTTTCACATGTTGCTCTTCATTATATTCTGTTTAAAATTCAGTTGCTACCATGCATGAATGATTTTGATGACTCATATTTCATGCTTACTTTTCATAGGACCACATTTTTTAGGTGGTGTTATCGAATTATCAATTATTGGTTGAAACTGGCTAGCCTCATGCTAAGACATCTGTAGAGTAGAATGTTTGAGGATAATTTCATGCTGGTTCTGACAGCAGAGGGAATGAGGGCGCCGACCGCGGTGGTCTCGTGGTTCTAGACGCGCAGTCCGGAACTGTGCGACTGCTACGGTCGCAGGTTCGAATCCTGCCTCGGGCATGGATGTGTGTGATGTCGTTAGGTTAGTTAGGATTAAGTAGTTCTAAGTTCTAGGGGACTGATGACCACAGCTGTTAAGTCCCATAGTGCTCAGAGCCATTTGAACCATTTGGAATGAGGGCTCCGCAGTCTCCAAAAGGGATATAGGCCGAGGAGTGGAGACAAGACAGTTTTTGTAACTGAAATGAATAGGATTGCTGGCGCGCTTACTGCCTAGGACTGCTCCGTAGACAAGCCTATCGAATGAGTATCTCGTGGTGGGTGTGCCGTCGCTAAGAAGGAGACAGGGGCAAGGCGATGCTCAGAGCTTAAGGTAGCAGCTGACAAGTGATGCCACCAGCCTTTTTAGTGCAGAGGTATGTGCGAGGAATGCATGCCACAGACGCGAGCTAATGGTCGCAGAGGTTCTCACGCCAGATGCCAAGGCATATTCCCACAAGGCAGTGAAATGAATCTGACTGACTGAAATTGTAGTTGTAGGCTGTAATTTGTTCTGGAAGTTTTTAACGAACTGAGTATGAGCTGAAATCAGCTGGATGACAGCTTCATGTCACATAGAGTGGGAGGTACTCCGTTTGTAATGGGTACAGTCATTAATTGCACGGAGCATGCATGCTAACGAGACGTGGCTTGCTCTAAACTGGGCACTGTACGGCAGGGACTCTCTGGCGGGTGTTGAGAGGACACACATTGCTGGATAGCGTTGTGAGACATTGCTGGCAAGGTGCCAGTGAATCATATCACTGTTAGATAGTGATGTGATTCGCTACTATGAATGGCATCATTCATTTCTCTGTCAGACTACGGCATTACGAAGTTATTCTTTATGGCAACACATGTTAATCAAGTCTCTACTCCTGGCTTATGAGCAACGAGAACTCTTGATTCATTTCCGGCATTGTACTGAGGTAATTTCGACCGTAGGAGTTCGCGGATGCCTTCTGACGGGCTCTTGTGTTGTTGTTGTGGTCTTCAGTCCCGAGACTGGTTTGATGCAGCTCTCCATGCTACTCTATCCTGTGCAAGCTTCTTCATCTCCCAGTACCTACTGCAACCTACAACCTTCTGAATCTGCTTAGTGTATTCATCTCTTGGTCTCCCCCTACGATTTTTACCCTCCACGCTGCCCTCCAATACTAAATTGGTGATCCCTTGATGCCTCAGAACATCTCCTACCAACCGATCCCTTCTTCTGGTCAAGTTGTGCAACAAACTTCTCCCCAATCCTGTTCAATACTTCCTCATTAGTTATGTGATCTACCCATCTAATCTTCAGCATTCTTCTGTAGCACCACATTTCGAAAGCTTCTATTCTCTTCTTGTCCAAACTATTTATCGTCAACGTTTCACTTCCATACATGGCTACACTCCATACAAATACTTTCAGAAATGACTTCCTGACACTTAAATCTATACTCGATGTTAACAAATTTCTCTTCTTCAGAAACGCTTTTCTTGCCATTGCCAGTCTACAATTTATATCCTCTCTACTTCGACCATCATCAGTTATTTTGCTCCCCAAATAGCAAAACTCCTTTACTACTTTAAGTGTCTCATTTCCTAATCTAATACCCTCAACATCGCCCGACTTAATTCGACTACATTCCATTATCCTCGTTTTGCTTTTGTTGATGTTCATCTTATACCCTCCTTTCAAGACACCATCCATTCCGTTTAACTGCTCTTCCAAGTCCTTTGCTGTCTCTGACAGAATTACAATGTCATCGGCGAACCTGAAAGTTTTTATTTCTTCTCCATGGATTTTAACACCTACTCCGAATCTTTCTTTTGTTTCCTTTACTGCTTGCTCAATATCCAGATTGAATAACATCGGGGAGAGGCTACCACCCTGTCTTACTCCCTTCCCAACCACTGCTTCCCTTTCATGTCCCTCGACTATTATAACTGCCATCTGGTTTCTGTACAAATTCTGTACAAATTGTAAATAGCCTTTCGCTCCCTGTATTTTACCCCTGCCACCTTTAGAATTTGAAAGAGTGTATTCCAGTCAACATTGTCAAAAGCTTTCTCTAAGTCTACAAATGCTAAAAACGTAGGTTTGCCTTTCCTTAATCTTTCTTCTAAGATAAGTCGTAAGGTCAGTATTGCCACACGTGTTCCAGTATTTCTACGGAATCCAAACTGATCTTCCCCCGGCTCTATGTAGTAAGAATTTACAGCTACAGACCGCACTTCGTCTGGACGATGGGTGGCAGCGATTCACAGCGTGGAGCTGCAGAATTGTCTTTCCCAGCACTGAATTTGGTGATATAAGCACAACAACTCGGAAGATAAAGGCTTTCTTAACTTCGATGATAATTAGTATCAATCATTTAGCGTTACCGTCGAGTAAAGAGAGGCGCGATTTCGATTCAAGACATAGTTGTTTTACCAATACCAAATTTAGATTAATCAATAGAAGTTAATTAACTCAGTTTACATATTTTTCTTCGACTGTTGTTTTTTTACAATATATATCTTGTCAATAAATAACTGTTGTACTTTTCCAAATACCGATCCAGGTTAAGTTAGAGTATTATCGCAACTTCGGAAAACAATTCACATGTTATTTCTGGTCGTAGGTCGTTAATGACAGGCCAAACATAATTGAAGTTAAGCGTGTCCACTCTATTGTGAACACGACAACGGCGGCCGTCACTGTACGCACGCCCTAAGGTACAACACACATTGCACACCAGGGCAGCGTTGGACGATTAACGTCATGCAGACTGAATAAAAGCATTTTGATGTAAAGAATAAATTAATATCAGCGACTGTAGAGCCGATACTATTTTAGTTCTCATGTGTGTGTGTGTGTGTGTGTGTGTGTGTGTGTGTCTATGCGTGTACGTTTGGAGCTCATGGACTCTCAACGTAGAGCGTGGAGGTCGTCAGTGACCTTGTAAAAAAACAAAAAAAAATGTTCAAATGTGTGTAAAATCTTATGGGACTTAACTGCTTTGGTCATCAGTCCCTAAGATTACACACCACTTAGCCTAAATTATCCTAATGACAAACAGACACACCCATGCCCGAGGGAGGACTCGAACCTCCGCCGGGAGCAGCCGCACAGTCCATGACTGCAGCGCCCTAGACCCCTCGGCTAATCCCGCACCAGCGCCCTTGTACTTTTTAAAACAAACGAATGTATGAATATGGATAAAATGACTAAAATTGTTGTCGCACGGTGAGAAAAAAATGGTTCAAATGGCTCTGAGCACTATGGGACTTAACTTCTAAGGTCATCAGTCCCCTAGAACTTAGAACTACTTAAACCTAACTATCCTAAGGACATCACACACATCCATGCCCGAGGCAGGATTCGAACCTGCTACCGTAGCGGTCACGCGGTTCCGGACTGTAGCGCCTTTAACCGCTTGGCCACACCGGCCGGCCACGGTGAGAAGGAAAGCTGTAAAATGAAACTCATTCACTAATTCTCACGTCACTCGCGTCACCCACACAATCACTCTGTCTCACAGACTTCAATACAACGAGAAGCCTGAAACGAACTAGGCGTGGGATTAAAACAGAAATAAACCAACAGAACAGTTAAAACAAAGGTACAGGGAAATATGACTGGCTGACCACTTACAAAACACTGCAAACACATTAAATACAACTCCCTAAAATTAGAGGCAACAAACTGCAGAGACCACAACACCTTAAGGGGGAACGGTGACAGTCTTGCACTTATATCTTTGTAAATCCATGTCTCCGTCAGTTTTTGTTCAATGACACTGAAATTTTTTTCAGTTATGTATAGGAATACAATATGCTTTAAGCAATTTTTACAGAATTGTTGATAAAATTTTAATACTGTGAGAGAAATTGAATTTTTTGTTACGTTTTTTTTAGGGTATACTTTTTCATTATTTCTAGGTAAATTTGGCAAATTTTTTCTATGGTAAAGAAATCTACACTATTACATGTATAATTCAGTACGATAACTTTTTGTTAAATTATTTCTATTATTTTCTGTGGTATTTTGGATTTGAACATTTTTAAGGACAAATTTTCCGTATATTATCAACCATCAAGCTGTTTATAGTGCCTAGATTAAAATTTTGCTCCACTTAAATATTTCTTCCACGTAAAAGAATAGGTGTGCCAAATTTTATCGAAATCCTTCCAATGCTTGCTTTATATGTGTTCCTGAAAGTAGAGAACATTCCCATCATTAAACACTGCTGCAGCTTCCAAAGCAGAAGTCTTCCCTACCAAACTGGAAACAAACACAGTCTTTGCATATCTATTCCATATAAGAACACCGAACTTTCATTGGGGTTCTGCATTTTGCCATGCAGACATTTTTCTGCTAGTACTGTCGGTGCTCGAAAAGTTGGTTTAATGACCATTGCAGCCTCATAAAAAAGGTTACTTTTATGGCTGTAAGCTTCCCTACTTTCCTTGCTTTCCACACAGTTGAACCGTTTATTAGAACACAGACCTCGCTGAGGTGTAGTGTCTGTCAGCAAGTAATAATACCAAATGGCCTATACTGCCTTTCACATACTACCCAAATCAGTGAAGTTATTTCTAATTTCAGCACTATAATGGACTTGCAGGCTGTTAATTCTCTTCTTTGTTACTACGTCTTTATCCCCAGTGGCTTCTCAGTCCTCTAGTAGCTTTCCTTTAGTGTCTGCAACAAGTCTTCTGAGTCATCCAACCACCCTCTTCTGAACATGGCCTAAACATTCCAGTTTCTCAGTAGTGCAGGTTTCCAGCTTACATTCTTGAAAGCATTAGAGTCCCCATCTCTTAAATATGGTGTATCTTAGGTCTAGCGGTTCTGGCGCTGCAGTCCGGAACCGCAGGACTGCTACGGTCGCAGGTTCGAATCCTGCCTCGGGCATGGGTGTGTGTGATGTCCTTAGGTTAGTTAGGTTTAAGTAGTTCTAAGTTCTAGGGGACTTATGACCTAAGATGTTGAGTCCCATAGTGCTCAGAGCCATCTGAACCATCTGGTGTATCTTAGACTATACTTTCAGAAAGACATATGGAAAACGAGTTTCATACCAGCAGCTTCCATCCGATCACTGGAGCCTACAACCAACTTTGTGAGCTTCTTGCCTTTCTGTTTCTGTACCTGCATCGTTATATTTCTTGTGCAAGGAAGATGCAGAACAATATTTAGACTTGACCTGTAAGTCCACCACTTTTCCACTGTCGGCACTAATGACTGTTGAAGCTCCATGCAGTGAAGTATGCCCCCTCTTCATCCAGGAACTGTCACAGGTAACTGCGATATCTTTGATATTAGTTGCGTCACAATTTTCATGAATTACCCTCTTGAAGTGCCATTTTCATGCTCTCTTCACTTATTCCTTCGACTGCGTTAAGGAGAGTAGTGTTCATTTCAGTAAATTTTAAGCGAGGACAGACATGTTCATAATACCACATAAACGGTTTCCACCATCTGTTTCAATCCCTGTACATCTTAGACCATAAATGTAACTTCCTCTTAACATTAACTGAAACCCCAAGAGAAGAAAAGAAATAGCTTATAATTTGAAAGAAATAGAAATTAAGAAAAGATAAAAAAGACAGAAAGTGAAATACAAAGAAAGAATAAAGAAATAATACGAGTATTATATTAACGAAAAGACACTAGTAGTTACTGAATGTTAGATTTTTGCAGAAAATATCGTAGATATTCTTTGCTTGGGAAACCATGAATTACGCCGGCCGGTGTGGCCGAGCGGTTCTAGGCACTTCAGTCCGGAACGGCGCGACCGCTACGGGCGCAGGTTCGAATCCTGCCTCGGGTGTGGATGTGTGTGATGTCCCTAGATTACTTAGGTTTAAGTAGTTCTAAGTTCTAGGGGACTGATGACTTCAGATGTTGAGTCCCATAGTGCTCAGAGCCATTTTGAACCATGAATTACGACGAAGTAATTTTACTAGATATTTAACATTTACGATTAAAAGAGTATTTTATTATATTACCGGTATAGATAACGCGATCGAAATAGTAGTTTTTATAAAAATTTGTCCTATAAATGAAAGAGAACGGGAATTTGCGTAGATTAACAAGAAATAAATGTAGAAATATAGTCAGGTATATCACTCGCTTAGCAGTATATAATATTTCTGAGCATTAACGATTGTTAATTGAGGAAATGGAAACTTTTACATTGTATGTGTCGTGAATAAAAATAAATAAATCATGTGTAGACTCTTATTTACAGATTGGCGGCTTGTGTACGCTCTACGAATGGAAATCCAAAGATAGATAATTATTGCCTATTAACAGAATTATTTCGCCTAGTCAGAGATGTATATTTATCTCCTGGGCTTCGGCATATGTCAGTAAAGCAAACCTATGATTTAATTGCCGAAGAAATTCGATTTAGGGATGTACATTAAAATTTTACTTGCGTAGCGAGCCTGAATTAAACGAGATTAGGGGAAGGCTAACGTCCTTTGCTTATAATACAGAGAAGTGTTTCTTCTGGTTTAATCGACTTAAGAAAACATCAGTCAGTTAGAGGTAAGTCAAACGTTGCTTACGTTTAATAGCTACGTACTGGCAAATTAGTACCTTATTTAAGAATCTTGTTTTGGTCATATGCGTTGGAGTGTATGGTTGTTAGTAAGTTATGTAAGTAGAAAAGTGTTCTGGAACGGCAAAATATCGGTACAGGGCATAGCGCCAGGAAATACGCACTGGATCCTTAAGCATGATAACTTTGCCAAAGGTGTCTGTAGTGACTGTTTCCGATTTTAGAGCACTGTATTAACATAATAACGGCACATTATCCCGCCGCCCAGGCAGAAACGACTACGGGGCAGGCTCACCCCCTCATAGGCAGCGCTGTCAGAGGCTGCCACAGGCGGCTAACAGGCACCGCTTTCGATGGTCATGGGTTCGAAGTCCAACTCCCACATGCTAGGTGTGACTGCCGCCAAACGGACTGTGACTGGATCTGTCCCCGCCTACCCACCAAAGAATCCAGTGACTCCACACAACTATTCTTCTTTTATCCGAAATGATAACTTCCCGGTTTATGTTCTAAAAAAGCTAAAGTTTGATCACACAAATGTAATAGATGGCTTACTTGTAAAACCAGAGCTCTGTATTTCTTAGTGTAGCAAATGGGCGAATGGGCAACAGCGGAGGTTTTGACGTGTGGTAGCAGCATCATGCATCAATTCATCTCAAATTATTTTGTGATCGAAAACTCCGACAGCGTTTCTGTTTGGAGCAAAATAAAGTGCAATGTGATCTCAATATTTCGGCTACATATGATATTTCACTATAAAAATACAGCAACCAGGCACTTTTTAATGCGTTTTATTTATGCCAATATGCATTTCGGGTTTGCACCCATCTTCAGCTGGCAAACTACATGTATTTCAGTTTCTACAGTGGTACAATCTCGGCAGCATTTTGGATGCTGCAGCTGGCCTGTGCAAAAGCAACGATTCCAATCATTTACTTCAATTTCGCGAGTTTAAAGTTACGCACTATCAGTTGTTCATTTTACTTACATTCTCCTCTCCTTGTTATTTCTTGGCTTTTCTTCTTTTTCGCAACAACACAAACGCTTTTTGTCACGTATTTTACACAGGCGCACTGCGTTATCAGCCATGTTGTCGACTGACAGTTTTTGTTCACATACAAGCGGTTTATCTATGGACAGAGTTACATTTTACGAAAGTTTTGAGGTTCTAAGATAAGCTACTGTTTTCTACACATTGACTTGGGTGATAGAAGCATTCTAAGTACGATGTATACAATTTTTTTTTGTTTCTTATGCAGTATTGAAGATAATAAACTAATATAACACATTTATACAAAGCAGTAATTCATACATTTACAACATAACAAAGATAGAATTAAGATTTTTATGTTGTATATTATTACATGCATTTGTTGGGTTTATATTAGATTATGTTATTTCTTGATTGTGCTTAGTAAGTGGTTTGATAAGTAGAGTGTGGAAGTTTTTCAGAAATGTTCGGTTTGGTAGCTCTTTTTGGTCGTTAAGTATGTCAGAAGGGGATGCATGTTTATGTGAATAAATTTCGATTTCTTCAATAGGAGGTTCATTCTTTTTCCTTTGTTGGCTAGGTGGAGAACTTGTAGGTTATGGGATATGTCTCTTACTTGATGTTCTTCTTCTGCTACATGTTGGGCGAATGTGGATTTATTTGTTTTTTAAAACGAAGAGCATACATGTGTTCTCGAAACCGTTTGAAGTTTCTCCCTGTTTGGCCTATGTATGTTTTTGGACATGAGTTGCAGTTAAGTTTATATATTCCTGATTGATTGTACGGTTTGGTATTATTTTTAATGTTATGGATAGTTTTGTCCTTTATTTTGTTATTAGTACAGTAGCTGATTTTGATATCTGTTCCTCGGAACATGTTTGCTATTTTATATAGCAGCTTTCCTACAAATGGCAAGCTCACATATTTTCCTTTTGGCTGTGTTGTGGTATTCTTTAATGCCGTTTTGTTATTGTATTTGGTTATGTGGGGATTTATCTTAGAGTTTAGTTCATCTATTAATTTTGGATTGTAACCATTATTGTAAGCAATTGCTTTGATGGTGTTTAGTTCTTCTATTTGGTCAGCTGGTTCTAGTGGTATTTTGTGCGTTCTGTTTAGCATTGCTCTGTATGAAGCCATCTTATGTTCATCTGGGTGGCAGGATGATTTATTAATTGTGTTATCTGTGTATGTTGGTTTCCTGTATACTTGAAAATTGTGTTTGTTGTTGGAGCTACTTATGCAGAGATCCAGAAAATTTAAACCTACTTCTGTTTGGTGTTCTACAGCGAAGATAATGTTCTGATTCATTTTATTCATTTCTTTTGCAAGGTTATCAAAGAAAAATCAAAACTTAACGCACCTCTTGCAGAAGACACTGAATAGTTTGCGAGTTTGAGAGAGCTGAGTGATCTCTGGTGGACGTCGCAACTGACCTCCTCGTCTCCTCGTGTTCCTACCAAAATTTCTATCTTGAAGCATTTCTGAACAGCCTGTAGAGACGCCTGTTTGGTGGCATTCGCTTCTAGCGGAGACTTAGTGGACTACAGAAGACAGACAGGCGGAGTGGTATCATCAAATTGTGTCTGCTAACAAAGTCTAGCGTTCACTAACATTTATACTACGGTTATGGCAATTTTCTGCTTACACTTTTTCGTAAACATGCGTCTTCTTGCCAGCAACGTATTTAACACGCTAAAGTTCGTAGTTCCGCTGTTAATGTTACGCTAACAGCGTTACGAGCGTTTGACCAACAAACATAAACGAAGTGTAAATCGCTCATTGGAGCGTTCGCACTGCAGACAGTAGAGCGATAGTGGATGCAGATTCATGCAGCTGTCGTGCTTTCACCTGATCCCTGTCCGCCCCCGGTAGCTCAGTGGTCAGCGCGACAGAATGTAAATACTAAGGGCCAGGGTTCGATTCCCGGCTGGGATGGAGATTTTCTCCGCTCAGGGACTGCGTTTCGTGTTGTCCTAATCACAATCATCCCATCCCCATAGATGCGCAAGTCGCCGAAGTGGCATAAAATCAAAAGACTTGCACCCGGCGAACGGCCTACCCGACGGGAGGCCCTAGTCACACGACATTTACGTTTTTCACCTGCTTCCTCTCCATTACTTCGGCCGCTGCGAACGGTGGCTAGCAAAGGGTCCTATTGCCAAAGGGCCAATTCGGGTCCGACCGACCGCCAAGCCTTCTGAGCCAATGGCGTCGTTTGGATGCGATCCTGAGGGTCGTGGGTTCAGCACAGAGCACTACCGGTCGTTGTCTCAATTCTGACCCTTGGAGCCGCTACTTGTTACTCAAATAACACTGCAGTTGCCACCACGATGTTGAGTGCATCCAGTTTCAGTCCATCCGCCAAGGAATAATCGTGGTAGTAGCGGAAACCGAACCAGACTCTTTCGTATAGCAGCGAAAGCCGCTGACCACTCTACTGCCGAGTCTGAGGCGCATAAACTCTGTACCAGAGTATCGGTGATTTATAAGATGCACACAATTTTAGTTTTTGAGGGAGTAAAATCTAAACTGTATTCTCGCTACATTCAATGAAGGCTTTGCTGAGAAATAGGTTTTTATTTCTCCAAGGGTCCTTTATTACCATATTTATGGATTACAGGAAGAACTGGAGAGCGAATAAAATTATTAAATAACAGTGACTTAATTATTACTGCTCGTAGCCGGGCATCGTCACTACTGCTTAATTTTTTGTCCAAACTTCACAACCACACACTCAGTGGTTTCAACTTCTGGTTAGTTCGTATCCGCCACTGCTCACCTACATTAATGAGCTGCATGAGAGGGCAAACGACTTCAGCAGAAATGGACAGCAAATTCCACGGGAAACCGCTGGAAACGCTGACGGAAATGCGTTCATTTGGGGCATGAATATTCAGCACGGGCGGATAGAGGTCGCAGTTTTCTTTTCCATCTGCTATGCTCCATTTGAAATCACGCAAAATTAAAAATGTATTCTGGCGACTCGTTCCGAATACAAAACAAACATAAGCGGACATTTATTGCGGTTATCGGAAACTTTGATGCGTCTAGCGTGCCGTCTGTTAATTTCCGGCCCATCACGCAATACCGTTTGACGTAAAATCTGCACCGGTGTCTGATACACGCGTGTGGCGGTCGCGCCAGGACTTTCTGCTAACGGCGATGGGTAGGTAACTGCGGCATACCGCACAACGCGGTTAAATCTTCCGTAAGAATGAGCCATCGTTGCGTCGCGTTCCACTGGGGTCCTGAGCAGTTTTGCCTTTAAACTCAATTATCAGGCCACGCCGTGAAAATGACGCCGTATTTGATCCCATTAATACGCACGAGTCTCTGCCCGACGTTAGAATTGTTCTCGAAACTAATGAAGCTGCTAGTGACAGCATGTGTGGGGCAGACTCTCAGCGTTTGCAGTGAACTGGGGTAGAAATTTCTGTATTCAAATGTGCATCTAATTCTTATTTTACTCTTACGTAAATGCTGAGCTTTAATCTTACTACTAACGTGCCTTCTGTATAACACTTTTTTCATACAATTAACCGGCTTACAAGGCCGTAATCAGATTTGAAATAAGTGTCATCATCGACGTGGGTACAGTACTGATGAACAACACTGAAAAAGATATTACACATCCAACTGTGCAAAGACAGCAAAAATCTTTTACTCTGCAGTAGTAGTACAATTAAAAACCTGAAAGTATAAAGGTAACAGACTAGAAAACATTAAAAATGAAGTTCGAAGACCAAGAGAGTGTGTGTGTGTGTGTGTGTGTGTGTGTGTGTGTGTGTGTGTGTCTGAGAGAGAGAGAGAGAGAGAGAGAGAGAGAGAGAGAAAGAGAGAGAGAGAGCCACAGAGAAAGAAAGAGAGCGAGAGAGAGAGAGAGAGAAAGAGAAAGAGGGGGACAGAAAAAGTGCATGCACACGAAGATGAAGTGAGGAAAATCTTACCAAAGATTTACACTCAACAGGAGAGAAGATGTACATTTGAGAAAACAACCTAATAGTCAAATAACAGTGTAGATTAAACTGACAATCACAATAAAACAAAATAAATGCAAGGTAAAAGTGTTGGAGAGTAGCTGGAAGCGATACTGCACATAAAAAGCGTAAAGCACAGAATTGACAATAACGAGTAGTACATAAGCTAAAAAATATGTTAGTGGTGAAAGTAACTTGTTTGTGCAGTAGGGCAGATGTACATATAACTAAATTACAGGACATATGGAGTACAGAAAATGACCCAGCGATCACCAGTGTGTGTGTGTGTGTGTGTATGTGTGTGTGTGTGTAGTGAGTGAAGTGTTATGAAACAACGTGTTTGTAGTGTGTGCAGTGACTGATAATGAGATATGAGCGAACAATGTGGCGTTACATTATTTACTAAGTTATTTGTAGAAAAAGTAGTGAATACCAGGAGTAAATCTAATGATTGTCTGTAAATATATGTTGTTGTTGTTTTCTTCAGTCCTGAGAGTGGTTTGATTCAGCTCTCCGTGCTACCCTATCCTGTACAAGATTCTTCATCTCTCAGAACTTACTGCAACCTACATCCTTCTGAATCTGCTTAGTGTATTCATCTCCTGGTCTCTCTAAGATTTTTACCCTCCACGCTGCCCTCCAATGGTAAATTTGTGATCCCTTCATGCCTCAGAACATGTCCTACCAACCGGTCCCTTCTTATTGTCAAGTTGTGCCACAAACTCCTCTTCTCCCCAATTCTATTCAATACCTCATCATTAGTTGTGTGATCTACCCATCTAATCTTCAGCATTCTTCTGTGGCACCACATTTCGAAAGCATCTATTCTCTTCTTTTCCAAACTATTTATCGTCCACGTTTCACTTCCATACATCATGGATATACTTCATACAAATACTTTCAGAAACGACTTCCTGGCACTTAAATCTATACTCGATGTTAACAAATTTGTCTTCTTCAGAAACGCTTTCATTGCCATTGACAGTCTACATTTTATATCTTCTCTACTTCGTCCCTCATCAGTTATTTTGCTCCCCAAATAGCAAAAACTCCTTTACTACTTTAAGTGTCTCACTTCCTAATTTAATTCCCTCAGCATCACCCGACTTAATTCGACTACATTCCACTATCCTCCTTTTGCTTTTGTTGATGATCATCTTATAGCCTCCTTTCGAGACACTGTGCATTCCGTTCAACTGCTCTTCTAAGTACTTTGCTGTCTCTGACAGAATGACAATGTCATCGGTGAACCTCAAAGTTTTATTTCTTCTCCATGAATTTTAATACCTACTCCGAATTTTTCTTTTGTTTCCTTTACTGCTTGCTTAATATACGGATTGAATAACATCGGGGAGAAGCTACAACCCTGTCTCACTCCCTTCCCAACCACTCTGCTTCCTGTTCATGCCCCTCGACTCTTTAAACTGCCATCTGGTTTCTGTACAAATTGTAAATAGCCTTTCGCTCCCTCTATTTTACCTCTTCCACCTTTAGAATTTGAAAGAGAGTATTCCAGTCAACATTGTCAAAAGCTTTCTCTAAGTCTATGAATGCTAGAAACGAAGGTTTGTCTTTCCTAAATCTTTCTTCTAAGATAAGTCGCAAGGTCAGCATTGCCTCACGTCTTCCAATTATACTACGGAATCCAAACTGATCTTCCCAGAGGTCGGCTTCTACCAGTTCTTCCATTCGTCTGTAAAGAATTCGTGTCAGTATTTTGCAGCTGTGAATTATTAAACTGATAGTTCGGTAATGTTCACATCTGTCAACACCTGCTTTCTTGGGGATTGGAATTATCATATTCTTCTTGAAGTCTGAGGGTATTTCGCCTGTCTCATACATCTTGCTCACCAGATGGTAGATTTTCGTCAGGACTGGCTCTCCCAAGGCCGTCAGTAGTTCTACTGGAATGTTGTCTATTCCGTGGGCCTTGTTTCGACTCAGGTCTTTCAGTGCTCTCTCAAATTCTTCACGCACTAACGTATCTCCCATTTCATCTTCTTCTACATCCTCTTCCATTTCGATAATGTTGTCCTCAAGTACATCACCCTTGTATAGACCTTCTATATACTCCTTCCACCTTTCTACTTTCCCTTCTTTGCTTAGAACTGGGTTTCTATCTGAGCTCTTGATATTCATACAAGTGATTTTCTTTTCTCCAAAGGTCTCTTTTATTTTCCTGTAGGCAGTATCTATCTTACCGCTAGTGAGATAAGCCTCTACATCCTTACATTTGTTCTCTAGCCATCCCTGCTTAGCCCATTTTACACTTCCTGTCGATCTCATTTTTGAAACGTTTGTATTCCTTTTTGCCTGCTCCATTTACTGCGTTTTTATATTTTCTCCTTTTATCAATTAAATTCAATATTTCTTCTGTTACCCAAGGATTTCTACTAGCCCTCGTCTTCTTACCTACGTGATCCTCTGCTACCTTCAATACTTCATCTTTCAAAGCTATCCATTCTTCTTCAACTGTATTTATTTCCCCCATTCTTGTCAATTATTCCCTTATGCTCTCCCTGAAACTCTGTACAACCTCTGGTTTAGTCGGTTTATCCAGGTTCCATCTCCTTAAATTCCCACCTTTTTGCAGTTTCTTCAGTTGTAATCTACAGTTCATAATCAATTCATTGTGGTCTGAGTCCACATCCGCCCCTGGAAACCTGGTTCCTAAATCTCTGTCTTACCATTATATAATCTATCTGAAACATGTCAGTATTTCCAGGCTTCTTCCATGTATACAACCTTCTTTTATGATTCTTAAACTAAGTGTTGGCTATGATTAAGTTGTGCTCTGCGCAAAATTCTACCAGGCGTTTCCTTCTCTCCATTTTCCTACTACCGAATTCCAGGCACCCATGACTATTACATTTTCGTCTCCCTTCACAATCTGAAGAATTTTCTTTTATTTCATCATACGTTTCTTCAATTTCTTCGTCATCTGCAGAGCTAGTCGGCATATAAACTTGTACTACTTTAATAACCGTGGGCTTCGTGTCTATCTTGGCCACAATGATGCGTTCAGTATGCTGTTTGTAGTAGCTTACCCGCACCTCTATTTTTTATTCATTATTGAACCGACTCCTGTATTACCCCTATTTGATATTGTATTTATAACCCTGTATTCGCCTTACCAAAAGTCTTGTGCCTCTTGCCACCGAACTTCACCAATTCCCACTGTATCTACTTTTTAACCTATCCATTTCCCTTTTAAATTTTCTAACCTACGTTCTCGATTAAGGAATCTGACATTCCACGCTCCGATCCGTAGGACGCCAGTTTTGTTTCCCCTGATAACGACGTCCTCTTGAGTAGTCTCCGCCTGGAGTTCCGAATGGGGGACTATTTTACCTCCGGAATATTTTATCCAAGAGGACGCCATCATCATTTTACGATACAGTAAAGCTGCATGCCGTCGGGAAATTTTACGGCTGTAGTTTCCCCTTGCTTTCAGTCGTTCGCAGTACCAGCACATCAAGGCCGTTTTGGTTAGTGTTACACGGCAAGATCCGTCAGTCATCCAGACTGTTGCCCCTGCAACTACTGAAAAGGCTACTGCCCCTCTTCAGGAACCACACGTTTGTCTGGTCTCTCAACAGATACCGCTACGTTGTGGCTGCACCTACGGTACGGCCATCTGTATCGCTGAGGCACGCAAGCCTCCCCACCAGCGGCAAGGTCCATGGTTCATGTGGTGGTAAATATATGTGTATGCAAATTAGCTTGTTTTAAATTGCTCTAAATTTGTAAATACTTTGACATGTTCTATATCCTTCTAAAAGAGATCTACGGACGAATAAAGCTACTACTAATACTACATTGACAGTTGTCACAAAAGAAACAAATGCAGGAAACAATCAAGAATTGGAACAGCCGAGACAGTGTGGTAATATTAGGAGAACCTTGAGGCTTAGGTGAGGTTTAGAAGAGAGGAAGTATTGAAATGTATTTCGTCATTTAATATTAGATCAGGACTGTATGCTACATGTTTAGTGGTTTCCAGGATTTCTAACATGTCAACTACACTCCTGGAAATGGAAAAAAGAACACATTGACACCAGTGTGTCAGACCCACCATACTTGCTCCGGACACTGCAAGAGGGCTGTACAAGCAATGATCACACGCACGGCACAGTGGACACACCAGGAACCGCGGTGTTGGCCGTCGAATGGCGCTAGCTGCGCAACATTTGTGCACCGCCGCCGTCAGTGTCAGCCAGTTTGCCGTGGCATACGGAGCTCCATCGCACTCTTTAACACTGGTAGCATGCCGCGACAGCGTGGACGTGAACCGTATGTGCAGTTGACGGACTTTGGGCGAGGGCGTATAGTGGGCATGCGGGAGGCCGGGTGGACGTACCGCCGAATTGCTCAACACGTGGGGCGTGAGGTCTCCAAAGTACATCGATGTTGTCGCCAGTGGTCGGCGGAAGGAGCACGTGCCCGTCGACCTGGGACCGGACCGCAGCGACGCACGGATGCACGCCAAGACCGTAGGATCCTACGCAGTGCCGTAGGGGACTGCACCGCCACTTCCCAGCAAATTAGGGACACTGTTGCTCCTGGGGTATCGGCGAGGACCATTCGCAACCTTCTCCATGAAGCTGGGCTACGGTCCCGCACACCGTTAGGCCGTCTTCCGCTCACGCCCCAACATCGTGCAGCCCGCCTCCAGTGGTGTCGCGACAGGCGTGAATGGAGGGACGAATGGAGACGTGTCGTCTTCAGCGATGAGAGTCGCTTCTGCCTTGGCGCCAATGATGGTCGTATGCGTGTTTGGCGCCGTGCAGGTGAGCGCCACAATCAGGACTGCATATGACCGAGGCACACAGGGCCAACACCCGGCATCATGGTGTGGGGAGCGATCTCCTACACTGGCCGTACACCACTGGTGATCGTCGAGGGGACACTGAATAGTGCACGGTACATCCAAACCGTCATCGAACCCATCGTTCTACCATTCCTAGACCGGCAAGGGAACTTGCTGTTCCAACAGGACAATGCACGTCCGCATGTATCCCGTGCCACCCAACGTGCTCTAGAAGGTGTAAGTCAACTACCCTGGCCAGCAAGATCTCCGGATCTGTCCCCCATTGAGCATGTTTGGGACTGGATGAAGCGTCGTCTCACGCGGTCTGCACGTCCAGCACGAACGCTGGTCCAACTGAGGCGCCAGGTGGAAATGGCATGGCAAGCCGTTCCACACGACTACATCCAGCATCTCTACGATCGTCTCCATGGGAGAATAGCAGCCTGCGTTGCTGCGAAAGGTGGTTATACACTGTACTAGTGCCGACATTGTGCATGCTCTGTTGCCTGTGTCTATGTGCCTGTGGTTCTGTCAGTGTGATCATGTGATGTATCTGACCCCAGGAATGTGTCAATAAAGTTTCCCCTTCCTGGGACAATGAATTCACGGTGTTCTTATTTCAATTTCCAGGAGTGTATTTGGCCTTTGTTTGCTAAGTACAGGTTATGGGACTGGCAGGTGTGGTCTTCACTCACTAGTGGACATTTCTAGGTGCCAATAAACGCTCTTCATGAAACTTGTCGAGAAACAGAAGTTTAAGAATAATGCATTACGCATTTTTAACGTGTTTTTACTTTTACATGAAACACATTTATATATCAATTATGGTTGCGAGGGTATTTCCTCTAAACCTAATACGCCAAACTATCTTTCAGGATGTTTTACCGCTTAAAAGTGAAACTGGGAAAAAACTGAAAAAAAAACGTATTACTTTGACCACTCTACATGCCCGCGTAGTTGTTTACACCTGGGAATGTCAAGTTGTGAGTACATTCTTACCAAATGTGGCCTAAAGTGCTACGACCGGTGTAAGTAGCGTAAACATAAGTGTGCGGTGTGATGAGTTTAATCAGTTAGCATTCTACGTGCAAAGCAATAATAGCTTCTCTGATTATGGCTCATAAATCACTTCGTTTCTGAAGTATTTTTGGTTACAGGTACTTCTAAATATTTAATGGATAGAATGTGGGCACAAGTAACTTTATCTTCATCTATCAATAAATTTCAATGAAAAATTTTCGCAATGTTTGCGCAGTGGATACGGGTTAACCAGTTTCAAACTAGTTCAAATTGTTTTTTATTCATTTATTTATTTATTAAGATGCTTTCTCACTCTGATCACTTATCAAATGTGTAAGTACTGTACTCTCCATTGGCATACTACATACAGCTTCCGTCCTCTAGAAAATATCAAAGAAATCTCTAATAAATTTATTCTGTTCTTACTCCAAGGCCAAGGGTATTAGAAGTTTCACTTTCTGTAATATATTATTCCTTTTCCAAAATCAACAATCGTAATTTAAACAGTCATGATGGCACAAATGAAAATACCTACTACTATGAGCCGTAACACGAGAAATACTCTCCATCTTCACAAAAGAACTTTAAACTGAATTTTTATTTCATAGCAAAGCACAGCATGTGTCACGTTTTAAGAACATTAAGACATACTAGGACCTACGTGCAAGAGCGACCGTGGCAAGACGTAGATACCTGCTTTCCTTGAAGTTTAAAAAGAACAGTATATTTCCTGACAACGCGTCGGGAAGCTCTCCCGGGTAACTGCTCGCCGCGGACTCAGTGCAATCCAGCGACTCGAGAAAATTCCGTACCGCAAGGATGCTGCTGACGGCAAGTGTCGCTTCGCGTCGAGGTATGTAACAAACAAAGAACGCCAGCAAACATTTTACACCTCTCAGCAAATAACAAGTGAAAAAACATAACTGTTAAGCTGGTAAGGCGACTGAAAAATTTTCCGGTCGTGGTGGCCGTGCGGTTCTGGCGCTGCAGTCTGGAACCGCGGGATTGCTACGGTCGCAGGTTCGAATCCTGCCTCGGCCATGGGTATGTGTGATGTCCTTAGGTTAGTTAGGTTTAAGTAGTTCTAAGTTCTAGGGGACTCATGACCTAAGATGTTGAGTCCCATAGTGTTCAGAGCCATTTGAACCATTTTTTTGACTGAAAAATTTGCCCGCCGGTGTGGCCGTGCGGTTCTAGGCGCTTCAGTCTGGAACCGCGTGACAGCTACGGCCGCAGGTTCGAATCCTTCCTCGAGCATGGATGTGTGTGATGTCCTTAGCTTAGTTAGGTTTAAGTAGTTATAAGTTACATCGAGTATTGATTTAAGTGTCAGGAAGTCGTTTCTGAAAGTATTTGTACGGAGCGTAGCCATGTATGGAAGTGAAACATGGACGTTAAACAGTTTGAACAAGAAGAGAATAGAAGCTTTCGAAATGTGGTGCTACAGAAGAATGCTGAAGATTAGATGGGTAGATCACATAACTAATGTGGAGGTATTGAATAGAATTGGGGAGAAGAGGAGTTTGTGGCACAACTTGACAATAAGAAGGGACCGGTTGGTAGGACATGTTCTGAGGCATCAAGGGGTCACAAATTTAGCATCGGAGCGCAGCGTGGAGGATAAAAATCGTAGAGGGAGACCAAGAGATGAATATACTAAGCAGATTCAGAAGGATGTAGGTTGCAGTAAGTATCGGAAGATGAAGAAGCTTGCACAGGATAGGGTAGCATGGAGAGCTGCATCAAACCAGTCTGAGGACTGAAGACAACAACAATAACAGTTATAAGTTATAGGGGACTGATGACCACAGATGTTAAGTCCCATAGTGCTCAGAGCCATTTGAGCCTTTTTTTTTTTTTGACTGAACAATTTATAAACATAACTCAGCATATCTAATTGTGACCGAAAAACTGCATAGTGGTAGGTAGGACGACGCATGACTACACGACCCAGAGTTCAGAAAACTCTAGCTGAATGTAAGTTCTGCCAGCGTGGTTGCTATATCTCTCTCTGATTAATAAAACCTATCACAGTCAGGACAAGTAATTTTACATGCCGCGCTGTTGGCCAGTAATTAGGGTTTATCTTTGCTACTGAAATTGTGCAGGGTAAGGTGTTCCCCACATAGTAGGAAATACTGTAATTTAGATTTAGCGATTTCGCTATACTCTGTGATATCTGTCCGAATTTTGGAATTGAACACTATTTTCTCCAAAAATTTTGGGGAACAGCACAAGTTCCATAGAGGAGGCAGCAGTAGCCGACCGAGGCAGACGCAGCAACATATAAGTAAACGGCTTTTGTGTCATTTACGAGTTCATAACCAGGAGCAAATTTAATTGTATCATCTGTGTGCTTTAATAGTTTAGTTTCATGAGTTTCTGCGTGTGAATTTAACATCTAATAGCCACAGTTCTCGCGTTTTCTTCTGCGTCAGAAAGTAAAACGATTTTGTATATATTAAAAGTTGCTAATCAGGGGCAAACTATTTAGTTTCAATTGAGTGATTCGGTAGTTAGGTTTTTGAATATCTGCGTATTACTAGACACAGTTCGTGCGTTTTTGTCTACAGTAGAGTTGCGCTGCACGTGCCGATAGTCCGTTTATCTGCATAGTTAAGTTTCCCACGGTCTATAGTATGGACAGGGACTGCGATTGTTGTGCGCGGATGCGAGCCGAGTTGGTGACACTTCGCTCTCAGCTTCAGGCTGTGATGGCTTCGTTTACACAGCTTGAGGCTGCAGTGGATGGGCGCCATTGTTGTAGGCTAGCCGTGGGGACCCTACGGACGTCCAGCACGTCAGAGTCCTCCGTTCGGTCCTCACCGGAGGCAAACCCAGCTACTGCTCGCAGTGACGTCGACCCCTCACCTGTGGTCGAGTAGGAGGTCGCCGCAGGGCGAATCAGGCGGCGAAAGACTTCCCAGGCGGCCGCACCTAAGGCCTCCCCGGTTTGTCTGACGAACAGGTTCCGGGTGCTATCCGTGACTGACACTGTCGCTGAGCCAGATGCTGTCGCCTGTCCTGTTTCAGAGGAAACCACTCAGCCTGCAAGATCCATCCAATCGCAGAGGGTGGGATTATTGGCAGTTGGGAGATCCAACGTCAGGCGCGTTATGGGGCCCCTTAGGGACTTGGCTGACAAGGAGGGTAAGAAAACCAATGTGCACTCCGTGTGCATGCCGGGTGGGATCACTCCAGATGTGGAAAGGGTCGTCCTGGATGCCATGAAGAGCACAGGGTGCAGCCAACTGCAGGTGGTTGCTCACGTCGGTACCAATGATGTGTGCCACTTTGGAACAGAAGAGATTCTCTCTGGTTTCGATTGGCTAGCAGAAGTGGTAAAGGCTGCCAGTCCTGCTTGCAAGATGAAAGCAGAGCTGACCATTTGCAGCATAGTCGACAGGACCGATTGCGGACCTCTGGTACAGAGCTGAGTGGAGGGTCTGAATCAGAGCCTCAGACGGTTCTGCGACCGTGTAGAATGCAGAGTCCTCGACTTGCGCCAAAGTGTGGTTGGGTTTCGGGTTCCGCTGAATAGGTCAGGTGACCACTATACGCAGGAGGCGGCTACACGGGTAGATGGGGCTGTGTGTAGTGGACTGGGAGGTTTTTTAAGTCAGAGGGTCTCGGGAAAACACAAGAAGGGCCACAGTCGCAAAGGGTGCAGGCTGAACACAAGAAGAACGCAGATACAGGAACCACTGGTATAACAGTTGTAAATTGTCGTAGCTGTGTTGGGAAAGTACCAGAGCTCCAAGCGCTCATAGAAAGCACTGATTCTCAAATCATTATAGGCATTGAAAGCTTGCTAAAGCCGGATATAAGCTCAGCCGAAATTTTTGCGAAGAACCTGCCGGTGTTCCGAAAAGATAGGCTGAACACGATTGGCGGTGGCGTGTTTGTTGCTGTCAGAAGTAGTTTGTCGCGAAATTGAAGTAGATACTTCCTGTGGGCAGAGCTCATTGTTCACAACCGGAATAAAATAATAATTGGATCGTTTTACCGACCTCCCAGTTCAGACGATACAGTTGCTGTAAAGTTCAAAGAAAACTTGAGCTTGATTTCAAACATGTACCCGACTCATACGATAATAGTTGGTGGTGACGTTAATTTATCCTCGATATGTTGGCGAAAATACATGTTTAATTCCAGAGGTACGCATAAAATATCATCCGAAATTGTGCTACACGCATTCTCTGAAAATTATTCCGAGCAGTTAGTTCATAGTAGCCCACGCGAATAGTAAACGGTTGTGAAAGCACAAATTACCTCTTAGCAAGAAATAATCCTGACTTAATAACAAGCATCAAAACAGATGTAGGGACTAGTGAACACAGGGACGTCGTAGCGAGATTGAATATTGTAATCCTCAAATCCTCGAAAAATAAGCGAAAAATATACCTATTCAAAAAACCACATAAAAATTCTCTTGACACCTTCCTGAGAGACAATCTCCACTCATTCCAAATTAATAATATAAGTGTAGACCAGATGTGGCTTAAATTCAAAGAAATAGTATCGGCAGCAATTGAGAGATTTATACCAAATAAACTAACAAACGACGGAGCTGATCCTCCTTGGTACATAAAACGGGTTAGAACACTGCTGCAGAAACAATGAAACAAACATGCCAAATTTAAACAGACGCAAAATCCGTAAGGTTGGTGATCCTTTACAGAAGCTCGAAATTTAGCGCGGAGTTCAATGTGAGACACCTAAAACAGTTTCCACAACGAAACCTTGTCTCGAAACCTGGCAGAAAATCCAATGATGTTCTGGTCGTATGTGAAGTATGTTAGCGGCAAGAAACAGTCAATGTCTTCTCTGCGCGATAACAATGGGGATACTATCGAAGACAGTGCTGCCAAAGCAGAGTTACTAAACACAGCCTTCCAAAATGCCTTCACAAAAGAAGACGAAGTAAATATTCCAGAATTCAAATCGAGAACAGCTGCCAACATGAGTAACGTAGAAGTAAATTTCCTCGGAGTAGTGAAACAACTCAAATTACTTAATAAAAGCAAGTATTCTGGTCCAGACTGTATACCAGTTAGGTTCCTTTCGGAGTATGCTGATGCATTAGCTCCATACCTAACAATCATATACAACCGTTCGCCCGACGAAAGACCCGTACACAAAGACTGGAAAGTTGCACAGGTCACACCAGGAGTAATCCATTAAATTACAGGCCCATATCGTTAACGTCGATATGCAGCAGGATTTTAGAACATATATAGTGTGGGAACATTATGAATTACCTCGAAGGAAACGGTCTGTTGACACACAATCGACATGGGTTTAGAAAACATCGTTCCTGAGAAACACAACTAGCTCTTTATTCACATGAAGTGCTGAGTGCTATTGACAAGGGATTTCAGATCGATTCTGTATTCTTGGATTTCCGGAAGGCTTTGACACTGTACCACGCAAGCGGCTCGTAGTGAAATTGCGTGCTTATGAAATATTATGTGACTGGATTTGCGATTTCCTGTCAGAGAGACCACAGTTCGTTGTAATTCACGGGAAGTCATCGAGTAAAACACAAGTGATTTCAGGAGTTCGCCGAGGTAGTGTTATAGCCTATAGGCCCTTTGCTGTTCCTTATCCATATAAACGATTGAGCCGCCGTCTTCGGTTGTTTGCAGATGACGCTGTCGTTTATCGACTAATAAAGTCATCAGAAGATCAAAACAAACTGCAAAACGATTTAGAAAAAATATCTGAATGGTGCGAAATGTGGCAGTTGACCCTAAATAACGAAAATTGTGAGGTCATCCACATGATTCCTAAAAGGAACTCGTTAAAATTGGATTACTCGATAAATCAGTCTAATCTAAAAGCCAATTACGAACAACTTAAATTGAAAAGAACACATAGAAAATGTCGTGGGGAAGGCTAACGAAAGGCTGCGTTTTATTGGCAGGATACTTAGAAATGTAACAAACCTACTAAGGAGACTGCCTACACTAAACTTGTCCGTCCTCTTTTAGAATACTGCTGCGCGGTGTGGGATCCTTACCAGATAGGACTGACAGAGTACACCGAAAAAGTGCAAAGAAAGACAGCACGTTTTGTATTATCGAGAAATATGGAAGAGTGTGTCACAGAAATGATACAGGATTTGAGCTGTAAATCATTAAAAGAAAGGTGTTTTTCGTTGCGACGGAATCGTCTCACGAAATTCCAATCACCAACTTCCTCCTCCGAATGCGAAAATATTTTTTTGACACCGAACTACATAGGGAGGAACTATCACCACGATAAAATAAGGGAAATCAGAGCTCGTACGGAAATATATAGGCGTTCATTCTTCCCGCGTGCTATACGAGATTGGAATAATAGAGAATTGTGAAGGTGGTTCGATGAACTCTCTGCCAGGCACTTAAACGTGATTTGCAGAGTATCCATGTAGATGTAGAATTTTCAGTTTGGTTTCTAGTGTGACATGTGGTCGATCAGGACTGGGCTGTGCCCATTGGTTGAGGCAATAAATTCTACTTTATATAACTTGTTTTGAAATCTTTTTTAGGTAATGCAAAAGATAAGCGACTGCAAAAGTTTTTGAATGTGACCGGTACGCAGACAAAAGACTGGTGACCATAACTGACAGTTCTGTGCTTTCGATGAACCCTCGGAGTAGCCGCAGGGAGAAGAGAAGACGTGGACCACTTGTCGGTAGAGTGGGAGCGGGAGCAAGTGCTCCGCAATCTGATACAGCGCTGGCGGCAGCCACGAGGGAGAATGTTTAGGGGCGCCCGGGGGGACAAGCGCACACGGATCGCAGCGACTTCTGGCGGAACGAGGGAGAGAGGCAAGCGGGGGTGGGGCAGGCGGCACGGTCCGGAGGTAGGGAGCGATCGTCATCCTCAGCAGCGCCAGCGGACCTCTCCCGGCCGTAATGCATATTATATGAGTCGAACAGGAAGAGTCGTTATAGATAGCGGCACGCTCCGCCGCATACGCGATCGGCCCTCTCCCTCCCTCTCTGCCTCCTCCTTCTGCTCCGCTTCCACTACAGCCCCTCCCCGGCCTGCCTCCCAGGCCTGCCATCTACCAGCGTCATCTCCGGAGGGTGGGAAGCCTGCTAAGAGCGCAGTCGTGCCCACCTTCTCGTCAGGAATAGGTGGCGTCCACTCCGTGTACAGGTTACTTGCCACAGCGATTCAAAGTCGCGGAATGGCAATTTTATCTACGAATAATTTTGTCGAGGACACGTTACCTGTTTGTCCGTTCGTGAATCCAGATATACTTTCCGACAGGACTTTCTATCACCTATATTTACGTTCGATATAAACAACGTTTTTCTTGCTATCTTCAGTCTTAATTTTATATTCTGTCTACTTCTGGAGCTTAATTTATTTTGCTACCCAAATACCAAAGCCCATCTATTTCTTTTAGTGACTCATTTCCTAATCACATTCACTCAGTTTCGCCTGTTTCAGTTAGACATCAATCCATAACCATTATCTCACTTTTGACGATATACAATTGATAACCTCTTTTCCAAGGCATTATCCGATTAATACAACTATTCTTTGCAGAAGGAACTCGTTGAGGAAGAGGTCGCAAGTTCAATCTATAGTAGGGCTGATTTTAAAGTGTTCTGCTAACAGTTATGAAAGGAAAACTTTTAGCTACTATTGACTCACTCGCGAGGACCACATAAAATGAGTGTTCTGGAGATTCAGAGATCAACCTTCTATGGATGTTTGTATTACACTTCAGGAAAAGGACGTAGTCGAAATTCAAGAAATGTTCAAAACAAACCATCAGCTTGCACCATGAACACCGAATGAAAAATGGTGCGGCACAGTAATCACAAAGGAGTGCACAAAAGACATCGAAGGCGACATGCAAGGAGCCACAAACAGTGCACGACGTTCAGCTAGGTGGCCACTCTCAAAGAATGCATGAAGAATCACATTTCTGTAACGGGCTGACGAGAATTGGTGCAATGTGTTAGCATGCAACAGAACGTACCGGCGCGCACGCTTTTGTGTGTGTGTGTGTGTGTGTGACTTGCAAGCGCTCAGCGACGAGTTTATCATTGCCCTTTTACATATTAAAAGAAACGAATGTGGATGAAGTTACTAAAACTGTTGTCACACAGGGTGAGGAGGAAACTCATAAAATGCGCTCATGCAGTCACTCCCACTTCACTAGCATTGATCCGCACAAACGCTATCTCACGAGCCTTAAGACAATTGCAAAGCATGGAAAGTGGTACACTTTGGGTTAAAATAGAAGTAAAACGATGGAGGAACTGAACAAAAGGCACACGGGAATCAGACTGTCTGACCAATTACAAACAATTTGGGCGAGACAGTTGCAATGTTTACTGATTAAGAATATCTCGCTAAATGTTACCTAAAACAAACGGCAAATGTCAAATCTGTCAGCGTGTCTGCACACCCTGCTCAGAAAATAAAACATGCGGCGCACAGTGATCTGTACTCTCCAGGCACCACACATTGGAGGGTCGTCTCACTGAGCAACAAGTCATCCGACATAGATCTGTGCCTGTGTGAAGATGAGTAGAAAGGACACTATATGACCAATAGTATCTGGACACCCCCAAAACATACTTTTCATGTTAGGTGCATTGTGCTGCCACCTACTGCCAGGTACTCCATATCAACGACCTCAGTAGTCATTAGACATCGCGAGAGAGCAGAATGGGGCGCTCCTAGGAACTCACAGACTTCGAATGTGGTCACGTGGTTGGTTGTCACTTGTGTCGTAAGTCTGTACGCGAGATTTCCACGCTCCTAAACATCCATAGGCCCACTGTTTCCGATGTGATAGCGAAGTGGAAACGTGAAGGGACACGTACAGCACAAAAGCGTACAGGTCGACCTCGTCTGTTGACGACAGAGACCGCCGACAGTTGAAGAGGGTCACACAGGAATTCCAAACTGCATCGTGATCCACTGAAAGTACTATGACAGTTAGGCGGGAGGTGAGAAAACTTAGATTTCATGGTCGAGCGGCTGCTCATAAGCCTCACATCACGCCGGTAAATGCCAAAGAACACCTCGTTTGGTATAAGGAGCGTGAACATTGGATGATTGAACAGTGGAAAAACTTGGTGCTGAGTGACGAATGAGGGTACAAAATGTGGGGATCCGATGGTGTGTGAAGATACACTGGATGTCATCTGTATTTAAGTGTCCACCTTAGGAGCAGATTTCTGCACAATGCGAGGATACATAGAGGCAAATACATGGGGTTTTGTCACGTTACACCTTCATAGACTGTCTTTCCACACTTTCAATAGGTCACTTGAACTCCACACTTCATGCTTGTATGGTGAAAATGAAGGTATTTATAGCACGGCAAAGGATTAGATATTGAAGTCCTAACTGTTAGGTATGTAAGGCCTAACTGTAAGACAGAGGAACACTGCCACAATATATGCAGGACGCATTGGAGAGTTAATGGTGGCAATGAAAGTGGCAGTCTTACCAATTTCTCCATCATTCCTTTGTGTTCGTTGCTCCACTTCCACTATCCCCTGTGATGGCCATTCTTGCTTCAGTTCCACTATGTCCATGTCCATGATAATACGGCACGTGACCACGCATTTGCTTGAGTTGAGAGTCACTCAATTTGTGTGATTTCTTAAGAAGTTCCACCTGTTTTGACTGGTTAGTTTCAATCAACAAGGAGCCATTACATAAGCGTTTAATGGTCGTTAAGATGCCAGCAAGTCATTCCAAGCATTTATAGATACACTTCTGCAAACGTCCACTCCTTCATCTTGAACACTAGAAACATATTTTGATTTACGACTCCTTGCGTCCTATTACACAAGACCAACTGATTCCGATTATCAGAAGGGCTAGCCTCTCTCATTCGTCTGGTTGAATGGGTGTAATTTCTCCCAGACGGGACACACGTCACACTGGGAGGAGAAGAAGATTTCGAGGGTTACATCCCGATCACACGAGCAGCCAGGGAAATATACATCCACTCAGACAGAGAACTGCTTGCCTGAGCAAGTCTTGTACAACTGAGATACCACAGGCCCCCAGAGGTTGCCCGCTAGCCACTGTTCCACTTGAACAGCCATGGATCTCATTGGCCCCCAGAGGGAGGTTTTTTTGTGGGGAAGATTTTAAGATCCTCGCGATATGAGCGGCCAAGCCAAGATTCTCATCCCCTAAGACACACAACAATCCACCGCCACGCTGCACGGTCGTCGCTGTGCTTACCAGGCCCCAGATCTGGAACCCCACTGTCGCCAAACCAGTACCAACGAAAAAATGCTAAGCCCCTCAAGTCGACTGAATGTGAAACAGTCTGTCGCGGAGATTATGGTGAAACTGGCTGTACTTTAATGCATAGCTGCAAGCTGTGTGATGATATGTTTTATAGGCACAGAAAAAACAAACATCCAGATTCTGAATTTTTCCAGTGGTTCCAGGTGGTATGAACTGCAATGTCACACACTTTTCAAAACTGTTAATTTGCTCTTAAGGAGTATGATTTTTATATGGAGACCAGGAATCAAGCAAAAGCAAGTTATTTTGACCAGCTATTGGCTCAGAGCAGCGCTCTTACCATACTTGTAGTTCTCTTACGCCCTTTTTCCCATTATTGTTTGCTTGACGCAAATATTCAATAGTGCCTTGGAAGATCACGCGGATGAGAAAGAATCGTATGGGGCAGAGCACCTCACGACGCAGTAGATAACTTTACAGGCAATTTATCAAGCAGATTTACAGCAAGTATAATTGTACACAAATGTGTGAAGTTACTGATATTAATTGATCTTGACGCAACTCTCTTGGTATCTCTGATTTCCAGGTTCCTTTTACATGCATTTCCTTATCAAATCCCAATTCATATGAGTTGAAAACAAATTCCTTACTGAACGATAGGATAAGTTTCTTGATCTCATCTACAAATTTTCCCGTCGATTACGCAGTTTACTGTGCCTCGTGAAGTTGATACTTTGTTAAAATTTCTTTATCTTGCGTCCTCCAATTCTGTATCACTGCTTGAAGTTCTGCAACCATCCACTTCTTCCCTGGAAATCACTGTAATCTATGTCACACTGCGTTTTATGTGCATAACGTAGTAGGTCAATATCATGCACATCCTGTAAATAGTTCCGCGCATCGTTGAAACACGCAAACACCTGTTTTTGTAATAAGTGCGCCTTGACCTGCCTTTAATATCCGTAGTTTTTCCTATGCACAACATGGTCATACAGCTAGAGACTTATTTGAAATCTATTCATAATTTTTTTGTTTACTATGCTGTGAATGATCTTCCATGTATGTAATTACGTTTAGTATCCGCTCCTTAGACAACGATCGTCTTTACCACGTTTCACTGGAGATGAGATTTATGGCTCATTGTTTGATAACGATGACGAACTACATGGCTCGACACCTACGTTAGTATCACTTTTACTTGTTAAACACGTGTCGTCATCACTGTATTCCTGATGTACATTGTCCGCACAGTCGAGCGTATACGTCACATATCCACTGACTCATCTTGCAGTAACGCCAATATTTTATCTGCACTTCTTTCTCACTCACCGAGCGAGGTGGCGCAGTGGTTAGCACACTGGACTCGCATTCGGGAGGACGACGGTTCAATCCCGCGTCCGGCCATCCTGATTTAGGTTTTCCGTTCAAATGGTTCAAATGGCTCTGAGCACTATGGGACTTAACATTTATGGTCATCAGTCCCCTAGAACTCAGAACTACTTAAACCTAACTAACCTAAGGACATCACACAACACCCAGGTTTTCCGTGATTTCCCTAAATCGCTTCAGGCAGATGCCGGAATGGTTCCTTAGAAAGGGCACAGCCGATTTCCTTCCCCATCCTTCCCTAATCATAGCTTGTGCTCCGTCTCTAATGACCTCGTTGTCGACGGGACGTTAAACAGTAATCTCCTCCTCCTCTTTGTCACTCTGTGAAATTCATTGGATTCTTTTCTGAGGAAATGTTAACTGAGGCAACTGATGATACCTACATGATACATTGAAGTGATAGTGACGTAATATGCACACTTGTCAGAGCCAGTCTGCTTTGAAATTGCAATTATTGCAGCCTTCTTCAGGTCAGAGAATATTTCGCCTGTAAGATGCTTCTTGCATATCACGTGGAGTTGTTTTCCGAGATCTCACTAATTCTTGAGCGAACGTTGTCTACTGCAGGTACCTTCTCTTTACTTAGATATTTCTTTTGTGAGTGCCATTCTTCAGCAGTTTCATATCTCCGAACTCCCATTAATCTACTTCCTGTTCCTTTTCCACAAAATATTTGCAACCAGTGGTGCGGTTAGCGTCTCTGCTTGGCGTTCTGTGAGTCACTAGTTCAAACGCGACTAACCACATTTTATTCAGTATTTATCATTAATGAAAGTGTCTAGAAATTTCTTGTGTTTCCATATTCTAGAATATTCGATGTTTATATAAAAAGCATCACTCTACGTCCAGGAGCTCATTTCTCTTCTGGCTGTACCATGCTGCTCGTAAAAACGTACTTTTGTACATTATTGACAACCTTGTTTTCTGATTTGGACCTGATTCTAGTTATTGAGTGATATTATTTGGTGTGGATACCAGGTACTTCCAAACCAGGAACTAAGGCTGTCGGCTACACGGACAGGAAGGGAAGTGGAAGCATTTCATCGTTCTCACGGTCCATATATTCAGAAGCCAAATGAATCCCAAAATAGCAATAAGTCAGCTGCTCATCAGTCATTCATCAGTGTCTTCTGTAGACGCGGGTCAGGACCCGACAAATGGCGGAAAGTATTCTAGTGAGTCGCTAAATACAACAGGTGAGGTGATATGATATATGTAGCAAATATGTACTTTCACTTGTGTGGCACAGTTCACCAGTGGTTCAGCAACAACGAAGAGGAGCTCAGTAGCTGGGCCGGCCGGAGTGGCCGAGCGGTTAAAGGCGCTACAGTCTGGAACCGCACCACCGCTACGGTCGCAGGTTCGAATCCTGCCTCGGGCATGGATGTGTGTGATGTCCTTAGGTTACTTAGGTTTAAGTAGTTCTAAGTTCTAGGGGACTTATGACCACAGCAGTTGAGTCCCATAGTGCTCAGAGCCATTTGAACCATTTGAATCAGTAGCTGGGACAAATTTCAGACCGAACTGAAGAAAAGGTTTGGGGCCATAAGCAGCGTTGTGTACGAGTTTGTACATAACTGTGGTTAGATGTGAACTACAGAGCTCTGTGGCAACTGTCGGAAAGTTGTAATGGAGCAGAAATGATTAGTGAAGAAGCTAAGAGAGTAGACAGAAGATTTACTTAACTTGTGTTTCTCCAAGCGTACAAAGACACATACAACAAGTATTGCAGTCCAGCTCACACAAAAGCAACAAAGACGAGGCTCTCTGAACTAAGCTGTGACAAGGTGGCGTCTGTGTACTGCCCCGTGCCGGAAAGACTCCAAGTGCAGGAAGGGCTGCCTGGCTGCCGCCCTCTGTCCAACACTGCGGCCACAGAGGGCGCTCGTAACCCAGAGCCGCTAGAGGCGTGGCTCAGCAGGCATGCACCACTGGGTCCACCACATCCTGCGTGACTGCTGTTTGCGTCTGACAGAAAATTGCGAATCCGTTGCCGATTTGAAGCCCTTGGGGTAGTATCGATATGTGATACTACAAGCAGCAAGTTCACTAAGTGGAAGAACAACTGATCAAGAGCTCACAACGTCATGGGAAAACGACGCAGTCCTTCATACAGAGCGTTTTAGTTTAATGCTGCATTGTGAATCTCGATGTGACAGAAGCTACTGAAGTTCAAATGGCTCCGAGCACTATGGGACTTAACATCTGTGGTCATCAGTCCCCTAGAACTTAGAACTACTTAAACCTAACTAACCTAAGGACATCACACACATCCATGCCCGAGGCCGGATTCGAACCTGCGACCGTAGCAGTCTCGCAGTTCCGGACTGAGCGCCTAGAACCGCTAGACCACCGCGGCCGGCAGCTACTGAAGTCTCACACTTCATGAAAGGAGTCGCAGCAGATGTCTACCAAGCAAACTTTCCTTGTAAATGATGTCACAACAATAGATGAATTGATCAGGTGATGCGTTTCCATACCTCACAGAGGTACAAAGCTGTACCTCACAGAGCGCGCACAGCAAAGTGTTTCTCAAATAACAAATGTGACTTTTGGCGTTACATCATGATATCCTTTGTTGTCATAGATGTAGTCAAATAAGCAAGAATTCTTATATTGTCACAAACACCAGATTCTTAGAGAAGTCTGCGTTTCATGGTACGAAAGCGTTCCGCTGAAAATCGCAAATGGAAAATGCCTTCATCCGACGGCAATATGTATTTCAAGAATAGTTGTCAATGACAAAACACAGCCCTTCGAATAAGACGTTTTAATAAAATGTGAGAATTTCATTCTTGGAAAGGACTTCTTGCGGCACACAAGCGGTCATAGCGGAAAAAGAGAAAGCGAACTTATTCAAACAAGCACACAGAAACTTCCTGGCAGATTAAAACTGTGCGCCTTACCGAGACTCGAACTCGGGAACTTTGCCTCTCGCGGGCAAGTGCTCTACCAACTGAGCTACCCAAGCACGACTCACGGCCCGTCCTCACAGCTTCACTTCTGCCAGTATCTCGTCTCCTACCTTCCAAACTGTACAAAAGCTCTCCTGCGAATCATGCAGAACTAGCACTCCTGAAAGAAAGAATATTGCGGAGACATGGCTTAGCCACAGCCTGGGAGATGTTTCCAGAATGAGATTTTCACTCTGGAACGGAGTGTGCGCTGATATGAAACTTCCTGGCAGATTAAAACTGTGTGCCCGACCGAGACTCGAACTCGGGACCTTTGCCTTTCGCGGGCAAGTGCTCTACCAACTGAGCTACCGAAGCACGACTCACGCTCGGTACCCACAGCTTCACTACTGCCAGTACCTCGTCTCCTACCTTCCAAACTTTACAGAAGCTCTCCTGCGAACCTTGCAGAACTAGCACTCCTGAAAGAAAGGATATAGCGGAGACATGGCTTAGCCACAGCCTGGGGGATGTTTCCAGGAAGTTTCATATCAGCGCACACTCCGCTGCAGAGTGAAAATCTCATTCTGGAAACATCCCCCAGGCTGTGGCTAAGCCATGTCTCCGCTATATCCTTTCTTTCAGGAGTGCTAGTTCTGCAAGGTTCGCAGGAGAGCTTCTGTAAAGTTTGGAAGGTAGGAGACGAGGTACTGGCAGTAGTGAAGCTGTGGGTACCGGGCGTGAGTCGTGCTTCGGTAGCTCAGTTGGTAGAGCACTTGCCCGCGAAAGGCAAAGGTTCCGAGTTCGAGTCTCGGTCGGGCACACAGTTTTAATCTGCCAGGAAGTTTCATATCAGCGCACACTCCGCTGCAGAGTGAAAATCTCATTCTGGAAACATCCCCCAGGCTGTGGCTAAGCCATGTCTCCGCTATATCCTTTCTTTCAGGAGTGCTAGTTCTGCAAGGTTCGCAGGAGAGCTTCTGTAAAGTTTGGAAGGTAGGAGACGAGGTACTGGCAGTAGTGAAGCTGTGGGTACCGGGCGTGAGTCGTGCTTCGGTAGCTCATTTGGTAGAGCACTTGCCCGCGAAGGCAAAGGTCCCGAGTTCGAGTCTCGGTCGGGCACACAGTTTTAATCTGCCAGGAAGTTTCAATATTCCAAAGAGTTTACAAACCAACAGAGCTTGCATACTTTCTTGACGAAAGAAGAATCTTTACTAAGCCATGTCATTATTTTATAAATGAATCCAGAAACAAATGTAATAATTGGCGTTAGATTGTGCATTTAATAATATGAATTTCAAGTATGCCAGAATTTCTAATTTCAAATATTTCTATAGCAAGAACAATTTTTAACGTTTATTACATGTCGATTGCAACAAATTAATTTCTTTTTATATATTTTAGCCTGAAATATAATACATCGTATACAAAATCAAATGAAATTCTTTCAGTGAAACAGCCGAGAATGTTCACGTATAGAAGAAACGACAGATACATGTTATCGGTTATTCCTATAAAAAATTTAAAAAAATTTAAAAAAAAACAGTTGTGTTAGAGGGAAGGTGTCGCCAGAGCAGATGCCATGCGTTAGAGGACAGTGGCCTATGCCAAAACGAGTACAGAGAACTTCATCTCGCCTTCGTGACAGAAGGAGGTACGCGACGGTCGCGAAGTGGCTCTGCCAGACGCAGCTCATCATCTGGACTTCCAGCCACTTCTCTTCGACGCTTCACTTTGTACCGCAACAGCGAGCTGGTAGTATGGCCCAAGGAAGTAACTCTCACGACAGGCCCCCTCGGCTGCTGCGTCTGAGCTGTCATCCCCCATAACAGCCACGTGCCCTGGTACATATCTCAACCACACCTCCTTCCCCAACCGTTGTAGTTTGAGGAGGGCTTCCTGAAGATTCTGGACTACTTTTGTAAGCTTATTTGTCCATCGCTGGCATAGAAGGCCGCTAACCTTCTTTCCTTCTCGTCTGGGCAAGCTGTGCAGTGACTAGAGTACATCTAAAGCTTACTGGGACGAGGTAAATGCTAGCTACAATGAAGTCGATAATTCGATTGTAATATTAGCATTTTAATTTGATATCCCACACAACTGACAAAATTTACAAAAAAATGTGAATTTCTTTGTCCACCCACACACTCCTGAGAATGGCACATTAACAATTTGCAATTGCGCGCCCCTATTACCGGCAGCTGCGTTGATAAATACTAGGTACCTCGCAAGAATAACTACCAGATCAAGAATATTAGGTATGTTATTGGAAGTGGTTAAGAGTTGGTGAAAATCGCGTTTCTGAGCACACAAAGGGCTCTAACCACAGAACTCTGCACGGAACACCCTTTGGTGCAGTGTTTCGATACAGACCGTATATCTCCCTTCAAAGACGTTGGACAAGACGCCGTCTGCAAGTCCGTACCGCTCGATGGCTGACGGCGAAGTCCAGCCTCTCCACAATTCTCCTGTCTCCCACGCGTACGAAAACGCGGCGGAAGAAGACTCAGTTTCGGCCAATGTCGAACTCTCTATCATCGCCGAAATCCCTCCATCGGCATTTCTGAGATCTACCCAATCATCGATTAGGTCATATCGCTCCTAGGCAAACGAAATTCCCGTCTTCGCCACGTGTTGCGCAGTACGGGTGGCTCCGGATGACGGGCTATCCCCAAAAGCGCCGTATTGTCCCGCGTTTCCGGTGACCGCTACCTGCCGCCCACGGCTGCCCGGCGAGCTACGGCCAGCAGCAGACATGCAGGGAATACTGCTCGAGAGTGCCTCATATTTATCATAATTCAATAGAGTCATGAGCTGATGCCCTTGCCAGTCCCTCTATTATTATTACTAATGTTGGTAAGGTAACGTGTAAGTGCCCATGTCCTGGCACCTTACCCTTTATCTACTTTGTACAAGCCTTGCAGGCCAAGGTGTCCGTGCAGCTCACTCCGTCGGAGGTTCGAGGCCTCCCTCGGGCATAGTGGTGCGTGTTGTCCATAGCGCAAGTTAGTTTAACTTAGATTAAGTAGTGTGTAGGCTCAGGGACCGATGACCTCAGCAGTTTGGTCCCATAAGACCTTACCAAAAATTTTAAATTTTTTTCAGGCCAAGGTCTTTCCTACACGCTCCTGTAACTACTGGAACTTGCGCGGTCCCTGCCTGGTTTTGCGGAGAGGTTTCAGAATTATCTCTCTCCGCGAGAATAAAATTGAAACGTTCGAGGAGGATTTGCTTTCACGCTGCTGACAAATGTCGAAGCACACAGTACCGGATTAGGTCGTTACTGGATACAGTGCCACGATTCTCAGACAATGCCAATTCTAGCTCCTGCGTGGAGATATTTCAGTTGAAAAACTCAGAATTGTAGGACCTGAAGTCTAGCTTACCCTTCTCTGAGGGTACACAGCAGTGCTAAAACCCTGGGCCCTGGTTGGCATTGGCTGCAGTTGGTGCAAAATTCTCTACCATCGTCTAAGCGATGCCCCTGAGTGGGGTCTGGAGACACCACTACTTCAGCACTGCTGTTATTGGTAAACGACTATATTTACCATAAATCGTGCAGATGGTCTCTCATATGTGTACAGAGCAACTGAAACGGTCGATAGTGTCCAAGAGATAATGGCTGTTGCGCAATAGTTAAACGATCGAAGTATTTTACTCGTACATCTGTCTCAGATTGCTGAACTTCCTTCATCTCTCCACCAAGGTACAGGTTGCCTACTAAGATGACCGGAGGTCTTTGGGATGATGAATCACTCATGTAATGTGGTCCACCCAATCCTGGACACTATCACGATGTTCAGACACAGCGACTTGCTGAACAGTGTCCAGTTAGCCCTGATGACGATCCACTTTATTGGCTTCTGTTCAAGTAAACCTTACGCAGTAGGTGAATTGGGTGTTGGAAGCGGCCAGCGGAAAGAAGGCTGTCAATGACGTTTCACTGAGTGGAGCCCGCAGAGCAGAAAGATATGTCGGTGGCTGAGAGTTATCCAGTAGCAGCACAGGAATGAGTGGGAGAACCTGGGGTAAGGACATACAACTCACGAGGTGTCATGAGGCTCTCCAAAAACCCACCCTGAGGGCAAGTAGAGGTCGATTCCCACAAGGAATCATGCACATTGAGGTCTTCCTGTACGAGAAATGGTAGGGGGAGTAATTCCATAAGAGCTGTATGATCTTCAGAGTCTTTTGTGGATAAAAAGGGAACAGACAGTGATCCTCGATCATGCGTGAATTTCCACTGCAGCTGCTTGCAGGTCTATAGCCAGGGGGAGAGCAGAGGAGCGGTGCATACTATCAACAAACAAAGCGACCGTCCCCCTCCCCTTTGGCTCTTTCTTCAGACAGGTCATCCTTGCGATAGGGTGTAAAGTCCCACAGTACTAGGAACATCAGACAGTTTAAAATGCGTTTCTTCAATCACAGGCACAGGGGGCGATCCTGTGCGAAGAGTTTCACTTCCTCCACATGTCTCCTAAAACTGTTGAAGTTCCACTGGACTGTTGAAGCCATTTATCACGACTTTGCATCTTCGCCCTGTCTTTCCACCTAGGAGGGAAGACTGCCATGTGTGGAGGCTCCGCCGAGATGATTGCCCCAGTCCGATATCAGTGACCGTAAGCTCTTAAGAAGAATCGAGAGATACTTCAGAAAGGATGACTTCGATATTTCCCAGCAACTGATTTTCCGGCTCAGTGTTTGATGCGTTTCCCTGGTTTTTTGCCCTGGGTGGGCTGTGGAGCCACAACCATGGCTGTGGTAGTAGCAGAACCCGACCACGGACCAGGCTGAAACCTTAAGAGGGCAGAGAGCTCCATAACAGCTGTAACTACATCCTTGTCTGATTTTCTGGTGGAAGATATAGGTTTCGAAACAACTGCAGGAGAACAAGTGCACTGACAGCCACTGTTAGTATGGTTAACAACAAGTGCAAAGGAGGAAGCGAACATCGGGGATGGCCTTACCATAAGAGATATGCTAAGTTGATTTGAACCCCTATACCTTCCTTTCTTCAAGAAGGACACTGCAGTCCCTACTCCAGACAGGGTGATCCCCAGAGCTGATTACACACTTCGCAGGAGATGAACAACCAACTCCTTCATGGACGGCCTTACTACATTTGCGACAAGTGACTTATACCTTCCTTTCTTCAAGAAGGACACTGCAGTCCCTACTCCAGACAGGGTGATCCCCAGAGCTGATTACACACTTCGCAGGAGATGAACAACCAACTCCTTCATGGACGGCCTTACTACATTTGCGACAAGTGACTTATACCTTCCTTTCTTCAAGAAGGACACTGCAGTCTCTACTCCAGACAGGGTGATCCCCAGAGCTGATTACACACTTCGCAGGAGATGAACAACCAACTCCTTCATGGACGGCCTTACTACATTTACGACAAGTGACTTATACCTTCCTTTCTTCAAGAAGGACACTGCAGTCCCTACTCCAGACAGGGTGATCCCCAGAGCTGATTACACACTTCGCAGGAGATGAACAACCTACTCCTTCATGGACGGCCTTACTACATTTGCGACAAGTGACTTATACCTTCCTTTCTTCAAGAAGGACACTGCAGTCCCTACTCCAGACAGGGTGATCCCCAGAGCTGATTACACACTTCGCAGGAGATGAACAACCAACTCCTTCATGGACGGCCTTACTACATTTGCCACAAGTGACTTCTCCCTTACATCCGACAGTAGTCTGCCCAAAGCGCTGGCACTGAAAACAGTGAATTGGGTTGGTGGAATAAGGCTGCATGCTTAGGTGAAGGAAACCTGCCTTCACATGCGCTGCAAGTTTTATACTGTTGTAAGTAAATATAAAGAAGTCCAGTTTCAGTAGATCGCCATATATTCTTTTCATTACGTATTGCATATCGACTTTGACTTCGTGTGTCCACTCATTTCTCAGTCATTCTCTGGGAATATCAACTAGATGCTTGCAAGTTGCAACAGTTTTGCTGTATTTCGACTGCTTGTGCAGTTCTATTTCAATTACATTCTCAGAGAGGCATCTAGCTTTTTGAAGGGAATTTTGCTAGTAGTGTCCCACTGAGCAAGGCTTGATGACTTTAAAGAGCCCCAGATTACTTCTAAACCATTTTGTATATTGAAGGACGAAACGTTCTCAGAACTGCCCTCTTTCCGCTCGACTGTTAAAAACACATTCTAGCCGGCAGCTGTGTTCTGTTACTGTAAACAGCCACATTCTGAATAAGTCCTCAATGAGGAGGACTGTCTACACGAGCGATCATGTTGGTTCGGGTGTTGGTAGATACCAGCTACCCAACGTTTCCGTTAGGGGGACGAAGAGAAACTTTCGAAGGATCCACCCCCGTCCCAAGAACAGCTCGCGAAATAAAAGGTCACCTAGAAAGGCCCTACGTGCCTAAGTGAGCCTTATACAACTGAGGTGCGGCAGGTTTCAGAGAGGTTGCCCGCTACAGACTGTCCCATGTAGCAGCCATGCATCTCCTCAGCGCGCAGCACGTCTTGAGGTTGTGGGTTTTTTGTAGAGGTTTCTGTGGTGTCACCGCCAGACACCACACTTGCTAGGTGGTAGCGTTTAAATCGGCCGCGGTCCGCTAGTATACGACGGACCCGCGTGTCGCTACTGTCAGTAATTGCAGACCGAGCGCCACCTCACGGCAGGTCTAGAGAGACGTCCTAGCACTCGCCCCAGTTGTACAGCCGACTTAGCCAGAGATGGATCACTGACAACTGCGCTCTCATTTGCCGAGACGATAGTTAGCATAGCCTTCAGCTACGTCATTTGCTACGACCTAGCATGGCGCCATTTATCCTTTGCTATGTATCTAATGAAGCATGAACCATCAGACCGATGTACTCCAATTGTGGATTAAAGTTAAGTATTATATCAACTACGTACTTTATTTGCTACTATTAATTCCCTTAACTGTTCCAGATCTCACGCCAGTCAGCGTGTAATTAAACGCGTGCATTTCGGCCTCCTCTAGGAACACAGTGTTGGCTCTTCTGCCAACACTTCAGTTTCTACCGTCGTTGTGAGTCTGGCGGTAAGGCCAAGATAGCCGTTCCCTGCGACACACAACGTTCCACTCAGCACCGCACGGTGGCCGCTGAAGCACGCCCACAGCTCACGGTGGCAGAGGGCTGGCGGCGCTCACCAGTCTTCAGCTCAGGAACCCCGTAGTCGCCAAACCTGCCCCTAGAAAGAGACTGCTGGGTCCCGCAGGCTGTCACGAATGCAGTTAGTGGTAAAGAAGTAATAAATGAAATCATCGGCTTCACTGCGGCAGTTTTACTGCAAGAACAGCGATAAACTTTTTTTGCTTTGATTTTTAGTGGGTTGTCAGCGACAAAAAGGTTCCCAATGGATTGAAATTGTGTTTACACTTAATTGCAAGCATGTAAAGTGTTCTAATTCTCAAATATTGAATGACTGAAATACTAAAACCTGGAAATTTGCGCTTAGTGTGCTACATTGCTTTTTTACCCACAACCCCCACCCCTTTAGTAGGTAGATGGTTTTTACCTACACAGCGATGATTTCCTAACAGTGAGTTAAATGTGTACCAAGTTTGGTTAAAGTCCACCCAGTGGTTTAGAAGGAGATGCGGGATATACATACATACATACATGTGTTCACTGATTTTTTTGAATATGTATGGATGAAGGCTATTCTTGAATTGCTCGTATTTCGTTTTGTGTTCGCAACTCTATATCACCTTAGCAGACGTTCTATTCTTCCTCCCGCGGCGTTTCACTACTTTCCAATATTTCAAACTTCACTCTATTCATTCTGTAAACCACCTAATCTATTAATGGTCCTAAGAATCAATGATGCAATACGTGGAACGCCAGTTTTGTTTATTACTGATGCCAGCACTCTCCTGAATAGTCCCCGCCCAGAATAATGTTGTGTGGGAGGGGTTATTTTACCTACAGAATATGTTATAAACGAGAATGCCTTCATCATTACATCATACAGTTGAACTCCATGTTCCGCAAAATATGTCTGTTTCAGTTCCACGTTGCTTTCGGCCTTTCCCAGTAGGAACATAGAAAGGTCCAACTGGCTAACGACACGAGGCCAAAATCAGTGAATCATCCAAGCCATTTCCTCTCCACCCCAGGACTATATATTAGTCTGGACTCTCCACAGAGATCTTCCCGATATGGTTGCACCTGGGGTTGTCTCTACCGCCGGTGCGCATAATCCACCCTCACCATGGCAGGATAGGTAGGAAAATACATGTATAAACGCCCTCGACTGCGAACAAATTCAGTGGGCAAGTACCAGAAACAAATGAATCAAGTGGTGTCATTGAATAACATCATCATCATCTTGGACAGTTTCCAGCCACTGGCTGGGTCTGTCGGGAACACAAGCCTCTCCATCGTGTTCTGTCTTTCCACCATTCCCCCTCTTCCACCTTCGTCCAGTTCTCTCCTCTTCTCGTCACACATTCCTTCACTCCCTTCACCCATCTATCTCTTGGTCTTCCTCTGGGCCTCTTCCCCTCCAGTTGCAGATCAAACATCCTCTTAGGAATTCTTCCCTCATCCATTCTCTTCATGTGTCCATACCACTGCAGTCTTGATTTTTCTATCCTGTCCTGTACTGGTTCCTCCTTTAGTCTTTCCCTCACATACTCATTTCGCAATCTGTCTCGTCTTGTTACACCCAACCTGCTCCTCTGGAACTTCATTTCGCTAGCCTGTATTCTACTTTTGTCGCTTTTGTGCATTACCCATGTCTCACTTCCGTATGCCAATATGGGGACAAAGTAGGTTCGGTATATAATTCCCTTGGATTTCTGTGGCACCTCCTTGCTCCAAATAAGCCCCCTAATGCATTTGTAGAACTGCCCTGCTTTTCTGCACCTTTCATTTATTTCCATTGCGTTTCCTCATATTTGGGACCATCCCGGCATTTGCCCGAAGTAGTTTAGGGAAACCACGGAAATCCTAAATCAGGGTGGCTAGGTAAAGACTGAATCCTCCATCCTGCCGAGTACAAGGCCACTCTGTTTAAGACAGTGCTGCCTCATTTGGTTTACGCTTGCGTACAATACTGTGTTAGAAATAATTTGTTTAAAAATGTAGGATGATAATTGTTGTATAGCTAAAGAAGGCCGAAATGCACGCGTTAAAATCAAGCAGGCTGGCGTGAGGTCTGAAACAGGATACGTAATGAATGCTATAAAGAAAAGTACGTAACTTCTGGAATACTTAACTTTAATCCACATTTGCAGAACATTGCTCTTGATGATACAGAAGTATTATAGCAACTGAATACGGCGCCTTGCTAGGTCGTAGCAACTGTAGCTGAAGGCTATGTTAACTATCGTCTCGGCAAATGAGAGCGTAATTCTCAGTGAACCATGGCTAGCAACGCCGACTGTACAACTGGGTGAGTGCTAGTACGTCTCACTAGACCTGCCGTGTGGTGGCGCTCGGTCTGCAATTACTGACAGTGGCGACACGCGGGTCCGTCGTATACTAGCGGACTGCGGCCGATTTAAAAGCTACCACCTAGCAAGTGTGGTGTCTGGCGGTGACACCACAATAATTCTACACTGTTCGTTCATTTCTTACTCCCACTCACTGCACATACTACACACACTACACACACGCTGTTTCATAACACTATGCACACTGAAACTTCCTGGCAGATTAAAACTGTGTGCGCGACCGAGACTCGAACTCGGGACCTTTGCCATTCGCGGGCAAGTGCTCTACCATCTGAGCTACCGAAGCACGACTCACGCCCGGTACTCACATATCAGCGCACACTCCGCTGCAGAGTGAAAATGTCATTCTGGAAACATCCCCCAGGCTGTGGCTAAGCCATGTCTTCGCAGTATCCTTTCTTTCAGGAGTGCTAGTTCTGCTAGGTTCGCAGAAGAGCTTCTGTAAAGTTTGGAAGGTAGGAAACGAGATACTGGCAGAAGTAAAGATGTGAGTACCGGCCGTGAGTCGTGCTTCGGTAGCTCAGATGGTAGAGCACTTGCCCGCGAAAGGCAAAGGTCCCGAGTTCGAGTCTCGGTCGGGCACACAGTTTTAATCTGCCAGGAAGTTTCATATCAGCACACACTCCGCTGCAGAGTGAAAATCTCATTCTGGGGACTATGCACACTATCGCATGACGTCAGGAGCATATTGTGTACCGCAGCTTCCCATTTGCTAGCCTCAAAACCTGAATCATCATCCCTCTGTATAAGGTATGATGTTAAGCTCAGAAAGATGATAACGTGCTACTGTTATACTTTGCATAGCTTTAGGAGTAAGTATTTTCAGAAAAGAAAAAAAGAAAAAAATGCAATATCAAAGTGTTATTCCGTATGGTAGATGTTCTAATATCGTTTTTATTATATATGTATGTTACGTTTTTTACCAGTCACCTGCTCAGTGTTATCTAATTAATCCTTTAATGTGTAGAATGTGTTGCTTAATGCATATTTTTAACTGAAGTTTTAAATCAGTTTGTCTTAGCAATTTGCATAATTTCCTTTGGCAATTTATTGCACAGTTTTATTACTTGCTAGAAAATGGTATGTTGCTTTTTATGTTTATCCTTTCTGCGTAAATGTAAAATGAGTCTAGATATTGTTCCGTGGTTATGGAAAGAGCTGTTTATGCATTAATTATCAATTTTATTCTTGATGTGCACAACCGATTGATAAATATATATGCAGTGAAAATCTACATCTACATCTACATCCATACTCCGCGAGCCATCTGACGGTGTGTGGCGGAGGGTACCTTGAGTACCTCTATCGGTTCTCCCTTCTATTCCAGTCTCGTATTGTTCGTGGAAAGGACTGTCGGTATGCTTCTGTGTGGGCTCTAATCTCTCTGATTTTATCCTCATGGTCTCTTCGCGAGATATACGTAGGAGGGAGCAATATACTGCTTGACTCTTCGGTGAAGGTATGTTCTCGAAACTTTAACAAAAGCCCGTACCGAGCTACTGAGTGTCTCTCCTGCAGAGTCTTCCACTGGAGTTTATCTATCATCTCCGTAACGCTTTCGCGATTATTAAATGATCCTGTAACGAAGCGCGCTGCTCTCCGTTCGATCTTCTCTATCTCTTCTACCAATCCTATCTGGCACGGATCCCACACTGTTGAGCAGTATTCAAGCAGTGGGCGAAAAAGCGTACTGTAACCTACTTCCTTTGTTTTCGGATTGCATTTCCTTAGGATTCTTCCAATGAATCTCAGTCTGGCATCTGCTTTACCGACGATCAACTTTATATGATCATTCCATTTTAAATCACTCCTAATGCCTACTCCCAGATAATTTATGGAATTAACTGCTTCCAGTTGCTGACCTGATATTTTGTAGCTAAATTATAGGGGATCTATCTTTCTATGTATTCGAAGCACATTACACTTGTCTACATTGAGATTGAATTGCCATTACCTGCACCATGCGTCTATTCGCTGCAGATCCTCCTGCATTTCAGTACAATTTTCCATTGATACAACCTCTCGATACACCACAGCATCATCTGCAAAAAGCCTCAGTGAACTTCCGATGTCATCCTCAAGGTCATTTATGTATATTGTGAATAGCAACGGTCCTATGACACTCCCCTGCGGCACACCTGAAATCACTGTTACTTCCGAAGACTTCTCTCCATTGAGAATGACATGCTGTGTTCTGTTATCTAGGAACTCTTCAATCCAATCACACAATTGGTCTGATAGTCCATATGCTCTTACTTTGTTCATTAAACGACTGTGGGGAACTGTATCGAACGCCTTGCGGAAGGCAAGAAACACGGCATCTACCTGTGAACCCGTGTCTATGGCTCTCTGAGCGCGAGCTGGGTTTCACACGACCGTCTTTCTCGAAACCCATGCTGATTCCTACAGAGTAGATTTCTAGTCTCCAGAAAATTCATTATACTCGAACATAATACGTGTTCCAAAATTCTACAACTGATCGACGTTAGAGATATAGGTCTATAGTTCTGCACATTTGTTCGACGTCCCTTCTTGAAAACGGGGATGACCTGTGCCCTTTTCCAATCCTTTGGAACGCTACGCTCTTCTAGAGACCTACGGTACACCGCAGCAAGAAGGGAGGCAAGTTCCTTCGCGTACTCTGTGTAAAATCGAACTGGTATCCCATCAGATCCAGCGGCCTTTCCTCTTTTGAGCGATTTTAATTGTTTGTTTATCCCTCTGCAGTCTATTTCGATATCTACCATTTTGTCATCTGTGGGACAATCTAGAGAAGGAACCACAGTGCAGTCTTCCTCTGTGAAACAGCTTTGGAAAAAGACATTTGGTATTTCGGCCTTTAGTCTGTCATCCTCTGTTTCAGTACCATTTTTTGGTCACAGAGTGTCTGGACATTTTGTTTTGAGCCACCTACCGCTTTGACATAAGACCAAAATTTCTAAGGATTTTCTGCCAAGTCAGTACATAGAACTTTACTTTGGAATTCATTGAACGCCTCTCGCATGGCCCTCCTCACACTACATTTCGCTTCGCGTAATTTTTGTTTGTCTGCTAGGCTATGGCTATGTTTATGTTTGCTGTGATGTTCCCTTTGCTTCCGCAGCAGTTTCCTAACTCGGTTGTTGTACCACGGTGGCTCTTTTCCATCTCTTACGATCTTGCTTGGCACATACTCATCTAATGCATATTGTACGATGGTTTTGAACTTTGTCCACTGATCCTCAACACTATCTGTACTTCAGACAAAACTTTTGTGTTGAGCCATCAGCTACTCTGTAATCTGCATTTTGTCACTTTTGCTAAACAGAAAAATCTTCCTACCTTTTTTAATATTTCTATTTACGGCTGAAATCATCGATGCCGTAACCACTTTATGATCGCTGATTCCCTGTTCTGCGTTAACTGTTTCAAATAGTTCGGGTCTGTTTGTCACCAGAAGGTCTAATATGTTATCGCCACGAGTCGGTTCTCTGGTTGACTGCTCAAGGTAGTTTTCAGACAAAGCACTTAAAAAAATTTCACTGGATCCTTTGTCCCTGCCACCCGTCTCCCAGTCTATATCCGGCAAATTGAAATCTCCACCCAGAACTATAACATGGTGGGGAAATCTACTCGAAATATTATCCCAATTATCCTTCAGGTGCTCAGCCGCAACAGCTGCTGAGCCAGGGGGCCTATAGAGACATCCAATTACCATGTCTGGGCCTCCTTTAACCGTGACCTTCACCCAAATTATTTCACATTTCGGATCTCCGTCAATTTCCTCCGGTGTTTTGGACACATCTTTACAATGAGCTCGAATACTAGTTCTGGTTATTAGTTTGTAGATCACGATCTACAAGGTAGTTACATAACCTGTCGTCCTGTACGGAGGAGAAACCTAGGGTCTGACAAAAAAGATAAAAAGAAAACTTCTGACATTTCAGACGGCTGTTCTGAAACAGATTTACCATTGTAGGATTGGGAAGACTGGAGGAAAAAGATAAACTGCGAATTATAGGAGTTGTACGAATCGATAGACGTTGTAGCTGTGATTACAGAGAGAAGACTGAAGTGGTGTGGGGGCGTAATGCGTCTAGAAGATCAGATCACCAGAAAGATGGTGGAAGAAGAAATCAGAGGCAGTAGACGGAGGGGAGGACCACAGCTGAGACGGATTGAGTGGGTCAACGAGGACGTGAGTACGACAGGAGCAGCTGGAAAAGAATACACGCACCGAAGATGATGAAAGGGGCTGGTTGGCCAAAGCCTGACTGTGATTAGATTGGCCAATCAAGTAAGCAAGTAGTATTATTCTCATGTCAAATGTCTTCAGCTTGAAAACTTGGTTCATATTTTTTGTAATTGTTCCAAGAATGGTATAGCTAACATTTGAGGAGAGGAACAGTATACAACTGAAAGAAACTAACTCTTACACACTGATCGCAGAACTCTAAAGGCATAACATGCTGGTGATATTCTGTTTGCAAGTAGCTTTATACGTTCATACCACTTCCACTGAGAAACAATATTAATTCCTACAAATTTTGCATTTATTACACAGGCTATAAAGCAACATCCACTTAATGTAAATATGACAGTTTTTCTCTTCTTGGCATTAGTCTTCTTTATGTTCAGTGTCACGTCATAAAAATTACGTAAATGATATGTTTTAGGACAGATCGGGTAAAGAAAATCGAGACGAAGGCTTATATCATCACCAATGGAAAAATTTATCAATGAAACGACCTACGTTAGTTAGGAAGGAATTAAAAAGCGACGATCGTTACAAAAAAATTTGTTCAAATCGCTCTGAGCACTATGCTACTTAACTTCTAAGGTCATCAGTCGCCTAGAACTTAGAACTAATTAAACCTAACTAACCTAAGGACATCACACACATCCATGCCCGTGGCAGGATTCGAACCTGCGACCGTAGTGGTCACGCGGTTCCAGAGTGAAGCGCCTAGAACTGCTCGGCCACACCGGCCGGCCGACGATCGTTACATGCAAGAGCCATTACCTCTGGTGGTACCATGATAACTTTTTCCAACTGCTGCAGATCTACGTGAATGTGACGGAAATATGGAAAAGTTTTGTTACGTAACATGTTTCAAAATTAGTGTTATATACTTATAGGACACGTATAGGGCGACGCCAGATAGGTAAGTGCCGCGCTATGGGAATGAACGCATAAACGATGAAGCGACAGTAAACCACTGTGGTAGTGCAGTATTAATTACGACGTTTGCAGACATGTAATGAATGTGTTTACCGTGTCCACTGATAACGAACTCATTTAATGTGACTCGTCTTCTCTTGCAAAATTACTCTCTAAGTCCCAGCAATAAACCTTTGTGTGAAGCACAAAACACCACCGCATCCTAGTATGTGTCAATGGACTCGAGTGAGCATCTAAGTCAGCCTATCATGCTCAATAAACGAACCCGTGAGCTGCTCTTCATTGTATTGTATCATCTCTTTTCTCTCTAGTAATTATACACGGTAAGCCTCACACACAGACGAGAACTACCCACGAATCGGTCGAAATGGGGGTTTGTAAGCTACAGCTTCGGTGGGTAAATTTCATTCCTTCAGGAACTCAATGCAGAAGACAAAGGAGAAGACGCATCATGAAGGAACTATATGATGGGATGGAAATAGGGAAATAAGTTGTGCATGTACAGACAAAGAAATGAAACAGTTTCAGAAAAATTAGATGATTTATTGAAGAGGAAGAGATTTACAAACTGAGCAAGCCAACAATGCGTTGATCCACTTCTGGCCCATATACGAGCAGTTATTCAGCTCGGTATACATTGATGAGTTGTTGGATGTCTTCCTCAGGTATATGGTGCCAAATTGGTCAAATGGCCTGTTAGATCGTCAAAATTTCGAGATGATTGTAGGGCCCTGCCAATAATATACCAAACTGTCTCAGTTGGGGAGAGATCTGGCCAACTTGTTGGCCGAGGTAGGGTTTAGCATGCACCAAGACAAGCAGCAGAAAGTCTCGCCTTTTGCGGGATGGCATTATCTTGCTGACACGCAAATGGGGCGTAGAATATCGTCAACGTACCTTTATTCTGTAAGGGAACCACGTATGACAACCAAAGGGGTCCTTCTATGAAAAGAAATCAGACCCTATGCCATCACTCCTTGTTGTCCGCCCGTGTGGTGGGTGACAGGTTGATATCCCACTGCTGTCTGGGGCGTCCCTAGACACGTGTTTACTGGGTCGTCGGAGCTCAATTCAAAGCGGGTTTCATCAATAGGACAATTCTACTCAAGTCAACGAGACTGCAGGCGGCATACGTGTACGTAGACGCCCCAGACGGTGGTGGAATACCAACTTGGCTGCCGTCTGCCGTGTAGGCCGACAACCAGGAGTGATGGTCGGAGGTGCCATTTCTTCTCACAGCAGGAATCCTCTGGTTGTCATCTACGCTACACTTTCGGCATAGCGGTAAGTCGACGTTATTTATGCCCCCATGAGTCGCCCTTCATGGCAAGCCATCTTGGGAATACTTAACAGCAAGATGATGTCCTCCCGCTCACGGCGCGAGTTCCTATCGTTTGTAGTCTGTATCGCCAAACACTATTTTGGGCAGCTAATTCTCCGGATCTCTCCCCAACTGAGAACGTTCGGGGCATTTTGAGCAGGGCCCTCCAATCACCTCTGATTTTGACGATCTAACGCTGCAGTTAGACAGAATTTGGGCACGATAACCCTCAGTATGGCATCCAACAACTCTGTCATTCAGTGCCAAGGCAAATAACTGCTTGCATAAGAGCGAGAGGTGGACCAACGCGTTATTGACTTGCTCAATTCGTTAAGCTCTTTCTCTTGAATAAATCATCATTTTTTTCTGAAACTGTAATCATTTGTTAGTCTGTAAATGTGCATCACATACACCGATTTCCGTCCCATTCGGATAATTCCTTCGTAGGACGTCGGTTTTATTTTATTTTATTTTATTTCTCTTTTTTTTATCTGGGTGCGTATACCCGACGTCGACATTTTCTACATGTGGCCCTACAAAGCAGCCATCATCTTCTTAAGGAATTTGTCTGCCCGTAAAATACGAAACAGAGAAGGAATGCAATAATCAGTCAGAAATTTTAAGGATTACATTAAGTAAATCGGAAAAGTTGCTGAAACCATTTATTTCAAAGATTCGCAGAGGAGTATCAAAGTTAAAAGTATCCCTTCACCCTGTCGAAACAATTTCAACAAGCACACAAAAAGAAAAACCAAACAATACATGATCTTTATGTAGATGGGAGAACAAAACTATAACACCAGTAACACAACACACTGCCATGCGAAATGGCGTGTAAGCAAACCATTGAGATTCAAAGCAGCTTGCAGCCGTTCCGAAATCGGTAAATATAGGGTATGTATGGTTTTCAAGGGAACCTTATACCATTTGTTCTGCAAAATAGTGTAATGTCCAGGTATAGGTGATGGAACTGGATAGCGACCACGCAAAACTAGACCTCAAATGCTCAATAACATTGAGATCTGATGACTTTAGTGGCCAGTGCAGAGTCAAAAAATTCGTCCTCCTGGTCACAAAAACGCTCTTGGGGGATGTGGCGTGAATAGGGGCCCTGTCGCCCTGGAACTCATCACCGCCATTTGGGAAAACACATTGTGTCGTGGGGTGCTGCTGGCCAGTCAAAATGCCAACGTAATCCTTGGTAGCAGAACGACCTTGCAGAGCAACAGTGGGGCCCTTGGAGTTATTTATTTATTTATTTATTTAGCTTATATGGTTTTCAAGTACAAATGGTTTCATATTTAAATACATACAGACAGATAAAGATAAAATCAACATACATTATAACACATCTCGTCTTATGGAGTTTCAATTAAGGATAAAGTAGTCATACACAGGTTGTTACAATAGGGTATCTTGTCATAGGTGAGATAAAATTATCATATAGAAATTGTTGCTATAAGGTCATTCAACAATCACATATATGGAATCTATAGAGTCTCTTTAAAGTTCTATGTCTAGGTTTTCCATCCACTCGACGGCTGTACGGGAGGCTGCATAAAGTTCTCGAATGGATCCTTTAAATGCACGTTTAGGGCATTCCTGAATGATGTGCTGGATCGTTTGCTCTGAATGTGCACAATCGCACTGTGGTGAATCTTCTATGCACCATCAACAGATCATCTCGCCACTTCTGCAATGACCAGTTCTGAGTCTATTGAGTATAACCCAAGTTCTTCTTGGCAGGTCTGTACCAGGTAGGTTTCCACCAGGTGCTATTTCATTGCAGTTCTTGGATAGTCCAGTCTGAGACCATTCATTTTTCCATGAATCCATAGCATCGTAAGACGTAGCCATAAGGTTTTAAGCTGTTCTCCATGGTGGTCTTCTAGATCTTAGTCGGGAAAGATTTGGGGCAATGTCCTGATGGATTGGAAGGTTGGTATTGGAGGAGATTTTACGCCATTCATTATCTAAGGCGGTTTGCCGCCTAAGATGTGGTGGAGCTGTACTGCAGAGAACAGGAAGCCAAGGTAGTGGGGTGGATTTAATGGTCCCAGTTATGGTTCTCATGGTATTGTTTAGTTGAGTATCCACTTTAGACGTGTGGATGCTGTTAAGCCAAACAGGGCTGCAATATTCCGCAACAGAGTACACCAGCGCTACAGAAGAAATCTTCAGAGTATGTATATCAGCTCCCCAGATAGTATTGGCGAGCTTTTGAATAATATTATTTCTTGTACGTATCTTAGCAGCAGTATCTATTAGGTGTGGTTTGAATATAAGCGATATATCCAATTTAATACCAAGATATTTTGGCTTTGGGTTATGCTTTAACTTTCTACCAGCAAAGGTAACGTCAAGGGATCGGGTTGCCTGTTGGTTGTTTAAATGAAACACCGTAACTTCTGACTTTATTGGGTTAGAAATTAATCTCCAAGATCTGAAATTATTACCCATTAGTCGGAGGTCTTGGTTAAGGGAGTTTTCACACTGTTGAAAACATTCATGTTGCACAGCCAGGTCCATGTCATCTGCGTAACAGAACTTCCGCGCATTTGTTGTTGGTATGTCGCTTATGTACACATTGAAAAGCAATGGTGCGAATACAGAACCTTGTGGTAAGCCGTTGTTTGAAACAATGGTTCGCCTCTTCTTTCCTTCTACATGAACTTCAAGGGTTCTATTGCTTAGCATATCACTTAGCAATTTGTACAAGGTCTGGCAAGGGATAATCTCAAGAATCTGGCTAAGAAGACCATGCCTCCACACAGTATCGTATGGAGCGGTTAATTCTGCAAATGCAACAGCTGTTTTAAGTTTCCGTTCATAACCGTTCTCGATATGTGTCGTTAAAGCCAGAACTTGGTCGCAACAGTTACCTAGTGTTCGAAAACCCGCCTGCTCGATGGGGAATCATTTATTCAAAGTCGTCCCAATACGATTATAGAAGAGTCTCTCAAAGAGTTTGAAGCAGGTGCTCAGGAGAGAGAGATTGGTCCAAAATGTTCAGGCTTGTCTGGTGTTTCCCCAGGTTTTAATATTGGCAATACTTTAGATCTTTTGAATATCTTAGGCACTCGGCCTTCTTCAAGGATGTTATTACAGAAGTTCACGAGCCAGTTGATAACATTTTTCCCACTATACTTAATAAATTCTGGGTATAACTCATCTGGCCCAGCTGCCTTCCTAGTTTTGATGTTCGAGATAGCAGTTTTCAGTTCTTCCACTGTGAAAGGTACTGCAGGATGTGATTTTCCAGTAGCTTGTCTCCACCGTGTTTTAATTAGGTTGGAGTGCCACGACGCTACTGACTACCCAGACACAGCTTCATCGAACCCCTCCCGTGCTTCACTCATGGAAAGCAAGCTCGATCAGTAGTTGGAAAATGTGTGAAACAAGCCTCATTCGACCAAATTACGTACTTCTGTTGCTCCACGGTCCTCGTTTTCGGCACCACGCTTTCCTGGTATGTCCTTTGCAGCACCGACGAGTGGGATGGAATTTCAGTTCGCCCTGTAGTTCCCTGATTCTGGAGGGCCCTTCGCGTTGTTTTGGTGTTGATTGGGTTTGCGATTGGAACATTTAGTTCTGCAGTGACTTTTAAAAATGTCTCATTTTATTTTTCGTCTGAGCTCTCTTCAGTGACCATCTGTTACGATCTCTCAACACACACTTTCGTCCTCGTTATGACTTAGTGGATGATGTTTTCCCGGTATAAATCGTTACATGCTGCTTCTCGAAACACCAATACTTCGCCTACCTTCGTTAGGGAAGCAGCCGCCATAACAGTACCACCAATTCTCCCTTCTTAGAATTTACTCAGCTGCGACGCGATCCACTCACCACGGCCCTGACCACGTCTGACACTCGCCACGGATGCCGTTCGTGGTCAGACACAAAACCGCAGCCTGCAGGCTTCACTAGCATCTGCAGTTACGTTCTAACATGCATTTCTCGCAGCATTTCCATATTTTGACGAACTACTCTGTGTGTAATACGACGTAACTAACAAATTGCAAACATGTGTTGAAACAAGAAGAAAAAGTTTTTTACTGAAAACCTTGAGCAAGTCACAAAAAATCAAGGGTTGATGAGTCAGCTGTAAATATCCAGTCACGACACTAGTTCCCTTATCAACTCCATTGCGTCTCTTCCTTTGTGTTTTCTTTATTGTCACTTCCAGCTCTCCATGTAACGAGAGGTCCACACGAGTGTTCTTCTAGGTAGCCCGTTTCTGCAAGACGTCTGAGAAAGGCAGTGCTCGAGCTGCCATTAAAACGCAACGCACCACTGCATGCGGAACTTTTTCACGACTACCGTTATTCGCTTTCGCTTTACTTTCCTCAGGTTACTGCAACGCCGTAAAACACAGCCGCCGCCTACCTGAATCAATATCTCCTTATAGCTGACAATCTAGCACAGCTGCACGAAAACTCCACGAAGGGAAAACGAGCTTGCTTTTTTATTGGCGCCTTCTACGCCCCAGCTAAGTGGAATTCTTTCTATATTATCGATGTTCAGCGACGCGCCAATAAATTTCTTCTGCGCAGTTACTGAAAACATCAAAGCCGTCTCTCCCATCAGTTGGGCTCACCGGAGTCTTTAACAAATGTTTTCAGTAACAGGATCGTTGTTTCATGGGCATGCTTCTACACTGTGTTTGACGGTAATTCTATATACTTTTTCTGTCTCGTACTTTAATTAATGCTGCCTACGTTTTATGATGTACGTAAAACACTTAACATGTACAGTGGGTGTGAGGCGCTGCAGTCATGGACTGTGAGGCTGGTCCCGGTGGAGGTTCGAGTCCTCCCTCGGGCATGGGTGTGTGTGTTTGTCCTCAGGATAATTTAGGTTAAGTAGTGTGTAAGCTTAGGGACTGATGACCATAGCAGTTAAGTCCCATAAGATTTCACACACATTTTTTTCATGTACAGGGCATCTCACAATTCACGTTACACAGTTCTATAAGTTAGAGGGAACTTAGTAGATCGTATTTTACCTGGGAGCCCATATCCCGAAACGGTTCGTTCCAATGTTGCAAGGAAAGCAAGATGTACACATTTCCCTCCTGTTTATTGTGATATTACAACAGCACTGCGATGTGAGGACCACCAAGTTCGGTGAATACAGTGCATCTGCCAGTAATTTCGCGTGAACTCCGTCCAACTTGCCTGGTCTGTGGTTCATCATTTCTGCGGCACCCATTATCCGTGCAACCAGATCTTCCTCCTACTGGACAGTGGTCTCGAAAAGGAAACTGTTGATGTGCCCAACAATAATAAGTCGAAAAGTGTCAAATCTGGGGATCCTGGTGGCCAAGCATGTGGTCCACCTTCAACGATCCACCTGTCTTTGTAGACTAAGTGGATGGTTTCGCACCGAACTGCAAAATGTACTACATCGCCATCATGCTGGAACAACAATTCATCACTTCTGCGGCACCCATTATCCGTGCAACCAGATCTTCCTCCTACTGGACAGTGGTCTCGAAAAGGAAACTGTTGATGTGCCCAACAATAATAAGTCGAAAAGTGTCAAATCTGGGGATCCTGGTGGCCAAGCATGTGGTCCACCTTCAACGATCCACCTGTCTTTGTAGACTAAGTGGATGGTTTCGCACCGAACTGCAAAATGTACTACATCGCCATCATGCTGGAACAACAATTCATCACTTCTGCGGCACCCATTATCCGTGCAACCAGATCTTCCTCCTACTGGACAGTGGTCTCGAAAAGGAAACTGTTGATGTGCCCAACAATAATAAGTCGAAAAGTGTCAAATCTGGGGATCCTGGTGGCCAAGCATGTGGTCCACCTTCAACGATCCACCTGTCTTTGTAGACTAAGTGGATGGTTTCGCACCGAACTGCAAAATGTACCACATCGCCATCATGCTGGAACAACAATTCATCACTTCTGCGGCACCCATTATCCGTGCAACCAGATCTTCCTCCTACTGGACAGTGGTCTCGAAAAGGAAACTGTTGATGTGCCCAACAATAATAAGTCGAAAAGTGTCAAATCTGGGGATCCTGGTGGCCAAGCATGTGGTCCACCTTCAACGATCCACCTGTCTTTGTAGACTAAGTGAATGGTTTCGCACCGAACTGCAAAATGTACTACATCGCCATCATGCTGGAACAACAATTCATCACTTCTGCGGCACCCATTATCCGTGCAACCAGATCTTCCTCCTACTGGACAGTGGTCTCGAAAAGGAAACTGTTGATGTGCCCAACAATAATAAGTCGAAAAGTGTCAAATCTGGGGATCCTGGTGGCCAAGCATGTGGTCCACCTTCAACGATCCACCTGTCTTTGTAGACTAAGTGGATGGTTTCGCACCGAACTGCAAAATGTACTACATCGCCATCATGCTGGAACAACAATTCGTGCCGTACGTCCAATGGCATACCTTCCAAACACTCTGCCAGCACTGCAGGAATATCAAGAACCAGGCGCCTGTTAGGTGGGGACAAAGAATGTACGGTCCAAACACACTGTCACCGCAGATACCTGAGAAGATATTGATGCCGAAAGTGTGTTGAAATCATCGTGTATAATACAAGTGTATTTAGGGATTTTTGATCGCAACTGCGGTTATATCGAGAGTTCAAAACACAATCCCTCTTGAAACACACTTCGTTAGTTAAAAAAATTCGCTTTGGAAACTGAGGAAAATCCACACAGCGGCGTAAAAATCATGTACAGAAATTGACACGTGGTAAAAATCCTCCGGGAGCATGGCGTGTACCTTCTGAGAGTAGTGGAGTTGTTGTTCATGCAGAAGACGTCACACAAACGTGTAAGACGTGTGCAGGTCACGTGGTCGAGTACTCGTCGACGGGTTCTCTTCAACCAGATGGAGCACTTCCTTTTCCAATACGACATCGTGCCGCATTCTCGGAGCGCCACAGTTTGCTCTGTCGCTTGTGAATTTCCCACTTTCCCGTAGCCATTGTTCTCGTCTGGCAAACATGGGATGAGGTGGAGCCACACGATGACCTTCTCTTCCACTGCGGCAAGCTTCACCATAAATTAACATCATGTCGGTGTACTCTGCGAACGAGTCCTCATGCATCCTGTTATTGCTTTACTAGTCACCGTAATGTCGACTACGCATCACCAGCAAGTATGAAAACAAGACACATGGATACATCGCGTGATTGTGGCATTTACGCATGTGGGTTGCCTACCATAACAGGCGTACTGCACGTTTAGCGCGACTAACTAAAGCCGTCGGCACACGGACCGTGCATCCGAACGTTGAGCGTTGAGCGGGCCGAGTTTCTGACGTCATAGCGTGGAATAGCACGTTCCGGTGTCTTTCCGAACGTGCAGAGCAATATCTGGCATGTCAGATATTCTGAGCGTGCGTCTGAGCGTTGACCAATGAGATGGCACAACGCCATCTACGTCACACGCTCGCCGTCTCCTTCAGTACAGAGTTGTGAGGCGCCATATTGCCATTCATTTCAAGCCTATATGTATACACGCCGTTTCTGAGCACCACCAAACTGAGAATCACTGGAAAACCCGTTGTTAACTTTGTGATTCGTTGCAATAAAATAATGAGAAACATCATATTTGTAACAAAAGAATAGTTAGAACTGGCGTATTAGTTGTAACTTGCGTATTATGAGAGTAGGCTATTTGAAGGCAGCGACACACTGAAGATCCACCCAAAACGCATTGTTCTTGGTACAATGTGTAATAATTAAATTTCAATTAGTAACATAACTACGATTAAGGTTTTTAGCAAAACATAAGATTCTATTAAAAGAGACAAAGTTGTGATGTTGGTTTAGCGTAATGAATAGCGTCACTGTCTACGAGTGAGTTTTTTTGTTGGGGCGGTGGTTCGCGTCCTGACACAACCAATTTTTTTTCCTTAACATGCGCGTTTTTATCAGGTTCTGATACTTTATTATTAGTTTAATATAAGTATAGACTGTAATATTTGCTGTTATGTAAATACAAGTTCCCCTTTTTTGAGGGGTGACTTTGTTCAATTAGCTTAATCTACAGGACAGCTTGCGCTACTTGTATATTTTGCTCCTTTTTCTTTTACGCTTCGTAATTCACATGTTGCATGGATTCTGATACTGGGTAGGAACAGTGATCAAGTAAGACTGACCTTGGGGCTTTACTAAAATGTGGGAATGATGAAATAATGTCTATCTTATGCGGAGAAGTATTCCAAATCTGTATCGCACTATTTGTAAAGGAACTTTTATAAGCCTGTGTCCTTATTGATTGGACGTGGTACTTTCCTTTTCGTGGACGATGGAAGAAATGTGCGTTTTAATAGACCTAAGGTGGGAAATTTACGCGCGCCCGTTGAGTAAACAGTGTGATTTACGAACTAGAAACATCCCTCAACTGCCGGTGGAGTGCGTTGCGATCGCTTATACTACGTTGGAGCCCACGTACCGTATGCACAACTCGCATCGTTCCTGAGCGTTCAGCAGCACGTTGAACTTGGCACGCTCAACGTTAACGTTCGGCAGCACAGCCCGTGTGCCGACGGCTTAACTCCGTCCGAGCAGGCCTTGTAAGACCCAGCGGTACCGACCGGCCGCCGTGTCATCCTGAGCCCACATGCGTTACTGGATGAGGCTATGGGGGGGGGGGGGGGGTCATGTGGTCAGCACACCGCTCTCCCGTCCATATGTCTGTTTACGAGACCGGAGCCGCTACTTCTCAATCAAGTAGCTCCTCAGTTTACCTCATAAGAGCTGGGTGCACGCCACTTGCCAACAGTGCTCGGCAGACCGGATAGTTATCCAGCGCTTAACTTCGGTGATCTGACGACAACCGGTGTAACTACTGCAACAAGGCCGTTGGCCATTTAGCGCGACTGAGTAACTCATATTCTCCTTGAAACATGGAAACGAACCGTTTCCGGACATGGCTTCCAATATAAAACTTGATCTCTTAAGTCCCGTCTAGAACCTCTAGAACTATGTGTCATGAATTGTGAAACACCCTGCAGGTTCTCTGTTGTATGAGAACTACGTCCATAGATATTAATTATTTTCTGTGTAAAGCAAACAGACAGCTGAAAAACAGTAGCAAAAGGAAAGTGGGCCTGATAATGCTGAGAATTTTTCTGGGCATTGAGTGCATGAAAATGGGAATTTGAATGACTCAAGGACAAGCATTTAGAGGAAACGGCGTATAAAGGTGGAGTAAAGAACGAGTGATTCCAGGTGAATAACTTTATTGAGATTCTGTAAGCGATTTATCACCGTTGAGGAAGTGATATCTGAGATGACGCAAGAATGCGACCATTTGCTGAATTACGTGGAAGAATGATTATTTAATAATGATTTTGTAAAACTGTGGCAAATCTAATTTCTTTTTGTGTCTTTACTTTAAAGTAAAGGATCATGCCTCTATAATTACGGGTCGGGCGTAGTGATAAAGTATGAACAAAAATCGGCGAGTGTGATTAAAATGAAAATGTTAGTCTCACCTGGATATTTCTTCATATACTGTTCGGAATGTATTTGTGCTTTGCCGAAAAACCCTTTGATTTAAGCACATTTGTCGTCGAATAACGTTAATAATCAGTTTAGTGTAAGGGCGTCGCGTCATCTTAGCTTAGGCAGGGATCGCAGCACCACTTGCTGTCTTCACACGGCACGAGAAGAGAGAGACGTATTCTCATATATCTTTGGGCACTGAAAAATCACTGACACCAAAAGTGAGCAAAATAAACAGTCACTTGTTGAGAACAAGAACTAACACACGGTTTGAAGACATCTTTCTCTTATATAGCAAGAACGAAAATTATTTATTTCAAAGCAAACTTGGTTGTGCTAGGGCACAGTTACTTACAAGCCAACAACCTTAATTCATAGGTTGTACAATACCTCGTAGATAGCAGTAGTATGTGTTGTGGTCTTCAGTCCAAAGATTGATATGATGTAACTCTCCATGCTACTCTATCCTGTGCAACCTTCTTCATCTCCCAGTACCAACTGCAACCTATATCCTTCTGAATCTGTTTAGTGTATTCATCTCTTGGTCTCCCTCTACAATTTTTACCCTCCACGCTGCCCTCCAATACTAAATTGGTGATCCCTTGTTGCCTCAGAATATGCCCTACCAACCGATCCTCTCTTCTAGTCAAGTTGTGCCACAAATTTCTCTTCTCTCCAATTCTATTCAATACCTCGTCGTTAGTTATGTGATCTACCCATCTAATCTTCAGCAGTCTTCTGTAGCACCACATTTCGAAAGCTTCTATTCTCTTCTTGTCTAAACTATTTATCGCCCATGTTTCACTTCCATACATGGCTACACTCCATACAAACACTTTCAGAAACCACTTCCTGACACTTAAATCTATACTCGATGTTAACAAATTTCCCTTCCTCAGAAACGCTTTCCTTGCCATTGCCAGTCTACATTTTATATTCTCTCTACTTCGACCATCATCAGTTATCTTGGTGCTTAAATATCAAAACTCATCTACAACTTTAAGTGACTCATTTCTTAGTCAAATTCTCTCAGCATCACCTGATTTAATTCGACTATATTCCATTGTCCTCGTTTCGCTTTTGTTGAATTTCTTCTTATATTCTCCTTTCAAGATACTACCCATTCCGTTCAACTGCTCTTCCAAGTCCTTTGCTATAACTGACAGAATTACAATGCCATCACCAAAACTCATGGTTTCTATTTCTTCTCTCTAGATTTTAATTCCTGTTCGAAATTTTTCTTCTGTTTCCTTTACTGCTAGTTCAATATACATTGGAAATAGGTTACGGCACTGTCTCACTCCCTTCCCAACCGCTGCTTCCCTTTCATGCCCCTCGACTCTTATAACTGCCACCTGTTTTCTGTACAAATTGTAAATAGCCTTTCACTTCCTGTATTTTATCCCTACCACCTACAGAATTTAAAAGAAAGTGTTCCAGTCAACATTGTCAAAACTTTCCTGTAAGTCTACAAATGCTATAAACGTAGGTTTGCCTTTCCTTAACCTATCTTCTAAGACAAGTCGTAGGGTCAGTATTGCCTCGCGTGATCCTACATATCTACGGAATCCAAACTGATCTTCCCCGAGGTCGTCTTCTACCGGGCTTTCCATTCTTCTGTAAACTTATTGACTTATTAAATAGATAGTTCCGTAATTTACACCTGCCTTCTTTTTGGGAATTGGAATTATTATATTCTTCTTGAAGTCTGAGGGTATTTCGACTGTGTCATACATCTTGCTCACCAGATGGTAAAATTTAAGGCTTGGCTGGCTCTCCTGAGGCTTTCAGTAGTTCTAACGAAATGCTGTCTACTCCTGGAGCCTTGTTTCGAATTAGGTCTTTCTGTGCTCCTTCAAATTCTTCACACAGTATCACACATTTCGTCTCATCTTCATGTACGTCCTCTTCCATTCAAATGGTTCAAATGGCTCTGAGCACTATGGGACTTAACTTCTGAGGTCTTCACACCCCTAGAACTACTTGAACCTAACTAACCTAAGGACATCACACACATCCATGCCCGAGGCAGCATTCGAACCTACGACCGTAGCGGTCGCGAGGTTCCAGACTGTAGCGCCACCCCGGCCGGTCCTCTTCCATTTTCATAATATTACCGTTGCCCTTGTGTAGACCCTCTATACACTCCTTCCAATTTCTTGCTTACCCTTCTTTGCTTGGAACTGGTTTTCCAGCAGAGCTCTTGATATTCAAGCAGGTGATTCTCTTTTCTCCGAAGGTCTTCCCCCTCTGGTTCTGCTTCCTTTCATTTGTCCTCCAGCCATTCCCTTTTGGCCTTTTTCCACTTCCTGTCGATCCAATTTCTGAGACATTTGTATTCCTTTTCGCCTGCTTCATTTACTGCATTTTTATATTCTTTCATCAATTAAATTGAATATCTCTTACGTTACCCAAGGATTTATTCTAGCCCTCGTCTTTTTACCTACTTGGTCCTCTGCTGCTTTCACTATTTCATCTCTCAAAGCTACCCACTCTTCTTCTCCTGTATTCCTTTCGCCTGTTCTTTTTAATCGTTCACTAATTCTCTTTCTGAAACTCTCTACAACCTCCGGTTCTTACAGTTTACCGAAGTCCCATCTCCTGAGATTCCTGCCTTCTTGCCGTTTCGTTGGTTTTAATCTGCAGTTCATAACCAATACATTGTGGCCAGAGTCCACATTCGTTTCTGGAAATGTCTTACAATTTAAAACCTGGTTCCTAAATCTCTGTCTCGACATTGTATTACCAGTCTGAAACCTTTCGGTGTCTCAAGGTTTCTTCTAGGTGTGCAACCGTCTTTCCTGACTTTTAAACCAAGTGTTAACGATGACTAAATTATGCTCTGTGCAAAATTCTACCAAGTGGCATCTTCTTTCCTTTCTTAACCCCAGTCCATATTCACCTGCTACGTTTTCTTACACAGGTAGTTTGCCTAGAACACCACTTTCTCCTCTAATGTGTCTTCTAGCGCGCATGTTACGCTACTGTGTTGGTTGTGGACAATGCACTCTCATTATAGCAAATCGGAGGCATCAATACAACTGTTTTGTGTAGCAGCAAAGCCAAGCCATTTGACTAGTACCTTATTTTCCCGTCGTCTTATGACTCTCTCCACAAGAAAAAAAACCTGTTTCTGGTTTTTTCTGCATCTCCTCAGTGTAGAAGGGTCCCGCACTTTACTGTCCTTCAATATATAATTTCTAGGACTCGTTCGCTGCACCTTTGAAACTGTAAATATCTCAGTTGCCCAGTACGGTAGGTATGATTTGTCAAATGCGGTCTTGTGTTTCGAGATACGCACCAAATCACCTACATTAAATTTCTGTTTGCGTGGATCCAGCATCTTAATGCGTCCATTATCACGAACATCGACTGGCCGCATTTTTATTGTGCTATGTGTGATTCTATTATATTGAGCAATTATTTCTGCGAGTATATCTGTCCATTTTTATGAGCCGCGAAGGTTAAAATGCATCCACATTCGACCTTTTATAGTTCTGTTCAAGCGCTCAACGATACTCGCCTTCAGGTGAGTGAATGTCGAGTAGTGACGTATTCCACTGTCTTGAAATATCTATCGTAGAACTCCCCACCATGATCAGTTTGGAGATTGTCCGGGCATCGATTCGTTCCTGTCTGTAGCAAACGCTCAAAAACATCAGCAACATTTCGACTAGTTTTTGGTTCAAGTGGCTCTGAGCACTATGGGACTTAACATGTGAGGTCATCAGTCCCCTAGAACTTAGAAGTACTTATACCTAACTAACCACACACATCCATGCTCGAGGCAGGATTCGAACCTGCGACCGTAGTGGTCGTGCAGTTCCAGACTGAAGCGCCTAGAACTGCTCGGCCACACTGGCCAGCTGACCGGTTTTTGTTTTGACGGGTAATGCCCAGGCAAATTTGGAGTATGTATCAATAACCATTAAAATGTATTTAAATCCATTATTCTCATGTGAATATTGTCGCATATCTACAAGATCAGCTTGCCACAAGTCATCGAGCCCTTTAATGATAACATGCCTGCGGATGTTTTGCGTGCTGGTTCAAAAATGTTCAAATGTGTGTGAAATCTTATGGGACTTAAGGTCATCAGTCTCTAAGCTTACACACTACTTCACCTAAATTATCCTAAGGACAAACCAACACACCCATGCCCGAGGGAGGACTCGAACCTCCGCCGCGATCAGCCGCACAGATGCGTGCTGGCTTGTGCAGTACTTATTCGATGATACCTGTCTCTCGAAGCTCTGAGATTATGGAAACAACCTCATTCGAACGAGCTATATTACCTGCAGCAGCTGATGCCATGAGCAGCCATAGTCGATCTATTAGTTCGTTGGTGTCGTCATAATATATATACTGTGGGATTCGGTTGTTCACTGCTTTAAGACCAATGTCAATATCATAACCACTGCTGTGACCGTTATTGATGTTTTCGCGTTCGAGTATTGGCCTTATAGTGGTTTTATATTTCTTGTTGCTGAGGCTTTCCGTCATCTTATGTACACCAGTCACGTGCAGTATTTCACGCTATGTGTCCCTATCATTCACTGAATAATTTATAGGTTTTTTGGTAGGTCTTAGGAAAATAAGATTCATTAAGTCGAGTCTTCTGTCAAACTGTCTATCACCGATCTGTATTTGGTGTTCAGTTACAGTTACGGGATGAGCACCCAACATTTACGGTTTTCCCCTGCTAAGGCCGAATGTTCCATCTATCTGACCTGGAGCGTGACTAATAATGAATTCATCAATGGCAACACTCTCGTTATCGTGTGTTTTTGTTTTGCTGAGACCTGTCGGAGAGATTCAGTAACCGGTTTTTTGTTTGCTGCCGACTCATATGACTGAACCTCAGCAGCCGTAATTTATCACTAACTGCTTTACGCGCTTGAATCACTTCCTGCTTCGTCGACATCTCACGTATACTAATCAGATATCTCCGCGGCGTAAGGCTATATACATCCACTCATTTTCTTCCTCCTCTTGCTATGGTCCTGATCACCCTCCTCAACAACAAGGCAGTCTACATCTTTCTTCCCCCGAATAACATCGACCTTTTCAGTTAAGTCGGTTGCTTTCTTACTCACTTGATTAACTAGCTCATTTAACGTATTCACCATTCTCAGAAGAGTCTGGTAATACGTCTCTAGTTCCCTGCGCATACCTGCAACTTTATGCACTATAGCTTGAATTTTCGCATCCAAGTACAAGCGAATGTTCTATCTGTGTACACCCTTCCTCTCGGGTTGTCCATGGTGTAGCGTAGACTGCTGCACTAACATGCCGGGCTATATGTGAGAAAACTCTTGAAAGTTGTGCCTGTTCCTACCATCATTCAGCTTTCTTGTTTTATCGATAACAAGAAACCCATACTGTGAATGATTCCAGCAATCTGCACATACTTTTACAAAATCATTGAACGACATTTCCGTTTCGACATGTGTTTGGTAAATGTGTTTTAAATTAAGATTGTCTTGTTTGAAGGGTAGAATGAGGTTTTCGTTGTCCCTAACAAGCTGTTTGGGGATTCTGGAATATGTATGATTTAGATAAAATACGTCAGCACAAATATGAGGACCGGAACAGAAATATTTTCTGATTTGATCTTGGTGTTCGACGGCAATATCGTCAAATATGAAGACTGTGTTCGGTTTTGCTTTTTCAAGTGGGGGGATATGACCGCTTTCACTGAATGTCGTGTATGTAACACCATCTACACCGCTCAATATCTCTTGGAATAGCTGATACTTGGGTTGAAACAGTGTTTTTGAGAATACACCAACATGTGCAAATCGGACTCCTTCTACATGCGTTAGCAGAGTCATAAGGAGATTAGTCTTCCCGCAATTGGATGGGCCTACAATAATTGCTCGTACATTATCGGGAAGGAGAATTCCGTTCTTCTTGTTCTTCTTCTTCAGCTCTTCACTTGAATCTTTACAGGACCAGTCACCGACAACAAAGTCCTTATGGTGCTTCACTCAGCCCGCCATGGTAGTAAATGGGTCAGCTACAGACAAGTAATTGACCTATTTATATAAAATACACCTAAAATGATAATAATAACAGTATGTGTGTAGCTAGTATAGTTCCCTCACTTAACCGATTGATTCATATTGACTACACGAAGAAAACAAGTATATATTTTACTCATGAGGAGTAACATGATCGTAATCTCAGTAACTGGTGTAGCAATGAAAATGAAATAGTTGTAATAGTTTGATTATAATGGAAAAGTCGTATGAAATAAAACACAAACACGAGTTGACAGTAGACATAAATTATTTATTTAAAAATGGTACATTGTATGTAGTATTTCAGAGCTATCATTACAAATGGTATGTATCTTCTTAGCACCTGTACAATATCTACTAAACAGTGCATTTTTGTTGGCAATAAATTCAGCACATATATCACTCAAGCCAATAGGTGACTCGCAGTACTCTGGTTTTTTACACACACATTTCATGTGCTTATCTTTGGATTTGGCGGTCATGTGTGAACGAAGGTGCTGCTTAAGATCGTCAGTATGTATACTACTCACACGTAGGGAGTTTACAACTTCACTGTATGCGGCCTCTATGCTAGGCACCCAACGATTCAGTCTCTTCAGCGCAAGACGTATGGCAGAATCTAGATCGTATAACTTCATAACTGATGGATGTCTACGATAGACACAGTTGTCGCCTGATTTCCCGCATAAGGCGCAGTCATGATAAACGGTAGTAATAGAAAGTGTCGCATCAGTAATACTAATGTCTGGGCGGGATTGAGTTGGGTAATATTCGGTGGTCATCTGCTGACTGATGTAACGATCTGCACCGCACGTCTCATTCCAGTCGAACTCGTAAATTGGCACTTTGAACACACGTGGATACATTTTCAATCTCCATTATAGCTTGAATCTCCCAGACACGATGCACCTCTATAGCACTGTTCACACGTTTGGGTCCACTGGAGGTTAAATTGTACGTGGTGGTAAAAAGAGTGGCTGAATTAGACGTATTCTTTTTATCTACAGTATCTAAAGCCTGTGGTTGCACTATCAGAGGACTGTTCGACTGGGATAAGTGATATTTTGGTGACCAGTAGTGACCTCCATCTAGTTGCTGTTCAACACCACCAGCATTCGATTTGTCATGTGGAGGTCGTGTGTCCTCATCACACAAGTCGATGAGAGAGGGACAGAGATGAGCAACTCCTTGTCCTGCTCCAACAAGTGGGCTATGTGCGCCACTGGATCCCACGTGGCTGCTACCGGTTCAGACGAGATGGTTGCCGTTGCTGTAGTCTCGACGAGATAGCGGTCGAGGCTGCTGCAGGTCCGGACGCGTCTGTGGAGCTAGGCATATTGGCGCTGGACTCTTTTGAACAAAGACGAGGAAGCATTAGATATGGTCCAATAAGTAAAATGTTTGAAAAATAATAAAGCTAACCAGAGTGAGAATAATGTGATGGGTGGTACTTACTTTTCTGTTTAATCCTATTCTGCATTCGACTGCTCCTGCTGTTGGCACTTTATAGTTCTTCTTCTTCTCCTCCTGCTCACTGACTGACTGAACAAGACTGAGGCCTCGGAGCTGCTGAGCTTCACCTGTAACTCCTACAATGACATCATCAGATATTTCAACCCTATTGGCTGAAGTCGAACACGTGACTCTATTAAGGGCTCCTATTGGCTCACGCCATTTGCCCCATCCCAGAATATGATCAGCTGACGTCATGACAGAACCCTCTGGTGGCGGCGATAGAGACTAAACCCACACCACGCGGTGGATACACTGGGTGCAGCCATCTTGAAGGATGGTACTTGTGTCATGATCAGAAGTCACAGTGATGCCCTCTGCTGTCACAGATATGAACTAAGCCAGTTGGAGTCCAGACCTAGTGGTGAACACACATGCCTGAGTTGGTTAAATAATAAGGACTTTTTTCCCGCTATTTTTTTGCTTAGTAGAGGTAAGTGTGGTGTGATGGATTATCATGTTGGAGTTTGAACTTCCCGCCATTTTTCTTGGGGAGAAGGTTAGGTTAGTGGAGGTAGGCCAAGTGACCTATCTTCCTGCCAAAATTCAAACTTCCCGCCAAAATCACACATCTTGCTTGACGTCACGGCCGCCATCTTGTATGACGTCATCGCCGCCATCTTGGATAACGGTACTTTGGCGCTTACCTGCCAAGTGACCTACTAGCAAGTTTAGAGGCAGATGGTCATGTGTCTTCCTAAAAAGCGTCAAATGCAGTAGTCAGCTCGCGTGTATCACTGTTACCTCAATAGACATACAGTAGAATCCTGCCTTGATGGCAAAAAAGTGATTTCCCTTGCTATAGCATATTTGTTCCCATGTAGAAATTGTTCTGCGCCAACCAGAAGACACGTAATTACTTCCCCAATTTCCCCGCATTTCGGTGTATATTCCCTCAATTTACACGTATTCTTCGCAATTCTATCGATTTTATGTCAGTTCTACCCATGAGATCACGACAGAACCTCTCGTTCCGTGTTCAAAAATTGCTTTTAAATGTAGTACAGCTGCCAAAACCTAGTGCAAATGCACTGATCGGGAGGCATAGTATAGCACTGCACTCGATTCTAGCCAGTCGCCTCCCACCACATATTCCGCATTTGCAGAGCGTCTGGCTCTGTTTTCCGTCTGTCTGTGTATGTGCATTTGTCACAGATGGCCCCCAGGACCAGGTCCTGCCACTGCTGGGCCCACTTCAAATGCGTTCAAATGCGACCGTTAACTATTTCTAGGGACACAATACAATTTCTGAGAGGTCGACTTGGCTCTTATTTTACATAGCCATGTGACATCAGTGTAACACTGAGAAACTCTCAGATGGTGAGTCACCATGTGTGCATTTCACTGCGATGCATCAGGCATACTGGGCAGGTAAGCATGTGCGCATGGCTAGACACCACTTGCATGTCGTTAGGATCGCTTGGGAGAAAGAAGCCTGTGCTATTCTGGGAAGCAATGGAGCGGATTTCTGCAGCTTATGTGACAGTGAGTAGCTCAGCGATTAGGTCTTCCCCGGACTGCAGGTAGAGAGAGGGATCGTGCCAGTATTTGTGAACATATGTGCACAGTCCACAGAGTGGCTTTGGCGCTTATTTACATAGAGATGGGACGTCAGTATAACACTCGAAGAACTCTAAATGTAGAGACAACTTTCACATGCCATTGGTAATGGCACAAGAGCAAACGGCTTGCGCTCAGGTGCTAGCTTGCGTTCGGCTGGACCTGCAAAGCATGTGCGCGCATTGGAGCCTCTGATAGTTGTGGATGATGTTAGTTTTAAACCGTTTTTTATGTGCACTGTGTGTCCGTGGACTGGATTATTTTTGGCTGCTTAAGCGCTGTGATCGTTACACATGCATTATCTCTTGACAATTTACGAGTTGATTTGGTGTCTGTTGCATTATATTGTGAACAGATGCGCAGTGCGTGATTTCAACAGTTGATGATTACCAAGTGTGTTTTCAGAGTCTTTTAAACGCTTTATTTTGATCATTTACGAGTTGTTTGCCTCTCTGCACATCAATGTACTGCATTATTTCGGTGATTTACGAGTAGTTTGCAGATCTGTAGTTTCTACAATGCATTATTTCGACAGTTTACAATTATCAAGCATGTCTGTAGAGCGTTCTAAATGCATTATTTCGGTGATCTACGAGTAGTTTTCAGCTCTGTAGCGTGTGCAATGCATTCCTTCGGTAATTTACTATTGTTTCTGTGTCTGCACATCAGCGTACTGCATTATTGATGAGTAGTTTGAAGCTCTGTGTGCTGTGTAGTGTGACTCCAAGCATGTCAGAGTGAGTATTTTATACCAGTGTAATAAATATACTATGTCAAATCCATCCCTTAATAAACGGTTCCAATATAAATGACGTACACTCCTTCCTCTCTCCAGCAGCCCACCACAGGCTGAGTCCTTTTCCCACCATTCTCCCCCAGACCGCCATCTTGGGTTATGCCACATGAGGGATGACAGCACCCTCAGGTGGCAGTACTGTGTACTATGTCAGTTGACCTTTGGACCTCATGGTGAACACATCGAATCGTGGCACTGCCTCAAATTGCAAATTGTTAAAAATAAAGACAGCTTAAATAAGGACATACACCCATGCTATCCTGCATGGGCTCAGTCGTTTTTCCGCCGATTCCTAGGAAGAGGTGGCAGTCGGATGACTTAGGTTGGTGGAGGTAGCCCAGGTGACCAATTTGCCTGCCATTTTCTTAGGTCAATGGACACAGTTATGGTGTGTTGCATTGCCCTGCCATTTTCAGGCAGTGGTGAGGGGGAAGGGGGGAGGTATGGGGAGGGGAGGGGAGGGGGTTACGTTTGTGGAGGTAGCCCATTTGACCAATCTTCCCACCAATGTTTTAACATCCCACCATGATATCACTGCAATGGTGCCATACCTATTGCCACCATCTTGAATAAATTTGGCAGCAATGCCATGTGGGATGCTACATAGTTTTCTCTACTACTGTCACTGATTCGCACTGTGCATCCATGAAGTAGCCAAGAATGCACAAAAGTACTATCAAACTGGCTAAGACACATTATAATATTCACTGTCTATGGGTTTTAGCTTTCAGATCTTTCAGGTGTGGTAACCATGACAGTTTGGAAACACGACAAGAACGATTGAGATGAGTCCTCACCCTCTTATCTGCAGAAAACTGACATCACATCCTTGCATCCCATGGCCCTAACCTTCACACTGTCAGTTGCTAATGAAGGTGCCGGTGCAACACTGGAGAAGGAACAGAAAACAGCGAAATTGCCCATAAATATGGATATTGTACAGGATTCATTACCATGGATGTGATACTGTTTACAGCTATGGCAAATGGAGGTCTGCTGATGCCTCTGGTAGGATTAGGTTGTTGACAGTGGACAAAAATCTCCGGAATCCGCAATGAGAGCACCTGAGGAATGGTTACTGGAATGAGTATCATCAGTTGCTACCCAGTGTATTGACTCTGCAAAGGCTGGAGAGCAGAAAGACAGGTTGATGGCTGAGGACGGTCCAGTAGCAGCTGAAAAATGAGTGTGGGACCGCCTGTGTATGAGAATGCACAACCCCTCAGACACTATGAGGTTCTCCATCTCGAATCCTGTTCCAAGTGTAGTTCCAGCCCTCCAGCAGTTAATGGGCACTCATATCATCTATTACGAGAAATAAGCAGTGGCTCTGCTCAATGAGGGTGCAGAGAGCCTCAGACTATTACATCCAACAGAGGTACATACAGGTAGCAGATACTGATCCTCTGGCACATGTGAAGTTCAGCGATTACCATTTGTAGGTGGGCATCCAAGGAGAGTAGTGTGTGTTATTGACAAACAGAGTAACCTCTCCGTTGGCTCTGTCCCCAGTCGGTCATCCTTTTGTTGGAGGCTATAGCTGTTTAAGACGAGGGTGTCAGTGACTTAAACTTGTGTTTTATGTAAACACAAGCACGGCCGATATGGCCATATTAGGAATTTCATTTCCTCCATATGTGTTCTGACCTCATTTAAGTTCCATTGGAGAATTGGGGCCATCTATCGTGGGTTAGACGTTTGTCCTGTCTTTCCACTGGCAAAGGAAGCCGGTCATGGGTGGAGGCTTAGCTTTAGGGCGAGATGATTTCGCCATTCCGACACCAGAGTCTATTAACTCTACAGAAGAATCACGAGTGACGTCATAGAGGATGACGTCGATATTCTCGGACTCTTTACTTCCTTACTCCGTCAGTGATTGATGCTCGATCACTGATTTTTTCCATGGGTAGGCTTTGGAGCCACAATTGCAGCTGGGATACTGGTAGCACTGGACAGACTGTATCGTCCGAGGGCAATGTGGTCTGCAACATCGGCTCCCACGGCGCTTTCTGAAGTTATGAATGGAAATACACGTGTCAAAAGTGCATTTACAAACTCACATACTATTTTTCGCAGTAACAGCCCCCATTTGTGTAGCAGCATCTGCTTTCTGCACTGGCTATCTTAATAGCAACTAAGGTAGCGAACGTTGGGGGCAGCATGACTTTATACATCTTTTAGGCCTGACTCTATGGGATGCACTTCATAGTCTTAAGCTCTTGTGTCTTCAGTTCTTCAAGATACGCGCCGCAGTCCCAGCTCCAGATAGGATGAGCCCTAGAGCAATTCACTCATTTCAATGGAGATGGACACACAACTTCTTCGTGGATGGCCTTAACATATTTGCACACAGGTAGCTCCTCGCTTAGACCCAACGGTAGTATGCCAATAGCGCCAAGCATTTGAAACAATACTTTTGGTTGCGGACATAAGGCTATATGATTAGGCGAAGGAAACTTGTCTTAATGTGCTCAGGAAGTTTCAAGGAATTAGATTTTAAATTATCGCCATCAACTCTCTTCATTATGTTTTTCATGTCGACTATACACGCTGCAGTCCACCCATCTTTCAGTTCCTCCTTGAGAATGTCCAACACATCTCTGCACATCACTAAACTTTTGCTGTAATTCAGAGTGGTGTTAGCTTAGCTGAGATCGCATATGCCACATGGCACTGAGCTTTCTGGAGTCTCTTGGCTTGTTGAGAACTGACGTTTCTACCAGAAGTGTTCCATTACACTATCGCCTGATTGATTTTAAATTGCCAGTAATGCCTTCTAAGCCTTTCGAAATATAGAAAGGCGAAACTTTCTCGAAACCGTCGTCTGTCCTTTTCACTAGTAAAAACACATTCTGATTACCACTATGCCTTTCTATCGAGAGATAATACTTTTAGAGTCAACTCTTGAATCACGAACATTCGCTACATGAGCCCTCTCGTTTAATTGTGTGTTAGTACCTTTCAGCAGTCCATTCCTCCCGATGGGAGGAGAAGAAGAGAATTTCGAGGGTTCCATTTCTTTCCCATGAGCTGCTAGGGAAATAAAAGTCCATCTAGATCGAGCTCCACTTGCCTAGATAAGCCTTATATAACGGAAGTGTGGCAGGTTTCAGAGAAGTTTCCCCCAACGACTGTTCCATCTCAACATCTGTACATCTAATCGGAACGCAGCTTCAAATGGTTCAAATGGCTCTGAGCACTACGGGACTAAACATCTGTGGTCATCAGTCCCCTAGAACTTAGAACTACTTAAACCTAACTAACCTAAGGACACAAGGCAGGATTCGAACCTGCGACCGTAGCAGTCGCGCGGTTCCGGGCTGAGCGCCTAGAACCGCTAGACCACCGCGGCCGGCGAACGCAGCACATTGAAATTGAGGTGTCTTTTATTGAGGTTTTTCCCATCCTCACCATCGGGACAGTCAAGTCAAAATCCTCATTTTCTGTGAGATGCAACGTTTCACCACCGCCCCTCACAATACGTCGAGCTTACGGTGAGGGAGACCACGTTGCGCTTGCCAGTCCACAGCTCAGGAACCGCTGGGTCGCTAGGCCTGCAACCAGCAAACGAATCATGAACTTCTGAGGGCTCTCACATCCAACTCGCTCAGTGACCAAGAAGAGAAAATTCGTGAAATGAGAGAGGCTTACCAACAACCATTATTCCCACACTCCATTTGCGAGTGGAATACGGTATGGGGATCTGTTAGTGTTATCAGAGGTACTCTGTCACACACCATTAGGTAGAGTGAAGAGTGTGATGTTGCTGTAGGTTAAGTATTTTACAACTGTGAAGGATTTGTTTCCAATCAACACGCTGCAGGACAGCGGTGGCTGCCCTAAAAATAAAAATTTATACGTGTAGACTGTCGAGATTAATGCTGACTGGATTGCTAAAACGAAACTGCTTACACAGTCAAGCTGATTTAGGTGTAGACTGCTGTTCTTTCAAAAAGCAATTACTGTAATCTACTTAAGAACGTATCATCCATTTTTCATTAAATACGCTGACATGATAGCTCGACAGAGACCGCTTGATCTATAGCGAGAGAGCAATGCATTTAAATGAGGTTTCAGCTGTCGGCGACCATTCACAGCGTCTTCGACGAAGAACCAGCTAGATTCTCCAGCGAACTGTACAATCACTACGTTACTCAAAGTACAAAAAGGAGATCATCACTGTTCGTTATACTACTCTCAAGAAGAAACAGTTATTACTCGGGTTAGGCATGACAAAACGTTTTGCAAGAATTTTTTCGTCCCTGAATATAACTGAATCTTTCCATGGAAAAACTTTAAGTAAGATGAATGAGGTTAGAGTCGATAGAGTCAACAAGAATAAAATTAACTGAAGTTATCTTCCTTAGAATTACTTCCGTTCCTCTTGTGAGACCTAGTCTAAGTGAACGCTACCATAGAAGGTCAATTGGTGTCAGTCAACTTGTGCGCTTGTGATGAAACATATTAAGTTCGAATGTAATAGCTAGAAACAGCAATACCAAGTCAAAACCAAAGGAAGTAAGATTGTAGCATAAAAAAGCGCGTAAGTATCACAGGGAATAACGCGATATAATACAATTATGAAAAGGACAAAACACGGATTAAATAGAAAAAGTTTCGTTGTTTCCACGTCAGAAGGTGTGGTGTAGATATAAAACCATGGACATCCATACGCAAAATGTTCAAAACAGTATAAGCGTACAGCATTTACTACTTCGAATCTTTGGTATGTGGCTTTAGCTCTGTATGTAAACTAACGTAAAATCTGACCATTATTATTATTATCGCTACTTCGTACACGTAAAGAGTTTCATTCATATAACTCACATAAAACATTAACATGTAATAATCATTTTCAGAAACAATGTAAATAGAACCACCTGAAGATAGCATAAAAAGTGCTGAAAAATGTTTGTGTAAAAGAAAACTAATCAAACGGTGTGTAGCATCAGGCGGAATTACTCAACAACTACTTTGAGCTTTGGAACCTGTCTCACATTTGTTTCACTGCCACTTAAAACTGGAAGCTATTATATACATACACTTAAGTTATAGTGTACCAAAATTTCTACGCCAGAAGCACCTAAGGTTTGTGAAATCTCTTGTTGGAGAAAGAGTCCGTGCATCACCGAGGTTTGTCCAGTCTGAAGCCGAGCAAAGAACACTTTCGTACTGGCGCTATGACAAGTCCGTACTGTTGGTTTACCTCCGTTTACCTGCTGCATCTGCTGCTTCACTATCCTGAATCTGTACGTCTCCTGGTACCCAGCAGAATAACACATCCTTTCTCTGCCTCTGTGCATGGAAAAGGGTGTCATGAATAGTCTGAAGATACTTTTCGGGTGGGTACATGTGATCGATAGCCTGAAGGGCACTTAGGAATCAGTACAGATGAGAGATTTAGTAGCAGATAGTGAACTGTAGGTGTCCAGGTGTACATGTCGCGCCCGCTGCTGCATCTAATATTTCTATGTCCCACATTCCCTGGATCCAGGAGAATTTTACATGCTTCCCTAGATTTTATGAGTAAAAATTCCTGTCAAGGAAGCTCTGGACTACAAAGGGCACATATACTGGATGTGTCGTAGCGCTATTAGGGCGTCCGAGCAGAGGGAAAATTTGTAGCTCTGATATGTCTCATGACCTCGTGTGCCCTATTATCACATGTTCTCGAGCCACATACATTAACTGAATTTCAAGATATGTCCAATACGCTTGATCTATGTGGACGTGTATTCGATTGCAGCAGATTCAAATTTTCAAACGTGAATTATGTAACTGGACTTGTATCTCCTGTCTCGGCGAATCATTTTATTGTTGGGAGCAGCGTAAACATCCAGGTGTGTTTCAACCCACAACAAAAACACCAGGAAAGGTTAATATTAAAGACATTTTTTCTACACAATCTCTTCGTAGACATACGAAATTGCCGTGACAATGAATTAAACACCGTTGTCCATGTTCCAGTGAGAACTTGTTGAGTTGTTTGCATACAATTATCCTCACAAGTTTTCATCAAGATGTTTTCCTTTCCGCATTATGTCTTCTACATATTGTTCTCTCATCGTAATGTTCTTCGTGACATTGTTTCAGTTGATAAAATTAAATATTGTATGGGGTTGCTGGCTGGCAGGATTCATTCACTTGTCGATAAGGGTGTTCATCCTCCGTGCCACACCGGTAGCCTTCCTTGCGGATAGGTGAGAGTTGGGTCATAGTATTTGTAGAGTGTACATGAGTGCAATGAATGCTTGTGTAATGTACTGTTCTGCTTTTCGTGTACGATGATGATGATGCTGAGAGGCGGAAGAGGGTAGAGCCTGGTGCAGCGACTTTGCCACGTCCTGTGGTACAGTAGCACATAAGGCAGCGCCGAGCTTCAGGTGTCCATCCGATGGTCGGATCACCATCGTCAGTGTGACATGCCCTGAGTTCACGAGACGGGATTTGGAATTTAACTGAGGACACTACCGCAAAGACTGGTGTCCAGGAACTTAACGCCTCCGCCTTCTTGTCCCTATATCGAAAAGGTAAAAGGAAAATTATAAACTGCAAGCAGGGGACCCGGACGGTCACCCACCCACATACTGCCCATCCCACATGGCACTTACCTTCGGTGATCTGACGCGAAACTGTGTGTCCACCTTGGCACGGCCTTCGCAGAACCCACATGTTGTTGTTGTGGGCTTCAGTCCTGAGATTGGTTTGATGCAGCTCTCCATGCTACTCTATCCTGTGCAAGCTTCTTCATCTCCCAGTACCTACTGCAGCCTACATTCTTCTGAATCTGCTTAGTGTATTCATCTCTTGGTCTCCCTCTACGATTTTTACCCTCCACGCTGCCCTGCAGTACTAAATTGGTGATCCCTTGATGCCTCAGAACATGTCCTACCAACCGATCTCTTCTTCTGGTCAAGTTGTGCCACAAACTAATCTTCTCCCCAATTCTATTCAATACGTCCTCATTAGTTATGTGATCTACCCATCTACTCTTCAGCATTCTTCTGTAGCATCACATTTCGAAAGTTTCTATTCTCTGCTTGTCCAAACTGTTTATCGTCCATGTTTCACTTCCATACATGGCTACACTCCATGCAAATACTTTCAGAAACGACTTCCTGACACTTAAATCTATACTCGATGTTAACAAATTCCTCTTCTTCAGAAACGCTTTCCTTGCCATTGCCAGACTACATTTTATATCCTCTCTACTTTGACCATAATCAGTTATTTTGCTCCCCAAATAGCAAAACTCCTTTACTACTTTAAGTGTCTCATTTCCTAATTTAATTCCCTCAGCATCACCCGACTTAATTCGACTACATTCCATTATCCTCGTTTTGCTTTTGTTGATGTTCATCTTATATCCTCCTTTCAAGACACTGTCCATTCCGTTCAACTGCTCTTCCAAGTCCTTTGCTGTCTCTGACAGAATTACAATGTCATCGGCGAACATCAAAGTTTTTATTTCTTCTCCATGGATTTTAATACCTACTCCAAACTTTTCTTTCGTTTCCTTTACTGCTTGCTCAATATAAAGATTGCATAGCGGGGAGAGGCTACAAGCCTGTCTCAGTTCCTTCCCAACCACTGCTTCCATTTCATGTCCCTCGACTCTTATTACTGCCATCTGGTTTCTGTACAAATTGTAAATAGCCTTTCGCTCCATGTATTCTACCCCTGCCACCGTCAGAATTTGAAAGAGAGTATTCCAGTCAACATTGTCAAATGCTTTCTCTAAGTTTACAAATGCTGGAAAAGCAGGTTTGCCTTTCCTAAATTTTTCTTCTAAGATAAGTCGTACGGTCAGTATTGCCTCACGTATTCCAACATTTCTACGGAATCCAAACTGATCTTCCCCGAGGTCGGCTTCTACCAATTTTTCTATTCGTCTGTAAAGAATTCGCGTTAGTGTTTCGCAGCTGTGACTTATTAGACGGATAGTTTGGTAATTTTCACATCTGTCAACACCTGCTTTCTTTGGGATTGGTATTATTATATTCTTCTTGAAGTGTGAGGGAATTTCGCCTCTCTCATACATCTTTCTCACCAGATGGTAGAGTTTTGTCAGGACTGGCTCTTCCAAGACTGTCAGTAGTTTTAATGGAATGTTGTCCACTCCCGATGCCTTGTTTCGACTTAGGTCTTTCAGTGCTCTGTTAAACTCTTCACGCACTATCATATCTTCCATTTCATCTTCATCTATAACCTTTTCCATTTCCGTAATATTGTCCTGAAGAACATCGCCCCTGTATAGACCCTCTATATACTCCTTCCACATTTCTGCTTTCCCTTCTTTGCTTAGAACTGGGTTTCCATCTGAGCTCTTGATATTCATGCAACTATTTAATGGCAAACGGCTGCGGAATCATCGTGTGCACTCGATCCCGTTCTCGTGCACTCCCCGACTTGCATGACGGAGCTCTAAGGTGTTACCATATGTTTACTTCAAAATCAGTCTTATTAAGCATTCACTCTACGAATAACTACATCAGAAATAATCTCAAAAATAACAACCGAAGCATGATTTAAGTAATGGAAATTGCACCAGTCACTTACTTTTTGATGTGTAGCACAATTTCGAAAATTTATTACTATTTTGAAGTGCATTTCTGCATATGTTTCCGATGAATGGGTGTGGTGATATTAGTATGTGTGATTTTCTGCCTCATCGAATATTAAGTTAACGAAATTACATTAAAAAACCGAAGCGCTCACGAAACGCTGGAGTCTAATATGCCCAGTCACACTGCAGTTATGTCCGATCTACGCAGTGTTGGAAACCTTGCAGTAAATTTGCATAGAAAATAGATTGTGTGTTACAGACACGAAAATGTAAATGAAGTACGTCTGCAGGAAACTAAATGAGTTTTTCGATTAAAGTAGGGGCCAAATTCGTTTAAAACTAGATGAGTTTTTCGATTAAAGTAGGACCCAAATTCGTTTAAAGTCTCACGGTATCGATGACTGCAGGATGTGTCTGCCGCATCCGCATATGAAAACGTTTTCTGTCGACGACGTCTGTTTGGCTGGTCGGTGTGACACGATCTCATAGAGACAGTACAGTTGCAGACAATCACTTTTATGGGCAGGTGCGCAATGCTCTTCATCCTCTCAGACGTATCTTCGTCGTAAGACAGAAGTCTGTTTCCGTTCGATTAGGCCACCAAAAGGCAGCGTACAACCCAAACCGCGACGTATTAAACAGTGACCTTTTGCTTTAACTAAAAGTATCTTTAGTTAAGATCCGAAGCGTTTAGAGAATGCGTAACAATGAACTACGTATTGAACATTCGACATTATTTTTCAAGGTATTCTATCCAAATGGGCAATTTCAGTGGTGCAATCTGTGTGTAAACCTTCTCATTTAAGACACATTACCCTTGCATGTTTCGGCATCAGCTTTCAACGTCGCTGCATCATTGAACATAATGCAGTTGATAAGTCATAAACGAGTACTAATGTTTCGCTCTTTCCCTTCATCCCCTGCAGGTAGGCGAAACACCAGTACTGTTACCTGTATATACCTCTACAGGTATCCTCCGCAAGTAACCTTACGGCGTGTGCATGAGGCTTTACGAGACGCAGCTTATTATTGGTCACTTCTAGCCACTCGTCTTCCAGCCGACGCACGATTCTGTACCTCAACAGCGAGGCGAAAGCATACAGAGAGACGGCACACTGAACTAACTGAGGATTGCGACACACCTAATCAGCCTGCTACATCTGTCCTTTCATACTGACAGTACCCAAGTGCCCTGGCACCCAGCAGAACGACACCTCCTTTCCCAGTCGTTGTACACTACTGGCCATTAAAATTGCTACACCAAGAAGAAGTGCAGATGATAAACGGGTATTCATCGGACAGTTATATTATACTAGAACAGACATGTGATTACATTTTCACGCAATTTGGGTGCATAGATCCTGAGAAATCAGTACCCAGAACAACCACCTGTGGCCGTAATAACGGCCTTGATACGCCTGGGCATTGAGTCAAACTGAGCTTGGATGGCGTGTACACGTACAGCTGCCCATGCAGCTTCAACACGATACCACAGTTCATCAAGAGTAGTGACTGGCGTATTGTGACGAGCCAGTTGCTTGGCCATCATTGACCAGATGTTTTCAATTGGTGAGAGATCTGGAGAATGTGCTGGCCAGGGAGGCAGTAGAACTTTTCCTGTATCCAGAATAGCCCGTACAGGGCATGCAACATGCGGTTGTGCATTATCCCGCTGAAAAGTAGGGTTTCGCAGGGATCGAATGAAGGGTAGAGCCACCGGTTGTAACACATCTGCAACGTAACGTCAACTGTTCAAAGTGCCGTCAATGCGAACATGAGGTGACCGAGACGTGTAACCAATGGCTCCCCATACCAACATGCCGGGTGATACGCCAGTATGGCGATGACGAATACACGCTTCCAATGTGCGTTCACCGCGATGACGCCAAACACGGATGCGACCATCATGATGCTGTAAACAGAACCTGGATTCTTCCGAAAATGTGACGTTTTGCCATTCGTGCACCTATTTTCGTCGTTAAGTACACCATCGCAGGCGCTTCTGTCTGTGATGCAGCGTCAAGGGTAACCGCAGCCATGGTCTCCGTGCTGATAGTCTATGCTGCTGCAAACGTCGTCGAACTGTTCGTGCAGATGGTTTTGTCTTGCAAACGTCCCCATCTGTTGACTCAGGGATCGAGACGTGGCTGCAAGATTCGTTACAGCGATGCGGAGAAGATGCCTGTCATCTCGACTGCTAGGGATACGTGGCCGTTGGGATCCAGCACGGCGTTTTGTATTACCTTCCTGAACCCACCGATTCCATATTCTTCTAACAGTCATTGGATATCAACCAACGCGAGCAGCAATGTCGCGATAGGATAAACCGCAAACGCGATAGGCTACAATCCGACCTTTATCAAAGTCGGAAATGTGATGGTACGTGTTTCTCCTCCTTACACGAGGCATCACAACAACGTTTCACCAGGCAACGCCGGTCAATTCCTGTTTGTGTATGAGAACTCGGTTGGAAACTTTCCTCATGTCAGCACGTTGTAGGTGTCGCCACCGGCGGCAACCTTGTGTGAATGCTCTGAAAAGCTAATCATTTGCATATCACAGCATGTTCTTCCTGTCGGTTAAATTTCGCGTCTGTAGCACGTCATCTTCGTGGTCTAGCAGTTTCAATGACCAGTAGTGTAGTTGGAAGAGAGCTCCCCGGATATTTAGGAGTACTTTATACGCTGTGTACAAGCATTGTAGTGAGTGAAGGGCACTCAGAGAAATGGAACAGACAAGGCATTTAGTACTCGAAACTCGACACATCTGCTTGTGTGCTCGCAGGACTGCACATAATTCTACATGGAACACAGCAATGTCTTCACTCAGTCAGACCTTGAGGATACGATCAGGGAAAACAACAGAACCACCAACGGAGTACCCCTGCTTCGACCCATCCGCAAAGAAAGCAGGAAAATACTGGTGTTCAGTTGAGATGGCATAAAACAAAGCATTAAAAATATTTATAGGATCACAATCTCTCCTGTACCGTGCGAAATCTAAAATTATTCAGGTTCTGTGAGGTAACCAGCGTGGCAGACGGTTAATGACCTTGGTTTACGGTTGTACTTGATCCTCCACAAGTGACTCCTGCAAATGCCCAATGCCGATGAGGATCCCAAACGGCAGGCTTTCATGTGTCTGTCTGTGTGTGTGTGTGTGTGTGTTTTGATCTCACGGCCCCTCAACAGTGAAGTTATCAGCTCAGTTACACATATTAACACGGGTGAACATGGATAATATGACTAAAACTGTTGTCAAGAAGTGAGGAGGGAACCTATAAAATTACACTCATCCATTCACTATTCTCTCACTCCCGTTGACCCACACATCAATGTAACCCACACGCCTTAAGGCAACAGAAAAGGATGAAAGGTTGTGGCGCTCATACAAAACGTCGGGATACAGCGAATTACAAACAGAGTCAGGAGTGCAACCTATCCTATAGGTTACTGAATATAAAATACTCTGGACGTCTGCACGAGGATGTCAGTCGGTTGGAAACCCGGATCTAAGCCTGTCTGTGCCCAACAGCTACGGACTTCAGCTCACACTTCGCTCAGATCTTCGTTATCAGCGGGCGATTCGTAAGGAGACGTCTCATATCTGGAGGAGCAGGAGTATGGTACGCTGGTGAACCGGGAGTAGCGAGGAACGTACACGCCTAACGCATCACGAGTAGTTGCTGTCGGACGGGACGTGGTGGTTGACCAGCCTCAGCACGAAGTCTGGGTATGGCACTGATCCTGTAAGCGCACATGTCCATCCTGATCCCCTCACGGATTACAGCTTCGTTGATCTTTAGACAAGAAGTTAGCACTAGAAGAATATTTCATATGTTCCAGCGCCCGAAAGGTCGCATAAAATTCTGCGTCAAAGAGAGTAAAGTCTCTAGGCATCCAGAGCTAGAGGACACGATCAGGGAACACCATAGAACAACCAACCGAGTCCCCATTCGTCCCAACCATAAAGACAGCTGTAGAGTTACGGTGCACAGTGAAAAAGTCATAAAAGAAGGTATAAAAACACATGCAGATGTGCAATCTCTCCTATAATCTAAAATTACTCTGCGCGTCTACAGTAACCAGTGTGGCAGGCGGTTGAAACCCTGTACTTGGAATTCTACTTGCAACACACTAAGTGACTCCAGCGCACGCTGCACGCGGATCACAAACAGCACTGCTGCTCGTGTACCATTGGGGAAAAGGCGTTACAGAGGTGGACGAGCAACAGTATGGTGTGCAAGTGAAGTCGGAGCTGCGAGGGACTTACTTGTCTGACACACTAAGAGGAGTTACCGCCAGATGGCGAGCGGCAGCTCCCCAGACTCAGCAAAGAGGCTGGATATCGGACTGGTCCTGTAACCACCAGCCGCCAGCCTCATCACCTCAGGGTGGATGGCGTCAAAAATCTTCATTTAGGAAGGTCTCAGTGTCTTGTACACTGAGCATCCATAGTGGAGTCATGAATACACAAAAGGCTTATAAAACTGGAGCAGACGCGCCCTGTTTTCTCGCCAAGACCTGTGGCTAAGATACTTCAAAACGTTAAGTCCCTTCTGGGACGTTGCCTTCAGGTCCTTCCGATGTAGTATCCACGAAAGTTTGGAGTCAAAAAGAGAACCAAAAACAGCCTGGACTCTTTAAAAAGGGAGAATGGTATTACACATACACTATTCAGATAAATTAAAATAACAATGACAAAGAATAAAAATGAACATACATCACCTCTACAGAAAGCGTAGAATCAGTCTCTGCAGCCCACTGCTCTTGCCTCGTCACTGTATTTTGCAACCGACGATTTGCTGTGGCAACACTGGAGAAAGAACACAAAACCCCAAAATCGTCCAAATGTAAGGAGCATTATACAGGACCTCTTGCTGTAGACGTGATATAGTTTACTGTTATGGCAAAGAGAGTAACACTTAAATCACTTTCTTGAGGAACATCGTTCTCTTCTTGAAGTGATCCGACAGGTAGTCACCAACTCTGGACCTAAAAGAGCGCATAGGCAGGAAAGACCATATGAAGAAGAGGAGGTGACCGCAAAAGTTTCATTGTTGGAGTAGCTCTAGAAAATTGTCTCCAAGTAGTGTCATACGCCTTACTGATGTCAATGATATGCAGAGACAGTGATATCTGTGTAGGAACGTCTGCTGCATAATCGCCTGTAGTAAGGTCAGGTTGTCGACAGGGTATCAAAATCTCCTGAATCCACACTGAGAGCAGCTAATGAGTTGTATGATAGTTAACAACCAGACCACGCGATGGTCACTTATATGCTCCACGTTCTTTTCTACACAGGGCGTTAGGGTGACGCTCCGGTAACTATTGAGATACGTGCAGTACAATACTGGTTCGAGGAAACAGCATCTCTCAACGAGCTGGGTAAGTTGCCTGTCTGAAGTTTAAGATCATAACATTTTCCTTCGACGCTGGTGGCAAATGTCAAAACATGCAATATCGGCTTGGGTCATGACTGAGTCCAGTAGCCGGCCACGGTGGCCGAGCGGTTCTATGCGCTTCAGCCCGAAACCGTGCGACTGATACGGTCGCAGGTTCGAATCCTGCATCAGGCATGGATGTGTGTGATGTCCTTCGATTAGTTCAGTTTAAGCATTTCTAAGTTCTAGGGGACTGATGGCCAACGGCCTTGCCGCAGTGGTAACACCGGTTTCCATCAGATCACCGAAGTTAAGCGCTGTCGGTCTAGGCTAGCACTTGGATGGGTGACCATCCGGTCTGCCGAGCGCTGTTGGCAAGCGGGGTGCACTCAGCTCTTGTGAGTCAAACTGAGGAGCTACTTGACTGGGAAGTAGCGGCTCCGGTCTCGGAAACTGACATACGGCCAGGAGAGCGGTGTGTGCTGACCACATGACCCTCCATATCCGTATCCAGTGACGCCTGTGCCTGAGGATGATGCGGCGGCCGGTTGGTACCGTTGGGCCTTCATGGCCTTTTCGGGAAGAGTTTCGTTTAAGTTTAGGGGACTGATGACCTCAGATGTTAAGTCCCATAGTGCTCAGAGCCATTTGAACCATTTTTCGAGTCCAGTATCACAGGTCATAAAGCGTGCAGATACCAGCTTCGACATGGCGGAAGGGGAGTTTTAAGCGGGATTTGTAGTCCAACTTTCTTCTCTCTGCACCCAAACGGTAGCGATGAGACGCCAGATCCTATCTATCGTCGGCAGTAATCGCTGCCATCGAATAAGCGATGTCTACGGACATTGTTTGGAGACACGCTATAACACTATTATCGATATTACCTATAATGGTCTTAACTAACTTCACTGTCTATCTTCACTAAATCTGACTTCTGTACAACCATGTCCTGTGATGGAACACAGATACAAACGCTTTATTCATTATTTACGATAATTTATGTAATTGGAATTAATCTATGAATTTAATGTCAAAAGTAAGGTGCTGGAAAATAATGAAAATGTTGCATTATGCTGCTGCATGTATAGGGAAATTAAGAACAGGGAAATTTTTAATCATTTAAATTTTGGAGCAAAATCCCTCAGCAATGGAACAAGGCAGGCGTGAACAGAAAAGGTGAATCTAGTGGTCAAACTGAAAAGCCCCTTTGTGACATGAGTCAGTCCGTGGCTAGCAGGCAAAGAGTGCGCAACTTATGAACTGAAAGAGGCGAACGAACTGCACGATTATGTAACATAGCCTCGGATGCGGCAGCAGTGCGGCTTCTTATTCATGGCATAATTTGGTCAGCTCTCTATTACGAAATTCGGCGCTAAGAAGAGAATTTTCGGAGCTTGCTACACACGAAGAGCCATGGATACTTTTGCCGCCTTTTTTGAATAGAACACGAGATCGACGCTGTCACCTCCTTCATCTCAAATTATCAGTTAAGTATGCATAATTGCATGAACCAGTTATATGGTTTTGGTTTCAACAATAAGTGCGTGGCCCGTAAATTTTGTGTTGAGCCACTTAGCTAGACAGGGTCCTACACCATGTGCTACGATGGATCCGAGTATTCTATTGTACTGAGCTGAAGGGCAATTATCTTCCTTATTTAATAAAGTTTGTCGAGTTGCAAAGTACATAGTTATTTCGTGAGCATAAGTTTTGAAATGTTACAAGTAATGTTCATAAATGGACAGTTAAATCATTCAGTTAATTTTTTTTTAATAATAGCGTGTACAATTTCGTGTGTTGCTTAGTTAACAGTGTTATCAATCAGTATTCTTACTAAACTGTTCAACCACGATCTGAATCTACCAATAAATTAGAGTCTGGGTCCCCATGATAATAGCTGAGCCATATTTACATGTTACATTACAATAACAACAATAAAGAATAAGCAGCTGGCTACAGATATTCAAATTATACTAGATTCAGTTCTCACATGTTCCACATGAGCTATATGTAAGGAATTGAATGTTCCTTAAGCATGCAAAACTAATCAGTACAAAATAAAAAAACTTCTTCGTGACTATTTCATTACTAGTAGTTTCCTGTAAGTAAACTAACAAAAGAAATCTTGTCCAAGTCCTTAGTGCTCCTTCATTACTAATCATTTACCTACAATTATCACTAGGTTTCTATTGTAATGCACTGATAGTAAGTATTATTGAGAGCCTGTAGTTACCTAAACGTATTAATACTACTCGTGTGTAGCTCAAGTCAAATTACTGGTACATTACTTGCTAAATTGTGATAGTGTCTTGTGTATTATCAGCAAAACAGAAATTTCATATGAAGTAAAGTCAACCCACATAGTTAACTTTCTTTATGAACGATGCTTGTACTGTGTACAACTCTGCCTAATTAGGCTGGCGACCGTACCTTTCCATGTAACTGCAGTCCACTTAATTAGTAAGATAACTTTGTTTCGATTCCCATTTATCTTGCTACTGTTTCCTTTCACTGGAAACCTTTAGGGGAACGAAATTAGTCCCATCCTTATCACTACACACGGTCACCGTCAGAAAAGCGAAATACTTTCACAGGAGAGACGTTATCGGTATATTACCACGTTAATAGTAGCCGTAGCATTATACGTTCCTTTTTACCTGACGAGACTAACTGGTGTTTTTCGAGGAAGGGTATTGCATGGGGCCCCATGTGACAGTATATTCGTTAGTTTCTTACACAGTAAAATACGAAAATACGGACGATAGCATATGTACTAAGCGTGAAACAAATGTATTACGAGCACTGAATGTCCAGCGGCACAGACATGCAGTAAATTCAGCAAAACAGATTACAACAAATATTACGGGAGCTTAGAAATAAAACTGTGATTCATATTCAGTCTTAAATGGATACAAGAACAGTAGTAGATCAAAGCGAACAGAACGACACAGTACATGGTGTACCAGGAAACATGAAGGAGCGCGATAGCAGTTACCGAAGCTACGGAACGGCAGTTGGGTTTCGTAGTTTCGTACCACACGTATAAATGATCAGATTCAGATGATTAGCCTGTCACAAAGATAACAGGGACTAAAGGACGGAACAAGTGAGAAAGATTAGGTACAAGATAGCAGATATGAGAATGAATCTGTCGATGTGTTCAATTCGTCACAAATAGAAACAGAACCGATTGAGTAGCATGAGCTAGAATTAGAGTATGGAGATATGGTAGAGTAAAACAGCGAAAAACCTTTGACCAGTATTGATGCGTTAAAATATTATCTACCGAGCGAGGTGGCGCAGTGGTTAGCACACTGGACTCGCATTCGGGAGGACGACGGTTCAATCCCGTCTCCGGCCATCCTGATTTAGGTTTTCCGTGATTTCCCTAAATCGTTTCAGGCAAATGCCGGGATGGTTCCTTTGAAAGGGCACGGCCGATTTCCTTCGCAATTCTTCCCTAACCCGAGCTTGCGCTCCGTCTCTAATGACCTCGTTGTCGACGGGACGTTAAACACTAACCACAACCACTACTAAAATATTATCTATACAAATTAAAACACAAGGTAACAATAAAACACTCAGTTTAAGGCACAGTTTAGGGGTCTTGGTAATTAACTCATAACACATGTTAGTAACCTGAATAATCAGCTGAAAGTACAAAATAGTAACTCTGAGAATCAAATGAAACCACGGCCGAAGTTAGGAGTTTTACGAAGGGGAAAAGCTTAAATTATCCGCCCCTTCTTTCACCGCCACTCAAACATTTTTGAGAGTAATTTGTGTAATATATTTCGAAATAAATGTCAGTATCTGACAACATTAACTTATTTTATTAAATGAATCAAGGTCAAAGAAAAGAGGCACAAAAAATTTAAAATATACAAGAATATACCATAAATCTCATACAATAATTAATTTAAAACTTCGATTTCCGAGCTTTTTTGGTTGCAAAAACATTTATGATAACACCTTAGTTTATGGAAGCAGCTCGTTTGTGCTCTATGGAGACTTTACTGAGATTTTCTAATCTTTGTTGAGCAGTGACGCTCCTCAAATTATTTGTAATTAGTTTCAAGTTGCTGAAACTTCTTTCTCCAGAGGAAACAGAAACTGTTATAGTAACTAATATTCTTAAGGCTGTAGCAATGTTGGGATACCCGTCTACCAATTTATTTTTATAAATGCACTGGCACTTTACAAGTCTCTCTACTATCAGGGTATGGTGTTTGAAACTTTCAATTTCAAAAATAAAGTCTTCCTTGTTTAGATCTTCTGTGTAGTTATCAGACAGTTCTGCTACTTTGTCCTTTAATTCCTCCACTTCCATTTCTTGAATTTGGACTCCACACAGAAAACTAAATTTTGCGCTAATGTTCTCCAGTGCAGTAAACCGAGTACTCGGCTCCATTATCACTCCGTCAGTTATTTCTGACAGGGACATCCTGAACAAATCTTCCTGTGAATGTTTGGATACTTCATCATCGCAAAGCTCATCGGTTATTTTTCTTTCTTCTGATCCTTTTTCCTGAGAATACCGTCGAGCCCTCATTATCTTCTATTAGCACTTTGGCCTCAGAAATAGCTGCAGAGGTACAAGAATCTCTGGAAGTTTTCAGAAAGTTCAAAAGGCATTGAATGTTTAGAACAGCTTTATCAATTGTAAGGTCTTCTCTTGCAGAAACTGGTTAACATGACCTACTTTTTTCAATATTGAATACCAGAAACGAGTTAAGGCAATACATTTGAGTTTTCTCATATTTTTTAAAATAGACCTTGCCTCTGTTTATGTTTCTGGTGATGAGAATTTATAAGTTTCAATTTCTTCCAGAGCCTTTACAACAATGAAAATGCTTATAAATTGCTTAAAATGCCTCTCCTCTTGCAGACCACCTGGTCTTGCTCTGGAGTTTTAATGTTGTGGGTGCATGTTTTTGTAAGATTTCCCATCTTGATGTGGAACCCACAAAGAATAGATAGAAATGGTGGACAGTCCCAAAAAACGTTTGGGCTTCAGCAGATGTGTTGACTGCATGTCCTCTCCTAAATTTAAAAAGTGAGCAGCACATGGTACGAAATAGGCCAGGTTATTCTTCTCAAGTATACTTGACTGTACTGTTTTGTACTTTCCAGCCATGTTTGCCCCATTGTCACAAGGCTGATCTCTGCAGTATTTAATGTTCAACCCATCTTGTTCTATATTTTATAGTATTTCTTGACTAAGATCTTCTCCTGTTTTGTCTGTAACTATAAAAAGTCAACAAAACTTTCCACAACCTCTGAGCCATTTGCCTTGAAATAGCGAACTACTTGAGTCATCTGCTCGTTGTGGCTGATATCTGCAGTGCAGTCAAACATCAATGAAAAGTATGTAGCATCTAAAATATCTTTAATTGTGTCTTGTCTCATTTTTTCGGCAATCAAGTCAAGGAACTCATGTTGTATATGTTTGGGAAAATAGCTAATCCGCCTTTTCTTGTGGCGTTCAATATGCAGACGAAGGGGGCACTAAAGTGTAATATAAGATCAATGGTACTTAGAAATTTCCCACTCTGTGGATCATCAAAGTCACCAACTTCTCTTGTTCCTCTAAATGGACTTTCTTGCATTGCTAGGAAAACTACAGCACCCATAACACAGTGCAACACTGCTCTCCAGTGAAATTCCTCTATTTTTATCTGCTCTTGCAGTTCTGTATCAATGCCTCCGCTTCTGAGAGAAGACTCTAGAGCCTTCCAAGAGCAAAAACAAAATTTATGGTTTGGTGAATTTTCGTGGGCAGGCAATTTTTCACTGAGCTTTTTCCAACTAAGGATCCCTTCCTTTTTAGCTAAGAATGATTTTAATTCAGAATGTGAGGCTAGGTGACAAGATAATCTGCAGGGAATACAATATAAAGCGTTTTTGCTCTCTTTATAACCTAGCCACCTTTTGTCCTATTTTCTAATGTTTTTAGAAACCAATATTTACTTAAACTGCGACCTTCTCTATAGCACTTACTGATGTCAGGATCATGTTCTTTTTCTGCTCTCATTTTTATAATGTTACATCTTTCAGTGTCAGAAAAACTCTTCGGCCGTGTACCAGGATCGTTAAAACCAAACTGAAACTCAGAAGTTTCATTCTTTTGCTGAACACTAGCTGACGTTCCAGGAAGTATTGTTTCACGTTCCTTCACAGTGTCGTCCATTACCTTCGTACTCGGACGATCTTCGGTTTCACCTGAAACCAAAAAATATATAATCCATACTGAACTTGAGAGATTTGCTGTCTTTGAGTAATTTGTTTACGTCCTTCCCTATTGTGGTAGTGTTACAGTAACTGTAAGGGATTGATCCCTGAGTCAATCCATATGAAGTGGTCCAGTGAGGATTGCTTGACGATTTTTAAATATTTTGATTTTTTTATGTTATTACTGAATAATTGAAAACTTCAAAAATGACCTTGCATCGTTACTGAATGGCGGCCATTTTTAATTGTAAGTGTGTGGCGATTTTCCAGTATAGAGTCGTTAGCGATAATTTGAAGACCTCTAATTGGGATTAAGTTACGATTTTGAATTGGTACGCGTGTTTTTAGAAAAGTCTCCTTTACAACATTGTCCATTACACAAACTACCCTAAATTCAATTTATATTATGTAATCTTACACGGTGTTGTGTTTTCCTTACTGACAGCAGGCTTTGTGAAAAAGAAATCCAATTTTCGTGTCTGAGATAACACCTCACTTATTTTTTTCTTCTTCCCTTCTCCTGTTTTTCTGTATGTCGCCCCACTACTCCGTCTTCGACCATCCATTACTATACAAGCTATCAAACAAATTTAAATACACAACAGAGGAACAACAGAGATCAGTACAACAGAAATCAATGATATGCCACGTAACGCCATCGTGCCCCAAAATTAAATGGTGACGGGAGAGGGTAGGCTCTCATGTCTGAGAGCTTTAGTGTGAAACAATTCCCTGTCAGCCGATGTTGCCATCTTAGCCAATTTTCGGCTGATGCTCGCCGATTTAAGGAATAAAAAGCCGGAAAATGTTTTTGTTAGTCGACGGCCGAAATTCAGTCTTCTTGTACTGCTACAAATACAGTTAAATAATTTAATTTAACTTACTTGATGTACATTGTAATTAAAATATTTACGTTCAAGCAAGAAGTTCCAATAAGTTAATAATGGTATTAACATTCTGAATAGACCCTTAGAACAGGTAGCTTAATACACTGTTTGAGTCAGTATTCTGATTATTGCTGCAAACTTCGTGACTGGTGCGGTAAGGCTGCAGCGCGACAACACTGGTTTCTCGAATAACTATCGCACTTCAAAGACGCAGCCAGGTTTTGGTTATGGGACGGTTTTTCAAGAAATTGGCATTGTAATAACGTAGACTTGTAATAGAGCTCAAAAGAACACTAATACTGTATGTATTGCATCTTAATCTGCACATTTCATTCCAAAGAACTGTTTGCTAGATAGCCATAATAGTATGAATGCAACATTAAGGAGCTTCCTAAGAATTTCTTCCCAAGAAAAAAAAAGAAAACTCCCAAAATTTGCCGCCCCCTCCCCAAACTGCCTCCAGGGGCATCTGCTCCCTTTGCCCCCCCCCACCCCTCCCCCCCACCCCTAGATGCGACCCTGGTGTAACGATCAGTAAGCAGATCAAGAAGTAGACGAGAAACTGGGTATTCTGAGTATTGCAATAAAAGACATGAAACTTGAGATAAATACCAATGTGGCCACTATGCAGGGCAGAACAATGACATCAACAAAAGATTCGATTTATAAATCATAAACCTTGCGGGAAAATGGAACCGCAAGACATCACAAAGTTTTCCATGCATGTCCCACTACGAGCTATTTCACGTGGAACGGCAATTTCTACGAACAGATGGAAGGTGTCGCCATGGGTCTCTCAGTCTAGTGGTGGCCAATTCTCCATGAAACAATTCGAAGCACAGGCAGTGGACTTGGAGACTTGCAAACCTAATGTGTAGTATAGATACGTCGATGATACTGTCGTTGTGTGCCATGGTGAAGAACAGCTCAGTAACTTCCTAAGACACTTGAACAGTCTCCATGCCAATATAAAATTTACCATGTAGGTAGAAAAGGACAAAAAACTGTCATTTTTAGACGTGCTGATCACAAGGGATGGCAAAAACCTGGGATGCAGCGTGTATCGAAATCCGATACACACGACCGATACCTGCACAAACTATCAAACCACCACCCGAGCCAGAAAACAGTCATGATTAATACGCTCGTAACGCGAGCAGAACGAATATGTGAGCCACAGCACCTCAGACGCGAAATGCAACACCTGGAAAGTGTTCTGAGGAGCAATGGGTACTCCACAAATGATATTAGAAGTGTAACAGCGCCAAACACTCGGCGAAGTAAGGAATCAAAAAAAGAAATGTCGGGTACGGCCTTAATGCCATACATTCCCAGAGTGACGGACAGAATCGGCCGTATATTGCGCAAACATGGTGTAAAGACAATTTTCAAACCGACAAGGAAGATCAAAGAGTGTCTCAGATCGGCAAATGAGAAAACACGCGAACAGTTTCAACAAGAAAGAGGAAAGTCTGAAGGTAAACGGATCCTGGCTTCCCGTACTGCAGCGAACAACCGTCGCAGGTAGCAAGAGGAGAACCGCACCGGAAATGACAGCGGAGAAGCCCTCGGACTCCAGTTCACCTCCGGCAGTAGAGGGTGAAGCTTTGACAATGACAGCCACTGGCGCTGGCGAAACGTCAGTAAAATCATCAGATGAACGTCGGTGGAACGACCCGAGACAGAATGCAATAGGCAGTTTTTAACCAAAACACTTCACATATTCAGGGATAGATCCGCGACCGTGAAAGAAAAATAAGAGACGAGTCCAATTGTGTCAATTATACGATACCCAGTGACAAACTATTAGATGGTGAAGTACGCTTTCATTCTACCAAAAGACGTACTAGACGGCATTCATTGGATTTTTTAAAAAAATGCCAAAGAATTTTTCCTGGGTATTTGATAGATTAGGAAAAGATTAACGTAGTTATCAGTGCATTATCAGGTGACGCTAAATGGTAGGTACTAAATTTGAACTCTGATCAGGTGACGTTTAACGAATTCAAACACCGGGAAATACTGACCAGAACAGAAACAAGATTGTATATGGCGAAAGTTCATAATGGCTAGGTTATGTGACGGTAGGGGCTGAAACTCCATGAAAGATATCTCTGAACCCTGATACCGAAAACTGACACCCCTGAAGAAGACGATCCGAATCCGAGATTATTTGCGAGCTGTGGAAAAACCTGCCAGAGAATTCACAGAGATCCGTAACAAGAAATCATAAAAGCTTTTCTGCGTTTTTAGAAAGAGTAGAGGATCAAGATCATTTGCGAAATAATCGTGATTGTCGCCATAACAACAACAACAACAACAGGATAAATCATAATGACAATGAACAAAATGACCGTGCTAGATATCGAGCTAATTGTGTGCATCGAGGTAGCGGCAGAGGTCGAAGTACTTCAGCCGTTCGCAGAAGAGCATTTGCACCGCGACATTACCACGACAGCAACAAAGCGGCAGAATGAAGACGGCGTATGTTGCGGGACAAACTAAAGCGGACAGATTTTCATCGCCCAAACGCATGGATGATGTGAACCTAATAAACGAGAATGCTACTGCGAAGCACCGAAGGTTACTGCAGGCAAAGCGACAGATATTCTCAGGAGTGAGTCACGGCGGCCAGGCAGTTAAACTTTTACTAGCGTTAGGACAAACAGCCCGCCAGCGCAGAATACATCACACTGATCACCTGTTCCTGTAGAAGCTGTAGTTACGGCAGTAGGACGGAAAGAGGGCGTCACAGTAGAATGCAATAAACCTGTTTCTGCAAAAAACTGCATCGGGGCAAGAGAAAACGTGAGCACGTTGGTAGGCGAGGAAGAAAGCGCTGACCATAGTTTGAATAACGATAAAATTAACGAAAATGATTTGTCTTGGATAACTAGCTGGTGTGAACGGATCAATGATCAGTACCAAGGGATAAAGCAGTGCGAATGAGAGAATTTCAAAAGGAATAATGCAACCAAAAGACTAGGTAGTAGTGAAAGGAGAAAAAGGGACGGCGAGAATAGGACGTGGCCCGATAGCAAGGAAAAATGGAAATATTTAGCAACGCATAAAATTCGCGAGCAGAAATTAGTAAAGAGATGGCAAGTAGTGAGGAAAAGGGCACCGCGAGAAGTACGCGAGCTGCCAAAAATACTGAGATTAATAGTAAGAAAAGGAATACCATCGCAATGACTAGAATGGAAGAAGATTAAATCCTCGGCGTTGTTGACAAAGCATGCCTGACTAAAGAGTCGCCAGCAGGAAAAACTGCTATCAAATGGTTCAAATGGCTCTGAGCACTATGGGACTTAACATCTGAGGTCTTCAGTCCCCTAGAACTTAGAACTACCTAAACCCAACCAACCTAAGAGCATCACACACGTCCATGCCCGAGGCAGGTTTCGAACCTGCGACCGTAGCGGTAGCGCGGTTCCAGACTGAAGCGCCTAGAGCCGCTCGGCCACTCCGGCCGGCGAAAAAGTGCTCTCAGAAGACCAGAAGAAATAATACGGCCGACTGTTGACAAATTACTGAAGTTCAGGAAGACTGCACAAAATACGAAGTGAAGATGGATGCCTATAGAGTCGATGTAAATTTCAGGTCAGATGAAGAGCCTAACAACACTGGAGGGAAGCCGTGACCCTGAATATTTAACGCCTGACGAAAGGTCGGGTCAGGAAATTAACATGTGTCTAAGGAAAGAGTTTCTGTTCCAACCGAACGGTGACCCAAAATGGTCAGATATAGAAGACAGTCCGGATGAAGATTATATTAACGTATCAGTCATGAAGGTAGGGGTGTTCAAATTGAGATCCCCTGCTATACCCGCAGGATAGGACAGATAGTTTAACTTGTGGAAAGGGGCCAAAATGAGTGGCTGTCAGTTGCACTCGAACATACTACTTTATTCATCATTTTGATTTGTAGCTCCTTGTATTGGCCGCGTTTGCAATTAAAATTGTTGGATGTGAGAACCAGCAGTTATGCAAAACACCGTTTTTATCAGTACTCAAATTTGTTTCGGCACCACTGTGCCATCATCAGTGGGTTTTCGTTTTTATTTATTCTGCAATGTGAACATTTTTGTTAAATGATTACAAAATTATGTGCATTTTTAGTTCAAACAACAGATCGTTTCTTTTTGCAAACACAAATACAAATACAAACACAAATACAAATAAAAACACATCAGATAAAGTTTACACACGCACGCACACACACACACACACACACACACACACACACACACACACACACACGAAAAATAGATACATTAAAATCTGCAAAGACACACCATTTGCACACAAAAGGAGTACCATATACAGGGAAACACACACAGCTAAGAAGCACACAGAAAACACACACACAGACGCGCACATACACATACACACACACACACACACACACACACACACACACACAAAGATAAAATAAAACAAAATTCAAATTTGGCGCTGAACTCTCTGGTGAACAAATGAACACTGACTGGGCTGGGACACACAAGCCACAATCACGCTGTGTTATGGTGTAGTGAAAAGTGTTTTACTACGTTATTTTGTGGAAAATATTTGTTACAGTTATGTATGCATCACAACATCTAGCATGATGCGGAGAATGAAGTGCTTGCCACGCGAAAACGTAAGTAAATACGAAAATAGGCGCGAAAACATCGCGAAAAACTAAATTACATTCTAGAAAGTAGGTTAACTCCCAGCAAAAATCTTTCTCATCAACATCGTTAGGTTGCAGATGACAAGCTTCATGTAGTAATTAACACACAAGTGATCCAGAAAATTCATGCACACAGAATATAAAGGTATTTACAAAAGCAACGATCTGTTGTTTGAACTAATAATGCACGTATAGTCATTTAACAAAAACGTTCACATTGCAGAGCAAATAAAAACGAAAACCCACTGATGATAGCACAGTGGTGCCGAAACATATTTGAGTAGTGAGAAAAACGGTGTTTTGCATAACTGGCGGACCTCACCTCCAAATATTCTAACTGTAAACACGGCCAATACAAGGAGCCGCATATCAAAAAGATGGATACTTTCCACTTCACCAGAGTACAGTGTGATTGTGGTTTGTTATGTGTCCCAGCCCAGTCACTGTTCAGTTTTGTGCACCAGCGAGTTCGGCGCCAAATTTGAAGTCTGTTAACATTTTATATTTGTGTGTGTGTGTGTGTGTGTGTGTGCATGTGTGTGTGTGTGTAGACTTTATCCGTTTGTGCTGTTTTTACTTGTAAAGTTCCTTTAACGTGTTAAATAGTGTGCCCTTTATGAGTGTAGTGTATTCGTTTAAGAGCTGTTTCCCTTCTGCTATTGCCTTCTATAGATGGAAGTTTTCCTCAATGGTCAGTTTACTGTATAGGCTGTGGCTGGGTTTTAGTATTCTCAGGTCTGTTTCTTCTGTGGTTGGGTGGTGTTTCTTGGCTACAAGGTGGTCAGCAAATGTTCTGTGGGAGCTGTTGCTTTTTAAGGCTCTGAGATGTTCTGAATATCTTGTTTAGCTGTTTCTGCATGTTTGTCCTATGTACACTGACTGGCAAGTGTTGCATGTGAGTTCTACTTCATTCATTTGACAAACATTACAAGAGTAAAGAAAACCTTAAAAACAGAGCAAGCCAAACATTAATTTTAGAACTTAATTCCCGGATAAATGAGCCATTCAATCGCACGCTTCAAGGGAAAAACAACTTTAATTTAAAACCGGCTTAAGGCCACTCACTTAAGATTCAAACACTCGCAGTGGAGGGTGAAGCTTTGACAATGCCAGCCACTCGTACTGGCGAAACGTCAGTAAAATCATCAGATGAACGTCGACCGAAGATCCCGAGACAGAAGCCAATAGGCAGTTTGTCAATATGAACTTTTTTATAACTCCTTAATTTTTTATAAAATATGTTTTGTAAAAGATGTTATAATGTTGTGAAGACCTGCAGTTATAGTTTTATTATTACATTTCTATAGAAGTAAATGGAAGTTCCAAAACAGTGAAATGACATGCTCAAAGGCTCTAGTGCATAATTTGTTCCAGGTTGATAAATTGGAATGCCAATACGCGAAATAGGCAGCATAATTTCTTGTTAAGTGTACAGAGCAGGAAAGGGTGTTTCAAAAGGACTGACAAAAATCTGAGTGGTCAGCCAAGAGTTCCGTTGGTAAAACAATGTTTTTAAATAAAGGTGTTGGAGTGGATTTCCTAAAATACTGAAAAGGCAGTGAGAAAGATTATGCTTATTATGCTCCCTGCCGCCGTTGGATAAGCAGCTGCAGCAGCAAGTCGTATACTCCTAGCTCACTCATTTGTTACATAGATTAATTCTTAATTTCTTTGCGTGTTTTTGGTACTTGCATTGTTTAATTCATAAATTTCGGGCGCATTATAGTATTTGAGAGTTGTAGCATCGCGTTTTAGTACCCGAATAGTGTAAAATCGCGTAGTCTCCTTCCGCCGCCGAGCAGTGTGTCAGCAGTGCGCAAGTAGCAGCATTACTGCATTTATTAGGCAATCTTGTATTTTAATAACCGTTTAAATTTTGTGTCGATTTGTTTGCGCTCTCTGTAGATTAGTTCAGACGTTCTTTGCACAACAGTTTTTAGCATGGATAGGGACTGCAACTGCTGTGTTCGGATGCAGGCTGAGTTGGCATCCCTTCGCTCCCAGCTTCAGGCAGTGTTGGCTTCGGTCACACAGCTTGAGGCTGTTGCCAATGGGCATCACTGTGGGGGTCCGGATGGGGGTTTGTCGGAGACGGCCAGCTCGTCCCACGCATCCCCCGATCGGACTACGACTTTGCTTGCCCTGGATACTGCCCGCATTGAGGCTGATCCCTCACCTGTGGTAGAGTGGGAGGTCGTCTCAAGGTGTGGCAGGGGGCGAAAGACATTCCGGAGGGCTGAACGGAAGGCTTCTCCAGTTTGTCTGACGAACCAGTTTCAGGCTCTGTCTCAGGCTGATACTGATCTTCGGCCTGACATGGCTGCTTGTCCTGTTCCAGAGGTTGCCCCTCGATCTGCAAGATCCGGGCGGTCGCAGAGGGTGGGCTTACTGGTACTTGGAAGCTCCAACGTCAGGCGCGTAATGGGGCCCCTTAGGGATATGGCAGCAAGAGAGGGGAAGAAAACCAATGTGCACTCCGTGTGCATACCGGGGGGAGTCATTCCAGATGTGGAAAGGGTCCTTCCGGATGCCATGAAGGGTACAGGGTGCACCCATCAGGTGGTCGCTCATGTCGGCACCAATGATGTGTGTCGCTATGGATCGGAGGAAATCCTCCCTGGCTTCCGGCGGCTATCGGATTTGGTGAAGACTGCCAGTCTCGCTAGCCGGATGAAAGCAGAGCTCACCATCTGCAGCATCGTCGACAGGACTGACTGCGGACCTTTGGTACAGAGCCGAGTGGAGGGTCTGAATCAGAGGCTGAGACGGTTCTGCGACCGTGTGGGCTGCAGATTCCTCGACTTGCGCCATAGGGTGGTGGGGTTTCGGGTTCCGCTGGATAGGTCAGGAGTCCACTACACGCAACAAGCGGCTACACGGCTAGCAGGGGTTGTGTGGCGTGGACTGGGCGGTTTTTTAGGTTAGATGGCCTTGGGCAAGCACAGAAAGGGCAACAGCCTCAACAGGTGCGTGGCAAAGTCAAGACATGCAGGGACCGAGCAGCAATCGGTATTGTAATTGTAAACTGTCGAAGCTGCGTTGGTAAAGTACCGGAACTTCAAGCGCTGATAGAAAGCACCGAAGCTGAAATCGTTATAGGTACAGAAAGCTGGCTGAAGCCAGAGATAAATTATGCCGAAATTTTTACAAAGGTACAGACGGTGTTTAGAAAGGATAGATTGCTTGCAACCGGTGGTGGAGTGGCTCTGAGCACTATGGGACTTAACATCTGTGGTCATCAGTCCCCTAGAACTTAGAACTACTTAAACCTAACTAACCTAAGGACAGCACACAACACCCAGCCATCACGAGGCAGAGAAAATCCCTGACCCCGCCGGGAATCGAACCCGGGAACCCGGGCGTGGGAAGCGAGAACGCTACCGCACGACCACGAGATGCGGGCCGGTGGTGGAGTGTTCGTCGCTGTTAGTAGTAGTGTATCCTGTAGTGAAGTAGAAGTGGATAGTTCCTGTGAATTATTATGGGTGGAGGTTACACTCAACAACCGAGCTAGGTTAATAATAGGCTCCTTTTACCGACCTAACGACTCAGCAGCATTAGTGGCAGAACGACTGAGAGAAAATTTGGAATACATTTCACATAAATTTTCTCAGCATGTTATAGTCTTAGGTGGAGATTTCAATTTACCAGATATATACTGGGACACTAAGATGTTTAGGACGGGTGGTAGGGACAGAGCATCGAGTGACATTATCGAGTGCACTATCCGAAAATTACCTCGAGCAATTAAACAGAGAACCGACTCGTGGAGATAACATCGTGGACCTACTGATAACAAACAGACCCGAACTTTTCGACTCTGTAAGCGCAGAACAGGGAATCAGTGATCATAAGGCCGTTGCAGCATCCCTGAATATGGAAGTAAATAGGAATATAAAAAAAGGGAGGAAGGTTTATCTGTTTATCAAGAGTAATAGAAGACAGATTTCAGACTACCTAACAGATCAAAACGAACATTTCTGTTTCGACACTGACAATGTTGAGTGTTTATGGAAAAATTCAAGGCAATCGTAAAATGCGTTTTAGACAGGTACGTGCCGAGTAAAACTGTGAGGGACGGGATAAACCCACCGTGGTACAACAACAAAGTTAGGAAACTACTGCGAAAGCAAAGAGAGCTTTACTGCAAGTTTAAACGCAGCCAAAACCTCTCAGACAAACAGAAGCTAAACGATGTCAAAGTTAGCGTAAGGAGGGCTATGCGTGAAGCGTTCAGTGAATTCGAAAGTAAAATTCTATGTACCGACTTGACAGAAAATCCTAGGAAGTTCTGGTCTTACGTTAAATCAGTAAGTGGATCGAAACAGCATATCCAGACACTCCGGGATGACGAAGGTATTGAAACAGAGGATGACACGTGTAAAGCTGAAATACTAAACACCTTTTTCCAAAGCTGTTTCACAGAGGAAGATCGCACTGCAGTTCCTTCTCTATATCCTCGCACAAACGAAAAAATGGCTGACATCGAAATAAGTGTCCAAGGAATAGAAAAGCAACTGGAATCACTCAACAGCGGAAAGTCCACTGGGCCTGACGGGATACCAATTCGATTCTACACAGAGTACGCGAAAGAACTTGCCCCCCTTCTAACAGCCGTGTACCGCAAGTCTCTAGAGGAACGGAAGGTTCCAAATGATTGGAAAAGAGCACAGGTGGTCCCAGTCTTCAAGAAGGGTCGTCGAGCAGATGCGCAAAACTATAGGCCTATATCTCTGACGTCGATCTGTTGTAGAATTTTAGAACATGTTTTTTGCTCGAGTATCATGTCGTTTTTGGAAACCCAGAATCTACTATGTAGGAATCAACATGAATTCCGGAAACAGCGATCCTGTGAGACCCAACTCGCTTTATTTGTTCATGGGACCCAGAAAATATTAGATACAGGCTCCCAGGTAGGTGCTATTTTCCTCGACTTCCGGAAGGCGTTCGATACAGTTCCGCACTGTCGCCTGATAAACAAAGTAGGAGCCTACGGAATATCAGACCAGCTGTGTGGCTGGATTGAAGAGTTTTTAGCAAACAGAACACAGCATGTTGTTATCAATGGAGAGACGTCTACAGACGTTAAAGTAACTTCTGGCGTGCCACAGGGGAGTGTTATGGGACCATTGCTTTTCACAATATATATAAATGACCTAGTAGATAGTGTCGGAAGTTCCATGCGGCTTTTCGCAGATGATGCTGTAATATACAGAGAAGTTGCAGCATTAGAAAATTGTAGCGAAATGCAGGAAGATCTGCAACGGATAGGCACTTGGTGCAGGGAGTGGCAACTGACCCTTAACATAGACAAATGTAATGTATTGCGAATACATAGAATGAAGGATCCTTTATTGTATGATTATATGATAGCAGAACAAACACTGGTAGCAGTTACTTCTGTAAAATATCTGGGAGTATGCGTGCGGAACGATTTGAAGTGGAATGATCATATAAAATTAATTGTTGGTAAGGCGGGTACCAGGTTGAGATTCATTGGGAGAGTCCTTAGAAAATGTAGTCCATCAACAAAAGAGGTGGCTTACAAAACACTCGTTCGACCTATACTTGAGTATTGCGCATCAGTGAGGGATCCGTACCAGATCGGGATGACGGAGGAGACAGAAAAGATCCAAAGAAGAGCTGCGCGTTTCGTCACAGGGTTATTTGGTAACCGTGATAGCGTTACGGAGATGTTTAACAAACTCAAGTGGCAGACTCTGCAAGAGGGGCGCTCTGCATGGCGGTGTAGCTTGCTCGCCAGGTTTCTAGAGGGCGCGTTTCTGGATGAGGTATCGAATATATTGCTTCCCCCTACTTATACCTCCCGAGGAGGTCACGAATGTAAAATTAGAGAGATTAGAGCACGCACGGAGGCTTTCAGACAGTCGTTCTTCCCGCGAACCATACGCAACTGGAACAGGAAAGGGAGGCAATGACAATGGCACGTAAAGTGCCCTCCGCCACGCACCATTGGGTGGCTTTCGGAGTATAAATGTATATGTAGATGTAGAACAGTGTTGTATTATTTTGTTGAATTACATAAAAAATTAATGCAGCCAAAAACATCTATCTGGTGGAAGTGCTCTGAGTAACACTGATTTTCCTCTCCACAGTAAAATATTATGTAAATACGTCATGTTGTTCTTGCGTGAATGAGGAGATACGACGTTCTATAGTTTTGTATTGTTATTTACGTAACGTGAATGCTGTTGTGACGTGCTTGTAACTTTCTTTTTCGCAGAAAGTTGTTCGGGTTGTTACAGATGTTTAACTGATGTATCCCTAACAGGAAACATTACTGGAACATGGGACATGTTGTTGTTGTTGTGGTCTTCAGTCCTGAGACTGGTTTGATGCAGCTCTCCATGCTACTCCATCCTGTGCAAGCTTTTTCATCTCCTAGTATCTACTGCAACCTACATCCTTCTGAATCTGCTTAGTGTATTCATCTCTTGGTCTCCCTCTACGATTTTTACCCTCCACACTGCCCTCCAATGCTAAATTTGTGATCCCTTGATGCCTCAAAACATGTCCTACCAACCGATCCCTCCTTCTAGTCAAGTTGTGCCACAAACTTTTCTTCTCCCCAATCCTATTCAATACCTCCTCATTAGTTACGTGATCTACCCACCTTATCTTCAGCATTCTTCTGTAGCATCACATTTCGAAAGCTTCTATTCTCTTCTTGTCCAAACTAGTTATCGTCCATGTTTCACTTCCATACATGGCTACACTCCATACAAATACTTTCAGAAACGACTTCCTGACACTTAAATCTATTCTCGATGTTAACAAATTCCTCTTCTTGAGAAACGCTTTCCTTGCCATTGCCAGTCTACATTTTATATCCTCTCTACTTCGACCATCATCGGTTATTTTACTCCCTAAATACCAAAACTCCTTTACTACTTTAAGTGTTTCATTTCCTAATCTAATTCCCTCAGCATCACCAGACTTAATTTGACTACATTCCATTACCCTCGTTTTGCTTTTGTTGATGTTCATCTTATATCCTCCTTTCAAGACACTGTCCATTCCGTTCAACTGCTCTTCCAAGTCCTTTGCTGTCTCTGACAGAATTACAATGTCATCGGCGAACCTCAAAGTTTTTACTTCTTCTCCATGAATTTTAATACCTACTCCGAATTTTTCTTTTGTTTCCTTTACTGCTTGCTCAATATACAGATTGAATAACATCGGGGAGAGGCTACAACCCTGTCTTACTCCTTTCCCAACCACTGCTTCCCTTTCATGCCCCTCGACTCTTATAACTGCCATCTGGTTTCTGTACAAACTGTAAATAGCCTTTCGCTCCCTGTATTTTACCCCTGTCACCTTCAGAATTTGAAAGAGAGTATTCCAGTTAACATTGTCAAAAGCTTTCTCTAAGTCTACAAATGCTAGAAATGTAGGTTTGCCTTTTCTTAATCTTTCTTCTAAGATAAGTCGTAAGGTCAGTATTGCCTCACGTGTTCCAACATTTCTATGGAATCCAAACTGATCTTCCCCGAGGTCGGCTTCTACCAGTTTTTCCATTCGTCTGTAAAGAATTCGTGTTAGTATTTTGCAGCTGTGACTTATTAAACTGATAGTTCGGTAATTTTCACATCTGTCAACACCTGCTATCTTTGGGATTGGAATTGTTATATTCTTCTTGAAGTCTGAGGGTATTTCGCCTGTCTCATACATCGTGCTCACCAGATGGTAGAGTTTTTTCATGACTGGCTCTCCCGAGGCCATCAGTAGTTCAAATGGAATGTTGTCTACTCCCGGGGCCTTGTTTCGACTCAGGTCTTTCAGTGCTCTGTCAAACTCTTCACGCAGTATCTTATCTCCCATTTCGTCTTCATCTACATCCTCTTCCATTTCCATAATATTGTCCTCAAGTAAATCGCCCTTGTATAAACCCTCTATATAAACCTTCCACCTTTCTGCCTTCCCTTCATTGCTTAGAACAGGGTTGCCATCTGAGCTCTTGATATTCATACAAGTGGTTCTGTTCTCTCCAAAGGTCTCTTTAATTTTCCTGTAGGCAGTATCTATCTTACCCCTAGTGAGACAAGCCTCTACATCCTTACATTTATCCTCTAGCCATCCCTGCTTAGCCATTTTGCACTTCCTGTCGATATCATTTTTGAGACGTTTGTATTCCTTTTTGCCTGCTTCATTTACTGCATTTTTATATTTTCTCCTTTCATCAATTAAATTCAATATTTCTTCTGTTACCCAAGGATTTTTATTAGCCCTCGTCTTTTTACCTACTTGATCCTCTGCTGCCTTCACTACTTCATCCCTCAGAGCTACCCATTCTTCTTCTACTGTATTTCTTTCCCCCATTCCTGTCAATTGTTTCCTTATGCTCTCCCTGAAACTCTCTATAACCTCTGGTTCTTTCAGTTTATCCAGGTCCCATCTCCTTAAATTCCCACCTTTTTGCAGTTTCTTCAGTTTCAATCTGCAGTTCATAACCAATAGATTGTGGTCAGAATCCACATCTGCCCCAGGAAATGTCTTACAATTTAAAACCTGGTTCCTAAATCTCTGTCTTACCATTATATAATCTATCTGATACCTTTTAGTATCTCCAGGATTCTTCCAGGTATACAACCTTCTTTTATGATTCTTGAACCAAGTGTTGGCTATGATTAAGTTATGCTCTGTGCAAAATTCTACAAGGCGGCTTCCTCTTTCATTCCTTCCCCCCAATCCATATTCACCTACTATGTTTCCTTCTCTCCCTGTTCCTACTGACCCATGACTATTAAATTTTCGTCTCCCTTCACTACCTGAATAATTTCTTTTATCTCGTCATACATTTCATCTATTTCTTCATCATCTGCAGAGGTAGTTGGCATATAAACTTGTACTACTGTAGTAGGCATGGGCTTTGTGTCAATCTTGGCCACAATAATGCGTTCACTATGCTGTTTGTAGTAGCTAACCCGCACTCCTATTTTTTTATTCATTATTAAACCTACTCCTGCATTATCCCTATTTGATTTTGTATTTATAACCCTGTAATCACCTGACCAAAAGTCTTGTTCCTCCTGCCACCGAACTTCACTAATTCCCACTATATCTAACTTTAACCTATCCATTTCCCTTTTTAAATTTTCTAACCTACCTGCCCGATTAAGGGATCTGACATTCCACGCTCCGATCCGTAGGACGCCAGTTTTCTTTCTCCTGATAACGACGTCCTCCTGAGTAGTCCCCGCCCGGAGATCCGAATGGGGGACTATTTTACCTCTGGAATATTTTACCCAAGAGGACGCCATCATCATTTAATCATACAGTAGAGCTGCATGTCCTCGGGAAAAATTACGGCTGTAGTTTCCCCTTGCTTTCAGCCGTTCGCAGCACCAGCACAGCAAGGCCGTTTTGGTTAATGTTACAAGGCCAGATCAGTCAATCATCCAGACTGTTGCCCCTGCAACTACTGAAAAGGCTGCTGCCCCTCTTCAGGAACCACATGTTTGTCTGGCCTCTCAACAGATACCCCTCCGTTGTGGTTGCACCTACGGTACGGCCATCTGTATCGCTGAGGCACGCAAGCCTCCCCACCAACGGCAAGGTCCATGGTTCATGGGGGGGACATGGGACATATATAACACTATTATCGATATTACCTATAATGATCTTAACTAACTTCTTTGCCTATCTTTACTTAGTCTGACTTCCCTACAACCACATCCTTTAATGTAACATCGACGTAAATATTTTATTCCTTATTTACGATAACTTATGCAATGGTAATTGATCTATGAATGTACTGTCAAAAGTAAGGTGCTGTAGAAGAATAAAAATCTTACATTTCACTGTTCTGTGCACAGTAGATTAGTAATCATGTAAAACTTGGAGGGGAAATCCCTCCGTAACGGAGCAAACTATGCGTGAACAGAAAAGTTGGATTTGGTGGTCGAACTGAAAAGCCCCTTTGTGGCATGAGTCAGTCGGTTCTAGCAGCAAAGAGTGCACACCTTGGGAACTGAAAGAGGCGAGAAGAAATGCAACATTATGTAACACAGCCTGGATGCGGCAGCAGTGCGGCTTATTATTGATGGCGAAATTTGGTCAGCTATGTACTACGAATTTCGTCGTTAAAAGAGAATTTTCGAGCTTGTTACACAGGAAGAGCTGTGAATACTTTTACCGCCTTTTTTGAATAACACTGCAGATCAGCAGTGCCACTGCCTTCATCTCAAATTATCAGTTAAGTACTGCATAATTGCATGGTTTTTGTTTCAACTATAAGTGGGTGTTCTGTAAATTTTGTGTTGAGTCAATTAGCTAGACAGGGTCCTACCCCATGTGCTACGATGAATCAGAGTATCCTATTTTACTGAAAGGAAATGCAATTGTCTTAATAAACTTTGTGGAGTTGCAAAGTACATAGTTAATTAGAGCGCATAAGTTTTGAAACACTCTAAGTTGTTTTCATAAATGGAGAGTCAAATGATTCAGTTCAAATATTTTTTGATATAATAGTGTTTACAATTTCATGTGTTACGAAGTTAACAGTGTTTCCGTTTTGTATTGTTACTAAATTGTTCAGCCATGGTCTGATTATACCGAGCAATTAGTTTCTGGGTCCCCACGATAATGGATGGGCCACAGTTAAATGTCGTATTATAATAACAGCAATGAAGAATAAGCAACTGGCTACAAATATTCAAACTATACTAGATGTAAATCTACATGTTCCACATGAGCTAGATAATGTAAGAAAGTAAATTTTCCTTGAGAATGCAAAACTAATCAGTACAAAATATTCAACTCCTTAGAGACTATTTCAATAGTAGTAATTTCCTATAAGTAAAACAACAATAGACCCCTTGTCCAAGTCAGTAGTGGTCTAGAATTAGTAATCATTTACCTATATTGCCCGCTCCGATAGCTGAGTGGTCAGCGCGGCGGTCTGTCAACCCAAGAACCCCGAGTTCGATTCCCGGGTTGGTGGGAGATTTTCTCCGCCCAGGGACTCGGTGTGACTTTATCATCAGTGGAAGGCAACAGGAAACCACCACTGGAATCACTTCCCTAAACGCTAATGTGGTGGACCTCCCCCATGACAAGACGTGCCATAAGGAGAACACAAAGCTTTTTTATCTATAATTATCACTAACTTCCTACTGTTATGTAAGTATTCTCGAAAGCCTGTTGTTGTCTAAACGTATTAATACTCCCCCTATCTAGTTCAAGTAAATCACTAGTACATTACTTGCTAAATTATGTTAGTGTCCTCTATATTATCGGCAAAGGAGAAGTTTAGTATCAAATAATGTCAACCCACATAGTTAACTTCCTTTCCGAACCACGCTACTACCGTGTACAGCTCTACTAATTATGCTACAGACCGTTCCTTTTCACGCAACTTCATTTCACTTTATTACTAACAGAACCTTGGTTCGATTCCCGTTGATATTGCTACTGCTTCCTTTCACTAGAAACCTTTAGAGCAACAAAATTCGTCGGATACCTTATTACTACACACCGTCACGGTCACAGAAATAAAAATTATTTCTCAGGGGTAACACTATCCGTATATTACAGTGTTAATAGTAGCCAGTAGTGTAATACGTGACTTTTCCCGTGGCAAGACTAAGTCGTACTGTTAGAGAAAGTTTGTTATAACCCTTGTTTGAGCACTGCTGGTATTGGTAAACGAATGTGTTTACCAGAAATCCTCCTGGCGGCTTCATATAGTTTTGCAGAAGAAGTGGAACAATTAATGGAGTCCAGTATAGCTTTCCATGACGTTTTTCTGCTCTCCGTAATTATGTGTCGAGCCTTGGCTCTTGTTACCCAAAAAGTTGTGAGGTTGCCTGCTGCTGGGAGATCCACCAATGAATAGGCTGCCTCCTGAGAACTTTGGGATCTGTACGTCAGCATCGCGATGCATCACTCGTGTGATGTGGTCCACTCATTCCTGGACGCTGTTGAGGTGTTCAAACAGCGTCCAGTTAGCTCTGCTGACCATCCAATTTGGTAGCATCTGTGCAAGTAATCCTTCTTGCAGTAGGTGGATCCACAGTGTGAAGTTGTCACTGGAATAAAGGTCATTAGTTGGTTCTCACTGCGCTGATTCTGCAAAGGAGAGCAGAAACGGAGGTCGATGTCTGAGAACGACCAATTAGCAGCCGAGAAATGAATGAGACTGCCTGTGCTGAGGATGCACAGCTGCTGAGAAATAGAGTTTCTCCTAGACTCAGCCTGTGGGGCTTGTTTAGTTTGTACCCCTTAGGACACTATGGGCATTGAAATCACGTTGTGGGAGATGTGGGCTGTGGAGTTGTTCAGAGCTTCACAGAGTTTCGCAGCTTTTTGCAACCTACATGAACCGCACCAAGTACTGCTTGGAAGTAATGGTTAGAGCAGAGGAATGGTCTGTGCTACGACAAACACTGCAACACCTCCGATGGCTCTTTGTCTAATATGGACATCCGTTCGATAAAGCACGGGGTCGTCAGTGCCTTTGAACTGCGTTCCCTGTAAACACAAGCACAGGGGTTGTGCCTGTGCCAGGAGTTTCAGTTCCTCCACATGAATCCTGCACCTATTCATGGTCCACTGTAGTATGGGAGTTATCTGTTAAGTGGAGCTATATTTTCACCTGTCTTAACACAGGGGTGGGCAGCCCACAATGACTGGAGTTTCAAGCTTAGATCAGGATGGTCGCCCTGGATATCGGTGCATTCCATCGGCTCAGAAGCAGAAGTCGTAGAACCGTCAGGTCGAATGACATCGATATAGTCTGACGATCTACTAACTTTTTTCGCCTGTCGTGGAAGCTTTGCACTTGTTTTATTTATTTATTTATTTTTTTGACCTGCATGAATTTTGTACTAACTAGCGCAGCAGTGGTAGAGGTGGTGCTGGATTTCTAAATAGACTCTGCCTTTGGAGCTCCAAAGACGTGGCAACTACGGCTTTATGTTATGTTCTCAGTGGGATGTGGACTCTGAAACAACTATAGCCTGACAGTCGCACGGACAAACATGGGGCAGTTCTGGCTAAAGCAGCCTCCACTTGTATAGTAGCATCAGTTTTCTGATCTGGTTGTAGAAGAACTGTAGCAAAGGAGGTAGCAAAGGTAGATGCAGAGCGCCCTTATAAATCTTTTTGGCTTCATCATGCACGATGTGCTTTGCAGTTTTAAGATCTCGTGTCTCTTCAGGTTACATGCCGCAGTCTCTACCCCAGACAGAGCAACGGACATATTTTCGAAGTCATCTTCACAGGTGGCCTTTCCATATTTGCCACAAGTGGCTTCACCCATACAGCCTAAGGTCATGCACCCAAACTGCTGGCTTCAAAACAGCGCAGTGGGTTGGGGACTTGGAGCTGTGGGCTTAAGTAAAGGAAACCTGTCTTAACATGATCTCAGAATTTTGTGCTACCGCAGGGAAAGATAAATGAGTCTTATATGACCATATCGCCACCTACCCTTCTCATTATATTTAGCATGTGCATCATACCTTCTTGGGTCCACTCAGCTACCCGTTCTTCTTTGGGAATATCCACAAGATCCGTGCACCACACAACACACTTGCTATAGTTCAAGGTGTTGTGAAACTCTGTTTGTATGGCACATTTCCCAAGGTATCTAAGTTTTTTGAGGTTTGTTGGTAATTGGGAGTATGTTTATTCAAGATGCCAGATCCTAATTGTGGCGATAGATCTGGCAACATCGGACTGACTTTATGGCGGGAAGTTCAAATTTTGGCGAGAAAATAGGTCAACTGGGTTACCTCTACTAACCTAACTCACCCCACGTCCCCTCCACTCCCCTCGCCTCCTCTCCACCCTCCCCTCACCAATCTGGAAACTAGCAGGAAAGAGTCTGTGCTGGACTGCTGGACAGGATGGATGTAAGACTTTATTTTGTATGCATTGTGGTGTAAGGTTTATGTAAACAATTTGTCATAGACAGTAGCTCCATCCAGTGTGTTCACCTTCAGGTCAAGAGTCCAACTGAGCTAGTTCACAACACCATCTTCAGTGGGAACTGTTGGCCGTCCCGTCACATCCCGTGATGTAATCCGGTATGATGGTTTGGGGAAAAATGTTGGGAAATTTGCATAGTCTGTGTCTAGCTCCTGGACTGGGAGGATGGACATAATTGTTTACTGTGTACTGTGTGTTCAATGGATGAGACGTGTTGGAAGATGAGGAGTTTAACTGGTACATTAGCTGTAATCATGCAGGTGAGGACAGTGCCCATAGCCACCTGCACTATGTTTGGAAAGCAACGATATTTGGTGAATGTATGAAGTAGACAAATAAAAAAAATGGCTCTGAGCACTATGGGACTCAACATCTTAGGTCATAAGTCCCCTAGAACTTAGAACTACTTAAACCTAACTAACCTAAGGACATCACACACACCCATGCCCGAGGCAGGATTCGAACCTGCGACCGTAGCAGTCCCGCGGTTCCGGACTGCAGCGCCAGAACCGCTAGACCACCGCGGCCGGGGCAAGTAGACAAATAAACTTCATCAAATAATGAATGGGTCTAAGTTACAATTCGCAAATCATGCTGATAAATGTGTGTGCTGTAAAAGTAGATCGTTCGATAAACGTCCAGTCAGTCTCCCTAAGTGCAAAAGGTAAGACGTTCACACACCCTTGTGCACGTGCTCCCTCCCCCTGAGTCTTCACACCCACTGAAAGAGGCCACGTGGTAGCTGCAGGGCGACCACATGCTAATATCATTGTTTTCCAAACAAGGTACAGTTGGCTGTGGACACAGTCCTCAAATGCGTAATTACCGCTAATATACCCACTGAACTCCTCCTTCTCCAGAAGAGACATATCATCCACTGAACACTTAGTACACAGTAAATAATTATGTCCATGCTCCCAGTACAGCAGCCAGACACAGACTAAGCGAATTTAGCGCCGTTATTTCGCCTGACTGTGCTCTTCGATTACGTCATAGGAGAGGAGGGGGGGAAGCCCAACGGCTCTCTCTGGTGGTGGTGTTGTAAACTAGGTCAGTTGATCTCCAGGCCTCAAAGTGAACACACTGGATGGAGCTACTGTCTATGACAACTCAGATTGTTTAAATAAACAATATACCACTTACAAAATGAAGACTTACATCTGTCATATCCAGCAGCCCAGCACAGATTGAGTCTTTTTCCCACTAATTTACAGATGGGAGAAGGGAGGGTAGGGAGTAGAGTTAGATTAGTGGAGACAGCCCAGTTGATCCATTTTCCCGTCAAAATTTGAACCTTCCACCAGGACGTTAGTGTGACGTTACCACATCTATGGTCGCCATCTTGGATCAGCAATCCTGAACAAATCAGTCAACAATGCAGAGTAGCGCTATGCCCTGTTTTTTCCACTACTCTTGACAAGTATAGTTTCCTCTAGCTGTGTCCATTTGTGCAAGTACATGACAATTTTAAAGTGCCATAGATTCCCTCTAAGCCCTTTGGATACAACGATTCAAAACTTTCTCGAAGCTGCCCTCTTGCATTATACATTATGACCAGCAGCACGAGTTCTTCTACTATTACTGTGAGTACTCTGCAAAATCCCTGTACTGGCTACACGAGACCTGTTGATGGGTTTTCTGTTAATACCCACCAGTGACCCTCCTATTCTTCTTGGTGTAGAAGGAGAAAATCTCTGTTCCAGGACCATCTAGGCAAATAAATGTCTACCTGAACAGAGCCCCACGTGCCTCAATAAGCCCTATACGACTGTGGTATGGCAGGTTCCGCAGAAGATTGCTCGCTAACAGCCAGACATCTCATAGGCGTGCAGCACACCTTGAGATAAAGGGTTTCTTTTATAGAGGTATGTAGCGTACTTGTAATCCAGGCAGTTAAGTCAAGATTCCCATTCCCTTTGACATACTATGCTGTATCACTGCGCCACGTAGTTGTCTCTGGAGCTCCCCCAAAGCTTACAGTGGCAGAAGGCTGGCGCCACTTACCAGTCCCAAGCTCAGAAACACCGAGGTTCGCCAAGCCTGTACCCAGCAAACAAACGCTGACGGCAATTTTCCCAAGTACTTGTTAGTGTACAAGCATAACTGAAGAGAATGCTGACTCTAATGGGATCCACTGAAGGCTATCTGTCATCCGAGACTAGAACTCTTCTCGTCGCTGGACTTTCTCTTGCTCGATGTTTGATGGCCTATAAACACGCCATTTGGGGATTTTTTTCTTGCAGATGCAACGTAACTCCGTCGTTTTTAACCTCCAGTTCGCAAACAGCGTGAAATTAGCCGTTTCTCATCTCTTCATGGACTGACGAAAGCAGCTTTCACTGTGTTTAAATGGTTTGCAGTTAATATTCACACACAGATGACTTTCTTTTTTTTTTTTTTTGCAACCCTTCATGATTCTGTCATTACACGAATCTAATAATGATGTCTTGTATCCCGCTGCTGCATGCATCCCGCAGTTTCGCCGCCAACGGAACTTTTATATGGTGACTCTAACGGGCGGTCACTTTTTTCAGTAATTGAGCAGAAAATGTAGCTTTTCACTGGCTTACAGCTGCACTGACACCGAAATCTACGCTGCCAGCTAGCTGCCAGCGCCCCCGGCAGAGGCCACGGGCGGAGCGCTGACCTCCGCCTGGGGACACCGCAGGGCGCAGCGCACCATCGCGCAGCAGCCTACAGCACGGCTGCGTACAGCACCGGGCGGCGGACCCGCCGCTCCCGGGGCAGTCGTTGCGCCGACAGCAGCGCTCCCAGCGGCGGCGCCGGATAACACTCGGCAATCTCGCCGGCGCCCCGCGGCGGTCGTTGGGGCTGCAGCGGCAGCGGCCGCGGCTGTCGCACGTGTCAGGCGCCGTCGCCTGGCAACCGCGAGCGAGCGCGCCCGGCACGCCCTTTTCGTGGCCGGGCCGCGCCTGCCACGTGGGCCGAGAGAGAGACCAGCTATCGAGCCTCAAGTCGCTCTTGTCGGCTGAACAAGCGATGACGGAGGCACGGTGGGGTCGAGGGGATCCTTGCAGGAGTACCTTCTGTCAACGAAAGTTAATTTGCACGACTTAAACGATTCGTTACTGGTAGGTTCAAATGGCTCTGAGCACTATGGGACTTAACTTCTGAGGTCATCAGTCCCCTAGAACTTAGAACTACTTAAACCAAACTAACCTAAGGACATCACACACATCCATGCCCGAGGCAGGATTCGAACCTGCGACCGTAGCGCTCGCGCGTTTCCAGACTGTAGCCCCTAGAACCGCACGGCCACACCGGCCGTCGATTCGTTACTGGATTTGATGACACGTAACATTCATTTTCAATTCTGTTTGTCTACGACTGCTGCTCAGTCAGAATCCTGTAATTCAAAGTTTTTGGTTGGTTGGTTGGTTTGGGGAAGGAGACCAGACAGCGTGGTCATCGGTCTCATCGGATTAGGGAAGGATTGGGAAGGAAGTCGGCCGTGTCGTTTCAGTGGAACCATCCCGGCATTTGCCTGGAGTGATTTAGGGAAATCACACAAAGTTGTTTGTTGTTACTTTTTGGATGTACGGGCACTCAGTGGCGAGGTTATCAGCGCCCTTACAAATATTAGAAGAAAAGAATATGGTCGACAGGCCTAAACACGATGGCGTACTCACTCAGTCACTCACTCACTCGAATTCATATTACATCCCACTTCTTAATCGGCGTATCGGATTCCAACATAACTGACTGTGATCGCGTTTGCCTAATGAAATTTTACAGTGAGGGAAATGTACAATAGATCCTTCTGAAGGAAGAATCTATTCTAAATCTAGTGTACATACTGATGATACTTTTGAAATGGGTGGAGATTTTGTGCAATCACTCACTAGCCAACAAGCAAGATAGGGTACCACCTAATATTTAATACAAAGGAAATAATACACAAAAAATACTGATTATAATTAAATGGTCGTCAGCCCGCTAGGACAATGAATCTCTATAACCTTAAAAAGGGAATGGCAAATAAATTTAAGCAAATAATCACTGGCGTGGGAGCATAAGATTCGTTCCACGACACAACAAAAAATGTTCAAATGTGTGTGAAATCTTATGGGATTTAACTGCTAAGGTCATCAGTCCCTAAGATTACACACAATTCAACCTAAATTATCGTAAGGACAAACACACACCCATGCCCGAGGGAGGACTCGAGCCTCCGCCGGGACCAGCCGCACAGTCACGACACAACAATTCACGAGGAAGTAAATGAATCAGAAAGCATTTGCATTTAGTTATTCTGAAATACTAAATTTTGAAAGTAAAGCTAAATGAATTTACTGGTTAAATAAATGCAACTAAAACTTTCTTATGTAAAATATTATTGAATGATTGAACTGAATTTACTTTAAGCAAATGAACAACTGATTTCACTTTTACAGTAACAACAAAACATGTACCAAGGCAGCAGAAGTCACTAGCTAAATGCAGAATGAACGAAATTGCGCAGTCTTAATTTGTGCTGTATCTTTAAATATTGTGCGTTCTCACTTCCCCCGCCTGGGTTCCCGGGTTCGATTCCCGGCGGGGTCAGGGATTTTCTCTGCCTCGCGATGACTGGGTGTTGTGTGCTGTCCTTAGGTTAGTTAGGTTTAAGTAGTTCTAAGTTCTAGGGGACTGATGACCATAGATGTTAAGTCCCATAGTGCTCAGAGCCATTTGAACCATTTGAATCTTTAAATATTAGTTTTGCAAATGAAATTTTAAGTTCCTTTAAGTGAATGAAGTTAATACTCAGAGTTGCAAAGTAGTTAAGCCTCTGCTATGAAACACAAGAATGAACAGTTACTGAGGCAGAAAATTTAAACTGAAACTGGTGATTACCAAACAAGCAAAACTGGCAGTAAGTACATAATCTGTTTTCATATTTTTATAACACTCGGGACTGCACGGACAGGAAAGGGACCCCGCTTGGTAATAATGTCTGACGACATTGACAACACAGGTGCCCTACAAGTTTTAACTATTAAGTGAGCCATACTTTGTGAAAGACATGTCACTGGGTAATGGCACTACAAAATGGTTCAAATGGCTCTGAGCACTATGGGACTTAACTGCTGTGGTCATCAGTCCCCTAGAACTTACAACTACTTGAACCTAACTAACCTAAGGACATCACACACATCCATGCCCGAGGCAGGACTCGAACCTGCGACCGTAACGGTAGCGCGGTTCCAGACTGTAGCGCCTAGAATCGCACGGCCACTCCGGCCCGCGTCACTGCAAGGTTACTTATATTTTGTCATTTACGGTGTTATGGTGTTGTATTCGTAGCTGTGTGGACGACGAAGAATGTAGACGACGACAACGCCGCTGGCTGAGAATCCGCTTGCCGTCTCCATAGCCACGGATAGTTATGGGAATGGCAAGAGTTCGAATTGCAGCTTCCTCCGCCTGCCCACTCTACCGTGCTCTAAATACTCGCGGATTAGCGAATTTGATCCGCATGCACTGGCGCACTCAAAGCTTGGCCGCGCCTTTAGAAGCATCATGTCACTGATTGCTCGGCTGCTCCCGCCAGAGATTCGAGTCCTCCCTTGGGCCAGGGTGTGTGTGTTGGTCTTAGTATAAGTTAGTTTAAGTACAGTGTAAGGCTAGGGACCGATGATATCAGCAGTTTGGTCCCTTACACACACACACACACACACACACATACACACAGCCAGACACGCTCATAGCTTCACACCGCACATTTTCATCACTCAAGCTGCTCTGTTTCCTTTCAGGTCGCAGCGCGACGGAGACTTTGTATACGCAAAGACTAACAGCGGCACAATACTGACATTTTGTCGTTGCTATCGATACATGAAAATAAATTTCCGCAGGCTATTACCCAGCAATTTATAATATTTACATTATAATTACAATCAGATATGTAGCGTTGGAAATAGATACACTATTACATCCATTACATATTAACTACAGTTTCTGTAATAAAACTTACATATTCAGAAGCAGAAGTACAGTACTGGTTATCAACGGATATTAAACGCCGAAAAATTTTGGATGGTGCAGAAGGAATTTTATTTGCATTTTAGAAATTACACTCACTCACTCACGTTGGTCCACACAATCAGTCCATATCACATGCCGTAGAACAAAGGAGAAATAGTGAAATGTATTACTCATTGGAAGAAAACAGAAGGAAAACCTCAGAGAAGCTTAAACAACAGCACTAGCATGTGACTGGAGACCACTTATAAGAAACATGGGTGAGCCAGCCACCCTATCAATACATTAAGAACATCCCCTAAAACGTTTGGAAACAAATTCGACAAATCGTAAAACTCTTTAGGTATCAAAACATTCGTTTGAACCTCATTTAAATTAGAGGTCAGATCTCTAAGTTAAAGATACAGGAGTTACACCATAAAAATGTTATACTGCCTCACGTAAGAAAATGAAACATTCGGAAGTGGAGGAGAAAACGAAATAAACCTTCAGAGGTTGTAAAAATGTGATTTAAATTCAGCGATTAAAATATCGAGCCACATTTAGAAACAACTTTCCAGTATAAGACCTCTTATCAATGCGATATTGCACCGCCATTAGCTTGGGTGAACGCACTCATTTCGTTCTGAAAGGAATCATAAATGCGTTGTATCCTTCCCCGAGGCAAGATGGCCCATACCTGTTGTAAAAGATGGCCCGACACTTGTTCTTCGCAGACAGGTCTGAGGATTCTTCTGTCCATAGGAGTACTTCACCATCATGCAGGCAGTTCATAGATACACGTGCCATGTGTGGGAGAGCGTTATCCTCCGGAAAAATGGCACCACAATACTGTCGCGTGGCTTGAGGAGTAAAACGTCTGTGCTTCTACAAAACAATGGAAGAACACGACCTCTCGCCATGGCACTGCCACGCTTGCCGACGATGGTCGTCCAGAGCAGTGCAGACCCAAGATTCACCAGTGAACGCAATGTGATGCCGTTCAACACCAGCCCATGCTTCTCAGTCACGGTACCAGTGCGAATGCAGTCATTTGTGTTGTGGTGATAACAGCAGCCTGTGCGTGGAAGGGTAATTCCCCAGTCCGATGTGAGATGACACGGAATGTCACAGGGAGTTGAGCGCTTGCCCTCGGATGGCAGGCACAGATGTGTACTGGTTATGACGTGCTCGGTGCACTGTACGGCGATCCTCATCTGTGATGGCTAGACTTGGTTGACCAGAACCTTGACGTGTGTGGTTGCCCTCAAATTTTCATTCAGTCCAACTCTGGGCCATCGTCACATGCGAATGCCTAATAGGATATTACTTTATTCGATCAGGTAGCTGAGGTACACCCTTAATGAAGTCGCTTCAAAATTATGTCAGGTACTGACAACGCTGTCTCACACGTGTATGCGACATGTCCTTTTCTTTCGCAGTGATCACTCAACGCCTAATGCTGGTCACACCTCTTACATACTCTACTGGGTCTGGTAACAATACTAAACACAAGCTATACTACCTGTCACAGAGACTCTAATGATTTACGTATATGCCAGCCTCTGGGCTGCTATCTCACTATCCTTTAAACAATCAGTCCACATACCTGGATAGGTTTCAGGTAGTCTGCCCCTTCACTCTGCGATGGTAGATGCTGGTTTAGCGGAGAAAAGCAGCGTCGACGAAAAATCAGCTAAATAGCATTGACTCTTTTAGTCTCTCCAAAACACTCACACAACCAAAATCCAATGAAATAGTAATTTTCCAATGTACTGTTAAATACATCAGAGAGTAGGGACAATGAAACTAAATTCCAGAAAATTATATGAACCTATCCTCTTGGTTGGTGTTTCAATTGGTACTATAGATGAACACATTACAGACCCTAACTCGCTTCCACATTGGCAGCACAGTTATTTATTTATTTATTTACAACGTTTACGCCCACACTGCAACACTAAAATCAAACATAATACAACAGAGTCTACAATGATTAAGTTTAGGTCTTAGACGTCATCAGTTTCTTCGTTTCCCAAAATTTCTTCATTCGATCTGGCTGCTCGTTCTTCTCCAGATATGACATACTTCTTTCGTTCTGATTGTTTGAATGTCAGCTGTGTGTATTTGTTCTTCAGTAGCAGCTTCTCTTCTTTGTGCTGAATTTGGGTTTTTGGTGATGTTCAATTCATCCATATCACTTTGTACGTATTTAATAAAGATGTTTCTGGTTTTATGTTCCAGAAGTAGCAAAAAAGTTGCTTTAGGATTCTAGTATTTGGTACGCGAGATATAGGGCCGAAAAAAGCAATCCTCCTTTTCCACATTGTATCAATAATGGATTTTCTTTATACACTAAAGATCTGGGCAAAAGTCTCGACTGCATTAGCATTCCAAGCAATAATCTCACCAAGATATTTACACTTTTTTACTACTTTAATTTTGTATCATTATGGAGTATGATATGGGATGTGTCAACTGGGAAGCTGGGCATCATTTCTGTTTCCTCAAACGAAACTTGCAATCCAACCTTTGCCGCTAATCGTTCTAGTTGTTCTAGTTGTTGAGCTTTTGATTCATCAATATTGTTTGCTAACAGCGCCAAATCATCTGCAAATGCAAGGCAGTTAAGTCACATTTTTCTTCTAATCTTAACAGATGGTGGGCATATTTTGTTCCATTCACGCATGATTTTCTCCAGCACACAGTTGAACAATTATGGAGACATCCCATCGCCTTGTCGAAGATCAGTATGAATCTCAAAAAGTTCAGAAAATTCATTTCAGAATCTTACTCTAGTTTTGGTGTTTCGAAGGGTGGCTGCAAAGAGGTTGACAAGTTTTTGATGTAAACCAAATTCTTTAAGAATTTTTTAAACTCGACAAAGGTGATCACTTGCTTCTTGTTCCTGACCCTTTGATGTTTCATTATCCATTTGAGATTAATAATTTGATCAGGACTGCTTCATCCTGGACGATAGCCTCCTTGACATTCGCCTAATTCACCATCAAGTTGTTCATGAATTCTGAAATACAGAGCCATGGAAAAAATTTTATAAGTAATATCCAGCAGTTATTACGTAATTTAGGTAAAAATTAATATCTGTGAAAGTATTGAAGTTATTGATTTGAAATTTTAGCAGTGTTTTCCTGTTATCCATAGAATTTGATACACTAAGTATGAAAAAGGTCGATTAATATTTAATAGTACTTCTTCAGATTCATAGAGAGTGTGTGTGACATATTGCACACAGCAGTAGTCAAGTACACTGCTCGCTCGGCCCAGTAGCCAGCGTCTCCTATGCGAGCATGAGAACCAGAATCTCCTCTCCCCCTGGCTCCGCGCAAGCTACATTTTCAAAGCAAGGTGACAACACGTAATAATTTGCTACGTTACAATCTGACCATGCCCTTTGCAGGAAATATACAGGGTGAGTCGCCTAACGTTACCGCTGGATATATTTCGTAAACCACATCAAATACTGACGAACCGATTCCACAGACGTAACGTGAGGAGAGGGGCTAGTGTAATTGTTTAATACAAACCATACAAAAATGCACGGAAGTATGTTTTTTAACACAAACCTACGTTTTTTAAAATGGAACCACGTTAGTTTTGTTAGCACATCTGAACATATAAACAAATACTTAATCAGTGCCGTTTGTTGCATTGTAAAATGTTAATTACATCCGGAGATATTGTAATGTGAAGTTGACGCTTGAGTACCACTCCTCCGCTGTTCGATCGTGTGTATCGGAGAGCACCGAATTACGTAGGGATCCAAAGGGAACGGTGATGGACCTTAGGTACAGAAGAGACTGTGCTAACACCTTTTTATTGGTCTTTTTCACTGACGCACATGTACATTACCATGAGAGGTGAGGTACACGTACACACGTGGTTTCCGTTTTCAATTACGGAGTGGAATAGAGTGTGTCCCGACATGTCAGGCCAACAGATGTTCAATGTGGTGGCCATCATTTGCTGCACACAATTGCAGTCTCTGGCGAAATGAATGTCGTACACACCGCAGTACATCTGGTGTAATGTCGCCGCAGGCTCCCACAATAGGTTGTTTCATATCCTCTGGGTTTGTAGGCACGTCACGGGACACATTCTCCTTTAACGTACCCCACAGAAAGAAGTCCAGAGGTGTAAGATCAGGAGAACGGGCTGGCCAATTTATGCGTTCTCCACGTCCTATGAAACGCCCGTGGAACATCCTGTCAAGGGTCAGCCTAGTGTTAATTGCGGAATGTGCAGGTGCACCATCATGCTGAGACCACATAAGTCGACGCGTTTCCAGTGGGACATTTTCGAGCAACGTTGGCTGATCATTCTGTAGAAACGCGATGTATGTTGCAGTGCTCTCCGACACACACGATCGAACAGCGGAGGAGTGGTACTCAAGCGTGAACTTTAGGTTACAATATCTCAGGATGTAATTAACATTTTACAATGCAACAAACGGCACTGATTACGTATTTGTTTATATGTTCAGATGTGCTAACAAAACTAATGTGGTTCCATTCAAAACAACGTAGGTTTGTGTTAAAAAACATACTTCCGTGCATTTTTGTATGGTTTGTATTAAACAATTACACTAGCCCCTCTCCCCACGTTCGGTCTGTGGAATCGGATCGTCAGTATTTGATGTCGTTTACGAAATATATCCAGCGGTAACGTTAGGTGACTCACCCTGTATATGAATGATACTTGTCATGAATCACGTACGTCATGCATCTGCGATTGTAAAAATAACGTAAAATATTTCTCGGTGGGTTTCATCTCTCGACAGGTGTCACCGATTAACATTTTTTGGTTTAAGACACGGCATCTGCGTCCTCCTTAGATAAAGTCAAGTTGATATATCTGCAAGAAGAATGTTCCTCCACGTCATTATACAGTGCAAACAGGATTGCGTCTGTTTGTAGGGAGCTATTTTAGACCTGTCAGAGACGTTATTTACGTGGAGGTGGATTTATTACGTCGCTCTGCTTAAGAAACTAATGTACATTAATCCTATTTATTGATTATGTTTAAAACACTAAAATGTAGCTTTCACAGGCAGCAAGATAAGTGGTTTGTGTGCAACAGCGGCAGGAATGTAAAAAAAGTACATCATCATTGCTTTCATTGGCGCAAAATTTAGTTATTTAGATCTGTGACTGAACTGTTATAGGTAGCGTTTGCGATGTTAGATAATAACTTACTCCAAAGAGTGAGAACTTAGGACGTCTCATCACCGTCCTACGTCGATCTGAAGATTCTTGTGACTTGTTCCAGATGTTTTATTTCCCACGAAGAAACGTAAACCGTAATTTTTCCTTTCTGCTCTGTAGCAATTAGCTAATGTTTTATAATTTTGTATATTAGATGTCGCTTGCAGCATGCTTGTTACAACGACTGCAAAGTATGTAGAATTCCTGCTTAGATGTAACAGAGGGCATGACAGCTGTAATATACCAATAAATGAAATAAAATCAAAAATATATATTGATAACAAATTTCAGCACCAAAAAGTAATTAACGTATTATAATGAAATTTTGGGAATACATTTCTCTAGGTAACATACAGTATTTAAGTGATTAACATTGCGAGATCCCTGGTTAGTGGAAGCTCGACATAAGCAACTGCAAATGTGAAATGCTGTCACATTAATAACCGATGTGACCGCCGCTGCGCAGTGCCGATGGTACTGTTACCGACGACTGTGCCGCTAAAGCGGAGTTATTGAACGCAGTTTTCCGAAATTCCTTCACCAGGGAAGACGAATGAAATATTCCAGAATTTGAAACACGAACAGCTGCTAGCATGAGTTTCTTAGAAGTAGATACCTTAGAGGTTGCGAAGCAACTCAAATCGCTTGATACGGGCAAGTCTTCAGGTCAAGATTGTAAACCGATTAGGTTCCTTTCAGATTACGCTGAGACAATAGCTCCTTACTTAGCAATCATATACAACCGCTCACTCACCGATAGATCTGTACCTGCAGATTGGAAAATTGCACAGGTCGCACCAGTGTTAGAGAAGGGTAGTAGGAGTAATCAATCGAACTACAGACCTATATCATTGACGTCGGTTTGCAGTAGGGTTTTGGAGCATATACTGCATTCAAACATTATGAATCACCTCGAAGGGAACGATCTATTGGTAGGTAATCAGCATGGTTTCAGAAAACATCGTTCTTGTGCAACGCAGCTAGCTCTTTATTCGCAGGAAGTAATGGCCGCTATCGACAGGCGATCACAAGTTGATTCCGTATTTCTAGATTTACGGAAAGCTTTTGACACCGTTCCTCACAAACGACTTCTAATCAAGCTGGGGGCCTACGGGGTATCGTCTCAGTTGTGCGACTGGATTCGTGATTTCTTGTCAGGAAGGTCGCAGTTCGTAGTAATAGACTGCAGATCATCGAGTAAAACTGAAGTGATATCAGGTGTTCCCCAGGGAAGCGTCTTGGGACCTCTGCTGTTCCTGATCTACTTATATATGACCTGGGTGACAATCTGACCAGTTCTCTTAGGTTGTTCGCAGATGATGCTGTAATTTACCGTCTAGTAAGGTCATCCGAAGACCAGTATCATTTGCAAAGCGATTTAGAAAAGATTGTTGTATGGTGTGGCAGGTGGCAGTTGACGCTAAATAACGAAAAGTGTGAGGTGATCCACATAGGTTCCAAAAGAAATCCGTTGCAATTCGATTACTCGATAAATAGTACAATTCTCAAGGCTGTCAATTCAACTAAGTACCTGGGTGTAAAAATTACGAACAACTTCAGTTGGTAAGACCATATAGATAATACTGTGGGGAAGGCGAGCCAAAGGTAGCGTTTCATTGGCAGGACACGTAGAAGATGCAACAAGTCCACTAAAGACACAGCTTACACTACACTCGTTCGTCCTCTGTTAGAATATTGCTGCGCGGTGTGGGATCCTTACCAGGTGGGATTGACGGAGGACATCGAAAGGGTGCAGAAAAGGCAGCTCGTTTTGTATTATCACGTAATAGGGGAGAGAGTGTGGCAGATATGATACGCGAGTTGGGATGGAAGTCATTAAAGCAAAGACGTTTTTCGTCGCGGCGAGATCTACTTACGAAATTTCAGTCACCAACTTTCTCTTCCGAATGCGAAAATATTTTGTTGATCCCACCCTACACAGGTAGGAATGATCATCAAAATAGAATAAGATAAATCAGAGCTCGAAGAGAAAGGTTTAGGTGTTCGTTTTTCCCGCGCGCTGTTCGGGAGTGGAATGGTACGGAGATGGTATGACTGTGGTTCGACGAACCCTCTGCCAAGCACTTAAATGTGAATTGCAGAGTAATCATGCAGATGTAGAAGTGCCATCACGACAGTTCCAGTCACCGATTGAACTTCCGAATTTGCAGTCGTGGTGCATGGAGAATACTCCTGCTGGCATACGAAATCGCATCCCGGTCCAGTGTGTCTAGCAGGCAGGCAGGTTAGTTAAAGGTCCGCAACTTTCCTCCCTCTAACCAACACACGGCCGTCACTGGCACGATGCAGAACCCGCTTTCATCAGGAGACACAACAGATCTCCAATGAGCTCTCGGTCGCCACCCCAAATGGCGGCGGTTTTGGGTCAGTGGAATGCACGCTACAGGGCGCCTCTCTCGTAGCTGACCTTAAAGGAACCGATTTGTAACGCTTGCTTGTGTCGCTGTTGTTCAAACTACAGCTCACATTGCTGCGGCACATGCTGGATACGCCGAACACGGTGGTCTTCCTTCTCGATAGTGCCAACGTGGCCGTCCGGAGCCCGGTCTTCTTTCGATCGTACATTCTCGTGATTTCCGCTGCCAGAGACCAAATGGAGTGGCTACATTCCTGCCAAGTCTTTTTCTTTCTCCAGTATCTCAGAAGGAACACGCAATTGTTCGCAGCCTTATTACACCACCCCGTTGAAACTCAGTGAGGTGTCGATAACGGCGTCTTTGTCGCCTTATAGGGATTGGACACTTACATCAAATCACCACATCCACTCTCAAAGGTACTTAGGCTCATGAATGTTACAGCGTGTATCTGAAACAAACTCGATTTCCATTCCCATAGCGGCACTACTTGCGCCACTCTTTTGCGATTGGCACAAGATTGGAACAGACACCATCTTTGAGCTGTAGAAACACGCCTACCAACTTGTGTTTATGTCGCACAACTCCTTCTTGGTGCTGCGACATTTTTTCTTCAGTGTATAATAAATATCAAAAAAGTGTCATTGTAAATAAACCTTTCCGTTTCGCTGCTAGCAAGTGTCTAAAGTATTCTGATGTTCAGGACACGAGTTCCCGTGTTCGTAGATTCGTCCGTTGCGCCCCGTCAGGACGCTTTGTCGCAGTAATAGACTGCCTAAAAAAGAAAATGTGAAGGAACCAGATGGAATGGTCGTAATTCAGCGTTATCTCGTAGACCATCAGTGGGTAGACAAATGATAGCAGTTGTAGTCTTGTGCGACGGAACGGCGAGGAGAATGCATCGGTGTTGTTCATGTTCAATGTTGTTAAAAGGCCTAGTTGGATATGTAAAGGATACGATCATGTCAGATGTTCAGTGGTTACCGTGAAGGACACGGAGATGCCGCACACTTGTGTGAGACAGTATTATGAGCTTCTGGTAGAGTTTGAATCGAGCGTGATTGTAGTCCCCATCTGATCGGCTAGTCATATCGTGCGATACCCAGATTTCACAGTTATTCGTGTGAGACAGAGACCCTATATTAGACAGCGTGGGAACATGAGGCAGGCAAATTCATCGTCAGGCATTCAGACGATCGCCACAAGGGAGGATTATCGCCTATACATACCATCCGATAACAAGTAAAAGACTCCCAGCTACATTCCCCTCACTATTGGGCGGAACCAAGTGGAGCCCGGACCAGATAATTAACGTCGCACTCGCCCCAGAATGCCGTTTACACCGCAACACGAACGGCTGCTTTTGGTGTCGTCTTGTGACCGGGAAGCAAAGCCTGCTGACGATTGGCGCCGCATCGTGTTCAGCGACGAATCGCCGCTCAGTACCGATACGGATGACCATCGTCGGCGAGCATGGCGGCGAACCGGGTAGAGACCCTGTTCTTCTTGTACCTTGGAGGGATAGTGCGGTGTTACTCCCGGCGTCATGCTGGTGTACGACTTTAGGACACTGCTGCTTTGACTGAGGGAAGCCAGGCACAACGGTACGTGGAGGTCATCCTGTTTTCTCACACTTTATCTGGCACACGACAGTTGCCTGGTGTCGTTTGTGAACAGCTCGATCAGACTCGGCACGTGTCTTGTGAACCGTGTGAGTGATGTTGGGGTACCGCCATGGCCAGCAAGATCCCCAGATCTGTTCCTGATAAAGCATGTATTGTACCAGGTCGGACGTCCCCTCCGTGTCAACGCTACCACGTGAGACAACAAGTGCCATTTACAACAGTAGTGGGCTCCTTGCGTCAGCAGAGGATATAACGGCTTTATTGCATCCTTTCCAATCGGGAGAGAGCTTATATCCATTCCAGATAAAGCGCAACTCAATTCTGATAAGTGGTTTCATTCTACGAAATTCTTTGTAAATTTGACTCCATTTTCTAGTGTTTGAAATAAATCATATTTCCTCATAACGCGAGATATTTCATTTCGTCCCTCTTCCCTTTCTTGGTACTTTTGTTGTTAGGACATGTAATTTTTTACCATTAAACGAATTTTGGTTATTATATTTTTTGTTGTTGAGCCATCAGTCTTCTGACTGGTTCATGCGGCTCGCTACGAATCTCTTCCCGGTATCAACCAGTAACAGTTGCAACCTACGTCCTCAATAAGGGGCTGGATGTATTCGAATCTCTGTATTCCTCTACAGTTTTTGCTGTCTATAGATCTCTAGTACCATGGAAATCAGTCCCTGATGTCTTAATATATTTCCTATCATCCTGTCCCTTCTCCTTGTCAGTGTTTTCCACACATCCCTTTCCTCTCCTAATCTGCGCAGAACCTCCGCATACCTTACATAATTTTCAACTTTTGTCTGTAATACCACATTCTCTTCTCTTCCAGTCCATGTTTCACTACCATGCAATGTTCTGCTCCAAATGTATATTGGAAATTTCTTGCTCAAATTAAGGCCTATATTTGATAGTAGCAGTCTTCTCTTGGGCAGAATGCCCTTTTCGCCTTTGATGTCCTCCTTGCTCCGTCCGTCATTGGTTATTTTGCTCCCTAGGTAACAGAATTCCTTAAATTCGTCTACTTCGTGACCATCAATCTTGATGTCAAGTTTCCCGCTGTCTTGTTTTCTGCTGCTTCCCATTACTTTCGTCTTTCTTCGGTTTAGGCAGTTCATTCTATTCAACATATCATGTAATTCTTCTTCACTTTCACACAGGATAGCAATGTCATCAGTGAATCGTGTCATTGATATCCTTTCACCTTCAATTTTAATTCAACTTCTGAACTTTCCTTTTATTTCTATCCTTGTTTCTTCGATGTGCAGACTTAACAGTAAGGGCGAAAGGCTACATTCCTCTCTGACAACGGATTTAATCCGAGCACTTTGTTCTTGCTTGTCCAGTCTCATTATTCCCTCTTGGTTCTTGTAAATATTATATACAACAGCCTCTCCCTATAGCTTATCACTTTTTTCTCAGAATTTAGAACAGCTTGCACCCTTTTACATTGTGGAACGCTTTTTATAGTTCGACAAATCTTACGAGCGTGTCTCTATTTTTCTTTAGTTTTGCTTCCATTATCAACCGTAAAATCACAATTGCTTCTCTGGTGCCTTTACTTTTCCTAAAGCCAAACTGATCGTCATCTAACACATATGCTATCACAAGATATCACCTGGTTAACGTCCTCAATGATTACTGTCTGTTAGAAACCAAGCCTTGGCACTATGTATATTAAGAAATACATAGAATATTTGGTTACGACATGTTGGAGCGAGTACTAATCACTCGTGTTGTATGCAAAATATATTACAATAGTTTGTGGTTTCGAATGACCGTAGTATTTCGATACAAACATCACGTGTGTGTTAATCTATGATACTACATATATAGTGGGACACAACTGTTTCTGTTTCTTCATCTATCCTTCTCAAAGAACCACAAACGCGTGCAGGCACACATGAATGCCCTCGGATATGTTCATAAACATGAAAGAAAGGTTTCAGTGTTATCAATGGATACGGATTACGCCAATTTCTCCATACCCAGAAATCTAATGGATTAAACTCAGTTCGTCTAGGGAACTGAACCTTCTCAAATAATCCATCACTGATAAATATCTGTGTTATTTGTGTGCATCTGTCATATGAGACGTAGAAAATGTGGTGGTAACCTGTCGAGCAAAAATTTCGCCGAGGGTAATATTGTCCAACAGCGTGGGTAATTCGTCTAGCAGAAATCGCACCTGCATATTTCCCATTGATGCCTCGCTTCCATGATCGATCCAGAATTTCCATCCTGCCAGACGCAACCATTGCTGTAATTTACTATCTCACTTTGCGTAAATCCCGACAGGTCGCTCAACAAAATTCGAGGTGTGAAACCTCCGGCGAAACAAGAACATGGTATCGTGACCACGTGGACTGACAGTCAACACAAGCTGTAGGTGATAGAGATAAATAAACTTCGTGCAGGGTGCGGAACTGACCACGAGGGTGTGCTTTCCGTTCATCGCATACCTCTTTCATCATCGTCTTCTACTCGTCGCAACGTTCACTGCACTATATCCGTGCGAACTGTGTGAGGGCTGCCGCTATCTTATGGACTTTTACGAAAGATCCCGTGTCTGTAGACACTGGAACAGACCTCTGAAAGAAATTTAATCTGGTCTGAGAAATGCACAGAGATAGACTGGACAGCTTTGCTGTCTGTTGACGTAGCATAACATACAAGGAAACGAAGCGCTACCAACATATTGCCTACAGAGGTGAAGTCGAAAACCATCCTAACTCCGTCCAACTGTTTTAAGTAATGTGGGAGACTATATTGCCGGTGTGTTCATTAAAATAACGAATGGACCCTGTTTGGTAAGCACTTTACTAATAAAACTGAATTACAACTTATTGTGATAACGTTATGAAAAAAAGCCTGTTTTAATAACACAGAGGCCGGCCGGTGTGGCCGAGCGGTTCTAGGCGCTTCAGTCTGGAACCCCGCGACCGCTACGGTCGCAGGCTCGAGTCCTGCCTCGGGCATGGATGTGTGTGATGTCCTTAGGTTAGTTAGTTTTAAGTCGTTCTAAGTTCTAGGGGACTGATTAGCTCAGCTGTTAAGTCTCGTAGTGCTCAGAACCATTTGAACCATTTGAATAACACAAAATATCCCAAATTGTCATAAATTAGCAGCTTCGAAACGGTCTATGTTCATTTCGCAGTCATACTGAAATTCCACGACTGCCACGATAGAATGAAACCGTAGCAGTAGAGGTAGATACTCAGCGAAACCAAGTTAACTAATCGTTCAGTGCCACAATAACGCCAACACAGTTGACAGAAGCAGAAAAAGTAGGCACTAACAAGTGTGCAACACAGCAAATTCTTCACCTTTAGACCTACAGGGTAGACGTACAAGGTGGCAACAAAATCTGTGGGGGAGAATTTGTCTTGCATTTCGTTACTGATTGTCGATTTGCCTTCTAGTTACTCTTTTACAGAAGAGGTACAAATCTTGTCTCCAACGAGACCAGAAGCGATGACTAATGCACTCTTCCGCACTGCACCGCTAACCTGTACGCGGACGGAGGAGGAGCTGCCCAGAGTTCGTGAACGGCTGAATGCGCTTTTGGCTGCCCAGAGTTCGTGAACGGCTGAATGCGCTTTTGGCTACGGCCAGTCTCTTCAGGCTGCTGCCTGGGGGTATAGCAGTGGCGGAGAGTCTGGCGCGCCACAGGGGACACCTCAGGTGTAGATTGTCTTGCCCACGGGATCCAATTCCGAATCTCCTCCAAGTGCGCCCGACGTGGTGCATCGGCCCTCACCACAGGGTGAGTGGCGGATGACAGCGCGCTCGCGTCGCTCGAGGCGGTGGGCCAGTGTGGAGACCAGCTGTCTGGCCTCGCCCATTTACCCCGTGTGAGTGGACAGGTGGTCGCTCCTTCAACGGGGTCCGACCAGACGCACAGACGGAGTTTACCAGTTATGGGAAGCTCCAACGTTACGAGCATCGTAAAGTCTCTGAGGCAGACGTGGTTTAGGGCTGGAAAGAAAGCCAGTGTGCACTCGCCATGTCTGCTGCCGGAGGGCATCATCCGATATGTGGAGGCGTCCATACCTGCGGCTACCAAGCCTGCGGGGTGCAGGCCACTCTCTACTGCATCATGCTTGAAGTAAGTGTGTTCTAGGTATAAATGATTTCTCTTACTTTTTTTATGGAGGACAATTTCCCAAGTAACTTGGATTTATTTATTTATTTTTTTAAAGTTCACACTGCCAGTTATCTTAGAAACAATGTCGTAAAATATCTGGGCACTCATTGACTGCCAGTGTGTGCATCACATCAGACACACGAAATGAGTATGAACTCATTTCCTTTTGTTTGCGAATTTTACTGTAAGTTTTTCATTATCACCATATAACAATTTTGGTACATACAAAAACCAGACTTGATTGAGGCACTATGATAGTTATAGTGTTCTATTAACTTGGTGATGAGAAAATACTGCAGAAATCACAAAAGAAGATTAGTACTTAATGAGGAAGATATTCATCTCCATTGTGTTGAGCATAAATATTTGTTAGTCCTTTTTTTCCATTTCTAGCATTTCTTTTTACCTAAATTGTTGATTGAGTGTCATGTTACATGCCTTATGCATCTTCTCATTCCTTCATGTTATATGCCTTATGCTTCTTCTCATTTTTTGATTTTTCATATTGGATATTTACAGCATTTTAACCAGCAGCATACCACAACTAAATACAAAACAAAAAAGGTAATATTACTTGTAGCATCAGAACAAGACACAATTATGGTTTGCCTTTAATAGCTGTAGGTTAACCTGTCCCATATTATATCACACACACACACACACACACACACACACACACACACACAGAGACACACACACACACACATACAGACGGAGAGAGAGAGAGAGAGAGAGAGAGAGAGAGAGAGAGAGGATGAATTTTGCAACCCTGGCTACCAGTTTCTTATAGGTCTGAGCAACAGAGTTAAACATAGGAGTTGTAGCCACAGGAATTTTACCCAGTGACTTCACTTCTTCAGCATAAGTGCAGAAACAGTCCATTATTATTTAGTGATGATGGCCCATCAATGACAGCCACATGATTTTACCCAATAATGCCACTTCTTCAGGAATAACCACAGGAAAAATCCTTTTTATAAGAGTGAAAAGCTGCTCTTTGACAGAGTTCAGCTAACCATGAACAGTACAAGATTCTGAGGGAGATCCTAGCATAGGGGTCAAAATATACGCCATGTAGAAAAATATGTGCCCTAACACTCAGAAGTTTTTGCCTTCGATAAGAATACAGCCTGTTGATTGGTGTGAGAAGGAGACTTTGTTTCTGCTATGAGGAATCCCTAAGGTTATGTTGGCCTGTCTGCCTTGCGGCAGGTTTTAACTGCATAGCCCTCCATGCTTCTCTGTCTTCTGTGTTCCCCTTCATTCTTTGGTACCGTCCATGTGGCCTGCTGACATCATCCAGCATCTGGAACCTTCATCTACCCTTCCCTCCCTTTCTCGGAATGAAACCTTCAATTACCTCTACTAGAGGGCAATCTCTTCTCAGATTGTGGCCTATCCAGTTTAGTTTCCTGTTCTTCACCATCAGCAGCATCCTCCGTTCTTCTCCAGCTCTCCTCAGTACTTCTTCATTCCAGACTTTATCAGTCCAGCTGATCTTCTCCATTCTATGCCATATCCAAATTCCACAAGCTTCAATTCTCTTCTCATCCTGCTTTCTCCAAGTCCATGTTTATGCTCCATACAAGGCCACACTCCATATTAAGCACTTAACCACTTGCTTCCTTAATTCCTTGTTTAAACAACTAGTTAGGTGTCTTTTCTGCTTTGGAAATGCCTCTTTCACCAGAGCTGTTCTCACTTTGCTATCTTGTTGGCAATCCATGTTTTCTGTAATCCAACTTCCCAGATACTTGAATACTCGTACCTGTTCTATGTTCATTCAACAGTGAACAGAAATTAGACGCTGCAGGTTGTGGCTCACGTCGCAATCGACGACTCCTGTCACATGGGTTCTGAGGCCATCCTCAGTTCGTGCAGGCGGCTGGCGAAGGTGGACAAGACTGCTGGGCCCGCACGCGGTGTGCAAGCAGAGCTCGCAATTTGCAGCATCGTTCCCAGAGTTCATCGGGGTCCTTTCATTTGGCGCCGAGTGGAGGATCTCAGCCAAAGGCTTTGGCGACTCTGTGACTTTCTTGGCAGCAGATTTCTAGACCAACGTTACGATGTGGGCATTTGTAGGAGTCCCCTTGATAGGTGCATTACACAAATGAAGCAGCTAATCGGGTAGCAGAGTACTTGTGAAGTGAAAATGTAGGTTTTTAAGGCTAGGTGCTAGTTTGAGGAGGTCTGATAAACCCTCAACAGGCGATACGCAGCAAGGGAAGTCTGACAGTGTTCAGAGTAAAACAACTTCGACTGTCAGAATTTTATCAGTTAACTGTCTAAGTATTCGTAATAAAGTTCCAGAATTTACTGCCCTCCAGGAAAGTTCTAACACTCAGATTATTTTTGGTACTGAGAGCTGGCTGAAATCCAAATTGAAGAACTCTGAGATATTTAGCGAGTCGTTTAATGTACATCGGAAAGACAGATTAGAGGCCATAGGGCGGGGATTGTTCATTACAGTCCACAAAATTATTGTCTCTACTGAGGTCGAAGTTGAGTGTGACAGTGAAGTTATACCAAGTTAATTATTGGATGTTTTTACCGGTCATCCGATTCTGCTGCTAGAATCAGTCAAAGAATGTCTATGGTCAGTAGCGCGCAAACACCCAGATTATGCATTACTAGTTGCAGGCGATTTTAGCTTGCCGTGTATAGACCATCATGTCTATGGGTTTATTTCGGAGGTACAGACAGTCGTGTGAAATACTTTCGAACACGGTTTCTGAACACGCAGCTATCTCGGCAGCCCACGCACAATGGAAATTTCTTAGACATTTTAGCTGCAAATACGTCGGACCTTTATCGAAAATGTCAGTATAGAAACAGGGTTAGTGATCATAATGTCATTGTAGCAACTATGGTTACGGCAGTTAATAAATCAATCAAGAAGTGTACGAGAGTGTTTCTGCTACCTAGAAAAGATAAGCATCTCTTAGCATCTCACTGTCTAAATCACTTAGTTCAAGTAAGATAGACAAGACGAATTATGAGCAAAGTTTAAGCAGACTGTAAATCGTAGTGTGAAAAGTTATGTGCCTAGTAAGTGGATAAAGGATGGATAAGACTCACCATTGTTTGTTAACGAAATTCTTAAGATGCTGAGGAATCAGAGGCTGTTGCACTCCGGTTCAAAAGAGAACGCACAAATGCCTACAAGCAGAATTTATCAGAGAATCGTGCGTGTGTGGAAACATCCATGCGCGAAGCATACAGCAGCTACCACCGTCGCACCTTAGCAAAAGATCAGGCAAAGATCCCATACGATTTCTGGTCCTATGTAAAATCGCTAAGCGGGTCTCAGGCTTCCTTTCAGTCCCTTGTTGACCAGTCTCGTGTGGCAGCTGAAGATCACTAAACGAAAGCCGAGCTTTCAAAATTTCGCGGTGGAGAAGTAGTTCATGCAGCAGAACCATACAAACATATCTCATCTTACCGTTGACAGACTCTCGTTTGGACGACATGGTAGTAAGAATGCCTGATGTAGAACAACTGAAAGATTTGAAAGCAAATAAGTCACCAGGTCCAGATGGAATCCCAGTTCGGTTTTGCCGGCCGGAGTGGCAGAGCGGTTCCAGTTGCTTCAGTCTGGAACCGTATGACCGCTACGGTCGCAGGTTCGAATCCTGCCTCAGGCATGAATGTGTGTGATGTCCTTAGGGTAATTAGGTTTAAGTAGTTCTAAGTTCTTGGCGACTGATGACCTCAGCTGTTAAGTCCCATAGTGCTCAGAGTCATTTTGAACCAGTTCGGTTTTACAAAGAATACTCTACGGTATTAGCCGATTTGGCGGGCAGCGTGGGCATGCAATGTACACGTATCTATAATGGAATCTTATGATGCCAGCGTGCTGCGGTAACGCGTCGTGTTAACAAGTGTTAGCAAAGAGTGGCTGAATTAACTAACTTGTGTTTTATTCCCTCCAGATCTTCCTCTTTTTCGAAACTTATCTAAGCTGTCCGCCTATTCCAGATCTTGGTTACGTTCTTGATGCAGAAGGGAACGAAAAACACTTATTAAAGACACCGGAAATTTCTCTACATATGTAAACGTAACGATCTGGTTTCACGAATGACGGTCCACTGCTGAAAAGGGTAATAAAGATAAAACATCGGTGAGTACCCCTCTGAAGAAACGTAAAGAGCAATGACCATATGAAAGCAGCAGTATAGTTGCAGGAACGGAGGATTCCACGTGAGATTCGATGTAAGAATGTAGTTCAGTCACAAAACCATCGCTGTAGGTTTTCTTGATTATTGCTTGCCAGTGTGGATCAACTACCGTGTTTGATTGTTAGAAAAGACAGGGAAGAAATAAAGCAGTTTGTGCGTGTGTGTGTGTGGGGGTGGGGGGGGGGGGGGCATTCCTACAGATGTTGGTTTCGCAAGCTCGAGAGCAATTTGGCGGCCCCAATAAAGAGGGGCTTTATGCATCACTGAGAGCTTTCCGTTGGAATTTCGAGAGCTTAAGGCCCCACATACGTCTCGCGAAACGACTACGACGCCAAAATCAGAGAAATTAGAGTTCATATGGCGACTATCCGACATTATTTTCTTACGGAGTACTAACTGTAACAGAAAATAAGACAAATTACAGTGGTTGCCAAAGAACTCGCAGACACACACAGTAAGATGACGTACGTAGTATGGATTCTAATATAACAGTTCCGAGCCTGATGTAGGAATGAACTGAATCCAGTGTTAGTTGGTCCAAACATTTATATACATTTGAGAGTGACTCTGCGAAAACTGTCTCGAGAGATCCAGCGTCCATCGGATTTTCCACGAGAAAGGTTGGTTTTCCCTTTCCACGTAAGGTAAGCTAAAGGGAGACAAGCACCTAAACCTGATTGTTGTATTCTGATCCAACCAGGCTTGTTTAGCCGTTTTTACGCTTGTCCACTGACATGTTTTGCCGGGGCCATTTATTGGGATACAGTTTTGTGTATATCCCGTCCAAGATGCAAAACTTTCGAGACCACTGTTACTAGTAGGAGAAGGAGATAATCGTTGAGATTGTTTGTTGTTGTGGTCATCAGTCCAGAGACTGGTTTGTTGCAGCTCTCCATGCTACTCTATCCTGTGCAAGCTTCTTCTTCTCCCAGTACCTACTGCAACCTACATCCTTCTAAATCTGTTTAGTGTATTAATCTCATGGTCACCCTCTACGAGTTTTACCCTCCACGCTGCCCTCCAGTACTAAATTGGTGATCCCTTGATGCCTCAGAACAACAATGGATCCCGTCTTCTTGTCAAGTTGTGCCACAAATTTCTCTTCTCCCCAGTTCCATTCAGTACCTCCTCATTAGTTATATGATCTACCCATCTGATCTTCAGAATCCTTCTGTAGCACCACATTTCGAAAGCTTCTATTCTCTTTCTGTCTAAACTATTTATCGTCCATGTTTCACTTCCATACATTGCTACACTCCATACAAATACTTTCAGAAAAGACTTCCTGACTCTTAAATCTATACTCGATGTTAACAAATTTCTCTTCTTCAGAAACGCTTCTCCTGCCATTGCCAGTCTACATCTTATATCCTCTCTACTTCGACCACCATTAGTTATTTTGCTCCCCAAATAGAAAAACTCCTTTACTACTTTAAGCATCTCATTCCCTAATCTAATACCCTCAGCATTACCCGATTTAATTCGACTACATTAGATTATCCTCGTTTGGCTTTTGTTGATGTTCATCTTATATCCTCCTTTCAAGACACTATCTATTCCGTTCAGCTGCTCTTCCAGGTCCTTTGCTGCTTCTGACAGAATTACAGTGTCATCGGCAAACCTCAAAGTTTTTATTTCCACGGATTTTAATTCCTACTCCAAATTTTTATTTTGTTTCCTGTACTTCTTGTTCAATATACTGATTGAATAACATCGGGGATAGGCTACAATCCTGTCTCACTCCCTTCCCAACCACTGCTTCCCTTACAAGCCACTCGACTCCTGCCATCTGGTTTCTGTACAAATTGTAAATGGCCTTTCGCTCCCTGTATTTTATCTCTGCCACCTTCAGGATTTGAAAGAGAGTATTCCAGTCAACACTGTCAAAAGCTTTCTCTAAGTCTACAAATGCTAGAAACGTAGGTTTGCCTTCCCTTAATCTATTTTCAAAGATAAGTCGTAGGATCAGTACTGCATCGCGTGTTCCAACATTTCTACGGAATCCAAATTGATCTCCCCCGATGTCGGCTTCAACCAGTTTTTCCATTCATCTGTAAAGAATTCGTGTTAGTATTTTGCAGCCATTGCTTATTTAACTGATAGTTCGGTAATATTCACACCTGTCAACCCCTGCATTCTTTGGGATTTGAATTACTACATTCTTCTTGAAGTCTGAGGGTATTTCCACTGTCTCATACATCATGCTCACCAGATGGTAGAGTTTTGTCAGGACTGGCTCTCCCAAGGCTGTCAGTAGTTCTAATGGAATGTTGTCTACTCCCGGGTCCTTGTCGACTTAGGTCATTCAGTGCTCTGTCAAACTCTTCACGCAGTATCATATATCCGATTTCATCTTCATCTACATCCTCTTCCATTTCCATATTATTGTCCTCAAGCACATATCCCTTGTATAGACCCTCTATACACTCCTTCCACCTTTCTGCTTTCCCTTCTTTGCTTAGTACTGGGTTTCCATCTAAGCTCTTGATATTCATGCATGTGGTTCTCTTTTCTCCAAAGGTCTGTTTAAGTTTCCTGTAGGCAATATATACCTTACCCCTAGTGGTATAGGCCTCTACATCCTCACATTTGTCCTCTAGCCGTCCCTGCTTAGCCATTTTGCATTTCCTGTCAACCTCATTTTTGAGACGTTTCTATTCCTTTCTGCCTGCTTCATTTACTGTATTTTTGTATTTTCTCCTTTCATTAATTAAATTCAGTATCTCTTCTGTCACCCAGGGATTTCTATTAGCCCTCGTCTTTTTACCTACTTGATCATCTGCTGCTTTCACTATTTCATCTCCCAAAGCTACCCATTCTTCTTCTACGGTATTTCTTTTCCCCATTCTTGTTAATCGTTCCCTAATGCTCTCCCTGAAACTCTCTACAACCTCTGTTTCTGTCAGGTCCCATCTCCATAAATTCCCATCTTTTTGCAGTTTCTTTAGTTTTAATCTACAGTTCATAACCAATAGATTGTGGTCAGAGTTCACATCTGCCCCTGGAAATGTCTTACAACTTATAACGTGGTTCCTAAATCTCTGTCTTACCATTATATAACCTATCTGAAACCTGTCAGTACCTCCAGGCTTCTTCTATGTATACAACCTTCTTTTATGTTTCTTGAACCAGGTGTTAGCTATGATTAAGCTATGCTCTGTGCAAAATTCTTCCAGGCGGCTTCTTCCGTCATTACTTACCCCCATTCCATATTCATGACTATTACATTTTTGTCTCCCTTCACTATCTGAATCATTTCTTTTATGTCATCATATATTTCATCAATCTCTTCGTCATCTGCGGAGCTAGTTGGCATATAAACTTTTACTACTGTGGTAGGCGTGGGCTTCGTATCTATCTTGGCCACAATAATGCGTTCACTATGCCGTTTGTAGTAGCTTACTCGCATTCCTATTTTTTTTTATTCATTGTTAAGCCTACTCCTGCATTACCCCTTTTTATTTTATATTTGTAACCCTGTATTCACCTGACCAAAAGTCTTGTTCCTCCTGCCACCGAACTTCACTAATTCCCACTATATCTAACTTTAACCTATCCATTTCGCTTTTTAAATATTCTAACCTACCTGCCCGATTAAGTTGTCTGACATTCCACGCTCCGATCCGTAGAACGACAGTTTTCTTTCTCCTGATAACAACGTCCTCCTGAGTAGTCCCCGCCCGGAGATCCGAATGGGGGACTATTCTACCTCCGGAGTATTTTACCCAAGAGGACGCCATCATCATTTAACCATACAGTAAAGCTGCATGCCCTCGGGAAAAATTACGGCTGTAGTTTCCCCCGGGGGGTATCGTTGAGATTACCCAAAATTAAAACAAAGATCAACCAGTTTGCTCCCATAAACTCCGTGGAAACTTGAAATTTCGGTTCGACTTTTCGCCTACATAGTTCTGAACTAGTCCCCTGTTACGTATTTGTGAATTTTTCTGCGGAAAGTACAACGAACTAGCTTGAAATGGTATGCTGAGTATTTGAGTTGTACGTTATTTTGTTAAGCGATCGGCTTTCTGGATCTTAAAGAATGCAATTAGACCGCTACAAACCCCGTGTGACAATCAGTATAATGGAGGCTTTTGTAACCCTTCACCGCGCATGAAAGCGACGTCGGGAACACTTATCATGACTATTTTACAGTGGAGTAAGTTGGTTCGATTCAGGCGATTAAAGGCTCCTTGATAGTCGTTGCTGCTATATGCCTCATAATTCGCTTCACATGCCTCAATAAGCGATAGTCTAATTTAAATGACTTGTTATCTTATTGTTAAGGTCCAAAGTAGAGGCGTTGTTACGAGAAGCAGTCATCACCGATCTTCGACTTCCATGGCGAATTGAACGCACTTTAAAAATTCTGTTTCTTACAAAAAAATTTCATTTCGAAACTTATGACGGTATATCGCCGAAAACCATCAAACTAATTGAAATAAATTTTTCAGTTTATTACTAAAATATCTCCCTCGGCAAAAGATCTTACTAACCTCAGATATCGCATTCCATTTGCTGTACGCTTCTGCGCTCCTCAGTCCGAACACTGTTTTCAGGCGGCTCTCCACGCTGCTCTAACCTGTGCACGGCTGTTCTTCTACGAATAATTACTACAGTCCACATCCATTCTAACCTGCTTCCTTCTACAGTTACCACCACCTCACACTTCTCTCCATTACCAAATTGACTATTTCTTCATGCTTCAGGATGCGTCCTGCCAACCGTTGCCAACTTCTAGTCTCGTTACACCATATATTTCTTTTTCGAGGAATTCACTGCATCGCCTCATTAGTTTCTCCATCAACCGACCTATAAGGGGCAGTCAAATGGAAACCTGACAGATGGAAAGAAACTAAGTAAATTGTTTATTACTTCAAATGTAATCGTCGTAACTGTTAATACATTTATTCTCCTCTGAGACAAGATGGTAAATGTCTGCACAGAAAAATGTTTTCCGTCGTCCACGGAACAATGATAGTACCCAAGTGTGTACTTCTTCGTCCGAAGCCAATCGAAGGGCACGAACGTCTTTCTTCACTGCTCCAAAAATATGGAAATCGCATGGCAAGACGTCAGGTCTGTGTGGGGGCTGTCTAAGGTCTTCGCAGCGAAGCTTGTCCAGCGTAGGCCAAACAAGCTCGGCAAGAAGTGGGCGTGCGTTTTTGTTCGCAGAACGTTTCGATTACGCTGCAGAACTTTCGCTGTAAAGCCCTTATGCAGCCTCCATGCAGACCTCCTCTCCATATTTTAGTAGCGCTGGAGAAAAACATTCGTGGACGTGAGGCTGGGCAGGGTACCTACAGTATGGAAAACCTCCAAAGCAGGCATTATTAAGAAATCAGCGGAGAGGGATCCTTCAGATGCAAAAACTTACAGGCCAATATGCCTAATAAACACCCTAGCAAGGAGATTCAGGAGAAGCTACTGTGTAAGCGCCTGCAAACACACAGAGCTCTCAGGGGTATGAGCCAACACCAGTTCGGCTTCAGAACTGGCAGATCAACAGATGATGCCATCAACCACACCCTGCACATAGTTAACACCACAAAACAGAAATACGCCATGGCAATATTGATTGACATTGCCGGAGCATTTGATAATCTCTGGTGGCCCGCACTCTTTCAGAGGATAAGACATCTGGAGGTACTGCAGTCACTGTACAACAGTTTTCTAGACTAGTGTAAAGACAGAGTAGTCGAATGGCAGATGGACAGCCGGAAAGTAATTAAAACAATTATCAAAGGCTTTTCTCAAGGGTCGATCTGTGGCCCCATCTTCTGGGACATAACAATCGAACGCCTCCTACAACTTCTGGATGGGAATGACAGGTCAGACGGAATTGTCGCCTACGCAGATGACCTATTAGTTATAGTCTCTGCAAACAACAGAGCCCAGTTAGAAGAGAAAGCCAGTGGAATACTACAAACAATTACTCATTGTTGTCACAACAACAAACTCAGGATAGCCGGAAACAAACAACATACACTTTACTGAAAGTATCACTCCAAAGGAATCCTTCGGTTAAAATTGGGGACACACACATCAAACGAGCACACGTTACGCGCTGTGTTGGGGTACACATGATGAAAAATTGAATTTCTACGAACACATCATAAGGTTAACAACAGACAAAGCAGAAAAAATACTACACAAACTGGTGAGGCTAAATTCGTAACAGTACAGACTACCCTACCAGTCATACGTACACACCACTGTGCGCTCTTCGAATCGGTACTCAGCTTCGTAGCTAGCACGTGGGAACATAGACTGAGCGTGGTCACCAACAAAGCATCCGTCAGACGAGGGCAGAAAAGTGTCCTACTTAGGCTATCTGGAGCCTTCGGTACCATCTCAGCGGATGCACTGTGTGTGGCGCTCGGAATATGCCCCATAGATATCACGATCAAATGCAGAGCTGCAAGGTACTGGTTAAAGGTGGGGAGACTAGATAAGGTACACACAATAACCAGTGTGCCGATAGAGACGATACGTCACCTTAAAAGTTGGCGTTTGGATACATGGCAAGGTGAGTGGGATGTAAGTGATAAGGGACGTAGACTGCACGACTTCCTCCCTGACATAAGGGAACGGTTGAGAATGAGACATATCGATACCAGCCGCGGTTTCTTAAGCGGGCACGCACTTAAACCACATGAGTCTGAGGCAGACACCTACATGCACATGCGGGGAAGAAGGTTCCCCAGAACACACTGTCTTTTTCTGCGGGCAATACGCGAACAATAGACATACACTACACTTAGACTACACAGATACAGACATAGATATATACACAGCAATAAGAGACGAAGAACAATGGGCACAATTAAATACAATGACAAACAATATTTCAAAAGCAACATATGAAGAGTACATGCGGACACGACATTACAGACATGCCTATGTGCAGCATAACAACAATCTCCAACGGGTGGACAGCGATACCCACAGTGACAGCGAAAATAGTGACAATGAGGAGGAACAGGAGGAGGAAGCGGAGATGTGACAGTAAATAAGCATAATGTGCTGGCGAAATAGCCAAGAAATCACCAAATGCTGTACATGGATGGGCACCTACAGTAGTTAATACATAGGATTAGTAATAAATAGGATAAGCAATATTATTTCTCTACCAATAGCCATTTGTGTGTGTGTGTGTGTGTGTGTGTGTGTGTGTGTGTGTGTGTGTGTGACTGGCGGTCAACGGTTCGAAGAAACCATCTCAAGGTATTTAACGCCAGTTACATTCGGTGATGGTACTAACAAATCTTTATCCTATCTTCTTTTTATATTCTTCTTAAAAAACAACAAAATTTTATTTATATTTCAACCTTAAATTATTGTTATTTTGAAAAGTATCATTCTTTGTAAATGTTGTAGATAAAAGAAAAGAAAAGAAAATTGTAAAAAGATGAAAAACGAAAATTGTATGGTGTACGACCTGTTTTAAACATCAGGTAACAGGTCTATAATTTGGCAATAAATAAATTAAAATAAATAAATAAATTTCCAAGTTCCTTGACTTCTTTTGAAGACTAGCATCCACTATTTGTAGAAAGGGCAGGCAACAGAAAACAAAATGTAGCCTTGTAACGGTCCTCTCTGAATTTCTCGAACCCAGTTACGAGGCTATGCCAACGGCCTTGCCGCAGTGGCAACAACGGTTCCCGTTAGATCGCCGAAGTTTTTGCGCTGTCGGCCTTGGCCAGTACTTGGTTGGGTCACCGATCGGGTCTGCCGAGTACTGTTGGCAAGCAGGTTTGTGCTCAGCCCTTGTGAGGCCAGTTGAAGATCTACTTGACTGAGAAGTAGCGGCGCTGGTCACGAAAACTGGTAACGGCCGGGAGAGCGGTGTGCTGACCACACGCCACTCTGTATGTGCATCCAGTGGCCCGTAAGAGCTGAGGCGGACACGGAGGGCAGTCGCTAGCGTTGTGCCTTCAAGCCTGTGAACATTGGTGGCAGAACGTGCTGTTGGCGTAATGACCTGTGACATTTTCTCACAGCGTTGACATGAATGCTTTATGGCAGTAGAAGACAGTTTTATCTGATCACTGGAGGAAGAAAAAGACGCGCTATTTTTGGTCGGATTTTCTGTTGCAAAGAATCCTCGTGTCTGGGCCGCAGTAGTTGTAACTTTTATATTGGTGACTGGCAACTTTTGACGGCAAGAAATACACAGGTCATAAGCTAGTGCCACAAGAGAGACACAGTGTGGCTGGAAGTGACACCGTCCACATCGAATTCGCTGTAGTACTGAAACGTAACCTTAGAAAAATTTATACATGACTGTGCTTAAACTGACACACAATATTTTTTTTACGCAACGCAATCTGACTTTCAAAAATCCCTACAAAAGAATTGCCCTGACTAACATTAACCTATTCCCTTTCACAAATCACTTACCTCACCAAAAATCTTCGTTACTCGAACTACTGCAATACAGCGAGCGCCACTACTGCCAGCTCAATGAAAGATTCAAACTACGGAAGGCACTAACTACTGATAGGCATAGTTAGCAAATGAAAGATTTTTGTAGAGAACAAACAATGTATTTACCTTAACAGTCATAATATATATATCAGTTCATGGCATCCAGTCTAACAAATTTCAAACCTCCGCCATCTCTCTCCCCACATCCACCACTGCTGGCGGCTCACCTCCAACTGCGCAACGCTACGCGCTGTTCACATCCAGCTGCCGCTGCCCAACACTACAATGGCAGACAACAATGCAAACTAGCCACAGACTGCACACAGCACAGCCAGTGATCTAAACAGCCTACTTACATAGCCCCCATGCTCCCCACAAAAAATTTTACAAATTGTTTTGGGCAATGGCCAATAATGATTTGAAAAAAATTTTCATAATTACAATAACAAAGATATCAAATGCACACACTTATTTATACAATGTTGGTCAAAAGCTAAAATTTTCTCACAGTCCATAAAGACAGTCCAGATTGTTCATCACAGTAAAATTTCAGTGGTTTTTTCAAAGTCTCAGCAGTAAAAGACAATGCACACGGAACTAGTGGATTTCCATGCAGTCTTAAAGAAGTAGTGTTGTCCTTCCAACGGAAAGACAGTGCTGACTCTTGACATGCTGACAGGTCATGGGCCACAACAGAGCAAACCCACAGCAGAATCATTCGACATTTTGAAGAATATTGGTAGCTAGGTCATCACAGAGCAGACCCACTGTAGTCCTGGTAGAGATTACGGTATTGGTGGGCCACCAGAGGTGCAGACCCACTGCAGTCCTAGTAGAAATAATGGTATTGGTGAGTCAGCAAAAGTGTAGACCCACTGTAGTCCTTGTAGAAATACTGGTATTGGTGGGTCATCAAAGATGCAGACCCACTGTAGTCCTTGTGGAGATGACCAGCAGCCATCTGCTGCGACTGTGCAGGTGCACAATCATCATCGAAGAGTCTTGCAGAGAAGATAGCAAGTCCATAAACCACCACTTGTGCACGCACAAAGTTTTTGGAATTGTCCTTAGAAGTCTTGCAGACAATATAGCAAGTCCATAAACCACCACTTGTACATTCACGAAGTTTTTGGAATTGTCTTTAGAACCAGCAATGCTGTTATCCAGTCCCTTGCTGAATTAGTAACACACGTGCAAACACTAACAGTCCCAACTTCTCACATATTGTGCATTTTATGACCAACAGAAATGTGTGCAGTGAAATATAACTTACAAGTTAATAATTTGATAAACTGGTGTCAATTACAATATTATAACATGAGAATACAATTACAGAAATACAGAAAACATAATTAAAGAACATAACAATACAGATAACATTTGTAGTACAAGCTTTACAAAAGAATCGAACTAACATATACATCAGTGTTACAGGAATTATGACATAAGTACATACATAAAAGATCAGAATAACTTTCGAAACATCAACTTCACACATGAGTATTAAAACAAAACTGAATAAATAATGTCTAAACATCTTTACAAAGAAAATAACATATGATCAGAAAAATTCTACAACATAGCTCTCATCAGCTAAACACATAAAGACAGGAAAAAGACAAATAAACAAGGGTACATAAACACATAGTGGGATAACACAAGGAAAGGACAGGTTTTGTTTTATTGCAGTATTTTGCAAACAAAACTTTCTTTGCTTCTTGGAGATCTCCCTTCATTCATCATTATTCCCAAAAAGTCCTATCTATACCTCCTTCCTGTATTCTATTCATATTTCTTTCAAAATAATTATTTCTCATTGTACAATACTCATTTTGGCCCAAATCTTTTTCATATAAATTCGCAATGCGTTCTTTACCTATTCTCCATAGTCCTCTCAGTGCATTTCTTCAAATTCATCGCAACTCAGTCCCTTATATAGTCTACCCCTCTTAAGCTAACTTAAATCTACTGAGCTCAGAAGCTAAACTAAGGGACGAGGCAATGCAGCAGCACAAAACAATTAACGCAACCAGCAATGAAAAAAATGCAGATTTGCGAAGCAAGCAGCATTATAGAAATTAACAAAGCAATTGCAATATTACAACTGATATAAGGCAATGTGCAGCAAACAAGAAAAATAAATCAGTGGTAAACTGGCTTTGAAGAGTAACACAAAGTCAAATTCAGTAACACAATGCCTGGCAAACAGCAGTAACTTATACCCAAACATGACAAAGCTCAAGCAGAAAAAATATTACAGTAAAAACAACAATGCAGAAAAGGGAAATGTCTATTCACATCTTAATGTCTATGTACTTAAAGTGGTGCACCACAAAAACAAATTCTACAAAAAATTACCAAGTACTTGAAAAGAAAATTATATATGCAGTTATTGTTATCAGTCCCTTCTTATTGTTCTTTCCATTCCAAGAGCTCCTTTTTCGAAGAATGTGGATCATAAAATAAGTATTTAATAGATCTGTTGACAGAAAGTGTTCACATTAGCAAATGCATCTAAGTTTATTTTATAAAACTAATGCTGCAACACAGCTGGAAACCAGATATCAAATGAAATAAGCAACTACGTACAAAGTACAGCATTAAATAATCATTCAGTAGTCATGAGGCATTTCATAAGTTAGTAGAAATTCTCTCAATTCTCATAGAAAAACACTTGTCATAATCAGGTGTGCAGACGTACAAATATTTCCCATCAATTCATAAGCATTTCAGTAAGTAGCACAAAGTACGAGCAATCATATGTTTTCAAGTAACGAGCGTGTCGTATTTGTGATGCTTTCTACAAAGGAATGTCAATAACGAGGATTATGGCCTCCCTTTTTTTTTCTTTTCTACCTGTGCCTCTGAAAAGGCACACACTAATGGCTTTTTCTCCAGGCGTCTGACACAGCTGGGTGTCCACGACGCATTACGTGCAGGTGATCACTTAACTTTATTACGGAAATATTTACGACAGCAGTTTCCGCTACAGTGACAATCTCATATACAAAATTTCATGGGTCGAGAATTTGAGTTGCAAATGTGTAGAAGCAAAATCTTATGAATATAACAGTGTCCAAAAAATTTTCGCCGGCATTGTGATACATTCACGCGTTTACACACATTTCATAACTCTTAAAGTACGATTCTTGGTTTCCAACAACCTTTTTCACAAACCTGAGTCCCTAACCACTCCTAATTATTCCTTACCATATTACACATATACATATTCATATTCATCAACACGTCTTCAATATTACATCATAATAACTACATAGCATAATCAGATTCCTCATATAACATCAGCTTATTGATCATAAACATACCTCAACAGCATAATACACATTGTCGTCGTAAATATAACATCATAACACCTCAGTCAAATCTCAAAAACGTCGTAGCTTTCTGCATTAATGTCAAAACGTAAAAAAAATTCTCTGCTCATTTCAAGAGTGTCATCTACCTCAAACGTACTTTAAAAATCATGATCCCATCCCAAATACATCATTCAAAGCTCTCATAGTATCACAATGGTTCCGACAAAATATGAACAGTTCACAAAGTACAGACAAAATACAATTTCATAAGTGTAAAGTTACCCAACTGTGTAATGGCGTAAACATGTGTCACTGATGTAGTAAAAAAAATGTTTGTCTCTCAGTTAAATGCTCAGATAGCTGTGTAATTTATCTATTAGGGAACTATGGTACTGATGTGTAAAGTTGTATAAGCAAATACCATATTAGCTAGGGCTCCTTGTGCTTGCCAAACACATGATACACAAAGTAAGCGTGTACCTCCCTGAGGATTAATGTAATTATACCCTCAGGTGTTACAGATTACAGCAATGGAATGAAATGTATCATGGAAAACTTTCTTTGTAATTCAAAAATCTTTAAAAATAAATGTTTAAGTACAAAATTAATCACTGAAATGCGTGTCCTGTAGCGCTAAATGTGCATCTTGTTGTAAGATAATCTCTGTGGAAGTGTCGTAGTTATTGTCCTCCGAAAGCTAAGTTCTGCAGAAATCAATGTACTTACCACGTGATACACAAAAGTGAAATGCTTTGCGTATAGATATCTTAGTTATTACGCTTATTGTTGTGATGAAGAAATTACTGTGCTGTAACGTATTGTTGTGCTACGGAGAAGGCTGTCTCATTGTAGCTATACCACGAAAGTTACTACTAAAACATGTTTTACTTTCCAGAATAATTCAGAAAAACTGTGCAGATATAAAACAGAAACACCGCAAAAGCAACATTGTAAATTGTCACTCATTAGTTGTGTCGTGATATAATATGCTGAGAGGAACGCATGGTAAAATTCTCCTTCACTGTGACAATCGTGAATGACCGATCGCATTCTTACAGCTGGTTCATTCTCCAAGTAGCCACACATAAATTATAACCTGTGAGAGAATTGATGGAGCCACGCTTGTGGATGAATGTCGTTGGCAGAATTCTTAAACGTTTTGAATTTACGTGTAGTAATGAACAGCTTATAATCAAAATCATGATGTCGGCGAGTCGCATGTCGGTCATTGTTACGTCGTTTCGGCGGTTCCATCTCAAAATTCGGTGTACCTGGCCAATTTATTTCATAATTTTCGAAGTGCCCTGTGTTATTATTTTGTGGCTGTTCCGTATTTCTATGTCCCTCTTCCCGTATTGGAGCGCGAGTGTCCTCAGAAATACGTAATTCTTGTATTACCTGTGTCAGCTGATTTTGTTCTTCCCGGATTTCTCTTTGGTGTTGCGTATAAATTTGATTCAGATTTTGTTTCAGTTTTCTAATTTGTTCGCACTCTTCTGTGTCATTAAAGACTACCGGTTTTGTGTCATTCAGATTATCATCTACCTTCGTAGATAAGTTAGTGACCTGATACGAAAGTTCGGCAACTTTCTCCGATAGTGAACACATTTCCTCAGTGTGTTTTTCTGAACCAAGCTTCAGAGTGTCCATTTGTGTTGAAATCGAATCTACTGTGCCCTTTAAGTTTTCCTGAGTTTTTGCAAGTTGCGTAACCGAATCGGTAGATGCAACTGAGTCAATTTTAGCCCACAAGGTCTCGTGACTTTCATGAACAATGGTTTGTAGTTCTTTTATGGCTGCTTCGTGATTCTGTAATGCATTTTCATGCTGCGAAAAAATAGGTTGAAAATGCTCACAAATTTGTGTTTTTACATCATTACAGACTTTTTGACATTTCGATTCAATGTTATGTAACTCAGTAGTCAAATCATCACGTGTTTGTTCAAGCTTATGTTCCACTGAGTAACTTTTGAAGCTTTTGTTCCATTGTGTCTAACTTTTGAAGCTTTTGTTCCATTGTGTCTAACTTTTGAAGATTTTGTTCCATTGTGTCTAACTTTTGAAGATTTTGTCCCATTTATTTCTGATTTTGTTCAAGCGTTGTGTCTAACTTTTGTAGCCTTTGTCTCATTTGTTGCATTAACTGTAATAACAATGCACTGGTGTCTGAAACATGTTCCTCAGTGCTTTTCGGCAGTGAATTTGCACCGGCAACATTCGCATTTTGACAAGCGGGAAATGTGTCTTGACTCATTTGAGAAAACGGTGAGAACCCAAAACCTGAGTCTACAGTATTTGCAATATTGTGTTCTGTCATTCCCGATTCCTGAGGCGAGATGTTGCCGACCGATCGATCGATAATGCTTCCCTGTTTACTACCTGTTTCACTGTCTACACCATTATTTGACGCCCGCTCCATTTCCCTATGCACAGTTACCAAATTACTACTTTGAATATTAGTTAATTCATTACATGGTGGCGTTAACACACTGCTTTCGTCTTCACTGTCATTTCTCAGTTTATTTGGAGCCTAGTGTTACGTTTTTCACACGCCATTATTGTCACAATATTTACACGACAACACAGAAAAACACAATTTGAAGAGCAAAAATAGGGGAACACATTAACATAGCACTGAAAATAATATCTAGTTAATTGCAAGCGTAGCTGCGAAATACTTGGTGCAAATCTACATGCATGCCACAACTGTTGTACTGTACAACAACGAAAGACTGCAACTACAAAGTAAATTCTCTCTATAATTACGCGCTAGCAATAAACAATAGCTACACTAATTGCACAAACTACAAGAAAAAAATCAGAAGATTCCAGTGAGGTATCCTAGGCTAAGGGTCGCCATATGAAACGTCCCCTTAGAAAAATTTATACATGACTGTGCTTAAACTGACACACAATATTTTTTTTACGCAACGCAATCTGACTTTCAAAAATCCCTACAAAAGAATTGCCCTGACTAACATTAACCTATTCCCTTTCACAAATCACTTACCTCACCAAAAATCTTCGTTACTGGAACTACTGCAATACAGCGAGCGCCACTAGTGCCAGCTAAATAAAAGATTCAAACTACGGAAGGCACTAACTACTGATAGGCATAGTTAGCAAATGAAAGATTTTTGTAGAGAACAAACAATGTATTTACCTTAATAGTCATAATATATATATCAGTTCATGACATCCAGTCTAACAAATTTCAAACCTCCGCCATCTCTCTCCCCACATCCACCACTGCTGGCGGCTCACCTCCAACTGCGCAACGCTACGCGCTGTTCACATCCAGCTGCCGCAGCCCAACACTACAATGGCAGACAGCAATGCAAACTAGCCACAGACTGCACACAGCACAGCCAGTGATCTAAACAGCAAACTTACAGCACCACGACTGACTTTACGTAGTAGCACGTTAGAGACAGTCGTATCTGGGAGTCCTGCGAAAGTTGCGAGGTGCCGTGGCTAGCAGTGTAATTAACACTAAATTCTTCTGGAATCTTTATATGTAAATGATGCTCTAAGCGCCCCCTATTCTTACTCCGACTTTTGCTGTTGCACAGGGATTAAAAAGAAACGCGAACTGACTGTAATCTACCCTGCAATTGGAGTAGAAAAGAATTTGGCACCTGCAATAATTTAATTTGATAAATAAGTTAAATAAAGGAAAGTTTCATTAACGTAGTGAGAAATATAAGGATTGCTCTACTGATTAACAGAATGAAAGTTCTGTCCAAAATAACAATATGATTTATTATGGCTGAACTCAAAATAATAAACAAAACACATTAAACTTTTACAATACATCAAATTAACTCAAATTGGATACTCAAACAAATGCTGTGAAGGTGAAGTTGTCCCTAAACTAGATTGTGACATTTATGACGAAGTGGTATGTGGAGCCAATTCCTTACAACTCAAATCTTAAGAGAAACACACAGCCAACCCAACATTAAGTGCTGCTACAGTAGTGAGAGCTGAGACAATGAACACCCAAGACAGAACAAAGTTAGAAAAAGACGAACAGGCGCGCTCTGCTGAGCTCTGATTATCACGTAGGAAAATCACTAATCTGCAGGTGCTGCGGACATGCATTACCAAGCTGTCTTCTTAACTGCAAGAACCCGATCTAGCGTACCAGAGGCGATGGCTGGTTGCTTCGACGTCCCGTCATCGTGATGATAATGTTGCGAGTATAGCCCGAAACAAATTATCCTGGTCTGGTTGTTCCAGACTAAAGACTTCCTAGCAATACAAATGCGCCTCTGAGGGAGACGAAGAAGTCTCGCCACACAATCACTGACGGTACAGTGATTGATTTTAACAAGCAAAGTCATACAGTAACTTTGATACCGTCAACTATTGCCAAAACTGCTCAAGACAGACAACATAGGCCGCTTGTACGCAGAACGCTCCATTGCCAACTGTACTCGGAAAGTTACGTTGAAGTCGAAACTTCAGCAACTTCGTGAAACAGTTACAATTAAATAAAAGTATATTAGACAGCCAACGGAAGGCAGGCTGCCCAGAGCAGCGAGAGCTCAGTCTTGTAACCTACTCCGATCGAAAGGCGAGAGCCGACTCTCTCAAGAACACCCGTACAAACCGAACACAGAACATTCCCGCCCCACGACAGTGATCGTGGTTAAATGTTCCAATCAGTAACCCGAAAACCGGCGGAAAATTCCACTTATTGCCGAAGCACTACCATTCCACCAATGGAGATTCTTGGCGCCAATTTCTGCGCCGATATTGCTACGTCACGGAGCTATGCCCTGAGCAAGCCAATCACAGTTACGATTTTGCAGAAAACGCTGGAATTTGCCCGCGAAGAATGCCTGGGAACACAAGTCATTCCCACGCCTCGCTGGTAGCCCGCCAGATAGTGTTTTCACTAAGTTTCTGCGAAGTAACAGAATCTCTAGCCCAGCCGCCCCTTCTGGTCCCTCTGGGCGTGTCGCTCTCACTCTTATGACATTGTCGGCGACTGGAAAGCATCCACTGGACTCCCTCACAGCCGTCAGCTTAACCCTTTGAAGCTCAGCAGTACTCGCCCGTCACCAGACCACCCGGGTGACGAGAGACGCTGCATGGGAAGTCCGCGTGTGAAGGAATAGCAACTTTTCACCGCATGCAATTAGAGAGGAAAATCGAATTACTCAGAGTAAGATAGAAATATGAGAGGGGGCTCCTGCCACCTATCAAAGTGGCCTATTTTCCCGCCATTTTCTTAGCTTAGTAGAGGTGTGTTGCAGTGTCCTGATGGAATTTGAACTTCCCACCATTTCCTAGGACGGGATGGCAGTCTGGTGACAGTTTAGTGGATGTAGCCCAATTGACCAAGTTTTCCGCCATTTTCTTAGGTTAGATGAGGTGTGTTGCATTGTCTTGATAGAATTTGAACTTCCCACCATTTTTCTGGGGGGAGGGGAGGGAAGGTTGATAAGCTTAGTGGAGGTAGCCAAAATCCAAACTTCCCAGCAAAATCCGCCATCTTGAATGACGCCACGACCGCCATCTTTGATGAAGTCATGTGCTGTTGCCAAGTTTACACGCCACCATCTTGGATGTCGTAATCGCCACCATGTTGGATACATCTGGCAACAATGCAGAGTTGGGTAGAACGAAGGTAGCCCCCCTACTAATAGTTTTGATTAGTTAGTGTTAAGTTTTGATTACTCTTTTATACATTGATCCCATAATTGTGTTTACAAATAAATGTGAGTATCGAGTTTAATCATTGTTTCTGTTCGACTTGTAGGCTCTCAATCTATATCCAAGAAGATATTACGAGTAATTTCTGCATTATTACCAACATTATACTCCATTGAGATAGGATTACTCACAATCGACTTTTCTGCAAATTGCCTAGTTAAAGTGCTACGCCTAGGGCCGTATTTTCCGAGTTATCTATTTAACTTTGCCCACAAAGATGTAGGGGTTAGTTCTTAAAGAGATGACTTACCCACAATTAACTCTGGAGGGTGAAACGAAAATTCACATCGAACGGTTTTGAAAGGGTTCGCTAGAAACTTAATGTATTATGAGACTCAAATATATTAAGATATTTACACCAAGTTTGAGTTATGTAACACACTCCCATTGAAACAATTTCAATATGTGCGCTTTTTGGGCACACAAAAAATCATGTCTGGATTCAAGCTCTATCCACACTTGGCGCAACATATCCACATGAACTGTGCCAACACCAGCAGCTACTAGGTTCTTTAAATCATTAATGTGGTTGACAAGCGTTTGGTAGACTCTATCTATGGCATACCCACACAAAAAGAAGTCTGAAGGTGTAACGTCAGGTGACCTAGGGGACCAGGAAATTTGACGACTGTTACCAGTCCAGCGACCTGTCAACACCTGATCTAGAACGTCATGCACAGTCTGAACCCAGGGTGGCTGTGCACCGTCTTGTTCGAAAACGACTTTGTCTTCGCAGACAATTGTGGTAACGAAGATAGCTCCAGCATATCAAGGTAACTGTTGGAATTGAATAGTTTCTGAGAGGGAAAATATGGTGCCACAATGCGACCAACAATCAAACAACACCACATATTCACTTCTGGGCTGTCACTAAACCCTTCCGCCACAATATGCCCCAGAAGGAAACACTGAGTTTCTTTATCTTACCACACACGTGGAATGTTGCTTCTTTAGGAAATACTAGGATGTTTAAAAAAATCCAACTTCGTTTAAGCCGTAAAGAGCGTCCACAGCGTTTTTGTTCGTTGAGACTTGTCGCCTCGTTTCATTGCATTGGAACTGTTGTAGTCAGTATGGATGTGGCAGCGATGTTTCCGAAGGACCCAGTGGATGGTCTACCTAGCGACTGGCTGCTCCTGTGAAGCCTTGCGGACGGACGTCTTGGGTGATCCTTGAAAAGCGAACCGTATCAATTCTGTGCCAGCTTCACTTGTTCTGGCCGCGCGGTCAGGGGCGGCTTGTCATGGTCCGAGTGGCTCCCCCCGTCCGAGATTCGAGTCTTCCCTCGGGCATGGGTGTTGTGTCGTCCTTAGCGTAAGTTACTTTAAGTTAGATTAAGTAGTGTGTAAGCTAAGGAACCGATGACCTCAGCAGATTGGTCCCTTAAGTCCTTACCACAAATTTCCAAATTTCACATGTTCCAAGTAGTCCATGCTTCACGTGTACGTTTCCTCTCTGCATAAAATTCCTGTACAACCGGCGTACCGACGTCCACGAGCGTTGCTGCTTCCTATACCGTATTTGGCAGCTCCATTCATCCTGCGAGTTTGATTTGGTCTGAATGAACGATTCGACACACTGAGCTTTTTCTTGAACCGCTGCTCACAACGCCCTGGAAGAAACACAAACAAAACTAAAATTCTGTGAGGTAGTGTGTCACACAATCCACACGTGGTGTGAATATCTTAATTAGTTTAGGTGTCATAACACAATAGAACGTAGCGTATCTTCTGAGACACCCTGTACTTTGCAGCATCAGGTGAGGAATAACTCGATCGTTAGCAGCTGAAGACCATTCTGGAGCAACGTCCTGATGCTCAGTTTAGTAAAGTGCGAGTGACTTGTGGATTCGTTTTGCGCTAACACTTGCTGCTTGTACGGCTATTGACGTAGCCCGCCCACAGGGCAGCAGCGGTTGATCAACGCCGGAGCCAGCGGTGAGCTGCGCCCGGCACCGTGCAGGTGTCCGGAGGTCAAATGGCAGCCTCTTCACCCCTGACGCGCCACGTCGTTCAGGCCCTGCCGCTGCGCCGTGGTCGGCGTTTGCCTTGCCGCTCCGCAGACTCCGCCCTCCTGCTAGGCAACGCACGGTGTGCACAGTGGCCGGCTGGACGCTGGTAATTGGAGCATCCATTATGCACGCAGCCGACCACCCCGGTGGCTCATTAGACGCACCTTGGCCGCCACTGTGTGCGACCTCTCCCACACCCATTGTCCTCCCCACACTGCCACCGCGTCTCTTTTTCCCTCTGCACATCCGAACGACTAACCCCCGACTGTTCCGCGATGACGATGGAGCCATCTCGTATTCGGTTCACTAGTCCGTGACGCAATGTTCGTTAAAGGAGATGCGTTTCCGACGACCTATATGGTCTCCAGGTAAAAATGTCAAATGTTCAAATGTGCGTGAATTCTTAAGGGACCAAACTTCTGAGGTCATCGGTCCCTAGACTTATACACTACTTAAACTTACCTATGCTAAGAACGACACACACACCCTTGCCCAAGGGAGGACTCGAACCTACGGCGGGAGGGACAGCGCAATCCGTAACATTCCGCCTCAAACCACGCGGCCGCTACGCGTGAGGTAACGATGTCGCCTCGGACATTGTTTGAATAATATGCTGTACACAGGAAGCTGAAAGAGTAGTATATATATTTTTTTATTGGGCGGTAGTACAGCAGTGATCAAACAGTGCTGGCAAAATCAGAAGAGAAACTACAGAAGTTGTTGAAGAGTATTGCAAGAATGAGTGAATTGGAATGAAGATAGAAAAGGTGAAAGTGGCTTACTTCCACATGCAGCAATACCTGGACTCTGTTCCCTGCTGCGTCATCTGTAATTACTCTTATTACATTTAGAGAAATGGAAGTTACGTAAGCAGGCCGCGGTGACGGAGCGGTTCTAGGTGCTTCAGTCCGGCACCGCGCGACTTCTACGGTCGCACGTTCGAATCCTGCCTCGGGCATGGATGTGTGTGATGTCCTTCGGTTAGTTAGGTTTAAGTAGTTCTAGTTCTAGTGGACTGATGACCTCAGCGGTTAAGTCTCATTGTGCTCAGAGCCAACCAAGTTACGTAAAGCTTCTGTTTGCTGAAATACTTAGTAACTAATCATTTCTGCTCTTTTCCAGTTTTTGTAGTATGACGATTACCACACCACTCTGTGCCCAATCTCTCCTTACCGTCGTGGTCAAAGTTGTACATAATAACACATTCTTAAAGACAGAACACGTAAAATACTATTTATGTATGGAAAATTTAATGCCATGGAATGGAAGCTGTACTGAAGAAATAAGGAGAAGTATGCCCGTGCGGAAGGGAGCCTTTGAAAAGGTGAAGCTGTTAATGACAGATAGAAGAATTCCAGTGGTGCTGAGGAGAAGATTTACTAACTCTTATAGCTGGAGTATAGTGTTATTCAGCAGTGAATTGTGTACAATTAAAAAGAAAGAAGATACATGGAAGAATATGAAATTTGACTATGTAGAAGAACGCTTAACATGGACTGACACATTTAAGAATAAATAAGTCTTGAAGAAAATAGGGAAACAAAGGAAATTATTGGAAATAATCATGAAGACGAAAAAATGTTGGCTGAGGCATTGTCTGCAACAAAGAAATGTAGAGCGAAAGATAGAAGAAATGACAGGAAGAGGTAGGCAGAGAATTTTAACGATGAATAATATTAGAAAACAACGATGATACACACAGATGTAAGAAGATACTCGAAACAGAACACAAGGGACGGCCTCCAGTTGAAACACGTCTTAAGAGAGACCAAATGAAAAAAAAAAAAAAACAAAAAAAAAAACGATAGACTCATTTGAATAAAGCATTCCATATAACATGTTCTTAACTTTTATTAGTTACATAGATACAATAGTTAGAATGTGTCCGCAATAAATACTCACAGGAGGTGTTAACCTAAGACAAAATGACGATGTTCAAATCTGATTTTCGTATGTTCCACCTTCAGCTTCAACGTTCTTTCCAATTTTGAACACCAGCTCCCATGAGGACACCACTGCTGATAACTTCAACTATCAATTCGTCTCTTATGTCTACTTTCGCTTCGCCTTTCACCCATCGCTGCAGGCAAATGTCTTAAGGGAGAAAGTCTGGGGGATGTTGGTGGCCAAGGGACGTGACCATTTCTGCCACCCCGGCTTCCAGGAAGTGTTAGGGGTAGACGATATCTCATCTGACTACTAGATCGTGTAGGGTCTCCATCGTGATGGAAGAACATAGCTATCTCGTAATTAGATAAACCTCTCCAAATTATGTTGCTAGCTCATTTGCAAGAGTTTCTAGATAATTGGTCCCTGAAAGACTATGCCGTAACACAACAGGTGCAATCAACTGGTTGTCTATCGTATCACACCACATATTTCCTGAAAAGTGCTCTTGATAACCTGCGAGCACGAAGGCATATGTGTTTTCGTCCGACCACCGATGTGAGTTACCGTCATGTGTGAAAGTGGCTTCATAGTAAACAGTACTAATGGGATTATTGGGCGATTTACACTGGCAAGCCAAAACGTTGTGACCACTGCCCACAGCGAAACTGGATGTCGCCCGATGATTCTGCGAGCACGCAACGCATAAATTTATGTAAGTGGAACAGACACGGATGGGGATCATCCTCGCGAAGATATGGACTGCAGATGGGGAAATCTGTTGAGCTAAACGACTTTGATATAGGACAGATTATTATTAAGCAGAGTCTGAGAACGGGAATGTCGGAAACGGCGAAGCTGGTCAAATGTTCACGTGCTACTGTCGTCAACACCTGCAGAGAGTGCCTAGAACGACAGTGAAACTACCACTAGTCGCTAAATAGTTGACGTCTACGACTCTCCACAGAACTTGGGATTCGGAGGCTTGTCTGCTCTGTAAAATCCGATAGATCTGTGGCACCTCTGCCGAGAGAGTGTAATGCTGGTGCACTCACAAGTTTTTTGGCGCACGCCGTTCATCGTCCATTTTTGAACGTGGAGCTCCGCAGCAGATCACCCTTACATGCTCATACGTTGGCCCATCGACATCGTCAGTTAATATTATTTTTAGAAATAATGTGTCTTCCTAATTAAAAAAGGTTTTGTACAGTTGACTTTAGATTGCTGCTATCTGCCATCGCAATTTCTCTTCTTCCTTGTTACTATTGGAGCTGACTCTCACTATGAGAGGCACCCACATGCCTTGCCCATACTGTGGCATCAAACAGTCAGGCCTGCAAGATGAGTGGTCTGCCAAGCGAGTGGATTCATTCCTATTTATCGAGTAACATCAATGACTGATTATGAGCTCTAGTACCCACAATTAAGCTACAAATTATTCTCCTGTTTGAATATTACCCAACGGAAACAGATAACGCACATCTGACTATTAGGAATTTACATAACTCCGATTGTTCACTACGCTCTGGCAATACCACATTTTCTTTCTTACCCAACAGGTTTGATCAACACGTGGCCATCGCACTGAATATGAATAGCGCACACATTATAAATTCTGGATATCATGACTACACACGATTCGAAGAACAAGCCCACCAATCATTTTCTTTTCACTATCCTTTTTATTCCGATAAATTCGACTCTCACACCCATCATCACGAAAATTTACTCCAGACCGAGCGGTGCAAAAAGGAACATGCATAACCCACTGCCTCTGAACCTATCTTGCTACTCTCCCATGAAAACCACACATACTTAAATTACATGAAATACATCACACTGACAACATAGAATACATCACAAACAATTGTCACAACGTTACAATCACTTCACTTTCCGTTTTCACACTTCAATTAGTATTCATCCAAGTTTCACACGACACTGCCCCACTTCGTAACTTTTCGTTCCTACTACGAATTCTGGAGGATATATGCACGCCTTCCTGTGCAATGCAAGCCAAGTGGCGTTGCTGGATAGACGGCTGCCTCGCCTTGCTTCTCTCTCAGAGTATTAGAGTTTGATTCTAGAATCACACGGAAACGTAACACGCAAAGTAATACTAAGATCTTATTCGTCACACGTACGAGTCCTCAACTGATACCTTGGACGAGTACTTCTCTCTATCCTTTGTCTCATACACAGATTGAGACTCACACAGTACTCACCACGTGGAAGTACTCGTCTCTAATTTCAACTCCTGTGCACGCCGTTTCATAAATATTTCCAGGTTATAGTACACACGCCAGTAATTCAGCTTAACTTTAGCACATGGAAGTATTTTACCTTAGTACTTGCACTCACAAGTATTTCAAATTAGTACTACCACTCGCAAGTATTTGAACTTATTGCTACACGTAGTTTCATAGTGACCGTTGGTCACTTCCGAAGATTACTACGATCGCGTTAATATTACCTGCCTGTCATTTAATTCTCCCCCCAAAAGTTCCTGAAATAGAGAAATAATTGTTCCAAACTACTCTGAAGTATTTCGCATGCATACCATTCTCTCCACTCTTTTGTCTTTACAGAGCACACCTAAGACAGGTCTTACCAGCATGAGAACCAGCGCCAGAGTGCTGAAACATGGCCGTTCTTCAGGTCATCTCGCACCTCCGCCGAGGTGGGGGAGCACCATGCTACCGTATTGGTCAGCCACATTTCAGGTGCTCAAAGCTAAGGTAAATTTAATCTCTTTGGTTCCACCAAAGGTGACCAAAGGACCGTCTCAAAGATGATCATTTATTGCACATTTACTATCTGCAGTTAGCAGACGACCATACATTCATTCATTTCACAGATCTCGCCAAATTGGATGCAGGGATTTATTTTGTGGGAGTGTGCATATGATCAATTAAATAAGTAAATTGTCCTTCTTTCCTACACTGGTATCTGGCTTCGGTGTATTAAGTGAAATTGAGTTATTATTACAAAAAATATGTTGTTCTGACAAGAATAACGAAGAATGTTGTACCTATATTCAATGTTGGGCAGTACTGTACCCTTTTGAGTGTAGCTGATACAAGATTAATGAGTGAAGTTTCAAAACGCGATAAGCCCACTCGCGGTGAAATATTAGTTTGAAACGAATTTCTACTCTACAAGGTGTGCTACATGAGCTATTGTGTTGTTTTCATTGAAAACTATATCCTTTACCGTTTAAGTCAGGTGCAAAATTTGATGTTCAGTTCAAAATGCAATAGGTCCATCAGAGAAATTGGTTCAAATCGCGATTAGTCCATTTACTGCTGTTAACGAAAGTTTTTTCAGTAAGACAAATAAAAGCTGTGGCGCCAAGACAGAAAGCGTTTTAAAACTTCACTACTCTGTATTTGTCGTATACCTGTACCACTCATTGTTGTGGCCAGCGCATTGTCACATGAGGCAGACTGGTTGGTGTGTATCTTGTTTGTGTGGGAGCTTGCTGTTCGTGAAAAATATGTCTGATGTGGAAGGAATTGTACGTGTATGGGACCAATCCTCTGGATCTAGGAGCGGCCGCACAGCGTTGTGAAAAGGAAGATTGAGCAGATGGAGAGGTAAGATGTTTTAAAAGACAATTTTTTGTGAGATGGTCTACTAAATTGGTTTTTCGGCGCGTACTAACTACGTGCATCGCTTTAAATTCTGGATAGATATTCACTTAAACATGTATTATTTAACTCTTTCAGATACCATGGTAAGGACCCTGAAATGCTGGAGTTTAAGCCTCCTCGTGGACACGAAGAGGTAAGATTCAAATGGTGTACCATTCCTTTTTACCATCTAATTAGAAAAATGATGGAAGTCTACAGACACTTAAACAAACTACAGCAAGACAGGATTCTGTCTTCATTTTTGGTTGTCTCCAGTCCGAAAGGACGACGTTCTCGGAACGGGGATGGAAAACTGAAGACTCAAACTATACAAAGTTTCAGGTGAGATTAGACAGCATGCAAGTTCATGTGTGTTCCAAGATTTTAGAGCTCTTTTCGGTATAGGAACAACTCGACTTAACAGCATTGCTTCCTCGGTAGTTGCTGGTAATGACATTTGTGAAAAAGGAGGAGGGGATTGCAGAACAAAACTAAACTTCGCAAAGAAAGATAGTGTAATACAATTCATCGCTAATTTGAAGGTTAGAGAAGGCACTATAGCAGAAAAAAGGAAAAGTCTGTATTTATCTTCAGACTTAAATAAAACAAAACATTTTGAAATGTATAATGAAACAGTAAAAAAATTGTTCTTCAGCAACATATTCTCAAAAAAATTTAATTTGGGGTTTGGTGATCCTGCAGTAGATGTTTGTAGTTACTGCATAGAATGAAACATGAAATACAATAACTAAAGAGTTGGTCAAAAGACAAAAGGCGCGAGCAGAGTTTTCCGCTCATAAGATGAGAACCAAACAGTTTTACAAAGTTAAGAAACAGAAACTGCCCAATAGCCTGTCTTTATGTTTTGATCTGCAGCTAGTCCACCCCCTGCCAAAATTCGCTGTTGGTGAGATTTATTACGCACGGCAACTGTCATATTACGCTCTCTGTACTACGGATACTGAGAATAAGTCTCCAAAATTTTACTGCTGGACTGAAGACGACGCTGGTAGAGGTTCAGACGAAGTAGCTTCAGCCTTAATAGACTTTGTGAGAAAGCATAGATATGAAGAAAATACTTCAACAATAAGACTCTTTTGCGATGGCTGCGCTGGACAGAACAGGAACGCCCATGTGGTTCATTCTCTCTACTGGAGGCTGTTAAAAATAAACTCCAGCCTCAGTGAAGGAGATCCGCATTACATTTACACTGCGTGGTCACTCCTATTTACCTGAAGATCGACGTTTTGGTACTGTGGATGAAAGCCTTCGGAAGCAATCTGAAATACTAATACCTGAACAGTATCACAGGATTCATCACAAAATTGGGAATGTTCGAAGACTAGGAATAGACTGGGATGTTGTGAACTTAATGACCTCTGCTAAAATTTGAGGAAGCCAGTGGGGTTAAGAGACATGCAACGGGTTACACTCAAAGAGAAATTGAAGGGCAAAAGTATCCGTGTTGTTTTTAGGATGAAGCCCTCATATGGTTTGGCTGATTCGTCGAAAAGTTATATGACCTTGCTAAAAGGTGTGGTAACAACAGACCAGATCCGTCACCCAAATGTTGTCAGTCTGGTACATCCAATAAAACGAGGAAAAAAAATAAGGATTTATTCTCCCTTTTGAAACCACGATTGGGTAGCAGTTGGAATGAAGATAATTTCTTAAAAAATTATGTTGAGATATTTCAGAGAGACTTTGTGGTAGCCAGTGTGGAAGACGAAGCTGAAGATAAATAATGTGATTGCTTGAAGGAGGAACCATGATATCAAACGCTTTCAAGAAAGTTTGAAAGAAAAACCCGGTAAATTTTCAACATTATTTTTAATTAAAACATGGGAAAACTGAAATTACATTTTAGATAGTGACGAACAAAATATGATTTTCTTTTCAGTATCTCGTAAGAGATTCATGGGTTCAGCAGTAGAGGGTAGGAGGAGTGGAGGTAGACCAAGGAGAAGGTACCTGGATTCGCCTAAGAATGATTTAAAAGTAATAGGCTTAACATCAGAAGAGGCACCAATGTTACCATTGAACAGGGTATCATGGAGGAATTTTATAAGGGGGGCTATGCTCCAGACTGAACGCTGAAAGGCATAATCAGTCTTATATGAAGATGATGATGATGATGATACAGTACCTCGTAAAAATGAATTTTACATTTTTTAGATTAACTAAGGTGTGAAAAAAATTATTAATAATTTCAATTTAACTACTTACATAAGTTTTAGATAATGAAAACAATGTATAATATAATTTGCAAGTTCGATAAAAATTACGGCTGTACTGTTTAACAGTTTTTGAAAATGGCATGCTTAATTTTAATTTTGAGTGAGTGATTACAGAATACAACAAGTGTAAATTTGCTACAGAAGACAACGCGTAAACAGCTATAGTACGCAACCATTCAATCAAATGACAAATTTTGATTGCTTTCTTTCCACAAGAACAGGACATTTGTTCCTGTTTCATTTTTTTTTTTTGTGTCTTATTAGTGTAAATAAAAGACAAAGATGAGTCTTGTTTTTTTATTATGTAAATTTGTTTCGAAACACATTATGTCTATTCTGCTGGTACAAAACGAGAAAAGTCCATATCTCTCAAAAATTCATTGGCAACACTGCTTTTAAAGAAAAGAGTGAGATTTGTCTCACTCATTCCATTCTTTTAACTCTTAATACTTAAAAAATTCTCGTACACAAATCCTAATTTACTCTTAACTTTTCTAAATATTTATTTTTTGCTTCCCCTGTAAAATTTTTGTTTGTGGACTAATCACATTTTGAAAAGTTACTCCTTTTGTAACTGCTTTATCAATGTATTTAATAAAAATTGTACATGTGTTATAAGAAACGTTTGAGTTAGTCTATGCTACCACCTGCTACATATTTTCTTCTTCTTCTTTGAGTAAATCTGCCCTCAGACAGGTATCAACACGATGTCTGGCATATCTCTCTGTCCTGAGCATTCTCCTTCGTTTGGATGTAGCTTCTTCGTCTCTTTGCATCTGTTAGCATTCCACACATTTTTCTTTCTCTTCCTCTTTTTCCTTCCGTATAAGGATTCTGCGTCTCACTTCTTCCCCACATACTTCACTGGAAGATATGAAGATTCCCAAGAATGTGGAAAGCTTGAATGTTTACTATTTCTCCTAAAATTCCCTGCTTGTTGAGGTCTTGCGGAAACTGTTGCAGCAGGAAAGAATTCGTAGCACTCATTATAATTTATGATAATACACGGTGACCCATTTAATTATGTACTTTGTCTGTGTAGCATAAGGAGCTCAAGATTAACTGACACTTCAGCGTACAATTGGCGCTCCAATACAGTCAGTAGGTTACACAGATAAAAGCACTACGTAAGTATCGTGTTGCTAGGTATACTTAAGAATGACACGTAGACAAATGCAAAACTTGATGATGTGCCCCTAGTATATTTTCGAAAGCGACAGTCACAACAGAAGTCAACTGCCGTCGCAGATGCCAAACATGGAAATCGTAGCATGTTTGTGGGGGAATTTTCAACTTTCGCCTGAGACTTACGCCCGCACTTTAAAAGTATCGGCGCTGCGTGTGCTCTACATAGATGTATGAGTGGAAATAAAAAGCATAGGAAGCGGTAAGTAGCCAATTAATGAGATTTTCAGCAAACGTGAACAAGAAAGTCCTAAATACGGTTCTCGGATGGAACGTCGGAAATCGTTGGGAAACTTCCACAATATTTCATCGGTGCAACAGATCGTATCTTCAGGTGCGGCGAACCTACTGCTGAGACTGTGACCGAAGCCTCCTATTTATGACGCGCTAAGTTTGGTGACCAATGGCGCAGATATCGTAACGGTAGCGAGAGAGGCAGTGACGCCATCTCTCGGACGACGGACCAACAGCTTCGACGCACACTCTGAGGCTGTCAACCATATTGCGCGGTGCCGTGGGCCGCCCCAGCGTCCTCTGTCGGGGTCCAGCCTGCCGATGTGCCCCCGCTGGCCTGTTCCAGTCCTCTCCGTTGTCATCCTATAGTCTGTGTCGCCACGGCAGCGCCATCCCTTCTACGACTGACATTCCTCTTTGTGGTCGCTGTGATTTAACATGGCCAGCGCTGGATTCCATGCCGTGCTAAATTGGTATGCAGTGTCCCTGTTCAGCATATTAATTGAGGTTCGAATATCCACTGCTTCTTTAATGACGCTGTCCCAGGAGGGTGACACCGACTAGAAAATTTTGCTGTTTTCGTATTCCATATGCTGGGCACTAATTTCTTTGGCTGGTCTGCCGGCCGGTGTGGCCGAACGGTTCTAGGCACTTCAGCCTGGAACCGCGTGACCGTTACGGTCGCAGGTTCGAATCCTGCCTCGGGCATGGATGTGTGTGATGTCTTTAGGTTAGGTAGGTTTAAGTAGTTCTAAGTTATAGGGGACTGATGACCTCAGATGTTAAGTCCCATAGTGCTCAGAGCCATTTTTTGGCTGATCTAGACGTGTGTGTCGTCGATGTTCGACGCATCTGTCCTCCAAAGTGCGACAGGTTTGTCCAATGTATGTCGTCCCGCAGCTACAGGGAATCTTATAGATCTTCTTAAACCAAGATAATTTTTCACAGAGCCTAAAAGAGCTCTGAGTTTCATTGGCGGACTAAAGATGCATTTAACTTCCTGTTTCTCCAACAATCTTCCTGGTTTCGGAGAATCACCGCCAAGTATACCAAGACGATCATTCCTCTTTGTTCTTCACTTTCGTTCAGATCCTCACTTTGTCTAACATGCGCCGGTCGTAATGCAAGCGCATCTCTCGTTCAGAATGCCCTTTCTCCTATGCACGTCACTTCGTTGAGCAGGATGGTGATAGCTAGTGGTCTGTGGCTTATAGTAGTCCGTGTGGGAAGGTTTACGGCTCACACTATGACCCAAGGTACCGTCTTCTTTTCATCACATCAACATGTCCAAGAATGGTAGTTCACCGTTTCCCTCCACCTCCACCGTAAACTTGAAGTTCGAGAGGAATCCAGAAGCAGAATGCAGTGAGTGCATCATAAATATTTTCAGGAAAAAAAAAAACTTCTTATTCCTTCGTGTGGCAGATATTCGAAGTTGCTTATCATCATACATTTATGTTCACCTAAGGAGTATATTTAAGACGCTCGCTGAAATATTAGGTTTTTCTTTCACTGGTTATAATATAAAATAATTTGGATTCACCGAGTTTTGCTTCTGTTTCCACGGATGTACAGTTTTTTGCATCTTTAGAGATGGATGTGCATACTTTATTATTATATAACAGTTACACGGCACATTAGTACTACTACAAAGGAGAAGAGAAAAAAGACTGAAACACTGCAACTGACATGATTACAAAGAATGTGATATCAAAAAAGGTTTGACAATAGTTAAAATATCACATTCTTACAAGTCGTGTCCTGTCCCGTCTAAAAATGAATTTCAAAATCTGTGTCGTCCTCTGTATTGTTCACAGCTGCTTGACAGTTGATTATATTTTAGTAAAAGACAAGATTTTAGATTTTTCCCAAGTCAGCCTGTCTGCCTTTTGGGCAAGAAATAAGTCTCCTTCGCTTTTCCATCCTTTAAGGCTTTTTCATTTCGCATAACATTTGGTTCCACGGATGAGTAGGCTTTGCCTACATAGCGCCCCTCTTCCTTCACCAGCGTCAGTCATGTAGCCTAGTTCACCTGCAAGCTTGCTACTCTCCTTTAGAATCTGTACTTTAATAAAAATTGCACAGTAATGTTAATCAGAACACAGGCAGAAGTTGTGATCTAAATGGGAATAGATTTACTCATCCTTGATATCACAAGACAGCAAAAATGACTAAACAAGCGCCACACAAACATTTTTATTTGACAATCGCTTTCACTAACATGGGGTCTATGGTGGACAAAGTGATCAGTTGGGGATTGACACACGACACTAACCGGAACACTAATTGCTTTATCTGACTTCATACACGTGAATCTGGATTATGGCACAAAAACTACGGCACCATCAAGCATCTACACTCTACTATTCCAAAAAAAAAGAAAAATATGCTTCGAAAGAACAGTGTGCCGAGAAGCATATGTTGGAGCCCTACGCCGTAGCAGCGGCTCCTGATGGTCAGGGCGGCACACCACGATGCGTTCAGTCACTGAAGTCATGGATGGCCAGAATCTATTATCAATGGCGCGTGCCCGAAAAATGTAAGTACAAGGTCTCGTGTTTGGTTAATACGGAACGCAGGTACTTCTCTATGAGCCTCTGAAAGCCCGGTGGATTCCAGTGTGCAGATGGACCCATTTGCTGATCTGCCAAACCAATCTGACTCCGTGCCAGGACTATGTGTGACGGTATATGTCAAATGTTTAGACGGCCGACTCAAGGCAGATAAGTACAACCATGCATCACTCATTGTGTACGTGATGCTAGAGACTGTACCTCTGACGGTTCAGAAGGTGACTGGCACAGGCTGTAAGTGGCACACTGGGAAAGGACACAAGTCTCACTGTTTAGGTAGAGACCTGCAGTTCTTTACTAGCGAAGTGCCAGTACAAGAGTGATCTTCTCATTCTGTCAGCATTCCTCCTCAGCTCGGTAGTAAAAGCCTATTTACATCTTCGACTTCCCCCACTTTAGCACAAGCCAATCATGAGCTGGAGTGCTGCATTCGAAGCTGGGGTAGCGCCCCTTGCTCTACATACACGGATTTGACCAGTCAGAGACTTTAAAGTTAATTGGGAGAAAAGGAAAGAAGATTCACCTTTGCAGCCTCTTTCCCACGCGTTTACGCGATGTCTTTTGCCAACAACATGACCAGGATGGAACCACACCCCACCACAAAGAGCTTGTTATCTCTCCTGTTGCGTCCATTTCGAAGGTTCCAAAGAACAGCCATAAACTCGCTAAAAGCCTCGTGCTTTCACAAATATGTTTTGTAACACAGCCTTGGCGTCTAGGTGCCAGTGACCTGTACCACAGAAATTCGCAGAACGCTCGCAGTTGCCTTGTCGGCTTCCTGCCTTACAAGGACCCATCCTGTGCTTCATTGCCGGTCTACAATGCGCTGGCCATTGCTGCAGTGACTTCTCGGCGCTAGTCAGTCTACCTGGACGCGGCTGCCTACCGACCGGCGCCAACCAACGTGTCTGCACAATGAGACCACAAAACTTGGCCGTCCGGAAATGTTTTGACCCAGGTTCGACAGTAAAAACGTGTTTCCCTCGGCCCACCGTCTCCGTGCTTTTACTGCAGTCGTTTAAATTGGCACCCTATTCCTTTTAACGCAGGTTAAGCTTAGCATTTTTTTCTTCCCTAGAGCATGCATGCAAGAGCATTAACTACTGCCCACCATTTCAACATGATGTATGAAGTCAAATTGCAATAAATATCATATTCCCTAAGAACGTGAAGCGGGATAACGCCGAATCAGAAGTGAAAGTTCCCTGAAATCTCTCACACGTTTTACCAAATTTACTTCTGGCGATCACAACCAGTTTTTCAGGGGAAAATCTGAAGTGCCTGTCACTTGCTGGCTTAATGACATCCTCAACTGCATCTTTCCGACAGTGATTCTCGACATTTATTCCTAAGTGGAAAACTATTCCATGATCCTTGAAAACTTTATTCTACTCACTCAGTGAGGTAATTGTGACTTTAGACCTGAAACCTATTCTATTCGACCAATCTTTCTGGACACAAAGCGGCCACCGGCACGCAGCTCGCCTTCTGGTATCAAGCACTGGCGGCGGAACAGAGGAACACCTCGCAAATGGCCAAAAACCGCTCCACAGGAGACACGGTCAGCTCTGGTTCGGCACTCGCTGCCAAGCGGGCGCTGAGCGTCGGCTTCACCCATCATCAAGGACTAAAAAGGACTCCTGCAGCGTCTCAAGCAGTGAATGACACCCATATTCACTGTGAGGGCGATGACAATGTGTGAGACCAGCTCTCGAATTTCGAAGACTTCAGGAAGGCCACAAGCGTGGCTTCCTTTCTCCTTATGCTGTTCCTCCTGACATTCCCGTCAGAGCTGGAGGACATCGGATTCAGCATGCGACGCGAATCAAATTCACCCAGACTCAGAGCGAGTCGCCTTCCCTCCTGATGATCGCGAACAACAGCCAGAAGAACAAGAAGTTCTTTGTAGTGAAGTGGCTGGCCGACTCTCAGGTTGCCGTCGAACGTCTGTGGAACACGGTAGCTCCTTCCCAGCGCTTCCGCTGCCAAAGCGTGCAGCATGCGGCACGCCACTGTACCTTCTCCGACGCGAGAGTGAAGTGCACGGGGGAACAAGCGGACATCAAGATGCCCTCTAACCAGGACGCAGCCTTCCAACTGCATGAACTGTGGTACCCCGCACGTCGTGAGCTGCCGTCGTTGAGAACCGATCGTACAAGCTGGCTCGCGCTCGCTCCACAGCACTGAGCTGCCGTGTATCGCTACAGGATCCTCACTAGCGCGTTTCGTGGCAAATTTGTCCTTATACTTGTTGTATCAATGAGAACTGACAACAAAATTCTACATAATGAGAAGTGACAGTGAAATTCAAGAACTTTGTTACTATTTTGATGTGCAAGGTAAGAGTGGCAGCTAAGAAAGAAACACGATATTTCTTAATACTAATGCAGCCTTATCATGACTGCCGTTCCAGGACGAATTTTAAACTGACAAATTTATATTTCGTGACCATTTTATTTAAACATTGCACATAAAAACACTGAATGTGCATGAATATTACTTATTTGCTTTTCACTAAACGATCAAAGTCTGATACCACTTTTGGAGTAATGCTAATTCGAAGACAAGCTTTCAAGTTTCAGTCTGCACGTGAGCTTCTGTGAGAGGATTTCGTTCTCTTCATTGGGTAGAAAAGTACACTACCGGCCATTAAAAACGTTGCACCACGAAGATGACGTGCTACAGACGCGAAATTTAACCGACAAGAAGAAGATTCTGTGATATGCAAATGATTAGCTTTTCAGACATTCACACAAGGTTCGAGACGGTAGCGCACCTACAACGTGCTGACATGAGGAAAGTTTCCAACCGATTTCTCATACATAAACAGCAGTTGACCGGCGTTATCTGGTGAAACGTTGTTGTGATGCCTTGTGTAAGGGGAAGAAATGCGTACCATCACGTTTCCGACATTGATAAAGATCGGATTGTAGCCTATCGCGATTGCGGTTTATAGTATCACGACATTGCTGCTCGCGTTGGTCGAGATCCAATGACTGTTAGCAGAATATGGAATCGGTGGATTCAGGAGGGTAATACGGAACGCCATGCTGAATCCCAACGGCCTCGTATCACTAGCAGTCGAGATGACAGGCATCTTATTCGCGTGGCAGCCATGTCTCGATCCCTGAGTCAACAGGGCCCTGCTCGAACAGTTCGACGACGTTTACAGCAGCATGTACTATCAGCTCGGAGACACTGGCTGCGGCTACCCTTGACGCTGCATCACAGGCAGGAGCGCCTGCGATGGTGTACTCTACGACGAACCTGGGTGCACGAATGGCAAAACGTCATGTTTTCGGATGAATCCAGGTTCAGTTTACAGCGTCACGATCGTCGTATCCGTGTTTGGTGACATCGCGGTGTACGCACATTGAAAGCGTGTATTCGTCATCGCCATACTGGCGTATCACCCGGCGTGATGGTATGGGATGCCATTGGTTACACGTCTCGGTCACCTCTTGTTCGCATCGACGGCAGTTTGAACAGTGGACGTTACATTCCACAAGTGTTACGACCCGTGACTCTACCCTTCATTCGATCCCTGGGAAACCCTATATTTCAGCAGGATAATGCACGACCGCATGTTGCAGGTCCCGTACGGGCCTTGCTGGATACAGAAAATGTTCGAGTGCTACCCTGGCCAGCACATTCTCCAGATCTCTCACCAAGGAAACGTCTCGTCAATGATGGCCGAGCAACTGGCTCGTCACAATACGTCAGTCACTACTCTTGATGAACTGTGATATCGTGTTCAAGCTGCATGGGCAGCTGTACCTGTACACGCCATCCAAGCTCTGTTTGTCTCAATGCCCATGCGTATCAAGGCCGTTATTACCGCCAGTGGTGATTGTTCTGGGTAATGATTTCTCAGGATCTATGAACCTAAATTGCGTGAAAATGTAATCACATATCAGTTGTAGTATAATACATTTGTCTAATGAATACCCGTTTGTTATATGCATTTCTTCTTGGCGTAGAAATTTTAATGGCCAGTAGTGTACATAAAAATGCAGGTAATATATTCGGTATGCGTAAGATGTCGGTAACGAGAGTGAAATTCTAGTGTCTCCCGTCAATTAGTACTCGAAATGCAGCCTATATTGGCTTTAATTACGTTCACAATACGCTGTACGTTGCTTTGCGATGACCACTATGCAGCAGGAGTAAGATTTATAGGCCTCAGTGAGAGGTGCCATTGTCAGGCATCTCGGCAGAGGAAACGAGAGCCTGGAATGAAGGTGAATGAGCAATTACCGCTCCACGCAGAGACCGAAAGCGGAACGTATTAGTGGAACAATAATGGCTATCGCGTACAGACGTGACCGGCTGAGAACAGATGTAGATTTCGATAGGGATCGGACGTGGCTCGCAGACGTTGCTGGAGAAGGCGGCTTATCAGTTGGCGGGCATCTCCACGGCTGCGGCCGCGCCAGCCGATGCTTGTCTGCGGGCCGTGGGCCGGCGTTTTACCGAGAGCGGGCCGGCTGTCGATCTGTGGAGCGGGCAGGCAATATCCGGAGCGGCCGCTAACGACCTAATTGTGTTTAAGAGGCAAGCCGGAGCGCGCAGCACTACCTGCCCGGCACAACGGGCGCCAGCTCGGCTCGCGCAGATAAGCGGGCGATGCCCGCCCCCGTCGCGTCTGCTCTTAATTAACAGGCCGCCCTCGTGGAGGCAGCTCTGTGGGGGTGGGGTAGAGGCGGGGGCGCGCACAGATTTATGAATTGCCCTCGGCGGCGTCCTCACCAGAAAACCGCAGCGCCGTCTTTCTCTACAGACAGGCGGAGGGGAAATGGTGGGGGGTCGCCGGGGAGAGGGGGGGCTGACACGACGCCCGCCAAAGAGGAACGCGGGGCAGCTTATAAATCAGCCGGCGCCACGCAACCGCACCAGTCGCTCCCGTGAGGAGGCGCTGAGAAATACGGAGGCGCCTTACAAAAATACGAACAGGTAGCCTCCAACCGGTACTTCCGATCCCTCACTATTGCTCATCGTGTTGAGTCCCTTATCGTGTACCATTGACAGGAGAGATAAGTAGCAAAGAAGAGCGGCACGTTTCGACCTGAGTCCCTTTAGTAGACCCGTGAAAGTTACGCAGCCGCTCCCCGGACTCCTGCGGTGGACGCTACTACAGCGGGTATCCGGACATTTGCCACGCCGGACACTTGCCACGATTTTACCTGCTCCGAAGGGTTGGGTCCCATGTCCCCCTCCCCTCCTCCTCCTCTTCCTCCTCATTGCTGTCGCTCAGTAAAGGTACTTACTGAGCCTTCCCGCTGGTTTACTTAACATAGGACCAGAATCTCTATGGATTTTCCGCCACATTTCTAGAGAGAGTTTCGTTGTGGAAACTATTAAATGCACCTCGCATTGAAATCTTCGCCAAATTTCGATCCTGAGTAAAACTTCGCCAATCTTAGACATTTTACATTCGTGTAAATTATACGTGCCTTTTGCGGTGCTCCTGCAGCAGCTTTCTGTCGTGTTTTGTGTACCATGGGGGATCAATTCCGTCTGTTATTAATTTATTTGGTATGAATCTCTCGAGTGCTGTTGATACTATTTCTTTGAACTTAAGCCGCATATGGTCTTCACTTATGTAGTTTGGAAGGATTGAACACTGTCTCCTAGAAAGACGTCAACCGAATTTTCCGTTGCTTTTATAAATAGATATATTTCGCGTTTAGTTTTAGTGCATTTCTTTGCTACGGAACTAAGCCTCGCTACGACTGTGTGTTCACTAATCCCTGTATACATCATGATGCTCAGGATTATTTGTGGCTAAGAGATCAAGTGTGTTTTCGTAACCATTTCCAATTTGAATGGCCTCGTGAATTAATTGTTCAAAACAATTTCAAAAAAGGCGTTTAGAACAATTACGGAAGTTGTTTTCTATCTACAATAGGGTCTGAAAATGCATTTTTGTCAACATACGGAAGGTAGATTGAAGTCAGAGCCAACTATAATTGTATGAGTACGGTTCCTATTTGCGATGAGACTCGAGTTTTCTTTGAAATGTTAGTGCAGATCATTACAATTACGGCTTTTCCCTCCAACACGTAGGATGCTTTCTCTGTGACCCTGTAGATACCAGAGCTAAGCAATGTAGAACAACAATGTACGTTACAAACATAGCATTGTGATTACTTCATTTCCTTATTTCTAACATTTTAAAACTGTACGTCGACTTTAGATGACATGTCAAAAAAGAAAAATGGTTAAAATGACTCTGAGCACTATGGGACTTAACATCTGAGGTCATCAGTCCCCTATAACTTAGAACTACTTCAACCTAACTAACCTAAGGACATCACACACACCCATGCCCGAGGCAGGATTCTAACCTGCGACCGTAGCGGTCGCGCGGTTCCAGAATGTAGCGCCTAGAACCGCTCGGCCACACTGGCAGGCGATGACATGTCAATCATAGTTGTTCTTATCTCTGTTTATGAACGTACTTTCAGTCATGCTTTGAACATTGTCCCGCTACACTTTATTAACTAATCATTCTCCGCAAGGGATTTCGGATTTTAGAGGGTAAATTAATATGGAGTATGTCATTCTTCTTTTCAAACATTCACGCCGGCCGGAGTGGCCGTGCGGTTCTAGGCGCTACAGTCTGGAGCCGAGCGACCGCTACTGTCGCAGGTTCGAATCCTGCCTCGGGCATGGATGCGTGTGATGTGCTTAGGTTAGTTAGGTTTAATTAGTTCTAAGTTCTAGGCGACTGATGACCTCAGAAGTCGCATAGTGCTCAGAGCCATTTGAACCATTTTTGAACCATTCACCTACCCATTTCTTCTTTCCTTATTGTCTTTTGGGAATGCAGTTGTAGTAATTAAAGTAGACACAAATGCAGTGAACAAAAAGAAATATTTAGCGTACATTCGCATTCTCTTTACATCTTTCCTTTCTTGTTTCTCTCATGGTGATGGGCTGTTTCTATCGCAATCAGTAAGCGTGAAAGGAAGCTACCGTACAGACAGAGGGATCTATATTTGTACTTGGCAGAACTAATTACATACTGACATAATCGTCGGAATTCCTTTCGTTTCCCAAAAGTTATAAATATTTCGATTTCGGAAAAGAAGCTCTGTATTTGGCCAAGATGTCGAAGAAGAAGGTCCCTTACGTACTGTTGTATCGAGTAAGATGTGGAGACGGCGGTGTGAAAGCGAACAGAAGAACTACAAGGAACGGCATCCTTACCTTAGGGATGTCTACTCAAGCTACCTAGCGAAGGGGCAAGTGTGGCAAATGTCCGGCGTGGCAAATGTCCGGCATTCACTACAGCGCTATCACAGAGCCGTTCACGGTTAATTTCTATAAACTCAGGAAGCAAAATACCGTGCATGGCGGAGGGTACCTCGTACCATTTCTAGCCCTGAGCTACACGGAGAAAACGAACCACCACAGCTGTGTATCAAAGAAATTTATTTCAGTTTCGGCGCAATTATTACGCTGTCTTCAAGTCCAATATAAACTAAGAGAGTACTTTCATTCCTTAGCCCACCTACCGTAGAATCCATATAATACTAGTTGTCGTGGACTGCATATTACAGCAGTGTATACTATAGAACGTGTTCAAATTCCCTGAGCTGTTCCGCTCGCAGCAGGCCGAAGTGGCCGAGCGGTTCTAGGTGTAAGTAGGCTCTTTAGGTTTTTATGTTGGTAACGTCACGTAGCGCTCTGTATGAAAATCACTGACTGTGCTGTGTGCAGTCTTGGTTCTTGCATTGTTGAAGTATAAGCTATTGTAGTGTTGGGCTGTTGGCTGTTAACAGCGCGTAGCGTCGCGCAGTTGGAGGTGAGCCGCCAGCAGTGGTGGATGTTGGGAGAGAGATGGCGGAGTTTTGAGAGCGGATGATCTGGACGTGTGTCCACAATAGACAGTAAATTTGTAAGACTGGATGTCATGAACTGATATATATATATATATGGTTTTACGTTACGATAAGTTCCATAGTTTTGGTAAGAATTACGTAGAAAAGTATAATAAAGTAGAGGCTTCCACGTAAAAATAAAATTTCTTGGTAAAGACTAGTTGTTTTATTTTCATTTGAAAACGGTACTTAGTAAAAATAAAAACCCACACACACACTTCATACATAAATGATCCGACAGTTAGGTTGAGCATCAATTTGCGACTCTTTCCTGACGACGCTGCAGGGTGCGGGAAAATGTTGACACTGAGTGACTGTAGGAGCACGCAGGATGAACTGGACAATATTTCTGTTTGGTGTGATGACTGGCAGATTGCACAAGATGTAGAGAATAAGTTACAGCAGACCAGTAAGAAAAACAATACTTCCGTTAGCGGTGTGCTGCTTGACACAGGCAGGTCGGTTAAATTTATTAGCATAACGTTACAAAACGCCGTGAAGCGGAACGAGAACTTAAGGTCGGTTGCAGGAAAGGCGAATGCTCGACTTCGGTTTGTTGGAGGAATACGAACACGGAATACTGGCGCTGTTCAATCTGGAGTAGTGCTCGAGTGCGTTGGTTCCCCACCAGGTCGGATTAAAGTGAGACACTGAGGTAAACTGAGAGGCGTGCTGTGCTACTAGACTTTTGTTACTGTTAAATTCAATCAACACGCGAGTATTACGAAAATGCTTCGTGTACTCAGATGGGAAGCCCAGGAAGGGAGAGGACGCTATTGAGTTGTTTAAGGAACCAGCATTTGCGGTGGACTGCAGAATATTCCTACTGCCACCAGCATCCATCTGGCGTTACGCACAGCGAAGGCGAGGTAAGAAGCACCAAGGCTCATACTGTAGCGTACAGTCTTGTCAGTTTTACCTCGCTCCGTTTGCGAGCGGAACAAAAAATGGCTCTGAGCAGTATGGGACTTATCTTCTGAGGTCATCAGTTCCCTAGAACTTAGAACTACTTAAACCTAACTAACGAAAGGACATCACACACATCCATGCCCGAGGCAGGATTCGAACCTGCAATCGTAGCAGTGGCACGTTCCAGACTGTAGCGCCTATGAAACATCCCCTTAGGAAAATTAATGAATTACTACGTTATTTATTTTTCAAACAGCTGAGCAGAACTGAACGTACTCAAACATTTCGCTCTTTACTTATTCTGATCAGCATTAAGCTGACACACAATATTTTTAGCGCAACGCAATCTGACTTTCAATAGACCCTGCAAAAGAATGGCCCTGACTAAAAATAACCTATATCTTTCATGAATCACTTACCTATCAAAAATCTTCGTTACTCGAATTACTGCAATACGGCGAGGGCCAATACTGCCAGCTAAATAAAAGATTCTAACTACTGAAGGCACTAACTACTGATAGGCATAGTTAGCAAATTAAAGATTTTAATGGAGAATAAACAATCTATTTACCTTAATAGTGTTCAAAAGTCATTATATATATATATATATATATATATATATATATATATATATATATATATATATATACAGATGGCGCTTCATCTGCTCAGAATAGCAATAAGAAAGTAAGACAAAGCAAAGATGATGTTCTTCACAGGAAATAGCTGTAGTCGAGGAATAATGTTGTGAACAGCACTGTAAAGCATGTCCGGAGTTATGGTGAGGCATTGGCGTCGAATGTTGTCTTTCAGCATCGCTAGAGATATCGGTCGATCACGATACACTTGCGACTTCAGGTAACCCCAAAGCCAATAACCGCACGGACTGAGGTCTGGGGACCTGGGAGGCCAAGCATGACGAAATTGGCGGCTGAGCACACGATCATCACCAAACGACGCGCGCAAGAGATCTTTCACGCGTCTAGCAATATGGGGTGGAGCGCCATCCTGCATAAACATCTTACGTCCCAGCAGGTGTTTATCAGCCAGGCTGGGGATGATGCGATTCTGTAAAATATCGGCGTACCTCTCACCCGTCACGGTAGCAGTTACAAAGCCAGAATCACGCATTTCCTCGAAGAAAAAAAGGCCCGATAACGGTAGATGTGGTAAATCCAACCCATACCGTGACTTTCTGGTCGTGCAATGGAGTTTCCACGACAGTTCTAGGATTTTAGGTAGCTCAAATTCTGCAGTTGTGGTTGTTGACAGACCCTCAGAACATGAAACGAGCTTCGTCGGTCCACAACACGTTACTCAACTAATTGTCATCTATCGCCATCTTTTGAAACGCCCACACCGCAAATACCTTCCGCTTCACTTTACACGATTGTCATACGCACTCACTGACGTTTTGCTGTCCAGCGCCATCTGCCGAACATTTTGTGAACTTTGTTTTTTTTTTTTTTTTTTGTTCTTATAAAACCCCATGTCATTCCAAGCATGTGTGTCAATTTTTACCTCTGTATCTACATTATTCCGAGGTTCATTAAGTTTTCAAATTTATACTGACTTTTTGATCACATCGACAGTAGTCCTCTAAGAATCCTTTATTATATTTTAGCGTCTACAAAAGGAAAGCCGAACGGAAACCATGCACTCCAGAAATGCTGGAAGCTGCAAAAGAGGGCTTGAAAAATGGCAAGTAGCGAGGGAGCTTGGAATAAGTGAAGCTGCCGTCAGAAATCGCCTTAAAGAGGTACGAGGCCCGTGCAAGTATACTTTTATCTCTGTATTTTTTATTTTGGAAACTTTTGCCAACGTAGGGATACGCTTCACGGGAAACTTGTTCATTTCTCGCAGAATATGTAATGTGAGAAATGGACAAGTTAAGTTTCCCGTAAGCGTTGCATTGTACACATCTGTTGATTTCTTACATTCTAACTTAAAATTTCCTCAAGTATTTTCAGCACGCCGACATTACGAATGTTTGTAGGTAGTTTTGCGGGTCTGTCGTTTTAGTCGTCTTATGTGTGGCAGTCAGGTGCATATTTTTCCCTGGAGGGAAGGGAAGAGAGGTTATGGAACTGGTGTGGCTTCTGGTCCACGCAGCCCTCTTGCCTGACTCGCCAACACGTTCTACCTACAGCCCGTTCAGCCGGCCGGAGTGGCAGAGCGGTTTAGGCGCTTCAGTCTGGAACCGCGCGACCACTACGGTCGCAGGTTCGAATCCTGCCTCGGGCATGGATGTGTGTGACGTCCTTAGGTTACTTAGGTTTAAGTAGTTCTAAGTTCAAGGGGACTGATGACCTCAGATGTTACGTTCCATAGTGCTCAGAGCCACTTTTTTACAGCCCGTTCACTGCTGGAAAACGAATTCGTACACTCTTTTACAAGTTTACAATTCACTCAGGATTTATTGTTACAACAGCGCATGTGGAGCACATGAAATGATAACATTTACATTGAAACGTCCCCTTAGAACAATTTCTGAATTACTGTGCTGATAAACCTCTTACATTATTTGCTTTTCAAACAGCTGAGCAAAACTGAACGTACTCAAACATTCACTAAAGTGACACACAATATTTTTAGCGCAACGCAATCTGACTTTCAAAAATCCCTACAAACGAATGGCCCTGACTAACATTAACCTATACGTTTCATAAATCACTTACCTCACAAAAATCTTGGTTACTCGAACTACTGCAATACAGCGAGCGCCACTACTGCCAGCTAAATAAAAGATTCAAACTACGGAAGGCACTAACTACTGATAGGCATAGTTAGCAAATGAAAGATTTTGATAGAGAACAAACAATGTATTTACCTTAATAGTCATCAAAAGTCATAATATATACAGCAGTTCATGACATCCAGTCTTACAAATTTCACAACTCCGCCATCTCTCTCCTCACATCCACCACTGCTGGCGGCTCACCTCCAACTGCACAACGCTACGCGCTGTTCACGTCCAGCTGCCCAACACTACAATGGCAGACAACAACGCAAACTCGCCACAGACTGCACACAGCACAGCCAGTGATTTTCACACAGAGCGCTACGTAACGTTGCCAATAAGAAAACATAAACAGCCTACTTACATAGCCCCCATGATCCCCACAAAAAAATTGTTTTGGGCAGTGGCCAATAATGATTTGATAAAATTTTTCATAATTACAAAAACAAAGAAATCAAATGCACACACTTATCAATACAATGTTGGTCAAAGGCTATAGTTTTCTCACAGTCCATAAAGACAGTCCTGATCATTTATCACAGTAAAGTTACAGTGTTTTTTTTTTTCTCAAAGTCTGAGTAGTAAAAGAGAATGCACATGGAAGTAGTGGATTTCCATGCAGTCTTGAAGAAGTAGTGTTGTCCTTCCAACGGAAAGACGGTGCTGACTCTTGACATGCTGACAGGTAATGGGCCACAACAGAGTAAACCCACAGCAGAGTCATTCGAAGTTTTGAAGAATATTGGTAGGTAGGTCATCACAGAGTCGACCCACTGTAGTCCTGGTAGAGATTGTGGTATTGGTGGGCCACCAGAGGTGCAGACCCACTGTAGTCCTTGTAGAGATTGTGGTATTGGTGGGCCACCAGAGGTGCACTCACAAAGTTTTTGTAATTGTCCTTAGAACCAGCAATGCTTTTATCCAGTCCCTTGCTGAATTATTAACACACGTGCAAACACTAACAGTCCCTACATCTCACATATTGTCCATATAGTATGACCAACAGAAACGTGTGCAGTGAAATGGAACTCACAAGTTAATAATATGATGAACTGGTGTCAATTACAATTTTATAACATAAGAATACAATTACAAAGGTACAAAATACATCATTAAAGAACATAACAATACAGATAACATTTGAAGTACAGGCTTTACAACAGAATAGAAATAAACATATACATCAATGTTACAGGAATTATGACATGAGTACATACATAAAGATCAGAATAATTATTGAAACATCAACTTCACACATGAGCATTAAAACAGAACAGAATAAATAATGTCTAAGCATATTTACAAGGTAAATAACAGATTATTAATGCCAATTATATTTGAGGATAACAGTATTCCTCATCATAGTGAATGTAGCTTAGTATTAGAAAAATTCTACAACATAAGTCTTATCAGATAAACATATAAATACAGGAAAAACATAAATACACAAGGGTACAAAAACATATAGCGAAATAATACAAGGAAAGGACAGGGTTTGTTTTACTGCAGTATTTTGCAAACAAAACTTTCTTTACTTCTCGGAGATCTCCCTTCGTTCTTCATTATTTCCAAAAGTCCTATCTATACCTGCTTTCTGTACTTTTCTCGTATAGCCTCTCAGTGCATTTCTTCAAATTCATCGCAACTCATTCTCTTATAGGCTACCCCCTCTTAAGCTAACTTAAATCTACTGAGCTCAGATGCTAAACTAAGGGACGAGGCAATGCAGCAGCACAAAACAATTAACACAAATATCAATGACAAAAAATTTAAATAGGTAAAGCAATTGCAATATTACAACTAATACAAGGCATTGTGCAGCAAATAAGAAAAATAAATCAGTAGTAAAACTAGCTTAACAGAGTAATACAAAGTGAAATTTAGTAGCACTATGACTGGCAAACAGCCGCAGCAAATGCAATAACTTATATCTAAACATGAGAAAGCTCAAACAGAAAAAATATTACAGTAAAAATGGCCATGTTTAATACCTATGTCACATCTTAACACTAGAGTGATGCATCACAAAACTTACGCTAGCAGATAAGTTACCAAATCGTAAAAAAATTATTTATGCAATTCCTGTGAAGGGAAATTTCTTTTTGTGCTCCCTCTTTTTTTTTTTTTGGATACATCCATTATAAAGCTATTTTTTACTGGATCTGTAGGCATAAAATATTTATCTTAGTACATCTATTAAATTTTATTTTAACCAATGCTGCTGCAGCTAGAAACTAGATATTAAACAAAATGAGCATATATATATATATATATATATATATATATATATATATATATATATATATATATATATAAAGCAACATATGAAACACCATTCACTAGGCAAAAGGCGTCTCCAAAGGCAAAAAAATTCTCTCAACTAGCAAGACAAAAGCCGTGAAATGTTTCTCATCGTTTCATTAGGCATTTTAGTAAATATCATAAATTAAGAGCTCCACAGTGTAATCATATGTTTCCAAGTTGGAGTGTGTCGTATTTGCGATGCTTTCTACAAAGGAATGTCAATAGCGAGGATAATAGCCTCTTTTTTTTCCACCTGTACCTCTGAAAAGGCACACATTAATGGCTTTTTTACCAGGCGTCTGCCGCGCAGCTGGCCACGTAATGCGTCGTGCCAATGACGGAGTACGTGAAGGTCACTTAACTTTCTTGCCGAAATATTTGCGACATCAGTTTCCGCTACAGTGACAGTCTCATATAAAAATATTTCACAGGTCAAGAATTTGCGTTACAAATCTGTGGAAACAAAATGCTATTGACATAGCAGTGTCCAAAAAATTTTCGTCGGCATTGTAATACATTCACGCATTTACATACATTTCATAACTCTTAAAGTACGATTCTTGGTTTCCAACAACCTTTTTCACAAACCAGAGTCCCTAAACACTACTCATTATTCCTTACCTTATTCGTCGACACTTCTTCAATATTTCATCATAACAGCTTTGTAGCATAATCAAATAACTTATATAGCATCAGCTTATTGATCATAAACATACCGCAACAGCGTAATACACGTAGTCATCGTAATAATAACATCATAACACCTCCGTCAACTCTCAAAATCGTCGTAGCTTCCTCCAACAATAAAAAAAAAATTCTCTGCTCATGTCAAAAGCGTCATCTGCCTCAAACGTACTTTAAAAATCGTGATCCCATACCAAAATATCATTCAAAGCTCTCATAATATCACAATGGGTCTGAAAAAATAAGAACAGTTCACAAAGTACAAACAAAATACAATTTCGTAAGTGTGAAGTTATACAACCATGTAATTACGTAAACATCTGTCACTGCCGTAGTAAAAAAGTTTGTCCCTCTCAGTTAAATGATCAGATAGCTGTGTAATTATGTGTTAAAGAAATATGGTACCGATGTGTAAAGTTGTGTAAGCAAATACCATATTAGCTAGGGCTCCTTGTGCTTGCCAAACACATGATACACAAAGTAAGCGTGTACCCCCCTGAGGATTAATGTAATTATACCCTCAGGTGTTACAGATTACAACAATGGAATGAAATGTATTACGGAAAACCTTTGTATCATTGTACTTCAAATATCTTTAAAAATAAATGATTTAATTACAAAATTAATCACTCAATACGTGTCCTGTAGCGCTAAATGTGTGTTCTGTAAGATAATCTCTGTGGAAGTGTTGTAGTTATTGTCCTCCAAAAGCTAAGTTCTGCAGAAGTCAATGTACTCACCTCATGATAAACAAAAGTGAAATGCTTTGCGTATAGATATCTTAGTTATTACGCTTATTGCTGTGATGAAGAAAGTACTGTGCTGCAACGTATTGTTGTGCTACGAAAGAGGCTGTCTCATTGTAGCTATACCTCAAAAGTTACTACTAAAACATGTTTTACTTTACAGAAGAATTCAGAAAAACTGTGCAGATATAAAACAGATACACTGCAAAAGCAACATTGTAAATTGTCACTCATTAGTAACGTCATGATATAATCGTGTAGCTGTCACATAAACTAACCACCGTGTCATCTGGTATCTCTCAGAAAGTAATTTAGATCCAGAATGCATTTTCAAGTAAACCAAAATGTTGCATTAAAATCTCATTAGCAGTACAGGTATATTTTCTAAGTATGTCAGCCTTATGGTTGTTGCGTAATTGTGCAACTAACAAGCAAGAATGTACACACACAATAACAATGTGTCGTCTGTTCACTATAACAATGCACTCGTAAATACTGTCTAAATATGTTCCCTAGGTTCTAGACTGGATAGTGAACTTCAAAACATTGTTGCATGTTAACAGTTTCTAAGTCAGACAAAAAGTACTAGAAATGTGAAGTGAAATGTTTTATGGCAAAGACTAAGTTAAAAAATAGATTATCATTCAAGAAACGGTGTTACATGTGAAATGTGGTGTAAGCCTTTACTCTTCCTGCTATGCAGAGCTCCAGGTTCAACGGTATTTTCATATGGTATATGGTACATCGGTAAAGAATGCTCAAATTTTTCCCAAGGTTAGCGTCTATGTTATTTTTCCCTGAGCCAGCCGGCGCACGCGGCTGCCTGCGGCGTATGCGGCTGCCTGTGGTGCGAGTCATTGTCTGTCTCTTTGTTGGCGCACGTCGTTATTGGGATTAGGAGACCTAACTTCTACAAATTCACCTTGACGAGAAGGCCCTGCACTGTTTGAAGCTCGCCAGTTCTGATGAAATTCATGTCTGTCATTTTGTCGGTAGTTTACATAGTTTCTTGTTTGTCGGTCATGTGGTGGAGAATTTCTCTCATAATAGAAACTGCGTGGTGGACTGTTGCGTCTGAAGTTATTCTGTCTCCCTTGATAATAATTGTTTTTGTTCCCATATTGTCTGTTTCTATGGTAATCTCTGTCATATTCATTACTACGGAAATGCGATTTTCCTCTGTAACTATTATTACTCTGACAGTGGTTGTCATACGGGTGGTGTCTCTTTTGGTCACAATTTACGTTGTGAGAATAGCCTTGTCGTGTCCAGTTATTATTTCTTTCATCGCAGAATTGTGACGGATGTGACCTGTAATTGTTGTGTTCCCGTTTCCGCACTCCGAGATTGTCAGTGTCAATTTCCATTTCTTGAAACAGTCCCTGAAAAGCTTCAATGTCGTCTTTGCAACGCCCTGCCAAAATAATATTTCTTAAATGTTCAGGCAATTTAATTAAGCAAATGCGGATGTGTTCTGAAGGGTTGTATGGGTTTGAAAGACATTGATTCTTATTCAACATGTCTTCAAAATATTTGACAAGACTGGAAAATTCAGATTGTTCAAAGTGTTTCATCATCATGATGCTACGTTTTACTCGGTCTTGTGTAGCTTGAGACCAATATGCTGAGAGGAATGCATGATAAAATTCTCCTTCACTGTGGCAATCGTGAATGACCGATCGCATTCTTACAGCTGGTTCATCCTCTAAGTAGCCACACATAAATTCTAATCTGTGTTCTAATGACCAGTTGGGAGGAAAACAATGAGAGAATTGATGGAGCCACGCTTGTGGATGAATGTCGTTGGCAGAATTCTTAAACGTTTTGAATTTACGTGTAGTAATGAACAGCTTATAGTCAAAATCATCATGTCGGCGAGTCGCATGTCGGTCATTGTTGCGTCGTTTCGGCGGTTCCATCTCAAAATTCGGTGTACCTTGCCAATTTGTTTCATAATTTCCGAAGTGCCCTGTGTCATTATTTTGTGGCTGTTCCGTATTTCTATGTCCCTCTTCCCATATTGGAGCGCGACTGTCCTCTCAAATACGTAATTCTTGTATGACCTGTGTCAGCTGATCTTGTACTTCCCGGATTTCTCTTTGGTGTTGCGTATTAATTTGATTCAGATTTTGTTTCAGTTTCCAAATTTGTTCGCACTCTTCTGGGTCATTAAAGACTACCAGTTTTGTGTCATTCAGATTATCATCTACCTTCGTAGATAAATTATTTAGCTGATCCGAAAGTTCAACTACTTTCTCTGATAATGAACTAATTTCCTCCATGTGTCTTTCTGAACCAATTTTTAGAGTATCTACTGTGTCCTTTAAGTTTCCTTGAGCTTTTGCAAGTTGCGTAACTGAATCGGTAGATGCAACTGAGAAAGTTAGTACGCCTGGAAAGACGACAGTTTTGATCGATGACAACATATTCCACCTGTGGCATAGTGGATGTACTGGTAACGGTTTCAGCGTCGTCCACCAGTAGACAGCAGATAGCGGCACAGCTACCAGAGCACCGTCTGTGTTTATCCATTAACAGGGACCACAGCCAGAAGGCTCAGCGAGTGCAAATGTGTGAAGCAAGCAGGAAAACCGTGCTACGGAAACGCACTCGTGCTTCCTGCAGCCATCTGAGCGAACTTTAAAGGGGTCAAGTTGTGGCCTTCCTAGTGGCGGGGTCGTCCTTTCTGAGAGCTGCCACCCAAATTAGACGTGCTGCATCAGCTGCGGAGCGATGATTGTACCAGTAGTCATGTGAACAACTTCACACCCTCACATGAGGTTCTGAATGTCCAAGCAGCTCGGGCGCCCTACTGTATGGGCAGCAGTGCAGATCGCACAGCTGTCACAGGACGTTTCTCCACGAGTTGTTGCAAGCCGGTTATTAACAGTGAGATTAAAGGCACTAACACCTCTGGCCCGTTTTCCACTCGTGCCGCTCGTCACTAATCAGAGGATTTATTTATTTATTTATTTATTTATTTATGCATTTATTTTACCTGGCAAGATTAGGGCCTTCAGGCCCTCTCTTACACCTAACCAGACATACTCAGATTCAACAAATTTCACTTGGAAGACGGATTGGCATCAGTGATCTTCAATAACGGAAGTAGGTTCTGCCTACACGCATGTAATGGTAGTTCGCGCGTATGATGTAGACCTGGTGAGCTCTGTTTCGTACAGTGCAGTCGTCCAAGACACACGGGACCCTATCCCAAGCTTTGTCTGGGGCGCGATAAGCTACAACTCTCGTTGACCTTTGGTGTTTCGGGAGAGGATGCTAACCAGCGCTCGGTACGCACAGGACGTTGTTAGGCCCGTTCTTTTGCCGTTCTTGCAGCAGGAACGTGGTGCATTGTTCCAGCAGGGTAATACTCTCCCATGCTCTGCCCGTGAAACTCTACGCGCTATGCAAGAGGTGCAGCAAATTCCCTGGGCAGCACGAACTCCGAATTTGTTTCCAATCGAGCACGTGTGTGACGTCATCGGACGAGAAGTGACTTGTTCGGCTCGTCAGCCAGCAGCTCTTACAAAAGAATGTGAACAGGTCGATCAGACGTGGAATAACCTATCACAGGACAACATTCGTCATCTGTACAATCGACTGGGTGACAGAGTCACTTCCTACCTTGCCGCCTGTAGAGGCTGCAACACGTTCTAATATGGTTGTTTTAGCATACCTGGTACCTCAGAACAGGCTGTACAGTTGATATGTTGTAAGTAGGCTGTTTATTTTCTTATTGGCAACGTTACGTAGCGCTCTGTGTGAAAATCACTGGCTGTGCTGTGTGCAGTCTGTGGCTAGTTTGCATTATTGTCTGCCATTGTAGTGTTGGGCAGCTGGATGTGAACAGCGCGTAGCGTTGTGCAGTTGGAGGTGAGCTGCCAGCAGTGGTGGATGTGAGGAGAGAGATGGTGGAGTTGTGAAATTTGTAAGACTGGATGTCAAGAACTGCTGTATATATTATGACTTTTGATGACTATTAAGGTAAATACATTGTTTGTTCTCTATCAAAATCTTTCATTTGCTAACTATGCCTATCAGTAGTTAGTGCCTTCCGTAGTTTGAATCTTTTATTTAGCTGGCAGTAGTGGCGCTCGCTGTATTGCAGTAGTTAGAGTAACCAAGATTTTTGTGAGGTAAGTGATTTGTGAAACGTGTAGGTTAATGTTAGTCAGGGCCATTCGTTTGTAGGGATTTTTGAAAGTCAGATTGCGTTGCGCTAAAAATATTGTGTGTCACTTTAGTGAATGTTTGAGTACGTTCAGTTTTGCTCAGCTGTTTGAAAAGCAAATAATGTAAGAGGTTTATCAGCACAGTAATTCAGAAATTGTTCTAAGGGGACGTTTCATATGGCGACCCTGCCAGGATACCTCACAGGAATCTTCTGATTTTTTTTTGTAGTTTGTGTAATTAGTGTAGATTTTGTTTATTGCTAGCGCATAATTGTAGAGAGAATCTCCATTGTAGTTGCAGCCTTTCATTGTTGTACAGTAAAACAGTTGTGCCATGCATGTAAGTCAAGACACATTTTCTCCTTTCAGATTGCGAATATTGCCGATTCAAATGCATTGCCGAATAGCACTGAGGAACATGTTTCAGACACCAGTGCATTGTTATTACAATTTATGCAACAAATGGGACAAGAGCTTCAAAAGTTAGACACAATGGAACAAAATCTTCAGAAGTTAGACACAATGGAACAAAATCAGAGACAAACACAGTAACAGTTAGACACAATGGAACAAAATCAGAGACAAACACAGCAAAAGCTTCAAAAGTTAGACACCACACTTGAATAAACACGTGAAGATTTAACTACTGAGTTACATAACATTGAATCGAAATGTGAAAAAGTCTGTAATGACATAAAAACACAAATTTGTGAGCATTTCCAACCTATTTTTTCAGGCATGAAAATGCATTACAGAATCATGAAGCAGCCATAAAAGAACTGCAAACTATTGTTCATCAAAATCACTGCACTGCTGCCCATACAGTAGGGCGCCCGAGCTGCTTGGACATTCAGAACCTCATGTGAGGGTGTGAAGTTGTTCACATGACTACTGGTACAATCATCGCTCCGCAGCTGATGCAGCACGTCTAATTTGGGTGGCAGCTCTCAGAAAGGACGACCCCGCCACTAGGAAGGCCACAACTTGACCCCTTTAAAGTTCGCTCAGATGGCTGCAGGAAGCACGAGTGCGTTTCCGTAGCACGGTTTTCCTGCTTGCTTCACACATTTGCACTCGCTGAGCCTTCTGGCTGTGGTCCCTGTGAATGGATAAACACAGACGGTGCTCTGGTAGCTGTGCCGCTATCTGCTGTCTGCTGGTGGACGACGCTGAAACCGTTACCAGTACATCCACTATGCCACAGGTGGAATATGTTGTCATCGATCAAAACTGTCGTCTTTCCAGGCGTACTAACTTTCTTTTCTGCAGTGTACTATGACATTATATACCGCTAAATTCTTGCTAGATGTTTAAAAATAGGCACCACATATCCGAAATACTCGTATTCGGAATTTTTAAAGGTTCTGAGGACGGTAGAGGGAGGCAACTGGTATCCCACTTATCAGTCAGAGTCTTCTAGTAAACAGGAGAGTATTCCCCTCTTTAGGTCTTTTCAGCTGGTTCTCTCCTTTTCCCTGCATCAGCAGGGAATGTTACCCATATGAAAAGAACAGCAACATTTGATTTTTTAGTAACGAGAAATTCAAACAACGTAAAACTATATAATTTTACACGTCGGTTCGGATACTATGTGTAGGAAAATGTGCTTATGTACTACAACAACACGGCGTCCCTAGAATCCTTCTGGTGATGTGTCTCACTTTACAGCACATTTCTTTGTTCAAATGGCTCTGAGCACTATGGGACTTAACTTCTGTGCTCATCAGCCCCGTAGAACTTAGAACTACTTAAACCTAACTAACCTAAGGACAGCACACATATCCATGCCCGAGGCAGGATTCGAACCTGCCACCGCAGCGGTCGCGCGGTTCCAGACTGTAGCGCCTAGAACCGCACGGCCATCCCGGCCGGCCACATTTATTTGTGCTTTATAAACTATGTTTTGGCTTTTCACCAGAATTCACGTGCATGTATAGGTTTACAAATAGGGTAACTTCGAATCTCCGTGCCTCGGAAACGGATAAAGATATCAAGAAAATTTTCAGTTTTGATGGAGATCGGGATCTTAGGAATATGATGTGACAATTGCAACTATTGACTGCGCATTGTCGTCTTGTGAACAGCGGATCGTTCCGAAAAACCATACTTCTTGGGCTTTACCAACGAACGCCAAATAAGGTAAATTTTTCCACAATCCCCTTAACGCGCAATGTAGAACACATCTAACACAACAAGAACCAAACAATTTGCCCCATTTTCCTTAGCCAAAGGAAGCATGTAATTCTCAAACTTCGAGTCTGTACTGCAAGGTAGTTACAGGAAGACAATTATTCTCGTCCTAGCCCATGCGCTATTCAAAACACTTGCCCCCCACCTTTCTGTAACCAAGAGAACGCGAGGTATGAGTCGGAAAAATCCGGATTTCATACTCGGCGTTTCTAGTCGTTCATATTAGGTAATCTTTCATTTCGTCCACCTTTATCCGCCATGGAGTCGTCTCCACCCTTCCCGCCAGCCCCTACATTCGGTACTTGGGAGAATCCCCGCCTCTGGCGTCCTGCCACCAGCTCGCCTGATGAGTGACCACCAGAGAACCTGCTACTACCTCTCGCTAATGACACAAGCGTTACTACGTTGAAGTTGTGTAGGATTAGGATATTATACAACACTCCGATAATATGTTATTATCAATGATGACACTTCAGTCCTATTCAATGGTACAGAATAAAACACAGCCAACATGCATTCATAGCTAAAAAGTACACAGGATACAATCAAATTCACCCTTGAACCTGAAATAAATAACCGAGGTATCTTCTTAGATTTCACAATGAAGAAAGAAAATTCAACAAACAGACACATTAATCAACTATGATATCAATGACATGGAGATTAATACAGTTCCTGCTTGATGAAATGTGATCGACAAGGAATAAAAGTACTAGAAAATTTAGCCAGATTAATTATTTTTAAACCACAAATAATAATTATTTTTAAACCACAAATAATTAATTAAATGCACAGACAGAAACTGTAAGTTCAGCAAACCTCAGAATCAAATGAAGTTGAGAGATTTCAGGGCACTCTCACTTCTGATACAGTGTCATGGCACTTAATGTTCTTAGGAAAGATGATCTTTATTACCTGGTTGCTATACTGGATACGATCTAACTTCATTCACATGATGAAATGATTGGGAATAGTTAACGCTTTTCCTTGTGTGATCTAGTGAAGGAACAGCGGTAAGCATTACCTGCATTCAAAGAAAGAGGGTGCCGATATAAGCGACTGCAGTAAAAGCATACGGTGGCTGAGGCTCGAGAAAGAGAGTTTTTTCTGCGAAAACAGGGTGAATGAAACGTTTGCGGACGCCCCAGTTGCTCAGTCTAATTGTGCAGCCACGTTGGATGGAGCCGGTCGGTCGGTGGCCACGTCCAGGTAGGCTGCCTAGCCGTGATGAGTCGCTGTTGCTATGGACAGAGCATTGATTACTAGCAGTAAAGCAGAGGATGGGCCCTTTTCAAGTACGAAGCCGATGAGACGACTGTGAGTAACAGGGAATTTCCGTGGGACAGGTCAGTGGCACCCAGGCATCCAGACTGCTACAAAACATATTTGTGAAGACACGAGGCTTTTAGCGAATTTGTGGCCATTCTTTCGATAGTTCGAAATGAATGCAAGAGGGGAGATAACGTTCTTTTTATGGAGGGTTGTTGTTCCATCTAGGTCATGCTTTTAGCTAAGCCATGGCACAAATGTGTGGGAGAGAGGCTGTGAAGCTGAATCGTTTTTCGTTTCCTCCAAAATTAATTTTTAAATTCGCTGGTTGGTCAAATCTGCAGGGGGCGGTCTCCCAGCTTCGAATGCGGCGCTCCAGATCGTGATTGGCTAAAGTGGGAGTAGTCTAAGATGTAAATGTGCTATGCTACCGAGCTGGCGAGGAAAGCTGAGGGAAAGAGAAGAGGTCTCTCTTGAACTGGCACTTCGCTAGTAAAGAACGGCAGGTCTTTACCTAAATGGTGAGACTTGGGTCCTTTGTTAGTGTGCCACTTAGAGTCTGTGCCAGTCACCATGTGAACCATCAGAGGTACTGCCTCTTGAATCACATACACAAAGAATGACGCGTGGGTGTACTCATTTGTTTTGAGATGGCCGTCTATACATTTCATATATTCCATAATGCATAGTCGTGTCACGGAGTCAAATTGGTTTGGCAGACCAGCAAACGTGTCCACCTGCACAATGGAATCCACCGGGCTTTCAGAGGCTCATAGGGAAGTACCTGCGTTCCGAATCAGCCGAACGCGAGACGCGTACTTGCATTTTTTTGTCGGGCGCGCGCCATTAGTAACAGATTGCCGCCGTCCATGACTCCAGTCGCCGAACACATCGTGGTGTGCCACCCTGACTTGCAGAAGGGTAATGTATTTCTGCTACTGCGTAGGGCTACAATATACGCTTCTCAGTACCCTGTTCTTTCGAACCATATTTTATGAAGTCAGGTAAAGTGTTCTGGTTAGTGTGGCATGCTGATCCCCAGCTGATCACTTTGTTCACCATAGACCGCATATTAGTGAAAGTGTTTGTCACATAAAAATATTTGTGTGACGTTTCTTTAGCCATTTGTTTGTTTTGTGCTGTTAAGAATGAATAAATCTATTGATATTTAGACCACAACTCCTTCCCGTGTTCCGATTAACATTACCTTTGCCATTTTTATGAAAGTCATGATTGCAATTGAAGGAGCAGAAGCTTACAAAGTCACTGTAGAATGAGATAGCTAAATAAAAGCTAAATTCTTGGTTTTCAGCTATTACGGAATTATTTCAAATAAAAGAATCAAAACCTTTAAAATTACAAATATCAAAACTGGACCCCACATGGAAAAGGATGTTAGTGATAGTATAAGACACGCCACATCAATTTAATGGATCATGGGTTACAAAATGGAATGTAACGATTGTCACAAAGTGTACATCAGGGAAACTAGTAGAAACTTCTGGAAGCGTTTCAAGGAGAACATAAGATCTAATGATAGCAATACATTTCACAAAACAGCAGCATACTGCCAAAAAATTTACGAGGAACTTTAAATGTTGCATTACAGTAAGAAAGGGAAGCAAATCAATAATGTGAAGAAATCAAATTTACAGTAATGAAAAAATATCTGTGTGCACTTTTTAATGAGCAAACAGATTCACAGAACAAGTAGTTTCACGATAACTTCAGTCGTATCAAAAATCATATATGAAATAAAATGAATTTTAAAATTTAATCGTTCCCTGCCATGTATATTAATATCCTTCTAGTTTTTATTTTATTCCCCATACTATTTAATATCTTACTATTTTTGCCTGTCCTCAAATACACTCACAAATAAACAGTCATAACATTTGTAATTATTATTCCATTTATTCCATGTTAGCATACGATTAATCATTGTAATACCTATGTAAATGTCAAGCTGTCAAACAACAACACAGCATGTATGAAAAAACATGAACAAATCCTCAAATTTAAAGATGCTGCCAATTTACTACTTATAGAATAGTTTTCTGTTCCAAGTAAATGTATTTAGTATAAATTTACATCCACGTCATTACATTTATATTTGTTGAGGTAATATAATACATTCTGTTTTGTACAGAATCACGGAACTCCCTTTCAAATGGCCTATAATGCTTGAACTAGTTGTGAACTAATAAAATTATTACATCAAAAATGGAAAATGCCATCTTCTTTTAAACATTAACTACTTCTACAAAGAAATTTGTTGACGGAGTACACTAAGTTGACCACCAAAAATTACGTATTTAGGACCTGTTGAACTATACTTTGTTAACAATTCTATGGATGATGGTTTACTTTCGGTCAGTTTCATTAAGGAATTGTTGTACCAGGGAAAAATGATGATGAGCACTCCACTCCACATTGACCACGAGGTAATCAGAGATGGCGTATGATCTCGTACTGGGGAGACATGAGGAAGGAAGCCTTTCTAAGAGAACCATCCTCGTATTTAATTAAAGAGGTTTAAGGAAACCATTGAATTTAGACGGTAAGGAAAGAACCTGAACTGCCTTCATCCTGAATGCCAGCCCAGTGCCTTACCGCTGCTTCAGGTACGTTGCTCGTTATTACACAAGGTATATCATAAAGAATCAACCGATTGCAAAAAATCATGAAAATATTATGTTATTGGAGATATGTGCGTGGACAAGGTACTGTTGGAAAGAGCAAACTCTCGAATCTTCCATGGTTCCCGCTATGTAGAAGCAAATGTGCACCCACTTGAGTTTTAGTAAAAATGGACTCGGGACAACAGAAAGCGTTTTGTGTTCTACGGTTTGCACAGTGAGCGTCAGTAATAACTATTCAGCGTGACTTTCGTACTAGATATGGTGCGAATTCTCCTACAGCACAGAGCATTAGACGGTGGCATGAACAATTCCGAGAAACAGGTTGTTTGTGTAAAGACAAATTGCCGGGCCTTTGAAACGGTCCTGTAGCCACCTTTTATTAGTCCGGTAGCCCATTTTCACTAGCATTTCTCTTTCTTTCCCTTGTTTCGCTTTTTTCATAACTGATTGAATGAATGTGGTTGTGTGTCACGTTGCTAGACAGTGCCGTAGTCTGCTGCAGGAAGTCTGCAATAGTAATACAGATTCAGCAGCAGTTGTACAGAATATCCAGCTCTCATACTGGTCAAGTAGCAAAGAGGTTTGCGCTACTCGTGAGAAATCTACCTGCGTTAGGTCGGTGACGGAAATGGAATCTTTGTGTTTTCCGGGCCACGAGGAGCGTGGAAGAGGCTGGAGGAGAAAAAGCGGGAGGCAGTCTGCCGCCGGTGCGGGAAGCGTCCACAGCTGTGCTCCAGTCGAAGAAGGCTGAGTTAGACTGACCGCGTGGCGCGTTGTCACTTGGCGAGAGGAGAGCTGTTAGCTTTTGGTCTCGCTTTTCAACTCTGAAAGATTGCTTTGCCTTGTCGCAGCAAGGAATGCAAAACTTTGGTAGATTTTTCTTTTAGGAAATTTCTAGAGCAGACTTGGATCCGCCGGAAGAGCACCACACAAAGGTATCGCAACTATTATTTTTCAAAATATTAATAGCTTTGCCTTCTCGTAAATTTTCCTTGCTTTATGCATCTTTCGTACGTGGGGAGCCAACCACGTGGTTGAACGTTAGAGTTTTTTGGGCTACCATCATCACTGACTGTCCTATCGCATGTGTGTTTTAAAGAATGTTAGCTGTTCATGATTGTGTGATGTGACATTGTTGCAACTTGGCCACGATACCTAGAAACTACGTCTCCACAAACCACGTGGGCACGCGGGTGTGCTGCGAAACGTGTATTGTTTCACGAGCCATTGCAGTCAGTCATCAGGCAACCACAGTAGCACGAATGATTCACACCAATGATTTTAGGCGTAGATTATAACGGTGAACGTATCGATGCTTTTCTTTCATGTTTTACGAATTAATGTTATTAGGAATTGTGTACATGCCTCATATTCATGTCTTAGGAATAAATGATTTTATCTACAATTTTCTCTTGCAGTCCGAGGTTACGTTTTTGCACCTAAGCCTCTCACCTCCTAGCTTTCCCGTTGGCACATCCAACGCGTTTCCTTACGCACAGGTCCAGTGATTAGTTTCCCCTTTTATTTTAAAACAAATGCTTTAGATTAAGTCTTATTTTCAGGTGTTTCTGGGAGCTGATCTTATGCACAGTGTTCATGCACCTTCTATTTTATTTTAAATGTTTGATTCTCGTGAACAGTGCACGGGCAATACTGTTAATTACATCGCATCTCCTATGAGCGATATAACAACGTATGCACTTTTATGAGTTTTTGGTCAATGATCAAATTAATTTATTTTCCGACTCGGCCAAAGTTGTATGGTTAGAGTCGGTGGCAACCCTAATCTTCTCACGTTAATTTTGATAGGTATAGTTAGCAAATGAAAGATTTTAATAGAGAACAAACAATGTATTTACCTTAATGATCATCATATAGATAGCAATTCATGCCAACCAGTCTTACAAATTTCACATCTCCGCCATCTCTCTCCCCACATCCACCACTGCTGGCGGCTCACCTCCAACTGCGCAACAGCGCTGTTCACATCCAGCTGCCGCTGCCCAACACTACAATGGCAGACAACAATGCAAACTAGACACAGACTGCACACAGCACAGCCAGTGATTTTCATACAGAGAGCGCTACGTGGCGGCGGCGTTACCAATATAAGAACCTAAACAGCCTACTTACAAATTTCACAGTCAATATGCATTTTCATTTGCATCTGGTTCATGTAAATATTCGGACACAGTTCCGATCGCTACTCAAAGGCGCTTCACGCCACTTACACAGAACACAACAAGTACACGGCTGTCTTACACGGTTCATTCACAGGTGCCGTACGACGACTGCCTGCAGCGACCATTTGCCTATGCTTTGGGTCAATTGTAGGAAGTAACCGAGTGAGTTACACGGAGTCGGAGGCGACCAAATAATAATGTATAACCCGTAGAAACAGGTTAGTTACACCGTCCACGAGAATCTGACACAGACGTCGAACGCATCCGCCATAGTTTCACAAGGAGTGCCCAGAAAAGTGTTTGCCGTGCAGTTCGACAGCTCATCATGCCGCCAGTGTCCATCTACGTGTTCTGCGTCGACGTTTGCACATGAAACCATTCAAAGTCCAGCTACTGCTAGCACTTCTCGAAGCTCACAAACAACAACGTATATAGTTCTGTAGTTTCGTTCTTGGCAATATGGAGGATGAGAGTTTTCTTCCACGCTTAGTGTTTAGTGACGAAGCAACATTAAATTTAAATGGAAAGGTGAACCGCCATAAAGTGAGAATATGGGGTACGGAACAACCACACGAAGTTGTACAACATGAATGGAGTCTCCAAAATTTAATGTGTTTTGTGCAGTTTCACGGCAAGCGGTTTATGGTCCATTATCTCTGTCGAGAACACAGTTACAGGAAACACATACCTCGATATGCTTGAAATCTGTCTTTTCATACAGTTGGAGACTGATTTGAACGACTCCATTCACCAGCAGGATGGGCCACCGCCAAACTGCATCTAGAAGTGCGGGAATTTTTAAATTGTAAGTTTAGTGTACGATGGATGGGTTGCACTGGACCAAATGATTCAGCCTTACCTTACTGGCCTCCAAGGTCACCAGACCTGACTGTATGTGACTATTTCTTGTGGGGATTTATAAAATACTCTGTTGATGTACCTCCATTGTCAACAACAATGTATGAACTGAGACATCTCAGCTGCGGAAGCTGTAACTCAAGACAAGCTAGCTGCCGTGTGGGAACAGTCTGAACACTGCACCGATATATGCCGTGCTTCTCAAGGGGGGGCATACTGAACACCTACGGAAACTCAAACTTTTTGAGTTTCCCGTTCATCGAAAACCAAAATTCATTGAATATGTTTATTAGTTTCAGGAATACACACGTGCCAAATCGGATGATTCTTTGTGGTACACCCCGTACTATGAAGCACTATCAAAGTCTACAGAATTCTTTGACCATACGTCTGCAGAACGATCTTGGCTTCATACCACAGATAAAACAAAGTACACCAATTCAGACCCGGAAAAGATCAGTCAGACTTATAAGACGTGCAAAACAAAGTTGACACTCCGCGTGGTGGCTGGTGGCAGCGACCGTAAATGCATTTCCAGTTTACAGTCGCTCCCATCAACCACCGCGCCGAGTGTCAACTTTGCGCGAGTAATATTGAGTAGTCTCGAAGTATAACACCAGTTCGCAAGATATCAGATTACTGATAAAACATACGAGTTCTCAATTAACTTTTTATGGTAATTTCATAAATGTTCTTAGTTTTCTATCACGGAGAGTTTATTTCATGGTGGTAGGAAGTGTATTTTGTTTTTAGCTATAGGAATTTTGTCAAGACAACAAGCTGGATGCACGAAACTGCCTTTGTTTTATCGATGGTGTGGTATCTGGGAAAAGAAAATGCATCGGAGTGTAAATTTTTAGCTACATTGGAGGCATTTTGCGCCTCAGACAAAAACTACTCTTATGGACTTCTTGCAGGCCGGTAAAATGTGTTGGCTCGACAACTACATATCAAACTAGGCTTGTCTAAACCGTTTAAAACGCATCTTTCACAAGTAGCGCTCTTTCTAAGTTTATTTTCATGAAGTTTCATGCTGGTCTTCAAATTCACAAACTGGTTAAGGATCGCGAATTAGAGAATACATTGAATGTTAGCGGGAAACATACCTGGACAGCCTGCATGTTTGTCACTTAAAGCGTTCAAAGAAATAAAAACCATTCATATTATAACAACACTGTCAAACCCATGTTGGAAAATGTCTAAAAGTTGGGTTGTAACATTAGAAATTTTCCACAGGTATAGTAAGGAGGTGGGGAAGACGTACCATTGATGATGGAATGGAAGTATGATGGCTGGCTGTTGTTAAACGTTGGAGAGAGCCGGTAAAGGTGAATGTTCTGTGAAGAAACCATAAACTAAAATATCTGAAGATTAAATTTAACAGTTATTAGTAAATTTAACAGTTATTAGTATTTTTACTATACATATGAAAAATAAAAGAGCAAGTACAAAAATATAGCCCTTAATTGATAATCTGTGTAAATGTTTGTGTTTCAGTTACATCTTCAAAATAAGAGTTGCTATTTTTGAAAAAATGCTGACGTGGTAGAACAAAACGAAATTAATTAGGAGACTCAGTATTGAAATTGATTCTAGAGAACCTATTTTAGAGATACCGAGAAACAAAAAATTTGAAGATGTGTGATGTTCGCCTGCTTCATTTGTTCGTTGATAGTCCTCGGTGTCGACGTACCGCGCTGGCATTCTGGCAGAAAAAATGGTGGGTGGAAGTTCATCACTGACAGTTGTAAATGACGTGGCCAAAAGTTGCACAATTGCGTTTCACAATTCTTTACTTTCACTGTTCACAACCTCCGAATATTACGCAATTACATGGCCAGTTCACTACTGATAAATGTTGATAAGCCTCATAAATGGGTTGCAGGCAACATCAGCATACTGCTACAATAGTTTGCTGTTGAACATCTATGAGCAGTAAAAATCTAACCACACGGTTCACAGTTCTTGCAGAATAATACGGTATGTGTGACACTATTTTTCAAATAAATTGAACAGACATTATCATTAACTGCTCTAACACACCGCCTATTTGTGTTACACTTATTCCAAGGTTAGGTTGACCCATTGCTGTTAATCTAACCAGTAGACCTTTCACGTCTGAAAATCGGCCATGGACTAACTGCCTCGGGGCCAAAAATCGGTCCTTTACATATCTTCACAATAATAGGCACTGAAACTATACATTGTTCGATGTTTAAGTTATAGAAATTACAATTAAAACATAACTCATTCAATAGACTGAACGCATCGAAAATTTCCTTCTTTTTAACAGTTCCTTCTACCTCAAAGGTTATGCCGAATTATTTGTTAAAATAATGAAATTTAGAGATATCGTTACACAAAGAATAATTTTGGCAAACCTGGTAATTGTTTTGGAATTAATTAAGGCCTGGCTTTGCTAATATCTTTTCGAATAGAGCCAAATAAATGCTTTAAGAATCGTGGCAGTTCTTCTTCCAAATGTTTATAATTAGTACATAATTTATATTTGTTCATAAGTCAACAATAGAATCTAAGTCACGAAAAAATTACTGATTTCACCCTATAGCAAAATATATTAACTAGAATGGTCAAAATGAATTAGGAAATTAACTACATTCACAAAACTAACCACAAAATTAGACTTGGTGCTGTATTCCTTAATACTGAGGGCCAACCTTTCTCTTTTATGGAAATGCATACTCATACATCTTAATAGTAATTAGGCAAAAATGATGATAAAATGATATAAGGAGGCAGATGGCACAACAAGAGACGAAGTAAAGAGATCCCAGCTTTCTTCGTGTACCACACAAAATATCGTATGATATAATGACATGTATCTGTCACAAATGTCACAGCTCCTTTGATTCTACGTCACCTGTATTCGAGAACATTCGCAAGTAAACAAAAAAAAAAAAAAAATGTGTAGGTGTTTCGGCAGTTCTGTGATATACGCCTCCGGCTGGAATACACTCCTGGAAATGGAAAAAAGATCACATTGACACCGGTGTGTCAGACCCACCATACTTGCTCCGGACACTGCGAGAGGGCTGTACAAGCAATGATCACACGCACAGCACAGCGGACACACCAGGAACCGCGGTGTTGGCCGTCGAATGGCGCTAGCTGCGCAGCATTTGTGCACCGCCGCCGTCAGTGTCAGCCAGTTTGCCGTGGCATACGGAGCTCCATCGCAGTCTTTAACACTGGTAGCATGCCGCGACAGCGTGGACGTGAACCGTATGTGCAGTTGACGGACTTTGAGCGAGGGCGTATAGTGGGCATGCGGGAGGCCGGGTGGACGTACCGCCGAATTGCTCAACACGTGGGGCGTGAGGTCTCCACAGTACATTGATGTTGTCGCCAGTGGTCGGCGGACCGCAGCGACGCACGGATGCACGCCAAGACCGTAGGATCCTACGCAGTGCCGTAGTGGACCGCACCGCCACTTCCCAGCAAATTAGGGACACTGTTGCTCCTGGGGTATCGGCGAGGACCATTCGCAACCGTCACCATGAAGCTGGGCTATGGTCCCGCACACCGTTAGGCCGTCTTCCGCTCACGCCCCAACATCGTGCAGCCCGCCTCCAGTGGTGTCGCGACAGGCGTGAATGGAGGGACGAATGGAGACGTGTCGTCTTCAGCGATGAGAGTCGCTTCTGCCTTGGTGCCAATGATGGTCGTATGCGTGTTTGGCGCCGTGCAGGTGAGCGCCACAATCAGGACTGCATACGACCGAGGCACACAGGGCCAACACCCGGCATCATGGTGTGGGGAGCGATCTCCTACACCGGCCGTACACCACTGGTGATCGTCGAGGGGACACTGAATAGTGCACGGTACATCCAAACCGTCATCGAACCCATCGTTCTACCATTCCTAGACTGGCAAGGGAACTTGCTGTTCCAACAGGACAATGCACGTCCGCATGTATCCCGTGCCACCCAACGTGCTCTAGAAGGTGTAAGTCAACTACCCTTGCCAGCAAGATCTCCGGATCTGTCCCCCATTGAGCATGTTTGGGACTGGATGAAGCGTCGTCTCACGCGGTCTGCACGTCCAGCACGAACGCTGGTCCAACTGAGGCGCCAGGTGGAAATGGCATGGCAAGCCGTTCCACAGGACTACATCCAGCATCTCTGCGATCGTCTCCATGGGAGAATAGCAGCCTGCATTGCTGCGAAAGGTGGATATACACTGTACTAGTGCCGACATTGTGCATGCTCTGTTGCCTGTGTCTATGTGCCTGTGGTTCTGTCAGTGTGATCATGTGATGTATCTAACCCCAGGAATGTGTCAATAAAGTTTCCCCTTCCTGGGACAATGAATTCACGGTGTTCTTATTTCAATTTCCAGGAGTGTATATGATAAAGTTGCAATCCATCTTGTATCTGGATGTCCTCATGTTCTAGCTACGTACTAACGTGGCAGCCGTATTCGTAATGCCTGTCTTGTACAGGTAGTCGGCACACATCCCGGTGCCTTCTCGATTACCGCGCCGCAGTGGGAACGAAATGCCAGACGACGAAACGAAATGTCAACCGGCGTCCGTAGCGCCGAATGAAAGCGCGGCGAGGAGTTGCTCTTTTGCGTGCGTGTCTGTCAGCGCCAGCGACGAAGAGGAGACGAACTGAGAGACAGAGAGAGAGACGGAAGAGGACACGCCGCAGCCACGTGTTAATCCTTAATGAAACACGCATGAGCGTTCATTAAAATAATTAAGCACTGGCGGCGCGCTCCGCCCGCGGCGGCGACGGCCGGGCCCTGGAAGGGAGCCACCAGCCCTCCGCCGGGGTTTTGTTCGGTGCGCCGGATTAACTCGAGGCGTCTGTTTACAGCGGCTTGGGCGGGTGCTAATAAACCCCGTGTGAAGCCAGCCCGCGGCGCCGGCACGTACGGTGGTGGGTGGCGCAGTCACACGGCGGGAATGCGAAGCCCAGGATGCGCTCCCGGCTGCGTCGACGGCGCCGACCCCTGTTTGAGTAGGGACGCGCGAGGGGTGTACGCCCTCTGCTTAGGAAGGGAGTGGGCTTGTTGTGCATCGCAAGTTGCTGTCCGTAGCTTTGTGTTGACACCGAACCCAGTAGAGTCTCTGTATGTCCACCCGTGAGCATGTGGGTGCTATTCTGCTATTCTGTCATTCTGCGCAACGGATTAATCTGAGATGTACCCTTTACCCTGTGGCTCCTGCAAGGTGCAATTTCCACCCCCACACTACTACAGAAGTCAGACAGACGCTCCTAACGTTCTAAAGAGAAATGTCTGAAGAACTTTCAGCAATAAATATCTTCTGGAGTCGTCCGCTGCAAGGAAATGACACAAAAATTCACAAATTTTCTTGAGTAACTAGTGGGATACTTGGGTACTGGAGTAGTACTAGTTAGTGTAAGAAAAACATGAAACTAACGAAAATTATTATTTATTTTGCTAAAAATCTGAGAAATCACAATGGCACTTCTAGTTATGAACTGAACAAGTTATTTCCGGGTTCTTTACAGAATGTGAAGTTACCTATCAAGGATAGGATTCGCTAATGAAATTTCTATACAATGTTTAAGATTGGTATTGACTTGGCAGAATGGCTCAGAGCTGCGCCTACTCAACTTGAATAATTATCCATTAGAATGTTGATAGGTACGGTCGAGGCTGTCGTGTGTGAAATGCAGTGAAGTGTACTGTTGTGGAGGAAATATGGGGCTCACAAGAGCTGTAGCACACAATACCTTAAACTGCGATGACTGCTGTCTGCGCCGCTCATTGCTGACAAATAAGATAACTCTCGTTTTATCTGGATTGACCTTCGCCAATCAAACTCTCCATATGACTTGACGAAGTCAAGGACTCCTATTCGCCCCTAGTCTAACTATTGGCGTGGTACACCGGTCAGATAACCAGTCCACCGCAATGCCACTCCAAAACTCGCTCGCAGGCGTTTAACTATAACTCTGTCCGTTCACACCATGCAATAAGTGTGTCGGCCAACACAGTGAACAACGCTTAATCGCAAGGACTCAATATAGAGTCACACTCCAATTCGCTCTCGACAAAGGTGCTCTCCCAGTGAAGTACTGAGGTGAGACTTGTTCCTCACTCTTTGAGTACACGTACGAGCGCGCACGCTCTCGTTTTGTGTTGTCGCTCCAAGAGCAACAACGGAATGGCCCCTCTCCGCGCCAGACGTGAAGGGGTATATCTTTCGGTCTCTTCCATTACTCCTTCAGCTCAAGGTGTCAGAAATATCGTCTGACAATCAGCGTTGCTCTTCTAAAACGGGAGAATGATGTTTCGTTTAAGGAGACCAATCCAGAAATCTGTAGCATCAGCGTTTGGCGTTTGCTGTCTCCCTCTGAAAACCTCCGAAACTGCATGCTCTGTTTGTAAAGAATGCAGAGGCTAGGCGCTCCTACACAATGTAGCGGAATTTGCTTTTAAACTGTACATGGGGTCATTCTTTCTTTCCCTCGGGCAAACGGTGTTTGCTCTATGGGTGGTCACTGTATTTGTATGACTGAGTCGTCCTCTGAAGGGACCATCCCCCCAGCGTGTGGTTTGCGTCTTCTGAACTAAAAGTCCCTGCGACCGGTGTGTCTTGAATGTGTGTGTGTGTGTGTGTGTGTGTGTGTGTGTATGTATGCCAGCCTCGAGTATTTCAATCTCGGATCACATTTGCGATTTACTAGTTATTTGCATCATGTTTACATGAATTCATACAACATTGACTTTACCTTATCGAGTTTGGGTTTGAATGAAGCGTCTTGATGTGCAGAACATGATTGTGAGGGCGGAATATGTAAGTAATGAAGGTCAGGAGACCACGACGTCTTACACATCTTTTTAGCGATGGTTGTGGAACTCGGCTGTTCTGTAGAAGATGTCAAATTAAACACCTTTCAATTTTCAACCTTATTTTGTTAGGCATCTAGCTTCAGCGTTGCCTTGATAATACTTGACACAGTGGCCCGGCGTATTCCTTGATATCGTCGTTCTCAACTAACCATCTAATCACAAAGTTTCTAGCTTGACATATTACACATTGTGTGGTATACCCTGACACATGTGCTCTGGCGGTTTTTCTGTCGTATGTCATACTATCTTTTGTCTTCCCTTCTTTAAGGGCTACATGACATGTAGAGATAAACGCCTCTGGTTGTTCTGATTCTAATTAGTGTCTTTCTGATATATTGTGTATGCATCACAGCACTTTTCATTTATGGTTGTTCCATAACTTATAATTTTGTATCCGAGCTAGATTCCTGTTACTGGCAGACTTATCACTTTCGTGATAACGTGATTTTATTGCTTCCAGAATTCGATACTTGCCGCTTAGTGGGACTTCGATTTATTACATAAGATTCATAGTTTGATTCACTAGAAATGTTTTATTAAATATGATCTTATGAGTTGTGTTCGATAAATTGCACAGATGTAGTTGCATTGATTACTAGTAGTTAATGATGATACTGATAGGTATCGCATTGTCCTCCAGTAAGTGGTATACTTTTTATTAGTCTATGACAGAATGTAAACAAACGTTTTATGTTCAGTCTGAACTCGTCAGTATATGACTACCTTATTTTACTCCAATTGTTTCACGGGCATTGCATTACAATTATACGGTTATTATCTATGCATAACATGAAAGATTGACCTCCATTTAGTAGAGTCGTTTTTTACGATTATATGACGTATATACTTTTCTCACTAGTTTAAGTTAACATTGTGCACTGTTCTCTTATTTTATTCCTTAATTTATGCGCTAACTACCAGGTGATCAAAAAGTCAGTATAAATTTGAAAACTGAATATATCACTGAATATTGTAGATAGTGAGGTACAAATTGACAGACAGTGCTTCATCTGATCAGAATAGCAATAATTAGTATGACAAAGTAAGACAAAGCAAAGATGATGTTCTTTACAGGAAATGCTCAATATGTCCACCATCATTCCTCAACAATAGCTGTAGTCGAGGAATAATGTTGTGAACAGCACTGTAAAGCATGTTCGGAGTTATGGTGAGACATTGGCATTGGATGTTGTCTTTCAGCATCCATAGAGATGTCGGTTGATCACGATACACCTGCCAATAATCGCACAGACTGAGGTCTGGGGACCTGGGAAGGTGACCATGACGAAAGTGGCGGTTGAGCACACGATCATCACCAGACGACGCGCGCAAGAGATCTGTCACGCGTCTAGCAATACTTTTTTCTTTGTTCTAATAAAACCACATGTCATTCCATGCATGTGTGTCAATTTTTACCTCTCTATCTATATTATTCCGTGGTTTATTAAGTTTCCAAATTTATACTGACTTTTTGATCACCCGGTATATGAAACTTCCTATACTGGTTGATATTATTATTGTTTTGTTATTACATTTTACCACTGTATATAAGGCGTGCACCACACCCCCTTTTTTGGTTGTCTACTTCGTACTGATACCATTGTTGTCTGTACACAGGGCCTGAAGATGGCGTAGTAAAACGCTGAAACTGGTATCTAGTAAAATGACGTTGAAAATTGATTGCTGAAAGGTGTTTAATTTGACAAACCCAGTAGAGGTTGGATAAGTATGGAGACATTCATTTTTTATTACTTGTAACAGTACTCTACAAGGATGGGGCAAAACATTATAATCACATGTTTAATAGTGTGTTTTTCCACTATTCAAACACAGTACAACAGAAAATCTGCTTAGTTTCGATTCTACAATCCTGGACGGGATTCCACTCAATGCCCGCAAATTACAGGAGGCTGTTTTATGGACACGCAGCAGGAGCCCGATATACGAGGGCTATCCACAAAGTACATTACGTTTTCGTTTGTGTCCGTTAGGGGCGGGGCTAACGCGGCCATCTTGGTGTCATGGCATTCCGCCGCTCAGTCGGCATCCTGCCGTGCTAGTGAGAGGTTCGTGCTGTACTCCGTTGAGTTACTGTGACAGTTTGAAATGTCAGCGTTAATTGAAAATGCCGCGAAGTGTGAAGTGCGTGCTGTAATATGGTTTCTGACTGCAAAAAACTGTACACCGATAGAAATCTATCGGCAGCTTTGTGAAGTGTATGGGGACAACATACTGAAGGTGGAGTGCGTCAATGGGTCATAAAATTTAAAAATGGCCGGACTAACGTTCACGACGAGAGCGAAGTGGAAAACCCAGCTTAGTGACTGCCGAATTTGCCGAAAAAGTCGATGCCGCGGTCCGTGAAAACCGTAATTTCACAATAACGGAACTCTCTATGAGTTTTCCACAAATTTCACGAAGTTTGTTGCACGAAATCATTACCGAAAAGCTTCGTTACCACAAGTTTTGAGCAAGATGGATACTAAAAATCTTGACAGAGATTCACAAAAATCAGCGAATGGCTGCAGCGTTAACGTTGTTGGACGCTTACGAGAAAGATGGCGACTCATTACTCGATCGCATCGTTACTGGTGACGAAACATGGTTTAAGCATGTGAACTGCGAGACAAAATTGCAGTCAATGCAGTGGGGGGCACACAAATTACCCCCAAATCGCAAGAAATGCATGCAGACAATGTCACTAAGGAAGGTGATGGCGACTGTCTTTTGGGACAGAAAAGGTGTGATTTTTGTGAATTTCCTGGAAAGAGGCTCTACAATAAACTCTCAAAGGTATCCCCAAACTCTGCACAACCTCAGCAGAGCAATACAAAACAAGCGCAGGGGAAAGTTGGGCTCAAAGATCTTGCTGATTCACGACAACGCCCGGGCCCACACGGCAAATGCCACTCGTGAAGTTCTCGAATCTTTTAAGTGGGAGTTGTTTCCTCATCCGCCGTACAGTCCCGACCTGGCACCGAGCGACTTCCACTTATTCCCAGAAATGAAGAAGTGGTTGGCTATGCAGCGTTTTGATGACGACGCACAGCTTCAAGAAGAGGTAACCACGTGGTTGAAGGCGCAGGCGGCCGAATTTTACGACGAAGGAACTTCCAAGCTCGTCCATCGCTGCGATAAGTGCCTTAATTTAAATGGCAACTATGTAGAAAAGTAGTATTTAAGTGTGGGTTTCATCTATATATAATAAAAAAATGTTCCAATACTTTATTTATTTTTAATACCAAAACGTAATGTACTTTGTGGATAGCCCTCGTATGTTCCAGTGGATACAGATCAGCGGCATTCGCTGGCCAAGACATCAATGTGAGTTCATTATAAAGCCCCTCAAACCACTGTAGCACGATTCTGACCTTGCAGCAGGGACAGTTATCCTGTTGTAAGATGCCATAGACATAAGAGGAGACTTCAAGCGTGAAGTGATTCCGGTGGTCAGCACTAATGTTCACATAGTTGACAGCTGTCATGATGCCTTCGATTATCACCACAGATACCATGGAAGCTGGATGACGGCATGTGAGGACCCAGCCATTGAAGCAGTGTAACAAGAAATGCGAATCATTCGACAGGTGACACGTTTTGTTGATCCACCGGTAAAACTCAGTAATGCTGAGCCCATTGTAATCATAACCGACGGCGTCGTTGGGACAACACAGGAACATGTGGGGATCGTGCCATGTGGAGCTCCATATTCAACAGTGGCCTTGAACACTGTGCTCCGAAACATTTGTGCCTGCACAAGCAATGCAGTCTGTCGTCAGATCTGCCACAGATCGCTACCTAACCTGGATTACACAGTAGGGATCCTCCAACCTGTACATTCCTTTGATGAGACTCGGTCGTCCACTACTGTAGGGTCTACCCATGATTTCACCATCCTTCAACCACTTTCCAATGGTGCTCATGACCGCAGCATGTCAATAGGAGACCAGTTTCGCTGTTTCAGAGATTCCCGTTTCCAGCCAGTGCGGAATGACAATGTGCCTGTGGTGTCACCGCCAGACACCACACTTGCTAGGTGGTTGCTTTTAAATCGGCCGTGGCCCGCTAGTATACGACGGACCCGCGTGTCGCCACTGTCAGTAATTGCAGACCGAGCGCCACCACACGGCAGGTCTAGAGAGACGTACTAGCACTCGACCCATTTGTACAGCCGATGTTGCTAGCCATGGTTCACTGAGAATTACGCTCTCAATTGCCGAGACGATAGTTAACATAGCCTTCACAAATGTGGATTAAAGTTAAGTATTCCAGAAGCTACGTACTTTTCTTTATAGCATTCATTACGTATCCTGTTTCAGACCTCACGCCAGACTGCTTGAGTTTAACGCGTTCATTTCGGCCTTCTCTAGCTATACAACAGTGCCCTTTGTCAAAAAATCTTATATCAGTGCCCCATATCTTCAATATAATGAGTGTCCATTCGCCTCTCTTCACCTTACATTCTTTCCTTACTGCGTCACCTGCCTGCAACGCCACCAGGAGGCATTCAGCCTTGTGGTGGGCAGTGATCACAACGTTGTGGCTAGTCAGCATATAATTATACACTCTCTGATGAGAAGTATCCGGACTCCCCATTGTAATGTGAACTGACGACTAGATGTCAGGAGAAGTGGACTGACTAGTGTCAAATGACGCAGGATTACTGACATATTGTAAGGTGGCGTGGTGTCCTGACCTTCATTTCTTACATACTCCGACCTCACCATCGTATTCTATGTATCAGGACGTTTCATTTGAGCCCAAACTCGATAGGGTAGAGTCAATTTTACATATTTCCATTTAATCGATATGCAAATCTAATAAATAAGTCACAAGTGCGCACAGAGATTAAAAAGTCGAGGCTGGCGTACACAAACATTCAGGACACGATGGCCACAGGAGTTTTTGTTTGGCGGAGGCCACCAGCCCACTGAAAAATCCGTAGGAGGGTGAGTTAGCACGCAGCACGCAGCTTCGCCAGCCAGCCGACTGCCCAGGGACCAAAACAGTTTCTGCCAGAGAAAAGGGACGATGGCCTGCGTGTTCACCTTAAAAGCAAAACCCGCTGTATTGTTTAGGAGAGCCCCAGCATACGCATATTTTGACGGACCTAGTGCTCAGTTTCAGAGTTCTCACAGGTGGACAGTAAACGCGTAACGCAGATGCTATATACACTCCTGGAAATGGAAAAAAGAACACATTGACACCGGTGTGTCAGACCCACCATACTTGCTCCGGACACTGCGAGAGGGCTGTACAAGCAATGATCACACGCACGGCACAGCGGACACACCAGGAACCGCGGTGTTGGCCGTCGAATGGCGCTAGCTGCGCAGCATTTGTGCACCGCCGCCGTCAGTGTCAGCCAGTTTGCCGAGGCATACTGAGCTCCATCGCAGTCTTTAACACTGGTACCATGCCGCGACAGCGTGGACGTGAACCGTATGTGCAGTTGACGGACTTTGAGCGAGGGCGTATAGTGGGCATGCGGGAGGCCGGGAGGACGTACCGCCGAATTGCTCAACACGTGGGGCGTGAGGTCTCCACAGTACATCGATGTTGTCGCCAGTGGTTGGCGGAAGGTGCACGTGCCCGTCGACCTGGGACCGGACGGCAGCGACGCACGGATGCACGCCAAGACCGTAGGATCCGACGCAGTGCCGTAGGGGACCGCACCGCCACTTCCCAGCAAATTAGGGACACTGTTGCTCCTGGGGTATCGGCGAGGACCATTCGCAACCGTCTCCATGAAGCTGGGCTACGGTCCCGCACACCGTTAGGCCGTCTTCCGCTGCATACGACCGAGGCACACAGGGCCAACACCCGGCATCATGGTGTGGGGAGCGATCTCCTACACTGGCCGTACACCACTGGTGATCGTCGAGGGGACACTGAATAGTGCACGGTACATCCAAACCGTCATCGAACCCATCGTTCTACCATTCCTAGACTGGCAAGGGAACTTGCTGTTCCAACAGGACAATGCACGTCCGCATGTATCCCGTGCCACCCAACGTGCTCTAGAAGGTGTAAGTCAACTACCCTGGCCAGCAAGATCTCCGGATCTGTCCCCCATTGAGCATGTTTGGGACTGGATGAAGCGTCGTCTCACGCGGTCTAACACGTCCAGCACGAACGCTGGTCCAACTGAGGCGCCAGGTGGAAATGGCATGGCAAGCCGTTCCACAGGACTACATCCAGCATCTTTACGATCGTCTCCATGGGAGAATAGCAGCCTGCATTGCTGCGAAAGGTGGATATACACTGTACTAGTGCCGACATTGTGCATGCTCTGTTGCCTGTGTCTATGTGCCTGTGGTTCTGTCAGTGTGATCATGTGATGTATCTGATCCCAGGAATGTGTCAATAAAGTTTCCCCTTCCTGGGACAATGAATTCACGGTGTTCTTATTTCAATTTCCAGGAGTGTATTTCCGGATGGGTCAGCTAAACGGAGCGCCATTCTCCCTTTTATAAGAGAAACGCTGATTGGCGTACTATTTCTGGCGCAATGAGTCGGAGGAGTAAGAGAAAGACAGCAAATGATATACCCTTTCGCTTTTGCGTGGAGAGGGGTTGTTCTGGTGATGCTCTTGGAGGGGAACACCTAGCAGGAGTGAGTGCTCTCGTGCGTGTACTTTTCACTGTGTTGGCCGTGACACTTAATGTACAGTGTGAACACAGACAAAGTATTAGTTAGCCTCTGCGAGCGGACATTGAGCGGCATTACAGTGGACTGATCATCTGACAGTAGCACATCAACAGGAGACTAGCTTTGCCGTTTCAGAGATTCCCGTTTCCAGCCAGTGTGGAATGACAATGTGCCCTTTGTCAAAACCTCTTATATCAGTGGCCCGTAATAGTTAGTCTAGGGTCAGATAGGAGTCATTGACTTTGTGATGTCACCGCCAGACACCACACTTGCTAGGTGGTAGCCTTTAAATCGGCCGCGGTCCGTCAGTATACGTCGGACCCGCGTGTCGCCACTATCAGTGATTGCAGACCGAACGCCGAGCGCCGCCACAAGTCAGGTCTAGTCTAGAGAGACTACCTAGCACTCGCCCCAGTTGTACAGCCGACTTTGCTAGCGATGGTTCACTGACTACAAAAGCTCTCATTGCCGAGACGACAGTTTAGCATAGCCTTCAGCTACGTCATTTGCTACGAGCTAGCAAGGCAGTTACTAACAGATAATATTGTGAATCATGAACCGTCAAGAGCGACGTTCATCATTAATGGATTAAAGTTAAGTACGAAACTAATTATGTCCGCTTTCTGAATTCTCATTCCTTGTCATGTTCCAGACCTCACGTCGGTATAGTCCTTCCCTCCTCACGCCAGCCTGCGTCAGCTAAAACGCGAGCATTTCGGCCTCCTCTCGTAACACGGTCTTGGCTCTTCTGCCAACACTACAGACTTCATCAAGGCATAGTGAGAGTTCGATTGGCAAAAGTGAGTCCAGATAGTTTTGTTATTTTTCAGCGGGGAACGACGCAGGCAGCAGTCGTCGCAGCTCACGATATTGTGCGCTACAGTGTAGATGAGCCCCATTTTCCTCCATTAGAAATAACTTACTTCATTCACGTCACTCAATTACAGTTCTCACTCAACAACCTCTACCGTACTTAGAAAAATTCAATCAGATAGTTATTCAAGTTGAGTAGGCGCGGCTCTCAGCCATTCTGCCGATTAAATAACATTCCTAAATACAAGGGATAAAAGAGCTTTCCCACAATTTGTATATAAATTTCATTATCAGGATTCCTATCCATAAGAGGTAACCTCCTATTCCGTAAAGAACCCGGAAATTCGTGTATCAGTTTATAAATGAAAGTTTCACTTCGTTTTCTTAAATTGTGCAATAAATAATATTTTCCGTTCGTTTAACGATTTTCTTACACTAACTAGCAATACTCTGCTACCCAAGAATCCCACTGGTTACATAACGAAATAGAATATTTTTGTGTCTTTTCCTTACAGCGGACGACTCCATAAGATATTTATTGCTGAAAGTTTTTCAGGCATTTCTTTTTGGTATGTTAGGAGCGTCTGTCTGACTTCTGTAGTAGTGTAGGGTGGAAATTTCTTCTCGCAGGAGCCAAAGGGTACTTGTCAGATCAATCTATTGCCCAACTCGTCTACATAACACCCACACACATAATATCACTAGAGAAGCAGTGACAGCAGACTCGGTCTGTTAGGAGGGCTCAGTAACTTCTAACGTGCGCTAGTCGAGGGTTGTAACGAATCCATCAGGCACATTCCAATCTTTATAAATCGGCCCTAGAGGGCTGTTCGTTACGTAATGGTGGAGTGGAAACATGAGGGACAGACCGCAGGTAAACCCAGACCACGCAGGCCTCCTGTATTACAGGACAGGACACGTCCAGCATGGACGAGGGTGGTTGCAGAAAATTGCACCAGTTCCAAAGTGCTACCAGCAGTCCACTTCCCACCATAACCATCTACATCCACTTGATTATTTTACAACTCACATTTAGTACGTGGGAGAGGCTTCATCGAACCACCTTCAAGCTATTTCTCTACCGTTCCACTCTCTAACAGAGCGCGGCAAAAACAAACATCTAAATGTTACCGAGCGAGCTCTGATATCTCTTATTTTATTACGATGATGATTTTTGCCTATGTAGGAGGGCACAAAAAAGTATTTTCGATCTCTGAGGAGAAAGCTGGTGATTTAAATTTCGTGAAAAGATCCTGTCGCAACGAAAACCTTTGTTTTAATGATTGCCACCGCTGCGTATCATAGCCGTCCTCCTCTCTCCATTATTTCTAGATAATATGAAATGAGAAGTGCTTGGTTCTTTACCGACGTCCTCCGTGAATCGCAACTGAGGGGTATCCCACATGGCACATCAATAATTCAGAAGCGTTTGCACAAGCGTAGTGTAAGAAGTCTCCTCAGGCTGTGCGTTAAAGAGAGAGCGGTGGAGTGGGCCAGCAGCTCCACGTCAGCCTCCCACTTCTGTGTTTAGCGCTAAGCGACGTTTCGGATTATGTAAACAGCCACTCCACTGGACAGTGGGTGAGTGGAAACGAGTGATTTGGAGTGACGGATCGCGCTGTCCCCTTTGGGAATCCGTTGGAAGGTCTTGGGTTTGACGAATGTCTTGAGAAAGTTACTTGTCATCAGCTGTACTGGTATTTGACGGCTGGGGTGCGGTATCGTTCCTGCTCTCAAGAAAACGCTGAACACCGAAGGGTACGGATAGATTTTAAAGCTTTGTGTTCTGCGTAGAGTACAGGAACAGTTCGGGTGTTGTGACTGTAGCAGCGTGACAATAGATCCTGTTATGGAAGCAACGCTTTTTGACAATTGCTTTCCCGACCCGAACACTACGGAACATCTTTTGAATTTATTAGAAAGGTGGCTTTGCTTCAGAACTCAGAGACAAACGTTACTACCCTTTCTCGTTTTGGCCCATGAAGAACATTGAGCTGCCGTTCCTCCAACGACGTCCAGAAACCTCACTGAAAGTGTCTCAATCTGAGTTCGAACCGTCATAAAGGAGAAGGCCGGACACACCCCTTATTGACATCCACTAACAATTTTCTGGATACTTATGAACGGACAGTGTGGAATACAAATGAAATGACACAATTTCAGAGATGTTAGGTAAAACACAAACACTGAAACTGTTGGCAGCTCTGTGTACCTCTTACACTGCGTCTCTCATGTTTGTATGGTGTAACATTAAAGACCATGTAGAAGTTTGAAATAAAAACGTGCCTACATAATAATTACACTTGGGAAATAAATATTATTAAAGACTACAAACACAAACGATGATTACATTTTGCGAAAAAAACTTCAAGTGCAATAATAAGCTCAGTGGTCAATTGACCTCTATTGCGCATTCTAGGACGTAGTTCGAAGCTGGGTGTTCTAGTGTTAGTAATTTAGTTTGCCAATTATGTTAATCAACTTGTCAGTTAATTATGCAATAGGTTCACGATTATCGTAATTAAGTGTACTGTATTATTCCGTGGTCAGGAACAGGGCTGTAGTGTAATTAAAGAGACTTTCTTCGTGTGGGAGTGGACTGCGCGGTTGTTCCCGTGGGCGCTTCACCTTTCTGTCTGATACTCTGGCGCCTCTGTACCACAGACGGACTTCACTCCATCTTTTCGCTATGTATGATGACTGTACTGCTTATTAATTCCTATGCATTAACCAGAAACGTAATTACGCAATAATTATATTCAAATTTTAAAAAACAAGTAATTTTTATTTCGGCTACATAGTTCCGCGTAGTCAGTGCGTACACAACTTTCCCACTAGAGCGCGCCCCGCTAAGCACAACAGCGCAGGCGCAGCGCTCCACACTACGAGATGGCGCTGCCTTAGAGACGGACCAAATTCTGCTTCCGCCGATCCGCGTATTAATATTTCACGCAGCCAATGAGATTGCTGCTAACGTAGAACCTTTTCTCCTCACGGATCACACTTGTGCAGTGATACCTGAATACGTGAGGTATTACAGACCACCGATTAGTCAGTCTGCATTAGTCTGCATTAGTCTGTAGTCAAGTTTCAGCCTGCGCCTAATAAGATTATCATATTCCTGTACATAGCCATGACGAGAAATGTATAGACACTTTGTGAAGTTTCAGAGATATGTGAGAATAGGATTAACGTACCAAGAGCAAAGGAACTTCAGATTGTCAATTGTAAACAGCATCCAGAATCAAGTTACGTAATATCTATAATTTTTATTATTTTAATAAATGTGTGTGAAAATTAATCAAGTTCTGTTTAAAGTTGGTCACTGTCAATCTGCTACTCTAAGCGTACAAGTGGCATTTCTATCGTCTGACCTAATTGCAGAAGATAAACACGCCACAATAAGACCACGAGGCATATTGCTGACACTCGCCAACTTCGTTAGAGCGACAAGTCAAAAAATCTGATGGTGTGTGTACTGAAGGTCTTACAGTTCGCACACCACAGAAGTCATCGCTGAATCGACACCCATATCGCTATCGTCGATTGTAAACCAATTTTGAGACACAGATTGTGTTCGAAGATTATGGGTTATCTCGAGGAGAATGATTTACTGACAAGCACCGAACATGGGTTCAGAAAATATCGTTCTTCTTCTTATTTTCACTAAGTAATGAGTCCTATAACAGGGAATTTTAAATTGATTTCAGATTTATAGATTCCCAGAAGGCTTTCGACACCGTTCCTTACAAGCGATTTCTCATCAAGTTGCTTGCCTATGGGGTTTCTCAGCTGTGCTACTGGAATCGTGGTTTCCTGTCAGTAAGGTCACAGTCTGTAGTAACTGACCGTCGCGTAAAACCGAAGTAACATCTAGCGTTCCCCAGGGAAGTTTTATACGCCCTCTGCTGTTCCTGATCAAGATAAACGATGTAGGGGGCACTTTGAGCAGCCCTCTTAGATGGTGTGCCGACTATGTTGTCATTTACCGTCTTATAAGTTTATCAAATGATCAAAAAATATTGCAAAAAGATCCAAACAGGATATCTGTACGGTGCGGAAAGTGGCAATTGGCTCTTTGTGATGAAAAGTGTGAAGTCATCCATATGAGTACTAAAAGGATCTACTAAATTTCGGTTACAGGACAAAAACGCAAATTTGAAGACCACAAATTCAACTTAATACGTCGATATTACAGTTACAAATAACTTAAATTGGAGCAATCATTAGATAATTTTGTGGGGAAAAGAAAACAAAGAAAGACTTTTTGGCGGCACATTTAGGAAATGTAACAGGTCTACATCTACATCTACATACATACTCCGCAATCTCCCATACGGTGCGTGGCGGAGAGTACCTCGTACCACAACTACCATCTTCTCTCCCTGTTCCACCCCCAAACAGAACGAGGGAAGAATGACTGCCTATATGCCTCTGTACGAGCCCTAATCTCTTATTTTATCTTTGTGGTCCTTCCGATAAATATATATTGGCGGCAGTAAAATTGTACTACAATCAGCCTCAAATGCTGGTTCTCTAAATTTCCTCAGTAGCGATTCACGAAGAGAACGCCTCCTTTCCTCCAGAGACTCCCACCCGAGTTCCTGAAGCATTTCCGTAACACTCGCGTGATGATCAAACCTACCAGTAACAAATCTAGCAGCCCGCCTCTGAATTGCTTCTACGTCCTCCCTCAATCCGACCTGATAGGTATCCCAAACGCTTGAGCAGTACTCAAGTCTAGGTCGTATTAGTGTTTTATAAGCGGTCTCCTTTACAGATGAACCACATCTTCCCAAAATTCTACCAATGAACCGAAGACGACTATCCGCCTTCCCCACAACTGCCATTAAATGCTTGTCCCACTTCATATCGCTCTGCAGTGTTATTTAATCGACGTGACTGTGTCAAGCGCTACACTGCTAATGGAGTATTCAAACATTACGGGATTCTTTTTCCTATTCATCTGCATTAATTTAAATTTATCTATATTTAGAGTTAGCTGCCATTCTTTACACCAAACAAGATCCTGAAGAAACTGCTTACACAACGCTTTCTCGCCCTTCTGTACTTCTATGCAATGTGGGATCCGCATCAGAGAGGACTGATGGAGGACATCGAAATAGCTCAAAGAGGGGCAACTCGTTTTGTATTATCACGAAATAGGGTTCAGAGTACCACGTATACGACACAAGAATTGGGGTGACGGTCATTAAAGTATTGAAGCAAAGGCGATTATTGTTACGGCAGGATCTTCCCAGGCTATTTCACCAACTTTAAACATTCGTTTGTAGAATGCTGTTGGAGAGTGGAACGATAAGAAATAACTTAAAGGTGGTTCGATAAATCCTCTGCCAGGCTCTTAATTCTAAACTGCAGACTAATCGTCTGGATGTAGATGTTCATGTATGAAGGAAATAAAGCATTCAAGTGTTATCTGTATAATATGAGACAAATTGTTTTAGTGTTTCATCTTCATCCTTATCTTTTAAGCCAATTATTTTCATCCCTACGTGTCTATTATACCCAAATCCACTGTAATATATTCTGTATAAACTGGCGGAATATTTAAAAACGAGCACTGTGAACTACAGGTCCTCAATGGATTAATTTAATCGGCAAGTACAAAAATTTCGATTATAATAGGGTAACTAGACTATTGACTACCTGAAATAAACTGGTTGGAAAAATGTATCATCTGTATATTTGTTAACGTGCGTCACCTGTACAAGGGAAACACACCATAGCAAACCCCGCCCCCCTCCCCCCACCCCCAGATTTAATGGTAAGAGCCGGCCGAAGTGGCCGTGCGGTTAAAGGCGCTGCAGTCTGGAACCGCAAGACCGCTACGGTCGCAGGTTCGAATCCTGCCTCGGGCATGGATGTTTGTGATGTCCTTAGGTTAGTTAGGTTTAACTAGTTCTAAGTTCTGGGGGACTAATGACCTCAGCAGTTGAATCCCATAGTGCTCAGAGCCATTTGAACCATTTTTTTTTAATGGTAAGAAGGCTCATTTGGCAGCCCGTCAAAACCAGAACACAGATCAAGCATGAAAATAGGAAGAAGGTGTAATGAATTGTGAACTGTGAAAGAAAAGCAAAATAGAAACAGTGAACGGTCGAAAGGCTAAAATACAATATAGAGCAGCATAGGCATGTGACGCGGTCGTGGTTAAGTGTCGTTAACTTCCGCCTGTGCCGCAGCGCCGCTTGTGTCGAAGCTGCTCAGTCTTGTTTGTGTATCGGCCGGAGTCACATCGCAGTTGCGTAGCGGAGTTTGTTGCCGTTTTCCTCTTGGCGGCGGTGTTCTCTGCCCGCGCCATGGTGTCTGTCGAGTCTCCTAGATTTGTTCCTGGTCGAGCTACTGTTCGTTTCAGTTTGGACAAGAGTACGCGTCGTGTTCAACCTGGCTCCTTAGAAATTCACAATTGGTTGGTTGGTGTTATCCGTGTTACACCTGATCAGGTAGATACTGCTTACTTTGATTCTGATTTCTATGCATTCTTTGTGAAGTTTTATGATCCCGTTCAAGTAGAAAGACTTCTCTCCCGGGTTGGTTCTAAAGTGTTGTTTACACATCTAGATGGTTCCGTTAGTCAAGTCATCCTTGAAAATGCGGCACTCGAGTATACTACGGTTGGAATTTATAACCTTCCTCCTGAAGTGGACGATTCATTTCTTAAAACAGCGTTGCTTCCTTTCGGAGTAATACGGCATATTCGATGGGAACGCTGGTCAGCACAACATCGCTTCCAGTGTTATAATGGTATCCGGACTGTGTACATGTGCGTTAAAAAGAATATTCTTTCCCACTTAACTGTTTGTGGTTACGTACCTTAAAACAGCTTTGCTTCCGTTTGGAATCATACGGCATATTCGATGGGAACGCTGGTCGGCACAACATCGCTTCCAGTGTTATAATGGTATCCGGACTGTGGACGTGTGCGTTAAAAAGAATATTCCTTCCTACTTAACTGTTTGTGGTTACCGCATCCATGTTACGTATACAGGGCAAGAAGGAACTTGCTTTCTCTGTAACGAAAGCGGTCATCTCAGATCTAACTGCCCGCGCCGTACTACTGTTCTGACGTCGTCTTATCAAAAACGTCTTCCTTTAACGTTAGCACACATAGTAACTTCGCAGTCAGCTGTCAGTCAATCTCCAGGTTTAAGCGACGTAGGGGCAACATTACCCCCTACTCCTCGCGAATTTCCACCGTTACCGACGCGTACCAGTGCGGCTGCGGCTTCTGTCCACGAGGGGACGACGGCTCCTGCAGCACACGTCAAACGCCGGTGGACTGAGGACGGTACAGATTTCGAGGACGCTCCACTCCAGCCTCGTTCTTCTGACACTGCGGGTGCACCTTCTGGCGGTAATGCGTTGTCTACTGATGTTAATTGTGGTTCCAGTATTACCAGAGAGGATGTAGCTGCTTCTGTTGATGTTGAAATGTACGTTCAATCTGCGTCCCCCACTTCACCCGTCGACTTGACGGTTCTCGTGGCTTCCGTTGTTCCCGCAGAGACGTCGCCGGCTGGCCAGCCTTTACAGTGTCCTAGTGCAGTGCCACCCCTCCTCCACGCTGAGACGGTCGAGCAACAGGACTCTGGGGGTTCACTTCCTGTTGTTTAGGAGATGCCACCCGACACCGGAACTGCATTACCTGTCTCTTCTGTACCTGATGTTGCTGTTGGTCGTTCTGAGTTGTGTTCCCCAACTTCCGATAAGTGCGGTAACGATGGCTTCTCTGTCAAATCGGAGCTTGAAGTCCCCCCAATCCCTCCACATCGAGAGTGTATATTTTCACGGAGTGGTATGAAACAGCGTTTCCAACCTGCCCATGCCGCGGCGCGTCGTATAAAGAAAAGCGAGGATTCCTCGGCGTCAGGTGGGGAGGACTAGCATTATACCTCCTTTTCCCCGCCTCCGGACGTTGGCGAGAGGCGGACGTGATAGTGCTTTTTCCTTAATGTTGTTTTATTGACCTTCCATGTGTTAACGGATGCAGGCGTATACATTTCTAACCCTTAATGTTAATAGGATACGTTCCCAATTACGGCTTGCTGCGTTACGCCAGTTTATTTACGATTCCCGAGCTGATATCGTGTGTTTACAAGAGGTATTATTTGATATGTTTTGTCTTCCTGGATACTCTGTTTTTCAATGTCGCGCCTGAAAATTCTACCGGTATGGCTTCGCTTTATCGAGATGGAATCCTGCTGACGGACTTCGAAACGCTAGATGATGGTCGCGGTATAGGCTGTAGTTTTTATGACCTCACCTTAATTTTTCTTTAATTTCCGTCTGGATCCGGTCGTTCATCCAATCGCGGGCGGTTCTATAAGGAAAACGTTGTTTATTTACTCCGACGGAAACCATGCAAGCGTCTTACGCCGTGTTGATCAGACCCCCAATTATAATTTTTTTCGTGAACTTAATGATATGGAGACGTCCTTGCATCTCCAGGATGCTTGTGTTTGCAGATATCCTAAATTGGTGCGGTTTACGTTTTTACAGCTACTTCAAGTAGTCGACTGGACCGCTTTCATTTATCTGCCCCTGTATGTAGTCAGCTTCTCTCGATTGATGTACTTCCAGCCAGTTTCACTGATAACTGTGCTGTTTCAATGACTTTTAACCACGTCCCGCAGCGGGTCCATTTCTCGCGCCCTTTATGGAAGCTAAACACTCTACGTCTCACGGGCCCATCTCTGGAAGGCATCATCGCAGACGTATGGTGGCGGACAACCCAGTTCCAGACGCGTTATTCCTAACTTCTCGAATGGTGGGTTACCTTTTCTAAACCCCAGATTCGAAATACACTCAAGAATTTTAGCGCTGAAAAGACGGCTGCACTAAGGCGCACTAGGTAATTTTATTATGCAGTCCTTCGCGATCTTTACGATAATGCTTGTGATGCCCCCTTGAGGGTCATCGACGTCCACCGTGTGAAGAATTTTATATTCGATTTTTGGCCCTTAATAGGAGATACGATAACTTCCATGGTGAATGAAGTGTTCCAGGGAGGCCTTCTCCCGTCCATCTTTAAGGTTGCTGAAATAGTTCTGATTCCCAAAAAGCCGGGACGTTTGCGTGTGGATCAGGTCTGACCAATAACCCTCTTCAACTATGATTATAAAATAGTGGTGCGAGCGGCCAATAGCCGACTATCGGTATTGTTGACTACCATCATTGCGAGTCATCAAAGTGGTCTTCCTGGTCGTATTCTCCTGACTCCCGTTGCTGAATGTCGAGACTTAATTTCGATTGCTTCCATCATTCCCGTGCCAAGCGCTTTGCTTTTCATTGATTTTCACCAAGCGTTCGACCGCGTCAATCATGGATTCCTTATGCGAGTATTGACGACTGTTGTTTTTAAGAATGCAGCACGACGGCTGTTTAGCTCTCTCTAATCACTGGTATTCGGGCGTCCATTGACGTAAATGGGCGTCTTACTTCCCCCATCGCGGTGTGTCAGGGTGTCCTTCAAGGGAGTCCATTACCTATGTCCCTCTACGAGCTGTTTCTGGAACCATTATTGCGATCTATAGCTGTTCGTTTGGGTGGCTGGTCGCTGTTGGAAGAAAGGTTTACCGTTAGTGCATATGCTGATAACGTTATGGTTCTTCTCCGTATCCATGATGATATACCACTGCTGAAGGAAGTTTTGGATGTCTTTTGTCGTCTTACGGGAGCGCGGGTTAATGACCAGAAATTTCGTTAACTAAATTTGCGAGGATTTGACGCTCTTGAAATTCCATGGGCTTCGAAGGTCACCCAATATCGATCGTTGGGTGTTATAACTAACAGCTGTCCGCTAAAGGTGGCTAAGATAAACTGGAAGTCTGTCACTGATAAGATTCAGGGTGCAATCATTGAACACGAGCGTCGCTCCCTCTCACTTCTTCATAAGGTTCGAGCCAAGGACACGTATGTGTTAAGGAAGGCTTATTTTATTGCACAAATCTTTCCACTTCCTGCGATGGTGTCCCGCAAGTTGCAAAGTTTAACTGGCAGGTTTATCTGGCGCCACTCTGTATTTCGAGTGCGTTATGGGGTCATGACGCGACCCCGTTTGCTGGATGGTTTGGTCCTCCCTGACATTCGGGTTAAGGCGTCTGCCTTATTCATCCGTCGCCCCAGTCACTTACAGCTCGTCTTTATGACTGTACTTTGCAAAAACAGACATAATGTCTTATGGGATAACAGCAATCAGTGATTTTATAATGTTACTTAAAATCTGTCTTGATTGCAAATTTTTTTTTATTAGTCATATGACCGGTTTCGGTTCATTCAGAACCATCTTCAGATCTGATATTTCAGTTACAGGAGTAACCCGTCCAAATCCAGCAACTTTCACATGCTACGTCACGTGACGTAGCATGTGAAAGTTGCTGGATTTGGACGGGTTACTCCTGTAACTGAAATATCAGATCTGAAGATGGTTCTGAATGAACCGAAACCGGTGATATGACTAATAAAAAAAATTTTGCAATCAAGACAAATTTTAAGTAAAATTTATGACTGTATCCGACAGGCGAGTTTAACACCTCCAGTAGATACTGATAGGATTATTTATAAATTATGGCACGTCAGGGAATTTTTTTTGAGGTCGGTTACTTAGGAGTAAATATCCTTTCCCAAGTGAATCTCTCCCTAAAAATGCTATAAGCCGCTGGCCAGTTCCTTATAGTCTTCCCTCTGTGGAAGCCCTGTCGGCAGAAACGAAGATGGTTTGGTCTAACGTTAGCCTCTCGATTTTTCCGATGAAAGTGGCGTCCTCGTGGTACCAAGTTGTTCATGATATTGTACCTACCAACGTGCGACGTTTTGGTATTGACTGCAATGTGATGGATCGTTGCAATCGATTCCATGAAACTGATACATAATATCACCGGTTGATCTCCTGCGGTCATGGCCATTGGAGATGGCTTCGCCGACAACTGGCGTTTCTCCTCAGGACGTCGGACGCGGCCATCTCGGAGGAGATTCTCGTGCGTACCGATTCAACCTTCTTTCCTCGATCGAAGAATAATATGGTCATGTGGCTTGTTGGCCATTATGTCCACTACGTAATGGTGAGTGGATATGACGCAGAGCCGTGTGCCTTTTCCCACTATATGGCCAACGCACACTGAACGTGGCTCCGGATGCCCCGTTATCGTGAATTATTTTCTAATATGTTGTACCTTGTTTTTCATCGCCAAGACGTTGGATGATATGCCATGCCCCCTTTCTTATTTTTATTTTTTATTTTTGTGGCCACTTCTATGGATTTAGATGTTCCACGATGTCAAAGTGGCGGAAGATCTGTAGCCATAGCCTCTCCCCCTGCGGGTTTGGCGGTAAGAATAGGCCCGCGGTATTCCTGCCTGTCGTAAGAGGCGACTAAAAGGAGTCTCAAACCTTTCGGCCTTCTGTGATGTTCCCCTTTTGGGTCTGACCTTTTTTTCCAAATTTCCGTTGTTAGTGCGTGCGATTTGGGGAAGGACGCCTTACGTGGTGTTTTTCTATTGGTCCATCATGCACCACCATCTTGCATGTTACCTATTGTCGTGTGACGGAATTTAGACCCAACGTCTTCTGGGTTGCCTACTTCTCGTCTTGTGCGCAATCCCCTTCTTAGCGCCCACGACAACTGTCGACCTTTTCAACACCTAAAATCGAGCACGGTAGCCAGTCCGTTGTGGTGGGGTCGTCATGTGCCCTCTTGGTGGTAGCCCCCTGACCACGCAGGGATCGCACTACAGATGCCAGAGCTGTTTCCTCCCCATGCATGCCAAGGAGTATGTGCCCATCTTGTCTGGGGCACGAGGACTCCGGGCAATGGAATATCGGCCAGGTACCCGTTGCTTTGGCTGAGTGGCGCCCTTGGGGAGAGCCCTCGTTCGGAGTAGGTGGCATCTGGGCGGATGTGGCGCAATGAAGCGCAATAAATCACACCAAGCAGGTGGTCGCACGGCCACCAGCGTCTCTAAGCGAGGCAGAGTTGACTTTGATGCTGCGCAATATGACCCTCAGCCATTCCCCTCGCTGGCTGCGCCGTGGGAGGAACGCAGATCTAGTGCCAAGCGGGAGCCTTATGTACCAATACCTTGTCTGCAGCAGGACTGATGGTGACTCCTTTCTTACAACGAAGCCTCTGTTTTTTGTGGAACACCTGGAGGATAAGTTTGGGGAAGTGGCGGGGTTGTCTAAAATGAGGAATGGGTCCATCCTCCTCAAGACGTCCTCCCCAGCCCAGTCACGAGCGTTGCTCTTGTGTGATAAGCTGGGTGACGTCCCTGTTACCGTCACTCGCCACAGTAGCTTAAATATGGTCCAGGGGATTATTTACCATCGTGACCTATTGTTGCAATCCGACGACGAGCTGAGGGCCGACTTGGAACGACGTGGTCTACATTTTGTCCGTCTTGTAGATGGAGGACCCAAGACTAACAGGGTGGCCAAAGGTGCCTTTATCTTGGCCTGCAAGGGTGCTGTATTGCCCGAGAAGGTCAAGGTAATGGTTTACCGTTGTGACGTCAAACCATACGTCCCTCCCCCAATATGGTGCTTCCAGTGCTCAAAGTTTGGGCATATGTCCTCCAGTTGCCCATCCAGCGCCACATGTCGAGATTGCGGTCGCCCCTCTCATCCCGATTCTCCATGTGCGCCTCCGCCTGTATGTGTCAACTGTGGGGAGCACCACTCTCCATGATCGCCGATTGCCCCGTTCTTCATAAGGTGCGGAAGATAATGGAATTTAAGACCGTGGACTGGCTTACTTATCCAGAGGCAAAACTGAAATTTGAAAGGTTGTATCCTGTTTGCCTTCGACCATCTTATGCTGCAGCCACGTTATCGTCGCCCTCGCGAGCGGCAGTTGCCGCCTCATCTGTGCCGCCTTCAGTGGGCCCTCGGGGCCGTGCATCTCTGTCTGCCCCCCTAGTGTCTGGGGGCAAGCCTTCCTCTATTACCCCCTTAGCAGTTGGGGGCAAACCCTCTTCTGTCGCTCCCCCCACACTTACTTCGGGAGTGACATCTGCTCAAAAACCGGGGGGCTCCCCCCCTGCGGGTTCGGGGGTTAGAATAGGCCCGCGGTATTCCTGCCTGTCGAAAGAGGCGACTAAAAGGAGTCTCAAACGTTTCGGCCTTAATGTGATGGTCCCCATTAGGGTTTGACCTCCATTTTTCCAAATTCCACAGAAGTACGAGCCTTTTGGGGAAGGACACCTTACGAGCTGCACATCAGTCCTCTATGCCCTTAGGCCATGGCACTCTTGATCGTCTTGGCGTCGTAACTGCTCCCACCATCTGTCATTTTGGGTATAAACTCCTGATGGATTGTGTAAGTTACGCCCTTAGTGCGTCACCATCTGCACCCACTATCACTATGGACTACCCATGGCACCCAAAATCCAGCACGGTAGCTAGCCTGTTGTGGTGGGGTCGTCATGTACCCTCTAGGTTGTAGCCCCCTGACAACACAGGGATCGTACTGCTGATGCCTGAGCTGACACCTCCCGACGTAAGCCAAGGAGTCGATGCTCGTCTCTCTGGGGCATCAGGACTCCCGGCAACGGCCATCCTGCCAGGTGGCCTTTGCTGTGGCTGGGTGGCGCCCGTGGGGAGAGCCCCTGGTCGGAGTGGGTGGCATCGGGGCGGATGCCCCGCAATGAAGCGGGTGAAGTCTCAATCCGGTGGTCGCACGACCGCCAACGTCTCTAAGCGCGGTAAGACCGAATTTAATGCTGTGACTTATAACCCCAAATCGTTCCCTTCCCTAGCCACGCCATGGGAGGAACGTAGGGCTGCGAACAGACAGGAGCCGTATTCACCGCGATACCTTGTGTGCAGCAGAACTGATGGGGATTCGTTTTTGGGGACTTAGCCTATCTTCTTTGTTCACCATCTTGAAGATAAGTTTGGGGAAGTGGCATCTGTTTCCAAAATGAGGAGCGGGGCTATTTTGATACGAGCAGTTTCATCTGCACAGTCACGAGCGTTATTCGCTTGTGAGAAGCTCGGTGACATCCCCGTTCATGTCACTCCCCTTAAGTCCTTAAATTTGGTCCAGGGGATTATCTTTCATAAAGATCTTCTGCTACAGTCTGATGACGAGCTACGGGAGAACCTGGCACGACGAGGTGTGCACTTTGTCCATCGCGTCTTTAGGGGGCCCAAGATTAATAGGGTCGCTACCAGTGCCTTCATCCTGGCCTTTGAGGGTGACTGCTTTCCTGAGAAGGTCAAGGTCATGATTTACCAGTGCGATGTCAAGCCCTATGTCCCGCCCCTATGCGATGCTTCCAGTGCTGGAAGTTCGGACATATGTCCTCCAGATGCACTGCCAGCCCCACGTGTCGTGATTGTGGACGACCTTCACATCCTAATGCTCCATTGTTGCGCCTCCCACCTGCGTTAACTGTGGGGAGCATCATTCTCCCCGCTCGCCAGACTGTGCAGTCTACCAAAGAGAGCGGAAGATACAAGAAATTAAGACCCTGGACCGTTTAACTTACCAAGAGGCAAGGAAGAAGCTAGACCGGCTCAACCCCACATCTATGTTGAGGAGTTATGCTACTGCAACTCTGCCACCACCAGTTCCTGCAAAGACTCCCTTCTCAGTTGGCCCACAGAACAGTAAAGTTACGCCTGCCCCACCGCTGGTAGGGGCCACACTCTCTTCCACTGCTCCCAAAACACCCGGTTTGGGGGCAGTGGACCCTGAACAACTGGGGACATCCATCCCCAGCTCTCAGCCGGAGAGGCACCAGCCTCCTCCGGCTGCTCAGCCGGAGAGGCAAGAGCCTCTTCTGGCTCCTCAGCTGGAGAGGCAACAGCCTCCTCCGGCTGCTCAGCCAGAGAGGCAACAGCCTCCTCAGGCCTCACTCGTTTGGAAGGGGTCCCTTGGGGGAGTCCCTTCCAAGAATTTTACCAGTGTCTCGCTAGACGCTAGCCAGTGGCTGAGGAAGCCACCAGCTGCTGGTCGAAGGGCTTCACGCTCTTCCTCTGTTCCTGACAATGCATCAGGAAAGCCCTCCCAGCATGCCAACCCTCCTCCCAAAGACAAGAGAGAGAAGAGGATGCTCCCTAAGAAGCCTAAGGACCCAGTGGTTCCCCCACCAACGCTTCCTGTCAGCTCAGCCTCTGAGGATAAGGTCGAGCTCTTTGCGTCCCCAGATGACCTCGATCTCGCCGTCTCAGAAACAATGGCAGTTGCGACGTCAGTCACTCAGTCGGTGGCAGCATGTGACTCTGTGAAGTAATTTGCTTTTCCAGTACCTTCATGCCCTTACAGGACACGCTTTATACGATCCTGCAATGGAATTGTGGCGGTTATTTTAGCCATCTACTTGAGCTACGACAGCTTCTAAGCCTGACACCTGCTTTCTGCATTGCCCTCCAGGAAACCTGGTTCCCGGCAATGTGGCCCCTGTCCTTCGTGGATACAGGGGTTATTACTGCAACCGTAGCACTTACAATTGTGTATCAGGTGGAGCCTGCGTGTATGTCCTTACCTCTGTATATAGTGCTCTTCTGCCCTTTCAAACATCATTGGAAGCTGTGGCTGTAGGCGTAAGGACTACCCAGGACATAACCATCTGCAGAGTCTATCTCCCTCCAGGTGGTACAGTCTCCCTGACCGAATTGGCTGCACTTGTCGCCCAACTCCCCACGCCTTTTCTTCTCCTGGGGGATTTTAACGCCCACAATCCGCTGTGGGATGGAACGAAGGTTACTGGCCGAGGCAGATAGGTCGAGAATCTCATCTCCCAACTCGACCTCTGCTTCTTAAACACTGGCGCCGCCACACATTTCAGTGTGTTGCATGGCTCGTTCTCGACCATAGATCTATCGTTGTGCAGCCCAGGGCTTGTACCATTGGTCCACTGGAGAGTCCATGACGACTTGTGTGGTAGTGACCATTTTCCCATCTTCCTTTCACTACCCCAGCGTCGATCCCATGAACGCCTGCCTCGATGGGCATTTAGCAAGGCAAACTGGGAAACGTTCTCCTCTGCTGCCACTGTTGAATCTCTCCCCCACGGTACCATCGATGTGGCGGTCTAGACACTGACTGCAGCGATTGCTTCCGCTGCGGAACGTACCATTCCTCGTTCATTAGGGTGCCCCCGGCGAAAGTCAGTGCCTTGGTGGTCTCCGGAGGTCGCTGAAGCCATTAAAGAACGTCGGCGGGCTCTTCAGCGACATAAGCGGCACCCGTCTTTGGAGAACCTAATTTTTTTCAAGCGTCTCCGTGCTCAGGCACGGCGGCTCATCATAAGGCGGAAACAGGAGTGCTGGGAGAGGTACGTTTCTACCATTGGTTCCCGTACTTCACCCTCCCAGGTGTGGATGAAGGTTCGGCGCATCTTTGGATTGCAGCACTCTACAGGTGTCGCAGGGCTTATCATCAACGGGGCGGTATCCACCGATGCCGATGCAATCGCCGAGCATTTCGCTCAGCACTATGTTCGGGCCTCTGCGTCGGGGAATTACCCGCCCGCGTTTCGCGCGCTAAAACGCCAGGAGGAATGCAAACGGCTTTCTTTTGCTTCTCGCCACCCTGAGGCGTATAACACCCCGTTTAGTTTGTGGGAACTCCAAAGCGCCCTGGCACAGTGCCCCGACACAGCCCCTGGGCCAGATGGCATCCACAATCAGATGCTCAAACACCTGTCCCCGGAATGTCAGCGGTGTGTTCTTGCCATCTTCATCCGCATATGGCGTCATGGTGTCTTTCCGTCGCAGTGGCGGGAGAGTACCGTCATTCCGGTGCTAAAGCCTGGTAAGGGCCCGCTTAATGTGGATAGCTATCGGCCCATCAGCTTGACAAATACTCTGTGCAAGGTATTGGAACACATGGTGAGTCGACGGCTGTGTTGGCTGCTCGAGTCTCAGGGTCTTCTGGCTCCATGCCAGAGCGGCTTCCGTCAGGGCCGTTCCACCGCCGATACTTTGGTCTTTCTTGAGTCTGCAATCAGCACTGCTTTTTCCAAGCGCCAACACCTCGTCTCCGTCTTTTTCGATCTCTCCAGAGCATATGACACGGCGTGGCGGCACCATATTCTCGCCACGTTGCACGGTGGGGTCTCCGGGGCTCTCTCCCCATTTTTATTCAGAATTTTTTATCTGTTCAGACATTCCGCGTTTTAATTGGCACATCCCATACTTCACTTCATATCCAGAAGAACGGCGTTCCACAGGGCTCTGTATTGAGCGTGCCCCTTTTCCTTGTGGCCATTAATGGCCTTGCAGCAGCAGTAGGGTCGTCTGTCTCACCCACGTTATATGCTGACGATTTCTGCATCTTTTTCGGGCTCCTCCACCATTAGTGTTGCAGAACGTAGGTTGCAGGGAGCCATACGCAATGCGCAGGCGTGGGCTGTAGCCTATGGGTTTCAATTTTCTCCTGCGAAGACTTGTGTTATGCACTTTTGTCGGCGTCGAACTGTCCATTCCCACCCTGAGCTTTATCTTCAGGATGCCATGCTCAGGGTTGTTGACACTTACCGTTTTCTGGGATTGCTGTTCGATGCCCGGCTTACTTGGCTTCCACATATTCGTCAGCTCAAGCGTCAGTGCTGGCAGCATCTGAATGCCCTCCGCTGCCTCAGCAACACAACTTGGGGTGCAGATCGTAACACGCTGCTGCAGCTCTACAAAGCCCTTGTGCTGTCCCGACTGGATTATGGGAGTGTGGCGTATGGCTCAGCATCGCCCTCTGCGTTGCAACTGCTGGAACCCATTCACCACTGTGGGGTTAGACAGGCGACAGGAGCATTCCGCACCAGCCCTGTTACTAGCTTCCTTGCTGAGGCTGGGGTTCCTCCACTTCGTATTCGGCGTCAACAACTGTTAACCAACTATGCTGCCCATGTCTGTTGTTCGCCCCGTCACCCTAACTATCGTCTCCTTTTCACTAATGCGGCAGTCCATATCCCACACCGGCGGCCGCGATCGGGCCATACCATTGGGATCCGTGTTTGGTCGCTCCTTAATGAACTCGAGTGTTTGCCTCTTCCATCTGCTTTCCAGGTCCGCCCACATACACCACCTTGGTGTATTCGTCGGCCGCAGCTTCGGCTGGAACTTTCCCGATGGCCAAAAGATTCAGTTCCTCCTGCAGTCTTGCGCCGCCAATTCCTTGCTCTCCTAGGCGCATACCATGCCTCCGAGGTTATCTATATCGATGGCTCGATGGTTGATGGCCGTGTGGGGTACGCTTATGCTCATGCGGACTATGTCGACCTGCGCTCCTTGCCGAAATGCTGCAGTGTTTACACCGCAGAACTGACAGCTATTTTTCGTGCACTTGAGCATATTCGTACCCGCACTGGAAAGTCCTTTGTCATTTGCAGTGACTCGCTCAGTAGTCTGCAGGCTCTTCACCAGTGCTGCCCACGCCATCCCATTGTTGGTGCCATCCAGGCGTCACGCTCTTGAACAGCGTGGTCGTTCGGTGGTGTTCATATGGACCCCGGGACACGTTGGGATCGCGGGAAACGAAGTCGCCGACAAGTTAGCCAAAGAGGCTACCCGCAAACTGCTGTTGGCGATCGGCCTTCCGGCAACTGATCTCCGAACGGTTTTGCACTGTCGGGTCTTTGGGTTGTGGGGAGACGAATGGCGCACTCTGTCTGCACCCAACAAGCTGCGGCAGGTAAAGGAGACCACGACTGTGTGGGGTTCCTCCATGCAGGCCTCTCGCAGGGATTCTGTTGTTCTGTGTAGGCTCCGCATTGGCCATTCTTGGCTGACGCATGGTCATCTGCTGCGTCGAGAGGACCCCCCTCATTGTCGCTGTGGTGCGAATATGACGGTGGCCCATATATTGTTGAACTGTACTCTTTTAACCACCCTCAGGCGAACTTTTAATCTCCTGGGTGATTTATCATCTCTTTTGGGTGACGATGTCTCTATGGCAGATCGTGTTTTAAGTTTTATTCGAGCAAGTGGCTTTTATAGGTCCCTCTAATTTTATTGCGTCACCCTCTTTTGTGCTGTATCTTTTACTTTGTTTAGTGTTGTAATTCGACTCCACCCTAATCCTTTAGGCTGGAGGTTTTAACGTGTTGCAGAGTGACTGGCTCATCCTATTATTTTTGTGATCAGCCAGCCACAGTCCTCTGCTGTGCAGTTTTAATTCCTTCTGGCTTTCTTCTCTATGTTGTTTTTGTTGCTGTGCTCCATTTTCCATGTTTATTGATTATTGACCTTGGGGATTTTCTTCCCCTAGAATTTTTATCTTCTGCTTGTAATGACTAATGGATGCTTTCCCTGTGCTCTATGTGTTTTTGAAACAAGGGACCGATGACCTCTGCAGTTTGGTCCCTTTAATCCTGAAACCAACCAACCAACCAACCAACCAGGGGGCTCGAACCCTCCCCCTCCTTCTCCGCCAGCGTTGCCTCTCCCGGTTCCTCTCTCGTGGAAGGGGTCCCTCAGGGCTCGTCCCATACTCCGTTTCTTCTCCTACCCAGCCAGATGTCAGCCAGTGGCTGAAGGTTCCACCACCTGCTGGTCGTAGGGCTTCTGTGTCGTCGTCAGCCTCCGACGCTCCTTCAGAGAAGCTCTCCCAGCCCATTAACCCTAAGGACATATGCGGCAGGAAGGAACAGAACGTGTCCAAGACAAAGGACGTTCCGGCGGTTTCAGTACCGCCTGCCGTAAATAGTTCTGGCTCCGGGGATGAGGTGGAGATCCTCGCCTCTGCCAAGGATCTCACCCTCATGGAACCCTCGGGGAGCCTTTCCTATGGACACAGCTGCCTCTCCCCCGGAGGCGGCAGTTGGCTCTGAGGCGCCGTCTGCCTCTTAGTCGCCTTCACGCCCTCCCAGGCCCTTACTGCTTCCATTCTCCAGAGGAATTGCGGCGGTTATTTCCTCCACCTGCCTGAGCTCCGGATGCTTCTGAGTGTTTTCCCTGTTCTCTGCATTGCTCTGCAGGAAACTTGGTTTCCAGCAATGATGAACCCCACCCTTCGCAGTTATCGGGGACAGTATAAGAACTGCACTGCCTGTCAATGAGCGTCAGGTGGAATTTGAGTCTTTGTTCACCACTCTGTCTGTAGCTCGCCAGTACCACTTCTGACGGCTTTAGACGCTGTCGCTGTCAGGGTTGAGCTCTCGCCGGCTATTACTGTTTGCTCTGTTTACATTCCTCCGGATGGGGAGCTCCCCCAACATGTCTTGGCTGTGCTGCTGGCTCAACTCCCGCCACACTGCTTCTGGGCGATTTTAGTGCCCACTACCCTCTATGGGGTGGGACTGTCTCCGATGACCGCGGTCGTGCCGAGGAGCGTGTGTTGGCTCAGCTCGACCTTAGCCTCTTGAACACCAGTGCTCTCACGCATTTCAGTGTGGCCCATGGCTCGTTCTCGGCCATCGATCTCTCTCTTTGCAGCCCTGGACTTGTCCCATCACACCACTGGAGAGTGCATCCTGACCTGTGTGGTAGTGACCATTTTTAGATCTATTTGTCACTGCCCAAGTGTCATTCTTCTGGCCGCCGGCCCTGCTGGACTCTCAACAGGGCTGACTGGTTGGCTTTTACTTCTGCTGCCACGATTGAGTCTCCCTTGCAGGGTGACATTGACGAGGTGGTCCGTGTCTAGACCACGTCAATCATTTCTGCGGCCAAAGCTTGCATCCCCCACTCTTCTGGACTCCCTCGGAGGAAGGCTGTACCCTGGTGGTCGCCGGAGATTGCTGAGGCTATTCGCGACCATAGGCGGGCTCTCCAGCGTCATAGGCGGCACCTGTCTCTGGAGACCCTCAACGCCTTTAAGAGGCTCCGTGCCTTGGCCCGTCGTCTTATTGCATGGCGTAAGCAGGAGTGCTGGGAGAGGTATGTCTCATCCTTGGGCTCCCGTGTCACCCCCTCCCTCGTGTGGTCCCGGCTCCGGCGGATTTATGGATACCAGACCCTTATGGGTGTCCCTGGGATCTCCCTGGACGGCGCTGTCTGCACGGACGCTGCCGCCATTGCTGAACACCTTGCTGCGCACTTTTCTACGAGCTCTGCGACTGCAACTTACCCACCCGCCTTTCGCTCTCTAAAGGAGCGAGCCGAGCAGACGCCATTATCATTCCACACACGTCGTTCTGAAAAATACAATGCTCCTTTCAGCGAGAGAGAATTCTACGCTGCCCTCGCTGATTGCCCTGATACAGCACCAGGACCAGACTGCATCCACGCGCAGATGCTGAAGCATCTCTCCAGGGAGTGCCAGAGACACATCTTCACCATCTTTAACCGCATTTGGAGCGAGGGCGTTTCCCGTCGCAATGGCGAGAGGGTGTTATTGTCCCTATCTTGAAGCCCAGTGCGGACCCACTGGCGGTGGACAGCTATCGTCCCATTACCCTCACCAACGTTTTGTGCAAATTACTCGAACGTATGGTGGGGCGGCGTTTGTGTTAGGTCCTTGAGTCACGCGGTCTCCTCGCTCCATCCAAGGGTGGCTTTCGTCGGGGCCGGTCTGCTGTGGACAATTTGGTGCGGCTGGAATCTGCTATCCGTACGGCCTTTGCCCGACGTCAGCATCTCGTTGCTGTATTTTTTGATCTCCGGAAGGCATATGACACCACATGGAGGCATCATATCCTTGCTACATTGCATGAGTGGGGTTTTCGTGGTCAGCTCCCGGCTTTTTTTCAAACCTTTTTATTGCGCCACTCTTTCCGGGTGCAAGTCGGTGCTGCCTCTAGTTCATCTTATCTACAGGAAAATGGGGTCCCGCAGGGTTCGGTGTTGAGTGTCTCCTTATTTCTAGTGGCCATTAATGGTCTGGCTGCAGCCGTGGGGTCGTTGGTGTCTCCTTCTTTGTATGCCGACGACTTCTGCATCTCACTTAGATCAACGACTATGGGAGATGCCGAACGCAGGCTGCAAGTTGCCGTTCGCAAGGTAGCATCATGGGCTCTGACTCATGGTTTCCAGTTCTCTGCAGCGAAGACCCGAGTTATGCACTTCTGGAGGAGTTGGACGGTCCACCCTCATCCTGAACTTTACCTCGACCGCCACCTACTTGAAGTGGTGGACACTAGCCGCTTCTTAGGACTCGTCTTTAATGCCCAACTCACACGGGTTCCTCCTATTACTCAGCTGAAGCAAAAGTGCTGGCGGCACCTCAACGCCCTCCGCTGCCTGAGCCACACGTCTTCGGGTGCAGATCGCTGCACGCTGTTGAGATTGTACAGAGCCCTTGTGCAGTCCAGGCTTGATTATGGGTGCCTGGCCTATGGGTCTGCATCACCCTTAGTGTTGACGTTGTTGGACCCCTTACACCACAGTGGGGTTTGGCTTGCAACTGGCACTTTCTGTTCGAGCCCCGTGGATAGTCTACTGGTGGAGGCGGGAGTTGGGCCGTTGCTGATTCGCGGCCATCGACTGCTCGCCGACAATGCTGTCCATGTGCATTGCTCGCTGGGCCATCCCAATCGTCGCCTGCTTTTCCCTGCCATGGTCCTCCATCTGCCCGAATAGCGACCTAGGTCTTGGCTTTCCATAGCTGTCCGCATCCAGTCCCTGTTGTCGGAACTGGCGTCATTCCCTCTTCTGCCTCCCTTCTGGGTCCATGCACCTATGACTCCCTGTTGTATGCCCCGTCTGTCCGTCCGTCTCGACTTGGCACAGGGACCCAAGGACTCGGTTCCGCCAGTGGCCCTCCGTCGCCGTTTTCTTGCGCTCCTCGCCTCAGTTTCGGGCTGTGAGATTGTCTACACTGATGGTTCACTGCCCATGTTGAACAGCGCTCCTTGCCAGCTGGCTGCAGTATATTTACTACAGAGCTGGTGGCCATATTGCGCGCTCTTGAGCATATGCGTTCCTGCTCGGGTACATCCTTCGTCATCTGCAGTGACTCCCTGAGGAGCCTCCAGGCTATCGACCGCTACTATAACTCTTCTCCTCTCGTATCCTTTATTCAGGAGTCTGTTTCTGCCATTACCCACTCTGGTCGTTCGGTGGTCTTTGTTTGGACGCCAGGTCACGTTGGCATCCCGGGGAACGAATGTGTCGACAAACTGGCCAAAGGGGCGATCGACGCCCCAGCTTTGGAGCTCGGCCTCCCAGTTCATGATCAGCAGTTGGTGTTGCGCCATAAGGTGCTTGGGATGTGGACTGATGAGTGGCGTGGCCTGACATCCCCGAATAAACTGCGGGCTGTTAAGGAGACGACTGATGTGTGGCGGTCGTCCCTGCGGGCTTCTTGCAGGGACTCTGTCGTCCTGTGTCGGCTCCGCGTGGGCCATACCTACCTGACGCATGGCCATCTTTTGCGTGGGTGTGTGGTGTGGGTCCCGGTTGACGGTCGCCCACATTTTTTGGAGTGTCCCTGACTGTGCACCCTCCGACAGCCTTTTAATTTCCCGGGCACTTTGCCTTTGGTTTTATGCGACGATGCCTCCATGGCTGACGACGTTTTAAATTTTATCCGTGGTAGTCCTTTTTATGGTTCCATTTAGGGAGGTTCTGCACCTTTCCCTTTCTATGTCTCTTGTCCTCAAGTCTCTCATATTTGGTTGCAGATTTTAGTGTGTAGTCGGATGGTTGACTCTTCCCCTTTTTTTTGTTCTTGTGGTCAGTCTACCAGTTTCCGGCCATCTTCTTTTCTTCTGTTTCTTTCTACATCTACATCTACATCTACATTTATACTCCGCAAGCCACCCAACGGTGTGTGGCGGAGGGCACTTTACGTGCCACTGTCATTATCTCCCTTTCCTGTTCCAGTCGCGTATGGTTCGCGGGAAGAACGACTGTCTGAAAGCCTCTGTGCGCGCTCTAATCTCTCTAATTTTACATTCGTGATCTCCTCGGGAGGTATAAGTAGGGGGAAGCAATATATTCGATACCTCATCCAGAAACGCACCCTCTCGAAACCTGGCGAGCAAGCTACACCGCGATGCAGAGCGCCTCTCTTGCAGAGTCTGCCACTTGAGTTTGTTAAACATCTCCGTAACGCTATCACGGTTACCAAATAACCCTGTGACGAAACGCGCCGCTCTTCTTTGGATCTTCTCTATCTCCTCCGTCAACCCGATCTGGTACGGATCCCACACTGATGAGCAATACTCAAGTATAGGTCGAACGAGTGTTTTGTAAGCCACCTCCTTTGTTGATGGACTACATTTTCTAAGGACTCTCCCAATGAATCTCAACCTGGTACCCGCCTTACCAACAATTAATTTTATATGATCATTCCACTTCAAATCGTTCCGCACGCATACTCCCAGATATTTTACAGAAGTAACTGCTACCAGTGTTTGTTCCGCTATCATATAATCATACAATAAAGGATCCTTCTTTCTATGTATTCGCAATACATTACATTTGTCTATGTTAAGGGTCAGTTGCCACTCCCTGCACCAAGTGCCTATCCGCTGCAGATCTTCCTGCATTTCGCTACAATTTTCTAATGCTGCAACTTCTCTGTATACTACAGCATCATCCGCGAAAAGCCGCATGGAACTTCCGACACTATCTACTAGGTCATTTATATATATTGTGAAAAGCAATGGTCCCATAACACTCCCCTGTGGCACGCCAGAGGTTACTTTAACGTCTGTAGATGTCTCTCCATTGAGAACAACATGCTGTGTTCTGTTTGCTAAAAACTCTTCAATCCAGCCACACAGCTGGTCTGATATTCCGTAGGCTCTTACTTTGTTTATCAGACGACAGTGCGGAACTGTATCGAACGCCTTCCGGAAGTCAAGGAAAATGGCATCTACCTGGGAGCCTGTATCTAATATTTTCTGGGTTTCATGAACAAATAATGCGAGTTGGGTTTCACACGATCGCTGTTTCCGGAATCCATGTTGATTCCTACATAGTAGATTCTGAGTTTCCAAAAACGACATGATACTCGAGCAAAAGACATGTTCTAAAATTCTACAACAGATCGACGTCAGAGAGATAGGTCTATAGTTTTGCTAAAAACTCTTCAATCCAGCCACACAGCTGGTCTGATATTCCGTAGGCTGTCTGGTGTTCATCTGTACTCTTCTTGTCTGTAGTGTTCGTTGCCGCACTTGTGTTCTTTCAGTGCCTGGGGGGAGTCTCCTTCCCCATGGGGTTTGATGGCAGTAGCAGTTATTCGCCCCGATTCTTAGTTTGTGCAAGAGCTGATGGGGAGTCTTTTCTCTCCACAAAGCCTCAGTTCTTCGTCGAACATTTAGAGGACAAGTTTGGGGAGGTGAGGGGTTTGACCAAAATGCGCTCTGGATCAGCCCTGATACAATCGGCATCCTCTGCCCAGTCACGATGGTTACTTGCTTGTGACAAGTTGGGGGATGCTGCTGTTACAATCACACCACATAAGAGTTTAAATATGGTCCAGGGAGTTATTTACCACAAGGACCTCCTTTTGCAGTCTGATGACGAGCTGCGCGCCAACTTAGGGCGCAGAGGTGTACATTTCGTCTGGCGCGTTCATCGGGGCCCGAAGGAAAATCAGATAGCTACCAGTGCCTTCATCTTGGCCTTCGAGGGTGATACGTTACCGGAAAAGGTCAAGGTGATGTTCTACCGATGTGATGTCAAGCCCTATATCCCTCCCCCGATGCGGTGCTTCAAGTGCTGGAAGTTCGGCCATATGTCTTCCCGCTGCACTTCCAGCCTCACATGTCGAGATTGCGGGCGCCCATCTCATCCCGCTACTCCATGTGCCCCGCCTCCCATCTGTGTCAACTGTGGGGAGCACCATTCACCTTGCTCGCCAGACTGCAGAATCTTCCAGAAAGAGCGCAAAATCATGGAATATAAGACCCTGGACCGACTGACATATACTGAGGCCAAAAGGAAATACGACCGATTACATCGTGTGAGAATGACATCTTCCTATGCCGCTGCTACAACACCTATGCTCGCCCCATCAGTTTCGTGACTTCCGGCCAGATCGACGAGTGGTACAACCCCTCCTGCCCCCTTGCCAGTGGGGGGCTCTACCCATCGGGTTGCTCCTGCACCACCTACCTCAGGAGCAACACCATCCCCCCCATTGGGGACGTCCATCCCCACTTCTAAGCCAGAGAATTTCCCAACTTCTTTGGCTTCTCACGCTCGCAAGGGGTCCCTTGGGTTCTTCCCTTCCCAGGTTTACACCAGCGGGAAGGCTGACGACCGACAGTGGCGTCAGTGTCCACAATCAGCTGGTCGAAGGGCTTCACGATCCTCCTCAGTCCCGGAGACTGAATCGGTGAAGCCCTCCCAGCCAGTTAAATCCAAGGAGCAGCGTGAGAAATCAAAGAAGAAGAGCTCTAAGCCCAAGGAACTCGCGGTGGCAGCCACCCCACCACAACCTTCCAGCTCTGCGTCTGAGGACGAGGTGGAGATTCTGGCGTCCGCTGACGACCTCGATCTCGCCGGTCCCTCAGGCACCATGGATAGCACTAGCACAGGTGCTCAATCGGAGGCAGCAGGTGACCCAGCGGCGTAATCTGCCTTCCCAGTCCCGTCACACCTTTCTCAGCCATGGACAATACAATCCTTAAGTGGAACTGCAGCGGCTTCCTCCACCATCTAGCTGAGCTCCGCCAACTTATCAGCCTTTGCCGTTTCTTCTGCAGTGCTCTTCAGGAAACTTGGTTTCCAGTAATGCGAACCCCCGCCCTCCGTGGCTATCGGGTTTATTATAACAACCAGGCAGCTTATGAATGGGTGTCTGGTGGCGTCTGCATCTATGTCCTTAACTCTCTTCACAGCGAGTTTGTCCCTCTACAAACAGCTTTAGAGGCTGTCGCTGTTAGGGTGTGGACGCCTCAGGCTCTTACCGTCTGCAGTCTTTACCTTCCACCGGATGGTGATGTCGCGCAGCATGAGCTGGCTGCACTGCTAGCCCAATTGCCGTCACCTTTCCTTTTACTGGGCGACTTCAACGCCCATAACCCTCTGTGGGGTGGGTCAGTGGCAACAGGTCGAGAGCCACCATTGAGCATTTATTGGCACAGCTCGATCTTTCACTCTTAAATGATGGTTCCTTCACACACTTCAGAGTCGTGCACGGCACGTACTCCGCCATCGACCTTTCGATCTGTAGCCATAGCCTCTCCCCCTGCGGGTTTGGCGGTAAGAATAGGCCCGCGGTATTCCTGCCTGTCGTAAGAGGCGACTAAAAGGAGTCTCAAACCTTTCGGCCTTCTGTGATGTTCCCCTTTTGGGTCTAACCTCCTTTTTTTCTAAATTTCCGTTGTTAGTGCGTGCGATTTGGGGAAGGACGCCTTACGTGGTGTTCTTCTATTGGTCCATCATGCACCACCATCTTGCATGTTACCTATTGTCGTGTGGCGGGATTTACACCCAATGTCTTCTGGGTTGCCTACTTCTCGTCTTGTGCGCATTCCCCTTCTTAGCGCCCACGGCAACTGTCGACCCCTTCAACACCTAAAATCCAGCACGGTAGCCAGTCCGTTGTGGTGGGGTCGTCATGTACCCACTTGGTGGTAGTCCCCTGAGCATGCAGGGATCGCACTACAGATACCAGAGCTGTTTTCTCCCCATGCATGCCAAGGAGTATGTGCCCATCTTGTCTGGGGCACGAGGACTCCAGGCAATGGGATATCGGCCAGGTACCCGTTGCTTTGGCTGGGTGGCGCCCTTGGGGAGAGCCCTCGTTCGGAGTAGGTGGCATCTGGGCGGATGTACCGCAATGAAGCGCAATAAATCACACCAAGCTGGTGGTCGCACGGCCACCAGCGTCTCTAAGCGAGGCAGAGTAGACTTTGATGCTGCGCAATATGACCCTCAGTCGTTCCCCTCGTTGGCTGCGCCATGGGAGGGACGTAGATCTAGTGCCAAGCGGGAGCGTTACGTACCACAATACCTTGTCTGCAGCAGGACTGATGGTGACTCCTTTCTTACGACGAAGCCTCTGTTTTTTGTGGAACACCTGAAGGATAAGTTTGGGGAAGTGGCGGGGTTGTCTAAAATGAGGAATGGGTCCATCCTCCTCAAGACGTCCTCCCCAGCCCAGTCACGAGCGTTGCTCTTGTGTGATAAGCTGGGTGACGTCCCTGTTACCGTCACTCCCCACAGTAGCTTAAATACGGTCCAGGGGATTATTTACCATCGTGACCTCTTGTTACAATGCGATGACGAGCTGAGAGCCGACTTAGAACGACGTGGAGTACATTTTGTCCGTCGTGTACATCGAGGACCCAAGACTAACAGGATGTCCACCGGTGCCTTTATCTTGGCCTTTGAGGGTGATGTCTCGCCCGAGAAGCTCAAGGTAATGATTTACCGTTGTGACGTCAAGCCCTACGTCCCTCCCCCAATATGGTGCTTCCAGTGCTGGAAGTTTGGGCACATGTCCTCCCGTTGCCAATCCAGCGCCACATGTCGAGATTGCGGACGCCCCTCTCATCCTGATTCTCCATGTGCGCCTCCGCCTGTATGTGTCAACTGTGGGGAGCACCACTCTCCATGCTGCCGGATTGCCCCATTCTTCATAAGGAGCGGAAGATAATGGAATTTAAGACCCTGGACCGGCTTACTTATCGAGAGGCAAAACTGAAATTTAAAAGGTTGTATCCTGCTTCCCCTCGAACATCTTATGCTGCAGCCACGTTATCGTCTCCATCGCGAGTGACGGTTGTCGCCTCCTCTGTGCCGCCTTCAGTGGGCCCTCGGGGCCGTGCATCTCTGTCTGCCCCCCTCGTGTATGGGGGCAACCCTTCCTCTGTTGCCCCCTTAGCCGTTGGGGGCAAACCCTCTTCTGTCGCTCCCCCCACGCTTACTTCGGGAGTGACATCTGCTCCACAACCGGGAGGCTCGATCCCTCCCCCTCCTACCCCCCTGCGGGTTCGTCGGTTAGAATAGGCCCGCGGTATTCCTGCCTGTCGTAAGAGGCGACTAAGAGGAGTCTCCAACGTTTCGGCCTTAATCTGAAGGTCCCCTAAGGGGTTTGACCACTACCTTTCAAAATTTTCAGTTAGTCCGTACCATTTGGGAAAGGACGCCTTAGGTGGTGCATTCTATATCCATCTTGCCCTAAGATCTGGCACACCTGATTTTTCATGGAGTTGGACTTACATCGAGCTTCCATCTACATCCACTGCAGTGTGTTCCGGGTGGCATACATTCCCTCCAATGTGCACTTCCATCTTTGCCCTCATGATGTACATGGATATTTCAACACCCGACATCCAGCACGGTAGCCAGTCCGTTGTGGTGGGGTCGTCATGTACCCTCTTGGTGGTTGCCCCCTGACTACACAGGGATCGCACTGCTGATGCCTGAGCTGCTACCTCCACATGCCTGCCGAGGAGTAGATGCCTATCCCTCTGGGGCATCGGGAATCCCGACAAAGGCCATCCTGCCAGGTGGTCTTTGCTACGGCTGGGTGGCGCCTGCGGGGATAGCCCCTGGCCAACGTTTGCTGCTTCTTATGCTGCCCATGTTTTCAGATTGCCCGGGCATCCTAACTATTGGCTCCTATTCCCACAGTCGCACCTCCATCTTCCGGAAAGCAGTCCCAGGGCTGGATGTAATAATGCGGTCTGCGTCTGAGAGCTTCTCTCTGGGCTTGGGGCTTTACCTCTTCCACCTCCTTTCCGGGATTCCCCCTGCGGGTTCGGGGGTTAGAATAGGCCCACGGTATTCCTGCCTGTCGTAAGAGGCGACTAAAAGGAGTCTCAAATGTTTCGGCCTTATGTGATGGTCCCCTCTCAGGTTTGACCTCCATCTTTCTAAATTATTCCGAAGAGCGAGCCAATTGGGGAAGGGTGCCTTACATGGTGCACTGTATCCGTCGTGCATTGAGACCTTTAGCCGGCTTTTTCGTCGTTGCAATGGTGTCCTGCTCGTTTTCCATCTCTGGGTGCGATTCCCACGCTGCACTCTGCAGTGTTTCTTTTAACTGCGACGACGACCTTGGACAGTTTTGCACCTAAGATCCAACACGGTAGCCAGTCCGTTGTGGTGGGGCCGCCATGTACCCTCTTGGTTGTAGCCCCCTGACAACACAGGGATCGCTCTACTGATGCCTACGCCGTTAACTCCCCATGTATGCCAAGGAGTAGATGCCCGTCTCCCTGGGGCATCAGGACTCCCAGCAATGGCCATCCTGCCAGGTGGCTATTGCTGCGGCTAGGTGGCGCCCGTGGGGAAGGCCCTTGGTCGGAGTAGGTGGCATCAGGGCGGATGACACGCAATGAAGCGTGGTACATCATCTCTCGCTGGCGGCCAGCCGCCAGCAGTCTCTAAGCGTTCTCGGGCTCAATTTAATGCTGAAAAGTACAATCCGAAAACGTTCCCCTCTCTGGCAACGCCGTGGGAGGAGCGTAAGTCTCAGGATGGAGGTAATAGTTATTCTCCCCGATTCTTAGTTTGTACGAGAGCTGATGGGGAGTCTTTTCTCTCCACAAAGCCTCAGTTCTTCGTCGAGCATTTAGAGGACAAGTTTGGGGAGGTGGAAGGCTTGTCAAAAATGCGCTCTGGATCGGTCCTGATCCAAACGGCACCCTCTGCCCAGTCACGACGGTTGCTTGCTTGTGACAAGTTGGGGGATGTTGCTGTTACGATCACACCGCATAAGAGTTTAAATATGGTCCAGGGAGTTATTTACCACAAGGACCTTCTTTTGCAGTCTGATGACGAGCTGCGCGCCAACTTAGAGCACAGGGGTGTATATTTCGTCCGGCGCGTTCATCGGGGTCCGAAGGAAAATCAGATAGCTACCGGTGCCTTCATCTTGGCCTTCGAGGGTGATACGTTACCGGAAAAGGTCAAGGTGATGGTCTACCGATGTGACGTCAGGCCCTATATTCCTCCCCCGATGCGGTGCTTCAAGTGCTGGAAGTTCGGCCATATGTCTTCCCGCTGCTCTTCCAGCTTCACATGTCGAGATTGCGGACGCCCGTCTCATCCCGATACTCCATGTGCCCCGCCTCCCATCTGTGTCAACTGCGGGGAGTACCATTCAACTTGCTCGCCAGACTGCAGAATCTTCCAGAAAGAACGCAAAATCATGGAATATAAGACCATGGACCGACTGACTTATACTGAGGCCAAAAGGAAATACGACCGATTACATCCTGTGAGAATGACATCATCCTACGCCGCTGCTACAACACCTGTGCTCGCCCCATCAGTTTCGCGACTTCCGGCCGGATCGCTGAGTGGTACAACTCCTCCTACCCCCTTGCCAGTGGGGGGCTCTACCCACCGGGTTGCTCCTGCGCCACCTACCTCAGGGGCAACACCATCCCCCCTATCAGGGACGTCCGTCCCTGCTTCTAAGCCGGACAAGTGTCCAACTTCTTCGGCTTCTCAAGCTCGCAAGGGGTCCCTTGGGTCCCTCCCTTCCCAGATTTCCACCAGTGGGAAGGCTGACGACCGACAGTGGCCTAAGTGCCCGCAATCAGCTGGTCGAAGGGCTTCACGATCCTCCTCAGTTCCGGAGACTGAATCGGTGAAGCCCTCCCAGCCAGTTAAACCCAAGGAGCAGCGTGAGAAATCAAAGAAGAAGAGCTCTAAGCCCAAGGAATTCGCGGTGGCAGCCACCCCCCCCCCCTGCCACCTTCCAGCTCTGCGTCTGAGGACGAGGTGGAGATCCAGGCGTCCGCTGAGGACCTCGATCTCGCCATTCCCTCAAACGCCATGGCTAGCGCTAGCACGGGTGCTCAATCGGAGGCAGCAGGTGACCCAGCGGCGTCATCTGCTTCCCAGTCCCGTCATGCCTTTCTCCGGCATGGGCAATACCATCCTCCAGTGGAACTGCAGCGGTTTCTTCCACCATCTAGCTGAGCTCCGCCAGCTTATCAGCCTTCATTCTTTCCTTTGCATTGCTCTGCAGGAAACTTGGTTTCCGGCAATGCGAACCCCTGCACTCCGTGGCTATCGGGGTTATTATAAGAACCGGGCGGCTTATGAAAGGGTGTGTGGTGGCGTCTGCATATATTTCACACTCTGCACAGCGAGTCTGTCCCTCTCCAAACACCTTTAGAGGCTGTCGCTGTTCGGGTGTGGACGCCACAGGCTGTTACCGTTTGCAGTCTTTACCTTCCACCGGATGGTGAGGTCTCACAGCATGTCCTGGCTGCACTGGTAGCCCAATTGCCGCCACCTTTCTTGCTATGGGCGACTTCAACGCCCATAACCCTCTGTGGGGTGGGTCAGTGGCAACAGGTCGAGGCGCCATCGTTGAGCATTTATTGTCGCAGCTCGATCTCTCGCTGTTAAATGATGGTGCCTTCACACACTTCAGTGTGGCGAATGGCACCTACTCCGCCATTGACCTTTCCATCTGTAGCCAAAGCCTCTTACCGTCTGTCCAATGGAGTGTGCATGACGACCTGTGTGGTAGTGACCACTTTCCGCTCTTTTTGTCACTACCACAGCGCCACTCTTCTGGGCTATGAATAAGGCTGACTGGGACTTGTTCTCCTCCACTGCCGCTTTTGAGCCTCTCTCTACTGATGACATTGATGCAGTGGTTCAATCGGTCACCACCGGCATCGTTACTGCCGCCGAATCTGCCATTCCCCGTTCTTCTGGGTCCCCTCGGCGGAAGGCTGTGCCTTGGTGGTCGCCTGAGAACGCTGAAGCGATTAAAGAACGCCGGCGGGCGCTCCAGCGTCACAAGCGACATCCCTCCATAGACCATCTTATCGCCTTCAACCGGCTGCGTGCGCGGGCCTGCCTCCTTATCCGCCAAGGCAAGAAGGAGTGCTGGGAGCGGTATGTGTCCACCATTGGCCTCCATGTCACTCCTTCGCAGGTCTGGGCCAAGATTCGACGCGTCTACGGCTATCGGACCCCTGGCAGCGTCCCTGCGCTCTCACTGAATGGAGCAGTTTGTACTGACTCCGACGTCATTGCAAATCGCTTAGCAGAACATTTTGCTATGAGTTCCGCTTCTTCCACTTACCCCCTGGCCTTCCGCTCCATTAAAGAGCGGATGGAACGTCGGAGCCTTTCGTTTCGCACCAACCTCCCAGAATCTTACAATGCTCCATTCAGTGAGTGGGAATTTCGCAGTGCCCTAGCTGCTTGCCCTGATACCGCTTCTGGGCCAGATGGCGTCCACTGTCAGATGCTGAAACTCCTTTCAGTGGACTGCCAGCGGCGCCTTCTCGACCTTTACAACCGTCTTTGGGTCGAGGGGGAGTTTCCGTCGCAATGGCGGGAAGGCGTTGTCATCCCCGTTTTGAAACCTGGAAAGATCCCTCTGGAGGTGGACAGCTACCGTCCCATTAGCCTCACCAACGTTCTTTGCAAGTTGCTTGAACGGATGGTGAGCCAGCGCTTGCATTGGGTACTGGAGTCTCGGGGCCTTCTGGCTCCGTCTCAGGGTGGGTTCCGTAAAGGCCGTTCCGCCACCGACAATCTGGTGAGCCTGGAATCGGCCATCCGTACTGCCTTTGCCCGCCCTCAGCACCTGGTCGCTGTCTTTTTCGACATGCGGAAGGCGTACGATACGACATGGCGTCATCACATCCTTTCTACACTTCATGGATGGGGTCTTCGGGGTCCTCTGCCGATTTTTATCCGCAATTTTCTGTCGTGTCGTACCTTCCGCGTGCAAGTCGCGGCCTCGTATAGTTCCTCCCACGTCCAGGAGAACGGTGTGCCACAGGGTTCTGTTTTAAGTGTCTGTCTGTTTTTAATAGCCATTAACGGGCTTGCTGCGGCCGTGGGAAATTCTGTCTCCGCTTCCCTGTATGCTGACAACTTCTGCCTTTACTACAGCTCTACTGGCATTGCAGCTGTTGAACGTCAGCTACAGGGCGCTATCCGTAAGGCGCAGTCTTGGGCTGTAGCGCATGGGTTTCAGTTTTCGGCAGCCAAGACCCGCGTTATGCATTTCTGCCGGCGCCGAACAGTCCATCCTGAGCCGCGGCTTTATCTTGCCGACGAACTCCTTGCTGTGGTGGAGACCCACAGGTTTTTGGGGGTGGTTTTCGATGCCCGGTTGACTTGACTACCTCATATCCGGCAGCTTAAACAGACGTGTTGGCGGCATCTAAACGCTCTGAGATGCTTGAGCCACACCCGCTGGGGCGCCAACCGCTCTACCCTATTGCGGTTCTACAAGGCGTTAATCCAGTCCCGTCTGGATTATGGGAGCCTGGCTTATGGGTCAGCATCCCCATCTGCGTTACGGGTGCTGGACCCAATTCTCCACAGCGGGATACGCCTTGCCACTGGTGCTTTCCGCACCAGTCCTGTGGACAGCGTACTAGTGGAGGCAGGTGTACCTCCACTGCGGTTCCGGCGCCAACGTTTGCTGGCCGCTTATGCTGCCCATGTTCTAAGCTCGCCCGGGCATTCAAACTATCATCTCTTGTTCCCGCGTTCGGTCGTCCGTCTGCCAGAACGTCGGCCACGGTGTGGTTGTACAATAGCGGTCCGCGTCAAAGAGCTTCTCTTTGGGCTTCAGGTTTTCACTGTTCCACCTCCTTTCCGGGCTACTTTGCATACACCCCCATGGTGTGTTGTCGCTCTTGCCTTCGGCTCGACTTGGCACAGGGCCCGAAGGACTCAGTCCCTCCAGAGGCCTTCCGCCGCCGCTTTTATTCCATCCTGGCCACGTATCAGGACTCTGGCATTGTTTACACTGACGGTTCGATGGTAGCTGGTCGTGTCGGTTATGCGCTCACTCTAGGGGACCGTTCCGAATAACGTTCCTTGCAGGATGGCTGCAGCGTTTACACTGCTGAGCTGGTCGCCATCTCTCATGCCCTAGAGTATATCCGCTCCTGCTCAGGTGAGTCCTTCGTTATCTGTAGCGATTCCCTGAGCGGTTTACGAGCTCTCGACCAGTGTTTCCCTCGTTCTCGTCTAGTGATGGCTATCCAAGAGTCTCTGCATACTCTTGCCCGCTGCGCCCGCTCTGTGGTCTTTGTGTGGACCCCCGGTCATGTCGGTATCCCGGGTAACGAACATGTTGACCGCCTGGCGAAAGAGGCCACCAGTAAGCCATCTCTGGACGTTGGCCTCCCAGAGACTGATTTGCGGGCAGTCTTCCGCCTCAAAATCTTGGCGCTATGGGACGATGAATGGCGCGAACTGACAACGCGCAATAAACTCTGTGATGTCAAGGAGACGACGGTTGTATGGCGGTCATCCCTGCGAGCCACTCGCAGGGACTCAGTAGCCTTTGCCGGCTCCGCATTGGCCACTCCCGGCTGACACACAGTGATTTACTGCGCCGGGAGGACCCTCCTCTATGTCGATGTGGGGCAGCTTTGACAGTGGCCCACATTTTGATGGCCTGTCCCCTTTTAGCTGTGGTCAGGCAGACATTTGCGCTGCCTGATACGCTCCCTGCCCTTCTAACAGGCGACTCCACTATGGCTGACTTAGTTTTACGTTTTATTCGGGCAGGGGGATTTTATTCTTTAATCTGAGTGTTTCTGTTTTATTTTATTGTTTTGTGTTGATACTGGCCTTTGGCCTATGATTTTAAACTGATTTTTTAATGCGTTTCTAAGTGGTTGGCTTTTCCTTTTTTTAATTCTATGGTCGGCCAACCACTGTCACACTCTGTGTGGTTTTAGTTCGTTTTGTCTTGTCTTTGTCTCAGTTTCTCTTGTTCTGTATCGTCTGTGATCTATTCTGTTCCTCGTTTTTATTCTCTGTGGGTGTTCTTTGTATTTGGAACAAGGGACCGATGACCGTAGCAGTCTGGTCCCTTTCATCCCCCAAACCGACCGACAGTGTTTTATATGCCTGGCACCGAAAGAAGCTGTTGCCTGATAGGACGTGGCGGTTCACCAGCCTCCACACAGAGGCTTGGTATGGGGCTTGTTCTGAACGCCCCAGCAGCAAACAGAATCCCTTCATGGTGCACCACGTCCAACATCTTCAAATACAATACCACTCGGACGTGGTGTCTCAAAGATTCATAAAAATGCCTTGTAAAACCAGAGCAGACACGTCCTGTCTGCTCCCAATGTACTATGGCTAAGACAATTTAAAATACTTATAGCTTTAAGGTACCGTTTTTTCAGGCCCTTAAAATATGGTAACCATGTAGGTTTACAGTCAAATATGACGCCCAGAAATCTCACTGTGTCTAAAATTAATGTCTCAACTCAGGAAAGTTTGAAATGGAACGATAATGGTTAAAAAGAACACGCACAGACTCCTCGCTTGAAACTTAAAATCGCTCTTCTTCGCCCGTTCGGTTAAAAGTCGAACAATCAGTTGCAACTGACATGTCGTCGTTGCAAGGTTTGGAGAAGAGGAATACACGGAGAAGTCATCCACAATCATAGAACACTGAACACGACTTTTCATGAGTGACATAATGCTATTAATAGCTATGGCAAAGCCAGTCACACTTAAAACACTTTCTTAAGGAACATCGTTCTCCTGCTCAAAGCGATCAGACAAGGTATCACCGACTCGGTATCGACAACACCGAGGCAGAGAAGGTACCGAATAAAAATGGGAAGACATCCACAAAAAAAGCATTCATGAAGCTCCTCGAGGATATGACGCCTCCAAGTGATATCGTAGGCCTTCTCGATGTCAAAAAACATGCTGATGCTGGTGTAGGGAAGCCAGTTGTATAGCCGCCTCCAGGGGGTTCAGAGTGGAACGATACCTCCTGAACCAACGCTGAAAGTTACTAAGGAGTTGGATGAATTGTAAGATCCAGACAAGGGTGCAGTTAACTATGCACTCCAAGGACTCTCCCATGCAGCTAGTGAAGGCAACACTACGGTAACTATTCGCTCTTTCCTAGGTTTTAAAGAGGAATTAAAGTTGCCGCACACCACGAGTCGGGAATGTGACATGATGCCCAAATGGCATCAAAAACTGCAAGGAGGATAGCTGGAGGCAGTCATAGTCTGAGCAATATCTCATGGATTGGTTTGGACAGTGCTTTTCCCCATTACAGCAGCCTTGTGGCACCTCCCTCCTTTCCCAGAAATTCACCTGATGGTCTCCCATACAATAAATACTCTTTCTGGAACGACTAAAGGTGTTCAGGAACTGATGCTATGACCTTTTCTTGGGAAATGTTAGAGGTGATCTCGGTTTGCGGAAGGCTAGCATATACCAGATTCTGTGTTAGTGTGGGAAGACATGTATTAGACAGACAGTGCACACAATCGAAGATCGTTGCCGAGAACATCAGAGGCACACTCGGCTTAGGTACCCCATCAAGTGGGCGGAGGCAGAGCACTGTTTGTCCGAAAATCACGAAATTGACTATCAACATACCAGGGTCTTGGCACAGACATCTAAATATTGCGACAGTGTCGTTAGAGAGGCTATCGAAATTTATACCAGGGATGGACTCATCAACCGAGATTGCGGCTATAACCTCAGCAAGGCATGGGAAACAGCACTGACTCTAATTAAAAAGACGCTCAGCAAAGAAAACGAATGGGCGACCAGGGCGGACGAGGCAGTTACACCGACGCCACCACAGACCCCAGCGTCTCAGTGACCGCCGACGCGCGGCCTCGGGCATGGACCTCGGAGAGAGCGCCTCGCAGGGGGAAGGGATTTAAGACAGCCACCCGCCCTCAGGAGCTCAGTTCGTCAGCGAATCTGACGATGGCGACATGTCTGATCGTCGATATATTGTACCTGTTGGACACTATGGAATGGCAGTACACCTGTGGACTGTTCGAGCGATACGACAACGGCTTGTAAATTCGTCGTAAGGGAAAGGGGCAGGGAATAGTAGTCAGTACTGACGGAAACACCTATACCTGCTCTAACTCTCCGTCCACGTAGGTCATACTTCCGATGAAAGACATAGCCTCATATCTCAGAGGCGACTGATGAAAATTTGTCTCCTGGAGACACAGGCGGAGTGGTCTACCTTGAGACAGAGTTCCTCTATATGAGTGCTGAACCCTTGCAAGTTCCACTGAAGTATCTATCACGGGGATAGAATCTTCATCCTGTCGCTCCACTCGAGTGGAAAGACTGCAGTGAGTGGAGATTCAGTTGTGGGCCAAAGTGATCTATCAGCTCTGGGGAAGACTCAGATGGAGCATCAGGGAGAATGACATCTACATGATTCAGTGGATTACTACTTGGTTTGACTTGTTGTTGATCTTTTACATCAGTTTTCTCTTTTTTGAAGGATTTGCTGGGGCTGGTGTTGTAGTGACAGTATTTGGCTTCCAAACAGCGTCAGCCATGTTGGCTACTGTACCATTTTCTGTCATTCTAATGAGGGTTGGGGGGGGGGGGCGGCTCTATAGGCCATGAAACACTTGTTATCTTGAAAATGCACTGACATGTGCACGTTATAGTGCTGACACTCTAAGCCTCTGTTTGGGTAGAGGCATCAGTTTTTTGAATAGGCTTCTGAAGGATTGATGCGAATGATGTAGAAAATGTGTGAGGCTGCATGGATTGGTAGAGTTTTTTTGGTGTCTACATAGGGGCTATGCTTTGTCGTTTTTATTTCCTGTACTTTGCATTTCTCTCGAAGATTCGACAGTCTCTACTCGAACCAGGGTAGTTTCCAGAGCAATTTATATATCTGGCAAGCGATGAACAACCAACTCTTTCATAAGTGGCCTTACTACAGTTGCCACATGTAGCTTCTCATATACACCCTAGGGTGGTATGCCGAAAACACTGGCATTTAAAACAGCACATTGAGTTTGGGACACACGGCCATATGTTTAGGTGATGGAAGCCTGCATTGACGTTCTCAGGGAGTTTGTTGGTATTGAAGATGAGAATGAATGAGTAGGATTTCACCAGGTCTCCATCCACCCTTTTCACAATGATGTAAACATTAAAAATTTCCTCTGGAGCCCACTAAATATTCAATTCTTCAATAGGAGTGTTAACTAGGTCCCCACATGACCTTTCCTGAAGTTTAAGGTGCTGTGCAGCTCTGCGTCGAAGGCATATTACCCCAGGTACTTAACTCTCTGTAAGTTAAAAGCTTATTGGGAATTGGATTTTTCAACCAACAGCATCCCATTTTGCAACTGCTTTACGTATTTGAGAGTACCAGTAATTCCTTCCAAGAGATTTGAGAGTCACAGCAATTCCGTCAAAGCCGCTCTGGATCTATAAAGTCGAGACTTTCTCGAAACTTCCTTTTTTCCTTTTTTATTGCTAAAAACACATAATGATTTCATGCTTGTGTTCTGTTGCTCTTTACTGTGTTGTTCTGATCTACTACTGCAATTGGAGGACTGGCTACCCAAGCCATCTAGTTAGATTGGGTGTTGTTACCTTCCAGTGGCCCACCCTTTCCGCTGGGAGGAGGAAGGGAAAATTTAGGAGGATCCACCTTGGGCCCACGAGCAGCTGTGGGAATACAAGTCCACCTAGACAGAGCTCCGTATGCCTAGGTAAGTCTTATACAACTAAAATGCGGTAGGTTCCCCAGAGATTGACCACTAACACCTGTTCCACTTCATCTCATCAACACACAGCACATCTTGAGACTGAAGATATTTTTATAGAGGTCTTTACCATCCTTGTGATCTGGGCGGTCAGGCAAGATTCACGTTCTCCGTGACACACAATGTTCCACTGCCTCACCGCATTGTGCTCGCTGAAGCATGCCCAGAGCTTACAGTGACACAGGACTGGACGGCGCTTACCATTCCCAGCTCAGGAATCCTGGGGCAGCCAAGCCTGTACCCAGTAAGTGAATGCTGAGCCCCTGAGGGGAGCTGGGAACATCCAGGCAGTTGGTCATTTAACAGTAAATCTTGCAGTGGAACTTTGGGGTTTGAAAGCTACATGCAGCTATTAGGGAAAGGAACATATCGAATCACTTACTGGGCAGAATGCTGGACCCAAGTAATTCTCCCATTATGTGCAGGCAATGAGTTCGGTCGGTGGGGTGGAAAAACGGCCTACCTGGACCTACTTGTTAGGCACCTCTTGCAGCAGCACAGATTGGAGGTGCGAGAGAAATCTAGTTCCCCCAGCCAACACATTACAACATAGTCGTAAAAGGTCTTTGTGACAACGGATGGCGGCCATAAAAATTCACGAGTTTTCACATTCACCATGGACAGTACTTTATTGAGGAAACAGTGAGGTGGTGACGACCCATCACCTGCAAATATTTTTGGGAAGTCTCAGGCGTTCAAAACAGTTTTAGATGGAACGTAAGCTTTATGGCTGGTGTGAAATAATCTATGTTTACACACAACAGCACTTCTTCTGGTTTACCCAGGGCCCCTGGTCGGACACGCCATAACGTTCAAACATTCCAGATAATGATAGCCACGATAAATGTGTTGTTCAGTTTAGAGCTTTACAGAAACTCAAAATAACGTGCTATGTAATATGGCTGTGGAAAACGTCGGGAGCAGAACGTCTTCAACTCTCTGCACGGGAATTTGCAAGTCAGGGATTGGCCACTTCTCTTGAAAAGACGAGAATATTTTTAATACTGATTAGGGTTGGCCAATGAGTGGGAAAGACGAGTTATAAGAGAGAGATGTGGAGCTCGTGGACTCTTGTGATTGGCACAAAAACCTTGTGGGGCATTTGCAGCACTGCTTTTAGGAATTTACGAAGGTTTGATGGAAAGCGAGGACAGGTGATGCTGGGGCTTCTGATTCAGATGGCGATCTGCAGTGGATCTTCAGATTCAGTCTCCGGTGTAGAGAGGAAACTGGTCTCCACTTTTGTTATGAGTTGGGTGTACTTGTGACACTTGTCTCGAGCATTACTCCGCACTAGCACTGGTCTTGACTGGGGAGCAGAGGAGAGTGCTCAGACCTCAGTCATGTCTGACAATTCACTGTGCCGAGGGCAATCTTATCCGTGATAGGTCTGCATTTTTGGCGTTTGGCATTCTAGTGAGCAGGTTCGTATGAGTGAGTCATATTTCTCTATGACATGACTGGTCAACATGAGTGTCACACGCTGGAATCTTCCAACATTTCAGGGCTCCATTAGAGAGTAATTGCGATCCATCTAACAGATCTTGACTTTGCATGTTTCGTGCCCACAATAGGTAATTACAGTCGCTGCGCATAGCTGTTCTGCAAACTTTCGGTCCAAGACCGACACCTGAGACAGCGCCACACTTCAAGAAAAGGGATATTGTATTGCTGCTCCGGCCTATAGGGCAAGTAAGATCCCAGTCTCGCCATTTATTCTCAGTTATCCCATCGTAGTATAACTTCTGTGTAGAATAAACCCATCAAGGCCTATTCAGTGTTAGATAATGTGAGATTGAATTATACATATTTTTGAGCCAGAATAATTATTTCAAACAATCGTACCTTTCTTTTTCTTTGCCAACCACACGTCACACAGGGTGGTTAACTGTTCGTTGCATGTTTGTGCTGTTATTAGATCGTGTTTTTTTTTCATCACGCTTAACATGTACTTTTGTCCTATTTTAGCCAATGTAACTGGGTCATAACTTTAATAAGAGATCAATTCCGTGTTGATATATTAATCACCCACCAACAATAGACAAAATGCCACCATTTCATTAATAATACTTCAAGATTCAGGTGTATCTAGATCCTGATAACTGTAATAACCTCAAATGCAGACTATTAACAACAGACACAATTCACAGGCATGGGGCAGGTAGTCAAGACCAAGGTGTACTAGTTAAAGTTATGGCTGTCAAGGCGGTAACTTGGTGTCGTTTGTCGCCTTCCAAAACATACCACAAGTCAAGTTAGTCTTGTAATCATGGTTTTTGAATGTTTCTTAGCAATTACAATGTATTACTACTTCAGTACTCCCACAATAAGAAAATTCAATCAAATAGTGCCCTGCCAGGCATTGAAGGAAATCTATGCATCACTGAAAAAGAAAACAAAGAAGTGTACCCATACATTCTTTTTCACAACGCATGTATTAAATACAACGTAACGCCACAATATGGAAGAAATTACATTAAAAATTCGTCTCACATTACAAGAAAGATAAAAAAAATCAGAATTAATTTGGGTCAAATTACAAATAAAAGATTTTTATAAAAATATTCATATTATGATGAAGAAGCAAGTAGAACAGGAACTAGTTTAAAAAGCATTATTACTGAGATTCAGTTTAAAGAACTCTCACAAGAAAGAAATTAAACAGTTATCCGATAAAATTGCTGGCAGGCATTACAGAAGGTTAGAACATCTTTCATCTATAGTACCATAACATTTTAATTCTCACATAGGTGACATCCCAACATTTTGAAGAATCATAGAAAATCTAATGTTGATTGATTTTACAGACACCACTTACAGAATAAATGGGAGTGAAAGTCATAGTAGCTACTACAAAATTAGCACTTGACCGTTCCCCTACTGAGTAAGAGATATTATTACCACAACTATGAAAACAGCACAGTCATTAAATAACGAAAGAACTATAACTCTCAACCACAACCATGAATGTTAAACTTTTTAAAAATAATTAATAAAAAAACTATAAGGTAATAATGCAATACCAATTAAGACTGATAAAAGTAATGTAATTGTAATAATAAATTATTGTTATGACGTTGCTAAAAGAGATCAATTTTTCTCTGAAAGTAGTATTGTTACTGTAGAGAAAGATCTCAGTAACAGATTAAATAATTATCTGAAAAGAAAACAGAATCAAGGAAATTTTCTTGTAGAAATGATCAATTTTAAAGTATCTACTTTGCATGCACAGATTAAGACCATAAGGTAGAAAAAACATCCAGCCAATGCCGCACACTACAAGCTACATCATCATCATCATTTAAGACATATTATGCCTTTCAGCGTTCAGTCTGGAGCATAGTCCCCATTATAAAATTTCTCCATGATACTCTATCCAGTGCTAACATTGATGCCTCTTCTGATGTTAAACCTATTACTTAAAAACCATTCTTAACCGAATCCATGTACCTTCTTCTCCTACCCTCTATTGCTGAACCCATAAGTCCCTTGGGTAACCTTGCTTCCCCCATGCGTGTTACATGACCCCACCATCTAAGCCTGTTCGCCCTGACTTCTACATCTATAGAGTTCATTCCCAGTTTTTCTTTGATTTCCTCATTGTGGACACCCTCCTGCCATTGTTCCCATCTACTAGTACCTGCAATCATCCTAGCTACTTTCATATCCGTAACCTCAACCTTATTCATAAGGTAACCTGAATCCACCCAGCTTTCGCTCCCATATAACAAAGTTGGTCGAAAGATTGAACGGTGCACAGATAACTTAGTCTTGGTACTGACTTTCTTCTTGCAGAAGCGAGTAGATCGTAGCTGAGCGCTCACTGCATTAGCTTTGCTTTACTTCGCTTCCAGTTCTTTCACTATATGGCCATCCTGTGAGAATATGCATCCTAAGTACTTGAAACCATCTACATGTTCTAACTTTGTTCCTCCTATTTGGCACCCAATCCGTTTATATCTCTTTCCCACTGACGCTACTTTCGTTTTGGGGATGTTAATCTTCATACCATAGTCCTTACATTTCTGATCTAGCTCTGAAATATTACTTTGCAAACTTTCAATCGAATCTGCCATCACAACTAAGTCATCCGCATATGCGAGACTGCTTATTTTGTGTTCACATACCTTCATCACACCCAGCCAGTCTACTCTTTTCAACATATGATCCATAAATAATATTAACAATAGTAAAGACAGGTTGCAGCCTTGTTTACCCCTGAAACTACTCTGAACCATGAACTCAATTTACCATCAACTCTAACTGCTGCCTGACTATTTATGTAGAGTCCTTTAATCGCTTGCAAGAGTTTGCCTCCTATTCCAAAATCTCGTAGAACAGACAATAACTTCCTCCTAGGAACCCGGCCATATGCCTTTTCTAGATCTATAAACCATAGATACAATTCCCTGTTCCACTCGTAACACTTCTCCATTATTTGCCGTAAGCTAAGATCTGGTCCTGACAACCTCTAAGAGGCCTAACCCCACACTGATTTTCATCCAATTTGTTATCAACTAATACTCGCACTTTCCTTTCAACAATACCTGAGAAAGTTTTACCCACAATGCTGATTAAAGAGATACCTCTGTAGTTATTACAATCTTTTCTGTTTCCATGTTTAAAGATTGGTGTGATTACTGCATTCGTCCAGTCTGATGGAGCCTGTTCCGACTCCCACGCCATTTCAGTTATCCTGTGTAGCCATTTAAGACCTGATATTCCACTGTATTTGATGAGTTCATCTACCCCAGCCGCTTTATTGCACTGCAATCTATTGACCATTTTCTCCACTTCCTCAAATGTGATCATGTTTCCATCATCATTCATATCCCATTGTATATCGAAATCTGAAATATTACTGATCGTATTTTCACCTACATTGAGTAACTCTTCAAAATATTTCTTCCATCTTCCCAAGGCATCAACAGGATTCACCAGCAGTTTTCCTGACCTGTGCAAAATACTTATCGTTTCCTTCTTACCTCCCTTTCGAAGACTGCTAATTACACTCCAGAATTGTTTTCCAGCAGCTTGACCCAAAGTCTCTAACCTGTTTCTAAAGTCTTCCCAAGATTTCATCTTGGATGGTGCAATTATCTGTTTGGCTTCGTTTCTTTCTTCAACATAACTTTTTTTGTCTACCTGAGTTCTAGTATGTAGCCATTTTTGATACGCCTTCTTTTTCCTTTTACAGGCTGCCTTGACTGTGTCATTCCACCAAACTGTTTGCTTCATCCTACCTTTACACACTACTGTTCCAAGACATTCTTTAGCCACTTCTTGTACTATGTCCCTGTACCTTGTCCTTTCCTGTAATTGACTACATCAACTAACTGGTACCTTTTTGAGATCTCTGTTATGTACTTGTGCCTGATTTCCTTATCCTGAAGTTTCTCCTCTCTTATACTCCTCCATATGGACCTGACCTCCTGCACTTTCGGCCTCACAATACCAATTTCACTGCAGATTAAATAATGATCAGTGTCATCAAAGAATCCCCTGAATACACGTGTGTCGCTCACAGCCTTCCTGAATTCCTGATCTGTTATTATATAGTCAATGACAGATCTGGTTCCCCTGCCTTCCCAAGTATACTGGTGAATGTTCTTATGTTTGAAAAAGGAGTTTGTGATTACTAAGCCCATACAGGCATAGAAATCCAAGAGTTGTTTTCCCGTTCCTGTTGGCCTCCATATCCTCTCCAAATTTACCCATAACCTTTTCATACACTTCTGTTCGACTTCCAATTCTGGCATTAAAATCACCCATGAGCAGAACACTGTCCATGTCCTTTACTCTAACAACTACATCACTTAGTGCGTCATAAAAACTATCCATCTCATCTTGATCTGTCCCATCACAATGCGAATATACTGACACAATCCTAATTTTCTTGCTACACACTGTCAAATCAATCCACATCAATCGTTCGTTTACATACCTTATTACAACTACGCTGGGTTCCATTTCTTACAAGCTACATAAATTCTTAAATAAAAAAGTAAAAGAAAATTATGTTTTTGAAAACAGTTACAGTTTATTAAACAGTCACTAACTAGCAACATTTTCAGAATACATAGATACGCCCAGCATATCCACTCTTGTGTCAGCTAACATTAAGAATTGATGTACAAATATACCTGTTAAAGTATGTGTTGAATTGATAAAGAATAATTTATTACAAAAGAAATTATGTCATGTTGAAATTATTGAGTTAATAGAATTGTTATCCCTCTCTCTAATATATCATTATTTTCAATTCAGTGATAAGATCTACTACCAGCAGGAAGATCCAGCCATGGGATAATGCTTAGCTGGTACCTCAGCACAAATATTTATTACGGATTTAGAAAACAGATTCTTTATTAAAAATAATGCTCTTGAAAGTAAAATAATGTGCTAGAAAAGGTATGTTGATGATATTGTACCTTTTACATCAGGAGATAAGGAATTAATGAAAGATTGCATATCAGAAATTTATAATATGCGTAACAAAACTAAATTTACTGTTGAAAAAAAGACAAATAAAAGAGTAAACAATTGAGATCTTAGCATAATGAAAGTTAAAAGGAAACATAAATTTGTAGATTACAGGAAACATACCTGTACAGATATGATAACAAATTATATTTCTTGCCACCATGTAAGACACAAAGATGCCGATATTGTTTCTATGATAAATAGACTCTCTAAACTTCCATTCAATTCAGGTAGTGTGGGAAACGAAATACTAACTCTAAAACACATAGCCATAAAAATGGTTTCTGTGCTTAGAAAATAAAAAGAAGAGTACATACCCAAAAACGAGACACAAACAAAACATTACAAAAAATGAAAAGTTTATCTCCTTGATGTATCGAGGGAGAGCGTCAGATAACACTGAGAGACACTGTGGAAAATCAAATATCTCATTTGAATTCAATACTTCTAACAAATCAGGATCAAAACTTAGGCATAAAATAGAAGACCATGAGAATAAATACAACCACAAATGTGTTGTTAAAATAGAATGTGGTAAATGGACAGACAGTCTTAAATAAAGAAATATTTGATGCAGTCTAGGCTTCTGAACGGTTTTTAGAATGTAAAACAGACCGCTCCTTCAGTACAGGCAAAATGAGAAAATTCAATTATAACTTAGCTGAAAGGAGGATGGACTAATGTTCATGACATTTCATTGAAAATAGCGAAATTTCCGTACGGTTGTGGGTTCGAAACGACACTTTCAGCTTGAGTATTTTCAGGCCTATAACATGGAACGAGGTGGTGGAAGGGGATGATGAATGTTTCAGTTCTTCCAGTAAAATCTACTGCATTTTGACCCTACCTCTCAACTGAGTTTCATGTTATAATTTTCACATACTGGGCAGCAAATGCAATAAAAAATTATGACTGACATCTTGTGTTTCTGCTTTAGACGTTTATTGCTCAGTAAGCTTCAACTTTTGTTTTTTACATTTCGATTAGCTCCGCAGTTACAGACTTCTTTCTCCTCTTAGTCTGGTCTTCTTGGTGTGGGAGGAGTGACGGTGGAGGTCCTGAAACACACTCCTCTGAACTTTCCGACAGCCCGTGCGATGGCTTCTGATGAACACTGGTTACTTTTGTCAAGTGAAGCGCTCTGTGTATCAGGAACATCCGTTGACAACTGCACGTACGTCGGCGTATAGAAATGCGATTATTTTCCTCTGCAAAATGTTTCTTTTTGCCTATTGTGGAGCCATAATTTCTGTGGAGACGTCGATATATCTTACCGCAGCCATAGGAGCTACGGAAAACCACCTTCGTCTCCCTAACATTCTGCACAGAACGAGTGCCGTAAATATTTCCGCTTAATCTTCACCGCCTCACCTGCAAATATGAACGTGAGTACACGCGTAAATAATTACGTAGACTTTATACTGAATATAAAATTTGTATCCTAAACACGTTAATTAGAAGTCCTACAAAGATACTTTGCATCGTTCAGTTGTGATCGTTTCATTCTTTTTCATATATTTATTAGCAGCGGTGTCACAGTCACTTCGGATGGGTCTAACTACAGTCGCTCAATGCGTGCATGAAACGAGTGTGGCGATATGGGAAATTCTGAGTCCAGTACACCTGCCTCCTCCTACCACGCCACAGTTTCAAACTGCTGCACTGAAAATGTGTGCTGACTGGAACTTTCGAAATTGTAAGGGGGTCATTGACGGTAAGCAGGATGGTGTTAAGAACCCCCTCTGGGGCGATGTACTACAACTACAAAAAATTATTTTTTGCTTGCTTTACTTGCCTTAGCCGACACAAACTGCAGATTAATAGCAAGTGACGTTGGAGGTTATGGCAAGCAGCAACATGGCTGAATATTTAGAGCAAGTGATCTGTATAATAGTATTCCGAACGTTGCACAGAACTGGCCTTTGGTGATGACTGGAGATAAAGCCTTCCCCCTACTGGAAAATTTAATGCGTCCATTTCCTGGACTATCACATATTGAGGAAGAAAGGTTACTTAACAGGAGGTTCTTTGAGGGCACAAAAACGGCGGTCGAACGCATGTTCTGAATTATGCCTAGCAGGTGGCGTCTTCTCCGAGAGGATACTGAAACTTCTGTCGAACATGCAGTCGTAAATATTAAGCGCATCTCCGACTTGCAAAACATAACAATCGACAAAAATGGGCCCAACGTCTCCCTTCAACTATGTGCTGACCGGGACGTTTCGAAAACAATGCTTTGGCAGCATGGTTTCAAAATGATAAGACCAACAATAGTGCTTCAAGAAGAGTGAGGAGTGTCAAAGTGTCAACAGTCATTAATGTAGACACGTTTTGTTATAAATTTTTTGAATACTGTACCTATTGTAACCATCATTTCATTATCAAAGTGATTAAATCTGTACATAAATCAGATGTGATGATATACGAAACTTTTGTTTCTTTTAAAGTGTAGTATTTTTGTAGTTATTTATTTTACTTTCTTTTATTTAGTGTTTGTCTTGAGTTACTTTATTCCAAGTTTGTACCATACCCCTGTTGCAGTCATAATTTGCTTTTCTGAACCGACAACGTGAGCGTTCAAGCACATAATTAGTAAGCCTTTCGACGCCCGTGGCAAGAAACCGTTGCAAACGATCGCCCGAAACCCAAACTCGCTGGCGCATCGCACCGCTCAGACTGCTGCCTAAACGGGCACCGCGCAGTTCCGCTGTTACACCAGCCGCCCCCCCCCCCCCCCCCCCCCCGATTCCAAACGGTGACGTTATTTCAGAGCGTCATTCTCGGCTCGGCTCTGCGTCGTATCTCATTGCATCACGGGCTGTGTAAATTAAGCCTTAAGGCGCCCCTAAACGATCAAAAGTGTTTGACAAAATAGCTCTTAACTAGCCACGGATTTTCCAAGCCAGACCGTACACCTTCAGACTACGTTTGTCAGTTTAACCTCACTTTGAAGTAGACGCTATTCGTCTTCACAAGTATTTTGAAACTAGTGAGAAGTGCTACAAATGCAGACAAACTAATGCTGACACTGTCTCTGGCCCTATGTTTAAAGAAAAGGAAGAGAACAAGACGCTGGTCCAGGGAATAGCTTAAAATGAGAGATTTGGCTATGAATATCTGCTAAAGGAAATATTACCCTTAGAAACCGATGATTACATAGACTTTCTTCAAATGGATAATGAAATTTTTTAAACCTTGTTAAGGCCCTCCTAAAGGAGCAAACTTGTCTGTCGACTTTGCTCTTATGTGTGTCTAGCAAGCCTGTACACTCATCAAGAATGATTGTCAATTTAACCTTAGTTTTAAGGCAGAAGCTTTCCGGGTGTACTGTATTTTGGTGCTAGAGGGAATGACTGCAAATGCAGATAAAGCAATTCTATTAGCATGGGGAGCTGCATCAAACCACTCTTCGAACTGAAGACCACAAAACAACAACACTGATTCTGGCACTGTGTTTAAGGAACAAAGAAACAAGACGAGTGATGTTGAGATGTGGAGACTGTGCTGGGCAGGGAAGATGAGACAGTTCATCGTCGCACTCATAAAAATAACACTGGATGGTTCGAGCTGTGTGAACAGGGGCCCTGTAGTCTTCGAACATAGCTTCACCATTGTGGAACAAGCATTGTACCACCCAGCTAATTGACTAACAATCAACAGAGAGTGCAAAACTGCCGCAATATCGGATAACGCAAAGAAAAGTCCCTGTGACTCCTGATTGAACTGCGGTGACAGTGTTGACTTTAATTGATCCAGAATTGATCACTTTTACTTAAAAAAGGGTGCACATTGATGTTATATTCAGCTATTGAACACAGATGCAAATGTTGAACATAAAATTAATTAAGAAAGTGACTTGGGATTTCAACTACTTGATTGAAAACAGATGCAGTCGATTAGCACAAATTTATTTTAACTCCCGACCTTCAATCATCACATTACAAGACTCTCCTATCAGGCAGTGGTAATAAATTGCGTTTGCGTGTAGTAAAGCGCGATAACTCAAAAGTAATTCCTATCAACTGATCCAGGCGTAATGAGAAGTGCAAGAAGAATTCTACAATACATGGCCCATGAAACCCTAATGGAAACTTTGCCAACGTGATCCAACAAATTAATCAGCGGCCAGAGCAGGCGCAATATCACCAAATACAGCGTGGCGGAGCAGCGTCGTCGTGCGGACATCGGCCGACCTCGTGGTGCTGCAAGGTTGCGCTCGTCTTTTCACTCCTAGCTATCTTGCTCAGTACATAGCTGAACCAAAACTTCCTATCTCCAAGCTCAATCGTTCCATTTGCTAAGTCCTAAACTGCAGACATGCTCACTCTTTCTCATGGAAGCTGAGTAAAGAACGCTACGTCCGCAGTCTAATCAAGCTGGGAACGGAAGACCACTGCGGGGACTTCTCCCAGTCTGCTCTTCGCCTTGGTTTCCCCTCCAGCAAAATCACTTACGCCAATTGCGCTTCCCAACGCCGACCAATGCCTGCTCTGGGAAGTGAACAAATTCCCACAAAATTTCCCTTCCTCTCAACTTCTGCTACCAAGGTTAGCGTCTACACAAAACACCACTTTTTCCGGAATTCTGACTCCCAGGAGAGTACTTCAATTCCTTGGTCCTACATTCCCTTCGGAGGCCAGTGTATTTCATTCTGTCGCTCTTGACCTGATTTACTTCAGACTATACGGAACGTGAATTCACCATGAAGTTGCTATAGTCACGAACATGCATATTTCTGCCTCTGTTGACCACTCCACCATAGCTTTGCGCGGCTTTCTCGCATGTTTCACTGAAAACGGGACGACGGACATTTATCAACAGGCGTACAAGTTCTTCGTCTGCTTCCCGGTACACCAACATGGGGTCAACCACTCCCTCACTGTCACTCATCTTAAGGCAACTGGAGGCCGCGCCCCGTTACCGCTTTCTCAAGAGTTTGAGCCGCCCTAAGCTACCTATTGTCGCTTCCCTTCGCCGCTCCCCCGCCAGCCACGGTCAATTCTGAATACTTCCCTGGGATAAACTAGCCTCCAGTAAATCGACGCATTTCCACAAAGTTTCATGTCATGTGAATTACTTTAAAACTATCACTCGACATTAATTATTCCAATATGTCCATACTATCCCCTCTACAGGATGCATTGTGCCTTGTCAGTCATTTTTGTTCAGCCCTACTGTTCGCTCAATGTGAGTTAGATGATCTTCAATGACTTCATGTAAGGGGCATAGTTCTTGCCATCTTACACTTAGCAGTAATGAAACCTTGCAAAGTAACCATAGAACCCATGGAATACCGTGACATGAGGCCTCAAATCATCACCGAACTCCCACCACCTTTCATTTCTGAGATGTGAATCTAACACAAGTTCGAAGTAGTCTGAAACAAGGCTCATGCGAATAACTGACTTTCTTCCATTGCTGCATACTCATGGGTTGATGCCTTCGGCACCACATTTTCTTGTTACAGCATGGGCACACTGATAGGTGACTTTTCTAATTCCAACTTGCCTAGCAATTGCTTGCTTATTGATCTCCCTTCGTATTGTTTTGATGCCGACAGAATTCGCAAGGGCGACATTCAGTCTCATGACTTTTGGAGCTCTCACTCTCTTTTTCACCACAATCCTCTGACAGTCACTCCGCTTTATGACGTAGCGAATAATGCTTTTCCTCCTTCCCTGTATGTCGGTACCAATGATGTGTGTCGCTTTGGCTCAGAAGAGATTCTCTCTGGTTTCGGGCGGCTGTCAAAAGTGGTAAAGGCTGCAAGTCCTGCTTGTGGGATGAAAGCAGAGCTCACCATAGGCAGCAAAGTAGACGGGTCTGATTGCGGACTTCTGGTAGAGAGCCGAATGAAGGGTCTCAATCAGAGGCATACACGTCTCTGCGAATGTGTAGGTTGGAGATTCCTCGACATGTGCCATTGGTTTGTTACGTTTCGGGCTCAGCTAAATAGGTCAAGAGTCCATTACACACAGGAAGTGGCTACACGGGCCGCGTGGCATGAACTGGGTGGTCTTTGAGGTTACAGGGCCTTGGGAAACAGTGAAAAGGCTTCAGTGTCAGTGGATACTGAGAAGGAAGGATACAGGAAGAATGTAGACCTAAGACTTATCGATACAGCAGGTGTAAATCACCGTCTCAAGCGCTAATAGAAAGCTCTGGCGCTCAAATCGTTATAGGCACTGAGAGCTGGCTAAAGCCGGGGACAAGTTCAGCAGAAATTTTTGCGGAGGACCTAACGATGTTCAGAACGGCTAGGTTAAATACAGTTGACGGTGGAGTGTTTGTTGGATGTAGTTTAGCTTGTAGCGAAATTGACGTAGATAATTCCCTTGAGTTCGTGTGGGTAGAGGTCATTCTTGGCAACCAGAATGAAATAATAGTTGGATCCTTTCACCGACCTCCCAATTCAGATGATAAAATTTCTGAAAGGTTCAAAGAAAACCTTAGTCAAATTTCAAACATGTACCCGACACAAACAACTGCAGTTGGTGTTGACTTCCATTTACTTTCGATATGTTGGGAAAAATATATGTTTAAATCCCAAGGTACACATAAAACAGCATCCGAAACTGTGTTAAACGCATTCTCTGAATTTTTTTTTAGCAATAAGTTCATGACCCCAGCCGATCAGTAAACGTTTGTGAAAATATTCTTCACCTCTTAGCAACAAATAATCCTGAGCTAATAACAAAATGGATACAGGGATTAGTGTATGCAGGTTGTTACAACGAGAGTGAATGCCGTACCCCCCGAAATCCACCAAAAATGAACTAAAAATGTATCTATTCAAAAAATCAGGTAAATTATCGCTTGATGCCTTCCTGACAGACGTGTTCTACTCCTCCCATATTAACAATGTAACTGCATACAACATGCTGCTTTAATTCAAAGAAATAATATCGACAGCAGCTGAGTTTTATACCAAATAAATGTAAAAAAAAGGTCAGAGCACTCTTGGAGAAACAACGAAAAACCCTCGCCTAATTTACACCAACACACAACCCCCAAGACTGGCGAACTTCTACAAAAGCTCGATATTTAGCGCAGACTTCAGTGCGAGATACTTAAAACTGTTTCCAGAACTTTGAACGTAGCTGCTAAGGTTCAGTGACCGTGTCAGAATTATATTGGAACAAATAAGCCCGCGGTCACAAATATTAAGACAAAATTGACCAGGTTTCGACGCTACTATGAGCGTCGTCTTCAGAATTAGACTAACTGTGGGTTGGTTGGTTGGTTGTTTTGGGGAAGGAGACCAGACAGCGAGGTCATCGGTCTCATCGGATTAGGGAAGGACGGGGAAGGAAGTCGGCCGTGCCCTTTGAAGGGAACCATCCCGGCATTTACCTGGGGGGGGGGGGGGTTAGGGAAATCACGGAAAACATAAATCAGGATGGCTGGACGCGGAGTTGAACCGTCGTCCTCCCGAATGCGAGTCCAGTGTCTAACCACTGCGCCACCTCGCTCGGTAGACTAACTGTTCTTAAACATATTAGGTATATAATACATTAATAAAATTAAAGTTTGTACTGACTGGAAAAGATGCAGTACTTACAAGTCACATATTAAAAAAGATCTAAGCCGGAGAGGCGACGTCATGAATGGTTGTGAGATGGCGAGCCACTAAGGGCTGCTCGTACTGTGAACAAGGGTTGCAACAAGACTTTTCCAGTCAGTACAAACTGTAATTTTATTAGTGCATTATATACCAAATATGTTTCAGAACAGTTAGTCTAATTTTGAAGACGACGCTCATAGTAGCGTCGAAACCCGGTCAATTTTGACTTAATACGTATTTGTGACCGAGGGATTATTTGTTCTAATATGTTTCCACAACGTTTGGCTCGAAACCTGGCAGAAAATCCAAACAGATTCCGGACGTATGTAAAGTAGCAGTAAGGAACATTCAAAGACTTTTTTGCGGGATAGCAATGGAAATACTACAGATGACAGTGCAGCTAAGGAAGAGTCACTAAACAGCCTTCCGAAATTCCTTCACCGAAGAAGATGAAGTAAATATTTCAGAATTCGAATGAAGAGCAGAAGTAGATATTCTCGGAATAGGGAAGCAACTTAGATCACTTAATAAAAGCAAGTCTTCCGGCCCAGACTGTACACCAATGAGGTTACTTTCAGAGTATGCTGATGCAATAGTTCCACTCTTAGGAATCCGATACAATCGCTTCCTCGATTAAAGATGTGTACCCAAGGACTGGACTGGTAGTAGGAGTAACCCAGTATCCCATTAAATTACCAGCCATATCATTAACGTCGATAAGTCGCAGGACTTCGGAACATATACTGTATTCCAAGATTATGAACTACCTCGAAGAGACCGGTCTATGGATACGTGGTGACACACACGAAGTGTTGAGAGCTACCGACAAGGGATTTCAAATTTATCCTTTTTTTAGTTTTCCAGATGAGTTTTGACACCGTGCCTCACAAGTGACTTGCAATCGAACTGCATGCTTGTGAAACATCGCCACAGTTATGCGTCTGGATTCGTGATTTCTTATCAGAGAGCAACAGATAGTAGCAATTGACGAAAAGTCATTGACTAAAATAGAAATGATTTCTGGCGTCCCCCAAGATAGTGTTATAGGCCCTTTGCTGTTCCTTATCTACACTCCTGGAAATGGAAAAAAGAACACATTGACACCGGTGTGTCAGACCCACCATACTTGCTCCGGACACTGCGAGAGGGCTGTACAAGCAATGATCACACGCACGGCACAGCGGACACACCAGGAACCGCGGTGTTGGCCGTCGAATGGCGCTAGCTGCGCAGCATTTGTGCACCGCCGCCGTCAGTGTCAGCCAGTTTGCCGTGGTATACGGAGCTCCATCGCAGTCTTTAACACTGGTAGCATGCCGCGACAGCGTGGACGTGAACCGTATGTGCAGTTGACGGACTTTGAGCGAGGGCGTATAGTGGGCATGCGGGAGGCCGGGTGGACGTACCGCCGAATTGCTCAACACGTGGGGCGTGAGGTCTCCACAGTACATCGATGTTGTATGCATACGACCGAGGCACACAGGGCCAACACCCGGCATCATGGTGTGGGGGGCGATCTCCTACACTGGCCGTACACCACTGGTGATCGTCGAGGGGAAACTGAATAGTGCACGATACATCCAAACCGTCATCGAACCCATCGTTCTACCATTCCTAGACCGGCAAGGGAACTTGCTGTTCCAACAGGACAATGCACGTCCGCATGTATCCCGTGCCACCCAACGTGCTCTAGAAGGTGTAAGTCACCTACCCTGGCCAGAAAGATCTCCGGATCTGTCCCCCATTGAGCATGTTTGGCACTGGATGAAGCGTCGTCTCACGAGGTCTGCACGTCCAGCACGAACGCTGGTCCAACTGAGGCGCCAGGTGGAAATGGCATGGCAAGCCGTTCCATAGGACTACATTCAGTATCTCTACGATCGTCTCCATGGGAGAATAGCAGCCTGCATTGCTGCGAAAGGTGGATATACACTGTACTAGTGCCGACATTGTGCATGCTCTGTTGCCTGTGTCTATGTGCCTGTGGTTCTGTCAGTGTGATCATGTGATGTATCTAACCCCAGGAATGTGTCAATAAAGTTTCCCCGTCTTGGGACAATGAATTCACGGTGTTCTTATTTCAATTTCCAGGAGTGTATATAAACGATTTAGGAGACAATCTGAGCAGCCGTCTTAAGTTGTTTACAGATGATGCTGTCGTTTGCCAATTGAAAAACGATATAGATAAGGGGTCTGTATGGTGCGGAAGTTGGCAGTTGACCGCAAATAATGAAAAGTGTGAGTTCATCCACATGAGCGCTAAAAGGGCTCGTTAAACTTCGGTTACACGATAAATCAGTCATATCTAAAGACCGTAAATTGTACCAAATATCTAGGAATTACAATTACGAACAACTTAAATCGGAAAGAACACGTGTTGTAAGGAAGGCGTAGCAAAGACTGCGTTTTACTGACATAACACTTAGAAGAAGCAACATATCTACTAAGGAGACTGCCTATACTACGCTTGTCCGGCCTCTTTTGCTACACTGCTTTGCGATGTATGATAGCAGATAGGATTAACAGAGTGCATCGAGAAAGTTCAAAGAAGGGAAGCGCATTTCGTATTATCAAGAAATAGGGGAGAGAGAGTCATGGACATGATACAGGATTTGGAGAGGACATCATTAAAACAAATGCGTTTCTCGATGCCCCGGGATCTTCTCGTGAAATTTCAATCACCAACTTTCTCCTCCGAATACGAAAATGTTTTGTTGGCGCTTACCCACATACGGAGAAACGATCATCATAATAAAATAAGAGAAAGCAGAGCTCGCAAGGAAAGATATATGTGTACCTTTTTCCGCGGGCTGTTGGAGATTGGAATTGCAAAAAATTATTCTGTAGATGATTCGATGAACAATCTACCAGGCACTTAACTGTCGAATAGTCATGTAAATGAAGGTGGCGATGGTTGACTTAAACACAATCAAGTTAATCTCCACATCACAATTACAGTGCTCGTTGTAATACGCATACTCCGGTTCCAGATGCACGCTTTGTTTGTACCGCTATACTGTTTCACGTAACGCCCAACAAAGCGACAATAACAACAAAAAACCGTTCACTGTGTGATGACAGCAGCAGCGCCACGAATTGGTACGTCGCGTAAGTTGCACGAGAACTTTCGAATAACCACCGACAAGGCTGGATAAAAATATCGCCAATGCCAAGGTCATGGCCATGGCAACTTAATGAAGAGAAGGGTGGAAGGGGTACAATCGGACCTTCCTGTCTCCTGCGAAACAAACATTCTGCGACAAATGCATTTTTTTTTTAAGTTGTACAAGTGATACTTTTATCAACCAGTTTCCTCATTATCATTTTACTTTAAAAATATACTAACGTAAGCTGTACGTGTTTTATTTACTTGTATGCGTACCAACTGACATGTCCATGCGTAGCGTCAGCGGTATGCGTACGCACACCACCGTCTGACAAGCCCTGTTCCAGAAGATAGACCCGTGCAGAAAAACCACGTCACTGCAGTATTTTATTCATTACAATTCATTACAACATCACAGCGACTCACGTTGAAGGTATTTGTATGCCAACCAGCAGATCATTTTTTCCACTGGTTGATTAGATACGTCGGTTAAATTAAAAACTTTGACTGGGGTGTGACGAGCTATGTCTTTATGACTTACACTTCAATTTTGCAGTTTTTATTTAGCTTTAAATCAAAAGCGTGACCGCCATACCACTATTCACATGTAACTCACTGTTTTTTTTATTTTTATTTTTTTTTTCAAATCAACGAGCTTCTCTAAGTTTAAGTAGTGAACCCATAGCACACCGTTCCCTTTTCTTTCACACACATACAGCGGAGATCCAAGCAATTGACCCGCATCATACGCAAGTGTTTGCTTCACGTAACCTTGCAGTTTCTTAGTTTGTACGCTAAGGACCAGTGTCTTCGCGTAACATGACCATATCATATAACTTGTCCCACTTTTCTTGAGGCACTGCCCTCTAGCACTGCCTCGATTTTCTAGACGGATTTCGGAAGTTTTCGTGGCGCCACTATGTTTGACGTTCTACACGAGCTGACACTAAATGGCACTGCATTTGCCTTTACTTAATGAACTGATTGACCTTGAGCTGCCGGCCAGAGTGGTCGAGAGGTTCTAGGCGCTACAGTCTGGAACCGCGCGACCGCTACGGTCGCAGGTTCGAATCCTGCTTCGGGCAAGGATGTGTGTGATGTCCTTAGGTTTAAGTAGTTCTAACTTCTAGGGGACTGATGACCTCAGATGTTAAGGCCCACAGTGCTCAGAGCCATTTGAACCATTTGACCTTGAGCTGTGGCATTAATTTAATATTGTATTCATAGCTACAAATATAAGTACCAGATGTCAACATGAACGTAGCTCTAAGGTGCTTTCACGAAACCTTCTTACTTCCTTTCGTCATTCCCAGCACAGCTAGTGGCTCGTCGCAACGCGAGTTGTAAATGTCAACACTGTGGGAGATTCCCCCCATCCCCACCCCTGTATAATATTCCACTGAACAAGTTGTATTGCTATTAGCTTATGGCAGAAAACAGATCAGGAATGGTGAATTTACATGACTTCACCGTACTTAACGGTTTTTCGTTATCTACTTTTAATTTTTCCCGTATGAAAACAGTTTGAAAATACCTCAAAATTATGCGCTTTAAGGCCTAATTCGTAGGTAAACCGTAATAGCGGAATGAGCTCTTTTTGGTGAACCCTCGTCGTCAGTTTTGTAAAGGCCTCGTCCCTGCTGCTGGCGAGGACGAGTTGCCAGTGTTGTTATGGTAGGCCATTATTACACAGCTATACGGCAGGGTCAGGTAACAGGATAGGGGAACGAAGGTTCTACAATAGTATAACAAATCAGTAACAAAATCACAGAAATTACTTAAAAGGATTTATGTATCTATTGTTGAATAATGTAGTCTGCAACACTACATGTAGTATAACACAAAAAAGGCCCCCAATGACAAAGTTCAAATAATCATAGGTAAATTTCACAGTACATATGAAAACGCAATTTGCAACTTTCTGTACACTTCTAAGAGTTCCCTGTATAAGTCACCCTCGACGACGATTTATAACCAAGTGCGTGAGAGCTGTTCCTCTATCTTCCGAGTAGGCTTCTGTCCGTCGTCGTACGGTCATTGGCAGATTGTACTCGGCGGGCAATTGATCGAGGCGAAATCGATAACTTCATCCTCAGCGCCGCCCGTGGAGCTGGTGGAAATTCGCAGAAGTTGCGAGTCTCTACGGCAGTGGCACCAGCTCGCATGTGTTTCCCTAGTTGTGACTTACGCGGTCGACAGAGCACCCTTTGAAACTATTACCGAAATAGAAAGAAAAATTATGTATTTAGGTATATACGATGGGTTCTCTGTGGCTTGTTTCAAGTAGCAGGACTTGGAGGCATGGTAATTACACTCTTACTATTAATCAAAATTGAACGATTTTTCGTTAGCTTACCATCTTTACTCTACACATTAAGGTACATATGAAGTCACATTTCCACTCTTGAAGTTTTGTTGCTCAACGTGCCTGTCTTTTGGAACATTACCCTTATTTTTAATGCATTTAAAGAGCACTAGAAACAGACTATTCATTCCTTATGTAAGTGGTAACACGCTAACGTTAATAATGGATAGATGATATAGAAGTTACATTTATTATCATGTAAGGCTAGCATGATTAAATCAACACAATTATTTAATAACACTTTAGTTTTCCAAAATATAAATAAAGAAACCCACAGCGAAACATGACTCAGATGAACTGGACAAACAACACAATCTGTAACGGTAAATACTGCAACCCCGTTCTTGCTATCAGAGTGACGAAACGTTCTGCGGACTATATTTGTCGCCGGCCGGAGTGGCCGAGTGGTTCTAGGCGCTACAGTCTGGAGCCGCGCGACCACTACGGTCGCAGGTTCGAATCCTGCCTCGGGCATGGATGTGCGTGTTGTCCTTAGGTTAGTTAGGTTTAAGTAGTTCTAAGTTCTAGGGCACTGATGACCTCAGCAGTTAAGTCCCATAGTGCTCAGAGCCATTTGATCCATATTTTGAACTATATTTGTCGTTTAACCTTCAAGTAAATGAACACGTGCTCGGTGATTGGTCAATGGCCCTAGACCACAGCCACCGTGTATTGTTCTGCCATTGGTAATTTAGAATTCTCATTTTCTATGTAAATGAGCAGACAGTTTCGAGACCTGTCGTACCATATGAACTAAACTGAATAGGTGGCACTTAAACATATTATACCACAGGCAACTGAAGGTTATTCGCTCAACATATATGAATGAAACCTCTGTACGCAGCTTCCGGGGAGGAACAGGGGCAAGTGCTCCGTATTGCCTCTCCTTGCGGACGCCTTCAGATATATTGTTGTTACAAATGAAACTCCGGGACGCTCTAAAGTATAAAGCATTAATAGCGATCAACATTTTGGTAATCGCTAACATGTTTAAACCACTTTTTTGTTATTTCGAGTTTTAGTGATCTCAGATACGTAGAAATCTGTAGAAGTCGATATAAGTTGTCGGTGCTAAGTTAAACTTCGAGCCTAGTGGAGTATGAGGTGCGCAGAAAGCAGGAAGGAGAGTTTTGGCCCCTCGTTGAGGAGGCAATGTTCTCTGTCTGTCATACAATGACGCCACTGTAGGCGCGTATTCACACAGATAATCGGCAGATACGGTAGAAATTACACACGAAAGTATTGAGGTTCTGTGAAAGGATACCATAGTGTTATTCATGTTCAAACACAGTCGTTATGCTATTTATATTTCAGGTGACAATCTCAACACTAGTTTGCGACACTACTTTAGTGCTACCGCAGTTTGCGACAATACTTTAGTGCTACCGCTGTTACATCGCTAGAGTTGGCAGTAGTCTATATATGAAGACAGTCGCCACGGAGTGAATCAGCAACAGAAAGGGAGACGAAGTTAATAGCAGCTTAATAGGGAAAAAATGGCTCTGAGAGGTTGTTTGGCCCAGTCGTTGCCTCTGCCCCCAACTTTCTATCCGAGCCCCGTCGCGGAAATAACGGAAGACGTTATCCTGAAGATAAACGCCACCCATCTCACTAAATTGATAAACGTCATCTTTTATTTCTAAATGAAGACAAAGCTGCTTGCTTTTTAAAAAATTTAAAGAAACGTAAATAAAAATCTCGCAGGTTTGTCTCTACATACAAATAAGAAGCTCTTTTATCAAGTATATGAAAGTTGCAAGACACATTGAATAGAAAATATCTCACGAAAGCCTGTTTATCGTAGTTTCAGTAACGAAGTCAGGAATCTTAAAATATATCGCATCTCCCTGAGTATTACTCCCGCAGGGACCGTGCAGAGAGGGCAGGAGTTATTGCAGAGCTGACAGAAGTACGGAAGCAGTTTCCCGTGCGCCAACGCGAATGGAACGGGAAGAGTCTCCAGAAAGGTGGAAAATGGGAAATCTCATTTACCATGGATTTCCAGAAATTTCTGAAGCGTAGGTATAGTCGAAGATGTAGACATGAAGAGGCGTAATAGGTGCAGTATCCTGTCGAGAAGCATACGGGAATAGGGCTAGTGTAAGGCACAAGATAATGTAGACATGCATGGAAAAGCAAGAAAATGATTCAAATGGCTCTGAGCACTATGGGACTCAACTGCTGTGGTCATCAGTCCCCTAGAACTTAGAACTAATTAAACCTAACTAACCTAAGGACATCACACACATCCATGCCCGAGGCAGGATTCGAACCTGCGACCGTAGCAGCAGCGCGGCTCCGGACTGGAGCGCCTAGAACCGCACGACCACCGCGGCCGGCATGGAAAAGCAGCTCAAGTAATTTCGTGATTAAATTTATTGCTCTCTCAAACCGACTCCCAATCCTCTTTCGTCATTGGTATAACTACTGTGTACTGTGTACCAGACCGATGTATCACCTACGAACGAGCCTATAATGACACGTACAGGACACATACGTATTACGACGTTAAGAAGAGGCACTGTATATTACTCTTTACAATGTAGGTTGCACCTGATGATGCGGCTTTACGTCGCGAAACCGGTTTTGTATCAATAAAAAACAATTTTATCAGCTGTCAGCGAAGTTCTTCTTAACATCATGTCTTTCAGCAACTGAATATGGCTAGAATACAGTTATAGACATATTATTTGCACAAACATAGATAGCAGTGCTGTTTGACAACATGTCCTCAGTATACCTTTACCTGCGTGTATCAGTTACGTTACAGGGGAAATAGTTCGTCAGCTCGTTAGACGGTAGGTTGGTGTTTCTGTTGCCGTAGTCGTAGTGTCTCGTATCTGCAGGTTTCCGAGAAAAGCTGACAGCCAGACATTCGTGGATGGAGACCACGGCTTTGCAGCTTAACTAAAGCTTTCTGCGAACGTCCATCTGCCGCTGGAGGCAGCCCTCTGACGCGAAAATATTACGTGGAACTTGGAATTCATGGGAAACTGCCGGATCATGTTATCTGCCAACTTTAGGGTGCCGTTACTGTAAGTACGTACAGTCACTCTTCTTCAAATAAATACTGCTTTACACGGTTCGGATAGTTAATTTCTCGTTTATGACCCTCTTTATGGACACGTGCGGAGGCCCTCTCTCAGGTATGACTCAAAACGTGTCGAATCTGTAGAGCTGACAACCAGCACTGCTAACATCTGTCCGCCAGCCGCAGTGTCGGAGTTTGCTGTCGCACTTTTCCATCTCACCTCCTCAACTCGAGGCCAAGATGGTGAAACTGTGTCTCTTTTCATCACGAGCTAGGAGTGATGGTTCGGGGTGACGCCTTTGGTCACGGCGAGAGTTCCTACGCTTGTCTTCGTGCTTGCAAAAACCTAACTTGTCCAGCAACGGTGCCGGATCTCTCCCCAACTGAAAACACCCAGTTGCAGGGACAGCTACAGATTAACGTGGATTCCGAGTCACGGCGTTTTTCCCATCAGCAGACAATGACTGAGATGGAACAACCAATAAGTGACAGCTGAACGTCCTAAAACCGACGAGGGACAGACCAGAGAGTCTCGGATTCATACTGTGTCACTATACACCGCTTTTTTTTCTCCTCCATAGCCCCCTACAGCCCCTCCTTGCGATCACCAAATGTGCCTTCATCGGCTAGCTTCGTTAACTTCCTGTTTTGAAATACATTCTCGTCTATCATCATGATTCACAGTTATTAACAAAACGAAATAGAAGAAGTTATGTTGTTGCGGTTACGTTTATTACTCGCTGAGACACTTTCAACGAAAAAATATATAAGGATGATTTAGTTAAGTTCCTCACCCCAAATATTGCCGGAACGCTTGGAGATGGTTCAAAAATGGCTCTAAGCACTATAAGACTTAACATGTGAGGTCATTAGTCCCTAACTAATCTAAAGACATCATACACATCGATGCCCGAGGCAGGATTCGAACCTGCGACCGTAGCAGCAGCGCGGTTCCGGACTGAAGCTCCTAGAACCGCTCGGTCACAGCTGCCGGGCCCTTTGAGGTATCGTGATTCTTTCTTCACTCAGATGAAATATGAGAAAGTCTTCAAAAAACGACGTATACTCCCTTTCCATAGCTATGCTAAGTATGGAGATTCTTCTTGGCACAATGATAATTTTAGCTGCAAGTATCATAATACTAAAAGAGACGTATTCAACAACGGGTCACTCATAAAGTCAGGTTACTAGTTTCGGTGTAATTACAATACTTGGTTCTTAGTATTTACCTGTTTTGGGCATGTAACTAATATTGCTGTCTTAAGCAGAGCTTCGTGCTGTTAATTCGGAAGTGTCACTTCAGGCTGATGACGCGCTCCAGCTTGACCCAGCTAAGAGCGTCCCCATACAAAAGCGTTTTAGGAGAGAGAAGTTTAATTTGAAACTGGTACCAGCTACAGCTGGCTAAATCTCCTCTCCTTTCTGCATTCGTCACAGCACTGCATCCACTTATCTGTTCCGGCTTAGCACTTGTTACTACCAACTGTAACGTGAAGTCTATATCTGCAGCACATAATAAATCTGAATATTGCTGAATTGTAGACACGATCTGATCGTATTTATATCGAAAGTAGCAATTTTGTAAGCTTGAAGGTGGTTCGTGTTCAGTGTTTATTTTCCTTACTTGAAAGAAAATCCGACGATGTTTAGCATTGCGAAACTGGATTCAGCAAGGCACTATTTTTTCAGGACATGTGTTCCTTTTCTTGGGATGACATTCTTTCTTCCAGTATTTTTGATGTCTTAGATATGTCTTTGTCAACAATACTTTCTTCGCTCTCCTCTGTCCTGTTTCCAATTAGTGAGGTTTTGTTTTTTAACGGGACTACAGTGTTCTGACAAAGAGTGCTGGCTAGATCATCCACTCGTTTCTTCCAGCCTCTTTCGCTTTAAAGCGTCACACCGATTTCTGGCTTCCCGGTTTCCATTCGAACCGACGTACATTGGTTTGAATCTGAATTCTGAAAGTCTTCTCGATCGGATGCGTGCTGATCTTTTCCCCCCTCTCACACGATATTGGTGCTTCCTGCTCAGTAGCATGGTGTGCCAATGTCTACTCCTTCTTATAAGAATTTCCTTCTGGATTTTTCCTTCAACTTCTGTGATAGATTTTGCACATCTGCGGGTAAGATTTGCGATTCGACCTGGTTCCCACAGGTTTCTGCTCCATTCATCCCGCCGGTTGATTTTGTTCTTCTTTGGCTGGTTCTGGTTCATCACACCGAGAAAATTGGCGCAGTGGTTAGCACACTGGACTCGAATTCCTAGGACGACGGTTCATATTTAGGTTTTCCGTGGTTTCTGAAAATCGCGTAAGGAAGGCAAATTCCGGGGTTCCTTCGAAAGCCCACGGTCGATTTCTTTCCCCACCCTTCCCTAATCCGAACCCCTGCTGCGTCTCAAATGATCCCGTTGCTGACGGGACGTTAAACAGTAAACACATTTCGAACAACATCAACTTTCTACTCACCATCCCAGAAGCAAGAAATATTGTAACAACGAGCCCACAAGCACCTTGCCTTAATATCACAACCTAACGTACACTAAATGGGACCCCCATCAGGCCTTTAGTGAACTGCAGGAACAGCCTAACATTCAAATCAAACTAAATGCTCTTCAAAATTCTCAAAGAAGCATGCACATTCAATAGTGAGAGAACACTTAAAAACAGAACAGAATTTACAAAACATGTCAAAAACATAGAAGTAGCTGATGGAGCCACACTTGCCTCATTTGACATACAAAACCTTTATTCCTCTCTGCCAGTAGATCCCACACTCAGATAATCAATGCCAACCTACAGGGTGTTTCAAAAATGACCGGTATATTTGAAACGGCAATAAAAACTAAACGAGCAGCGATAGAAATACACCGTTTGTTGCAATATGCTTGGGACAACAGTACATTTTCAGGCAGACAAACTTTCGAAATTACAGTAGTTACAATTTTCAACAACAGATGGCGCTGCGGTCTGGGAAACTCTATAGTACGATATTTTCCACATATCCACCATGCGTAGCAATAATATGGCGTAGTCTCTGAATGAAATTACCCGAAACCTTTGACAACGTGTCTGGCGGAATGGCTTCACATGCAGATGAGATTTACTGCTTCAGCTGTTCAATTGTTTCTGGATTCTGGCGGTACACCTGGTCTTTCAAGTATCCCCACAGAAAGAAGTCACAGGGGTTCATGTCTGGCGAATAGGGAGGCCAAACCACGCCGCCTCCTGTATGTTTCGGATAGCCCAAAGCAATCACACGATCATCGAAATATTCATTCAGGAAATTAAAGACGTCGGCCGTGCGATGTGGCCGGGCACCATCTTGCATAAACCACGAGGTGTTCGCAGTGTCGTCTAAGGCAGTTTGTACCGCCACAAATTCACGAAGAATGTCCAGATATCGTGATGCAGTAATCGTTTCGGATCTGAAAAATGGGCCAATGATTCCTTTGGAAGAAATGGCGGCCCAGACCAGTACTTTTTGAGGATGCAGGGACGAGGGGACTGCAACATGGGGCTTTTCGGTTCCCCATATGCGCCAGTTCTGTTTATTGACGAAGCCGTCCAAATAAAAATAAGCTTCGTCAGTAAACCAAATGCTGCCCACATGCATATCGCCGTCATCAGTCCTGTGCACTATATCGTTAGCGAATGTCTCTCGTGCAGCAATGGTAGCGGCGCTGAGGGGTTGCCGCGTTTGAATTTTGTATGGATAGAGGTGTAAACTCTGGCGCATGAGACGATACGTGGACGTTGGGGTCATTTGGACCGCAGCTGCAACACGGCGAACGGAAACCCGAGGCCGCTGTCGGATCACCTGCTGCACTAGCTGCTCGTTGCCCTCTGTGGTTGCCGTACGCGGTCGCCCTACCTTTCCAGCACGTTCATCCGTCACGTTCCCAGTCCGTTGAAATTTTTCAAACAGATCCTTTATTGTATCGCTTTTGGTTACATTAAACCTCAGTTGAAAACTTCGTCTTGTTGCAACAACACTGTGTTCTAGGCGGTGGAATCCCAACACCAGAAAAATCCTCTGTTCTAAGGAATAAACCATGTTGTCTACAGCACATTTGCACGTTGTGAACAGCACACGCTTACAGCAGAAAGACGACGTACAGAATGGCGCACCCACAGACTGCGTTGTCTTCTATATCTTTCACATCACTTGCAGCGCCATCTGTTGTTGAAAATTGTAACTACTGTAATTTCGAAAGTTTGTCCGCCTGAAAATGTACTGTTGTCCCAAGCATATTGCAACAAACGGTGTATTTCTATCGCTGCTCGTTTAGTTTTTATTGCCGTTTCAAATATACCGGTCATTTTTGAAACACCCTGTACAAAAGCACAAAAACATCCCTTCAACTCACATTACTGAACTAATGGACCTGCTTGCATTCACACTTTCACACGACTATTTTAAATTTAATCATACAATCTACAAACAAACAGATGGTCTGACAATGGGCTCTAATGTTTCCAGATTGCTAGCTGAAATATTTAAAAGTCACTTAGGAGACAAAATCATGAATTCCAACCACCACCTACTCAAAAATATCATCTACTACTAGAGATATGTAGATGGTAGCATCATTTTAATGAAAGGCACTAAAGATAACATCAGTGAGTTGAACCAGTTATTCTACAACGCCCATGAAAACATAAAATTCACAGTTGAACACCAAAACATATGGTAGTATAAATTTCTTAGACCTTACCATTAGAATAAGGAATAACAAACATGAGTCTGAAATATATCGGAAGCCTACCACAACATATACTACAATCCACAATTGGCTCTGAGTACTATGGGACTTAACATCTGAGGTCATCAGTCCCCTAGAACTTAGAACTACTTAAACCTAACTAACCTTAGGACATCAAACACATCCAAGCCCGAGGCAGGATTCGAACCTGCAACCGTATCGGTCGCGCGGTTCCAGACTGAAGCGCCTAGAACCACTCGGCCACTCAGGCCGGCAAAATGCACAATTCCTCTTGTCACCCCACAGCCAACAAAATGGCAGCATTTGCGTACATGATCAATAGAGCTATCCAACTACCACTGTCTGAAGACAAATGTGATCAAGAAACTGAAATAATAAAACAAACAAACAACTATTGCAAATGGTTATAACAGCTTCATAGGAGACACCCTGAAACACCCAATAATGGCAAAGCAATCACAACAGAAAAAAACAAAAAGAAAATAACATCTTCCATACAATCCCCTTTCTAGGTAACATTTCATATTAGATTGCCAATGTCTTCAAACGAAAAGACATAAGCATATCCTTTACCACAGACAACAAGATTGGACAGAAGTTACCCCACAACATCAGCACACAAAACTCTCTTCATCTCACCGGTGTGTACAAAAGACAACCTTTGGACTGTGATTGCCTCTACATTGCGCAGACAGGCAGGTCATTTGAGATTAGATTCAAAGAACACATGGCAGCACTAAAAAACAAAAAAATGCCACACATCAGCAGTAGCCACCCACCTGCATGAAACAAAACTCCATGTTTACAACGCAAGTATCAGCATGATACACATCCAACCAAAAGGCAGATAACTAGACATCCTTGAAATACTCGAAATATACAAACACCAAACAAAACAATCTGAATCCATCTTAAATGACAAAAATGACAATATTTACAATAGTATCATCTCAGTTTTCAACAACTGCCTACGTTGTTTAAAATTGCAAAGCACACACACTAATATTTTAATAATATTTATAATATTTCATAAATATTATAATATATATATATATATTATAAATATTTATAATACTTTAATAATATTTTTAGTAATATTTTAGCTACCACAACAGCTCCCGAGTGTACAGGAGAGTGATCTCATTTACAAATATATCATCGCTACAACAGCTTGTACCCCTTGTCAGCTTGAAATTATATATACATCATCTACTGGCACAAATTGCACATCCATCTGCATATTTTTAAGCAGTGACCAATGTATTGCCGCAACCTTTAGGTAGTTATTACATGTAACGGTTATAATCTTAAGACCCCTTGCCTTGTAAAGTTTCCTCTCATACAATCACTCTTTCCACCCTCTCTCTCCCTCTCACTTTCACTTTCTCTTCCACCCCCTCTGCCTCCAGCCTTTCATATCTATCATGAATTCCAACGAAAATTGTTATTTGTGCATAATTTTACCTGTGTAGGCAATGTTTGTAACACCTCACCGGATTGTATAGATGATAATGAATTTTAAGCTATTTCAACTGGTAAAATCGGATTTATATATCACCTGAAGTATTTATTCCAATGAATGTATTCAACACCTCAAACAATACCTCCAAATGCTTTAGAAAGTATTCTGTAATAATATTGTTAGGATGTATATTCTTTGTACTTCGTGACACTGTTTTCACTTCTGCTATACGATCCATGTACCCAATGACTTCTGACGCCACGTTTGTTTTCAAAATATGACAGTTTACATGTGATTTGTTAAGACAGTGAAAGGAACCTGTGACCACTGGAGGTATTTTATCTCACTTATTTTCTGTTTACCGTTAGATACACGTTTAATTTTTTGTCAAAAGAAATCCAAAATCATGTTCTGAAATAGTGTGTTGTACCTCCACCTGGCAGTGCCAGACGTTCCTCCAAAAAATCGTAACACAACTCTAACATTCTGCGTGGTGTCTGTCTGTTCTGAGTCGTGTCTCCCTACCACTTTCGCGCAACGACGCTCTGAGCGTGTTTTTTAGGGAACTGACTAGTTTAAACGTGGGACCTGTTGCTGGTAAGGAGACGCCAGACCACACATGACATGTAGAGTTCAGAAGAGTTCATTGAGACTAGTGATGATATAATCAAATACTTAATGATTTCAGCGTCAGCTCCACTGCACTCCCTGTAATGAATCTTAATACTAACTAAATTTAGTGGATAGGGTTCAAAGCTTTCCTATTTTTAGTTAGCTGGTGAAATAACGTCGAAAAAGCAGTTAAGTTTACCATTGGATTTTTTTATCCTACTCACAAAACATTGTTTATAAATTGCACTATTGATAAAAGGAAATAGCCCGCATCTCGTGGTCGTGCGGTAGCGTTCTCCCTTCCCACGCCCGGGGTCCCGGGTTCGATTCCCGGCGGGGTCAGGGATTTTCTCTGCCTCGTGATGGCTGGGTGTTGTGTGCTGTCCATAGGTTAGTTAGGTTTAAGTAGTTCTAAGTTCTAGGGGACTGATGACCATAGATGTTAAGTCCCATAGTGCTCAGAGCCATTTGCACCATTTTTAAAAGGAAATATTTTAATACAGGATAATAAAAACCAGCTGCATTCAACAAAAATGTGAACGAATATTCCCTGAATGGGTTTCCAAGTTCTACAATGGATCGTAGGATGACCTATGCCATATCACATCTATAATCTAGGTTTAAATTAGTTTCATAAAAGAGAAAATTATCAAAAATGGTCTACAGTGACCCTCAGTTATGTTTAATTAGTTATTTAACTTGTCGTAAATTACAGTGGCTGATGTGGCTTCTCAATAATTATACAACAGAAAAATCACCGCGTTTCAAATTTCAACTTCTAGTAGCAAATGTGAATACCACGAAGTTTAATTGACGATCGACACTTCTTCTTCATGTGCCGTCTCCTCTAAGAAGGTTGGCCGTCATCATGGCAATTTCTGATCTTGATTTGGCTGATCTAAGGAGTTCTGACGTTGAGCAGTTGTACCAATTTTTTAAATTGTCAATCCAGGATGTCCGTCTTCTACCCCTCGTTCTCTTCCCACAAATTTTCCCTTCTAGTATTATTTGCAATATTTTGTAATTTACTCCCCTAATAACATGGCCTAAATATTGTAGCTTCCTTACTTTAATAGTTTTAATTAATTCTTTTTCCTTTCCCATTCTTCTTAGGACATCTTGATTAGTAATCCTCGACACCCAACTAATTCTAAGTATTCTTCTATATGCCCACATTTCAAAAGCTTCTAAACTGTTCATGTCCTTCTTTTTCAATGTCCACGCTTCCATTCCGTATAGTAATTTTGAGAATACATAGCATCTTAGCAACCTCATTTTTGTGTTTAAACAAATGTCTCTCGAACAGAATGCATTTTTCATCTTATTAAAGATACTTCTGGCCTGTCCTATTCTCGATTTAATTTCTTCTGAGCTTTCAATCTCCTCATTTACAATTGTTCCGAGATATTTAAATTTACGTACTTGATCGACTCTTTCCCTACTGATTGTAAGATTTTCTTGTTGGTGTGTTTTAGATATCACCATGAACTTAGTCTTGCTTACGTTAAGAGTCAAGCCAAATTCTTCACTTTTTTCTGCTACTTTGTCAAGAAGTAATTGTAGATCTTTGAGGTTTCCAGCTAGTAGTGCAGTGTCATCAGCAAACCTAACATTGTTAATGTTTAGCCCATTCACTTTAATGCCAGCTATTTCATCTGATAGAGCTGCCTGGAATATGTCTTCTGAATACATATTAAACAATAAGGGTGAGAGAACGCAACCTTGTCTCACACCCCTCTTTATTTCTATATCATTCGATAACTCATTTTCTACCTTCACGGTTGCGGTTTGATTGTAGTAGAGATTATATATAATGCGGATGTCTTTCTTATCAAGTGTTTTCTTTTCTAACAATTCTATGAGATGATCATGACGAACTTTGTCAAATGCTTTATTATAATCCAGGAAGCACACATATAGTGGCTGATTAACCTCCATACATCGTTGCGCTAATATGTTAAAAGCAAACAATGCTTCTCTTGTACCGAGGGAACTTCTAAAACCGAATTGTGTTTCACTTATACCTTCTTCTACTTTTTTGTATATTCGTTGGTGTATAACTTTTAGAAATATCTTTAAGGTGTGACTCATTAAGCTTATTGTACGGTGATCATTACAAGTTTTGGCATTAGCCTTTTTGGGTAATGTAACAAAGGTAGATGTCAACCAATCCCTAGGAATAATTCCCGAATTATAAATATCATTAAACAATTGTACAAATATATCTATATGGTCTATTCCTATGAGTTTCAGGATGTCATTTGGTATCTTATCCGGTCCAGGGGCTTTTCCTGTCTTTGATTTGTTGATAACATGTAATATTTCTTCTTTCGATATGCTTGGTCCTCGTTCTCCGATCATGTTATCATAAAATTTTTGATCTTTTCTTGTATCTTCAAATAGTTCTTTGACATATTCTGTCCACCTGTCCAGTTTACCTTTAACATCAGGAATTATTTTGTCATTTTTATCTAACAATAAACTTGTACTTTTCTTTTTATTAAGTCCAGCTAAATCTTTAACTTTTTTGTTGAAACTATCATGTCTTGTTTCATAACTCTCAATTTCAGAGCATTGTTCCTTGTACCATTCTTCTTTTGCTCGCCGTGTTTCTTTTCGTATTTCTGCATGTAATCTTTTATACTCACTTTCATCTCTATTTTTAAGTATTCTTCTTTGTTCCATCAATTGTAATATCTTCTCTGTCATCCACTTCTTTTTCATGTTGTCGTGTTTGGTCGCCATTGTGTTTTTACATGCATTATTTAATGTGTCTTTTATAAGTTCCCATTTGCCATCAATGTCTTCTGTTTGATTATTCTTTATCCTAACTAATTCCTTATTAATCTCTTCAGAAGTCTTTTGTTTAGTCAAGGGGTCTCTTAGAATAGTTGTATTTATATAGTCCTTCTTTTGTTTCTTTTGTATGGCTTTCAGTTTCACATGGAAATTTGCTACTAAAGGGTTATGATCAGAAAATATATCAGCTCCTGGATATGTTTTCACACCATGAATAGAATTTTTGTACCTCTTGTTTATAAGTATGAAATCGATTTGATTTCTGCAAACTTCTTCATTACAGTCTCTTGGTGATTTCCAAGTATAAAGTCTTCGTTTAGGGAGTTTAAAAAATGTGTTTGTAATAGACAGATTGTTTTCCTGGCAAAATTGTGACAGCAAATCTCCTCTTTCATTTCTTGTTCCTAAACCAAAAGGTCCAATAAGATCACCTTCACTTCCTTCACCTATTTTGGCATTAAAATCTCCCATGATGATAATAATGTCTCTGCTTTTTGAGGTTCCTATTGCTTGTGTTAATTCTTCATAAAATTTTCCTATTTCTTCTTGGTCTTTGTCTGCTGTTGGAGCATAGATTTGGATTAAATTAATATTTGTTTGTTTCGTTTGTAAATGTAGACTGATTACTCTATCTGAGATTGGTAAAATGCTTTTGGCAGATTTACTAGCATACTCATCTAAAATTATTCCTACCCCATTCCTGTGCTGGCTATCAGAATTTCCCGAGTAATATACTTTCATGTTGTCAACGGTCATTTCTCCTGAGTCAGGCCATCTTGTTTCACTTACACCCAAAATGTTAATTTTTAGGCGTTACATTTCTTGTATAACATTATTTACTTTGCCTGGTTGGTATAATGATCTTACATTCCAAGTTGCTATTGTTGCATTATTTTTGTATTTACTTGTGGCATTGTTCAAGGCTCTCCCCCCTGGAGATCCGAGTGGGGGAGTTGAAACTCCGGATAATTTGACATTGAACCCTGCCATGATGAGTTTTCCTGGGGATATCCATTGGATCTTTAATGCTGTGGTTTCCCGTTGCCTTCAGCATCCTATGCCGTTGACCACCCTTGGTGATTCTTCCGTCTTTAGGAGTGATTTCTCACTCCAAGGACAAGAGGGTGCCCTTGCTCTACCAGCTCATCCACCCTTCTAGAAGGTCGTTGACTTAGTAGAGGGTTCTCCTTATCCCGGGAGAAACTCGGTCGCCAGAGCCTCGTTAGCGTAGCAGGGGATACCACGTGCCGGAGAGGTTGACATTTGTGTGGGAGAGGCTATTGGTGACGCATCCCACACCTTACCCTACACTAGTATTACGTAAAAAGGGGGTGTAACAGATGAGACTTCTGCAGTTCTGAGTGAAGCCTTATGCGCTCTTATGTGGCATCGCGTGCGTTCATTACCTTGTCGGTGGTTAGGCAGCGTCAGTGGGCAGCGGGCGGCGCAGCTCCACACCTCACCATCTCGGTAGCAACTCTCTAACTTCCCCTTACTACAATTTCCCGAAGCTGGTTTAAGAAAAAGTTATCTGGCTGTGTTTTCAACTGACGAGTCAGGGTCTGAATGTTAACCTTAAGCTCCGCCTACAAAAATTCTGTCCATCCAATGAGAAACGTTGTACTTTTCATGGTGGGGCAATGTTTCTAATGTTTGCTACGTAAGAGAGATGCGTATAGTCTCACGGTAAAACTTGCAGCTGGTGTGGCCCTTTTAGTGTTATCGTAAGATCTATACCGTTCTTCTGCAGGAATCTATCTTTTGACATGGGCTGGCGGCTGGTCTTGGCGATCGGCCGGCGATGTGGGTGTCTGTCCCTTATCGTAGGGCCTTCTAGCCTACACGGCTCTGCTCTCGGCTTCTGTTCTCGTTTCTCCCCTCGGAACTGCGTCTGTTTCACGGTGGGAAGGTATGACATGCATTTAGACGTTCTTGTGTTAGTCTGTGATATTCCATTTGCTCAATCGTTGATAATATTACTTTGGTTAACTTAATGTCAGGATTTATTTGGAGCTATGTGACATACTGCCAGATGTGCTATCATGTCTGGGTTTTCATGGAAGGTGTTCGATTTGCCTGACTCCTTACACAACACACACACATATGTCATATCAACAAATGTAAATCGACCTGATGATGGAAGTTTAAACCTTTGAAACACGTCGTGGATATGAATAAACAGTGACTGTTAACAGTAAACTTGTTGTTTCATTTACCATCATCAATGACTGGCAGACCATATTCAATACGGGGTAGCGAATCCCTACATCGCGAAAGCGGCGATTTAACATGCACAACTATTTGGCGGAGTACAGGGAAGGTATGGCACTGTTTAATAAAATTCATAAATTGATGCTGTAAATGTAAATCGCTTGTTTCCAGAGCGGTGATGGGTTCATTGCAAGCTAAACAAACAGTGACATGAACTTACGAGGGACTGTCAATAAGTAAGCCACCAATTTTCTGTAAGCACAGTTGGATTTATTCAGGATCTCAATACGCCATATTATTCGCCACTCTTCTGCCTGGAAAAAGCTAATTTTCAACGTAATCTCCGTTCACTGCGACGGTCTTACTTTAGCTTGATGGGAGGGCCTACTTTCCCACATGGTACCCCTCTACTGTTCAACTTCGGTACCAGCGTCTTGCTGCATCAGTTACCTCCACACTGTCTATGTACTCCTTCCCAAGATCCCCCTGCGGGTTCGGGGGTAAGAATAGACCCGCGGTATTCCTGCCTGTCGTAAGAGGCGACTAAAAGGAGTCTCACATGTTTCGGCCTTATGTGATGGTCCCCTCTCGGGTTTGACCTCCATCTTTCTAAATTATTCCGAAGAGCGAGCCAATTGGGGAAGGGCGCCTTACATCGTGCACTGTATCAATCGTGCAATTAGACCTTTAGCCGGCTTTCTCGTCGTTGCAATGGTGTCCCGCTCGTTTTCGATCTCTTGGGCGGGGATACGTCCCTGGGTGCGATTACCACGCTGCACTCTGCAGTGTTTCTTTTAACTGTGACGACGACCTTGGACATTGTTGCACCTAAGATCCAGCACGGTAGCCAGTCCGTTGTGGTGGGGCCGCCATGTACCCTGTTGATTGTAGCCCCCTAACAACACAGGGATCGCTCTACTGATGCCTGCGCCGTTAACTCCCCACGTATGCCAAGGAGTAGATGCCCATCTCCCTGGGGCATCAGGACTCCCGGCAATGGCCATCCTGCCAGGTGGCTATTGCTGTGGCTGGGTGGCGCCCGTGGGGAAGGCCTTTGGTCGGAGTAGATGGCATCAGGGCGGATGACCCGCTATGAGGCGTGGTACATCATCTCTCGCTGGTGGGCCTCCACCAGCAGTCTCTAAGCGATCGAGGTCTCTCAACGTGAAGAAATTTGATCAGCGATCGTTTCCCTCCCTAGCCACTCCATGGGAGGAACGTCTTGCTAAAGAAGGCGGTGGAGACTATTCACCCCGGTACCTCGTGTGTACACGAGTTGATGGGGAATCGTTTATGTCAACCAAGCCCCAGTTTTTTGTGGAGCATTTAGAGGACAAGTTCGGGGAAGTGGAGGGCTTGTCCAAGATGCGCTCTGGTTCTGTGCTCATCAAAACGGCATCCTCTGCCCAGTCACGGAGGTTGCTCAATTGTGACAAGTTGGGGGATATTTCCGTTAGCATCACGCCGTATAAGAGTCTCAACATGGTCCAGGGTATTATATTCCACAGGGATCTTCTTCTGCAGTCCGACGATGAATTACGCGCCAACCTCGAACGACGAGGTGTTCACTTCGTCCGGCGCGTCCATCGGGGTCCGAGGGATAATCAGGTAGCCACCGGTGCCTTCATCTTGGCCTTCGAAGGTGATGTTTTACCCGAAAAGGTCAAGGTGATGGTTTACCGTTGTGATGTGAAGCCATATATCCCTCCTCCGATGCGGTGTTTTAAATGCTGGAAGTTCGGGCACATGTCATCTCGCTGTACTTCCACCATCACGTGTCGGGATTGTGGACGTCCTTCTCATCCCGATACTCCATGTGCCCCGCCTCCTATCTGTGTTAACTGCGGAGAACACCATTCACCCTGCTCACCGGACTGTCGGATCTTCCAGAAGGAAAGGAAGATAATGGAATATAAGACCCTGGACCACCTGACCTACACCGAGGCAAGGCAGAAATATGAGCGGCTACATCCTGTGCCCATGATATCCACCTATGCCGCCGCTGCAACAGCGGTCCGATCCTCTCCCATGTCGTCACGTACTGTTGCCTCTCAGCTCTGTCAGGATGAACCAGCCCCCTTGTTTGTGGAGGGCACTTCCCCTTCTGTTGTTCCATCTGCTTCAGGAGCAACACCACACCAACCATCGGGGACATTCGTCCCCCCTTCCCAGCCGGAGAAGCGTGAGGCTTCTTCGGCTACTCTAGCTAGGAAGGGGTCCCTTGGGGCCCTCCCTTCCCTGGCTTTGCCCAGTGCCAAAGCGGACACCCGCAAATTTATGAAACAACAATCGGTCGCTGGTCATAGGGCTTCCCGATCATCGTCAGTCCCTGAGACTGACCCAGTGGGGCCTTCCCAGCCAGACCCTCCAAAGGCACAGCGTCCAAAGCAGTTGAAGAAAAAGGCTCCCAAGCATCCTAAGATTGCGGTGGCACCTGTCCCACCGCTACCTTCACACTCTGCGTCTGAGGATGAGGTGGAGATCCTTGCGTCCGCTGAGGATCTCGATCTCGCCGGTCCCTCCGACGCCATGGAAAGCACTAGCACAGGTGCTCAATCGGAGGCAGCAGGTGACCCAGAGGCGTAATCTGCCTTCCCCATCCCGTCACACCTTTCCCAGCCATGGACAACACCATCCTCCAGTGCAACTGTAGCGGTTTCTTCCACCATCTCGCTGAGCTCCGACAGCTTATCAGCCTTCGCACTTTCTTCTGCATTGCACTTCAGGAAACATGGTTTCCTGCAATGCGAACCCCCGCCCTCCGTGGCTATCGGGGTTATTATAAAAACCGGGTAGCTTTTGAAAGGGTGTCTGGTGGCGTCTGCATCTATGTCCTTAACTCTCTCCACAGTGAGTCTGTCCCTCTACATACAACTTTAGAGGCTGTCGCTGTTCAGGTGTGGAGGCCACAGGCTGTTACTGTCTGCAGTCTTTACCTTCCACCGGAGGGTGATGTCGCGCAGCATGTCCTGGCTGCGCTGATAGCCCAATTGCCGCCACCTTTCTTGTTACTTTAACGCCCATAACCCTCTGTGGGGTGGGTCAGTGGCAACAGGTCGAGGCGCCATCGTTGAGCATTTATTGGCGCAGCTCGATCTCTCGATCTTAAATGACGGTGCCTCCACACACTTCAGTGTGGCGCATGGCACATACTCCGCCATTGACCTATCGTTCTGTAGCCCTAGCCTCTTACCGTCTGTCCAGTGGGGTGTGCATGACGACCTGTGTGGTAGTGACCATTTTCCGATCTTTCTGTCACTGCCACGGCGCCACTCTTCTGGGCGCCCCAGCAGATGGGCTATGAATAAGGCTGACTGGGACTTGTTTTCCTCCACTGCCGCTATTGAGCCTCTCTCTCGTGATGACATTGATGCGGTGGTTCAATCGGTCACCACCGGCATCGTTACTGCCGCCGAATCTGCCATTCCCCGTTCTTCTGGGTCCCCTCGGCGGAGGGCTGTGCCTTGGTGGTCGCCTGAGATCGCTGAAGCGATTAAAGATCGCCGGCGGGCGCTCCAGCGTCACAAGCGACATCCCTCCATAGACCACCTTATCGCCTTCAAACGGCTGCGTGCGCGGGCCCGCCTCCTTATCCGCCAAGGCAAGAAGGAGTGCTGGGAGCGGTATGTGTCCACCATTGGCCTCCATGTCACTCCATCGCAGGTCTGGGCGAAGATTCGACGCGTCTACGGCTATCGGACCCCTGCCAGCGTCCCTGCGCTCTCACTGAATGGAGCAGTTTGTACTGACTCCGACGTCATTGCAAGCCGCTTGGCAGAGCATTTTGCTATGAGTTCCGCTTCTACGAATTACCCCCAGGCCTTCCGCTCCATTAAACAGCGGATGGAACGTCGGAGTCTTTCTTTTCGCACCCACACTTCTGAATCCTACAATGCTCCATTCAGTGAGTGGGAATTTCACAGTGTCCTTGCCGCTTGCCCTGATACCGCTCCCGGGCCCGATCGCATCCACTCTCAGATGCTAAAACACCTTTCAGAGGACTGCAAGCGACGCCTCCTCGACCTTTACAACCGTCTCTGGGTCGAGGGTGAGTTTCCGTCGCAATGGCGGGAAAGCATTGTCATCCCCGTTTTGAAACCGGGCAAGAGCCCTTTGGAGGTGGACAGCTACCGCCCCATTAGCCTCACCAACGTTCTTTGTAAGCTTCTCGAACGGATGGTGAGCCGGCGCTTGAATTGGGTACTGGAGTCTCGGGGCCTCCTGGCTCCGACTCAAGGTGGGTTCCGGAGGGGCCGCTCCGCCGCCGACAATCTGGTGAGCCTGGAGTCGGCCATCCGTACTGCCTTTGCCCGCCGTCAGCACCTGGTCGCTGTCTTTTTCGACATGCGGAAGGCGTACGATACAAAATGGCGTCATCACTTCCTTTCTACGCTTCATGAATGGGGTCTTCGGGGCCCTCTGCCGATCTTTATCAGAAATTTTCTGTCGTATCGTACCTTCCGCGTGCAAGCCGCAGCCTCATATAGTTCCACCCACGTCCAGGAGAACGGTGTGCCACAGGGTTCTGTTTTAAGTGTCTGCCTGTTTTTAATAGCCATTAACGGGCTCGCTGCGGCCGTGGGAAATTCTGTCTCTGCTTCCCTGTATGCTGACGACTTCTGCCTTTATTACAGCTCTACTGGCATTGCAGCCGTTGAAAGTCAGCTACAGGGTGCTATCCTCAAGGCGCAGTCTTGGGCTGTAGCTCATGGGTTCCAGTTTTTGGCAGCCAAGACCTGCGTTATGCATTTCTGCCGGCGACGCACTGTCCACCCGGAGCCGCGGCTTTATCGAGCCAGCGACCTTCTTTCAGTGGTGGAATCACACAGGTTTTTGGGGGTGGTTTTCGATGCCCGGTTGACTTGGCTGCCTCATATCCGGCAGCTCAAACAGGCGTGTTGGCGGCATCTCAATGGTCTGCGATGTTTGAGCCACACCCGCTGGGGCGCCGACCGATCTACCCTGTTGCGGCTCTACCAGGCGTTAATCCAGTCTCGCCTGGATTATGGGAGCCTAGCCTATGGCTCAGCATCCCCATCTGCATTGCGGGTGCTGGACCCAATCCTCCATAGCGGGATACGCCTTGCCACTGGTGCTTTTCGGACCAGCCCTGTGGACAGCATACTGGTGGAGGCAGGTGTCCCTCCACTGCGGTTCCGACGCCAACAATTACTGGCCGCTTATGCTGTCCATGTTTTTAGCTTGCCCGGGCATCCAAATTACCGTGTCCTGTTCCCGCAGTCAGTCGTCCATCTGCCAGACCGTCGGCCCCGGTCGGGGTGTCCGATCGCCGTACGCATCAAAGAGCTTCTCTCCGGGATTAGGTGTTTCACTGTTCCACCTCTTTTCCGGGCCCCTTTGCGTACATCCCCGTGGTGTGTTCCTCGCCCTTGCCTTCGGCTCGACTTGGCACAGTGCCCGAAGGACTCAGTCCCTCCAGAGGCCTTCCGCCGCCGCTTTTATTCTATCCTGGCCACGTATCAGGGCTCTGGCATTGTTTACACTGACGTCTCGATGGTTGCTGGTCGTGCCGGGTATGCATTAACTCTAGGGGACCATTCTGAACAACGTTCGTTGCTGGATGGCTGCAGCGTTTACACTGCTGAGCTGGTCGCCATCTTTCGTGCCCTAGAGTATATCCGCTCATGCTCAGGTGAGTCCTTCGTTATCTGTATCGATTCCCTGAGCGGTTTACGAGCTCTCGACCAGTGTTTTGCTCGTTCTCGTCTGGTGATGGCTATCCATGAGTCCCTGCATACTCTTGCGCGTTGCGGCCGCTCTGTGGTCTTTGTGTGGACCCCCGGTCATGTTCGGTATCCCGGGCAATGAACATGTTGACCGCCTGGCGAAAGAGGCCACGAGACAACCGTCTCTGGATGTTGGCCTCCCAGAGACTGATTTGCGGGCGGTCCTCCGCCGAAAAGTTTTTGCGTTTTGGGACGCTGAATGGCGCGATCGGATCACGCCCAATAAACTCCGTGCCATTAAGGAGACGACGACAGTGTGGCAGTCATCCATGCGAGCCAGGGAGGACCCTGCTGTATGTCGCTGCGGGCTGGCTTTCACAGTGGTCCACATTTTGTTGGCCTGCCCCCTTTTAGCTGTGGTCAGGCAGACATTTGCGCTGCCTGATATGCTCCCTGCCCTTTGACTGCTATGGCTGGCTTAGTTTTATGTTTTATTCGGGCAGGGGGTTTTTATTCTTTAATTTACATTTACATTTACATTTATACTCCGCAAGCCACCCAACGGTGTGTGGCGGAGGGCACTTTACGTGCCACTGTCATTACCTCCCTTTCCTGTTCCAGTCGCGTATGGTTCGCGGGAAGAACGACTGTCTGAAAGCCTCTGTGCGCGCTCTAATCTCTCTAATTTTACATTCGTGATCTCCTCGGGAGGTATAAGTAGGGGGAAGCAATATATTCGATACCTCATCCAGAAACGCATCCTCTCGAAACCTGGCGAGCAAGCTATACCGCGATGCAGAGCGCCTCTCTTGCAGAGTCTGCCACTTGAGTTTGTTAAACATCTCCGTAACGCTATCACGGTTACCAAAATAACCCTGTGACGAAACGCGCCGCTCTTTTTTGGATCTTCTCTATCTCCTCCGTCAACCCGATCTGGTGCGGATCCTACACTGATGAGCAATACTCAAGTATAAGTCGAACGAGTGTTTTGTAAGCCACCTCCTTTGTTGATGGACTACATTTTCTAAGGACTCTCCCAATGAATCTCAACCTGGTACCCGCCTTACCAACAATTAATTTTATATGATCATTCCACTTCAAATCGTTCCGCACGCATACTCCCAGATATTTTACAGAAGTAACTGCTACCAGTGTTTGTTCCGCTATCATATAATCTTACCATAAAGGATCCTTCTTTCAATGTATTCTCAATACATTACATTTGTCTATGTTAAGGGTCAGTTGCCACTCCCTGCACCAAGTGCCTATCCGCTGCAGATCTTCCTGCACTTCGCTACAATTTTCTGCAACTTCTCTGTATACTACAACATCATCCGCGAAATGCCGCATGGAACTTCCGACACTATCTACTAGGTCATTTATATATATTGTGAAAAGCAATGGTCCCATAACACTCCCCTGTGGCACGCCAGAGGTTACTTTAACGTCTGTAGACGTCTCTCCGTTGATAACAACATGCTGTGTTCTGTTTGCTAAAAACTCTTCAATCCAGCCACACAGCTGGTCTGATATTCCGTAGGCTCTTACCTTGTTTATCAGGCGACAGTGCGGAACTGTATCGAACGCCTTCCGGAAGTCAAGAAAAATAGCATCTACCTGGGAGCCTGTATCTAATATTTTCTTGGTGTCATGAACAAATAAACCGAGTTGGGTCTCACACGATCGCTGTTTCCGGAATCTATGTTGATTCCTACATAGTAGATTCTGAGCTTCCAAAAACGACATGATACTCGAGCAAAGAACATGTTCTAAAATTCTACAACAGATCGACGTCAGAGATATAGGTCTATAGTTTTGCGCATCTGCTCGACGACCCTTCTTGAGGACTGGGACTACCTGTGCTCTTTTCCAATCATTTGGAACCTTCCGTTCCTCTAGAGACTTGCGGTACACGGCTGTTGGAAGGGGGGCAAGTTCTTTCGCGTACTCTGTGTAGAATCGAATTGGTATCCCGTCAGGTCCAGTGGACTTTCCTCTGTTGAGTGATTCCAGTTGCTTTTCTATTCCTTCGACACTTATTTCGATGTCAGCCAGTTTTTCGTTTGTGCGAGGATTTAGAGAAGGAACTGCAGTGCGGTCTTCCTCTGTGAAACAGCTTTGGAAAAAGGTGTTTAGTATTTCAGCTTTACACGTGTCATCCTCTGTTTCAATACCTTCGTCATCCCGGAGTGTCTGGATATGCTGTTTCGAGCCACTTACTGATTTACCGTAAGACCAGAACTTCCTTGGATTTTCTGTCAAGTCGGTACCTAGTATTTTACTTTCGAATTCACTAAACGCTTCACGCATAGCCCTCCTTACGCTAACTTTGACATCGTTTAGCTTCTGTTTGTCTGAGAGGTTTTGGCTGCGTTTAAACTTGGAGTGTTTCTGTTTTATTTTCTTGTTTTGTGTTGATTCTGGACTTTGGCCTACGGTTTTAAACTAAGTTTTTAATGTGTTTTCGGTGGTTGTCTTTTCCTTTTTTTTTTGTTCCTATGGTCGGCCAACCACCGTCACACTCCGTGTGATTTTATTTCGTTTTGTCTGGTCCTTGTCTCTTTCTTTTGTTCTGTGTCCTCTGTCTCCTATTCTGTTGAACATTTTTTATTCTCTGTGGGTATTTTTAGCATTTTGGAAAAAGGGACCGATGACCTCTGCAGTTTGGTCCCTTTAATCCTTAAACCAACCAACCAACCTTCCCAAGAAGTGAATCCTTGATTGGGCCAGAGAAGGAAGGTGCGATACCCGATCTGTAGGGTGGAGGTGGTGTGGCGACACTCCACAGATTTCCTGTACGAACTGATGGACCCATGTTATATTACCTGTGACAGTGTTTAATTGTCCTTCGTTCATCTTCATGGTTTTCTGTTAGGTGACGAGGAACCCAGTGAGCAGACACCTTTAAGTACCCCAACTGGTGGATGAATGTGTCAGCACTACCAACAGAGACGTCTAGTTCCGCAACGACGTGTTTCATTGTGGTCCGTCGATCAGCTCGAACGAGTGTGTCCGCACGTCCCAACACTGCAGGACGCACAGCTGTGTGAAGCCGACCGGCACGCGATACATCCGTCAGGTTTGTGCGCCGTTGTTACGGTGATGACAGACGCCTTGCCCAACGACACACGGTGCTTTCGTTCAGTGCCATGTCTGTACAGACGTTCTTGGAGATTAGAAAGTAAGATCTTATGGGACCAAACCGCAGAGGTAATCGATCCCCAAACGTACACACTGCTTAATCTAACTTAAACTAACTTACGCTAAGGACAACACACAGACCCATGACCGAGGCAGTACTCGAACCTCCGATGGGGGAGCCGCGAGGACCGTGACAAAGCGCATAAGACCGCGCGGCTGCCCCTTGCAGCGTAGATATTCTGCAAGAACCTATGAATATCTGCGATGCTCTGGTTTTCTGCTCTGCACAGGGCCTACTGTACAGGGTATAGGCAAAATAATGTGAACATCTGTACTTACTTAGGAATGGTTTATTAATAAGGGGTTGGACCCCATTTGAGCATAATACAGCTGCTATTCTTCTTGGAAATTTGGCATATAATGATTGTATAGTGGAATATTATGCGATTCTTCGATCAAAACCTCTTCTAACTGCTGTAGTGACGAGGGAGGCAAAAATCTACTAAGGAATCTGCACTCCAATACCGCCCACAAGGGTTCAATTGTGTTCAAGTTCTGGGACTGTGCTGGCCAGGGAAGACGCTGCAGTTCAGTTGCATGCTCCTCATACTGCGATTGTACTTACCTGGCTGTGTGAACGGGTGCATTATCGTCCTGGCATCGTTTTGGGGATCAACATTTGCATCATGGGGTGCACCTTATCACATAAAATGTTCACATAACCGTTGGCTGTAACGCGGCCTTTGACAGTAATGATGGTACCATCAGAAAACTATGGTATGGCTACCACACTACCACACTTCCACCTCCTAGCTTAACCGTTGGAATGAAGAAATCAGGATTGCGGGTTTCTTTTGCCCTTCTCCAGAGGTGAACGCAGCCCTATGTTGGAAACAAGGAAAGCGTTGATTCGTCGGACCATATGACGTGTTTCCACTGATCACCCGTACACGATTCATGCTCCTGACACCATGTTTAAACTTCTTTGCGTTGGTTGTCGTCGTTAATCGTTTCGGTACAGCAGTTCGTCCTTGAATATTTATGGATACGGTGTCTCGAACATGGCTATTGATCTCTACAGTCACTTTAGCCGCCGTAGTTTTATGTTGTTTTGACACAATTCGTGTTAGCGTATGTCGATCTCCGTCATTTAGTTTTGATTTGCCCCCACTATTACATTTCCACCATGATGTCTTTCCATATTTTGTGTAGGCTGTCATGGCTGTGGAAACAGTTGCTCTTGACACATTCAGTAAGCTGGCTGTCTTGACTACTGACGCTCCAGCTAATCGGCCCCCCACAATCTCCCCTCTTTAGAACCGTGTTAGGTCTTTCATTGCACGTCAACCTCGGCCTCTGAATGCAAATACGAAGTGTGCACTACTCGTAAACAAGGTGCATTGATGCCTAGTCCGTAGTGAACGATCACAGTCCAGCGTGACACGTGTCTTACCTGTGTTGTTGACACAACCATTCGATTACTTCCTGTGTTCACACTATTTTGCCTATCACCTGTTTATACGGGCGTGCAACGAACCCTTGACGCCACACTAGTAGGCTTGTTCGCCACACTTCACGAACGCTCGGCTCTGTGCAGGGCATACGGAAAATCAGTATTTAATTGAAAAGGTACGCGGTAAAGGTCTTAATTTTGTTGTAAGACATCGAGAGCTTGCACGCATTTAAACACGACGTCAGCTGTTATTAAAATCGTGTGAAATAGCTACTCGCCCCCCCCCCTCCCCCCCGCCGCCGGAGACGGCTGCTGGTTCTCGTAAGACCTTCAGTGTGACGTATTGTATCGTACGCGTCATGGCCTGTCTTTCTTGTGGGCCTCCGTCCCACGGAGCTCCAGCTGGTCTGAGCTGCACAAATTACATTCCGCGCACGCGTCGTTTCGCTCCTCTCTGATACCAGAGGCTGAACCCGTGCCTATATAAGCAGAAAACCGAGCCAGCCCCGGCTGTTAGTATGGTTTTATTCCTGACGACGATGGCGGGGATAGCCATAGAAAGCTCGAGGTTGTTATTCTTATCGACGGGACTTTGAAAGCCAAAATATATACATATTTTTTTTCAGGGAACACCTCATACTTCACATTCTCGCTGAAGGATATACTTTGTTTGAAACAAAACTGATGTCTTTTATATTTTGTTCGTAAATAGCGTAAATCACAGAGACGGATTTAAAAAGTCTACCTAAATAACAGGTGGGTACACTCGCCCCTCTGAGACGTGTAACTATGGTAGCGGTGTGAGAGAAATTACTTGGCTTGTTTTTTTGGTAATACTGTCACAATTCTTTATTCTCAGTTCCTCTACAGCGTACTGCAATCAGCGAAAAATGCACATTATAAGACAATTTAGTCGCTTTGTCCGAAATTACGTACTGGAAATAGCACAGTGAACCGGTTGCGCCGTCACGACTGTGCATCTGCGCATCAGACAGACAGTGGCGTCACTAGAGGAAGTCGCAGTCTGCCTGTCATGAAGAGCACAGTTTGAGTCCGTTCGTTGGGTGACACCGCGTTTTGGCGTGGGTGGGTGTGGGGGCGGGGGCCATGGGAGGGATGCAGGGATGGATTAACTGCTCCACCAGCAGGTGTATTGGCCATACACCCATGTAGCTGTTGTGCGCAAAGATAGACCGGCGAGTCGTGTGCAGCGCGGATCCTGCCTGACCGTCACGAATTACAATTCCACCGCTGCCGCATACGTTGATGCAGAATGGTACATCATTAGGAGATCCATCTTCACTTGCCTCACTTCGCTTAGCACAGGAAAATTATGAGAGTGGGACCACGTTTCCACAGAGTTACTGACCAACCAGCCATAAGACGAAATTGTAGATGTTATGTATTCTAATGTATTTTCGAAGGGTTTGAATATCCTCACCGTTCCGATACGAAGTCCGGCGTTCGCAGCTGCTGCTACACAAACATTACCGTCTTTATGTCCATTGTACCTCTGTAAGACACTGCAATTCTATCACACAGTTCCGTGTGGTTCAGTCTGATGTAAGCAATATTGATGTCTCTACATTTATATCTACATGGATACTTGCTAATCACATTTAAGTGCCTGGCAAAGGGTTCATCGAACCACCTTCACAATTCTCTATTACTCCAATCTAGTATAGAGCGCGGAAGAAACGAACACCTACATCTTTCCGTACGAGCTATGATTTCCCTTATTTTGTCATGGTGATCGTTTGTCCCTATGTAGGTCGGAGTCAACAAAATATTTTCGCATTCGGAAGAGAGAGTTTTTGATTGGAATTTCGTGAGAAGATGCGTCGCAACGAAAAACGCCTTTCTTTTAATGGTGTCCAGTCCAAATCCTGTACATTTCAGTGACCCTCTCTCCCATACTTCGCCATAATGCAAAACGTGCTGCCATTCTTCGAACTTTTTCAATGTCCTCCGTCAGTCCTATCGGGTAAAGATCCCACACCACGCTACAGTATTCCGAAGGAGGCCGGTCAAGGGTAGTGTAGGCAGTCTCCTTAGTGGATCGGTTTCACTTTCTAAGTGTCCTGCCAATAAAACTCAGTCTTTGGTTAACCTACTCCACAACACTTTCTATGTGTTGCTTCCAACTTAAGTTGTTCGTAATTGTAATTTCTAGATATTTAATTGAATTTACGGCCTTTAGATTTGACTGATTTATCGTGTAACCGAAGTTTAACGAAGTCCTTTTTGCATTCATGTGGATGACCTCACATTTTTCGTTATTTAGGGTCAACTGCCAATATTAGCACCATTCAGATATCGTTTCTAAATCGTTTTGCAGTCTGTTTTGATCTTCTGATGACTTCATTAGTCGATAAACAACAGCGCCATCTGCAAACAACCTAAGACAGCTGCTCAGATTATCTCCCAAATCGTTTACATAGATACGAAACAGTAAAGAGCCTATAACACTTCGATGACTTTCCGTCAATTACTACGAACTGTGACCTCTCTGACAGGAAGTCACAAATCCAGTCACATAACAGAGACGATATTGCATAAGCACACAATTTCACTACAAGCCGCTTGTGTGGTTCAGTATCAAAAGCTTCCGGAATTCCAGAAATACGGAATAGATCTGAAATCCCTTGTCAATAGCACTCAACACATCATGCGAATAAAGTGCTAGTTGTGTTTCACAAGAATGATGTTTTATAAACCCACGTTGATTGTGTGTCAATAGACCGTTTTCTTCGAGGTAATTCAGAAATTTCGAACACAATATATGTTCCAGAGTCCTGCTGCATATAGCCGTTAATGACATGGGCCTGTAATTAAGTGGATTACTCCTACTACCTTTCTTGAATATTAGTGTGACCTGTGCAACTTTTCAGTCTTTGGTTACGGATCTTTCGTCGATCGAACGGGTGTATATCATTGTAAAGTATGGAGCAAATGCAATAGCAAACTCTGAAAGGAACCTAACTCGTATATAGTCAGGACCAGAAGACTTTGCCTTTATTAAGTGATTTAAGTTGCTTCACTACTCCGAGGATATTTACTTCTGCGTTACTTACGTTGGCAGATGTTCTTGATTCGAATTCTGGAATATTTACTTCGTTATGTTTTTTGAAGGCATTTCGGAAAGCTGTGCTTAGTAACTCAGCTTTGGCAGCACTGTCTTCCATAGTATCTCCATTGCTGTAGCGCAGAGAAGGCATTGATTGTTTCATGCCCCTAACGTACTTCTTATACGACCAGAATCTCTTTGGAAGTTCTGCCAGGTTTCGAGAGGAAAATTCGTTGTGGAAACTTTTATAAGAATCTTGCTAAATTTCGAGCTTCTGTAAAAGATCACCATTTCATGAAGGTACATGAATACTAACAGGCAACGGCCTTGCCGCAGTGGATACACCGGGTCCCGTGAGATCACCGAAGTTAAGCGCTGCCGTGCGTGGTCGGCACTTGGATGGGTGACCATCCAGCCGGCCATGCGCTGTTGCCCTTTTTTCGGGGTGCACTCAGCCTCGTGATGCCAATTGAGGAGCTACTCGAACGAATAGTAGCGGCTTCGGTCAAGAATACCATCTTACGACCGGGAGTGTAGTGTGCTGACCCCACGACCCTCCTATCCGCATCCTCCACCGAGGATGACACGGCGATCGGATGGTCCCGGTAGGCCACTCGTGACCTGACGACGGAGTGCTTTACATGAGTACTAACAATACTGTCGCAGAAGAAGCACAGTGTAGCTTAGTGCAGCGCGCTTAGCAGCCGGCGCGCTAGCTCAGCGTGCTCGGTCAGAGGGGTAGCTACCCTCTTCAATAAAAAAAAACTAAGTGAATGGATCAACGAAGAACTTAAACGGACGTCATAAGACATCCGCCCCGAACAAAAAGAACAAACTACAACGAACGAAATGAGATCAACTTAAAAAATAGAAGTGTAGTGGTAATGATACTATACTTTTGCGTGGACGGTCGTGAGTTCAAAACTCAGGTGAACCGTAAAATTTTACTTTCTATATTCTGTTCGAGTATATTCTAGAAGTATCCACTAATGTGAAGAATGATTGTACTGCAATGTTCTGTAACTGTATATATACCGCATGTGTTCTGGCCGGAGGCAGTTCGCTCCGCGCTCTTGCATGTGCAAGTGCTGAAAAAAACCTTCGTTAAGTGAAGTTAGTGTTCGTCATTCACCTAATTACACCTTCTTCTACGTAACAACATAACCAAATTTTATTTTCGCTGCTTCTTCTAGCCATGATTTAGCTTCAGACAAGTAAGCCCGAGGAAATATCCTATGATAGGTAAAGTTAACGGTATCTTTCCTAGATAGGTACGACGTCGCGGCATTTGTTGGTGAAACGTAATCAGATAAACACACAGATCTGTGCACGATATGAGCTCCGAACACGCCCCACAGAGCATAGTCGGCCACAGTGACCGCCCCAGAACTGTACACGCCTGCGCTCCATCACAGTCAGACAATGCTGGGCCACGCAGTATCACACAGAGATGCAGTAGAAAAAAATTGTTTCTTGATAGCACGATCGTGTTGCAATGCTTTGTGCAGCAACGAGAGACGTGACACGCTAATCTGAGTGCTTCATTATTTTCGTTTGAATACAATTTCCCCTTTTTTTCCAAATTATTGGTTTAGCACCATATTCGTTTCTCGTCAAAAGCATTCAATTTAGTAATTTAAAAATTAATTTCGCTTACAGTGAGCTTTCACAGCTCATTTAAAGTAATGATTTGAACATAATAACCTGTTTAATTTAATTCACATGCATTCTGATATGAGGTAATTCATAGAAGAATGCGAGTGAAAATCCAGAGACTCTGTATGATCGGGGAATATAGATGAAGCCACCAGTCCCACGATAGGATGGTGATGAAAGAAGGGTGAGTGGGGGGGGGGGGACAGGTGAACTGCGGAGTCGACACGTAACCTACTCCTCTGGAACACCACATAGGAGATCGTTGAGCTCAGCGTCTCCCTTCAACGGATGGATCATCACTAACAGCGTCACAAGGCCCCACTCCAAGAGGCAGTGAGTATTCAAATATTCTTCTTCGCCATGTCGTTTTTACGGAACACTTTGACGCTGTCACAGGTATTCTTAGCAGAAAAGTGGTCTTCGTCGTTCTTGCATACCACTGTCAACTTGTGCCAAGATGGCCTCTCCATTTCTTCACGATCCCCAAGATTCCTTTCATGGGCTCGTGTTAATTGTTGTGGCAGCCCCAGTGGATGGTTTCAGAAACCCACTGACAGACGGTTTTTGTAGATGATACAGCTGCTCACCATTTGTTTCTGGGCAGAATCGAACTGGTGAGGGAATCATCTTATGGCAGCCTTTATGTCAGCTGCAACGATGTAATGTTTTTCTGATACTCTATTTAAGTTTCACATATGTAAATTTTTCATTATAAATGTGAATGAATTCTTTCTTCGTCTTCTTTCACTGGTGCCATGCCCCACTCTGACGCAGGGTCGGCATTGTTAGGAACGGATTTGGCAAGGTTACTAGAAAGGAGCGGCCGGAGGCCCTTCCTGGCGCCATCCCGTACCCCTGGTACGGAATTTGTGTACCCCAGCTGCCTGCGTCTAGTGTGAGCCATGGAATAGTGCGAACATGTTCAGATGTCTGCGAGTCGTGTAACTGAGGCGGAACGTGGGGACCATCCCGGTATTCACCTAGCGGGATGTGGAAAACCGCCTAAAAACCACATACAGGCTGGCTGGCACTCCGGCCCTCGTCGTTAATCCGCCAGGCGGATTCGATCTGGGGCCGGTGCGCCAACCCGAGTCCAGGAAGCAGCGCGTTAGTGCTCTCGCCTATCCTAGCAGGTCATAAATGTGAGCGAATTATACGTGCTAAAACACTATTTTAATGTTATTTACGTTACAGTTTTGTACTGAACTTCATTACAAAGGTTTACCTTATGAAACAAACAGCATGACTTGGTATTTACTGTACCAAAGGGAATGATTTGTATTTTGCTTTACGGAAGTGAATGATTTTTTATTTTTAAAGTGCGAAATTATGATTCCAAATTTATGGCAGCAGTTCCCAGCTGGTGACTGTCTTTCGTCACAGAGTATCTTCCCTGAAGACGCGAATTTTTCAGTACCTTCAAGTTTGAGTTCATCACATACTTAAGTGTAGTAAACAAGGTCTTGTTCCTAGGCCGTAAATTTCTAACTTTGTATTTGTGATGGTGAAGCCTAGCTTTCACTCTGTTTGCTTCACTTCCCATGGTGTGTGAGGGAAGGGGTTGGGAGGGGAGGGGTGGTGGTGGAGCGGGCTCTGAACGTAGAGAACAGCGTCTCAGAAGGCGGCGAGTGCTGGTTGGGCTCTTCGACCCTCTTGCATATGTTTAAATCATTCTGATTTTGACTCCTCATAAATATCATTTTGGAGCGAGACAGATCTTTACTAAGGTAACGAATATCCGCGTCAGCGAATTTGTTAATGACGTAAGGGAACAAACTGAAGTCTTTCAGTCATAATCATGTGAATACGAACAATAAGATATTATAATTCCCTCCATCAAATAATCAATTAAAACATGTACGGTTTAAAAAATACCATTGTGATAATGAAGAATGATGCATTGTTTCACTTTATTATTCCTCTTTTCATCGATGACGTGCAGCAAAATAAATTACTGGATACTGTAAGGCGTCAGGCAAATCCAACACCTTCCATGAAAACCCTGACATGACAGTAAATCCGACAGTATGTCACATAGTTCCGAATAAATCCTGACATCAAATTAACCAAAGTAATATGATCAACGAGTGAGCAAATGCAATACCACAGACTAACACAAGAACGCCTAAATGCATGTCATACCTTCCCACCGTGAAACAGACGCATTTCCGAGGGGAGAAACGAGAACAGAACCCCAGAGCAGAATCCTATAAGCGAGAAGGCCCTACGATAAGGGATGGACACCCACCTCGCCAGCCGACCGCCAAGATCACCCGCAGCCCATGTAAAAGGATAGAGCCCTCCAGCCCATGTTAAAAGATAAAGCCCTCCAGAAGAACAGTATAGATCTTACGATAACACTAAAAGGGCGTGAGACTATACGCATCTCTGTTACTTTGCAACCATTAAAAACATTGCCCCACCACGAAAAGTATAACGTTTCCCATTGGATAGACATAATTTTTACAGGCGGAAGTTAAAGTTAACATTGAGACGCTGACTGGTCAGTTAAAAACTCAGCCAGATACCTTTCTTTAAAACTTGGGTAAATTGTAGTAAGGAGAAGTTAGGTGAAGAAAGAAACAAATCCGCAGGGACCAGATGAAAACGAAGACAGGCAAATAACAATATCGTGTTGGGACGAAATTAATTAGGAGAATACTGACGAGGAAAATGAATTACCAGAGGCATGCACAACGAATGTAGGAGGAAAGGGCGAAATAATGAGTATTGCAGAGCTATTTGAGATGGAAACCAGGGAAAGCGAGTTCAATGAGAATAATGCGCAGTCGACAGAAATTGAAAATAAGTTACGAGTGGGCACACAACCCAACGTATATAATGAAGGAAGTTATGAAGCGATAATTAGAGCATTTAGATGCGATTATGTGGAAGTAGCGACGAAGAAGGAGAAGGTAGACGAGGATGAGGAAAAAGTAGAGGATGTTGAAGAAAGCTTATCCTACAGAAAGTTTGAATTCACAAGGGAAATTCCTAAAAAGACTCATGTATGATTCAGTGGAGGATTCGTTGATGCAAGAAGAAGAACAGAACCAACCCTTTCAAATTCAACCAATTGTGAAGGCCATGGTAAAGCATATCCCAGTCAATATTGTAATTGATAGCGGAAGTGAACTGACTGCGATCTCAGAAAATTTGTTCATGCAGTGTAATGCCAATGAGGAATTGCCAGTTCTGAAAACACGTAAGATTAAAGTAAGAGGCCCTATTCGAAACAATGCTGCGGAAGTTACGAGACAAACAAGGTTAACTGTTTCGTGCCAAGGTCAAAAGATCGATGCCAACTTCGTGATTATACCTAAACTAACTGTAGATTTGATTGTAGGTGCAGATTTTTTAAATGAGAGACGAGCGATAATAGATGCGGGGATACGTAGCGTAACATTCGGGAATGTCACACTTCTCTTTGAGCAGAAGCTAAAATTAGATGAAATACCAGTTATAAACAAACAATTAAGAATGATGCGAGATAAAGAGGATGAAGAATTTTAATGATATGCACAAAAGGGGGAAGTCCATAAAGAAATCGACGAAAAATTGCAAGAAGTTCAAGGTATTTCGGAACACAGTAAAAGAGAATTAGAGGGTATTTTAAGAGATAAAGCAGAGGTATTTTTACCTAAGACTGACAGTATTAAACACTTTCAGTACAAGTTTGAAGTAAAACACCACAAACCATTTAGAGTGCCACCCTATACAATCCCATTAAGCTACAGGAATAGAGTATTCCAGGAGATATCTAAAATGTTAGATGATGATATTATTGAACCAGCTACCTCCACCTATAACAGCCTGCTCCATATTGTACAAAAACGAGATGGGAGCATCAGGTTAGTGATTGATTCCAGACAGATCAACGCAATCATAATCACTGAGACAGATCGCCCAGAAAAATTAGACTTGATACAGAACTTCCACGGTGCTAAGATATTTTCATCAATTGATTTACGGGGTAGTTTCTGGCAAATAGAATTGGCCCCAGAATGTAGAAAATTTACAGCATTTATCGTATTCGGTAGATGTTACCAATTAGAACGACTGCCATTTGGTTTAAACATATCATCAGCAGCGTTTATTAAAGGATTTAATACTATATTCAGCCCTGAATTTTTACAAAAAATTACTTGTTATGTTGATGATGTGATTTTAGCAGAACTCACTTTTGAACATCATGACACATTAAATCAGTTTTTACAGAACATGAAAGAGCATGGGGTCACAGTAAATATAACAAAATCCAAATTTGGAAGGCCAGAGGTCAAATTTCTAGGACACATAATTTCAGAGAAAGGGGTAATGCCCGACCCAGAAAAACTAATGTCAGTCAAAGAATTCTGTACTCCATATAATGAGAAAACTCTCAGAGGATTTCAAGGTCTCACTGGTTTCTATAAAAAATTTATTTGTATAGACCCTCCGCAACACCACACCTATGTGCATTGGCTGGAAAAAACACGCCATGGATATGGGATCAACAAGCCAATGAAGAATTTTTAAAAGCGAAAAACGCACTAACAACAGCACCAATTTTAGCACATCCTGATCTAACACAAAATTTTTGTATGGCCACTGATAGAGCGAAAAAAGGTTTAGGAGTTGTTTTATTCCAAGAACACGGACAGGCAGGGCTAAGCAGCTGGAAGCATTGGCCACTGTATGGAGCTTCCAACGTTTTCGATACATCCTATTCGTAAGAAAAACAAAAGTATACACTGACCACAAAGCATTAGAATTTCTCTTATCCGCCAAACTAACTCATGGGAGGTTAGCCAGATGGATGTTAATTCTACAAATACTTGACTTCATTATTACAAACATACCAGGACCAGCGAATGTATTAGCAGATACTTTATCATGATGTCCACAAGGTGCATCCAATAACATAGGTGTGGGAGCAGCAGAAGACCAGTTTACAATGAAACAAGTACCTTTCGAAAACTACATTACGACAGCATTGAATTACATAGGCAAAGAACAGGACAAGGATCCCAAAATACTAGGAATCAAACACATGTGGAGAAGTAAGGATTTTCAAGACATTCGACAGCACTATCTCGTAAAAAAACAATGTTTTATTTTTTAGACAAAATGTTGCAATGAATGAATGGTTAATTTATATCCCAGATGAACTAATTAATAAGTACATATGGAATACACATTTAAGTAATGGCCACTTTGGACCAAAGAAATGCTTTTTAAAAATAAAACAAACAAGCCATTTTCCTAATATGGAAAGACGAAGTAGAACAGTATTAGTCAAATGCAAAAAATGTATGAGGGCTAAACACGTCACTTTCCAAACCAAACCACATATGATTCCAATAATCCCTAAAAAATTAAAACAAATAGCTGCAACAGATTTGATGGGGCCACTCTCACAAACAAAAAATTGATAGATTTTCATATTTGTCGCTTTAGAACTTACTTCTAAATATGTTACCTTGACAGCATTAAAACCGGTGACAGGTCTTACTGTAAGTAAAGCATTTAGACAAGATTTTCTCAGACAAGTAGGTCGAGTGTAACGAATAATTTTGGATTATGGCCCACAATACAAATCAGTGCAATCGCAGAACACGTTAAAACAACACAAAATAAAACCCATCTACATATCTAAATACAAACCTAGCGTAAATCCAGCACAATAATCTATGAAGGACATAGGCACTTTATGCCGATTATATGCAGGCAAAAGACACAACACTTGGGATATGTACTTTAAAGATTTTCAAGAAGTAATAAATGAATTACCACATAGCACTACACTACTACCTTCAGTTACTGTACTTAAAAATATTGAACCCCCAACCATAACCATAGAAAATGTTAGATTTCCTATTGTACCACATAGACAGCACAAACAAATCATAGCAACAGCACTCTCCAACATCAGAAAGGCAGCCATTAAAAGAAAAGAAAGAGGAGATAGAACAGCAATTGAAATAACATTTTCAGTAAGTCAGAAAGTATTTGTAAAAACACACCATCTCTCCAGCAAACAGAAATACAAAATACATAAGTTTTGCACTGCATACAAAGGACTGGTCATAATTAGCCGAATTGCTCATGATAATGCTGTGGACCTAATGAACCCAAAAAAAGGCAGAACCTTAGGACTTCACCATGTGAGCCATATCAAAAAGTTTGAAAATTAATTTTATTACTGGTAAATAATTAGCACAATATTTCAAGTTTATGTTGCAGATAAGATCGTCAGGAGAAAGAGGAAGGTGGGAAGAAGAAAATAGTTTCAATAAAAACAAAAACAAAAATAACACCAATAGTAGCATAGATTAAGGTGAAGGGATAAAGCATAGATAGTGTAACAGCATGAAATACTAAAATGCTATAGACCATGACACCACACAAAAATAGAAAACGAATTTGAGGATTCTTGTAGAAGTTAAAACTCACTATATCTTAGAATCGTAATGTGGAAAGGGCGCAGAAATTTGTAAAGCTTTTTAAAAAGGCATAAGACAATGTAGGTACTAGAGATATGTTAGATGATTATAAGCAAAACTTTTTGTAAGAACCACTGTAAAAATTCCAGCAAGGACCAGATGCAACGACCCACAATTTGCAACAAGAGAAGTATCAAGAAAGAAAAGGACATAATTAGCAAGACACGATTCCTACAAGGCAGAAGCATCGAGAGAAGGGAAAGGACAGCGAGACCAACAAAGGGCACTTCTATCCGAAGTCGGCAATAAATCTACTGCTAAGGCGACCGGTGCAGGGACAGACAAGCAAACACTGGACTTTCGCTGCTCATAAACCCCGGACGCCCCCACTCAGCGGAGCAAGCAAAAAATGGCCCGATGAGAAGACCACTTGGGCAAGCCACCACTGGCAAGAAATGTGTGTAAAAGTCACACTACTGCTATTAAACAGCACGCTGATACACGAAACTGAAGACAACTTCCACAAAGTAGAACTGACACATCCAAACAATTTATCAAACTGTTACTAACAGGAGAACTTCAAAGCGACTAGTTATCAATAAATATTCCCATATCCTGCCTAGAGAAGAACCAAGAGTCAAGTAAGATGCAGAGAAAAATCAGGAAGAACAGAAGTTGAAGATTCGCAAGATTGAGACCAAGAAAGAAGATGGGTGAAGAATAGACGACAAACCTTCCCAAATCCCTATCCTATTGTAAACTAGACGTCTGCGAAGTATAGCAATGGAAAACGACCGCTTTCAGCTACACATAATGATGACTTCCACGCATACAAAGTCAGTAAACCACGAAATTCTGCACTCTCAGCTCCATTTCATTATGGGACCTCTACAACAGCTACACACAGTTGCAAAACCAACAAGGAACGGCGAACGAAGCTGTACATCAAATACTTGCCCACATCCATCTCGCTCAAGTCCATCATCTTTGTGCAAAATCATTCGCCAACCTCATGCTTAAACATTCATAGGATTATGTGAATGTGTGAAATCAAATTATGTGATGTAGGAATTGTGCAAAAGAAACGTGTGAAAGACTAAATAAATTAAGCACACCAGACAGCTAATAAACTACAAAATAACAGCCATTGACTATGGACTTAAGTAAAAATAGACTATCGATAAAAATAAGTCATTAGTTCTGCAATGGACAGTGTATAAAGAACAAAGGTAAGGCATAATAGACACTACAACTATATGCTACTTATTTTCTCCTCATAAATATAAAAGAATAACTATATTTTACTCATTTTCTCCTTACAAAAACAAAGAATAAAAAAATTATCTTGTTGGAGGTTTTCCCTTTTTTTAACATTTGTACCATTTGTTAGCATAATATCTCAATACTTCTGTATGTATATTTCTTTGTAAAAGCAATTCTTGGAAATAATTCTTATTTGTTATTGTAACAATACTGAAATGAGTGTCTAGAAACAAAAACATTTTAATTGTACATCATATTTAGAAAATGTGTTAGGAATAGGTTTTACTTAATTGCTACATTTCTAAAAAAAATTTCTATGAAAATCGATGTGAAAGACTCCTCACTTTCGATAACAAACTTCACACTTAAATAAAGAAAGAAAATAATTAAAAATTAATAATGATAAAAGCACAAAAACATTCTTCTCTTGTCAATTTAAACATATCTTTGAGAACATTGTGGAACAGTATAAAAATATAAATTAGTAATACAAACCAGCATGGAACTAGAATAACGTGGCTGAACAGTAGGCAACAAAATTTAGATAAAGGAACAATTTTTGACTGACTTAGACAACCATTCAATCATTGCCTAACTTCAGTGCAAAAATTAAGTTCGAAGGCTGGTGATATGTGAGGTGTCAGGCAAATCCAACACCTTCCATGAAAACCCTGACATGATAGCAAATCCGACAGTATGTCACATAGTTCTGAATAAATCCTGACATTAAATTAACCAAAGTAATATGATCAATGAGTGAGCAAATGGAATACCACTGACTAACACAAGAACGCCTAAATGCATGTCATATCTTCCCATCATGAAACAGACGCAGTTCCGAGGGGAGAAACGAGAACATAAGCCGAGAGCAGAGTCGTGTAAGCGAGAAGGTCCTACGATAAGGGATGGACACCCACGTCGCCAGCCGACCGCCAAGATCACCCCCAGCCCATGTTAAAAGATAGAGCCCTCCAGCCCATGTTAAAAGATAGAGCCCTCCAGAAGAACAGTATAGATCTTACGATAACACTAAAAGGGCCACACCAGCTGCAAGTTTTAGCGTGAGACTATACACATTTCTGTTATGTTGCAAACATTAAAAACATTGCCCCACCACGAAAAGTATGTTTCCCATTGGATAGACAGAAGTTTTGTAGGTGGAGCTTAAAGTTAACATTGAGACGCTGATTGGTCAGTGAAAACTCAGCCAGATACCTTTCTTTAAAACTTCGGTAAATTGTAGTAATTAGAAGTTAGGAGGGACTTGCTTCCGAGACAGCAATGTGCGTGGAGCTGCGCCACCCGCCATCCCGTGACGCCGCCTAAACACTGACAAGGTAATGAACGCACACGATGCCGCATTTTTGAGCGCATAAGGCTTCACTCAGAACTGCAGAAGTCTCATCTGTTACATCCCGTTTTTACGTAATACTAGTGTCGAGTGTCAATTCAATCTCATGGTGTTCACGTTTGATACTTGAAGTAAAAATCTGAAACGCTATGATTTCTCTGTTATATAATTATTGAGAAGTCACATCAGTCACTGTCATTTACGACAAGTTAGATAAGTAATTAAAGATAATTGAGGGTCACTGTAGGCCATTTTGATAGTTTTCTATTTTATGAAACTTAACTTAAATCTAGATTATAGATGTGATATGGCACAGGTCATCCTTCGATCCATTGTAGAACTTGGAAACCCATTCAGGGAATATTCGTTCACATTTTTGTTGAACGCAGTTGGTTCTTATCATCCTGCATTAAAATATTTCCTTTTATCAATAGTGCAATTTATAAACAATGTTTTGTGAGTAGAATAAAATTTGCAGTGGTAAACTTCACTGCTTTTTCGACGTTATTTTACCAGATAACTAAAAATAGGAAAGCCTTGAACCCCTTCCACTAAATTTAGTTAGTATTAAGATTCTTTTACAGGGAGAGCAGTGGAGCTGACGCTGAAATCATTAAGTATTTGATTATATCATCGCTAGTCTCACTGAAGTCTTCTGAACTCTACATGTCATGTGTGGTCTGGCGTCTCGTTACCGGCAACAGGTCCCAGGTTCAAACTAGTCAATTCCCTAAAAAACACGCTCAGAGCGTCGTTGCGCGAAAGTGGTAGAGAGACACAACTTAGAACAAACAGACACCACGTAGAATGTTAGAATACCACTCAGCATTATATGTTATTTGATCCCCTAAAGCAATAGTCGCAAAACGTCTCATGTAAACCATCAGGTAGTCGTATTTTTCTAGGGAGATCTTAGTGAACGAACCGTTGTTGTCAATTTTAGTTCATTTTGGAACACCAAAATTGTTGATTGTTGCTTATTGTACTGGTCGGTCGAGTACAGTCATATTCAGTTTGCTGTTACGAAGTGCGTATTAACTTTGTGCTTCCTCGGTCGAATGCTTTTGAGCACTTTCTTACATAAGCTGGCACAAACATAATTTTGAGCTCTGGCCAAATCATGCGCGATCCATTGTGAGCAGCTCTTTTCCATATGTAAAGTGTTCACGCCGAATTTCATCTACTGCGGTATTTGAAGTGGCTAAGAATGTCTCTGTCTCACGGAAACTAACAGCAGGATTCTGTCTTCAGTTCTTTTCAGCGTTGCGCAAATCATCGATGTTTTTGTGAAGAACAAAATTTGAAATGATCACTGACGAAAATAAGATCACGACGAAATTCTGCGAAGTACCAAAAAATTAACGAAGTAATTAAAGATACCTTTGTTGCGTTAATACTTACATTATTAAGGGGGAAGGGAGAGGGAGCAATTTGTGGCCACCTTTTGTAGATATTATAATTTAGATTGGTATTTCATATTTTAAAATTCTGATAAAAATATTTTCTTCCAGTCCATGTAGTAGCAGATGTAAAAATGGCCATCGACGCTTCGAATTGTACTAAAGAAGAAGATGTCGGCCTGTAGGGCGAGTGATATAATAACTAAGGCGGTAAAAAGACAAGCCCATAATGATGAGACGTCAGTTCTGAGATCTATAAACAAAACACTCGAGGATGAGGAAGCCCTTTTTACTCGCGCAGATAAAGGGAACTCAGCCGTTATTACATATCGACAAGTATATGTGGATAAGGTTCTTTCATTCTTCGAAGAGAATAACATCCACCTGTTAGACCACGATCCATCGGAGACTTATGCGAGGGAACTTAAAGATTGTCTTGAAGGATGTTTGTTTATCATTCCCCCTAACAGTGTGTCAAGATTGCGTGTTATGAATCCTAAAATTCCTGCATTGAGGGCCCAAATTAATACTCATAAGGAAGGTTTCCCTTTCCGCCCGTTAATTAATGCAAGAGGGAATTTAGGTGAACCTGGGCAAAGATTTCTCTTGCAGATTTTGAAAAAAGAATTTGTTTTTGAGCAGACTTTGACGTTAACGAGTCGGAAAGAACTGGTTACGTTGTTACAGGACCAGGTCTTCCCGACAGGCTGTCGTCTGTCATCTCTTGACATAAAGAATTTGTACACAAATGTGCCGATAGAAGAAACCATTATGATTATCCAGCAGAATCTCTTTCATAATAAGCGATTGATAACAGATGAAATTATCGAGGTTATCTCTCTTCTTCGAATTCTTACGGCATATAATTATTTATCGTTCAATGACAACATGTGCAGTCAGAGAGATGCCCTAGCTATGTGCAGCGTTTTGGCTGGTTTTTTAGATAATTTCTTCGTTAACTACATTCAGCTCCAGGTGTTTAAACGCAATTCCTACTTTTGCCAAAAAAAATTTATTTTATCGGCGTTATGTCGACGACATTCTGGTTGTGTTTAATGGCGATGAATCAGAAATTTCGGGTTTGGTTGATGAATTTAATGCCCTTCACCCAAAGATGATTTTCACACATGACAATATGAATCCTGACGGAGTCGTCAATTACCTAGATCTGCGGTTACAGTTACGTGATAACAAAGTCTCCATAGATATTTTTAGGAAACCCACGACCACAGATGCTATTATTCCTGCTTCTTCCTGCCATCCTCGCCAGCATTAGATTAGTTTTTTTTTTAGCTATGATTACACGTCTATGAGAGTTGCCATTATCTGAAGACGCAGTTAGTAGAGAACTTGACAATCTAAACTATATCGCCCGTAATAATGGCTACAGTGTTGCGCTCGTTGATAAGATATACCAAGATAAAACAACGATTCCCTTCTGAGTTCACCCAATGCACCATCTGTCGCGGAGCACAATTACATTTCTTTGCCATTGATGGACAATGTCAGTTACGAACTGGCCAAACTTTTCCGGGGAGTGGGCTCTCGTACAGTATTTTCCGCGGCTACCAATCTCCAGTTTATGTACATACATAATGAATCACCTAAAACGAACAACCTTTCGGCATCGGGGGTATATTTGCTGGAGTGTCGCGATTGTAATGCAGGATATGTTGGACAAACAGCCAGAACCTTCAAAATTAGATTGCAAGAACATCTTCTTAATAGATGGGGACAGGTAAAACAGAGCTCTGCCTTTGCCCAACACCTTAATGCCAGTTGCCATAGTCCCCCGCAAGTACAAAATCTTGAGTTTTGCATTTTGCGCAAAAGGGTAAGAAGTTAAACATTTTGGAAGAAATTGAAATATTTAGGCTTACGGAAGACAAAGATTTGTCTCTCCATAACGGGCAAATATTTGGCGCCAATCAGGCCTTTTTAGAAGTTATGAAATCGGTGTTATTAATGTAATCCTGGAACTCTCGTAGTTCTGCCTAAATATGATCCCTGTTCCTCTTTGGTCTTACGTCGTCTTCTTAGCAAAGCCATTAGGTTTCTTTTTTTACTCAAATAGGATACTTGCGAGTTTGTCGCTTTAAATGATGACACATCTTACACATTTCAATGTAGCTATAAAAAAAAAAAAAAGGGAGGCGGGGGAGTTTACCCGCATATCGTCTGTTCTCGACGTTGGTGTGTATTTCTTAAGCCTAATAATTTTACTTGTACTTAAAAAAAGAGGTTTTCTTGCTAGACGTTCTAGCTCCGAATGACGCGGTGTTGAATGTTAAATGGGCGGCCTCTTTATTTGAAATTACTGACCTGTGTTTTTAATGCTCCCGTTCTAGTGGTCTATGATACGAAAAATCTGTTTATGTAGTGCATCTGTGTGTTGTATTATACACCATGTTTTCTCATTGTAAATCTACGGCCTTCATTTATATTTTACTTCGTCAAAATTTTAGGATAAGTTAAGCACAGGTGTTGCCCCTAGTAATTCCATCTTATCAATGTTTTATGTGCATTACATTTATAAAGTTTTAGCGGGTACGTATATCCAATTTACGATCTCTCATTTTTAATCACTGCTGCGTAGCAGCGCCACCTATTGAGGTGATTCTGTATTAGGCTTCAGTACTGGCACACGACGCTGTGGCGCATTAAGCTTACTACCTGAGCCCCCATCTTACTCTGTTACTCGCTCCTGTGAACGGGAACGCGTTATGCAGATCTTGGTGCCTCTCGCGTCCATGTAGAAAAGGTAATGATTTTACTATTTTATATTTCTAGTTTTTACTGACTTTAACGAAGGCGATGTTAGCCTGATATATTCGACGATGCCCTTTGGCTACACTGACTAAAGGATTCTTAAGAAATACCAAATTAAGGTATTTGCTCTTTCAGTAGGTGATCTGTTCAGATTTTCAATATGTGATTTGTTTATACATGCTTATAGGTTATCCAAGTCTGCACAACGCGATCGCGATTCTTAAATAGATGTATTTGTTCCCTGTTTTCTATTTAGGTAACCTGAAGATGCCTAAATACGGCGAAACGCGTAGTTGAAAATAAAAAAAAACTAAAACTGCAACCAAGACTGTTTTAACCAATACAAATAAAAATATTTATTTTTTAGTATTTCCTCTATCAGATTTTATAAATATATAAATGTTTTCAGCTAAACTTAATCCTTTAAGTCTAATGGCAATCGTCATAAAGTCTACCTCCTCAGTAGCGGTTCTGATTTGATAACGAACGTCTTATTCCATAAATTACATTACAAATTAACAGCAGGGTAGACTCTTTGGGCATTGAATTTCTCTATGTGGCTAGAACCATGATTCATTTCTCTTTTGTTTCTGAGTGTTTCTTCTGCTTCTTATTAAGTTCCGTTTGGTGCGGTGTTAGAGACAGTTGTGATTGAAAATTTAACGTCGCTCTCTTACTGAGAGAGAGGTGTTAGACATTTTAAAAGAATATACAAATTCTGAAATTGAGTTTTGTGTCAGTGATGAAGTGGCGAGGATGTGGACAGCGATGGTGTGCAAACAGACTCTGAAGACGAGCTGTGGGCACCTTCAGCGGATGATGACGCAGCTGGTGAGGTCAGTTAGAAGTATTTTACAACAAGGAACAAGTTCTTACGTCCATTCCTCCTCATATCACAAGGCGAGTAGCGCAGAACTTAGTGAAAGAGTGAGAAGGCATAAATAATGAAGGGAAAGTATGAACAATAAGAGAATAAATTGAAAAGATTTCTTCTCCAGAAAGTATTACCATAGTAATGGTTCAAAATGGTTCAAATGGCTCTGAGCACTATGGGACTTAACATCTTAGGTCATCAGTCCCCTAGAACTTAGAACTACTTAAACCTAACTAACCTAAGGACATCACACACATCCATGCCCGAGGCAGGATTCGAACCTGCGACCGTAGCAGTCGCGCGGTTCCTGACTGAAGCGCCTAGAACCGCTCGGCCACCGTGGCCGGCATATTACCATAGTAATAAAGCGTACCAATGAAGAAGCATTGAGACAGAATCTATCCAAAACAGATAAACTTGAATTCATAGTGATTGTAAAATTAATTATTACTGTGGGGAAGTTGGGCCATAGTAAATCAGGTATTCCAGATTAATGGTACAATCTTTCAGGAAGGTTTGTTTATACTGCTACTATGAGTAGAAATAGTTTCCGTCAGCTTACTAATATAATAAGATTTGATGTTCAGAGAGGCACGAAATAAGCATAGGGAACATGGCTAATTTGCTGCGATACGAAAAATATTTGTTCAAATGAGTGTATTACTGTATAGTTGTTAGTCTACTGGGATGCACACCATTATGATGAAATGTTGTCATTGTTCCGTGGCAGGTGTCCCTTCAGGTCTTCATGAAGGTAAAAATCTGGAAAGTGTGGTATACTTGTACGAATGCTCAGAGACTCTAAAATCAGGTATGTTCTCAGCATGGAGCAGTATGCAGGGAAGTAAAATGATAGTCTAAAACAATCAAATTCAGCTGCAGCTGTAGTGAAATTCCTCGCTATTCCTCCACATACTCGAGGCCGCAGGTGCACCACAGACAAGTAGTACAATTCAGTTGATTTGGCCGAAGATTTGTGGGGGAATTAGATCCTATCTCTTGTGGAAATATAACAAGCGAAAAGGAAGCATATACTTCATGAACTGAAAGACATTTCAAGAACAGACTTATTTTCCACTAAATTTGCTTTCAGTGATTCTAGTATTGGAAATGTCCCAGTCACAATTGTGTCTTGTATCCCTTGTGAGAAACCCAACAAGCAAACAAACAAACAAGTAAACAATACAGCTTATGTTGCTGTCGACTCCACATTATGAAGCTACAACTTATTCACCTACTGGCACTAATAAGAAAATAGTCATAAATTTATATTGTAATGAGACAAGAGGCGGTTTTGAAACAGTCGATCACAAGGTGAGAAAATTTTCAACTAAGAGGGCTACAAGAAGGTGGCCGGTACCCATTATCTACACATAGCAGCATTAAATGGTGTTTCTGCTCGATTTCCCTGAGTGGGATAAGACGTATCTAAGTGACAGCTTTTTCTTCAAGAAATGGGACTACAGCTCACGAAACCACATATTGAAGATAAGACTACGAATATTATAGGACGCTAGAAGTGTGTGGTTTCAGCCATGGAAGGTATTCTCGGACGGAATATCAAGCAGAAGCTAGATGCAAAGGAAGATTAAGTAGAAAGCGAAGATGTCGTTTGCCTTGTCGTGAAAGTCAATCAAAAGGAGTGAAGTACAACATAATAAAGTGAACGAAACAGCAATGATCTGTAAAACTATGAGAGATGCACATGCAGGAAACATATAATGGAATCTAGAATGAAATTTTCACTGTACAGGGCCGATATGAAACTTCTTGGCAGATTAAAACTGTGTGCTGGACCGAGACTCGAACTCGGGACCTTTGCCATTCGTGGGCAAGTGCTCTAGAGCTCCGCAATATCCTTTCTTCCAGGAGTGCTAGTTCTGCAAGGTTCGCAGGAGAGCTTCTGTGAAGTTTGGAAGGTTGGAGACGAGGTACTGGCGGAATTAAAGTTGTGAGGAGGGGGCGTGAGTCGTGCTTGGGTAGCTCAGTTGGTAAAGCACTTGTCCGCGAAAGGCAAATGTCCTGATTTCAAGTCTCGGTACGGCACACAGTTTTAATCTGCCAGGAAGTTTCAACAAGGAAACTGTTGCATGTTCCAAATGTGAAAACGTTTTAGAAGACAGTGATGAATAAGTGATCCCGGAAAATATGTAATGTCAACTGCTGTATTTAATCAAATGGCTCTGAGCACTATGGTAGTTAACATCTGTGGTCATCAGTCCCCTAGAACTTAGAACTACTTAAGCTTAACTAACCTAAGGACATCACACACATCCATGCCCGTCGCAGTATTCGAACCTGCGACCGTAGCGGTCACGCGGTTCCAGACTGAAGCGCCCAGAACCGCACGACAATATCTGCAATATAGTTTAATTATAATGAAGTGTTTTCCAATAACTCTGTAACAACTTTTACAACCAATGCAAAGAGATACTGCTCAAGAAAATAAGACTAAATAAACTTAACTGACGTAAAAAATGAAAAATCGTAAATGCTGTTTTGTAAAGAGGGCTAAGCGAAGTTAACAGTTTCTGGCCCTTATTGAACATCACTGCACAATACTTCTTAAATGAATGTCAATAAAAATTAAAGAAATTTGAATTATAAAATTTTTTGTGGTGGGCGTATAGTACCTCGAACCACCACATTCTCTTCCGCCTCCCCCCCCCCCCCTCCCCTCCCTTGCTACTGCACTTTATGAAAAATGTGTTGGTACGAAAATTGAAACAAATGAAGCAAGAATGCTTTCATATGAAGTATTGGTTTTCCGCACTACTTTTCGGTAAACGTTTACTGTAAACAAATTAAATGGCACCCGTGCTCGAATTTATCGATACTTTAACAATGAGAAATGAGAATTTTTAAAATTTCAGCTACGTCACACGTGAATAGCCCCAACCAGAGGTCCTTAATTGGCGCGAAGCTCGCGCGTGGCGTTCTGCTGGGCTGCCGAGCGTGTGGAAAGCGCCTGCGCGCCGCGTCACGCGCGTCGCTCCGCAGGTCGAACTCTGCGCACGCCTGGACGCAGCCCTCGACCCAGCAGCGCTCATTATGACGCCCTTCCATCACGCACTCTGCAATTAAGGAGACACTCGCGCGCTGCGAACGGAAGCTTTGAGCCGGCTCTGTCAGGCCGCCACCGGAAGATGATAAAAGGGGGGAGAGGCGCCCCAGAAATTGTTTAAACAAAAGGCTCCCCCGCGCCTCCGGCGGCGACGTCATTAAAATTTAACGCCGAAGGAAAAATGTTTGTCAGCGGAGTTACGTCCATTCGGAGCGCATCTGCCGTTCGCCCACATGAGAATCGTGGAATCGCTCTGTTACACGCCATAAGCAATAAAGGAAAAAACGTGATAGTATCGGCGAGCGAGCGTATTCCGCCGATACCACAACACCCCAATATGTTGGCACGATAATTTTGTTATGACGATTTCATCGCTCTGAAAACATTATTTTATGTGGATATAAATGTAAATGCTACCTTATATGAGGAAGAGCAGAGAACAAATTTTTAACTTGCCATCCACTTTTTTCAGACAAGAGAGTTTGCCCAGGCTTGCGAAATCGTGACCTTCTTACTGAAATTTCACCCGAGATTTGGCGGCAAGAAAACTACAGGAGAGCCAAGTCAGGCACTGGAACATGTTCGCGTAATAATGTGAGTCGATCGTCTGAATTTATTGTATTTTCTCGACTGGTAATCTGTTTTACTGGATTCTACTACAATTCATTTTTAGCAGAACTTTCCTTCTGCAGCAGTAACTATGGCTGTTTATTCTGTCCACTCAAACCTAAAGGGCCTTACAAAAAACAGAGGTAACAAGGAGCCACTGTGGGATGCCAGTGTAATTTCCTACGAGTACACATGAGCGACTGCTGATATAATTCTCTGATAGCTAGAAAGGCGACTCGGTTGCCTGAGATTATCCTGGTTACCAGGCGTGGCAGGGTATATAAGGGACGTGAGTAACATCAGATTTTTTTTTAATTCATTGGCCTTCGGCATTCAACATTTCGCCAGAGAAACGAGTAGCTACGGATTTGGTATACAGTGTCACGTATACAGCACAGGCATTAGAAATTACCTTAATTCCTGATAAACTCCATGGCACACTTTGCATATTAACACATTCAACACATTCCATATGTCACAACTTCTTACAATGGAATCTTTGTGTCTAATTTATTATTGGATTTCGTTTTTTGCTCAAATCGGACAAAACTGACGTAGTCCGTTGTGTTCAGCTGTCAAAACACGTCCTCACAGATGTGATTTGGGGAACTCCTCCTCTGATCAAAGCCTTAAGAAACTTGCGGCGTTGTCTGTCATAGCGTGAAGACACTATTACTGCATGACTGAAGTCTGCAATCTCAGCTGGGTAAACTTGGCGAACTGGAGATGGCTGCACTATCATCCTATAAAGATGTGAAGGACGACAACTGTGACCCAGACAGGTACGCGTTATAGTAATGGTATGACGTCTAGTTAGCCTGATTTGGGAGAACCAGGTTTTTCGCGGAATACTTGGATTTATTGCGGCAGACGTCTACCTTTGGACTGTTGTCAGACTCCCCACGTCTGTGGCCGTTTTTGATGGTCTCTTGTCTTTACGCCAGCAACAAAATCTGTACGTGGAAGGAAAGTATTATAAGGTTGGCTATCAGTCACACTTCATTGCGACAGGTGACCCGCCATCTCGGCACATGAGATAGCAGAGTGCCTCTTGGTCCATAATAACTGGACACATTTATGCTGATTTTCACACTGATATATTAACTTCATTATATCGAGCAAACGACGGTTAGTGTTTTGGAGGCCACGTACTGCTTTTCCAGGTTTCCCAGTGCTCTCCTCGAATCCATGTAGTAAGGTTGTCGTGGAACTGATTTGCTGTATATCAATGGGCTTCCTTAATTCCCAGAACTTCGGCAGTGAAGAGCTGGCTTCCGACAGTACCTTAAACGTAGCCCAAGATAGTCGATCTCCGCAGAAGTAAGCCTTAAGAAACTTGCGGCGTTGTATGTCATAGCATGAAGACATTGGGGTCACACGGTTGAGGTCTGCAGTCTCAACTAGGCGGACTTGGCAATATGGAGGCAACGGCCTTGCCGCAGTGGATACACCGGTTCCCGTGAGATCACCGAAGTTAAGCGCTGTCGGGCGTGGCCGGCACTTGGATGGGTGACCATGCAGCAGCCATGCGCTGTTGCCATTTTTCGGGGTGCACTCAGCCTCATGATGCCAAATGAGGAGCTACTCGACCGAATAGTAGCGGCTCCGGTCAAAGAAAACCATCATAACGACCGGGAGAGTGGTGTGCCGACCACATGCCCCTCCTATCCGCATCCTCAACTGAGGATGACACGGCGGTCGGATGGTCCCGATGGGCCACTTTTGGCCTGAAGACGGAGTGCTTTTGGCAATATGGAGATCGCTGAACTTTCATCCAATAAAGACGTGAATATTTTGCCGACGAGGACCATGTTGATGCAGTGAGATGGGAAACGCCAATAGAAGTAGTGAAAGTTTGATCTGACACTCTGGGCAGAGAGAAGATTGTGGGCTGGTAGTTCAGTACTTCGTGTTCCAAGCAGCAGAGAGTCTTTTAGAACGGAGGTATACATAGCTTTGCTGCCCGAAACTTTGAACTAGGAGAGGCAACCTCCTTCTTTCAATCCTAATGGCCATACTCGTTGCCCTCAGAGAAGAAGTTAAGATTTTGGAGAAGAGGATGGACTGTTCGTGCTGGTCTAATCAAGGATGACTCTCTGAGCCAAGACAGTCGTCCGGAATTGGAGGAGGGTCTCCCTTGTCTCCATCGAAAGCGTATTCACTCAAACATCCCCTTAGAAAAATTTATCAATTACTGTACTGGTTAACCCCTTACGTTATTTGATTTTTCAAACAGCTGAGCAAAACTGAACGTATTCAGACATTTCTCTCTTTACTTGTTCAGAACTGACACAAAATATTTTTAGCGCAACGCAATCTGATTTTCAATAACCCCTAAAAAAGAATGGCCGTGACTAACAATAACCTATACCTTTCATGAATCACTTACCTCACAAGAACCTTCGATACTCGAACTACTGCAATACAGCGAGTGCCAATACTGCCAGCTAAAAAAGGATTCTAACTGCTGAAGGCACTAATTACTGATAAGCATAGTTAGCAAATGAAAGATTTTGATAGAGAACAAACAATGTATTTACCTTAATAGTGTTCAAAAGTCATTATATATAATATATATAATACATACATATATATATATATATATATCAGTTCATGACATCCAGTCTTACAAATTTCGTTTTACTGAGGGACACGCGGCCAGATCGTCAGCTTTAAAGCTTTAAAAACTCTGCCATCTCTCTTCCCACATCCAGCACTGCTGGCGGCTCACCTCCAACTGCGCAACGCTACGCGCTGTTCACATCCAACTGCCAAACACTACAATAGCAAATATTCCAACAATGCAGACCAGCCACAGACTTCACACAGCACAGTCAGTGATTTTCATATAGAGCGCTACGTGGCGTTACCAACATAAAAACCTAAACAGCCTACTTACATCACAAACGTAGAATTCATTGCCCCAAGACAGATGCGTATGCACAATAGTGGAGAGTATCGATGTTGTTTAAAAGGGTTGTGGAGGCATTGCCATGTGACGTCCATCCACAATCCAGTGTGGACCATGGCAAAATAAGGAGTGAGTAGGGCTATAGAATCAGTTACCCGCCACACGCGAGATACTGGTCGTAGGATATTGAGTGAATAACTGACCTTGGAAATCAAATATTCCACGTGACTTGCCTACGTCAGTCTGATGTCGACAATTAATCCAAGCCATTTGACTGAGCTCGTTACTAGAAGGGTAAATCTTTCCTCTCTGCCCTGTAAAGACAACCGCCGAGGATTTGGTATCTGCACCATTCAGTCCAGTTCTGCATGTCCAAGAATCCTGCACTTACGCCTCTCGCCGCTCGAACCAACCATTTTAGCGTCATCTTCAACTGAGACAGAATGCAGATATCATCTGCTTATACCAGGATTTTTACTGAAGGACCAAAGAATGTGTCAAGATCTGACGAGTACGCTCCGTAAAGGATAGGACTTAAAATGGAGTCTTGCGGCAGTCCTCTGTCGACCAGACGCGGTCCATGCGGGGCATTGTCCTGGTGTCTGACGTAGACTACACGTTGCCATAGGAGAGAGTAAAAGTTGCGGGTAATGACGTCTGTGACATCATATCCAGACTGTCATATTCACCGGAAACATCGAAAAACAGTGCCGTCAGGCAACCATTAGAAGCACAAATACGTTCCATGTCGGCAGTTAAGAGACTTGGACTGTCTATGGTGTCTCTTCTTTTCGAAAACCGTATTGAGAGCGGGGCAGAGGGAGTTCCTCTCAAACCACCATTCCAGACGGCGATTCATTATCCATTCTGATGCTTTAAACACGCAAGAAGAAAGAACGATGGGACAGTATGAACTTCCCAAATCGGGGTTTTTGCCGGGCTTGGGTGTGGGAACAATTACGTAAGTGCGCCAATAGTTCAGAAAATTGGCTAGTCCCGTATATGATTGCACAGTCGTGCTCAAAAGTATCAGAACGGCCTGAATTGCATTTCGCCTGATTAGCATGCAACCGGCATAACGCAGCTGTCTAGCAGGTCCTCTAACCGCCCCATGGTACAGTCGTTTGACTATTGAAAATGGTTCCAACAATCCACCACTAGAAAACACTGCTCTGTACCGCAGTAACTCAAGATATAAAGTAATACCACGATGCTACAAATATCAGGGAACATCTTATCACAGATAAGACTGTCCTTAAGGCTTGTAAGCTCACATTTATTACAATAAATGACATACCTGATATGTTACCACTCTCATTATTACGTCAGGTAGGTAATGCACGTAGTAAGTTCGTCGTATTCATGATTTCCTCTTCAAAGTAACATACAGTAATTATTATTTAACACAAAATGACATTAAAAATTTAAGTTATCCACGAGCAGCTAGTTGAGAATATGTATGAACTTCAAGTGACACGACGAACCGTCTCGTTCTGCATATGGATTCAAACCCAGGTCAGGCAAACTAAGCAAAGATTTCGAGACTGACGAAAACTAACAGTCATTCGTGATTAGGCAAACAGAAAGTGATATACATCGATTTTAGACAGTATAAGTTAGCAAATATCAACTTTAAATTACATAACGCAAACATTTTTAACGGACGCTAATTCCTCCCTAGCATCTCTTGTTCCTGTTAACGATCTGCGAGAGACGTCAAATATTGCTTCTTCACAAGTAACTTACTTGAAATGCCGTGAGGTAAAGCTTTGTGTTGGACAGGGTTTCGAACCCAGAACCTAATCGGATTGATATCGAAACACAGCCAACTGTGACATATCGGATTTCCTTGACAGTAGCTAGATGTTTTAACTGAAATGACGAGACGAAACATTAATTTTTTCCTTCCCAGGACTCCAACCCGGCACGTATCGCTGTTATATCCTAGAGAAAACGAACGTTAAATATGGGTTTGTTGCACCAGCAGCGACATGTGAGCATGTTTGAACTAGAAATAATATATCGAAGAGTTCAGTGCTCACTGGGAATAGAGCCCCGCACATATCGTTGTTGACTGCACACAAAGACACGTCAGCTACCGAATTTTCTCCACCAGCAACTCGGAATAACATCTTGAACTTACAGTGATCTCGCAAATAGTTGTGTGTCCCACTGGGAGTCAAAAACGTCAGATATCGTTAGTGTTGACAACGAATGAAAAAACATTAAAAATCAAAATTAATATCCACCAGCAGATAGGTGTTCTCATGCTAGAGCTTGATAATACATAATGAAATCCTTGGTGCTGGGCCAGGATTCGAATCCATTCACGCGTAATATTTGGAGATGTTGAGGAATCTTCAGTTTTGAACAAACAACAAATTGTAGCCGCGCTGTATTGTCACGAAAGGATCAAATTCAGACCACACTGCCATTATATCTTCTTCACTTGGTGTAGTCAGAAGAGAATGGAATCTTTCTCTCCCTATTTAAAATCATTGACAGAAGTGGGAATCGAACTCAGAACGTAGGTATAAGAAATTACCATCAGTCCAACAGACCACCAAACCCTCTTTTCTGTGACTCATTTATCTATCGTAAACGCCGTTGCGCCACACTTGATGAGAATTCTGACACACAGGCTCTCTGTAGTAAATTGCAGCATGTTCAGTAAATTCATTTACTTGATTGACCGAATCACCATGAACTAGTTGCCTCGGCTACCCAGTGCATACATTCGACTCCATTTTGTAATCACCGAAATAAAATCACGTAACTGCCACCTACACAGAGCTGCCAACAGTGTAGGATGCAGAAATTTAAATAGGAAGTGTTCCTTTCCACTTGAGCTATTCTATTGCGCTATCTGTTTGTAAAAAACGTCATGCAGCGCATCAGAAAAGCTATAACTGGTTCTATCAGAAGTCTAGACCCGGCCATTTGCATTATCTCGCAGCGCTGTGGTATGCAGAAGTTCTGGAGGAATTGTTGTTCAGCTCTGGAGCTGTTGTAGCTATGTGTCAGCGAGTAGCTTAATGGTATAGTTCGCCGGCGGACGGCGTGAAGGTAGGACGTAGTGTGGTGAGAGCTGCGCCGTCTGTACTTCCGTATGGTAAGTCTTGCGCTTGGAGCGGCTTAAAACTCTGTTTATAGAAGACCTACAGAAGTAATGAGTAGCATGCAGTGATTGTTCAACCAATTCGAAAAGATACGCTGAAACTTACCTTTGATCCTCGATTTGCCAGACCCAAGTCGTTTGAAGTAGAAAATTGGTTAGAAGAAGATGTGAAGCTCTCCTTTAATGATGTAATTGCGATCCACCTGTCGATTTTAGCTTGTGTCGTGTTTGTTAAAATGCGTAGTTCCGAGTTGTGCGAGAAAATAGTTGAGTCTTCCGGAGGTGTCATGAAATTTAAGCACTCAGATGGAAACGTTGGTGAAGTCACCGTTGCACATGCTGATTTCGGCATTCGCACAATTCGAATCTTCGAGTTGCCTTTTGAGATTACAAATTAATGCTGTATTTCCACTCTTCGGGAAAGTGCTCAGCAACTTTGTCGAGGAATGCTCAAGCGCGCATAAATTCCCAGTACTAAATGGCGTACGGCAGCTTCGAGTAGAGTTGCAAAAGCACATCCCGTCGTCATCAACGTCTGCGGATATAGAGGGATTGTAATTTATGACGACCAACCGTGAACCTGTGCCGCCTGTAACAAGCCTGGGCACGTTCGCGCAGAATGTATACAGCAGCGCGTGGCGCAGCTGCCGGCCGACGAGGCCGCCAGGCCACCGGCGATGACAACACTGCCTCGAACTCACGCCGCCGTGGCACGCGAACGGCCGGCTGCTTCCTCAGCCCCTGAATCGTGTGCAAATAAAAATTCTCCAGACACTGAAATTCCGATGGACGTCAGTGCCGTCATAGCTGACGACCTACAAGAGTCCCGCCAATCTACGGAAACAGTTGAAGTTCCACCGAAACAGGCACCTGCAACTGTTAAGGCAGCAGATCCGCCGGAAGTTGAAGACCGTCACACCTTGCAGGAAAGCGACACTAACTTGGATACTGAAGAAAGTCCGTCGAGAGGTAATTCTCCAAAGAAAAATAAGAAACGCCGGCTGGCGCGCAAAGGTGTAGAGGAGGCAGCTCCCACACTCCGCCAAAAAGCGAAGGAAATAGGTAGTACCTTATGCCAACAGATCTATAGCAACACGAAAGCGACACCAGTTTCTGAGGAGCGTCCCCCTTCTGCGCTGGAAAAACGAGACGTCCAAGGAAAGCCAACAAAGAAAGCCTCCAACCACCCCCAAGAAAAGAGTCACTCTCATGAAGCTTCACTCGTCCCACCCACAACGACAACCTCAACCAGCTGGGCAGACGAAAGCGACCATAACAATGCCGACGAAGAAATGACAGAATTTTCAGAAACTAAGAAAGACTGTAAGCTAGCCCCACAGGTGGCTGATTTCTTCAACGAAGACGTCTCCGCGAACGGACATTCTAATGAACACGGACGCACCACTGAAACATTTGCTACCGGTGAATATTATTAAAATGCGTTTTAAAGCTGACGCTTGCGAGACAACACAGAAGAATGTTTTTAAAGTTAGATCAAGTAGAAGGAAGAATGTCTGACATACAAGCATACACAATCGCGACAGTAAACCTTAATAAGATTCATAGTTCCTTTAAACTACAGAACTTAAAAGATTTTGTATATGCTTCTGACAGTGACATTATACTTTTACAAGAAGTGACAGACATTGAGCTTGGTAACGTACCTGGCTTCAACGCCATTACAAACCCAGGGCATGGAGCGGAAATGGGCACGGCTCTGCTCACAAAGGAGGGCATAGTAGTCCAAGATGTAGTAAAACTACCCAACAGTAAAGGCATAGCGGCCACAATAAACAAAATACGACTCATTAACGTGTATGCCCCTTCGGGATCCAGTAACAGGCACCGCAGAACGGAGTTCTTTAAAGAAGAAATTGTCCCACTATTTGGAACTCGATATGAACACCTTATCCTGGGAGGAGATTTTAACTGTGTTTTGCATGCCAAAGACCATACTCCCAATTTCAGCAAGTGTACTGAAATGGAACGTATAGTTAATGACTTGAAACTAATAGACTCATGCGAACATATGCACGGTGCAGCCCCTGGCTTCACCCAAGCCACAAGTCACTCGGCGAGCCGTCTCGACAGGATATATGTAACGCACAACTTGAAACACCTCATTTTGCAGTCCGAAGTATGGCCTACCGTTTTTTCTGCTCATGCTGCATATATATGCACAATCAATCTGATAAAACAAGGGACCTTCCGAGGTAGAGGCACATGGAAGCTCAACGTATCACATCTGGAAGACCATGCTTGTCAGGAGGCATTTTACAGGGTATGGAGAGAGTGTGAAAGCAAATTTAGCTCGTACAACTCTGGCACTGACTGGTGGCTGAAACATGCCAAACCTAAAATACGGAGGTTTCTCATGAACTACTCAAAAGACAAAAACTTTTGGTACAAATCAACTATAGAATTTTACTTTCAATGTCTAAGGGATTTTTACAGGTCCGATGCAACAGTTGTGGACTACTACGAAAGAATTAACAAAATTAAAACAAAAATTTTAGCACTACGGCGTAAACAACTGGAAGACTACCACATAAGGTCGCGTGCCCAGAATATAGCACAGCACGAGGTCACTTCCATTTATCACGTCATTCGTGAAAGCAAAAGGGCGTCTCGCAAGATATTATCTGAAATAACAACTGATGATGGAAGGAAGCTGACGAAGCAAAGAGAGATTAAAGAGGCAATCATACAGCATTTTGAATCCTTAATGTCTAGTTTTTCCCGAGGACATGCAGCTTTACTTTATGATTAAATGATGATGGCGTCCTCTTGGGTAAAATATTCCGGAGGTAAAATAGTCCCCCATTCGGATCTCCGGGCGGGGACTACTCATGAGGACGTCGTTATCAGGAGAAAGAAAACTGGCGTTCTACGGATCGGAGCGTGGAATGTCAGATCCCTTAATCGGGCAGGTAGGTTAGAAAATTTAAAAAGGGAAATGGATAGGTTAAAGTTAGATATAGTGGGAATTAGTGAAGTTCGGTGGCAGGACGAACAAGACTTTTGGTCAGGTGATTACAGGGTTATAAATACAAAATCAAATAGGGGTAATGCAGGAGTAGGTTTAATAATGAATAAAAAAATAGGAGTGCGGGTTAGCTACTACAAACAGCATAGTGAACGCATTATTGTGGCCAAGATAGATACGAAGCCCACACCTACTACAGTAGTACAAGTTTATATGCCAACTACCTCTGCAGATGATGAAGAAATAGATGAAATGTATGACGAGATAAAAGAAATTATTCAGGTAGTGAAGGGAGACGAAAATTTAATAGTCATGGGTGACTGGAATTCGTCAGTAGGAAAAGGGAGAAAAGGAAACATAGTAGGTGAATATGGATTGGGCGGAAGGAATGAAAGAGGAAGCCGCCTTGTAGAATTTTGCACAGAGCATAACTTAATCATAGCCAACACTTGGTTCAAGAATCATAAAAGAAGGTTGTATACCTGGAAGAATCCTGGAGATACTAAAAGGTATCAGATAGATTATATAATGGTAAGACAGTGATTTAGGAACCAGGTTTTAAATTGTAAGACATTTCCTGGGGCAGATGTGGATTTTGACCACAATCTATTGGTTATGAACTGCAGATTGAAACTGAAGAAACTGCAAAAAGGTGGGAATTTAAGGAGATGGGATCTGGATAAACTGAAAGAACCAGAGGTTGTACAGAGTTTCAGGAAGAGCATAAGGGAACAATTGACAGGAATGGGGGAAATAAATACAGTAGAAGAAGAATGGGTAGCTCTGAGGGATGAAGTAGTGAAGGCAGCAGAGGATCAAGTAGGTAAAAAGACGAGGGCTAATAGAAATCCTTGGGTAACAGAAGAAATATTGAATTTAATTGATGAAAGGAGAAAATATAAAAATGCAGTAAACGAAGCAGGCAAAAAGGAATACAAACGTCTCAAAAATGATATCGACAGGAAGTGCAAAATGGCTAAGCAGGGATGGCTAAAGGACAAATGTAAGGATGTGGAGGCTTGTCTCACTAGGGGTAAGACAGATACTGCCTACAGGAAAATTAAAGAGACCTTTGGAGAGAAGAGAACCACTTGTATGAAAATCAAGAGCTCAGATGGCAACCCAGTTCTAAGCAAAGAAGGGAAGGCAGAAAGGTGGAAGGAGTATATAGAGGGTTTATACAAGGGCGATGTACTTGAGGACAATATTATGGAAATGGAAGAGGATGTAGATGAAGACGAAATGGGAGATAAGATACTGCGTGAAGAGTTTGACAGAGCACTGAAAGACCTGAGTCGAAACAAGGCCCCGGGAGTAGACAACATTCCATTTGAACTACTGATGGCCTCGGGAGAGTCAGTCATGACAAAACTCTACCAGCTGGTGAGCACGATGTATGAGACAGGAGAAATACCCTCAGACTTCAAGACGAATATAATAATTCCAATCCCAAAGAAAGCAGGTGTTGACAGATGTGAAAATTAGCGAACTATCAGTTTAATAAGTCACAGCTGCAAAATACTAACGCGAATTCTTTACAGACGAATGGAAAAACTGGTAGAAGCTGACCTCGGGGAAGACCAGTTTGGATTCCGTAGAAATGTTGGAACACGTGAGGCAATACTGACCTTACGACTTATCTTAGAAGAAAGATTAAGAAAAGGCAAACCTACGTTTCTAGCATTTGTAGACTTAGAGAAAGCTTTTGACAATGTTAACTGGAATACTCTCTTTCAAATTCTGAAGGTGGCAGGGGTAAAATACAGGGAGCGAAAGGCTATTTACAGTTTGTACAGAAACCAGATGGCAGTTATAAGAGTCGAGGGGCATAAAAGGGAACCAGTGGTTGGGAAAGGAGTAAGACAGGGTTGTAGCCTCTCCCCGATGTTATTCAATCTGTATATTGAGCAAGCAGTAAAGGAAACAAAAGAAAAATTCGGAGTAGGTATTAAAATTCATGGAGAAGAAGTAAAAACTTTAGGTTCGCCGATGACATTGTAATTCTGTCAGAGACAGCAAAGGACTTGGAAGAGCAGTTGAACGGAATGGACAGTGTCTTGAAAGGAGGATATAAGATGAACATCAACAAAAGCAAAACGAGGATAATGGAATGTAGTCAAATTAAGTCGGGTGATGCTGAGGGAATTAGATTAGGAAATGAGACACTTAATGTAGTAAAGGAGTTTTGCTATTTAGGGAGTAAAATAACCGATGATGGTAGAAGTAGGAGGATATAAAATGTAGACTGGCAATGGCAAGGAAAGCGTTTCTCAAGAAGAGGAATTTGTTAACATCGAGTATAGATTTAAGTGTCAGGAAGTCATTTCTGAAAGTATTTGTATGGAGTGTAGCCATGTATGGAAGTGAAACATGGACGATAACTAGTTTGGACAAGAAGAGAATGGATGCTTTCGAAATGTGGTGCTACAGAAGAATGCTGAAGGTAAAGTGGGTAGATCATGTAACTAATGAGGAGGTATTGAATAGGATTGGGGAGAAGAGAAGTTTGTGGCACAACTTGACTAGAAGAAGGGATCGGTTGGTAGGACATGTTTTGAGGCATCAAGGGATCACAAATTTAGCATTGGAGGGCAGTGTGGAGGGTAAAAATCGTAGAGGGAGACCAAGAGATGAATACACTAAGCGGATTCAGAAGGATGTAGGTTGCAGTAGATACTGGGAGATGAAGAAGCTTGCACAGGATAGAGTAGCATGGAGAGCTGCATCAAACCAGTCTCAGGACTGAAGACCACAACAACAACAACAATGTCTAGTCAAACAGTTGACGAACAGCTTCAAGACGAATTAATGATCAACCTCCAGGGCAAAGTATGCCACGTGGAAGCTCAAACTCTCATCTCGCAAGTGACTGAAGGAGACGTCGAAGGAGCTATATACGGAAGCACGAAAAATAGGGCTCCAGGGGCAGATGGAATTCCGTCCGAATTTAATCGCAGATTCAGGGGCCTCGTAAAAGGCAAGTTTACTCTCATCTGCAACGAACTGCTAAACCCTGAAAATGACATCTCGAAAGAATTTCGTGAGGAACTTGTAGTGTTAGTGCCAAAAACTACCAATACGAAATCTGTAAGCGCTCTGAGGCCAATTACACTTTTAAACAGCGATTATAAAATCTTTGGCCGCATCCTCGCTCGCAGGCTGAAAACCACAATGACCAGCATCACTGGCCCTTATCAAACAAGTGTGGGCAAAGACAGAAGAATTGTCCAGACCCCCTGTGGTTACAGGGACCTAATCTCAACAGCCGACGTCTGCAAAATAAAATGTGCACTCATCTCACTCGACTTCGATAAAGCCTTCGACAGGGTTGATCATAGTTTTCTCCTTCGCACCATGGGCGCAATGGGCTTCCTACCTAGATTCATTGCGGTAATAAGAAATTCATTAACAAACAACTCAGCCAGATTTGTCATCAATGGACACATTAGCAGCTCCATTAGGCAAGGGTGTCCAATGTCAATGGCACTCTTCGCCATCGCCATCGAGCCCCTGCTTGCCTCCCTTATGAAACATCTACAAGGACTACAAATACATGGAGAAAAGATCGTGTGCAAGGCATACGCTGATGATGGCTTCCTAGTCGTGAATGGCGCTGAAGTACAGAGCGCACTACGAACAGTAACAAAATATGAACAGCCATCTAGTGCAAAACTTAATAGTACAAAGTCGGGGATTTTCAACATCGGCCTTGGAATTGGGACGCAAACGCAGGATCTGTTACGCGAGCTTGTAACCATGAAATGTCTCGGTATAGATTTTAAAAGAAATATCTAGCACACTATTGCTGCGAATTATCGAAAATTACTTAACAGCATACGCGCCTCTGTACAAGCACATAGTATTAGGAAACTCGGTGAACTTCAAAAAGTAACAGTGGCAAATGTATACATCACATCCAAATTTAATTAAGTAGCACAAGTTCTGCCACCACCTGCGACTTTGTTGAAAAGCATCGCATCTGCACTAGGACACTTTGTGAGCCGCGGACGTATTTTTAAAGTCAAATATGACATTCTGATGCTCCCTACGAAATGTGGTGGGTTAAAGCTCACCGATGTCAGCAAAAAAGCGCACGCCTTATACCTTGCTACCACATACAAACAGTGGAAAGAGCCAAGTGGTACCCTTGCTGCAGATTTGTTAAACGAAATAGCTCCTGCTGACGTCAGTGCACCTATAAATGTCCAACACATACCCAACAGACTATACCACTTGAAATACTTTTTCGTAGAATACAGCTACATACAGGCAAGGATTCCTGAAAAAGACATCATGAAGGAAAAGAACTTTACAATAACTTGATGAAAGACAAACCCAAAAACGACGTAGAACAAAAGTATCCTTGTTATAACTGGGGAACAATATGGCAAAATATTCACTGCCGGAACCTGCCAACGTATGTCAAATCGACCTGGTACTTTGCTGTAAACAGAAAAATTACGACGAACTCTAAACTTCACTCTATTCGATTGGCAGAGTCACCGCTGTGTACATTATGTAATATACCATGTACAGAAGAGCATAGATTGCTGTGTGACAGGGTAAAAGAAATATGGCTCTACATCAGACAAAAGATAGAGAGCTTCAGCAGAACTACGCCCAATGCCGTTAAGACTGCTGAATTTTTAAACCCTGACGGTACACCGTACCTCAAAACAAAACGTAATGCAATTAACTGGTTGAAAGGCCAAACGATGCATTACATCCTAACAAAAGAATCAAGCAATAGGGCGGACTTCTGAATATACCTTGCAACTGAGCACCACAGTTTAATGTGTACTAAAAAATACAAAGAAAATTACGCAAATTTTTTTAACTAAAACAATCCTGTAACCAATAGAAATGCGTAATTTACATTACACATCCAAGCATTTAGTATATTAGACGATTGATTTTTAGTTAAAGTTTGTACTTCACGTAGTAGGAGGAGGATTTCCAACAGAAAGTAATCAGAGAAGATCATCAGTATAGACCAGTTAAGCCTATGTGTATCTATTATTTAGTTTTGGGAGAAGCACAGTGATGAAACTGATATACACCCTTTATTTAGTTTCTATCTTTCTTTCCTATTCTTTCCACAAGACGACATATTTATGTTAATTATGTGTAAAATCAAGCAGAAGAAGCCTATTTTACTTCTTTACCTTCTGTAGAAGGAAATTTTACTTATCAGCAATATTGAGTTTGCTTCTTTCCGGCCGGCCGGAGTGGCCGTGCGGTTCTAGGCGCTACAGTCTGGAACCGAGCGACCACTACGGTCGCAGGTTCGAATCCTGCCTCGGGCATGGATGTGTGTGATGTCCTTACGTTAGTTAGGTTTAATTAGTTCTAAGTTCTAGGCGACTGATGACCTCAGAAGTTAAGTCGCATAGTGCTCAGAGCCATTTGAACCATTTGAGCTTCTTTCCGTTTTTCCACGCAAGGAGAACCAAATTTACAGATGCAGTTACATTTCCATAACAATTATGTTACTGCCTTCTCAATGGAATTTACATTTATTTTTATTCAAGTCATGTTCCAAACAAAGGCAACAGAAGGGGCATACTTCGATTGTCGTTCAGAAGAAGCGCGTTTCCACACATCAAGTTACATTTATTCTTTAAAGGCGGAGAAGCCGGGCCGAGAAGGCAACACTTGGCGAGCGTAAAGGACGGGTTGAAGGGGAGGAAGGAAACCAGAAAATAAAAAATAAAAAAAATGGTAAGTGTCGTGCACCATAGATAAGATGTCGCGAGTTCGAATACATTAACGGCTAAATTTTTTAAAAACGCAATTCTGCTGTCTGCTGAAGTTACCAGTCTAATGGAACTTTGAACATAATTCCCTTCACTTCTCAACCCAAAATACTCTCATGTGGAAAAAGGACTAACTTCTGTGACATTTTGTTCTTTTCAGGTTTAATAGACATCCAGGCAGCAGATGCATCTCGAAGCTTTTGTGTTATGTATGGGGAGAGCGCATCGTGCCAAAATACGTCAGGAAAATATTTTCCACATTAGCTGTCGTGTGGCAGTGGCATTTTATTCTTCTTCAAACATTGTTTGACAGCTTTAACTCAGAACAAGTTTTCTACATGCATGTAATCGATAAACTGCATGTGCATAGTCAGACTCTTATAGATAACATCAGAGAATTCGCATATATCGTTGATGATTAATTTCACTCTCATGTTTACTATTGTTTCAACAACACTAAAGGAAACCTTACGAAAATTGTGCACTGTATTATAAGAAATGAAATAAAACTACCCACGATAACCTTACGATGAAAGTCTGTTTTAATAAAACTGAGTATCTGTACACAAGCATGCCTCTATCGACACGAATTAGTAAAATACTACTCACATTTTGATTGGGTCTGTGTTTAATCGGTATGCTGTGTCATACTCAAGAGGTATGCAAATGTGGCATTTCATAAATATAGCTATGTATTTCTAGAAACCCAAAATTTGCTTGTCAGCAGCGGAAATAAGCGTTACCTGTTATGCAGCATTGTAAGTTTTCCACCATTGCACTATGAGCCGAAAGTTTTTACCTGCAATTTCCTTATTGATGTTTGATCTGACTGCTTGTAGCTCTTTCACGGAAGAGATAAAAACGTTGAACTCAGTGAGACTGGAACTGCGAACTCCAACAGACGCTTTTCCACAGGTCAGCACGTTACCACAGAGCAGGCGAAGAGGTATGTCTCTTATCTTCCTCTTACGAGGCCAATAGTGGCTTGAACTCATAAACCGCTATTTAAAGGTCGAGATTAGTAGCGATTTCCACCTGAAACGACTTTCCTGGGCTGAAAACCGTAAGTTTACAACCTTTTGTTACACCTCAAGCGATAATAACTGAGATTATTCAATGGAAATGACAGGTAAAATCAAGTGAACTTTGAAGCTTAATTCCGTGCACACAAGGAAGTAACTCGTCGATCACAGAGTTGCCAAACATACGTTGCCTTGTTGCCAAATCTCAGTTACAGTACCAGCAGGAAGAAGACGAACCGATGTGATCCTCCAGCGGGCTGGGAAGTGACTATAGCCTGTGTCTCCAAGTCGCAGCTCCTACGGCCTGGAGTACGCAATGCGTCTGATTCGCATTTCTGTAACTAGGTTTAGGGACTGGAGCGTAGTTACTAAAAATACTCAGAATTGACTGCAAACTAAGCATCATAAATCAGCAACTCTCATAGTTATTTTTATATTTCTTTCGTAAGTATACTCAAAACTAAGAAACTCATTCACAGGCGTTTTCGTGCCTGACCGATAGTCGAGCACAACAAACAAATAAAAATAATGAAAGAATGTGTGTCTGTGTTTGTGTGTGTATGTGTGTGTGTGTGTGTGTGTGTGTGTGTGTGTGTGTGTGAGAGTGTGTGTGGCAGAGAGAGACAGAGAGAGAGAGAGAGAGAAATAAAAATGAATGAGAGAAAGAGAGTGTGTAAAAAATTGTTGTAAAGAAGATGACTCATGGTATGTAAAGTTCATTTAAAATGACACGTTCCACATCATTACGAAATGTCGTATTCATGATCTATGGAACAAGACTTAATCTAATCTAATCTAATCACATCATATTGATGACTAGCCATGAAGAGTCATGAAGTACCGAAAGTTTTTGCCAATACCAGTAACCAAATCAAACCTTGAAAATAAAAGACGACAATTTATGTAATAAACCGGTGCTCCTATCAAGACCCTTTCGTCCCTGTTAGCTAACCACGAAAGATGTCTGATATACCTCCATTCTGAAGTAACGAAGTGTGCATGCAATTAAAGATGAAGTGCATGATGTGAAGTTCTGTGACGGAGATACGAACCCAACACGTAGTCGACTTGTTAACTAAGAAAAATCAAATCTTACGAATCAGTTTTTCTTACTAGCTGCTAAGTGTTTGAATCTAAAATAAGGATACAAACTTTTATGCCTAAACGACAGTCGAACTGCACACCTACCGTGCATCCAGGAATATAGCTTAAGTATCAGTTGCTTACTCACCAACAGTAAGATGTGTGCGTGGTTGATCAGAAATAACGACAGCTATTGCGATTGTTGGCATCACATCAACAGACATTAAAAATGCACGTTTTTGTACTGGATCCTTTGGAGGAGACCTAGAGAAGATTGCAGTCTTGGGAAAAGGAACGAAATGATTGAACTATACTTTTCTGAGAGATTCAAATCCTCGAAAGTGCAGATACGAATTCGAATCACAGTCCAGCACCAAATTTTTCAACATCTCTTGTTCAATCAAGTACAAGTAAAATAAGGGACCTGTTCCTTTAAATGGCTATCGGTTCCTCAAGTAAAATAAAAATCTGTAATGTAAGTAAGTTTACTGGCGACTGTATTTCTGTTTGCCAAGACTTCCGCTAAGTTATTTCCCCTACGGAAACCGGCTCTGCCCAGTTGGTAATGAAGGAACGTGATATTTAATGTGGATTGTGGATTATAACGACTTTCTCTTGAGGTTACCAGAGGTAAAATAAATCTGTTTCTGCCTCCTGAAAGTAAATTCCTGAACCCACGCAGTGCACCTGTGGTAATTCGTTCCACCAGATCATTGTGGCCACATTTCCCAGCCTCAAGAGTGTGCTGAAACGGATGATGTGCTTAGCTTACAAAATTAGTCACGGTGGAAAAAATGCGAGTCTATTAAATGATTAAGTAGAAGCAAGATGTAAAGACTCTTCTAGGCATCATAGGTTCGAAGTAAAACCATTCTGAATTTTCACAAATTGAGCAAATTTCTCTTCGCCAGCTCTGTGGTAACTTGCTGACCTGTAAACGGCAACTGTTGGGGTTCGCAGCTCCAGTTTCACTGAGTTCAACGTTTTTATCCCTTCTGTGAAAGAGCTACAAGCAGTCAGATCAAACATCAATAAGGAAATTGCAAGAAAAAACTTTCGGCTCATAGTGCAATGGTGGAAAACTTACAATCCTGCACAACAGGTAACGCCTATTTCCGCTGCTGACAAGCAAATTTTGGGTTTCTAGAAATACATAACTACACTCCTGGAAATGGAAAAAAGAACACATTGACACCGGTGTGTCAGACCCACCATACTTGCTCCGGACACTGCGAGAGGGCTGTACAAGCAATGATCACACGCACGGCACAGCGGACACACCAGGAACCGCGGTGTTGGCCGTCGAATGGCGCTAGCTGCGCAGCATTTGTGCACCGCCGCCGTCAGTGTCAGCCAGTTTGCCGTGGCATACGGAGCTCCATCGCAGTCTTTAACACTGGTAGCATGCCGCGACAGCGTGGACGTGAACCGTATGTGCAGTTGACGGACTTTGAGCGAGGGCGTATAGTGGGCATGCAGGAGGCCGGGTTGACGTACCGCCGAATTGCTCAACACGTGGGGCGTGAGGTCTCCACAGTACATCGATGTTTTCGCCAGTGGTCGGCGGAAGGTGCACGTGCCCGTCGACCTGGGACCGGACCGCAGCGACGCACGGATTCACGCCAAGACCGTAGGATCCTACGCAGTGCCGTAGGGGACCGCACCGCCACTTCCCAGCAAATTAGGGACACTGTTGCTCCTGGGGTATCGGCGAGGACCATTTGCAACCGTCTCCATGAAGCTGGGCTACGGTCCCGCACACCGTTACGCCGTCTTCCGCTCACGCCCCAACATCGTGCAGCCCGCCTCCAGTGGTGTCGCGACAGGCGTGAATGGAGGGACGAATGGAGACGTGTCGTCTTCAGCGATGAGAGTCGCTTCTGCCTTGGTGCCAATGATGGTCGTATGTGTGTTTTGCGCCGTGCAGGTGAGCGCCACAATCAGGACTGCATACGACTGAGGCACACAGGGCCAACACCCCGCATCATGGTGTGGGGAGCGATCTCCTACACTGGCCGTACACCACTGGTGATCGTCGAGGAGACACTGAATAGTGCACGGTACATCCAAACCCTCATCGAACCCATCGTTCTACCATTCCTAGACCGGCAAGGGAACTTGCTGTTCCAACAGGACAATGCACGTCCGCATGTATCCCGTGCCACCCAACGTGCTCTAGAAGGTGTAAGTCAACTACCCTGGCCAGCAAGATCTCCGGATCTGTCCCCCATTGAGCATGTTTGGGACTGGATGAAGCGTCGTCTCACGCGGTCTGCACGTCCAGCACGAACGCTGGTCCATCTGAGGCGCCAGGTGGAAATGGCATGGCAAGCCGTTCCACAGGACTACATCCAGCATCTCTACGATCGTCTCCATGGGAAAATAGCAGCCTGCATTGCTGCGAAAGGTGGATATACACTGTACTAGTGCCGACATTGTGCATGCTCTGTTGCCTGTGTCTATGTGCCTGTGGTTCTGTCAGTGTGATCATGTGATGTATCTGACCCCAGGAATGTGTCAATAAAGTTTCCCCTTCCTGGGACAATGAATTCACGGTGTTCTTATTTCAATTTCCAGGAGTGTATATTTATGAAATGCCACATTTGCACACCTTTTGAGTATGACACAGCATACCAATTAAACACAGACCTAATCAAAATGTAAGTGAGTAGTATTTTACTAATTCGTGTCGATAGAGGCATGCTTGTGTACAGATACTCAGTTTTATTAAAACATACTTTCGTCGTAAGGTTATCGTGGGTAGTTTTATTTCATTTCTTATAATACAGTGCACAATTTTCGTAAGGTTTCCTTTAGTGTTGTTCAAACAACAGTAAACATGACAGCGAAATTAATCATCAACGATATATGCGAATTCTCTGACGTTATCTATAAGACTCTGATGATGCACATGCAGTTTATCGATTACATGCATGTAGAAAACTTGTTCTGAGTTAAAGCTGTCAAACAATGTGAATGTATGCTTTCCCGGCATATACAGCTGGCGAAGAGTTGTCGGGCTTCCAGCCGGGTGGCGGTGTCTTCAAACTGCGACGTTTCGACGAGTGACATACTCATCATCTTCGCTCATCATCTTCGCCAGCTGTCAAACGATGTTTGAAGAAGAATAAAATGCCACTCCCACACGATAGCTAATGTAGAAAATACTTTTCTGACGTATTTGGGCACGATGCGCTCTTCCCATACATAACACAAAAGCTTCAAGATGCATCTGCTGCCTGGCTGTCTATTATACCTGATAAGAACAAAATGTCACAGAAGTTAGCCCTTTTTCCACATGCGACTATTTTGGGTTGAGAAGTGAAGGGAATTATGTTCAAAGTTCCATTAGATTGGTAACTTCAGCACACAGCAGAATTGCGTTTAAAAAAAATTTAGAAGTTAATGTATCCGAACTCACTACATCTTATCTACGGTGCACGACACTTACCATTAAGCTACTAGCTGACACATAGCTACAACAGCTCCAGAGCTGAACAACAATTCCTCCAGACCTTCTGCATACCACAGCGCTGCGAGATAATGCAAATGGCTGGGTCTAGACCTCTGAGAGAAACAGTTATAGCTTTTCTGTTGCACTACATGACATTTTTTACAAACAGATAGCGCAATAGAATAGCTCAAGCGGAAAGGAACACTTCCTATTTAAATTTCTGCATCCTACACTGTTGGCAATTCTTTGTAGGTGGCAGTTACGTGATTTTATTTCGGTGATTACAAAACAGAGTCAAATGTAAGCACTGGGTAGCCGAGGCAACTAGTTCATGGTGATTCGGTCAACCAAGTAAATGAATTTACTGAACATGCTGCAATTTACTACAGGGAGCCTGTGTGTCAGAATTCTCATCCAGTGTGGCGCAATGGCGTTACGATAGAAAAATGAATCACAGAAAAGAGGGTTTGGTGGTCTGTTGGACTGATGGAAATTTCTTATACCTATGTTCTGAGTTCGACTCCCACTTTTGTCAATGATTTTAGATAGGGAGAGAAAGATTCCATTCTCTTCTGACTACACCAAGTGAAGAAGATATAATGGCAGTGTGGTCTGAGTTTGATCCTTTCGTGAGAATACAGGTCGGCTACATTTTGTTGTTTGATCAAAACTGCAGATTCCTCAACATCTCCAAATATTACGCGTGAATGGGTCCGAATCATGGCCCGGCACCAAAGATTTCATTATGTATTATCAAGCTCTAGCATGAGAACACCTATCTGCTGGTGGATAATAATTTTGATTTTTAATGTTTTTTCATTCGTTGTCAACACTAACGATATCTGACGTTTTTGTCTGCCAGTGGGACAGAACTATTTGCGAGATCACTGTAAGTTCAAGATGTTATTCCGAGTTGCTGGTGGAGAAAAATTCGGTAGCTGACGTCTCTTTGTGTGTAGTCAACAACGATATGAGTGGGGCTCTATTCCCAGTGAGCACTGAACTCTTCGTCATATTATTTCTAGTTCAAACATGCTCACATGTCGCTGCTGGTGCAACAAACCCATATTTAACGTTCGTTTTCTCTAGAATATAACAGCGGTACGTGCCGGGTTGGAGTCCTGGGAAGGAAAAAATTAATGTCTCGTCTCGTCTTTTCAGTTGAAACATCTAGCTACTGCCAAGGAAATCCGATATGTCACAGTTGGCTGTGTTTCAATATCAATCCGATTAGGTTCTGGGTTCGAAACCCTGTCCAACACAAAGCTTTACCTCACGGCATTTCAAGTAAGTTACTTGTGAAGAAGCAATATTTGACATCTCTCGCAGATCGTTAACAGGAACAAACGATGCTGGGGAGGAATTCGCGTCCGTTAAAAATGTTGGCGTTATGTAATTTAAAGTTGATATTTGCTAACTGTTACTGTCTAAAATCGATGTATATCACTGTCTGTATGCCTAATCAGGAATGACAGTTAGATTGCGTCAGTCTCGAAATCTTTGCTTAGTTTGCCTGACCTGGGTTTGAATCCATATGCAGAACGAGACGGTTCGTCGTGTCACTTGAAGTTCATACATATTCTCAACTAGCTGCTCGTGGATAACTTTTAATGTCATTTTTTGTTAAATAATAAGTACTGTATGTTACTTTGAAGAGGAAATCATGAATACGACGAACTTACTACGTGCATTACCTACCTGACGTAATAATGAGAATGGTAACATATCAGGTATGTCATTTATTGTAATAAATGTAGCTTACACGCCTTAAGGTCAGTCTTATATGTGATAAGGTGTTCCCTGATATTTGTGGCATCGTGGTATTACTTAATATCTAGAGTTACTGCGATACAGAGCAGTGTTTTCTAGTGGTGGATTGTTGGAACCATTTTCAATAGTCAAACGACTGTACCATGGGGCGATTAGAGGACCTGCTAGACAGCGGCGCTATGCCGGTTGCATGCGAATAAGGCGAAATGCAATTCAGGTCGTTCGGATGCATTTGAGTATCCCTGTACATGTTGTTGTTGTGGTCTTCAGTCCTGAGACTGGTTTGATGCAGCTCTCCATGCTACTCTATCCTGTGCAAGCTTCTTCATCTCCCAGTACCTACTGCAACCTACATCCTTCTGAATCTGCTTAGTGTATTGATCTCTTGGTCTCCCTCTACGATTTTTACCCTCCACGCTGCCCTCCAATGCTAAATTTGTGATCCCTCGATGCCTCAGAACATGTCCTACCAACCGATCCCTTCTTCTAGTCAAGTTGTGCCACAAACTTCTCTTCTCCCCAATCCTATTCAATACCTCCTCATTAGTTACGTGATCTACCCACCTTATCTTCAGAATTCTTCTGTAGCACCACATTTCGAAAGCTTCTATTCTCTTCTTGTCCAAACTAGTTATCGTCCATGTCTCACTTCCATACATGGCTGCACTCCATACAAATACTTTCAGAAACGACTTCCTGACACCTAAATCTATATTCGATGTTAACAAATTTCTCTTCTTCAGAAACGCTTTCCTTGCCATTGCCAGTCTACATTTTATATCCTCTCTACTTCGACCATCATCGGTTATTTTACTCCCTAAATAGCAAAACTCCTTTACTACTTTAAGTGTCTCATTTCCTAATCTAATTCCCTCAGCATCACCCGACTTAATTTGACTACATTCCATTATCCTCGTTTTGCTTTTGTTGATGTTCATCTTATATCCTCCTTTCAAGACACTGTCCATTCCGTTTAACTGCTCTTCCAAGTCCTTTGCTGTCTCTGACAGGATTACAATGTCATCGGCGAACCTCAAAGTTTTTACTTCTTCTCCATGAATTTTAATACCTACTCCGAATTTTTCTTTTGCTTCCTTTACTGCTTGCTCAATATACAGATTGAATAACATCGGGGAGAGGCTACAACCCTGTCTCACTCCTTTCCCAACCACTGCTTCCCTTTCATGCCCCTCGACTCTTATAACTGCCATCTGGTTTCTGTACAAATTGTAAATAGCCTTTCGCTCCCTGTATTTTACCGCTGCCACCTTCAGAATTTGAAAGAGAGTATTCCAATCAACATTGTCGAAAGCTTTCTCTAAGTCTACAAATGCTAGAAACGTAGGTTTGCCTTTTCTTAATCTTTCTTCCAAGATAAGTCGTAAGGTCAGTATTGCCTCACGTGTTCCAACATTTCTACGGAATCCAAACTGATCTTCCCCGAGGTCGGCTTCTATCAGTTTTTCCATTCGTCTGTAAAGAATACGCGTTAGTATTTTGCAGCTGTGACTTATTAAACTGATAGTTCGGTAACTTTCACATCTGTCAACACCTGCTTTCTTTGGGATTGGAATTATTATATTCTTCTTAAAGTCTGAGGGTATTTCGCCTGTCTCATACATCGTGCTCACCAGATGGTATTGTCATGACTGGCTCTCCTGAGGCCATCAGTAGTTCTAATGGAATGTTGTCTACTCCCGGGGCCTTGTTTTGACTCAGGTCTTTCAGTGCTCTGTCAAACTCTTCACGCAGTATCTTATCTCCCATTTCATCTTCATCTACATCCTCTTCCATTTCCATAATATTGTCCTCAAGTACATCGCCCTTGTATAAACCCTCTATATACTCCTTCCACCTTTCTGCTTTCCCTTCTTTGCTTAGAACTGGGTTGCCATCTGAGCTCTTGATATTCATACAAATGGTTCTCTTCTCTCCAAAGGTTTCTTTAATTTTCCTGTAGGCAGTATCTATCTTACCCCTAGTGAGACAATCCTCTACATCCTTACATTTGTCCTCTAGCCATCCCTGCTTAGCCATTTTGCACTTCCTGTCGATATCATTTTTGAGACGTTTGTATTCCTTTTTGCCTGCTTCATTTACTGCATTTTTATATTTTCTCCTTTCATCAATTAAATTCAATATTTCTTCTGTTACCCAAGGATTTCTATTAGCCCGCGTCTTTTTACCTACTTGATCGTCTGCTGCCTTCACCACTTCATCCCTCAGAGCTACCCATTCTTCTTCTACTGTATTTCTTTCCCCCATTCCTGTCAATTGTTCCCTAATGCCAATGTCTGTACATATCGAGCAGAATGTGTAAGGCAAACTGATCGTCATTTTGCAGAGGATGTCGTCATATCCTGGAGTAGCTTTGCTGGTAACTTTGAAGATGTTCCGCAGTTCTCAGAACTGAAAACGAGTCAGCAAGGATTGCATCATACCCATTCATGAAGGAGAAAAACCATCCGAGATCTGCAGTGATTCAGGGGTGACCGCTGGGGCCGGGACGATTTGTATGAAGTCATCCAGCCAGCCACGTAGACCTTTGCTCAATGGGAACTTGTTTCGGAATTTGCGTATGGCGGGCCAAGCCGACAGCAACGGACTTTCTGTGGTGAGCGCCTCACAGGACTATTTCCAAGACCGTTTCTTCCGCTCTATCAAAAAATGTTCGGTGATGACGGCCACATGTTTTCATCTGAGAAAATTCGATCAGAGGCTTTCTCTCTTATAGATGTTGAAAGTTAGCTTTCGTTCAGCAACTTGTCTTGAACATTCCTGGTTCCACTATGGAACTGAAAGACCTTACAGCCTCTGGATCGGTTTGACTTGCCTTTTGGTAAATATGGCCACCTCATTTACTAGGGAACTGAAGAGACTGTAACGCTGGTCTACGGGCCCTTGCAATAAACTTGCAGTATTCCTTGGATATATGTGTTTGATACGCCTCCCAAACTGATCTGCGCATATTCCATTTTGGTGACGTCACGTATGGACCTGCATCGCTCTTATTTATCGTAGTTGTTCGAATAGCAAAATGATCAGATCCAACCGGGTAGGGGCAGACCTCCCACTTAAACGCCTGAGAGATCTTGGAAAATCACAAGCTGATATCTATTGCAGACGGGCGTCTTCCAGTCAGCAGTATGAGAGATGGGCAATCGTTACTCAGAACAAATAAACCGAATTCATGTACGATGTCCAAAACAGGTGCTCCATATAGACCGTTCTTCTAGCATACCCAGGTCGTATGATGTGCACTGAAGTCCTCACAAAACAGGAAAGGAAGGGGTAACTGATTAACCAATGTATGCCGTTCATCACTTTCGGTTTTGGTTCTTGGAGGGCTCTTTAGTGCCACTATGGAGAGGTCTAAAGTCTTGAAACGCTACAGCCAGAAAGCCTCTTATGTGTGTGAGATCGACATATCTGGCAGAAGCAGTATAACAGTGACTGTATACTCGGAAATAGAGGCAACTTTCACCTGCGTCTGGTGGCGGCTTGCTGCTGCATTCCCGCCCGATCACGTCAGCACCTGTGTCTAGGTGAACAAGTATTTGTGTAGGAATTTCTCTGGTGTCAAGTATGAAAGGGATGTCGCCACCTCATGGCTGAGGGCATCTCTGTGTAATTCGACAGCTGACGACGACGCCTCTTCGCAGGAATTGCCGCTAACCTCATGTGTGCCCTACTGGACGGTGGGTGGCGGACGGCGTCTACGTGCATTGATTGCGCGTCTGTTGTGTCATTTTGCGAGCAGGTCTGTAAGTTGCGCTGTGCATTACTTGGACAGTTTACGAGTACTGAGAGTGTCTACACATCAATGTGTTGCATTATTTAGAAGGAGTCTGCATCTCTGTACTGAAATTATTTCGGTAGATTAGCTCTTTGATGCACAGATTTTATGTTTAATTAATTTTTTAATAAAACATGCATTTTCTATGTCTGGTGGGGTTGCTAATAAAGGAAAACATGAATTAAAATTTTTTATTGTATTGATTTTGGTTTTAGATGGTGGTATATATAATATACCACCATGCCACTTAGGGCCGTACCTAAAGTTTTTGAGATATCTTGGTTTGTGCTTGTAACTCACCTTTAAATTCTACTCTAAGCAGTAATAATTAGTATAATTAATGTAAAATAATTTTATTTCTGGCAATTGGTCATTTACAATACAAAATCAAATTACAAACCTTACAAATAAAATATGTTTCTTATTCCTTTTTGTGAAAATCTTGAAAGCACCTTTTTGTTTTGCTAAGGCACAAAGGCACTTTGCATTCAGCGCACATCCAGAAAGTGCGCACTTGCTTCTTTTTTGTACTGCATTTCGCACAACGTCTGGCGGTAGTACGCTCTGGCTGGTGGGATGAATTGTCGAGACGCTGGCGTGAGGAAACATATGGCTTGTTTTTCTTTACGTGGACTTGACTCTCATGAAGTCTAGATGGCCTCAATGGTGTTTTCTGGGTTACTAAGCTTTGCAGGATACTCATCCTGAAGACTTTGGCAGTCATTTTTTCTCTATCGCCTAGTTCCTTCCAAATTATATAGCTGTTGACGATACTGACATCAAGCAGGTGAAAGAATATTCGGTGCCACCACTTTTTACTTCTCCGGCTTATTTCATATGATTTTTTCAGTTGGTCGAACTTGTCGACATTGTTCATGTGTGCATTGTAATCCATCACTGCTTGAGGACAAGGTAGCTCTATGCGTGAACCATCTCTTTCACGGCGAGTCACTGTAGTAACTTCAGGACTGTGAAAATTTGAAAGGAGATGAACAGCTCTCTTATCTTTCCACTTCAAGTAGAGGATGCCACAGTTGCTGACCCTCCAGTCAAATTCACCTCTGCTTAATTCTTTGTCTGTTTTTAATTTGGGTAAATGTTTCCTTGTTGGTTGAACTGTCCCACAGGCATATATGTTTCTCTGCTGTAAACCAGCCAACAAGTTATAGCTATTGAAATAGTTGTCGAAATAAAGATAATGGCCTTTATTTACGAGTTCAGAGGACAAACTCAGCACTACATGCTCCCCAAGGCCTGTTTGCACTGTGTCACCTACTTTTCCGGTGTAAATATCAAATTTCAAGTTGTAAGAGGTCTTGTCACACAGCATCCACACTTTGTAACCACGCTTTATGGGTTTATCTCTCATGTATTGTTTCATACTGTTGCGGCCTTTGAATTTGATCATTGACTCATCAATTGCTAGGTGTTTGCTGGGTTGGTAACACTTGGAAAAAGATTCAGATAGTATCTTGATCACTGGTCGCAGCTTGTACAGTTTGTCATAACCTGGGTGTCCTTTTTCTGGATGCAATGTGTTATCATTCAGATGAATGTTCCTCAGTAACCATCCAAACCGATTTACTGCCATCAGAGATGCAATATAACGATCATGAAGTTCTGGGGCACTAGACCAGTAGTCTCTGTATGCTGGCATACGCTTTATACCCATCAAAATGTTGATTCCCAGGAAAGTTCGTATTTCATTGTCAGTTGTTGGAGTGAAAGACTTGCCAGATTGCGTCGCATATAAATTTGTTTGGAAAACGATTAGCTCAACTAGCTCTTTTGGAAATATTTTTTCGAATATATCGATAGGTTCTGGATCATCAATGTCCCTAATAAAAGCACTTGGTCCTGATTCACTGTCGAACTGCATTCCTGAGGTAGCATTGAATTGTTGTCCCCAAGTTGGCGCTGTGTCAGCAGCGCGTTTTGGCGGAGTGGACTCACTTTCTTCCTCGCTCTCTGAAACTTCGCCTTCAGACGACACAATAGCCTCCGCAACAATGCTTGCTTCATAATCAGATTCGTCATCTGTGGTGTCAACAGTGGAATCCTCGTCTGATGGAATTTCACACAATAATCGTTCGATTTCTTCATCTCGTAAGCCTCTTCTTGACATTTTCATTTTCAAACAACAGCCTGAATCCAAGTAAAGAATACGTAAGCAAAACAAAATGGAGAAAGAGCTAAAATAAGTCACAACACAATTAAAAACTAAACTTTGTAGCGGAGGATTTCGAATTTTATACTAGGAAACGAAATGCAATAGAATACTGCTACATGCACGGTGGTACAAATAATATACCACCAAAATAAATTGTATATAAATAACGGAAGATTGTGCATATGAATGTATACATGGGTTCATACCGTAGCTGTGACGTCCAAGATATGGAAAAAACACAGGCGCAACAAGAAATTCGTTATAAACCACTATTCACACGCAAAAACCATGCACAACTCAGCACGCAGCTTTCACAGTTGTAATCTATGCAATTCTTGGCGGGAACTGATTCCTTATAGGCAGTGAGTGCCATCTGTCTGATAAGTAGAGAACTAGGTGAGCATATTAGAGTGGTGGTCGTGCAGTTAAACCACTGTGCAAAGAGCCAAGAAAATTTTCAAAAGGTGGTATACTATGTATACCACCGTGCTCCAAAGAGTTAGGAGTTGTCTGCATGGCTGGAGACTGTTTATTGTGACCCCACGCACATCAGGGCGAGTGGTCTGTGTCAGTGTGATAAATATACTCCCTGCCTTAAATAAAATGTTCCAAAATAAATAGGGTGCACTCCTTCCTTACACTCCCCAGCTGCCAAGAGCAGGCTGAGGCATTTTCGCGCCATTTTCCTCCTACAGACCGCCATGTTGGATTATGTACAGGAGGGATAACAGCACCATCTGGTGGAAGTACTGTGTGCTAGGTCATTTGGACTCTAGATCTCGTGGTGGAGAGACTGCCTGAAAAATAATGACTCATGTCCAGAGTCGTTTCCCGCCGTTTCCCCAACCATCTTGGATTACGCCACAGGAGGGATGACAGCACCCTCTGATGACGATAGTGTGTACTAGGTCATTTGGAGTCTAGGTCTCGTGGCGGAGACGGTGCCTGCTAAATAAAAACTCATGTTCAGCATTGGAAAAGTCGTTTTCCTGCCATTTACCCCCACCTTCTTGGGTTACGTCTCGAAACGCACGACATCGCTCTCTCTGGGTGGTACTGAGTACTAGGTCTAGACCTCGTGATGAACACACTGTTTGACACCATCTTGGATAACGGTACCTACGTCATCACCTGACATCACGATCGCCACTTTAAAGTGGTTTGCAGAGTGTGAATGTAGATACTGAAGGCGTAACTAATGTTGTGATTCATGTGGTTTGTCGGTTCATATGATTGGGAAAACTTTCTCAGTAATAAAATTAAGAAACCTCGCTTTTCATAAATAATAAGCCACTGAACGAAATTAACGGTCAATACAGGAACACAAGACGTACGCTTACCCGTCTCCGTGCCCGAGGTCATTAACGCCCTGTTGTAAGCTTGTGCTCGGCGCTGAGGTAAGCCTGTTCGAATCTTGGAGGTATAACAAAATTTTACTGCTAGCATTTGGCAGGCAAGTGGTGGCGTTAAGTTATTTATCCTCAGATTTTGCGTCAGTGTCCTGGTGTAGATACCAAACCTTTCTGCAGCGTCCCTTGAAGTGAAGTTAGGACATGTGACACGTTGCTGGTGATTCGACTGTGGTATGGGGACGTTAAGCTTGGCGCCGTCCCCAGGGGCTCAGCACTCATTTGCTGGGTACGGGCTTGGCGACCCCGGGGTTCCTGAGCTGGGGACTGGTAAGCGCCGCCATCCTCTGTCACCGTAAGCTCTGGGCATACTTCAACGCCAACCGTGCGGCGCGGCGGTGGAATGTTGTGTGTCTCAGGGAGCGGGGATCTTGGTTTGACCGCCCGGATCGCGAGGATGGAATAAACCTCTATAAAAAAAAACCTCAATCTCGAGGTGTGCTGCGCGCCGAGAGATGCATGGCTGTTGAGGTGGAACAGTCGTTAGCTGGCAACTTCTGGGGCACCTGCCGCACCTCAGTTGTATAAGGCTTACCTAGGCACGCGGGGCTCTGTCTAGGTGGACTTCTAGTTCCCTAGCTGCTCGTGGGACCGAGATGGAACCCTCGAATTTTTCTTCTTCTCCTGCCAGTGGAAAGGGTGGACCGCTGGTGGGTTCTAACACCCAATCCAACAAGAGGGCTCGTGTAGCCAGTCCTCCTGATTCAGTTACTAGTGACAGAATGCAAACTGCTTCGCAGAATGTGTTTCTCATAATTAAAAGAAAGGAGGGGAGTTTTGATAAATTTTCGCCATTTTATATACAGAAAGGCTTAGAAGGCATTGCTGGCACCTTAAAATCTGTCAAGCGCTTGCGAAATGGAACCTTGTTGGTTCAAACATCTTGTTTCCAGCAAGTCCAGAACCTTCAGAAAGCACAATTTCTTGGGGAGTTTGCGATAGACACTGAATTTCACAACACCTTGAACTACAGCTAGGGTGTTGTGACTTGCAGAGATCTCGTTGACATTCCCCAAGACGAACTGAACGCTGAATGGTCCCGGGAAGGAATTGTCGACGTGCAACACGTTATGAAACGGGTGGATGGTTCTCTCATAAAGACTGACTCATTTCTTCTTCCATTTAACAGCACCAAATTGCCAGAGCATGTGAAGGCAGGTTTCCTACATCTCAGTGTACAGCCTTATTACCCCAACCCCATGCAGTGTTTTAAATGCTAACACTTTGGACACTCTACTCCCGGCTGTAGAGGGGAAGCCACTTGCGGGAATTGTGGTAAAGCCGCCCATGAGGGAGCTAGTTGCTCCTCTCCTCCCAAGTGTGTCAACTGCTCTGGGGATCACCCTGTGTGGAGTAGGGAATGCAGAGTTTCCCTTGAGGAACGGAAGATCCAGGACCTTAAAACTACAAAACGCATCCCATATGGTGAGGGAAGAAAATTTACAAATCCATGCAGCCGCCCACGTTCGCTGCTTCCTTTTCTTCCGTACTGAAACACCCAGTCGTGAAAACCGGTGCCGCTACACAAACGGAGGTTGCTACTGTCAGCACTAGCACATGCGTTTGTCAATGTACGTGTGCTGCTGCCGTTCCTTTGAAGCCTGCTGTTCCCCCCCCACCCCCCCGGCCTTCTGACCAGGCCGTGGTAGCTGACATCGCGTAACTTCCTGCCCCTTCCCGGGTCCAGTCTTGTGCACTGCCCAGCGCTGCTACACCCCCTACTGCTTCTGAGGTTTTGGCCCCAGTGCCACCTCAGGCCAGAAAATCGAAGCCAAAGCCAAAGGTAAAGACTCGCCCACTAAAGGAGACTGAAGTTATACAGTCTGCTGATGTTGATGTCATTCTCTCTGACGTCTCTCTCGACTCCTCTTCTGGGGCGATGGAGGTTGATGTCAGACTGGGGCAATCATCTCACCCCAAAACTGAGCCTCCACCTGTTGTGGGCTCTCCTCCCCGACAGAAAGTGAGAATGAAGGTACTCCCATCCTGATAGATGGCTCCCAATATACAGTGGAACATGAATGGATTCCGGACACATGTGGAGGAACTGAACCTCCTAGCATGGGAACGCCCCCTGTGCTTGTGTTTACAGGAAATGCATTTAAAACCATCTGATGCTCCTGTACTAAGGTACTATAAGTTATATCGCAAAGATGACCTGACTGGCGAAAGGGCCAAAGGCGGAGTCGCCGTGTTTGTCCATACTGACCACCATTCCTCTGCTCTCCCCCTGGATACTGACCTGCAAGCAGTTGCAGTTGAAATTCATTCACCTCGGAGGCTTACCGTTTGCTTCCTTTATTTACCTCCTCTGGATGCAATGACCTTAGACGCTCTCACAGATCTTAACGACCAACTCCCCCGCCCATTTCTCCTCCTGGGAGACTTCAATGCCCATCATGTCCTGTGGGGCTCCACTTCTCTTTGCACTCGAGGTCGAATTTTGGAGAGCCTCCTAACATCTGAAGTGTTGTGCATCTTCAACACAGGTGCTCTGACTAATTTCTCTACTGCTACAGGGTCATTCTCAGCCATTGACGTATATTTCTGCTCTCCAACCCTCACCGACTCTGTTCATTGGGAGATCATTGACGAACTTGATTCCAGCGATCACTTCCCCTTCCGCATTCATCTCCTGGATGGTGTATTGCTGGAGCAGAGGCCGCCATCGTGGATGATTGGCAGAGCTAACTGGCAACTGTTCACTCGGTTGGCTGTCTTTGAACGCCACAATAGCGTAAAGGAATGAGTGGATCACATCACACTTGTGATCCATCATGCTGCTGACCTGTCCATACCACAGTCTTGTGGCCCTCTTAAGCGGCGCCATGTGCCTTGGTGGACAGAAGAGTACCGTTCAGCCATCCCGGTCAGGCGTGGGGCTCTTCGCCGATTTTAATGCCACCCAACAGCGGACAATCTTACCGCCTTTTGCATCGTGAGAGCCAGGGCACGCCGTATCATTAAAGAGAGCAAGAAAAGGTCATGGCAGGAGTTCCTGGACTCCATCAACCGTTCCACATGTTCCACAAAAGTATGGGAAGCCATCCGGAGGATTTCCGGTAAACGCAGCCGTTTACCAATAGCTGCAGTCCTAAACCAGGGATGCCTCCAAACGACTCCCAGAGCCATTGCTCACGCGCTGACAGAGCATTTTGCACAAAGTACTGCCACTGCAAGCCAGGATGCAGCGTTTCGTCACTACCATGCGACTGTTGAAAGAGCGAACTTGGACTTTCGGTCGAACAGTTCTGAGGCCTACAACTCCCCTTTCTCCATGTGGGAACTTGAATCGGCACTTACTGAGATTTCTGACACTGCACCAGCTTACGACCGCATCCGTTACTCATTGTTTCGACATCTGCCAGCGGCGTCAAAGGAAATCCTCCTCGAATGTTTTAATCTCATATGGCAGACAGGAGTGCACCTCGTGGAGGGAGGCAATCCTCATCTCACTCCTCAAACCAGGAAAGGACCACACATGTCCCAGTAGTTATCGTAGTATCGCCTTGACAAGCTGTGTCGGAAAGAACCTGGAACGGATGGTTAACCGTCGTCTGGTCTGGCTGCTAGAGACCAGACAGCACCTTAGCCGCTTTCAGTGTGGATTCCGAAAATTTCGGTCCATGATCGACAACCTGACCCTCCTACAGGCGGCTATTCAGCAGGCTTTCCTCCCTCAGCATCACTGTATCGGTATCTTCTTTTATATCAGTAAGGCATATGATACTACTTGGAGACACTGTATTCTTGCACAACTGCATCAATGGTGCTTTCGTGGTCGCCTCCCCATTTTGATTCGGTGTTTCCCGTCTCGGCGGTTTTTTCGGACCCGCGTTGGTAACACACTGCCTGATCGCTTTGAGCAAGAGAACGGAGTCCCCCAGGGCAGTGTTTTAAGCGTTACCCTCATTGCCATAGCCATCAACAGTATAACGTCTACAGTGAGGGGTCCAGTACAGTGCTCCTTGTTTGTGGACGACTCTGCTGTTTTCTGTTCCTCCTCCAACGTTGCAACCGTGAGCCGTCAGTTGCAGCTAACAGTGCGGCGGTTGGAGGAGTGGGCTGCAAAGACGGGTTTTCGGTTTTCTGCCGATAAGTGTGTTTGTGTTCATTTTAGTCGTTCTCGTCGTCTTTTTACTTTGCCTGCCTTGCATATGGGGGATACTGTCCTACATTTTAGAGACGCAGTGCGGTGTCTGGGTCTAATTTTTGACTCCAGGTTGTCATGGCTGCCACACCTACGTGACTTGAAAGCCAGAACGCTGAAGGCACTGAACATCCTCAAGTGCCTCAGCCACAGGTCTTGGGGAGCGGGCAGGGCGCGTCACCTTCAGTTTTACCGAGCTTTTGTGCGTTCACGGCTGGACTGTGGGTGCGCAGTATATGGGTCAGCGAGGCCGTCTTATTTGCGTATCTTTGACGCTGTTCACCATGCTGGGATTGGACTGGCCACGGTTGCTTATCGGACCAGTCCCGTACCCAGCCTCTGTGAGGCTGGCGAACCACCACTTACCATCCGGAGGCAGCTCCTGCTGGTGGGCCAGGCTTGTAAGTTTCTTGCAGCTCCCTGCTCGCTTGCTCACCGTCTTGTTGCCCATCCACCTCTGGACCGCCTTTTTTCCCGCCGCCCCCGGGCTACGTTGCCGTTTGGAATCCGTGTGCAACGTGTCCCTCAGTGTGGAGTCTGTACAATCCTGGGTTTTAACCGCCTGCCACCCTGGTTACTGAAGAGGCCCGAATTGATTTTTCATTTATTTCAGTACAAGAGAGATTGCACTCCTGCGACCGTTTATAATGCAGCATTGTCTGCCATTTTATCTGAGCACCACGACTATGTAGCTGTTTTTACGGATGGGTCGAAACAAGGGGATTCTGTTGGTTGCTCTGTTGTTTTTCCGGATCGTGTCCTCAAGGTCCGTCTGCCTCAGACTTTTACTGTCTTTGATGGAGAATTGTCTGCGATCTTGCGGGCGCTGGAGCAGATGAGACATTCTTACTGTCCTAAATTTCTTGTCTGTTCCGATTCACTCAGTGCCCTTCACTCATTGCACCGTTTGTATCCGGCAGATAAAATAGTCCAGAATATCCAGGATGCCCTCCTCCGACTACAGCGACTGAGGAAGGTTGTAGCTTTCTGCTGGGTTCCGGGGCATGTCGGCATTGCTGGGAATGAAAGGGCAGATCTCGCAGCCAAGGAGGCGTGTCTCGATCCACAAGTATCTCAGTGTGCTATCCCCCTGCACGCACTCACCTCGCTGTTGAGCTCACGAGTCATGCGTCGGTGGGAGGATGAGTGGCTGGAAGTGACTGACAATAAGCTCCGTCTAGTCAAGCCCACAACGCGTGTGTGGTGTACTTCCTTTCAGCCCCGTCGACGGGACGAGGTTCTCCTCACTCGGCTTCGAATAGGCCACAGCCCTATGACGCATGGCTTCCTGCTCCGGCGAGAGGACCCTCCAATGTGTGGTGCTTGAGGCGTCCAGGTCACGGTGCGCTACGTTTTACTGGATTGCCTTTTATTTTCTGACCAGCGGGCCGCGGCTGACTTCCCAGCGGACCTGCCATCTCTTTTAATCAACATTCGGACAGATGTAGTTACAGTTTTAAAGTTCTGTGCCGTGTCAAATGTTTTTACAAAGATTTTAGGGAGAGGATTTTAATTTGCTCACTGTGTGACAAGCTCGCCCATATTTTCTGTAAGTGGCCAGCCAATGACAATTTCCTGTGGCATTCTTGTTGCTATGTTTTCCCTTTCCTTAGGTTTTCCTTTCTTATGTAGTATTTTCCTTCTTTTCCTGCTTTCTTTGAATGTGTGCTTCAGTTTTATTAGGTCTGTCCACATTCGTTCCTTTTAATGTGTGTCAGGGTGCTGATGACCTCGATGTTGAGCGCCCATAAGCCCCAACACAACAACGACAAAAGCTTGGCGCCCCCTCTGCTGTTCTTTTCGAGAAGTGGGCTACGTGTCGGCACGGGGTGTCACCCTGTCCCTTCTCTCGTCATATCATACGACACGAACATTACACTCTACTCCACACACACACACACACACACACAAATGTTCAAATATGTGTCAAATCTTATGGGACTTAACTGCTAAGGTCATCAGTCCCTAAGCTTACACACTACTTAACTTAAATTATCCTAAGGACAAACACACACACCCATGCCCGAGGGAGGACTCGAACCTCCACCAGGACCAGCCGCACAGCCTATGACTGCAGCGCCTTAGACACAGTTTTTAATGCAGCATTTTCTGCCATTTTATCTGAGCACCACGACTGTTTTTACGGATGGGTCGAAACAAGGGGATTCTGTTGGACGAATATATGTCAAATCTTATGGGACTTAACTGATAAGGTCATCAGTCCCTAAGCTTACACACTTACACACACACTATATATATATATATATATATATATATATATATATATATATATATATATATATATAGGGTGAGTCACCTAACGTTACCGCTGTATATACTTCGTAAACCACTTCAAATACTGACTAACCGACTCCACAGACCGAACGTGAGGAGAGGGGCTAGTGTAATTGTTTAATACAAACCATACAAAGATGCACGGAAGTATGTTTCTTAACACAAACCTATGTGGAATCGATTCGTCAGTATTTGATGTGGTTTACGAAATATATCCAGCGGTAATGTTAGGTGAATCACCCTGTATATATATATATATATATATATATATATATATATATATAGTACTACACTCCTGGAAACTGAAATAAGAACACCGTGAATTCATTGTCCCAGGAAGGGGAAACTTTATTGACACATTCCTGGGGTCAGATACATCACATGATCACACTGACAGAACCACAGGCATATAGACACAGGCAACAGAGCATGCACAATGTCGGCACTAGTACAGCGTATATACACCTTTCGCAGCAATGCAGGCTGCTATTCTCCCATGGAGACGATCGTAGAGATGCTGGATGTAGTCCTGTGGAACGGCTTGCCATGCCATTTCCACCTGGCGCCTCAGTTGGACCAGCGTTCGTGCTGGACGTGCAGACCGCGTGAGACGACGCTTCATCCAGTCCCAAACATGCTCAATGGGGGACAGATCCGGAGATCTTGCTGGCCAGGGTAGTTGACTTACACCTTCTAGAGCACGTTGGGTGGCACGGGATACATGCGGACGTGCATTGTCCTGTTGGAACAGCAAGTTCCCTTGCCGGTCTAGGAATGGTAGAACGATGGGTTCGATGACGGTTTGGATGTACCGTGCACTATTGAGTGTCCCCTCGACGATCACCAGTGGTGTACTGCCAGTGTAGGAGATCGCTCCCCACACCATGACGCCGGGTGTTGGCCCTGTGTGCCTCGGTCGTATGCAGTCCTGATTGTGGCGCTCACCTGCACGGCGCCAAACACGCATACAACCATCATTGGCACCAAGGCAGAAGCGACTCTCATCGCTGAAGACGACACGTGTCCATTCGTCCCTCCATTCACGCCTGTCGCGACACCACTGGAGGCGGGCTGCACGATGTTGGGGCGTGAGCGGAAGACGGCGTAACGGTGTGCGGGACCGTAGCCCAGCTTCATGGAGACGGTTGCGAATGGTCCTCGCAGATACCCCAGGAGCAACAGTGTCCCTAATTTGCTGGGAAGTGGCGGTGCGGTCCCCTACGGCACTGCGTAGGATCCTACGGTCTTGGCGTGAATCCGTGCGTCGCTGCGGTCCGGTCCCAGGTCGACGGGCACGTGCACCTTCCGCCGACCACTGGCGAAAACATCGATGTACTGTGGAGACCTCACGCCCCACGTGTTGAGCAATTCGGCGGTACGTCAACCCGGCCTCCTGCATGCCCACTATACGCCCTCGCTCAAAGTCCGTCAACTGCACATACGGTTCACGTCCACGCTGTCGCCGCATGCTACCAGTGTTAAAGACTGCGATGGAGCTCCGTATGCCACGGCAAACTGGCTGACACTGACGGCGGCGGTGCACAAATGCTGCGCAGCTAGCGCCATTCGACGGCCAACACCGCGGTTCCTGGTGTGTCCGCTGTGCCGTGCGTGTGATCATTGCTTGTACAGCCCTCTCGCAGTGTCCGGAGCAAGTATGGTGGGTCTGACACACCGGTGTCAATGTGTTCTTTTTTCCATCTCCAGGAGTGTACATACATATATGTATATATACATGTATGTAGTACTACAAATTTTGTAATGGAGCATGTTGCAAATTAATAAACAAAAGAAATAGGTACGGATAATTCATATTAAGTTCATGTGTAGGGTCACAAGGTGATGGAGGAAATGAAAAGTATTTCAAATTGGAACGTGAAACAGATCGGCCATAGCCTTCTGACTCACATACTGATACATTCCCTAGCTAACTATGTAACAACACTACTGGCGGCAGGATGCAATTATTAATATCGCTGCAATTATTTAAACGCGTTTTAGATCGCAGAAAATGCTTTAGCGTTGCTTTGTGCTCCGTTAGCGGGATAGGTACACGTTCCAACAGCCCGCTGTCGACTGCATAATCGCCTGTGGCAATCCAATCCAGCTTTTGTGCAAATAAATCCCCACACAGCGCACATGCTGTGCAGCTTTGGACGCGTCAAAAAATCGGCCGTACCGATGGCGCGCTGAATGCAGTTCACAGGTGGCTAAGCTCATGCAAACAGGGTTTTGTTGACGCGCAAAGCGACCGCTCTGAGCGAGACGTTAAAGTGAGAACAGCCCGGTTGTGTGTATGTAGGTTGGCAGTGATGTGAGGTAAAAATTCTCTCCTGTATCTTTTTGTGCGCTGAGTCGTAGAATAAAGGAACACGTAACAACACATGTCAGGTGAAATAGGGAATGGTTGTCGTTCGTTCAGCTAAATCTATATTATGGAACTGACTGGGACAAGCGTAGAACAGGTCAATGTTGCAACGTGTAGTTTTTTGTGCCATTTTCACTGTCTTTCCACTGAAGGTTTGCTTCTTGCATTACAGCAATGAAGATATACAGGGTTCATCTTAATTATTTGTGGAAATGCCTATTAGAGAAACTGAAACGTCCCCTTAGAACAATCATACACGACTGTGCTTAAACTGACACACAATATTTTTAGCGCAACGCAATCTGACTTTCAAAAATTCCTACAAAAAAATGGCCCTGACTAACATTAACCTATACCTTTCACAAATCACTTACGTCACCAAAAATCTTCGTTACTCGAACTACTGCAATAGGGCGAGCGCCACTACTGCCAACTAAATAAAAGATTCAAACTACTGAAGGCACTAACTACTAGTAGGCATAGTTAGCAAATGAAAGATTTTAATAGAGAACAAACAATGTATTTACCTTAATAGTCATAATATATATAGCAGTTCATGACATCCATTCTGTACTCAAAACTCCGCCATTTCTCTCCCCACATCCACCACTGCTGGCGGCTCACCTCCAACTGCGCAACGCTACGCGCTGTTCACATCCAGCTGCCCAACACTACAATGGGAGACAACAATGCAAACTAGCCACAGACTGCACACAGCACAGCCAGTGATTTTCATACAGAGCGCTACGTAACGTTGCCAATAAGAAAATATAAACAGCCTACTTACATAGCCCCCATGCTCCCCACAAAAAAGTTTTACAAATTGTTTTGGGCAGTGGCCAATAATGATTTGAAAAATTTTTTCATAATTACAATAACAAAGATATCAAATGCACACACTTATTTATACAATGTTGGTCAAAAGCTAAAATTTTCTCACAGTCCATAAAGACAGTCCAGATTGTTCATCACAGTAAAATTTCTGTGTTTCTTTTTTTCAAAGTCTGGGCAGTAAAAGACAATGCACACCGAAGTAGTGGATTTCCATGCAGTCTTGAAGAAGTAGTGTTGCCCTTCCAACAGAAAGACAGTGCTGACTCTTGACATGCAGACAGGTAATGGGCCACAACAGAGCAAACCCAAAGCAGAGTCAGTCGAAGTTTTGAAGAATATTGGTAGGTAGGTCATCACAGAGCAGACCCACTGTAGTCCTGGTAGAGAGTATGGTATTGGTGGGCCACCAGAGGTGCAGACCCACTGTAGTCCTTAATAATCATAATATATATAGCAGTTCATGACATCCATTCTGCACTCAAAACTCCGCCATTTCTCTCCCCACATCCACCACTGCTGGCGGCTCACCTCCAACTGCGCAACGCTACGCGCTGTTCACATCCAGCTGCCCAACACTACAATGGGAGACAACAATGCAAACTAGCCACAGACTGCACACAGCACAGCCAGTGATTTTCATACAGAGCGCTACGTAACGTTGCCAATAAGAAAATATAAACAGCCTACTTACATAGCCCCCATGCTCCCCACAAAAAAGTTTTACAAATTGTTTTGGGCAGTGGCCAATAATGATTTGAAAAATTTTTTCATAATTACAATAACAAAGATATCAAATGCACACACTTATTTATACAATGTTGGTCAAAAGCTAAAATTTTCTCACAGTCCATAAAGACAGTCCAGATTGTTCATCACAGTAAAATTTCTGTGTTTCTTTTTTTCAAAGTCTGAGCAGTAAAAGACAATGCACACCGAAGTAGTGGATTTCCATGCAGTCTTGAAGAAGTAGTGTTGTCCTTCCAACAGAAAGACAGTGCTGACTCTTGACATGCTGACAGGTAATGGGCCACAACAGAGCAAACCCAAAGCAGAGTCAGTCGAAGTTTTGAAGAATATTGGTAGGTAGGTCATCACAGAGCAGACCCACTGAAGTCCTGGTAGAGAGTATGGTATTGGTGGGCCACCAGAGGTGCAGACCCACTGTAGTCCTTAATAATCATAATATATATAGCAGTTCATGACATCCATTCTGCACTCAAAACTCCGCCATCTCTCTCCCCACATCCACCACTGCTGGCGGCTCACCTCCAACTGCGCGACGCTACGCGCTGTTCACATCCAGCTGCCCAACACTACATTGGCAGACAACAATGCAAACTAGCCACAGACTGCACACAGCACAGCCAGTGATTTTCATACAGAGCGCTACGTAACGTTGCCAATAAGAAAATATAAACAGCCTACTTACAAAACTAGCCGATAATAGAATCGAAATGTTCCGGTAAACAGCGGCTCTCAAACGAGCCTTCTGCGGCCCCGGTATGAAAAGCCCGGCGGATTGGTGTCGATGTTCGGTGTGCCGGTAAGCCTGTGGATGGCTTTAAGGCGGTTTTCCATGTGTCTCGGTGAATGTGAGCTGCTTCCCATTTTTCCGTCTCAGTTATACAATGTCGGCGATTGCTGCACAAATACTGTCTCCACGCATGCGTACACCTTAATTTACTCTACCACTCAAACACTGGGTTTACACTCGTCTGGAATGAGACGTTCCCGGGGAGAGAGGGGGGGGGGGGGGCGAACCACAAAATAGCCTGGGTTCGGTTGGGTACGCCGATGGGGTGACTGGACTGCTGTAGTCTGTTGTGTATACTACTAAAGGGTACGGCGGGGACGAAACCTCTCCGTAGTTTCTAGGTCCCCAGTTCAATACATACACACATACATACCTTGTCGAGCCACCACTCCGTTCACCGTGGAATTTCGTCCTAACTAATATAAATTTGTTTGAAATGTAAGGCTTTCAATTAGCTCTCTACTTAGTAACGCTCATATTTCGCCTTTTTCAAAATTTAACCTAGGAAATTGTTTCCAAGCATCAGGGCCTATAAAGTTTCTCCACATTTATGACTTTTTATTTGTAGAACAACATTGCACTGACTTTCTAGAACTCCTTCCCACACCACATGTATACATGTGTGTCTAATGGTTTTGCTGAAAAATGTTCGTATAGTTCAGTCAATGAATAGGTTCGCTTGAACACTCTCTTTATCTTTTTTTTTCTTCTTCTCTGCCTCTCACACTCACACACACACACACACACACACACACACACACACACACACACACACTAAAAGAATAGCTTGTATGTCACTCCAATGCAGTTTTGAAGAACTGGTAAAGCACTACGGAGACGCCTACCACATTGCTTCCACATGGACACACCTGCTTTAACAGGTAAATTGTAACATGTAAACTTCTGAAGTAGTGTTGTATTCCTTCTACATCTACATCGATACTGTGCATATCACATTTAAGTGATATCATCGAACCAACCTCACAATTCTCTATTATTACAATCTCGCGAGGAATGAACGAACTCCTATATCTTTCCCTACGAATTCTCACTTCTCTCATTTTATCGTGGTGATCGTTTCTCCCTATGTAGGTCGGTGTCAACAAAATATTTTCGCATTCGGAGGAGAAAGTGGGTGATTGGAATTTCGTGAGAAGATTCCGTCGCCACTAAAAACGCCTTTCTTTTAATGATGTTCAGTCCAGATCCTGTATCATTAAATGATAATTAATTGACACCATTAGCTGCCGACAGGTGTTGTTGATATACCTTGATGGAAACAGCAGAAAATGTGTGCCCCAACGGGGACACGAATCCGGGATCTACTGCTTACATTTCTGTGACACTCTCTCCCATATTTCGCGATAGTACAAAACGCGCTGCCCTTCTTTGAACTTTTCCGATATATTCCGTCAGTCCTATCTGGTAAGGATCCCACATCACGCAGCAGTATTCTAAAAGAGGACGGACAAGCGTAATGTAGGCAGTCTCCATAGTAGATCTGTTAAATTTTCTAAGTGTCCTGCCAATAAAACGCAGTCTTTGGTTAGCCTACACCACATCATTTTCTATGTGGTTCTTCCAATTTAAGTAGTTCGTAATTCTAATACCTAGATATTCAGGAGAAAGAAAACTGGCGTTCTACGGATCGGAGCGTGGAATGTCAGATCCCTTAATCGGGCAGGTAGGTTAGAAAATTTAAAAAGGGAAATGGATAGGTTAAAGTTAGATATAGTGGGAATTACTGAAGTACCGTGGCAGGAGGAACAAGACTTTTGGTCAGGCGAATACAGCGTTATAAATACAAAGTCAAATAGGGGTAATGAAGGAGTAGGTTTAACAATGAGTAAAAAAAATAGGAATGCGGGTAAGCTAGTACAAACAGCATTCTAAACCCATTATTGTGGCCAAGATAGACACGAAGACCACGCCTACTACAGTAATACAAGTTTATATGCCAACTAGCTCTGCAGATGACGAAGAAATTGAAGAAATGTATTACGAAATAAAAGAAATTATTCAGATAGTGAAGGGAGACGAAAATTTAATAGTCATGGGTGACTGGAAATTAGTAATAGGAAAAGGGAGAGAAGGTAACGTAGTAGGTGAATATGGATTGGGGCTAAGAGATGAAAAAGGAAGCCTACTGGAAGAATTTTACACAGAGCACAACTTAATCATAGCTAACACTTGATTCAAGAATCACAAAAGAAGGTTGTATACATGGAAGAAGCCTGGAGATACTGACAGATTTCAGATAGATTATATATTCGAAAGTCAGAGATTTAGGAACCAGGTTTTACATTGTAAGACATTTCCAGGGGCAGATGGGGACTCTGACCACAATCTATTGGTTATGAACTGTAGATTAAAACTGAAGAAACTGCAAAAAGGTGGGAATTTAAAAAGATGGGACCTGGATAAACTGACTAAATTAGAAGTTGTACAGAGTTTCAGGGAGAGCGTAAGAGAACAAAAGGCAGGAATGGGGGAAATAAATACATTAGAAGAAGAATGGGTAGCTTTGAGCGATGGAGTATTGAAGGCAGCAGAGGATCAAGTAGGTAAAAAGACGAGGGCTAGTAGAAATCCTTGGGTAACAGGAGAAACATTGAATTTAATTGATGAAAGGAGAAAATATAAAAATCCAGTACATCAATCAGACAAACGTCTCAAAAATAAGATCGATGGGAAGTGCAAAGTGGCTAAGCAGGGATGGCTAGAGGACAAATGTAAGGATGTAGAGGCACATATCACTAGGGGTAAGATAGATACTACCTACAGGAAAATTAAAGAGGTCTTTGGAGAAAAGAGATTCAATTGTGTGAATATCAAGAGCTGAGATGGAAACCCAGTTCTAAGCAAAGAAGGGAAACCAGAAGGTTGGAAGGAGTATATAGATGGTCTATACAAGGGCGAGGTACTTGAGGACAATATTATGGAAGTGGAAGAGGATGTAGATGAAGATGAAATGGGAGATATGATACTGCGTGAAGAGTTTGACAGAGCACTGAAAGGCCTGAGTAGAAACAAGGCCCCGGGAGTAGACAACATTCCATTGGAACTACGGACGCCGTTGGGAGAGCCAGTCATGACAAAACTCTATTATCTGGTGAACAAGATGTATGAGACAGGCTAAATATCCTCAGCCATCAAGAAGAATATAATAATTCCAATCCCACAGAAAACAGGTGTTGACAGATGTGAAAATTACCGAACTATCAGTTTAATAAGTCACGGCTGCAAAATACTAACACGAATTCTTTACAGACGAATGGAAAACTAGTAGAAGCAGACCTTGGGGAAGATCAGTTTGGATTCCGTAGAAATATTGGAACGCGTGAGGCAATACCGACCCTACGACTTATCTTAGAAGCTAGATTAAGGAAAGGCAAACCTACGTTTCCAACATTTGTAGACTTAGAGAAAGCTTTTGAAAATGTTGACTGGAATATTCTCTTTCAAATTCTGAAGGTGGCAGGGGTAAAATACAGAGAGCGAAACGCTATTTACAATTTGTATGGAAACCAAATGGCAGTTATAAGAGTTGAGGGGCATGAAAGGGAGGCAGTGGTTGGGAAGGGAGTGAGACAGGGTGTTAGCCTCTCCCCGATGTTATTCAATCTGTATATTGAGCAAGCAGTGAAGGAAACAAAAGAAAAATTCGGAGTAGGTATTGAAATCCATGGAGAAGAAATAAAAACTTTGAGGTTCGCCAATGACCTTGTAATTCTGTCAGAGACAGTAAAGGAGTTGCAAGAGCAGTTGAACGGACTGAATAGTGTCTTGAAAGGAGGATACAAGATGTACATCGACAAAAGCAAAACGAGCATAATGGAATGTAGTCGAATTAAGTCGGGTGATGCTGAGGGTATTAGATTAGGAAATGAGACACTTAAAGTAGTAAAGGTGTTTTGCTTTTTGGGAAGCAAAATAATTGACGATGGTCGAAGTAGAGAGGATATAAAAAGTAGACTGGCAATGGCAAGGAAAGCGTTTCTGAAGAAGGAAAATTTGTTAACATCGAGTATAGATTTAAGTGTCAGGAAGCTGTTTCTGAAAGTATTTGTATGGATTGTAGCCATGTATGGAAGTGAAACATGGACGATAAATAGTTTAGACAAGAAGAGAATAGAAGCTTTCGAAATGTGGTGCTGCAGAACAATGCTGAAGATTAGATGGGTAGATCATATAACTAATGAGGAGGTGTTGAATAGGATTGCGGAGAAGAGAAGTTTGTGGCACAACTTGACTAGAAGAAGGGATCGGTTGGTAGAACATGTTCTGAGGCATCAAGGGATCAAATTGCTTCAGATGGCTCTGAGCAGTATGCGACGTAACTTCTCAGGTCATCAGTCGCCTAGAACTTAGAACTAATTAAACCTAACTAACCTAAGGACACGACACTCATCCATGCCCGAGGCAGAATTCGAACCTGCGACCGTAGCGGTCGCTCGGCTCCAGACAGTATCGCCTAGAACCGCATGGCCACTCCGGCCGGCTCAGTTTATCACCAATTTAGTATTGGAGGGCAGCGTGGAGGGTAAAAATCGTAGAGGGAGACCAAGAGATGAATACACCAGCGTATTCAGAAGGATGTAGGTTGCAGTAGGTACTGGGAGATGAAGAAGCTTGCACAGGATAGAGTAGCATGGAGAGCTTCATCAAACCAGACTCAGGACTGAAGACCACAACAACAACAACAGGTATTCAGTTGAATTTACGGATTTTAGATCAGACTGTTTTGTCGTGTATCCGAAGTTTAGCGAATTCCTTTTGGCACGCATGTGGACGACATCACACTTTTTGTTATTTAGGGTCTATTGCCAATTTTCGCACCATTCAGATATCTTTTCTAAATCTTGTTGCAATTTGTTTGGATTTTCTAATGACGATAAACGACTGCGTTATCTGCAAACAACCTATGACAGCTGCTCAGATTTTCTCCCAAATCGTTTATATACATAAGGAACAGCAAAGGGCCTAGAACACTACCTTGGGGAATGCCAGAAATCACTTCTGTTGTACTCGATGACTTTCCGTCAGTTACTATGAACTGTGACCTCTCTGACATGAAATCACAACTCCAGCCACATAGCTGAGACGATATTCCATAAGCACCCAATTTCACTACAAGCCGCTTTTGTGGTCCAGTGTCATAAGCCTTCGGAAATCCAGATATACGGTATCGATCTGAAGTCCCTTGTCAGTAGCACTCAGCACTTCATGTGAATAAAGAGCTAGTTGTGTTTCACAGGAACGATGTTTTCTAAACCCGTTCACTGTGTGTCAATAGACAGTTTTCGAACACAATATATGTTCTAAAATCCTGCTGCATATCGACGTTAATGATATGGGCCTGTAATTAAGTGGATTGCTCCTACTACCTTTCTTGGATATTGGTGTGAACTGTGCAACTTCTCAGTCTTTGGGTACGGATCTTTCGTCAAGCGAACGGTTGTGTACGATTGTTAGGTATGGAGCTAATACTTCAGCATACTCCGAAAGGAACCTAATTGGTATACAGTCTGAACCAAAAGACTTGCTTTTATTAAGTGATTTAAGTTGCTTCACTACTACAAGGATATTTACTTCTATCTTTCTCATGTTGGCAGCTTTTCTCGATTCGAATTCTGGAACATTTTCACCGTCTTCTTTTGTAAAGGCATTTCGAAAGGCTGTGTTTAGTAACTCTGCTTTGGCAGCACTGTCTTCGAGAGTATATCCATTGCTATCGCGCAGAGAAGGCATTCATTGTTTCTTGCCGCTAACATACTTCACATACGACCAGAATCTCTTTGGATTTTCTGCCAAGTTCCTAGACAATTTTCGTTGTGGTAACTGTTATAAGCACCTCGCATTGAAGTACGCGCTAAATTTCGAGCTTCTGTAAAAGATCGCCAATCTTGAGGATTTTGCGTCTGTTTAAATATGGCATGTTTGTTTCCTTGTTTCTTCAACAAACTGCTCGAAATAATTTTCAGAGAATGCATTTAGCACAATTTCGTATGATATTTTATCCGTCCTTCCGGGATTAAACATGTATTTTCGCCAACATATCGACGGAGAATTAAAGTCACCACCAACTACACTCCTGGAAATTGAAATAAGAACACCGTGAATTCATTGTCCCAGGAAGGGGAAACTTTATTGACACATTCCTGGGGTCAGATACATCACATGATCACACTGACAGAACCACAGGCACATAGACACAGGCAACAGAGCATGCACAATGTCGGCACTAGTACAGTGTATATCCACCTTTCGCAGCAATGCAGGCTGCTATTCTCCCATGGAGACGATCGTAGAGATGCTGGATGTAGTCCTGTGGAACGGCTTGCCATGCCATTTCCACCTGGCGCCTCAGTTGGACCAGCGTTCGTGCTGGACGTGCAGACCGCGTGAGACGACGCTTCATCCAGTCCCAAACATGCTCAATGGGGGACAGATCCGGAGATCTTGCTGGCCAGGGTAGTTGACTTACACCTTCTAGAGCACGTTGGGTGGCACGTGATACATGCGGACGTGCATTGTCCTGTTGGAACAGCAAGTTCCCTTGCCGGTCTAGGAATGGTAGAACGATGGGTTCGATGACGGTTTGGATGTACCGTGCACTATTCAGTGTCCCCTCGACGATCACCAGTGGTGTACGGCCAGTGTAGGAGATCGCTCCCCACACCATGATGCCGGGTGTTGGCCCTGTGTGCCTCGGTCGTATGCAGTCCTGATTGTGGCGCTCACCTGCACGGCGCCAAACACGCATACGACCATCATTGGCACCAAGGCAGAAGCGACTCTCATCGCTGAAGACGACACGTCTCCATTCGTCCCTCCATTCACGCCTGTCGCGACACCACTGGAGGCGGGCTGCACGATGTTGGGGCGTGAGCGGAAGACGGCCTAACGGTGTGCGGGACCGTAGCCCAGCTTCATGGAGACGGTTGCGAATGGTCCTCGCCGATACCCCAGGAGCAACAGTGTCCCTAATTTGCTGGGAAGTGGCAGTGCGGTCCCCTACGGCACTGCGTAGGATCCTACGGTCTTGGCGTGCATCCGTGCGTCGCTGCGGTCCGGTCCCAGGTCGACGGGCACGTGCACCTTCCGCCGACCACTGGCGACAACATCGATGTACTGTGGAGACCTCACGCCCCACGTGTTGAGCAATTCGGCGGTACGTCCACCCGGCCTCCCGCATGCCCACTATACGCCCTCGCTCAAAGTCCGTCAACTGCACATACGGTTCACGTCCACGCTGTCGCGGCATGCTACCAGTGTTAAAGACTGCGATGGAGCTCCGTATGCCACGGCAAACTGGCTGACACTGACGGCGGCGGTGCACAAATGCTGCGCAGCTAGCGCCATTCGACGGCCAACACCGCGGTTCCTGGTGTGTCCGCTGTGCCGTGCGTGTGATCATTGCTTGTACAGCCCTCTCGCAGTGTCCGGAGCAAGTATGGTGGGTCTGACACACCGGTGGCAATGTGTTCTTTTTTCCATTTCCAGGAGTGTATAATCTTATGAGTCGGGTACGTGTTTGAAATCAAACTCAAGTTTTCTTCGAACCTTTCATCTGAATTGGGAGGTCGGTAAAAGCATCCAATTATGATTTTATTCCGGTGGCCAACAATGACCTCTGCCCATACTAACTCACAGGAAGTATCTACTACAATTTCGCGACAAGTTAAACTACTAACAGGAACAAATACGCCACCACCAACCGTGTTTAGCCTGTCCTTTCGAAACATCGTTAGGTTCTTCGAAAAAATTTCGGCTGAGCTTATATCCGGTTTTAGCCAGCTTTCAGTGCCTATAACGATTTAAGCATCAGTGCTTTCTAGTAGCGCTTGGAGCGCTGGTACTTCCCCATCACAGCTACGACAATTTACAACTGATATACCAATGGTTCCTGTATCTACGTTCTTCCTGTGTTCGGCGTGCACCCTTTGTGACTGACGCTCTTCCAGTGTTTTCCCGAGACCCTCTAACCTAAAAAATCGCCCAGTCCACGCCACACAGCCCCTGCTACCCGTGTAGCCGCCTCCTGCGTACAGTGGATTCCTGACCTATTCAGCGGAACGCGAAAGTCAACCACCCTTTGGCACAAGTCGAGGAATGTGGAGCCTACACGGGCGCAGAACTGTCTCCCTTAATGCAGACACTCAACTGGGCTCTGTACCAGAAGTCCGCAATCGGTCCTGTCGACTATGCTACCGATGGTAAGCTCAGCTTTCATTTTATAAGCAAGACTGGCAGCCTTTACCTCTTCTGTTAGCCGCTCGAAACCAGAAAGAATCTCTTCCGATCCAAAGTGACACACATGATTGGTACCGACGTGAGCAACCACCTGCAGTTGGCTCTACCCTGTGCTCTTCATGGCACCCAGGAGGACCCTTTCTACATCTGGAATGACTCCCCCCATTATGCACACTGAGTGCACATTGGTTTTCTTTCCCTTCTTGGCAGCCAAGTCTCTAAGGGGCCCCATAACGCGCCTAACATTGGAGCTCCCGACTATCAATAATCCCACCCTCTGCGTTTGCCAGGATCTTGCAAGCTGAGTGGTTTCGTCTAAAACAGGACAGGCGACAGCATCTGGCTCAGCGACAGTGTCATCCACAGACAGCACCTGAAACCTGTTTGTCAGACAAACCGGGCAGGCCTTACGTGCGGCCGCCTGGGAAGTCTTTCGCCGCCTGCTTCGCCCTGGGGCGACCTCCCACTCGACCACTGTTGAGGGGTCAGCCTCAGTGCGAGCAGTAACTGGCTTGGCCACCGGTGAGAACCGATCGAAGGACTCTGACGTGCTGAATGTCCGTTGGATCCCCACGGCCGGCCGACAACAAGTGTGCCCATCCACTGCAGCCTCAAGCTGTGTAAACGAAGCCATCACAGCCTGAAGCTGAGAGCGAAGTGTCACCAACTCGACTCGCATCCGCACATAATTGTCGCAGTCCCTGTTCTTACTAAAAGCCATGGAAAACTAAACTATGCAGATAAACGGACTATCGGCACGTGCTGCGCAACTCTACTGTAGACCGTGACGAAAACGCAGGAACTGTGTCTGATAATAAGCGGATATTCAAAAACCTAACTACCGAAGCACTCAAGTGAAACTAAATAATTCGCCTCCGGTTAAGAACTTGTAATATGTCACAAAATAGGTTTACTTTCCGACGCAAACGGAAGAGCGAGAACTGTGGCTATTAGATATTAAATTTACACGCAGAAGCTCAAGAAACTAAACTATTAAAGCACACGGACGACATAATGAAATTCGCTCCTGGTTATGAACTCGTAAAAGTCACAAAAGCGGTTACTTCCCTGTTGCTGCTTGTGTCTCGGACAGCTACTGCTGTCTGACTTGCTATGGTAGACCATGAGTGATGTTTAAATATGGACTTAATCGAAAAGTTTTCTTTTCACATACATCTGTACTAACTAGGACAATACATCATACTACTGATATCAGTGAAGGCTTGTAACCACAGATCCACAGTTATCTTGCAAAACGGTTCCTTTGAGCACCCATGGTTTTCTGAAACATTTCTCCTATTATTACCGTTAATTTCTCCCCTATCACAGTTTTCGCTAGCGATTGTGATGTATCGTGCACATTCCAATTGTAATCGTTTACTAGTAACACTTCTGATTACACGAAAATTACTCTAAGAAGTTCTGTTTTGCTCCCAGGTTATTTGATTTACTGCGGATAACAATAAAATTATGTCATAGAGAAAGTCATGTTACGAGTTGAATGATTTAAAAAAACCAGGCAAGCAGTTGGAACTGGTTCGCTGATTATCTCAAATTATTCAGTTACACTTACCATTGCTGAACAGCAGCTATGCTGAAAATTTTTAAAAAGTATTGTTAACATCATTACTATTATTATTATTATTATTATTATTATTTTTCTTTCTCAGACGTTATGTCTGGTTAAAAATGGAAAGTGACGCGGACGTTGATGAAGCGTGACTTCCTTTTAACTGTACGGTATATGTTACACTGTATTAAGGAACTTTCGGGTAATTGAACATGTATCAATAATTACAGATTTCTGTAGTTGTATATATACGTTTGGATGTAGCTGTATTGCGTTGATGTATTGGTGGATATTGTGCAGTATGACTCCTGTAGTTGATAATATAATTGGTATAATGTCAACTTTATCCTGATGCCACATGTCCTTGACTTCCTCAGCCAGTTGGAGGTATTTTTCAATTTTTTCTCCTGTTTTCTCCTGTATACTTGTTGTACTGAGTATGGATATTTCAATTAGTTGTGTTAATTTCTTCTTTATATTGGTGAGTATGATGTCAGGTTTGTTATGTGGTGTTGTTTTAACTGTTATAATGGTTCTGTTCCAATATAATTTGTATTCATCATTCTCCAGTACATTTTGTGGTGCATACTTCTATGTGGGAATATGTTGTTTTATTAGTTTATGTTGTATGGCAAGTTGTTGATGTATTATTTTTGCTACATTGTCATGTCATCTGTCGTATTCTGTATTTTCTAGTATTGTACATCCACTTGTGATGTGATCTACTGTTTCTATTTGTTGTTTGCAAAGTCTGCATTTATCTGTTGTGGTATTGGGATCTTTAATAATATGCTTGCTGTAATATCTGGTGATTATTGTTTGATCCTGTATTGCAATCATGAATCCTTTCATCTCACTGTATATATTGCCTTTTCTAGCCATGTGTTGGATGCGTCTTGATCGACGCGTGGCTGTGTTAGATGATACGGGTGCTTGCCATGTAGTGTTTTATTTTTCCAATTTACTTTCTTTGTATCTGTTGATGTTATGTGATCTAAAGGGTTGTAGAAGTGGTTATGAAATTGCAATGGTGTAGCAGATGTACTTATATGAGTGATTGCTTTGTGTATTTTGCTAGTTTCTGCTCGTTCTATAAAGAATTTTCTAAATTGTCTACCTCTCCATAATGTAGGTTTTTTATGTCGATAAATCCCCTTCCGCCTTCCTTTCTGCTTAATGTGAATCATTCTGTTGCTGAATGTATGTGATGTATTCTATATTTATGGCATTGTGATCGTGTAATTGTATTGAGTGCTTCCAGTTCAGTGTTACTCAATTTCACTACTCCAAATGCATAGGTCAGTATTGGTATAGCGTAAGTAATTATAGCTTTTTTCTTTTTTCTTGCTGTCAATTCTGTTTTCAGTATTTTTGTTAGTCTTCGTGTATATTTTTCTTTTAGTTCTTCTTTAATATTTGTATTATCTATTCCTATTTTTTGTCTGTATCCTAGATATTTATAGGCATCTGTTTTTTCCATCGCTTCTATGCGGTCACTGTGGTTATCCAATAAGTAATCTTCTTGTTTAGTGTGTTTTCCCTTGACTATGCTATTTTTCTTACATTTGTCTGTTCCGAAAGCCATATTTATATTGTTGCTGAATACTTCTGTTATCTTTAGTAACTGGTTGAGATGTTGATTTGTTGCTGCTAGTAGTTTTAGATCATCCATGTATAGCAATTGTGTGAGTTTGTGTTGGTATGTTCCAGTAATATTATATCCATAATTTGTATTATTTATCATGTTGGATAGTGGGTTCAGAGCAAGACAGAACTAGAAAGGACTTAATGAGTCTCCTTGGTATATTCCACAATTAATCTGTATTGGCTGTGATGTGATATTATTTGAATTTGTTTGGCTATTACGTCTGGTTTTCCAATTTTTCATTACTATGTTTAGGAACTGTATCAATTTAGGATCTACTTTGTATATTTCCAATATCTGTAGTAACCATGAGTGGGGTACACTATCAAAAGCTTTTTGGCAATCGATGTATGCGTAGTGTAGCGACCTTTGTTTAGTTTTAGCTTGATATGCCACCTTGGCATCTATTATCAGTTGCTCTTTACATCCTCATGATCCTTTGCAGCAGCCATTTTGTTCTTCATTTATAATTTTGTTCTGTGTTGTATGTGTCATTAATTTCTGTGTAATGACTGAAGTTAATATTTTGTATGTTGTTGTAGGCATGTTATGGCGCGATATTTTGCTGGGTTTGCTGTGTCTGCTTGATATTTAGGTTTCAGGTAAGTTATTCCTTGTGTAAGTGTATCAGCGACTGTGTATGGGTCTGCAATGTAACTGTTAAATAATGTAGTTAGATGCGAATGTGTTGAGGTGAACTTCTTTAGCCACAAATTTGCTATTTTATTTTTTCCAGGGGCTTTCCAATTGTGCGTAGAATTAATTTCTTGGGTGAATTCATCAATTCCTTTTCATGGCTCTTTAAACTCTTACACTGTTTCATAGGCTGTCCTAAACATCATGCAAAGCTTAAAACAATTTTCCTTCGAGTTTTCAAAATTTGTCTCTACAATTCTTACTTATATTGCTCGTAGAAACAGTTATGGCGTTTGTACGCAAAATTGTCACTTCAGGCATTTCTGGTATCATCTTGTATGTGTCTGTTTCTGCTTGTATCCACCGTGCATGTCTGTTATGTTGTATTGGGTTTGACCATATGTTGCTCCAGAAGCGTTCCATGTCTGTTATGTTTGGTGGGTTGTCTATTTTAATGTGTGTCTTATCTATTGCCTGATAAAATTTCTTTTGGTTTGTGTTGAATGTTTGGTTTTATTTCCCTCTATTTTCACTTTTTTTGTATCTTCTAAGTCGTTTGGCCAATGCTTGTAATTTCTGCTTCTTTTCATCTAATTGCTCTATCGCTTCTTGTTGTGAGATTTTACCTAACCTTTTTCGTTTTTTGTCAGATATTTCATTTCTTATAAATTGTGTTAGCTGTCCGATGTCTTTTCTCAGTTTTTCTGTTCAGATCTGTAACCTGTGTTGCCATGCTGGTTTTGTGGGATTCTTCTGTGTGTTGGTTGTTTCTGATCTCTGCCTGGTGTGTACATTTCCAGGAGTGTATAATCTTATGAGTCGGGTACGTGTTTGAAATCAAACTCAAGTTTTCTTCGAACCTTTCATCTGAATTGGGAGGTCGGTAAAAGCATCCAATTATGATTTTATTCCGGTGGCCAACAATGACCTCTGCCCATACTAACTCACAGGAAGTATCTACTACAATTTCGCGACAAGTTAAACTACTAACAGGAACAAATACGCCACCACCAACCGTGTTTAGCCTGTCCTTTCGAAACATCGTTAGGTTCTTCGAAAAAATTTCGGCTGAGCTTATATCCGGTTTTAGCCAGCTTTCAGTGCCTATAACGATTTAAGCATCAGTGCTTTCTAGTAGCGCTTGGAGCGCTGGTACTTCCCCATCACAGCTACGACAATTTACAACTGATATACCAATGGTTCCTGTATCTACGTTCTTCCTGTGTTCGGCGTGCACCCTTTGTGACTGACGCTCTTCCAGTGTTTTCCCGAGACCCTCTAACCTAAAAAATCGCCCAGTCCACGCCACACAGCCCCTGCTACCCGTGTAGCCGCCTCCTGCGTACAGTGGATTCCTGACCTATTCAGCGGAACGCGAAAGTCAACCACCCTTTGGCACAAGTCGAGGAATGTGGAGCCTACACGGGCGCAGAACTGTCTCCCTTAATGCAGACACTCAACTGGGCTCTGTACCAGAAGTCCGCAATCGGTCCTGTCGACTATGCTACCGATGGTAAGCTCAGCTTTCATTTTATAAGCAAGACTGGCAGCCTTTACCTCTTCTGTTAGCCGCTCGAAACCAGAAAGAATCTCTTCCGATCCAAAGTGACACACATGATTGGTACCGACGTGAGCAACCACCTGCAGTTGGCTCTACCCTGTGCTCTTCATGGCACCCAGGAGGACCCTTTCTACATCTGGAATGACTCCCCCCATTATGCACACTGAGTGCACATTGGTTTTCTTTCCCTTCTTGGCAGCCAAGTCTCTAAGGGGCCCCATAACGCGCCTAACATTGGAGCTCCCGACTATCAATAATCCCACCCTCTGCGTTTGCCAGGATCTTGCAAGCTGAGTGGTTTCGTCTAAAACAGGACAGGCGACAGCATCTGGCTCAGCGACAGTGTCATCCACAGACAGCACCTGAAACCTGTTTGTCAGACAAACCGGGCAGGCCTTACGTGCGGCCGCCTGGGAAGTCTTTCGCCGCCTGCTTCGCCCTGGGGCGACCTCCCACTCGACCACTGTTGAGGGGTCAGCCTCAGTGCGAGCAGTAACTGGCTTGGCCACCGGTGAGAACCGATCGAAGGACTCTGACGTGCTGAATGTCCGTTGGATCCCCACGGCCGGCCGACAACAAGTGTGCCCATCCACTGCAGCCTCAAGCTGTGTAAACGAAGCCATCACAGCCTGAAGCTGAGAGCGAAGTGTCACCAACTCGACTCGCATCCGCACATAATTGTCGCAGTCCCTGTTCTTACTAAAAGCCATGGAAAACTAAACTATGCAGATAAACGGACTATCGGCACGTGCTGCGCAACTCTACTGTAGACCGTGACGAAAACGCAGGAACTGTGTCTGATAATAAGCGGATATTCAAAAACCTAACTACCGAAGCACTCAAGTGAAACTAAATAATTCGCCTCCGGTTAAGAACTTGTAATATGTCACAAAATAGGTTTACTTTCCGACGCAAACGGAAGAGCGAGAACTGTGGCTATTAGATATTAAATTTACACGCAGAAGCTCAAGAAACTAAACTATTAAAGCACACGGACGACATAATGAAATTCGCTCCTGGTTATGAACTCGTAAAAGTCACAAAAGCGGTTACTTCCCTGTTGCTGCTTGTGTCTCGGACAGCTACTGCTGTCTGACTTGCTATGGTAGACCATGAGTGATGTTTAAATATGGACTTAATCGAAAAGTTTTCTTTTCACATACATCTGTACTAACTAGGACAATACATCATACTACTGATATCAGTGAAGGCTTGTAACCACAGATCCACAGTTATCTTGCAAAACGGTTCCTTTGAGCACCCATGGTTTTCTGAAACATTTCTCCTATTATTACCGTTAATTTCTCCCCTATCACAGTTTTCGCTAGCGATTGTGATGTATCGTGCACATTCCAATTGTAATCGTTTACTAGTAACACTTCTGATTACACGAAAATTACTCTAAGAAGTTCTGTTTTGCTCCCAGGTTATTTGATTTACTGCGGATAACAATAAAATTATGTCATAGAGAAAGTCATGTTACGAGTTGAATGATTTAAAAAAACCAGGCAAGCAGTTGGAACTGGTTCGCTGATTATCTCAAATTATTCAGTTACACTTACCATTGCTGAACAGCAGCTATGCTGAAAATTTTTAAAAAGTATTGTTAACATCATTACTATTATTATTATTATTATTATTATTATTTTTCTTTCTCAGACGTTATGTCTGGTTAAAAATGGAAAGTGACGCGGACGTTGATGAAGCGTGACTTCCTTTTAACTGTACGGTATATGTTACACTGTATTAAGGAACTTTCGGGTAATTGAACATGTATCAATAATTACAGATTTCTGTAGTTGTATATATACGTTTGGATGTAGCTGTATTGCGTTGATGTATTGGTGGATATTGTGCAGTATGACTCCTGTAGTTGATAATATAATTGGTATAATGTCAACTTTATCCTGATGCCACATGTCCTTGACTTCCTCAGCCAGTTGGAGGTATTTTTCAATTTTTTCTCCTGTTTTCTCCTGTATACTTGTTGTACTGAGTATGGATATTTCAATTAGTTGTGTTAATTTCTTCTTTATATTGGTGAGTATGATGTCAGGTTTGTTATGTGGTGTTGTTTTAACTGTTATAATGGTTCTGTTCCAATATAATTTGTATTCATCATTCTCCAGTACATTTTGTGGTGCATACTTCTATGTGGGAATATGTTGTTTTATTAGTTTATGTTGTATGGCAAGTTGTTGATGTATTATTTTTGCTACATTGTCATGTCATCTGTCGTATTCTGTATTTTCTAGTATTGTACATCCACTTGTGATGTGATCTACTGTTTCTATTTGTTGTTTGCAAAGTCTGCATTTATCTGTTGTGGTATTGGGATCTTTAATAATATGCTTGCTGTAATATCTGGTGATTATTATTTGATTCTGTATTGCAATCATGAATCCTTTCATCTCACTGTATATATTGCCTTTTCTAGCCATGTGTTGGATGCGTCTTGATCGACGCGTGGCTGTGTTAGATGATACGGGTGCTTGCCATGTAGTGTTTTATTTTTCCAATTTACTTTCTTTGTATCTGTTGATGTTATGTGATCTAAAGGGTTGTAGAAGTGGTTATGAAATTGCAATGGTGTAGCAGATGTACTTATATGAGTGATTGCTTTGTGTATTTTGCTAGTTTCTGCTCGTTCTATAAAGAATTTTCTAAATTGTCTACCTCTCCATAATGTAGGTTTTTTATGTCGATAAATCCCCTTCCGCCTTCCTTTCTGCTTAATGTGAATCATTCTGTTGCTGAATGTATGTGATGTATTCTATATTTATGGCATTGTGATCGTGTAATTGTATTGAGTGCTTCCAGTTCAGTGTTACTCAATTTCACTACTCCAAATGCATAGGTCAGTATTGGTATAGCGTAAGTAATTATAGCTTTTTTCTTTTTTCTTGCTGTCAATTCTGTTTTCAGTATTTTTGTTAGTCTTCGTGTATATTTTTCTTTTAGTTCTTCTTTAATATTTGTATTATCTATTCCTATTTTTTGTCTGTATCCTAGATATTTATAGGCATCTGTTTTTTCCATCGCTTCTATGCGGTCACTGTGGTTATCCAATAAGTAATCTTCTTGTTTAGTGTGTTTTCCCTTGACTATGCTATTTTTCTTACATTTGTCTGTTCCGAAAGCCATATTTATATTGTTGCTGAATACTTCTGTTATCTTTAGTAACTGGTTGAGATGTTGATTTGTTGCTGCTAGTAGTTTTAGATCATCCATGTATAGCAATTGTGTGAGTTTGTGTTGGTATGTTCCAGTAATATTATATCCATAATTTGTATTATTTATCATGTTGGATAGTGGGTTCAGAGCAAGACAGAACCAGAAAGGACTTAATGAGTCTCCTTGGTATATTCCACAATTAATCTGTATTGGCTGTGATGTGATATTATTTGAATTTGTTTGGCTATTACGTCTGGTTTTCCAATTTTTCATTACTATGTTTAGGAACTGTATCAATTTAGGATCTACTTTGTATATTTCCAATATCTGTAGTAACCATGAGTGGGGTACACTATCAAAAGCTTTTTGGCAATCGATGTATGCGTAGTGTAGCGACCTTTGTTTAGTTTTAGCTTGATATGCCACCTTGGCATCTATTATCAGTTGCTCTTTACATCCTCATGATCCTTTGCAGCAGCCATTTTGTTCTTCATTTATAATTTTGTTCTGTGTTGTATGTGTCATTAATTTCTGTGTAATGACTGAAGTTAATATTTTGTATGTTGTTGTAGGCATGTTATGGCGCGATATTTTGCTGGGTTTGCTGTGTCTGCTTGATATTTAGGTTTCAGGTAAGTTATTCCTTGTGTAAGTGTATCAGCGACTGTGTATGGGTCTGCAATGTAACTGTTAAATAATGTAGTTAGATGCGAATGTGTTGAGGTGAACTTCTTTAGCCACAAATTTGCTATTTTATTTTTTCCAGGGGCTTTCCAATTGTGCGTAGTATTAATTTCTTGGGTGAATTCATCAATTCCTTTTCATGGCTCTTTAAACTCTTACACTGTTTCATAGGCTGTCCTAAACATCATGCAAAGCTTAAAACAATTTTCCTTCGAGTTTTCAAAATTTGTCTCTACAATTCTTACTTATATTGCTCGTAGAAACAGTTATGGCGTTTGTACGCAAAATTGTCACTTCAGGCATTTCTGGTATCATCTTGTATGTGTCTGTTTCTGCTTGTATCCACCGTGCATGTCTGTTATGTTGTATTGGGTTTGACCATATGTTGCTCCAGAAGCGTTCCATGTCTGTTATGTTTGGTGGGTTGTCTATTTTAATGTGTGTCTTATCTATTGCCTGATAAAATTTCTTTTGGTTTGTGTTGAATGTTTGGTTTTATTTCCCTCTATTTTCACTTTTTTTGTATCTTCTAAGTCGTTTGGCCAATGCTTGTAATTTCTGCTTCTTTTCATCTAATTGCTCTATCGCTTCTTGTTGTGAGATTTTACCTAACCTTTTTCGTTTTTTGTCAGATATTTCATTTCTTATAAATTGTGTTAGCTGTCCGATGTCTTTTCTCAGTTTTTCTGTTCAGATCTGTAACCTGTGTTGCCATGCTGGTTTTGTGGGATTCTTCTGTGTGTTGGTTGTTTCTGATCTCTGCCTGGTGTGTACATTTAGTGTAGTAAGTGCTCCTATATAAACCTGTAGTTGTAACTCGTCCATAGTTGTATTTTCATTTATTTTATTGTGTATGATTGTGTCGATAGTTGTTATTGTTGTTTCGACTTGTGGGTTATTTGGGGGTCTATGCAAGAATGGTCTAATGTCTGTGTTTGTGTCTTTGTATTCTGTATACGTCAGCTGAAATTTTTTTTCTATATCTAACATGTGTGTCACTTCGTGCTCTATTTGTGCTTGTTCTGGTGGCTGTCTTAAGATTTCGTTTTCCTCTGATTATTTAATTGGAGCGTGTTGTTCTTTGTTTGTTTGCTCTGGGATGTTTGAGTCCATTACTGTATTTTCTTTCTTCTGATTGCATATTATTTTGTTCCGATATTTGTTGTACTTGTTGTTTGATGTTTTCTAATTCTGACTGGGGTATCCCATTACTTTTGATTATTACGGATCTGATCAGCTAGTCGTTGTTCTCTTAAAAATTTTAATTCTAGTTATCTGGTAATAAATGTTGTGTATACTTGTGATCTGTATCGAGTTGTGTTGGTTCCTAAGTTTGTTGCTTGGTAATAACAGAGCATGAGGTGTCAGATAACTTAATCTGGCCATCTCATCCTCTGTCTTTGTTTTCCTTCTAGAGTGGTTGCAGGAAGCATATCCTGCAAAACACCTCTGTTTGGATTTAAATCATTTTCCGTGTGGCTAGCAGTGTCGTTACAACTTGTGGACGGGCATAGGGTTCAAGCGTCGTCCCCGACCATGACAACGCTTGTCCGAGGCTTCATTAGTTCTGTCCTGAACCAACTAATCACACTAAAAGGGTGTTAGCCCTATTAGTGGTTTGTTCTTTTCGTCGCCTTTTACGACTGGCAGAACATACCGGAGGCCTATTCTTCTTCTTCTTATTATTATTATTACTGTTATTATTATTATTATTATTATTATTATTACTATTATTGTTTTACAAACATTGTGTATTGCACCTTAATAGAAAATGGGAAACATAATTTCTTTGAGAAAGAAGACTTATTTTTTAGAGTACAAAATTATTGCATGCAATTTCGAAGATAGTTTTCCCATTACATTAGCATTATCAGGATGAGCGAGGGAATAACTTCGTGAAACAGTTTTACGACCCTACCACGTTCAGCTTCAACTTGTCTTTCATGTTTGTACACCAGTCGTAATGGTTTACAACATTTCGAGCTTGAGATAAAGCCTGTCCAGGTTAGTCTTCTGTGTGTACTAACTCCTCCAAGCGTTGTGTAGATGGAGGATTTCCATGGAGAACGTAACAAGTACTCCCTTCGAAATGGGGTATTCGGTTTAGATCATCTTGGTGGAACGTGCGATTGAACTCTTTCAGGACGAGATCAAGAATTTTAAATACGTCTTTCATAAATCTTCGTCCATGAGACAGTTCTTCAGGGACAATGAAATTTCTGTGTTTCGGTCGGGGTGATATTTTCCTACTCCATGGGTTACTTCGCTCTTTCAGATTTACAATAATAATAAGAATAACAATATTCGACTCTTTCTAACAGCATAGCAAATGCTTCAGCATTCCTAATATTTGCAGGAGCTTCTTTTACAACAACTATGAAAAGTTTCACTCCGGCCGCACTAAAATTCGGCCAGTGCTTCAAATAGCCAAAACGGTTCAATAGAGACGTTTTGGACAATGTTGGTTGGTATGTGCCATTGTCGAATAGGTTGCAAGTAATTTGTGCCTGCGTGGGCGTGAGACCGAACTATTTCAAAGGAGTTTTGCACCATCTGCAACGCGTTTCGATTTCGATTCAAAGGTTACAAGAAGTCAGAGTAAGCCTTATAAGACAAAAACGTAACGATTTTCGGTGTGCGAAAGAGTGCTGTGGATGACATATCAAATTAAAAACGCTAAGCAGGTGAGGGAGACGATACAGAACTTCTTTTTAAAATAATATTATTAAGTATCTCAGCAGAATAACTGTTAACAACGTGAAGGTACAGGGCAATGTACTTGTTCAAAGATTTTGTGTTAGTATAGCACTTCTCCCCCAAGAACTCGGCGCACTAGACGGACACTGTATAGTTGGTATATATGGTAACTGATGCTGGTAGACCAATCTCAAAACTAGTCAACCTCAAAGTAGTAAGACTGGTATCCAAAATTTGTTAGTGACAGAGCGTGTCTCGCATTATCACTTTCCTTTCTGCAGAGTTGAGAACCAAAGATTTACAAATGGGAAGAAGGGAAAGAGAAGAAGAAGAAGCAGCACAGGTAAAAATGTAGCTGGTGTTATAAGACGTTTAAAATATTCTGACAGGCAGAACCTTCAAGGACTTGACAATTTGACTCAGTCTTAAGCAAAAATTATTATTGGGCAAAATATTATACAGTAGCTTAGTTTCTTGGTTGCTGCACAGTTTTTATTGCTGGGTCTGCCAGTAGATGATGTATGTCTCAGCGAATTTGGGGAGAAAGTGCCACAATCTCATATCTTACCTGCTCCCCAGACTTTGAAGTTGGTTGGGTTGCGGTAAGGGGTGGGGAGAGGGGGTAATGCGACACCCACTTCTCCTCTGCCTCAGTCCTGAATCATCTGCTCCAACTCTTCAGCCGTTTCCGTTGGAGTGCTGTCTATCTCGATGGAAAAATTCAGAGCACTGGCGGTCAGATCATCATAGTGTTGAAATTATAGACTCTGCTCTATCAATCTCGGACAACAGTGGCGTGTTACATGTCGTCTTACATTAGCTCCAAAATGTGCATCTGCCACATCTCACAGTCATAGACTATAGGTGAATTTGTAGTACAATTACAAGGTGATTAACTCGAACAGTTTACATTTCAAGTACATTTGCAGCAACTAGAGCGATATTTAATAGTGAAGGCAGTGCCGGCTCGTAATCACAGTTATCTCGAGAACGGCTCATGTGCGGACACACGTTTTCTGAAACGCTTTTTCTTCCACTACCGTATCCTATCAGCCGTGTCCATTTCATCTCTTAATGGTACAGAGCTTTTGATGCTGTATAGTTATCGGTGAGTTTTACTTCATTGTCTACGACGTATGACAAAAGAATACTATCAGACTGGGGAGGACAGGCATTGGAGGAACTGTATTGCAGTTTGTGTTCAGAAATGTCACATGACACCACAGGACAGTCAGTGGTGGTGAAGTATTCGCACTCGTCTGTGTTTCATGCGTGTAGCATCTAACAGCCGAATCAAAGAACTTCAACTACAGCTTAGAGCTTCTTAAGACTGTAGTTTTCCCGCTCAGTAAAAAACAAAAATACAGAGACAGTAATATTTTAAGATGCGCTTAATTTTGGTTGACGTTGGCGGTCAGCGACTTACCTCCATGGCAGAGAGGTTAGTAGCCCAGGCTCTGCAGGATTAGAGGATCGCCGGCCGGGGTGGCCGAGCGGTTCTAGACGCTACAGTCTGGAACCGGGTGACCACTACGGTTGCAGCTTCGAATCCTGCCTCGGGCATGGATGTGTGTGATGTCCTTAGGTTAGTTAGGTTTAAGTAGTTCTAGGGGACTGATGACCTCAGAAGTTAAGTCCCATAGTGCTCAGAGCCATTTGAACCATTTGATTAGAGGATCCGAGAGGGACAGCGTTTTATTGTTTGTCTTCCAGCATTGAATTCACCGGCGTGTGTGCCTCGTGTTGATCAGGTGCTATGGTATATGTTTCAGACGTAACTAACATGGGGATTTGTGAGCAGGTTTTACAGAGTCTGTCACCATCAAATGCCGTAGTTACACCGGTATGCAAAACCGTACATAGAATAAACTGTTACATTATAGTATAGTATAGTACAGAAGAAAACTCAAATAAATTGACAACGAGACGAATAGTAATGACACTTTTATTCAAATACAATAATTACACCAAAGTAATCGCGATTGATGATGAGGCCCTGGACATTACAAAAGGTAGGACGTAGTTCTTAATAGGGTGCGACAACAGCAGGGACGGCAGTGGGTGTTCTGCAACGTGCTTCCAAGTTGGCCACAAAGCTGATAAGGAGTTCTCGTCCATTCCTCCCCCAAAGAGGACTGCTGGATGTCTTCGATGAATTTGGACGTGCTGCAATAAGTCACCGCAAAAAAGAAAGTAAGTGTGTGAATTTCTAAGGAACCACACTGCTGAGGTCATGGGTCCCTAGTGCCACACACTACTTAAACTAACTTGTGCTAAGAACAACACACACACACCCATTCCCGAGGGAGGACTCGAACCTCCGGCGGGAGGGGCCACGCAATCCGTGACATGGCGCCTCAAACTGCGCGGCCACCCAGCGCGGTGGACGTTCCACAGCGTATCACACACGTGCTCGATGGGATTTAAGTCGAGAGAACACGCAGGCCAGTCCAATCACCAAATATCCTCTCGTTCCAAGAGCTCTTCCACCTATGCGCATACATGTAGCCCCGCACTGTCTTTGCACAAAGATGAAGTTCAGTTTGAATACACACCTGGAGTACAATTTCATACTAACGTTGACGGGTTGTGTCGATCGTATTCGCAGATTTGGAAAGCAGTAAGTATATGAAACATTATGCATCTTCACAACATAACACCTGGACGATCAAATCTGTCTTGACCGACGCATCGCGAGAGGTGAGAACACGCAATGCCCCCAGGAACAGTGTCGAACATTATCGTTTTGGTGTTCCAGTTGTTAGGTGTGGGAAGGCACAATGCTGAAAGCGAATTCTGACCTCCAAATCTTTGAACATGGTACACTCACCTGTCACTCTACTCCTTTCTCATATGCATCTTTTCAGGGGTTCATTCGGACCTGATTTCATTTTTACGGATGAAAGTGCACGAGCGGATCGAACAGCGCAGATGAACGAGCTCTTGAAGTGAGAATATATTAGCGCGAATGGAGTGGCCTGACAGGAACCCACCGAGCAGCGTGAGACACGTTGGGTGGACGTACTGCGACAAGTCGACATGAACCAACACCAACCGGCAGTTGTCAGCCGTGTCGCTCAAGGAATGGAACGTCCTGCCACGAGAACTCCTCGCCAACCTGCTGGCCAGCACGGGAGCAGAGCATCCGAGGTGATCTCGCGCCCTACCGTGTTTCACCTTCTGTGAAGTCCAGGATGCCATCATCAAAGGTGGACCAGCAGATGGTCAGGACGTTTTGATTCATCAGTGCACGTGCTCGTGCCACTAGTGCTGTGTAAGGCTGCAGAACGCCAGCCAAACGATTAAATGTTGCAATAGACTGGACCTCTTTCTGAGTCTTCACGGAACGTGGTCACTGTAGCGACGAGCATACTGGTGAGTTTTGTTGTTAACAATGTCAACAGGGGATTGTAAACCATACAACCATGTTTTACATTCCACTGCAGCAGACTTTTTTTTTACATTTAGGAAATATAATTTAAGTAACAAACACTATCTCCATTTCTAGCGTGGATCGTAAAAGAGATCATACCATTCACTTTTCTTTTACATAGTGTATACGGGTATACAGACAAACTATTTGTCAACTGAACTGCACGTCATTTTTACGTATTCCCTTAGAAGCGGAGGCGTCACTTTCGTGCTGTACGTTATAAATGTCCCTTTTTCACACTTCAAACGATGTATCTCTTGTGTTACATTTGGCACTGTGCAGCTGATCTTGCAAAAATTCGTCTTCTCAAGCTTTTCTAGTATCTCATTATTTAAATTTCGCCCATCAATTCTTTTTCATGGCTCTTTAAACTCTTACACTGTTTCATAGGCTGTCCTAAACCTCATGCAAAGCTTAAAACAATTTTCCTTCGATTTTTCAATTCTTAATTATATTGGTCATACGAACAATTCTTAATTATATCGCTCATAGAAAGTTATGGCGTTTGTATGCAGTAAGAGAGCGAGAGACAAATTGAAATTGCTATAAAAGTACTAACAACTAAATTTCAGTCGTCTCAAGACGAGTTTCAGAATTCCGATGAAATATTGTAATTTAATTAGAGTGTCGATATTTTTATGAGTTTGGAGGCGTACCATTATCACGCATCATAACAGTAACAACGTTAAAATAGTCAGACCGTAGATCAAAGCAGGGTAATGACGAACGCCGATTTATCTGTGATGCTTTTGAATGATTATACTATCCACCGCCACCAGGCACAATGAATCATATCGCTTAACAGTGAAAGCAGTGACGATTTTTTGCGAAAGCGTGAGGGATGAACGGAAGTCTACCTTGCTTCTTGCATGCATAAGAGATACAGGATGCGTCTTCCAGTGCGATGCACAGAGAAAATCATACGCGATTTGCCTCACCACAATGCAGCACATCCTGTACAACCAATATTCGCATTTCGCGAGCTTCTGCAATGATTTCTGCTGTAAGTATAGTATGTGAAACAAGGCTTTTCAATTGATGTTGAGAGAGCGCAATGCGTATAAGTTTTTTTTTATTTTTATTTCTAGCAATTCAGGCACGTATCCTAACATTTCCATTCGTTATCTATCGCAGTCATTACGTCCCTGGGGGAAAAACTTGAGAGGTGGCATGAGCCCCCTCTCATATTTCTATCTTACGATTCTCCTCTCTAATTGCATGCGGTGGAAAGTTGCTATTCCTTCACACGCGGACTTCCCACGCAGCGTCTCTCGTCACCCGGGTGGTACGGTGACAGGCAGGCTCTGCTGATCTGGAAAGCTTTAAGCCGACGGGTGTGAGGAAGTCGAGTGAATGCTTTGCAGACGCCGACATTGTCAAGAGGCATGCCCGCAGGGCCTGGAGTAGTGGCTGGGCTAGAGGTTCCGTTACTTCGCAGAAACTTAGCGAAAACACTTTCTGGCGGGCTACCAGCGAGGCGTGGGAATGACTTGTGTACCCAGGCAGCTGTGGCGGGAAAATTCCCGCTCTTTCTGCAAAATAGTAACTGTGATTGGCTTGCTCAGGGCATAGCTCCGTGACGTAGCAAGATCGGCGCAGAAATTGGCGCCAAGAATCTCCATTGGTGGAATGGTAGCGTTCCGGCAATGGAGTGGAATTTTCCGCCGGTTTTCGAGTTGCTGATTGGAACGTTTAACCACGGCCACTGTCGTGGAGGCGGGAATGTTCTGTGTTCGGTTTTGTACGGGTGCTCTTGTGGGTAGTCGGCTCTCGCCTTTCGGTCGAGGACGTCGAAGCAACCAGCCAACAGCTCCGGTACGCCAGATCGTGTCCTGGCAGTCAAGAAGACAGTTTGGTAATGTATGTCCGCAGCACCGGCAGATAGGGATTTTCCTAGGTGATAATCAGAGCTCAGCAGAGCGCGCCTGTTCGTCTTTTTTCTAATTTTGTTCTGTCATGGGTAGCAGCAATTAATGTTGGGTTGGCTATGTGTTTTCTCTAAGATTTGAGTTGCAAGGAATTGGCTGCACATACCACTTCGTCATAATCCTCGCAATCTTGTTTAGGGACAACTTCACATTCACAGCGTTTGTTCGAATATCCAATTTGAGCCAATTTGATGTATTGTAAATGCTCATGTGTCTTTGTTTATTATTTTGTGTTTAGTCTTAATAAATCATATTGTTATTTTGGACAGAACTTTCATTCTGTTAATCAGTAGAGCAACCCCATCATTCCTCACTATGTTAATGAAACCTTCGTTTATTTAACTTATTTATCAAATTAAATTATTGCAGGTGCCAAACTCTCGTCTACTCCACTGGCAGGGTTGATTAGAGTCAGTTCGCGGTTTTTTTTATCCTTGTGCAACAGCAAAAGTTGGAGTTAGAATAGGGGGAGGGGGCTTAGAGCATCATGTACACATGTAGATTCTAGACAAACTTTTAATTATTAGAGGAGCGGTCAATAACTTGAACACGGAACAGGATTTTACACGTATAGGGGATGGTCCATTTACAATTACAATGATGAGCCAAAGGATTATGACCACCTGCTTGATAGTTTGTTTGCCCATCGTTGTTCCGATTCTGCATTTCTGTCATCCGACAGTTTGTTGGTAGGCTTGTGGAGGTATGTGGCGTTAGATGTCTACGCAGGGGTCACGTAAGTCGCGTACATAACGGGCGGCTGATGATGGCGCCCAGTAGCGACCCAGATGAGCTCCATAGGATTTATATCAGGCGAATTTAGCCACCGAGACATCAACGTGAGTTCACGACAGTGCTCCTCAAACCACCGTAGCACGGTTCTGGCTCCGAAACAGGGACAGTTACACCGCTGAAAGATGACATCGCCGTCGGGGAAGACTTCAACCATGAAGAGATGCAGGTGGTTCGCAGTTGTCAGCGTGTCTTCGACTACTACCACAGGTCCCATGCAAGTGCAGGAGAATGGTTCCCACAGCGTAATACTGCTTCCACGACTCTGCGTCCGTGGCGAGCTGCACTGTTTCGAGCCGCCGTTCACCTCGATGTCGGCATTTGTGGGGACGACCATCGACCTAGTGTAGCAAAAATGTGATTCACCCCGACAGCCGACAGGTTTCCATTGATCGACGGTCGAATCCCGATAGTCCCGTGCCCACTACAATCATAACTGACGATCTCATTGAGTCAGCATGTGAACACGTAGGGATGGTCTGCTGCGGTGCTCCACGTTCAGCAATGCTCGGTGAACGGTGTGCTTTCGAGACGACTTGTGCCTGCACCGCATTGTCCTCTTTCGGCAGAGATGCCACAGATCACCATCTATACTACTTTACAAAGCAGAGAAGCCTCTGAACCCTACGTTCTGTGAAGAATAGTGCACGTCTAACCATTTAGCGCCTAGCGCCTTCCACCTCTTTCCGTAGATGCTCCCGACATTAGCACGTGAACAATCGATCAGCTTAGCCGTTTCGAAATACTCGTTCACAGGCTCTGCGTGATAATAATCAACCCTTTTTCAAATTCGCTTATCTCAATGGATTTCCCCATTTGTAACCCGTGTCTCCGCCAGGGTGATTCCCGTTCGTGTCTGCTCCGCTTTACCGAGCGAGGTGGCGCAGTGGTTAGCACACTGGACTCGCATTCTGGAGGACGACGGTTCAATCCCGTCTCCAGCCATCCTGATTTCGGTTTTCCTTGATTTCCCTAAATCGTTTCAGGCAAATGCCGCGATGGTTCATTTGAAAGGGCACGGCCGCTTTCCTTCCCCAACTTTCCCTAACCTCAGCTTACGCTCCGTCTCTAATGACCTCGTTGTCGACGGGACGTTAAACACTAACCTCCTCCTCCTCCTCCTCTGCTCCGCTTACGTACTTTTGTCGCGCGTCACCTGCCCGCAGCGCCACCAAGCGGCATCCAACGTCGAGGTGAGCAGCGGAGGCAACGTTTAGGCTTATCAACGTATATTACTAACAAGGGAATGGTCAGACTTGTCATGTCGAACCCTGTGTTGCTTTTTTTACCACTGTGAGCTAACATTGTAAGAACTCTGTATGCAGAATTTTAGCTGCTGACATGAACTGGAAGTCTGTAAACAATTTGATGAAGTAAGACATTATTGTCGCATGGTTTCCGCGCTTATAACTGCCTCTTGTACAACCCTGACCTCTCTCGCTACGTTATACCAACGCCATCTAGGGACAAGATGGCGTTAGCTACGCGCCGCTCTCTTGCCACAGCGGTGAGAGAGCTGATTCCTCCAGTGAAAGCGATCGTATGATAACTAAACATTCGTTGACAAATATGGCTGATATGTTATCTACAACATTCTTTCCAAATAGCTATGAAATAGACACAAATAAATATACGGTTTAGAACACGTCCAAATTTTATTTCTTAAAATTACCTAAAAATGCGAAATATTGATACAATGTTCAAAACATAGCTTTTTTGTGCACCAAGAACATACGAGCAAAGATGACATATGACAGCCCTGCGAATCACAGACGTTGTTAGATGTCCGTAGACAAAACTGGGCTGGTGTTAGCAATGAATCAGGCCTAGTATCAGTATATTTCGAGGAGTGCCACGCATATTTAATCAAATTCTGAAACCGTGGGGAGGAAAATTGATAATGTACTATTGATTGCAGCTTGAGAATATTGTCACGGTGATACATAGGAAATTGCAGTGTTCTGCACACAATAATTTTCTCTGTTAGTTTTCTGTAAAATGCCACTGACGGAAAAATTCTCTGTCCAAAGGTTGAATTACGTTCGTCGTGTAGGGTTGAATCTGAAGTATCTCTACTTCTTTGTTAGGGTGGGCTTGAAATACAGCTTTTAATGAATCAGACCTTTTATGACCTGACCACGAATCTAGAAGGAGAAGAGATTTGTTCCCGCAGAACGGAAGAAAAGCATGACGCATGAAAAGTGTAACGTTTTCATTTCCCATTTTTCCAGACTTCGATGCGTCTACCACAAGATTGTTTGCGTAGAACATTGTTCTTTTGACACGTGGTCCAAAACCCCCAGTTGGTTCTTGAAGACACACATATAGGCTAGTTTAGGCAGCAATGAACCATCCAGACTAATTATGGGCATTATAGTGTATGAATGGTGAGTGCAGTCGTGGACTGCGCAATCGCCTCAATATGTTTTTCCCCTTTGAAAGTCAGTGTTCTTTTCGCACGCATTTCTTTTTGAAAACCTGACTGATCTGCACTGTACACGTACGATTCACTAAAACTAGCGATCTTATTTTTTGCCTTCGTAAGAAAAGCTTCTATCATTTCGATTTGTGTCACTTCATTTTCCGACCTGTTTATCGATTCAAATTTTATTATTTTTATTGCCACAATTTTATGTGATCTTTTGAAGCGACTAATCCAACTTTGAGAAGCTGTAAATTCTTTAGCGCCTATCGTGTTGGCAATCTCTAACGCCCAATCACGCAAAGTTGTATCGCTGACATTAAATGACTGTTGTCTGGCATCGGTAAATAGCTCAAGAAGTCGCGCATTTATCTCCGTCGCAATTTCCAGTCGACTCTTACGTCGTCCACCGACTTCCTTTTTCCATCTATACAATTCACGTTCAGAACGGACAAACCGATACTTATTTTGGACAGTACTTACACATAGGCGTTTCTTACTACTTTCGTTCAACCAATACGTCACCGCTTTTTCTTTGTCTGATAAGGTAATTGTAGTTGCTGGTGTTACTTTCGTATGGTACGTGGCACTATCACTCGAAGAGTCTTCATGAGTGCAACTTTCGTCGGTGTCTTCGCCGTCTGTAGATTCACAGTCTGCAATATCGAGTGTTTCAGTTGTTTCTAGCCACATGTCTGCGCCATTTACATGCTCGTCTAGAAGTTTAACAACCATGTCGCATAACACACAGTCTTCACGCGTGTTTTCTGTTGATTGCTTCATTTGGCGTGTGTGGCATATCTCCATGGCAAGCAGAAAAACATTTACAGGGTTCACCATCACCTGGGAGGGGAGATTGAATGTTCATCGTAAAGTGGCTTGCGGAGTATAGATGAACATGTACAGAACATCTTTCACATCTCTAACCAGTTTCAGGACGGTATGTTTCGAAATATGTACCAGAAATTAAAAGGACGTGGATGCCACAGAAACGAATATTCGTTTCCCCTTTTCACCAAAACCGTGCAGCGATATTCCTCTTTAGTGAACGCCGCGGTAAGACGGCCACACTTTCCGACCATGCGCACAACACTCGCGACTCGCCATTTCCAGGGGTGGCCAGCCGTCACTGCAAGCGCCAAGCAGGAAACACAGCCATGTTCGTGATTTTTTTTAGGTGACTTCCAGTTCATGTCAGCAGCTACAAGTCTGCATACGGACCTTTTGCACAGTTAAATAACAGTACTAAAAAAAGCAATACATGTTTCGGCATGACAAGTCTGACCATTCCCTTGTAAGAGTCATACAATTCCAGTTGAAGGTTGCGTATGTAATCGCTTCAGGGAAAAGAATTATTGTGCATATTTCATATAACTAGTTGAGTGCCCAGCGTCGTCCGGGTATGTAATTATTCCAGCTCCATTACTCTATCACAAAGAAGTAAGAAATTTAAAGGTAACGAATATAGGGTCAGTGTTTCATGCACCCCAGTGTTTATGACATCATATCTCCTGAACTCTGTGTCGTACAATGGTACAATTTTCCAGTTATTTTCAGAGATGCACGTGAATACTGTTTACAAAATTTGTCCCGAATCCAGTTAGTAGTAAAGAAGTAAGAAAGTAAAACGTCATGCGCGATGTGTCAGTTTTGATGCATAAACAGTTAAAATGTAGCAAGCGGTAAACTATTTCCCTCGTTCATTTTGCGGGCGTTGGCAGCGAGAAGTAATTTCGTAAAAGTTTGAAATTCTCTGTAAAGTTTGTTGCAAGTCGGCAAGTGCTCTCATTCTCAAATACTGGATGGATGAAATCGGGGTAATCTCCATTCTTATGTACACTTATTTCTCACAGTGACCCCTAACACTGTGGTACGAAGATGGTTTCTAACGACAGAGAGTTTCTTTCAAGACAGTAAATGATATGTGTAAGTTTCGTTGAAATCCTTCCAGTGGTTCAGGTGGAGACATCTAACGTACATACATTTTATAATATGTGTGGATAATAAACAGAATTTTATTGTTTATAATGCTGCAATAACTTAATCATTGAGAGATGTAATCTTACGTTAAGGGCTTAACACAGTAAGTCAAGTATTAAAGTTAGAAAATGCGTAAATAGCTGGACTCACGGCGCAAATGTTAGCCAGGTTTTATGCATCAGGTGTTTGAGAATGAGACCACTCAGCGACTTGCATCACACTTTACACATGATTTCTAACGTTTACGATAACTTTTCTCGCTGACTTACCCCACAAAACGATGAAAGGAAGCACGTTTATCGCTTATTGCGTTTTCGCTACCTGTGCAGTAAAAACCCCCAAGAACCATGGACCTAGCCGTTGGTGTCCGCATGCGTGCCTCAGCGGTACAGGTAGCAGCACCGTACGTGCAACCACAACGGAGGGGTATCGGTTGAGAGGCCAGACAAACGTGTGGTTCCTGAAGAGGGGCAGCAGCCTTCTCAGTAGTTACAGGGGCCACAGTCTGGAGAACTGACTGATCTGGCCTTGTAACATTACCAAAAATGGCCTTGCTGTGCTGGTACTACGAACGGCTGAAAGCAAGGGGAGACTACAGCTGTAATTTTTTCCCGAGGGCACCGACCTTTACTATATGGTAATGTGATGATGGTGTCCACTTGGGTAAAATATTCCGGAGGTAAAATAGTCCCCCATTCGGATCTCTGGCCGGGGACTACTCAGGAGGACGTCGTTATCAGGAGAAAGAAAACTGGCGTTCTACTGATCGGAGTGTGGAATGTCAGATCCCTTAACCGGACAGGTAAGTTGGAAAATTTAGAAAGGGAAATGGAAATGGTTAAAGTTAGATATAGTGGGAATTAATGAAGTTCGGTGGCAGGCGGAACAAAACTTTTGGTCAGGTGAATACAGGGTTATAAATACAAAATCAAATAGGGGTAATGCAGGAGTAGGTTCGATAATGAATAAAACTATAGAAGCGCTGATAAGCTACCACGAACACCATAGTGAACGCATTATTGTATCCGAGATATGCACGAAGCCCACGCCTACTATAAATAGCCTGTTTATGTGTTTGTATGTGGGCGGCGCATTGCAGCGTTATGGACTGCAGTAATAACACTGACAGCGCTGTGCGCCATCTGTAAGAGACTATGTGGCTGGAAGAACTCGCAGTTAGAAGTTAATAGTAGTCGGCAGTTGTGGCGATTGGAAGTTAATAGATAGCAGTGATAGAGGATTTGCAGTGTTAGCGCGAGCGAACGGTCTGGACGAGTGTCCGTCATTGAGAATTAATATTGGCTGGACATGGAGTGTAAAATGTGGGTAATGGAATTATTGACGATTATATAGTTTTTGGAACTCAGTGTCACATGGTTGAGGTATAATCAGCTAAATACATTATTTGCTCTGTAACATAATCTTTACTTTGCTAACCACATGCCTATTAGTAGTTAGACCCTACAGTACTTAGAATCTTTTTATTTAGCTGGCTGTATACTTGCCGTATTTGCTGTAGTTCGTGTCATAGAGATTTTATCTGAGGTAAGTGACTTATGAAATGTATGAGTTATTGTTAGGATTTCTTCTAATTCAGGGCCACTCTTTTGTTTTAATTAATAGTCAGATTGCGTTATCCTTGTATATTGTGGGTAATAAATGAAGAAGTTTGAGTTGTATTTGTCAGGAATAAATCTGTAGGTCAGAAATGAAATGATAAAAAATAGCAAAGAGACAGTACGTTCAGTTTCACTATAGTTTAGGAAGGTTCAGTTGCATTAAGTAATTTAAGTAACAACGTAGAAGTTTCACCTTCTCAGTTATTGCAGTTTATGTAAAAAAATTATATTTAGAAGTTTCACTACCACAACAGTTCAAGTTTATACAAGGAGCTCCGCATATGATGACGAGACTGAAGAAATGTATGGCGCGATAAAAGAAATTATCCAGATAGTTAAGAGGGACGAAGATTTAATAGTTATGGGGGACTGGAATTCGACAGGAGGAAAAGGAATAGAACGAAAGGTAGTAGGTGAATATGGAGTGGGGTTAAGGAACGAAATAAAAAGTCACCTGGTAGAATTTTGCACAGAGCACAATTAATCACAGCTACCGCTTGGGTTAAAACTCATGAAAGAAAGTTGTATACGTGGAAGAAGCTGGAGACAGTGGAGGATTTCAGATAGATTATATAATGGCAAGGCAGATATTTAGGAATCAGTTTTCAAATTGTAAGACATTTCCAGGGCGAGATGTGGACTCTGACCACAATATATTGGTTATTAACTGTAGATTAAAACTGAAGAAACTGCAAAAATTTAGGAATTTAAAGAGATGGGACCTGGATAAACTAAACGAACCAGAGCTTGTTGAGGGTTTCAGAGAGAGCTTTAGAGAACGATTGACGAATACAGGAGAAAGAAATACGTAGAAAAAGAAGGGGTAGTTTTGAGAGATGAAATAGTGAAGGCAGCATAAGATCAAGTAGGTAAAAAGACCAGGGTTAGTAGAAATCCTTGGCTAACAGAAGAAATTCTTACTTTAACAAATGAAAGGAGAAAGTATAAAAATACAGTAAATGAGGCAGTAGAAAAGCAATAGAAATGTCTCAGAAATGAAGTGCAAACTGGGTAAGTAAGAACGGCTAGAGGACAAATATAAGAATGGAGAGGCGTATATCACTAGGGGTAAGATAGATACATAGATACAGCCTACAGGAAAACTAAAGAGACATTTAGAGAAAAGATAACCACTTGAATGAATATCAAGAACTTTGATGAAAAACCAGTTCTAAGTAAAGAAGGAAAAGCAGAAAGGTGGAAGGAGTATATAGAGAATCTATACAAGGGCGATGTACTTGAAGACAAAATTAAAGAAATGGAAGAGGACGAAGATGAAGATGAAGATGAAATGAGGGTTATGATACTGCGTGACGAATTGACTGAAACTGAAAGACCCAAGTCAAAAAAAAAAAAATCCCTGGGAGTAGACAACACTCCATTAGAACTACTGATATCCTTGGGAGAGGCAGCCATGAAAAAACTCTATCATATGGCGAGTAAGATTTATGACACAGGTAAAATACCCTCAGACTTCAAGAAGGATATAATGATTCCAATCCTAAAGAAAGCAGGTGTCGATAGGAGTGTTAATTTCGAAACTATCGGTTTAATAAGTCACGGCTGCAAAGTGCAAACACGAATTTTATACATACAAATGTACAAACTGGTAGAAGCCCACCTCGGGGAAAACCAGTCTGGATTCCGTAGAAATGTTGGAACACGCAAAGAAATACTTACCTTATGACTTATCTTAGAAGACAGGTAAAGGAAAGGTAAACCTACATTGCTAGCATTTGTAGACTTAGAGAAAGCTTTTTGAAAATGTTGACTGGAATACTCTCTTTAAAATTCTGAAAGTGGCGGGGGTAAAATGCAGATAGTGAAAGGCTATTCGCAATTTGTTCAGAAACCAGATGGCAGTTATAAGAGTCGAGAGGCAATAGGGAAGCAGTGATTGAAAAGGGTGACTGAGCTGTAGCCTTGCCCCTATGTTATTGAATCTGTATATTGAGCAAGCAGTAAAGGAAACAAAAGAAAAATTTGGAATTGTAATTAAAATCCATGGAGAAGAAATAAAAACTTTGAGGTCTGCCGACGACATTGTACGAGTAATTCTCTCAGAGACAGCAAACGATCTGGAGCAGCAGTTGTACGGAATGGACAGTGTATTGAAAGGAGGATATAAGACAAACACCAACAAAAGCAAAACGAGGATAACGGAATGTAGTCTAATTAAATCAGGTGGTGCTCAGAGAATTAGATTGGTAAATTTGACACTTAAAGGAGTAGATGAGTTTTGCTGTTTGGGGAGCAAAATAACTGATGATGGTCGAAGTAGATAGGATATAAAATGTAGACTGTCTCTGGCAAGGAAAGCGTTCCAGAAGAAGAGAAATTTGTTAACATCTAGAATAGTTTTAAGTGTCAGGAAATTTTCTCTGAAAGTATTTGTATGGAGTGTAGTCATTTATGGAGGCGAAACATAGTTTGCACAAGAAGAGAATAGAAGCTTTGGAAATGTGGTGCTACAGAAGAGGGCTGAATATTAGATGGGTAGATCATGTAACTAATGAAGAGGTACTGAATAGAATTGTGGAGAAGAGGAATTTGTGCCACAGCCTGACTAAAAGAAAGGATCGGTTGGTAGGACACTTTCTAAGGCATGAAGGGATTATCAGTTTAGGGTCGGAGGGAAGCCTGGAGCGTAGATCGAGACCAAGAAATGAATATACTAGGGAGATTCAGAAGGAGTATGTTGCAGTGGTTACTTGGAGATGAAGAAGCTTGCACAGGATAGAGTAGCATGGAGAGCTGCATCAATCCAATCGCTGGGCTGCAGACCACATCAACACCAACAAAAATGCACTAAGTCTTCACCATCAGGAATGACGTTTTAATTTATTAACTCTTCACTACTGATTGTATGCGCAACACGTTTTCCAGACAGAATCTACATTTACCAAAAAATGTATCTGAAAAGTATGTCACTATAGGACACATTGTCCAGGAGATATGATGTCATATACTTCTACATGCATGGAGAACTACCTTATGGTTCTGACTGTTTCATTAGTCAATGAGTTAATAGTGCTAAACTAATAAAACTCACACATTTAGGATTTTGTGTCCTCAAACATAGAGGTTTTACGTGCGTAACATAAAATATCGGCCACGTTAACTGATTTGTAAGCTGTTTTATAGGTGGAAGTTCGATATAAATAACACAAAATGGTATGCAGCGATTTACAATGTGCACATCGAAGCACATCATCATCATCATCATCATCATTTCCATCATCGCCATTCTCATTGGCATCATCAGCGACAGCAGTTATTTGTTCTCCACCATTGTTGAATAGACAGTACCTGTAGAATTTTCCGTACATCACGGTCTTTTGAGTTACGTCTGTTGTCCTTCTGCGTCTTTTCAACTGCTCTCTCTCCGTTTTGCATTTCGTCGTCGTTTGGATCGCTTCATTTCTCTTGAGAAACTGCAGTGAATTTCCTAGGTACCTCTGCTAGCCACGTTTTCTGATTATGCTCCCTACCCACATCCATTTTAATTTAATTACGATATTACTGAAGTTTTCCCCTACACTCAGCTATCTAATATACTTCCTATGATAGGAGTTCCCAGGATGTATCGTTCTATCACTCACTGAACAACCCCTAGCTCTTAAATAGTTTTGGTCTTAAAAGTTCATGTGTAAATAGGAACCTCATTAGGTGGTTCTATACCTTCATTGTTAATATCTGTCATTTCCTTTAAGTTCGTTTCGAAGTTTATCTGCATTACAGGAAAACAGCACATCTATATCTACATCTATATCCTGAAAGCCATTTCTGGGTATTTGTGACCATTATCATTTCCCACTGTCCCTGCCCCAGTCACGAAATGTCGGTGGGGGAAATGATTGTTGGTAAGCTTTCGTATGAGCTCAAACCTATGTAATTTCGCGCTCATGGCATTTCCGCGAGATATACGCAGAAGGATGCGGTATATTGCTTGACTCTGCTGGGAACGTACTCTGTCGGAAATTAAACAGTAAAACCACACCGTGATGCTGAATATCGATCTTGTTGTGTCTGCAAGCTGACTACGCAATTCTGTGATGCTTACATGCAACCTGTAATTAAATTCAAGCTCTTGCTTGGACCTTGTCTGTTTCCATTATCAGTCCTATCTGGTATGTGAGCCATATTCAAGTATTTGTTGGAAAAAGGCTCTGTAACCTGCGACATTTGTGGGCAGTGTAAACATACTGAGGATTCTGCCAAGCTATTTCACACAGGAATTTCGCTCAACTGCAATTAGTATTTCCAGTTTATGTTACTTCTAACCCGTACTCTTAGATGTTTAATGGATGTGATTACATCCAGTGATTGGTCTACAATCTGGTAATCCTACAGTGTTTGCTCCCTCTGCTCTTTATGCTCAACTTATTACATTTCTTTATGTAGATTGTCAATTGCCAATCGCCGCACCAAGGTCTACCGATCCAACTGCATTACGCTATTATTTTCGAATGATGCGAGTTTTCTGTGTGCAATAGGTCATTCAAAAAACGCTTTAACGAACTTCAGTCGTTATACCCTAGGTCATTCGCACATTTTCGATCAATACTGATCCTATGACGCTCACTTTGGGCACCCCCAAAGTTAGGTTTCGGTCTGATGACATCTCTCCATCACGAATGACATGTGTGTTATGTTTTCCAATACATCTCCAGGACAGCCACACACCTGGTCTCGTAACCCGTACACTCGTATTTTGTGCGTTAAGTGTCATCGCGGGATTGTATCGAGTGGCATATGGGAAACAAGGAACAGCTACCGCTTTCTTAGTCTCGAGGGCGAACAGAGCGGGCTGGGTTGTTTATGCGGTACCGTCTGGAGGTCGCGGTGCCAAACCAAAGTGGGCGTCGCACATCCATTCGTCAGACGTTAGCGATATTTCTCTGCAGTCCGCAGCGACGAAGGGCAGAGGCTGAAAAGGACACGCCCTCCCTCTCCGTACAGCAGCGCCCCCGCGCTGAGGTCAGTATGGAGCCGACCACAAAGGCGCTCAGCCCCAGTTAGTGACCTCAGCTGAAGCAGCCGACGTCATCGAGTAAGACTAAACAGTTATACGAGTCTCAGATGCAAATGTACTTTTGTAAGTCTTAAACATTGGGCTTCAAAACAAGCGCCTGTTACTTAGTGATGCTTTGATAGTCAATACCAGTTTTTTATTACCATGCAGCCGTGTGGCAAAGGACCTGTCTAGCGTTCGTGTAGTGAAGTGAACTAATATTTCGTTCGTTGTAGTTCTGATGAGACATTTCCTAGAGCAAAGAACCCACAGTTATGGACAGACGATTACAGATTCGTCAGATCATTACAGTTTCCGAAACCCACGTTGATTCCTACAGAGGGAATTTTCGGGCCCCTGATATATCATAATCCGCGAGCATCAAACATCTTCCGAAATTCTAGATCATACTTACGTCAGCGACCCTTGCCAATAGTTCTGTGCCTCTACTTTACGACCCTTCTTTACAACGGAAGCGATCTGTGCTTCTTCCCAATCACTATGAACCCATCGCTCCTCCGGCACACTGCTGCTAGAACACAGGTAAGAAATTTCACATGCTCCGCGCCGTCATCAGAACGACAGTATTTATAGTGTATACCAGTTACACGTGTTCCTTCGACATTTTCTGTGATTTGGGCTCTGGAAAGTTTCTATAGACATACGGAGAATACTTTCTTTGACGCGTCATTGCTCTTTCAATACTTACGTTCCACTATCCCGATGAACTACATAAATCGATTTTTTTTTCGATGTTCGCGGAATGAAGTAGTCGGTAACACATATCAGCCACACTTTCAGTAAAACGTTTGTCACCATTTACGCAATTACTTTCTCAGGAAAAGACTACCACATTTGAAATATAACGTCAGCAATGGTTTCGTTTCATTTCCACGGTACCGCTTTTCCTGAGACAGCGAATCTCGAAATGCTACGAGCTATCGTTAGGTGTTCAGTACATTCACGTAGCGAATTGACACTCTTGTAACTGAAATGGGAAATGAGTGTGTTGGACAACATCTCAACCACTCAGCAGACGCCAATTAAGCTCGCTTCCACTTCAGTCGTTTAGCACCAGAACGACCGCGTGTTGTGTGTGGTGTGTGTGCGAGTGTATGAGTGTGCGTATATGTGTGTGTGCGTATGAGTGCGTGTGTATGTTTTAGAGTGTGTGCGAGAGTCCGCTTAAATCATTACTAGAGGAATGTATTGACCAAGCTTCAATATTTGACGTCGCGCTAACTTGGCTTGTGTTTGCAGGGAAGACGGCCAAGTTGCTAAAGCGCAATAACTCGTAGCGTGAGCGCCGTCGTGTTTGGAAAGTACTTTCGCACTAACGTAACAGATCTGCTAAAATTCACGTATTCATCACTGGAGACCATCTTCACCATACACACGGGGTGAGGAAGTTAAGACAGCCTACTCCAATAATATTCACAATGAGCGAAAATGTAGAAGTGCGGTTTTCACCAATTTATAGCGAACAATATGGGAATCTTCCTGATGTTCGCTAGTGATTTTTATCGTTTACTGTCGTCCAATTACGACGCCGATATTGCGTTTTGCTTTTTTCTTCTGTGGCATTTCAAAGAAGATTTTAATACAACTTCGAAGACGTAAGACGTGCCGGACTTGATTATGCAGTACCAAGATAACAGCCCCACGAACCACCGACCCGCCGTCAGGAGAAGAAGTTCCACAAATATCTGTCCTATTATAGCAAATGTAAGCAAGCACGTAGCTCAGGTATGATTCTTGTGTTTACCTGAGAGCTTGAAGCCCGCCAGTCTTTCTTCTACTATTGTATCGATCAGATAACTTGCTCGTAAAGCTGTTGAGTCATTCACAATGTGTACGACAGCCGTAAAAGTGAATATCGTTTATAGGAATGTCGCCAAACTGTCAGACTGTTTATTTATTTATCTGCTATTTTCTTTTAGTCTCTTTCCTATATAAAAGACCAGACCGAAAATTGCACATGAACTGGCATAAATAAAGCACATACTGCTGTAACATGGTTTCAAATGTGTTAGTAATAACTAAGCATGAGGCTATTTAAAAGGGGTAAATCTACATATTAGAAGTACATTTAAAAAATTAAGAATAATAACTAAAAATAAAACTACCGGAGTATCCAGATCACGCCAAGCACTCAGGATCTCGCTTTGAAAATATCACAAAAAAGTTTTAGAAACTGGACGTGTGTGGAATAAAATACGCCAAGGAAAACGATGAGCATATAATGAAAGAAATGAAACTGTCATTGTAGCAGCAGTAACGCATGTTGCAAATATCACTAAGAGGAAACTCGGGACCACGAGAAAAGTCGGCCGAACGACTCTTCTGCGAACATTACATTCCACCGCATTTCGTCATCTTCACATTTCGCTGCGTCTACAGTCTCATGACAAAGACTTAGATCAGTTACAGTTTTCCGAATATTATCTTCGTAAAAGTGCAAAGTAATGCGACGTCCTTAGGAAAAAGGAAGAAGCATCGTTTACAAAGCACGGGCAACGCAACGTGCACTTATGCTCAGTTTAGAATCCACACTGACTCTAAGAAGTGGATGAAAACAACGCCCTTGGTCTATCAACGTCTGTTGCGTGTTTTCCGACCCACAGAATTGGTCCCTGTTTTATTTATGGGAATCTAAATACACTAAAGTACCGGAAAACTTCGTACTCGACATAAGGCAATCAGTGAGGTACGAATATGAACTGCTGAAATTCATCGTGCGATGTTGTTTTTCCAGAGCCACTTTACAGAGTGTGGCAATGCTCTAGGTCGGTATTTTGAGAGCTTGATATGACAGGCGTGTTAATAAACTGACGAACCGTACCTGAGTTACGTGTTTCCTTGCATTTGGTATAATGGGGCAAGTGTTTGTAGAATCTCTTTTACTGACGGCGGGGCGTTATTTTGCGGCGCTGTTTTGCAATTTCATCATGCTCCATACATGTCATGTGGTTGAATTTCTCTTAGATGCTTCTTTCAAATACCACAGAAAAAATAATATAAATCCATTACAAAAAAAAATAAGTCGTTGCTGAAAATTAGCGACTATAAACGATAAAAATTACTTGCGAACGGCTACAATTTGGTAAAAACCACACTTCGATGTATTAATTAATCCTTGATGTATTTATGGTGATCTGTTTTAGCTACCTCACACAGCATGTAAAACCCAGTGATTACAAATGAGTTAAATTTAGCGATAGATTGGGTACGAAAGTTCCCGATCCTTTTCGGAAGATATTTTAGTTCATCACGACAGAATCAGTACATCTGCGAAGAAGGACGAGAAATTCTGCCATCCCACTGCAGTTACAACATTCTGAACACGTCCTGTCACAACTTCGAGAGCACAATTACAGAGAGAGAAACATGTAGCGTACTGTAGTAGGACTGCATCCCCGATCACTACAAGCAGTTCGAGTACTACTGCAGTAAGTACTCTCCTGCCCACAATCATTTCCTGCGAACAGCGATGTCTGTGATTGTTGGCAACAGCATATCCGCGATTACCTCACAAAACAATCGATTTGAAACTCAAGTTCATTGGTCCTTTCTGTTTTTAGAAACTTTTCGTTTCAACCGCTTCTGTTTGCTCCATTAGCTACAACAAAGAAAGTAATAGATCACCACTGAAGCCAATACACTCATGAGATGATTGCTGCCAAAAGTATCAAAGTGAGCAATAAAGCGCGTGCAGATAGTCCTGTAAAGACCACTCAGACATCTAACTCCCCACTTTGAGGAGACGTTGAGTGACAGACATTCATAATGAAAAAAAAAAAAAACGATAAAGATGTTCAGCTTTCGGAATACATCCTTCATCAGAAATAGAAACCCCACACACACTCATAGAAGCAGACATCACACACACATGGCCGCCGTCGTCTTGGGCGCTAAGACCCAACTGCAGGCGGCGTCAGCCCTTGTCAATAACACATACACTCAAAGATAGGCGACAGCAGAATATGTTGGAGGTGATAGAGTCTATAATATTTTTTGAATTACTGTTCCCTCTGCCGCCGTTGGATAAGCAGCTGCCAGCAGCAAGTCGTATACCCTTAGCTGACTTATTTGTTACATAGTTTAATTCTTAATTTCTTTGCGTGTTTTTGGGTACTTGCATTGTTTAATTCATAAATTTCGGGCGTATTATAGTATTTGAGAGTTATAGCATCGCGCTTTAGTACCTGAATAGTGTAAAATCGCGTAGTCTCCTTCCGCCGCCGAGCAGTGTGTCAGCAGTGCGCAAATAGCAGCATTACTGCATTTACTAGGCAACCTTGTATTTTAATAACCGTTTAAATTTTGTGTCGAATTGTTTGTGCTCTCTGTAGATTAGTTCAGACGTTCTTTGCACAACAGTTTTTAGAATGGATGGGGACTGCAACTGCTGTGTTCAGATGCGGGCTGAATTGGCATCCCTTCACTCCCAGCTTCAGGCAGTGTTGGCTTCGGTCACACAGTTTGAGGCTGTTGCCAATGGGCATCACTGTGGGGATCCAGACGGCGGTTTGTCGGGGACGGCCAGCTTGTCCCACGCATCCCCCGATCGGACTACGGCTGTGGCTGCCCAGGATTCTGCCCACATTGAGGCTGACCCCTCACCCGTGGTAGAGTGGGAGGTCGTCTCGAGGTGTGGCAGGGGGCGAAAGACATTCCGGAGGGCTGAACGGAAGGCCTCTCCAGTTTGTCAGACAAACCGGTTTCAGGCTCTGTCTCCAGGTGATACTGATCTTCGGCAGGACACGGATGCTTGTCCTGTTCCTGAGGTTGCCCCTCAGTCTGCAAGATCCGGGCAGTCACAGAAGGTGGGCTTACTGGTAGTTGGGAGCTCCAACGTCAGGCACGTAATGGGACACCTTAGGGATATGTCAGCAAGAAAGGGGAAGAAAACCAATGTGCACTCCATGTGCATACCGGGGGGAGTCATTCCAGATGTGGAAAGGGTCCTTTCGGATGCCACGAATAGTACAGGGTGCATCCATCTGCAGGTGGTCGCTCATGATGGCTCCAATGATATGTGTCGCTATGGATCAGACGAAATCCTATCTGGCATCCGGTGGCTATCTGATTTGGTAAAGACTGCCAGTCTCACTAGTGGGATGAAAGCAGAGGTCACCATCTGCAGCATCGTCGACAGGCCTGACTGCGGACCTTTGGTACAGAGACGAGTGGAGGGTCTGAATCAGAGGCTGAGACGGTTCTGCGACTGTGTGGGCTGCAAATTCCTCGACTTGCGCCATAGCGTGGTGAGGTTTCGAGTTCCGCTGGATAGGTCATGATTCCACTACACGTAGCAGGCGGCTACACGGGTAGCAGGGGTTGTGTGGCTTGGACTGGGCGGTTTTTTAGGTTAGATGACCTCGGAAAAGTGCAGGAAGGGCAACAGCCTCAACGGGTGCGGGGCAAAGTCAGGACATGCGGGGACCAAGCAGCAATCGGTATTGTAATTGTAAACTGTCGAAGCTGCGTTGGTAAAGTACCGGAACTTCAAGCGCTGATAGAAAGCACCGAAGCTGGAATCGCTATAGCTACGGAAGGCTGGCTGAAGCCAGATATAAATTCTGTCGAAATTTTTACAAAGGCACAGACGGTGTTTAGAAAGGATAGATTGCATGCAACCGGTGGTGGAGTGTTGGTGTTTGTCGCTGTTAGTAGTAGTTTGTCCTGTAGTGAAGTAGAAGTGGATGGTTCCTGTGATTTATTATGGGTGGAGATTACACTCAACAACCGAGCTAGGTTAATAAATGGCTCCTTTTACCGACCTCCCATCTCAGCAGCATTAGTGGCAGAACAACTGAGAGAAAATCTGGAATACATTTCACATAAATTTTATCAGCATGTTAGAGTCTTAGGTGGAGGTTTCAATTTACCAGATATAGACTGGGACACTCAGATGTTTAGGACGGGTGGTAGGGACAGAGCATCGAGTGACATTATACTGAGTGCACTATCCGAAAATTACCTCGAGCAATTAAACAGAAAACCGACTCGTGGAGACAACATCTTGGACCTACTGATAACAAACAGACCATCAATTTTCGACTCTGTAAGCGCAAAACAGGGAATCAGTGATCATAAGGCCGTTGCAGCAAACATGAATATGGAAGTAAATAGAAATGTAAAAAAAGGGAGGAAGGTTTATCTGTTTAGCAAGAGTAATAGGAGGCAGATTTCAGACTACCTAACAGATCAAAACGAAAATTTCTGTTCCGACACAGACAACGTTGAGTGTTTATGGAAAAAGTTCAAGGCAATCGTAAAATGCGTTTTAGACAGGTGCGTGACAAGTAAAACAGTGAGGGGCGCGAAAAACCCACCGTGGTTCAACAACAAAGTTAGGAAACTACTGCGAAAGCAAAGAGAGCTTCACTCAAAGTTTAAACGCTGCCAAAACCTCTCAGACAAACAGAAGCTAAACGATGTCAAAGTTAGTGTAAGGAGGGCTATGCGTGAAGCGTTCAGTGAATTCGAAAGTAAAATTCTATGTGCCGACTTGACAGAAAATCCTAGGAAGGTCTGGTCTTACGTCAAATTAGTAAGTGGCTCTAAACAGCATATCCAGACAGTCAGGGATGATTATGGCATTGAAACAGAGGATGACACGCGGAGAGCTGAAATACTAAACATCTTTTTCCAAAGCTGTTTCACAGAGGAAGACCGCACTGCAGTTCCTTCTTTAAATCCTCACACAAACGAAAAAAGGGCTGACATCGAAATAAGTGTCCAAGGACTAGAAAAGCAAGTGGAATTACTCAACAGAGGAAAGTCCACTGGACCTGACGGGATACCAATTCGATTCTACACAGATTATGCGAAAGGACTTGCCACCCTTCCTAACAGCCGTGTACCGCAAGTCTCTAGAGGAACGGAAGGTTCCAAATGATTGGAAAAGAGCACAGGTAGTCCCAGTCTTCAAGAAGGGTCGTCAAGCAGTTGCGCAAAACTATAGACCTATACCTCTGACGTCGATCTGTTTTTTGTTCGCGTATCATGTCGTTTCTGGAAACACAGAATCTAATCTGTAGGAATCAACATGGATTACGTCAACAGCGATCGTGTGAGCCCCAACTCGCTTTATATGTTCACGAGACCCAGAAAATATTAGATACAGGCTCCCAGGTAGATGCTATTTTCCTTGACTTCGGAAGGCGTTCGATACAGTTCCGCACTGTCGCCTGATAAACAAAGTAAGAGCCTACGGAATATCAGACCAGCTGTGTGGCTGGATTGAAGAGTTTTTAGCAAACAGAACACATCATGTTGTTCTCAATGTAGAGACGCCTACAGACGTTAAAGTAACCTCTGGCGTGCCACAGGACCATAGCTTTTCACAATATATATGAATGACCTAGTAGATAGTGTCGGAAGTTCCATGCGGCTTTTCGCGGATGATGCTGTAGTATACAGAGAAGTAACAGCATTAGAAAACTGTAGCGAAATGCAGCGGATAGGCACTTGGTGCAGGGAGTGGCAACTGACCCTTAACATAGACAAATGTTATGTATTGCGAATACGTAGAAAGAAGGATCCTTTATTGTATGATTATATGATAGCGGCACAAACACTGGTAGCAGTTACTTCTGTAAAATATCTGGAAGTATGCGTGCGGAACGATTTGAAGTGGAATGATCATATAAAATTAGTTGTTGGCAAGGCGGGTACCAGGTTAAGATTCATTGGGAGAGTACTTAGAAAATGTAGTCGATCAACAAAGGAGGTGGCTTACAAAACACTCGTTCGACCTATACTTGAGTATTGCTTATAAGTGTGGGATTCGTACCAGGTCGGGTTGATGGAGGAGATAGAGAAGATCCAAAGAAGAGCGGCGCGTTTCGTCACAGGGTTATTTGGTAAGCGTGATAGAGTTACGGAGATATTTAGCAAACTCAAGTGGCAGACTGTGCAAGAGAGGCGCTCTGTATCGCGGTGTAGCTTGCTGTCCAGGTTTCGAGAGGGTGTGTTTGTCGATGAGGTATCGAATATATTGCTTCCCCCTACCTATACGTCCCGAGGAGATCATGTAAAATTTCTGGCAGTCGTACTTGCCGCGAGCCATACGCGACTGGAACAGAAAAGGGAGGTAATGACAGTGGTACGTAAAGTGCCCTCCGCCACACACCGTTGGGTGGCTTGCGGATTATAAATTTAGATGTAGATGTTTACTTATCTTATAGAAAAAAGAGCTATTCTCACAGAAATCCATTAATCTGAGCTCGATTGAAAGAAAGTATCACTGTTGATACTGGGAGAATTATAGTGGGGATCCTCTGAATTGTTATCAGCAAAATGAAAGAAACATATCAATCCTACTCGACAACTAACACATTGAAGCACAGCACAGTGCTATGTTTTTACTGATCTGAAGTTACAGTATGGTCGCACTAATATCTTCAGTGAATTTTATTAAAACTATGAAAAATCAAAATGCTTTACTTCACCCAATCATGTACTCTGCATCCAAAAGTGTGTCTAATTCAGTATTTTCAAATTAATTAACTAGAGAGAAATCAGCGATGTTAATTTATTCAGCTAACTTTCTCTCTGTATCAGAGTTCAGCTCGATAATTTTATTTCGTAATTTATACGCATTCACTTTTTCTTACAAAATGAAATCATTTTCATTAATTATTTTCAACGCTTATCTGACTGCATAATTACGTTTCCCGTGTAATCATAATTAAATTATTCCTCTCGTTTTTCCTATTCGTCCTGTTAATTTATCCAATACGTTTGCCCACTGTTCGTCTCCGTAGCTGCGCGATGAGCGCGGCTGACTGCGCTGCAGGAGCCGCGAGGTCGATTCCCAGTACTGACCGTATTCTTTCCCTGCTGGAAGGCCTCGGGAGGCCAACTGAGGGGCCTCTCGAAGGAGTAGTAGTGGTTCCAAGGTCAAGAAACCCGACAACGACCAGGCGATCGGTGTGCTGAGCGCGTCAATGGCGCCGCTGGGAAAGGACGACATGGCGGTCGATAGTGCCCGATTGGCTCTTCTATGGTCAGGATGCGAAACTATAACTTCACTTTCGTATATCTCACTCAGTAACACAAATACTATGGATTCCAAATGCGCTTTATGAATGAAGCATATATATATACTATTATTATTATAACGATTGTTCCCCTTTAGGAGAGCGATTGAACTTGAATTCATAATTTCATCTTCGGATGTTTTCCTTCTTTGCTTCCCAAAACCTCCTCATCCTCTCAGAATGCTCCTTCTTCCGTTCCTCTGTCCATTTTTTACCAGGCTGACGCGATGTTCTTTCCCCAGACTTCACACTTGTGATTTTATGCCGGCACTCGGTGCGATCTTCGAGATTTTTTATGTTGATCTGCTGTAGATCCCTCTGGACTTCTTTCAGCCATTCTGTGCCACATTTACTCCTTGTTATAATATTGAATAATTTCTTTGCTGTTCTGGAGTCTTCCATCCTGTAGATGTATGTATAAAATTTGGCTCGGCGCTTTCGGATTTCATCTGTTAATATGTTGATCTTTCTATAGAGTTCGTTTTGTGGTCACTTCATCCAAATTTCAATTTTGTTGATTGGACCGTAAAACTTCCTGAGAATTTTTCTTTCCTGCTTTTCTATTTTCTTAATTTTTGAATGACCATCAATCACCATTGTTTTAGCTGCATAGATTGCTTCTGGAAGACTCACTGTTGTATAGTGCCTTAATTTTGCGTCTGTCGAAATGCACTTTTTGTTGTAATGCGTCCATGTTAGCTTGTAGGCCTTCTGGAGCTTGGTGATTCTTTGTTCATTGGCAATTCGGTTTAATCCTGAGGACTGTATAGTTTCACCGAGGTATTTAAAACGGCAGACTTGTGCAATTTTACCATATTTTGTTATTAAAGGGGATTTATTTTCTGGCTGCCTTTCCATATAATGGGTTTTTTCATAAGATGTCTGTAGTCAGGGTTTTTGTGAAATTTCATGTAGTTTTTCCACTGCGTGAATCGCTTCTGTTCTGTTATTGGTGATAATTGCAATATCGTCAGCGAAAGCAAGGCACTTGACTTTAATTCGGTTCTCTTTCTTGATACCAATTTGGATACCCTTTACGTGAGGTTCCCATTCCCTGATTATCTTTTCTAGAACAATATTGAAAAGGATTGATTTCGAAGGGTTCTGATACTTCGCCCATGAATTTCACTTTGGCCGTTGTTCCTGTAAGTGTCTGTTCTATGATTTTTCGTGTCTTTCGGTCCATCCCAAATTCTTCCATGATTTTAAACAGGGTTCCACGGTCCACTGAATCATATGCTTTCCTGAAGTCGATGAATGTAACTATGTGTTTCTGCATTTCCTCATTTGTAATATTGTCTTTAAGCACCAGATCTGTTCCGCACATGAGCGTCTTCTGAATCCGGCCTGGTATTCACCAATTAGTGTATCTGCTTGGGATTCTATCTTGTTTAAAAGCGCTTTGGAAAGGATTTTGTAAGTGACTGGGAGCAGGGAAACTCCCCTGCAATTGTTCATGTCTGTTTTGTCGCCCTTTTTGTGTAGCGGGTGAATTAGATCGCATTTCCAGTCCTCTGGTATCTGCTCCGTTATCCATATGGTGTAATTTCTGCGTAAGTATAGGATGGTTTAGTTTCCAGAACTCAGCAATGATTCCATCTTCTCCTGGTGCTTTGTTATTTTTCAACTGCTTGACTATCTCCATAATGTCTTCAAGATCTGGGGCATGTGAGTCTGGGTGTGTGAATACTGGAGAAGAGAAGACAAGTTTTTCTTGGGGTGGTTCGCAGTTGAGGAGGGAATTGAAATATTGGGCTAAGATTTTGCAGTTATTTTTCGTGTTGGTTTCCAAAGAGCCTTCGGGTTTCTTGAAGCACAAGCTAGGCGCTTGGTATCCCTGTAAGTTTTCTCTGAAAGTCTTATAAAAATTTCTTGTATTATTTTTGATGAAATCCTGCTGGATTTCAGAGAGTCTGTTGTTGTCATATCCCCGTTTTTCTTTTCTAATTATTTTTGAGGTCTGTTTTTGGGTTTTAAGAAAGTACTTTATTTCTTCTGGTAAACAGATTTCAAAACCTATTTTGAGGTAGCAAAATAATGTCTTAGACTGAAAGCTAATAGTCTTCTTACCTTTCTCTTCCTTACATACAATCGCTGTCTTTTTTTACCACGGAGTTCTTTGAATTAAAATATTCTTGGCCTTTCCTAAAAAGAGAAAACTGAACTAGTTATTACTACCTTTTTCACCCTATTTACAAATCATTATAGCTAAGACTACACCCCTCAGATGTTGACATCACACTGCTAGCAGCGTAACGTAATTGATACAGCCTCCTTCATGATCCTGGTTGCATTTACTTCGTTACAATCTTTTGGATGTGCCCAGGGACAGCTTTTTCCACTCAACACTAAGGTCTATTGCGCACTTACGCGGATGATATGCCTTCCACGTTGCGCGCCCGATTGGCTGCGGACCAACATCAATGGTTTACGAAGACGGTCGGATGCGCACTGTTCTGTAGAGTCGAAACTGTGTTCTGTACTCTGTGCTCCAGCACATCGTTCTGTTTCATCGCTTGTATAGGGCTCGCTGCAATTATTTTAGCCTGCCTGGTATACAAAAAGAGAAGTTCCACACGCAAGAGAAGGTTTCGGTTTCATCCTATGGTGGAACAAAGATGTACAAAGGAGCGTTCGTCACACTGCATTCCGATTTGCGCAACGACAAACACAAATTTTATACAGATTTTCGTATGTCTGTCCGTTCCCTTGACGAGCTTGTCGGTAGAATACCGCACAGACTGCCACTGCGCCAGAACGAGTATCAGGAACCTGAAGGTAAGAATGTGGATAAGTGAACGGCAGACGATTAATTTCAATAATGTATTCAATGATTGAAACCTTAGTACAACTGTGTATGACATTTGGTAGTATACAGTTTTATACCCGTATTTTATTACAATACAATTCGTATTATTATAATAACGTCTCCCAAGATGATGTCGACATCGCTTGGGCTGGAGAGGGATGGGGAGACTCAACCTGTGTCTGTACGGATGGATCCTCTTGGTGCGGCACAGGCTATTTAACATGCCGTTGGTATACTGAGGGTGGAGTGGGAGGGAAAGGGGTCAGTCGATAGTGGAAAGAGCTGGATGGAGCTTGGGGGGGAGGGGGGGTGTACGTTTAAATTAGCCTGATTACTTTGCTTAAACAGCATAGGCAGTTGAAGTACTGGCTACGAAATAATAGCTTCTGATCCACAATTAAAGACATCAAATAGGGTAACAGGAACGCAAAGAATGCTCGGTCATCGTCTTCCTCCCTGCCCTTACTATCTTTTAATAATGTGAGCATACTATCTTAAAAGGTTGTGTTCTTGATAGGCCTTTCTCTTGAAGGAATGGTTTTGTGGTTTAGATTTGGTCGGACGTCATCAATTTGTTCTTCAGAAGTTTCGTGTCGACCGTTTTCTCCGAGCGCATCGTTGTCATAATCTGCATCTTGCACGACCAATTCCTGTTTTACTTTGGGTTTTAAAATAGGCATCCTCTGCAGTTTTCCATCTCGTCTAGACCTTGTCAACTGAAACAACAAGTACAAAGCCGATAAGCCTTTTATTACTGAGGACACATGCATCTGTTATTTTGAGGTTTACGTCTAAGGTTTCATGTCAGCTTAGCCGACTTAACATCTTTCCCCTGTGAAGTATCAAATATACGCTTTACTCTTTGCCGATATCTTGGAAGCGGAAACATATATACGGTTCTGCATTACTATTATTTAATAGGTGCATCAACAACTGGACACATTATGAGGTAAGTGTGTGCCACTATTTGAAATATGTTGCTAGTTCGAATCCTGCCTCGGGCATGGATGTGTGAGATGTTCTTAGGTTAGTTAGAATTAAGTAGTTCTAAGTTCTGGGGGACTGATGACCTCAGATGTTAAGTCCTATAGTGCTCACAAGGGAACCTCCCCATCGCACCCCCCTCAGATTTAGCTATAAATTGACACAGTGGATAGGCCTTGAAAAACTGAACACAGATCAATCGAGAAAACAGGAAGAAGTTGTGTGGAACTATGAAAAAATAAGCAAAATATGCAAACTGTGTAGTCCACGTGCAAGATACGTAACATCAAGGAGAATGTGCACTGAGCAACGCAGTGGTCCCGCGGTTAGAGTGAGCAGCTGCGGAACGAGAGGTCGTTGGTTCGAGTCTTCCTTCGAGTGAAAAGTTTACTTTCTTTATTTTCGCAAAGTTACAATCTGTCCGTTCATTCATTAACTTCTCTGTTCACTGTAATAAGTTTAGTGTCTGTGTTCTGCAACAGCACGGCAAAACCGTGCGATTAGTAGACGAAAGGACGTACCTCTATAATAGGAACTGAAAACATTTGATCGCAAGGTCATAGGGCAACCGATTCCTCCACAGGAAAACACGTCTGATATATTCTATACGACATTGGTGACGACATCTGCGTCACATGACGTATATGTTGTCGACCCACCTAACTTGCACACCTGGCGAATGGGTAAAAACATTCTTCTACCTTGCCAGATTTAGGTTTTCTTGTGGATGTGATAATCACTCCCAAAAAAGTGATGAAAACATAAGAGTTTGTCACATAAACTGCAACAAATGAATGCAACAGTTTCGCAGTCGCACAGTTTTCCCTGTGCTCTGTGAAAACATATGTTTTTTACGTTTTCAGATGTTTCCGTGTGTAGACCGTCAAATCCTGCATGTTGTTGTTGTTGTGGTCTTCAGTCCTAAGACTGGTTTGATGCAGCTCTCCATGCTACTCTATCCTGTGCAAGCTTCTTCATCTCCCAGTACCTACTGCAACCTACATCCTTCTGAATCTGCTTAGTGTATTCATCTCTTGGTCTCCCCCTACGATTTTTACCCTCCACGCTGCCCTCCAATACTAAATTGGTGATCCCCTGATGCCTCAGAACATGTCCTACCAACCGATCCCTTCTTCTGGTCAAGTTGTGCCACAAACTCCTCTTCTCCCCAATCCTATTCAATACCTCCTCATTAGTTACGTGATCTACCCATCTAATCTTCAGCATTCTTCTGTAGCACCACATTTCAAAAGCTTCTATTCTCTTCTTGTCCAAACTATTTACCGTCCATGTTTCACTTCCATACATGGCTACACTCCATACAAATACTTTCAGACATGACTTCCTGACACTTAAATCTATACTCGATGTTAACAAATTGCTCTTCCTCAGAAACGCTTTCCTTGCCATTGCCAGTCTGCATTTTATATCCTCTCTACTTCGACCATCATCAGTTATTTTGCTCCCCAAATAGCAAAACTCCTTTACTACTTTAAGTGTCTCATTTCCTAATCTAATACCCTCAACATCACCCGACTTAATTCGACTACATTCCATTATCCTCGTTTTGCTTTTGTTGATGTTCATCTTATATCCTCCCTTCAAGACACCATCCATTCCGTTCAACTGCTCTTCCAAGTCCTTTGCTGTCTCTGACAGAATTACAATGTCATCGGCGAACCTCAAAGTTTTTATTTCTTCTCCATGGATTTTAATTCCTACTCCAAATTTTTCTTTTGTTTCCTTCAATGCTTGCTCAATATACAGATTGAATAACATCGGGGATAGGCTACAACCCTGTCTCACTCCCTTCCCAACCACTGCTTCCTTTTCATGCCCCTCGACTCTTATAACTGCCATCTGGTTTCTGTACAAATTGTAAATAGCCTTTCGCTCCCTGTATTTTACCCCTGCCACCTTTAGAATTTGAAAGAGAGTATTCCAGTCAAAATCCTGCATATGTCCAAGCAAATCTGAACATGTCCTGGAATTTTGGAGAGCGAAGTTGATTATGTGTAAGTGCCTGAACTTTGATAATTGTATGAAAATAAAAAATTAAACTTTTCACTCGAGAGAAGATTTCAACCAAGGACCTCTCGTTCCACAGCTGCTCACGCTAACCACGGGACCACGGCGCTCGCAAGCTCACATCTGTCTTGATATTGCCTATCTTACGCATGGACTACTCAGTTTGTATATTTTGCTCATTTTTTTCGTAGTTCCATACAACTTCTTCCTGTTTTCTCGACTGATCTGTGTTCAGTTTTTCAAGGCCTATCCCTGTGCCAACTTATAACTAAATCTGAGGGGGGTGCGATGGGGAGGTTGCCTTGTCAGAGCCATTTGAACCAATTTTTGAAATACGTTGAGAGGAGAACGCGTACCACAGCCTTCAACAGACAAATGGAATGAAATTAGAACTGGTTTCCTAAAGGTCGCCAATTTTCCTCGTTGCGTCTTAGCCCTTGCTGGAAAACATACCCATCTAGTAAAAACCTATGAAAAGTGGGTCTCTCTTATTCAGCTGCAAGAATGATTTCTCCACTGGTCTCATGGCGATCTATGACTCTTAACTATCGTTTCATTTTAATTGATGTCGGAGGATGTTGAAGGAATTGTGCTTCATATATATTTAAAACAGCGTGTTTTGCGGAAACTGCAAGGTACATTAGCGCTAGCCCACCAAAGCCACCACAACCACTACCACATACACTCGACTCCACAGTGACATACGTTCTTGTCACAGAGGAAGGCTTCGCATTAACACAGCATGTGTAAGGCCATCTCCACGAATAAACAAAACTCACAAAAAGAAGGTTTGCAATTATCGACTCATCTGAGCCTGGAGGTTTATTGAATGGACTTTCGGAATGTTAATTATAAAGTGGCTCTGAGCGCTATGGGACTTAACATCTTTGCTCATCAGTCCCCAAGAACTTAGAACTACTTAAACCTAACTAACCTAAGGAAATCACACACATCCATGCCCGAGGCAGGATTCGAACCTGCGACCGCAGCGGTCACGCGGTTCCAGACTGAAGCGTCTAGAACCGCATGGCCACAACGGCCGGCGAATGTTAAGTCACAAGCGAATTGTTTTCCACTGACCCCTGAATGTCAATCTTTTTATAGCTGTATCTACTGTCAAAACGTGTTGCATTTTGTATAATTCTCTTTGGGTAAGAGATGGATACGTCTTTGAGGATACGCTTTATGTTGCCAGATTCGAAGATGTGGCATAAACTCCACCTGTCATTGGATCAGGTAATACTGTAGGAGAGAAGTTTGTGGAGTATGTTGCTGGTAGTGCCTGATCAGGAATAAAAAATGGACTGAACGCAGGAATGGTTTGTTAATTTACGTTCTGGACCGTTTTGTTAGTGTGGGTTGCATACTTTCAGGAGTAAAGTTTATGACCCCTGCCAGTCTCCTTAACATATCGTTCTGCTAAGTGGTTTATGGCCAACTCGGGGTTGATTTGTGACCCCATAGGGATAATCTGTCTTTCTGAGGAGCTCCTCCTCCCCAACACTCCCACTCCTCCTTAACCTCCCCCACCGCTCTGGGAAATATCCTTGGCAATACAAGCACATATCAGATTAATTGACTAATTAATTAAGTTTCTCAATTAATTAAACCCACCCCCTCGGGAAATCCCTCAGCGCTCCCCTCCCTCCCAGCCCCAACTTCCTCCCCCCTCCCCATCAGAGAACTGGTGGGAATGACACTCAACCTCTGCAGAGAACGTATGTCATTATATGAAATGAAAGAATATCAATTACATGATATACGATCCACTGTTTATTTGTAAAATTCAATTTTCAGCTGTTGGCTCTCTTTATTTGGCGAGAAAAGCTCACACCCAGGACTAAATGTCCTAATTACACAGTAATACTGCACAGATTAGAGGAGTTGTCCTGCTGGAAGGTTTTCAGAAGTATGCTCAACTTGAGGATGCGCATACATCTTGCAGTGATCGACTGGACTAGTGGATAGTGCTACCAGCAGACGTCCACTCGACTCCTCATTCGACCCTACTTATCCCACGCCTACCAGAAAGAATTAGCAGGAAAAAGATTCAAGGTGTGCTAGAGAGGAAGGATCTCGCGACACGAATTTCAAATCAACGTGATAACACATTCATGTCGTGTCATCTGTTCACAGATCACACTTGTGGGGGCAGATCGCAGATCGCAGCGATCGATCGTTGATCGCTCGGAATCCCATGGAACATGCGACGTGTCACGGTATTTCTGTTTGGCTGCGAGTTGTTTGTCCGGATACGTGCAGTCGAATAGTCAGGACTGGAAAGCGGCCGTGCAGGCCTACTGTTAAATGAGAATATGAAATTTGGGCAACTACAGAGCACATATTTCAGTATAGAGAATAGTCGGACCACACATACGTTAGGAAGATACGAGGTGTAGACCGCTCTATAAGACTGAACAAACTGAGGAAAGTGGGCAAAGGGAGGTGAGGCGGTTCACGCTAAATTCTGTTGGTGGCCGGTCTTGCAGTGCAGAGCCCCTGCCTCCCAAGAAAGACGTCCGCTCCACTCGAGGTGTGGATCAAAAGACAGAGAAGTGACTGAGTTCGCAAGAACACTCCAGCGTCCACACACATGATTCGCATCCCACGCTACTGGCTAAGCCGATAGCGTGAATTTGCCAGTAAACTTCAGCAGAGGGCTGAAGGAGTCTCTTGTCAGCAGCTTCAACTGGACAGAACTGCCTCGGTTCTGGAATGCAGACGTGGGCACGGCCGGAGTTATCTGGGAGAAAATTTTTAAAGATTTAACTGGGGCCTTAAATGTACGTTGACTGGCCACTGCCCTGAACACCAGGTACAAAGTGTTGTTCTCTAGTATTGGGAGCTGACAGAAGCCCCCTCTCATATTTCTATCTTACTCTAATTCGATTTTCTTCTCTAATTGCATGCGGTGAAAAGTTGCTATTCCTTCACACGCGGACTTCCCACACAGCGTCTCTCGTCACCCGGGTGGTCCGATGACAGGCGAGTTCCGCTGAGTTTGGAAGGGTTAAGCCGACGGGTGTGAGGGAGTTGAGTGGATGCTTTCCAGAAGCCGACACTGTCATAAGAGCGGGAGCGACATGCCCAGATACGCCTGAAAGGGCGGCTGGGCTAGAGATTCCGTTACTTCGCAGAAACTTAGTGAAAACCGTTTCTGTCGGGCTACCAGCGAAGCGTGGGAAGTCTTGACGTAGCAAAATCGGCGCAGAAATTGCCGCCAAGAATCTCCATTGGTGAAATGGTAGTGCCTCGGCAATAGAGTGGAATTTTCCGCCAGTTTTCGAGTTGCTGATTGGAACGTTTAACCACGGCCACTGTCGTGGGGGCGGGAATGTTCTGTGTTCGGCTTGTACGGGTGCTCTTGAGAGAGTTGGCTCTCGCCTTTCGGTCGGAGTAGGTTACAAGACTGAGCTCTCGCTGCTCTGGACAGCCTGCCTTCCATTGGCTGTCTAATATAGTTTTATTTAATTGTAACTGTTTGACGAAGTTGCTGAAGTTTCGACTTCAACGTAACTTTCCGAGTACAGTTGGCAATTGAGCTTTCTGCGGACTAGCGGCCTATGTTGTCTGTCTTGAGCAGTTTTGGCTAAAGTTGACTGTACTGGAGTTACTGTGTGACTTCGCTTGTTAAAATAAATCACTGTACCGTCAGTGATTGTGTGGAGAGACTTCTCCGTCTCCCTCAGAGGCGCATTTGTATTGATAGGAAGTATTTAGTCTGGAACAACCAGACAAGGATAATTTGTTTCGGGCTATACCCGCAACATTATCATCACCACAACGGGACGTCGAAGCAACCAGCCATCGCCTCTGGTAAGCCAGATCGTGTTCTTGCAGTTAAGAAGACAGAATTGGCTCCACATACCACTTCGTCATAAATGTCACAATCTAGTTTAGGGACAACTTCACCTTCACAGCATTTATTTGAGTATCCAATTTGAGCCAATTTGATGTATTGTAAATTTTTCATGTGTTTTGTATATTATTTTGATTTTAGTCATAATAAATCATGTTGTTATTTTGGACAGAACTTTCATTCTGTTAATCGGTAGAGTAACCCTTTCATTTCTCACTACGTTAATGAAACTTACCTTTATTTAATTTATTTATCAAATTAAATTATTGCAGGTACCAAACTCTTTTCTAATCCACTTGCAGAGTCGATTACAGTAAGTTCGCGTTTCTTCTAAATCCATGTGCAACAGCAAAAGTTGGAGTTAGAAAAGGGGGGGCTTAGAGCATCATTTCCGTATGAAGATTCGAGAAGAATTTAGTGTTAAATACACTGCTAGCCCCGGCACCTCGCAGTATTATTCATTTCGATATGCCCACCTAGCAAAGGAACTTTGTGTTGGAATTTATAGTTATTATAAGACCACAAACCTCTTCGAAAAGCGAAGTTAAACCTGTAATTCTCAGAAGGAATAAAAGAACAAAATCACTGACTAGTTCCTATCCTGAAGTGATTTTCGCTTTGAGTCTTATTCCTTTTGGGTGGAAGCTCATGGGGAGTTCATCGCAGTAACCTCGATATACGGGGTGAATCTGTATAATGGGCACAAACTGCTACCAACGATCACTCAGAGGATATTTAGCTGGCTGTTGTTATTACTTGCTGTAATTGCTGCAGTATGTGTTATGAAGATTTTCTGTGAGGTAAGTGACTTATGAAAAGAATGGGGGTTTCCACTATCGGGATTCGTGATTGAAACGAGTTTAGGCAATTAACAGAAATGGCGGAAATTTCATATTTCAATAATTTCTTATTTTTTGGATTGGAATTATAGTTAGAATTTCTTGCAATTCAGAGCCATTCTTTTGTGTTAATTATTGGAAGTCGTGTTGTCAATGTACTGCAGTCATATTGCGTTGGGCTTGTATATTGTTGGTAATAAAAGAACAGGTTAAGTCTGAGTGGTATTTGTCAGGGAAAATTCTGTGGGTCAGTGTTTAATAAAAGAATTATTAAGGAGGTAGTTTCAGACGGACGTAACAGATGTTTGACAGCTTAGGTTTCACTGTTTCAGAGCACGCGTGATAACACACCTCGTGCAGATCTCTGGACTGGCGTAAATCTTCTACACTTGGGCGGATTGGGCCTAGCCGGGATACGAGACCTACTGTTTAACGTGGAATCCGAACCACATGTTGTCTGTTGAGAAGTGAAGGCAGGCTAAAACGGGGACTAATAAACCGTTGTTTCGAGCGATATTAGATCCAAAGCTCTCTTGTTTTTCAACATGCGCGGTTTTGTAGTTCACGTCTAGGTTTTGGTGGTGAATTTCCGCGTATTGATGTATGTGACATAAGCGACCGTATCTTTTCATAGCATTGACTTAAACTTTTAAGCGGCCAAAAGACCGTAGATCTTAGTGTTTTACATTAATTTGAATTTGAAACCTCAACCCACTCCTGGGGAAAAGGGCCTTTGATAGATGGACAGACCGACGGACGGGCAACAAATAATAAATGTATATATATTTCTATGTGTAGTAAATAAGTGATGAGTACATTAAGCAAAATGAGAAGGATATAGGTTGCAGTAGTTACTTGGAGACGAAGAAGTAAAGGAAACAAAAGAAAAATTTAGAGTGGAATTAAAATCAATGGAGAAGAAATAAATCTCTTATGGTTGCCGATGGCACTGTAATTCTGTCGGAGACGCCAAAGGACCTGAAACAGCAGCTGAACGGAATGACCAGTGTCTTGAAAGGAGGATATAAGATGAACATCAACAAAAGCAAAGCGCAGATGATGGAATGTAGTGGAACTGAATCAGGTGATGTTGAGGGAATTAGATTAGGAAATAAGACAATTAAAGTAGTAGATGAGTTTTGCTATTTGAGAAGTAAAATAACTGATGATGGTCGAAGTAGAGAGGATATAAAACGTAGACTGGCAATGGCAAGGAAAGCGTTTCTGAAGAAGAGAAATTTGTTAACATCAAGAATAGATTTAAGTGTCAGGAAGTATTTGTATGGAGTTTAGCAATTTATGGAAGTTAAACATGGACGATAAATAGTTTATTCAAGAAGAGAATGGAAGCTTTCGAAATGTGATGCTACAGAAGAACGTTGAAGATTAGATGGGTAGATCACATACCTAATGAGGGGGTACGGAATAGAATTGGGGAAAAGAGGAATTTGTGGCACAACTAGAGCAGAAGAAGGGGTCGGTTGGTGGGACATATTCCGAGGCATAAGGGATCACCAATTTAGTACTGCAGAGCAGCGTGGAGGGTAAAAATCGTAGAGGGAGACAAAGAAATGCATACACTCTAGTACCTTCCGCCGCGGAAGTCGGACACGCACCAGAACAAATGGACGTGGTCAGCCCATAGAGGGCTCTGCCTCCGCGGCGTCTATTCCGCGCAGCGGCTCTCGTGCAGCGAGGGCGCCACCGCTACGTCACGTGCAGACAGCGGTCAACAGCCGCTCCCTCCGGTTTCGTATATAGGGACCCGCTCTGCCCTAGTCCATCCTCTACACGTACAAATCCTTAATCCGTCCCATCCTCTGTTGTGCCAGTCCTGCCTGGATATCTGCCCCCCCCCCCCCCAAAATCTATAAGTCACTCCAAATCCTTGAGCGTCATGCACTCCGCCTCGCCTTCCGTATACGCCTCCCGTCCCCCACGCAGATCCTCTATGATCTCATTCCTTTCCCCCATCTGCTCCTATTCCTCGAACATATCCGCATCCTCTACACCTCCCGCCGTCTTGAACCCCCTCACCCCCTGGTTGCTCCTCTCCTCTCCCATCCCCGCCCCCTGCCACGTCTTCCCCGTTGTGTCCCCCCTACCTTCCATCTCTGCACCCTACATCTCCTTTCCCAAGGTGGCTTTCATCAGCTCCCCCTCCCGGATGATGCCCTCTCTCCCTCCATTTATCCTTCCTATCAACTCTGATCCTCAACCCCCCCCCTCCTTTCCACCGTACTTTCCCTGGGCTCCCTCTTCCTCCCCCCTTCCATCCTGTGTTTTCTCCCAGCCTATCATCTCCTTTCTCTCCCCCCTCCTCCCGAGTCCTTTCGTACTCCCCTCCTCTGCCTTCCCCAATCCCTGGCCCGTCTGCTCAGCACCCCCCACCCTTCTTATGGATCCTCCTCTTCCATTGGCTCCTTTCCCCCCTCCCCCTTCACTTTTCCTCTCCTTCTCCCCCCTTTCTTTTCCCGTCATCTGACCAGTTTCCCCCCACCTGCTCTCGGGTGTGGTATGTCGTATTTGTGCCGACTTTTAGCGCAGTGTTTAAGTGAGTGTGAGAGGTGGCATGAGCCCCCTCTCATATTTCTATCTTACGATTCTCCTCTCTAATTGCATGCGGTGGAAAGTTGCTATTCCTTCACACGCGGACTTCCCACGCAGCGTCTCTCATCACCCGGGTGGTCCAGTGACAGGCAGGCTCTGTTTGACTTTGAAAGGGTAAGCCGACAGGTGTGAGGGAGTCAAGTGAATGCTTTCCAGACGCCGTCATTGTCAAGAGGCACGCCCTCAGGGCCTGAAGTATCGGCTGGGCTAGAGGTTCCGTTACTTCGCAGAAACTTAGCGAAAACACTTTCTGGCGGGCTACCAACGAGGCGTGGGAATGACTTGTGTACCCAGGCAGCTGTGGCGGGAAAATTCCCGCGCTTTCTGCAAAATAGTAACTGTGATTGGCTTGCTCAGGGCATAGCTCCGTGACGTAGCAAGATCGGCACCGAAATTGGCGCCAAGAATCTCCATTGGTGGAATGGTAGCGTTCCGGCAATGGAGTGGAATTTTCCGCCGGTTTTCGAGTTGCTGATTGGAACGTTTAACCACGGCCACTGTCGTGGGGGCGGGAATGTTCTGTGTTCGGTTTTGTACGGGTGCTCTTGTAGGTAGTCGGCTCTCGCCTTTCGGTCGAGGACGTCGAAGCAACCAGCCAACAGCTCCGGTACGCCAGATCGTGTCCTGGCAGTCAAGAAGACAGTTTGGTAATGTATGTCCGCAGCACCAGCAGATAGAGATTTTCCTAGGTGATAATCAGAGCTCAGCAGAGCGTGCCTGTTCGTCTTTTTTCTAACTTTGTTCTGTCTTGGGTAGCAGCAATTAATGTTGGGTTGGCTATATGTTTTCTCTAAGATTTGAGTTGCAAGGAATTGGCTGCACATACCACTTCGTCATAATCCTCACAATCTAGTTTAGGGACAACTTCACATTCACAGCGTTTGTTTGAGTATCCAATTTGAGCCAATTTGATGTGTTGTAAATATTTCATGCGTTTTTGTTTATTATTTTGTGTTTAGTCTTAATAAATCATATTGTTATTTTGGACAGAACTTTCATTCTGTTAATCGGTAGAGCAACCCTATCATTCCTCACTATGTTAATGAGACCTTCGTTTATTTAACTTATTTATCAAATTAAATTATTGCAGGTGCCAAACTCTCTTCTACTCCACTGGCAGGGTTGATTAAAGTCAGTTCACGTATTTTTTAATCCTTGTGCAACAGCAAAAGTCGGAGTTAGAATAGGGGGGGCTTAGCACATCATGGTCATATGTAGCTTCTAGAAGAATTTAGTGTTAAACACACTGCTTGCCCCAGCACCTCGCATAAAATGGCGACCCTTAGCCTCGGATCTTTCCTGGAATCTTCTGATAAGCAAGTATTACTAGTAGTAGGGACACTCAGAATTTTTTTTGCTTAATTTTTTTTATTGATTAATACCCTAGTTTTTTTCTGGTAGTTCCGCGTTTAGTTTTAAGTAGCGGCGCATGATTACAGTTTTTGTTTTCAGTGTATATATTCTTTTGTTCATTGTTTTTGTGTTCCTTTGATGGTGTGTCCGTATCACATTACACTTTGTTGGGTTTGTGTGCGGTTTCTGTACCACAACATACCATGCGTATAATTACAGCGTTGGTGCGGCGTTGTTGAAACTTTATGTCTATGTGTAAAAATATATGGAGTAGATTAATTTTATTGTGCATTTTAGATAAATTTTTTTTCATGAATGATAACGAGAAGTAAGGCACGACGATTATCGAGCGAAACTAAAACAATAGAGGATAGCATAATGGATAAGAGGCAGGTTACTGACGAGGATAGGTTCGGAGATGAGATGGGCACATTTTTAGCAGCACAGGACGACAGGGTCATTGATGAGGAAGGTGATTTGGACGCGATCTTAGAGCAACGTCGCGACCGTGATTATGATAGTGAATTGGAGGATGGAACAGAGACAGGCACACAGGTCGAGACGGTAGCAGAATTTTATAGTCAAACGAACGAGTGCAGACAGAGGCCAGCTCGGTCACGTCAGAACTCTAGCGCCCAAGTGTCCAGAGTTACATCGCCCATGTTTGAAGAGGATCAAAAAGATGACGTAAACCCAATACAGAGCTTCCTACGATCAATGAAAGAAGAAGCTGACGAACAGCGTAAGAAAGAGAAGGAAGAAGCTGAGAAACAACGTAAGAAGGAGAAAGAAGAAGCTGACGAACAGCGTAAGAAGGACACAGAGGCAATAATTTCGCATATAGGGGAAATTCGTGGAGAATTATTAACAATAAAGAAAGAATGTGGAGAAGCAAAACAAATGTCAATGGTAGCACAAAAAGTAGCAGGCCTAGCCAAAACTGCAGCAACAGGGGCAATGAAAATCGCAAGAGTAACTTCTCAACTCGCAGGGCGCTTGCGACGTGCGACACAAGTCCACTCCAAATCCCTAGCGGCCTTAAAGACTCAAGGTAATATTGCGGTTACGAACATCACGAAACGAATGAAAGAAGTAGAGAGTCGGATAGCAAAACTAGAGCGAAACGGGCACACGAGCACTGCGCGTTCGGATACCAATGATGGAGTACAAAGGATTGTGTCTCCGAGGAAAAGCCCGCCGTGCTCTAGCCCAGTGACAGCGTGCGGAACGAACAATGCACACGCAGAAACAGCGAGTAATAGCTCCAATAATTGCAGCCCACTTAGAAGAATGAATGCTGAATGCCACTTCCACTGTGATACGGACGTAGCACATCACAGTTATCAGCAAGATAGATCAGGACACTCAGCAGACGTGCAAGTATCGGAAACGAGTGACAACACCAGTGCAAGGATCGGACAGAATTTTGATCACACTCACTTCCTGTCGATACTAAAACTCCAGAAATTCAAAGATAATGGGGGGTCGATGCATCCGAAGAGCTGGGTGATGCAATTTACAAATTCATTACCGTCGTCATGGCCAACCCAGGCCAAATTAGAATTCATGTGTGGACACATCGAAGGCCAAGCCGCGGAAAAGATGCGGGGCGTGGCAGCGACGTGTCGGACTTATCAGAAATTTGTTGGTGCATTCCTGCGGACCTACTGGTCAAAGGAAACGCAAGATAGGATTAAAGAGGAAATAATATTTTGTCCTGAACTGGAAGTGTCCGGGCATAGGAGCGCAACCAAATTTTTTGATGATTTACTCAAGAAGAATCAATTTTTAGATAGTCCATATAGCAATGGACAAATCATCAAATTTTGCTTTTCCAAATTGCCAGTATCAACAGATCTGACATAGATGCATTCAAGAGTCTACTGCGCGAACTTGAAGTAGTCTTCGATAAACAAGACGCAAACGACAGGAAGAAGGCGCAAAATAACAAATACCACGGGCCAGAAAGGGAAGACGACAACAGATCGCATAATCGCACTGGTCAGTTAGGAAACCAGGGTTACGGAAATCAAGGTTACGCTATTCAAGGTTATGGAAACCAGAGACACGGAAACCAGAACGTCAGGGAACAGGGTCAATCTAGACAAGCAATCTGGGACAGGAGGAATGACGAACGGCAAAGCGACCGTAATTGGAGAGAGCGAAATCAAGGACAACAGGAGAACCAGGAGATTTAAATTAGACCTCCAAATCCTAATGCTCGTCAGAGGAGGGGGAGTCTAAGAAGGGATTGACGCTAGTCCATAGGACGCCACCACATCTCTCACACAAAGAAGTTCGTGGAATAATAGTAGTTTAAGTGGTGTACATAGTAGAATAGGCAAATATATGAACCTTTTTTCGGGGAACCATAATCGTTGCATTAATAGTTAAAGTATTAGCACGCTGCGTTTTCTCGCATAAGAATTTACTGCTGTTAACTTTTTTGTCTATGTTCGCGATTTCCTCTGTCGTTGCGATAAGAGGCACTACCTTTCCATGAGCAATGTTTTGTCCTTTCCTATCTGGTGTTCATGTTAAGGGGTAAAGATGAGTGACGAGATGTCGCACAAACGGGCGCATACAAGAACGTGCTCTTAGAAGCGTTCTGAGAAGTCGTGATACGCTCCATAGCGGCCACAACCAGCTCGTGAGACGTTCATACCAATGCTTGCAGGCACGCGTCAGTGCACTGCAAGATTGTGGTATATTGCGTGATTTCGAAGATGAATATGGGCAGTATAGTTTTTGCAGAGCTGCGCCAGCATCGTTGTCTTGCAAGTCGGGGTGAACCTGTGAGCGTTTGACTCCAATGGTGCCCTAGACGATAGAAATGCGGGCATAAAGCCTACCATGCCAATGTGCTGGTTGGGGGTTTAGCGGGCTGCTCGTGACTGTCACAGATGAATAACCAGGGACTTGAATATTCGTGACATACTGTTTAGCTGGCGTGTGTTGGGCGACTGAATCCGCAACAGGAACCAGTCCTGACGTGGTCATATTACATTGCTTCTGGAAAGGTGTGCTTTGATCGCGAAAACCGCATCACATAGAGAAGGAAGTTGCAACTATAAATTTATTGTCGTGTATAGCCATGGCTAACCCAGTCTCTGGAGTTTCAGTGAGGCGTAATAAAAACTCGGAGGTCATGTCGTACGGCGCGCACATCACTGTCGGCAATAGCGGCGAGCAGCGAGACATCTCAACGTAACAGGAATTATGTAAGAGTATTGTATAAGGAAAAAAAAAAGGAAAAAAAAAGGTACGATGTACTAGGATAAGTTAAACTGTAGGATTTAACAATAACTAGATTAATATTGTGGGGGTTTTCTACCAAAAGTATTTGGCGCGCGCCTGTTGGGATGTTATTTTTTAGGTCATCAAATCACAGACCCAGGATGGAGGGACGACCGGCGAGCGAACGTAGAATAGTTGCTTGTTTTTTATAAGCTCAGTAAAACTTCGACCTGCATAATAACATAATTTATTCAAAAGACGTAGAATGTAGATCGTTGGCAAATGATAGTTAATTCTTGAGCATGTCTACTGTCGATCTATATAATTAATAGTAATTTTTGTTTATTATTTTTTGTTTAGTCTTAATAAATCATATTGTTATTTTGGACAGAACTTTCATTCTGTTAATCGGTAGAGCAAACCTATCATTCCTCACTACGTTAATGAAACCTTCCTTTATTTAACTTATTTATCAAATTAAATTATTGCAGGTGCCAAACTCTCTTCTACTCCACTGGCAGGGTTGATTAGAGTCAGTTCGCGTATTTTTTTAATCCTTGTGCAACAGCAAAAGTCGGAGTTAGAATAGGGGGGGCTTTGCGCATCATGTACATATGTAGCTTCTAGAAGAATTTAGTGTTAAATACACTGCTTGCCCCGGCACCTCGCAAGTATTCGGTGTTGTGCGTCCTTCCACAGTGTTGCGAACAGAAATCATGCTGTCGCTGGGTGTGCTTTTTATATCTCTTGCGAACAGAACCCAGACTGTCGCCGTGTTTTTTTAATTGCCTGTCTATTGTTTTTCTGCTTCCTGTGCGTTTTATTAGCTTCATCAACCCTGTGTTTTATGTTTTACGCTCCAGAATTTTCTGCCATTTTTACCTTTAAGTCACCGATTTTATCGCCAACTGTTATTATTTTTTATCTTCATCTTTTTAAAACAAATTCTGTAGGCTGAAGAGCGGCGTAATAAGTTGCTGCCAGCCCGCCCCCTTTAGGGGGAATCGAAACCCAATAAAGGAAAAAAAGACCCTAGTCCAGCCAGTCTGGTACTCGCTCTGCATTTCGTTTCTATCTCGGCGGTACTGCGTTCTGGTCGTTGCTCGTTGTTGACATTTGCCTGGCTCTGGTTCTGAGTGGATTTACTGTTGGTGTTTGGTGTTGTGGTTTCCACAAGCCCCCGTTGTTTATCTCTTCCTTGTTGTGTCGGTCGTGGTCGGTTGTTGTCAGTTGTCGTTTGTCTGTCGTCCGACTCGTCCTTGCGCTTACCCAGTGGTGCGTGCTCCACCGCCAGTGGCTTCCCCGCCTGGCGGCTCCGAACCGCAGCCCAAGGCGTTCCCGCTGTTGGTTTTGGTTACTACATACACTAAGCAGATTTAGATGGATGTAGATTGCAGTTGTTACATGGAGATGATGAAGCGTGCACAGGCTACAGTAGCATGGATAGCTGCATCAAACCAGTCTCTAGACCAGGGCCGCACAACGTGCATGCACCGGTGCATCGCACAGTGCAGGGTGCAGAAGACGGCTGCGCTATGTTGACGACGGTGCAGATCCCCCACTCCTCGGCTTTGCGCAACAGCGCTGCCTCTCATTTCCTTAGCTTGTGTCGCTCGCGCCGCCTGTCTCGACCTATTTCAAAGCTTTCACCCTGTTGTCTTCGTCATTGCCAAATACTAATGTACACTAGGTGGCGAGCCTAGTTTGGTGTACCGGTACAAAAGAGATTTATATTATAACTGTAATGGTAACAATTTTAAATTTGGTTTCAACACAAATGTATCTTCCTATGCGATCTTTATTTTATTTGCAATTATGCTACTAAGATCTGGAGCAATAGATTGGCTGACAGCAATTCTGAGAGAATTTTTAAAATTACAATTAGAAATGCTCGCACGCAATCTAGTTTTTGTACAAGACAAAACAGAAAAAAACGTTTCACATACACAAGCGGAACCAAATATAGAAATAATCTTCGCTGCTTCTCTGTGTAACTTGGGAAATTCTTCCTTCGGCAAATTCTGGTAGAATTTGTACTGTAAAACACATCCTTTCGGTGAACATCGCTTTGTAAATCAATTGGTTCGAAATGTAAATCTGAAGGCGCACTCTCAATATCCATCGAAAAATGTTTCCAAAAACATCGAGAATTGGCTGCAGGTAGGTAATTTCCTCAAACAATAACAAAGCCAATGTTAATAAATGAAAGTAATGTAAGCCGTTGTTTCGAAGTACTAAAATGCGATAGATTTTAATAAACATGTAATGTGTACTATTGGTTTTAATGTAATGTTACACTTGCATATGTAACGCAATCTCCTTTATTTAGCTGTATGTCATATACCGGCACATTACCTGGAATCGGTCATTAAACGCATTTTCAAGGGATTGTAGCACCTCGACGTATTTTTCAAAGCGCGCTCCTTCCTGCACAGATGCTGTCAAACAAAAACATAGTACCATTTTGATTAGAGCGGTTATAAAAATCAGGCTGTTTTAATAAAGGTACAATTTATACCTCGCTTACCTAGTTCAGGAAAGTGTTGCGTATTTTTCTCTGAAAGGTTGTTTTTGAGGAGCTTCAGTTTATACTGCAAAGCGTTTATTTTGATGATCATATCGTTGATGAGGTTGATTTCGTTTTGGAGTTTCAGACTTAAATCATTTAGGAGAGCCATAATGTCTGCTAAAAATCCTAAATCAGCTACCCATTCAGGGTCACGAAAAAGTGGCTCCGGACGTCCTTTGCTCTCCAAAAACTGAGCCACAGTGTGGCGTAGTCGAAAAATTCAGGAAATCACTTTACCTTTGCTCAGCCAGCGCACCTCAGCGTGGTAGGGAATATCTGGATACTCCTCTTCAAAGGAAATCAATAATTCTTTGAATTGACGATGAGTGAGTCCATGAGAACGTATGTAGTTCACGATACGCACCACTACCTTCATCACATCTTGAAGACCGATAACTTTCGCGCAAGGAGCCTCTTGATGTGCAAAACAATGAACGGAAGGTAAATTTGGCATCTTAAGTTTTTTCCGTAGTAGGCCAATAAACACTTTTGCTTTACCGCACATTGCTGGTGCCCCGTCTGTGGTTACGGAAAACAGCTTTTCCCAAGGGAGTCCTATTCCTTCAGCTGCCATTTTAACAGCTGCTAAAATATCCGCCCTTGTAACAGTGTCCTTCAACGAAATCAATTCCAGGAGCTCTTCCGATACATGTAGGTCGTCGTCCACGCCACGCACAAATATTGCTAACTGAACCGTGTCGTTAATATAAGTGGACTCATCAAGTGTGATGCAGTACGCTAGGAAGCTTTCAATTTTGCCTGCCAGTTGTTCATGCAAATTCTCAACAATGTTGTTGATTCTACGATGGCCGGCCGCGGTGGTCTTGCGGTTCTAGGCGCTGCAGTCTGGAACCGCGGGACTGCTACGGTCGCAGGTTCGAATCCTACCTCGGGCGTGGATGTGTGTGATGTCCTTAGGTTAGTTAGGTTTAAGTAGTTCTAAGTTCTAGGGGACTGATGACCTAAGATGTTAAGTCCCATAGTGCTCAGAGCCATTTTAACCTTTTTTTTCTTTTTTTTTTTTGATTCTCCGATGTATTGTCATTCTGGAAAGTAGTATTCTGCTGTACGCGGGAGCTAATGTGGGATTCATTGTCTCTACTACGTCCAACATAATGTTTTTTATTAATGGCCAGTCCATAAATGGCCTCCCAGCTCTTGCTAAACGTAGAGCAACTTTGCAACTAGCTCTGACAGTCCTTTCGCAACACCCCTCATCTTGTTCACCCTAAAGTAGAGAAAAAAAGATATGTTAGAAATGATTTGTGGGAAAACGAAAACTAAGGAATTTAAACAAATGTTATTTCGTTTCGCATGACCTTTAACCAAAATATACATGCTAAAGGACTTGCAACAAACCTCGTTTGTAGATACAGAATTCTCTTCTGCAAGAGTTTGCAACTTCCGTAATTCTTCCTCTCTGGCATCCCCTGTTATATCACTATACTCTTCACAATGCAATTTGCTGTAGTGCCTTTCAATAGACGATTTTCTGACACACGTAATTGGTGTACCGCAGATTAGACATTTGGCTTTATCGTCACTACGCACAAAAAAGTAGGAGAGTTCCCATTCCAGTTTAAATTGATTTTCGCCAATTTTCCTTTTTTTTTGGAGCAGATGGTTCCATTATTCCGGTAATTGTCTTGCGCTTACGTATTCCAATGTTGACTAAGCCGTCTGGCAGCGCATTCGGCAGCGCACAGCGTCGGCCTCACCTAGCAAACCGAGTTGAGGCGAAGAATGCCGAGTTGAACCGATGCACTGTGCAGGCACAAGCTGCACCTCGCTTTGCACGCGTGCGGTTTTCCGTGTTTGTGCGGCCCTGCTCTAGACTGAAGACCATAACAACAACAACATGTGTAGTAACTACTAGTTAACAATTTTCGGATTTTTACTTCTGCTTAACAAATTTTATGATTCTAAGTCAAGTGAAAGTACCGTATAGACATCGATGAGTGAGTCTGCGAGTACCAAAATGTGCAACAAAAAAGGCCGTTCTTTTGATTTCATTGACTAAAAGGCTTAAATCTTTCACACCATCAAGGGCACGTAGACCTTAGCACTTGCCATAAATTTCAACTTGATAACTACACCTGTTGCTGAGGGAAAAGGGTTTTAACAAATAGACATCAGACAGAGGGATAACAAATGCCAAAAAAATATGCTTTTATATGATAATAAGGGTTCTTAATAGTCGGACAGACAGACGGACAACGAAGTGATCCTATGAACGTTCCGTTTGCAGCAACGCAGGTAGGGAACCCTAAATATGTATTATGGTAGGAAGATTGGTGTTTAATACAGTTTATCAGAGATGATCATGCGAAATGTCTTTTACAAACCAGTTCAGGTGGTGGCATACGCATATGATATACATCCAATTGCGAGAAATCCAAGAGCAATGAAAAAAGCCTTTACAAGTGTTGAAAGACCTGCCACGAAGATGAACCTACGGATAAACGAAGGAAAACTATGTACATTCCGGTCACTAAGAAAGTTTACCGTAATGAATATCCAGTCAGAGAAATCAGTTAACAGAATTTTGATGTAGTGCGCACATTCACTTATCTTGAATCAGAATTAATTGTAAGAACCGTATAAGCTCTAAAATCCAAAAGCGAACATTGTCCGTCATCAGAAAAAAAGTCTTAAGTCTAAGCTGCTTTTCAGTAAAATTTAAGTTACGGTGTACAAGATTTTAGTTTGCCCACTTCTAATATACGGTGCTGAAACACGAACATTAAGGAAATTCGATGAAAAGCTGCCTGGCATATTTGAACGAACGATCTTGAGCCAAAATCTAGGACCAGCATTAGAATACGGTGTGTGGAGGAGGTGATTCGACTATGAATAATACACTCCTTATTGTGAACCACACGTTCTCATCCTGGAATGGACAGAACACATAGTGCAAGCTAATGACAGAACGATTTAAGACGATATTCAAAGTAATGCGCGAAGAAGCTAGGACAGTTGGAAGAGCAACGCAGAGGTGGGAGGAAGATGTCAAAGAAGTCATAAACAATACTGGAATTCAGAATTGCAGTAATTCTGCATTAAACAGGAAAGAATACAATAATTTTCTACAGACCGTCGAGAATTTCAGAGGGCTGTCGTGCCAATGATGATGAAGACTTTCTTGTGTTATTCTTTTTATACCCATAACAGTAATAAACAACCTTTACCTTTACTTAGAGCTTTTGCCTGTTGTTTATAAAGCCAATATCACGTTGGAGGTAAAATGGACCTGTGGCGCAGCAACACTTGACAGCCAACGTCCACAATATAAGTACGTGCGCGGGAGTTGTGGATTTGGGCACCTACATTATTAGAAAGGGCTCGAAGTAATGTCATTTCTAATAATTCCCCACTGTGTTTGAATTCCACTAGTTGTAGGAAGTGAGGGGCAGGCGGGGGTGGGAGGGCGACAAGAGTGGTGTACCACCGCAGGAGGTGAATGGACTGCGTCCTGTCATTCCACAGGGCGGCCGTTCCAGGTCTCACCGCCTCCCGCCGCTCCCCTCCTATCACTCTCTCTGTTCTCTCTTTCTCTCTCTCTCTCTCTCTCTCTCTCTCTCTCTTTCTTTCTCTCGCCACTTGCTTTACGGCTCGTGTCCGGCGCTGGCCATGCTCTTTGGGGGGCCACCTCCACTCTACCTAAGCGCCGACGCGGCCCGCCTGGTGATTTACTACCGAATTAAAGCTGAATTTATGATTATTGGTAAATAACGAATTCCTTTATGGCGCGGGCAGTGAAGTGGGTAATTTCGGAAAGTTTAATTTTACAGTTCGTGAGCGTGACAGACGCCGAAACGAATTGGTTTCCGAATGCTTAGCGGGATTAAAAGCGAATACCCGCAGGATGCCGATGTGGGCTATCGCTTGAGCGTCTCCAGTCCTCCGGCGGCAGCGTTCCATCAGTCCAGAAACGGTATACTACGTATGTAGCGTAACCGGCTGGTTTTTTTTATCTCTCAAGAAAATGATTAAAAAGTCGGTATTATGTAGCTTTTTAATTAGGTCGTAACTGAAACATACTTATGGTTCCTCTTCCAAAGTAATAAAATTACTCCATACCTCAATGTCTAGACTCCCCCCTACAAATTATCGTATGAGGGCTCTTGAAATGCGCCAATTATTAGCCAGCAAATTTCATTCCATTGTCATATTTTTTAAAAATGTAGTAATTTTAGGGTTTGTCGTTTGGGAGACGTCGAAAGAAGGGAGGAATGTTACTGACCTGACGAAGAAAATCAGTGTACCTGGAAAGACGATGTCCATTACGATCCATTGAGGGCATATGCCACCAGCGAAATAGTAGATGTACTGATAATGGTTCCAACTTTGTCCGCCAACAGGTAGCGTAGTGGCACAGCTAGCAGAGCGCTATCGTGTCTACCCTTTAAGAGGCAATGCTCACAGCCAGAACACTCAGTGTGGTGCAGACGTGCGAAGCGAGTAGGCAAGCACGCCTCGGAAACGCATTCGTGCATCCTACAGCCATGTAAGCGAATCAAACTGTGGCCCTCCTTTTGGAGAACTATCTCACAAGTCGGACATGGTGCGTCAGTTGTGCAACGATGCTGGTATCAGTGGTCACGTGATCATCCTCACATCTGAACCCTGCCAGTATCGTCATAAAATGTTCAAATATGTGTGAAATCTTATGGGACTTAATTGCTAAGGTCATCAATCCCTAAGCTTACACACTATTTAACCTAAATTAGCCTAAGGACACACACCCATGCCCGAGGGAGGACTCGAACCTCCGCCGGGATCAGCCGCACAGTCCAAGACTGCAGCGCCTCAGACCGCTCGGCTAATCCCGCGCGGCAGTATCGTCATACTGTAAGGGCCACAGTGGCAGATCGTACAGCTACTTCAGCACAGGTAAGAGTTTTTGTGAGTCCAGACGTGTCAACACGATCTGCAGCGAGCCGGTTATTAGCGGTGGGACTACAGGCAGGCACACCTCTACCCCGTCTTACATTTAACCCTCAGTACGGATCTGCTCTTCTCAACTGGTGGCGTCAGAGGATTACTTGGAAGATCGAACGACGCTATGATCTTCAGCGCAGAAAGCAGATTCTGCCTGAACGCAAGTGATGGTCTTTCGCGCATACGACGCAGACCTCGTGAGTGCTGTCTCATTAGAGTGTATTCGTCCAAGACACAGTGGCCCCATCCCAGGCCTCATCGTCTGGGGTGTTGTAACCTACACCACCTCTTCACCTTTGGTGATTCTGGAGGGGACGCTAACCAACGCTCAGTACGTGCAGAATGTTGTTAGACCCGTTTCTTTGACGTTCTTGCAACAGGAAAGTGATGTGTTGCTCCAGCAGGATAATTCTCACACACACACTGCTCGTGAAACACAACGCGCTCTACAGAGCGTATAGCAACTTCCTTCGGCCAGCACCATTTCCGAACTTGTCTCCAATCGAGCACGTGTGAGATATGATGGAACAAGAAGTGACTTTGATACGTCCCCTTAGCAAAATTAATGAATTACTGTGCTGATAAACCTCTTACATTGTTTGATTTTCAAACAGCTGAGCAGAACTGAACGTACTAAGACATTTCGCTCTTTACCTATTGTGATCAATACTAAACTGACACACAATATTTTTAGCGCAACGCAATCTGACTTTCAATAATCCCTACAAAAGAATGGCCCTGACTATACCTTTCACAAATCACTTACCTCACAAAAATCTTCGTTACTCGAACTATTACAATACAGCGAGCGCCACTACTGCCAGCTAAATAAAAGATTCAAACTACTGTAGGCACTAACCACTAACTACTGATAGGCATAGTTAGCAAATGGAAGATTTTGATAAAGAACAAACAATGTATTTACCTTAATAGTGTTCAAAAGTCATAAAATATATATATATATATATATATATATATATATATATATATATATATATATATCAGTTCATGACATCCAGTCTGACAAATTTAGCCGGCCGGAGTGGCCGTGCGGTTCTAGGCGCTACAGTCTGGAACCGAGCGACCGCTACGGTCGCAGGTTCGAATCCTGCCTCGGGCATGGATGTGTGTGATGTCCTTAGGTTAGTTAGGTTTAATTAGTTCTAAGTTCTAGGCGACTGATGACCTCAGAAGTTCAGTCCCATAGTGCTCAGAGCCATTTCAACCAATTTTTCTTACAAATTTACTGTCTCTGATGGACACACGTCCAGATCATCCGCTCTCAAAACTCCGCCACTTCTCTCCCCACATCCACCACTGCTGGCGGCTCACCTCCAACTGCGCAACGCTACGCGCTGTTAGCAGCCAACTTCCCAACGCTACAATAGCATATACTCCAACAATGCAAACCTACCACAGCCTTCACACAGCACAGACAGTGATTTTCATATAAAGCGCTACGTGGCGTTACCAACATAGAAACCTATACAGCTTATTTATAACTTGTGCAACTCGTCAACCAACACCTCTGTCATGTGTTTGTGCGAGTGCGGGAAAGTACACGGTACGCTGCTAAATGAATATGCAGTGGCCAGTAAGCTACCTGCTAGTAAGGTTCTTGTCTGCATGACGTGTTGTGATGGTAGTTTTGGGAAGCTGATAGGTATGTCCAAGAGTATATGTGTCACATTTGACATGTGTATCCATGGGAAAGTGTATTGTCCACATAATACTGAACGAACACTTTTATTTGTGACACACAAATCAGTAATACCATTCATTTGATAATGACTTAAGCTGAAACTGGTGAGTAATGTAATTTATATGCATCTTGTATTAAAGGAATGAAACTGATAGCCCACGGTGTTGAAACAGTTCCATCATTTAGATTGTACAGGAGGTGGTTTAAATCGTTAGACCATTCGCCTTTTTGTTTTGCCGATGCTTTGCAAGCTGTACTGCCTGTTACACGACGTTTACGGGGAAGGAGGCACTCCATTATCACACACCTGCTGTACCTAACAGGAAATAAAATGTGAAGGACGAGCTGGACCATAGTTAAAGAGGTTCAAGTAAAAACGGTGTAACAAAAACGTCCATTCTCTTGTACCATAAAACAAGGAGCGAAAATAGTCGTCTAGAACTCACACTCAGTAAAAACAACACTCTTCGTTATGGGAACGTTTAGTTTATGGTATGAGGTGGAGTCCGTAACCGATTTAGATACTGGTCTGCAGTTTCAATTTGCTTGCAGCATTTTAAGCTCTTCACAGCTGACACATTCGTTCCTACTTTCTTGTCATCATAGTGTCAGTGAATGGATACACCAGTAAGACTTGAGTTGCGACAGCTCTAATACTTTAGTGAGACATTTCTGATGGATCTTAGGTGCATCACTAACAAGGAGCTAATCACAAGTATTAGACAAAACCAGTATTTATTATATTAATACGATTTTATGTCTATATGCGAAACATGTTATGGGTTAATGCAGTCCTATTACTTGCACTAAGATCCAGATAACTTGTTCCTGATAGCAGAAAGTTTAATTAAAAAGAAAACAACCAACCATCTGGACTACTTCTAACAGAACATTTGGGTTGCCGGGATATACTAGAGTATCCTGTTTCATGCCTTCTGTTACATAACGCTAAAGGTTATGGAGTCCAACTCTTTTCGGACTAACAAGGTTACCAGCTTTGTCAGGCTTGTGGTCATTTGATAGTGTGGTGATCACTGATAGTTTCCTCGAGGGTGGAGACTTCACTTGTTTTAACACTTATGGCAAGTAGGAAAGCACTGGGCATACGGACTCAGACAACGGTCTTATCTCAAGTATATTTTTACTGGGCCCGGTCGTCTAGTGATAGCTCCGCCACCAGTGCTGAGCGGGAAGGTTGTTAGTTCACCACCTAACCGCAGCGTGGCGCGCGCCTGGACTGCTATTTCTCAGTTTTGTTTGTGTCTTGGTGTATGTCACACCGTGTTTTGGTCCGTAGCGTCAGTTGTTGTGTGTTTACGTTCGTAGTGATGTAATCCACTTATAATGTCGGTCATGGGTTCCATGTGCGTTCCAAGAAAACATACAGTCCGCTTTAGTTTCGTCACATCCACGCGTTCTTTGGAGATTCATGACTGACTCAATGATACAATTCATGTAACATCTGATCGAGTTCATACTGCTTATTTTGATCCTGATAACTATGTATTTCTCCGTAAGTTTCTGGATGCACTGCAAGTACATTGGTTGCATTTGCGTCTTAGTTCTCAAGTTCCCATGAAGTATCGTGATGGTCCCATAAGTGTGGTGGTTCTTGCTACCGAGGAACAAGATGTTCAATTTACTCGCTTTTCTCTGCGTGGGTTTTGCGCTGTTTTTAATGTGGTTCCCGAATTTTCCATGAGGACAACGTTGTTTTTTGTGAATGGGAATCCTACTGAAGACACCGGAGTTCTGGTTAACGGTAGAAGAATATGATTCACACTTCTTCCCCTGACCTTGATTCTCCATTATGGACCATCGAGTACCAGACGCACATTGGACCGTTGCTGATATAATCAGGGAAGAGGAGGTTTATACTTTATGTAAAATTCCGAGCAATGTTTTGATAGGTGGTGATTTTAATGTATGTTGCGTCCTGGAGGTCAGTCTCCAAATTTTAATTTCTATCGGCACTTGCAATATTTAGTTTGTCCCTTGAAACTACAAGGTGTCTGTGTCTGTAAACATCCAGGGCTTGCCAAATTTACCTGTTTTACTGCTACTTAACGCAGTAGGCTTGACAGATTTTATTTATTTGGTTGGATACGTGCCTCACACCCTCGTATTCACGATGGAACACACAAATTGCGTCGCGAGTCACAACATCATCCTCCAGCCGACTTCTCTCCAAGTGACTAACGCTGCCACGGTCACCTGATGAAAATTCTACTGGGATTCAAGTCTCTTGTTTCCGACGGAAAGCTGACATTTAATTGTAACCCTCGCACCCTCGTATTGACGATGGAACATACAAACTGCGTCGTGATTCAATACCTCAGTCTCCAACCGGCCTCTATCCACCGGATGGACGATTTCCTGGGAGTCATGTTTCTTGTTTTCGACGCAAAACTGACTTTTAATTGTTATCCTTGCACCCTCGTAATGAAGATGGAGGACACAAATTGCGTCGTGATTCAATACATCAGTCTCCAGCCGATTTCCCTTTAAGGGTCTAACGCTAGAACGCTCACCTGATGGACGCTCTCCTGGGAGTTAAGTTTCTTGTTTCCGGCGCAAAACTGACAGCTGGTTGTAGCATTCACACCATGGTAATTATGATCGAACACATATATTGCGTACGATCCAATATATCAGTCTCCAGCCGACTTCTCCCCAAGGGTCTAACGTTGCAACGGTCACCGGATGGACGTTCTTCTGGGAGTCAATTTTCTTGTTCCCGACGCAAAACTGATAGTTTTATTTGTATTCCTCGCACACTCGCATTAACGATGGATCACACGAATTGCGTAGCGATTCAGTACATCAGCCTCCAGCCGACGTCTCTCAGAGCGCCTAACGCAGCCACCGTCACCAGATGGACGTCTTCCCGGGAGTCAAGTTTCTTGTGTCCGACGGAAAACTGACTCTTAATTTTAGCCCTCGAACCCTCTTATTGACGATGATGCACACACATCGCGTCGTGATTCAATACATCAGCCTCCAGCCGACTTCTCTCCAAGCGACTAACGCTGCAACTATCACGTGATGGACGTACTCCTCGGAGTCATATTAATTGTTTTCGACGGAAGACTGACAGTTAATTGTAACCCTTCCGCCCTCGTAACGACGATGGAAAAACAATTTGCGTCGCCATTCTGTACGCTGGATACCAGCAGACTTCTTTCGAATGGTTTAACGCTGCCATGGTCACCGGATGGACGACCTCCTGGGAGTCAAATATCTTGTTTCCGACGCGAATTTGACATTTAATTGTAACCCCCGCTTCCTCACGGTGAGGATGGAACACACATATTGCGTCACGATTCATTACATCCAACTGACATTGCGAGGTGCCAGGGCTAGCAGTGTATTTAACACTAAATTCCTCTCGAATCTTCATAGTGAAATGATGCTCTAAGCCCCCCTTTTCTAACTCCTACTTTTGCTGTTGCACATGCATTAAGAAGGAGCGTGAACTGACTGTAATCGACCCTGCAAGTGGAGTAGAAAAGAGTTTAGCACCTGCAACAATTTCATTTGACATACATTAATTAAATAAAGGAAAGTTTCAGAAACGTATGAGAAATGAAAGGGTTGCTCTACCGATTAACAGAATGAAAGTTCTGTCCAAAATAACAATTTGATTTATTGTGACTAAACTCGAAATCATAAACAAAACAAATGAAACATTTACAATACATCAAATTGGATCAAATTGGATGCTCAAATAAATGCTGTGAAGGTGAAGTTGTCCATAAACTAGATTGTGATATTTATGACCAAGTGGTATCTGGAGCCAATCCCTTGCAACTCAAATCTTAAGAGAAACACCCAGCCAACCCAACATTAATTGCTGCTACAGTAGTGAGAACTCAGACAATGAACATCCAAGACAGAACCACGTAAGAAAAGACGGGAACAGGAGCGCTCTGCTGAGCACTGATTATCACAGGGCCAGCCGGAGTGGCCGTGCGGTTCTAAGCACTACAGTCTGGAGCCGAGCGACCGCTACGGTCGCAGGTTCGAAACCTGCCTCGGGCATGGATGTGTGTGATGTCCTTAGGTTAGTTAGGTTTAATTAGTTCTAAGTTCCTGGCGACTGATGACCTCAGAAGTTAAGTCGCATAGTGCTCAGAGCAATTTGAACCATTTGATTATCACAGAACAAGTTCCCTAATCTGCCGATGCTGCGGACATACATTACCAAGCTGTCTTCTTAACTGCAAGGACACGATCTGGCGTACCGGAAGTGATGGCTGGTTGCTTCGACGTCACGTAGTGGTGTTGATAATGTCGCGAGTATAGCCCGAAACAAATTATCCTGGTCTGGTTGTTCAAGACTAAAGACGAAGAATGCTCGCCACACAATCACTGATGGTACAGTGATTGATTTTAACAAGTGAAGTCACACAGTAACTCTGATACAGTCAACTTTAGCCAAAACTGCTCAAGACAGACAACTTAGGCCGCCTGTACGCACAACGCTCCATTGCCAACTGTTCTCGGAAAGTTACATTGAAATCGAAAGTTCAGCAACTTCGTTAAACAGTTACAATCAAATAAAAGTATATTAGACAGCCAACAGAAGGCAGGCTGTCCAGAGCAGCGAGAGCTCAGTCTTGTAACCTACTCCGACCGAAAGGCGAGAGCCGACCCTCTCAAGAGCACCCGTACAAGCCGAACACAGAACATTCCCGCCCCCATGACAGTGGCTGTGGTTAAACATTCCAATCAGCAACTCGAAAACCGGTGGAAAATTCCACTCTATTGCCATTTCACCAATGGAGATTCTTGGCGCCAATTTCTGCGCCGATTTTGCTACGTCATGGAGCTATGCCCTGAGAAAGCCAATCACAGTTACGATTTTGCAGAAAACGCGGGAATTTGCCCGCAAGACTGCCTGGGAACACAAGTCATTCCCACGCCTCGCTGGTAGCCCGCCAGAAACGGTTTTCACTAAGTTTCTGCGAATCTCTAGCCCAGCCGCACCTTCAGGCGCCTCTGGACGTGTCGCTCCCGCCCTTATGACAATGTCGGCTTCTGGAAAGCAACCACTCGACTCCCTCACACCCATTGGTTTAACCCTTCCAAGCTCAGCGGAACTCGCCTGTCACCGGACCACCCGGATGACGAGAGATGCTGCGTGGGAAGTCCGCATGTGAAGGAATAGCAACTTTTCACCGCATGCAATGAGAGAGTAAAATCGAATTACTCAGAGTAAGATAGAAATATGAGAGGGGGCTTCTGCCACCTTTCAACATCTCGACACAGTTCTATCGATGCCACTGTCACCTGATGGACGTTCTCCTTGGGAGTAATGTTGCTTTGTTTCTGATGCATAACTGTCAGTTAATTATTGCCCTCCCACCCTCGTAATGACGATGGAACACAAAAATTGCGTTGCGATTCAATTCATCAGTGTCCAGCCGGGTTAACTCCAAGGGTCTAATGCTGCCAAGGTCACCGAATGGAGGTTCTCCTGGAAGACAAGTTTCTTGTTCTGGACGCATAACTAACAGTTATATTCGGAGCAAAACTGACATTTAATTGTTACCCTTGCACCCTCGTATTGACGATGGGTCACACAATTTGCGTTGCGTTAAATGCATCAATCTCTAACCGACTTCTGCCCAAGGGTCTAACACAACCACAGTCACTGGATGGACGTTCCTCTTGGAGTCAAGTTATTGTTTCCGACGATACATTGACATTTAAGTGTAGCCCTCTTACCCTCCCATTCACGATTATATTCGACGAGAAACTGACATTTAATTGTTACTCTTGCACCCTCGTATTTACGATGAAACATACAAATACGTCACGAGTCACTATATCATCCTCCAGCCGACTTCTCTCCAAGGGTCTAACGCAGTGACGGTTACTGGATTTACGTTGGAATGGAAATCAAGACTCGGGTTTGCGACGTATTTATTTGTAAGCCTCGCACCATCGTAATAAGAACGGAGTACATAAACTTCGTCGCGATTAAATACATCAGTCTCCAGCCGACTTCTCTCCAAAGGACTAACGATGCCACGGACACATGATGGACGTTGCGCTGGAAGTCATGTTTCCTGTTTCCGACAGAAAACAGAAATATATTTGTAATGACGATGGAAAATAAAAATTGCGTCGCGATTCAATACTTCAGTCTGTAGCGGACTTCACTCCAAGGGTCTAAGGGTGCCACGGTCACGAGATAGACGCTCCCCTGGGAGGCTTGTTCCCGACGCCAAACTGACATTTAATTGTAAAACTCGTATCTTCGTAATGAACATGGTAAGTACAAATTGCGTCGCTATTCAGCACGGCAGCCTCCAGCCGACTTCTCTCCAAGCGACTAACGCAGTCATGGTCACCGAATGGACGTTCCTTTGGATGTCAAAATTCCTGTTTCAATGCAAAACTGACATTTAATTGTATACCTCGCACCCTCATATTCACGATGGAACACACAAATTGCGTCGCGAGTCACTACATCATCCTTCAGCCGACTTCTCTCCAAGGGTCAAACGCAGCCACGATCACCGGATGGACGTTGTAATGTAAATCAAGATTCATGTTTGCGACGCAAAACTGACATTTATTTGTAACCCTCGCACCATCGTATTCACGTTGGAACACACAAATTTCTTCGATATTCAATACATGAGTCTCGATCCGACTTCTCTACAAGAGACTAAAGCTGCCACTGTCACCTAATGGACGTTCTCCTGGGAGTCAAGTTTCTTGTTCCCGACGCAAAACTTACATTTAATTGTAACTCTCACACTATCATAGTAAGGATGAGATACACAAATTTAGTCACGATTCAATACGTCAGTCTCCAGCCGAATTCTCTCCAAAAGACTAACGATGCCACAGTCACCTGATGGATGTTCTCCTGGGAGTTAAGAATCGTGTTTCCGACGCAAAGCTGACATTTAATTGTGACCCACGCACCCTCGTAGTGAGGATGGAACACACAAATTGCGTCGCGATTCAAAACATCATTCTCCAGCCGACTTCTCTCCAAGGGTCTAACGCTGCCTCACTCACCTTGTGGATGCTCTCCTGGGAGCCAAGTTTCTTGTTTACGACGCAAAACTGACATTTAAATTTAACCCTCGCACCCTCGTAATGAGGATGGCACACACAAATTGCGTCACGAATCATTACGTTAGTCTCCAGCCGAACACACTCCACGGTCACCGGATGGACGTTCTCCTGAGATTCAACTTTCTTTTTCCGAAGCAAAACTGTAATTTAATTATAACACTTGAACGATCGTAACGACGATCGAAAAGACAAATTGCGTCGTGATTCAATACATCAGCCTCCAGATGACTTCTCTCCAAGCGAATAATGGAACCACGGTCCCCGAATTGACGTTCTCCTGGGAGTCAAGGTTGTTTTTCGCGACACAACAGTGACACTTAATTGTTGCCATATATTCCTCGTATTGAAGATGGTACACACAATTTGCTTCGCGATTCAATACATCAGTATCCAGCAGACCTCTCTCCACAGTCACCAGACGGATGTTCTTGTGGGGGTCAAGTTTCATGTTCCCAACGCAAAAAATGATAGTTTATTTTAACCCACGCATCCTCGTTTTGACGCAGTAACACACTAATGCGTCGCGATTCAATACATTAGGCTCCAGCCGTCTTGTCTCAAAGCGATTAACGATGCCACAGTTACATCTACATCTACATCTACATCCATACTCCGCAAGCCACCTGACGGTGTGTGGCGGAGGGTACCCTGAGTACCTCTATCGATTCTCCCTTCTATTCCAGTCTTGTATTGTTCGTGGAAAGAAGGATTGTCGGTATGCTTCTGTGTGCGCTCTAACCTCTCCGATTTTTCCTCATGATCTCTTCGCGAGATATACGTAGGAGGGAGCAATATACTGCTTGACTCTTCGGTGAAGGCATGTTCTCGAAACTTTAACAAAAGCCCATACCGAGTTACTGAGCGTCTCTCCTGCAGAGTCTTCCACTGGAGTTTATCTATCATCTCCGTAACGCTTTCGCGATTACTAAATGATCCTGTAACGAAGCGCGCTGCGCTCCGTTGGATCTTCTCTATCTCTTCTATCAACCCTATCTGGTACGGATCCCACACTGCTGAGCAGTATTCAAGCAGTGGGCGAACAAGCGTACTGTAACCTACTTCCTTTGTTTTCGGGTTGCATTTCCTTAGGATTCTTCCAATGAATCTCAGTCTGGCATCTGATTTACCGACGATCAACTTTATATGATCATTCCATTTTAAATCACTCCTAATGCGTACTCCTAGATAATTTATGGATTTAACTGCTTCCAGTTGCTGACCTGCTATTTTGTAACTAAATTATAGTGGATCTATCTTTCTATGTATTCGCAGCACATTACAATTGTCTACATTGAGATTCAATTGCCATTCCCTGCACCATGCGTCAATTCGCTGCAGATCCTCCTGCATTTCAGTACAATTTTCCATTGTTACAACCTCTCGATACACCACAGCATCATCTGCAAAAAGCTTCAGTGAACTTCCGATGTCATCCACAAGGTCATTTATGTATATTGTGAACAGCAACGGTCCTATGACACTCCCCTGCGGCACACCTGAAACCACTCTTGCTTCGGCAGACTTCTATCCATTCAGAATGACATGCTGCGTTCTGTTATCTAGGAACTCTTCAACCCAATCACACAACTGGTCTGATAGTCCGTATGCTCTTACTTTGTTCATTAAACGACTGTGGGGAACTGTATCGAACGCCTTGCGGAAGTCAAGAAACACGGCATCTACCTGTGAACCCGTGTATATGGCCCTCTGAGTCTCGTGGACGAATGGCGCGAGCTGGATTTCACACGACCGTCTTTTTCGAAACCCATGCTGATTCCTACAATTTCTAGTCTCCAGAAAAGTCATTATACTCGAACATAATACGTGTTCCAAAATTCTACAACTGATCGACGTTAGCGATATAGGTCTATAGTTCTGCACATCTGTTCGACGTCCCTTCTTGAAAACGGGGATGACCTGTGCCCTTTTCCAATCCTTTGGAGCGCTACGCTCTTCTAGAGACCTACGGTACACCGCTGCAAGAAGGGGCGCAAGTTCCTTCGCGTACTCTGTGTAAAATCGAACTGGTATCTCATCAGGTCCAGCGGCCTTTCCTCTTTTGAGCGATTTTAATTGTTTCTCTATCCCTCTGTGGTCTATTTCGATATCTACCATTTTTTCATCTGTGCGACAATCTAGAGAAGGAACTACAGTGCAGTCTACCTCTGTGAAACAGCTTTGGAAAAAGACGTTTAGTATTTCGGCCTTTAGTCTGTCATCCTCTGTTTCAGAACCATTTTGGTCACAGAGTGTGTGGACAATTTGTTTTGATCCACCTACCGCTTTGACATAAGACCAAAATTACTTAGGATTTTTTGCCAAGTCAGTACATAGAACTTTACTTTCGAGTTCATTGAACACCTCTCGCATAGCCCTCCTCACACTACATTTCGTTTCGCGTAATTTTTGTTTGTCTGCAAGGCTTTGACTATGTTTATGTTTGCTGTGAAGTTCCCTTTGCTTCCGCAGCAGTTTCCTAACTCGGTTGTTCTACCACGGTGGCTCTTTTCCATCTCTTACGATCTTGCTAGGCACATACTCATCTAACGCATATTGTACGATGGTTTTGAAGTTTGTCCACTGATCCTCATGATCCTCAACACTATCTGTACTTAAAACAAAACTTTTGTGTTGAGCCGTCAGGTACTCTGTAATCTGGTTTTTGTCAATTTTGCTAAACAGAAAAATCTTCCTACCTTTTTTAATATTTCTATTTACGGCTGAAATCATCGATTCAGTAACTGCTTTATGATCGCTGATTCTCTGTTTTGCGTTCTGTTTCAAATAGTTCGGGTCTGTTTTTCGCCAGAAGGTCTAATATGTTATCGCCATGAGTCGGTTCTCTGTTTAACTGCTCAATGTAGTTTTCAGATAAGGCACTTTAAAAAACTTCACTGGATTCTTTGTCCGTGCCAACCGTTGTGAACGTTTGAGTCTCCCAGTCTATATCCGGCAAATTAAAATCTCCACCCAGAACTATAACATGGTGGGGAAATCTGCTCGAAATATTTTCCAAATTATCCTTCAGGTGCTCAGCCACAACAGCTGCTGAGCGAGGGGGCCTATAGAAACATCCGATTACCATGTCTGAGCATGATTTAACGATGACCTTCACCCAAATTATTTCACATTTCGAATTATGAAACGTCCCCTTTCAATAATTTCTGAATTACTGTGCTAATAAACCTCTTACACTATTTGCTTTTCAAACAGCTGAGCAAAACTGAACGTACTCAAACAATCACTAAAGTCACACACAATATTTTTTAGCGCAACGCAATCTGACTTTCAGAAATCCCTACAAAGGAATGACCCCGACTAACATTAACCTGTACCTTTCACAAATCACTTACCTCACAAAAATCTTCGTTGCTCAAGCTACTGCAATACAGCGAGCGCCACTACTGCCAGCTAAATAAAAGATTCAAACTACAGAAGGCACTAACTACTGATAGGCATAGTTAGCAATTGAAAGATGTTAATAGAGAACAAACACTGTATTTACCTTAACAGTCATAATATATATAGTAGTTCATGACATCCAGTGTTACAAATTTCAAAACTCCGCTATCTCTCTCCCCACATCCACCACTGCTGGCGGCTCACCTCCAACTGCGCAACGCTACGCGCTGTTCACATCCAGCTGCCGCTGCCCAACACTACAATGGCAGACAGCAATGCAAACTAGCCACAGACTGCACACAGCACAGCCAGTGATTTTCATACAGAGCGCTACGTAACGTTGCCAATAAGAAAACATAAACAGCCTACTTACAGGATCTCCGTCAATTTCCTTCGATACTACTGCACTTCTTATCGCTATAAACACGCCTCCCCCTTCACTGTCCAATCTGAGTTTAGGGTTTCATTACTGTTTACGTCTGGTTTCAGCCAACTTTCTGTCCCTAGTACTATGTGGGCGTTGTGACCGTTTATTAACGAGAGCAGATCTGGGACCTTTCTATAGACACTCATGCAGTTTACTATTAGCACATTAATATTGTTATTCCCTGTTGCATTTTGCCTACTCCTACCTTGCCGCTTCTCAGGACGTGTCTTGTCGGGCCTAGGGAGGGAATTCTTTAACCTAAAAAACCCCCATGTGCACTCCACACGTACTCCGCTACCCTTGTAGCCGCTTCCGGCGTGTAGTGCACGCCTGACCTATTCGGGGGGACCCTACATTTCTGCACCCGATAGCGGAGGTCGAGAAATTTGCACCACAGATCTCCGCAGAATCGTCTAAGCCTCTAGTTTAAGCCTTCCACTCGGCTCCAAACCAGAGGACCGCGATCGTTTCTGGGAACGATAACACAAATAGTTAGCTCTGATTCCACCCCGCGAGCGAGGCTTTCCACCTTCACTAATTATGCCAGCCGCCTGTACGAACTGAAGATGACAACTGAACCCAGACGGCAGGAGTCATTGGTGCCGACATGAGCAACAATTTGCAGTCGGGTGCACCCATTGCTCTCTATCGCCGCCGGCAGGGCCTCCTCCACATCTCGGATGAGACCCCCGGCAAGAAGACAGAGTGAACACTGGCCTTCTTCCTCGATCTTTCCGCTATTTCCCTAAGGGGCTCCATCACCCGCCTAACGTTGGAGCTCCCAATAACTAATAAACCCCTCCCCCCGTGTGCCTGCTCGGACCTTGCTGAAGGAGCGGCCACATGTACACTCACAGGCAGAGCGGGCGATGCCACACGGCCAGCCTCCACATTGACCCTCCGCCTCGTGCACCGCGAACGCCGCTGAACCCGCCGCACCCCTTGGGGAGAGGGTGGCCCAACCGCGCCCGGTACCCGCGAAGGTGTCTCGACAGCAGGGACAGTGGGTGAAGCATGTAACACCTGGGGCGTACCTTGCGACGCACCAGACTCCCCACTGCCGCTACACTCCGAGGCAGCAGCCTGAAGACGGCTGACAGCGGCCATCAACACGCTCAGCCGTTCGCGAACAGTGGCCAGCTCTTCCTGCGTCCGTACACAGCAGTCACACATCCTATCCATCCTAAGAAATCAATTTACTGTAGAGAGTTAATCAACTTTTAACTAGACTGCTAATTCACTAAATGTGGCTGATTGTTGACTGAACTGGGGTTGCTAGCCACTTCTTGTAGAAAACAATGAAAATAGCACTACCTGTCTCTGGACTGTATTGAAAACAAACACTAGCACTACTGGCACTATGGTTGACTAAAGGGACTCTCTCTGACTGTATTCAAAACAAACACGAAACCTACGGAACACTATTACTAGCACTCGACAATTAAAGCTCCCTAAAAGCAAAAACGCACGGAAGAAGAAGTTACAAGTAAGAAATATACAGTTAATACTTACCCTGATGGACGTTCTCTTGGAAGTCAAGTCTCTTTTTTCCGACTCAAAACTAACAGTTAATTTAACCCTCCCAACATCGTAATGCGGATGGAACACACAAATTCCGTCGCGATTCAATACATCAGTCCCCAGCCGACTTCTCTCCGTGGGCCTGACGATGCCACAGTCAGCTGATGGACGTTCTCCTGCGAGTCGAGATTCCTGTCTCCCACGGAAAACTGCCGGTTCATTGTAACCCTCCCACTTTCGTAATAACGATGGAACATTCAATCGGTGTTGCGATTCAATACATCAGTCTCCGCCCGACTCTCCAAGGGCTTTACGCAACCACGGTCACCGGTTGGACGTTCTCCTGATAGTCAAATTTCGGGTTTGCGACGAAAAACTGACAGTTAATTGCAACCCTCGAACACTCGTGTTGACCAGCTCCTGTGGACGAGCGGTTCTAGGTGCTTCAGTCTGGAACCGCGCTGCTGCTACGGTTGCGGGTTCGAATCCTCCTTCGGGCATGGATGTGTGTGATGTCCTTAGGTTAGTTAGGTTAAAGTAGTTCTCAGTCTAGGGGACTGATAACCTCAGATGTCAAGTCCCATAGTGCTTAGAGGCATTTGAACCATTTTTTTTTTGAACACTCGTGTTGACGATCGAACACACAAAGTTCGTTGTGATTGAATACGTCGTTCTCCAGCCAGTCACTCTCCACCGTCCCTGATGGACGTACTCCTGGGAGTCAAGATTCTTCGTAGCGTCGCAAAACTGACATTTAATTGTAACCCTCACACACTCGTAATGTGGATGGAACACACACATTGCGCCGCGATTCAATATCAGCCTCCAGCCGACTTCTCTATAAGAGACTAACGCTGCCACGGTTACCGGGTGGACGTTCTCCTGAGAGACAACATTCCTGTTGGCGGGGCAAAACTGACAGTCAAGTGTACCCCCCACACCCTCGTAATGACAATGGAACACACAATTTGCGTTGCGATTCAATACATCAGCTTCCAGGCGACTTCTCAACAAGGGTCTAACGCAGCCACGGTCACCTGTTGGGCATTCCTCTGAAGGGTCAAGATTAGTGTTTGCGACGCAAAACTGACATTTAACTGTAACCTTTGCACCCTCGTAATGACGAAGGGACACACAAACTTCGTCGTGATTCATACATCAGTCTCTAGCCGTATTCTCTCCAAGGTCTAACGCAGCCACAGTTACCGGATGGACGTTCTGCTGGGAGTCAAGTTTCTTGATTCCGACGCAAATACTGAGATTTAACTGTAACGCTCGCTTCCTTGTGGTAAGGATAGAACACACAAATTGATTCGCGATAGAATGCATCAGCCTCCAGGAGACTAACCTCAAAGCGACTAACGGTGTCAAGGTCACCGGAGGGACATTCTCCTGGGTGTCAACTTTCTTGTTTCCGACGCGAAACTGACAGTTAATTGTACCTATTGCACCCTCGTAATGACGATTGAACACACAAATGGCGTCGCGATTCAATACATCAGTCTCGAGCAGTATTCTCTCAACGGGTCTAGTGCAGCCACAGTCACCGGATGGACGATCTCCTGGTAGTCAAGTTCCTTATTTCCGACGCAAAACTGACAATTAATTCTAATACACTCTAGTAATGAGAATGGAACACAGAAATTGCGTCACTATTCAATTCATCATTTTCAGGCCGACATCTCTCCAAGCGACTACTGCAGCCACGGTCACCGGATGGACGTTCTCCTCGGAGTCAAGTATCATATTTCCGATGCGGAACTGACTTAATTGTAACACTCGCACCCTCGTATTGACCATTGAATACACAAATTGCGTTTCGATTCTATACATCAGCCACCTGCCGACTTCTCTTAAAGCGACTGACGCAGCCACGGTCGCCGGATGGCCTTTCTCCTGGGAGTCAAGTTTCTTATTTCCGACGCAAAACTGACAGTTAATTGTAACTCTCACACCCTCGTAATGAGAATGGAACACAGAAATTGCATCGTGATTTAATTCATCAGTCCCCATCCGACTTCCCTCCAAACAACTAACGCAGCCATGGTGATCGGATGGGCATTCTCCTGGGAGTCATCTTACGTGTTTGCGACGGAAAACGTACAGTTAATCGAAACTGTCGCACCCTCGTAATGACGATGGAATACACAAATGACGTCCCGATTCAATACATCAGACTCCACCCGACTTCTCTATAAGCGACTAAAGCCGCCATGGTCACCGGATGGACGTTATAATGGGAGTCACGTTTCTTGTTTCCGACGCAAAACTGACAGTTAATTGTAACACACCCACCCTCGTATTGACGACGGAACACACAAATAGCTTCGTGACTCAATATATCAGTAACAAGCCGACTTCTCTCCGAGCGACTAACACAGCAACGGTCACCGGTTGGGCGTTCTCCTGAGAGTCAAATTTCGGGTTTGCGAAGCAAAACTGACATTTAATTGTAACCTCCACACCCTCGTGATGAGGACGGAACACACAAATTGAGTAGCGATTCAATACATCAGTCTCCAGCCGACTTCTCCCTGAGCGACTAACTCATCTACGGTCACCTGATGGAAGTCCTCCTTCGAGTGAAATTTTTGTTTCCGTCGCAAAACTTACATTTCATTGTAACCATCGCACCACCGTAATAAGGATGGAGTACACAAATTTCGTCACGATTCAATACATCAGTCTCCAGCTGACTTCTCTCCAAAAGACTAACGATCCCTCGGTAACCTGATGGATATTTTCCTGGGAGTCAATGTTCTTGTTTCCGACGCAAGATGGCATTTAATTGTAGCCTTCGCATCCTTGTATTCACGATGGAACACACAAATTACTTCGCGGTTCAATACATCAGTCTCCAGCTGAGTTCTCTCCAAGGGTCTAACATAAACACGGTCACTGGATGGACATTCTCCTTCGAGTCATTTTCTATTTCCGACGAAAAGTTGACATTTGATTGTAAGCCTTTCACCCTCGTATTGACGATGGAACATACAAATTGCGTCGCGATTCAATAGCTCAGTTTCCTGCCGACCTCTCTCCAAGAGTCTAACGCAGAAACGGTCACCTGATTGATGTTTTCCTGGGAGTCAATTTCTTGTTACCGACGCATAACTGACATTTAATTGTAACCTTCCCACTATCCCATTGACGATGGAAAACACGAATTGTGTCTCGATTCAATGCATCAGACTCCAGCCGATTTCTCTCCAAGGGTCTATCGATGCCGCGAACACCTGATGGACGTTCTCCTGGGAGTCGAGTTTCTTGTTTCGGACGTAAAACTGACAGATAATTATAACCCTCCCACAGTCGTAATGACAAAAGAACTCACAATTTGAATTGCGATTCAGTGCATCAGTCTCCAGCACAACGCCTCTACAGTTGTCTAACGCAGACACGGTCACCTGATGGACGTTCTCCTGGGATTCAAGTATCGTGTTTGCGATGCAAAAGTGACAGTTATTTATAACCCTCGCACACTCTTAATAAGGATGGAACACACAAATTGCGTCGCAAATCTATGTCAACCTCCAGCTGACTGATCTCCAAGTGTCTTACGCAGCCACAGTCACATGATGGAAGTTCTCCTGTTAGTCAAGTTTGTGGTTCCCAACGATATACTGAAAGTTAATTGAAGACCTCGCACCCTTGTATTAACGATGTAAAACACAAACTGCGTCGCGACCAATGCATCAGTATCCAGCGATTTCTCTCGAAAAGTCTAACGCTGCCTCATTCAACGGATGGACGTTCACCTGGGAGTCAAGTTTCCTGTTTCCGACGCATAACTGACAGTTAATTGTAAAAATTCCACCCTTGTAATGACGATGCAACACACAATTGCGTTGCGATTCAGTAGTCTCTAACTGTCTGCTCTTCAAGTGTCTAACGCAACCGTCCCCAGGCTCTCAGCATTCATTTGCTGGGTACGGGCTTGGGGACCCCGGGGTTCCTGAGCTGGGGACTGGAAAGCGCCGCCAGTCCTCTGTCACCGAAAGCTCTGGGCATACTTCAACGACCACCGTGCGGCGCGGCGGTGGAATGTTGTCTGTTTCAGGGAGTCGGGATCTTGCCTTGACCGCCCGGATCGCGAGGATGGCATAAACCTCTATAAACAACCCCTCAATCTCAAGGTGTGCTGCGCGCCGATGAGATGCATGGCTGTTGAGGTGGAACAGTCGTTAGCGGGCAACTTCTGGGGCACCTGCCGCACCTCAGTTGTATAAGGCTTACCTAGGCACGCGGGGCTCTGTCTAGGTGGACTTCTAGTTCCCTAGCTGCTCGTGGGACCGAGATGGAACCCTCGAACTTTTATTCTTCTTCTCCCAGTCGAAAGGGTGGACCTGTGGTGGATTCTAACACCCAATCCAACAAGAGGGCTCGTGTAGCCAGTCCTCCTGATTCAGTTACTCGTAACAGAATGCAAACTGCTTCGCACAATTTTTTTCTCATAATTAAAAGAAAAGATGGGAGTTTCGAAAAGGTTTCGCCATTTTATATCCAGAAGGGCTTAGAAGGTATTGTTGACACTTTAAAGTCTGTAAAGCGCTTGCGAAATGGCACCTTGTTGGTTGAAACATCTAGCTTCCAGCAAGTCCAGAACCTTCAGAAGGCACAATTTCTTGGGGAGTTTGCGATAGAGACTGAATTTCACAACACCTTGAACTACAGCTAGGGTGTTGTGACTTGCAGAGACTTCGTTGACATTCCCCAAGACGAACTGAAGGCTGAATGGTCCCGGGAAGTAATTGTCGACGTGCAACACGTTATGAAACGGGTGGATGGTACTCTCATAAAGACTGACTCATTTATCCTTACATTTAACGGCTCCAAATTGCCAGAGCATGTGAAGGCAGGTTTCCTACTTCTCAGTGTACGGCCTTATTACCCCAACCCCATGCGGTGTTTTATATGCCAACACTTTGGACACACTACTCCCGGCTGTAGAGGGGAAGCCACTTGTGGGAATTGTGGTAAAGCCGCCCATGAGGGAGTTGGTTGCTCCTCTCCTCCCAAGTGTGTCAACTGCTCTGGGGATCACCCTGTGTGGAGTAGGGAATGCAGAGTTTTCCTTGAGGAACTGAAGATCCAGGAACTTAAAACTACAAAATGCATACCGTATGGTGAGGCGAAGAAAATTTACAAATCCATGGAGCCGCCCACGTTCGCTGCTTCCTTTTCTTCCATTCTGAAATGGCCAGTCTTGAAAACCGATGCCGCTACACAAACGAAGGTTGCTACTGTCAGCACTAGCACCTGTGTTTGTCAATATACGTGTGCTGCTGCCGTTCCTGTGAAGCCTGCTGCTTCCCCCCGGCCTTCTGACCAGGCCGTGGTAGCTGACATCATGGAACTTCCTGCCCCTTCCCTGGTCCAGTCTTGTGCACTGCCCAACGCTCCTACACCCCCTACTCGCCCACTAAAGGAGACTGAAGTTATACAGTCCGCTGATGTGGATGTCATTCTCTCTGACGTCTCTCTCGAACCTCTTCGCAGGCGATGGAGGTTGATGTCAGACTGGGGCAATCATCCGCCCCAAAACTGAGCCTCCACCTGTTGTGGGCTCTCCCCCCCGATAGAAAGCGAGAATGAAGGTCCTCCCACCCTGATAGATGGCTCCCATTATACAGTGGAACATGAATGGATTCCGGGCACATGTGGAGGAACTGAACCTCCTAGCATGGCAACGCCCCCTGTGCTTTTGTTTACAGGAAACGCATTTAAAACAATCTGATGCTCCTGTACTAAGGGGCTATACGTCATATCGCAAAGATGACCTGACTGGAGAAAGGGCCAAAGGCGGGTCGCTGTGTTTGTCAATAATGGCCACCATTCCTCTGCTCTCCCCCTGGATACTGACATGCAAGCAGTTGCAGTTGAAATTCATTCACCTCGGAGGCTTACCGTTTGCTCCCTTTATTTACCCCCTCCGGATGGAATGACCTTATACGCTCTCACAGATCTTATCGACCAACTCACCCGCCCATTTCTCCTTCTGGGAGACTTCAATGCCCATCATGTCCTGTGGGGCTCCACTTCTCTTTGAGCTCGAGGTCGAATTTTGGAGTGCCTCCTAACATCTCAAGTGTTGTGCATCCTCAACACAGGTACTCTGACTAATTTCTCTACTGCTACAGGGTCATTCTCAGCCATTGACCTATCTTCCTGCTCTCCAACCCTCACCGACTCTGTTCACTGGGAGGTCATTGACGACCTTCATTCCAGCGATCACTTCCCTATCCGCATTCATCTCCTGGATGGTGTATTGCTGGAGCAGCGGCCACCATCGTGGATGATTGGCAGGGCTAACTGGCCACTGTTCACTCGGTTGGCTGTCTTTGACCGCCATAATAGCGTACAGGAATGGGTGGATCACATCACGCTTGTGACCCACCATGCAGCTGACCTGTCCATACCACAGTCTTCTGGCACTCTTAAGCGGCGCCTTGTGCCTTGGTGGACAGAGTGCCGTCCAGCCATCTGGGACAGGCGTGCGGCTCTTCGCCGATTTAAATGCCGCCCAACAGCGGTCAATCTGACCGCCTTTCGAATCGCGAGAGCGAGGACACGCTGTGTCATTAAAGAGAGCAAGAAAAGGTCATGGCAGGAGTTCCTGGACTCCATCAACCGTTCCACTTGTTCCACAAAAGTATGGGAAGCCATCCCGACAATTTCCGGTAAACGCAGTCCTGAACCAGGGATGCCTCCAAACGAAAGCCACAGCCATTGCTCAGACGCTGGAAGAGCATTTTGCACAAAGTACTGCCACTGCAACCCAGGATCCAGCGTTTCGTCGCTACCGTGCGACTGTCGAAAGAGCGAACTTGGACTTTCGGTCGAACAGTTCTGAGGCCAACTCCCCTTTCTCCATGTGGGAACTTGAATCGGCTCTTACTGCGACTTCTGACACTGCACCAGGTTACGACCGCATCCGGTACTCCATGCTTCGACATCTGCCAGCGGCGTCAAAGGAAATCCTCCTCGAATGTTTTAATCTCATATGGCAGACAGGAGTGTACCCCACCTCCTGGAAGGAGGCAATCCTCATACCTCTCCTCAAACCAGGAAGGGACCGCACATGTCCCAGCAGTTATCGTAGTATCGCCTAGACAAGCTGTGTCGGAAAGACCCTGGAACGGATGATTAACCGTCGTCTGGTCTGGTTGATAGAGACCAGACAGCTCCTTAGCCGCTTTCAGTGTGGATTCCGAAAATTTCGGTCCACGGTCGACAAACTGACCCTCCTAGAGGCGGCTATTCAGCAGGCTTTCCTCCCTCAGCATCACCGTATCGGTATCTTCTTTGATATCTCTAAGGCATATGATACTACTTGGAGACACTGTATTCTTGCACAACTGCATCAATGGGGCTTTCGTGGCCGCCTCCCCATTTTCATTCGGTCTTTCCTGTCTCGGCGGTTTTTTCGGACCCGCGTTGGTAACACACTGCCTGATCGCTTTGAGCAAGAGAACGGTGTCCCTCAGGGCAGTGTTTTAAGCGTTACCCTCTTTTCCATAGCCATCAACAGTATAACGTCTACAGTGAGGAGTCCAATACAGTTCTCCTTGTTTGTGGACGAGTTTGCTGTTTTCTGTTCCTCCACCAGTGTTGCAACCGCGAGCCGTCAGTTGCAGCTAACAGTGCGGCGGTTAGAGGAGTGGGCTGCAAAGACGTGTTTTCGGTTTTCTGCCGATAAGTGTGTTTCTGTTTATTTTAATCGTTCTCGTCGTCTTTTTACTTTGCCTGCCTTGAATATGGGGGATACTATCCTACATTTTAGAGACACAGTGCGGTTTCTGGGTCTAATTTTTGACTCCAGGTTGTCATGGCTGCCACACCTACGCGCGTCACCTTCAGTTTTATCGAGCTTTTGTGCGTTCACGGCTGGACTATGGGTGCGCAGTATATGGGTCAGCGAGGCCGTCTCATTTGCAGATCCTTGACGCTGTCCACCATGCTGGGATTGGACTGGCCACGGGTGCTTATCGGACCTGTCCCGTACCCAGTCTCTGTGCTGAGGCTGGCGAACCGCCACTTAGCATCCCGCGGCAGCTCCTGCTGGTGGGCCAGGCTTGTAAGTTTCTTGCAGCTCCCTGCTCGCCTGCTCACCGTCTTGTTGCCCATCCACCTCTGGACCGCCTTTTTTCCCGCCGCCCCTGGGCTACGTTGCCGTTTGGGATCCCTGTGCAACGTGTGCTAGAGTCGCTCGGTTGGAGTCTGTGCAACCCCAAATCCAGGGTTTTAACCGCCTGCCACCCTGGTTACTGAAGTGGCCCGGAGTGATTTTAGATTTATTGCAGTACAAGAGAGATTGCACTCCTGCCACCGTTTTTAATGCAGCATTTTCTGTCATTTTATCTGAGCACCACGACTATGTAGCTGTTTTTACGGATGCGTCGAAGCAAGGCGGTTCCGTTGGTTGCTCAGTTGTTATTCCGGTTCGTGTCCTCAAGGTCCGACTGCCTCAGACTTTTACTGTCTTTGATGCAGAATTGTCTGCGACCTTGCGGGCACTGGAGCGGATGAGACATTCTTCCTCTCCTAAATTTCTTGTCTGTTCCGATTCACTCAGTGCCCTTCACTCATTGCACCGTTTGTATCCGGCAGATAAATAGTGCAGACCATCCAGGATGCCCTCCTCCGACTACAGCGACTGGGGAAGGTTGTAGCTTTCTGCTGGGTTCCGGGGCATGTCGGCATTGCTAGGAATGAAAGGGAAGATCTCGCAGCCAAGGAGGCGTGTCTCGATCCACAAGTATCTCAGTGTGCTATCCCTCTGCACGCACTCACCTCGCTGTTGAGCTCACGAGTCATGCGTTGGTGGGAGCATGAGTGGCTGGAAGTGACTGACAATAAGTACCGTATAGTCAAGCCCACAACGCGTGTGTGGTGTACTTCCATTCAGCCCCATTGACGGGACGAGGTTCTCCTCACTCGGCTTCGAATAGGCCACAGCCCTATGACGCATGGCTTCCTGCTCCGGCGAGAGGACCTCCAATTTGTGGTGCTTGTGGCGTTCAGGTCACTGTTCGCCACGTTTTACTGGATTGTGTTTTATTTTCTGACCAGCGGGCCGCGGCTAACTTGCCAGCGGACCTGCCATCTCTTTTAGGCACCATTCGGACGAATGTGGTTAAAGTTTTAAAGTTCTGTGCCATGTCAAATGTTTTTACAAAGATTTTAGGAAGAGAATTTTAATTTGCTCACTGTGTGACAAGTTCGCCCATATTTTATGTAAGTGGCCATCCAATGAAAATTTTGTGTGGCATTCTTGTTGCTATGTTTTCCCTTTCCTTCGGTGTTACTTTCTTATGTAGTAGTTTCCTTCTTTTCCTGCTTTCTTTGAGTGTGTTTTTAGTTTTATTAGGTCTGTCCACATTCGTCCCTTTTAATGTGTGTCAGGGTGCTGATGACCTCGATGTTGAGCGCCCATAAGCCCCAACACACACACACACACACACACACACACACACACACACACACACACACACACACACACACAAACACACACACACACACTCTAACGCAACCACGGTCACTGGAATGACGTTCTCCTTGGAGTCAAGTTTCTATTTCAGACGAAAAATTGACATTTATGTGTAGCCCTCGCACCGGCGTATTTACGATGGAACACACAAATTGCGTTGCATTTCAATACATCATCTTCCAGCTGACTTATCTCCATGCGAATAACTCTGCCACAGCCACCTGATGGGCGTTGTACTGGGAGTCTAGTCTCTTGTTCCTGACGCAATACCAACATATAATTGTAACACTGGCACCCTGGTATTAACGGTGGAACACGCAAGTTGCGTCGCGATTCACTACATCAGTATCCAGCGGAACCCTCTCCACGGTCACCGAATGGTTGTTCTCCTGGGAGTGAAGTTTCTTGTTTTCGACGCAAAACTGATATTTAGTTGTTACACTTGCACACTCGTAATGACAATGGAGCACAAAAATTGCTTCTCGATTCTATACACCAGTCTCCTGCCGATTACTCTCCATGGGTCTTACGCTACCACGGTCACCTAATGGACGCTCTTCTGCTAGTAAAGTTTGTTGTTTCCGACATAAAACTGACAGATCATTGTAATCCTCGCACCATCATTATGAGTATCGAACACACAAATATCGTCGTGATTCAATATATCAGCCTCCAGCCGACTTATCTCCAAGCGAATAACGCTTTCACGCTCACCTGAAGAGCGTTCTCCTGTGAGTCATGCTTTTTGTTTCTGATGCAAAACTGACAGTTAATTGCAAACTCCCACCCTCTTATTGACGATGGAACAAGCAAATTTCGTCCCGATTCAATACATCAGTCTCCAGCCGACTTCTCTCCAAGGATCTGACGACGCCACGGTCAGCTGATGGACGTTATCCTGGGTGTCGAGTTTCTTGTTCCCCACGGAAAACTGCCGATTAATTGTAACCCTCCCACTTTCGTAATAAGTATGGAACTCCCAATCTGTGTTGCAATTCAATACATAAGTCTCCAGTCGACTTCTCTCCAAAGGTCTTACGCAACCACGGTCGCCGGATGGACGTTCTCCTGATAGTCAAATTTCGGGTTTGCGACGCAAAACTCACTGTTAATTGTAATCCTCGAACACTCGTGTTGACAATCGAACAAACAAATTGCGCTGTGATTGAATTCGTCGTTCTCCAGCCGGTCACTCTCCATGGAGATCCGATGGACATACTCCTGGGAGTCAAGATTCTTGGTAGCACCGCAAAACTGACATTTAATTGTAACCCTTGCACTGTCGTGATGATGATGATATACACAAATTGTGTCACGATTCAATACATCAGTCTATAGCCGACTTCCCTCCAAGGGTAAAATGCAGCCGTCTGCACCGGATTAACGTTCTCCCGGGAGTCAAGTTTCTTCTAGCCCTCGCTCCCTCCTAGTGACGATGGAACACACAAATTGCGACGCGATTCAATCCTGCGCCTCCACACGACTTCATTCCAAGCGACTAACGCTGATACGGTCACCTGAAGGACGTTCTCCTGGGAGTCAAGTTTCGTATCTGCGACGTAAAACTGATAGTTATATGTAGCTCTCGTAATCTCGCATTGGTGATGGAACACACAAATTGCGCCGCGACTCAATACATCAGAGTCCAGCCGAGCTCTCTCGAAAGGTATAACGCTGACCGGATGGACGTTATTCTGGGTGTCAAGTTACTTGTTTCCGTCGCAAAACTGACATTTAATTGTAAACGTCGTGCCCTCGTACTGAGGAAGGAACACACAAATTGCGTTGCGATTAAATACCTCAGTCTCCAGCCGCCCTCTCCAAGGGCATAACGCAGCCACATAAGCGAGTGGACGTTCTGCTGGGATTCAAGTTTCGTGTTTGCGTCGCAAAATTGAGAGTTAATTGTAAACTTGGCACCCTCTTAATGACGATTGAACACACAAATTGCGTCGCGATTCAATATCAGCCTACAGCCGACTTCTTTATAAGAAACTAACGCTGTTACGGTCACCGGATAGACGTTCTCCTGGGAGCCAACTTCCTTGCTTCATACGCAAAACTGAAGATTAATTGTAACCCTACAACACCAGTAATGACGATTCGATTCAATACATAAGCCTCAACAAACCTCTCCAGGATCTAACAAAAACATGGTCACCGGATGGACGTTTTCTTCGGTGTGAAGTTCAAGTATTCGACACGAAACTGACAGTTAGTTGTTACCCTCTCACCCTCCTAATGAGAATGAAACTCATAAATTACGTCGCGTTTCAATATGTCAGTCTCTCCAAGGGTCTATCAAGCCACTGTCACTAGATGGATGATCTCTTGGGAGTCAAGTTTCTTGTTTCAGACGCAAAACTGACGGTCAATTGTAACCCTTGCACCCTCGTAATAACGATGGAACAGAAAAATCACGTCCCGATTCAATACATCAATATTAAGCCGACTTCTCTCCAAGCGACTAACGCAGCCATGGTCAATGGATTAACATTCTCCTGTAAGTCAAGTTTCTATTTTCCGACGGAAAACTGAGAGTTATTTGTCACACTCGCACTGTCGTAATGACTATGGAACACACAAATTGCGTCGTGATTCGAAACAATAACCTCCAGCCGACTTCTCTCCAAGCGACTAACGCAGGGACGGTCATAGGATGTACTTTCTCCTGGGAGTCAACTTTCTGGTTTCGAATGCAAAACTGACAGTTAATTGTAACACACCCACCTTCGTATTGACCATGGGATACACAAATTACTTCGCGATTAAATACATCAGACTCTAGCCGACTTCTCTATATGGGACTAAAGCAGCCACGGTCACCGGTTGCACGTTCTCCTGGGAGTTATGTTTCGTGTTTGCGACGCAAAACTGACTTTTAATCGTAACCCTCGCACCCTCGTAATAAGGATGGAGAATACAAATTACGTCGCGATTCATTATATCAGCCTCAAGCCAACTTCTCTCCAAGCGAAAAATGCTGCCACAGTCACCTTATTGACGTTCACCTGGGAGTCAAGATTCTTATTTCCAACACAAAACTGACAGTTAATTGTAACACACCCACCCTCATATTGACAATGGAACACACTAAACCTGGTCGCGATTTAATACACCAGCCTCCATACGACTTCTCCCCAAGCGACTAAAGCAGCCACGGTCAACGGATGGACGTTCTACTGGGAGTCAAGTTTCTTGTTTCCGACGCTAAACTGACAATTTAGTGTAAACCTCTCAACCTCGTAATGAGAATGAAACCCAGAAATTGCGTCGCGATTTATTATATCAGCATCCAATCATCTTCTCTCCAAGCTACTAATGCTGCCAAGGTCACCGGATGCATGTTCACCTGGGAGTCAAAATTCTTATTAACGACGGATGACTGACAGTTAATTGTAACACTGCCATCCTCATATTGACAATGGAACATACAAAACTTGTCGCGATTTAATACACCAGCCTCCAGCGGACTTCTCATCAAGAGACCAATGCAGGGAGTCACCTTATTGACGTCCTCCTGGGAGTGAACTTTCTTGTTTTGGACGCAAAACTGACAATTAATTGTAACACTCCCACCCCTCGTATTGACCATGGAACACACAAATGGCTTCGCGAGTCAATACATCAGACTCCAGCCTACTTCTCTCCAAGCGACTAACGCAGCTACAGTCACTCCTGGGAGTCAAGTTTCTAGTTTTCGACAGAAACTGACAGTTAATTGTAACCCTCTCACCCTCGTAATGAGTTTGAAACACTTAAATTACGTTGCGTTTCAATATATCAGTCTCCAGCCGACTTATCTCCAAGGGTTTATTGCTGCCGCTGTCACCGGATGGATGTTCTCTTGGGAGTCAAGTTTCTTGATTCCGACGCAAAACTGACAGATAATTTTAATACTACCACCCGCGTAATGATGAAGGAAGAAACAAATTCCGTCGAGATTCAACACATCAGCCACCTGCCGACTTCTATATAAGCAACTAATTCAGCCACAGTCACCGGATGGACGGTCAAATGGGAGTCAATTTTCTTGTGTCCGACGGCAATCTGAGAGTTAATTATAACCCCCGCACCCTCGTAATGACAATTGAACACACAAATTGCGCCGTGATTCAAAACATTAACCTCCAGCCGATTTCTCTCTAAGCGACTAACGCTGCAACTGTCAATAGGTAGACATTCTCCTGGGAGTCATGTTACTTATACCCGACGCAAAACTGACAGTTAATTGCATCCCCGTCTCCTTCGCATTGACAATGGAACACACATATCTCGTCGTTATTTAATACACCAGCCTCCAGCCGACTTCTCCCTAAACGACTAACGCAGGGACGGTCACAGGATGGACGTTCTCCTGGGAGTCAAGTTTCGTGTTTGCGACGCAAAACTAACAGTTAATTGTAACCCTCGTACCTTCGTAACGACAATGGAGTACACAAATTGCGTCGCGATTCAATACATCAGTCTCCAGCCGACTTCTCTCCAAGCGACTGAAGCGGACGCGATAACGGGATTGACTTTCTTCTGGGATTCAAGTTTCTTGGTTCCGTCGTAAAACTGACATTGAATTGTAACCCTCGCACATTCGAAATGAGGATGGAACACACAAGCTGCGTCGCGATTAAATAAATCAGTCCCTGTCTGACTTCTCTCCAAGGGTGTAACGCAGCCACGGTCACCGGAGGGACGTTTTTCTGGGAGTAGAGTTTGTAGTTTCCGACGCAAAACTGTTAATTCTAACCCTCGCACCCTCGTAATGACGATGGTACACCGAAATTGCGTCGCGATTCAGTGCATCAGCTTCTCGGAGACTTCTCTCCAAGCGACTAAGCAGCCACGGTCACCATTTGGGCGGTCTCCTGGGATTCAGTTTTCTTGTTTCCGACTCAAAACAGACAATTAATTGTAACCCTCGCAATGGTGATGGAACACACAAACTGCTTCGTGATTCAATACAACATTTTCCAGCCGACTTCTCTCCAATTGTCTAACGAAGCCACATTGACCGGATAGACGATCAATATAATTAAAGACATTTTATTACAACATAAGTTTGTGGCTAACGACGAAATAATCGAATTTATATAATTTACTTGAATGTACTCTTAATTACAATTATCTCTCCTTTAATACTAAAATCTACTATAAAAATGTGGTTTAGCGATGGGTAATTCTTTAGCTGTCAGAGTCGCAGGTATTTTTGTAAACCACATTGAAATAAAATTTGTTAATAATTATCTAGATAGTGGAAACAAAATTTTGTATTATAAATGGTACGTAGATGATAGTTTAATACTTTATAAATGTCCAAAAGATGAAATCGATAGGTTTACCACAAAATTGAATTCTGTACATCCAAAACTACAATTTACAGCTGTACATGAAAATAAAAAACGTATTACCTACCAGGATCTCCTTATATCCAATAACAATGGCAAACATTGCTTTGCCATATACAGAAAACCTAAACTACCAATGTCATTTTTAATGTTAGGTCATGTCATCCTGACAAATATAAAAAGGCACATTTTAAGTCAATGATCCACTGGATGCTAAAATTAACCTGTGAAGAAATTTTGTTCAAAAAAGAAACTACTATTCTAAAACAGATCGCAAAGACCAATTCTTTTGATACGCGTTAGGTTGACACTATGTTTAATAAAATGCAACAACCATTAAGTACACCACTAAAAGGAAATGAACGTACATGGGGAACATATCAGGTAGGTTCAGTAATTTATTTAAGAATACCGAAATAACAATAGCATTTGAAACTAACAATACTTTGCAAAATAAATTACGACATTGTACGTAATGATAACGATAGATTTCTCAGATCAGGAGTTTACAAGATCCAATGTGGTGATTGTAGAATAAAATACATTGGCCAAACAGGTTGGAGCTTTACTATACAATACAAAGAACGTACATCAGGTACCACACGAGCAAAATAAGTCTTCGGCTATCACATAACTTTTAATAAGGATGCCGAAGGGACGGTATAACGGAATTTGCAAGCCCTTCATTACGCTAATAAAGGTTTATTATTAAATATTTTGGAGGAGATCGAGATACATGTCCATTATGGAGATGAACCGTCAGTGCTTCTCAATGAACAGTTAGATTTTCGTGAAAATCATTTTCGTGTTTTCTTTGACGATATTCTATGAAGACGTATGTACTCTTTTGTTCAGAAAATCATAGGACCCAGTTGTATCAATGGCAAAAATGTACCTTAGAACAGTACGTAAATATTTATATCACAATCTTAAGCTTCCAAATAGAAATATTACGAAATATGACTCCATTTCAATAAATCAGTTTTATGACATTTTAAAAAGTGTATGTAATATCATAGCACTCTGAAGCTGATCATTCCATTATTACATACATCACCAGTGGCAAATAAAAATAATATAAGACAGACAGACTGAATCTAGCATAGCTGTATACTTGCAGTCGAGTCACAACTCACATATCGATATGATGCAGCGATGCCAAAGACCTTCACAACATCGTTGACTTTGGAACCAATGTGGTAGTACCACCTTAGCCCATAGACGGCACACTGAGTATACATCTTCTGTACAGTTATTTTAAAGCTTTTAATTGATATTTTATACAATATTTAAGTAGTTCCATGGTTGTAAAGAGATGTTTTATACATAACTATTTTTATATTATTATTGTACTTTTTTTACGTTTGACGTTCCACCGTGACAGTTCTAGAATCATTCAAAGGGAGTCTACACTCTGTATCGCAAAAGTACCCGGATCATGCTATATTAGTGGGAGGCGACTTCAGCCTACCTAGTATAGACTGGGATGTCTATGGATCCATTACAGATGGTGACAATCCGTCGTGTGAATTACTTTTGAACACATTATCCGAAAACTGTCTTGAGCAGCAAAATCGACAGCCAACGCGTAATGGAAATATTTTAGATCTGGTATCCACGAACAGACCAGACCTCATCGACGGTGTCAGTGTTGAGACAGGTATTAGTGATCATGATGTTGACAGTACTACTACGGTTACGAAAGTTAAAAAGTCGGTCAAGAAGGCTAGGAGAGAATTCTTACTAGAAAGAGCAGATAAGCAGTTGTTAGCATCCCACTTAGTAAATGAATCGACTTCATTTACTTCCGGTACGATGGACGTGGAAGAATTATGCGCAAATTTTAAACACATTGTAAACCACGCATTAGAAATGTATGTGCCAAAAAAGGGGGTTACGGACGGAAAAGATCCACCTCGGTTTAACAGCACAATTCGGAGAATGCTCAGGAAGCAAAGACAGTTGCACTCGCAGTACAAGAAAGGTCAAGAGAATGAGGACAGGCAAAAGTTGCTACGGATTCGTGCTGCTGTAAAAAGAGCGATGCCTGAAGCATACAATCACTACCATCGTCATACCTTAGCAAAAGATTTTGCTGAAAACCCAAGGAAATTCTGGTTTTACGTAAAATCGGTAGGCGGGTCGAAGGCTTCCATCCAGTCACTCACTGATCAGTCTGGCCTGGCAACGGAAAACAGCAAAACGGAAGCTGAAATTTCAAATTTAGCATTTGAGAAATCTTCCACGCAGGAGGATCGTACAAACAAACCGCCGTTTGAGTCTCATAGAGATTCCCATATCGAGGACATAGTGATAGACATCCCTGGGGTTGTGAAGCAGCTGAATGGGTTGAAAATAAATAAATCGCTAGATCCTGATGGGTTTCCAATTCTGTTTTACAGAGAGTACTCTACTGCATTGGCTCCTTACTTAGCTTGCATTTATCGAGAATATCTTGCCCAACGTAAACTCCCGAGCGACTGGAAAAAAAAAACAGGTGACATCTGTATATAAGAAGGGTAGAAGGATGGGTCCTCAAAATTACAGACCAATATCCTTAACATCGGTTTGTTGCAGGGTTCTCGAACATATTCTCAGTTCGAATATAATGAATCTCCTTGAGACAGAGAAGTTGTTGTCCATGCATCAGCACGGCTTTAGAAAGCATCGCTCCTGCGAAACGCAACTCGCCCTTTTTTCACATGATATCCTGCGAACCATGGATGAAGGGTATCAGACGGATGCCATATTTCTTGACTTCCGGAAAGCATTTGACTCGGTGCCCCAGTGCAGACTCCTAACTAAGGTACGAGCATATGGGTTCGGTTCCCAAATATGTGAGTGTCTCGAAGACTTCTTAAGTAATAGCACCCAGTACGTTGTCCTCGATGGTGAGTAAACATCGGAGGTGAGGGTATCATCTGGAGTGCCACAGGGAAGTGTGGTATGTCCGCTGTTGTTTTCTATCTACATAAATGATCTTTTGGATAGGGTGGATAGCAATGTGCGGCTGTTTGCTGATGATGCTGTGGTGTACGGGAAGGTGTCGTCGTTGAGTGACTGTTGGAGGAAACAAGATGACTTGGACAGGATTTGTGGTTGGTGTAAGGAATGGCAGCTAACTCTAAACGTAGATAAATGTAAATTAATGCAGATGAATAGGAAAAAGAATCCCATGTTGTTTGAATACTCCATTAGTAGTGTAGCGCTTGACACAGTCACGTCGATTAAATATTTGGGCATAACATTGCAGAGCGGTATGAAGTGGGACAAGCATGTAATGGCAGTTGTGGGGAAGGCGGATAGTCGTCTTCATTGGTAGAATTTTGGGAAGATGTGGTTCACCTGTAAAGGAGATCGCTTATAAAACACTAATACAACTGAAACGTCCCCTTTGAAAAATTATACATGACTGTGCTTAAACTGACACACAATACTTTTAGCGCAACGCAATCTGACTTACAAAAATCCCTACAAAAGAATGGCCCTGACTAACATTAACCTATACCTTTCACAAATCACTTACCTCACAAAAATCATCATTACTCGAACTACTGCAATACAGCGAGCGCCACTACTGCCAGCTAAATAAAAGATTCAAACTACGGAAGGCACTAACTACTGATAGGGATAGTTAGCAAATGAAAGATTTTAATAGAGAACAAACAATGCATTTACCTTAATAGTCATAATATATATAGCAGTTCATGACATCCAGTCTTACAAATTTCAAAACTCCGCCATCTCTCTCCCCACATCCACCACTGCTGGCGGCTCACCTCCAACTGCGCAACGCTACGCGCTGTTCACATCCAGCTGCCGCTGCCCAACACTACAATGGCAGACAACAATGCAAACTAGCCACAGACTGCACACAGCGCAGCCAGTGATTTTCATACAGAGCGCTACGTAACGTTGCCAATAAGAAAACATAAACAGCCTACTTACATAGCCCCCATGCTCCCCACAAAAAATTTTACAAATTGTTTTGGGCACTGGCCAATACAGATTTGAAAATTTTTTTTATAATTACAGTAAGAAAGATATCAAATGTACACACTTATTAATACAATGTTGGTCAAAAGCGAAAATTTTCTCACAGTCCATAAAGACAGTCCTGATCATTCATCACATTAAAACTGCCGTTTCTTTTCTCGAAGTCTGAGCAGTAAAAGACAATGCACACGGAAGTAGTGGATTTCCATGCAGTCTTGAAGAAGTAGTGTTGTCCTTCCAACGGAAAGACAGTGCTGACTCTTGACATGCTGACAGGTAATGGGCCACAACAGAGCAAACCCACAGCAGAGTCATTCGACGTTTTGAAGACGATTGGTAGGTAGGTCATCACAGAGCAGACCCACTGTAGTCCCAGTAGAGATTACGGTATTGGTGGGCCACCAGAGACGCCCACTGCAGTCCTTGTAGAAATAATGATATTGGTGGGCCATCAGAGATGCAGACCCACTGTAGTTCTTGTAGAGATGGCCAGCAGCCATCTGTTGTGACTGTGCAGGTGCACAATCACCATTGAAGAGTCTTGCAGATAATATAGCAAGTCCATAATCCACCACTTGTGCACTGAAAAAAAAAATTTTTTTAATGTCCTTAGAACCAGCAATGCTGTTAACCAGTCCCTTGCTGAATTATTAACACACATGCAAACACTATCAGTCCCTACTTCTCACATATTGTCCATATAATATGACCAACAGAAATGTGCGCAGTGAAATGTAACTTACAAGTTACTTAATTTGATGAACTGGTGTCTATTACAATTTTATAACATAAGAATACAATAACAAAGGTACAAAATATATCATTAAAGAACATAACAATACAGATAACATTTGTAGTACAGGCTTTACAAAAGAATCAAAATAACATATACATCAGTGTTACAGGAATTATGACATAAGTAAATACATAAAAAATCTGAATAATTATTGAAACATCAACTACACACCTGAGTATTAATACAAAACAGAATAAATAATGTCTAAACATCTTTACAAAGTAAATAACATAGTATTAATGCAAATTATATTTGAGGGTAACAGTATTCTTCATCGTAGTGAATGTAGCTGAGTATTAGAAAAATTCTACAACATAACAACATCAGCTAAACACATAAAGACAGGAAAAACACAGTTACATAAGGTTACACAAACACATAGAGGGATAAGACAAAAGGGAAGGACAGGGTTTGTTTTATGGCAGTATTTTGCATGGAGATCTCCCTTCTTTCATCATTATTCTTAAAAACTCCTATCTAAGCCTGCTTTCTGTATTCTGTTCACATTCTCTTTCAAAAATAGTTTTTCTCCACTGTACACTACTTGTTTTGGCCAAACCATTTTCTTATAGCTTCTCAATGCATTTCTTTCCATTCATCACAACTCGTTCTCTTATATTGCCTACCCCATCTTAAGGTAACTTAAATCTACTGAGCTCAGATGCTAAACTAAGGGACGAGGCAACGCAGCATCACGAAACAATTAACACAAACATCAATGACAAAAAATTCGAATGTGCAAAGCAATTGCAATATTACAACTAATATAAGTCACTATGCAGCAAACAAGAAAAATAAATCAGTAGTAAAACTAGCTTAACAGAGTAATACAAAAGTCAAATTCAGTAACATTATGCCTGGCAAACAGCAGCAGCAAATGCAATAACTTATATCTAAACATGACATAGCTCAAGCAGAAAAAATATTACATTAAAGACAACATTCCAGACAAGGGAAATGTATATTCACATCTTAATGTCTATGTAATTAAAGTGGTGCACCACAAGAAGTTATTCTACCAAAAAAATTACCAAGTAGTTGAAAAGAAAATTCCGTATGCAATTCCTGTGAAGGGAAATGTCTTTTTAAGCTCCTTCGTTTTTTTGAATAGATCATAAAATTATTTACCGGATCTGTAGGCATAAAATATGTACATCTATTAAATTTTATTTTAACCAATGCTGCTGCAGCTAGAAACTTGATATTAAAGAAAATGAGTAAATAAATACATAAAGCAAGCCATATGGCATTTCTCTCAACTAACAAGACAATAGCCGTGAAACGTTTCTCTTCGTTTCATTAGGCATTTTAGTAAATATCATAAATTAAGAGTTCCACAGTATAATCATAAGTTTTCAAGTTTGAGCGTGCCGTATTTGCGATGCTTTCTACAAAGGAATGTCAATAGCGAGGATATGGCCTCCCTTTTTTTTTCTACCTGTGCCTCTGAAAAGGCACACACTAATGCCTTTTTCTCCAGGCATCTGACACAGCTGGGTGCCCACGACGCATTACGTGCAGGTGGTCACTTAACTTCCTTACGGAAATATTTACGACAGCAGTTTCCGCTACAGTGACAGTCTCATATAAAAATATTTCACAGGTCAAGAATTTGCATTACAAATCTGTAGAAACAAAATTCTATTGATATAACAGTGTCCAAAAAATTTTCGTCGGCGTTGTGATACATTCACGCATTTACATACATTTCATAACTCTTAAAGCACGATTCTTGGTTTCCAACAACCTTTTTCACAAATCAGCATCCCTAACCACTACTCATTATTCCTTACCTTATTACACATATACATATTCGTCAACACTTCTTCAATATTTCATCATAACAGATACATAGCATAGTCAAATAACTCATATAGCATCAGCCTATTAATCATAAACATACCTCAGCAGCATAATACACATCGTCATCGTAATAATAACATCATAACACCTCAGTCAAATCTCAAAAACTTCGTAGCATTCTGCAATAATTTCAGAACCTACAGAAAATTCACTGCTCATTTCAGTAGTGTCATCTACCTCAAACGTACTTTAAAAATCATGATCTCATAGCAAATACATCATTCAAAGTTCTCATAGTATCACAATGGTTCCGAAAAAATATGAACAGTTCACAAAGTACAGACCAAATACAGTTTCATAAGTGTAAAGTTCTCCGTCGGTGTAATTGCGTAAACATGTGTCACTGATGTAGTAAAAAAATGTTTGTTTCTCTGTTAAATAATCAGATAGCTGTGTAATTTATGTGTTAGAGAAACGTGGTACCGATGTGTAAAGTTGTATAAGCAAATACCATATTAGCTAGGGCTCCTTGTGCTTGCCAAACACATGGTACACAAAGTAAGCGTGTACCCCCCTGAGGATTAATGTAATTATACCCTCAGGTGTTACAGATTAGAGCAATGGAATGAAATGTATCACGGATAACTTTCTTTGTAATTCTAAAATCTTGAAAAATAAATGGTTTAAGTACAAAATTAAGCACTCAGATGCGTGTCCTGTAGCGCTAAATGTGCGTCTTGCTGTAAGATAATTCTGTGGAAGTGTCATAGTTATCGTCCTCTGTAAGCAAAGTTCTGCTGAAGTCGATGTACTTACCTCATCATAAACGAAAGTGAAATGCTTTGCGTATAGATATCGTAGTTATTACATACCTTACCGTGATCAAGAAAGTACTATAATGTAACATATTGTTGTGCTACAAAAGAGGCTCTCTCATTGTAGCTATACCACAAAAGTTACTACTAAAACATGTTTTACTTTCCAGAAGAATTCAGAAAAACTGTGCAGATATAAAACAGAAACACCGCAAAAGCAACATTGTAAATTGTCACTCATTAGTAGCGTCGTGATAAAATCGTGTAGCTGTCACATAAACTAACCACGGTGTCATCTGGTATCTCACAGAAAGTACTTTAAATCCAGAATGTATTTTCAAGTAAACCAAAATGTTGCATTAAAATCTCATTAGCAGTACTGGTAAATGTTCTAAGTATGTGAGCCTTATAGTCGTTACGTAATTGTGCAACTAACAAGCAAGAATGCACACACACAATAACAGTGTGTTGTCTGTTCACAATAACAATGCATTCGTAATTTCTGTTTAAATAAGTTCTCTTGGTTCTTGACTGGATATTTAACTTCAAACATTGTTGCATGTTAACAGATTCTAAGTCTGACAAAGCATACTGGTAATGTTAAGTGAAAAGTTATATGGCAAAGACTAAGTTAAAAAAACAGATTATCTATCAATAAACGGTTTTACATGAGAAATGTGGTGTAAACCTTTACTCTCTAGTGCACAGAGTTTCAACTTCAAAGCAATTATCATGTTGTATACCTCGGTAACGAATGCTAAAATTTATTACTCCGCCAGTGGTTGTCATATGGGTGGTGTCTGTTTAGGTCACGATTTGTGTTGTTTTCTCTATGTTATTTTTCGCTGAGCCAGCCGGCGCACGTGGCTGCCTGCGGTGCGAGTCATTGTCTGTCTCTTTGTTGGCACGCGTCGTTATTGGGATTAGGAGACCTAACTTCTACAAATTCACCTTGACGAGAAGGCCCTGCCCTGTTTGAAGCTCGCCAGTTCTGATGGAATTCAGGACTGTCGTTTTGTCGGTAGTTTACATAGTTTCTTGTTTGTCGGTCATGTGGTGGAGAATTTCTCCCAGAATCGTAACTGCGCTCTGGACCGTTGCATCTAAAGTAATTCTTTCTCCCTTGATAATAATTATTTTGGTTCCCATATTGTTTGTTTCTCTGATTGTCTCTGTGATATTCATTACTACGGAAATGCGCTCTTTCTGTGTAACTATTATTACTCCGCCAGTGGTTGTCATATGGGTGGTGTCTGTTTAGGTCACGATTTGTGTTGTGAGAATAGCCTTGTCGTGTCCAGTTATTATTTCTTTCATCGCGGAATTGCGACGGATGTGACCTGTAATTGTTGTGTTCCTGTTTTCGCGTTCCGCGATTGTCAGTGTCAATTTCTAATTCTTGTAAGAGTCCCTGAAAAGCTTCAGTTTCGTCTTTGCAACGTCCTGCTAAAATAATATGTCGTAAATGTTCAGGTAATTTGATTAAGCAAATGCGGATGAGTTGTGAGGGGTGTATGGGTTTGACAGGTACTGATTCTTGTGCAACATGTCTTCAAAATATTTCACAAGACTGGAAAATCCATATTGTTCGAAATGTTTCATCATTATGATGCTATGTTTTACTCGGTCTTGTGTAGCTTGAGACCAATATGCTGAGAGGAAGGCATGATAAAATTCTCCTTCACTGTGACAATCGTGAATGACCGATCGCATTCTTACAGCTGGTTCATTCTCTAAATAGCAACACATAAATTCTAATCTGTGCTCTAATGACCAGTTGGGAGGAAACAATGAGAGAATTGATGGAGCCATGCCTGTGGATGAATGTCGTTGCCAGAATTCTTAAATGTTTTGAATTTACGTGTAGTAATGAACAGCTTATAGTCAAAATCATCATGTCGGCGAGTCACAGTCGGTCATTGTTACGTTGTTTCGTCGGTTCCATCTCAAAATTCGGTGCGCCTTGCCAATTTCTTTCATAATTTCCGAAGTGTCCTGTGTTATTATTTTGTGGTTGTTCCGTATTTCTAAGTCCCTCTTCCCGTGTTGGAGCGCGAGTGTCCTCTGAAATATGTAATTTTTGTATTACTTGTGCCAACTGATCTTGTACTTCCCGGATTTCTCCTTTGTGTTGCGTACTAATTTGATTCTGGTTTTGTTTCAATTTCTTAATTTGTTCATACTCTTCTGTGTCAGTGATGGCTACAGGTCTTGTGTCATTCAGATCATCATCTACCTTTGTAAATAAGTTAGTGAACTGATCTGAAAGTTCGGCTACTTTATCCGTTAGTGAACACATTTCGTCAGTGTGTTTTTCTGAACCAAGTTTCACAGTGTCCATTTGTGTTGAAATCGTATCTACTGTGTCCTTTAAGTTTTACTGAGTTTTTGCAAGTTGCATAACCGAATGTGTAGATGCAACTGAGTCAATTTTAGCTTGCAAGGTCTCATGATTTTCATGAACAGTAGTTTGCAGTTCTTTTATGGCTGCTTCGTGATTCTGTAATGCATTTTCATGCCGCGAAATAATAGGTTGAAAATGCTCACAAATCTGTGTTTTTACGTCATTACAGACTTTTTGACATTTCGATTCAATGTTATGTAACTCGGTAGTTAAATCTTCACGTGTTTGTTCTAGTGTGGTGTCTAACTTCTGAAGATTTTGTTCCATTGTGTCTAACTGTTGCTGTGTTTGTCTCTGATTTTGTTCCATTGTGTCTAACTTTTGAAGCTTTTGCTGTGTTTGTCTCTGATTTTGTTCCATTGTGTCTAACTTTTGAAGCTTTTGCTGTGTTTGTCTCTGATTTTGTTCCATTGTGTCTAACTTTTGAAGCTTTTGCTGTGTTTGTCTCTGATTTTGTTCCATTTGTTGCATTAATTGCAATAATAATGTATTAGTGTCTGGAATCTGTTTCTCTATGCATTTTGGCAGTGCATTTTCACCGGTAACATTCACATTTTGACAAGCAGAAAATGTGTCTTGACTCATTTGAGAAAATGGTGAGGACCCAAAACCTAAGCCTACAGTATTTGCAATATTGTGTTCTGTCATTTCGGATTCCTGAGACGAGCTGTTGCCGACCGGTCGATCGATAATGCTTCCCTGTTCACTAATTGTTTCACTGTCTATGCCATTATTTGCCGCCCGCTCCATTTCCCTATGCACAATTACCAAATTACTACTTCGAATGTCTGTTAATTCACTACACAGTGGTGCTGATAAGCTACGCTCGTCGTCACTATTATTTCTCAGTTTACTTTGGAACCTAGTGTTACGTTTTTCACACGCCATTATTGTCACAATATTTCACACGACAACACAGAAAAACACAATTTGAAGAGCAAAAATAGGGGAACACATTAACATAGCACTGAAAATAATATCTAGTTAATTACAAGCGCAGCTGCGAAATACTTGGTGCAAATCTACATGCATGCCACAACTGTTTTACTGTACAACAATGAAAGACTGCAACTGCAAAGGAGATTCTCTCTACAATTACGTACTAGCAATAAACAAAAGCTACACTAAATACACAAACTATATGAAAAAATCAGAAGATTCCAGTGAGGTATCCTTGGCTAAGAGTCGACATATGAAACGTCCCCTTTGAATAATTATACATGACTGTGCTCAAACTGACACACAATATTTTTAGCGCAACGCAATCTGACTTTCAAAAATCCCTACAAAAGAATGGCCCTGACTAACATTAACCTATACCTTTCACAAATCACTTACCTCACAAAAATCCTCATTACTCGAACTACTGCAATACAGCGAGCGCCACTACTGCCAGCTAAATAAAAGATTCAAACTACAGAAGGCACTAACTACTGATAGGGATAGTTAGCAAATGAAAGATTTTAATAGAGAACAAACAATGTATTTACCTTAATAGTCATAATATATATAGCAGTTCATGACATCCAGTCTTACAAATTTCAAAACTCCGCCATCTCTCTCCCCACATCCACCACTGCTGGCGGCTCACCTCCAACTGCGCAATGCTAAGCGCTGTTAACATCCAGCTGCCCAACACTACAATGGCAGACAACAATGCAAACTAGCCACAGACTGCACACAGCACAGCCAGTGATTTTCATACAGAGCGCTACGTAACGTTGCCAATAAGAAAACATAAACAACCTACTTATACAGCCTATTCTTGAGTACTGCTCGAGTGTTTGGGATCCATATCAGGTCGGACTGAGGGAGGACATAGAAGCAATTCAGAGGCGGGCTGTTAGGTTTGTTACTGGTAAGTTTGATCATCACGCGAGTGTTACGGAAATGCTTCAGGAACTCGGGTGGGAGTCTCTAGAGGAAAGACGTTCTTTTCGTGAATCGCTACTGAGGATATACAGAGAACCAGCATTTGAGGCTGACTGCAGTACAATTTTACTGCCGCCAACTTATATTTCGCGGAAAGACCACAAAGATAAGAGAGACTATGGCTCGTACAGAGGCATATAGGCAGTCATTTTTCCCTCGTTCTGTTTGGGAGTGGAACAGGGAGAGAAGATTCTAGTTGTGGTACGAGGTACCCTCCGCGACGCACCGTATGGTGGATTGCGGAGTATGTATGTAGATGTAGATGTAGATGTAGATGTAGATTATGTGAACCCGTTTTACGCTGACAGGTTGATGTGAGGTAGAGGGGGAAGAGGTAGGCGGAGCATCTTCGTATTTAAGCGTATGCCCGTCACTTGCTGACCCTAGTTGACATCACAGCTGCTGAGGAGAGTGCTCCATCTACCATCTTCGAATGATGCCATGGGTGTAACAAGACTTATCGTATTTTATCCTTATAAGCATTTTGCCATATTTAATGTCAATCTAGTAAGTTTTCTATTACTTTCTAAATTAAGTTACAGGTCTGATGATGGTCATGTGATATGACCGAAACCGGTCACCTATGTTCTTGTAGCATGCGTGGTGTGATCAACTCTGAATTTTAAAAATAAATATTTTTTTAAAAGAGAAGTGGTAATATGCGTTTCCCCATTTGTTTTAAAGAGTTGCATGGTGTGCTATAGAAGTCAATTACAATCTGGTCCCTCAAATCAGCCTTTTCATGTGCTTGTGCTGCCTCGGCGGAGCTTGCGCTTGCCTGTTTTGCTTGACGTGTCGGGTGGGAGCTTGGACTGATCTCAGGACATGTGGTTGGTGATCACTCCTTACAGGCACAACTTTTCTCAGCATTCTGCCTGTTATGTTTGGTACTTTTTAATCTTTTACCATAATAGAAGTGTAATGCCGTGCGTTTTTTTTCTTAAGTAAATTATCTTAAACTTGTTTATTAGGACATTTGGATAAAACTTAAATGAGTCTTCCATGAGCATAAAAATTCTGTTGCGTATTTCGTAATTTTAATGGCTTATTTTCACGTTCTTTCTAATAAAATAGTGATTACCTTGTTAAAATCACTTTAATTCTCAATAATTATGTGGTGCTCAATCTGCATCTGTTATAATAATAATAATAATTTTGTGGCCAAACAAATTTAAAAATATTTTAAATGAGCAATGTCCAATTCCCCTCATGGCCCAGGCATTCCTAATGTGTCAAGCTGAGTACACGCAGTGGTCGTAGTGTCAAGCTGCACTCTTCCTAAATACAAACTCATAGACAGACTCGCAGAAGTTACGACATAATAAAATACACCTATAAGGACTGAGCTCCGTATACCGATAAATCGCTTTTGCAAACACCATTGACCAATGTGATTCAAAAACGCGAACAACACACGTACAACGATAGATGGAGAAATATGTCGCACGCACCTGGTAGCAGTGCAAACAGCACCGTATGTATGACGATAAGATGTGTCCCTCCGTTGACTAGGGACCTCGACTTCTGTAGAAGCCACTGTTTCCAAGCTGAGAGACTTGGGAATAACGATATAACTTCGACCGAGCAACACTTTCCCTTATATATGTCCGCCAGTCTAGCCGAACTGCCATCTCACTGGCTCCAAGTAACCGCGGGAAGAACCTTATGTAAACTGATGGGGGGGGGGGGGGGGGAATAACTGACCTGTGGCTAGTCTGTTAGCAACACGTGCGAACGCTTTCGCCTGATAACCATAGCCGGCTCTTAAAGAGCTCCGGAACGCCCTATACTTGCAATGTTAAAATAACGCTTATAAATTACATCTTTCCTCACAAAGTATTTGAGGTAGGAAGTTGAACTTTTTACAGATTATTTATTGGAATATGGGCTACAACTTAACACAGGGATTTTACAAAATTTTACTTCAGTTATTAAAGATGATTTTTTTCAATTGTAATGAAAATTCACAACATTTTTTTGCAATTTTTTATTTATATATTCAAAAGTATACAGTTTTTTGGAAAAAGGCTGTGTTAAATTATGCAGAAGGTACTGTGTAACATTTACTGAAAGTTTGAAACAAATATGTTTGGAAGATTCTTAGAAAACATGTAATTAGCATGAGAAAATAAAAGTTTTGGGAATCGAGCGACAAAGATTGGATTAACTTTTTAGTGCATTCCAGGTCCATAGGATGGATTATCTTCATCCGCTGCAAACTCCTCCTACAGCTTCCTCTTGTTCCTCCTCCTGTTTACTCTTGCTTGTATTTTACAGCCCAGTCTGCAGCCCGAAGGCGTTCCTTGTCTGAAGCAAGCATCACTAGTACCATGTTAGAATGTTATTATTTACAGTAATAACACATACCTTTGGCTTTCCAACATTTCTCCTTTTCTTAAAAGCCTTCAGAGGATTTCTAATAACTTTATTTTTACTTATTATTATACTTCAACAAAACAGAGACTCAAGAAACAGAATTAATTACGAATATTTTCGAGATAACGACGGAGTAAATAAACATGAAACAATCGACAATCACACCAGCGATATATATTGAACCATCACAGGTTAGCCACAACACATACTTTATCTCACATCACTAAAATGTACCTGATGAACACGGACGTTAATAATAACACCGTTTGACAGCAGTTTAACAGCGCCACAGTGGGTCACGCCCATGTAGAACATATTTCAAAAAAAATTTAAAAATAGTTGTAGTCTTCGGAATTGAATAAATTATATATCTATTAAAAGGTAATAGTCTGCACATTCAGAAAACGCAAAAAAGTAAAAATTGAACTTTTCATGATTTTGAACCTTTCCGGAGCCCCTTAAGACGAAGGCTTCAGCGACCGTGGAAAGAAGCAACAAGATCCGTGGGTCGCCCACGTGCTGACGGTATCAGAAAGTCGACGAGTGATAACGTGGACCGTGTGTGCCACCTGGCGAAGATCCGTAACAGCCCAGTGTATAAAAACGTACTAAGATTAATTTGTGTTAGAGGCCAGTGAGCTGCAGCATACAGTCCTATTAACCAAAAGAGCAATATTTTGTAGCGAAAACACTCCATACTTTTACTCGTTGCAATAATATCAGCAGACGTCAGAGCTTAAGATTCTATCACAAATCTGCCTCCGTTACAGCTTCTCGGTTCACAATGTTGTCGATGACAAATTAAAATTCTGGAGGCTAATACTTCTGGGAAGTCCAGCAGCAGAGTCAGCCAGCACAGCGAAAAACGTTCTGAGACAAACGTGCAGTAATTGCGCCATGTTTGCCACCCAGATGGGACTCAGTAAAAAAAAAAAAAAAAACGTTCTGACAACACATGTCGTCTTACAGAGCGATCGATGTGTCACAAGACAGACTCACATACTGTTTCCTACGAAGAAGAAAGAGCTGCGAGCAACTAATGTATTTCATAAGGTCCCTTGCCAACTCCGAAGCAGTGACTTTCTCCGCTGTAACACGCTCCTTACTAACTGGAAGACTTCTCCAAAAAATCATTAGGGTAATGCTGCGCTTGGTACTGGTAGGAAGTCAACACTGTTGAGAACCGTTCATAGTCAGCTTAGCAGGAGGGAAAATAGACTGTTTACAAATGGACATGTATCTCTATCTCTAGCTCTTGAGTGGCACTTGATACCATGAGGAGTATGCGCTCTGTAAGACTTAGGAGGATATGGCATGATTGAATGATCCTCTTATAAGTGACTCAGAGTTTGGCTGCCAGTATAGCTGTTTTGTGTAACCGTTAAAACTATAAGCCATTGTTTATAAATCATTATAATCCTGATAGGTATTGCATCCTATCATTACCGAATAATCCATTAAAAGTAGTCTCTCACATATCCAACTGAAAATATAAGATGTATCCGAATTTTAGGAGTCGTAATCAGAAAAGACATTAGTATCAATTCCATTGGAACTAGTATTACTCATGATCCAGCAGACAAACTGCAGGATGGTCTTAGGTATACGCATTCTGTAATATTAATAAGTCTGTTCGACGACCGACGTGCCCCAATATTGTATCAGGAAGACATAGTTCATTCTACATTGAGTTTGGAAGTTACGATTACAAGCTTCTAGGACTTGTAGATGGCTGTGAGACGTAATATTTTGAAAAGGAACATATGACCAGAAACTGCTGAGGGGAAGAGAAAGGAGTGGCCGAGCGGTTCTAGGCACTTCAGTCTGGAACCGCGCGACCGCTACGGTCGCAGGTTCGAATCCTGCCTCTGGCATGGATGTGTGTGATGTTCTTAGGTTAGTCAGGTTTAAGTAGTTCTACGTTCTAGGGGACTGATGACATCAGCAGTTAAGTCCCATAGTGCTCAGAGCCATTTGAACCATTTTTGGAAAGAGAAATGTGTCAGAGTTGTCTGTCCTGGTAAGCAGTAGGGTAGACAGGATCACGTGCACTAAATCAGGCGGTCGCCTCATGTCACTTAACGTCTGCCTTGGTGAGAGACAGAGGAAGATCTGCTGTCACGAGGTCTGACCGTTGCACTAGAAATCGACTAGACAACATCTGGGGTGCAGTGTGTGGACCAGAACATACTTCTTGGTAGAATGTTGGTTGTGGGCACATCGAGCCGCTGTAGTAATGCGTCGGTACTGTTCTGCACGTACAGTATGCTGCATTACTTTTCGTTCTGGAATAATGTAAACATGTAATGTTTAAGTGTTAATACAAAAAAATCTACTTAAGTGATCAATGAATGTTTCGTTATGTTTCCTTTCGATTTTTACCTCATAGCTGTATAGCACCACACCTAACTCAATTCCTCAAGCAGACGTGGGTTAGCTAAACATTTGCACTGAATTCTTCGTAGAACAGATATGGTACTTTTCCAAACATGATTTCCTATTTAAAATAGTATGCAATCGCTCCACTCTACAAGTTCTAAAAATTGGTAACGAGAATTTCGACTATCGTGTATGTCGCAACCAATCAGACCCTCTAGAGCAGATGTCTAGTTACTCTTTGCGTTCTCAGCTCTAATCCCACTAGAATTTTTTACACTGATTTGCCTATGACGAATAGTCAATCATCTGGACGTGCAGCATGGAACACAATGCATACAGCACATTCTTCTATAAACTATTATAGGACCTGACTGTTTTTTTTTAACCAAGAGTATCGAGATACTAAATAATCCACTAAAACTTCAGTCTTACACACCATGTACAAATCCAGCTAAGAATATAACACATATTCTAATGTTAGAAGTCATAACCGGAAAAGAAGTCGCGATCTGTACTGTATGACGTAGCATTACTCATCCCCCACTCCCGCCTCCCGCAGACAAGTTCCAGAATCATCGTAGGGATACATACACAAAAACTGTAATAGGTAATGGTCGAGGTCTCCTCGACAAATAATGTCTCCTACATGTATCAGGAAAGCATAAATTACTCTGCTTCACAACCAACCAGATCCTCTAGAGCACATGAGCAGCTGTTTGCATTCTCAGATTTATACTCACTAGCATTCTCCCTAGTGATTTGCTTATGATGAATGTGCAACACCAGTGAGACCTGCTAGTCAAGAGAAGGCAGGATTCGGTTACGATTGTAGACGGGGCCGTAATCAGTTACTATTGGCTGTGTGGTGTCACCGACAGACACCACACTTGCTAGGTGGTAGCCTTTAAATCGGCCGCGGTCTGTTAATATACTTTGGACCCGCGTGTCGCCACTATCAGTGATTGCAGACCGAGTACCGCCACAGGGCAGGTCTAGAGAGACTCCCTAGCACTCGTCCCAGTTATACAGCCGACTTTGCTAACGCTGGTTCACTCTCTACATACGCTCTCATTTGTAGAGACGACAGTTTAGCCTAGCCTTCAGCTACGTCATTTGCTACGACCTAGCAAGGCGCCATATTCATCAAGAATGTATTCTGAACAGCTAATATTGTGAATCATGTACCGTCAAGAGCGACGTTCATCATTAATGGATTAAAGTTAAGTATCAAACTAATTACGCCCGCTTTCTGAATTCTCACTCCTTGGCATGTTCCAGACCTCACGTCAGTATAGTCCTTCCCTCCTCACGCCAGCCTGCGTGAGCTAAAACGCGTGCATTTCCGCCTCCAATCGTAACACGGTGTTGGCTCTTCTGCCAACACAACAGGTTGCCTTTTACAAATACACACTACTTATTTTAAACCAGTAATTCCAGACTCAACAAAAAACAAATATACCACACGTTTTTAATGAAGGAATAAACAACTGTGTAAATAATAGTGTTTTCAGTGCGCTATAATTTAGCAAATCACCATTAAATACAGATACAGCAAATAACGTTTTAAAAGCAAGCCGCCGTGATTTGGGCAGAAGGTCTTACACGCCAGGAACGGCAATAAATTAAGAATTGTTTAAAACTCGCTGCAACTTACAAATTGCAGGTATTAAAATATTAGAGGCAAGTCGCCACAAACACAGCAGAAGGTATCAGAGGCCAGGAACGACAGTAAATAAGGTTTTAAAGGCTTACTACGTAAATAGAAATATCAAATTAGAATTTTAAGGCAAATGAGCACAAATCCGGCTGAATACCTTACACGCCAAGAATGGCAATAATATAAAAAATTTAGAACACTGCTACAAAACAGCAAATACAGTAGCAAAGGTTAATTGAAAAACAAGCAACTGATCAACAAACGGGTGAAATAAAAGGATGGTAAACTTTGTAACACAACCCTTAAAGTGCACTGAACACTACACTGCTAGATTTATTCCAGAAGGCGACCAGAACTATTAACTACACATATACAACCTTTGAATTTAAACATTGCAAGGTATTGTAATAAATAGTACAATGATAAAACACAGGGACCAGTACATAAGTTCCTTAAGGGGTACTGAGGCAGATTATACCCGCAGAAGACGTGGACTGAAGGAGCGTTACACTGACTACAGACTTCCTTTTAGAACACACATGTCCTACAAGAACCAAGGGGCCACAGACGGTGCTCCAGGAATCGACCTCTGAGAAGGTCCGGCAACAAATACTTTCGCGAGCGATGTGGTAGGTAGTTACATTCAGTTCACAAGATGGTAACTCAGACTAGTGGCAGTCTAACGAATGACTAATGATAATCAGGCTGAAGCTACCTGACGTCCGATAAACCAAATGTAACGATGGAACAATACACCAAAGCCGGAACCGGCTGTCTGCACTACGTCCATAGAATACTGTGCTTAGAGCGCCCGCAATGAGAAAGGAATCACTACCATCAGAATAGAAGAATCACCAACCGGCCCCCAGGGCAGGTAACTGGGGCATTAGCAGCCACCAGGCAATAAAAATTACCGCTGGTTGAACTTAACAAACTGTAACACATTGACCGCAGTAAATAGTAATAAGAAGTCGAGGGAAGCTAATCAGATCCGCCTTCCCCAAGCACTCCACTCGCTGCTCTTCACGTCGGTGACACTACGAGCGGCAACACGAACCCAAGTCACTGGAGAATCGAGAGATATCACAATGGTGGAGGTTTCTCTACTTGGATTGAAATTCACACATCGTAAAACTTGCTGGACCCGGTTTACGACGGGGTCGTGCACCTTCGTGACCACAGCCACTCCATCCGGCAGCCCGTGCGCGCCGCCAGCAGTCCCCGCGTGTTGTGGCACTGCGCGGACCTGGCTCTTCCTGAGTCCCCGACTGAGCTCGTACACTCACATGAGCCGGAAAAAAAACTACGTCGCCCCAAAGACAGGGCAACAGTTACTACATACCGATAACCGCCGCTCCTGCCACTAGTAGACAGGCAACGCTTGCGAAACCGAGTGGCGCCAGTCAACACGAGAAGAAGAGAATCAACCGCAACCTTGCCAACCCAACGATACCGTCTGGCCTCCAACAGGGGTCAGAAACCTACAGACAGCACAAATACGAGCAGCACAGCTCCACTTCCCCTCTCAAGGACAAACCCGAGGACACGCCAAACTAGCGGCCTAACCAAAATTGATTAAGGTTTTCCCGGTATTGCTTAGCGGTATGGTTCCCTTAACCAGAAGATTTACTGGGCCTAAATTCCGCATTATCGTGCACAGACCCAGAAAACGGGGAGTAATCTTACCAAGAATGCCAACACGCTCCTCCCTACCGGGAAAATTATGAACGTACACCTGTTCTCGCTGCTTACTACTGAATGCTCGTCGATTACGGTTATAACGACCAGCTTGTCTGTTGTGGACCCTGAGAATATTGTGCCTCGCGCGATTCCAGTTTTCTTTGACAACCTGAGGGGTGATCTCCACTGAATGAAATAAAATTTTGATGCCATACGCGTTTCGCCTTTATTCTTTTCAACGCATCTTCATTGACTTAGAATATGTACATATTTTGATATTTAGTTTACATTTTGGGACCATGTGTCTATAGGTTGTAAGCAGTTCTGGCGGCTGGCTTTTCTAAGGCTTACTAATATTTTAAATTCTACCACTCCATAGAAAAGATAATCACCGGAACAGTTTATGACCAATATACACATTGTCCCAAAATGGAAACGAAACATTAACCTGGTACTGGACAAGCTTATCAAGACGAGGGAGAAAGAAATACCTGCAATAAATATGGAAACAAAGAATAAACGAATCAACATAAAACGCCTTGGCAATGCTGATGACCTAGCAATAATTACGCGAACTAACGAGAAAGCCAAAAATGTCATCGAGAAACTTCATGAGATTGCCATCAAAACCGGACTCCAAATTTCTTACGAGAAAAGAGTTCAAATCTGAAACCACTAGCAACAAATATGGTGATATCAAGAAAGTTAAGTACTTCAAGTACTTGAATGAAATGATCGGCAACACTGGCAACGAAAAAGTAGCTCAAAAAACAGGAGCAGTAAAATTACGTAAAGCTTATACAATGACCTGGAACACATGCAATAAGAAATCGCTATCCACAGAAGCCAAACTTCACCACTATCATACAGTCGCTCTTGCAGAAGCGCTCTACGCAACTGAAACATCATCATTAACCACCAACATCAAGGACATTGAGAAAATGGAAAGGCAAATACTCAGGTAAATATTTGGATCCAAGATTCAGGATGGTATCTGGATGCGCGAAAGCTTTGAAGAACTGTAGCCAAGGACTGAACGTTTCACGTCAGTTGCACGGAAAGGAAGACTGAAATTCTATGAATATTTTTCAAGAATGGACGCCTCTAGAATGACCAAAAAAATCCTCCTTATCACTATAGGAACTCGCCAAACCAGGGCACGCTGGCTAACAGGAACCCAGAATGACCTCACGGAACTCAATATTGACCCACTAGAAACCACACGCACTGCGTACAGATAGAAAACCAACTTCGCAACCAAAAACCCGACGGAAAGAATCTGAAATTGGAAAACGCATGGACACAGGAAAGAAGTTAGGCCCTTAGTGAAAGGATGAGGAAGTTTTGGGAAGAAAATAAGAACAAGAAAGCTAAGAAAACCAGTGTTAATTAATGGTTCCGCGTGCTCCTTAGAGGGCGAAACGAATAAATAAATAAATAATAATAATAATTTGTACATATTCTAGGCCACTGAAGATGTATTTCACGGAATAAAGGCGCAACGCGTATTGCACGAATTAGACGGATCAAAAGAAGAAATTACCAACATACCGTAATATTAAACGCAACTGAGGATGACAGTACTACAGAAATTAAAGACGTCACATAGCTGTTTCCCTGGCAGTTTCCATACATTCAGAAATCGTCGTCTGTTGTTACGTAACCGGTGGATGTGGCGTCACTTCTACCGCAATATATATATGCCGTTACACCTCCTCTCGACCGATTACTCCATCTGTGTAACGACTACGTTTTTTTCTAAGTGCATCTGTAATGCCATGTCTATCACTTCATTGTGAAAGTAACAAAAAAATGTTCCCTAGGAGTCTAGAACCCTTAGCACAGATCACAGTCAACTAGGGGGCATGTTACGTACTGCTTCTAATAGATCCTCATACTCATAGCTTTCTAGAGGATCGTCCAAGAGGTCTCTCCGAGAGACATTGATCTAACATGTCACACCTCGACTACAGTGTAAATGCAGATATCCTATGTGACCATACAGTATCGAAATTTCCTACGGAATTTCTTGACATTTCCCACATTTTTCAATATTTATCCATTTTGCTCGATATTCCATATGTACATGTACAAGTATAAATACACAACCAGACTGTGGCTTCCTATTCTTTTATGCCACCCAACTTTGATACGGAGCCCCATCTCAGCCAGAGCATATACTTAGTCCTCCACACGGCACCACTAATGGTAAGACACATGTGCTGCTGTTGGAGGTAGTGTGTTGACGTTATTCTGAAGTAAACACACAGTTACGCTATTTCGCGAGTAGACTTGCCCCTATCTCCCTCCACCGAACCAGGAGGCGTCGTCGTCGGTGGTGGCGGAGAGACAGCGGTGGTGGAGTTAATGTTCTGGGATCGACTCGGAGACCCGTTTGAATGATGTACCCCTGCGTTAAGTATGGGATGTTGCTAAAGCCAGGTCAAGAGGGCAGAACGTCCGGGGATATTAACATTAGATGTGGGATCAAAGGTGCTACGTCTAGGTCCAACCGATCTGCGCAGTAGCTGGGATATCAGTTGAGTGGATCCATCTATAAACAAAGATTCATGGATTGTGTTTTGTATGGATCCACTTTCGTATCTTCCGAGGTATCACACGGAAGGCTGATAGCGAGAAATAACTCTGGGAATGTTGTTAGGGCTGGATCCAGTGTGTGGTAAGTCGGGGAAATATTTTTCGAGGTACATTCTGAATGGATCTACCTGCTCAGAGAACGCGGTAATGCATGAGATGGATCATCCTGCGTCAGGTCCAACGCCGTCACCGCTGCCGTCCCCGCCTCCTCCGACAACGACTCCGTCAGCGTCGGCTAGGGAGGGAGTAGGAAGCCTACCCGAAAACTATCGTAACTATGGGTTTACAGAAGAATAACATCAACACACTACCTCCAACAGCAATCCACCTGTTTTAGCGTTAGTGTCGCCACTATGAGGAATAAATATATATCCTGGTTGGGCTGGGGCTCTGTATCAGAGTAGTGTGGCTTAAAAAATAGCAAGTCACATCTGGTCGTGTAATTAATAAGAGCGTGTTTATACTTAGACATTCTCATGTGCAGTGTAGTCGAGGGGTCACAGAAGCACTACATAAAAGTGTCTGGGAGAGAGCTCTCGGATGCGTTCCTAGGAAGCTGTTAGTATGAGTGATCTATTACAATTGAAACGTCCCCTTAGAAGAATTTATACACGACTGTGCTTAACCTGACACACAATATTATTTAGCGCAACGCAATCTGACTTTCAAAAATCCCTACAAAAGAATGGCCCTGACTAACATTAAACTATACCTTTCACAAATAACTTACCTCACAAAAATCTTCATTAATCGAACTACTGCAATATAGCGAGCGCCACTACTGCCAGCTAAATAAAAGATTCAAACTACGGAAGTCACTAACTACTGATAGGGATAGTTAGCAAATGAAAGATTTTAATAGAGAACAAACACTGTATTTACCGTAATAATCATAATATATATAGCAGTTCAATTTCAAATTACAAAACTCCGCCATCTCTCTCTCACACATCCACCACTGCTGGCGGCTCACCTCCAACTGTGAAACGCTACGCGCTGTTCACATCCAGCTGCCGCTGCCTAACACTACAATGGCAGACAACAATGCAAACTAGCCACAGACTGCACACAGCACAGCCAGTGATTTTCATATAGAGCGCTACGTAACGTTGCCAATAAGAAAACATGCTACGTAACGTTGCCAATAAGAAAACATAAACAGCCTACTTACATAGCCCCCATGCTCCCCACAAAAAATTTGACAAATTTTTTTGGGCACTGGCCAATACATATTTGTTAAATTTTTTTCACAATTACAATAACAAAGATATCAAATGCACGTCGTGTATAAATTCTTCTAAGGGGACGTTTCACAATTACTGCAAAATATTCCCCCTAATTGTCTGAGTTCTGCACTAAAGGTTGAGAAAGCAATCTCTTCGAAGACCCCTTGGAAAAAAGATGGGGATCGTTTTGTTATTTGAAGTGATAGACTTGGCGTCAAAGATAGACTTACAAAAACAGTAATCATAATACAGATGTGGTAGTCGGTCGGGAGGAGCAGTAACGATATATGTTTGGGTAGTGGTGTCATCACATACGACGATGTGTAACATTAGACCATGACTTCTGCATGGAAGAAGATTGCAGGGGAAACAGCTACTTGATTGTGGACAATGGTATGACAGTTTGAATAGACTGTTTAAAGTAGATGACTTCGTATTGTAGAGAAAAGATATCTAATAAATTTATGCTTCAGATCACAAGCCCAGGAGTGAACAACCTTCTTACAGATTCATAAAGTGTCCAATAATGTGACCATAAGGAGGTTTTACGATCTCCTTGAATAAAGACTGTTGTATTGCCAGGTTGGGGGTTACAAAATACGACTACAGAGTTTATCGTGTGTTTGACGCAGTCAGAGACCGACTGGACTATAACAAACAATAATTACTGTGTGCCCCACTGTGTTCTTTGACACTTACATCCATGTGGGGTGAACTAACTTGGAGAACAGCAACAGCGTCTGTTGGAGATAGTAAGAATCTCGAAAAATGCCTTAAACTGTTCTGAGAATCAAGACTGAGAAAATTCATTAATTATGTTCTGTCTGCGTACAGTTTCAATATCTACTTCGTGGAGATCCTTAACACTGACTCCTCAAAAAAGACATAAATATTGTTTAGAAGTACTGTTTTAAAACATGAGAAATATACAGGGTTATTACAAATGATTGAAGCGATTTCACAGCTCTACAATAACTTTATTATTTGAGATATTTTCACAATGCTTTGCACACACATTGAAAAACTCAAAAAGTTTTTTTAGGCATTCACAAATGTTCGATATGTGCCCCTTTAGTGATTCGGCATACATCAAGCCGATAATCAAGTGCCTGCCACAGTCGGCGCAGCATGTCCCCATCAATGAGTTGAAAGCATTGTTGATGCGACTTCGAAGTTCTGGCACGTTTCTTGGTAGAGGAGGTTTAAACACTGAATCTTTCACATAACCCCACAGAAAAAAATCGCATGGGGTTAAGTCGGGAGAGCGTGGAGGCCATGACATGAATTGCTGATCATGATCTCCACCACGACCGATCCATCGGTTTTCCAATCTCCTGTTTAAGAAATGCCGAACATCATGATGGAAGTGCGGTGGAGCACCATCCTGTTGAAAGATGAAGTCGGCGCTGTCGGTCTCCAATTGTGGCATGAGCCAATTTTCCGCGGACTACGCGTGAATCTTGCCCGCACGAGTTCAACCGTTCTTCGCTCACTGCAGGCCGACCCATTGATTTCCCCTTACAGAGGCATCCAGAAGCTTTAAACTGCGCATACCATCGCCGAATGGAGTTAGCAGTTGGTGGATCTTTGTTGAACTTCGTCCTGAAGTGTCGTTGCACTGTTATGACTTACTGATGTGAGTGCATTTCAAGCACGACATACGCTTTCTCGGCTCCTGTCGCCATTTTGTCTCACTGCGCTCTCGAGCGCTCTGACGGCAGAAACCTGAAGTGCGTCTTCAGCCGAACAAAACTTTATGAGTTTTTCTACGTATCTGTAGAGTGTCGTGACCATATGTCAATGAATGGAGCTATAGTGAATTTATGAAATCGCTTCAATCATTTGTAATAGCCCTGTAGTTATCTCAATCCTGGACCTTCTTCTCTACAATATCGTCAGGCAAAGTTATCGCCGAAGTAGGACTGGTAACCACAAACAGTACGGACCACAACAGCAGATCTGTGTGGCAGGTCACAGCTGCTGTGGTAACCGAATCATCAGAGGCGCAGCAATCGATCTCCACCGACCGGTCCGTATCTCATCGCTGGTGTGCATCGTGGGTCACGCCCATCATCGCTGAATCGCCCAGCGCCGAGAACAGGTCTATCAGCCATCCTGTAAGATCCTTCTATCATAGTCCCTTTGTCAAAATATTTGAAAGATTTTTGCTTATAAACCAGATTTCTTTTTTCCGAGTACTGATGGATATTTCTTATAAGTTCAAATGGTTCAAATGGCACTGAGCACTACGGAACTTAACATCTGAGGTCATCAGTCCCCTAGAACTTAAAACTACTTAAACCTAACTAACCTAAGGACATCACACACATCCATGCTCGAGGCAGGATTCGAACCTGCGACCGTAGCGTCTTTATAAGTAAACTAGTATGCAGTGGAAAAGTATTTTTCCCCTCTGTCAGTGCAAAATGGATTGATGACATGATCTACTGCTCGTCAAACTTTTTTTGGGGGTGTTGGGTGGGGCGTCATCAGCCTTCCGACTGGTTTGATGCGGCCCGCCACGATTTCCTCTCCTACCAACCTCTTCATCTCAGAGTAGCACCTGCAACCTACATCGTCAATTAATTGCTGGATCTCTGTCTTCCTCTACAGTTTTTGCCCTCTACAGCTTCCTTTAGTACCATGGAAGTCATTCCATGATATCTTAACAAATATCCTATCATCCTGTCCCCTCTTCACATTGTTTTCTACATATTCCTTTCCTCTCCGATTCTGCGCAGAACTTCCTCATTCTTTACCTTCTCACTCCCCCTAATTTTCAACATTCGTCTGTAGCGCCACATCTCAAACCCTTCGATTCTCTTATGTTCCGGTTCACCTACATGTTTACAATAAAATGAACACCCTTAGCTGCTTACAGGCGTTGACCTATGTCAACGGGGACAGATGAAAATGTGTGCCCCAACAGGGACTCGAACCCAGGATCTCCTGCTTACATGGCAGACGCTCTATCCATCTGAGCCACCGAGGACACATAGGATAGTGCGACTGCAGGGATTTATCTCTGACACGCCTCCCGAAAAACCCACATTCTCAACGTATTGTTCCGCACTACATTCGTAGTGCCCCCGCCCATTATACTCATTACTCGCGGCGCGTTGCCGATTCCCGTAAGAGTTCGGGCACTGTTTGTGCATTCGCACAGAAGAAGAAGATGGTCAAGTGGCCGGTGAGCCTTAACTATATATATATACTAAGATGGTATCTGTTCTTTCGGACATGTCCGAAAGTACGTTGACAATGTGGGTTTCGCGGGAGGCGTGCCGCAGATAAATCCCTGCAGTCGCACTGTCCTCTGTGTCCTCGGTGGCTCAGATGGATAGAGCGTTTGCCATGTACGAAAGAGATCCCGGGTTCGAGTCCCTGTTGGGGCACACATTTTCATCTGTCCCCGTTGACATATGTCAACGCCTGTAAACAGCTAAGGGTGTTCATTTCATTGTAATTTCACCTACATGTTTCGCTACCATACAAAGCTGTACTCCAGACTTACATTCTCAAAAATTTCTTCCTCAAATTAAGGCTTATGTTTGATGCTAGGAGACTTCTCTTGGCCAGAAATGCCCTTTCTGCCATTGCTAGTCTACTTTTGATGTCCTCCTTTCTCCGTCCTTCATTGGTTATTTTACTGCCTAGGTAGCAGAATTCCTTAATTTCATCTACCTCGTGACCATCAATCGCGACGTTAAGTCTCTCGCTGTTCCTATTTCTGCTACTTCTCATTACTTTCGCCTTTCTTTGATTTACTCTCAGTCCATATTCTTTTCTCATTAGATTATTCATTCCATTCAGGAGATCATGTAATTCTTCTTCACTTTCACGCAAGATAGCAATGTCGTCAGCGAACCTTGTCATTGATACCCTTTCACGCCGAATATTAATTCCACTCCTAAACCTTTATTTTATTTCCATAATTCCTTCTTCGATGTACAGATTGAATAGTAGAGGCGAAAGACTACATCACTACCTTACGGTCTTTTTAACCCGTGCACTTCATTGTTGGTCATACACTCTTATTATTCCCTCTTGGTTGTTGTACATATTGTATATTACTCGTCTCTCCCTATAGCTTACCCATATTTTTCTCAGAATTTCGAACATCTTGCACCATTTTACATTGTCGAACGCTTTTTTCCAGGTCTACAAATCCTATGAACGTGTCTTGAATTTTCTTTAGTCTTGCTTCCATTATCACCCGCAACTTCAGAATTGGCCCTCTCGTGCCTTTACCTTTCCTAAAGTCAAACTGATCTTCATCTAGCACATCCTCAATTGTTTTCCATTCTTCTGTATGTTACTCTTCTAAGCAACTTGTTTGCATGAGCTGTTAAGCTGATTGTGCGACAATTCTTGCACTTGTTAACTCTTGCCGTCTTCGGAATTGCGTGGATGATGCTTTTCCGAAAGTCAGATGGTATGTCGCCAGACTCATACATTCTACACACCAACGTGAATAATCGTTTTGTTGCCACTTCCCCCAATGATTTTAGAAACTATGATGAAATGTTATCTATCCCTTCTGCCTTATTTGATCTCAAGTCCTCCTATGCTCTTTTAAATTCTGATTCTAATACTGGACCCCCTATCTCTTCTAAATCGACTCCTGATTCTTCTTCTATCAAATCAGACAAATCTTCTCCCTGATAGAGGCGTTTAATATATTCTTTCCACCTATCCGCTCTCTCCTCTGCTTTTAACAGTGGAATTCCCGTTGCACTCCTATTGTTACCACCGTTGCTTTTAATGTTACCGAAGGTTGTTTTGACTTTCCTGTGCGTCTGAGTCTGTCCTTCCGACAATAATTTCTTTTTCGACTTCTTCACATTTTTCATGGAGCCATTACGTCTTAGCTACCCTGCACTTCCTATTTATTTCGTGAGACATATTTTCCGTATTATCCAAGATTTCCATATTTTATAACTGGATGCACTCTGGAGCATAGGGACATTTTGTGTCTGTTTGTTTATAAGAAATTAGGTCTCTTGAGTTCTATTTGTTAGTAACAATATTACGTAGCACTAGTAGACGCTACACCCAGACATGGAGTTTTCTAGGAGGTAATCAGAGTACAAAGGAGACGCTACAGGAAGGTTTGGGTGTTTGCAGGGACTCATAACGTGTCACGTGAACTCACGTTGAGGAGCTGTGAGGCGTGGCAGTGCGTCGGTAGTAACCGTGTATGATCACACATGTGGCCCGACAGGGTAGTGACCGGAAGTGCCAACGCGGAAAGGTGGATGTGGCCTGCCGCACAGTGTAAAGGCGGAGGGAGAGTTCAGTTCAGATAGCCGTGCAGGAGGGACGACAGTCCGGGTCAGACCCAATGCCTGGACTTGTAGTATACGCTATGGCTCTGCTCGTAGTCACACTTGGCCGCGTACCTACCTCCAGGGGATTTTTGGACAATCAGGAATAGTTTACTTTCATTCAGGTCACTTACTCAGTTTTGCTCAGACAAGCTTTAAAGATTCTACTTACTCAGGTCTTGCCTATTTGTTCGTATAATTCCTGTTGTGGATTGGCAGGAGACCAACCCGTAATATTAGAGGAAGCCGAAAGGCACGCGTTTTAGCTCACGCAGACTGGCGTGAGGTCTGGAACAGGTCAAGGAAATTAGAATTTAGAAAAAACGGATGTAGCTGTGGAATACTTAACTTTAATCCATAAATGGTGAACATCGCTCTTGACGGTACATGTTTTACAGCATCAATAGTAACTGGTAATGGCGCCTTGCTAGGTCGTAGCAAATGACGTAGCTGAAGGCTATGCTAACTATCGTCTCGGCAAATGGGAGCGTATTTTGTCAGTGAACCATCGCTAGCAAAGTCGGCTGTACAACTGGGGCGAGTGCTAGGAAGTGTCTCTAGACCTGCCGTGTGGCGGCGCTCGGTCTGCAATCACTGATAGTGGCGACACGCGGGTCCGACGTATACTAACGGACCGCGGCCGATTTAAAGGCTACCACCTAGCAAGTGTGGTGTCTGGCGGTGACACCACAATTCCTGTGCGAGTTCCATAGCTCCTTCAAAATATCCTGTTAGGTTTCTCCACGTTGGCAGCCTGGTTGGACCATCCTCAGATTTCTGTATGTATCTAGGTTGCTAGTTGGACGCGATTTTAATTGTGTGGTACCAGGTAAGGGGTTGGTCGTAGGTTAGCGTGATGCTGTCACGCCACAAGTTGTAGGAATAGGTCATCTAACTTTGGAATATCGATCCCGCTCATCCCAACGTAACGAAAAACGACGGAACGACTTTGAGAACCTCTTTTATATTAGTCGAACAACGAGTATGCAGGCCAGCGGCAGAGACAGGAGCCAAGAGAGTAAGAGAGACTACAACAAGAAGAAGAAGACGGTTGTTGTCCAGCGCCAAGAAGCGATCGATGTCTAGGAAGGGCAGAAGAAATGGTAAAGACCATCCCAGCAGACAGACGGCGCCGGGCGCCTGCGGACGGAGTGGTTATTCTGGGAGGTGGCTGGACCTGCGAGGTCTCAGCAGCAGCAACGGACGGTGTCGCTGTGTCGAGGCGGACGTCGCGGAAGGCGGCCAGAGGCTGCCGACAGCGGCGCGAGGCTCTAGACCAGGGGCGGGCAAACGCTGCACGCGGCTCATGAGCACACAGCGCTGCATGTGTGCTGCTCGCGTGCAATCGTCGAACGGGACAGTGCCGACAGCTTGCAGGTTGCGGCAGTGTAGTTCCAGGCTAAGCTGCGGACGTTGAAGCGAAGCGACCACTACGTAGTGAACGTTGTATTTCAATAACCGGAAAATGCAGAGTGAATCAAGGAAACGGAGAATTGGAGATCTGCTATCTTTTAAAAAGGAATGGGAGAATCATTTGTTCTCTGTGGAAAAACGTGAAAATTGGAAATGTATAATATGTGAGAGTATTGTCGCTGGTGAGCGGAAGTTTAATATTGAACGCCATTATAATAAATTTCAGTATGTTGCCGTTCTTAGTGCAATAAAAGAGGAATTTATCAAGCGATTTGGGGATATATCTTACTTATCCCAAGGTTTTGAATAGTTCTCGAGAGAATCTGGTTTCTGTAGATGATATTCATCTCAGTTTGCAAATGGAATTAATAGATCTACAGCGTAATTCTCGTCTGAGAGACAAGTTCCTTTTGGCAAGACGTGTAATACATTTTTATCACGACTTTCCACAGCAACAGTTTCCTCGTCCCCATCGTGAAGCCATGAAGATAGTCAATGTTGGCCTTGACATACTTTTGTGAGAGATTTTTTTCTGTTATGATAATTAATAAGTCTCGGTTAAGAGCAAACATCAGTAATGAAAATTTACGTAACTGTTTGCGTTTGTCTGTATGTAGAAATTTTGTTGCAGACATTAAACGTATTGTAAACTCCACCTGTGATAATAAATAAAACGTATCGTAGGTAATAGGTACTCTTTCAAACCATGATTTCTGTCAAGCACTCCTACTAACCTTATTCCTTCATTTAATAAAGCAGGCCAGGAAACAAAACGCATTACAGAGGAAGAAGCGGAGAGACGGTATGGCGGGGAGGGGTGAGAAGCGGGTGGCCAGCTTGCCCCTGTGTGCACGCAGAACACCTGTTAACTGCACGCGTGCGTGTGCACCGCACGCGTGCAGGATTCCTGCCCGCCCCTGCTCTAGACGGCGCTCAGGAGGTGTACAGTAGAACCAGGGGCTGCGGCGGTGCGAGGGTATAGTCTGTAAACTGAAGAGCGAGCAGCGCTTTTGGTGGGGGAATTGGCCTTTCTCGGAAGAACGCTGCCTCCGGCCTACAGGGGCACCCAAAATCTGTTGCCCGTTATCTGTCTAGCGGTGTAGATCGGCGTGCTGTGATATACGTCCTTTCTGTTCGTGGGATCTTAGTTGCCAGTGCCAGTGAATTAACTTTGTATACTTACTGATGTACTTCGATATCCGAAAGTGATGGATAATCGTCTAGCATTGCAAGAAAATGTGCAGAAAACTAGGAGGAAGAGGTATTTGTGGAGTAACGAGCGTGTCTCGTGTATTAAAGAGGCGACCCGAAAGGAACTGCTGGCTAATATTACCAGTCCGAATCAAAGGGCTGCAATTTATGCAAACGTCAGCCTCACGTAATAGGACGCAGGAGTAAGGAATGGAAAAATAAGCCGCATGGTTTACTGGAATCGCCACGAAAGAAAACTAATAATTTTGGGAGGAAACCCATCGTTATGGAAAGTTTCCAAATAACGTAAAGTCTTTGATGCTTATGGAACACTAAATCTCTATCTCGGTCACTAGTCACCTGATTCTAAGACATATTGCTTAAAACATCTGCGCAATAGCTATTCTAAACATTGCTGGAATTTCCTTCGTAATGCGTTCACATATTAATTTTTATTTTTTGGTGAGAACTTTATTTCTTAATCTATAGCAACGTTATCCTCTTCTAAATTTTCCCCATTACATACTATACACTTATGCCAATGCTTTTTCCAATTCCCGAAACACTTTGGGACCTGTTTCTTCGGGATAGTTTATAGGTCTCTTAACTGTGCATTTTTAATGTCATCCATACTTGTAAAACCGCTGTCCTTTAAGGCCTGCTTTGAAATATTTATACCACTTGTCTGCCCTTGGTTTACACATAACAGGCTCACCAAAAGCAATATTTACCATTTCTAAAAATTTCATACAATTTATTCCATTCTTATAACAAAATGTAATGTAGATTCTCTAATTTATTTTTATACAAAATAAATAATCGTTGATGCTACCAAAACACATGTAACCTTTCTGACAGCTGACAACAGAGTAAATACTCAATATGCATAACATTGAACACATACTTTTGAGGCATGTTCACGAAGACAGTGACAAAAAAAATAGTGCAAATCGGACTAATACAACACACAAAATTATAAGTTTCTGCTTAAATTTAAAACACTCTTTGTCTTGCAAGAATTGTTAAGTTTCAATGCAATCCTTCAAAGAAAACTTCTGCCTTTTAGTAGAAACACAAAATAAGAACAAGCCTTAAATTCTACGGAATGATTGCATTATATTGGGTTCGTTTTACGAATTGCAATAGAGCAACATACATTCACATGAACAGGCATTTGGTTCTTTGTTTGCAGTACATTCCTGACCGTTCTGATGTTAATATTATTTACTCTATAATGTTGTGTTTCGGAAGAACCTATCGGTTTTTTTTGTTTTTTTTTTTTTATTCCTTACGGCCTTAATGTATTTGTCTAAAACTAAACGCAGCCGAGACGTATATGTACACTGCTTCGCCGCAGATTTGAAGCGAGCGCCGCGGCAGGGCCTGTACTGTGTTGTGAAACAGCTTGTAGAAGCGCCTTGTGACGTAGCTGGGTTGACAGAGTGGGGAATCCCTCGCTCGCTCTTCAGTTTACCGGCAGACTATAGCCGGCAGCGGCGGCAGCGGCGAGGCGTCGCGGGCGATGCAGAGTCGGTGCAGCGGCACCAGCGACGGCGGACAGCGGCGCGGGCCACACGCGGCGAGAGAGCAGCCAGCAGCGGCGGCAGCGCAGACACCGGGGGCCAAAGGCGGCGGCGCAGCGCAGCGGGGGGCACACCTCAGCAGCCGCGACGGACGGCGGCCCATGGGCGACTCTACGTAGCGGACGACGCTCAACGGCAACGGCAGCACCAACAAATTAGCAGGCATGCCACGCGACGGCGGTAACGTTTCGAGCCCCCGGCGTGAGCAACCTACTAGGCGATCGTTAGTCTGTCAGTTGTTGTTGTTGTGGTCTTCAGTCCTGAGACTGGTTTGAGGCAGCTCTCCACGCTACTCTATCCTGTGCAAGCTTCTTCATCTCCCAGTACCTACTGCAACCTACATCCTTCTGAATCTGCTTAGTGTATTCATCTCTTGGTCTCCCTCTACGATTTTTACCCTCCACGCTGCCCTCCAATGCTAAATTGGTGATCCCTTGATGCCTCAGAACATGTCCTACCAACCGATCCCTTCTTCTAGTCAAGTTGTGCCACAAACTTCTCTTCTCCCGAATCCTATTCAATACCGCCTCATTAGTTATGTGATCTACCGACCTTATCTTCAGCATTCTTCTGTAGCACCACATTTCGAAAGCTTCTATTCTCTTCTTGTCCAAACTAGTTATCGTCCATATTTCACTTCCATACATGGCGACACTCCATACAAATACTTTCAGAAACGACTTCCTGACACTTAAATCTATACTCGATGTTACCAAATTTCTCTTCTTGAGAAACGCTTTCCTTGCCATTGCCAGTCTACATTTTATCTCCTCTCTACTTCCACCATCGTCAGTTATTTTACTCCCTAAATAACAAAACTCCTTTACTACTTTAAGTGTCTCATTTCCTAATTTAATTCCCTCAGCCTCACCCGACTTAACTTGACTACATTCCATTATCCTCGTTTTGCTTTTGTTGATGTTCATCTTATATCCTCCTTTCAAGACACTGTCCATTCCGTTCAACTGCTCTTCCAAGTCCTTTGCTGTTTCTGACAGAATTACAATGTCATCGGCGAACCTCAAAGTTTTTACTTCTTCTCCATGAATTTTAATACCTACTCCGAATTTTTCCTTTGTTTCCTTTACTGCTTGCTCAATATACAGATCGAATAACATCGGGGAGAGGCAACAACCCTGTCTCAATCCTTTCCCAACCACTGCTTCCCTTTCATGCTCCTCGACTCTTATAACTGCCATCTGGTTTCTGTACAAGTTGTAAATAGCCTTTCGCTCCCTGTATTTTACCCCTGCCACCTTCAAAATTTGAAAGAGAGTATTCCAGTTAACATTGTCAAAAGCTTTCTCTAAGTCTACAAATGCTAGAAACGTAGGTTTGCCTTTTATTAATCTTTCTTCTAAGATAAGTCGTAAGGTTAGTATTGCCTCACGTGTTCCAACATTTCTACGGAATCCAAACTGATCTTCCCCGAGGTCCGCTTCTACCAGTTTTTCCATTCGTCTGTAAAGAATTCGCGGTAGTATTTTGCGGCTGTGACTTATTAAACTGATAGTTCGGTAATTTTCACATCTGTCAACACCTGCTTTCTTTGGGATTGGAATTATTATATTCTTCTTAAAGTCTGAGGGCATTTCGCCTGTCTCATACATGTTGCTCACCAGATGGTAGAGTTTTGTCATGAATGGCTCTCCCAAGGCCATCAGTAGTTCTAATGGAATGTTGTCTACTCCGGGGGCCTTGTTCCGAGTCAGGTCTTTCAGTGCTCTGTCAAACTCTTCACGCAGTATCTTATCTCCCATTTCGTCTTCGTCTACAACCTCTTCCATTTCCATAATATTGTCCTCAAGTACATCGCCCTTGTATAAACCCTCTATATACTCTTTCCACCTTTCTGCCTTCCCTTCTTTGCTTAGAACTGGGTTGCCATGTGAGCTCTTGATATTCATACAAGTGGTTCTCTTCTCTCCAAAGGTCTCTTTAATTTTCCTGTAGGCAGTATCTATCTTACCCCTAGTGAGACAAGCCTCTACATCCTTACATTTGTCCTAGTCAGATGTGTTGAAATTCAGTGAGTTCCTCGGTAACTGCGATCTTGCATTTGGATCTGTTGACTCAGACTAACATGCTACTCTTTTCAAATTTGTCCAAATTAAGATAGTGAGCTCAGCACGCAGCACGTATTTGGCTAGAGACCTAAGTACCACTTAGCAAGATGTGCGTGCCATATTAATAGAAAGGACACTTCACTTCTATGCTTGTTGCATTTTTGCAAGTCGGCAACAACGCGAGGGAACTGTGGCACTGTGGGGCTCGAGCTTGGATACAATGCAACACCATTTCAGGTGCTCTACCAGAGGCAACATGGGAGAACCAGCGACATAATACAGTCTTGAACTTATTGTATCAGGAAACCGAGTCGAGCTGTGTTTATCCGAGGAATTCACGACGACAGGATGAAGACCGTACGACGAGCGCGCGGCGAGCAGTTAACGCTAGCAGAGGCTACAGGGGTCGCTCTGGCAGAAGAGCACGGTATACAGGGTGTTACAAAAAGGTACGGCCAAACTTTCAGGAAACATTCCTCACACACAAAGGAAGAAAATATGTTACGTGGACATGTGTCCGGAAACGCTTACTTTCCATGTTAGAGCTCATTTTATTACTTCTCTTCAAATCACATTAATCGTGGAATGGAAACACACAGCAACAGAACGTACCAGCGTGACTTCACTTTGTTACAGGAAATGTTCAAAATGTCCACCGTTAGCGAGGATACATGCATCCACCCTCCGTCGCATGGAATCCCTGATGGGCTGATGCAGCCCTGGAGAATGGCGTATTGTATCACAGCCGTCCACAATACGAGCACGAAGAGTCTCTACATTTGGTACCGGGGTTGCGTAGACAAGAGCTTTCAAATGCCCCCTCACATTACCTTCCTTCAATTGGGCCAACTGGCGGTGAATCGAGGAAGTACAGTACATACTGACGAAACTAAAATGAGCTCTAACACTGAAATTAAGCGTTTCCGGACACATGTCCACATAACATCTTTTCTTTATTTGTGTGTGAGATGTTTCCTGAAAGTTTGGCCGTACCTTTTTGTAACACCCTGTATAGCCTCGGACAGAGAAAAGGTCGTCGCCCGAGGTGGTGGAGGACTGCTGCGAAATGAAAACGAAGTCACGAAGCGCTTAACTTGCGAGAAGCCAAACCAACGGCGCGAGATTGTCGCACGGATCAAAGAATACGAGAATTGGTTCTGATTGCATCAGGATATTGCGAGGAAACAGACCGATCGCGAGTGCTGAAATGCTTACAATGTAATTTGTCAAATCATAGAGGACCATTTGTGCAGCGTAAACCCGCAACGTGTTTTAAATGCAAACAATCCGGTCATTATGCGAGAGGCTGGCCGGAGAGCCCTTGCCATGCACAAAACGCGCACAGGAACAGTAGTCAGGAAAACTCAGTAAGTGCGTAGGAAAGCAGTCGCCTTACGCCTTACTTGGAAAGATGTCAATAGTCAACTGCGAAAATAAAAATAAGCTTGTAGAACTGCACTGTCAGGAGGGCACTAACAGTCGCCTGAGGTTCCTCATGGATAGTGAAGTGCAGACAAACATAGTTTGGAGAAACAGTCTGCCGGCCGTGGTGGCCAAGCGGTTAAAGGCGGTACAGTCTGGAACCGCGCGATCGCTACGGTCGCAGGTTCGAATCCTGCCTCGTGCATGGATGTGTGTGATGTCCTTAGGTTAGTTAGGTTTAAGTAGTGCTAAGTTCTAGGGGACTGATGACCTTAGAAGTTAAGTCCCATAGTCCTCAGACACACAGTTTTTGAGAAACAGTCTGACAAAAGGTGTAAAGTGTAATAAAGCTGAACATATTAGGATATGAGGAAACGCTAATAGCGTTGCGATGACAGAGGGCAAAGTAACCCTCGGCTTATGATTGGGAAGCGGAAAGCAAGTCAGTCATTGCTTTCACGCAGTTGGAGTAGACATGGATCTTCCGTTTGATGGGCTGATGGGCTGATACTCATTCAAGTGAAATAGAGTCGTAATCAGTTAGGTCAATGGAAGCCTGTGGATCCGAGGGGAAGAGGTCGGAATGAAGGCAAAGCAAGAGTGCGAGCTCCGCACGGTGCAGTTAGGTATTAGAAGTCGGGGACTTGCTAGTACGACTGCGCTGTTTCAGAGAAAGCTCAGACGCACAGCGAAAGCCGCGTAAGGAGACTAAGATGAGTCACAGGGTGAGCTCTGTAAAGTAATTCACAAGAAAGAGAACGCTCTTTGGAGGAAGTCTTCAGTGCGAAGCGAGAAACGTACAGAAACGCGAGAGTGAACACGGATAGAAAGCCATTAACTGTTGAGACAGAAGAAGGCAACAGGGACTACCGGGGAGAAAGTAAAAGGGCATCAGCCAATGTGTTAGCCGTGTTCCAGCACTATGAGGTAGGACCCCGGGAGAATCGAGTATGGGAATAAAAATGAAAGCGATCGTAGTGGGAGAGGCTATCATTCCGAAAGAGGAGATCACAAAGGGCCTGTATCTACCTGAGACATTAGAGAAAGTAGAATCGGGAGAATAACTAACAAGTTTGCTGAACACTACCCATGAGAGTATGTCGCTAGAATGCACATGTTTAGTAGCAGAAGCAGTTCTCCAGTGGACGTTCGTGTGAGAATCATTCAGAGTGAATCTTGTCAGTAAAAATAAACTCCAATTGAAAGCGAGAATAAGGGTCCTAATGCAAAATATTCCAGTAAGTGATATAAATGCAGAAGAGAAGGCAGCAATTATAGGGCTATGCACCATGTTCAGAGATATTTCCCATTTGGCAGCAGATAAATTGCCCTATACAGGTAGTATCACGCATGAAATTAAGCTACTGTCGGAAACGGAACGCAGAGTAATATGTCAGCGACCCTGCAGAGTACCGGAAACACAAAAAGAGGTACTCCGGCAAGAAATTGATAAGATATTAGAAAATGACATTATAGTACCGGGTAAAGGCGTTTGGAACTTTGCGTTAATTTTGATTCCAAGAAAGATGGATGGAAAAATTTGGAAATTTGTGGTAACGTCTTACGGGACCAAACTGCTAAGGTCATCAGTCCCTAAGCTTACGCACTACTTAATTTAACTCGAAATAACTAACACACACCCATGCCCGAGGGAGGACTCGAACCTCCAACGGGGGGAGCCGCAAGGGCCGTGACAAGACGCCGGAGACCATGCGGCTACCCCTCGCGGCAAAGATGGATGCCAGTGGAAAGCAAAGTGGGATGTAGTCGTGGATGACAAGTGACTGAATGAAATCTTGGTAATTTCGGTATACCTGTTGCCAAACGCAGACAAAATTCTTGACGGTCTCGGAAAGGCGAAGTACTTTCCGACCCTTGACTTAACGAAGGCTATCAGGTCTTATTAGACGATAAGAATTGAGAAAATACGACTTTCAGTACGTTGTATGGGCATTATGAGTACAAATAAATGCCAATGGGACTTGAAATAGCTCCAAGTACGTTTCAGAGATTGACAAACTCCATCCTGATGGGGTTACAAGGTTAAAAATTGTTCATGCACTTGGATGAGTGGTAATATTTGGCTCCTCCTCAGAGGAACATAATGTGTGGCTGAAGGAGGTATCTGAAAGATTTAGAATCCACAATTTAAAGTTGCAGATGGACAAGTGCTAATTTTTGGAAAGGAAGTGTGTTATTTGGGCCATATTGTATCGGCTGAGGGCTTTAAACCAGACTCACAGAAGGTTAAAATAATAAAAGAGTATCGACAGCCCAAAACAACAAATTAATTAAAGACATCTCTGGGCCTTGTGGGATACTATCAGGGTTTTATAAGCAGCTTCAGAAAAATTCTGAAGTCCCTACATGAATCCTGAAGAAAGAAGTTGAGAGAGGTTAAGTTACTCTCTTACCTATTTTTCGCATATAGAAAATTACTCCTGACGCACCTTGAGCAAGACTCCAGAAAGTTAATGGCCTGAGCAGATGTTGATGGAGCCTGGCATGATGTATTTTTATGATTCCTAGCTCATAGAAACGGTTTGTTTGGAGTTGAAAGCAATTGGCAGCGAGCCCATCGCTTATTAAATCTTGCCAGACAGGTCCATAGCCGTACAGGGCAGACAGCTCACCCCCTCATTCGGACAGGGCTCCAGCAGAACAATGCCATGATACCTGCCATGGCGCTAGCGGAAGCCTGCACAGGGGCAGTGGTCTAAAGGAACCTGTCTACACAGGGAAGTCGTAAACCAGGCATTGTGGCATTGTGTGCAGACCAGGTGTAATAAAAATTGATATGTTTAGTGTTTGCCAATATTGTAAGAAGGCCAGTGAACCACTTCCCTCAGCCACCCCCATTGTATAAGAAAACGCCAGTATCTGAGAAAAGTTTAGAGATGGAGTCTTTACTATACCTCATAGCTAGGACTAACACGCACCATGGCACAGGCAATTTAGATGAAGATCTTTGAGATGGTTCAAAAAATAGCTCTGAGCACTATGGGACTTAACTTCTGAGGTCATCAGTCCCCTAGAACTGAGAACTACTTAAACCTAACTAACCTAAGGACATCACACACATCCATGCCCGAGGCAGGATTCGAAACTGCGACCGTAGTAGTCGCGCGGCTCCAGACTAAAGCGCCTAGAACCGCTCGGCCACTCCGGCCGGCTTTGAGATGGTATCTGTTCGCTTGTTGCCATAGGAAGAGACATAACTTTGAGAAAATCGACTTTTCCCCTTCTGCGAAAATTAAAAAAAAGCCAGTAATTGGCTGTTCCTTTTTTCCAGAGTCGTTGGTTTCTTAGCTCTTGATCTGGTTCGACATGAGTTTGTGCTGTGCGTGGGAGGGGTGATATGGCGCCTCTAGAGCTCTGTGATTGGCTCATGATGGTGTGAATGCGTTGTCGTTCGTACACTTCGCAGGAAAACGGGATTTTTTCTGGATAGGTGGCAGCACTCGGGTGCAGGCCTTTGACCTGGTGATGACATCTGGTCGAAGCTCTGGCATGTGTGTTTGGTTCCTGGGAACTGTTCTGAGACTGGCTTCACTAGCGAGTACTTTAGACTGGAGAACCTGTGATGACGTTCTTACTGCACTGGCAGTGTGACTTCAAACGTCTCGGACTACTAGTTTGCCAAGGGCATATTTAGTCGTTTTTAGTTTACCAGTCTTGACGTTTGGTATCCTTGTGCACTCTGTCGTATAAGTGAGCCAAATTGGTCCTTGGTACTGAGCCGAGGTAAACATTGCTGTTTTGAAGAGCGCGCCATAGCACGTTGTGTGAAGCAGTCGCCCTCCATTTCTGGCGGTGGCGCCGCTGTGGCAATCGCAGCTTTGGTGTCTCCCTGTGGTGGGAAAGGGGAAAAGTTGCCTGTTCACGTGGATTTAAGGGGCACTATGAGCTCGCCAATTGGTCAGTCTGGGTGAGTCCGGGGGCAGTCTGGGTCAGTCCCTCGTCCCCAGCTTGCTAGCCTGTCTCTCGACCGAATTTGTGAGGCAGTGTCTATCTGTCGTCCGGAGTGCTAGTATGTCTTTCGTTCGGATCAATCTTTAAAGCCGGATAAATGAGAGTCTTTCCACTCCACCAATAAGAGAACTCAGCGAGTGGTCGCCCGGTCGGGGCTTAGTTCCTGTATCTGAGTCTGCGCGTTAGGCTGCTAGTCTGCTCGAGTTTGCTAAGGAAATGGTCATTGGCGGTTGGATCGATCGGTTGGTCGGACGCGCACTACATCTACATCTACATCTATACTCCGCGAGCCACCTTACGGTGTGTGGCGGAGGGTACTTATTGTACCACTATCTGATCCCCCCTTCCCTGTTCCATTCACGAATTGTGCGTGGGAAGAACGACTGCTTGTAAGTCTCCGTATTTGCTCTAATTTCTCGGATCTTTTCGTTGTGATCATTACGCGAGATATATGTGGGCGGTAGTAATATGTTGCCCATCTCTTCCCGGAATGTGCTCTCTCGTAATTTCGATAATAAACCTCTCCGTATTGCGTAACGCCTTTCTTGAAGTGTCCGCCACTGGAGCTTGTTCAGCATCTCCGTAACGCTCTCGCGCTGACTAAATGTCCCCATGACGAATCGCGCTGCTTTTCGCTGGATCATGTCTATCTCTTCTATTAATCCAACCTGGTAAGGGTCCCATACTGATGAGCAATACTCAAGAATCGGACGAACAAGCGTTTTGTAAGCTGCTACTTTCGTCGATGAGTCACATTTTCTTAGAATTCTTCCTATGAATCTCAACCTGGCGCCTGCTTTTCCCACTATTTGTTTTATGTGATCATTCCACTTCAGATCGCTCCGGATAGTAACTCCTAAGTATTTTACGGTCGTTACCGCTTCCAATGATTTACCATCTATGGCATAATCGTACTGGAATGGATTTCTGCCCCTATGTATGCGCATTATATTACATTTATCTACGTTTAGGGAAAGCTGCCAGCTGTCGCACCATGCATTAATCCTCTGCAGGTCTTCCTGGAGTACGTACGAGTCTTCTGATGTTGCTACTTTCTTGTAGACAACCGTGTCATCTGCAAATAGCCTCACGGAGCTACCGATGTTGTCAACTAAGTCATTTATGTATATTGTAAACAATAAAGGTCCTATCACGCTTCCTTGCGGTACTCCCGAAATTACCTCTACATCTGCAGATTTTGAACCGTTAAGAATGACATGTTGTGTTCTTTCTTCTAGGAAATCCTGAATCCAATCACAAACCTGGTCCGATATTCCGTAAGCTCGTATTTTTTTCACTAAACGTAAGTGCGGAACCGTATCAAATGCCTTCCTGAAGTCCAGGAATACGGCATCAATCTGCTCGCCAGTGTCTACGGCACTGTGAATTTCTTGGGCAAATAGGGCGAGCTGAGTTTCACATGATCTCTGTTTGCGGAATCCATGTTGGTTATGATGAAGGAGATTTGTATTATCTAAGAACGTCATAATACGAGAACACAAAACATGTTCCATTATTCTACAACAGATTGACGTAAGCGAAATAGGCCTATAATTATTCGCATCTGATTTATGACCCTTCTTGAAAATGGGAACGACCTGCGCTTTCTTCCAGTCGCTAGGTACTTTACGTTCTTCCAGCGATCTACGATAAATTGCTGATAGAAAGGGGGCAAGTTCTTTAGCATAATCACTGTAGAATCTTAAGGGTATCTCGTCTGGTCCGGATGCTTTTCCGCTACTAAGTGATAGCAGTTGTTTTTCAATTCCGATATCGTTTATTTCAATATTTTCCATTTTGGCGTCCGTGCGACGGCTGAAGTCAGGGACCGTGTTACGATTTTCCGCAGTGAAACAGTTTCGGAACACTGAATTCAGTATTTCTGCCTTTCTTCGGTCGTCTTCTGTTTCGGTGCCATCGTGGTCAACGAGTGACTGAATAGGGGATTTAGATCCGCTTACCGATTTTACATATGACCAAAACTTTTTAGGGTTCTTGTTTAGATTGTTTGCCAATGTTTTATGTTCGAATTCGTTGAATGCTTCTCTCATTGCTCTCTTTACGCTCTTTTTCGCTTCGTTCAGCTTTTCCTTATCAGCTATGATTCGACTACTCTTAAACCTATGATGAAGCTTTCTTTGTTTCCGTAGTACCTTTCGTACATGATTGTTATACCACGGTGGATCTTTCCCCTCGCTTTGGACCTTAGTCGGTACGAACTTATCTAAGGCGTACTGGACGATGTTTCTGAATTTTTCCCATTTTTGTTCCACATCCTCTTCCTCAGAAATGAACGTTTGATGGTGGTCACTCAGATATTCTGCGATTTGTGCCCTATCACTCTTGTTAAGCAAATATATTTTCCTTCCTTTCTTGGCATTTCTTATTACACTTGTAGTCATTGATGCAACCACTGACTTATGATCACTGATACCCTCTTCTACATTCACGGAGTCGAAAAGTTCCGGTCTATTTGTTGCTATGAGGTCTAAAACGTTAGCTTCACGAGTTGGTTCTCTAACTATCTGCTCGAAGTAATTCTCGGACAAGGCAGTCAGGATAATGTCACAAGAGTCTCTGTCCCTGGCTCCAGTTCTGATTGTGTGACTATCCCATTCTATACCTGGTAGATTGAAGTCTCCCCCTATTACAATAGTATGATCACGAAACTTCTTCACGACGTTCTGCAGGTTCTCTCTGAGGCGCTCAACTACTACGGTTGCTGATGCAGGTGGTCTATAGAAGCATCCGACTATCATATCTGACCCACCTTTGATACTTAGCTTAACCCAGATTATTTCACATTCGCATTCGCTAATAACTTCACTGGATATTATTGAATTCTTTACTGCTATAAATACTCCTCCACCATTGGCGTTTATCCTATCCTTGCGGTATATATTCCATTCTGTGTCTAGGATTTCGTTACTGTTCACTTCCGGTTTTAACCAACTTTCCGTTCCTAATACTATATGCGCACTATTTCCGTCAATAAGAGATACTAATTCAGGAACCTTGCCCTGGATACTCCTGCAGTTTACCAATATTACGTTAACTTTTCCTGTTTTTGGTCTCTGAGGACGGACGTTCTTTATCAATGATGATAATGTCCTCTCTGGTAAGCCGTCAGGTATTTTATCGTTTCGCCCAAGGGGGGGTCCCTCTAACCTAAAAAACCCCCGTGTGCACGCCACACGTACTCTGCTACCCTAGTAGCTGCTTCCGGTGTGTAGTGCACGCCTGACCTGTCTAGGGGGGCCCTACAGTTCTCCACCCAATAACGGAGGTCGATGAATTTGCAACCATTATAGTCGCAGAGTCGTCTGAGCCTCTGGTTTAGACCCTCCACACGGCTCCAAACCAGAGGACCGCGATCGACTCTGGGCACTATGCTGCAGATATTAAGCTCAGCTTGCACTCCGCGTGCGATGCTGGTTGTCTTCACCAAATCAACCAGCCGCCGGAAGGAACCAAGGATGGCCTCAGAACCCAAGCGGCAGGCGTCATTCGTTCCGACATGTGCTACTATCTGCAGCCGGTCACACCCAGTGCGTTCAATAGCTGCCGGAAGGGCCTCCTCCACATTACGGACGAGACCCCCCGGCAAGCACACCGAGTGCACACTGGCATTCTTCCCCGACCTACCCGCTATTTTCCTGAGGGGCTCCATCACCCGCCTAACGTTGGAGCTCCCTATAACTAATAGGCCCGCCCTCTGTGACTGTCGGGACCTTGCCGGAGAATCGGCCACTGGCCCAACAGGCGAGGCATCCTGTGGTGGCTCGGAAACGATGTCATCACCACTAGGAAGCACCCCGTACCTGTTGGAAAGGGGTAAGGCAGCTGCCACGCGGCCAGATCCCACCTTCGCCTTTCGGCCAGGCACGCGCGAGCCCACCACTGTCCGCCATTCACCCTGGAGTGATGGCTGACCGGTAAGATGCTCACTGCCGGAAGACGCAGCGACATCAGGGGTTCCATGTGATTCCAAGGCCACCGAAGTAGGCATAGGTCTCACCACAGTTGCCCCAACGCCACTACGAGCCGACGCCTGCGCCTCGAGCTCGATGAGCCTAACAGACAAAGCCTCCACCTGCCCCCGAAGAGTGGCCAATTCTCCTTGCGTCCGCTCACAACAACCACAGTCCCTACACATGACTATGTTTACCCTACCCTATACGGTGACAAATTCCCAAGATAATCTTCTGATGAGCTACTCTGATAATCAAGAAACACTCACTGAAATACGAGACGCGAAAACTACGCTAGGTTTTCCCAGAAAAACTATTTAAAAGCTAAGCGCAGCAAATAAGTACAAAAACGCTTTATACAAACAGTACTCGCTGCTGCTGGTGCTCACGCGCTGGCTGTCACAAGACAACTGCTGATTCAAGTGACTAGTGGCTAACGGCCGCGAAACAAACAAAAGACGGTTTTAGGGCGCTTTCTGTTCTAAACGATCAAGAAAACACTAAGAAATCTAACACGAAAACTACGTAAAGTTTTATCCAGAACTGTTAGTTACTATGCAGAGCAGATAAACACAAATAGAATCCCTTCCTTAGTGGAAGGTCGTAAACAAAACGCAAAATAAACGCTTTATACAAACAGTACTCGCTGCTGCTGGTGCTCACGCGCTGGCTGTCACAAGACAACTGCTGATTCAAGTGACTAGTGGCTAACGGCCGCGAAACAAACAAAAGACGGATTTAGGGCGCTTTCTGTTCTAAACGATCAAGAAAACACTAAGAAATCTAACACGAAAACTACGTAAAGTTTTATCAAGAACTGTTAGTTACTATGCAGAGCAGATAAACACAAATAGAATCCCTTCCTTAGTGGAAGGTCGTAAACAAAACGCAAAATAAACGCTTTATACAAACAGTACTCGCTGCTGCTGGTGCTCACGCGCTGGCTGTCACAAGACAACTGCTGATTCAAGTGACTAGTGGCTAACGGCCGCGAAACAAACAAAAGACGGTTTTAGGGCGCTTTCTGTTCTAAACGATCAAGAAAACACTAAGAAATCTAACACGAAAACTACGTAAAGTTTTATCCAGAACTGTTAGTTACTATGCAGAGCAGATAAACACAAATAGAATCCCTTCCTTAGTGGAAGGTCGTAAACAAAACGCAAAATAAACGCTTTATACAAACAGTACTCGCTGCTGCTGGTGCTCTCGCTCTCGCTGTCACAAGACAACTGCTGATTCAAGTGACTAGTGGCTAACGGCCGCGAAACAAACAAAAGACGGTTTTAGGGCGCTTTCTGTTCTAAACGATCAAGAAAACACTAAGAAATCTAACACGAAAACTACGTAAAGTTTTATCAAGAACTGTTAGTTACTATGCAGAGCAGATAAACACAAATAGAATCCCTTCCTTAGTGGAAGGTCGTAAACAAAACGCAAAATAAACGCTTTATACAAACAGTACTCGCTGCTGCTGGTGCTCACGCGCTGGCTGTCACAAGACAACTGCTGATTCAAGTGACTAGTGGCTAACGGCCGCGAAACAAACAAAAGACGGTTTTAGGGCGCTTTCTGTTCTAAACGATCAAGAAAACACTAAGAAATCTAACACGAAAACTACGTAAAGTTTTATCCAGAACTGTTAGTTACTATGCAGAGCAGATAAACACAAATAGAATCCCTTCCTTAGTGGAAGGTCGTAAACAAAACGCAAAATAAACGCTTTATACAAACAGTACTCGCTGCTGCTGGTGCTCTCGCTCTCGCTGTCACAAGACAACTGCTGATTCAAGTGACTAGTGGCTAACGGCCGCGAAACAAACAAAAGACGGTTTTAGGGCGCTTTCTGTTCTAAACGATCAAGAAAACACTAAGAAATCTAACACGAAAACTACGTAAAGTTTTATCCAGAACTGTTAGTTACTATGCAGAGCAGATAAACACAAATAGAATCCCTTCCTTAGTGGAAGGTCGTAAACAAAACGCAAAATAAACGCTTTATACAAACAGTACTCGCTGCTGCTGGTGCTCTCGCTCTCGCTGTCACAAGACAACTGCTGATTCAAGTGACTAGTGGCTAACGGCCGCGAAACAAACAAAAGACGGTTTTAGGGCGCTTTCTGTTCTAAACGATCAAGAAAACACTAAGAAATCTAACACGAAAACTACGTAAAGTTTTATCAAGAACTGTTAGTTACTATGCAGAGCAGATAAACACAAATAGAATCCCTTCCTTAGTGGAAGGTCGTAAACAAAACGCAAAATAAACGCTTTATACAAACAGTACTCGCTGCTGCTGGTGCTCTCGCTCTCGCTGTCACAAGACAACTGCTGATTCAAGTGACTAGTGGCTAACGGCCGCGAAACAAACAAAAGACGGTTTTAGGGCGCTTTCTGTTCTAAACGATCAAGAAAACACTAAGAAATCTAACACGAAAACTACGTAAAGTTTTATCAAGAACTGTTAGTTACTATGCAGAGCAGATAAACACAAATAGAATCCCTTCCTTAGTGGAAGGTCGTAAACAAAACGCAAAATAAACGCTTTATACAAACAGTACTCGCTGCTGCTGGTGCTCACGCGCTGGCTGTCACAAGACAACTGCTGATTCAAGTGACTAGTGGCTAACGGCCGCGAAACAAACAAAAGACGGTTTTAGGGCGCTTTCTGTTCTAAACGATCAAGAAAACACTAAGAAATCTAACACGAAAACTACGTAAAGTTTTATCCAGAACTGTTAGTTACTATGCAGAGCAGATAAACACAAATAGAATCCCTTCCTTAGTGGAAGGTCGTAAACAAAACGCAAAATAAACGCTTTATACAAACAGTACTCGCTGCTGCTGGTGCTCTCGCTCTCGCTGTCACAAGACAACTGCTGATTCAAGTGACTAGTGGCTAACGGCCGCGAAACAAACAAAAGACGGTTTTAGGGCGCTTTCTGTTCTAAACGATCAAGAAAACACTAAGAAATCTAACACGAAAACTACGTAAAGTTTTATCAAGAACTGTTAGTTACTATGCAGAGCAGATAAACACAAATAGAATCCCTTCCTTAGTGGAAGGTCGTAAACAAAACGCAAAATAAACGCTTTATACAAACAGTACTCGCTGCTGCTGGTGCTCACGCGCTGGCTGTCACAAGACAACTGCTGATTCAAGTGACTAGTGGCTAACGGCCGCGAAACAAACAAAAGACGGTTTTAGGGCGCTTTCTGTTCTAAACGATCAAGAAAACACTAAGAAATCTAACACGAAAACTACGTAAAGTTTTATCCAGAACTGTTAGTTACTATGCAGAGCAGATAAACACAAATAGAATCCCTTCCTTAGTGGAAGGTCGTAAACAAAACGCAAAATAAACGCTTTATACAAACAGTACTCGCTGCTGCTGGTGCTCACGCGCTGGCTGTCACAAGACAACTGCTGATTCAAGTGACTAGTGGCTAACGGCCGCGAAACAAACAAAAGACGGTTTTAGGGCGCTTTCTGTTCTAAACGATCAAGAAAACACTAAGAAATCTAACACGAAAACTACGTAAAGTTTTATCCAGAACTGTTAGTTACTATGCAGAGCAGATAAACACAAATAGAATCCCTTCCTTAGTGGAAGGTCGTAAACAAAACGCAAAATAAACGCTTTATACAAACAGTACTCGCTGCTGCTGGTGCTCACGCGCTGGCTGTCACAAGACACAAGATGGCTTGTCCGCCTTTCCGCCTTGAGCATCGGCGAACGTGAGGTCGACTTGGGTCTAGTGGGCCGCGCCGTATAGCGAGGGGTAGTGGCTTCGCGGTCGACACGAGAGCAACAGGAGTCAACCCACGAAATAGGTCTGGCCGGTGCGAGATGCGACGCCGTGAGACGGGAGATCGGCGCGCCTTCCTGCGTCCGCTGAAGCGGCTGGCAGCGGACGGTTCGGGAGAGCGTTGGGGGTGCTGCGACAGGTCTTCTCGAGAAATCGCAGTTTATTAGAAGTTAAGTGATTGGTGGTATGTTGTTTGATTTACTCTTGTTAAATTCTGCGTGTTTTCTTGGTGAGGTCACCAGCCGCTTTGTTTTGGAGTCGTCCTACCATTCTTCTCCGTTTGCCCACCCGCGGGAATGTGGTTGTTCATGAATTGGGTGGTCCGCTTTTCCCTTGTGGAGTAGGGGTGGGTTAGAGCAATCTGCGGTTCGGGTTGTTCGGTAATCTCCCTATCAATCTGCCTTACGTTAGTAGCTGCCTCTGTCATGTTTGTCGGATTCGGTGTGTTAACGAATACATTGCTTGAAGTGAAGCGGCCTAATTCCTGAAATATGTTTTTTATCTTGCCTATCATCTTGAGAGGCGGTATATGTGTACTGTAGAGCATGTCAACTCGTTTGGCCAACCTTGTATAATTTTAAATAAGATTGCATTTCATGGGCTTCTATTTAAATGGTCATTTTAGTATATAAAGTTGCCACCCTTCCACCATAAGATTTTTCTTAGAAGTTAAAATGAAGTTGCACCTTCGATGGCGGGTTAATCTTTTATTTTAGTGTTTTGTACCATTTCCATCCCTCCTACTGGGTGCATAGTTTGTGTTCTTGTGTGAATTGTTAAAACTTTTAGTTTAAAGTAATCTGGTGTGTTCCAGATTTGCGCCAGTGTAGTCTTTCAGTGGTTGTTGTGAGCGGTCGTGACAACGTCCGTGTCAAAAGGGAGCTGCAAGGTTCTCAGCCCGAAAGCTCATACCCTCAAAAATTTGTTTCTTTCTGCCTCTGAACAAATTGTAATTTGATATTTTGAGGTTGCTTTCTGCTTAAAATTTTAAATCTGTTCCTTTACAAAAAACGCTTTTAGGAATAAAATTTCCATTTGTTAAAAGCCATTTGATTATGATTTCATCAGATACTCCCTGGCAACTACTTTCACGCTCACATAGTGTGATTAAATAAGTTAATGTTCTTGATGGTTCGCTATTAAGTAAAATAAAATTTTAAGAATATTCTTTGAAATTAAATTCACGGTTCAGGTACGACCATTGAACAGGTGTGTTGCGAGGTGTCGGGGCAAGCAGTGTATTTAACACTAAATTCTTCTAGAATCTCCATATGTAAATGATGCTCTAAGCCCCCCCCCCCCCCATTCTAACTCCGACTTTTGCTGTTGCACATGGATTAAAAAATATACGCGAACTGACTGTAATCAATCCTGCAAGTGGAGCAGAAAAGAGTTTGGCACCTGCAATAATTTAATTTGATAAATAAGTTAAATAAAGGAAGGTTTCATTAACGTAGTGAGAAATGATGGGTTGCTCTACCGATTAACAGAATGAAAGTTCTGTCCAAAATAACAATATGATTTATTAAGACTAAACACAAAATAATAAACAAAAACACATGAAACATTTATAATACATCAAATTGGCTCAAATAGGATACTCAAACAAACGCTATGAGGGTGAAGTTGTCCCTAAACTAGATTGTGAGGTTTAAGACGAAGTGGTATGTGGAGACAAATCCTTGCCACTCAAATCTTAAGAGAGACACACAGCTAACCCAACATTAATTGCTGCTACTCAGGACAGAACAAAGTTAGAAAAAGACGAACAGGCGCGCTCTGCTGAGCTTTGATTATCACCTAGGAAAATCCCTGTCTGCTGGTGCTGCGTACGTACCTTACCAATCTGTCTTCTTAACTGCCAGAACACGATCTGGCGTACCGGAGGCGATGGCTGGTTGCTTCGACGTCCTCGACCGAAAGCCGAGAGCCGACCACCTAGAGCACCCGTACAGGCCGAACACACAACATTCCCACCCCCACAACAGTGGCCGTGGTTAAACGTTCCAATCAGCAACTCGAAAACCGGCGGAAAATTCCACTCTATTGCCGGAGCACTACCATTCCACCAATGGAGATTCTTGGCGCCAATTTCTGCTCTGATTTTGCTACGTCACAGAGCTATGCCCTGAGCAAGCCAATCACAGTTACTATTTTGCAGAAAGCGCGGGAATTTTCCCACCACAACTGCCTGGGTACACAAGTCATTCTCACGTCTCGCTAGTAGCCCGTCAGAAAGTGTTTTCGCTAAGTTTCTGCGAAGTAACGGAACCTCTAGCCCAGCCGCTACTTCAGACCCCTCCGGGCGTGTCTTTTGACAATGTCGGCGTCTGCAAAGCATTCACTCGACTTCCTCACACCCGTAGGCTTAACGCTTTCCAGATCAGCAGAGCCCGATTGTCACCTGACCACCCGGGTGACGAGAGACGCTGCGTGGGAAGTCCGCGTGTGAAGGAATTGCGACTTTTCACTACATGCAATTAGAGAGGAAAACCGTAAGATAGAAATATGAGAGGGGGCTCATGCCACCTCTCAGTGTCACACACAGAAATCCACTGAGATTTCACGGCTCTGGTAGAGAGTAAATAGCGATCTGTCTGCCTAATAGGCAGACCGTGAGATTTTTGCATTTCTTTCTTGGCCGCGATCAATTCTCAGGTGTCGCCTCCACGTATCACCGCCTACGCTGCACACATGTCGCCAGCTGCAAGTCACATCGCCGCGCGAAGAAAACAGGGTAAACGCATGATTGGAGAAAGAACTGGCTGGAGTATCACATACGAACATACTTTCCACAAGCATGATAAAGAAAGGACAAATAAATGTGCACAACAGTAAACTAGTAACACAGGAACTCAGAAGAGTGTTAGAGGAGAGGAATCTGGGAGTGCTCTGTCTGTAGGAGCCATACTTCAAAGCTGGGTGGATTCCGTTCGCAGCAGCCAGCTGGCAGGTAATCCACAGTGAAATAGAACCAAGAGCTGTAGTCATGAGCACAAATAGGGCGCTGAGAGCTACGGTTCTTGCACAGTTTTCTGATGAGCACTGCAACGTCGTGGAACTGCAGTCATCTATTGGAATACTGTACCTTATCAATACGTACTTCCAGTATGGTAGAGGAATTAACGAATTCCTAGACAAATTAACTCAGGTTGCCACGGCTTTGCGGGGGCGCAGATTTATCGTCACAGGAGATATAAACGCGAAGTCTCCCCTGTGGTTCGGTGGCACCTGGGACGACAAAGGAGAAAAATCTGAAGAGACTATCATGGCATTGTAATTAATGGTCGCCAATCAACAATGGCACCCCCTACTTACGCAGGTGGTGGGGGTGAGGGCACAAGTATTGACGTTACCTTGCTAACGCCTAATCTCATAACCAAGGTAACAGATTGGAAGGTCTGGGACCAAATCACTACTAGCGACGACAATCTAATAACATTCTCAGTGGGAGATACGGAGTGGCACTGGGACTTGGGGTGGAAATACAGTTCAACTACAACAGGACTGATTGATATCGCTTGGCAAGGGAGTGTGACATACTGAAATTGCCAGAAGGTGACGAGAACGTGGAGAAATACGCCGGGGTGCTGGTGAAAGCAGTCATCAGAAAGGTGAAGGCAGCTGCACCAACTAGCAGGAGAGCCGCTGCGGCTCCCCCGTCACCATGGTCAGCCGAACTGGGACAGATGCGCCAGTCTGTAAGGAGGGTCAGGAAGAACTACCAGCGAAGTGTCGTCTGGGAAGAAAAGCAACGTTGGTTGCATATTTACAGCGAGGCAAAAGAACTTTCAACACTAGCTAAGCACAGTTGGGTGGAAGGGTTGGGAAGAATATGTTTAAAGCCAATTGGCTACAGACCTATGGGGTATGGTAAAAGAGTAGATCACCAATGGTGTTGTCTACCATCTGGGACGGGGGCCGGATGACGGAAACTTGGTAGGAAACTGCCGAGGTCCTCCTCCAGGTCCTGTTTCCTGACGACAGAGAAGAAGATGATTCAGAAGAACAACGGTGAATCAGAGGAGAAGACCAACAGCCCTCTTCAGAGAAGGGATAAACCATACTAATTTCTCTGAAGAGGAGATCGGTGCCCAAGCCGGCCGTTGTGGCCGAGCGGTTCTAGACGCTTCAATCTGGAACCGCGCGACTGCTACGGTCGCAGGTTCGAATCCTGCCTCAGGCATGGATGTGTGTGATGTCCTTAGATTAGTTAGGTTTAAGTAGTTCTACGTTCTAGGGGACTGATGACCTCAGATGTTAAATCCCATAGTACTCAGAGCCATTTTTTTTCGGTGTCCAAATAAAGGCCCTTGAAAAGGGCAAAGTTCCTGGCCCAGGCGGCATCAGAGAATCACAGCGGTGGTGGTGCAATTCCTAGCCCTCCCCTCCCCCCCCCCCCCCCAGCTTGTGGCGTCTCTCACTAAGATATAGAATGAGTGCCCAAGGCTCAGAAAATTCCCCTCCATCTCGAAAAAGGCAAATGTCGTAATAATTATGAAAGGTCCAGATAGAGACCCAAAAGAAGCAAACTCATACAGGCCTATTTACTTACTGGACCTGCTGGGGAAACTTTTTGAGAGGTTGCTGGCAGACAGACTGGCAGCACACCGCGTATTGTGTGGGATAGGTGACAGGCAGTTCGCCTTTCCGTCGGGTAGATCGGCGTCTGACGCAATCGTCCTGGCTGTGGAGGTCTGTGACTCAGCCCCGCACAAGTACATTGTCGGCATCATGGTGAATATCAGCCTGATATCGGATTGTGGTGGCCTTCACTCTTCTTCTGCTTGCGGCAGAATGAGTGTCCAAGGCCGCTACATGGCTGCTTTAGGAGCTATTGTGAAGGAAGCGAGGTCTGGCTATCGCCCCTTGCAGAAAAATCAGTAAAAGATTAGAAAGGGGTGTCCACTGTTCCCGCGTCTTGGATAACTTAAAGAGCAGTAATGATGTGCTAGAGGTCATAGCCTACGCAGACGACCTCCTCCTGCTGGTTGGCGGTCGTAGCCGCGAAGACTTAGAGCCGAAAATCGAAATGGCTGTATCCATCCCGCGCCCGGGTTCCCGGGTTCGATTCCCGGCGGGGTCAGGGATTTTCTCTGCCTCGTGATGACGGGGTGTTGTGTGATGTCCTTAGGTTAGTTAGGTTTAAGTAGTTCTAAGTTCTAGGGGACTGATGACCATAGATGTTAAGTCCCACAGTGCTCAGAGCCATTTGAACCAGTACTTACTACTAAAGGGACAACTTGCAAGAAACCCAACAGTAAGAATAGACGGCTCACCAGTCCTTCGGCGCCGTGAGGCCCGATATCTAGGTGTAGTCGTCGACGAGAGGTGGAACTCTGCATCACATACTGACACGGTAACGCAAAGATCCCTGGAAACACTCAGTAGCTTGATTGGGATCGGACACAAACGTTTCCACTTGCCCCCAGACTTAACGAAACTACATCGCAATAGTATTCTAACTTCGATTGCAGGATACAGGTCAGGAGTCCGGGAACATAGGCTCAGGAGGGTCATGCCCGCCATGGCCGTAAGAAGAGTGCAGCGAAATATGCTCCTGCGTTCTGTAGGGGCATACAGGATAACTCGGAGGGAGAGCACTACTGCTATTAATGGAACTTCGTCCGCATGATATAAAGTTTAGAGAACAGGCGTCGTGGTACTGGATGAAAAAAGAGAAAAGGTACAAAATAGTTGAAATAATGGGGATTCAAGCAGGGGATAAGTCTGGAATTAAAAGATGGGGGGGGGGGGGGGAGGGGAGGAGTTATGGCAGGAACAGAGGGATAACGATGAAACGGGTCTAAGAACACACGAGTTGCTGCCCAACATCAAGGAGCGTTTACAGTTCAAATACTTCAAGCCATCAAGAGGACTGCTGCAGTTTCTTACTGGAGATGAAACCCACCTGCGGCGGTTTGGGAAGCGAGCTACAACAACGTGTGAGTGTGGTGCAGTACAGGGCACCCCGGACCATGTGTACGAGTGTCCCCTCTTCGATGACGTAGCAGCACAACTAAGACAACAACTTCCAAATCACAACACATACCACCTGCTCTGGCAAGAGGACCACTTTCAAATCCTAAGTTATCTTGCTAACAAAATATCGCGTTAAGTTCTAAAAGAGTTTCAAAGAAACAGTCAATAATAAATGAAACCCTGTCCTGTTCCGCCGAGGCGTGGGGTTTGGCCAGCAGCTTCACGGCTGGGATCCGCCACGTCTCGGACTAGGGGGAGGGTGCACATTCCAAACGACCATGACACCCACCAGAAATGACAGTAGGAATTAGAATTAGGTTGGGTGCAGGATAGGACAGGATAATCCCACAGGGATAGAACTGCAGCGGTTCTAACATTTTGGGCCAGCCCGGTGCCAGGGGCATGCCCACTGGGATTAGCTCGGTGGGCACGGCCGATGACGTACGTTTATAACACGCTGGCACACCTGTAACGCTGCACGTAGTGTACATTTGTTAAGTACAGACAAAGCATAATATAAAGAAGAACACCAGTAGTGAAGTAACCCTAAGCAACATAGTAATAAAAGAAACATGTAGCATAAGATAGCAGTTGAACTCAGTAATGCCCATAGTGGAAATAGAAGTAGTACTAACACTCCTGTAGTAACAAAATAAGATAAGCTGCAATATTTGTAATATAAATATAAATTAGGGCCCACTAATGCATTTAGATGGTGGGTTAAGCATGTATATTGTAGTTTCTGAAAAAAGAATTTAAAAAATGGTAACGTACTGCCACTCTGACATTGTCAGGGCGTACAGATATAAAACGCCACTTGCTCTCAGCTGTACCTATGTAGAGAAACTTCAGTAGATTTGATCAACTAAAGTCTGCTCAGAATTAGATCTATTCAGCTTGCTTTATCCACATTTTTAGGGCCGGAGCACTTGACTCACGGATCATCTATTTAAACTATCTTTGCCACCCAGGTACCACCCAGTGGAGTGTTTAATAATCTGTTAGTTGTTTAGGAATTCAATCTATAACTTGTGTAATTTATGTCTCGTTCGGCAAAATAAATGATGTTAGTACACTAAATTTTGCCAATTTTCAATTAAATAGTCCAAACAAGTGCACTTTCAAAGTACCTTACACCTGGGATATCGAACAGGAAAATGCTTTTCCGCACTTGGAAGAGAAAATGATCAGTCTGCCTATACTGCAGTATCCGAACTCTGAAAAGACTTCATAATTACCACTAGGCAGGCAAATGTTGGAGCCGTTTTGAGCCAGCGAAAAACCGGAAATGAATTACCTGTTGTGTACGCCTCGAGAATGCTGAAGAAGGTGGAAAGATGGTACAATACGATTGAGAGGGAGATGTTAGCCATTTGTTGGGCAGTGGAATACTTTGGACCATATGTATTTGGTAGGAAGTTCCTGATATGTGCTGACCATAAACCCCTGACATAAGTATGTGGTCTATCCGATCCGCCATCTAGACTGATGAAGTTTAGGTTGAAGCTGAAGGAATATGTCTATCAAATCGTCTGCTAGTGTGGAAAAAGGCATCAAGTCACCGACGCACTGTTGCGAGTAGAGAGCTCAAGGTGGCTGGTGCGCGACCAGAAGGCGGCAGTAGCCTGGGTCATGATACGACAGACACAGAAGCCGTAGTGGGGGTCGCGGACCCAGAGGCAGGTGACGACAGCGGGGCTGTCGGTGGATGCGAACAGATAGCTGGCATGGCCGACAAGGACGCAGGACGTGAAATAATTAAGCTGGAAACAGTAAAAGATTACATTCGGAAATGTAAAAACTGTGTCATAGAAAAATGTATCCAGAAACGAAAGACAGCTGAGTTGATAATGGAGGAGGAATTAAATGAAAACGAAAATGCCACTATATTGAAAACAGTTTCATAGTTCTCCTCCTGGGGGACAACAGAGCATAGGAAGAACTTACTGGCGAATAAGGAAGTACCGAGTGTGGAATGATATGAAGAAAGATATACACTGAAGAGCCAAAGAAACTATATCGTGTAGGGCCCCCACGAACACGCAGGAGTGCCGCAAAACGACGTGGCATGGACTCGACTAAGGTCTGAAATAGTGCTGGAGGGAATTGACACCATGAATCCAGCATGGCTGTCCGTAAGAGTACGATGGGGTGGAGATCTCTTCTGAACAGCACGTTGTAAGGCATCACAGTTACGATCAGTAATGTTCATGCTTGGGAGCTTGGTGGCCAGAGGAAGTGTTTAAACTCAGAGCAGTGTTCCTGGAGCCACTCTGTAGCAATATTGGACGTGTGGGGTGTCGCATTGTCCTGCTGGAATTGTCCAAGTTTGTCGGAATACACGGTGGACATGAATGGAAGCAGGTGATCAAAGAGGATTTTTACGTACATGTCACCAGTCACAGTCATATCTAGACGTATCAGAGATCCAAAATCACTCTAGCTGGACGTTCCCCACACCATCACAAAGCCTTCACCAGCTTGAACAGTCTCCTGCTGACATGCAGTGTCCATAGATTCATGAGGTTGTCTCCACACCCGTACACGTCCATCCGCTCGATATAATTTGATACAAGACTCGTCCGACCAGGCAACATGGTTCCAGTCATCAACAGGCCAATGTCGGTATTGACGGGCCCAGGCGAGGCAGCCATCAAGGGAACACGAGTGGGCCTTCGGTTCCGAAAGCCCAAATCGATGTTTCATTGAATGGTTCGCACCTTGACTCTTGTTGATGGTCCAGCATTGAAATCTGCAGGAATTTGCAGAAGCGTTGCACTTCGGTCTGTTGATCGAGTCTCTTCAGTCGTCGTTGGTCCCGTTCTTGCAGGATCATTTTCTGGTCGCAGCGATGTCAGAGGCTTGATGTTTTACCAGTTTCCTGATGTTCACTGTACACTCGTGAAATGGTCGTACAGGAAAATCCCCGTTTCATCGCTACATCAATATATGAACTGATTGTAACGTTGACCGTAAAATGTACCTACACATCAGATAACGAAACTGTAACTACAGAACGAAATATGCCATGTTGCAATGTAAAATAGAAATTTATTTCAGGTATCGAAATGTAACAATGATAAAAGGGTGAAATGTAAAAAATTTAAATTTGTTCTTTTATAGTGCCGACAAGTTTTTCCCTAAGGGCTGGAGGTGTCGCATATTAAAAAATGCAGCGTCTGAAAGGCAACAGAGCAGCAGACAGAACGAATAAGTTTTCTAGAAAATACACAGAGTACAAAGGAGACACCACAGGAAGGGCATTGGTTGGGACGTTGGCGGCAAATTTTGCGTGGGCTCATGCGGTATCGGGTATCACATAATCTCACGACGAGAAGCCGCGAGACACGGCAGTGCGTTGGCGGTGACGACATATGGTTACACAGGAGGTCCCGCAGTGCTGTGTCCAGACGTAGCAACGTGGAACACATGACGTGACATGTCACGCGGTATAAAGGCGGAGGCATCGGTGTATGAAAGGAGAGTTCAGTTAGAAGTCCAGGACGGACATCTCTGCAGATCATACCCGCTGCTCGACTTGTAGTACTCGATCTGGCTCTGCACCTGTTCACACTTAGCCGCAGACTGCTCTCCAGGCAATTTTTGGACAATCAGGAATAGTGTACTTTCATTTAGGTCACTTATTCAGTTCTTGCATATTTGTTTGTATATTTCCTGTCGGAGATCCATGATTCCTTCAGAATTTTCATTTAGCTTTCTCCCTTAGCTAAGTGGACTCCTATGTCAGTAAGTTTCTACACTGCGCTCTGGATGCGACTCTGTGTAATTGCCGTGGGTGACCTTGACGAATTCCTAGAGGTTTCCCAGTGGGACGAGGGTGTATGGAGTAGGGAAAACAAGGAATCCAAGTGAGTAACCTGACACCAGATGTGTAACATGACACCGTATGCGATAAGATTGTTATTTCTGCCAGAAGTGGCCCTTGATAACTACTCTCCTGAACAATGATGCGTTGATGTAGCCCACTGTAATTCAAATCGGGTCACCACATATGCATTTTTGCTTCAATTGTCAGCTGCCTCATGTAGCATACCTATACAGAATCTTCACTGATGATGTGTGTGATACGTTTACGGTAACTGTGTTAGGACTAACTAAATATCTCAGGCTATGGCCTGTGTGAATCCACAATGATAATGTTACGCATATCGCAGCACAGAGGTGATGTCCAGTATGAAGTCCTTCAAGGGCAGTGTTCATCATATTTGACCTTTGTTCGCAACAAAGGAGTCGCAGTGCAGCCACAGTATAAGAAAACGACCAAGTATTGCTACTGCACTCTGCTGATTTCACAGAAGGAGCTTCTAATATTGTACTCTTAAATTTTCACCTTTTACGCTCTTTATCGAACAACCACCAGGAAAATGCGGTTTAGACTTGGTTTGGGGACATCGACAAATCGAAAACTATCAGAGCATTTCCAAACTATTTTCGATGTTGTCTGAGAACATATTTTTATGATTAATTTCTCTCTTTCGTTTTACAGTTGCATTCAGTAAACTAATGAAAAATACTACAAAGTATTGATGCAAATGAAGTAAAGGTTATCGTGACAATCTTACGAGAAAGTCACCTTTATATAATATATCATCTACAACGGTGACGAATTATCAGTGCATTAAGCACTTTTGGCATCTTTAATGGTCTGTGTATACGTGCTGTCCACAGTCGCACTGAAGTAACGTCACAGCACTACAACGAAAGTGTAGAAATGCAGAGGCATAACGAAGCCCAATTAACAAACTATTCACTGCCACAATTCAGTCAATGAATGTGTTTATCGACAAAAATCTGAAAGTTCTCTCAGCAGGAGGAGAAAAATGCAGGCACTGACATCTGTGCAGTTCTGAAAGTTTCTCACCTTCAGATCTCTAGCTCTGTCTATAACTCTGTAACGCAACAGGAAAAAATTTCGTTTCCAGCAACCTTCGTTCTGAAGCGCAACAGCGTCGCCAAGAGTGGCACTCAGCGCTCCGTCATTGCCTCGGACGGTAATTCGTAAAGTAAAAGAGGTTAGTTCACCAGACAGATTAAGCGAGGGGTCTCGCGAATCATGCCACCGACTGTAACCTAACAGGGCGTTTATCAATTACTTCGGTATCTTTCCTTCATTCGATAAGGTGGTAATACCAGACGGAAGAGCATTATTCAAGATTTGGTCACACAGACGTTCTGTGGAGATATCCTTTATAGATCGGCTATACCGCCCTAGAATTTTTTCAGCAACACACAGAAGATGATTCGCTGTGCCTAGAAGGCTCGTTCCGTTTCCTATCGCTTTTCAGCATCACACTTAAATGTTTCATCGACATGTCTGTGTCAAACAGGACGCCACTGGTAATGTATTCGAACTTTTCAAGATTCTTTTTACTACTCGTTTCATCAACTAACATTTCTCCATATGTAGAGCAGGTTTTCATTCATCCTATCAAATAAAAATTTTGTCCAAGTCATGCTGTATGTATCCGACGGTCACCCAACGACGGCACTTCCCGTGCCCTACAGCATTAACAGCCAACCGTCGCAGACCGCTGCTGCCCCCACGTGTCAGACCTTTTACGTGTACAGACAGATAACGACAGCGGTCCTCCTAAACCTCCCTGGGGCTCTCCTGACGATCCGTTGCCTCTGACTACGTGATGCGTTCTGTTAGTAAAAGTCTCTTCGAGGCCGTCACAAATCAGAGTACGTCTTCGATCTGCGCAGACTTTCTACAACCAAACGCATTCCGGAAATGTCGGACAAGTTGAGTTTCGCTCGAGGAATCCTTTCTAAACGTGCGTTTACACTGGTCCACCTTGCGACTATTCGCGGTGCGGCTGTAGCTTCCCCCACACGGAAGCAGAGGCGGCCAGTGGGAGCACAGGTGTGAATAGAATGACTCGCGAGCACATCTTCAGGAAGGGGCGTGCGACCTACTCGCGTGTGGAGCTAGCACAGTCGCACGGCGACAAGGCGCAAGGTGGACAGGTGTAAACGCACCTCGAATCTCTGTTGGTTTGTGGATACAAGCTTTTCTCTCTACAGGAAATTTATTACATTCGAACTTACTGTATACTAAAGGATTCTCCAGAAAATCGACATTGAGGATAGTGGTCTATGACTCGCGTGTCCGTTTTCTTACAAGTGTCACCAACGCGTTTTTTTTTTTTCTTTTTTCCAATCACTTGCGACATACTGCTGGGTGAGAGATTCTCAATAAATCGAAGCTAAGTAACAGGCCAAGTTCGTAGAGTAAGTGTCAAACCGAACATAGGACTCAATTTGGACCTGGCAACTTATTTGTTTTTTAAATTTGTGGTAAGTTCTTGAGGGACGAAACTACTGAGGTCTTCGGACCCTAGGATTACACACTACTTAATCTAACTTAAGCTAATTTACGCTATGGACAACACACACGCCCATGCCCGAGGGATTACTCGAACTTCCGACGGGGAAGTCACGCAAACCGTGGCAAGGCGCCTAAGACCGCGCGGCTAACCCGTGCGGCGCTTATTTGTTATGAACTCTTTCAGCCACATCCCAAGAAACGTCCCCTTTGAAAAATTATATACGACTGTGCTTAAACTGACACACAATATTTTTAGCGCAACGCAATCTGACTATCAAAAATCCCTACAAAAGAATGGCCCTGACTAACATTAAACTATACCTTTCACAAATCACTTACCTCACAAAAATCCTCATTTTCGAACTACTGCAATACAGCGAGCGCCACTACTGCCAGCTAAATAAAAGATTCAAACTACTGAATGCACTAACTACTGATAGGCATAGTGAGCAAATGAAAGATTTTAATAGAGAACAAACAATGTATTTACCTTAATAGTCATAATATATATAGCAGTTCATGACATCCATTCTGTACTCAAAAATCCGCCATCTCATTTCCCACATCCACCACTGCTGGCGGCTCACCTCCAACTGCGCAACGCTACGCGCTGTTCACATCCAGCTGCCGCTGCCCACCACTACAATGGCAGACAACAATGCAAACTAGCCACAGACTGCACACAGCACAGCTAGTGATTTTCATATAGAGCGCTACGTAACGTTGCCAATAAGAAAACATAAACAGCCTACCTACATAAAGAAAACATAAACAGCCTACTTACATAAAGAAAACATAAACAGCCTACTTACATAGCCCCCATGCTCCCCACAAAAAATTTTACAAATTGTTTTGGGCACTGGGCAATACATATTTGTTAAAATTTTTCATAATCGTAATTACAATAACAAAGAAATCAAATGCACACACTTATTGATACAATGTTGGTCAAAAGCTAAAATTTTCTCACAGTCCATAAAGATAGTCCTGATCATTCATCATAATAGTAATTACAGTTTATGTTTTTCACAAAGTCTCATTAGTAAAAGAAATTGCACACAGAAGTAGTGGATTTCCATTCAGTCTTGAAGAAGTAGTGTTGCCCTTCCAACGGAAAGACAGTGCTGACTCTTGACATGCAGACAGGTAATGGGCCACAACAGAGCAAACCCACAGCAGAGTCATTCGAAGTTGATGAATATTGGTACGTAGGTCATCACAGAGCAGACCCACTGTAGTCCTGGTAGAGAGTATGGTATTGGTGGGCCACCAGAGGTGCAGATTCACTGCAGTCCTTGTAGAAATTGTGGACAGGCCCACTGTAGTGTTGGTAGAGATTGTGGTATTGGTGGGTCATAAAAGATGCAGACCCCCTGTAGTCCTTGTAGAGATGGCCAGCAGCCATCTGTTGTGACTGTGCAGGTGCACAATCACCATTGAAGAGTCTTGCGGATGACAATCTAGTGTCTTAGCTTGTGAACGGCGCAGCTCGCTCTGTCAGAAAGAGAATCCCCAATTTACGCTGAAACGGCGCCGCGTGTCTAATTCGGTCCGATGTAACGCGATAGCCGCGCGCTAAGAAGCTGACGACTGTCCCAGCCGAACCCCCCCCCCCCCCCTCTCTCTCTCTCTCTCTCTCCTCGCCTTTGTTTTTGGCCTGCGTCATGGAAATAAAGCCCAGGAGCGCCTTCAGAGGCGTCACCGCCCTAAATTCCGCGGTGTCGCTCTCATGGCAGCGGCACTGGGCTAATGTTTCCCTGCGTCGGCTGGCCGTGTCGCTTGTCTGACGCCAGCCAGAGGGACGCCTGTCTTCGGCGTTCACTCCTTTCTGTGGCCAGACCGTGGCGCCAAGTTGTGCTATACGCCTCTGGGAGGACTCTCTCTGTTCTCGTCTCTGTATTCTCGCTCACTCTCCCCCTCTCTCTTTCTCAGTATGCGTACGTGTGTGTTTAGCTGGCTTCGGCCCAGACACGACGAAGACGGACAGCTGCGTCAGCCGGCGTGGAGTATGAGCCTCGTCTCGCCGGGTATTTTTACTTCGACACGCCTCCCTACCGACATACTTGGAGCACGCTTGTCCCGTCTGCTGGCCTTCCTCCGTTGAGTAGACGCAACGGCATCCAAATACTGACGGCACACTATGTGGGCAGACTGACAGAAGCATCTCATACTGGTTCAAAAGATAATTCTTTCCGGCAGCAACATCATTTACCTTCATGCTGATTATTGCATACACATACCTTCTCTTTTGGGTGTAGCTATTTCTTCCTCGCACGAGTTACCCGTTCACTTGAGGACAGATCCATAGTACTAGCGGTCTATTCCTAAGCTTCAAAAGTTACTCAACTTTATTGTTTCTTTCTCGTTCAACCTTTGGAGAGTGTGAGCCTTTTTTCTACCCACGCTTAGAATGGGAGAAAAGGATGCTGCGTATTCTACCCTATCCAATTCGATCCCGTTAGTAGTTACAAAATGTGGAACAGTTTGGAAAAATTTCAGATAACGAGGCACAAATGGTTGCACATGTGGCGCGTATGGTAGTGCCTCGACTTTGTTGTGCCCACTGCGTGTTCTTCTCCTGTGTGTGTTGTTGTTGTGGTCTTCAGTCCTGAGACTGGTTTGATGCAGCTCTCCATGCTACTCTATCCTGTGCATGCTTCTTCATCTCCCAGTACCTAATGCAACCAACATCCTTCTGAATCTACTTAGTGTATTCATCTCTTGGTCTCCCCCTACGATTTTTACCCTCCACGCTGCCCTCCAATACTAAATTGGTGATCCCTTGATGCCTCAGAACATGTCCTACCAACCGATCTCTTCTTCTAGTCAAGTTGTGCCACAAACTCCTCTTCTCCCCATTTCAATTCAATACCTCCTCATTAGTTAATGAGATCAACCCATATAATCTTCAGCATTCTTTTGTAGCACCACATTTCGAAAGCTTCTATTCTCTTCTGGTCCACACTATTTATCATACATGTTTCACTTCACACTCCATACAAATACTTTCAGAAACGACTTCCTGACATTTAAATCTATAATCGACGTTAACAAATTTTTCTTCTTCAGAAACGCTTTCCTTGCCATTGCCAGTCTATATTTTATATCGTCGCTACTTCGACCATCATCACTTATTTTGCTCCACAAATAGAAAAACTTCTTTACTACGTCATGTGTCTCATTTGCTAATCTATTTCCCTCAGCATCACCCGACTTAATTCGACTACATCCCTATATCCTCGTTTTGCTTTTGTTGATGTTCATTCCTTCCAAGACACTGTCCATTCCGTTCAACTGCTCTTCCAAGTCCTTTGCTGTCTGACAGAATTACAATGTCATCGGCGAACCTCACAGTTTTTATTTCTTCTCCATGGATTTTAATACCTACTCCGAACTTTTCTTTTTTTTCCTTTACTGCTTGCTCAATATACACATTGAATAGCATCTTGGAGAGACTACAACCCTGTCTCACTCCCTTCCTAACCACTGCTTCCCTTTCATGTCCCTCGACTCTTATGACTGCCATCTGGTTTCTGTACAAATTGTAAGTAGCCTTTCGCTGCCTGTATTTTACCCCTGCCACCTTCTCCTGACAGAGTGATTTAAATCATTGTATAATGTAACTACTACTGCGCAGCTTTACGCGTCTTTAGATGCAGTTTATTTTGCCGAAACTAGTGACCTACTAACGTGTTAACACAGCGGTATTGGCAAATAGATAAACGTTTTCATGAGAAAACTACAGTACAAATTTATAGATCAACTCCTGCAGCGTCTGATTATGTCAGGTAACCACAAAAATCTGAAGTTTCGCAACTTCACACCTGTGTTTTACAATAACAACAACGTAGGTAAGCTATTATTCAGAAGTAAAGACACGATGAAATCATGGAAACCATAAAATCAAGTGCAGTCGCTGTGGAAAAGTTTATGCTGCTGAGTCAGGCAATGCTGTGGTTGCAATTGGGATGTCGAAAAGGAGAAAGAAAAAAAAAACAGGAGTCGGGCACAGGGAAAACCTCACTCAATTTTTGAGTTAGGTCTTTCACGGGAAGTCCACCCAAACAGTGGTGATGTGGACATCATAAATACTCGTAATAAATTCAGAAGCACTTGACATCAACAAACATTAACTTTTAAATGATAAAACGAAATACAGATGTTAGGGTACAATAATAAGTTCAATGTTACTGTTATAATTTTTTTAGTTTAACGTTTTCAATACAAAATATAAAAAATTAGTAGACTCCTCCTCTAAACACTCTGTACCCCAACATTTTATAAATCTTCCGCAATAATCTCTTTAAGTAATAAGTGTGTAAGCAGCACGTCATTTCGTCTGTGCTCGCGACATTCAGTTGTCACCTGACGACGCCATTAGAATTTGAAAACGGAATTTTGCTAATATAAACAACAGTTTCAGAACGTCAAGGGAACATTTCCTTTATTTAGATTTACGTTATTCACTTTTTTTTCATCATACGTTTTAATTTATTTTCGCCAGGACCTCTCAATCGAGGACGGAGGATTTGTTTTCAACGTTCCGCCCCTGCCGAGGTCATTACACTCGGAGTGCGAGAGATGTGTCCCCAAACGCAGCGTTCCGTCGTCAACTGTCATTAACAATTTAGGGAAATCATAGATGATATAAATTGCGACGACACTTTGGGGATTTCAACTGGTGTCCTAGGGAATGCGAGTACAGTGCCTTAGGTATGCGCCATGTCCGTCGGTGTGTATCCCGATGAGATGTAAGTGTACAGTACGTTATTTACACACAAAACTTATTAAAAGGAAAAAAGAGTAAATAAAATCCTGATCTGAAAACCGCAGAAAGAACTTCAAAATAATAATAATAAGAAGAAGCTGGCAAATAATAATAATAAATTGACGACACAACTGACCGTGAACTCAGTTGTTGGATGAAGATCGTTAACAAGGGCACCGCGCTTACTCTTCGTCACCCATTTCTTCCAAATTTATGATATGTGCAGATCTTGGCGAGAAATGAAAGTGACGTTAAGTGGTTGAGTTGCAGCTCCAGATAGGGAAAGTGTTTTAAAGGAAAAAAAAGAAAAAATGAAAATATAATAGCGTTTGTGTTTCAGGTCAAGGGCATCATTAACTATTTATGTTAGCGCTGTGACTAAGCAGCGGCCAGAACACTGGACGGGGGATCGAGCCCCTTTGAGGGATTTTTGTTGCATTTTCAACTAGCAAATCTGATAATTGTTAGCAATTGCTCAATACACATTGGATACACGTCTGATCTACTTCTCCCCTAACCTTCTCTCTGTCCATCACCTCTTCCCCCTTCTCACAGTCCGTTTCCGCCTCTTTCGCCTCTCTCTCTGCCCGTCATCTATCTCTTCTCACTCTCTATAACCTCCTTTCCCTATCTCCTTCCACCTACTGCTTCCCACTCTGTGTGTCCATTTCCACTACCTCCTCTCCATCTATCTGTCCGCACTCTCTTCCCCGCCCACCCCCCTCCATCTCTCTTCTCTCTCTCTCTGTCTCCCTCTCTCACCGACCTTGACACTTGCTTATTTCTACTGCATACGAAATCTCGATTGGTAATCGAATGCGTAAATGGTCTCGGGTCATTGCTCATAGGCTATGACAGAGACATCTCCAGTTTGTGAGTCTGTGAGAATAGTGGCTTCAATGACAGTGTTTCGCATAGTTCTAATCCGCGGAGGCATAGGTATACAAACTTTCGGACGATTCAGATTCCGTAGCAGTATTGTAGTGAAATGCCAATAAACCGGAAATACAACTTTCCTGTACTCTGTTACAACCGACTGCAAAGAAGAAAGAAAAACACTACACAATTTTTTTTTAAGTTATAAACAAGGTGAGTCAATAATTATTGCCACCAAGAATAACTCCGAAACTATGATAGTAGCGGAAATGTTTCTGGGACAAAGGTTGCATGGGACAAGGTTGGCCTTAATATGACGTTGGTTTTTTGATGCTAGATCAGAGATATGAAGGTCAACTTTTTTTGTTCTTTTAAGTGGCATGCTTTAGTTTGGTACTTATTTTCTAATAGCGACTATCGAGACGAATCTAATGACGTATAACAGTTAGGTCTTTGAAGATCAACGAAGGTCAAAAAGAGGTGGCACGAACGTCCATTTACAGAAGGTGTTAGAAGTGGTGACCACAGGCATCACTGCAGTGCTTCAGTAGTATTCCTTATCACTTCGGCACTTATCGAAGCAAATGCTCTGATAATTCTCTCTCGTATATCATGGAAATACAGCCTATCCATCTAACGTGCCATTGACATGTAAACACAGTCCGACGGTTTCGCAATACAACACTAATAGGAACGGTAAGACTATTATCGTTGAATCGACCGATTTTGAATGATTTATTCCTTCGAAGAACAACTAGATATACTTCTCGTTTACGGAGAATGCCGACAAAATACAGTAAGAGCTAGAGACTTATATGCTGAAAGGTATCCTCAAAGTACTAACACCACACGTCGTACATTTAAATATCTGTACGATAAAATTAGAACAACTGGATCTTTAACGCATAGTAAACATATCCGACGAAAGTAAGCTACTAACCAGGAAACGGAAATTGGTAGTTTTGCCTCTACGGCTCTAGATCCTTGTGTTAGTTAACGTGAAATCGCATGAGGCAGAGTAGTGATGTTCGCCATAAATATCATCCTCAGCATATGAGTCTCCATTAAGAATTAACTCGTACAGATTGTGTGCGTGGCATTGAATTCTGCGATGGACTCATATTCAGACTCAGAGGGATGACACATTTATTAATTAGATTTTATTTACTGATGAGTCATCACGAACCATGGGAATGTTAATCTGCATAACATGTATTAATGGGTAACTGAAGATCCATGTTGGCTGCGGAAAGTTGCACACCAAAAACCGTGGTCGGTGAATATATGACGTGGGATTCTGGAGGACAGAATTATAGGTCGCTATTTCATGAGAGGAAATCTTAATGGCAGGAAGTACACCACATTCCTGCAAGACACATTGGGTCTGTTATTGGAAGAAATACCTTTAGGACCAAGGAGCAGATTCTTGTACCAACACGATGGGTGTCAGGCACATTTTTCGCTGATGACTAGAAATGAGTTGCAGAGACAATACCCAAATCATAGGATTGGACGCGGAGAGATCTGTCGTGGCCGGATAGTTCACCAGACTTGACGCTTCTGGATTTTTATTGTGGGGATTCGCAAAAGACATTGCTTATACACTACTGGCCATTAAAATTGCTACACCAAGAAGAAATGCAGCTGATAAATGGATATTCATTGGGCAAATATATTATACTAGAACTGACATGTTCACCTAATTTGGGTGCATGGACCTGAGAAATCAGTTCCCAGAACAACGAACTCTGACCGTAATAACGGCCTTGATACGCCTGGGCATTGAGTCAAACAGAGCTTGGATGGCGTGTACAGGTACAGCTGCCCATGCAGCTTCAACACGATACCACAGTTAATTGGCGTATTGTGACGAGCCAAGTCCTCGGCCACCATTGACCAGACGTTTTCAATTGGTGAGAGATCTGGAGAATGTGCTGCCCAGGGCAGCATTCGAACATTTTTTGTATCCAGAAAGGCCCGTACAGGACCTGCAACATGCGGCCGTGCATTATCCTGCTGAAATGTAGGGTTTCGCAGGGATCAAATGAAGGGTAGAGCCACGGGTCGTAACATATCTGAAATGTAACGTCCACTGTTCAAAGTACCGTCACTACGAACAAGAGGTGACCGAGACGTGTAACCAATGGCACCCCAAACCATCACGCCGGGTGATACGCCAGTATGGCGATGACGAATGCATGTGCGTTCACCGCGATGTCGCTAAATACGGATGCGACCATCATGATGCTGTAAACAGAACCTGAATTCATCCGAAAAAAACGTTTTGCCATTGGTGCACCCAGGTTCGTCGTTGAGTACACCATGGTAGGCGCTCCTGTCTGTGATGCAGCGTCAAGGGTAACCGCAGCCATGGTCTCAGAGCTGATAGTCCATGCTGCTGCAAACGTCGTCGAACTGTTCGTGGAGATGGTTGTTGCCTTCAAACGTCCCCATGTGTAGTCTCAGGTATCGAGGCGTTGCTGCACGATCCGTTACAGCCATGAGGATAAGATGCCTGTCATCTCGACTGCTAGTGATACGAGGCCGTTGGGATCCAGCACGGCGTACCGTATTACCCTCCTGAACCCACCGACTCCATATTCTGCCAACAATCATTGGATCTCGACCAACGCGAGCAGCAATGTCACGATACGATAAACCGCAATCGCGATAGGCTACAATCTGACCTTCACCAAAGTCGGAAACGTGATGGTATGCATTTCTCCTCTTTACACGAGGCATCACAACAACGTTTCACCAGGCAACGCCGGTCAACTACTGTTTGTGTATGAGAAATAAAAAAATTGCTCTGAGCACTATGGGACTGAACATCTATGGTCATCAGTCCCCTAGAACTTAGAACTACTTAAACCTAACTAACCCAAGGACATCACACACATCCATGCCCGAGGCAGGATTCGAACCTGCGACCGTAGCAGTTGCGCGGCTCCGGACTGAGTGCCTAGAACCGCTAGACCACCGCGGCCGGCTATCAGAAATCGGTTGGAAACTTTTCAGCACGTTGTAGATGTCGCCACCGGCGCGAACCTTGTTTGAATACTCTTAAAAGCTAATCATTTGCATATCACAGCATTTTCTTCCTGTCGGTTAAATTTCGCGTTTGTAACACGTCATCTTCGTGGTGTAGCAATTTTAATGGCCAGTAGTTTATAAACACGTTAGAACTACACCTGAAGATATGCGAGAGATAATTGCCAGAGCATGTGCTTCGATAAGTTCCGATGTGGTAAGGAATACCCCGCAATGTATGATAAGAAGATTGCAGCACTGTACAGATGCCAATGGTCATCTCTTCGAACACCTTCTGTAAATGGACGTTCCTGCCACCTTTGTGAACCTTCAAGGACCTTACTGTGACATATCACTGGATTAGTCTCGATACCCGTTATCAGAAAATAAGTAGCAAACCATTGCATCCCATTTAAAAGAAACAAAGTTGACCTTCATATGTCAAACGCGACCCCACCAACCAACAAAAACAAAAAAAAAATACATGTTATGTTACCCATTGCCCCATGTATCTTTTGTCCCACAAACTGTTCAGCTCCTGTCACACTTTCGGAGGTATTCTAGGTGGAAATAGTTGGTGACTCACCCTGTATAATGAACAGAAATTAATATGGGAGAAAAAAATTGTCTTATGGTGTAAATGCTCTGCTAGCGCACTTAAAAGAGAGTGGGGACGAAAACGAAATTGCACGTTTCCACAGCACAGCATAGCATTTTGCCCTCGTAATTGGTTTTAGAAGAAGACCTGTACACTTTTGCTTAAAAAATATGTAATGTGCATTCGTCTGATAATTTGTTAAACTATCGTACACAAAATTTGAAGTAAATCGGTTAACAACCTTTCAAGATTTGTCCTAATAATGTTTTCTCCTCTTCATACATTGTATATTTATTTATGTATCATATATACTAAAAAATCTGACAGATGCCTATCCATATGTTTATTATAAAATCGTGTAAAAATAAAAGTAAATCGGGCAAGTGGATTTCAACATTTTTGCTAACTATGATTCTCTATTATATAACCAGCGAACAAAAAGTTTCCGTTCGAAGAACGTACGGTCTAGCATCGGCATGCCAATCAGGCAAAATATGCGAAATCACCGTTCGGTGAAACACCGTGTCCTGCCGCGTGATGAGGTCCGTAACTGCCTTCTGAGCGTCCTCGAGCGACCCTGCAAGGGCTTCTTTAAGTGACCGAAGGCGGGATAGTAGCAATGGGGAGATATCAGCATGGTAGGGCGGGGGCTCGAGTGTTTCCCACTTCAGTTGGCGCAACGTGTGCGCTACATTTGCGGTATGCGGACGGGCTTCATCTTGAAGCAGCGGCACAGCTTGTCGCAGCTTTTTTTCGACGGACATGCTGCTTCAAACTCAGCCTTCATTCTCCAATGGACGTCTACCAGTGTTCGTCCTCTGGCAGCCAAGAAAAGAATAATATCACGTTGCTCATGTTTAGACGCATTGGATATTAACGTCGCTATATAAGAACGTAGGCTTCCGCGACCGGTATCATAGTGATTAAAATTCTTCTTCAGTCGTGCCCTGAGGAAGGCCGTTGCAATTCGTCCAAAACGTCGGTTTTAGCTTATTATTGTTGTTAGTTTTTAGCAATGACGTGGCATAATACTCAGAAGAATTTTAATCACAACGTCGCTATAGTTTACGCTTCCGGATTTACTCCATGCACGTCGGAACTAATCATTCCCGTACCTATATGTCGGTGCTTATATACCTGCATCGGAGTCGCGCTACAATGAAAATAAGCTGCACAATGTCCTTCAACGGAGTCTTTTTGATCGCCCCTTATATGTATATAGATTGCCCATAAATAAAGTAATGGTTTCAAAACAGTCTAGAAAGAGAACCATTGCTCAGAATGACGCCAAATTTGAACAGCATATTATTGACGCAGGGAAAACGTCGTGCGACAAAAACGGTTTAAAAATTTTTTACCTCTAGATGGCGCTGTAAAGGCGTTAACGTAAATGAAACCAGGTACAAGTGACACATTAATCACTGTACGACGGCTATGGTTTGAGTTGAAAATTACACCATCCTTACTGTTCAATGTGCATGAGTGAAGTTCGGTAGTCAGCACTTTTGGCATTCTTACATTGTTTGCTAGATCTCATCCACCAAGCCAAGGTCGTACCACACCTATTTTTAACCGTCCAGAGGCCACACATCGCATACAAACCGAAATGACATCGATTTTTAATTATCATGGGGTTATCAGTCACATAAAAATCAATAAAAAAGTAGGAGTGCGGGTTAGGTACTACAAACAGCATAGTGAACGCATTATTGTGGCCAAGATAGACACAAAGCCGATGCCTACTACAGTAGTACAAGTTTATATGCCAACTAGCTCTGCAGATGATGAAGAAATAGATGAAATGTATGACGAGATAAAAGAAATTATTCAGGTAGTGAAGGGAGACGAAAATTTAATAGTCATGGGTGACTGGAATTCGTCAGTAGGAAAAGGGAGGGAAGGACACATAGTAGGTGAATATGGATTGGGGGGAAGGAATGAAAGAGGAAGCCACCTTGTAGAATTTTGCACAGAGCATAAATTAATCATAGCTAACACTTGGTTCAAGAATCATGAAAGGAGGCTGTATACATGGAAGAAGCCTGGAGATACTGACAGGTTTCAGATAGATTACATAATGGTAAGACAGAAATTTAGGAACCAGGTTTTAAATTGTAAGACATTTCCTGGGGCAGATGTAGATTCTGACCACAATCTATTGGTTATGAACTGCAGATTGAAACTGAAGAAACTGCAAAAAGGTGGGAATTTAAGGAGATGGGACCTGGCTAAACTGAAAGAACCAGAGGTTGTAGAGAGTTTCAGGGAGAGCATTAGGGAACAATTGACAGGAATGGGGGAAAGAAATACAGTAGAAGAAGAATGGGTAGCTCTGAGGGATGAAGTGGTGAAGGCAGCAGACGATCAAGTAGGTAAAAAGACGCGGGCTAATAGAAATCCTTGGGTAACAGAAGAAATATTGAATTTAATTGATGAAAGGAGAAAATATAAAAATGCAGTAAATGAAGCAGGCAAAAAGGAATACAAACGTCTCAAAAATGAAATCGACAGGAAGTGCAAAATGGCTAAGCAGGGATGGCTAGAGGACAAATGTAAGGATGTAGAGGCTTGTCTCACTAGGGGTAAGATAGATACTGCCTACAGGAAAATTAAAGAGACCTTTGGAGAGAAGAGAACCACTTGTATGAATATCAAGAGCTCAGATGGCAACCCAGTTCTAAGCAAAGAAGGGAAAGCAGAAAGGTGGAAGGAGTATATAGAGGGTTTATACAAGGGCGATGTACTTGAGGACAATATTATGGAAATGGAAGAGGATGTAGATGAAGATGAAATGGAAGATAAGATACTGCGTGAAGAGTTTGACAGAGCACTGAAAGACCTGAGTCAAAACAAGGCCCCGGGAGTAGACAACATTCCGTTAGAACTACTGATGGCCTCAGGAGAGCCAGTCATGACAAAACTCTACCATCTGGTGAGCACGATGTATGAGACAGGCGAAATACCCTCAGACTTTAAGAAGAATATAATAATTCCAATCCCAAAGAAAGCGGGTGTTGACAGATGTGAAAGTTACCGAGCTATCAGTTTAATAAGTCACAGCTGCAAAATACTAACGCGAATTCTTTACAGACGAATGGAAAAACTGGTAGAAGCCGACCTCGGGGAAGATCAGTTTGGATTCCGTAGAAATGTTGGAACACGTGAGGCAATACTGACCTTACGACTTATCTTGGAAGAAAGATTACGAAAAGGCAAACCTACGTTTCTAGCATTTGTAGACTTAGAGAAAGCTTTTGACAATGTTGACTGGAATACTCTCTTTCAAATTCTGAAGGTGGCAGGGGTAAAATACAGGGAGCGAAAGGCTATTTACAATTTGTACAGAAACCAGATGGCAGTTATAAGAGTCGAGGAGCATGAAAGGGAAGCAGTGGTTGGGAAGGGAGTAACACAGGGTTGTAGCCTCTCCCCGATGTTATTCAATCTGTATATTGAGCAAGCAGTAAAGGAAACAAAAGAAAAATTCGGAGTAGGTATTAAAATTCATGGAGAAGAAGTAATAACTTTGAGGTTCGCTGATGACATTGTAATTCTGTCAGAGACAGCAAAGGACTTGGAAGAGCAGTTGAACGGAATGGACAGTGTCTTGAAAAGAGGATATAAGATGAACATCAACAAAAGCAAAACGAGGATAATGGAATGTAGTTAAATTAAGTCGGGTGATGCTGAGGGAATTAGATTAGGAAATGAGACACTTAAAGTAGTAAAGGAGTTGTGCTATTTAGGGAGTAAAATAACCGATGATGGTCGAAGTAGAGAGGATATAAAATGTAGACTGGCAATGGCAAGGAAAGCGTTTCTCAAGAAGAGAAATTTGTTAACATCGAATATAGATTTAGGTGTCAGGAAGTCGTTTCTGAAAGTATTTGTATGGAGTGTAGCCATGTATGGAAGTGAGACATGGACGATAACTAGTTTGGACAAGAAGAGAATAGAAGCTTTCGAAATGTGGTGCTACAGAAGAATGCTGAAGATAAGGTGGGTAGATCACGTAACTAATGAGGAGGTATTGAATAGGATTGGGGAGAAGAGAAGTTTGTGGCACAACTTGACTAGAAGAAGGGATCGGTTGGTAGGACATGTTCTGAGGCATCGAGGGATCACAAATTTAGCATTGGAGGGCAGCGTGGAGGGTAAAAATCGTAGAGGGAGACCAAGAGATCAATACACTAAGCAGATTCAGAAGGATGTAGGTTGCAGTAGGTACTGGGAGATGAAGAAGCTTGCACAGGATAGAGTAGCATGGAGAGCTGCATCAAACCAGTCTCAGGACTGAAGACCACAACAACAAAAATCAATTTGACGTCGGATTCTAATAGTCGTTGCGCAAGATATGTTCAGTATGCTGTCCACCGTTTTCTGCCACAAGTTGAAATTAAGAAACAGCATGATGTTGTTGTTGTGGTCTTCAGTCCTAAGACTGGTTTGATGCAGCTCTCCATGCTACTCTATCCTGTGAAAGATTCTTCATCTCTCAGTACTTACTGCAACCTACATCCTTCTGAATCTGCTTAGTGCATTCATCTCTTGGTCTCCCTCTACGATTGTTACCCTCCACGCTGCCGTCCAATGCTAAATTTGTGATCCCTTGATGCCTCAGAACATGTCCTACCAACCGGTCTCGTCAAGTTGTGCCACAAACTCCTCTTCTCCCAAATTCTATTCATACGCATACGCCACAACAAATCGGAATGTCTCTGAGGTCACGTTCAGAATGCGAAATGCGCATCTTAAGTTAAGTTACGTTCGTAATTGGAGCACTGAACACATTTCTCAGATAATCCCACAGCCAGAAGCCACACGGATTGAGATCACGTGATCTGGACGGCCAGATTCTAAGGAAATGATGGCCGATACTTTTATCATTTCCGAAATGCCTCTGCAGCATCCGCTTCACTGTCCGTGCAATGTGCGGAGGAGCGCCATCTTGCATAAAAATTACCCTACCCGCACATCCTAGCTGTTGAAGAGTTGGAATGACATTGGTGCGCACATGAAACTCAGAGTGTTAACTAGTAACGGTATATGTAACAGGATCCCTAGAACTCATCTCCTCGAAAAAATACGGCCCTACGGTAAACGATGCCGTCAACACGCCACACGCAGCTACCGTTGCAGAATGGAGTGGTACCAGTTGAAGTGCGTGCCGATTTTCCGTTGCCCACACTTTGAAATTCTGCGTACTGACATGTCCTTGGAGATGAAAATGAGCTTCGTCTGTCCACAGAATGTTCCATTACCGCTTATTGTCCACTTCCATGCGAGCAAGGAATTCCAGAGCGAACGTTTTGTCTTACTGACAGGTCAGCAAAAACAATGGATGATTTCGTACTGACAGAAATGCGCGATGTTTCGTAGGATTTTATGCACTGTGTTCGCAGGAATGTCCAACGTTCCGGCATTTTCCCACGCCCTGCATGTTCGTAACCCTCCTGTAATGCTGTGCTCACATACTCCACAGAGTTCAGATCAATTGCTTTCCTCCTGCTGCGACATTGCAATTCAAAAGAACGCCTCTTTCCTAATTTTTTTATAATTTTCTCCAGACCCTTAGCAAACATCAGACCAATGCCTTTTTTTGTACTCTTGAGTATCCGAAACTTCTGCAGGACTACTATCGAACAGTCACCGTTCTTGGAATAGAGCTGTACCAACAGCGCTCGATCGTCCGAGCAGACAGTCAGACGCAAACTGAGGAACAGCAATGCACCGCGCTTCTGTAGGTGTGCATATTCTCACTCCACAGCACCGCCTACTGGTCAAATTTTTGTTAAATCTTTTTTTTTTTTTGTTCAATGACTTTTGATGTCATTCTGAGCAGTGATTCCCTCTCTCTCTCTCTCTCTCTCTCTCTCCCTCTGTGTGTGTGTGTGTGTGTGTGTGTGTGTGTGTGTGTGTGTGTGTGTGTGTCTACTATACATATATGCATCAGGCAAGCAGGACACGGTGTTTTACCGAACGGGTCCCTTCGACATTGTGTATCGGTGGGATAATTGCCTCTATGGTCACGGAGATTTTGCCTATTTTGCGTGTTTGGCATACCGATGCTAGAACGTATGGCCTCCGAAGGGAAACTATTTGTTCACCCCTTATAACATATAATAAGGAAACAGTGTTAACAAAGGTACTGAAAGGATTTTGACCGATGTACTTCTATTTTTGCACGATATCATAAGAAACATTTGGGCAAGCATATGCGACATATATTTAATATACAGGGTGATTCAAAAAGAATACCACAACTTTCAAAATGTGTATTTAATGAAAGAAACATAATACAACCTTCAGTTATACATCATTACAAAGAGTATTTAAAAAGGTTTTTTTTTCACTCAAAAACAAGTTTAGAGATGTTCAATATGGCCCCCTCCAGACACTCGAGCAATATCAACCCGATACTCCAACTCGTTCCACACTCTCTGTAGCATATCAGGCGTAACAGTTTGGATAGCTGTTGTTATTTCTCGTTTCAAATCATCAATGGTGGCTGGGAGAGGTGGCCGAAACACCATAGTCTTAACATACCCCCATAAGAAAAAATCGCAGGGGGTAAGATCAGGGCTACTTGGAGGCCAGTGATGAAGTGCTCTGTCACGGGCTGCCTGGCGGCCAATCCATCGCCTCGGGTGGTTGACGTTCAGGTAGCTACGGATAGATAAGTGCCAATGTGGTGGCGCTCCATCCTGCTGAAATATGAATTGTTGTGCTTCTTGTTCGAGCTGAGGGAACAGCCAATTCTCTAACATCTCCAGATACTGTAGTCCAGTTACGGTCGCCATCTTAGCATCAACTGACGCTGACGCCTAGTCAACAGCGCCTCAAGCGAACCAATGTACAACTAAATGAAACTTTATAGCTCCCTTAATTCGCCGACAGATAGTGCTTAGCTCTGCCTTTTGTCGTTGCAGATTTTTAAATTCCTAAAGTTGTGGTATTGTTCTTGAATCACCCTGTATATCATACGAAAATATGGTTACAACGCATAAAGAGGAATATAGGATCGGTCAAAAGAATGTAGCGCGGAGAACAGAGTTCCAGGTTACAAAGAAACGTAGCAGACGAAAGGAAATGCGCTACTAACCTGACTGTAACAGACGTTGAAAGTGCCCACCATTCATGTCTTGGCACTTTTGGGGCCTGGTCAGCAAGCTGTAAGCGGATCGAAGATCGAAGCTGGACTGCTGGAGCCGCGCGGGGTAGCCGCGGGGTCTCGGCCGTCTTGTCACGGTCTGTGCGGCTCCCCCCGTCGGAGGTTCGAGTCCTCTCTCGGACATGGGTGTGTGTGTGTCAGCGCCAGTAGTTTAAGTTAGATTAAATAGTGTGTAAGCGTAGGGACTGATGACCTCAGCAGTTTGGTCCCATAGGACACCAAACTTCCTGAACTGCCGAGTCTCATCCGAAATGTTCTGCTGCAGTTCCTGAAGACTATGAGGATTGTTATCATACACCTTAGATTTGAGGTCTCCCCATACAAGGTGATCGCACGCTGGCAGATAGGGTTACGTGGGTTGCCAGCTATGGCCGCGGCCAGATTGACCTCTGCTAACAAATATGTGCGGCGTGAAGATTGTGAAAATGTGCTCCAGTTTTCGGCTGGCTGTATGGTTGGTTGCTCCAACCTGCTGGAAGTAATCGCAGGTCTTTTCCCTCTTCGTTAATCCTGCCACAAGTGATTTCAAAATGTTGGCAATGTAACGCGCCACAGTCAGCGTCTGATGAAAGACGGAACCAATAATGTTGCATGCAGACACTGCACAGCAAACACTAACCTTCTGATGTGCTGTTTCGTGGAAGTCGTGTGGATTCACTCAAACTCAGAACCTGTGATCCTGTGAGTTGACATACCCACTCAGGTGAAACAAACTTCATCAGAGATAAGGAACAGAGCCATATTCAAGCCATTCATTGTTATCTCAGTGAAAAGTCACTCACAAAACTGAGTAGCATCAGCTGGTTTTAATACATGAACACACAGACCCTAAGTATGGATGTTGTGCGTGTCCGTGTGGAGTATTCGTCCGCATGATCGGCGTGATGTGCTGGTCTTTCGCGGAAGAAGTCGGGTTAATCTTGTAGACTCTGAAGCATTTTATGGTGAACTGTACCCACATTTTCTAATTAGCGGCCACGTTTCGGAATGTTTTCTGGCTTGTTTAAAACTTATCCTGTCTCACGCCATTTTCGGACTAAACATTCATGACACTCTTTGCTGGAACCTTGACACCACTAAGCAGCTGACCACATAGTTTCCACGACTTTTTTGTCTCGTAACTTTCCACAACGAACAACCGCTGCCCCACTGGGAGCGACGCCGTCCCATTTGTACTGCTCCACTGATGCCGACACAGCACGAACTGCGCTCTGAACCAGTGTGGGTCACGTGGCCGGTGTACAAATGGTTTGCGCGTTACGGGCTGTACGGGGTGCGGTTATATGCATGCATTCACGTACAATCGTATCCACTCGTCCAGGCTACTTTTATATTCCACACACTATATGTCTACATCTAAATAGATACTAGATACGGTGTATGGTGGAAGGTGCCTTGTACCATTACTCGTTGCTACCTTTCCTGTTCCTCTCGTAAATACACTCCTGGAAATGGAAAAAAGAACACATTGACACCGGTGTGTCAGACCCACCATACTTGCTCCGGACACTGCGAGAGGGCTGTACAAGCAATGATCACACGCACGGCACAGCGGACACACCAGGAACCGCGGTGTTGGCCGTCGAATGGCGCTAGCTGCGCAGCATTTGTGCACCGCCGCCGTCAGTGTCAGCCAGTTTGCCGTGGCATACGGAGCTCCATCGCAGTCTTTAACACTGGTAGCATTCCGCGACAGCGTGGACGTGAACCGTATGTGCAGTTGACGGACTTTGAGCGAGGGCGTATAGTGGGCATGCGGGAGGCCGGGTGGACGTACCGCCGAATTGCTCAACACGTGGGGCGTGAGGTCTCCACAGTACATCGATGTTGTCGCCAGTGGTCGGCGGAAGGTGCACGTGCCCGTCGACCTGGGACCGGACCGCAGCGACGCACGGATGCACGCCAAGACCTTAGGATCCTACGCAGTGCCGTAGGGGACCGCACCGCCACTTCCCAGCAAATTAGGGACACTGTTGCTCCTGGGGTATCGGCGAGGACCATTCGCAACCGTCTCCATGAAGCTGGGCTACGGTCCCGCACACCGTTACGCCGTCTTCCGCTCACGCCCCAACATCGTGCAGCCCGCCTCCAGCGGTGTCGCGACAGGCGTGAATGGAGGGACGAATGGAGACGTGTCGTCTTCAGCGATGAGAGTCGCTTCTGCCTTGGTGTCAATGATGGTCGTATGCGTGTTTGGCGCCGTGCAGGTGAGCGCCACAATCAGGACTGCATACGACCGAGGCACACAGGGCCCACACCCGGCATCATGGTGTGGGGAGCGATCTCCTACACTGGCCGTACACCACTGGTGATCGTCGAGGGGAAATTGCAACTCGAAAGTAACCAACTAATTTTGTCCCCGTTTTGCAACTAGGTATTTTCCTTGATTAATCGTAACACCCGTCTCAGCTTTGGTAGCAGAGCATGGTTACGATTGCCTTGTTATTTGGTTACTGTCGGGCTTTAGTAATTGTTGAACGTCTTATACATTTGTTTGGGGACGAGCTGATTAAGTTGTTCTGTTTCAGCATGCAGAGAATTATGGAACCCCGAAAATGCCCTGGTATAGCCCTATTGAAGAAAGAGCAACTGGTCTGTGAATTAGCCATCCACCAGCAGTCTACTGAAGGAAACGTGTCGGAGTTTGCTGTGCGTTTACGTTCTGCTCTTTCAGCCACGGTGGTCATCTCGCCGGAGGTAATTGGTGAGTGTAAGGAGGCCTCAAAATTTTTGGGTGAGGGTGTGAATAGCCTCAAAGACAATTTATCTTTGTTAGAGGATGCTCAGTCTAGTGTTAAAAAGTTAGATGGGGTGCGAGCACAGTTAGCCCAACTCAGCAATCGGGTGCGCGATTTATAGTCACTTGAGTTAAGCCCCCCCCCCCCCATTAACCATGGACCTTGACATAGGTGGAGAGGCTTGCGTGCCTCAGCCATACAGATAGCCGTACCGTAGGTACAACCACAACGGAGGGGTATCTGTTGAGTGGGCAGAGAAACGTGTGGTTCCTGAAGAGGGGCAGCAGCCTTTTCAGTAGTTGCAGGGGCAACAGTCTGGATGATTGACTGATCTGGCCTTCTAACAATAACCAAAACGGCCTTGCTGTGCTGGTACTGCGAACGGCCGAAAGCAAGGGGAAACTACAGCCGTAATTTTTCCCAAGGCCATGCAGCTTTATTGTATGATTAAATGATGATGGCGTCGTCTTGGGTAAAATATTCCGGAGGTAAAATAGTCCCCCATTCGGATCTCGGGCCGGGGTCTACTCAAGAGGATGTCGTTATCAGGAAAAAGAAAACTGGCGTTCTACGGATCGGAGCGTAGAATGTCAGATCCCTTAATCGGGCAGGTAGGTTAGAAAATTTAAAAAGGGAAATGGATAGGTTAAAGTTAGATACAGTGGGAATTAGTGAAGTTCGGTGGCAGGAGAAACAAGACTTCTGGTCAGGCGGATACAGGGTTGTTGTTGTTGTTGTGGTCTTCAGTCCCGAGACTGGTTTGATGCAGCTCTCCATGCTACTCTATCCTGTGCCAGCTTCTTCATCTCCCAGTACCTACTGCAACCTACATCCTTCTGAATCTGCTTAGTGTATTCATCTCTTGGTCACCCCCTACGATTTTTACCCTCCACGCTGCCCTCCAATACTAAATTGGTGATCCCTTGATGCCTCAGAACATGTCCTACCAACCGATCCCTTCTTCTGGTCAAGTTGTGCCACAAACTTCTCTTCTCCCCAATCCTATTCAATACCTCCTCATTAGTTATGTGATCTAACCATCTAATCTTCAGCATTCTTCTGTAGCACCACATTTCGAAAGCTTCTATTCTCTTCTTGTCCAAACTATTTACCGTCCATGTTTCACTTCCATAATTGGCTACACTCCATAAAAAAACTTTCAGAAATGACTTCCTGACACTTAAATCTATACTCGATGTTAACAAATTTCTCTTCTTCAGAAACGCTTTCCTTGCCATTGCCAGTCTACATTTTATATCCTCTCTACTTCGACCATCATCAGTTATTTTGCTCCCTAAATAGCAAAACTCCTTTACTACTTTAAGTGTCTCATTTCCTAATCTAATACCCTCAACATCACCCGACTTAATTCGACTACATTCCATTATCCTCGTTTTGCTTTTGTTGATGTTCATCTTATATCCTCTCTTCAAGACACCATCCATTCCGTTCAACTGCTATTCCAAGTCCTTTGCTGCAGAATTACAATGTCATCGGCGAACCTCAAAGTTTTTATTTCTTCTCCATGGATTTCAATACCTACTCCGAATTTTTCTTTTGTTTCCTTTACTGCTTGCTCAATATACAGATTGAATAACATCGGGGAGAGGCTACAACCCTGTGTTACTCCCTTCCCAACCACTGCTTCCCTTTCATGTCCCTCAACTCTTATAACTGCCATCTGGTTTCTGTACAAATTGTAAATAGCCTTTCGCTCCCTATATTTTACCCCTGCCACCTTTAGAATTTGAAAGAGAGTATTCCAGTCAACATTGTCGAAAGCTTTCTCTAAGTCTACAAATGCTAGAAACGTAGGTTTGCCTTTCCTTAATCTATTCTCTAAGATAAGTCGTAAGGTCAGTATTGCCTCACGTGTTCCAGTATTTCTACGGAATCCAAACTGATCTTCCCCGAGGTCGGCTTCTACTAGTTTTTCCATTCGTCTGTAAAGAATTCGTGTTAGTATTTTGCAGCTGTGTCTTATTAAACTGATTGTTCGGTAATTTTCACATCTGTCAACACCTGCTTTCTTTGGGATTGGAATTATTATATTCTTCTTGAAGTCTGAGGGTATTTCGCCTGTTTCATACATCTTGCTCACCAGATGGTAGAGTTTTGTCAGGACTGGCTCTCCCAAGGCCGTCAGTAGTTCCAATGGAATGTTGTCTACTCCGGGGGCCTTGTTTCGACTCAGGTCTTTCACTGCTCTGTCAAACTCTTCACGCAGTATCGTATCTCCAATTTCATCTTCATCTACATCCTCTTCCATTTCCATAATTCTGTCCTCAAGTACATCGCCCTTGTATAGACCCTCTATATACTCCTTCCACCTTTCTGCTTTCCCTTCTTTGCTTAGAACTGGGTTTCCATCTGAGCTCTTGATGTTCATACAAGTGTTTCTCTTATCTCCAAAGGTCTCTTTAATTTTCCTGTGGGCAGTATCTATCTTACCCCTAGTGAGATAAGCCTCTACATCCTTACATTTGTCCTCTAGCCATCACTGCTTAGCCATTTTGCACTTCCTGTCGATCTCATTTTTGAGACGTTTATATTGCTTTTTGCCTGCTTCATTTACTGCATTTTTATATTTTCTCCTTTCATCAATTAAATTCAATATTTCTTCTGTTACCCAAGGATTTCTACTAGCCCTCGTCTTTTGTACTTGAGGACAGCCCGTTTTACTGTAATCGCCCCACCCCCACATTGTCGACCCTCATATTTTCGATGCTACATAGAAATTGCTTCACGATTGAGTACTGCGGGCTCCATGCTGGCTTCTCTCCACGATACTGTTGCGGCTACAGTCACCGCGTGGAATTTCCTATGAGTATAGTAGCTAATACCGTATGCACCACTGCCCTGCACTGTAACCCTCGCACGCTCAAATCGACGTTGTGAGACAGAAGTTGCGTCGCGATTCAATACTACAGGCTCCATGACGACTTCTCTCCAAAAGACTAATGTGGATACTTCCCCTGGTCCCTCTCCTAGGAGTCTAGTAGCTTGTTTCCGATGTGCAACTGCCCGTTTACTGTAACCCTGTTACCGTCACATTTACGAAGAAACACACATAGACTGTGATTGCCGTAAGCTTAGTGACAACAGTGCATCCTAATTTAAGTTATACAATATAGCACTGAAGATGGTCACTCAGTGACAGAAAATCGATTTTACGATAGAAAAAAAATATATACGACCAATTCTGTCTCTTTTTTCAAGTAAAAGAGCATGTTCATTGTTATGGAAGGCAGACCGACTTACAACCGAATGAAGCCCGCGCTTCGTAATCGAGTGTCCGGTGTCACATTTTGTGAAGAGAATATGATAATTCCTACAATATTATTTCAGTGGTGCAAAGTGGCGCACCAAAAATCGGCCCCGAGTACTAGACTGCTCACTGTCGCCCACCGATTGTCGTTATTGTTTCGAAGTTGTTTTCATTAGCTTCTGTGAGAATTCTGTTATGAGTAAAAACTTTACTCCAGGGGGGAGGCAAGTGAAAGAGTAAAAATGAACGGTTCCCAAAAGAGAGCGATCACCAGTGAACTAGTTCCCTAGGATGAACGACTTTCCCCATCTCTAAGACGCCGCCAGCACGACTTTTTAAGCTGCCGAATATGAGAGAGCCAAGTCAACTGGGTATCTAAAAGGAATCCCTAAAACCGATGCGTCTCCACCACAGCAAGAGGTTCGCCGTCAAAATAAATCTGTGGCTCAGGGTGCACGCCTTGATGGCGGAAGGAAGCAGAAATGCATCCTAGCGGCCGAAAACTGGAAGCCGTGCATTACGTTCCAAGACTGCGCCTTGCGGATAGCGCCCTGCAGTTGTCGCTCAGAAACTGCAATTCCAGTGGAGCTGTAGTGCAGCCAACGTCATCAGCATACAAAGAAGCTGATACCGACGTTCCCACAGCTGCAGTTAGCGCATTGATAACATCTAAAAAGAGGCAGACACTCAACACAGAGCCTTGCGGGACCCCATTCTCCGGGACTCGGGAGGAACTATCGGAGGGAACAAGTTGCACACGGAAGGAACGAAGAGGTGTTTGAGCTACTGATAGTGAATGCGATCCGGCCTGGGAGCCGTATCAGGGCAAGTGGCTAAGGCACTTTGGAATTGTCACTCAATGGAGCAGTGTACGATTCAGGGTGGCACGTATGGAACGAAAGGCTCCGACGTTCCAACTGCTCTTTCTGCGAGCGGAAGGCCAGCGATTAATTCGTAGAAGCGGAACTCTGAGCATAACGCTCCGCTAAGAGTTTTGCAATCGTATCTGATTCAGTACAGACTGCTCCTTTCAGGGAAAGCCGTGGTACAATGACGGTGGTCTGACATCCATAGAGTCGCCTAATCTTGGTCCAAACCTGCTATGGAGAGCCACGGATGCCAATGGTGGAGACATACCTTTCCCAGCACTCCTGTTTCCTTTGGAGAATAAGGTGTCAGGCTCAGCATGGAACCGCTTAAAGGCAATGAGGTTTTCAAGCGATGGGTGCCGCTTATGACGTTGGAGGGCCTGCCTGCACTCTCTAATCGCCTCAGCGATCTCTGGTAACTACCAAGGCAGAGTCCTCCACCGAGGGGACCTGGAAGAACAGGGAATTGCAGATTCCGCTGCCGAAACGATGCCAGTGGTTATCGTGTGAACCACCACATCAATGGCGTCATGAGAAAGAGGCTCAGTAGTGACAATGGAGGCAAACAAGTCCCAGTCAGCCTTATTCAAGGCCCATCTGGGGAGGCGCCCAAAAGTGTGACGCTGATGTAGTGACACAAAGATCATAAAGTGGTCACTACCGAACAAATCGTCATGCATACTCCATTGGACAGATGGTAGAAGGCCATGGCTGCAGACCGGAAGGTCGATGGCTGAGTACGTGCCATGCACCACACTGAAATGTGTGGTGGTACCATTATTTAAGAGAGAACGGTCGAGTTGTGCCAATACTTGTTCAACGACAATGCCTCGGCCTGTTGCCACCAATCCACCCCACAAAGGGTTATGGGCGTTAAAGCCGCCCAGTAACAGAAAAGGTGGCGGCAGTTGGGCTATCAGTGCAGCCGATACATGCTGTGGGACAACACCATCTGGTGGAAGACAGATACTGCAGACAGTAACAGCCTGTGGCGTCCTCACCCTAACAGTGACAGCCTCTAAAGCTGTTTGATGAGGTACACACTCGCTGTAAAGAGGTTTAAATACACAGATCCAGACTCCACCAGATATCACCTCATAAGCTGCCCAACTCTTATAATAACCCCAATAGCCACGGAGGGCAGAGGTTCGCATTGGCGGAAACCAAGTTTCCTGGAGAACAACGCAGATGGAAGTGTGAAGGCTGTTAAGTTGTCGGAGCTCTGCAAGGTGGTGGAAAAAACCGCTGCAATTCCACTGGATAATGACATTGTCCGCAGCTAAAAAAGGTGTGAAGGGACCAAGGAGGCAGATTACGCTACTGGGTCATCTACCGCCACCAAAAGAGAGCTGAATCGAGAACCATTGCGTCTGAGGTACAGGCGAGATTGAGGTCGTCGGGGGACGCAAAAATCTGCAAATCGTCCTCAGATGCAGAGCTAGTAGTAACATGTGGCACAGAGGCAACCTGAAACTCTTCTTTCTTACCCAGATTTTTCTTGTTCTTGTTCTTGTTCTTCTTCTTCTCCTCCTCCCATTGCTCGATAGGAGCAACCAGGGAGGTAATCTCAGAAGGAGGGCCAGAGACAGATGAAGAGTGGGAAGCTCTTCGATCTGCCTCTCGTGGCTCCTTCGGTCACTGACTGATGTTAGCTGTCGCGCTGGAGGATGCCTTAGAAGGGAGACTTCCAAGCGACCCTTTCCACGTGAGAGAAGCTGGAGGAGGCTGGTTTACCTCCACCGGGGGTGCGGGGTTCCAAATCCCCATCAATATGGGGGTTTGGGCTCCCAAAGCACCAGAAGAAGCAGTGCCCCCACCGCGCACATGGGGGGGGGGGGGAGTTGGGGCGGCCCTGAGTGCCCACTGGAGGTTTAACAAATTCGGGTACAGCCATCACCAACGGGGGCAACGAAGTCGCAGTTGCAGCATATGATGTAGTCATTTAAAAAGGATGAAGTCGTTCGTATTTCCTCTTTGCATCATGATATGTGAACCTGTCCAGGCTTTTTATCTCCATTATTCGCCGCTCCTTATGGAGAACAGGGGAGTCAGCAGTCAGGCGAGCAGGGGGATTGGTGCTCCCACAGTTGACACAAGGGGAAGGAGGCACACATGGAGCACCTGGGTGCGACCACAATCCCAGCTTGTGGAGCTGGAGGTACAGCGAGATGACACGTGCCCAAACTTCCAGCACTTGAAACACTGCGTTGGAGGAGAGATATATGGTTTCATGATGCAGTCGTAAACCATCACCTTGACCTTTTCAGGTAACGAGTCACCCTCAAAAGCCAAGATGAAGTCACTGGTAGTCACCCTGTGGTCTTTAGGTCCCCTATGCATGTGCTGGATGAAGTGGACATCCCATCACTCTAAGTTGGCGCGTAGCTCCTCATCCGACTCCAAAAGAAGTTCTCCATGGAAGATAATACCCTGGACCATGTTAAGGCTTTTATGGGGCGTAATCGAGACAGGGATGCCACCTAGCTTGTCATAGGTGAGCAAAGCCCGCGACTCGGCTGGGGAGTCCGTTTGGATCAAAATCGACCTGTGCATTTTCGACAACGCCGCCACTTCCCCAACCTATCTTCAAGATGGTCGACAAAAAATTGGGGCTTCGTTGCCTGAAAGGTCGCTTCATCAGTTTGGCTGCAAACTAGGTACTGAGGCGAATACAGGTCGCGAGACCTGGTCGCCCTAAAGTCCTCTCAATGTGTGGCCATGAAGGGAAACCATCGGGAATCATAGGTCACAGCATCAAATCATCCCTTACTCGCTTTGAGACTTCTGGTTTCGAGTGACCACCAGCTTGATTCATTTTAACCCTTTGCACTGTGGGTCATCCGCCCTGATGCCACCCACTCCGACGAGGGGCTCTCCCCACAGGCGCCACCCAGCCCCAACAAGGGCCACCTGGCAGGATAGCCATTGCAAAGAGTCCTGGTGACCCATAAAGGATGGGCATCTACTCCTTGGCATAAGTGGGGAGGTCTCAGCTCTGGCATCAGTCATGTCGTCAGAGGGCTACCAACAAGAGGGTACATGACAGCCCCACCATGACCCACTAGCTACTGCAATGGATTTCGGGTGCTGAAATGGTCCTGAATTGTTGTGGGGGCAAAGGATGGGATGGCGGAGGAGATGAGAAGTAGGCAACCTATAAGACGTTGGGTGCAAGGCCGGATACACGACAATAAGGAGCATGCAAGATCTTGGTGCACAATGGAGAAACAAAAAACAACACGTTGAAAGGTCTCTGTTGGATTCCTTTCATGTTAATTTCTTAAATCTGTTGTCATTTACGGCATAAATTCCTCTTCTAAATTTACTGTGGCGTTTCTGACTATCTGTGAGGAGACTGAGTAGTGGAACGTGTTACTTTTACACATAAACAAGAACGATCTGTCACACTACTACACTTTAAAACACAGTTTATATGTAATTCATGTCACACAGTCTCATACGGAACCTACATCCGCTTTCTTTTATATACTGTATATGATAAGATACTGTCATCCCCCTTCCCTTCTGTGTGAGAGGATGAATGAGCAAATGTATTTCTAGTTGCATACTTGAGGGTAGCAGACAAGCCTGTCTGCTACAGAACAGTAGGACCAACGTCGGAACAGGTAGCTACGCTTTCTAAAAGCAAACAGGTTTCTATCCTTAGTATGGTCCTGTCCGTCTCTTGTCATGTTGGTATAGGAAGCTGCCCCTCTGGCCACTTCCGTTTGTATTTGTGAGCCACCCTCAGAAAGGGACCAGGTCAGTCTATCCGTGGCGAGCGTCTGAAGTGGTAAGATCTCCGGCTAAGCGCGTGTCTGCTAAGTCCGTAGGATAATGGATTTCTTAAGTTCAGCCTAACTGAAAACTTAATCACCTTTATTTCACGTTTAGCTCTAAAATATCTAATGTTATCTTAAATTGCAACGCAGTGTAATTCGCGTGTGAAGTTCAGATTATTTTCCGGTAGTTGCTTTGTCACTACTTTGTGAGTAAAGTGGAACCACGAGTTGATCAGTAACTCTAACTAAGATCATAAATGTTAAATGCGAATGTGCGTGAGATTATAACGTCTCGTCTTCACAGTATTTTTCAATATAGCAACTTTTCTTTATGTTCAACCCACGTGGGGTGTACTTTGTGAGACCACTACCACGTGCTTATATAATTGTTTGACCCATCAGGTTAATAGTAAGACGTTAGTAACCAGTTCGAGGTTTTTCTTTTGTAAATTGCTTTTCGATCTAATTTATTTTAATTATCAAAATTATTGTGGAGTTACACGCTTTGTGTAAACCAAGTTGACCACGTGAAGCACGTGGTGTAATCATCAAAGTAGCCCTCAGCTATTCTTTTTGGGAAGATTTCACAGAGAGTTAGTATGAATTTAGTATACCAGTGTGTGGTAATTACATGACGGACAGGATTGTGCTACGAGCGTAATTTCTTTGGGTGAAAATTGAATCGGTTGGTTGTGGTTAATTTCCTCTTGCATATGTTTCAACGTTCTCTGTGTGTTATTTTATGAATGCAGTGTTGTATGGAGTCTCCCAATCTTGGCTCCATATTTGATGTGTTCCGTAAGATTACAATCTCAGATTTTCACAATCCTAAATAAGGCAACAGCTTAATTACGACTCAAGTTTAATATGCTGAAATTTCAATGATCAATGTTAAAATAAATTTCCAAATATAAACTGATTTATTTCTTTTTATTTAAATTCTCTTTTATGTATATATATCACCGGTTGTCGTATGACTATTAAAAGATTATAATTAATGTTAGTCTGGTTGGGAATTTGGTAAGCTAGACTGGATACCTGGTGAAACAGTTGCGCAGTAATGCAAGGTTAATTCCCCAGACAGCTCACAGCTTTTAAACCGCTTTTATTGTCTATCAGCACCGCTTTCATAGCAAATTAATGCAACAACGTTACAACGTAAGGCGTCCCTCCTAAAAGGGCACGCTCTATCAACAGAAATTTGGAAAACGTGGAGGTCGCAGGTTCGACTCCTGTCGGGAATGGATGTGTGTGATGTCGTTGGGTTAGTTAAGTTTAAGTAGTTCTAAGTTCTAGGGGACTGATGACGTCAGATCTTAAGTGCTATAGTGCTCAGAGCCATTTCAACCAATATCTCTGGCCTATTCTGACCCAAGACACACAAGGGGATCCAAAAGACTAGCCCGGGTACTTTCACTCCACTGGTACCCGTCCTGGAAGTCTAGTAGCTGGTATCTGCACTACCCATTTACTGTAACCCAAGCACCCTACATCGACAATGCAAAATAGAAATTGCGTCACGAATAATTTATACAGGCTCCATGCCAACTTCTCTCGAAACAACTAAGGCGGCTCCAGTCACCGCATGGAAACTCCCCTAGCAGTCATGTAGTTAGTTTCTGTTTACTGTAACCCTCACACCGCCACAATGACGATGCTACGCAGAAAATTGTGTCTTGATTGAATACCACAAGCTCTATGCTGCTTTCTCTCTACGACAATATTTTGTCTCCTGTCTCGGCATGGTATCTCCTGGGAGTCCAGTAGTTTATTCCCGATGCACCACAGCCTGTTTACTGTAACACTCGCCACCTCACACTGAAGTTGCGATACATAAAATGCGTCGCGATTGAATACTACAATCTCCATTTCCACTTCTCTCCAAGCGACTAACCCAGATATGGTCACTGCATTTAACCTCTCCTGGGAGTCCAGTTGCACATACCCGATGCACCACTGCCCGTTTAATGTAATCATCTCACCCACACATTAACGATGCAACGCAGTAATTCCGTCGCGACTGATATCTGCAGGCTCCATGCCGACTTTTCTCCACGCGACTAACGGGGCTACCGTTGCCGCATGGAACCTCAACTGGGAGGCAAGTAGCCTGTTTCCGAACCACCACTGTAAGCCTACCGTCACATTGACGATGCAACACTTAAAGAGCGTCGCGATTGAATACTAAACGAAGCATGACGACTTCTCCCTACCGTATAACGCGGAACAGTCACCGCATGCAACCTCTCCTGGGTGACCAGTACCTTGTTTCTGATGCACCACTGCCCGTTTACTGTAACCCTCGCACCCTTACATTGATGTTGCGCTATAGAAATTGCGTCGCGACTGGAGACTTTGGGCTGCATGCTGACTTCTGTCCAAGTGACTAATGCGGTTAATATCACCACATGGATGCAACAAAGAAACTGCATCACTTTCGAATACCACAGAATGCATGCCGACTTCTCTCCAATAGACAAACACGGTTACGACCATAGCATGGAACCACTGCTGGAAGTTTAGTAGCTTATATCTGATGCACCACTGGCCATTTACTGTAATCTCGCACCTCGCACTGACGATTTGAGAAAGACATTGAAAACTACAGGTTCTACACATATTTCTCTCCAAGAGACTAACGTGGCTACGGTCTCTACATTGAAGCTCTACTGGCAGTCCAGTAGCTTATACCCAATGCACTACTGCCTGTTTACTGTAACCCTTGAACCCTCACATTGAGGATGTGAACCAGAAAGTGCGTCGCTACCAATTACTACAGCCTCCATGTTGACTTGCTTCCAAGAAACAAACGTGGCTACGGTCACTGCAAGGAAACTCTTCTGTGGGTCGAGTAGCATATACACGAAACATCACTGCCAGTTTAATGTAACCCTAGCTGCCCCACAATGACGATGCGACACAGAAGATACATCGCAATTGAATGCTACAGGCTCGTTCCGACATCTTGCCAAGAGACTCTGGTCCCGAGCGTCACTGGTTTCGAATCCGCACCAGACAGCATGGACCTCAGTTACCGTTAGAGGTCTTTCCAGTCGTCGCTCCATAAGCTACTGCTGCGCGCGTGCGCCTGGCCCGCATGTCATGTGAGGATCCCAGCGGTCAATAGCGACGGACTCTATCATGTATTTAAGCGTCTGCGTCTAGCGGTTCAGGCGCTCAGTCCCGAACCGCGCGACTGCTACGGTCGCAGGTTCGAATCCTGCCTCGGGCATGGATGTGTGTGATGTCCTTAGGTTAGTTAGGTTTAAGTAGTTCTAAGTTCTAGGGGACTGATGACCACAGATGTTAAGTCCCATAGTGCTCAGAGCCATTTGAACCATTTTTTGTGACACATAAATTGCATTGCGATTGAAAACTACAGACTCCATGCCGACTTCTCTCCAAGAGACTAGCGTTTCTGTGGGTACCGCATGGAACCTTGTCTTGGCAGTCTAGGTGCTTACACTCGATGCACCACGTTTACTGTAACCCTTGCACCGTTACATTGATGATGCGACACAGAAATTGCATGGCGATTGTAAACTCCAGGCTCCATCCCGACTTCTCTCCTAGAGACTAACGAGGCTACTTTCACCACATGGAACCTCTCATGGGAGTCCAGTAGCTTGTATCCGATGCACGACTGCCTGTTTACTGTAACCGCTGCACCCTCACATTGACGATGCAACACACAAATTGTCTCGCGATTGACAATTACAGGCTCCATCCCGACTTCTCTCAAAGAGACTAATGTGGCTACAGTCTCCTCATGGAAACTTCCCTGTACGACCAGTAGCTTGAATCCAATGCACCAATGCCCGTGTACTGTAACCTTACTGTGGAGCAGAAGCACCCCGACACCACAATTGTGGAAAAAAGAAAAGTGTGGACCACAGGCATTGCCATGTCTGGTTACAGCAGAATCGACGAGAAACAAATTCAGAAACTTGCCAGATACAACACTATAAAAAGTGAACTACAGCGACGCTGGTGAAAAGCAGTGGGGCCAGTGGTCCTCGGCATACCAGGAACGGTGCAGAAAGATCACGGCACGCACTGGAAAATCATTGGTATTCGTAAAATATCCGTCGGCCAACTACAGAAAGCCACTGTAGTGGGAATTGCACGAATTACGCTCCAATACATTACAGTTTCGGCAAGTGTCCGTCTCGTGGTAAGACACAAGTTCCAGCATAGTGAACTCATGTGCTGTGCTTCTTCTATAGTGGTAATAATAATGGTAATAGTCATAACAATAATCTAGAATGAAGGAAGAACTGAAGGGTACACAAATAAATTTCCGTAGGGAACATCATGAAAATTAAAAGAGAATATGTGAAATATCTTCTATGGCACAATCAAGTGAGCTTCATAATCCGTAAACGGCTTCGACCGTCCACTTGTCACTCTCAGATTGTCAATAGAGAAAAGGAATGAATTTAGAATCAACAAAATCGTCGCCATAGCTATATCCGCAACTGTAAAAAGAAATACAACCATTTCTCAAGGTACGTGAGGCTTGCGGTTCCTGTTACGTTCTTCACAAGACAGAAATCAACAGGAACCGCTGCAGGGGGTGCTCGTTCTGTACTACACTGAAGCGCCAAGGAAACTGCTATAACCTGCGTATTCAAATACAGAGATATGTAAACAGGCCCAGCGGTCGGTAACGGCTATATAGGACGACAAGTGTGTGACGCAGTTGTTAGATCAGTTACTGCTGTTACAATAGGACGTTATCAAGATTTAAGTGAGTTTCAACGTGGTTTTATGGTCGGCGCACGAGCTATGTGACAAAACATTTCTGAGGTAGCGATGAAATGGGGATATTCCCGTACGACTATTTCACGAGTTTACCATGATCACGAGGAATCCAGTCAAATGTCAAGTCTCCGACATCGCTACGACCGCAAAAATTTCCTGCAAGACAATGGCCCTGAAGAGAATCGTGCACCCTGAGACAAGTGCAACCTTTCCGCAGATTACTGCAAATTTCAGTGCTGGGCCGATTACAAGTGTCAGCCTGCGAACCATTCAACAAAACATCATCGATATGGGCTTTCGGAATCGAAGGCCCTATCGTGTATCCTTGATGACTGCATGACACATAGCTTTATGCCTCGCCTGGCCGGTCAACACCGACCTTGAACTGTTGATGACTGGAAACTTGTTGCCTGGTCGGACGAGTCTCGGGTCAAATTGTATCGAGCAGACAGTCTTATAAGGGTATGGAGACATCCTCATGAATCCATGGCAGCAGGGACTGCTCAAGTTGGTGGAGGCTCTGTAATGGTGTGGGGCGCGTGCAGTTGGAGCTATATAGGACCGCTGATACGCCTATATACGACTGAAACAGGTGACACGTACGTAAGCATTCTGTCTCATCACCTGCATCCATTCTTGTCCATTGTGCATTCCTACGGCCTTGGGTAATTCTAGCAGGACAACGCACCATTACACACGTCCACAATTGCTACAGAGTGGGTCCATGAACACTCTTCCGAGTTTAAACGCTTGCAACCTAACTCCCGAGACATAAATATTTTTGAACATATTTGGGATGCCTAGCAACGTGTTGTCCAGAAGAGATCTCCATCCCCTCGTAATATTACGAATTTATGGGCTGCTCTGCAGGATTCATGGTGTCAGTTCCCCCCAGCACTAATTTACACATTAGTCGCGTCCATGCCACGTCGTGTTGCGGCACTTCTGCGTGCTTGTGGGCTGCTACACGATATTAGGCAGGTGCATCAGTTTGTTTGGCTCTTCAGTGTAGGTCAGTTCACCTGATCTTGAACAGCCTCTTGCAACATCACTCTTGAAACGTTTCTAATAGTAGCATTTCCGTCTTACCCATGATCCGTACGCTGCTCCCAAGCGACCAATCGCACAATAAGTTCTTCGCCTGATCTACTGAAGTTCAGTGCACGCTGAATTCTGTTATTAGTCGAGTACAGTCGGCCGGCAGAAGAATCTGTCATGTGTGCGTGGTCCTCCAGATAATCACAGTAGGCAGGATTCTGGTGCCAGTGCACTACGCTCCACTATAATTTACACTCACGAGCAGTGACAACAGATGCCCGTATTTCGAATGCGGTAGCACTGTGTTACTGAAAAATTTATTCTCGTCGGCAACCATATCTGAGTTTTTCCAGAAGCCGTCACGATAGATCATGTTGTACATTGTTGTCATTCACAGCAAGACCTGTTACACTAGGAACTATACCAGCCCGTAAAAAAAGACGGCATCTAACGCGTCGTCAGACAAATGTCTTCATGAATGAGTCAGTGTTTGTAAGGTGTAAATACATGAAATGCGCCTTTATCGCCATTGCAACACTAGCCGAAATTAAGCTCAAAATTTCAGTACAAATCATGTTATGACGAAACTGAAACATAATGAAGTGGCTCCATGCTTCCTTCCAGTGAAGAATTTTCCTGATATGTCCCGCTCTAGCCTGTCAGCTAAAGTCATTTACGTAGGAGTAAATAAGCAAATATGTTACTAGAGTGACATTAGGAAAATTGTTGACGGTGGAGTCTATTTAGTTTTATCAAATGGTTCAAATGGCTCTGAGCACTATGGGACTCAACTGCTGAGGTCATTAGTCCCCTAGAACTTAGAACTAGTTAAACCTAACTAACCTAAGGACATCACAAACATCCATACCCGAGGCAGGATTCGAACCTGCGACCGTAGCGGTCTTGCGGTTCCAGACTGCAGCGCCTTTAACCGCACGGCCACTTCGGCCGGCGTTAGTTTTATCGAGTGGCGTAAATATGCCTGAGTCTGGCAAAAAAGTGACTTACTGCTTTGTCATAAAGTGCTGCGGAATACCTCCTGCTAGTAAATTTGGAGACGATTGCGAGAGAAAACCGGACTTTGGCTGATATATTAACGTGAGAAGGAACAAACTTCAATAACGTACGTTCGTCGGTAATTACTAAAACTGTCATGTCTTTGCACATATGAAATACTACGCTGGAATATGGAAAGAGGAAGGCGACAGAAGTGTAAGAGAAAATTATCATCTGGATAGATTCACATTCTTCGTGTACACATCTCGCTGCTATGAAACTGAGATTTATTACGGTGTTACTTAGCAAATTCGCCTGTAATATTTAACAGAAAACATGACGAATAGTATTTTGACCTGGTTCTCAAGAGGCAAAAAACAATTAAAAAGCTTTTGTAATACCTAATGAATACGTAATATCCTACTGCTAGCAGGTAATTTGTTAAGGTTTTCTTATTGCAACGGCTGGCGGCAAATGACTCCTTGTGTTTATAAATTTGACAACGCGTAAAATGAAGATGGAGTCTGGTAACGAACTTGCAGGTGAAACTCTTTAATTTGAACCAAATAGAAGAGGCGTCAGATATAAAGAAAGGAAATGACTACAAAATCTGTTCTTGACAACCTATTTAAAACGAAAAGGAAGTAAATTTAAAACAGAAAGCCCTTAAGAAGACCATTCAAGGTGAACAGCATTTGCTCGCGGAAAGCGATGAAATTGCAAGCTTGATTCTCATTATGTCCGCTATGAACTAGAAACTTAGTTGTCGCTTTTTGTCGTATAGTATAGACTACATGCAGTCGTACCGTATCACATCTACATTTACATCTACATTTGCAGCTACATCTATACTGTGCACACCACTGTTAAGTAGATGGCAGTGGGTACTTCCTACTGTGCCAGTTATTAGAGCTTTTCCCCGTTCAATACACGTGCGGAGTGAGGGAAGAACGACTGTTCGAATGCTTCAGTGAGCCCTCTAACTAAATGCGTCGTATCCTCACGATCCCTTCGTGAGTCACGAGTAGGGAGTTGTAGTATATTCCTAGATTTATGAGTTAAATCTGATTCATGAATCTTTGTAACTAAGTTTTCTAAGGATAGCTTTCGTCTATTTTCGGGAACCTGCAGTTCAGTTTCTTCAGCATCTCTGTTACCCTGTCCCACTGGTCAGTCAAACTTGTCACCATTCACGCCACCCTTTTGCCGATAAGTTAAATATCCCGTGTCACCCCTGTTTGGTATGGGTCCCATACACTTAAGCAATATTTCTGGAATGGCCGCGTGAGTGATTTACAGGCATTGTCCTTCACAGAATGCTTGAATGATGTCTCTAGTGTAATGTCAATAAACCGAAGCCTTCTGTCTACTTAATCGACGACTGCGGCTAAGTGATCGTTAAAATTCTTATCCCTACGAAGTGTTTCACCCAGAAATTTGTGTGAATTGGCCCACTGCAGTTGACTCGTTGATAACGTAGACATTGGATATTACGTTCTTTCGTGTTCTGAAATACAGTTTTACATTTCCCAACGTTTAAATCACGTTGCACCAATTTCGAATCTTATCATGATACGAGTGAATCTTTGTGCAGCGTTTTATCAGACAGTACTTCATTACAGGTAACTGCATCATCTTCGAAAAATCTGACATTACTACGAATATCGTCTGCAAGGTCATTAATGTAGAACATGAACTGCAAGGGTCCCAACACACTTCTCTGGGGCACACCCCCATCCAAGATAATTTGCTGCGCCCTCCCTACCAAAAAATCCTTAATACAGTCACAAATTTCTCTTCATACCTTATGTGATTGCAATTTTGACAGTAAGTGTAGATGTGGTACCGAGTCAAATGCTATTCTAAAATCGTAAAATTCTTCAATTACCTCACTGCCTTGATCCATAGCTTTCAGGATGTCACGTAAAAAGAGTGCGAGTTAGGTTTCATATATTTGCTGTTCCGGAAACTACTCTGGATGGCAAGAATGAGGTCATTCTGCGTGGTATTCGTTACTGCGCTTGAGCTCACATTAAGTTTTAGGACTCTACAACAAGTGGATGTCAAGGCTATACTCGTATAGTTTGTAGATGCCTTGTGGTGTGACGTGTGTTGTATTCCAACTACTGGGCACGGTTTTTGTCCGAGGACACTGTGGTAGATTACGGTTAAGGGAGGGATTAACTCAGCCCCAAATTCTGATGGATCTTGCTACGGGCCCTGGAGCTCTGTTGAATTTAAACGATTCCAGCAATTTCTCAACACCACTGACATTAATATTTACATTACTCTTGTGGTGTGCCAAATTGGAGCAACACCCCTGGATATTCGTATACAAAGAACATTTGAAAATGGATTTGAGCGCTTCTGCTTTTGCTTTGTGAGCATTAGTTTCAGTCCCTGTCTCCTGCATTAGTGAATGAATGCTAACTCTGTTTGACCACTAACGGTCTTTACATACGAGTAGAGTTTCTTTACGTTTTCTGAGAGATATGTTGATAACATTGTGCTTTGGTAGTCGCTGAAGGCTTCACGTATTGCGTTCTTGACAGCCAAATGGGCTTTATTCAGCATATTCCTATCTGTACCCCAATGTTTTTCTTTACACATATTATGCAGTAGTATCCGTTGCTTTAGAAATTTCTCTGTAGTGTCACACTATGGAAGGCCCGTCCCATCACAAAGTGTGCTACTAGGCAGATATCTATCAAGTACATGGTCCAGTTTCCTCTCCCACACGTCCGTCAGTGCACAGGATCGTAGAGTATATAGTACGCTATGAGGTTTCTGGAAGAAAGTAAGCTACTGTGAAAGAATCAGCACGAATTCATGGAAAACCACCCTTATGGAACACAGTTTTCTCTATCCATGCACAACACCTCGCAAACAACAAATTATCGAATGTTAGACATTTTCGACCACTGATCGAGTTCGGATCATACGGAGTATTTTCGCAAAGACATAGTTGGCTCAATGAATATTTGGGTGACAGCAACCAGTACACAATACTGGATGCCGAATGTGCAACACAAACGAAAGTAACATCCGCTGTGTTCCAAGAAAGCACAGTAGGTTCTCCCAAACTTCTCAGCATACGTAAACGGTTTATCAGACAGTATGAGCAGTACGGTACTGTGAGACTGTTCGTCGACAACACTGTTGTCTAGAGGGAAGTATCGTCGTTCGACAAGCGTTAGGAACTGCATTAATAGTTTGAAGAGATTTCCACTCCGTATAATAAGTGGTGGCTCTTTTTAAATGAAAATACATGTAAGATTTTGTTTATAACAAAGGCAGCGAACCGAATGGTATTCTATTACGAGTTTGTCGGTGAACACTTCGAGTACGTCACATCGTGTAGGAATGTATGGGAAACGCTATGAAGCAACATGAAACGGGCGGTCACGCAAAGCAAGTATTAAGGAAGGGAAATGGGCACGCTAGCGGGAAAACTTCTGGTTTATCGTTGCACCGTTTGAAGTCCCTGGCATGTAGACTCGAGAATAGACATTAAGCAAATTCATAGATCCAATGCTAGAGTCGTAACTGGTGGGTCTAGGAACAGGAGAGTGTAATAGCACAGCTCGATAAGTGGAGTTCTCGGAAGAAATACGCCTGAGTTTTTGTGAAACACTGTTGTCGAAACTAATATAGAGAATCTGCATTCGAAGGGGACTGCGCAACCATTCGGTGACGTCATCGTATTTCTCCGTAAGGATCGCGAGGGTAAGAACGGAGAGATTTCCACACCTACGGACGTATACAGCAGAGTACTTGACGTCCCTTAGGAATTCACACGCATTTGAAATTTCTTTTCTTTTTGCGAAAGGAATGAGGAGACGAAAAAGTTGAGCAGAGGACAATGACTAACAAACATAGGTCGGGAAACCAATAGTTTGGCAGATGTTACAACACAGTCAATGTCCGAGGCTGCGATTATGCCGCAGATTCGCTGCTGGCGACATCGTTTGCGGTTGCTCGAATACATTACTTTCATTGGTGTCATGCGATGAGTGCCCTCGAAGCAACGAATCATAACTCAAGCTTCGGGTTCTGCCGGCGATATGCGAGCATCAGGACTGCAGCATGAACACGGCCTCACTTACCACGTACCAGTTCCCGCAGTAAACACCAAACGCAGTGTGCGCAAATAGCAATTGCAACGTTTGCCATGGCTCCAGACACATTTTCAGATGAAGAAATGGCTGAGATCCACTTTATGTGCAGGAATGCTAATGGCAACGCTCGGGAGGCGGCACATTGCTACCTCTGGATCAAGGGGTCCCGAGTTCGATTCCCGGCCGGGTCGGGGATTTTCTCCGCCCGGGTACTGGATGTTCGTGTTGTATTTATCATCTCATCATCCTCTCATCATCATTCGCGTAGTGGCTAGAATAGAAATGGCAAGCTTGGCCCTTGTACGGGCGCTGATGACCACGATGTTCAGTCCTCCTCATACCATCATCATCATCATCATCATCATCTTCATCATCATCGGGAGACAGCACGATTCTATCAAAAAGCGTTTCATCTACAGCAGTGTGCTCATTAAGTCCCATCAGCGCCTGCCCGAGACCGGTTCATTTTAAACAAAGGAGCCACAGGGGAAGGCGTAGTTTCACTGACGCCCTATATGCCACCCCAGGGGCCTATTCGAGTCGATACTGAGCTGCGGTGTGTCTGAAACGTTTTTCCCCGGCCGTCTATAACAAAAGCGCGTGACTTTGGCGCTGGACCTCGCGGTTTTCACCGTCATCTCAGATGCGTCAGAAGAAGGGATGAAATGTGAGAGAGGGTGCGACGACCTTCACATCGTGTAACACTTTGTAACACCCCACCCGTCACTTATCTGGGTTTGGCGTGTGTTCACCCCAGCTAATTGACTAACATGTCAACAGAGAGTGCAAAACTGTCGCAATATCGGATAACGCAAAGGAAGCAATAAGGCCCTATGACTCCTGATTGAACTGCGGCGGCACTGTTGACATTAATTGGTTCAAAATTGATCACTTTTAATTAAAAAGGGGTGCACATTGATGTTATATTCAGCTATTCAACACCAGATGCAAATGTTGAACATAAAATTAATCAAGAAAATGACTTGGGACTTCAACTACTTCATTGAAAACAGATGCAGTCGATTAGCACAATCATCACATTACAAGACTCTCCTATCAGGCAGTGGTAATAAATTACGTTTGCGTGGAGTAAAGCTCGATAACTCAAAAATAATTCCTGTCGACTGACCCAGGCGTAATGTGAAGTGGGAGAAGAATTCTACAATACACGGCCCATGAAACCCTCGTGGAAACTTTGCTGATGTGATCCAAGAAATGAATCAGTGGCGGGAGCCGGCGCAATATCACCGAATACAGCGTGGCGTAGCGGCGTCGTCGTGCGGACGTCGGTCGACCTTGTGGTGCTGCAAGGTTGCGCTTGTCTATTCACTCCTAGCTATCTTACTCAGTACATAGCTGAACCAAAACTTCCTATCTAAAAGCTCAATCGTTCCGTTTGCTAAGTCCTAAACTGCAGAGATGCTCATTCTCTCTCAGCCAAGCTGAGTAAAGAACGCCATGTCCGCACTCTAGGCAACCTACGGAGACTTCTCCCAGTGCGCTCTTCGCCTCAGTTTCCTCTCCAGCAAAATCACTTACGCCAATTGCAGCGCAAGTCGCGTTAATTATGCGTCGCTTCCCAGCGCTGACCAATGCCTGCTCTGGGAAGTGAACAAATTCCTACAAAATTTCCCTTCCTCTCAACTTCTGCTATTTAGTTCCTCCTTGACCACCCATCAAGGTTAGCGTCTGCACAAAACACCAATGTTTCCGGAATTCTGACTCCCAGGAGAGTACCTCAAATTCCTTGGTCCTACATTCCCATCGGAGGCCAGCGTATTTCATTCTGTCGCTCTTCACCTGATTTACTTCAGCCTCTGCAGACCGTGAATTCAACGTGAAGTTCCTATAGTCATGAACATGCATATTTTGGCCTCTGTTGACCGCTCCACCGTTGTTTTGCGCGGCTTTCTCACAGGTTTCACTGAAAACAGGACGACGGACATTTATCAACAGGCGTACAAGTTCTCCGTCTGCTTCCCGGTACACCAGCATGGGGTCAACCACCCCCTCACTGTCACTCATCTTAAAGCAGCTGGAGGCTGCGCCCCGTTACCACTTTCTCAAGAGTTTGAGTTGCACTAAGCTGCCTATTGTCGCTTCCCTTCACCGTTCCCCAGCCAGCCACGGTCAACTCTGTGTACTTCCCTGGGATAACTAGCCTCCAGTAAATCGATGCGTTTCCACAAAGTTTTTCATGTCATGTGAACTACTTTAAAACCATCTTACAACTTCTGCGGTGGTGTTTAACAGAATTGTGGCGCAATTTGTTCCCAATGTGACATCCTAAATACACATTACATATCACATGAATTTTTGAGATCTGATCTTTCTTTCGCATAGGTCGACAACTTGTTGTTTGAAGAGTCATTGAGCCAGAGTGTGACCTCGCAGAGCGCCACGATTTTCCAACGTTACAGAAGATGATTGTAGGCAACCTTGAACCAAATATCAAAGCTGTTTGTCGTAATGTGAGACAATCAAGGGGTTTTGAAAAAGTGATCTTTTAATTGTGTCGCTTAGTGTACTAACTGACCGATCTGTCAACAAATTTTATTCGTTTCGATTATGAGACACTAATTTCTTCTGATGTGACATTTCTACATTTTCATCTGACTGTATGATGAGATGAAGGTCAAGCATTGCTCATATACATCTCTGTGGTCAGACTGTTAACGCAATGGACTCAATGGACTCATCTACTTGCAGATGGGCGTTGTTTCATTTCATTTTATTTATTGCACATCGAAAGACCTGCCGCATATTTTAAAAAGCAGGTCGTACATTTTACAATTTTGCATGTTAAAATACATTGTTCCATATTTCTAACATTTTCTTCCGTGTGCAACAAAACAAGAGTAACAGTAACGAGTTGGTACTGGAATAAAATGAACATAAATTGGGGAAAAGAAAACAGAAGAATTTAAATTTAAGAAGAAGCCAATAAATGATAGAAGAGGTTTTTAATCGAAGAAAGTGTCCCTCGACCTGGTTGTTGCAGGTGGGAGTGCATCGGAAGAACTTCGAGCCAGTCCCAGGGGAAGAAGAAATTTCCTTAAATCTAACTACAAACCATATTCTCACAGAGGATGCTGAGTAGCACCATGCTGTTGTGGTTATGATACTAAACTGTTGCATGGAGGGTCATGAGTTCAAAACTCACCTAGGCTGTACAATTTTAATTTCCATATCCGGTTCGAGTACATTCTAGAAGTATCCCGAAGAATCATTGGACTGGAATGTTCTGTAGCTCTACACATACTGTACTTGTTCTGGCCAGAGGCAATTCGCTCCGCGCTCTTGTAAGTGGAAGTGCTGAATAAACCTTCGATCAGTGAAGTGAGTGTTCACCATTCATCTAATTACACCCTTTTCTACATGGCAATATTAATATGTTATCTGTGTTATCCTTTGTTGTATGTCATTGCCGTGCTCTTGCGGTCGTATGTGTCTAAACACTCCACAATATAGTGTCCCTTTTTCATCCAGCTGCAGCTCTGATACTTAGTATAATTTCTATTCGCTACACACCCAGGACTACATATAAGGAAGCAGAGACTATGGGCCCATGTGCATACTGAAAAGCTCAGAATAGACTCAGACAAGGTGATATGGTAGGTTTGAATCATCTGTAGTGGTAGTCTTAACTGTGCAGTGCTGACTCTGGTTAGTTTATGGAACAGTTTTGTAGCTTTGTCATGTAGTGGCACCATCGTTTAGGATACGGAAAGTTAGTTTTGTGCAATATTATGAGCACAATTTACAGCCAGGTGCGGGCTGTTTGCGGTGCGTATACCAATAGTTGCGAAGTAGAATAGAGGCCACAGGGCCATCAAATTGCTGAAAGAGTATACATAGCCATTTTTCATATCGCAAATCACGCAAATCACAGGCAGAAGGGGCCCACTGGCCAACCTCGTGTGATATGAGTACGTGACACAAAGCAACACATATGGCAAAACAGAGGTGCACAGCTGCTGTAAATAGGTGAGAGTGTATAACGAGATTTATTCAACTGTGGCAGCTCTCCTGGACGGTGGAGCATGTCACACTACCAGCTACATGCAGCAGCAGATGGGGCATCAGCGTTCGAGTCCATGGTGGGTCACTGGTTCGACCCTTTGAGGCTGATGCAAAGTCTGTAGCCAGCCAGCAGCGAACCACTCGCTACCTTTGGGAGTCGTCCTGGCCTGCAGAGGCATCCCGAGGCGAGGGCCGCAGCTTTGGACTATGCCTGTGGCTCACACCGAGTGGCATTGAGTCAGCATGAATGCAGACTGCAGAGTCAACTGCTGGCATCCTGGCGACACCGAAACTCTGCTGCCATACAAGGCCAACACACAGCAGCGTGTGCATGGGTCACGGAGGCAGTCGTTCCGTGACAAGCTGTTTCGCAGACAGCAAAGTGGTGTCCTCAGCATTGCGGGACCCAGTGACACAGATCGAGAGAAATGGGGGCACTGCAGTTGGAAACAATAAATCACTTGGACAGCTCAGACAAGTCTTAATATGGTGCCTCCTACCTCCTCCTTCTACATTTGGTGTTGCTGTTACATTTGGTGGCAGAAGTCACCACTACATTTGGTGTCAAAATAGCAGATGTTGTCTGTCCAGTAAGACGTTAAAGCCCACTGCCCGCATTACATTAACAAGATGTGGTGAGCTTTGACCAGTTTTCTTTTTAGCATTGGACGTTTTCTTGCCTTTTTGTGCTTTTGAGTATGGTTCATGGGAGGACATTTTAGATGTTTTGCGTAGGCATATTTTTTTTCAGAATAAGTGTTAGTGTATTTGTGGCAGTAATTTTTTTTTTCGTCGCATTTAATTACTTTTGCATTGGTTTGAGTACGATGTTACCAAGTATGTTGATATTGAGGTGTAGGGAGTCGGGTTATTCTTGTACTTAAATGTTTTGTTTTGGGACTAACTGTGACGAAAGCGACACAATGGCAGAGTCAGGGACGCGAGGTGTGTTGGAATCAGAAGTGGTACGGATTTTGTTGGAAAAAGTAGCACAATTGACAGCAGACAATACGCAGTTGAGAAATGAATTAACATCTAGAAGTGATCGGGAAACCGCCTATCATCAGTCGTTGTGTCCTAGGGTGCAGGACATTGATCCAGCTGCCACGAGTTTGATTATTCCTTTTTCTTCCAAGGCATCTGAGGATGTGCGTTCGTTTGTGCAGAACTTGGACACTTAAGCTGTGATGAATGGTTGGTGTTATGAGCAGTTGTTACACATAGCCAAGATTAAATAAACGGGTGAAGCAAAAACATGTGTAAGGTGTTCTGGGGCCTTAAGGAATGCAGGACAGTGTAAACAGTTAAAGGAAGGGCTTTTACAAAGGTACAAAAACACAGAATAGCGCTCTGTACTTTAGAGAGAGGTTAAGTACAATGTCAAAGAGACAGGGGAGACGATGGAGAAATTTGCGGACAGGATACGGGAAAGTATACTTCCGAGTTGGGTCAGAGCGATGAAGCGAATAGTGTTCTGCTGCAGGAGGCTGAGCAAAGGGCACTTGATGTGTTTTTGAGAGGGTTACCGGCGCATATGTCACCGAAGGCCATTCAGCTGGCAATTCAATATTAGGAAATAAATTTGGCAACAGGGGTATGCGAGAGGCAAACAGTGTTCACAGTGAGTGTGAAATGTTTTAAGTAGGGTCGTACAGGACATGTGCAGAGGCAATGTACCCAGTCACCGAGGAATAAAAAAGGGGTGGAAATCGGCGCGGGGAGGATGGAGGGTGGAGATAGGAGAGGTGGAGAAGCGTTAAATGCCAGAGGGGGACCAAGATCCACCTAAGGGAGCTCCCGTTTAATTTCAATGCTACGAATACGTGTGCAGAGGTGGAATGTTCAGTGGTAGGAAACATAGGAACTAAAACGTTTAAGATATTGTTTGACACAGGGGTGCAAGTTTCAGTGGCTACTAGGAATATAATGGGATGAAGGAAGCTAGACGCACCATATTAAAGGTTGCGTGGAGTGGGGGATAAGGAGGACAAGCCTTTGGGGTCGGTGACAGTTGACTTTCTAATAGAGGAAGTCCGATTTAATGCATGCATGGAGGTAGTACCATAGGTAAACGAGGGCTGCGACATGATCAACATCATGCCAAAATTGACCTTGGACAATGAATTGTGGAACTTGGTGGATGTTATTTCAGCTAGGGGAAACTGTTGTCAATGCAGAGCTGTCGCGAGGGTCGTTCAACAAATGATCAAACCAACTGAACCGCGTAAATAAGTATTAAGGCTTAATTCACATGTGTGTGTCTGTCTAGTGGCACCAGGAAGTCACTTTGGGTAAGTGTAGAGTCAGGTCTACCTGTGGGTACAGTATGTGTTATTGAACCGTTGGAGGATAATGAAGTTTTGGGTCTATTGTGTTGTTTTGTGAAACGTTATGTTATACTCGTACAGGAGGTTAACGACGGGCGAGTAGGTCCCGTGAAGGTGGATAATCTTAGCGCTGTAGTTGCGAATCTGAGGAAAGAAGCTTTTGTAGGAAATTTGGATGTGCTAGATGACGAAGACTGGCGTCCGAGAGGTAGGTGAAGCGATCAACCACCAACTGCCGTTAGAACTGCATTGCGGGACAAAATTAAGCATTTGAAAGGAGGAGAAACAGAGCATGTGGAAGAATTATTGTGGCAATTTAAAGATTTGTTTTTACCACAAGGGCCATTATCAGCAACTCCATTTGTTCAACATAGGAAACAAGGAAGACAGAGTACAGCATGACGTACCATATGCTTTGGAATCCAGAAAGTAGTAGACTATTCGTAGTTTTTTTTTTTCAAGTCATATATCATTGGGTTTGCGCAGAGTAAGTAGGCAATGTATTTTCATATATTGTATGTATTTTCAAATATAGCCTGCTGCGGACAGCAGTCCTTTGGAAGAGGGAGGAAGGGTGATGGTGATCCCTGTTCTCAGGTCACTAAAAGGGGGAGCGTTGTCGGTGATTCATCTCTTCATCATCAGGGTGGACGCATGACGGGTGCAGCACGTGGATGGTGGTGTGCTGTACCTAAGGCAGGAAGATGTGGTGGTGTCGAGTCACCAGTGGGCATTGAGGATGGTATGGAACGTATGGGAAATGCGGAATGAAGTAAGGAGGCTTCAGGAAGTGTTCAAGAGCTTAGGCAACGTGCAGAGGGCAAGGGAATGCCGAAGGAAGTTGCAGGGGAGTATAAGAAATTGCATGAGGCATATATGACATTACGGAAGCAGGTATTACTGATGGAGGAAGCGGTGCAACGGTTAAGACGGAAACGAGGATGGGTAAATACAGAGGGAAAAATTTTAAAGATAGTTTTTGGAACTGCAGACGAAAGCGATATAAAAGAACTGAACAACACGGTGGAAGCAGCGAGGCAACTCGCAGAGGAGAGTAGGGCAACGGAAGCTTGGCGTGCAACTCAGATAGGGACATTGGAAGGGGAATTCCTGAATAACACACGATTGCTCCGCGCATTCAAATGGCTCTAAGGACTATGGGACTTAACATCTGAGGTCATCAATCCCCTAGACTTAGAACTACTTGAACCTAACTCACACACATCACACACATCCATGCCCGAGGCAGGATTCGAACCAGCGACCGTAGCAACAGCGCGGTTCCGCACTGAAGCGCCTACAACCGCTCGGTCACAACGGTCGGCGCTCTGCGCATTAGCAGGGCAGGAAGTGGAATACGCTAAGGCGTCGGAAGACGTAATAAATCGTAACCTGGGAACCCTACAGGGGGATCTAGAGGTACCAGATAGCAGGGTGGTGTTAACCAGACTTTTGCAAGGAGTACCTGACAGTGTGTGGGGTATGCAGGGAGTAATACGAGTATATATTTTGATCCAATTGCCGGTTATGGCGAGGTTTCAGTGTTACACGGTCCACCCATATCCAGTGAAGTGGGGAGCGTTGAGCAAGTTGAGGAAATGTAAACTAAAGAGGTATTGCTCATCTCGGCAATTAGAAACCGGTACGCCGAGATGGCAAGGGAGGAACTACGAAGCTGCCATAGAGGAAAGGTAACGGTATGTCCAGCCAGAGTGGTAAGTACCAATCCGGAAACATGCACAGTGCAGTTTTTTTAGCCAGGTGGAAAGGAATAGGCTGTTCAAGTGGCGTCGTGGAGCCAAAATTTAGCTTGCAACTGGTCGGGATGCATTGGATCTTCTCCACCTACGAGCATTTGGTAGTAGCAGCAAGTTGTTTTGAGCGGGGAGTATTTGCAGAAGCGAAACGTATAGAGCTCGAGGGGAGCGGAATTTTAATCGGTAGAACTAAGTGTAACATAATAGGACCAACCTTCCACCTGCCAGTGTCAATTCCAGGCGTCACGAAATTGAATGTTACGCAGCCACAGCTGTACTGGCCAGAAGCCACTTCAGAGTTTTTGCCAACGCAGAATCTGACCTTGTTAAATCAAACTCTGGGGCCAGGTCGGTTGAGATCCGTAAACCAGTTCATTTTAGAGCAAGAGGGGCGCATATCAGCCAAACAGCTTGTGCAACATGTCGCTCTGTATAGGGAAAGGCAACGCAAACAACTATCGTTCTGAGCACCTCTACGCCAAGTGTCATCACAGCCTTAACTTTGTTATACAAGCTTCGACATTGTCGCGAATAAAACAGTGACCCATATATACAATAAGTTTCCTTTAATTTATGTCTATGGTCACAAACATTTTGTTAACAGATTACCGGTTTTGGTCTATAATGACCATCACCAGATCTGTTTTATAAAAACAAAGTCCTAATGTACTGGAGCCATAGTGGTATTGTCAAATATTAAATGCAAAATCAGCACCAGCATCGTGAAATATATATAAATAGCATCATGCGTACGAGTCATGTTGTCAGCAGCACTACTGTTCAAAATACAGGGCTATTACAAATGATTGAAGCGATTTCATAAATTCACTGTAGCTCCGTTCATTGACATATGGTCACGACACACTACAGATACGTAGAAAAACTCATAAAGTTTTGTTCGGCTGAAGCCGCACTTCAGGTTTCTGCCGTCAGAGCGCTCGAGAGCGCAGTGAGACAAAATGGCGACAGGAGCCGAGAAAGCGTATGTCGTGCTTGAAATGCACTCACATCAGTCAGTCATAACAGTGCAACGACATTTCAGGACGAAATTCAACAAAGATCCACCAACTGCTAACTCCATTCGGCGATGGTATGCGCAGTTTAAACCTTCTGGATGCCTCTGTAAGGGGAAATCAACGCGTCGGCCTGCAGTGACCGAAGAAACGGTGGAACGCGCGCGGGCAAGTTTCACGCGTAGCCCGCGGAAAATTGGCTCATGCCACAACTGGAGACCGACAGCGCCGACTTCATCTTTCAACAAGATGGTGCTCCACCGTACTTCCATCATGATGTTCGGCATTTCTTAAACAGGAGATTGGAAAACCGATGGATCGGTCGTGGTGGAGATCATGATCAGCAATTCATGTCATGGCCTCCACGCTCTCCCGACTTAACCCCATGCGATTTCTTTCTGTGGGGTTATGTGAAAGATTCAGTGTCTAAACCTCCTCTACCAAGAAACGTGCCAGAACTGCGAGCTCGCATCAACGATGCTTTCGAACTCATTGATGGGGACATGCTGCGCCGAGTGTGGGAGGAACTTGATTATCGGCTTGATGTCTGCCAAATCACTAAAGGGGCACATATCGAACATTTGTGAATGCCTAAAAAAACTTTTTGAGTTTTTGTATGTATGTGCGAAGCATTGTGAAAATATCTCAAATAATAAAGTTATTGTAGAGCTGTCAAATCGCTTCAATAATTTTTAATGACCCTGTATATATTTGACCGTAGACTGGAGCGCTGGAGCCCCATCTGCTAATGCATGTAGCTGGTGGTACGTCACGCCCTGCTGTCCAGGAGAGCTGCCACACTTGAATCAACTTGCACCTATTTATATGCGGCTCTGAGCCTCTGGTTCAACCCTTGGAGGCCGACACAGGGTCCATAGCCATCCAGCGGCAGGCCACTCCACAGCTCGCTACCACAGGCAGTCGTCCTGGCTTCCAACACACGCCAGAGGCATCCTGAGGTGAGGGCCACAGATTCGGACTCCAGATCACAGGCACTTGTTGTCGCCGCGATCTTAGCCACGCCGGCGAGAAGCACGCAGCTGGCTGCCTGCGGCTCTCACTGAGTGGTGCTGAGTCAGCAGGGCAGCAGAATGCTGAGTCAACTGCCAGCATCCTGACGATGCCACAACTCAACTGCCGTACAAGGCCGACTGTTGTAACTACGACCAGGAGGATCGCGGGGTAGCAATGACGGAAGGCGCGGCGGGACTCGCGGAGAGGCCCGCAAACAACTTCACAACAAAAAGGACGGGCACGACCAACGTAGGACAGAACGAATATGACAAGACCGAACAACAGAGTCACGAGGAAACAAACTCGTACACCAACCAGGAAGAAAGCAGTCTAGTGCAAGCGAGGTGTAAACCGAAATAAGCGAGATTAGACTGACTGGCAGAGCTTTTTTTTTTTTTCTTTATTGAATTTCAATTCCCCCCGAAGGGGGCGGGCTGGCAGCAGCTTAGTATGCCGCTCTACAGCCTACAGATTTTGTGAGAAAGTTCAAGAGAATAAATAATGAAAAACAGGCGATAAAATCGGAGACTTAAAGAGTAACATGGCGAAAAGGAATCGTGGAACTTAAAACAAACAACAGAGGGATGATGACGCTAATAAAATACATACGAAGCAGACAGGGAAAACAATAGACAGACAATTAAAAAACACGGCGACAGCCTGGATTCTGTTCGCAAAAGACATAAAATTCACACCTAGCGACAGCATGGTTTCTGTTCGCAACATGAGAAAGACAAACAACACTGAATAGTCACTGGAACACTGCACTAAAAAGTTGGCAAATGTGACATACCACAGTCGAGAGCAGGTGGGGGGAAACTAGACAGAAGATGGGAAAACAAAAAAGGGGGCAAAGGAGAGTAAAAGCGAAGGGGGAAACCGGGAAAGGAGCTGATGGAGGATGAGGACCCATAAGAGGGGTGGGGGGCAGATGCGACAGAGAGTGGGGTAGGCAGAGGTGGGGAATACAAAAGGACTTGGGGGGGGGAAGGTAGGGAGAGGTTTAGTGGAGAGAAAACAGGACGGAAGGGGGAGGAAGAGGGAGCCCAGGGAAAGGACAGAGGAAAGGAGGGGGAGTGAGGATCAGAGATGATAGGAAGGATAAATGGAGGGAGAGAGGGCATCGTCCGGGAGGGGGAGTTGACGGAAGCCACCTTGGGAAAACTGGCTGAGCGAGTGGCTGGCGCTTAAATACGCTCTCTGGGGCGCCGCTATTGGCCGCTGGGACCACGTGTTCCACTGTGGCGCCCCCACACTAAAAGCGGGCCAGGAGGTGCGCGCCGCCATAGCTTACGGCGCGATGGTGCAGAGACCTCTAGGGGTCTTCGTCGTTGGTGACGTCTGGCGCGGATTACAGCAGTTCGCGCCAAGCCGTTTTGCTGACAGCAAAATGATGTCCTCAGCATTGCGGGACCCAGTGACGCAGATGGAGAGGAACGGGTGCATTGTAGTTGGATACAATAAATCACTTGGAGAGCTCGGACGAGTCTTAATATGGTGCCTTCTACTTCTTCCTTCTACATTTGGTGTTGCTGTCATATTCGTTGGCAGAAGATGCCACTACAGTCAGCAGAGAGTTTTGTGTGTTCTTTGAAAGTAAGTTTTCCATCAACATATATTCCGAGGTATCATGTCATAAGTTTTCGTTGTATGGTGGCGTTGTAAGTCTGATTGTTTGGTTTCTTTCTAATGCTCCCTTTGGCTGTGGGTAAACAATTGATATCCCTGCCCGACCGCATGGGTTTACGTTTTCCGTGATTTCCCTCAATCACTTAACGTGAATGTTAGGATGGTTCCTTTGAAAGCCTATGACAGATTTCTGTCTGTATTCTTGGTTAATTCTATTATTTGCTCCACCACTAATAATTTTAACAATGAGAGAACTTTAAACCCATTTCTTTCTTCATTAGCGTCTGACTGTGCCCTGAGATTGTACAAAATCTCTGTGCAGAAGTAAAAGCTGTATGCATGGTTATATTGTGTTACAAAGTCCATAACGGTTCTATAACCTGTTGTATTTTCTGACATGAGGATAACGATGATGCTGGTGGCATTCTAACTCGCTTAATATTTTGCAAATAATGACCTCCTGTTCACGATATCACTCACATGAAATTATGTAAATCACTCCCTGATGATGAGTCTCGTGAACAAGTTGCCACTTCGTTTTCATCAGGTCTCAAGAAAATTACTTGTGAACTTGTGTAGATAACTTCGTAGGTAATGCCAAATAACTTGTGGTACTGTCTTTTCACTGATTACTAGCAGAACACTTTTGGTTGAAGCAAATCAACAGAACGGATTTATTGATTTATTGTTTCAAACCCAACCAGTCTAACCTAAACTAATCGCCATTTCGACAATCTTAATGACAACCTCATCATTTTATTTCATGATACTCCATGTCGGTTAATCAGTATTGTATCAAATGAGATGAGTTATTAATGCAACTGTTTCTTTGCATAAAGCAAAATGGGCTTCATATCTAATTATCTCAATGTATGGCTATTTGTTCATCACTGCCTCTTTTCATAAGTTACACAGTGAACAAACAACAGCCGGCCGCGGTAGTCTAGCGGTTCTAGGCGCTCAGTCCAGAACCGCGCTTCTGCTACGGTCGCAGGTTCGAATTCTGCCTCGGGCATGGATGTGTGTGATGTCCTTAGGTTAGATAAGTTTAAGTAGTTCTAAGTTCTAGGGGACTGATGCCCACAGATGTTAAGTCTCATAGTGCCCAGAGCCATTTGAACCATTTTTGAACAAACACCACTGGGAAACTCCTATATGGGACCATTAATGCTGATGAAAAACTGTTCGCTTTTTAAATCAAGGTACTGTGACGCAGAAAACCGTGGTAGTGGGAAGTGGCTCGAGTTATGTGGGCATAAACTAAGCAATATTTAACAACATTTATTAATTATAGAATTCAGTAAATCATAGTGCATGAGTAACATTAAAATACAAGAAAAATGAGCACTTCTCAGTGCATAAATACACATTAAATTAATGTATTGCATCACATGGTAAAGTGTAAGATTCTTGAAGAATCTTGTAAGATTTTAGGTTTACAATAACAATAAGGGCACTAGGCAACAGACAACCACACCACTAATAACTGTAGAAACTGGACGGAAAAACAGGAAAAATAGCTAAGCTGAGATTTCTAAATGAAGCTACTCTCTATTTTCATTTATTGCACTCACGTATGGAGCCATAGGATTGGTGACAATAGTGATAACAATAGTCTATCGTCGAAAAGGCTCAGGTCCTCGATACGATCACTGTTGTCCACATTAGTTTTTAGGTCCAGGTGCAGGAACAAAGTCGATATACGAGGGCAGTTCAATAAGTAATGCAATACATTTTTTTTCTGAAACAGGGGTTGTTTTATTCAGCATTGAAATACACCAGGTTATTCCCCAAACTTTTAGCTACACAACACTATTTTTCAACGTAATCTCCATTCATTGCCACGGCCTTACGCCACCTTGAAATGAGGGCCTGTATGCCTGCACGGTACCATTCCACTGGTCGATGTCGGAGCCAACGTCGTACTGCATCAATAACTTCTTCATCATCCGCGTAGTGCCTCCCACGGATTGCGTCCTTCATTGGGCCAAACATATGGAAATCCGACGGTGCGAGATCGGGGCTGTAGGGTGCATGAGGAAGAACAGTCCACTGAAGTTTTGTGAGCTCCTCTCGGGTGCGAAGACTTGTGTGAGGTCTTGCGTTGTCATGAAGAAGGAGAAGTTCGTTCAGATTTTTGTGCCTACGAACAGGCTGAAGTCGTTTCTTCAGTTTCTGAAGAGTAGCACAATACACTTCAGAGTTGATCGTTTGACCATGGGGAAGGACATCGAACAGAATAACCCCTTCAGCGTCCCAGAAGACTGTAACCGTGACTTTACCGGCTGAGGGTATGGCTTTAAACTTTTTCTTGGTAGGGGAGTGGGTGTGGCGCCACTCCACTGATTGCCGTTTTGTTTCAGGTTCGAAGTGATGAACCCATGTTTCATCGCCTGTAACAATCTTTGACAAGAAATTGTCAGCCTCAGCCACATGACGAGCAAGCAATTCCGCACAGATGGTTCTCCTTTGCTCTTTATGGTGTTCGGTTAGACAACGAGGGACCCAGCGGGAACAAACCTTTGAATATCCCAACTGGTGAACAATTGTGACAGCACTACCAACAGAGATGTCACGTTGAGCACTGAGTTGTTTGATGATGATCCGTCGATCATCTCGAACGAGTGTGTTCGCACGCTCCGCCATTGCAGGAGTCACAGCTGTGCACGGCCGGCCCGCACGCGGGAGATCAGACAGTCTTGCTTGACCTTGTGGCGATGATGACACACGCTTTGCCCAACGACTCACCGTGCTTTTGTCCACTGCCAGATCACCGTAGACATTCTGCAAGCGCCTATGAATATCTGAGATGCCCTGGTTTTCCGCGAAAAGAAACTCGATCACTGCCTGTTGTTTGCAACGCACATCCGTTACAGACGCCATTTTAACAGCTCCGTACAGCGCTACCACCTGTCGGAAGTCAATGAAACTATACGAGACGAAGCGGGAATGTTTGAAAATATTCCACAAGAAATTTCCGGTTTCTTCAACCAAAATTGGCACAGAAAAAAAATGTGTTGCATTACTTATTGAACTGCCCTCGTAATTTCCCTTCCTCACTGCAAAGCGTCACAAGGTTTATGGAAGTTGACTGGGTAGTGTTTTTCACACGCCAATTGCTGCGCTTAGTGTTCGCTTGAGAAGAGGTTCGAAGCCCTTCTCTCAGGCGGCGAAAATATTCCAATCCATCATCAAATTTCTTCATTACAGTCAAAAGCACGTGTCCTAAGTGAACAACATCTTGGAGTCGTAGGTAAGCTATTGATTGTCTTGGTGCTCATTACGCAAAATAAAAAAAAATAAATAAAACATAAAAAACTACATTTAGAATAAGAACGAAGCGTTGTTGTTCGTTGACAGGCTACATGCAGTTCCCATATGACGTCATCAGTTTGCATAGGTGAATAGGACTGTAGTAGAGAAGCCTCGGAACGTCCATCTGTGCATAGGGACTTGGTGAGGCAGTGATACTTTCCTAGAAAGCTCTTGGGACCCCAACTTTCACGACGTGCTCGCTCATTCAGCAGCAAGCAGCTGGATAGTGAGCGTGCTGTGCTTCATCGCAGAAGCTTAGCTGGGTTGGCGGGCAATGACCGGGCCACGGCACACACTTCAGCCGGTCAGCCTGCTGTGCTAATGGGCAATGTGCCTGACCAGCTGGGTCATAGCGCATCATTTACTTGTTCCAACTCTCCCTCTCTCTCTCTACATACATTAATATTATAATTCTCATAAAATACAAACATATTTCGCTTTTTTGCCCCGCTCCTCAATACTAAAACATTTTAAATTTCTTTTTTAATGTAAGTGAACTATTTTATCACTTCTTACACTTCATTACTGTTACTTCTTAAATGACTTTTTACTGTTACAAAGAATTTCTGATTCATTAAATTTACATCAATCATCGTCGTTAATCCTTCGTTCTTCGGGTGATTCATACATACATTTGTTTTACTTTATGATAATGAAATCGTAATCACAGTTTTCTTACTATGATTTTGCAAACTCAGTTTCTCATTTGCATCATGACAGTTTCCTCAGTATTCTCTTGGTGGGGAGATCAGTTGAGATTTGTTAGCGGTTAATTATTTTCTTACGGCTAGTGATTGTCCACATGCATTACTACTTAGCCCAGAGCGGTCTGCGAATATCTGGTAGAAATCTCACCGAAATCTACTGTGAACACCCTACATATTGCACTATTACCCTTGTCCTGTTCTTTTGGTTTGCTAGTTTTCCGCTGGCCGCGCTGGCCGAGCGGTTCTAGGCGCCTCAGTCCGGAACCTCGCGACTGCTACGGTCGCAGGTTCGAATTCTGCTTCGGGCATGGATGTGTGTGATGTCCTTAGGTTAGTTAGGTTTAAGTAGTTCTAAGTTCTAGGGGACTGATGACCTCAGATATTAAGTCCCGTAGTGCTCAGAGCCATTTAAAAAATGGTTCAAATGGCTCTGAGCACTATGCGACTTAACTTCTGAGGTCATCAGTCGCCTAGAACTTAGACCTAATTAAACCTAACTAACCTAAGGACATCACACACATCCATGTCCGAGGCAGGATTCGAACCTGCGACCGTAGCGGTCGCTCGGCTCCAGACTGCAGCGCCTAGAACCGCACGGCCACTCCGGCTGGCCAGAGCCATTTAAACCAGTTTGCTAGTTTCCCCCCGATAAACTGAATCCTGTGTACATTCATCTTATGAATTCGTTATATCTCTTATACAGTGTTTCCACTACGTTTTTTCTTTCTCACTACAGTGGATCCATACCTTCTCATAACAGTTACCTATTTTACATTTGCTGTGATTCCTGGTCTGTCCATCTTCGATTGAAGATCCTCTCAAAGCTTGCCCCTTCCTTCAGGCATCGTCATGTCAAGTTTACTCTTTTATCACCTTTTACTTTTATTCTTCATGGTTTGCCTTCAAAGGTTTGTCTATATGTCCCGTCAACGGTAAAAGGAGATACACAAAAACTATCACATCATACTCTCATCAATCTTGGAAATACTCATATAAACTGGCGTACTGTTACTTCATCTACTACTCTCACATCACCGCGACCCTTCATGTCTGCCAAATCCTCACAGTGCAGCATTCCTTCATATCTGCTACCCTCACCGTTGCCATCTCATAACTACATAACATCACTCACATAAACTTAAATTATTGACTCTATGGCTTCTTGCTTAGTGCTCCTTCGCATCTGGCGAACACATAACAAAATAAACCACAACCAGTACACACATCTACATCAGCGGGCAATTACAGCCAATGATTTGTTTAATGCTTCTCTTCTTAGTACCTCCCACACTGTCTTCCTGACTTCTCCTGTTGGCACTTCTATTCCGCGTGGAAACACTCTTTCTCGACCTCGTGGCTCCTCTGCTTTTACGTGGAATTACTTCTCATTCTCGTTACATTTTCATACAACAGAACTGAGACAGGACGTCATGTGTCTACTCATTTCTTTTTCTTCTCATTCTCTAAATATCTTCATAAGTGAAATGTTGTGATTTATAGCTGATTTCCAGCTCCGTAACGTCTCTGATTCTACGACATTGTGATGTAAGGTTTTCTGCACACGCTAAGGTCTGCAAAATACATAAAAGAATTTCCTGTTTAAATATCCACTCTTCCTTGATCATTTCTATGATCCTAATACAAATTTGTTGCTCACCGTAAGCTTCACCTCTTTTACTGGTCACAGGTGGGCAGTCTACAGTTTGTCTTATTAAATAATCTTCTTTATTTAATCTGTCTCAATTCCTACTACAAAGTTTTCGTTTAGAATGACCTTACTAAGTTTCTTCACCTTCCTGAAATTCCCAATGTGTATTTGCTATCTAATTATCCCCATCAAAGAGGTTACCCCACAGATCGTCTCCTTACCTGCTACCTCTTCATTGTCCTTTCCCTTCTTCTCTGTTCCTAGCAGAGGCACATCTGACAATTTTCCAGCGTCTTAAATATCCTCAACCTCCCTCGTGTCCTCTTCCTTTTCTGGTGCATCTAATAGAGCGTCACTAAATCCTCTAAAGTTAAGAAAGGCGCTTTTAACCTCGCAGTTGAGGGCTCATAATCTCCAATGACACACACAGACATACACACGCTCACTCACATACATACACGCAAGTTAAAAACTGGATAAGCCTCTTCTCTTACGTTGCATCCTATGTACACTTTCCGTTCCTCTTCGAATCAACTGGTCCACATTCTTCGTCATCTCAATCATCTTCTGAATTACATATTTTCTTCAGTATATCTGTGATCGAAGCAAGTCACATCTTCCATCTAAACACCTGTTTCAACCACATCATAAAATGTTCGTTTGGACTTAATGACGCCTACTGATTCTCCCACTTGTCACTCTTTGTTGCCTAACGTCGTTCCCTCATCTTTTTCAGTGGTAACAAGACGTATCCAATAACTACCTTCGACCTAAATTTCTGCATTATCTACGAATTTTAATTTGATCTCCTCGTACTTCAAACTCACCTGTGCACACTTTTTCTTTAAATTTAGCACGACATGGTAACGTTCTAGTAAATCAAACACATCACAATCAAAAATTTTGCACTAAATACATGTGACTGGGACTCAGAATCTGCTTTCACTTGCCCCTTAACCTCTGCGCTTTTGTCGTTCATTGCACATCGTTTTCTCTTATCCTGCATTTTAAATAATGGCCACTTCTTCTGCCTATCACATAGCTCACAGAGCTTCTTGCCTAACGCTGACACTTGCCTACCTGAATCACGCAGTGCTCTTGTTTTTCTTCCATGTTCACACCTATGATCGGATATACAACGTCCTCTGCCCTATTGTCAAGTTTCTTAATTCCTGCTGCTAACATTTACTTTAACTAAGAATAATTTATAGTGCTCCTGATAGACTGGCCACAACTAACTGTGATGCCAAAGCATCTATTGCTACTCAGCTCCCTGGCGTATTCCCTGGTTCTTCATTCATCTGGTTGTGTCTTCGACCCACAATTTCGACTCTTCCTTCTTGTCTAACGTCATGTCTCCAGTTATGTTGCCACTTATCACGTTCCCAGTCTTTTTCGCTATTATTTGGCCAATACTGGGGTCCCTATCGTCTGTGTCCATTTCACCTACCCCATCCATTTCCGTTTACTTGAAGTAAAGTGATTTTCAGGTAGAAAGTCTGTCTGAATAAAGCGCACAGCCTCCACTTCTTCTGATCTTCGGCTGTAAACCCGCAGTAATTGCTGGAAACCCGTACGTCATTCATGTTCCTACTGACGATTATAATTTCTCTCTGTATTTGACGCGTAAGTTCCATCAGACAAACACGTATCAGCTCTGCTGGCTCATCAGATCTGCTTCAGATTTGGTTCCACTACTTGAAATACTGTAATAATCTTGCCACATAGAACCAGCATAATTTTCCATCACCAATATCCCTACTTTTAATTGATCTTCTTTTGTGTTAGACCAGTACTCATGAAGGACAGCTCATTTGACTTCCTCGTACCTCTTACACATTCCTTAATTACTCCCATTTTCGCTACAGCCTCTTCTCTCTAAAGTGAGCGCATAAAAAATCAATCTTCAGAAAGCGTGGATATTTCCTCCGTAAAGCTTCTCAGGACCAGTCAGCCGAAGTATTCAGTGTGACTGATTTGATGCATCTGGAAATGATGAATATTTGTGCACTGTTATAAACTGTTTCCTGATTTCTTTTTCATCTACATTGCACTGCAATTTTTCGATGGTTGAAATGATGGATACTTGTAAGTAGGCTGTTTATGTTTTCTTATCGGCAACGTTACGTAGCGCTCGGTATGACAATCACTGGCTGTGCTGTGTGCAGTCTGTGGCTAGTTTGCATTGTTGTCTGCCATTGTAGTGTTGGGCAGCGGCAGCTGGATGTGAACAGCGCGTAGCGTTGCGCAGTTGGAGGTGAGCCGCCAGCAGTGGTGGATGTGTGGAAGGAAATGGCGGAGTTTTGAAATTACATATATTATGACTTTTGATGATATTAAGGTAAATACATTGTTTGTTATCTATTAAAATCTTTCATTTGCTAACTATCCCTATCAGTAGTTAGTGCCTTCCGTAGTTTGAATCTTTTATTTAGCTGGCAGTAGTGGCGCTCGCTGCATTGCAGTAGCTTGAGTAACGAAGACTTTTGTGAGGTAAGTGATTTGTGAAAGGTACAGGTTAATGTTAGTCAGGGCCATTCCTTTATAGGGATATCTGAAAGTCGGATTGCGTTGCGCTAAAAAAGTATTGTGTGTCAGTTTAAGCACAGTCATGAATAATTGTTCAAAGGGGACGTTTCATACTGGCGGAGCTGGATGTGCCGGTACTCTTCTCATATGACATATCCTGTATGTAAGCTATCTCAGTTGTTCTTCCTCTCAATTGTTCTGCTCTTCACTTTGGTTCAGTATATTTTCTCTTGCATTGTTGCTCTTATTTCTACTGCTCTCCTTCTCTTTCATTAGCACATCTAACATTTCTCTGGTCTTCCGGTTAATATAGGGCTTTGTTTCCTTGAACTGCATCAAATCTCTGATTTATTCGTTGTCATATATGCTTCCTGGTGATATCCTATCGGATGTGCTTTCGTTGTATGTGACAACTGCTCGATGGCAGTGGTCAGTACTTCGACTAGGTCTGTTACATTTCCTGCTGTAGTCTTCTTTAATTTGTCGTGCTCATCTTCCTGTGACGACTGCCTAAATGTCTTTCTTCAACCAGTTTGCAGTCCTGTTTGAATTCTGTGTCAGTGTGTCTACTTTCGCATTAAGGTCTTGTGGCTGCTCATCGAACTTCTTCGTGACTTGAATGCAGAGTCTCACGGCGATAACATTGAACAAAATGTTCTCGGGTTTCCATCCGCGTCAACTGTTTAAAACTACACGCGCTTTCTTTCGTCCAAGCGCTCCTTGGCCGAAAGCTCGTGTAGTTTTAAGCCACTGATGCGGTTGGAAACCCGAGAACATTTTATTCTTGGTGACTTGTTTCTTTACCTCGGTAACCTGCCTCAGTTATCCTGTCTAGTGATTTGAGTTGCTATTCGAGTTTCTTCACGTGTTCGTCACGTTTCTTCTTCAAGACCCCAACCTGCCCTTCTACATTTTTTTTTTTTTGTTTAGAATCTCATTACACTTGAGTCGCTCTCTCTGTTTTTCGAACTGTGAATCCGTTTTTGCTTTTCTTAAATGTTGCTTCAGTTTTCCTGGACTGCATGTCATTTTCCTCTTTGCTTTTCTTTCATATTTTCTCGCATTTCAGAACTATTCAGCAAGACGTTTTTTGCAGATCGAATGGTGCCGGTGGGTGAGGTGTGGGCTCACGAGTGCCGTCATTCTATGTGGCACTACTGTGGCCTGTTATTCCGGAAGTTTCCGGTACATGTGAAATTCCTCCATCGTCTTCTACCCTCAGCTTCTGACATTTCATCGTTACAGACTTTGCTTGTTCCCCATATAAGGTTCATGAATATTGTCCTGCGGCAGCTCCAAGTCTGAACTATTTGTGAATTAACTGTGAGCTCTTTGTCGAAATCGCGCACTCTCTTTAAACTTCTAGCTCGTGCCCTTGTCAACTTCGTTACGCTCTAACAGAATCTCTGAACTTCAACACATCTAACGTTAAAATAATACCAGCAAATTTACAACAAACTGCTCAGATTCTAAATACACGCCATATTTCAATCACCTCTTAATACGAAACACACAGCGTCCACAGAAAACAAATAAAATTTCCTCCAATAGTTCAACGATGATCTTTAGCTGACAACAATCGACGTACACCATCCTCACCTTACTGATATGAAAACATAAAGGCTAACTTTCTGCAGTCTGATGTACGTTCGTGTGTCGGCATGTGAGTTTTCTGTTTTTGCATGCAGTTTTGGGTGTTTTCGGATCTTTAAACTTCAAGCTTGGTAATGAATATATTCTTATGTTGCTTTCTAATGCTCTGTAGAAACACACTAAATTGTTTTGCTTTAACTTCGATTCTACAATTATCAATTGATCTATCAGATGCTGGAATCTGACCTTATTAGAAAATTTTTATGTTGCTTCACTGGTTTCTATAAACGATTTTCAATTCTTATCATTTTTATTTGCATTCCAAATATCCCAGGCTCTCTTTTTCAGGACTAGTTCATCGCACTTATAATTTCACCTGGGGTGTTTGCGTTTCCGTTTGAGGAAGATGGTAGCTTTTGTTGCTCGTATTAAGTTTTTGCAACTTTTCGCAATTTATTTTCCAATTAGGGTTTTTAAATTATTGCCCTTAGTTAAGCTGTGTGTGTCAAAGTTCTTGGATTGTTACTGCTTCCTTGTCCTACTAATGGGCCTAATTTTGAACTTTATTAAAAGGATATAGTGATCTCAATCCAAGTCGCCACTTTTAAGGAGATTAACAACGCATATTTCCAATCCAGAGAGTTTGCTTGCAGCCACGTGTTCAAGTTGTTTCCCATGACAAATTACATTCAGTTGAAATATTTTCGGTAATAGAGAATGCAATCACAGCATTTTCTTGTCTGTTTTGTGAATTAAAAAACTATCACAACTGTTTGTATGACAAATATAAAAATTTCTTGGTGTTTTAAAAAATGCGATTTTGTCTAAAACTAACATAGTGAGACCGTGACTGTGTACAATTAATGTAGGTTGATTCTTACAAAGAAGAAGACAGCAACCAGACACTATTAATAACGCTGTTTATTTAAGTAATTGGCGCCGTAACTGGTTTCGAACTGGCTAGTTCATCGTCAAACGGCTGTTCACATGATTTGCAAGATACACTTCACATATTTGACGCTGAGGATTGTCTTTGTTAGGTTCCTTTTGCATCTCTCATATTCTCACAGCCCGGCTGCCGGCGCCGCCTCAGTTTACCTGAGAGCCCGCGACCCACCGAACGTTGGCTGGGGTGCGGAAGCACGCTTCTGGCGTTTGAGCCGAGTACAGCTACTGACACGGTGCACACGTACCGCTTATTTTACATTTTATGCGAGTCTTTTGCCCTTTTGGGCGTTCTGTGTTACTGTAGGACCATGCCTCTTTACGCAGTTTGTGGTTTTAGTGTGTTCCGAAGAAGGCGTGGTTATCCACGCCGAAACCTAGGTCAACATACGGTTTCTATTTGCAATCGAGGCGGATTCCTTATAATCGTCAAATTAAAACCATTCAAGGAGGAGGGAAGAATAAAACCCTCATAAATACATACTCGTACTATAATTTTACGGAAGCTGGAATTGATACCATTGATCAAATAGTTCGTATGTACTGCTGCAAGAGGGGAACAAGGGGATGGCCCCTATCAGCATCTTACTCTCTCATCAAAGTCAGTGCTATCAAAGCAGCCACCATATTCACCCAGCAACATCCAAAATGGAATTAGAAGAAACACAATAAACAGCAATTTTTGCCTCTGCAAGATGGGTTCGATATAGTGAAACGAATGTAAGAGGACTGTGTAAATAAACTGTTCAGTGAATCGAAAACCAAGGTCGTAACAACACATGCAAGTCATCATTGTGCAAGGAAAGATCAGTGCTACGTATGTGTAAAACAGGCTAAAACGAAGAAGCAGAAGTGCAACAATCTAAGTTCATCAAAACAGTATAGTGGACAGTGTCATGATCATATATGCAGGAAAAAATGTGAAATGTGTCATCTGGACTGAAGTTGAGGACTCAGCGTGGGCTGTGTAATATATCAACACATTTGAATTTTTTAGTGTAATATTCCAACTTTTTACTGACTCAACCTAAAATTTATCACTATTAACAACGTTTATAAGTTACTGCCCTAGTTGAAATATTGGGTTCATCGAACGCTCCCCCCCCCCCCCTCTTCGGCAATTATGACACAAAAAAGGTTAGGCTTCCTAGCGTCAAGCAAGATGAGAACCAAATATGGAGCGCGTATATTATTTTTTTAATAATTTCGCCGTCTGGTGCAATAGTAATATGTCCTTTCCTGTTGTTACGCAAACAGGAGAGAGGCAACCGGTTGACTTGAAACATAACAGAGCAAAGATGATATGTGTGACGCTCTGTTTACATTCTAGATCAGCAGGAAATGAACAACTTGTATCTCTGATTAATCTTTGTATTATAAGCAGAAATGTCTAGCACATGTGTGATGCTCAGCACTGACATTAAGAATATTATAAAGTGTACCACAGTAATTTATTTACAATATGTGTGAAATTCAACAACATATATATCGACCTAGAAAACCACATGGGCCACAACAAAACCGCTATCTACTGGAACTTATGAAAGTAAATATAACTATTTTGCATCATATATGAATAAATGCAAGCACTTTAGCGTATTTTTGTTACTGAAACTACTTATAAGGTGGCAGTAAATGCTCAAGTATTCTTGCTGCAGTGTGGGAGGAGACGACATGATATTAGTCAAAATATCTGTATAACTCAAAATATTAACCATCTGAAGAAGGGCTTGAAACATTTAACCGTATTCTGCTTGACTTAATTTTCACTTCTGAATTTTACAAATCAGGTATTTATTTGTTCGTTGTCAGTAGTGAAACGTACGACAACATGTTAAACAAAAAGGTAATTAACAATTTTAGCAAAAGAGTGTGTAACATACATGTCACACAAGGCAAATAGTACATTTTAAGTGAAATACATGACAGTAAATAAAATAAAGCAGTGTATGTCATTTACATTATATTTAGGCAACAGCATTCATTTTCCGAGAAACGGTACAATACACTCTATGCATAAACTAACATTGTTAGTGGAGTTCCTCTGTAGCTTTTGCAGCACAGTGCCTCCTCTTTTTCTGTGGCACCATATCTACCCATGGCTAGTCGAAGCAATTGTTACTGCAGAATTATCTAGCCATCTGGTAGTAACCACTCCACTGTCCTAGCTGCTCTTGTAATCAAAATATTCTCTCTTAATCATTCATTAAGTAGACAACTCTCACGAATAGTGCCAGCTGCACCATAACCTTGTTCCTTTAGGTGAACCAACATTGTTGGTGATGTAAACACATTCTCAAAGTAAAGCCTGTAGGGCAGTTGAGTCAATCATTCGAACCAGAGGTGCATCAAATTTTCCAAATTCTATGTCGTACACCATTCTTTTGTGGATCAGCTCCTTGCTAATTTAAAAATAGATGAATCCACACTTGCATTTAGACGCTGTGCTTTGGACCCAAATGTGTTGGGTTTACCTTGAAGAAATTGTTTGCATCCACACCTCCAAAGTACTTTATCATGCTCTCATCATAATTCAAATCTTGCTCAGACTGACAAATGCAGAGAAAACACTTTTCTTGACTTTAATGGGCAAAGTTTCCTCATTTTATCGTTTACATTGATTTGTGTGTTGTCACGTGAGTGAATGAATCTCATAATTGTTTCAAATCTGTCTTTTCTTATCATGATGTGCACCAGTCATTTCTCATATCCAACCCTGAATCTCAGTAACCTCTTCTGTTAGTTAGAGAACTATAGCCCGACAGATTTAAAATTTCTAGAAAACCTTTTATCTTTTCATGTGTTATTTTGGGATCGGGCAGTTCTTGAAACAAGCGCATTTTGTACATTCAGTATTGAGAAATTTAATTATTTCGTCATTACAAAACAGTTCAAGGCACTGAACTGGAGACAAGCTTCTGTATTTATTATAATCATTCTCAGGAAATAAAGTTTTATCACTTTGGACAACCTTATCCAGTCTCTTCTTGCAGTTTCTGAGATCTGTAGCTTTTCCGTTTCATCTGAACTGGCATTTCGTGATACGTCGTCATAAGAGCAGTCAGTTTCAAGTTCACCACATAACCTGTTTTTGTTGATCAATATCGCTTCTGCAGCAGCATGGAGATGCCTTGGTCGAAGACCATCTATATTTCCACCCCATCTTCTTCACCTGAATCTTCATCCAACTCTTCATTAACTTCAGGAGGCTCAATAAATATATCCATAGCGTCTTCTTCCTACTCCTAAAGAACAGTTAGGATTTTATACAGAGGCAGGCCTCTTACAAAGAAGGAATCATTATATTGACTGTTCTGCCTAGTATAACATATGTGCAACACAATTGAAAACTGGATTTGGAACGATAATAATGAATTACATTTTGTGGAAAATCTACAATATAAACTTCATCTCCTTTAACATTGTAATTAAGCAAAAGTTTTAAAAATTTTGAAGTATGTTCTTTATAAAATTGTACTTACATCTTATTCGAAGACATAATCTTATTCCGAAAAAGTTTTCGGCGAACGAACAACCAGACACTGTCTTCTTTCTGCTTTCTAAACCCAAAACCTCACTTAAATATCAACAGAGCTTCCTTAACTGAGAGACTTACAATAGGCATTTTAAATGCATGCATTCTTGTTAGCAAGAGATAACAATGGTAGAATGTTTCTTGACATACATGTTACGCGAGGCAGAAATAGGTTAAAAAGTATTTGTGGGTGGTTGTATCATTCACCAAGTCATGTTAGTGGTTTATTTACATATTTGTTTAATTATTGTAGCACTACACCTGAAATACAATGACAAATACAAAAAGGAAATGAGATAAATACAACTGATACATTTAACTAACAAAATATTGCTATGGGCTGATGTCCGGTCTCATTATCCATCAATCACAAATGTAGACTCTCGATTTACACTCGTTAACTGTGCTGTATGGCTTGGTTCGGTGCTCCACAATCACAGCTGAGACTAAACTGTTTACTCCATTTGTACAGACTGTATGCACAAACTCCATGTCATGTTCAGTTCCATTTTGTCCTATACTTCTCATGCTGTCGGAGGTCCAAGCCCTTGCGTCTCTGTAGAGGGTAAATAACATGTAGGACTCTAGGCGGGAATCAATAGTCCAGGTTTCATGCAGTTTATTGTCAATGGCGAAGTTGCTACCAGTAACTCACGAGGATGGATTTCTGGAACGAAATCGGTTTCTTGTCGATCTGGGAACATCTTCTTAAATGGTAAATGAAATGTTGTCCACTATTTTGGACTCTTCTGTCACAAGGGCTTCTTGTTCGTTAACAGAGGAGTGGCTGTGTGGCTGAGTGTTGAAAGTCAGTGTTGTGTCGTAGTTCTTACAAGGGAACCTCCCCATCGCACCCCCCTCAGATTTAGTTATAAGTTGGCACAGTGGATAGGCCTTGAAAAACTGAACACAGATCAATCGAGAAAACAGGAAGAAGTTGTGTGGAACTATGATAAAATGAGTAAAATATACAATTTGACTAGTCCATACGCAAGATAGGCAACATCAAGGATGGCCTGATCTCAGGAGCGCAGTGGTCCCGTGGTTAGCGTGAGCAGCTGCGAAACGAGAGGTCCTTGGTTCAAGTCCTGCCTCCAGTGAAAAATTTAATATTTTATTTTCGGTTTATGTGACAAACTCTTACGTTTTCATCACTTTTTTGGGAGTGATTATCACATCCACAAGAAAACCTAAATCGGGCAAGGTAGAAGAATCTTTTTACCCATTTGCCAAGTGTACAAGTTAGGTGGGTCGACAACATATTCCTGTCATGTCACGCACATGCCTTCACAAGTGTCGTATAGAATATATCAGACGTGTTTTCCTGTGGAGGAATCGGTTGACCTATGACCCTGCGATCAAATGTTTTCGGTTCCCATTGGAGACGCACGTCCTTTCGTCTACTAATCGCACGGTTTTGCGGTGCGGTCGCAAAACACAGACAATAAACTTATTACAGTGAACAGAGATTTCAATGAACGAACGGACAGATCATAACTTTGCGAAAATAAGAAATTAAAATTTTAAACCGAGGGCGGACTTGAACCGTTGACCTATCGTTCCGCAGCTGCTCACGCTAACCACGGGACCACGGCGCTCTTGAATAAAATTATCCTAGATGTTGCCTGTCTTGCGCATAGACAACTCAGTTTGTATATTTTGCTTATTTTTTCATACTTCCATACAACTTCTTCCTGTTTTCTCGATTGACTTGCGTTTAGTTTTTCAAGGCCTATCCACTGTGCCAACTTATAACTAAATCTGAGGGGGGTGCGATGGGGAGGTTCCCTTGTTAGGAACTCAGAGATGATTCTCATGGTTTCATTGAAACAGGTGCCTATCTTTTTAACGGGTGGGCTGTTGAAACACAAAGGGACAGTATATGCAGCCAAATAAAACATTAAAATGATGCAGTGTTTCGAGGCGTATCTGCTCCTGCTCTCCAGTTAGCAAGGGAGAGTACCTGGAATACCGTTGTTTCACATGTCCATTATTTTCCAAGAAGTTGTTCGAAGATGCTTCCTGAAAGCTTCGCATCAAGAGTCATTACATTTGGGTCAGACTAATAGGTAAGCACTGCGCCATTAACAGGAATCTCAGTTCTAGAGTCTGGTTGATTTATGATCTCCTGGGGATAGTCCATCCTTCTGAGAAAACCCCACTCTCCCTCCTCCTCCCCCACCACTCGGGGACAAACCCTTGTCGATACAAGCATACTTTTGATACCAAATTAATTAAATCGATCACTTAATTAATCTCTTCCTCTCTAGTAAATCCCCAAGCCACCTCCCCTTCGCCACCTAGAAATTCACTTTGTGTTGGTACGGAAGGATCTCATGGCATGAAATTCAAGGATATACTGTTTATTTAAATTTTCTGGAGTTGAATCTCTTTATTTGCCACCAAAAGTTCTCATCCAACAACCACATGTCAAAATTACGTAATTTCACTGCTGCAGATTGTAGGTGTTGTCTTGTTCGAAAACTGTCGTGTGTAGCCTCACCTTGACATGCAGTGATCGACTGAGCTAGTGCACAGTGCCACCACCAGAGGACGTCTTACCACCCAACCCTCTATACCTACCTCCCTACGCCCCCCAAAAAATTGGCGGCAAAGGAACTCACTCTGTGCTGCAAAGGATAGATCTCACGAAATTTAATTCAGTGTCAATAATATATGGGTGCATATTCTCTGTTTAACCAGTTTGTGGGAGACAGGTCACACCACTTTCGTAGAGCTCATGTCTCCACACCCCAACCCCTTCCCACGACGTAATAACTGTAGGCACTGAGGAATGGAAAGATGTGTTGTAGAGTAGCCGCCAATTGTGGTCTGCCGTGCGTGTTTCTGTCGTTTAGGTGCCGCCATGAAGGCCAGAAACCACCGTGTCCTACTTACAGATCACGATACTAAATACAACGGACCATGGACTAGATGACGCCCTCATCTGATCTTGTAACCTCAAACAAAGCTTCAGGTGGCAGCAGCACTTTCGTATTCATAGCTGAGAAATTCCTTCCGAAACACATATTCCCGCTCTCTCTCTCTCTCTCTCTCTCTCTCTCTGTGTGTGTGTGTGTGTGTGTGTGTCAAGTGCCTACTTCCTGCCCAGCGAGCGTCTGTCATTTAGCACATTTACCCCTCTGTTCTCCTAAACAAACTTGTGGATACCTGGTGAATTACCAGCTATGGATGTCTTGCAAACATTCCCTCAGTCTATCAGAATGATTGACTAATTATTTAAATCGATACCATTTGTGTGGAACAACATCTCCTTGTGTCCTACTAACGGATACTATGATTGCCATATTTGGTGAGATTCTTTCGTGCATCTCTACATCTACATTTACATGGGCACCCTGCACATCACATTTAAATGCCTGGCAAAGGGTTCATCGAACCCTTTTCGCAATAATTCTCTATTATTCCGATCTCGTACAGAGCGCAGAAGAAGCGAACACCTACATCTTTCCGTGTGAGCTCTAATTTCGCTTATTTTCTTCTAATGATCGTTTCTCCCTATGTATGTCGGGGTCAAAAAAATATTTTCGCATTGAGAGGAAAAAGTTGATGATTGAAACTTCCTGAGAATATCTCGCCGCAAAGGTAAAGTCTTCCTTTTAGTGATGCTCGCCGCAAATCCTGTATCATTTCAGTGACACTCTAACTCCTATTTCGCGATGATACAGAATGTGCTGCTCTTCTTTAATCTTTCACGATATACTCCGTCAGTGATATCTGGTAAGGATCTTACACCGCGCAGCACTATTCTAAAAGAGGACGGATAAGCGTAGTGTAGGCACTCTCCATAATACATCTGTTACATTTTCCAAGTGTCCTGACAATAAAACGCATTCTTTGGCTAGCCTTCCCCACAACATTTTGTATGTGTTCTTTCCAATTTAATACGTAGATATTTAGTTGAATTTGCAGTCATTAGATTTCACTGATTTATCGTGTAACCGAAGTTTAGCGGATTCCTCTTAGCACTTATGTGTATGATCTCACACTTTTAGTTTTTTAGGATCAATTGCCAAAATTCGCACCACACAGATATGTTTCCTAATTCCGTTTGCAATTTGTTTTGATCTTCTGGTGACTTTACTAGTCGTAAACGACAGCATCATGTTCAAACAAACTAAGACGGCTGCTCATACTGTCTCCTAAATCGTTTATATAGAAAAGGAACAGCAAAGGGCCGGTAACATTACCTTGGCGAACGCCAGAAAACACTTCTGCTTTACTCGATAACTTTCCGCCCGTTACTACGAACTGTGACCTCTCTTGCAGGAAATCACGAATCCACTCACATAACTGCGACGATATTTTATAAGGATGCAATTTCACTACAAGCTCCTTTCGTGGTAGTGTCAAAAGCCCTCTGGTAATCTAGAAATACGGAATCAATTTGAAATCCTTTGTCAATAGCAGTCAACACTTTGTGAGCGTAAAAAATTTTGTGTTTTTTAAATCCGTGTTGACTGTGTGTTTCAATAGACCATTCTCTTCGAGGTAATGCATAATGTTCGAATACAACATATCTCCCAAAATTCTGCTGCATATCGACGTTAATGATATGGTCTCTACTTTAGTGGAGTACTCCTGCTACCTGTATTGAACATTGGTATGACCAGTGCAACGTTCCAATCTTTGGGTAGGGATGTTTCGTTGAGCGAACGGTTGTATATGATTGTTCAGTTAGCTGTTGTTAAGTACTTTAAGTTGTTTCACTACTCCAAGGATGTCTATTTGTACGTTACTCATGTCTGAAGCTGTTATTGTTTCGAATTCTGGAATATTTTCTTCGTCTTCTTTGCTGAAATATGTTCGCAAGTCTGTGTTTAGTAACTTTGCTTTGGCAGCACTGTCCTCGATTGTATTTCCATTACTAATACACAGGGAAAGCATTGATTCTTTCCTGCCGCTAGCATACCTCACCCACGACCAGAATCTCTTCGGATTTTCTGCCAGAATTTGAGAAAAAGTTTCATTGTGGAAACAATGATAAGCATCTCGCTTTGAAGTCCGTGCCTAATAGAGTTCCGGTGCAGCTCTCGCGGCCTACCGACCTCGTCCACTCAGTTTGGCCTGGGGTACTACGGAGCTATAGTTATGTACTTGACATGGCCAAACTTTGGCATGCAATAGCTTAGTGTCAATAGCTTCTGAAGAAGGCCAAATTATTTTGGCTGAAACCTAGATAAACATTGGTTTATATTTGCTACTGAGGCTGACGTGTTATATGTTTAATTTCTAGCATCTGCGAAAGATCGCCAATCTTGAAGATTTTGCGTCCGTTTAAATTTGGCATGTTTTTTTCGTTGTTTCTGCACAGCGTTCTGACCGTCTTCGTCAAGGAGGATCAGCTCCGTCATTTGTTAATTTATTTGGTATAAATCTCTCAATTCCTGAAGATAATATTTCTTTTAATCGAAGCTACATCTGATCTACCGTTACACAGTTAGTTTGAAAGGAGTGGACACTGTCATTCAGGAAGGCGTCAAGTGAGTTCTTATCTTCGCTTTCGAATAGGTATAGTTTTCGTTTACTTTTGGAGGATTTGGCGTTACAATATTCAGTCTAGCTACGAGGAACCTGGTTTCAGTAATCCTTGTGTAGGTTTCGAGATTTTGTTAGTTGTTATTAGCTTAGGGTTATTTGTTGCTAAGAGGTCAAGTGCGTTTTCACAAACGTTTCCTATTCGCGTTTTCTCATGAACTAACTGCTCGAAATAATTTTCAGAGAACGCATTTTGCTCAACATCAGATGTGTCCTTACAAAATATGTGGAGGGGTTTGATTGTGTGTGTCCTAACAGTATCAATATTGGAGAAAATAAATGGACCAAATTGACATCTCAATTGGCAGCATTGCTGTATAAAATGATAGTTGGAATCTCAAATTCTATGTGAATCTACACCATCACGGTTGTGGACTTACCAACCACTACAGGACTGCTAATTGTATTTTATAAATCACTACAGAATTCCAAAGTTTGTCCTCTCAGATATGCCATGATGAAGAAGGAGCAGGAAAGGGAGTACAGCCTGTCAGGATAACAACACAAAATACAACTGTAAGACAGAGTGAACTGCAATGTACTGAGAAGCACTAAACCACGCTCTTTGTAGTTGTCGTGGCTAGATGCCTGAGATCTCTGAAACCTCTACATACAGCCCATTCACCTACCAGATGAACACACACAGCATACCCATCCCCTCATACACCAACAGCGCCAGTGCTAAGAGGTTGCAGAGACTGTGCTAAGAGGTTGCAGAGGCTGCAGCTGACAGCAGTGGCAGTCGTGGGCATGTATGTCTGACAGAGTGCACCACTCTGGCATGGAGGGCATCAGTATGTCCTCCGCCACAACTTAGAAGTGATCGATACTGAATCCCTCAATTTTCCACACAGAATACATGCAACACATGTGATTGCAGAGATAGCTCAATGCATACCGAGTATTAGTTCACTCTTCAGCTACCCAGAGGACACTACGAGGCTCACTGCTGCTACTTTTCTAAGATGGTGCAGTCAAGAACCAGCTAGCTGGCTGGGTGGAACTTTTTTTGTACCCGCCACCCCTGACAGGTTCAAGCCAGAATTGTCAATTCGTTCTGGTGATCGGCTACCTCCGCCACACACCTGGATGGCCGGGAGAATCGTCCTAAGAAACCAGCCACAAATTTGTCGACGTAATTACAATTAAATATTACAATTGCAGTTCCAGTCTCGTGACATTCGACAGTGAGCGAAGTATTACAAATACCTCCTCCTGAGGCCTATGGGTCTAGGATGAATCTTACCTTGGAGTGTCAATATCTATATCCTCCCTATGACTGGACATAATTTTTCATACAAAATCATTCACCCCCTTACGGCTATCGATGCAGTCATCCGCCATTTTTCCACAGCAAATCCATACCTCCTTACAACCTGACATAGCATGTGAGAGCACTGACCACAGTATCTTTACAAGTCCTACACATACTTTATACACCTGCTGATCATGGCGAATCCATCATACAACCCCTACTAAGTATAATACTGCGCCAATAACGGAATACTGGTGACACCAAGCAACATTCAGCGAATTTCCCCTTTGAATGGATATGCTCCTTTTTTTTGTGAGTGGTACCAGAGCATCTTAGGAAGAGAGAACACCATGCATATAAAGCTGTCTTCGTTCTACAGGCACACTCAAGTATTGAAAATTGTATGCATGTCAAAAACTATACATGCTTTATAAACTGATGTACGGTACTGCTTCTGAATGAAGTGGTCTTTCACACAACTACGAAATTAGCGAAGTAATATACTTCATAGGGGTTGTATGATAGATTCGCCATGATTAGGAGATTTTCAAGGTATGTGTGGGGGTGTGAAGTTACTGTGGGCAGTGGTCTACCATGCTCTGTTTGGTTGGAAGGGAGGTATGGATTTAACGTGGAAAAATGACTACATTGATAGTTGTGAAAGGTTTTGCATGGAAAGTTATGTCCAGTCATAAAGAGAATATAGATATTGACACTCCAACGTAAGATTAATCCCAGACCCACAGCGTTCAAGAGGAGGTATTTTCAAAACCTCGCTCACTGTTGAATGTCACCAGAATTGGGATGCATTTGTTATATTTAATTGTAATGACGTCTATAAATATGTGGCTGGTCTCTTAGGACGATTCTCTTTGCCATCCAAGAGTGTGGTGGAGGTAGCCAGTCACTGGAACGAATTGAAAATTCCAGCTTGAAGGTGTCATAAGTGGCAGCTACAAAGGAAAGTTCTGCCCAGCCAGCTAGTTGGTTCTTGACTGCAGCAACTTGGACAAGTCTCAGTGGCGGGTCTCATGGTTCCCTCTGGTTCCCTCTGGGTGTGAAGAGTGAACTAATACTTAGTATGCACTGGGCTATCTCTACAATCAAATGTGTTGCATGTATTCTGTGTAGAAAATTTGATAGCATCTGAATTCCTACCACTCCAGTCATCGCCAGACGCCCTCCATGCCAAGGTGGTGCACTCAGTCAGGCACACGTGTCCATGGCTGCAGCTGCTGTAACAGCTGCAGACTCTGCAACCTCTTAGCACTGGCGCTGTTGGTGTATGATAGGATGGGTTTGCTGTGTGTGTACATGTGGTAGGTGAATGGGCTGTATGTAGCGGTTTCAGCGATCTCACGATCGTGGTTTAGTGCTTCTCAATGCAGTTTACTCTGTCTTATAGTGACATTTGGTGTTGTTAATATCGTAACATGCTGTACTCTCTTTCCTCCTGCTTCTTCATCCTGGCATATTTGAGAGAACAAACTTAGGAATGCTTTATAAAATACTATGAGCAGACTTGTAGTGGTCGGGAATTCCAGAACCATAAAGGTATAAATTCACTGCGAAATTTCAAATTCCAACTCTCATTTTATACAGCACCACTTCTAATTGAGACGTCAGTTTGGTCAATTTATTTGGTTCTAGTAGTGGAACTGTAAGCACACACATCAGTCCAACCACTCTGCTGATTGTTTAAAGCCTGCCGCTGTGTCCGAGTGGTTCTAGGCGCGACCACTACGGTGGCAGGTTCGAATCCTGCCTCTGGCATGGATGTGTATGATGTCCTTAGGTTAGTTAGGTTTAAGTAGTTCTAAGTTCTAGGCGACTGATGACCTTAGATGCTAAGCCCTATAGTGCTCAGAGCCGTTTGAAGCATTTGATTGTTTAAGGATATAGCATGCAACTGAGATGAAATTTGAAACTCTCGGCTACCTTTGATGTAATGGACTCCCCATCAAATCATGCAACTGTGTCATCCACGACCAGGAGGTAGGGCAAAAGAAGAATTTGGAAACTGGGCACATGCAGGATCGAACCTTGCTAAATATACCAGTTCTATTATCCACCAATAGGATGCAAGGAATAATATCCTACACGGAGGGTATAGATTTAATTAATTAGTGAATCAGTCTGTTAGACTGAGGGAATATTTCCAAGATATCCACTAGTTTGTGCAGGACAAGAGGGGGGGGGGGGGGGTGGGGGTTAGTGTGGGACATGAAAGACTCTCACTGGGTAGCAAGTAGCCACTTGAGAGATAGAGAGAGAGAAAGAAAGAGAGAAAGCATGTGTTTCGACAGGAATTTTTCACCTATCAGTATGAAAGAGCTTCTACCCCCTGAAGCTTTGTTCGAGGTCACCTGACCAAAGGAGGCCGACATCCTGCCCAGGGTCAGTCGTATTTAGTACCGTGATAATATTGAGGCTGATTTGAATTTCATACATGAGTTTCTTCCTCTCGAGCACAGAGTGCGTCTCTTTCCCACCAGTTTTTCTGGTAGGGGTGTGGTTAACTGGTCAAGCAGTGTGGAGGGGGACGTCCTCTAGTGGTGACACAGCGCACTAAATCAGTCGATCCCTGCATGTCAAGCTGAGCGTATGAAAATTTATGCAACAAAGAAACACCTATAATCTGCAGCAATGTAATTATGTAATTAGGTCATGTAGTTCCTGGATGTGAGCTTTTCCCACCAAATAAAGAGATTCAACCCCCGAAAAATGGAATTTTATAAATAAACTGTATATCTTGTGCTGTCTAATTGACATTGATTTGAATTTCATGTCGTGAGATCCTTCCTCCCCAACACAGACTGAGTCCTTTTCGTGCCAATTTCCAGGTGCTGGAGGGGATGAAGGCTGGGGCATTTACCACAACAGAGGGGTTAATTAATTGATAGACTTAATTAATTACCCAATTAATTTCATATAAAGAGAGTGAATCAGAGTGAATCAGTGAGGGTATTTCCGAGACGGGTGTTGGGGGAGGGATAGGGGGAGGGGACGGTTTCTGAGTAGAATGGATTGTCCGAAGGGGGTCATGAATGAACCCTCAGGGGACACAAAACACTTAGCAGAATAATTGGTGAATGCTACCTGCATTAACAAATGTGTTGACATCCCTGTTACCGCACTACTCACTGGGACTGAGCCAGAACCAGTCTTCATCTGGAAATACAACAGCAATCGAAAGTGGTTGTGATTTGGAAGCAGTGTAATGCAACCTGGTTCAGAGCTGTCCTTGAAGTAACCGATTTATAAAATTTTTTCTATAGGATTACTTTTATTGTGTTAACCGGTTTATGGCTTATATGGCCATTTCAGACATTCAGTTATTATCTCTGTTGGTCCATCACGACCAGGGGACATTGGCTGGTGAGTACTTTTCAATGTCAATAAACTTCACCAACATTCGTATACTGTGAAATATTCTATTTTATTCATTTTGCCGTCTTCAGGTCATATACGCTTTTATCAAAATAAACGAACTTATCGTATAGCACCATTAACACAGGATGTCGTTGATATGTTAAGTTTGTTTATTTGGATACAAGCGTATGGGACCTGAAGATGGCAAAATGAATTGCCGAAAATGATTGCTTTCTGAATAAAATAAAGTATCTTACAATATAGGGCTGCTGGTGAAGTTAATTGACTTTGAAGAATTTACTGACAAGTGTCGACAATGACAACATGTGTAAATCATTTAAAAGTGGTACATATGTCTACACATTGAAGTTACACTCATGTGAGTTTAATGCTTGTGATGGTAAAGATCATCACAGCGTAACATTCATAATATGTTTTTGCGAATGAACAAGGAATTATGTATGATTAGTGATGTGAGTGCACCTCTAACCCCATACTGCAAGTAACAGTTTTACCTACATGTAATTAACCTATCGAACGTGGTTCTGTCGAGACATGAGAAAAAGTGCATAAGAAAGGTTTTAAATATGCTCCTTCCTATCCTCCATTAGAAAAAGAATTGGATGTTATTGAAACTAGATACTGAATATGCTGTTACGAAAGACACCACTGCAAAATATTTAGTTGCTAACGCACTAAAGAAAGAAACCAGATTTGAGAGTAGCATCTCACAGACTATTGAATTTCACATTCTCAAGACGTTAAAAGATAAATCAACAAGATATCGTTACCACAAAATCTGATAAAGGTAACGGTATTGTACTTTTTAACAAACGTGATTATGTGGATAAAGTTAATGATTTCCTGAATACCACATGTTTCCAAGTCCTTCCTAAAGACTTTACTAAATTATTCAAAGATGATGTCTAAGTTTTACCTGTTTACTGTCTCTGTATGTATTTACTCTTCAACTTTTTACATTTCACATTGCATTACCACCATACTGTCTAAAATGTTATTTACTGTACCTTTCTACATCGAATTCTTTTGCAATGTCGTTTACAAACATTGTAACTTCTTTGGCGACAATAGTCAGTGAATGTCTGCAGATGGATGGCCTTCCAAGCCGAAAACAACGCAGTAAATTAATGCTGTAGAGCCGGCGGCGGTGGTCTAGCGGTTCTGGCGATGCAGTCCGGAACCGCGGGACTGCTACGGTCGCAGGTTCGAATCCTGCCTTGGGCATGGGTGTGTGTATTGTCCTTAGGTTAGTTAGGTTTAAGTAGTTTTAAGTTCTAGGGGACTTATGACCTAAGATGTTGAGTCGCATAGTGCTCAGAGCCATTTTTTTAATGCTGTAGAACAAAAGCAAACTAGCGCTTTTCATTTATTATAACGTTGTTATACCAAGACCCGACGGAAGATTTAGTTAACTCGATTTGTAGGGGTTCGTTGTGTCAGCGTGGTGGTAACTGCTGCTCAAATTGCTGTTGCGGATGCAGTATGACGCGCTAAACCCATGCGCCGAACACGACGGGCCGTCTCGCTAGTGTCACGTGGCCGTCCGAAGCCTGGTCTCCCTGCGACAGCGCATTTTCATGATTACTTCTGAAAGAAATCGTTTACAGTGGGCCGCGCGGGATTAGCCGAGCGGTCTGAGGCGCTGCAGTCACGGACTGTGCGGCTGGTCCTGGCGGAGGTTCGAGTCCTCCCTGGGGCATGGGAGTGTGTGTTTGTCCTTAGGATACTTTAGGTTAAGTAGTGTGTAAGCTTAGGGACTGATGACCTTAGCAGTTAAGTCCCATAAGATTTCTCACACATTTGAATAAAAATGGTTCAAATGGCTCTGAGCACTATGGGCCTTAACTTCTGAGGTCATCAGTCCCCTAGAACCTAACTAACCTAAGGACATTACACACTGTAACTAGACTGTTTAGGTTTTTATATTGGTAACGCCACGTAGCCCTCTGTATGAAAATCAGTGGCTGTGCTGTGTGCAGTAGAGTTGTGGCGATTCGTGAATGTGTCGTTCATTTGAACGACTCTAAATAAAGAATCGTAAGAATCGAATCGTGATACGGACGAATCGTCGTTCAAAAGAATCGTAAGAACGATTGCGTGTTTCCGAGTCGTGACGATTCCAAGTTCCAACGATTCATCGATTCTTAGTACGCTATTTTTCGAAGGCAACTTCCGAACCATGAACCATGAACCCATGAACCATGAACCATGAACCATGAACCCATGAACCATGGACCTTGCCGTTGGTGGGGAGGCTTGTGTGCCTCAGCGATACAGATGGCCGTACCGTAGGTGCAACCACAACGGAGGGGTATCTGTTGAGAGGCCAGACAAACATGTGGTTCCTGAAGAGGGGCAGCAGACTTTTCAGTAGTTGCAGGGGCAACAGTCTCGATGATTGACTGATCTGGCCTCGTAACATTAACCAAAACGGCCTTGCTGTGCTGGTACTGCGAACGGCTGAAAGCAAGGGGAAACTACAGCCGTAATTTTTCCCGAGGACATGCAGCTCTACTGTATGATTAAATGATGATGGCGTCCTCTTGGGTAAAATATTCCGGAGGTAAAATAGTCCCCCATTCGGATCTCCGGGCGGGGACTACTCAGGAGGACGTCGTTATCAGGAGAAAGAAAACTGGCGTTCTACGGATCGGAGCGTGGAATGTCAGATCCCTTAATCGGGCAGGTAGGTTAGAAAATTTAAAAAGGGAAATGGATAGGTTAAAGTTAGATATTGTGGGAATTAGTGAAGTTCGGTGGCAGGAGGAACAAGACTTTTGGTCAGGTGATTACAGGGTTATAAATACAAAATCAAATAGGGGTAATGCAGGAGTAGGTTTACTAATGAATAAAAAATAGGAGTGCGGGTTAGCTACTACAAACAGCATAGTGAACGCATTATTGTGGCCAAGATAGACACAAAGCCCATGCCTACTACAGTAGTACAAGTTTATATGCCAACTACCTCTGCAGATGATGAAGAAATAGATGAAATGTATGACGAGATAAAAGAAATTATTCAGGTAGTGAAGGGAGACGAAAATTTAATAGTCATGGGTGACTGGAATTCGTCAGTAGGAAAAGGGAGAGAAGGAAACATAGTAGGTGAATATGGAGGGGGGGGGGGAAGGAATAAAAGAGGAAGCCGCCTTGTAGAATTTTGCACAGAGCATAACTTAATCATAGCCAACACTTGGTTCAAGAATCATAAAAGAAGGTTGTATACCTGGAAGAATCCTGGAGATACTAAAAGGTATCAGATAGATTATATAATGGTAAGACAGAGATTTAGGAACCAGGTTTTAAATTGTAAGACATTTCCTAGGGCAGATGTGGATTCTGACCACAATCTATTGGTTATGAACTGCAGATTGAAACTGAAGAAACTGCAAAAAGGTGGGAATTTAAGGAGATGGGACCTGGATAAACTGAAAGAACCAGAGGTTGTAGAGAGTTTCAGGGAGAGCATAAGGGAAAAATTGACAGGAATGGGGGAAAGAAATACAGTAGAAGAAGAATGGGTAGCTCTGAGGGATGAAGTAGTGAAGGCAGCAGAGGATCAAGTAGGTAAAAAGACGAGGGCTAATAGAAATCCTTGGGTAACAGAAGAAATATTGAATTTAATTGATGAAAGGAGAAATTATAAAAATGCAGTAAATGAAGCAGACAAAAAGGAATACAAACGTCTCAAAAATGAAATCGACAGGAAGTGCAAAATGGCTAAGCAGGGATGGCTAGAGGACAAATGTAAGGATGTAGAGGCTTGTCTCACTAGGGGTAAGATAGATACTGCCTACAGGAAAATTAAAGAGATCTTTGGAGAGAAGAGAACCACTTGTATGAATATCAAGAGCTCAGGTGGCAACCCAGTTCTAAGCAAAGAAGGGAAGGCAGAAAGGTGGAAGGAGTATATAGAGGGTTTATACAAGGGCGATGTACTTGAGGACAATATTATGGAAATGGAAGAGGATGTAGATGAAGACGAAATGGGAGATAAGTTACTGCGTGAAGAGTTTGACAGAGCACTGAAAGACCTGAGTCGAAACAAGGCCCCGGGAGTAGACAACATTCCATTTGAACTACTGATGGCCTCGGGAGAGCCAGTCATTACAAAACTCTACCATCTGGTGAGCACGATGTATGAGACAGGCGAAATACCCTCAGACTTCAAGAAGAATATAATAATTCCAATCCCAAAGAAAGCAGGTTTTGACAGATGTGAAAATTACCGAACTATCAGTTTAATAAGTCACAGCTGCAAAATACTAACGCGAATTCTTTACAGACGAATGGAAAAACTGGTAGAAGCCGACCTCGGGGAAGATCAGTTTGGATTCCGTAGAAATGTTGGAACACGTGAGGCAATACTGACCTTACGACTTATCTTAGAAGAAAGATTAAGAAAAGGCAAACCTACGTTTCTAGCATTTGTAGACTTAGAGAAAGCTTTTGACAATGTTAACTGGAATACTCTCTTTCAAATTCTGAAGGTGGCAGGGGTAAAATACAGGGAGCGAAAGGCTATTTACAGTTTGTACAGAAACCAGATGGCAGTTATAAGAGTCGAGGGGCATGAAAGGGAAGCAGTGGTTGGGAAAGGAGTAAGACAGGGTTGTAGCCTCTCCCCGATGTTATTCAATCTGTATATGGAGCAAGCAGTAAAGGAAACAAAGGAAAAATTCGGAGTAGGTATTAAAATTCATGGAGAAGAAGTAAAAACTTTGAGGTTCGCCGATGACATTGTAATTCTGTCAGAGACAGCAAAGGACTTGGAAGAGCAGTTGAACGGAATGGACAGTGTCTTGAAAGGAGGATATAAGATGAACATCAACAAAAGCAAAACGAGGATAATGGAAGGTAGTCAGATTAAGTCGGGTGATGCTGAGGGAATTAGATTAGGAAATGAGACACTTAAAGTAGTAAAGGAGTTTTGCTATTTAGGGAGTAAAATAACCGATGATGGTCGAAGTAGAAAGGATATAAAATGTAGACTGGCAATGGCAAGGAAAGCGTTTCTCAAGAATAGGAATTTGTTAACATCGAGTATAGATTTAAGTGTCAGGAAGTTGTTTCTGAAAGTATTTGTATGGAGTGTAGCCATGTATGGAAGTGAAACATGGACGATAACTAGTTTGGACAAGAAGAGAATAGAAGCTTTCGAAATGTGGTGCTACAGAAGAATGCTGAAGATAAGGTGGGTAGATCACATAACTAATGAGGAGGTATTGAATAGGATTGGGGAGAAGAGAAATTTGTGGCACAACTTGACTAGAAGAAGGGATCGGTTGGTAGGACATGTTTTGAGGCATCAAGGGATCACAAATTTAGCATTGGAGGGCAGTGTGGAGGGTAAAAATCGTAGAGGGAGACCAAGAGATGAATACACTAAGCAGATTCAGAAGGATGTAGGTTGCAGTAGATACTGGGAGATGAAGAAGCTTGCACAGGATAGAGTAGCATGGAGAGCTGCATCAAACCAGTCTCAGGACTGAAGACCACAACAACACAACAACTTCCGAGTCGTGCAGAATGATTATGACCGCCAGATGGCAGTCAAGTGGAGGATGCGTGTGAACAAAGGAAGCTCGGAATGAACAAACGAAGTTCGTGGGCCGTAATATTACTCGTGAAAACCAAGCTGACAGTTGGCGGTGGCTGACGGGAACGAGCGTGAAGGCATTTCCCATTTACTATCGCTACCATCAGCCACCTCGCCGACGTCAGCTTAGTTTGCGCGAGTAATACACAAACTAGTGATGACAGAAACGATATACAGCGAGTACACAGCTTCCAATACAGACGATTAAAATCAAGAAATCCAAGTATGATGAATAAATACGTACCTCTTATTTGTTGCAGATGCAACGCAAAACACACACACCTTCTATACCCACGATTATGTATTATAATTCGCGTATCTCGAAAACGGCCCTAACGATTTGGATGACATTTTGTATTTAGACTGCTTTTTGCTTTTTGAGTTCACCTACATAGTTCGTAAAAACGCAACTTTATATTATAAAAACGCTATTTCACATGTTTTTATAACGCCATCTCGTAAAACTGTGTTAGTACGTATTGAATGTAGTTAAGGTTTTGGTTTTTAGGTTTATCTGTCTTTATGTGTCTTTCCTTACAGCACGCGATTTTACACAAAAGAATTTTTTAAATAAAAACGCGAATTTCGTGTTTCTTGGGAACGGCTTTAACAGTTCGGATAAAATTTTATATTCAGATACGGATTTTGATTTTTAAGTTTATCTTTAAACAAAAGCTTTTTAATTAGTAATTTCAAGTTCGAGTTTTCGAATGTTATCGTGTTCAGATTCATATTAAATTTTATTGAAGTAACGTCGCTGTATACGATTGAATCCTACTGTTTAGAAGTATGTCGTCTTCTCACGTAAACAGTACTGACAGCGGCAAGTTCTCAGACAACTTAAAAGCAAAATACCTATGCTTTGTATTTGGAAAGATTGAAAGTTAAGCTAAATTTGCTGTGTGGGAGGGCTGTCAGCTGCGTTATGAATTACAAGGATGATGTGGACTTGGAAAGGCATCTTGGCATAGAAAAACATAGGATGATATGAGCCAAACCACGTCTGCCTCACTGCTAGATTTTGTTACTATAAAAGAGACGTCTGTAGTTTGATACGTTCAAGCCACACAACCAAACTGGCATACCACGTAATTTTGCACTACCTTTCGCACAAATCGACTCCTCTTTCCTGTCATACTGAAATAAAACAATAGATACAATCAAATCAAACGTGACCTTTCATCAATTAAGGCATTACACGTATAAATCGAGAAACACACTTGTAACGTCATATCCATGTTTACTCATAAATAAACTACTTCTGGCATATCTTATCATCACACAGTCTGATTCTAACCCCCATTGACAATTTCAGACATGTCCTGCCATCTATGGGTAAGATGTAGAACTTCTTGCATTCCGTAAGAATCGTGCCATCGAAGACTAGATGAATCGTGAAAGAATCGTGAACGAATCGTAGGAATCGATTCGCAATGTGAGATTGAATCGTAGGAATCGAATCGGGAAAAAGAATCGTGTTGCCCAACTCTAGTGTGCAGTCTGTGGCTGGTTAGCATTGTTGTAATATTCGCTATTGTAGTGTTGGGCAGTTGGCTGTTAACAGCGCGTAGCGTTGCGCAGTTGGAGGTGAGCCGCCAGCAGTGGTGGATGTGGGGAGAGAGATGGCGGAGTTTTGATAGCGGATGATCTGGACGTGTGTCCATCAGAGACAGTAAATTTGTAAGACTGGATGTTACGAACTGATATATATATATATATATATATATATATATATATATATATATATATATATATATATATATATATATATGTTTTTTAACACAAACCTACGTTTTTTTTAAATGGAACCACATTAGTTTTGTTAGCACATCTGAACATATAAACAAATACGTAATCAGTGCCGTTTCTTGCACGCAGACCAACTGTAGTACACCGTGTTACCAGACGTCTGTGATGTGTAGTGTTGTAGGAACTGTGACCATGGTCTATTCGAACTCTGAAAAGGCGGAGATGATTCTCATCTACGGCGAGTGTTGACGAAATGCAGCTGAAGCCTGCAGGGTGTATGCAGAACGGTACCCGGACAGAGAGCATCCAACCTGCCGCACATTTCAAAACATCTACAGCCAACTGTATGCAACAGGTATGGTCGTAGCACGCAAACGGGTCCGTAACAGGCCCGTCACAGGAGAAGCGGGTGCAGTTGGTGTGTTAGCTGCTGTTGCCATGAACCCACACATGAGTACACGGGACATTGCGAGAGCCGGTGGACTGCGTCAAAATAGTGTCATGCGCTTACTGGATCGTCACCGCTTTCACCCGTTTCATGTGTTGCTACATAAGCAATTACATGGTGCTGACTTTAATCACCGAGTGCAATTCTGTCAATGGGCATTAACAGAGAATGCGTTGCAGCTCTACCTGTTTACCGATGAAGCGGGTTTCACCAACCACGGAGCAGTGAATCTACGGAACATGCATTACTGGTCCATGGACAATCCTCGCTGGCTCAGACAGGCAGAGCGACAGCGACCGTGGACTGTAAATGTATGGTGCGGAATCATTGGCGACCACCTCATCGGTCCTCACTTCATTGCAGGAGCCCAAACAGCTGCAACATACATCGCGTTTCTACAGAATGATCTGCCAACGTTGCTCGAAAATGTCCCGCTGGAAACTCGTCGACGTATGTGGTATCAGCATGATGGTACACCTGCACATTCCGCAATTAACACTAGGCTGACCCTTGACAGGATGTTCGACGGGCGTTTCATAGGACGTGGAGGACGCATAAAGTGGCCAGCCCGTTCTCCTGATCTTACACCTCTAAACTTCTTTCTGTGGGGTACGTTAAAGGCGAATGTGTACCGTGATGTGCCTACAACCCCAGAGGATAAGAAACAACGTATTGTGGCAGCCTGCGGCGACATTACACCAGATGTACTGCGGCGTGTACGACATTCATTACGCCAGAGATTGCAATTGTGTGCAGCAAATGATGGCCACGACATTGAACATCTATTGACCTGACATGTCGGGACACACTCTATTCCACTCCGTAATTTGAAAACGGAAACCACGTCGTGTGTACTTGTACCTCACCCCTCATAGTAATGTACATGCGCGTCAGTGAAAAAGACCAATAAAAAGGTGTTAGCATGTGGACGCAATGAGCTGTTCCGGTCTCTTCTGTACCTAAGGTCCATCACCGTTCCCTTTAGATCCCTACGTAATTCGGTGCTCTCCGATACACACGATCGAACAGCGGAGGAGTGGTACTCAAGCGTCAACTTTAGGTTACAATATCTCCGGATGTATTAACATTTTACAAACAAACGGCACTGATTACGTATTTGTTTATATGTTCAGATGTGCTAACAAAACTAACGGGGTTCCATTTAAAAAAACGTAGGTTTGTGTTAAAAAACATACTTCTGTGCATTTTTTTATGGTTTGTATTAACCAATTACACTAGCCCCTCTCCTCACGTTCGGTCTGTGGAATCGATTCGTCAGTATTTGATGTGGTTTACGAAATACACTCCTGGAAATGGAAAAAAGAACACATTGACACCGGTGTGTCAGACCCACCATACTTGCTCCGGACACTGCGAGAGGGCTGTACAAGCAATGATCACACGCACGGCACAGCGGACACACCAGGAACCGCGGTGTTGGCCGTCGAATGGCGCTAGCTGCGCAGCATTTGTGCACCGCCGCCGTCAGTGTCAGCCAGTTTGCCGTGGCATACGGAGCTCCATCGCAGTCTTTAACACTGGTAGCATGCCGCGACAGCGTGGACGTGAACCGTATGTGCAGTTGACGGACTCTGAGCGAGGGCGTATAGTGGGCATGCGGGAGGCCGGGTGGACGTACCGCCGAATTGCTCAACACGTGGGGCGTCATGTCTCCACAGTACATCGATGTTGTCGCCAGTGGTCGGCGGAAGGTGCACGTGCCCGTCGACCTGGGACCGGACCGCAGCGACGCACGGATGCACGCCAAGACCGTAGGATCCTACGCAGTGCCGTAGGGGACCGCACCGCCACTTCCCAGCAAATTAGGGACACTGTTGCTCCTGGGGTATCGGCGAGGACCATTCGCAACCGTCTCCATGAAGCTGGGCTACGGTCCCGCACACCGTTAGGCCGTCTTCCGCTCACGCCCCAACATCGTGCAGCCCGCCTCCAGTGGTGTCGCGACAGGCGTGAATGGAGGGACGAATGGAGACGTGTCGTCTTCAGCGATGAGAGTCGCTTCTGCCTTGGTGCCAATGATGGTCGTATGCGTGTTTGGCGCCGTGCAGGTGAGCGCCACAATCAGGACTGCATACGACCGAGGCACACAGGGCCAACACCCGGCATCATGGTGTGGGGAGCGATCTCCTACACTGGCCGTACACCACTGGTGATCGTCGAGGGGACACTGAATAGTGCACGGTACATCCAAACCGTCATCGAACCCATCGTTCTACCATTCCTAGACCGGCAAGGGAACTTGCTGTTCCAACAGGACAATGCACGTCCGCATGTATCCCGTGCCACCCAACGTGCTCTAGAAGGTGTAAGTCAACTACCCTGGCCAGCAAGATCTCCGGATCTGTCCCCCATTGAGCATGTTTGGGACTGGATGAAGCGTCGTCTCACGCGGTCTGCACGTCCAGCACGAACGCTGGTCCAACTGAGGCGCCAGGTGGAAATGGCATGGCAAGCCGTTCCACAGGACTACATCCAGCATCTCTACGATCGTCTCCATGGGAGAATAGCAGCCTGCATTGCTGCGAAAGGTGGACATACACTGTACTAGTGCCGACATTGTGCATGCTCCGTTGCCTGTGTCTATGTGCCTGTGGTTCTGTCAGTGTGATCATGTGATGTATCTGACCCCAGGAATGTGTCAATAAAGTTTCCCCTTCCTGAGACAATGAATTCACGGTGTTCTTATTTCAATTTCCAGGAGAGTATATCCAGCGGTAATGTTAGGTGACTGACCCTATATACAGGGTTATTACAAATGATTGAAGCGATTTCACAGCTCTACAATAACTTTATTATTTGAGATATTTTCACAATGCTTTGCACACACATACAAAAACTCACAAAGTTTTTTTAGGCATTCACAAATGTTCGATATGTGCCCCTTTAGTGATTCGGCAGACATCAAGCCGATAATCAAGTTCCTCCCAGACTCGGCGCAGCATAACCCCATCAATGAGTTCGAAAGCATCGTTGATGCGAGCTCGCAGTTCTGGCACGTTTCTTGGTAGAGGAGGTATAAACACTGAATCTTTCACATAACCCCACAGATAGAAATCGCATGGGGTTAAGTCGGGAGAGCGTGGAGGCCATGACATGAATTGCTGATCATGATCTCCACCACGACCGATCCATCGGTTTTCCAATCTCCTGTTTAAGAAATGCCGAACATCATGATGGAAGTGCGGTGGAGCACCATCCTGTTGAAAGATGAAGTCGGCGCTGTCGGTCTCCAGTTGTGGCGTGAGCCAATTTTCCAGCATGTCCAGATACACGTGTCCTGTAAAGTTTTTTTCGCAGAAGAAAAAGGAGCCGTAAACTTTAAACCGCGAGATTGCACAAAACACGTTAACTTTTCGTGAATTGTAAATTTTCTGCACGAATGCGTGAGGATTCTCTACCGCCCAGATTCGCACATTGTGTCTGTTCACTTCACCATTAAGAAAAAATGCTGCTTCATCACTGAAAACAAGTTTCGCACTGAACGCATCCTCTTCCATGAGCTGTGGCAACCGCGCCGAAAATTCAAAGCTTTTGACTTTGTCATCGGGTGTCAGGGCTTGTAGCAATTGTAAACGGTAAGGTTTCTGCTTTAGCCTTTTCCGTAAGATTTTCCAAACCGTCGGCTGTGGTACGTTTAGCTCCCTGCTTGCTTTATTCGTCGACTTCCGCGTGCTACGCGTGAAACTTGCCCGCACGCGTTCAACCGTTTCTTCGCTCAATGCAGGCCGACCCGTTGATTTCCCCTTACAGAGGCATCCAGAAGCTTTAAACTGCGCATACCATTGCCAATGGAGTTAGCAGTTGGTGGATTTTTGTTGAACTTCGTCCTGAAGTGTCGTTGCACTGTTATGACTGACTGATGTGAGTGCATTTCAAGCACGACATACGCTTTCTCGGCTCCTGTCGCCATTTTGTCTCACTGCGCTCTCGAACGCTCTGGCGGCAGAAACCTTCAGTGCGGCTTCAGCCGAACAAAACTTTATGAGTTTTTCTACTTATCTGTAGTGTGTCGTGACCATATGTCAATGAATGGAGGTACAGTGAATTTATGAAATCGCTTCAATCATTTGTAATAGCCCTATATATATATATATATATATATATATATATATATATATATATATATATATATATATATATAAAATAACTTTTGAACACTATTAAGGTAAATACATTGCTTGTTCTCTATCAAAATCTTTCATTTGCTAACTGTGCCTATCAGTGCCTTTAGTAGTTAGAATCTTTTATTCAGCTGGCAGTATTGGCGCACGCTGTATTGCAGTAGTTTGAGTAACGAATATTTTTGTGAGGTAAGTGATTCATGAAAGGTACAGGTTATTGTTAGTCAGGGCCATTCTTTTGTAGGGATTATTGAAAGTCAGATTGCGTTGCGCTAAAAATATTGTGTGTCAGTTTAGTGTTGATCAGAATAGGTAAAGAGCGAAATGTCTGAGTACGTTCAGTTTTGCTCAGCTGTTTGAAAAGCAAATAGTGTAAGAGGTTTATCAGCACAGTACTTCATTAATTTTTCTAAGGGGACGTTTCAACACATCCATGGCCGAGGCAGGATTCGAACCTGCGACCGTAGCGGTCGGGCGGCTCCAGACTGCAGCGCCTAGAACCGCTCGGCCACTCCGTCTGGCCAGACATTTGAAAATTTTGTTTACATTGGCTACATTCCTGGGAAACCTATATGTAGTTCTGCAGACAGATCGTCCAGCTTCCCGTAGCCCTATTACGCGACTTTGTTTACTGAGGTGTCGATAATGGCGTCTTTGTCGCCTAAAAGGCATTCTTGACTAACTTCAGCCCAGCACGTCCAGTCTCAAAGGTAACCAACGCTCACGACCGCTACACCGCGTATTTAAAGCTAACACGATTTGCATCGTCACAGTGACGCTTCTAGCGTGACCGGCGCGAACCGGTAATAGGCATCGTCTTTTAGCTGTAGAAACACGCCTAAGAACTTTCATTTATGTGGCACAACTCCCTCTCGGTGTTGAGATACTTTTTACGTCGGTGTAGGATTACAGCGGATTTACCGTAGATGACGGGTAGCATGCGGAACATCTTACACCTCTGAAGATGAGCTGGCTATTTCCATGGCACGGACGGCTGCGTATCCGGTTTACCTGTACAGCGGGTCGTAAATATTGGTGGAGAGCCGACGCAGAGCCCGTCACTCCAGGGGAGGGGGAGCCTATACAAATGGGCGGGAAGCGTCACGCCGGTTATCCGAGATCAAGAGCTCAGCGCAGGGAGGATGCACGGCCGGGTGCGCGCTACCTGCTCGCCGCGCTTCCGGTGCGCCGAGCACCGCGTCGAAATAGCTCCTCAGCGTCGCCACCGGAGAGCCTCCCTCCCTCCGCTGCAACGTGGCGGCTCAAGGTTAGCGGTATGCGTATGTACACTGTACCTGCGCTCCTCTTCTGTCTACAACACGTGGGACGAATTTTCGTTTCGAAATCATATTAGCGATTGTGGCTCGTGGGGCCAATCCTGTGGTGCCAGACACCACACTTGCTAGCTGGTAGCCTTTAAATCGGCCGCGGTCCGTTAGTATACGTCGGATCCGCGTGTCGCCACTGTCAGTGATTGCAGACCGAGCGCTGCCACACGGCAGGTATAGTCTAGAGAGACTCCCTAGCACTAGCCCCAGTTGTACAGCCGACTTTGCTAGCGATGGTTCTCATTTGCAGAGACGACAGTTTATCATAGCCTTCAGCTACGTCATTTGCTACGACCTAGCAAGGCGACATTTTCAGTTACTATGTATTCTGAACAGATAATATTGTGAATCATGTACCGTCAAGAGCGATGTTCATCATTAATGGATTAAAGTTAAGTATCAAACTAATTACGTCCGCTCTCTGAATTCTCATTCCTTGTCATGTCCCACACCTCTCGTCAGTATAGTTCTTCCCTCCTCACGCCCGCCTGCGTGAGCTAAAACGCGTGGATTTCGGCCTCCACTAGTAACACAGTGTTGGCTCTTCTGCCAACGCAACAAGTCCAGTAACTGAGTAAGAATGTAACTATCTGGCTTCGACCTTCCTTGTCAGGAGACAAGGTTTGAAATCGCATGGTAATTACTGACACTGTAGCTGCAATCTCCTCGACACTTACATTTATTTTGGACATTTTATGTGGTGCCCCTATGGACTCGGCATATTTAGTTGGTTCAAATGGCTCTGAGCACTATGGGACTTAACTGCTGAGGTCATCAGTCCCCTAGAACTTAGAACTACTTAAACCTAACCAACCTAAGGACATCACACACATCCATGCCCGAGGCAGGATTCGAACCTGCGACCGCAGTCGTCGCTCGGTTCCAGACTGTAGCCCCTAGAACCGCTCGGCCACTCCGGCCGGCGCGTATTTAGTGCCTAAACTTACTTGCCTGTGTTCTCCTAGCCTTAACCCACATGTGCAAGGTGGTAGGCTGAATGTGAGTGGAGATACATGGTCGCTTGATAGCAGGAGGATGCACGAATCATATTCAGTGGTGGGAAAGATAGCTAGGAAATATTTATTGTACACAAGATACGCATTGTTACAACCAGAGGCACATCAAATCACAAAACAACTGCATGTATCATAGACGTGCATCGGAGAACTGATAATGCACCGGTAAAACTACTAATCTTACAGAACACCCACTGGTCCAAGCTCAGGGCAGAAGCGCGTGATCTCTACATCTCTTCTATACTGATGACAATGAATGCTTCAAAACTACCTGCAACATGGGAATATATTTTTAAATATTTTATACCACACTCCTGTTTCGGTTTATTGCCATTAGGCTACCAAATGACCTGCGAAAACAACACTCGTAAGTTTATCTATATGTAAATCGCGGCTGTTTTATATTTACATTTGTATTGGTACTTGCGTCCAATTGGATATGAAAACCATATTCAATCTATAGCAACTTTTTTTCTGTTATGTCTTTACCAAGTGTAACACTCTTTGTACTTCCGAAACGTAAAAATACGAACGAACTTTGAACACCAGATTTAAAGAACACCCTAGAAACAGTGATACTAATCCGTCAAGCTTCTATTTATACTGGAAAACTCCACACCACAAAGTTGAGAAAACTGGAACTGCGTTCGAAACATTTTACAAAATACCGAAAGGATTTACTGTGAACATTCTCGAAGTAGTGGAAATTTATGTTCATACAAAGAAATATCTACACGAAATTCTTAATGAACACACAGATTTTTAACATAAATACTGTCTATAAAGCTTTAGTCATATTTCGGGATATGAAAAGGAATAGTCATATGGTAAACAAAACTTACTTATACCATACATAAAATTTAATGGCAAATAAGAACAACGAGATGTAACATCATCTCTCGTAAGCTGTATATTCTTTGTAAACGTATAGCATCGAAGAAAAGAAGTGTCAAAACTGAACTGTCAGAACATTTGATCAAATTTGGTCTTACGCTTCATAACTAGAAAAAGCATTATACTTACCAAGACACGACAAAAAAAAGTTATTAAAGTTGTAATATGGTCGTCAAATCCAACTACATGTAAGCAATAATGCGAAAGCGTACATGTAATAGCCACGATTTACGTATACGTAATCTTACCAGTGCTATTTTCGGAGATCACTTCATAATGGCAGTTAAGCCGATATGGGCCTGATGCGTAAAATATTTAAAAAAATATATATAGTACTTTGATGCAGCTAGTTTTTGAGCGAGCATTTTCGTTATATCTTATAATGTCGTATATTATTCTGTGGGCCCAACATAACGTAAAATATCTTTAGTATTAGTTGTCAGACATGAATACATTAGTGATTAACACAATCGTATGTCGAGATACAATGATTTCTGCCTCTGTTACACTTTCTGGTCCTGGTGTTTTCATGTCAATGTGCCTGCAACGGCATGTTGCATTTTGATTGAACTCGTTAGTGTAGTACACACAGAGCCCACATATCATTAATTTTAAGCATGTAAACTTGGGAAACTCGGGTTTATGGAGGGTTGTGTTATGAGTTGCACAGTGCCACGATCCCTAAAGCCAGTGGCATTACTTTGGAAGCGTCTGTACGTCTTCCGGAACCGTCCAAAGTCGACTGCTACACACCAGTGTGTCAAGTAATCAAAAATATGTGGAATTGAAGTGCATTTTCTTTCAAGAATACGTTGGCATCAGAGTGAAAAATAACTTGAGTATACTATCTTTTACTATGCCTCAGTTTTTACACGGTAAATAACACTTTATTCAAATAATTAAAAGGCGTATAATCTGCGAACTCGAAGTGTAAGCGAGGAGTTGCCTAACGTGAACGAAAATCGTTATCTGTGACGACTATGTGCGTGAAAGGTATGTAAATTTGATTGTATTGTCTCATTTGGTTATATCAATCTGTTTCTTATGTATTATAATCAAAATCTTATGCATATTGCTTTTAAACAATGAAACTTTTCTTTATTTTGATAATAATAGAATTGTCATTTTTTCACAAAACGCCTCCCGTAGACTTTTCACAAACGTAGACGTACTGGTCACCCATGCCCTCAGGCCGCCGCTGCTCCCAGGACACGGCCGCACTCGAACCCGCGCCCTCCTGGACGCTGTGCCGCAACATGCCACTTGCGATGCTTGCCAGATGGCAACGGCTGTCTATGACGCTGTCGAGGCGCAGTAGCGTACGTCTCGCCCGGATGCCGGCACACCAGGTGGGAAGCGAACGTGGCCCGTAGACTGGAGTACAGCCGAGCCCCTCCTGCACCCGCTGCAGACCGCTGTCACTGCCCTATTTCTACATCTACATCTACGTGATTACTCTGCTATTCACAGTGAAGCGCCTGGCAGAGGGTTCAATGAACCACCTTCAAGCTGTCTCTCTACCGTTCCACTCTAGAACGGCACGCGAGAAAAACGAGCACTTAAATTTTCTTTGCGAGCCCTGATTTCTCTTATTTTATCGTGATGATCATTTCTCCCTATGTTGGTGGGTGGCACAGGATGTTTTCACAATCGGAGGAGAAAATTGGTGATCGAAATTTCATGAGAAGATACCGTCGAAACGAAAAACGCCTTTGTTTTAATGATTGTCACTCCAATTCACGTATCATGTCTGTGACACTATGTCCCCTATTTCGCGATAATACAAAGCTAGTTGCATTTCTTTGTACTTTGTCGATGTCATCCGACAGTCCTACCTGAGTCCGCAGCTCGTGGTCGTGCGGTAGCGTTCTCGCTTCCCACGCCCGGGTTCCCGGGTTCGATTCCCGGCGGGGTCAGGGATTTTCTCTGCCTCGTGATGACTGGGTGTTGTGTGATATCCTTAGGTTGGTTAGGTTTACGTAGTTCTAAGTTCTAGGGGACTGATGACCATAGATGTTAAGTCCCATAGTACTCAGAGCCATTTGAACCATTTAGTCCTACCTGATGTGTATGCCACGCCGCACAGCAACACTCCAGAATAGGGCGGACAAGCATGGTGTAAGTAGTCTCTTTAGTAGACCTATTGCACCTTCTAAGTGTTCTGCCAATGAATCGCAGTCTTTGTTTTGCTCTACCCACAATATTATCTATGTGATGGTTCCAACCGAAATTTAGCTGATTTCCTTTAGTACTCATGTGAATAACTTCACACTTTTCTTTATTCAGTGACAATTAACATTTTTCTCACCATACAGATACCTTATCTAAATCATTTTGCAAGTCGTTTTGATCATCTGATGATCAGCATCATCTGCAAACAATCTAAGCCGGCTACTCAGATTGTCTCCTATGTCGTCAATATAGATCAGGAACAATAGAGAGCCTATAACACATCCTAGGGGAACGCCAAATATTACTTCTGTTTTACTCGATGACTTTCCCTCTATTACTACGAACTTGGACCTTTCTGACAGGAAATCACGAATCCAGTCCCACAACTGAGGCGATACTCCGTAAGCAGGCAGTTTGGTTAGAAGAGGCTTGTGAGCAACGGTGTCGAAAGCTTTCTGGAAATATAAAAATATGGAATCAATTTGAAATACCCTGTCGATAGCACTTATTACTTTATGAGTATAATGAGCTAGATGTATTTCACAAGAACGATATTTTCTGAATCCGTGCTGACTGTGTCAATAAATCGATTTCTTCGAGGTACTTCATAATGTTCGAATAGAGAATATGTTCCAAAAACCTACTGCAAATCGTCGTTAGTGATATAGGCCTGTAATTCAGCGGATTATTCCTACTTCTCTTTTTGGGTATTGGTGTGACTTGAGCAATTTTCCAGTCTTTAGGTACGGATCTTTCTGTGAACGAGTGGTTATATAATTGCTAAATTTGGAGCTATTTGCTCGATAGGTTCCTGGGAATTACGCCGGATAATATTGTAAAAACCGCACAACATTTCAGCGAGACAACTGCCCGCCATGTTCAAGTGCTACTGTCGCGTCGCTGAAGAGCTCGTCAATTTATATGCTGGCTTTCCAGAACAGCGGAGCCGCCAGCGGGGGCATAACGTCGTCAAAGACCAATCGTAGACGGCGTCGAATACCAGAGCCCTCTGCAGGAGAAACGGGTCGCGGTCTGCAGAAGAGAACCGCGGCGTGGGAAAACACGGCCGGGAGCGACGGACCCCGCTAGCGCGCGATTTAAGCATCTGCGCTAAGGATTCCCATCTGCGTTGACTCGGTGCAGTTGCTAATCTGCGGCTGACGATTCCCTAGTGCCGCCAAAGCTGGCTCCCAGGCATTGCTCAGGTGAAACCCCGTGTCTCTGTCTATGAGGTCACAGCTACTACACTCCTGGAAATTGAAATAAGAACACCGTGAATTCATTGTCCCAAGAAGGGGAAACTTTATTGACACATTCCTGGGGTCAGATACATCACATGATCACACTGACAGAACCACAGGCACATAGACACAGGCAACAGAGCATGCACAATGTCGGCACTAGTACAGTGTATATCCACCTTTCGCAGCAATGCAGGCTGCTATTCTCCCATGGAGACGATCGTAGAGATGCTGGATGAAGTCCTGTGGAACGGCTTGCCATGCCATTTCCACCTGGCGCCTCAGTTGGAGCAGCGTTCGTGCTGGACGTGCAGACCGCGTGAGACGACGCTTCATCCAGTCCCAAACATGCTCAATGGGGGACAGATCCGGAGATCTTGCTGGCCAGGGTAGTTGACTTACACCTTCTAGAGCACGTTGGGTGGCACGGGATACATGCGGACGTGCATTGTCCTGTTGGAACAGCAAGTTCCCTTGCCGGTCTAGGAATGGTAGAACGATGGGTTCGATGACGGTTTGGATGTACCGTGCACTATTCAGTGTCCCCTCGACGATCACCAGTGGTGTACGGCCAGTGTAGGAGATCGCTCCCCACACCATGATGCCGGGTGTTGGCCCTGTGTGCCTCGGTCGTATGCAGTCCTGATTGTGGCGCTCACCTGCACGGCGCCAAACACGCATACGACCATCATTGGCACCAAGTCAGAAGCGACTCTCATCGCTGAAGACGACACGTCTCCATTCGTCCCTCCATTCACGCCTGTCGCGACACCACTGGAGGCGGGCTGCACGATGTTGGGGCGTGAGCGGAAGACGGCCTAACGGTGTGCGGGACCGTAGCCCAGCTTCATGGAGACGGTAGCGAATGGTCCTCGCCGATACCCCAGGAGCAACAGTGTCCGTAATTTGCTGGGAAGTGGCGGTGCGGTCCCCTACGGCACTGCGTAGGATCCTACGGTCTTGGCGTGCATCCGTGCGTCGCTGCGGTCCGGTCCCAGGTCAACGGGCACGTGCACCTTCCGCCGACCACTGGCGACAACATCGATGTACTGTGGAGACCTCACGCCCCACGTGTTGAGCAATTCGGCGGTACGTCCACCCGGCCTCCCGCATGCCCACTATACGCCCTCGCTCAAAGTCCGTCAACTGCACATACGGTTCACGTCCACGCTGTCGCGGCATGCTACCAGTGTTAAAGACTGCGATGGAGCTGCGTATGCCACAGCAAACTGGCTGACACTGACGGCGGCGGTGCACAAATGCTGCGCAGCTAGCGCCATTCGACGGCCAACACCGCGGTTCCTGGTGTGTCCGCTGTGCCGTGCGTGTGATCATTGCTTGTACAGCCCTCTCGCAGTGTCCGGAGCAAGTATGGTGGGTCTGACACACCGGTGTCAATGTGTTCTTTTTTCCATTTCCAGGAGTGTACATATTTTGACCGCCACTTTGATGATGGGAGTCCCAGTATGTGGAAGCATGCGAGAGGATCTTGGTTTCTTCATAGTTCCTGCCGTGTCCCGTGTCAAGGCAGTGTTCAGCAACCTCACATTCCACTGGCTGAACCAACCGCGTGTGACGTTTATGTTCGTCGCATCTCTCGCGTTCTTATTGAGGTATCGGGACCAGCAGACTACACTGACTGTCGCCAAGTTTACCCATTATGCGGACTCTGCGGCGGCCAGGACAATTAAACTACGAGCAAGCAGGGCACTAGTGAGAGAAAGAATCCGATATACTAGACGAGTATTAGACCTAATCTCCAGAAGCCTCATCTGAAGATCTCGTCGTGTCTGTCAGTGGATTCCTGGGAGTGGGTGGACAGCACTACTTGGGCGTTTTCGGACTGGGCGCGACAGCAAATCACGTCTCGTCAAAGTTCTACGTTCCAACGCCTTACACACTGATCATTGCTCACAGATAAATCACTGAGTGACGCTGCAATGTCAGTGTTAGAAAAGGGACTATTTTGCGGCTACTCCCAAGACCTTGCCCTTCAAGGAGTTCATCAGTGCCGTTGAACAAGGTGTTGTAAAATTTACGAATGATGCTGCTGAAGAAATTAATCAAGATGCCTGCACCCAAGCAGAACGTCACCATTGAAGAAAGAAGAGGGCACCGTTTTTAAAATAAGACAATGGTAAATAAATTTTACCAGCTGGCAAGGGTAACGCCACTGTTCTCCTGCCTGCTACATCTTATTTTGGCAAGATGATGGACTTACTACAGGATACACCGTATCGTCGCCTCCAGAAAGATCCGACGGATGCCGTACAACGGAAGACATCCGCTCTCCTCAAATCCAGCCAACTTCCTGACCATCTGAAGAAGAGTTTAAGGGAACGAACACCAGCTCCTCCACGACTTTATGTCCTGCCAAAGATGCATAAAGAGAATGTTCCGCTTCGCCCTGTCGTCGGTAATATAGGTGCCCCAACATACCACCTAGCTGAACATCTGGCTTCTCTTCTGAGTCCCACGGTGGGGAAATGTGAACACCATATTCGAAACTCGGAAGATTTTGTACGGCGACTGACGAACCTACGCCTTGAATCTACCGATTTACTAGTCCGTTTCGATGTGTTATTCATACCAGTGCCTCTGATGAACTCATTACAACTCATAGGAGCTAAGCTGGAAGAGGACATCTTGCATCTTTTCAAACACGTGCTTACCTCGACCTACTTTTTATTCAACGACCAGTATTCTAAGCAGACTGACGGTGTTGCTATGGGTAGCCCTCTGTCTCCCATAGTAGCTAATCTTTTTATGGAAGATTTCGAGGACAAAGCACTTCAGACGGCGGTTTTGAAACTCAAATGTTTTTGGAGATATGTAGATGATACGTTTGTGGTATGACCGCATGGGACAGCAACGCTTCCTTCCTTTCTGGAACATCTGAACCCCCTCCATCCAAGCATCTATTTCAACATGGAGGTAGAGAAAGATGGTGAGCTCCAGTTTCTGGATGTTTTGGTTCGTAGAAAAGGAGACGGCTCCTTGGGTCACAGTGTGTTCCAAAACCTACGCACACAGACTTGTATTTACGAGCTACGAGCTGTCATCATCCCTCACGGCGCAATGGTGTACTCCGGACGCTAGTGCATAGGGCTAGAGCCATCTCAGAGCAGGACAGCTTATCGGCCGATCTCAGCCAACTCGGCTCTGTGTTTGCCCACAACGGGTACTCCGAGAAGCAGATCCGGAACGCATTTCGACCAGCACGCTCCAAACCTCAAGAACAGCCTGAAGAAGCGAGAACACCACGGGGTTGGTTTTTCTACCGTATGTCGGTGGTGTGTCTTTTAAGATGGGCAGAATTTTCAAGAAATATCGGATTAAATGTGTTTTCCGGCCTCCAGCACGAGTGCAATCAATGCTGAGCGGTGTTAAAGACAACCTCGGCCTGAGGAGACCAGGAATATATAAAATCCCGTGCCACTGTGGGAAGTTTTATATTGGCCCGACGTGTCGTACGGTTAAAGAGAGATGCGACGAACATAAACGTCACACGAGGTTGGCTCAGCCAGTGGAATGTGCGGTTGCTGAACACTGCCTTGACACGGGACACGGCATGAACTGTGAAGAAACCAAGATCCTCTCGCATGCTTCCACATACTGGAACTCCATCATCAAAGAGGCGGTCGAAATACGTATAAGTAGTGACCTAATAAACAGAGACACGGGGTTTCACCTGAGCAAAGTCTGGGAGCCAGCCTTGGCGGCACTAAGGAATCGTCAGCCGCAGATTAGCAACTGCACCGAGTCAACGCAGATGGGAATCCTTAGCGCAGATGCTTAAATCGCGCGCCAACATCTCGCGCGCGGGAGCGGGGTCCGTCGCTCCCGGCCGCGTTTTCCCGCGCCGCGGTTCTCTTCTGCAGACCGCGACCCGTTTCTCCAGCAAAGGGCTTTGTGTATTCGACGCCGTCTACGATCGGTCTTCGATGGCGTTATGCCCAGCTGGCGCCTGCGCTGTTCTAGAAAGCCAACGTATAAATTGTCGAGCTGTTCAGCGACGCGACAGTAGCACCTGCAGATGGTGGGCAGTTGTCTAACTGAAATATTGTGCGGTTTTTACAATATTATCCGGCGTAATTCCTGGGAACCTATCAAGCAGATGCAGCGCCAGGAAAGCTTCAAACAGCACACATGGAGCTATTTTATCAGCATACACTGATAGGAACCTGACTGATATACAATCTGGACCTGAGGCCTTGCCTTTATTAAGTGATTTAAGCAGCTTTGTTACACCGAGGATATCTACTTCTTTGTTTCTCATCTTGTCAGTTGTTCTTAATTGGAATTCGAGAATATTCATTTCGTCTTCTTTGGTGACGGAGTTTCGGAAAACCGTGTTAGTAACAACTGCATTAGTGGCACTGTCATCAGTGACTTCACCGTTGCTATCGCGCAATGAAGGTATCAATTGCGTCTTGCCATTAGTGTGCTTTATGAATGACCAGAATCTCTTTCGGTTTTCTGCCAGATTTAGAGACAGAAAGTAGTTGTGGAAATTATTAAAAGCATCTCGCGGATGTTGTCATTTCTACATCTTGAATTGTTTTATATATTGTCTGTCTTGAACGTCGGCGATATCTTCTGTATAAAGCTTCTATAAAAGCGAGCGAGTGCTGCCCAGCAACTCATTCGCGCTGCTGCTGCTGCACGGGCAACTGCATTGAACGCTGCCACCATGCCTTATTACAGAAGATATCGCCGACGTTCAAGACAGACAATATATAAAACAATTGAAGATGTAGAAATGACAACATCCGTTGCAGACAAAAAAAGAATACTATAAAGTCTGTCGCCGCACACTCTCTACTGGATGGACCAGCAGTCTTCTGTGGATGCAGACTGAACTTCAGCAACGACATCAACGATTCTTTCACACATGGCAACGGATGGTTAACCGTCGCTATTGTACGAGGTGGTTCTGGAGTTCCAAATGTATCCGGCCTGGAAAGCTTTGTCGACCGTGATGTTATCGCATATAGAATTTATCATGTTACTGAAAATGCTAATAAAGACTTTGGTAAATCTACCTATATGTCACCTTCACCCTTTACTTTATATACACCCTTGCCCTATATTTCGAACTTTTGTAAAATTTTGCCAATCTTGGGGATTTCAGGCAGACCGTGCCATCTCCAAGTTCCAGGCTGACGTCCGTCCAGCCCCAATGTTGTGTCCCCAGAGGCGGAATATAGCCCGAACAAGTACAAAGAAACAAAGTACAAGTTTATGCTGAATACTTGCAACATTATCATTAAATGTTTCCCTGAGACATTTAAGTCTTTTTTTATTATCTTTGATAATTATCGAAGCAGACGAAATGAATTAAAATTTGTGCTGCAGCTGGGACTCGAACCCATGTCTTCCTGCTTGCTAGGCAGAAATGCCAACAATTACACCACCTCAGTACGATGGTTAACATTCCTGCACGAAGTACCTAAGCTGAGTGCCCTCCCCAACAGAAACTTCAATTCATTTTTCCCTTACATATTGTCACTACTGCCAGGGCTCTCCGATGTTTGCAAGTACTCCAGAAATGGGCGTAATGTGATGTCTTTGTACCATTGGTGATCTTATAGATCTTATAGTTACATGATTCCCTGAAACATGTAAGTCTCTTCTTATTATCTACGATAATTATCGAAGCAGACGAAATGAATTAAAATTTGTGCTGTGGCCGGGAAAAATTAATTGAAGTTTGTGTTGGGGAGGGCGTTCAGCTTAGGTAGTTTCGTGCAGCAGTGTTAACCAATGTGCTGGGTGGTGTTATCGTTAGCATTTCTATCTAGCAAGCAAGAAGACGTGGGTTCGAGACCTGTCCGCACCACAAATTTTAATTCATTCCGTCAGCTTCAAAAATCATTTGTTTGTTCGACAAATTTCCCAGAACACACTGCCGCGTATGCTCTAGTTCTGCATGGCAGTGTGATCAACTACTGCCCGCTCACCAATGTTGTGCAACGAGCAGTATAAATGAATAGGTGCTGCACCATACCTAGAGCATTTCACAATGGCGTCTCAAGGTGTGAACATCACTGCGGACGCTCAGGGTTTCTATCATGGTGAACGTAAACAGTACATATTCAAAGATGTTGCATTTGTAGCGTACACACAAGATGCCGGAATAATAGAGACATTCTCAGCAAACATTGCATCACCGAGGTCTTCTAAGTGCGTAAAGTGTGCTAAGACACTGAAAAGTGCAAAGTGGTTAACACATTTCTACCATGGAATTCATCTGATGGTCCTGGCATACCCTATTAAGATATGGTGATGGCGCTCAAATTATTCTATCACATGGATACCATTGTCTGCATGAAGGGAAGGAGAAGATCTCATGGATACGTCGAATCTTTAAGTCTGTTGCCATTCAAGACCTGGAATTCTATGGGCGTCCTTCTCTCCATCGACTCCAAAACATGTATGAAAAGAGTGTTGCTGTATCTGCTTATGAAAATGTAAAATTTCTTTTAAGTTGGATGAGAACTAAATGAATGTTTACCTCACAACTCCCATGTTCTTTTTTCTCAACTTTGCTCCCGCTGTGACAGTGTACAGTTTTTAACCTCATGATATGTCTGTGGTTTTCTTCAAGTACAGGAGATATATTTTTAGGTATGTCTGCTATATATCTTTGGAAGCAGACACGGTCACGTGCCTCCTGCTCCCATAACCCAGTTCATGCTACATGATAGCCATAATTCCATGCAATCATTATATATATTTTGTTATCTTCGATCTTGAACGTCACTTCCTAAATAGTACTCACCTTCAGCAAAAGCTAATGTCATTTGAGACCGTGCTCCCTCGCTGGCAGCAGACGCAGTTTGATGGGTTCAAATGGTTCAAATGGCTCTGAGCACGATGGGACATAACACCTATGGTCATCTGTCCCGTAGAACTTAGAACTACTTAAACCTAACTAACCTAAGGACATCACACAACACCCAGTCATCACGAGGCAGAGAAAATCCCTGACACCGCCGGGAATCGAACCCGGGATCCCGGGCGTGTTTGATGGGTAAATTCAGTGATGATCACTAGGAAGAATGCTAATCCCATGCAATCATTATATACATTTTGTTATCTTCCATCTTAAACTTCACCTTCTAAATAGCACTCACCTTCAGAAAAAAACTAATATCATTTGAGACGGTGCTCCCACACTGGTAGCAGCCGCAGTTTGACGGGTAAATTTAGTGACGTTCGCTAGGAAAAATGCATCCTGTGCTATTCTGGGAAGCATTGCATCATCTCTTGGCACTGGACCCACATCACAGCTATGCATCATTTCGCCAGCAATGGTAACTAGGTGAACACGTATTTAGATAGCAATTTCCCAGGTGTGAAGCATGAAAGAGGGGTTGCCACCTCATGCTTGCAGGACCTGAACGGTCGCGTTGTTGCTTCACGTGGACCGTCGGTGCACCCGGGGTCTGGCGTCGGTGTCAGGTGGCGGATTGTGTTTTTTACTAGCGATCCTTTGTTTAAACTGTGTTCCATCGATTTCATCGGCTAATAGGATGCTGCGAATTAAAAAAAATTGGAAAAGTGTACCAGAGAATGGCGGAATGATATAACTAATTACTTAATTTGGTATCAAAGGTGGTGCAATAGTTTAAGGAAATGGGGTGACAGAAAATACCACTTAACAGAACAATAGGTTAAGTAAGACTTATGTCCATCCTACCCAGCATAGGATGAGTCCTTCTCCAGCCAATTTCTAGGAAGAGGTGGTGGTCAGATGACTTAGGTTAGTAGCCTTTTTTCCCGTCATTTTCTTAGGTCAGTGGAGGTAGCCTTGGTATGTTGCATTGTCCTGATGCAATTTGAACTTACTGCCTGGGGTGTGTGGCATGCGGGGTGTGGCACTTCCTCAAAAGAGACGTTAATTACACTACTGTCCAGTAAAATTGCTACACCAAGAAGAAATGCAGATAATAAACGGGTATTCATTGGACAAATATATTATAGTAGAACTGACATGTGATTACATTTTCACGCAATTTGGGAGCATAGATCCTGAGAAATCAGTGCCCAGAACAACCACCTCTTGCCGTTATAACGGCCCTGATACGCATGGGCATTGAGTTAAACAGAGCTTGGATGGCGTGTACAGGTACAGCTGCCCATGCAGCTTCAACGCGATACCACAATTCATCAAGATTAGTCACTGGCGTATTGTGACGAGCCAGTTGCTCGGCCACCATTGACCAGACGTTTTCAATTGGTGAGAGATCTGGATAATGTGCTGGGCAGGGCAGCAATCGAACATTTTCTGTATCCAGAAAGGCCCGTACCGGACCTGCAACATGCGGTCGTGCATTATCCTGTTGAAATGTAGGGTTTAGCAGGGATCGAATGAAGGGTAGAGCTACGGGTCGTAACACATCTAAAATGTAGCGTCCACTGTTCAAAGTGCCGTCAATGCGAACAAGAGGTGACCGAGACGTGTAACCAATGGCACCCCATACCATCATGCCGGGTGGTACGCCAGTACGGCGATGACGAATACACGCTTCCAATGTGCGTTCACCGCCATGTCACCAATCACGGATGAGACCATCATGATGCTGTAAACAGAACCTGGATTCATCCGAAAAAATGACGTTTTGCCATTCGTGCACCCAGGTTCGTCGTCTAGTACACCATCACAGACGTTCCTGTCTGTGACGCAGCGTCAAGGGTAGCCGCAGACATGGTCTCTAAGCATGGTGCTGCAACCGTCGTCGAACTGTTCGTGCAGATGGTTGTTGTCTTGTAAACATCCCAATCTGTTGACTCAGGGATCGAGAGGTGGCTGCACGATCCGCTACAGACATGCGGATAAGATGCCTGTCATCTTGACTGATAATGATATGAGGCCGTTGGGATCCAGCGCGGCATTCCATATTACTCTCCTGAACCCACCGATTCCATATTCTGCTAACGGTCATTGAAACTCCACCAACGGGAGCAGGAATGTCGTGATACGATAAACCGAAATCGCGATAGGCTACAATCCGGTCTTTATCAAAGTCGGAAACGTGATGGTACCCATTTCTCTCCTCCTTACATGAGGCATCACAACAACGTTTCACCAGGCAATGCTGGTCAACTGCTGTTTGTGTATGAGAAATCGGTTGGTTGGTTCAAATGGCTCTGAGCACTATGGGACTTAACATCTGAGGTCATCAGTCCCCTAGAACTTAGAACTACTTAAACCTAACTAACCTAAGGACATCACACACATCCATGCCCGAGGCAGGACTCGAACCTGCGACCGTAGCGGTCACGCGGTTCCAGACTGAAGCGCCTTTAACGGCACGGCCACACCGGCGGGCAAATCGGTTGGAAACCTTCCTCATATCAGCACGTTGTATGTGTCGCCACCGGCGCCAACCTTGTGTGAATGCTCTGGAAAGCTAATCATTTGCATATCACAGCATTCTCTTCCTGTCGGTTAAATTTCGCGTCTGTAGCACGTCATCTTCGTGGTGTAGCAATTTTAATGGCCAGTAGTGTATTTGATGACTTTTATTAAGTAGTCAATCAAATTGATAAGTCTGAGTGGGGGGGGGGGGGGCTATTCCAATAACTCAGACATCAAAGTGAACCTGTAGCAGCGAGTGGGAAGGGGCTGGGGGATGGGGAGGGAGTGGGCGTGGGTACAATAGGTTAAGAGCCTGTCAATCAAAAGGAAATTGTGGTGACATGGAAAAGCACAATAGGTTAACTCAGTAGCAGTGAGGGATGGAGGGTTTCGTTAGGTGGGGAGAAGGGTGGGAGGGGGGGGGGACAATAGGTTAAGTGCAGTGATATGGAAGGCCACTTAACAGAACAATAGGTTAAGGACCTGTCAATCAAAGGAGAACAACAGGTTAAGTACCTGTCAATCAAATGAGAACAATAGGTTTGCCCCTGGGTGCGTACCTGCCCCTGATGTGCGCAACTCGCAATAACATAATGCACTGGTGTCGTTGTTGCCCTGCTAATAGTGGTTTACCATCAGAGGATTTAGGTATCAGCACAGAAATCATTGCAGGTCCCACAGTCTTGCTCACAGTACGCGATACTTTGGGGTCAACCCTGCATGCCGCCAACTTGATATCCCAGAAGGTGAAATACACGCATCCAGCAGCATTCAGGGCAGGGAAATTGCTCGTTCTAAAAGATTCTCCACTGAGGTTTCATGTCACGTGACTGGAGTAGCTCCTTTTATTTTTTCAGTACAGAAGTGAAGTCTGTCATTCTGTGCAGAGAATCTCAGTTCACGGTATTCACAACTCAGGAGTCTTAGACAGAAGATAGTCAGTACTAGTTTATTGCAGTCACTTCATGTTTTTGTGTGTCCACTGGACGTTCTGTAAATTATATATTGTTCATGATCATTAATATAGGTTTTACTGCAAATAATTTTTTTAAGACTAGAATTTACCCCTTTAGTAGAAGGATAGCTCACCCTCCATCATTTAATTTGTTTGTATGTTCTATATCTACTAAATATCGATCAGAGGAAATATTTGCTCTGTGTTAGCAGGACATGAGACTAAATATTTGTTTAACCTCACACCGATTCGATCAATCCGTTTTATAAGTTCACGTTGAACATATCTCATTGGGCAACGGTTAATTATTCTGTAATTTTTGCTCTAAACATCTCCTGCACGTGAGTATTTATGAGTGGCAGGGCCACCTTTTAAAACAGCGTAAAAAATTCCGCTGTGTAAGTAATACAGGGACAGATATTAGTTTGCATTTCTCGAAACTGGTCAGTAGAAAGACATCAAATCAATAAACACAGGTAATTAAGAAGTCGATCCACTACGATGGTGTTAGAAATACAGGTTTGCTTCAAAGCGTTTGGAGAAAAAACAAAACCCAAACGCCGGCAATTAACGGAGGACGTAGTAGGTCCCCAAACAAGGGACAAAATGAAGGAATTTATCAGTTCGTCTCTTCCTGAACATCCCTCAAACCAAACATCCCTGGATTTCGAAAACTACTCTACCACTGATAGAAGAGAGGAGAACACTGAGGAAAGAAGATGAAGAAAAATACATGCACTGTCGCAAAACACAGCGCAGCTGCCGAACTGACAAGACGTCGTATCTCTCCAGTATTTACGGTGAAATAAAACAGCTAAACGAAATGCATGACCTCTTGAATAAGATACAGTCTGGAACCGCGTGACCGCTATGGTTGCAGGTTCGAATCCTGTCTTGGGCATGGATGTGTGTGTTGTCCTTAGGTTAGTTAGGTTTAAGTAGTTCTAAGTTCTAGGGGACTGATGACCTCAGAAGTTAAGTCCCATAGTGCTCAAAAATGGTTCAAATGGCTCTGAGCAATATGGGACTTAACTTCTGAGGTCATCAGTCCCCTAGAACTTAGAACTACTTAAAACCAACTAACCTAAGGACATCACACATATCCATGCCCGAGGCAGGATTCGAACCTGCGACCGTAGCGGTCGCTTGGCTCCAGACTGTAGCGCCCAGAAACCCATAGTGCTCAGAGCCATTTGAACCATTTAGCCATCTTCAATAAGATAAACAGCATTACTCCAGAGTTCAAACCGCGCACTAGAGTGACAGAAGATGTAGATGGTAATATCATTAGTGACATGATATTAGCAATACTTAGGGGGAAACAATATTGCAAAACACTGCACTGTGAAGGAAATACCATCGCGGAAGAGAACGTTTGTATGAAAGCAGACACGGCTCCCGATACTGTACTCAGGCAGCACATTGTTTGCACCTCTGTGCTATTAATCTGACGTGCTGTGTGTGCTACGTGCGCTGCCTGGCGGCTTCTCAGCGCCCCATTTTCCCCTGAGAGCTCACAACGCAGGTAATGAGCGAGTGTCAGCGCTGTTGCTCGTCTACCCGCATCCTAAACACACCTGCTGTAGCCGGCCGGAGTGGCCGAGTGGTTCTAGGCGCTGCAGTCTGGAGCCGGGCGACCGCTACGGTCGCAGGTTCGAATCCTGCCTCGGGCATGGATGTGTGTGATGTCCTTAGGTTAGTTAGGTTTAAGTAGTTCTAAGTTCTAGGGGACTGATGACCTCAGAAGTTAAGTCACATAGTGCTGAGAGCCATTTTTTTACACCTACTGTAGTCTATGACATGTGTCACTAGGAATTAGTTTCAACATAAGCTGAAAGGCTGCAAAACTGCGACGAGTCACTTTTTTGAGATAATTTATATTGCCTTTACCAGTTCCATGCTGGTCTGCTCATCCTCTAACACAGGGGGAAAGTAGGGATTTAATTGCATGTCATTCGCCTGCGATTCCGCTGCAGTGATTTTGTATTCTGTGTCTGCCCACGCAGACTGCAATTCTAAGAACCTCTCAAGGAAAATATTGCGAATATTCCCTGCAAAACACTTGACATTTGAGATAGTCTTGTTAGCCTTCGTTAGGAAATATTTTACAAATTTCAAGAGGCTATAGAACATACGACTTTGTATCGTTCCCAGAGAACAGCACGGAGACTTAATCTCTTTCAGTCCCCCATTAAATTTATTTACTATATATACACAAATCTTTTCAATGAATTTGACGTTTTCTTAGTCATTGTAACTTTTGTGTGTAAGCCATGCAAGTCAGAAGTGAATTTAAACTAAAACTGACGGAATCCTGAAATCATTTCTGACTTTGTGGCCTCCGCACAAAAGTTACAATGACTAAGAAAACGTCAGATTCATTGAAAAATTTGTAAATTCTGAAAAGTAGTTTAATGTAATAATTGCTGACAATTTTTTTTTCATTTCCCATCGAAAATTTTAAATCAGTTGGTCAAACTGGTGACCGCAGCACTCTGCATCTTTTCGAAGATGCAGAGGCTTTTAATATGAATGTTTTTATTCTCCGGTTCCATCCTTCCGAGACGTGGTCAGTGCGATGGCGCCTCCCACTGCAATTCCTCATCTCTCTTGGCATAGGATCGTTATCGAGCCACTGGTCCACCAAATATTCATAAAACTCCTGAAGCTCTTGGTTTTGAGGCGTGCTCTCCTGAATACACAATCAACCGTCATCCAAAATTTCCAGGGGAAGACGTGCTGGAGCAGAACACATTAATATGTGACAGCTTATTTCCTTGTTTTCGTTATGGGCTGGAACGAGGGCGCAAACCTGAACTTGTTTCCACAAGCGTTGATTAAAATGGTAATTGCAACCAGTAATCGCTGTTCCCGGAAACAAACTGTTTGGTGCTTGGACGACGGCAACTTAGAAGTCGGTCATCAGAGATGCAGGGTTCCATCCACGCACGTTAACCTTAATAGCTTTAAGAATTTTCATATGTTTCTCACTCTTTATTTGGCAACAAAAACGTAAACAAGTGGAATGATGTTTGTTTCCTCCCGATAACTACTGAGGTCGGCGAAAGTATAAAAAACCGGCGCAGCTTCTTGCTGGAACCCATCACCGTGCCGTCCAGAGAGAATGACTGGCAGTTTGATGAACACGCATTTCCATTTTCAATGGCAAACACAAGTATTTTGTTATTCGGTTCCCTGTTATGATTTGCAAGTACGAAATTGCTACAGTCATTCATAAGTAAATCATTTATACGAAGAATATTCCTCCAGAATCGCTGGAAACTAGAGTAGCTCCTACATATTTTTATCTAATACGATGCAACGATTGTTTCGCCCTTCTGTGTGATAGTAACGAAGTTACTAAGTCGTACCCTCTGCTGAATAGCTGCGTAAACTAATGAAAGTGTATCGAATGTTTCTCTTGCCTGCTTCTTTGCTTTGACTAAATGTTCTTGCACTTCATTCACTGCTTCATCTGAAATACAAACATGGCTACCTTCTCCTAAAAATGTGTTATTTTCTGTAGACAATCTTTCTTTGCATTTATTCTTTTTAAAGTTACTCAGCACTAGAAAGTTACTTATTGTTTGCTTGTATAGTCCAGTTTATACTGATGCACGTTGTAAATCAGTAAAGGTTTCTCTTCCGTGGACTCGGTGAATTTCATTACCTCTATACTAAGACACGGAACACTACTTTGAGTCAGAGGTCAACCGCAATACTGAACTCTGGGAGAAAGCCACACACACTACAAACTGGTGAGGGGACAGGGAACTTTTTGCGGGAAATAAGCTTTTGCCTTCCGAGGATTCGTCGCAGGCAGCGGCGGCCAGACCGGTGTATTCTACTTCTGGAACACCCCGTCCACTTCCTATAGTTTCCCTGCCTCCGTGCAAGTGTCACAATATTCCCTCTCCGTACAAGTGTCACTCCGTGCAAGCGTCGCAAATTCGATAGAGGCGTCCAGGCGAATATTGAATTTCTTAGGAAATGAGTGAAGAAATGAAGTCATTGTAAAATCAGCATCTGTGTCACTTGCGTTTACAGACGCAGATGGAAAAATTGTTGCCTGCTTAATAAGAGAAAAACAATTTAATAATTTTGCAAATCAGGTACTTCCGCAATGTGAGGATGATTCTCGATGCAATTGTTAGATACAGCACACAAAAGAAATTACATTATCGAGAGAAGTACGAACGGTTTATTTCCTAGTGCCATATTTCATGGTTGTGGTTAATTTCACGATCTATAAAAGGAAGACCTGTCTCGCTTTAGATCGGCATGCAGGTGGCAGAGGGCTTCTCTCGTGTGCTGACCAGGAGAAAATTATTATTCCTTTTTTTTTTTTTTACCTTGGAATCAGAAAGTTAAAGACTGCAAGGTCTTGCGAAGGATTACTCACTTAATTTTTACGTACCGTGCATGCGTTCCTATCGACACAGTCCAAGCCACCCAGGAATTAATCCGTTTTCACTTACCTCTTCGTACTGCCTTGAAGAACAGCTAAACTTATTCGCCTTCTCTACTGTAAAAGATGCCACAGGACGTTACCAACTGTGTAAACAGAATTAAAGAATGAACACACATATTCCCATCTGGTCAAACTGTATTCAAAGCTAAAAAAGTAAAGATACAGACTGTGAGAAACAGATCAACCTTAAGACATCTACTCTCTTTCTACAGTTATTATAATAGCCCATTTATTGTAACTGTTTACTGACTTTTTCTGCGTATTCTCTGCAGTTCACACTCACACGGCTGAGACCAATGATTCACTTCACAAAATGTTTGTTACTTTCGCTTGTGTCACAATGTGCTGGGGTATTTTAAAATTTTGGTACTCATTATTGTCCACGTTGCTTTGAGGTTCGGTGACCTCGTACGTGGTTCTTCAACATATCAGTTTTTACACTAATACGAAATGGTCTTTCGTTCTATTCTTTCAACTATAATAACACACATAATATTGTCTTTACACATAAAAAATCATTCTAACTTATCTAGTCACGTCGCATAACTTATCTCTTATCACATTATCTCCCTACAAGATGATATCTCTCGCCGGACGGAGTGGCCGTGCGGTTCTAGACGCTACAGTCTCGAACCGGGCGACCACTACGGTCGCAGGTTCGAATCCTGCCACGGGCATTGATGTGTGTGATGTCCTTGGATTAGTTAAGTTTAAGTAGTTCTAAGTTCTAGGCGACTGATGACCTCAGAAGTTAAGTCGCATAGTGCTCAGAGCCATTTGAACCATTTGATATCTCTCTTTGTAGATATTTTATACATTCATATTTCAGTAATATAATAAGACAACCGTTTTTCGTTAAAACTTTTACAGTTTCTCCTACTTGAAGCGGAAACAAGAAAAAAGTACAACATTCATACACAGCATACTTCTCTTTGGTGACGTATTGGATGTTATAGTCGTAGAATGAATCAGAAATGGGTTGAGTAATCGGACTTCCCTTTGATCCATCCGTGAAAAGGCCTTCAAAACGTAGTTTCTTGGTACCTGAGGCTCCCCATGGTACTCAGTGCTTTCGAGTTACGTCTACCTCTTCCTCAAATGATAGTTTACACGAAACAAATATTTTAACAAAAAATAGATAACATGTTACACTACATACATGTATAAATATACATAAGAATTCATACTACGCTCTCCGTTATTACAGCAAAATTTCATTATTGATTAATCCTAGCCCTGTGGTGTCTCGAGATTTCTCCTTTTGTGTTAACTAAAGAGCTTTCCGTGAGGATATATTTATTCGTTTCTCTACAGATTCCATCAATATACCATTGCATAATAGTCCTCGTGGAGTTCGCTTCCTATTTTTGAATCCACATTGTCCCTACATTCGCTGAGTTGCAAGAATGCTGGCGCATACGTGAGTGCATACTCAACAATGAGTAAGGTACCACAACGCGACTGCTCTACTTATTCATCACAGCTGAGTGGCGAGATTTACTTGATAACCGTACGTGTGTTACGAACGTGCGTGGGTTGCCAAGTGCTTTCTCTCATTGTGGTTTTCCGTGCACCGAGCTCCGCAGCATCCAGAGAAGAGTAGCAAGGTTCCTAGAGAAGTCGAAAGTCCCGTCCTTAGAACTAGATCTCGTTAGGTAACACAGCTTAATGTCTATTTTCACTTGCTTCAGTTACTTTTACTGTCCACCGCTGACAAGTCTGGAAAAATTTTCCTCCGCAACGGGAACAAAACTTCCTTAAACCACAGTTTTCACTTCATTATATTTGCACCACTCAAGTGTAGTCACTCTGTTTATAGTCTTTCTTTAAGTTTAACTTTATAACAATTTTCCTTCATACTACCCTCGCTCACGAGCACAATCGTTACTTGTTTGAAGACATCACCTGCCACATACGCATTTTTCACGGTTTATTATTTACAACAACAACTGGAGATAAAATTCAGTATAAATTAATCAAAAAACATAAATATAAGAAAGCCACACAAAATACAATAGTAACCGATAATCTTAAGGAACTAATAATTATTTTAAAACAGAACGCTTAAGAATCTGTCCCATTAAATCAACACAATAAACATGCATGACGGACTATAGAATGTGACGAAATACACGATGAAAGACACCAAGTTTGGACAAAGTTTCAAATTCACAAAACAGAAAAAATGCAATTAACCTCAGAAACATCAGAAAAAAACATTCTCTAAAATTATCAGAAAAACAAAGCGGCAATATCAAAATGATCTAATAAGTTCCATGGAAGAAAACCAATTCCAGAGAGTATTTCAAAGTTTTTGATAAACAATTACGTAATACAGCCCACCCACGCTATTGCTGAGAATAAAGATGGAAGAATAACCAATAACAAAATGGTAAACGCAAAAAACATGGAAGAAGCATTGAACAAGCTCTTGAACTCTGATGAACTTGAGAACCTTTTAACAGTGGACACAAGCACCCCTGTAAAAACCAAACCAGAAAATATAGACCCACCTACAGTACCAGAAAGAGAAATTGCACTTAAAGAAATGAGAAGCTACGAAACATGTTGTGAAAAACCAAGTGTTTGCGGAAATGTGTAAGTATGCTGGTAAAACAACTGAGACATCGTTACATATTATTTTACAAAAAAAATTGATCAACAGAAAATTTCCCAGAAGACTGGACTGCAGCTATAACTAACCCACTTCATAAGAGTGACCCAGAGAACTATCCGGAGCTCGTATTTTCGAAGTCGCGTTCTCGCTTCCCGAGCACGGGGTCACGGGTTCGATTTCCGGCGAGGTCAGGGATTTTCACCTGCCTCGAGATGACTCTGTATTTGTATTGTCCTCATCATTTCATCATCGTTCTTGAAAGTGGCGAGACTGGACTGAGCAAAGGGTGGGAATTTGTACAGGCGCTGATAACCGCGCTGTTGACAGCTCCACAAACAAAATGTCATCATCACCATCATCCAGACTGCTGTAGAGGAATTTGCTCCTTGAGTATAACTAGAAGATTTTTTCCAAGGTTTCACGTAATAGAATCAAAGAACAACTGGGTAAGGAAGTTGGGAAATACCAAGAAGGCTTCAGACCTTGGAGAAGCTGTGCTGAACAAACAGTTACCCTGAGATTAGAAAGATAGATATTCAGCGATCACAGGCCCTGCAGACCACGCGCTGCTTCGACAAACTGCCCCCATCCCTTCCCGTTTTGTGCCCGGGTCCTCCAGGTGTCTTCAGTTCCCAGGGCTGCTAGGTCCTTCGCCAGGTCGTCCATGCAGCACTGCCTTGGTCGTCCAATGGGGCGTTTGGTGTTTGGTTTCCCCGCTAGTGCCATCTTCATCTGTCTGCCATCTGGCATACGGGCTGCATGGCCCACCCATTGTATTCTTTTGCTCTTTATCTTCTGTAGCATAGTTGGTTGTCGCATCGGAAGGTAGATTTCCTCGTTTTTCTTCCTCCTCCATTCTCCGCCACCTAAAACTGGTCCCCATATCTTCCTCATTACTTTGCCTCTTCTTAATCTAGCTTCTAAGTAGGGTCAGTATTGCCTCATATGTTCCAATATTTCTACGGAATCCAAACTGATCTTCCCCGACGTCGGCTTCTACCAGTTCTTCCATTCGTCTGTAAAGAATTCGCGTTAGTATTTTGCAGCCGTGACTTATGAAACTGATAGTTCGGTATTTTCACATCTGTCAACACCTGCTTTCTTTGGGATTGGAATTATTATATTCTTCTTGAAGTCTGAGAGTGTTTCGCCTGTCTCATACATTTTGCTCACCAGATGGTAGAGTTTTGTCAGTACTGGCTCTCCCAAGGCTGTCAGTAGTTCTAATGGAATGTTGTCTACTCCCGGGGCCTTGTTTCGACTTAGGTCTTTCAGTGCTCTGTCAAACTTATCACGCAGTATCGTATCTCCCACTTCATCTTCATCGATGATCCTCTTCCATTTCCATAATATTGTCCTCAAGAACATCGCTCTTGTATAGACCCTCTACATACTCCTTTCACCTTACTGCTTTCCCTTCTTTGTTTAGCAGCTTCATCTGAGCGCTTGATATTCGTACAGGTAGTTCTCTTTTCTCCAAAGGTCTGCTTAATTTCCTGTAGGCAGTACCTATCTTATGCCTCGTGAGATAAGCCTCTACATCCTTACATTTGTCCTCTAGCCATTCCTGCTTAGCCATTTTGCACTTCCTGTCCATCTCATTTTTGAGACGTTTGTATTCCTTTTTGCCTGCTTCATTTACCGCATTTTTATATTTTCTCCTTTCATCAATTAAATTCAATACTTCTTCTGTGCCGGCCGTAGTGGGCTAGCGGTTCTAGGCGCTTCAGTCTGAAACCGCGCGACCTCTACGGTCGCAGGTTGGAATCCTGCCTAGGGCATGGTTGTGTGTGATGTCTTTAGGTTAGTTAGGTTTAAGTAGTTCTAAGTTCTAGGGGACTGATGACCTCAGATGTCAAGTCCCATAGTGCTCAGAGCCATTTGAACCATTTTTGAACTTCTTCTGTTGCCCAAGGATTTCTACTAGCTCTCGTCTTTTTACGTACTTGATCCTCTGCTGCCTTCACTACTTCATCCCTCAAAACTACCCATTCTTCTTCTACTGTATTTCTTTACCCCATTCTTGACAACTGTTCCCTTATGCTCTCCCTGAAACTCTGTACAACCTCTGGTTTAGTCAGTTTATCCCGATCCCATCTCCTTAAATTCACACCTTTTTGCATTTCTTCAGTTTTAATCTACAGCTCATATCCAATAGATTGTAGTCAGAGTCCACATCTGCCCCTGGAAATGCCTTACAATTTAAAACCTGGTTCCTAAGTCTCTGTCTTACCATTATATAACCTATCGGAAACCTGTCAGTGTCTCCAGGCTTCTTCCATGTATACAACCTTCTTTTATGATTCTTGAACCAAGTGTTAGCTATGATTAAGTTATGCTCTGTGCAAAATTCTACCAGGCGGCTTCCTCTTTCATTTATTAGCCCAAACCATATTCACCTGCTACGTTTCTTTCTCTTCCTTTTCCTACTATCGAATTCCAGTCACCCATGACCGTTAAATTTTCGTCTCCCTTCACTATATGAATAATTTCTTTTATCTCATCATACATTTCATTTCATCCACACGTTTGTCTGGCCTCTCAACAGATACCCCTCCGTTGTGGTTGCACCTACGGTACGGCTATCTGCATTGCTGAGGCATGCAAGCCTCCCCAACGGCAAGGTCTATGGTTCGGGGGAGGGGGTGGTGGTATAGATCACACATGTTAAATAAAAACAATGGTGGTGCTGCATATATTTATCTCTTCATTCGTTTCTGTCCTCCTGTCAAAGCACCAGTACAGGGTAAAAATGTATAAACGTGTGTGTCCTGTCCCGCACTCCAAAACAATATTCTTTGCTGCTTCCTCTCCAGTGGTTTCTACTTCTACTATTCTGTGCATTAGACGTGGTTTTTCCTTTCTGTTCCAGCAATCATACGTTTCTCTCAAAAATAAGACCAAAATTAAATTACTGTGTTTTATAGCATTCGTAATTTGCTTTATATTCCGATCACTGAGCCCTTATTGGTGTCAAGAATAATATTGGCATTGAATGTAGTATGTATAATATATATACTTACCCAAAGTAAAAGAAAAATCTATTTTTTTCCATTACTTTATTCCATTCGTTTATTCCATTCCTTTAAGGAGGTCAGTTTTTTGTCCCATCTTTTGTCCACTCATCATGATCAACCGTATCCCTCTGCTACTTAACCTGATCTACAATAATCAACATACTATCTTGCCTGACGATTACAAGTACATTTCCTCTCTTTTTATCTGCACAATGCCTATACGAATTTCCAAAATTAAGTTACCTTCTCTTTCTTATTCGTTTTCTGTTCACTACGTGAATAGTTCACAGATGGCGGTTATCTGTACCTTGTCTCTGCTACTGAAAAATATTTCTTTGCAAAACAATCCGAAACATATTTGGGCGTTGCTACTAGAATGTTTCCACCGTCTTGTGAAACAATTAGGCACTGAAAAATTACTACAAATATAATAAAGTTTGAAAACTTATCTTAGCCCAATAAATACTGAGTAAAAGAATGAGTAGCACCAGTATGTTTGTGTTGTTGTGATTTTGATCATTAATCTTGTGCTCCGTTATCTAGCCTTACTTTCTTCTTACTATTCTTTGGTCTTAGTGCTGCCTACACAAGCATTATCTCTGCTGTTAGTTTTCTTTACGTTTTCCTACTGAAGTCTTCAGGTCACGATGTGCGTACAAACATTTTATCTTCTAGCTCTGTGGGTATGGGAGTAAATAGTTTCCATCATGCGGTATTCGCATAATACGAAAAGGACCGACCCCACATTTCGTCTAGCAGGGCTTTGTGGTATTATGTGCTAGCTATTGTTCCTTGTGCTCGTGCGCTTGCATGAGAAAATCAACTTTAACGTTCACCATTCTGTTACCTGTTCTAACCGCATTGTATCAAAATTATTTTCAGTTTTTTAACCTGCTCTGTCATGTCTTTTATTGTAGTTTTCAATATTGAAATGTCGTTAGTTTATTCCTTCTAAGTCGCCGCATATCACTTCAATAACGTGATTCACAAAATATTTTTTCAAAGTGTTCCGCATCTTAGTAAGATTACTAACATCGTAAGTCAAAGCCTCTAATCTTGCTGAAGTGTTGTCAGGTCTTTGTCAGTTTTCATCAAGTTTTTGGTTCAATAATACTTCTATCCTTTGATACATACAGGGTGTTTCAAAAATGACCGGTATATTTGAAAAGTAATAAAAACTAAACGAGCAGCGATAGAAATACACCGTTTGTTGCAATATGCTTGGGACAACAGTACATTTTCGGGCAGACAAACTTTCGAAATTACAGTAGTTACAATTGTCAACAACAGATGGCGCTGCAGTCTGGGAAACTCTATAGTACGATATTTTCCACATATCCACCATGCGTAGCAATAATATGGCGTAGTCTCTGAATGAAATTACCCGAAACCTTTGACAACGAGTCTGGCGGAATGGCTTCACATGCAGATGAGATATACTGCTTCAGCTGTTCAATTGTTTCTGGATTCTGGCGGTACACCTGGTCTTTCAAGTGTCCCCACAGAAAGAAGTCACAGGGGTTCATGTCTGGCGAATAGGGAGGCCAATCCACGCCGCTTCCTGTATGTTTCGGATAGCCCAAAGCAATCACACGATCATCGAAATATTCATTCAGGAAATTAAAGACGTCGGCCGTGCGATGTGGCCGGGCACCATCTTGCATAAACCACGAGGTGTTCGCAGTGTCGTCTAAGGCAGTTTGTACCGCCACAAATTCACGAAGAATGTCCAGATAGCGTGATGCAGTAATCGTTTCGGATCTGAAAAATGGGCCAATGATTCCTTTGGAAGAAATGGCGGCCCAGACCAGTACTTTTTGAGGATGCAGGAACGATGGGACTGCAACATGGGGCTTTTCGGTTCCCCATATGCGCCAGTTCTGTTTATTGACGAAGCCGTCCAGGTAAAAATAAGCTTCGTCAGTAAACCAAATGCTGCCCACATGCATATCGCCGTCATCAATCCTGTGCACTATATCGTTAGCGAATGTCTCTCGTGCAGCAATGGTAGCGGCGCTGAGGGGTTGCCGCGTTTGAATTTTGTATGGATAGAGGTGTAAACTCTGACGCACGAGACGATACGTGGACGTTGGCGTCATTTGGACCGCAGCTGCAACACGGCGAACGGAAACCCGAGGCCGCTGTCGGATCACCTGCCGCACTAGCTGCGCGTTGCCCTCTGTGGTTGCCGTACACGGTCGCCCTACCTTTCCAGCACGTTCATCCGTCACGTTCCCAGTCCATTGAAATTTTTCAAACAGATCCTTTATTGTATCGCTTTTCGATCCTTTGGTTACATTAAACCTCCGTTGAAAACTTCGTCTTGTTGCAACAACACTGTGTTCTAGGCGGTGGAATTCCAACACCAGAAAAATCCTCTGTTCTAAGGAATAAACCATGTTGTCCACAGCACAGTTGCACGTTGTGAACAGCACACGCTTACAGTAGAAAGACGACGTACAGAATGGCGCACCCACAGACTGCGTTGTCTTCTATATCGTTGACATCACTTGCAGCGCCATCTGTTGTTGAAAATTGTAACTACTGTAATTTCGAAAGTTTGTCCGCCTGAAAATGTACTGTTGTCCCAAGCATATTGCAACAAACGGTGTATTTCTATCGCTGCTCGTTTAGTTTTTATTGCCGTTTCAAATATACCGGTCATTTTTGAAACACCCTGTATGTACAAAAGGGTCAAGTGACGGTTTGCTTCTTCGTAACTAGTATTGCTCACCGGCCTTGACGTTCGTCGCTTTGTGGCGAGACAATATCGCTACCGATACTCTAAACATTTTCAACGTTAATCTCGGGTATAGTATCTAAAGTGTTCTGTTCCTCTGATCTTTCCATGGTTGTTGTTTCAAACCTAGTTTCAGCCATAACAAGCTATACAAATTTCCAAAATTAAGTTACCTTCTCTTTGTTATTCGTTATCTGTTCACTAAGTAAGTAGTTCAGAGATGGCGCTTAGTTGTACCTCATCTCTGCTACTGAAAGATATTTCTTTGCAAAAAAATTCTGTCATCCGAAGCGTGTTTGCGCGATACTGCTAGAATATTTCCACCATCTTGTGAAACAACTACGCATTGAAAAATTACTACAAAAATAATCAATTTAGAAACTTCTAGAAAAGAAATCATATCTAACCGTAGCACACAGTTGGTCTCGTAAAAAATCAACTCTACTTCCACTTCAATTTAACTTTAACAAGCGCAATGAATGAGTACTGATGTTCTTTACCTGACGTGCTGTTTTATTCCCGTCGGTAAAATATTTCAGTATCAGCTTTTTTCCAGAATTTGTGTTCTGGTTTTACTGTCTCAGAATTTTGGAACATATTTCCTTATTACTGCAGTTCGCTCGCCTTCATGCGCTCAGTTACATGTTGTTGTTGTTGTGGTCTTCAGTCCTGAGAATGGTTTGATGCAGCTCTCCATGCTACTCTATCCTGTGCAAGCTTCTTCATCTTCCAGTACCTACTGCAACCTACATCCTTCTGAATCTGCTTAGTGTATTCATCTCTTGGTCTCCCTCTTCGATTATTACCCTCCACGCTGCCCTCCAGTACTAAATTAGTGATCCCTTGATGCCTCAGAATATGTCGTACTTACCGATCCCTTCTTCTGGTCAATTTGTGCCACAAACTCCTCTTCTCCCCAATTCTATTCAGTACCTCTTCATTAGTTATGTGATCTGCCCATCTAATCTTCAGCATTCTTCTGTAGCACCACATTTCGAAAGCTTCTGTTCTCTTCTTGTCTAAACTGTTTATCGTCCATGTTTCACTTCCATACATGGCTACACTCCATACAAATTGTTGTGGACTGGCAAGACAGCCAATCCACTAGGAGGAAGCCGAAAGGCACGCGTCTAAGCTCACGCAGGCGGGCGTGAGGTCTGGAACAGGACAGGGAATGAGACTAGCATAAATAATACGTAGCTGCTGGAATACTTAACTTTAATCCATAATTGGTGAACATCGCTCTTGACGGTACATGTTTTACAGCATCGATAGTAACTGGTAATGGCGCCTTACTAGGTCGTAGCAAATGACGTAGCTGAAGGCTATGCTAACTATCGTCTCGGCAAATGAGAGCGTAATTTGTCAGTGAACCATCTCTAGCAAAGTCGGCTGTACAACTGGGGCGAGAGCCAGGAAGTCTCTCTCTAGACCTGCCGTGTGGCGGCGCTCGGTCGGCAATCACTGATAGTGGCGACACGCGAGTCCGACGTATACTAACGGACCATGGCCGATTTAAAGGCTACCACCTAGCAAGTGTGGTGTCTGGAAATTTGGAAATTTGTGGTAAGTTCCTACGGGACCATATAAATATGATAAATATGCATATAAAATGTGTAAACGATCGCTAGTGTAAAATGTCCTTCTCTGTGACGTGCGTTTATAGATGGGGGTAGAAAAATTGTTGATAGCATAGTGAGAGAAGAATAATCTGATAATTTTTAAAATCAGGTAGACTGGCGATTTGAGGATAATTCTTGATGAAATCGTTAGTCGCAGCACATCAAAGGGCTTTACATTAGCGAGAGAGGTACGAAAAGGTTATTTCCCAGCGCCATATTTAATGATTATGGTTAGTTTCACGATCTACAAAGGTATTTCGGAAAGTAAAGATACGCCGTACGCCAGAGGAACAAAAGAGTTTTGGCGAGCAAGTTGGCTACACTGGTAATAACCTTGAACCGTTAGCTTTCTCCTCAAGGTCGTTCGACAGTTAAACATTGCTTCTGGTTGGAGAAGGTTGTGTTTAAAATGGCTGCGCCGATTCAGAATCCCGCCAAATGCGAAGTGCACTCCGTCATACGTTTTCTTCATGCAAAAGGTCAGCGACCAGCGGATATTCACAAAGAAACTGTTTCTGTTTATGGGAACATTATGAATCGACAAAATTTTCCGAAATGGTGTCGTCATTTCTCTGAAAGTAGGACCGATGTTCGTGATGAATAGGGAACAGGTCGGCCATCTGTGATCTCTGATGCCCTTCTCCGGAGAACGGAGGAAGCAATTCGTGCGAATATACGTCTCAACATTGAAAGAATTGCTTCAGATAATACCGGACATGTCAATGACAACTCTTTATGACGTTGTGACTGTCAAGTTAGTGTACAGGAAATTGTGTGCGCGCTGGGTTCCAAAACTGTTAACGGAAGAACACAAAAAGAAAAGGATGGGCTTTGCACTTGACTTCTTCACATGCTATGCTGAAGCAGGTGATGAGATCCTTGATCACATTGTGACAGGTGAGGAGATGTGGGTTTATCACCATACACCTGAATCCACGCAACAATCAATGCAATGGCGCCATTCGAATTCACCAAAAGCCAAGAAATGCAAAACGTCGATTTCAGCGAAGAAAATCATGGCTTCTGTTTTTTGGGACAGACAAGGCATTCTTCTGTTGGAATTCATGCCTCCTGGAACGACAATTAATGCTGCTGCATATGGCCAGACTTTGAAAAGTCTTCGAAGGGCAATTCAAAACAAATGCAGGGGAATGCTGACAAGTGGAGTCCTCTTGCTTCATGACAACGCTCGGCCTCACACAGCGCTCGTAACCAAAGCACTACTCAAACAATTCAAATGGGACGTATTGGACCATTCGCCATACAGCCCGGACCTTGCGCCCACCGACTTCCCTGTCTTCTGTTACCTGAAGTCACATCTTGGCGGAAAATCATTTCAGACGATGAAGAGATCAAAGATGTAGTTCCGACAACAGGTGGAAACCTTCTATGACTGTGGGATACAAAAGCTTATGCACTTAACAAATGTTTGGATAACGAGAGTGATTATGTCGAAAAATAACAAATAATCCATGTTAACAAGATTTAAATGACGTTTTCTAAATTAATGTTCTATTTAAGGACTGCGAGCCATTGTATCTCTACTTTTCGAAATTTCCTCGTACAAAACAAACAAAAACCATTGTCGCTTTAGATCGGTATGCAGGAGGCAAAAGATTTTCTGATGAGCTGACATGGAGAAAATTATTATTCGTATTTTGTTTTCATCGCGAAATGTTGAAAATATGGGAATTATACAAACGTAATTCGTACGCAGCGCATAACCGGCCATATTGACACTGTCGAAGCTAGCCACGAATTGATCCGTTTTCTCTTGCCTCCTCTTACGGCCTCGAAGAACAGCTAAACTCCTTCGCCTTCTCTACAGCGAAAGGTGCCACAGGATAATACTAATTGTGAATATCGATTTAGTCTCTTGTATGATTATTATTAAGGGATGTACGGATGTATCCACATCGCTCAAACTCTGTTCAGTGCTACATAAGTAAGGATATCAGAATGTAACAATCATAACATATCTACTGCTTTTCTACGGAGATATAATATTCCATCTGACACCGAAATTATTCATTGTAACTCTTGATCACGACACTCCCTAATGAGTTAACCGACTACTGATAGTGATTTTCTCGTTAACGAATATTCATTATGGACGCATTGAAGAACAAACAGCGTGTTATAATTACCTTATTGACGGCCGAGATGCATTTATCAAATTCGACTTTTCAAATCAAACTTTGCAGTTACGTAGTTCCAAAGGAGGGCGAATACTTTTTCTGCACTTCCTGATTTAGAAAACACTCAACTAATTATTGATTCAGTTTCCAGACGTTATTTTGAGGAATTTTTTGAACATCCTTAAGCAGGTGTTGAGTCAGTCAATGAATGGCTGAAGGATGGTAAGAACTACTGTATTTCCGTCTCGTCCCAGGCGTGTCTTATGGATGAGAAATCATTGAAGCAGCATCGGAATGTCATGTTGAGAAATTTCTTGTCACACCTGAAACACTTGCTGTGCCACTTCATGAAGATGGTTCACTGGAGGATCATAAGAAGGCGTGCCTATTCCTTTCGCATCCCAATCGTACCGCGTGGAGGACAAAGAAAGTGGCAGGTTAGGCCAGTAAAGGATCCGTGCGTTCGTCAAGGAGTTTGTTGTGTGAACTGCAGTGCATAATTGTGCTGAAATACGCCGTTTGGTTCGCTGATCGTGAAGAGCATGACCATAGGGTTTAATAGTATTGCCATAAAATGGCCAACATTCGACCTCCCTTCGACAATTGAATCGCTCCATGCAGAAAGAGCATCAGTCACAAAATTGTGAAAATGAGATTATGATGGAAATCGTATCTTCGGGGCTGTTCCCAACATTCTGAGCAGAAGTTTATTCCGTCCAGTGCTTGGAAATACACATACTGAAGCTCCTTGTTTTTAGTTATAAGCAGAAAGGAATTCAGTCTAGGACTGAAGCCCTTCTTGCTAAACAACTGCATTTCAGCCACGAAGTTGGACACTTCACATGGAAACGTTAACTTGAATGTGCAGAGCATGTTGGCTAACCTGCCCAAGTTATTCAGTGGAAGGAAACAGCTGAAAGTGTACGTTGTTAAACTACCCATTCGTTTGTTGACAATACTTCCAGTTTTATTTCCGAAAGGGATGGAAGGCGCCACTGTATCACGACAAGAAGAAAGTAGCCAAGGGGAGAAAAGGAAAAGGAATCCTTTAACATGAAAGAGGAATATTTCAAAAACAGCAAAGTTAAAAGGCCAAGAATATTAACTATAAAGGACAACGCATACCAGCTAAAATTACAAGATGTGACTGCAGGTAATTTTTAATTATATTGGATGTTAATGACAGTTTTTTGAACAGTGTAACTAATGTTTGGGCTAAACTTTATTATGGATCGTCCATGACGCTGCTCTTGTTCACTGCCCACATGTTGGCATCGCCTCTGCTACTATGGCAGTCAATTGAGAATACGTTTCTATATAGTATTCTTTTATGTTTCCAGGTGCAAGAGGTTCAAGTGCTTTCAAGACATCAGTGCAGATGAAAACAAATCTATTTTAGTACGGATTCATAACTTGCTTTCTAAGGATGAACAAGATGTTTATATTAACTCATATATAGACATACATAACGTCCAGGGACGTCGACCTAAAAAAGACGATTCAATTCGAGACGTCGACAAAGTATTTACTTACCATGTAATTGTGGGTAACAGAAAAAGGAAGGTATGTTACAAAGTACCCACAATTAGGCTACAAATTACTCTCCTGTTTGAATATTACGCAACGAAAACGGATAACGCATATCTGACTATTAGGAATTTACACAACTCTGATTGTTCACTACGCTCTGGCAATACCACATTTTCTTTCTTACTCAACGGCTTTGTTCAACACGTGGCCATCGCTTTAATATGAACAGCGCATAATTTATGAATTGTGGATATCATGACTACACACTATTCGATGAACAAGGCCACCAATCTTTTTCTTTTCACTATCTTTTTTATTCCGATAAATTCTATCATGATTCAAAGATAACCTAAACACAGCATTACATTTTATACTACAATTACACATGCGAAACTCCGCCCAGTGGGCATGGCTTTACATTGGTGATTCTCTATCTTATGGTCTCGTAATTATCTAACGCTACAGTGCACTTTCTGGATAGGATGGTGGATCTTTTGCTATACCTCACACGTCGACACTCACACCCATCATCACGAAAATTTACTCCAGACCGAGCGGTGCAAAAAGGAACATGCATAACCCACTGCCTCTGAACCTATCTTGCTACTCTCCCACGCAAACCACACATACTTAAATTATATGAAATACACCACAATGGCAACATAGAATACATCACAAAGAACAGCCACAACGTTAGAATCACTTCACTTTCAGCTTTCCCACTTCAATTAGTATTCATCCCCGTTTCACACGACACTGCCCCACTTCGTAACTTTTCTTTCCTACTACGAATTCTGGAGGATATTTGCACGTCTTCCTGTGCAATGCAAGCCAAGTGGCGTTGCTGGATAGACGGCTGACTCACCTTGCTTCTCTCTCAGAGTATTAGAGTTTGAATCTAGCGTCACACGGGAACATAACGCGCAAAGGTAATGTTAATATCATATTCATCTCTCCTACCACGAACTCTGGAGGATATTTGCACGTCTTCCTGTGCGATGCAAGCCAAGTGGCGTTGCTGGATAGACGGATGACTCACCTTGCTTCTCTCTCAGAGTATTAGAGTTTGAATCTAGCGTCACACGGGAACATAACGCGCAAAGGTAATGTTAATATCATATTCATCTCTCCTACCACGAACTCTGGAGGATATTTGCACGTCTTCCTGTGCGATGCAAGCCAAGTGGCGTTGCTGGATAGATGGATGACTCACCTTGCTACCTTCTCAGAGTATTAGAGTTTGAGTCTAGCGTCACACGGAAACATAGCACGCAAAGTAATATTAAGTCATATTCGTCACACACGCGAGTCCTCAACTGATACCTTGTACGAGTACTTCTCTTTATCCTTTGTCTCATACACAGATTGAGACTTACACAGTACTCACCACGTGGAAGTGCTCGTCTCTAATTTCAAGTCTTGCATACGCCATTTCGTAAATATTTCCAACTTATAGTAGACACGCCAGTAATTCAGCTTAACTTAAGCACTCGCAAGTGTTTCTACTTACTGCTACACGTGGTTTCATTGTGACTCTTGGTCACTTCCGAAGATTACTACGATCCCCTTAATATTAGCTGCCTGTCATTTAATTCTCCCCCCCAAAAGTTCCTGAAACAGAGAAGTAATTATTCCATACTACTCTTAAGTATTTCACATGCATACCATTCTCTCCACTCTTTTGTCCTTACAGAACACACCTAAGACAGGTCTTAAAAGCACAAGATCCAGCGCCAGAGAGCTGAAACATGGCCGTTCTTCAGGTCATCTCGCACCTCCGCCAAGGTGGGGGAGCACCTTGCTACCGTATTGGTCAGCCACATTTCAGGCGCTCAAAGCTCAGGTAAATTTCATCTCTTTGGTTTCACCACAGGTGACCAAAGGACCGTCTCAAAGATGATCATATATTGCACATTCACTACCTGCGGTTAGCAGACGACCGTACATTCATTCATTTCACAGATCTCATCAAATTTGATGCAGGGATTTATTTTGCGTTAGTGCACATGTGATCAATTAAATAAATAAATTGCCCTTTCCTACAATGGTATCCGGCTTCGGTGTATTACGTGAAATTGAGTTATTATTACAAAAAATATGTTGTTCTGACAAGAATAACGAAGAATGTTGTACCTATTTTCAATGTCGGGCATTACTGCACCCTTTCAAAATGTTCAAGGAGAAGCATACTGACGTCAAATTTAGCTACCAGACATTTGCTTTGTTTTTCGGTGAAAACTACTCCCTGTCATTTGGACGACCTCAGGTGCACGAATCACGGCCCGTGTCACAACCTGCACTCGTACGTTTCGTCCAGGAAGCACGTATTTATTGAGAGTCGAGGACCTCGTATTGGTGAATAACTAAGAAATAGCAGATCCTATGCTATTAAAAAATACGATACAGTGTTCCACCAGATATGCATAAAAGCACCCCGTCGTCAGGCCACAAGCAGCCCATCGGTAGCATCCGACCGCAGTTTCACCCTCAGCTGAGGGGCGTGTGGTCAGCACATCGCTCTCCCGGTCGTTATGATGGTTTTCTTTGACCACGGACGTGCATGCGTGTGAGAAGTCTGGTTTCGGGTTTATATTTACATCTACATAAATACTCCGCAATCTACCATACGGTACGTGGCGGAGGGTACCTCGTACCACAACTACCATCTTCTCTCCCTGTTCTACTCCCAAACAGATCGAGGGAAAAATGACTGCCTATATGCCTCTGTACGAGCCCGAATCTCTCTTATCTTATCTTTGTGGTCTTTTCACGAAATGTAAGTTGGCGGCAGTAAAATTGTATTGGAGTCAGCCTCAGATGCTGGTTCTCTAAATTTCCTCAGTAGCCCTTCACGAAAAGAACGCCTTCTTTCCTCCAGAGACTCCCACCCGAGTTCCTGAAGCACTTCCGTAACACTCGCGTGATGATCAAACCTACCAGTAACAAATCTAGCAGCCCGCCTCTGAATTGCTTCTATGTCCTCCCTCAATCCGACCTGATAGGGATCCCAAACGCTCGAGCAGTACTCAAGAACAGTTTGTATTAGTGTTTTATAAGCGGTCTCCTTTACAGATGAACCACATGTTCCCAAAATTCTAGCAATGAACCGAAGACAACTACGCCTTCTCCACAACTACCATTACATGGTTGTCCCACTTCATATCTATCTGCAGCGTTACGCCCAAATATTTAATCGACGTGACTGTGTCAAGCGCTATACTACTAATGGAGTATTAAAACATTACGGGATTCTTTTTCCTATTCATCTGCATTAAGTTACATTATCTATCTTTAGAGTTAGCTGCCATTCTTTACACCAATCACAAATCCTGTCCAAGTCAACTTGTATCCTCCGACAGTCACTCAACGACGACACCTTCCCGTACACCACAGCATCATCAGCAAACAGCCGCACATTGCTATCCACCCTATCCAAAAGATCATTTATGTGGATAGAAAACAACAGCGGACCCACCACACTTCCCTGGGGCACTCCAGATGATACCCTCACCTCCGATGAACACTCACCATCGGGGATAACTTACTGGGTTCTATTACTTAATAAGTCTTCGAGCCACTCACATATTTAGGAACCAATCCCATATGCTCATACCTTACTTAGGAGTCTGCAGTGGGGCACCGAGTCAAACGTTTTCCGGAAGTCAATGAATATGGCATCCGTCTGATACCATTCATCCACTGTTCGCAAGATATCATCCCAGTCGGGCATATATTTTCACTGTCCTCATTCCAATATTCAGCCGATGGTGGTCAGTATTCGCAACTGTGAAACATTTCCTGTATTTCTTGACTGCTGCACACGCTGTAGTGCCTGTTCCACTGGACACGGATACATGTCCGAAGGAATATTGCATCGTAATTCTTAATAACATAGGCACTGTTTTTCGAGTTTTCTTGCGGACTTATATGATACCTTTGAAGACAAGGTAATATTTACTCGCTAGTTAATGCACCTGTCAGATGGGCTCTTTGCTTCCAACGGTAGTACCAAATAATAATCGGTGGAGGTGTGTTGGTTGGTGACAGGCTAGTATTCCTCGCCACGTAACCGGATCCACTGACTAGCTCTACTTTATTGTGGCCAACAACAACGACTACGATCTCCCAAGTCCTACCTTATATTCACATCTACGGTCTCGAATATTTCTCAATTGAGAAACCTAGTGACTTCAACGGCTAGATAATCAGCATTAAAAGAGAACGATATTGATTCACATGTGAAGAATGTTTGAAAGAAGTAGAACGATTGTCGTTTATTCTCATCAGAAGTAATCCGTTTAATAAAATTGTTCAAATGGCTCTGAGTACTATAAGACTTAACATCTGAGGTCATCAGTCCTCTAGAACTTAGAACAACTTAAACCTAGCTAACCTAAGGACATCACACACATCCGTGACCGAGGCAGGATTCGAACCTGCGACCGTAGCGGTTGCGCGGTTCCTGACTGGAGCGCCTAGAACCGAGCGGCCACACCAGCCGGCATTCGTTTAGCACAATTAGCTGGGTGCCAATAACTTACTGCTCACGCACGTCCGTATGCGGTTCGTGATTTCACAGCATGCGGTTAATTCCAGCTGAACTGTTTTCAGATATTTACCTCACGAAAAAACTTTGACTGATGTGAGATTTCCATGATGGGACAACACGAAATGGTTTTCCTGGATAGTAATCAACATCTTTTGCAGAAGCATATTATCACTTATTCTCTTTCCACTGTAGCTAGCTTCATATTACGCCACCCTTTAACTAATAGTAATTGGCGTAAGTACATGTGTTATAGCACAACTTTCATGGAGTCCTGATGTTTAGTTCCCGTTCGAATAACTCTGTTCCGGAGTCGTTTCTTCGCCTTTGAGCATGACAGTTAGTTTACTAGTATGTCTCAGCCGTGGCATGAGCATAATTTTTTCAATTAGCCGAGCTGCGACACAATAAAATACAAAAACCAATTCACAGAATGAAAAGAGTAAGCAATCTAAAGCGAAAGCAACACGTGAATAGAAAAGGATAAACAAAATAACGACATTATTTTATCCATGCAGCTTTGAGAACACCGTACATGTCACTGAGGAAAAAACTACAATGAGCCACACTTTCTGAATGAATGGTTTAGTTCACCATAACTACACTATTCAACGAAGTTAAAATGTCGCTTTTTCGAAAGCCCTTAATTTTCTCGCATTGCAACGCAGAAGTTTGAAAGTGGCTCGAAGATTCCTGCAACCTTTCCCTGTGGTGCCAAAGCATGGCGCCCGTCTTCGGCGACGCTTCAGGCGGCAAGGTGTCGACACTTACAAAAGAGGCCACAGCATAGGAGTTCATAGTGTAACCTCCCCCTCACTCATCGACCTTAATGACAGTGAAAAATTAAACCGCGTGCACCTAATGGAAATTTGGGAAAAGCAATCGTCACCGAAGTTAATTTGTCGGTAAAGAGGGAGGAAAGAGTTACATCTAAATGAAAGGAAAAATGCAAATGAAATTGGTGGAAATTAATTTTGAGAAAATGGTAAAATTAATAAAGAAAGTAAATGTGCGGTCGTTACGTAATAATTAATTGGCGTTAATTAGATATTAGAGATTTGGGGAAAATTACAGTCGCCAGTCCTATGGACAACTACTATAATAACTGAAAATGAAAGATTAATGCACATATAATTAGCACTAAAAGCGTGACAACTGAAGGTTGACACGTGTTGTCTGAAAACTGAATGTTTGTCAGAAGTAATAAATTTCGCTACACTCTGACATAATTTAGCAAAAGAATTAATAAAGCCGGAAAATTGAAAGTTGAAAGTTGTACTTAGCGTCTTGTGCATCATTTTCGTGTTAAAGCTGTATACAAAATGTAAATAAGCTACTATATACACGTCTCTTTATTTTTAGATTTCCTCTGAAAAAGAAAGAGCCGTGAAGTCGGTGGGTAGCCAACATGAGGCGAGATAAGTGGCAGCCAACTCAATATAGCTACATATGCTCGTTTCACTTTGAAGATAGATACATGTAAGGTACAAACGAGAAAGGCGACTCTGGCAAACGCAGTACCGACAATATTTACGTTTCCTGACCATCTGCAGAAAACAGCTATAATGTAGAGACAATCAAGGAAACGGCTTGTCAGTGAAGAATCAGTTTCCTTATCAAATGAACCAGGTAAAATAGTTTTCCTGTTATTTATTTGCTATATGGGTTATGTGTGAATTTTACTGTTAATCAATGTATGTTTAAAGAAAAATAAAGCTTAATGATAATACTTCATTTCTGTAGGTGAAAGAGTGAATCAGAATGATCATACAGATCATTCTTATTGTTTGCCTAGCCCCAAAAAATTTAAACGGAATTATGAGGCGCTACAGAAAAGGAGCGAGAAACTGAGGAAGCAAGCGAAACATGCAAGGCAAAGTGTTTCAAAAAATAACAAACAAATTGTGACATATAAAATAGTGGTTTTAGGTCTAAATAAGAGACTTCAAGACTGTGCTTCTGAAGTGATAGGATGTGACAAAAATAGTGATATTCTGAAGCACTTTTTGCAGTGCAAAACAAATGTTCAACTCCTAAATATCCTAAAGAAATAAGACAGTTTGCCCTTACACTCAATTTTTACTCCTTCAAACCTTATAATTATTTGAGGAAGTCTGTTAAATTACCCCATCCTCGAACACTCCGCAGGAGGGCAACTACAGTAAATGGCAGTCCTGGATTTACAGAAGAAAGCTTAAAAAATTAGCAGATGAGGTTCAATGTAGTTCAGGACCTATTTTAGCTGCACTTATGTTCGATGAGGTGGCTCTTAAAAAAAGACTTAATGTGGGATGGTAATAAGGTCTGGGGTTATGTTGACTTAGGTCAAGGATGTGAGGAAAGTGATGATAGACAAATAGCAAAAGAGGCACTAGTGTTTATGGTCACTGGGATTAATAAGAGTTGGAAAATTCCTGTTGGCTATTGTTTTCTTAATGGTTTAACAGTACCTCAGAAAATTGGAGGAAACTGATGGAAAACAGGTTTCATTGCAATAAAATGCATCAAAAATAGTTTTTATACTGCTCCAAAGGGTGTATTCAAATTGTTAACAGTGGCAGGAAGGGTTTTCAGGGACTGTCAAACCTTAATATAGAAGAAGAACTTCCTTCTGTAGTTGTGTGTGGGATTGTTCAGAATGTTGGGTGACAGGCCGAATTTATTTACTCGGTTTTGACCATCTAATGGTGCCAGCTGAATTTGGAGAAGAGTCACATTACTCTTTTCTAGTCAGGATGCTGTTAAAATAGTATTTTAACTGTACGTTACACCATTTGTGCAAAAACCAGGCCAATGGGAGAAAGAGGGAGACATATTCGGCAAATATATACAAACTCATATTTTTTAAGGAACATGAAAGGTCCTGCGCTGTCAATTGATCGTTTTTAGACCTACTGAACTATTTAAAATTATTTTTGACCTAATCTATATGGCGTTGCAGCGAAATGAACTGCAACATTTCGTAATAAACTTTTCAATTAATCGATGTCAGACGTGTGTTTCATTTCTTTTAGCCTTCATCACTATATGTTTTACAGTAAATAATCCAGATTGTCAGTGCAGATTGGCTTTTTTTTTACGCCATGCGTAGTAAACAATAACAACATTCAGTACTAGCAGGCGACGTGTAGGCTGCACCTTGACGTTACAAGACATGGCGCTGTCAATTGATCGTTTTTAGACCTACTGAACTATTTAAAATTATTTTTGACCTAATCTATATGGCGTTGCAGCGAAATGAACTGCAACATTTCGTAATAAACTTTTCAATTAATCGATGTCAGACGTGTGTTTCATTTCTTTTAGCCTTCATCACTATATGTTTTACAGTAAATAATCCAGATTGTCAGTGCAGATTGGCTTTTTTTTTACGCCATGCGTAGTAAACAATAACAACATTCAGTACTAGCAGGCGACGTGTAGGCTGCACCTTGACGTTACAAGACATGGCGGCTTAGTTTTCAAGTTGCTTCAAAGATGGCGGTGCCATAGCCACTCTATGTTGTTTATATAGGTCATTGATATCCCCCACCCCCGACTGAAGCTGGATGTTGACAAGTGAAGGTGCAACCGTTCAGTTATCGGTCGTACTGCAGCGCCACTGAAGAGATGACGTCAAGACAGCAGAGCAACGTGGGCCGTGTTGTAACCCCACCACTGATGCAAATAACGGAAGGTGTGTAATTCAATTATAGTTCGCGGTGCGGCGCTACGGAAGAGTTGGCACAGAGACAACAGAATATCGCAAGTTGCAGCAGCGCCTCATCTCCGTTAACGGTGGAACGAACCATCGGAGATCATAACAGTTCGGCGTAGTCTCGCTCTGAGGCGTGGAGATGGAGACATCGGAGCGTTGCGCGCCGCATTGCTTCGCGTCATCTTGGCCGTGCGGAATAGCAGGAGCACTGACAGTACTACAGCAACGCGCGGCAGACACACAATATAGCAGGCTTAAGTGTCGCGATGCTTGCGTAACGAAACTAACAACTGTAGCGTACCCAGTAATAAGGATATGATTGAATTCCACTGAATTGTTACATGTAAATCGTTTATTTCCCATAACGAAAATTATTTATAGCTGTCGTCACGCCCAAATAGATCTGAATTTGAGTGCTTGTAATATAATTGCTTAACATATTAACGTTTCAAGGACTGCTTATGCTGCTACTGTACATGTACTATTTATTAAGGAATATGGTGTTAAGTTTCAGCATTGCCAACATAGGTGCTACTGAGTTGTGTTATTGTCATATGATTGAGTAGGCTTTGTCAGATAAATCAGTGTTACGAAAGGTACTAATTTGTTTTATAGAAGTAGCAAGGGAAATAGATGTCAGTATGGACAGTATCTCAAGGATGTTTAATGAGGAACATGTGGAGCATAATGTAAAGGGGATAAAGCTGAAGATAGATGACATATCAAGTGATTCTGATACCATGATGTCACTTAAATCTGAACCTGAGGAAGTAGATGTAGAGAGGGTAAAGATGGAAGTCTTAAATGATGGGGTGTTAAATTATTCTTGTTTACCAGCATCACTGTATAGTGATAATGAGGTATCAAAGAATGAGGCATTACTAGACTGTAGTTTTGCTGATGCTACCATGGTAGATGATGTAGGGAATTCTAATGCAGAGCTGTTTTCAGATTCGAATGCAGCCTAACAAGGACAACAAGTTCAAAATTTAAACTTGTATGGCCTACTGCAAGAGCTTTTGATGTCTGTTAAGAAAATTGAGTCATCGAATAAAGAAACTAATGAATACATTAAGCAACTTAAGACATCCAATGGGCAGATTAAGAAAGAGATAAAGCAGAGTGATAAAACTCAAAGGTTCCTGGTAGATGAGATCAAAAGTGTCCGAGTAAATTTCAGTGCAGAATTGAAAGGGTTTGATCATAAACTCGTGAAGCAAGATGAAAAGCTGAATCAAGTGACAGATGAACTTAGAGATGAAATACGTAAGACAGAGGAGGAATGTAGAAGGTGGACAGATGTAGAGTCGGTAAGTGCCAATATACAAAGGGAAGAAACGGAGCAATGGCATAAGAAGATTACTAATCAGATGACTGATGTTAAGAAGGAGGCAACCAAGCAGATGAACTATGTGGAAAAGCTGGATTAAAACGTTTCACAGTTGGAGTTGGAACAAAAGCAATGTGTGAAGCGAGTAAATATTGTGAGTGCTGACATAGGAACCATGATGCAAGAGGTAGGGGAACAGGTAGAAGCCAAGGTTAGGGCTTACAGGCAGTTCGCAAAAGTGATGAGCGACATGAAGATGTTCCGGACAACCTTTGACACTGCTGACAGCCCCTGACGATTCAAACCTTTTCTAAGGACATTGCGGGCCTTCATCCGCATTTAACGTGATCACACATCTGTGGAGTGCACTGCCACCACAACTTTTGCTCTCGATTTTGGATTGGAGTCACTAGGAACAGTTAAAACCATTCAACGAATTTTAAACGCGATCCAAAGCAGCAAAGGTTTTTTCGCTTTTGCAACCCTCCTCTTTTGCGCAAATATTTGGCGTCATCATGGAAGTGTGCAACATTAACATGTGTGAGATTAAAACGGCAAAGGTTGTCTTTAAACCCACCAATTGGATTATACTCTCAGTGCCACCCACGCACCTTCATTGAGCAGGTTACAAATGTGCCTGTCAGAAATTTCGACACCGAGTCAACCTCGCAGCTGTTCTAGCGCCTGAAGGTAGGCGAACTCCCGTAAAGGGAATGTCGACCCGCAAGCGATAGAGCAGCGGCGATGCTGAATTACGAGGTGTATTCAAGTTCTAAGGCCTCCGATTTTTTTTCTCCGGACTGGAAAGAGATAGAAACGTGCGCATTGTTTTAAAATGAGGCCGCGTTCATTGTCAATACGCCCCAGAGATGGCAGCACTGTGGAAATTTCTGAAAGGTACACTAGTGACGAGCTCAATTGAGGTGCGTGGTGGGCACCAGGTGTGTGTCGACACCTTGGTGTCTGAAGAATCGTCTAGTCCGATGGTGACGTCGCACCATAACAGAGGAATGCCGTCTGCACCTTTGAGAGAAATTACACACTTTTTTGTGGCACTGGGAGGCATTTATGGTGTTTCGGAAATGTGATACTTTAATTCTGTTGCACAGTGTATTTGGGCTTGGGCCCATCGTCAGACAGCATCGAGGATTTGAAATAGATATATATTATGAAAATTGTAAATTTTAATGTATTATCCCTGTTGATGGTCGAAGTAGAGAGGATATAACATGTAGACTGGCAATGGCAGGCAAAGCGTTTCTGAAGAAGAGAAATTTGTTAACATCGAGTATTGATTTAAGTGTCAGGAAGTCGTTTCTGAAAGTATTTGTATGGAGTGTAGCCATGTATGAAAGTGAAACATGGACGATAAATAGTTTAGACAAGAAGAGAACAGAAGCTTTCGAAATGTGGTGCTACAGAAGAATGCTGAAGATTAGATGGGTAGATTGCATAACCAATGAGGAGGTATTGAATAGTATTGGGGAGAAGAGGAGTTTGTGGCACAACTTGACTAGAAGAAGGGATAGGTTGGTACGGCATATTCTGAGGCAACAAGGGATCACAAATTTAGTACTGGAGGGCAGCGTGGAGGGCAAAAATCGTAGAGGGAGACCAAGAGATGAATACACTAAGCAGATTCAGAAGGATGTAGGCTGCACTAGGTACTGGGAGATGAAGAGGCTTCCACAGGATAGAGTAGTATGGAGAGTTGCATCAAACCAGTCTCAGGACTGAAGACCACAACAACAACAATCCAAGGGCATAAGCGATACATCGATTGCAAAGACGTCTATGTGAAAGGAAGCTGCTTACGTCAGGTCGAGCAGTAGTGGGCAGTTGTTGCTCAGGAGTAAGATAAAGTACTGCGCAGAGGCTGGCAGCGTCTGTTGTGATGCTCTGGGGTGGGCAATCGGCTAGTATTAAATATACAGTGTAATAATTTCACTGTTGTGTGTTGATGATTTATGGAAGAAATACGATTTGAAGAAAAATTAATCAAGATAATGTTACAAATATTATTATGAAACTTTGATGAGGAATGTTTCTGAAAATGGTTGCATCGATCTACAATAAGGTAATCAGTATTCATGTATTTATGCGCCTCTGTTGTAGAACGAATTTGAACGAGACCAGCTTTGAATGTAACCCTAAGTTTTTTCAATGTTTGTCACATGGCTTAACAATTGCAAGTTAGTTTCACAATGTGGTAAGATTTTCAAGTAAGATATTTCAATGAATCTCTTCAGTCGCGTTCCGCCTCCCTGTTCGAAGTCGTTTTTATCCAAACAAATCCAAAATGTGTGTCAGTTGCGGCCTTTCAAAATAACTACGCACCCTCTGACTCAGAGTAGCAATATTAAAAGTTTAGGCTGGTTTCGTTGTGTAGGGGCTGGGATATGTAGTTGCCGCATTACAGGCCAAATGCTGAGTCTACAGTATTCGATAAGAATACACACATGAATCGAGTGGTCGAAGGTTTCTATCACTCGGCGATTGCGAATTATGAATGTAACATATAAATTTATAAATGAAAGTTTGCAACTAAATAAAATTTGCAGATACTGTTTTAATGGCTTTAAATGATGAGTACGATAGTAGAAGTACTTTTGAGAATGCGGTATATTTCTGCAAAACACTTATTGGTGTCGATGGTCCAGCAATTAAATAAAATATAAGTTAAATAACAGGGAAACAATAGATTCTTACCGCACGAAATTAGTTATGAACAACAACACAGGTCCCGAGATATTCACTTCCAAACGCACACTACGTCTTCACTGTAGAAGCCACGAAAATCTCACAACTGCACGAGTTGCCACTCCGGAGTATTTCTAACTGCCGCGACCATGCGCAAACTGCTGCACTCCAAGTCTCTTCCTCGACTGTGCATCCGACACGCTGTAAGGTCCGCGTCCATCACTCACCCCCGTGTCCCGTCTGGAGTTACAGTTAAATGACTTGAAATTAAATAAACATTCCTACGGCTGAACTATAACCACGCTCTAACACACATTATTAGATATATAAACAAATTAAATAAACATATGCACTACTGGCCATTAAAATTGCTACACCAAGAAGAAATGCAGATGATAAACGGGTATTCCTTAGACAAATATATTCTAGTAGAACTGACATGTGATTACATTTTCACGCAATTTGGGTGCATAGATCCTGAGAAATCAGTACCCAGAACGATCACCTCTGGCCGTAATAACAGCCGTGATACGCCTGGGCATTGAGTCAAACAGAGCTTGGATGGCGTGTACAGGTACAGATGCCGATGCAACTTCAACACGATACCACAGTTCACCAAGAGTAGTGAATGGCGTATTGTGACGAGCCAGTTACTCGGCCACCATTGACCAGACGTTTTCAATTGGTGAGAGATCTGGAGAATGTGCTGGCCGGGGCAGCAGTCGAACATTTTCTGTATCCAGAAAGGCCCATACAGGACCTGCAACATGCGGTCGTGCATTATCCTGCTGAAATGTAGGGTTTCGCAGGGATCGAATGAAGGGTAGAGCCACGCGTCGTAACACAACTGAAATGTAACGTCAATGCGAACAAGAGGTGACAGAGACGTGTAACCATTGGGACCCCATACCATCACGCCGGGTGATATGCCAAATACACGCTTCCAATGTGCGTTCACCGCGATGTCGCCAAACACGGATGCGACCATCGTGATGCTGCAAACAGAACCTGGATTCATCCGAAAAAATGACGTTTTGCCATTCGTGCACCCAGGTTCGTTGTTGAGTACACCATCGCAGGCGCTCCTGTCTGTGATGCAGCGTCAAGGTAACCGCAGCCACGGGCTCAGAGCTGATAGTGCATGCTGCTGCAAACGTCGTCGAACTGTTCGTGCTCAGGGAATGAGGCGTGGCTGCACGACCGTTCCAGCCATGCGCATAAGATGCCTGTCATCTCTACTGCTAGTGATACGAGGCCGTTGGGATCCAGCACGGCGTTTCGTATTACCCTCCTGAACCCACCGATTCCATATTCTGCTAACAGTCATTGAATCTCGACTAACGCGAGTAGCAATGTCGCGATACAATAAACCGCAATCGCGATAGGCTACAATCCCACCTTTATCAAAGTCGGAAACGTGACGATACGCATTTCTCCTCCTTACACAAGGCATCACAACAATGTTTCACCAGGCAACGCCGGTCAACTGCTGTTTGTTTATGAGAAATCGGTTGGAAACGTTCGTCATGTCAGCACGTTGTAGGTGTCGCCACCGGCGCCAACCTTGTGTGAATGCTCTGCAAAGCTAATCATTTGCATATCACAGCATCTTCTTCCTGTCGGTTAAATTTCGCGTCTGTAGAACGTCATCTTCGTGGTGTAGCAATTTTAAAGGCCAGTAGTGTAGCAAAGAAATAGAACAAAAGTTCGGCCAGTAGCCTAATGTCTCTGTGCTTTCTAAAGCACAATAAATATTTAACCAATTTCTTCATGAATAGTATATCTGGGATATAAACGAAGACATAGATGAATAAATATATTTATAAGCATGCTTCTACCGTTTTTTCGTGTAACTGTGGAGTACTTATAGCCTGACGCGATCAATAGTAATCGGCCACTTTGACCTCCAGTAACTGATGTACTATTCAAGTTACATGCATGTAATTTATACCAATTTAGGTTCACACTAATAGATTTCTAAAGACACATCGATAGACAAATTCTGAGGAACCTTTCAGATTTTCGAAATTCGTTCCTGGGTGTTACTTGTATAATTCATCGTCAGATACTAAACTTTAAAGTAATAAAGATATTGAAAATCTGATCACATCATGAGAATCGTCGTGCAAATAATGGTAATGTACAAGTCTCTTTCTGAGGTATCATGTTTCATCTGGCTGCCATTAATTTCTATACGAACTGTGAAATGTCTGCCATTAAGGTTTCACGAAGTCCACCATCTTTGGCACTCTCGGCATAGACATCTCCTTCATCGACACAAAGCACCGTCCTCGCCACAGCGGAGTTCCCAGCCACGCGGCTGGACCTTGCGCTGGGGCTGCCCCTCTCTTCCGGCTAACGTTCGGCACCACGTGTTTGCTGCCGGGCCCCGGCTTTGACGAGCGCTCAGTGCGGCCGCCCCAACTCCGAACACACAGTGTTTCCAGGCTGCCACAACTCGCCCGTTACCTCACACAGTCAAATATCTTCCATTTTGACTTTTGCAGCTGCAGTTGGTTTAGTAGTGCCGAGAGCAGAACAGCGCGTTATCCGAGGCGACACAAATACGAGGTAAGACACTTATTTCCCACAGTTTATGGATTTTCGCACAGGGACTACTATTGTACTTGTTTATAGTATTTGTGTATTGTTTAACACAAGATCAGGTAATTATAGAAATACACATAATCAGGTACGCAGTCAGCACATCACTTCATGTTACTGTTCTTTGTTAGACATAAACATCACACCTCACATAAGACATAAACGTTACACATTTCTCGTACAATTTCCACATTTTTGTTGTATGGTATAAAAAAGTATTAATATTTTCTTGTTTATTAAATCTTTTACATCATATACATTTCCTACACTGAAGACAAGACGGCAGGGACGTGTATCTGCATCTCACGTCAAACAGATTTTTGGCTGTAATTTAAGGGTGGCGCACGAAAAGTGTTACCAATTGTTTCTTTCACAATTTACGACCCACATAGATATCCCGCTGGGATCTCTACAGCAGTACCAGCAGAGCTTTGAAAAACAAATGAATTACGAAATGACGTGTAATTCACGATACTGGCGCTAGGAGACTAGTAAGCAGCAATGACTGACAATGGAAGACTAACGACACAGCAAGAATCGGCAATTGTGTTACTTTTTCATGAAACGAAAAGCTTTGTTGTGACTCAGAGGCGTTTTAACCCACGATGGGTCCCTTGCAAGAAGACCATCCACAGGTTGTACGATAAATTTGTACAAGAAGGAATAGTATTGGAAGCGAAGTGACCTCGGCCTAAGCCTGTTTGTTAGCCGGAGAATATTGAAGCAGTACGAGTTGCTGTACAGAGAAGTCCCGGGAAATCGTGTAAAAAGAGAAAGGCAGCAGTGCAACTGGGAATATCCAGACGCTCCGTTCAAAGCAATCTTATAAGTGAAAATGGTTCAAATGGCTCTGAGCACTATGGGACTTAACATCTGTGGTCATCAGTCCCCTAGAACTTAGAACTACGTAAACCTAACTAACCTAAGGACATCACACACATCCATGTCAGAGGCAGGATTCGAACCTGCGACCGTAGCAGTCGCGTGGTAATCTTATAAGTGACCTCCATATGTACCCATACAAGATGACCTGTGCACAGAAGCTGACTGAAGAACACAAGCACCAGAGACTACTGTTTGCACAGTGGGCGGAGGATAGGGAAGAAACTCTCAACGTTTCGTTTTCAGACGAGGCGCATTTTCATTTAGACGGTGTGGTTAACAAACAAAATGTATGCTTTTGGGCCACTGAAAACCCACAAGTGCTTCATGAAGGACAACATTATGCTCCGAGGATTATAGCGTGAGTCGCAATTTCCAGTCACGGGCTTATTGGACCCTTTTTCTTTGAAGAAAGTGAACAGCGAGCGTTATTTGAGCTTGCTTCGCAATAGCTTCATTCCACAGCTTCTTGCTACTGCCTTGCCCTTCAACACGCAGTGGTTCATGCAAGATGGAGCAAGGCCACGTAGTGCAAACACTCTGTTGGAGTTTTTACACGAGCATTTCGGCAAGCGGATCATTTCACTCAGGTTTCCGGGTCGCTTCAGTGACGGACAAATTGGCCCCCCCAATAGTCCAGACGTCAATTCATGTGACTTTTTTTCTTTGGGGGTACCTAAAGGAAAAAATTTTCCCGAAACGTCCACGTGATTTAATGGAGCTCAGAAGACTTATTCTTCAAGCTTACAGTTAAATTACGGAAGACATGTGCCGTAAAGTAATCACCAACTTCAGTGTTTGTTTGAAGGAACTTAGGAAACGGAATGGTGGACATATTGAGCATGTGCTGAGTTAGAAAAAATCTCCATGGACGGCTCATCATTGTAGTACATGTTCCTTTCAGATTGTATTGACCATAAAGTTTATATTCAAAAACAAAATGGTGACACATTTCGTGCGTCAACCTGTATATTATATTTGTAGAAGCATTGCATTATTGTAATCTCTTGGTCTTTGGTACAGACAGTCCAGTCACTAGCTGACGTAACGGCAGATGTAAACACGTGTGTCCGGCATCTTGTCTTTGGTCTAGGTCACTTTCAGCACGTCACTTACTAATGATGCTGATCCCTATCCTGTGATGCATGATGCTAAACCTGACCCTAAGTAAGTGACATGTAAAGATCTTGTGTATAATGTAAAAGTTTTGTCAAATACGAAAAACATGAATATTCTGTTACATTTTGGGACAACATGTGAAAACTGATCGAGAAATCCTAGCTGATGCCTGGCGATGCCCTAAAGCCAGAAATTAGTTAAGGCGAAATAAATTATTCATTCGAAAAATGTGGCTGATGGTAGCTTCTTGGTCTGTGATGTTGACGTAAGAACCTTTATTCGCTTCAGAGCAGCATAAGCAAAATACAATAGCGTATTCGCCATATTGATACTGCAACGCAGCACTGGAAACATATTCAAGTTCCAATTCAAACTAATTTCTGGGGAGGACAACCAATGAGCCCTTTGCAAACTTGACAGAAAATTCTGTTGTTGAGCGCTATATTACTATCTTGTAGCCCAGCTAGAATGCTTCAGCATTTTTCTTCCAATACATTCGTCTGGCACGTCCATCACTTTACCTTTGTGTCGGTCGGATGCCTGTTCGTTCACCGGTTCCTCGCCCTATCAGTTCTCGTACCATTGGTATACATGCTCGGGAACCGATACCTTTCTTCGACTACCCAGCTGTGTGTGCCATCTCCCTATTTGTTTTCGCTGCCTTCAAACTATCACTTGCCTCCCGTTCTCTACTATAAAACCTAGCGATTAGTTACCAAGGAATTGTTTGGAACAATCTTGTATGGGTGGCGTTCAAGTTATAATTCAAGTAATAATTTCAAGCGACAGCTGCTCTACCTCATCGTAGTCACTCCCACCTTTAGGTTCTCCTGGCCACGCCGTTTACACAGTGGGGGGAAAATTCACATGCTGTGTTCAGCGTGTTGTCGAAGCCACCTATTATCCTGTTGGAGCTAAATGTACTCGCTAAAGTACTGCATTTAACTGGCTGAAGTATCCGCAGTTTGTCTACCCCACGACATGTGCGAGTTACTGAAGATACAACTGGAACGATCTGCAAAAAAGACAGGGCAACTCCCTTCCACTTCTCACTGATAGGTTCCTTGTGAACTCCCGACGCACCAGTTACTTCATTTCGTATATAGTGAGAATGGGACAGTAGTAAGACCAGTATCTGTATCAAAGTGAATCACTTGGATGTATCCTTGACTTCCGTAAAGAAGAAATAAAGTTACCTTCCAGTGGTAGAACAGGCCTATCAGTTTTGCCATAAACCCACATGACGCTCACAGAGGGAGCTGCGTGTGGCTTCTCTCGCACCAAGTACTTCGTCTACTTTGTGATGCCTGCAGTTTCATCGCAATGGCTCTCTCTCTCTGGTACTTAACTTTGGCGGGAGGACGCTAATTACGCCCTGAAAGACTGTAGTATTGACACCTGTCGGAGAGGTGCGTTTCATTAAAGCTTCTATATTCTTTTTCAAATGGCTCTGAAAACTATGGGACTTAACTTCTGAGGTCACCAGTCCCCTAGAACTTAGATTTACTTAAACCTAACTAACCTTAGGACATCACACACATCCATGCGGAGGCAGGATTCGAACATGCGACTGTAGTGGTCGCGCTGTTCCAGACTATAGCGCCTAGAACCGTTCTGTCACTCCGGCCGGATATATATATATATTTTCTTTTTTTTTTTTCTTTTTTTTTTTTTTTTTTTTTGCCAACGAAAATTACTGTGTCACCTGTATACCTTGACAATGGGAATACCTCACACATGCTACTTTATTATTCCTCTGTTCTGAACATGTGCTTTTCTTTACATTAGTCTTAAAACGCTCAAGTTAAGCAGCTTGCGTTATTTCTAAACATCCAGCTTACAGCGTTTTTAATTCTCTTTGTCATCTTTTATATCTTTCGTTAGCATTTATTTCTTATTTAGATATCGTTAACTGCTAGTCCGACATTACGTCCACGAACTTGCAGTAAATCACCTAAGCCCAGCTTCTTAGAAATAAACCTGAAAATGATCACCATTTAAATCTCTACTGTACATCACAATATAAAGCCAATAGTTAAATTATAGTGTCATTTTAGTGACATTCATTAATAACTGTACCGATTGTATCAATTTCGAAAATCATTTAGCATGTTCGCTTGGCTGGCGTTTGTTGTCTCTGAAAACATAGCTTTCACTTACTGCCTGCGATTTATGTTTCTTATACGTTTCTTTACGTATTCCTATACAGTCCTGCTGGAAGTTCCCCTCCCTTTCCCACGTAAATCAAGGAGAGGAACGCGTTTTCTACCCGCAGTGACACTCGTAAATCTTATCGAAGTTCCCGCCTCTGGTCAGGAAGACAGCTGCTGCCTCCACGGATAAGGATCAAACACTTAACTCGGCGTCTCCTCAAAGCTGTTTAGTTACAGCCTTTCCGTAGTTTTATTACGCCTCCCTAAATGCAGTGCGTAAGACTCGAAATGTATCTTAGTTGCTTCTCTCAGTATTATCTGAAAAAGTAATTGCGTCTCACGTTACTCGGCCATAGCCCTTGGAGTCTCTCGCTGAGAAAGAAAAACAGAAAAAAGCGCTGTAAAAGTACAGAACTCGAGGGGAGATAGGCGGAAGTGATTCCTCATGGGCTGCAGCGTGGGTTTTCTCACACCAGACACTGCAGTATTTTCATTCTGGTGCTCTCTACCGTACATCTTCCAGGATACTACAATGTTCAGCTCTTTACACAGACTGTTTCTGCTTACTCACCGAATATGATGCAAATTTCCTCAGATTTTTTCTCTGCAGTTCAACAAACTTGTATACACAGCCTTGCAGAGATAGAAAAAACTACGTAATAAGGCATATTTTCGCTGACGATTTTTTAGTAATATAGCAGGAAACCAGCTTCGTTTCTCCTTTCTTCAACTGAAATACACTGAATTGACCAACGTGATGGGAGAGCGAAACGCACATATACTGATAGCAGCACTGCTACGTATGCCAGGTATAAAAGAGCAATGCGCTGGCGGAGCTGTCGTTTGGACTCCCATGTAAAAAGGTTTCCGACTTAATTATGGCGGCACGATGCGAATTAACAGACTTTAAACGCGGAATGGTAGGTGGAGCTAGACGCATACAACATTCCATTCCAGAAATCGTTGTGGGATTCAATATTCAGAGACCCACAGTGTCAACAGTGAGTCGAGAATACCAAATTTCAGGCGTTATCACTCACCAAGCCGGCCGCTGTGGTCGAGCGGTTCTAGGCGCTTCAGTCCGGAACCGCGCGCCTGCTTTCGGTCGCCCAAAAAATAATATCATATGACATAAGCGTATGAAAATATGCGAAGTAGACTACTTTTCGTGTTGAAATGTCACTTATTTCAGATACTGTTCTAATGGTAAATAAAGCGGCATTTAGTTTCTGAACGAGATCCTGAACATGGGCTTTCCACAACAGCTTACCATCTATCCGTACGCCTAGGAACTTGAACTGTTCCGTCTCGCTCATAACATGCCCATTCTGTCTGATTAAAATATCAGTTCTCGTTGAATTGTGAGTTAGAAACTGTAAAAACTGAGTCTTACTGTGATTTAGCATCAAATTATTTTCCACAAGCCACGAACTTATTTCATTAACTACATTATTTGATAATGTTTCAATATTACACACAAGATCCTTCACTACCAACCTGGTGTCATCAGCAAACAGAAATATTTTTGAATCACCTGTAATACTAGAAAGCATATCATTTATATAAATAAGAAACAGCAGTGGCCCCAGCACAGATCCTTGGGGAACGCCCCATTTAACAGTGCCCCATTGGGCTGAACATCATTACCACTCTCAATATTGCGGAGAATTACCTTCTGCTTTCTGTTCTTAAGGTAAGAGGCGAACCAATTGTAAGCTACTCAACTTACTCCATAATGTTCCAACTTCTGCAGTAATATTTTGTGGTCGACACAGTCAAAAGCCTTCGTTAAATCAAAGAAAACATCTAACGTTCGCAAGCTTTTATTTAATCCGTCCAAAACCTCACAGAGAAAAGAGACTATAGCATTTTCAGTTGTTAAGCCATTTCTAAAACCAAACTGTACATTTGACAGCAAATTATGTGAATTTAAATGCTGCAGTAACCTTGTATATACAACCCTCTCGATAACTTTAGCAAACACCGATGGCATAGAAATAGGTCTATAATTATCAACATTATCCCTGTCTCCATTTTTATAAAGTGGCTTCACTACCGAGTACTTTAATCGGTCAGGAAACCGACCACTCCTAACGGAAAAGTTACAGATATGGCTAAGTACTGGGCTAACATACATGGAACAACACTTCAGTATTCTGCTAGATACCCCGTCATATCCATGAGAGTTCTTGGTCTTTAGTGATTTAATTATTAACTCAATCTCCCTCTTGTCTGTATCATGGAGGAGCATTTCGGTAACAGTCTCGGAACACTTTTTTCTACGAGCGCTATATGATTTCCTGTTGGGACTAGGTTTCTATTTAGTTCACCTGCTATATTCAGAAAGTGATTATTAAATACTGTACATATACGCGACTTATCAGTAACACGGACATTTCCACTACGCACTGATTCTATATCCTCGACCTGTCTCTGCAGACCAGCCACTTCCTTTACGACTGACCATATGGTTTTAATTTTATCCTGAGACTTAGCTATTCTATCTGCATACCACATACTTTTTGCCTTCCTAATAACTTTTTTTAAGCACCTTACAATACTGTTTGTAATGGGCTACTGCATTTAGATTGTGACTGTTTCTAACGTTTTGATATAATTGCCACTTTGTTCTACAAGATATTCTTATACCTTTAGTCAGCCACCCAGGCTGCCTGTTTGTGCTAGTACCCTGTTTTGAACGTTCTAACGGAAAGCAACTTTCAAAGAGCACGAGAAAAGTCTTGAGGAAAGCATTATATTTACCGTCTACTGTATCAGCACTATAAACATCTTCCACTCTTGTTCCTTGATAATGTTTACAAAAGTCTCTACAGCAACTGGATCAGCTTTCCTAAAACGTTGGTAACTATATTTAACCTGCGTTGCAGCACAAAAATCTTTTAGACTTAAAATTTGTGCATCATGATCTGAAAGGCCATTCACCATTCTGCTAACAGAATGCCCTTCTAGTAATGACGAATGAACAAAAATATTGTCTATGGTTGTTCTACTGTTCCCTTGCACTCTCGTTGGAAAGAATACGGTTTGCATAAGATTATATGAATTAAGGAGGTCTACCAGCATCCTTTTCCTTGCACAATCACTTATACAATTAATATTGAAGTCACCACATATAACTAACTTTTTGTATTTCCTATAAAGTGAACCAAGAACCTCCTCTAGCTTTAGCAAAAACGTTGTGAAATTGGAGTCTGGGGATCTATAAATAACAACAGTAAGAAGTTTAGCTCCACTAAATTTAACCACACCTGCACAACACTCAAACACCTTTTCAGTGCAGTACTTTGAAACATCAATTGACTCAAATGGGATACCGTTTTTCACATACATGGCTACTCCTCCACATCGCAAAGAGCTCCTAGAAAAGCTGCCAGACAACCTGTATCCTGGTAAAGGAAGCCTCTGAATTGTCTCCTTATTTAAGAAGCTGTTCTTACGAGAATATACAGCAAACAAACATCGATAACGATAGTTCAGATGTACATGCCGAGGTCGCAAGCTGAAGGTGAAGAGGGAGAGAAAATATATGAGGATACTGAAAGAGTAATAGAATACATAAAGGGAAATTAAAATCTGATGGTCATGGGGGACTGGGATGCAGTTGCAGGGGAAGGAGTAGAAGAAAAAGTTACAGGAGAGCCGGCCTCCGTGGCCGAGCGGTTCTAGGCGCTTGAGTCTGCCTCGGGCATGGATGTGTGTGATGTCCTTAGGTTAGTTAGGCTTAAGTAGTTCTAAGTTCTGGGGGACTGATGACCTCAGATGTTAAGTCCCACAGTGCTCAGAGCCGTATGGACAAGGGACAAGGAACGAGAGAGGAGAAAAACTAATTAAGTTCCGTTATAAATTTCAGCTAGTAATAGCGAATACTCTCTGCAAGAATCACAGAAGGAAGAGGTATACTTCGAAAAGGCCGGGTGATACGGGAAGATTTTTAGTTAGTTTACCTCATAGTCAGGCAGAGATTCCAAAATCATATACTGGATTGTAAGGATCAGATACACACTCAGATTACAATATATTAGTGATGAAGAGTAGGCTGAAGTTTAATAGGTTAGTCAGGAAGAATCAATACGCAAATAAGTGGGTTATGGAAGTATTAAGGAATGACGAGATACGCTTAAAGTTTTCTAAGGCTATAGATACGAAAATAAGGAATAGCTCAGCGGGCAGTACAGTTGAAGAGGAATGGACACCTCCAAAAAGGACTGTCACAGGAGTTGGGAAGAAAAACATAGCTACAAAGAAAATAACTGCGAATAAACCAAATGTAATAGAAGAAATACTTCAGTTGATCGATGAAAGAAGGAAGTACAAAAATGTTCAGTGTATTCAGGAATACAGAAACACAAGACGCTGGGGAATGAAATAAATAGAAATTGCAGGGAAGCTAAGACGAAATGGCTGCACAGAAATTGTGAAGAAATTGAAAAAGTAATGATAGTAGGAAAGACTCAGCATATAGGAAAGTCAAAACAACCTTCGGTGAAATTAAAAGCAGGAATGCAACCGGAATTTCAATTGTTAAATGCAGAGCAGAGAGTGGAGAGGTGGAAAGAGTACAGTGAAGGCCTCTATGAGGAGGAAGATTTGTCTCATGTGATAGAAGAAGAAACAGGAGTTGATTTAGAAGAGATAAGGAATATAGTATTAGAATCAGAATTTAAGAGAGCTTTGGAGGACTTAAAATCAAGTAAGGCAGAAGGGATAGATAACATTCCATCAGAATTTCTAAAATAATTGGGGGAAGTGCCAACAAAATGACTATTCACGTTGGTGGGTATTTGTGGGTATGAGTCTGGCTATTTACCATCTGACTTTCGGGAAAAATATCATCTACACAATTCCGAAGACAGCAAGGGCTGACAAATGCGAGAACTGTCGCACAATCAGCTTTACAGCTCATACATCCAATTTTCTGACAAGAATAATATGCAGAAGAATGGGAAAGAAAATTGAGGATATGTTAGATGACGGTCAGATTGGGTTTAGGAAAGGCAAAGGCACGAGAGAGGCAATTCTGACATTGCGGTTGATAATGAAAGCAAGACTAAAGAAAAATCAAGACATGTTCATTGGATTTGCTGACCTCGAGAAAGCGTTCGACAATGTAAAATGGTACAAGATGTTCGAAATTCTGAGAAAAATAGGGGTGAACTATAGGGAGAGACGGTAATATACAGTATGTACAAGAGCCAAGAGGGAATAATAAGAGTGGACTACCAAGAACGAAATTCTCGGATTAAAAAAGGGTGTAAGACAGGGATGTAGTCTTTCGCCCCTACTGTTCAGTCTGTACGTCAAACAAGCAATAATGGGAAGGTTGAGGAGTGGAACTAAAATTCAAGGTGAAAGGATAACAATGACATGATTCACTGATGACATTGCTACGCGAGTGAAAATGAAGAAGAATTACATGATCTGCTGAATGGAATGGGCAGTCTGATGAGTACAGAATATGGATTGAGAGAAAATCGAAGAAGGAAGAAAGTAATGAGAAGTAACAGAAATGAGAACAGCGAGAAACTTCATATCGGGAATGATGGTCACGAAGTAGATGAAGTAAAGGAATTAATCATGGCTTGGCGATAGGAAAACTCCATGATGATCGGTGAATTCGGATACAAAAGAAGGCGCTACGAGGAAGTAAACGAAAGGGCGCTCGCTCCCAAGCGGCACGACAGGCGAAACGCAAACAAGGTGTGCTCGGCTCACCACTGCAAAAGAAGACTTGCTTAGGCAGCTGCGTTAACCATTGAGCCACTTGGGCACAGTACTTATTGCAGCTGCGTCGCATATCTTGGCACGCCTCCCAGCCGCTACACATTCCCACCTAGCATCACTGATCTCCAGGCCCTATCCATATCCTCATTGCTCACTACTTTGAACTTTCCGCAGGAGATTGCACGTAATTGTACATTACTACTGAAGGTGGTGGATAGCAATAGGGCACGCTGCATATCAAATTGATACCAAATTAATTCTGCAATTTAATTACTACCGAGGGAGATGACACAGTGGCTACCACACTGGACTTGGATTTAGGAAGACTACTGTTCAATCTTGTACCTGGCAGTCCTGATTTAGGTTTTGGTGATTTCCCTAAATAGCCTCAGACAAAAGCCAGGATGGTTGCTGTGGTGTGCGTACTGTAAGACCTTCAGTACGCACACCATCAGATTATTTGACTTGTCGCTCTAACGAAGTAAGCGAGTGTGAGCAATATGTCTCGTGGTCGTACTGAGGCGTGTTTATCTTCTGCCGTTAGGTCGGACGATAGAAATTCCACTTGCACGCTTAGAGTAGCAGATTGACGGTGACCAATTGGTTCTGGATGCTATTTACAATTGACAATCTGAAGTTCCTTCGGTAGTGGTACGTTAATCTTATTCTCACGTATATCTCTGATACGCGACAAAAGTGTGTATACATTTATCTTCATGGCTATGTACAGGAATATGGTAATCTTATTGGGTGCAAACTGAAACTTGACTATAGACTAGTACAGACAAAGGTAGAACTCGTACAGACTGTTGCAGACAAATGCAGACTGGTACAGACTGATGCAGACAAATGCAGACTGACTAATCTGACGTCTCTACACTCGTTATAATACCTCGCGCGTTCATGTATCACTGCGCGAGTGTGATCCGCGAGGAGAAAAGGTTCTACGTTAGCAGCAATCTCATTGGCTGCGTTACATATTAGTAAGCAGATCGGCGGAAGCAGAATTTGGTCCGTCTCTATGGCAGCGCCATCTCATCGTGCGGAGACGGACGAGTGCTGTGCCTGCACTGTTGTGCTTAGCGGGGCGCGCTCTAATGGGAAAGTTGTGTACACGCTGACTATGGGGAACTGTGTACACAACAGTTACTTTGAAATGGCTAGGCCAACTTCCTTTCCCATCCCATCCATGATGGGACGATGACCTCATTGTTTGGCCCCTCCCCCAAATTAACCATCCAACCAAATTAATTAATTGTCAATTATATTTATTCACACTGAGTTTCAGAGATCAATTGGTCTAGTTCACAACACTGCAACCAGAAGACGCTCTTGATCATCCCCACTCCCCCTCTCCCTCTCCCTCTCCTCCTCCAATTGTGAGGGAGCTTCAGCCTGTGCTGAGCTGGCAGACAGGACAGATGTAAGTCTTTATTTTGTACAGAGTGCAGAGTACTTTTTATTTAAGTAGTTTGAGTTGGGAAGGGGTAGTTGCGTCATTGATCTAGCACTATATCGTAGCTCTGTCCAGTGTCCTCAATAATTGTCGCTTGTAGAGAGAGAGGGTTGGGTTGGGTTGTTTTGGGGAAGGGGACCAGACAGCAAGGTCATCGGTCTCATCGGATTAGGGAAGGACGGCGAAGGAAGTCGGCCGTGCCCTTTCAAAGGAACCATCCCTGCATTTGCCTGGAGCGATTTAGGGAAATCACAGAAAACCTAAATCAGAATGGCCGGACGCGGAATTGAACCGTCGCATTCCCGAATGCGAGTCCAGTGTCCAACCACTGCGACACCTCGCTCGGTGCTTGTAGAGAGAATACTTTCGCTATTAGTCTAGCATTATGGAGTTGCTCCAGCCAGTATAGCCAACAGCCCTATTTGGGAAACATGGATAATAATAATAGGACAGCAAGCTATCACTAAAGTAAATGGGAGTAATCTCCTGCTGATCTAGAAGTAAATAACTGCTGGGTTGGACATAAGGATGGGTCATAACAGTAGAACAGCGACCCACTGTCCCAGTACACCAGTTTTATTCTTCTTTTTTTTCCTTTATTGTTATTTCGTAGCACTGACCCACGTGGGCAGGGATGGGCTGGCAGCAGCACAATTCGGCATTTTTCAGCCAAGAGACTGTATAGAATAAAACGTTAAACGCATAAAAGATGAAGTTTACAGATGAGAAGAGGGAACAATGGGAGTTGAAATACATAATAATGGGTACTTTCACGGGGCACAATTACATGAAGTCCGCATATACGTAAAATGACACTCGACCAAGACATAAACAATGGCGCCACGAAGAGCACTATTGGAAACGGCGTTCACAGTAATGAGAGCAACACGAGACGACGACACTGTGTACACACTGCACTTAGGTAACACGTATGGCGAGCACCAAAACATGACAGAGACTGTAATACGTTTGCCCACAACACTTAGAATAAACGGCATAGAACTCACCTCTCAGCTCCCCTTTTTTCAGAATATCGCTTACCTACCATATTCTCACAAATCTTCCAGTCTTCGACATATAGCATTGAAATCAACCTGATATCGACGAGTAAGAGATGTCCCCAATCCAGTTACAGAATTAATTATCATGAAATCCCATTATGTTCCAACACCACTGTTCCATTAGTTAGAGGGCTGTCTAGTCCTCAGCCCATCACTGACTAGGTAGAGAGCTATCACATCGAGAAAACTGGCACACTTAAGTACAGGAGAGGATTCATAACCGTGCTGAGTATGAATGGGTTGCACAAAGAAATTCAGAAGCATGACACCTACAATTCATCGATATCGAATGAGTCTATATATCCCTCTTGTAAATGTCCTAATCTTCTTTATCGTGTTTCTGTGATTACCATGCTAGAAATAAGACTGTGTAATGGTACCAGTGTCTTCAATGACTCTCTCTCTCTCTCTCTCTCTCTCTCTCTCTCTCTCTCTCTCTCTCTTTCCCATCATTATTTTTTGGTAACACACAACAAACAATAAAAACTTCAGTAATGTCACCTGGTATTTAACACAATAAGATTTAACCATGCCCCTCTATTCCAGTATATGGTGTGGGGGGGGGGGGGGCACTAGAGCACGCGACTAGTCGTCAAAGTAGGTTCCATGGACCTGTGTAAAGTTCTTCCTCTAATGGTGGAAGACCATATCAACCATGAGTCGCCGGCCGCGGTGGCCGTGCAGTTCTAGGCGCTGCAGTCCGGAACCGTGAGACTGCTACGGTCGCAGGTTCGAATCCTGCCTCTGCCATGGATGTGTGTGATGTCCTTAGGTTACTTAGGTTTAAGTAGTTCTAGGGGACGGATGACCTCAGATGTTAAGCGCCCTAGTGCTCAGAGCCATTTGAACCATTTGAACCAACCATGAGTCACAAGGAGAGAGGTATTGTGCTGTTGTTTCATAAGCAGTTTGATCCATTGTTTTTTGCTGTAACACATCGGAGCCGTGTATGACTACTGCTGTGTACATAGCCACATATTTTGTTTTCATACTACGACTTCGAGGTTTGTATCAGGTGCTAAGCCCAAATCAACACATTTCAATCCATTGGCTCTCACAGAAAGCTGGGCATCGCATGGTGTAAACCACACTACTCCCACAACACAGAGGATGGTCGAAACAAAGAAGTGGTGTTTCTTATTGACAAAAATGTGGAAGACATCGCAGTATATGGAAACTGGAAGCGTTTGCGGCATTGTGGAGCGTTTCCAAACAGCCATCCACAGGTATGACTTCTGCAACTCTCTCCACCTCAAACAAGTCGTGTCAGTCATTTATTATATGGTAATCAACAGTGCACCTATGGATGGATGAGATGGAAAAGACACTATTGATATGGAACGATGTACTGGTTCAAATGGCTCTGAGCACTATGGGACTCAACTGCTGTGGTCATAAGTCTCCTAGAACTTAGGACTACTTAAACCTAACTAACCTAAGGACAGCACACAACACCCAGCCGTCACGAGGCAGAGAAAATCCCTGACCCCGCCGGGAATCGAACCCGGGCGTGGGAAGCGAGAACGCTACCGCACGACCACGAGATGCGGGCAAAACGATGTACTGTAATGACACTACAGATGACAGTGCGATTAATTTTAACAATTTTACCAGCTTTACGTAATTTCAATGCCAACCAATGACATGGCAGCATACTTCCCAATTTCTGTATCATTGCTAAACCGCCGCTCCACTACTTCGTGAGTACTGTACACCAGACTGTGAATCTAGACAAGAGACTGTGCAGTACATCCATCTACAGTTAATTCTTGAACATATGCACCAAAGCATACCAGCAAACATCCTACATTGCTGCAGTTAGGTTACCTACATATTTCTAGCACTTTGATCATAGTATGGAATTTGGGATTACAATTGGCCATCATTCCCTATGTGGAAGAGAGTCACAAAGTATTCCACCATTCATAGGATAAATATGGAGATTTAAAAACCTCCCACGTTGTCTTTTACCGACCCTCCCTGCAATACCGTCACAGATTTAATTTTCACCTGATGAGAAGTAGGAGGGTAGCATACCCACCATATTCCATGCCTCGTAAAGGAACAGACCATGTTGAGTCGATAACTGTTCAGCGAAAATTGTTCCACACCAACCTTACTCATGGCACCTATCTAAGTGCACAAGATCTCTCCAGATGCATGCATGTCGAGGACGTTAGCTCCCTTTATTGGTGTATAGTAGACATGAGAGTGTTGTGAAATAACAGGGGGTTAAGAAGAAACACGCGGTTTACACATGACGGAGGTCTAGATGGATGAAGTTTAAATCATTTTATGCAAATCACCTGTGCTATCAATTCTGAAATATTGTTCTAGTGTCTGGGATCAGTACGAGAAGGTATTGGCAAGACAGAAATGTTTGTAGAGCGTAAACACATGCACCCTTAAAGCTACGTAGTTCTGCACTTAAACACACTATAATGTTAAAGCCATGTGGTTTCCAAAATACTAGTCACGTGGAGTGTAGCGCCCTTAACACTCTAATGCAGGGAGTGTATGTCCAACACCTGACATACATCTACCCCGGAAATTTTCCATTACACTCACTATGGTGACAAACTTTAAGCTGACAATACTACTTCCCTCCACACCAAAGAAAAACATAGATTCATTGTGATACACACATAATATAGCTTTCTAGACGTGCACAGCGACCAGTGCTCATGTCCAACTACGGTTCAGGAATCATGATATGCTCGCATCAGTACTATAAAATGGTCGCCAGCAATGGAAAATGCATCTTATGGGGAAACAGACAAATGCATAGCAGTGGTGTCTGACATCTCAAATTACACATCATACTGCACTAATTCTGTAAACAGGACAACTGTCATTAAATGTACACACCGTATTTGCCGTACCTAACAAACTTCTGTCAGAGGCTTAGAAAGGGATATTGAACCATTTTTCATAAATCTCATGCGCTAACAATTCTGAAAGTTTGATCGAATGTTTGATGTCCACATCGAGAAGGTATCGGAGCGAGAGAAATGTTCGTGGAACACAGACATATTCCAAGGGCTACGTGGATGTGCGCTTAAGCAAGCTATATTGCTAGAGCCGTACAGTTTTTGGAACTATTAGCCCTGTGGAATGCAATACTGTTAATACAGAAGAGAGAGCAAATGAACTGCAACTGCAGAATATACATTTGGAAGTGACTGGTTGCATTTGAACACAGTACTATACTACACCACCTGAGTCATGTGCTGTTTTATCACGTACATCAGAATGACATTCAGGAAGGATTGTCTCCCTCCATCCAGCATATTCTAGCACACAAAATAGTGTAATTGGTCATGTGCCACCACTGTGGATGTTTAGAGTATAAATTAATGTTATTAAAGGATTTGTGATAGACGCAGTAGGATGCCTTAGGTGGTTGTTATTACTGAAGACTCTAGCCAGTATTGTTACAAATATTGGTAATATAAATTACATCGAAGATGTTATGCTCTTCAGCTGGACGAATTTAAATGTGCTTACACCTGCTGCAGAACCGTTTTCCGAAGAGTATTTAGCTATTTGTATAGCTGTAGCATTGCCGAAGGTAATGTACAAGAGGTTGAAATCGATAGGAAAATGTTTGATAACCGTCGTCAAATAGCTGAAGAAATGCAGCGCTTATTGCGTTCGGTCTCTCGGTTGCCTTGTCATGCTGCTGGAAGTAAACATCTAAGAATTCTGGTATATTGCTATCTAACTAATCGTGCTGAGACCTCTGAGTCTATGGGGGCAGTAGGATGTTTCACTCTCTGCTCACCCCCCTGAACACCTCCATCATGGCGGGAATGTGGACAGCCGCCACCGCCACCGGCCACGTATGAGGGCTGCCACACTCTGGGCGGGCAACCCACCACTTGCCATGCCTGACAGCTCTTAATTGTTCCAGACTTGCAAAATTCGTCCTACCCTTCTCAGAAGGACTGGGCGATTAAATGTCCCTGGGATAAATACCAGGATGTTGAACAGTGCTTCCCCTCATCCGTCTCTCAAACCGAAACTTTATGAGATATTTTGTAGGAATGTGACAACCTAGCCTGTGGGAAGCCAGAGACGGCATGGAAGCGTCTGTAACTGTTACATGGCGAATGTAATCCGACCGCAGGAAAAATTACTCATCATACAAAGGGACTCTCATGATCAATTTAATTAATTAGCCTATCAATGTGGTATCACTGACATGCCAACGGGTAGGTGGAATCAAATGTGAGAGTACCATGGATATGATTCGAGAGTTGGAGTGGTAATCAGGCGTTTTTACGTCGCGGTGAGATCTTTTAACGAAATTTCAAACTCTCACCTACACAGGGAGAGAGATTACCATCGCAATGATATTAGCTAACTTACCGAATATATAAAGTCGTACAATATTTTTATAAATTTACTCCCCATTACGTCACCTGAACACAGCACCTCAGAACGAAGAAAACTGCCCAGTCACCTCCATAGTTCAGTCGCACCCACCGTGTGTACTGTGTTCCTGACGAGCCGCCCACCCAAGAAACCACCACTCGCAATAGCATTAAGCCTCGACTTCTGGTCGCCCGACACCCTAATGACCAACCCTACTGCTGTCAATGGCGCAATGCAGCGTGACATGAACAATGTCTCTGTGCTGTTGTCTTGACAGATATCATACGTGAGGAGGCATCTGTTTAAGAGAGTTCGAGTTAGAGAAAGATCTGAGCTCTCTGTCATGAGCCAAAAATGAGTTTAGTATCATAGTTCTGTGATGCAGGACATAGCACATATTAATCTGACATGAAAAGATATCTTTCTACCTCATGAGAGAATACTTTGAGGACCGCTACGGTCGCAGGTTCGAATCCTGCCTCGGGCATGGATGTGTGTGATGTCCTTAGGTTAGTTAGGTTTAAGTAGTTCTAAGTTCCAGGGGACTGATGGCCTCAGATGTTGAGTGCCATAGTGCTCAGAGCCATTTGAACCAATACTTTGAGGAAATATAACCTATGCCAGGATTTTTACAACAAGTAACGATACTTCAGCGATCGAAAGCGCATGTATAGTCATCCCACTTTCGGATTTTTTTCAACTGAGTAGTCTATGTAATGGCTGGAACTGCAGTTAGTCAAAGTCACGCTGCATTGCGCCATTGACAGCAGTAGGTTTGGTCATTAGGGTGTCGGGCGACCAGAAGTCGTGGCTTAATGCTGTTGCGAGTGGTGGTTTCTTGGGTGGACGGCTCGTCAGGAACACAGTACACACGGTGGGTGCCACTGAACTAGACTGGAGGTCAGTTTTCTTCGTTCTGAGGTGCTGTGTTCAGGTGACGTAATGTGGAGTAAATTTATAAAAATATTGTACAAAGTATTTCCCATGTTTCTGTTGGCTATGATGTGACTTGCGACTCATAAATAGATATAAGTGCGTTTCATTCTCAAATAATAGTGCTGCAGGAGTCCTGTATGTAGTCGCAGGCAATGACTGGCGTATTGGGACAATGGGTCGCTGTTCTAATACTGTTAACCATCCTTATGTTCCTCCCAGTAGTTACTCACTTGTGAAACGGTAGGAGGCTACTCACCTACGCTTCAGTGACAGCATGCTATCCTATCATCATTACCCACCGTTCCCATATTTGACTCTTGGCTAGACTTGTTGGAGCAACTCTCTAGTGCTCACAGTCCGATATCTCAACATAGACTGAGTTTTCCAGCATTTCCAGGGGTGTGGTGGGTGGGGGATAGTGGGGAAACAGACCCAAGTGCCGGATGAGTAAAACCCATGACGTCATCAGGGAGTAATGGTAATGAGTTAATTAATTTGCTTATTTAAGTTGATATAAAAAAGTCTCAGAGTGCAGTTCCTCCGACTGCTGTGGATTCATTGCCCATCGTGGCGAATGGACCATAAGTAGGAATAACTGCACCATTTTTAAATGAATCAATGGCGGTCATTAGATATTCGGTCAGAAGTCGGGCCAGCTCCCTTTGATGCAAAAGACTGGTATATTATGTAATATATGTAGAAAATAGCTTTCTCTTGTAGCAAGAATCTTTTATTTTTTGTAACCTCTTGCTATTCCCAGTTGCTTGCTGTACTAATAATTCGTAATTTAGGATTCATTATTTCGCGCTACAATGTCTTCTCAAGGTATCTCTGTTCACTCAAAATCTACTTCCTAACGAGGATGGTGGGAGGGAAAAGTAAACGCCCTTTCCGTAATGGATTCCTCCTGGCGGAAAATAGGAAGAAAGAACATTATCGTTGTTGGAATGTGTTTGCCAAGGGCACTAGCTTTCTCTGGACGGATCCACAGGTTAACAAGCAAGCTTTGTCCTCTCAGAGAACAATCTGAGTCTGTTTGCAAAGTATTTCTATCTCGATACGAAATATGACTTTCCATTTTGTACGGATTCGTAGGGTATGGATCTTGACCTGTGAGATAATGTGTCAGTCCGTTCGGCAGGTAAACACTTCTCATGTTTAGCCTCTCCCTGATGTTATGGAGTAATATACGTCCTCCTGCCTGTGTCTCATGCAGTTTTGTATGAAATATTTTGTATGCGGCCCAGTTTCACGTTGTTGTTGTTGTTATGGTCTTCAGTCCTGAGACTGGTTTGATGCAGCTCTCCATGCTACTCTACCTGTGCAACCTTCTTCATCTCCCAGTACCTACTGCAACCTACATCCTTTAGAATCTGCTTAGTGTATTCATCTCTTGGTCTCCCTCTACAATTTTTACCCTCCACGCTGCCCTCCAATACTAAATTGGTGATCCCTTGATGCCTCAGAACATGTCCTACCAACCGATCCCTTCTTCTAGTTAAGTTGTGCCACAAACTTCTCTTCTCCCCAATCCTATTCAGTACTTCCTCATTAGTTATGTGATCTACCCATCTAATCTTCAGCATTCTTCTGTAGCACCACATTTCGAAAGCTTCTATTCTCTTCTTGTCCAAACTATTTATCGTCCATGTTTCACTTCCATACATGGCCACACTCCAAACAAATACTTTCAGAAATGGCTTCCTGACACTTAAATCTATATTCGATGTTAACAAATTTTTCTTCTTCAGAAACGCTTTCCTTCCCATTGCCAGTCTACATTTTATATCCTCTCTACTTCGACCATCATCAGTTATTTGGCTCCCCAAATAGCAAAACTCCTTTGCCTCATTTCCTAACCTAATTCCCTGAGCACCACCCGATTTGATTCGACTACATTCCATTATCCTCGTTTTGCTTCTGTTGATGTTCATCTTATATCCTCCTTTCAAGACACTACCCATTCTGTTCAACTGCTCTTCCAAGTCCTTTGATGTCTCTGACAGAATTACAATGTCATCGGCAAACCTCAAAGTTTTTATTACTTCTCCATGGATTTTAATACCTACCTCTTTTGTTTCTTTTACTGCTTACTCAATATACAGATTGAATAACATAGGGGAGAGGCTACAACCCTGTCTCACTCCGTTCCCAACCACTTCTTCCGTTTCGTGGTCCTCGACACTTATAACTGTCATCTGGTTTCTGTACAAATTGTTAATAGCCTTTCGCTCCCCGTATTTTACCCCTGCCACCTTCAGAATTTGAAAGAGAGTATTCCAGTCAACATTTTCAAAAGCTTTCTCTAAGTAGAAGTGTCAGGTCTGTACAGTACCATCTGGTGGTCGCTTGTAGAGGCTTGTTCACACCGGAGAGGTACACAGCGGACCAGGATCCTGTCCCGTGCGGAGGGCAGGCAAACCGGCGCGATCCTTTCTGACCCGCTGCTGCCCGCTGGTCGTCGGACTCCTACCGAACTATCGAGGGAAGACCGCATCGTCCCCGCATCAGCGCTAGCAGTGCACACAGTAGAGCTTTCGTCTGGTGTCTTGGCTACTTCTGCTGTCGATAAGAGTTGATTGAGTGATGGAGTTCTGTTGCTAGAAAAATATACATAGCACACGCAGATGCTTCTGAGAACCAAGAGGTCCACAGCGAAAATGCCGAAGAATAAATAGGCTTAACAAGAAATTTTCAAAGCAGTGAAAGGTCAAACAGAGTGGCGAGAGGGAGACCATAAATTTATTGGATCAGACGGTAATGGAGTGAATAGGTACAAATTATGTATTTCCGTTTATTAAAAATGAAGAGCACACTATATTTCCTCGAAAGTGAACTGTTGCAAATGTGTATCCATTATGCTAATCAAAATTTTAAAATGACCGTGGAAGCCTGATCAGTTTCGTTGCTTATGTTCAGTGTGACTCGGTCACTTAGTGGATGCCGGCACGGTAGCTCAGCGTGTTCGGTCAGGGAGCCGGTTGGCCTCTGTAATAAAAAACTGAGTGGATCAACCACCGAACTTGAATAGGATGGTCTTGCGATGCCTGCAACGACCAAACACAACGATCAATAACGAACAAAACGAAAAAAAGAGTGTTTAGCTGCCCTGTGTAATAAAAAACTGAGTGAAAGGATCAACGAACAAGGTGAACGAGTGTCATCGGACATCCGCCAGGAACAAAGTCAACGAACAATATAGAACAAATTGAGATTTTTTTTTTAAAAGACAAGTGGTAAACTGCGTGATTTCAAATCCAAAGAGACCGGTTTCAATCCTCAGTCACTCCTAGGATTTTCGTCTGTCCGTTATTACTTCTTTTACCTCTATCAGTATTTGTCGGTGTGCAAAATGTCGAATTGCACCATGATTTGGAACAGACGTCAAACTGCAGGCACCCGGGTAAGAGCCTGGGCACGTCAGCTCAGAGATCGGAGGAAGGCAACGGCAAACCATCTCTTGTCTAGTGAAGGACTGTGATGTTCAGATCAATCCTCGGATTCATATGACGTTAACTTACGTTCGCCTTAGCACAACAGGGGTAATGAATCTCTGTTGTGATAGAGATTTTTGATGATAAATGAAAATAATTTACCCTCTCTGATGAACTACTCGTATACTTCAGATTGTATTAAGTAGCCTGTGTGACAGATGTACGTATATTTCTAATTTATTTAAGCATATACTGTTAGCATTATCTTCGAAACACGGAGATTAATAAATGCTTAAACTGCTTCGCAGATGCCACTACAGACATAAAAACGTATCTGAGATGTAGCAGCAATTGAAATATAAAACGGTCGGTAAATGTAAATGCCTGAAATTGTAGTAACCAGAGCGTAAGTGGTAGCTTTGGTTGAGATTATTTGGTCGTCAGTAACTTGTGAAATTAGTTGTGACTTTCGGTCTCAGTTGTAACATGCCAGCGAAAAGCATCAACCCAGCATATGTGAAAAGTTTTGGAATAATCAGGTTATCCTCCATTCAGAGGCTGTTGCAGGCAGTGACCGTTATTTTGATTTGTAAATAATAGGTTTCAGCTATCAGTCGTCCTTTGGAATTTTTATTGGCAGATCTATATTTCAGCTAGAAACTAGCCATTCTCAATGCACTATCATTTCTGGTCAATCCATGTTGTACCTGTTGGTCGAGCTTTGTCCACAGTTCATTGTACTGTGGATAAAGCCCGGCCAACAAGCATTACATGGATTGACTAGAAATGATAGAGCATTGAGAATGGCTAGTTTCTAGCTGAAACCTAGATATGCCAATAAATATTCCAAAGGACGACTGTTAGCTGAAATCTATGATTTTGGAATAATGCTAACGAAAGCTGAGCCAGGAATTCAGTTAATTGCGCTACCTGCCTTGCCGTACGAAAGTTTCGCATCGTCGCCCTAACTGCACGGTGAAGTATTATGTGTGCCTATTATTAATTCAGAAAAGTAAAAATAACACCGAGCGGGGTGGCGCAGTGGTTAGACACTGGACTCGCATTCGGGAGGACGACGGTTCAATCCCGCGTCCGGCCATCCTGATTTAGGTTTTCCGTGATTTCCCGAAATCACTCCAGGCAAATGCCGGGATGGTTCCTCTGAAAGGGCACGGCCGACTTCCTTCCCTAATCCGATGAGACCGATGACCACGCTGTCTGGTCTCATTCCCCAAACCAACCAACCAACCTAAAAATAACGACTAACGGAGCGTTCATAGGCTATGATCGTTACCTCGTGTTCTCTTCTAGTGCAAACAGTAGCTCACAGTTAAGAAATAAAGTACGGAACAATGGCGAAATGTTTGCGAACGTCCGTTCACTTGTATTAACGTCCGTTCGCTCTGGCGAGAACCCGGCTCGAAAACTTGAAAGGCGACCCCGCACGTGCCGCAGTAAGCACCCTCCGCCACCCACTGTGCGGTGAGGCGGCAAGTGGAGACGCCCACGTCCGGCCGTGAGAGCCGGTCACGTCGTTTCGCGGAAGCTGCTCGCGCGGTCGCGGAGTGCAGCGCGTGTCGACCGACGGCGCCAGACGCGAGTTGCCGCGGAATCAATTCGCGGAAGGACGAGGCAGCTCCTCCACCTTTTACACCGGGAGAGCGGCCGCACTTTACGAGGCCCAGAATAAACAGGTGTGCCCGCCCCGCCGCTGTATTATTTAAGCAAACACCTCGCCTAAATAAACTACGGCGACCTCCCGCCAGCAGAAGAGCGAGCCGGCCCCCACGCGACACCTGCCGCCCGTGCCTGCGACGCCTCCACTAGCACTCTGCAGGTACCACCGCGCCGGCTCACTCACTCAACTTCTCTACGGCAGTTGGTCCTCTCCCATTTCCATCCACTGCTTTTGTCATCTCATATGTCTTCTGTATCTTCTGGGCTGGTTCTCAGTCTGTCAGTTTCAGGAAGAACTGCAGTATTACAGGGTGTTTAAAAAATGACCGGTATATTTGAAACGGCAATAAAAACTAAACGAGCAGCAATAGAAATACACAGTTTGTTGCAATATGCTTGGGACAACAGTACATTTTCAGGCAGACAAACTTTCGGAACTACAGTAGTTACAATTTTCAACAACAGATGGCGCTGCGGTCTGGGAAACTCTATAGTACGATATTTTCCACATATCCACCATGCGTAGCAATAATATGGCGTAGTCTCTGAATGAAATTACCCGAAACCTTTGACAACGTGTCTGGCGGAATGGCTTCACATGCAGATGAGATGTATTGCTTCAGCTGTCCAATTGTTTCTGGATTCTGGCGGTACACCTGGTCTTTCAAGTGTCCCGACAGAAAGAAGTCACAGGGGTTCATGTCTCGCGAATAGGGAGGCCAATCCACGCCGCCTCCTGTATGTTTCGGATAGCCCAAAGCAATCACACGATCATCGAAATATTCATTCAGGAAATTAAAGACGTCGCCCGTGCGATATGGCCGGGCACCATCTTGCATAAACCACGAGGTGTTCGCAGTGTCGTCTAAGGCAGTTTGTACCGCCACAAATTCACGAAGAATGTCCAGATAGCGTGATGCAGTAATCGTTTCGGATCTGAAAAATGGGCCAATGATTCCTTTGGAAGACATGGCGGCCCAGACCAGTACTTTTTGAGGATGCAGGGACGATGGGACTGCAACATGGGGCTTTTCGGTTCCCCATATGCGCCAGTTCTGTTTATTGACGAAGCCGTTCAGGTAAAAATAAGCTTCGTCAGTAAACCAAATGCTGCCTACATGCATATCGCCGTCATCAATCCTGTGCACTATATCGTTAGCGAATGTCTCTCGTGCAGCAATGGTAGTGGTGCTGAGGGGTTGCCGCGTTTGAGTTTTGTACGGATAGAGGTGTAAACTCTGGCGCATGAGACGATACGTGGACGTTGGCGTCATTTGGACCGCAGCTGCAATACGGCGAACGGAAACCCGAGGCCGCTGTCGGATCACCTGCTGCATTAGCTGCGCGTTGCCCTCTGTGGTTGCCGTACGCGGTCGCCCTACCTTTCCAGCACGTTCATCCGTCACGTTCCCAGTCCGTTGAAATTTTTCAAACAGATCCTTTATTGTATCGCTTTTCGGTCCTTTGGTTACATTAAACCTCCGTTGAAAACTTCGTCTTGTTGCAACAACACTGTGTTCTAGGCGGTGGAGTTCCAACACCAGAAAAATCCTCTGTTCTAAGGAATAAACCATGTTGTCTACAGCACACTTGCACGTTGTGAACAGCACACGCTTACAGCAGAAAGACGACGTACAGAATGGCGCACCCACAGACTGCGTTGTCTTCTGTATCTTTCACATCACTTGCAGCGCCATCTGTTGTTGAAAATTGTAACTACTGTAATTTCGAAAGAGTGTCCGCCTGAAAATGTACTGTCGTCCCAAGCATATTGCAACAAACGGTGTATTTCTATCGCTGATCGTTTAGTTTTTATTGCCGTTTCAAATATACCGGTCATTTTTGAAACACCCTGTAAATATACACTGATAAACGGTAACATTATGACCTCTGCCTGCCGCAACGTTGGATGCCTCCTGGTCGTGTTGCGGGCAGGCAGCGTGGTAACATAAATATGTAAGCGGAGCAGACACGGACGGAGAATCACCCTAGCGAAGGTAAGGGCCGAAAATGGGGAGATCCATTGATAAGCCACTTCTACAAAGGACGGATTATTGTTACGAAGAATCTGTGACCGACTATCTCGAAAACGGCGAAGCTGGTGGAATGTCCAAGTGTCGTGAACATCTACGGAAAGAGATACAAGGACAGTGAAACTACCAACAGGCGCTAAGTGGTTGGGCGTCTACGACTATTCACAGTCCCTGGGATTCGGAAGCTCGTAATTATTGTGCTATGGGAGACATTCTCTTGCGCTGGCATGGGATCTGTGGTAGTAATCGAGCTGCGAACCACCTGCGTCCCTTAATCCTTGATGTCTTCCCCGACAGCGATCTCATCTTTCAGCAGTAGGATAACTGTCCGTATCTCGGAGTCAGAAGAGTGCTACAGTGATTCGAGGAGCATTATTAGTGAACTCACGTTGATGTCTCGGAAACCAGTTTCTGGTTTAAATCCTGTGGACCTCCGCTGGGTCTCCATCACCGAGTACGCAAGTCAGCGGCCCGTTATTTATGCGGGACATCTAGTACCACATACCTCCACAAACCTACCACCGAGCTGTCGGATCCCTGATATTTATAATGAATTATGTATTTCGTTTCAAAGATCGACAAACAAGCAGTTAGTCATAGCTTTCCGGCTAATCGCTATAACACACTCGAGAACGTTCTCAGTTTACTGTTCTTGAATAATAATGCATCCACGGAAAATCGTAGAAGCGGTCATGGCACCTAACAGTTAAAACTAGCAAAGCCCTTGCCTCTTTGAACACTCCTATCAGCGAGGTTAAGCAACGTCGATTGTGGCGAGTACTTGAAAACTGAGGGCCAAGGTACGCAAAGTGCTGTTCACTGCTTTCCGTTTGCCTTCACGGTGAAGGGCAGGAGCGGTAGTGTAAAGTCCTTAGGTTTTTTACCTGTGTTCTGGTTTAAATTACGAACCTCGCCTCCGTGTCTCGCGAAGTGAAGGCACGCGACGCTGGTGATGGTAATCCGTCAGTCGGATGGGGACATTAAGCTCTTCGGCACCCTCGGTGCTCTTCGAGAGGAGCTGGCAGTGTGCCCGCACCGATATTCACCCTCTCCCTTCTTTCATCGTCATTCAACACAAACGCAACACCTACCCTACACACTCTACACACACCCCCATTGCAGTTTGCTACACTTACGAGATGCACTGAATCACACAAGTATCATACTTCCCAAAGGAAAGGTTGCAGGTGTTCGAAGGATAGGAAAAAATTTCTTACTAGGCGGGTGGACCTTATCGTCGGGGTCTCCCACCCGAGAACGTAATACGATTTCAGCCAAGGAGACAGTAAAACGGTGAGAGACATGTCGTATAAGTTGCTGTACTATAAACATTCATTTATTCAATACTAGTAATTAGACCTGCGTTAAAAGTCGTTATTAAAAACCGCTGTGGTCTGTTGAATATGACGTGTGGACGTTATGGGGATTAGTAGAAAAGCATTGAAGGATGCAGTCGAAATGAATAAGATAACTCTGACGGAAATGTGCCACTGGAAATAGTAGACGCCTTTTGCTACTTCGGCAGAAAAGTGAATCGTGTAGGCAGGATATCAAATACAGACTGGCAGCGGCAAGAGAAGCATTTTTGAAGTACAAAAACAGGAATTCGTTAACATCGAGTAAAAATTAAATGTTAGAACCAAAATGGATAAAATAACTTTTCTAGAGGTATATATATATATATATATATGGAATTTAGCCTTCTATGAAATTTAAATGTGGACGATAAAGAGTTCAGACAGTAAGACAGTTCACGCTAATGAAATGTGGTGCTACAGAAGAATGCAGAAGCTTCCATGGGGAGATAGAATACTAATAAGCACATAGTAAATGGAACTGGAGAAAAAATAAATATCACTAAAAGAAGGGATTGGCTAATAGGACATATTCTGATGAAGGAATCGTTAAATTGGTATTGGAGAAAGTGTGCGGAGCAAAAGTTGTACAGATCAAGGAATTAATACAGTAAGCTGGTTAAACCGAGTGGATGTTGCACCAGTCATTCAGAGGTAAAGAGTCTTGGACAGGCACTGCATCAAACTAGTATCCCGACAGAAGACCAGAACAACATCAAGAAGAAATTTATCAAATTTCAGTTTACTCCGAAAAGTCCGTGTACATAATTTCATTTGTAATTTTCTTGTTTCCGGATGTCCACGTAATATTTGTATGACCACTTAGGTCATCTTTGCTCTGAGAATATGCGTGGGTGGTGTTAAGTGTTGATCGCGAGGAGGGGAGGTAGGGAGTTGCAGTTGAGATGTCGTGGCAGTGAGGTTGTATAGGAAGAATGTAGAACATGCTGCTCTTGGAGATTATTTTATTGATCTGATTGAGGATATTATTACAAAAGGAGTGTTCAGTTATACACTCAATGAGATAGATTTACTAAGATAGTTACTATTTCGGAAAGATTGAGATTTAAGATAACGAATGGAAGTACTTTACTTCATTGCGGCAGCATTTAGTTACGCTTTCTTGGTTCAAAACGACCGCCCAAGTCCGGAATTTCTTGCTGTTTTTATGGAGTTTTGTCACAGTCAATGTTAAAGACTTAATGAATTTAATCATTAGCACGAGCAGTCTTATGTTAGAATAAAATTTCATGTTGAGTTACATTCCTGTATTTCTCCAGTCTTGATCTTACGTAGTTGTAATTTGTTATGAAATGTTTTCTTATTCTTACTAAGCGTTCAATGATGAAATTTTTGTAAATGGGATAGTGTCAGGACCCTTTTCGGAGATGAATTTTTTGAATACAGGTTTTACAGAAGAGTTTTTGTCTAGAGAGTAACTCGGGTTGCCCTACGTGTTTATTCAGCTCTCATTACCTGATGAACATTCATTTTTACGGGAGATAAAGTTTATGAGAACCAAGTTTACATTGCATGTATTTAAAAGATCGCGTTGTACTACCGCGATGATCTTTAGTTTGTAGCAGATGCGCCTTTTCTGCTTTTCCTGCGAAAACATTTGCGCGGCGTTTTGAATTGCGACGCAAATACAGGAGATACAAGTTTTCAGTTTCACAGGTCCAAGTTGAGTTTAATTATCCTCACTAAAGTTGGGAATGAATTTTTTTTGTAGCAGATAGTCCTGGTTCAGACAGGACGTAATTCATTTACACTCTCACAGTATTCTATTCTTGCAGACAGATTTAGTTTTTAACTGTAAACATGAGGTTAGCATACGCACACATTTCTTTTCTATAAATGGAATTTTTTCGTTTGCAACAGCTCACATTCATAAAGAGACTATATATTCAGGAAAGCACAGTCCAGAAGATAAACAAGCAGATGCACGTTCACGTAATCTTCGTTATCATTTTTATTTATTAAGATAACTGTCGACTGTGTTATTTGAATTTCATTACAAACTGTAGAACCTGAACACCTACTTGGGAAACGAGCGTCAAGGCAGCGTGGGAGGGCATGGCATGGTGATGGTACTGTGAACCGAAATTAGGAGCCTGCAGGAAAAAAAAAGTTTCGACCTTGGACTAAATCATATGTTTTTTTATAGCGTTGGGAATATGAGGCTGGACATGTCCCGAGACATCAAGGAGCAATAAACAACTTGACAACGGTTGGCAAGCGTTTGGGAAAAGGGACGGTAAAGGACTCGAATACAGGAGGCAGAGTTAAATAGGTATAGTGTTGGAGAATTTTCTGTATCGTCCAGATATTTGCAATGGTTTCTGGTAATTTGTGTACAGATTGCCATTTGCATCGCAAACTTCAGCAATTATTGAATTTTCTGCAGGTACTGTATCGGTTTTAAGAGAATTGATTGTTCCACATTCTTTTGTGACAGGATAATCTAAACGACCTTTGAATGCTGTATCTCACTTCCTTTAAACGCGCATCATTTGCAAGTAGAGGCGTCTCCAGGCTCTAACATGGGGCATGCGGTTCCTACTTATGACACGTGCAGGATGAATATCCTAAATCGGAGAAGTCCGGTTTCTAATCACAAAATCCAAGCTCTTAAGAATACGAAACGTAATGTGGTGCCGTACGGCTCATAATCACCATATTTTGTGCAAAAGTCGTAGATTAATTTTCAAACCAACCACAATGCGTCATGATTTTCCGTCCGTCGGATGGAGATTTGAGACTCTGCAAACCCTCTGGCGCTACTCCATAGCAGTAGGAGTAGATTCAATCTTTGCTTTAGCGCTCACCACAGTCAGCAATCCGCACGCTACAGCACATTCCACTAGCATTAGTCACAGTCAGCTACACCCAAAACAGCGGCACTTTAAATATAAATCCAGTGATAAGGTAGCTTTTCATCTCTTGATGGTGACGGAAAGTGCTAACTCCATCAGTAAAATCACTTGGCTAATTCTGATCAGTAAGACAGCTGAAACCTCAGACACAGCTATTTTCTTAAAAACTTGCGCGCTCTTTGAAGGAAATGGTACGGATGTGCTTACTGTTAGCATAACTATAATTTTCTTTTCTAGCCGTCAATCCTTCCAATGTCTGATGGCGTCTTTTCGTTGTCTGTACTAAGTTGTCACCTTTCCATTTATAAAAGTACTTAAAACTTTGTTTTACTTACGGTGATCTTTATTTAGTACTATAGCTTTTTCCACTTCACTGCTCCTTCCTGTTCCCAGTTCCGTATTCATGGAAATATTAGCGCCATAAGCAGTGTAGCTCCAAGCCGTTTTCCACAGATTTCAAAATGCGCCATTTCTTTCTTGCACTTCAAAATGTAGTTTTCTCTGTCACTTTTTAGCGCTTTTCTCTCACAACACATTTCAAAAGCTTCTAATTTCACCTTCCCCGGTTGATATATGATACACGTTTCGTATCCGTACGACAGTGTGCTATAGACGTAGTACTTCAGAAATATCTTGTTCAAGAATTACATTAAATGTATTCGCAACTGCGATTATGTACAACCATCAGCTGTAGAATGGTATGAGATAATCAAAATGTGTGCCGGACTGGGATTCGAACCCGGATCTCCCGCTTATCGCGACCTGTCCCTTACAATTTGGCTTCTCTGGACAACTCACGAGCAGACCAAAACTTCCATAAGTCGTCAAACATACGTCTACAAACTGCATTGTCATATATTCTCATACAAGTGAGTCATTTTCCTTGAAAGTCGCTTGCCTGGCGTGGGCGGATAAATGCGATACAGCCGGCCGGGGTGGCCGAGCGGTTCTAGGCGCTACAGTCTGGATCCGCGCGACCGCTACGATCGCAGGTTCGAATCCTGCCTCGGGCATGGATGTGTGTGATGTCCTTAGGTTGGTTAGGTTTAAGTAGTTCTAAGTTCTAGGGGACTGATGACCTCAGAAGTTAAGTCCCATAGTGCTCAGAGCCAACCAATTGCGATACTGCAGTGCCTGTGTTATTCCGATTTACGATGCGAAGTTCCGCAACTATAGTCGTTATGAAATACTTTAAATGTATTCGCAATTGCGAATATGGACAAACATCAGCTGTAGAATGGAATGACGACTGTGAAAATCTATAACTTTATAATTTTTTTTATTTTTTTTTAGAAGAAGCCCGAGACGAGGGTCGGGGTCAAGAGGGCAGGCGTCGCCTTCCGAGGCCTAGCCACAATGTTCCATTCCCGTCCTCCCGGAGTCAAGCAAGGAAAGGGGCCTTATAGGAACAAGAGATCTTTATTTGGGCAAATTTAATTTCTCTTTTCTCCACTGGATCCTACTACCGCCATCTGAAGCTTCCGGGTCATCTTCTCGCAAATGAGTGGAGTTGGGACTCCCTCTACACTGTTTCCTTGGAGAAGTAATCATGATCCGTGAGGCGTCGTCAACTCTATCTCCTCGCACTCGGAATGCCCCAGTGGGCAGGAGGACCATCGAATTGTGCACCTAAGTAATTCGCTAGTCATGTCCGGTACAATGCAAAGCGGTGGAAGGCCACACGAGTCGTCGTCAGATGAAACCACAAGTCGAAAGCGCTTTCGGGCACGGCTTGTATAACGTAACACAGCGCCACGCCCTTCAGCCAGTTGACGGTGTTCGTTCTGGAGGTGGGACAGTAAACAGCAACTAGGAGTAGGAGATCGTCTGACGTGGTACACTGCGGCTGTCACCTCAGCAGGAGCGCCAGTATACATTGTACAAGATCGCAGCAGCTGCCTGTCGCAGCACAAGCCAAGCGCTGCGCGTCCAAATCGACGACTGCTCAGTGTGGGCACAAGGAGCTGTCAATAGGATGGATGTAAGGGAGGCGCTGGTGTGTGGCTAATTTGTCGTTCACCACCACCTACCGCAAGGAACCACTACACGAGGGGAGGTTTGGGGTGTGGACGGGCCGCCACAGCCCGCTCCATCGGATAGTTGGGTGCTGCTGATATACCTTGTTGTGGGTTTGTCGGGCCTGATCGAGGCGTAAATAGTCTCTCGTGCTCCGCGCTGTAGTCGCCGGTAGAGCCTCGGTCATGCAGTGCAGGTAGAGCAGGAAATCTTGGATGTGGGTGAGAGATGGAGCTATGTGGCTCACGGTGACCAGCGGTCGAAGATCTCGGGGTGTGACCCGTTAACCTGGTGCTGGACGCTTTTCAGGTGAGTCGCGTCGTCCACAGATGCCCGCGCGCAGTTGTGAACATGAGTCAACCCCAGACCTTCCTCATCGTTAAGTAGTGCAGCAGACTTTTAATATCTAACCTGCACTTATTAACTGCCCATACGCTGCCTGGAACTTAACGGCATGGTGACCGATAAGGAAGAATGTGTGCAAAATAATGAAGCTTGGACGCTAGGTAAGTGTTGACGTAATAGGTCTGGAGAATCAAATCCATGTGGCGGAATCTTCAGCCACAGAGCAGTGCACAAGTCCGTTGTAGTAGCCGGCGTTCTGTGCTCCCAGTGCATTCAGTGTGGGAACCTACTGGAAGGGGATCGCCGTTGGGTGGAGGAGTCCTCTTACGACATCCACGTATGTCGCCTCGCGCATGTTGACGGCACTGCCAGACATTGCGCCGTAGTGACGCAACCACTGCAGCGTCGCTTGGATCTCGTTGCCTGATTGCGCCAAGAGCACCATGTCTCAACAGCGAAGGCACTGCGTAGGAATGTCACATCTCGAATGCAGATGCCTTCCAGTCGTTGGTGGAGACCGTGTAGCGCGGGCTCGGGGGCCGCCACGAGTAAGACTCCTGATAAAGGACATCACTGACAAGCAAACTGATGTGTTCAGTCTGGCGGCTGTCGACCATAACCCGGGAGCACACCCCACAGATTAAACATAGGATCACCCCAGATGACGTCTGCGAGAGGCCCATGCGTGCAAGCACGCTGCAAATGAACTGTTGCCGATAATATCAAGGGCATAATGGAAAATCGATGGCGAAAAGGGCGCCTCGGAGACGGCGGGCCGCCACCGGTGCTGTGATGTTCCAGTAGAAGCCTGATACCCTGTGGATGATTTTGATGATGTGGCAGTTTTAATAAAAAGAAGACCAAAGGGCGTGGAACGACTAGGCAAAGTTCAGGGAAAACATCATTCACCCTTTAGTAACTTCTTATATTTAAAAAAATAGACAAAATCGTTCAATTAGAAATTTACCAGTGTTTCAAGAAATGTTATATAAGAAACAAGTAACCTAACCCAGAGCCCTACTCAAGATCTTGAGAAAGGTGCACAATTACAGAACTCTCGATTGGAATGTTAACCATGAAGGTCACATCTTTCTTCCATTTAAAAGAAAGAATTTTTTTTAAAAAAAAGAGTTCCAGTCACTTAATAGAAAACAACCAGTTTAGGGACCAGCCACACATGCGTCCAAGGCAAACTTCAAATTCTGTAACATGGCTTTAAAATATTGAAGTCTACATGACGGGTGATCAAAAAGTCAGTATAAATTTGACAACTTAATAAATCAAGGAATAATGTAGATAGAGAGGTAAAAATTGACACACATGTTTAGAATGACATGGGGTTTTGTTAGAACCAAAAAAATTGCTAGACGTGTGAGAGATCTCTTCCGTGATTCGTTTGGTGATGATCGTGTGCTCAGCCGCCACTTTCGTCATGCTTGGCCTCCCAGGTCCCCAGACCTCAGTCCATGCGATTATTGGCTTTGAGGTTTCCTGAAGTCGCAAGTGTATCGTGATCGACCGACATCTCTAGGGATGCGGAAAGACAACATCCGACGCCAATGCCTCACCATAACTTCGGACATGCTTTACAGTGCTGTTCACAACATTATTCCTCGACTACAGCTCTTGTTGAGGAATGATGGTGGACATATTGGGCATTTCCTGTAAAGAACATCATATTTGCTTTGCCTTACTTTGTTATGCTAATTATTGCTATTCTGATTAGATGAAGCGCCTGCTGTCGGACATTTTGTGAACTTTTGTATTTTTTTTTATTCTAAAAAAACCCCATGTCATTCCAAGCATGTGTGTCAATTTGTACCTCTATATCTACATTATCCCGTGATATATTCAGTTTTCAAATTTATACTGACTTTTTGATCACCCGGTACTTAATTAAACCTTACAATTTATTTAAGTTAAAAAGAAGAAAACTGTTAAAATCTTAATTATTTGAAAAAGGGGAAAAATACTTGAGAGTCCCATCCAAGGTTGAGGCGCCGGCCCTGGGCTGTTGCAGGCCAGGCCGCCCTGCCGCCCCGACACACCGGCGTCGTCTTCTGTAAGGCGTGGCAAAACTAGAGCACACTAAGGTGTGTGTTAGTGGCCAGATCCATACCGCTAGTGGAGAAGTAGTTTCAATAAACACATACGAAAGAGAAATACAAGTCCAGTGAGAAGATCCACCTTGCATCAGTAAGACCACAGTCAATATACACTCCTGGAAATTGAAATAAGAACACCGTGAATTCATTGTCCCAGGAAGGGGAAACTTTATTGACACATTCCTGGGGTCAGATACATCACATGATCACACTGACAGAACCACAGGCACATAGACACAGGCAACAGAGCATGCACAATGTCGGCACTAGTACAGTGTATATCCACCTTTCGCAGCAATGCAGGCTGCTATTCTCCCATGGAGACGATCGTAGAGATGCTGGATGTAGTCCTGTGGAACGGCTTGCCATGCCATTTCCACCTGGCGCCTCAGTTGGACCAGCGCTCGTGCTGGACGTGCAGACCGCGTGAGACGACGCTTCATCCAGTCCCAAACATGCTCAATGGGGGACAGATCCGGAGATCTTGCTGGCCAGGGTAGTTGACTTACACCTTCTAGAGCACGTTGGGTGGCACGGGATACATGCGGACGTGCATTGTCCTGTTGGAACAGCAAGTTCCCTTGCCGATCTAGGAATGGTAGAACGATGGGTTCTATGACGGTTTGGATGTACCGTGCACTATTCAGTGTCCCCTCGACGATCACCAGTGGTGTACGGCCAGTGTAGGAGATCGCTCCCCACACCATGATGCCGGGTGTTGGCCCTGTGTGCCTCGGTCGTATGCAGTCCTGATTGTGGCGCTCACCTGCATGGCGCCAAACACGCATACGACCATCATTGGCACCAAGGCAGAAGCGACTCCATCGCTGAAGACGACACGTCTCCATTCGTCCCTCCATTCACGCCTGTCGCGACACCACTGGAGGCGGGCTGCACGATGTTGGGGCGTGAGCGGAAGACGGCCTAACGGTGTGCGGGACCGTAGCCCAGCTTCATGGAGACGGTTGCGAATGGTCCTCGCCGATACCCCAGGAGCAACAGTGTCCCTAATTTGCTGGGAAGTGGCGGTGCGGTCCCCTACGGCACTGCGTAGGATCCTACGGTCTTGGCGTGCATCCGTGCGTCGCTGCGGTCCGTTCCCAGGTCGACGGGCACGTGCACCTTCCGCCGACCACTGGCGACAACATCGATGTACTGTGGAGACCTCACGCCCCACGTGTTGAGCAATTCGGCGGTACGTCCAACCGGCCTCCCGCATGCCCTCGCTTAAAGTCCGTCAACTGCACATACGGTTCACGTCCACGCTGTCGCGGCATGCTACCAGTGTTAAAGACTGCGATGGAGCTCCGTATGCCACGGCAAACTGGCTGACACTGACGGCGGCGGTGCACAAATGCTGCGCAGCTAGCGCCATTCGACAGTCAACACCGGGGTTCCTGGTGTGTCCGCTGTGCCGTGCGTGTGACCATTGCTTGTGCAGCCCTCTCGCAGTGTCCGGAGCAAGTATGGTGGGTCTGACACACCGGTGTCAATGTGTTCTTTTTTTCATTTCCAGGAGTGTAAATTAGTGAAATCAAAGTGAAGTAGAAATTAGAATATAAATGAAAAACTTGGTTTAGTTTAGAGAGTTACATACTGGCATTCAGCGGGCAAAACAGCAGAACAGAAGAGACAATGACCGTGAAGTCAGCAAGTTTCACATAAGCGGTCGCTGTCGATTCAGCCATCAGGGCATCGCCCGACCGGCTCACGTGTTTCTCAGTTGTCGCATGTGAGCAAAGGCCCTCGCCTACATCCCAAGAGCCAATGACCGACGTTAAGAAGATTCTTCGAGAAGCTTTTCAACGTGACAGAAGAGGCAATGACCGGCTCACGTGTTTCTCAGTTGTCGCATGTGAGCAAAGGCCCTCGCCTACATTCCAAGAGCCAATGACCGACGTTAAGAAGAATCTTCTAGAATCTTTTCAACGTGACAGAAGAGGCAATGGCCGTGAAGTCGTTCACCTCCAGTAAACTGAAGTGAATAAATACACGAGACGCAGTGGGCCCGACAGATGAAGACGAGAGGAAGACGAAGGCGAAGACGGAGACGAAGACGGAGACGAGCGACGAAGAAGACGAAGAAGTGAAGAAGCGTAGCAGTTGTTTTAAGTTAGTTTCGGTGCTGAAGACCGTCATGCAAGGAGAGACTACATCATGCACAGACGCACCAAGTCCGCCGGTTGCGAATGGTCCTCGCCGATACCCCAGGAGCAACAGTGTCCCTAATTTGCTGGGAAGTGGCGGTGCGGTCCCCTACGGCACTGCGTAGGATCCTACGGTCTTGGCGTGCATCCGTGCGTCGCTGCGGTCCGTTCCCAGGTCGACGGGCACGTGCACCTTCCGCCGACCACTGGCGACAACATCGATGTACTGTGGAGACCTCACGCCCCACGTGTTGAGCAATTCGGCGGTACGTCCAACCGGCCTCCCGCATGCCCTCGCTCAAAGTCCGTCAACTGCACATACGGTTCACGTCCACGCTGTCGTGGCATGCTACCAGTGTTAAAGACTGCGATGGAGCACCATATGCCACGGCAAACTGGCTGACACTGACGGCGGCGGTGCACAAATGCTGCGCAGCTAGCGCCATTCGACGGCCAACACCGCGGTTCCTGGTGTGTCCGCTGTGCCGTGCGTGTGATCATTGCTTGTACAGCCCTCTCGCAGTGTCTGGAGCAAGTATGGTGGGTCTGACACACCGGTGTCTATGTGTTCTTTTTTCCATTTCCAGGAGTGTAGAAACGCTGAGCTATTAGGGGCTCAAAGGCAAAGGGCAGAAACTAAGGCCTGCAACTTGATGCGGCCACATCGATCCAAAACGCCATAAGATGCTACAGAAACCCAGTGAGATCCCCTGCTATACCCCCAGGACAGGACAGATAGTTTAATTTGTGGAAGGGAGCCAAAATGAGTGGCTGTCAGTTGCACTCGAACATATTACTTTACTCATTTGACAAACATTACAAACATTAGTCACAGAGCAAGCCAAACATTGGTCTTAGAACTTAATTCCTGACTAAATCTCACGCCTCAGGGTCAAAACAACCTTAATTTAAAATCAACTAGAAGCCATACATAAACAAACAACAAGGACAAATAAGAAAAGGCAGCACATCAAACGGCGGTCAGAAGTTTCCAAGGGTCGGACTGGAATCCGAACACTAAAGCTCGCTTACATGAGACAGGCAGTCGGCATAAAAATTTTCAATCCGACAGCAACCCAATCGACAATGGATCAATCGACAGGATAAAGTCGTGCTCCACCCGACCAGCACACAACAGGGAGTTAAATGGAACAACGCAGAAGGTATCAGCGTCGACCATGAATTACACACTCAGCTGTCAAACTACATGCCGTGCTGGACAGCCACAACACGGCGAAGAAAATACACTGCCTGAATTTACGTCAATGGCCAGGGCAGGTTACCGGAACGTTAACGGCCACAAGGCAGAAGATTCCGCTGGTGCACTTCAATTCAGAAATAATCAAGTTAAGTTAAACTCCACAGGAGGGCGGCTAGGATTTCGCCAACTTAAAAACACATGTTGTTGCTCGCGGGAATGTCTCAACAGCCCACAACGAAATTCAAACGACACAATGTGAACAGATGCGGCCGGCTGGGAGGTTAAGTAAAGACTGAACTTCCGTGTCCGGCATCGGTGAGCCAGGAAGCTCGTAGCAATGGGAACAGACAGCCCCTCTCCCTCCGACCACGCGTCGACGCCGCCAGCGGCCCCGGCCAGCCACACACCACGGAGACTTCCTCGCTGCTCCACGCCAACCGACCAACTGCCCGCACACGGCACAGCTCAAAATGTTCAAATGGCTCTGAGCACTATGGGACTTAACATCTATGGTCATCAGTCCCCTAGAACTTAGAACTACTAGAACCTAACTAACCTAAGGACAGCACACAACACCCAGCCATCACGAGGCAGAGAAAATCCCTGACCCCGCCGGGAATCGAATCCGGGAACCCGGGCGTGGGAAGCGAGAACGCTACCGCACGACCACGAGATGCGGGCACACGGCACAGCTGGGAAACTATAAGCGCGACGCCAAAGGTAGTACAAGCGTGCGAATATCGATACACGCTGTTTAAAAAATAATCTCTGAGCGCTATGGGACTTAACTTCTGAGGTCATGAGTCGCCTAGAACGTAGAGCTACTTAATTCTAACTAACCTAAGCCGGCTGAAGTGGCCGTGCAGTTCTAGGCGGTACAGTCTGGAACCGCGTGACCGCTACGGTCGCAGGATCGAATCCTGCCTCACGCATGGATGTGTGTGATGTCCTTAGGTTAGTTAGGTTTATGTAGTTCTAAGTTCTAGGGGACTGATGTCCACAGCAGTTAAGTCCCATAGTCCTCAGAGCCATTTGAACCATTTTTATTAACTAACCTAAGGACATCACACACATCCATGCCTGAGGCAGGATTCGAAAATGCAACCGTAGCAGTCACGCGGATCCAGACTGTAGCACCTAGAACCGGTCGGCCACTCCGGCCGGCTACACACTGTTGCTGCGACTCGCGGAGAGAGAGGATAACACCACAATTGCGATAACCGTGTGGGGACTAGTCACAGTATGTCAACCAAGGTTTAATGCAAATTATAACACGAGACAGCCACAACTCTCACAAAAAGACTCAGGAGGTGGCCAACAAATGCAAAGGTTGGACCAAACAGTCATCCAACCCTGCCAACTCCGAGAAGGCAGTAACTTATGCAGTCAGGAAGTATCCAGAATAAAACCAGGAGTGTCTTCAGATTAATTTCATATACAGGACGCAATTCCAGCAAAGCGACATTATCTCGGTGTGCTCTTCCAGGAATACGGGTAAACAAACAACTAAGCCTTAAATCTGGTTTGTAGCCAGGATCAAATTAGTGTCTGGGATCACAGAACTAAAGCCACTCCATCAGATAACGGACGTTAAAGGCAGTCACTAAGTAGTGGAAGCACGACCGGTGCAGGCAATGAGCCTCATGCTCGGGACATCGACACCAGTGGCCTACTCATTCCGAAAAACGATGGGACCGTCTCGTCTGTAGTGGGGTCGTGTCCTAACTCCTCCTGCAACCTGTCCAGAGCAGCTCCACCCGACTACCTGGCATCGATCGCTCCATGCGTCGCACTGCATATCGCGCCCTCTCGAGGCCAACGTTGCTTAAATCGACCTGTCGTTCCGAGCGCCTCCATCAACACAAGAAGCGAAGAAAAATAGAAGAAACAGAACTCGAAAATTCGAAGGAAGCTGTCCGCACGGCTAACTTTGTGCTGCCTAAACATGTCTGGTCAGGATGGATCATACATCCGATTGTGGTCTGAGGACAGACGCAAAAGATGCGGGATAAAAGCTTGTAATCAACGTTTAGGAACTTGACAACGGCGTGAACCGCTCGGTTTGGAACCAGAATCATGATGCCTTCCAGGAAATCGATCGGAACGGTAAAATCGTCGTGGTCTTGAAACATCTGAATCCACTGAGCAAGCATCAGGGGACAGAAGGCGTGGTAGAATTCGTTTGGTAAGCTGTCCATTCCCAGTGATTTGCTTGGGGTGCCACATGCCAAGCAGCTTTTAAGTCTTCAGCAGTTGTGGGAATGAGCGGGGCGTCGTCCTGGGTTGCTACTCTGGGATCAGGGTATCGTGCAGGATGGCTTCGTACTCATGGGTGGATTGCAGGTCCTCGGCATACAATGTAATGGGAGAACGCCGCGGCCACCGCACACTGTGTGTCGACGCATCCGCGCACTGATGTTGCTACTGATGTAAGGTGGCGCTTATGTTGCATCCGTCTCGTACGACGTGATATACAGACGCAATTTCGGTGGCTATGGTATCCTTCGCCGTCACCTGGACTCGGGCACCATCAAGCTGTTCCGTAGTGAGATGGATTATGCGAGATAATCGCTATCTGATTGTGTCATGACAGCAGCTGTGTCATTAGTTCTTTTAGTGCTGTGTAATAAACCCCGATGTCCCCTGACGCCAGCACACTCTGTCACGACCAGACCTCATGAGCATCCATTGCAGGCTGGCTTGGTGAGCTCTAGTCACCATGTAAAGTGGAAGGAGGCAGTGGTCTCATGTAACAGTGACCTCCCAGCACCATGCGTCCTCAAACAGATACGTAACATTCAGCATCCATAGACCATGGCTTCAGAGTGTGAGTTGTCATGGGAATGTGATTGAGCAGGTGTATGCCAGATGGTCGGTGAAGGCCACCGGCTACCGTTCCGCATCCTAGAGTCCTTGGGAGGCGTGTATTTGGGAGAGGCGGCTGGCGGAGTGGTCAGTGAAGTTGAAACGTCCCCTTAGAACAATTTATACAAGACTGTGCTTAAACTGACACACAATATTTTTAGCGCAACGCAATCTGACTTTCAAAAATCCCTGCAAAAGAATGGCCCTGACTAACATTAATCTATACTTTTCACAAATCACTTACCTCACCAAAAATCTCCGTTACTCGAACTACTGCAATACAGCGAGCGCCACTACTGCCAGCTAAATAACAGATTCAAACTACGGAAGGCACTAACTACTGATAGGGATAGTTAGCAAATGAAAGATACTAATAGAGAACAAACAATGTATTTACCTTAACAGTCATAATATATATAGCAGTTCATGACAAATTACAGAACTCCGCCATCTCTCTCCCCACATCCACCACTGCTGGCGGCTCACCTCCAACTGCGCAACGCTACGTGCTGTTCACATCCAGCTGCCGCTGCCGCCGCTGCCCAACACTACAATGGCAGACAACAATGCAAACTAGCTACAGACTGCACACAGCACAGCCAGTGATTTTCGTACAGAGCGCTACGTAACGTTGCCAATAAGAAAACATAAACAGTTACAAAGTATGTATAGCCACGGCAGTCCACTTGAAGGAGATGTCACATTTCTTGGAGGGCCAGTTCCTGTACGAGTGCCTGTAGTGCAGGGCAGGTAGAATAGATTGGTGTTTTGTCTTTGGGGATCCAAGACGCTATTAAAATAGCTGCCTAAGACGAAGTGATCCATATTTCCATGTAGGAGCGGAGCTATTTTGTTCGAATTGAAGGTAGTCCATGCATCGCAACAGTTATTGACAACGTGGGCTGCCCCCACTTCATGGCCAGGCCTCATACAGATAGCACATATGTGATATCTGAAGCCTCGATGCTGCTGCGTAAAATGATGGTGGACATGTTGGGACTGACGCTAGATGGAATGCTGAAGGTGGTGTAACTGCAAATGTCCAATCATATCTCTGTAATAATTCCAATCCCAAAGAAAGCAGGTGTTGACAGATGTGAAAATACTGAACTATCAGTTAAATAAGTCACAACTGCATAATACTAACGCGAATTCTTTACAGACGAATGGAAAAACTGGTAGAAGGCGACTTCGGGGAAGATCAGTTTCGACTCCGTAGAAATATTGGAACACGTGAGGCAATACTGACACTACGACTTATCTTAGGAGAAAGATTAAGGAAAGGCAAACCTACGTTTCTAGCATTTGTAGACTTAGAGAAAGCTTTTGACAATGTTGACTGGAATACTCTCTTTCAAATTCTAAACGTGGCAGGGGTAAAATACAGGGAGCGAAAGGTTATTTACAATTTGTACAAAAACCAGATGGCAGTTATAACAGTCGAGGGGAATGAAAGGGAAGCAGTGGTTGGGAAGTGAGTGAGGCAGGGCCGTAGCCTCTCCCCGATGTTATTCAATCCCTATATTGAGCAAACAGTAAAGGAAACAAAAGAAAAATTCGGAGTAGGTATTAAAATCCATGGAGAAGAAATAAAAACTTTGAGGTTCGCCAGTGACATTGTAATTCTGTCAGAGACAGCAAAGGACTTGGAAGAGCAGTTGAACGGAATGGATAGTGTCTTGAAAGGAGGATATAAGATGAACATCAACAAAAGCAAAACGAGGATAACGCAATGTAGTCGAATTAAGTGGGGTGATGTTGAGGGTATTAGATTAGGAAATGAGACACTTAAAGTAGTAAAGGAGATTTGCAATTTGGGGAGAAAAATAACTGATGATGGCCGAAGTAGAGAGGATGTAAATTGTAGACTGGCAATAGCAAGGAAAGCGTTTCTAAAGACGAGAAATTTGTTAACATCATTGATGAAAGTGTCAGGAAGTCGTTTCTGAAAGTATTTGTATAGAGTGTAGCCATGTATGGAAGTGAAACATGGACGATAAACAGTTTGGACAAGAAGAGAAGCTTTCGAAATGTGGTGCTTCAGAAGAATGCTGAAGATTAGATGGGTAGATCACATGACTAATGAGGAGGTATTGAATAGAATTGGGGAGAAGAGTTTGTGGCCCAACTTGACAAGAAGAAGGGACCGGTTGGTAGACCCTGATCTGAGGCATCAAGGGATCAGAAATGTAGCATTGGAGGGCAGCGTGGAGGGTAAAAATCGTAGAGGGAGACCAAGAGATGAATACACTAAGCAGATTCAGAAGGATTTAGGTTGCAGAAGTACTGGGAGATAAACAAGCTTGCACAGGATAGAGTACCATGGAGAGCTGCATCAAACCAGTCTCAGGACTGAAGACCACAACAACTACATCTCTGGGTACACTTCTCAAACGAGGGTGGTATCCAGGTCCGCCACCTGGAGCATGTCATGGAACATCCTCGTCTTGATGACGGAGTGTATGCCATTGACGTCGACCATACCCACACTGTAGGATTCGAACATCTTAATGTGGAGTATGTAGGAGCGGGTGGTGGCCACTTGGCTATCCAGACTTGTGACGGGCATGTTCAATGTGGGGCGCCAGCGCCTTGTGTCAAATGAGCGTCTAGGCTGTCTGGTGCATCTTCGGCCTCCATTGTGGTAGAAGAGTCATCGAACAGAGATCAGTTACAGCTGGGGCCGCGATCCAAAGGCTCCATCGCCTGGTATTCGAGCTGAGGTGTGTCGGTCATGGAGTCGTCCGGGTGGGGCTAGGCCGCCGTCTTGTCTTCGGCGTCGGATGCCTGCCTTGGATGGTACTGGTAGCGTCCGTTTGCAACGACAACTCAGCTGGAACGTGTCCGCTGTTGTCCGGTGAAATAATGATGGCTCGGCAGACAGCGCTGAACGCGTACCACGGCAGGTGTTTGCGATAGTTGATGTGTACCTGTTGGACGTATCTGAGGGTGGATACATTTCAAAGGTATTCCACTTCTCTTCCATGTAGCTTAATACCGTGCCATACTCCGGTAACCGAGTCAGTGACGAGCGCAGCCTGCATTTTGAACGGCGGTCCGGATATGGGCACAGTACACACCTCGACGCCCGCGTGGACCACGGTTACCGTCAGCATGGCGAAAGCGGCAGCCGTCGGTGGAACGTTGGTGTTACTTATAATCCGTCTTGATTGCAAAATGTTTATTCGTATGACCACTTTCGGATCCTCTAGAACCATGTTCAGATCTGTAACGATAATGGTACTAATATACTATTTCAGGAATGCAAGCCTTTTTCATCCTATCTAATCAACATCAAATGTACCAGAACGTACCTGATATTTCGGTTACAGAAGTAACCCCCGTCCAAACCCAGCAACTTTCATACGCTGCGTCACATTAAATTGGTTGGCAGAATGCACGTCATTTATGTTAATTATAACACTATTACCGACAGGTGGCATCTGGTACATTTGTTACATTACATATGCACATATTGTATTCAGTAGACTGTTGTAATTAACTTTTATGTCTAAAAATACTTAATTAAAATCTGTAGATGTCAAGGCTAAAATCTGTGCTTATCAAAATTAAAAAAACACAGTAAAATTATCATTTTTATTCTATCTAAAAACTTGCGGCGATTTCTATATCTATGGTGCTGGTGCAGACTTGTTTTCCTGCTTGGTCTGCTTCCTTGTTCCCACCATTTCCCTGTTGTGCCGCGATCCGCTCAGTCGTCTGACGTCCATCGCCGTGGGCAAGAGGGCCGCGCAGGCGCGGCACGCGTCTTCCAGCTTCTCCATCACGCATCGGCCTGGACCTCCACACGGAGCAGTTGACATCTCAGTAAGTCGCCATAAATACTAAAATAGGCGCTATGATTGAACTCGCTTTGCTCGTTGAGGATTAAATCCGGATCTTTCTTTTTGTGGGTGTATATTTGAATTTCTTCCAAAATGTTAAGAAACCGTCCCTTATGAGCTCCATGCAGGATGTCTAAATTTTGTTCAATGTTCGTGACTGAGTACTTTGAGGCAGCAATATGCGCCGCAAACGCTGTTTTGTTTTGAGAGTAGGGGTGCTCCCTGAATCTGGTCTCAAAGTTCTTACCAGTCTGCCCTATATATTGTTTACAGCAGTCATCGCACTTGATCTTATATACACCTGAATCCTGAAATTTATTCCTACTACTACATATTTTGTGCTGGAGCTTCAATTTTAGCGTGTTATTTGTTCGGTACCCTATTTTAACGTCTGATTTAGGAAAGCATCTTTCAATCTTATCTGTAATTCTTCCACTGTAAATGAGAACCACATATTTTTTCTTGTTGTTCCTATTAACTGCGACTTGATTTCCTTCTATTTGTTTCATTTCCCTCTTCTCTATCTTCTTATAAATATTCATCACCTGCTTACACGGAAATCCGTCCGCTACGACCACTTGTTTTAAAATACGTAGCTCCTCTTCTACTTCCTGTTGGCTTAGTGGCAATCTTAGTAGCCTGTATACCATCGAAATAAAATATGTCCATTTGTATAGCGGAGGGTGACAAGAGCGCTCATTCATAATTAAATCTGCACACGTAGGTTTTCTGAATATGCTAAATTCATGCCTCCCATCTTTCTTTATTAGTGTTAAATCTATCTATACGGTTGTCTTTCTTCAAATTCCATAGTGAATCTAACTTTCGGGTGTTGAGAGCTCATTATTTGTGCTACGTTTTCGATATCATTTTTATCTCCTTCGTATAATAAAATGGAGTCGTCAACGTATCTCCTTTAATATACAATTTTCTCAGCTATATCAGGATTTTGATCAAAGAATTCGTTTTCCAAGTGATTTACAAAAATGTCAGCCAGCGTCCCAGCTAAACTGTTCCCCATTCCCAACCCATCTTTCTGTCGATAAATTTTACCACTGAAAGTAAAGTAATTGAACGACAAGACTTGTTCCAACATTTCCGCTAGTTCGATCACTTCCCCCAATGCCACTTTACCATGAGTGAGGAGATGATCTCTGTTGTGACTTGGCAAGACAGCCAAGCCACTATGACAGGTAGCCGAAAGGCACGCGTTTAAACTCACGCAGGCTGGCGTGAGGTCTGGAACAGGACAATGTAATTAATATAGCCAATAAGGTACGTTGCCGCTGGAATACTTAACTTTAATTCATAATTGGTGTACATCGGTCTGACGGTACAGGCATCACAAGATAAATAGCAAATGATAATGGCGCCTTGCTAGGTCGTAGCAAAAGACGTAGCTGAAGGCTATGCTAACTATCGTCTCGGTAAATGAGAGCGTAATTTGTCAGTGAACCATTGCTAGCAACGTCGGCTGTACAACTGGGGCGAGTGCTAGGACGTCTCTCTAGACCTGCCGTGTGGCGGCGCTCGGTCTGCAATCACTGACAGTGGCGACAAGCTGGTCCGACGTATACTAATGGACCGCGGCCGATTTAAAGGCTACCACCTAGCAAGTGTGGCGTCTGGCGGTGACACCACAATCTCAATCGTTTCTTTTGCGGGAATGTTTGTGTACAGACTTGTGATATCCAATGAAGCTAGTGGCGCATCCTGAGGTATAGCTACGTCTGTAATTTCCTCGGCAAATTTGTTGCTGTTCCTAATGTTGAAAGTCAGACGATATGTATATGTCGCCTTCAATCTGTTATTTAGCTCTTTATTTAATTTATAACGTGGGATACTGGTATTATTGATGATTGGGCGAATCGATTTTTCAACCTTACGGAGCTTTACTTGTGACCGTCATTCGGGGATTCGCAGATTCATTACTTTCAATTTAAACTTTTCCTCCTCCGTGAAGAGAAACACTCTGTTATCTGTTTGTTTCCTTATGTCTGTTTCAAATTTCCTGGTTGGATCTTTCTTGACCTCTACTATTCCGTTCTCCATAAAGAACTTTTCGGTTTTGTCTATATAGTTTGTATCGTGTATTAAAACCATAGTGCCGCCCTTATCTGCCTTTGTGACGATAGCCTTATGTGATTCTAACTTCTTATTCAAGCCCTTAAGAGTTAGTATTTCGTTTCTGTTCTTGTGAGCAGAATGCATTTTATCTATAATCGATTTCTTTACTTTAACTGCCGTGTTGGTCTGTTCGTATATGTTCATATTTGCGATATCACATGCAACTTTCACTTCTGCGACAGTCTTTTTTCTTGTATTTGAGTTAATTGCTGGATTTAGGTTTACTGCAGCCCTTTATTTAAAAGGTTCTGCTCATCCTTTGTTAATTCTATCTCAGTTAAGTTCACAACCCTCTCATAAAAGGTATGCAACATTTACGCGCCGTTTCGTTATCAATATTAAAATTTACACCTAGGTTAAAAAGCTTCTTCTGATGTCTGTTTAGAGTTAATTCTCGCTCCCTGTCAATTCGGTTTTCAATCTCTCCGCATACACATGTGAACTGCAATGGAGCTAAAATGTTACCTAGAATCAAGTGAAGATTAAAAGCTTCTCTATTTAACTTGTCTTTCATTTTATGTGCTCCTCGAATTTGAGTTTTAACCCATAATACTTCACTTTTGCGTTTTACTATTTGCGCTATGTATGACATATTCCTGATTTTTACTATTGCACAGTTAGGAGTAACCCCTGCGTCTAAGTATGCTTTCTTTAAATTTATTTTCAAGTTTTCTTTCATCATTTTTGTCCTAGTACGTAAGAAGTTCGTAATGCGTCCCGAAGCCTGACGTGGCACAAACTTTGCAAAAAATAGACATAATATCTGATAGGATAGACGTAATCAGTGATTTTACAGTGTTACTTATATTCCGTCTTGATTGCAAAATGTTTATTAATATGACCGGCTTCGGTTCCTCTAGAACCATGTTCAGCTCTGTAACGGTAATGATACTAATTTACCATTTCAGGAATGCAAGCCTTTTTCATCCTATCTAATCAACATCAAATGTACCAGAATGTACTTGATATTTCGGTTACAGGAGTAACCCGTCCAAATACACCAACTTTCACATGCTGCGTCACATAAAATTGGTTGGCAGAATGCACGTCATTTATATTAATTATAACACTATTACGATGTGACGGGAACCGGTGTTACCTCTGCGGCAAGGCCGTTGGCATGTTAAGGTAACAGGGAACCGATTTCTATTGCAGGAGTTACAGGACAGCTCTACAAACGAAGCAGACTGCCTCAGAATGTCAGTGTTATTTGCATATCACAGAAGTTCTAAATAACTTTCGTTGCAGTTTTACTTTTTTCACAAACATCTACATCTCACAGACAGATAACAGTAGGCTTTCTATACTTGGCTTACAGTACCTGAATAACCAGTTATAACAGTATGTTATGCTATACTTGTCGACCTGTGCCAAGTTGAGATATCACACTTTCGTGAACTCTTCCAACGAATCCGAGCCAACCATTTGTCATCAGTGCTACCGATTTTACGTGTATGTCTCATTTCACATCGCTTCTTATTATTGCCACAAAGATTTCTACGATGTTCAGCACTAATCTTGTAATCAGTTATTGTCGCGTTCTTTCTCGTTCTTATAGATGTTATCCTAGATTTATCCACATGTACAGAGATCTGCCATTCATTACACCACGTAGAAAAAATGTTCCAGTCCTTCTGCGTTTCTTTACAATCGTTCAGCCACCATTTTTTTCTACAGTCATCAACTGACAACCGGACAGCACCATTAACTGTCTCCCAGAAATTATTTGCGGATTCTGAATACATCGAAGGTTACGTTACACTCCCCTGGAACGCGCCTGATGCTTACATTTCTTCGTGTTGAACATTCACCGTCCTGTATAATGTACTTAATTTTTATAATCAGAAATTCATTGGGGAAATCGCATATCTGAAGCTACGAACTGCTCGAAATGCCAACTCGTTGAAGGGAAACTAGAAGAATTTTACTTCTTAGCTCTGCTTTGCACGTGAACGCACTAGCTCTAGTAAAAATTAATTAACAAACTGACAGCCATAGTACGTCAGTTCTGCTCCCTGCTATCGTCTTCAGAGTTCTGTGTATTGTTCAGCCTGCGGCACGGGCGTTGTGAAATTTATATTAGATGCTGAGACAGCACTGTCTACTGTTCTGTAATGGTCACCACACGCACAAGTCTAGTTATTCGTCTACTAAAGTTAAATGAAAACGTACGCTGTGCAGCTGGCGAACTTAAAGTAAAAGAGAAATGCAGGAATAAATAGTACAACGGATAAACACTACAGCATAGCTCGTTTACTCTTTCAAAAAAAATTCATGTCCGTTAGCGCGGCTGATGATTTATTCAGCAGAACTGTAAAGTTCAGTACTATATATAGTTACACCTCCGAAAAATGAAAAATGTGTGTCGACCGTGCCCTCACATACATAAATTTCACATCTGTTTATAACTTTGCAGACAGCAAACCTCGACGAACAGTGACGTGTAGCACTTGCAGGACCACCAAACTGACAATTTTCGTTCTTATTTAACACAAAGAAATAGGCTGCAGATTTAAACGTTACCGTGCCATTCTTGATTATGTATACTCTAATGCTGCACAATTTGAGTGCGTGTCGGACACAAGCATGAGTTTGTTTTCTATTAGTGTGCTGCTGTTCTTTCATTTCCTTTAGCTTTTTTATTGCATTATAAGAATTTATTTCCTTAGCTTATTGCTACATCCCAAACAAATAATATTGTGAGTATCTCAAACTACAAACTATTATTCAGGCCGCGAATATTCCTACTGATTCCTCCTCTGTCATCATCAGGAACTCTTTTGGATCGACGGGGCGAACATTCTGCTTTTCAGCGCCACAACCACAATTCGGTGAAGCTACTTTCTTCCGCTTGTGCAAAGAGTCGGCACACCTTCAAGTGTTGGTTGTTGTTAGGCTGAGAACCGATCAGATCTCGTTTGGCACTCCGAAGCCAGGCAGCTTGGTAAGTGTGCATGGCATCTTAAGTTGTTCTGTTGTACCATTAACCTGTCCTGTGTGTGTCTGCAACCTGATGCTTGGAAAGTGTTGTTATTGTTGTTTTTTTTTACTGTTACCATACAAGGGCACTTCACCGCCACAGGGATGGAGGTGGCATTGCGACTAAGTATTAAGCATAGGTAGCCAGAAAGCAGATGTGGGTCCAATGGTTACGGTTATAAAAGCATTGTATGGCTATGCTTTATGTCAACAAATTTTGTGCGAGCACTGGTCACCCAGGCTGATGAATAATATTCCACGACAGAGAAAACCAATCACAGAGCTGAAGTACAGAGTGCTGATGTAACTGACTCCTCTAACGTGCCACAGACTTTCTGGAGGACATTATTTCGAGATTTGATTTTGGGAGGTGTCGTTAATAGGCGTCTGTAAATAAGCGTTCTGTCGAGAGTCTGAGAAGTCTTCCTTGAAGCTGGTCGGTTAGCTCTTTGTTGTCTGTATTATTATTTTGGTGAAAACCTGAGAATTTTTTCTTAGCGGTACTTGGCTGCATCCACCATTTGTGGAAATATTTAAGAATAGTTGATGCAATGGTGGTGAAGTACGTAGAGCGGGTGGATACCTGTGTTTTGTACAGAAATAAGACTCGAGCGACGTGAACGGAAAGCACTGGTTAAAGAGACACTAAGAGAGGGTTGACGCTTATTCCAGATGTTTTTTGTTTCTATCTGTGCATAAAGCAAATAGTAAAGGAAACTAAGGAAAAGTTAGGACCTTAATAATTCAAGATGAAGAAATAAAAACTTCGACGTTTTTATTCATTGTATATCCATGCTTGTATTCGGAAGTCTGGGGAACTTCGGCCGTTGATGGTTCGATGGACAACACCACAGTTACAGGTAGTCTACGACAACCAGTTACATTGACCACTGATGCAAGGTATATAAGGCTGATGTTAACCCCTTTAGCATCAGTTAAGGCATGAAGATGGTACACTGAAGCACCGAAACTGGTAGCCATACAATAAATGACATCATAAGGACAGCTGTACGTGTTTAATTTTCGAACATACATTGTAATTTTGTTAGATACGGCGTAGGACTTGGAAGGTAAGTTGAACGCATTGGACAGTGCCTTCAGACGGGGCTACAATGTAAAACACTGAACATGTTTCGGTTCAGCTGTACGTTCAGATGATATATGACTGCTGGACACTACTCCGCCTCACACGGTTGAATAAAAACACGAGTCGACACTCTCCAATCAAATATTCTGCGGTTAGTAGCAGCGTTTCCATATCGGCATCCTCAGCATTTGTAAATAGGCGCTGCATGTTTGAACGATACGGTAGGCTTCGCCAACAAATCACAATCACAGTTCAAAAATTCAGTTACGTAAACTTAGTACCGATACAGTCATTGAACTTAAGGAGAAGCATTGATAAATGAAGCCACCGAAACAGGAGATCCAACAACCGAAATAAAGTGACAAATAAAAAAAAATGTCATGAGTATGAGAGGATGGAGATCTCTTCTGAACACCACTCTGCAAGGTATCCCAGGTATGCTCAATAATGTTCATGTCTGGGGAGTTTGATGGCCAGCGGAAGAGTTGAAACGCAGAAGAGTGTTCCTAGAGCCACTCTGTAGCAATTATAATTATGGTCGTGTGGAGTGTCGCATTGTCCTGTTGAAATTTCCAAAGTCCGTCAAAATGCACAAGACACGAATGGATGCAGGTGATCAGACGGGATGCTTATGTACGTGTCACCTGTCAGAGTCGTATCTAGACGTATCAAGAGTTCCATATCACTCCAACTGCAGACGCCCCACTCCGTTACAGAGCCTCCACTAGCTTGAACAGTCCCCTGCTGACACACAGGATCCATGGATTAATGGAGTTGTCTCCAAACCCGTACACGCATTTCCAAACCCTGGGGCATTACTAACAGGACTGTAATGTTAACAGGAAAGCTCAAAGCGTACTATCCTGCTCCTTGAACTTTAATTTTTATTATAATTCCTCGTTGGTTTCCTTTACTGCTTGCTGAATGCACACTGTTGTGTTCATAGTTCCGTGTAGTCAGCGCGTACACAACTTTCCCACTAGAGCGCGCCCCGCTAAGCACAACAGCGCAGGCGCAGCACTCGTCCGTCTCCGCACTACGAGATGGCGCTGTCTTAGAGACGGACCAAATTCTGCTTCCGCCGATCCGCGTATTAATATGTAACGCAGCCAGTGAGATTGCTGCTAACGTAGAACCTTTTCTCCTCGCGGATCACACTCACGCAGTGATACCTGAACGCGCGAGGTATTATAACGAGTGTACAGACCTCCGATCAGTCAGTCTGCACCAGTCTGCACCAGTCTGCACCAGTCTGCACCAGTCTGCACCAGTCTGCACCAGTCTGCACCAGTCTGCACCAGTCTGCACCAGTCTGCACCAGTCTGCACCAGTCTGCACCAGTCTGCACCAGTCTGCACCAGTCTGCACCAGTCTGCACCAGTCTGCACCAGTCTGCACCAGTCTGCACCAGTCTGCACCAGTCTGCACCAGTCTGCACCAGTCTGCACCAGTCTGCACCAGTCTGCACCAGTCTGCACCAGTCTGCACCAGACTGCACCAGACTGCACCAGACTGCACCAGACTGCACCAGACTGCACCAGACTGCACCAGACTGCACCAGACTGCACCAGACTGCACCAGACTGCACCAGACTGCACCAGACTGCACCAGACTGCACCAGACTGCACCAGACTGCACCAGACTGCACCAGACTGCACCAGACTGCACCAGACTGCACCAGACTGCACCAGACTGCACCAGACTGCACCAGACTGCACCAGACTGCACCAGACTGCACCAGACTGCACCAGACTGCACCAGACTGCACCAGACTGCACCAGACTGCACCAGTCTGCACCAGTCTATACTCAAGTTTCAGTCTGCACCTAATAAGATTATCATATTCCTGTATCTAGCCATGAAGATAAATGTATAGACACTTTGTCAAGTATCAGAGATATGTGAGGATAAGATTAACGTACCAAGACCAAAGGAACTTCAGATTGTCAATTGTTAATAGCATCCAGAATCAAGTTACGTAATATCTGTGCTTGTTATTATTTTAATTAATGTGTGTGCAAATTAATCAAGTTCTGTTTAAAGTTGGTCACCGTCAATCTGCTACTCTAAGCGTGTGAGTGGCATTTCTATCGTCTGACCTAACGGCAGAAGATAAACACGCCACGATAAGACCACGAGACATACTGCTGACACTCGCCTACTTCTTCAGAGCGACAAGTCAAATAATCTGATGGTGTGTGTACCGAAGGTCTTACAGTACGCACACCACACACACACTGAATGTCATCAGGGAGAAACTTACGGCCCTGTCTCCCTCCCTTGTCTCCCTCCCTTCCCTTCCGAGCCCATCGCCTGTGTATGTCTTAAGTAATCGTTCGCTCCCTGTATTTTATCCCCGATACTTTAAGAATTTCAAAGACTGTAGTCCATTCTACACTTAGAGGGTGTATTTTGCAAGTAGCCACTGACGATTCATTGCTACGAGGCCAGACAGTGTCGCGAACCGCAGAGGCGAATGACAGCTGCAGCACTCCCGGCCTCCTGCAACTTCTGTCGTTCAGATGCGCTATTAGGGGAAAGTAGCCGACTGATCAGAAATTCGCGGCACGCGCCCGTTCTGCCGTTCCTCTGAGCTGCGGGAAAAGTTGTTCTGGAGCGGCGGCCCCCGCGCCCACCGGGAGGCTGCTTGTATCGCCTCCCTGTGAAAGGGCCGGGGGCTGGCAGGGGGCGGCGCCGCCCACCGATAACGGCGCCCGGAATCCAATATTCGCTCTCTCCGCCCGAGCTGCCTCCGGCCGTGCCGCACACTTTAGACACACATAAATCTCGGCCGGCCGAGCGCGATACATTTTTTAGCGGTCGCCGTCCCTCGCCGGGAATGGATCACAGTCCCACGCGGTCGAGGCGGGCCGCCACCGTCCATCCATCTCTGGTCTGCATGCGCGCCCGGTCCCAGGCCGCCCCGGCTGGAAGGCGGCTGGCTGCCTGGAGCTGGACCAAGTTTCCTGGAGGGTGCCGCCGTGCCCGCTGGCCATGAATCACGGGAGCGAGCGTGCGCGCGACACGGTTGCGGCCGCAAATCCCTTATTCGCGGACCCACCTGACGTCGCTTCGCTGCTGTACCGTCCTTCAAGACATTGCTGATTCTGGCTGGTAATCTACTTGGTGCTTCTAGAACGAGATTTTCACTCTGCAGCGGAGTGTGCGCTGATATGAAACTCCCTGGCAGATTAAAACTGTGCGCCGGGCCGAGACTCGAACTCGGGACCTTTGCCTTTCGCGGGCAAGTGCTCTACCGACTGAGCTACCCAAGCACGACTCACGCCCCGTCCTCACAGCTTTTACTTCTGCCAGTACCTCGTCTCCTACCTTCCAAACTTTCCAGAAGCTCTCCTGCGAACCTTGCAGAACTAGCACTCCTGAAAGAAAGGATATTGCGGAGACACGGCTTAGCCACAGCCTGAGGGATGTTTCCAGAATGAGATTTTCACTCTGCAGCGGAGTGTGCGCTGATATGAAACTTCCTGGCAGATTAAAACTATGTGCCGGACCGAGACTCGAACTCGGGACCTTTGCCTTTCGCAGGCAAGTGCTCTACCACTTTTTTTTTTTTTAATAATCTCATTTTGTTCGTTTTCGTTCGTTGTATCTGCTCTAGGCGGACGTCGAAAGACACCCGTTTTAGTTGGTTGTTGATCCATTAACTCAGTTTTTTTATTACAGAGAGCAGCTGGCCCTCTGACCGAACACGCTGAGCTACCGTGCCGGCTAGCCACTGAGCTACCCAAGCACGACTCACGCCCCGTCCTCACAGCTCTACTTCTGCCAGTACCTCGTCTCCTATCTTCCAAACTTTACAGAAGCTCTCCTGCGAACCTTGCAGAACTAGCACTCCTGAAAGAAATTTTAGATATGTAACAATGGATGTATCTGTTCTTTCTGTAAAATGTTCGGTGTAAATTCATTTGTAGAGTCTTCCCTTTTTTCTCATTCTATTTTAATCTGTTTCTATATAACTTGACCGATAATTTGATAGTGCTATCTTTAACGTTTTATTGATACAGGCCTGAAGATGACGCAATGAACCGTCGAAACTGGTAGAAACTGGAGACACGGCTTAGCCACAGCCTGAGGGATGTTTCCAGAATGAGATTTTCACTCTGCAGCGGAGTGTGCGCTGATATGAAACTTCCTGGCAGATTAAAACTGTGTGCCGGAGAGCTTCTGTAAGGTTTGGAAGGTAGGTGACGAGGTACTGGCAGAAATAAAGCTGTCAGGACGGGGCGTGAGTCGTGCTTGGGTGGCTCAGTTGGTAGAGTACTTGCCCGCGAAAGGCAAAGGTCCCGAGTTCGACTCTCGGTCCGGCACACAGTTTTAATCTGTCAGGAACTTACTTGGTGCTTAAAAATAAAGTGTCAACATTCCCACTGGATGTATAAATTCTTGAAGCTTTTCGAACTACCGTTATTAACATTCTACGTCTTTTTTCTTCGTATTCGCTGTCGGTAGAGGGCCCCGAACTGGGGCGTGTGTGATGGCGGTGCGTAACGGAGCTATGTCAGTGTGTGAGAAACAGCGTGTTGTAGTGGAATTTCGAATTCGAAGAATTAGTCCACACATGGAGCACCCTCTCTTTCATCAGGACAATGCCAGAACGTACACGAGCGTTGCGCCACGTGCAATTATCCGGCGTCTTTGGTTCACACTCGTTATCATCCTTCGCGAAGTCCCGACGTGGCTCCATCCGATTTTCATCCGTCTCCAAAAGTTGAAGGACACCTCCGAAGACTTCATTGGTTTAATCGTGAAGTTGTGCAAGCAGAGCTGAGCTTGTGGCTCCGTTCACAAACTCAAACGTGACAAAAAAATAAAAACAACTATAGCCGTCCTTATGGTTTTATTTTATTTTGTTGCTACCAGTTTCGACGCTTCATTGCGTCATCTTCAGGCGTGTATGCATAAAACATTAAAGATAGCATTATCAACTTATCGGTCAAGTTATATAGAAACAGATTAAAGTAGAATGAGAACAAAGGCAAGACTCTACAAATGAATTTACGCCGAACGTTTTACTACTTACAATGCATATATTCATTGCTACATATTTCATTTTTCAATTAGTTCCTCGTGATCATTTATGTTTAACACACAAGAGTACTTTTCGAGCGGTGTGCTACTCAGTGAGCTGTTCTCATTTCTTTCATATATATATATATATAGTCATCCTTCATGAGACACTGCATCCTTGTGGCCTACTTAATATCCCTGCGTGCGATTGTTTCATGACAATACACTATATATGATGCATTCGCATATGAATGTTTGCATATTGAGCAACTTCCTTGTGGGTGTCTTTCATACGGTCTATGTATGTGGCTCCTAATTTGGGTTTATACCACGTCTCGGATGTTCATTTTATAGATATGACATAGTGTATGCCCCTCATCTCTGTGCACATAAGCATTTGATACTTTGACACGACACATAGGTCATGTTCCTTCTTTATACTTCATTGTGAGGTATTGTTTCCTTCCATTCATCGCCTTTTACAGTTATTTTGCCTTACAGTAAGTTATTTCAAGGTTGAGCAGATAATGCATGTCCGACTGTCAAATAAAAGTCGTGAATAGTATTAAAGAAGTTTTAATAGGTAGTATAATTGTAAAATATATTGAGTGGATATTCGTGATGGTACATTTTAGACATGTAACAATGGATGTATCTGTTCTTTCTGTAAAATGTTCGGTGTAAATTCATTTGTAGAGTCTTCCCTTTTTTCTCATTCTATTTTAATCTGTTTCTATATAACTTGACCGATAATTTGATAGTGCTATCTTTAACGTTTTATTGATACAGGCCTGAAGATGACGCAATGAACCGTCGAAACTGGTAGCGACAAAATAAAATAAAATCATAAGAACGGCTGTAGGTGTTCTTATTTTTTGTCACGATAGTAAAGGCCGTCGTCCTAGTGATGTCTTGCTAAAAGGATGAACATACAAAAAAACAAAGTCAAACATTCTAAAGTGACGGTTTCAACGAACTGGCTTCTATTTGGGAAAAAGTCTGTTGTCGCCCGTGTGACTACGTTGTGAAATAAACAGTGAATAAGAATAAATACATAGAATCTTAAGAAAGTTTATTTAAGGTACTGCACGAGTTTTCATAAACAATATTCGGAAGCGCTACCTCCCAGGGCGCCCTCGTATTTACAGATGAGGCAGGCGTCACAAGAAGTGGCATAGTAAATTACCAAGTACACCCATATGGGCATCTGCAAATCCTCGAGTAGTCACGGGGCTGAGGCATCAGGATAGCTCGAGTATTAAAACATGGGTAGGAACTGTCGGTGACAGACTCACAGGGACATGCACTTTACCAGACAGCAGATTAGCACTTTACCAGACAGGCGTCGTGTATCACCGATTTCTGCGCAATGAATTCCAGCGCTACTGCAGAACGTTACCCCTGCAGAAAGACGACGACTGTGCTTTATGTACGACGACCCACCATCCCATCGTGCGACGATGCAGTACCGCAACGCAACGTTTCTTTGGTGATGGCTTGCTGTAGGTGATCCGGTTGTGTGGCCTCCAGCTTGACCTGACCTAAATCGGTTAGATTTGTGGCTATGACAACATTTAAAGGCAGCACTGTATGCCCTACCCATCCACCGCTGCAGCTGCGTGTGACTAGCGCGCGTGAGGCAATCCGAATGGAGCCAGGTGTATTTGAAAAGAGTGCGTGATTCACTGAGGAGAAGTGCTGAAGGATGTGGCGTGATGCGTGGTAACCACGTGCAGGGTGTACTTCCGCGTAACAGACAGATAGGGATGAGAGGGCTGACTGGTTTTTGGACGGAGCATTATTGGAGCATTTCTTCCAGTTTTGATCGATACTGACTCATGTAGGACTATGTTACACGGTTTTTAAACAGCCAGTATTTTTATCTCTTCTTTTGCAGCCAGTATTTTTTTATCTTCTCTTGTCTTTTACGTTACTCCAGTACGGGAGGATTACTCACATCTTTGCCGTTTTGCGTGTCTTTCACGTTCTAAAGGTATAAATGGGCATCACTATTAGCATTATATGATGCGTATACATCATTTAGATCTTTAACACTGCGCTATATTTCAATTTCATCTAAATTTCTATACGAACTTTCTACATCAAATCACTAAACGACTGTGAGTGAGCGAGTGATAAGGGAGTGGGAGACACCGTCTCCAGCGGTTTCGTCTGTTTACACACCGTATCGCTGTCTGGCCTGGTTCCGTTTCTAACACGTTGAAAGAGCTGAGTCGTGTCTTTCCCGTCGAAGTCGCAGAATCCTCGCTACCACGTACTTCAGCTGGAACGATGACTTTTACGAACAAACACATGGTGTGCCTATTGGGAGCGCATTAAGCTTGCTCACTGCTAATTTCTTCACATAAATTTTCGAAGAACCGGCATTCGGAACTACCAACAAACAACAGAACGTATGGCTCCCTTACGGAAACATGATGGAGCGGAACTAGTACGTTTTTATGAATATCTCAATGATACTCATTTCACTATGGAGGACGAGACAGACGGCAGATTACATTTCCGTGATGGCCAGTCGCCAGCCGGGGTGGTCGAGCGGTTCTAGGCGCTACGGTCTGGAACCACGCGACCGCTACGGTCGCAGGTTCGAATCCTGCCTCGGGCATGGATGTGTGTGATATCCTTAGGTTAGTTAGGTTTAAATAGTTCTAAGTTCTAGGGAACTGATGACCTAAGATGTTAAGTCCCATAGTGCTCAGAACCATTTGAAACACTTTTTTTTCTTTTTTTTTCTTGACGAGTCTCCGGGGAAGAATATAGCTGCTTGTGTCACGCAGCATACCGAAAACCCAGTCACATGGAGCGTTAACGACACCGGGGTTCAGAGCACCGCCCACGACAAAAGCGAGGTGCTATAGAAAAGAGCGAGGAACATCTGTGTACCGGAACGGCTCTACGAGGACTTGGAATATCTCCCGCATGCATTGTTAAGGTATGGTTATTCATCCGCTGAGGTAAAGCGAAAGTTAAGACAGCCACGGCATACTAATAGCGATGTACAACCGTCTTCGAAATCTCTTCCATCAAAGTCGTTACTGACCACATAGGAAGTATTTGTTGAAGCCCACACGGAAGAACACCTAAAGTCGGTGACGTTAATGGCAGCTCACTCGAAGAACGGTAAATCCCTAGGCCGGCTCTTGCGAGTCTCCAACTAGTGGCGCGATATGACACAGAACGTTGTAGGGGCCCGCTATATTTTCTCCGGTGGTAATTACAGAAGTGAAGTTAAGGTGTGCTTGGTGCACTGGAACCTTGACGGCAAATATACTTCGCCTTATGTTCCCATGTAACATAACAGTGACCCACTGTCGCATCCAGATACCCTAAAAATCTCGATATTTCACTATTAGATCAGCCTGCCACCCACGATGACACCCGTCGCAAACTGCGTCGTGGTAACAACGCTGCCTCAGGCGAGGGCGTAGCATCCCCGTGTGTTCCAAGGTGATCACTCGATATCTGACGGGGTTCACGCATCTTATAGACGATACCAGTTGTGAGTTAACGAGCATTTAGCTCTCATTTAAGTATATGGCCGAAAGAGTCAGCCTTCAGGAATTGCGAAACGAACTCTGTCGTCCAGGGTCCGCATCTCGTGGTCGTGCGGTAGCGTTCTCGCTTCCCACGCCCGGGTTCCCGGGTTCGATTCCCGGCGGGGTCAGGGATTTTCTCTGCCTCGTGATGGCTGGGTGTTGTGTGCTGTCCTTAGGTTAGTTAGGTTTAAGTAGTTCTAAGTTCTAGGGGACTTATGACCACAGCAGTTGAGTCCCATAGTTCTCAGAGCCATTTTTTTTTTTTTTTTTTTTTTTTTGTGGTCCAGGACTGCGAGCCACGAAGAGGTGGGGAAACTCACAGGCGTCTATTGTTTATTGAGGCATAAGCGATGTAGTGTGCGAGTGAGACAGACGGGAATCTACGTCATAGGGAAAGCCAGTAGATGGCTTTTGTGGCCAGGGACACTAGCAGTGTTAAATATGGCGGACCTAAGATCGGCCATGAAGGGAAACATTTATGAAAAATATTTAATCCTGTAGTAATTCAAGGAATCAAGTCACAGTAATTTTAATCTGCCATCCTCCTTAAATTTTCATTAATATTGATCATATCTATAATCCACTTCCACTTTGCTCTCGGAATAAACATTATTCTAATCAAATGGCACCTGTGCGGTCTACATCATTTATGGTTCATTAATTTAGTTCCCGATATTATTATTACTGTTATTGTATGTTACGTTAAATTTGTTTTTCGCAAACTTGCCACCAGCCAGAGAATTTAACCAAAGGTTCACAAGTGACTAATTTAGGGCGTGTAAAGCGACACGTGCGGTTCAAACCGTAGACGAGTTTGAGCCAAGACATTTCGACGAAGAGGAACCGCATGTGAGTCCGAACATCTTTGGGATGTTTGCTCGCACAGTCCTACCAGTCCTGGTAACAACATTAAACACGAACAACACTAAGGCTTTCTTTTCGGCGTCCTGTCCGTCACAGACAATTCCATGTCTAATCGTTTGGATACCCGCCGATGGTATATAAGTGTTCGAAGTTATACTGACATCCAACATGTCTTCTCGGTGATCCACTTTTGGGCAGGCAACGTATGTTTTATGGGATTTTGATTTTAATTGTGAAGATGACTCTACAGTGAATTTGGTATCGTAACGGCTTTTCTCCAGTCATTATATTTTACAACATTATCCCGTTCGAGTAAAGTGATTCGCCACATTCAGGATCAAAATTCGACGGTTTGTTTTTAGCGTACTGTTCTTTGGTGAGTGAAAGAACAATGGCTATTGTTTGCTATGGAAATTAAAAAAAAAAACGAAAGAACACCATTACCATCAGGTAAGTCTCTCGAGTAACAAAGCGTGGAGGTTAACGTCGTCAGAGGCATTTTACTACACGTGGCTCGCTGGTCGCCTCAGGCACTCTGTTACACTTTCTGTGTCAGCTATGTCGCAAACGTCACTTATCACATCCTGAACTCGGGATTGGCCGCTGTTTCTGTGATGGTAGCACCATGGCGTGCTCATTTCCATGATTTCCTCTATTTTCCTTAATTAATACTGTATCTGCGTTACAGAAAGTTCGTAAATTTGTATGTTTATATGTGTTGTACGTGTATAATGAAAGATCGCAGCTTTTCAATCACGTAGCTAGCGTTGCGTTCAAATGTTGAAGATAGGCTGTTGTTAGTGAAATGAAAATATTAGTTCCCCCTGGATATTCCGTAATATACTGCTCCGAATAAAGGCTGCAGAGTTATGATGTACTTTCCTCTACCCCTTAAATCTCAGTTATGGTGACAGACTGAAGTGATACCGTAGTCCGAAGGCATGGTTACACTTATAATTTTGTTGCGTGATGGCGAAGCCAACGAATGTGACGCCAAATAAAAGTCATAGTAACAGATTATCCTGTAGCGTATCCTAATGTTTACTTTAGCGTCGTCCTTAATCGCGAATTGCAAAATTTAAAGCATGCGGGGCTTCACTACGTAATCTTTAACCGAATTTATTTGTGCATTTCCGAAAACCTGTTGGTCGAAGCCAATTTGCTGGCAGAGGACTCCAATAATCATTTTAGTGTATATTGGCGTAAACTCAAGAAAGCCGCCACACCATCGCAGAATAGTCAGCGAAAGCAAACATTGCACCATCACTCGGCCTCTTTACACGTAACGACGTACACGCAATCTACTTGCATAGATTCTTCGTTACAGATAATGAGCTGTAGCAGCGAACCCAAAATAAATTATATTACCTGCGCATTCAAAGTTTAATAAAAATTTATATTTTGAACTAACATGCATTTTAAATATACTAAAAAGACGAAGCAAATTTTTCAAATTTGTCACAGTTTCACGACGGAGAGTATGCAGGGGACATGTCGATACCAGGGCATAAAGTCATTGCAAATTCCATTTTATGTACTCAGCTGGAGACAAATTATGCCACGCAGACAGGCTTGTGAACAAGACACGTAGATGCCAGAAACTGACAGAGGACGTGTAGTTGGGGTCAAAGAAGTCGGCTGGAGTAGTCGGTGAATCGTTCGCCATTTGAATAGGAGCGACGCCACTACTCGACGATGTGAATGAACCACGGTCGAAAACAGCGTCAAGATCTTAGCAACCGACCTAGACAGACGACAGAAAGTGATTACTGAACATTCGTCAGAGAGGCACTCGAAGCCCCAGGTTCATCCCACGTGGACCTGGCGCTCCAGTGGGCACAAGGATCATCAGTAGGTGGCTCACAGAAATGGGGTTGAGATGACTACTCTTTACCTCTGAAAACCGAGAAGCCAGTTTGCAGTGATGTACTTAATTCGGCCAGGAATCTCATTGAACCTAGTGAAATTGTCTTCAGTTTTTGAGCCCCCCTTCGAACTGAGCCCCGATGACCACCGAAGTCTGGCTCTCACTCACTGCCATTTTCTGCTTCTATTTAAACCTCTTCCACTGTCACTGTGTTATTAATTATTTATTTTCCGTACCATTTACCAATGACCTGCCACCTACTTACTACCACAGGCCATTTCTTTTGGACAAAGTGAAATTGTGCATGTATGGAATGTGGATCTTATTTGATATTTCGTATTTGTAATGAGAATTAACAATAGTGCAGCTTTAACACATTTACAGGTAATTAACAAATGATAATCTGAAAGTTATCGGTTTATGAATAGAAGATAGAAATTTAGGAAGATGGAGTAGTTGTGATGTATAATCTTTTTGTGGTACATTAAAAGTTCCTAAAAATTTACAAAAATAACAAGAATCTTGCATTTAAGAAAGCGGGACAAATGACCATAGGAAGGTACATACATTTGTTTTAAAGATACAACCACCTAGGTAGACCATTACATTTCGGGCATGAATCCGCACAAATAAAATGTCTTCCACTGACATTTCGGATGTGTATCGTCCGACCTTCCTCATATTCAGTCACAAGACTGACGACAAGATTCCAAGCATGGCCTTACTTGCTCCACTGCGGAGGTACTGCGCACGGGGGTCACAGATGCTGGTCGGCGGCAAAGATATACGCTTACATATGCGCCGACTTTGGCTAATGCGTACAGACATTCGATTTACTTATCGATGTATAATCGCCGGCGGTGACACCATGACGAATTCTCTGCAGTTTAATTTCCGCAATACGCGGACTCCATGCTTTGTCCAAATTCAAAGTTGAAAATTTTGGGACGACTCCATGGTCCCAGCGCTTCAGTGGGAAACTCAAAGAGCTCAATAGATTTGCTCTCTAGCGTCGTAATTTGTCCGAACTATGGTCAAATGAAACCATCTCCTCCCTGAAGAGGTACTTGATGTGCATTTTCAACTTACCGCGGCGGCAGGACCATGGGGTTGTCCCTAAATTTGTAAGACGAATTTGGACAAACTATGGAACGCCTGCACTCTGCCTCGCCTTCCGCATCCTCCTTCCGTCCCCCATGCGCATCCTCCACGACCTCATCCCCTTCCCCCACATTCTCCTTTTCTTTGAACACATCCGCAACCTGTACATTGTCCCCTGACTCGATCCCCCTCACCTCCCAGTGTCTCCCTTCCTCTCCACACCCAGCCCGTTGCCACACCTTTACCATTGTGTCCCACCCTATCTCCATCTCCACACCCTCCACCTCCTTTCCCAACGCAACTCCCAGCACCCACCCCTCTCGGATGATGAGATTTGCCCTGACGTCTACCCTCCTCCTCAGGGCTCCCTCTCCCACCCCTCCCTTTTCCTGAGCGGCTTTCCCCCTCCTTTCCCCCTCCTCCCTCTCCCATGCTCCACTTCAGTGTTTCTGAACTCCCTCCTGCCTTTTCTTCCCTCTCCATTTCCCGCTTTGCCCATCTCCTGCCTCTTGGTGTGCCCCCTGCCCCTCCTTTTCCTCTTCCTCCTGCCCCCCATCCCCCTCCCCTATTTTTTCCTCCTCGTTGACCTCCAGTCCTTTGCCAGGTCCCTTGTGAGTGTTCTGTCGTTTCCAGTGGTTTTGTTTTTTAAGTGTCTCGCTCTGTGTGATTTTTATACTGTGGCCGACTTTTAACGTATGTTTGACCCTAGTGATTTTAAGTACACAACGAATTGCCAGCTGTGCTCTTTTAACTCTGTCGACTTTTTGTCTCCCAATGCTCCCGTATTAGTGTATATTTTAACTCCCAGCATCTCCATTTACTGTATTTTATGTCCCCCTTTCTACCCCCATTTTTATGTAAGAGTTCCACTTGTATTTTTGTTAAAAAGTGGTGGACTGTGCCGCTACCAGCCCTCCCCTTTCCCATAAGGGTAGGGGAATCAAATTACAATAAAGGAAAAGAAAACTTGTCATCAGTTATGTGTGACACTCTGAGGATGACTTGACGATACGTGGCAGAAATACCAGTGGATTCCTCCTTCCTTATTTGTGCAGCTACATGCCTGAAGTTTAAAAACTATTCATTATGCCATGAGAAGTTGAAAATGCAAATCACCTAGGTGTCTTGGGTGCTAGGACTTGGCAAATCATCGAACCTGTCACATTCAAAGTTGTGTACACAATGTCTTTAATACTCATTTGATAAAGTGATATGTACACATGTGTGTTATATTAATTTTATATTAAATTTTTTGAAGGTCATATGAGCTTTACTCAAGGGCATAATCGATACACTACTTTTGCATCTCTCACTTCCTTATTTCTATATGTTTTGTGTTGTTTGTAAGTTAAAACCTTAGCTAAGTTTAGTAATCAACTCCATCATTTTCATTAAAAGCATTATTTTACCCAAGCTTAGCAACAATAATATTACTTAAAATACATGTATTCCTCAAGAAGTTTTTACATATATCTCAATGGCTGTTGATCCACTTCTGTGATCCTTAATGCAGTATCATCTTATATCTAGGTCTATATTATAATCTCACTGTTTGTATGTTTCTGTTTGTATGTATGTATCTGAGTCTATTTCTGTGTTTGTGTCTGTCTCTCTTTCATTCCGTGAGTCCTGTTCCCATGTTTACGTGATTGCTCTTATTTGGGTATGTGATTGTTCTTGTTTGTATAATTTGTGTAAGGTGCGTGACACATTACCATTTATGTCATTCAGTATTCTCCTGTCGTCCAGCTGTTGTAGAATTCGTTCTATGTTGTCATAATCAGTTTGGGGTTGTATCTGTGTGAGCGTGTCGCAGTGTAAAGCACATGTTCAGGAATTACTAGTTCTCTGTAAACACACATAGGTATTCGTTTGACACCAAACCTATCGAGATGTTCTGGGTATGGACCCTGGCCTGGAGGAAATGGACGATGCAACGTGCAGGTATTTATGTTTTAGCCTCATTTGTTCCTTGAAGGTTGGGCAAAAGGTGTAGGAACGACGCCCCTTTTCTGTTTAATCCCACTCTGTCTGTCAGGTAACGTTTCGGTAGCGGTTAACTGAGGAAGTAAGTAATATTCGTACTTTGACCCTGTAGTGTAGCCGGCTGGAGTGGCTGAGCGGTTCTAGGCGCTTCAGTCTGGAACTGCAGGACCGCTACGGTCGCATGTTCGCATCCTGCCTGAGACATAGATGGTTGTGATGTCCTTAGGTCAGTTAGGTTTATGTAGTTCTAAGTCTAGGCGACTGGAGCCCGCATCTCGTGGTCGTGCGGTAGCGTTATCGCTTCCCACGCCCGGGTTCCCGGGTTCGATTCCCGGCGGGGTCAGGGATTTTCTCTGCCTCGTGATGGCTGGGTGTTGTGTGCTGTCCTTAGGTTAGTTAGGTTTAAGTAGTTCTAAGTTCTAGGGGACTGATGACCATAGATGTTAAGTCCCATAGTGCTCAGAGCCATTTTTCTAGGCGACTGATGACTTCAGATTTTAATTCTCATAGTACTCAGAGCCATTTGAACCATTTGAACCCTATACTGTAGGTTAGTGACACTAATACCATCCTTCTGTTCTCTATACGGTGGTTTATAGATCAATGCCTTGACACTGCCTTTCTACCGGAATAGAAAGAGAGGTAAGATCCCTGGAAGAATACTGTTTTTATGCGCTGCTGTTTGGAACATATTAATTCGGACATGCTTTCGCATGTGTAACAACCTGCTGTACCACAATAAGACAAGAGTGGCACATTGTCATTAGAGAGAGTACATGTGCCATGTGTCTAGCACACGGTTCTGCTGCAGTACGGGTAAGAGTGTGAGCGGCGCTGGAGACGTACTCCAGAGGTGAGATACCCGGGACAGTACGGTTCTTGTGGACGAAACTTGTAAGTTGTACGGAGATTCACTGTCAAATTCTGGCGCTATATCGGCAAAATATAACGTCGCGTCCAGCTGAAGTGAAGTGGTGTCAACATCGACCACGGCTACATAGACGTGGGTATGGGTGACCTGGAAACAAGGCCGTCTATATCGAAGACAGACGACAGTTTCGAGACAATCGAGGAACTGCTTCGCAGCAGTCGCGGACACTGCCCAAGGGATGCGCTTCTATCACCTGCACACAAAGGCGCAAGGTTCATGGCGTCCCTTCGATTTCCTTCAGCATTATTCCGTTGAAGGCGGTGATTTACTAAGCCGCACCGTTACTGGCGACGAGACTCGGGTCCACCACATCACACTAGGAAGAAGGGGAGCGAGCGTCTGTGAAACAGAGACGAAACGCAACGATGCGCCATCAGTGGGAAACGTATGGCCAGCATATTCTTCGGCTATGGAGGAGTTGTGTACACTGAGTTTATGGCAAAGGCCACCATCATGAATGTGCAACATGTAATAGTACTTGAATAACGTAACCATTACGGCACCTCACCTGAACCTCTCGATACCAGCAATATTCCACTGTTTCTGTAAAGTAGTTAACATATTTCTGAGACAACATTCAGATTTGATTTCATTAATGTAGAGGTACTTTGATACATCGATATGTTTATATTGCAATGATATTATTCTTATGTGTATTCTTTCTTTTATCACTATGATCTTTTATGTACTTGTAACTCTGATTTTTTGAGCGCGCAAGCAGTTAGTTAGAGTCGGACCTTGAGAAAGTCAGGTCTTGGGCGTCATGTTGGAAAGACGCATATTGTGGTCAGCTTATAAAATGTGAACTTTGACAGTGAGGAATATGTTTTCAAGTATGTTTTGTATTGTGATGTTTTGTGGGTTATGCGGTATTCCAACAAAAGAAATAAAAAGAAAGTGTAACTTAAATTCGGAGTGCTGATTATTTTTTTACATCACCATTGTCCTAACTTTGAAAAGGTTTAATCTTCAAGAATGGTTTCTGAAGCGCATCTACAAAACTTTTGAATATAGCAGAATAAAACCTAGGCCTCTTTACATCCGAGCTTGGAATCACCACCACCTAGATTTTCGACGATTGAGCCATGATTTTACAACGAGACCAGCGTGGGAAACACGAAAAGATGAGTGCCTAGTTTATGCATTATTACATGAAATGACTTTATTAACTGTGCTCTAATGACACCTGCCACTTAATAACTTTGTTGCTGCCCGAAAATTCAGTATTTAGCAGCGTGAGCAACACCATAATCATTATTAAATTTTGGCCTTTGTTGTGGTAGGGTTGTTAGAAACACTGCCAGCCTTGCGCAACACGACTAAGAATAAGAGCCGTGGGAAATTAAGCAAAGGCTTTCTTCTGTTGCGCGACACTGCATATACAAGCAGCTTTGCATCAGTGTTCCTGATGGGAGGTTTGGAACCATTCGCCAAAGTCTGTAGATCTTACACCATGGGATTTCCACCTCTGCGCGAGCTGAAAGAACACCTGGAGCACGTTCACACAGCGGTTCTCGTATGGCTCCGTGAGCGACGAGAGGACTTTTGTGGTCGTTCAGTTGTATGTCTCGCAGAACGTCACGACCGTTCTTTGTAGAGACAGGGGGACTGTGTTGAAGAATAGTGTATGTTTGTGTCTAACTTCGAAATGTGGTGCAGCGTTCAATGTAAGTTACTTGGGCTGCCATAATAATATGTAGCTTACTTCTCGAAGTCCCCTCGTAGGTAACTGTTTATACCAGGGTCTTTCAGTAATAGTACCACACATTTTTTTCTTAGAACATATTTATTGTTAAGGCTCAGAATTTGGTGACAATATACATCAACATGTCTTGTCCATATCCTATTTTACTACTTAGTCTTCATCACGTTCTATGGCCGTACGCCAACGTTCTGGAAGACCATGTATTCGCTGCTGGTGAAAGCCCTTGTCCTGTGTGCGTAGCCCTGTTTTTACTGCATGACTGACACTCTCGTCATTTTCAAAGTGCGTTCCCCCAAGAGAATCTTTAAGCGGCCCAAAGAGATGGAAGTCCGGGGGTGTCAGGTCTGGACTGTAGGGCGGATGAGCCAATTATGTCCAACGCAATTTGGCGATATGTTCCCTGGCTCTCACACTTGTGTGTGGTCGTGCTTTATCGTGTTGGAGCAAGATTTCTCCTGGATTCTTGTCCGATAGGACACGCCGGAAACGGTTCTTGAGTTTATTCAGGGTCTTCACGCATTCCTCTGAATTGATGGTTAGTATCACATCCACGAGAATGACGCCATCACGATCCCAGAAGATTGTCACCGTGACTTTTCCGGCAGAGGGGATTGTCTAGAATTCCTTCTTTTGTGGTGAATGAGGTTGATGCCACTCCATGGACTCCCTTTTTTTTCCGGCGCAAAGTGTGTGCAGCCAGAATTCGTCCCCAGTAATGATCAGTGACAGAAAGGCCTCTCCGGTGGTCTCAAAACGTTCCAAGAATTCAGATGGAATGGGCTTTCTTTGAATCTTGTGGTCCGCTTAGAGCATTCGTGGAACCCATCGTGAGCACCTCTTTGGATATCCAAGTGTCTCGGTCGTTGCAGACGCTCTTCCATTGCTGGCCGACAACTGTAGAGCCAATTGTGGAGTTGTGATGCTCCGGTCGGCACGAATAATGGCATCCGCACGATTCAGCGTGTCTGGAGCAGTGGCTGTGGCAGGACGTCCCGAGCGTGGCTGATCATGCATGGAGCTCTGTTTCTGCATTTCCTGAAGCTGTAACTTTCTTTAACCATCGCCCAATTAAGCTCCTATCATCTGCAGCATCGCCATACACTACACATAAAAGTATATGGATTTTCACCGCAAGAATTCCATAACAGAATGCTGATTGTATCGTGAGTCGCATGTAGACGTCATTTTGACGCTGTACTACGGCTCTGCCATCTGCCAGAAGGGCTCGAAACTTAACAGGCGCACAGAACAAACATCATATGTGAAGCAGCAACGAGGACTTTTGTCTATGTACGAGTATACCAACAGCTTAAAAAAAAACAATGAGGGATTACATATTGAACGACCCTCGTATGTGTGTTTTGAGCGCAGTTTTTCCACCGAAGTAAAGTTAAGTACCGGGATAATATTAGTATTGAAGTCAAATTAACTGAAGTGGAATACCAATAATGTCATATAACATTCATTTAATTGCAAAAATCACACTAATGAACGAACTAAGGAAAGAAAGGTTGCTTAGAGGAGCCTCCTGATTCGCCAGTTTCTACCACTTTTTAGGATAACAGAGACGAATAGTTTTGAGGGACAGGAACGACAACTTGAATACGTCATCTGGATGAGAAATAACGTGCTTCAGATTGAGGACGAAAGCGTAAAGTGCAGCCCGACGCATAGCATTTCGGGTGTCAAAGCTAATGGGATCGAGCACTGATGTGTTACTTTATTTACATACTTACTACAACAGTAGTTGAGATGATTGAATGTATCAGTCATTCGCTTGAAGAGCATGTCCCGCTCAATCCATGACGATTTATTACGTCTTACAATATGCAACAGTGATTTTCTGAGAATCGACTAATAAATGTAACTCTGCTTTTATATGATTTCATTACTCTGGAATACATCCCAATGACGACTTTGCAATTAACTTAAAGTGAGTGTTTTGAAGTGTTCCGCGTCACTTTCCACTGTCGAACGGTGAAGGCAGACTTCGTTGCAACATCCACTGGTGGACGGAGGTCTGGTCTAGATCGGACACACGGTCCGGTACACAGCCACGCGCCTACAGCCTGTATTCCAGTGTCGGCCACCCACCTTCTATTAAGTCATCTCCTCGAATCAAGCATGGGACTTCCTTGACCTATTCAATCGCCTATCTCTTGTCGCACTTTCATTCTTGTCTTTATTATGTCTTCCACTCCATTATTTTCGCAGTTTCATTTCATTGCTTTCCAGTTTCTCTTACTAATTCCAACACACATTTCTGGATTGCTCGCAGAGCTTGCGCCAGATATTTGATGATTTTTGAATTAAGAGTTTCCCTCTCATAAGTCAAACATGGTGATACACAATGCAAGCAAACTTTCAATTTCAGGTACATCCGATTTTTTTCTTTAAAAACTGTCGTGCTTCCACCCTCATCAGACGTTTAAAATGCCATCAGCTTCTGATCAAGAAATCGTTTCCCATTGTTAGGAGGTATGACTGGCGACAGCCTACTGCACAGTACGCCATGATGAGAGGCTTGTGGATCTCCCGGCTGACTCGGGCAACGCAGGTGTAATTATGCAATAGACGGACTACGATACGAAGATCTGTGCGCTACTGGACGAAGGATATTTACAGTAAGTTCCGAAGCGACCTATCATCGATGAAAGAAGAAATCTAAGCTTTTTAAATACACTTTGCTGGAAACATTGTCGTCAAGAATCTGTTCTCTCAGGCATCCAGACCACCTTCTGCTTATGCTTTACCAAAGACCCACAAGGATTGGACGCCCTTCCACCTCATCGTCTCCATCACTGGTTCATCGATATTCAACCTGGTGAAGTACTTGGCCAGACTCCTGGCTCCATTTGCCTGTAACTGTGATCATCAAATTAATACCTTAGCAGATTTTATCAACCGATTTAACCGTTTTCGAATTAGCGATGGTGCAATTATGGTCAGTTTTGGTGTTGGGGCACCATTTACGAACGTGACTATCAAGACTCCTTGGACTTAATGTTCCAGTGCTTTGTAAGTGACGTGTACGGCATCTTATTTTCTTGTACGACGGTCGGTAATACGGACATACGGACAGCGTTGCGATGAAAAGCCTATTAACACCAGCTGTCGCAAAGCGCTTTGTGGAGAATTTCCAAGATGTTACCTTAGACACAGCGCCATTAAATCGTAGTTGTTTCTTTCGATACATCGACATGGGCCCCACGAGCCTGAAAAACTAAACGAGTTCTTGGAACATCTCAGGAAAATTAGCAGTAAAATCAGTTACACTATTGAAGTAGAAAAAGTTGATGCGTTTCCACCAACGCAAGGTCTCCTGGAACAACTATTACAACGTTCACCAAATGAGTGAAGAGATCTCAAGCAAGAATCCCAATAAGACCGCCTACGAGGATCCGTTCTGTGGCTCCGTGTCGGGCGAGACAAGTGGCTTGATGAAAAGCCCGAAATCAAATTGATCTGCGAGCCTCCGACAAAAATCCAGAAATGACTGAGACCAGTTAAAGATCCGGTAGGTCTCAGAATGTCTGGAGTCTACAAGGTACCTTGTGTGTGTCGCCAGTCTTACGTTAGACAAACGGTGGCATTGCAGAACAACGTATTAAGTAGCATGTGAGGTTTTATCGCTCGATCTACCCTGAAAAATCCGCTTTAGCTGAGCATCCTGTACATGACATTCATTGGATCAAATTGACGACACTTATGTTGTGACTCACGCTCACAGGCTTTTGGAACTGTGTAACTAAAGAAGGCATCGAAATAAAACTCACTAACAACGCCCTCAATACAGACGGCGGTCCGAAATGTCAGCGCGGCTTGGGATCCAGCGATCGAGAGGTTAAAGTGGGCGCATCGAACACCGAGTCAACTTATGCCTGTACCTGGCGACTCCGTGATCAACAGTGACGTCACAGTCGGCAGCTAGGGTGTACAATGGGGTAGCAACAGCTCATCGGCAATCGTACCATTTGACAATGGCCAAATGGTTCCTCGTCGAAAGCTAGCGGCATTTTGACCTATTGAAGCGACTGGAAGGCCGTTAACATTTTATTCAGTGTTACCGCCACGAGACTCTGCATTCTTACTTCTGATGTTCTGCTTTCAAAACTCTGGTTAGTCTACCCCAAATTCACTATATGAATGAGTTTTATCCATAGTGGATAGACTATCGTTATTGCTCTTTTGCTTTTTAAGTTCTGGTCGTTGATTGCCTTTAAAAAGTGATCACCTGCTTCTTTAAACGAGTATTGGTCGTCCGTCCTGTTTATCTGGCGACTTACCCTCAAAATTACACGCCGACGTGTGGTCGGTATGGTTGTTCGCCAAGAACCGAACACACACCACCGCGATAAGACCATGGTATTCAGACCATTCTCCTTGCAAAACTTAGAATTGTGGTCTGTAGGATTATAGGCAGCCATGAACCACTGGCTTTACCGATTCGAAGTGACCTGCGGACATCGAGAGAGATAGCCGTCTCGTAGGTGTAACTACAACGGCTGAGCCAGACTAAACCTTGATTACTGAATAGAGGCAGAAACATCTTCTGTAGTTGCAGGGTCTCGACTTTAACTTCAGCCAACGTGGTCTCTCTGTCAAAGCACTGCGAAGAGGTGAAGGCAAAGGTAGATTACAGCCGTTGATTTTACACACCTCACGTAGGTCGTCTTCAGGGAAACCGACTGGAGTTCTACGAGTCGGAGTGTGAAAGTTTGAACTCCTTAATCGTGTTAGTAGGTTATGGAATTTAGAAAGTGAAATGGATAAGTTGAAGTTAGATATGATGGGAATTAGACTAGTGCAGTGGCAAGAACAACAGTCATTCGGTCAGGTGATTATAGGCTTATAGAGGTATTTAAGGAGTAGGTCCGAAAAAAAAAATAGGAATACGCGTGAGGTGAAATGAACAGCTTAGTGAACTCGCTATGCTGTCATGACAGGCACGAAGCCAAAACCCACCACAGCGGTACAGTTTTGTATGCTGACTGCCTCAGCCGATGAATATATTGAAATAAACCGTGGCTAAATAACCGAATTTACGATCGGTGATTCAATTCGATACTAGGAAGGGAGGGACAGGATAAATACTAGGGGAACGTGGGCGATGAGAAAGCAAGGAAAAGAGCAAGTCGCCTGGTAGATTTTATACGAACATAATTTAATCATCGCTAACGCTTAGTTGAAGAATCGTGTTAGTGATTGGTATGAATGATAAAGCAGTAGAGACACTGGGATGTTGCAGATTGGTGACGTGTTTACGACCAATTTTACAACGAGTTTACAACCAATGTAAATATTGTATGCGAATCGTGGGTGTACGTATGTGTCTCGAAGGCTGGCTGACGTGGCATAAATAAAAGAAAAACAACAAAAAACAAGCACGATCTGTATGTTTAGCTCATGTTACAGAGCTCCTCCTAGGAAGCTTAGGACGCACTATGATGCATATTTGAGCCACACTGCCACTATAGTTTGTCGTGGACCCTTTACGGCTGACTTCTTCGCCGTGCCACGCTAAACATGAAATTCACATTTAGGTTAAATTTAAGGAAAGTAGAGAGCTGAAAGAACGCACTGCATGTGAACGAAAGAAAGTGGCTGAAGTTGTTAAAACACATTTACGCAAAAGTTTTACTTGAACCATAAAAAACAAAACATCACATTTTTTTGGATCCGCATGTTCTTTCGCTATGCACTTGTTCTCAAACGACTGTGGGGGGAACTACTGATTAGACATATTTCGTTATTGCAAATTGTAATCTCACATCACTGCCTGATTGACCCTGAATAAAGAAAGGCGTGAAGTTATTCACATGAGTACGAAAAAAAACCCGCTAAGTTTCGATTACGCGATAAGTCACACAAATCTTAACGCTGTAAATTCAACTAAATACTTAGGGATTACAATTACAAATAACTAAGGTGGAACGATCACATGGATAATGTTGTGGTAGAGCAAACCACAGACTACGATTCATTGACGGAACACTTAGAAGGTGCAACAGGTCTATTAAAGAGACTACTTACACTACGCTTGTCCGCCCTATTCTGGAGTATCGCTGTGCGTTGTGGGATCCGCATCAGTTGGGACTGACGGATGACATTGAAAAAGTTCAAAGAAGGGCGGTTCGTTTTGTGCTATCGCGAAACAGGAGATACAGTGCCACATACATGATACGTGAAATGGAGTGGCAATCATCAAAACAAAGGCGTTTGTCGTTGCCACCGGGTCTTCTCATGAAATTTCAATCACCAGTTTTCTCCTCCGATTGCGCAAACATTCTCTTGGCACCCACCTAGATATGGACAATTCATCATCACAATAAAATAAGAGAAATCAGGGCTCGCACGGAAAAATTTATGTTCTCGTTTTTCTCCCGCGCGCCGTTCGAGAGTGGAACGGTAGAGAGAAGGTTCATTGAACCTTCTTCCAGGCACTTTATTGTGAACAGCAGAGTAATCACGTAGATTGTAATGTGGTTATCTTTTCCTTATTGGTCCTATTTGTTATGATACTTCATAGGTGAGTAACTCAGTGCCCGTTCTTCGAAGAATGAACAGTGTACGTTGAGTGCGACTTGCGACTGGAAATCTGAGGGAAACAGGAATTGTCATACTTCCAACTGCGCGCCTCAACCATCTGTAGACATATTTCGCAATCTTTTGTATTCATGCGCAGTAAAATTGAATACCAGTTGTGAAGACCGTGCCCGTGACTTTGCGATTTTCAGAAGTTCTAAATCTTTTCTCCACCGTGGAGATTCGATTAGCAGTCTTTCGTATAAATTAAAGGCGTTCCAGCAAATAATATCTTTCACCCCACCAAACAAAGAAACGTGTTCGAATCTATGTTTGATTCAAAGACAGCAGGAAGCTTAAAACTGAATCATTTATATAAACGAAACAAAAGTACATCGAATGATGCCTTTTACTCTATGCATAAATAAGTGAAAAACATGTATTTTGATTTGAATGTTTTTTCGCTAGGCATTAATTCTGAATTTGTTGCAATGAATTGGATGTCACTTAGCAGACTCGCATGTCCCTAACTAGTTGTCAAACCGCGAAAAGGGGCGGTACAGTGTAAAGTGGAATCCGAGTCACATTTCGTTTCTGGCGAATCTTCGCACTTTTGAGAGGTGAATGATAGGTTAAAACGTAGAGTGAAGAAGCTGACCCAGCCGGGACTGAATGCTGCAGCCATCACGCCTTGCGCCTATTTGCCCACATTTTCTGGAACTCGAGACACGGCTGCTCTCTCAACTTTCGGCGGTTGCTCGTTAGGTGACAGTTGCATCGTTTCCACAACTTTAATTCTTAATAATTACAAGAATTTCTACCAAATGTTTCTAAATTATATACAAAAACCTTTCTCGTGAATCAGTGTATCCATTATTATGAATTAAAGTTTTCCCTGCAGCAGTTCCTGAGATTAACTTGCACGTACAGACGAACGCTAGGAGGCGACTTCAATTTATAGTGTAAGGGGGAAAGAGAAGAGGAGAGATGATATGAACTTTAGTTTGAAACTGAAGATATTCTAAATTTGCTTGGAACGATTTTTGGAAAATCATGGGCAGCATAAATCTGGAAGCGTGGACAGAGATTTTGACCGTGGTCGTCCCATATGCATAACTAGGGGAAAGATATACAGCGCCTATAGGAAAATGAAAAATACCTTGCAGAAAAGTTAAGCACCTGTATGAACATCAACAGCTGAGAGGACAAGCCAATGCTTGGTAAAGAAGGGAGAGCTGAAAAGTGGGAAGAATATACCGAAGGGCTATGCAAAGAAATTGTCTTGAAGACAATACAATAGAAAGGGATGTAATTGAAATCAGGTGGGAGATATGACGCTGCGAGAAAAATTTTACAGCGCACTCGAAGATCCAGAGACAGCCCGAAGAGCAGATGACATTCTCACGTAGTTTTTGAGATCTTTGGGACAGGTGTCAAGAGCTATAAGACAGGCGAAATATCATCAGACGTAATGACGAGTGCAATAATTCCAATTCGAAAGAAAGCAGGTGCGAACAGGTGTGAATAATATCGACATCTGAGTTTCATAAGGCATGGTTCCTAAATACAGACACGAAGTATTTATAGAACAATAGTATACTGGTGGAAGCCTACGTCGCGAAAGATCAGTTTGCCTTCCGGAGGAACTTCGAAACACGCGAGCAATACTGACACTACGCTCTGTATTATAAGACAGATAGAACAAAAGAAAACCTACGTTTGTAGAAATTGTAGACATAGAGAGAGATTTTGATAATTTTGACAGGAAAATATTCCGTGAATTCCTGAGGGTAAAAGGAATAAAATACGGAGAACAACAGGCTATTCACAACGTGAACAGAAATAAGACAGTCATAAGAGGTAGGCATGTTTGTAATATGAGTGTTTTTGCATATAAAATGAATGAAAATGAAAATTTAAATGACTCAAGGTCCAACTGTTAGTCGAAAAAAATTTTACCAGTTGCTAGATCCAGCACAAAAGATATTTCCCAAAGTACAACAAGCTGGATACATCCCGGTTAATGCTCTTGGACTTATAGCAGCCGGATCCACTTTTCAGACACCGCCTGTGTTCGTATGTGGGGGTGGATCCATTCTGAACATTATCCATGATTTATTATGTTGATGGATCCATCCCATCTACTATACACCTCTTGTGGGGGTGGGTTGGCCCCGTACGTTACACGTAGGATGTGACGTAAACTGGATATGTGTCTAATAATATTCCCAGATGAGACACAAAGTGGTTCATTATCATATCGTTCTCGTAGCGCAGCCAGATTCACCTCCCGCGTGCATATCAAAAACTGTCCCAGGACACAACCATCATAGGCGACATTTTTTGTATCGATGGAGTGAAGGATAGAGGGCCTGGGGCCAATGTCTGCGAACCCATCACATGAAATAGCATAATTGCGTTGTGTTTGGAAGAAAATAACTTCAGGCATCTAACCCCAAACAGTGAGCCATGTACATGTGTTTACCGACGGATTATAGATACCCTGGCTGGTTTGGAGGAATATATCAGCATTGGATGATATAAACAGAAATAGAAGAACACACCTGGTTGTTTCCATTGCTGATAGTTATTTTATAGGTCTGACGTGAGGACAGAATAATTTCAGAATCATAATCGGGCATGAACAGTGGGGGGCTGCACATCTCCAGCAACCTATATACTGCATATATTTCAAAGAATGTATAAATTTTTTCTTTGGTTTGAAAGCAGTAGTTTTATCGTCTTAAAGTTTGTCATCATAGTGAGTGGGATTGAAAACCTGCAGGGTGAATGTATGTTAGGTGTTGGAAACATATTTCCTGCTCTGGATTTTTAGCAGCGTTCCATTCCACCATTAGTATATCGGAAACCACATTGCTTTAATGTTATAGCATGTTTAAGTACAGATCCGTGAGCCTTAGGAGACTGTGTTTATGTTCTATGATTATTACTCTCTTTGGTTCAAATGGCTCTGAGCACTATGGAACTTAACATCTGTGGTCATCAGTCCCCTAGAACTTAGAAATACTTAAACCTAACTAACCTAAGGACATCACACACATCCATGCCCGAGGCAGGATTCGAACCTGCGACCGGAGCGGTCTCGCGGTTCCAGTCTGAAGCGCCTAGACCGCACGGCCACACCGGCCGGCATTTCTCTCTTTCCAGAACCTTATTCGTATGGACTCCAAACACTAGAACAATACTCCAGAAGAAATAGCACAATTGATTTACGAAAAATGTTGAAAACCCCTTCTGTCTAGGCTCTATCTTGCGAAAACCATACGTTTTTTCTTCTTGTTATCCGTCTGTTATACCACCACAATATCCTGAAACGTATCAGGCTTGTACCTACTCTACACCAGTAAGTAGTGCTACCCTCCTCAGCGTGTGTGCATATAGAGATATCGTATGTAGTTGAAGGGTGACGTGAGTAAGACTGGTACAGAATGGTCTTCAAATAAAGGCGCTATCGTATTGGAACGAGAATACTGATCCATCTCATTAGCAGTACTTTGTTGTGCATCTTTGGTACATGTATTATGCTCTGTCCAAAAGCAAAATATCGGACTATATTGATTATGTGGAACTCAGCTCGTTGCTTTACAAGACGTCGAATGCAGTTGGTATAGTGCCCTCCTACGACTGGTCAGTTCCAAATTAAATCGCAGACAATGTTACAGTGTGGGTGCTTAGTTACAGACAGAGCAAGAGTTACAAGATGCATAGACAGAAGGCCAATGGAGTTTGGCTGGGGATCCTTAGCCGATAGGTTCATCGAAGGAGCAGTTCGTTTCGGAAAATGGGGCAGAGTGCTGCTATGGATATCATTAGTTTGTTGGACCCGTAATCATCAAAGGTGTTGGTGAGACCCGGCCGTGGTGGTCTAGCGGTTCTGGCGCTGCAGTCCGGAATCGCGGGACTGCTACTGTCGCAGGTTCGAATCCTGCCTGGGGCATGGGTGTGTGTGATGTCCTTAGGTTAGTTAGGTTTAAGTAGTTCTAAGTTCTAGGGGACTTATGACCTAAGACGTTGAGTCCCATGGCGCTCAGAGCCATTTGAACCATTTTTGTTGGTGAGATATTTCAGTCTTCGGCTTTATCCTACGAATGTGAGAATACCTCGTGACTCCCATCCACATAGGTAGAGATGGACATCCGTAATAAAATCTCACCAATTAATAAAGTAACTGGGCCTTATCAGTTTCCCTCGAAACCTACTTCCATACAGAATTAGCACAGCCACATCTCCTGCTGCAGCAAGTGATACTAATGTCAGGTTACCTTCCATTGGGAAAGTGGGTGCACTCAGCGGCTGTTACGTGATTTATAGATTATAGAGCGCAGAAATCAGTCATAGGTTTTATGACGCAAATCTAGATTTGTGTTAGTGCAACATTTTCTAATCTCGATTCATGTTATTTTCCTGTTGTTCGCACGTCAGACACAGTTCTTCGAATATTCTGGTACTAATAAGCCATTTACATCAGACACGCTAGAATAATTTTAAGAAAATGACCTGTAAGCAAAGGAGACAGCTTTCACGCTTCTTGTCTAAAACAGTGAGCGTTGTTCGTCAATTAATCTCGGGAGATCTCCACTACCTCGTCAAATGAACAGAGTGACATTCTCAGGCCACTGGAAAATTTAGCACTGTAATTTCTTAAATCATAATAAAGCATGTCAAATAGCCCATTGACGTCACGATCAGCAATGAAGGGATATGCTGAGTTTTATGCAATCGTTTTTTGTTTAGTACTTGCACACAAAGATTGTAGCTCTTCTACTGTGCACAGACTGAAGCCATTCCTGTGACGTCTCAGATGGCGCCTCGTATTGCCACGTCCTGTCGCTGACAGCAATCTTGCCGTGGCGTCCCTGTGCAGAAGCCACCTACAGCCGCATCGCGTCTGGTAGAACATTCCCTGCGAAGTTATCATAACCTGGTCCGTTGATCCTGGGTGGAAGAGAGGTAGACTCTGGCAAACAGTCACCAACAATGCCGGTCACAATACTGGCAGAAAATATTTATTGATGACTTGCTTCAACAGTCGCGCGAGTATTGACACCTGCCCATACATACCGATTGCGAAAATTTACTTCCTGACCTCGGTGAAACAAGTTGGAGAAAGTGAGTTGTAACATGGAAACAAACTATTTCCAGACCCATGTTCATACAACATAATTTCTTCGCCCGTGTGCGAGTAATGTGTCCTGAAATTTGTGGCACACAGTTTTTTAACACCCAGTACAGCAATGGCAAAGTAATGCAAGCGGTGGTGAAACAGTGATACAGAAACTGAGACGATTCTGCAATGTCATTGGCTGAAAGCATCAAGATATCAGTGCGATGAGACGTTTTGTTGACGTGACAGTTCATTGAGAGTAAAGGTTTCGAGCTCTAATAATTTGACAACACGGTCACATGCGGTAAAATTGCAAAAATTTAAGGGAAATGCGTATAATTGAGGAAAACACGATGAAAATTATTGTTATAGCGCTCCGACCTCGGCAGTGTGCTCATCCTTTATTGACAACAGTATTGTAGACTGAGTTCGTAGTTTTTCTCAGTGGGATGTTAAGAAATACTACGGAGCGAGGGGATGCGAATTGTTGGGTGTAAAAATGACTTAATGGATAGTGTGGAAGTCGCTGTTCTCCACTGATATTTGTCCGTTTGAAATGTGTGTAATACCCACACGCATGACAATTTATCGAGACTTCGACAGACACAAATTTTGAGTGCTCAGGCGGTAGGTGAGCGCGTAGGCAACGGGAGGCTGCTGAGGTGGTCGACTCAACGACCGCCTGCTGTGAGGTCAACGGCCGCTGGTCGTGGCGAGTGCAGCGCCCTGGAAGTGCCACTTCCCTCCGTGAGATACAGCCAAGGGCACTTCTTCTCCTCAATAGTTGTCTTTCTCCCATCCATGATGGACAGTCAAGTACTTTGCTATATTTCTAGGGGTGAGTGTTTCCTAGGAATAAGTTTAGTTTCTGCGGACATGAAACAGTATATCACTGTCAACCCGACATCAACCAGAGGAGAGGATCGCCAGCACATGGATCTGTTTCTGTACCATTAGTGAGAGGTTAGAACAAGCCTTTTAGAGCGTCCAGCTGCAGATCGGATACAGTATCTCATATTCACCCCAACACCGACTAAAGCAGAGCACCTGTAGTGGATGGAGCTCTTCGTGTACCATCAGCGACACCATAGAACAGTCCCGGAAAACCATTATCACTAGCTATGGGGGGAGGCGGGCAACGGACGAGTGGATATAGGTGGGGAGGTAAGACTGGTTCAAAGCTGCTTAATATACACCCAATCATCGAGGTGAAGACACATGCACTCTTCTAGCGGAAGGCTTTCTTTTTTTCTATAGCTATCTGATGTTATTTGAGTGAGTCGTGTCTACCTGTAGAGCCGAGGCCGGGATGCACTCATAGCATAACACGGTCGTTACTAGCGTCTTTTTTTAAATAGTTACCCGCTTATAAGAGTGTTATATCTCCGTCCTTCTGAGACACAGTATTACCATTCACAAGAAAATCATGTCTATCCATACCAGAACAATCGTTCAATATTGCTTATTGTGTTGTTGTTTGATCCTACCAGCATCACTTCGGTGGTGAAGTCTTCTGTGGAAACTGCTAGCTGAATGTACGTTTAAGGACTGCTGGATGATGTTAACTGCCTAATGTTTAGAATATTTAACGCAAGTTTGTGTGCTCTTTTCAGTATTCTTTGTAGTAAGCATAAGTCCATACCACAAGAGTGAATTGACGCTTGTTTAGATGGAGGTTTCATTGATTTTAGTACTATATCCGTTATTTACACTCCTGCCATCACATTTAAAAGCGTAACCCTTTACACGACGTGCGATGAGGTCAGTCGGTACAATATTCGTTGCAGCAAGCATAAGAACCACACCTGCAGAATGAATGATGGTAGTACTTCGTGCAGCAAATGCGTGTCCATGTAACGAAGTTTGGCAATACAGTTCTTCAAGTGTTCCAGAGATTTGCTTACATGTCACCACTTTCCCAGTGCATCCCCACAAATAGAGTAGTTAGGGGTCTCTTCACCCAATGGTAATGATTTCATTGTATCACGTTAAGTCATGTGTGTACAAAATTCGGTGGAAACTGTTCCAGGCATTCGAGAGCTGTATTGTAACGTGCCAACACACCTACACATGCACACACCTACACATGCACACACCTACACCTACACACACCTACACACGCACGCACCTACACACGCACGCACCTACACACGCACGCACCTACACACGCACACACCTACACACGCACACACCTACACACGCACACACCTACACACGCACACACCTACACACGCACACACCTACACACGCACACACCTACACACGCACACACCTACACACGCACACACCTACACACGCACACACCTACACACGCACACACCTACACACGCACACACCTACACACGCACACACCTACACACGCACACACCTACACACGCACACACCTACACACGCACACACCTACACACGCACACACCTACACACGCACACACCTACACACGCACCCACAGCTACACACGCACACACACCTACACACGCACACACACCTACACACGCACACACACCTACACACGCACACACACCTACACATGCACACACACACACACACACACCTACACACACACGCGCGCACACACACACACACACACACACACACACACACACACACACACCTACACACGCACACACACATACACACACGCACACATACACACACACACACACACACACACACACACACACACACACACACACACACACACACACACACACACACATCTACTCATGCACGCACACACATCTGCACACACACACACACACACACACACACACCTACACACACACACACACACACACACACACACACATCTACACACACACACGCACACCTACACACGCACACACACGCCTACCTGCACACGCCTACACACACCTACACACCTACACACACACCTACACACCTACACCTACACAGACCTACACACACACCTACACACACACACACACATATATATATATATATATATATATATATATATATGTGAAATACTGCGGTGGGAAGTCGTTTCCCGGCGCCCGAAAATGAACTTGGATCGTTCTGAAATGATCTATGATGAATGCACGAGCCTCTGGCATACGATGTTGCTAACGCACGTCCGAGCAATGGCCTCGAGGGTGTTGAATCCAAACCAGATGGTGGAAGAAACTTTCACCGCCACTATTTGGTCGACAAGGGGAGGAGAGGCGTAGACGTAAAGTTTCTGATCGTCAGACTTTGCGCCAATGTTCTGAGTCCCATTTCAAATCTCTCGGAAGTATGTCACGAAGCTGCGATGAGGGACACTCTTGATGGTGAAGTATGCGTCCGTCGAATGTGGCGGTGCCCTCGGTCCAGACGAGCAAGGTGTGTATGCTGTCCCTGGGACTCACAGCCTCCCTTCTCTCATCTCAACACAAACATGACACCACACCGTACGTACAGCCGTTACAGTCACCAAAGCTCAACAGTTACACTTGCGACAACAGTCTAACACAGTGTGGGAAAGTAAGCCATCGTGCGCGGGAGAAGGAAAGCCTCTCCAATTAGGCGGTTCGGACTGCCCCTCGGGATCTCCCAGCCGACAGTGCCGTGTTCATCTTTCCTTTTCCTTCACTGATGAATGTTTCTTAGTAACAGCCCGTAAACATCTGTGTTTAGGGGAGCGCATTACTTTGCAATAACGTCAGAGGCCACACACACCACGTGTTCCCCACCCTCTTCGGCACTGATATACGTTTCCGCTGGTCGTAATCAGAGGCCATATAATAAGCGGCAAACGCCGACACTGACACTCTGAGATCACTGCTACTCGGGCGTTTAGCAGTCCGCCACGGCCAATTTTCCCCGCACAGTGATCGATGGTCGCCAGAACATTCGCACCGACATTACGCGAGGAGCGTTAATCGCCGCTCGCGCGGAACGCCGTTATTAGACCGGGCGCGCCTTTTAAGCGGTGTGGCGCGGCTAATTACAAGCTCGCCGAATTAACGACACGGGCGGTTCCCGACCGCTCCGGAAAAAGGGAGCCTCCAGCGCCGCTGACTCCGCCGGCGGCGGCGGGGAGGCGGGGCGTAAATCACGGAGCCACCCGCTCTGCTCGACGGCCGCGACTCCACTGCCACCTGTCGGCGGTCGCCGGCCGTTCTATCGGCAGCAGGTTGTTACCGCGTCCACCTGGCCACTCGCCTCCAAAATTATACACCTCGTAAATTACGACGGCACGGTGGCCACCGAGAGGGACGAGTTATTCACCGACGATTATGGCGTCTTTAGCACCCAGGTATGAGATGAGCGCGTAACTGTCGTGTGTCGCTGTCTGCGTGTCTAGCGGCATTGGAGTTCACGCTTAATGGAATCAGCAGTATCTCACGCAGATAAATAAATCGCAGCCCGACGAAGACAGGACACAGCGGCCCCCGCCGTCGCAACTGCTTCACTGCCGCTGTCGTGCAAGCTTCTGCATGGTCGCCTTCCTTCTGCTATCCTCATCAGTATTACCACAGTCTAATAAATACAGTCGCGACACTCACGGGCGCGAAAGTTCTGCCGTTTGACAGCTGGAGCGACACTAGTGCTCCAAGCGGTAACGAAGCACATAGTCATATACCTCGTAAGGATAATGTTCGTTTTTAACTGTTTTCTACTTAATTGACGGAATAGTTGTTAAATTTGTGCGTCCCATGGGTTTCAAAGTTATCAAGAGACGTGAATTATCGTGCGCTGCATGTAGAAACAGCTGGCTGAATGACATAAGCTAGAACTTATTCATGAAGAAATAGTTTCGAATATATCTTAGAAAATAGATTAAGGAAAGGCAAACCTACGTATCTAGCATTTGTAGACTTAGAGAAAGCTTTTGACAATGTTAACTGGAATACTCTTTCAAATTCTGAAGGTGGCAGGGGTAAAATACAGTGAGCGAAAAATTTGTACAGAAACCAGATGGCAGTTATAAGAGTTGAGGGACATCAAAGGGAAGTGGTGGTTGGGAACGGAGTGAGACAGGGTTATAGCCTCTCCCCGATGTTACTCAATCCGTATATTGAGCAAGCAGTGAAGGAAAGAAGAAAAATTCGGAGTAGGTATTACAATCCATGGAGAAGAAATAAAAACTTTGAGGTTCGCCGATGACATTGTAATTTTGTCAGAGACAGAAAACGACTTGGAAGAGCAGTTGAACGGAATGCACAGTGTGTTAAATGGAGGGTATAAGATGAACATCAACAAAAGCAAAACGAGGACAATGGAATGTAGTTGAATTACATTGGGTGATGCTGCGGGAATTACAGTACGAAATGAGACGCTTTAAGTAGTAGATGAGTTTTGCTATTTGGGGAGCATAATAACTGATGATGATCGAAGTAGAGAGGATATAAAATGTAGACTGGCAATGGCAAGGAAAACGTTTCTGAGAAATTTGTTAACATCGAGTATAGACGTAAGTGTCCGGAAGTCGTTTCTGAAAGTATTTGTATGGATTGTAGCCATGTATGGAAGTGAAACGTGAACGATAAATAGTTTGAACCAGAAGAGAATAGAAGCTTTCGAAATGTGGTACTACAGAAGAATGATGAAGATTAGATGGGTAGATCACATAACTAATGAGGAGGTATTGAATAGAATTGCCGGCCGGATTCGCCGGGCGGTTCTAGGCGCTGCAGTCTGGAATCGAGCGACCGCTACGGTTGCAGGTTCGAATCCTGCCTCGGGCATGGATGTGTGTGATGTCCTTAGGTTAGTTTAGGTTTAAGTAGTTGTAAGTTCTAGGGGATTGATGACCTTAGAAGTTAAGTCCCATAGTGCTCAGAGCCATTTGAACCATTTTTTATTGAATAGAATTGGAGAGAAGAGAAATTTGTGGCACAACTTGACTAGAAGAAGGGGATAGGGTGGTAGGGCATATTCTGAGTCAACAAGGGATCATACGTTTAGTATTGGAGGGCAGCGTGGAGGGTTAAAATCGTAGGGGGAGACCAAGAGATGAATACACTAAATAGGTTCAGGATGTAGGTTGCAGTAGGTACTGCGAGATGAAGAAGCTTGCACAGGATAGAGTAGCATGGAGAGCTGCATCAAACCAGTCTCTGGACTGAAGACCACAACAACAACAACAACAGCAATAACGTCTATGTTTGCAACTTATTCGGCTGAAAACAAGAGAATATAAACTCATTTCCTGCATGAGAAGCATATATTTCTGTCGTTGTCTACTGCTATTATGATGGGCACTGGTCTTCTGGTGTTTACTACCAATTTTTCGTTGATAAAAGGAAGCGACATTATTCAGTAAATGTTGTAAGTAGGTTGTTTATGTTTTCTTATTGGCAACGTTACGTAGCGCTCTGTAAGAAAATCACTGGCTGCAGTCTGTGGCTAGTTTGCATTGTTGTCTGCCACTGTAGTGTTGTGCAGCTGGATGTGAACAGCGCGTAGCGTTAGGCAGTTGGAGGTGAGCCGCCAGCAGTGGTGGATGTGGGGAGAGAAATGGCGGAGTTTTGAAATTTGTAAAAATGGATGTCATGAACTGCTATATATATTATTATTATTAAGGTAAATACATTGTTTGTTCTCTATTAAAATCTTTCATTTGCTAACTATGCCTATCAGTAATTAGTGCCTTCCGTAGTTTGAACCTTTTATTTAGCTGGCAGTAGTGGCGCTCGCTGTATTGCAGTAGTTCGAGTAACGAAGATTTTTGGTGAGGTAAGTGATTTGTGAAAGGTACAGGTTAATGTTAGTCAGGGCCATTCCTTTGTAGGGATTTCTGAAAGTCAGATTGCGTTGCGCTAAAAAATATTGTGTGTCAGTTTAAGCACAGTCCTGTACAATTTTTCAAAGGGGACGTTTCATATGTCGACCCTTAGCCGAGGATACCTCACTGGAATCTTCTGATTTTTTCTTGTAGTTTGTGTAATTAGTGCAGATTTTGTTTATTGCTATTGCGTAATTGTAGAGAGAATCTCCTTTGTAGTTGCAGTCTTTCATTGTTGTACAGTAAAACAGTTGTGGCATGCATGTAGATTTGCACCAAGTATATCGCAGCTGCGCTTGCAATTGTCTAGATATTATTTTCAGTGCTATGTTAATGTGTTCCCCTATTTTTGCTCTTCAAATTGTGTTTTTCTGTGTTGCTGTGTGAAATATTGTGACAATAATGGCGTGTGAAAAACGTAACACCAGGCTCCAAAGTAAACTGAGAAATGACAGTGAAGACGAAAGCAGTGTGTTAACGCCACCATGTAATGAATTAACTAATATTCAAAGTAGTAATTTGGTAACTGTGCATAGGGAAATGGAGCGGGCGTCAAATAATGGTGTAGACAGTGAAACAGGTAGTAAACAGGGAAGCATTATCGATCGATCGGTCGGCAACATCTCGCCTCAGGAATCGGGAATGACAGAACACAATATTGCAAATACTGTAGACTCAGGTTTTGGGTTCTCACCGTTTTCTCAAATGAGTCAAGACACATTTCCCGCTTGTCAAAATGTGAATGTTGCCGGTGCAAATTCACTGCCGAAAGGCACTGAGGAACATGTTTCAGACACCAGTGCATTGTTATTACAATTAATGCAACAAATGGGACAAAAGCTTCAAAAGTTAGACACAATGGAACAAAATCAGAGACAAACACAGCAACAGTTAGACACAATGGAACAAAATCAGAGACAAACACAGCAACAGTTAGACACAATGGAACAAAATCTTCAAAAGTTAGACACAATGGAACAAAAGCTTCAAAAGTTAGACTCAGTGGAACATAAGCTTGAACAAACACGTGAAGATTTAACTGCTGAGTTACATAACATTGAATCGAAATGTCAAAAAGTCTGTAATGATGTAAAAACACACATTTGTGAGCATTTTCAACCTATTTTTTCGCGGCATGAAAATGCATTACAGAATCACGAAGCAGCCATAAAAGAACTCCAAACTATTGTTCATGAAAATCACGACACCTTGCAAGCTAAAATTGACTCAGTTGCATCTGCTGATTCGGTTACGCAACTTGCAAAAACTCAAGAAAACTTAAAGGACACAGTAGATACGATTTCAACACAAATGGACACTCTGAAACTTCGTTCAGAAAAACACACTGAGGAAATGTGTTCACTATCGGAGAAAGTAGCCGAACTTTCGGATCAGTTCACTAACTTATCTGCAAAGGTAGATGATGATCTGAATGACACAAGACCTGTAGCCATCACTGACACAGAAGAGTGCGAACAAATTAGGAAATTCAAACAAAATCAGAATCAAATTAATACGCAACACCAAAGAGAAATCCGGGAAGTACAAGATCAGCTGACACAGGTAATACAAGAATTACGTATTTCAGAGGCCACTCGCGCTCCAATACGGGAAGAGGGACATAGAAATACGGAACAGCCGCAAAATAATAACACAGGGCACTTCGGAAATTATGAAAGAAATTGGCAAGGTACCCCGAATTTTGAGATGGAACCGCCGACATGACGTTACAATGACCGATATGCTACTCACCGACACGATGATTTTGACTATAAGCTGTTCATTACTACACGTAAATTCAAAACGTTTAAGATTTCTGCCAGCGACATTCATCCACAAGCGTGGGTCCATCAATTCTCTCATTGTTTTCCTCCCAACTGGTCATTGGAGCACAGGTTAGAATTTATGTGTGGCTATTTGGAGAATGAACCAGCTGTAAGAATGCGATCGGTCATTCACGATTGTCACAGTGAAGGAGAATTTTACCATGCGTTCCTCTCAGCATATTGGTCTCAAGCCACACAAGACCGCGTAAAACATAGCATCATAATGATGAAACATTTCGAACAATCTGTATTTTCCAGTCTTGTGAAATATTTTGAAGACATGTTGCACAAGAATCAGTACCTGTCAAACCCATACAGCCCCTCAGAACTCATACGCATTTGCTTAATCAAATTACCTGAACATTTACGACATATTATTTTGGCAGGACGTTGCAAAGACGACATTGAAGCTTTTCAGGGACTGTTACAAGAACTGGAAATTGACACTGACAATCGCGGAACGCGAAAACAGGAGCACAACAATTACAGGTCACATCCGTCACAATTCCGCGACGAAAGAAATAATAACTGGACACGACAAGTTTATTCTTATAACGTAAATCGTGACCAAAACAGACACCATCCGTATGACAACCGTTGGCAGTATAATAGTTATAGAGAAAGATCGCTTTTCCATAGTAATGAATGTGACAGAGACAACCATAGAAACAGACAATATGGGAACCAAAACAATTTGTAAAATTTTTTGTGGGGAGCATGAGGGCTATGTAAGTAGGCTGTTTATGTTTTCATATTGGCAACGTTATGTAGCGCTCTGTACGAAAATCACTGGCTGCAGTCTGTGGCTAGTTTGCATTGTTGTCTGCCACTGTAGTGTTGTGCAGCTGGATGTGAACAGCGCGTAGCGTTAGGCAGTTGGAGGTGAGCCGCCAGCAGTGGTGGATGTGGGGAGAGAAATGGCGGAGTTTTGAAATTTGTAAAAATGGATGTCATGAACTGCTATATATATTATGATTATTAAGGTAAATACATTGTTTGTTCTCTATTAAAATCTTTCATTTGCTAACTATGCCTATCAGTAGTTAGTGCCTTCCGTAGTTTGAACCTTTTATTTAGCTGGCAGTAGTGGCGCTCGCTGTATTGCAGTAGTTCGAGTAACGAAGATTTTTGGTGAGGTAAGTGATTTGTGAAAGGTACAGGTTAATGTTAGTCAGGGCCATTCCTTTGTAGGGATTTCTGAAAGTCAGATTGCGTTGCGCTAAAAAATATTGTGTCAGTTTAAGCACACTCCTGTACAATTTTTTAAAGGGGACGTTTCAATGTCTGTACATTACACGAGAAGAATAGATAAACTACCATGTAATGTACCGTTTCGTACCAATCAGGGTTCTTAGGGAACTAAATAATGATGGCTATATGTCGCTTTTCTGTAAAAAGTCTGGTCTTCTGATGGTAATTAGCAATTTTTCGTTGATAAAAGAAAACGACATTAGTCAGTAAATGTCTGTGCATTGCAAGAGAAGAATAAATAAACTGTCCTGTAATGTACCGTTTCGTACGTCCCAGGGTCCTTAGGGAACTAATGACAAACGTGGAGTCATTTTTTAGATATTGTCGATTGTTCCGGCACTATATACACTTCTTATTGTAAAAACTATGTTACAAATCAGTATAAATGTTAGTATATGCACTTATTCGATGTCGTCTTTCTAAGTGGCGCTTGCTGGCCACTTGGGGCGCTGCTATCGCTATCGGTAACAAAAACGAGACGGAGTACGTCGACTGTTATGTTAGACTGTGGCATTAGCCCACAGTAGTGACAGAAGAGAGAGAAAGTGTGTCGATTCCTCTAGCTCTCCAGTTCCCCCATGAGATGTCACCTGCTCCGTTTGTGACCCTAGGAGAGACAATTTTTACGGCAATGGTAACGCACGAACACATTCAAATATTAACATTAATTTATATATGAAACGTATAAACATTAATTAACGCTTAGTGAACATCAGCTGCCAGTTAGTTTACGTAGGTTCTAGGCAGCTTTCAACGGTTTTGACGACTAAGTTCCTCCTGAACTTTTTGCCCAATAAAAACTTGTATTTATTGTATTTGTAATGAGAAATCAGAATTTCAACGTTTTCCATTGCACGATCTTCGGAGCATACAACGCTCAACGCAGATTTGACCCTTGTTGTTTATATTTTGATAGCTTATGTCGACCCATAACTTGTTGATATTTTTACACGGCCGTTATTCGGAGCTGTATACCTTGTAGGAGTGAAAAAACGCTGGAAGCATTCTGAGGAGTGGAAAAGTGCGCGGATCGCCAGAGACAGTAGAGTCAGCCACCTCCCCTGTAGCCAGTTCACGGAAAGACTACCGAGGGAGAGGCGAGAATCAGTAAATAACACACTGGCCATTGGCCATGCTTTTGTAATGGCATATCAGGATATCCAGCTTTGTTCTGAAGGAACACACTGAGGATGGAGTGAAAAGGCATTATTGTTCCCAAATGTAGAAGGTTGATTGTTTCTCCAGAAAGGAACGGAAGCGAGAGATAAACACCTCAAAGATGGATTGGGGTCCCATTGTTTAGACCATTTGAGAATGTGAGACGCCGCTGAATATATTGACTCTGTATGAAACAATTCTGACGCAGTGTCAGAACCGCCAACATTGACTAATGTAATTAAGTGCAGGTTAGAGGGAGAAACGAGACACTGATGACGAAGATCGCCTCATAGGTCATGGAGAGAGACAGAAAGACATTGTAGCGAGTTTCTCCTGTGGATTATGGTGTGACGGACGTTTTTGATTAAACAGCTACAGGGAGTGGAGTAGTGTCTGCTAACGAGCATTGCAGTCGGTCGGCGCTCAGATCACTCGGAAACCAGCCAATCTGATATTTGTAAAAGATGCAAACTGCAGCAATGTCGGTTTTCCTTTTCAAAAACATTCAAGTATAAATGACTTTACCTCCAGCTCGATTGCCAACCTTCAGTTGCCTCTGCTGACAGACTTGCACAGTATGGGCTGATGTCGATGTTGCCGGCCTGATGGGCCACCTAGGCTGATGTATTGGAGACTTGCAGAGATTTCGGGCTGATCTGCACCGCTGGAGAATGTGGTTGATTCTGCCAGTGACTGATTTTGCAGCCACTTCCGCCCCCACCTGCAGCATTGTGGTGAGGTCGAGACACAACCACGAGATGTGTCTAGGCATTTAGTACTAATTTGTTCACTTCATGTTTCACGCCAATTAAGTCTGCTTTCAACTCGAACCACAGGTGTGACATATTCCTTCCTGTAGTACTATCTGTTCCATTAACATCATCAGAATCATTAGGCAGTTTGCAATTACAACTAATTCAGTTCTGCAGTTATACGCTGACACTGTCTGTCATTCGTTTTATCAATAATGTTATTGTAATAATTCAAAGCAAGTGGTCTTCGTGCCTCATTTAGTAGTCGAAAGTTTCCGCAGTCATTGATCTTAGAGACACGCTAGTGTTACTACGCCTGTTAGGCTGACTTTGCAATTTCAAATCCAAGCCGCCTTGCAATTTGAACTTTGGCTGTGTCTACATTTTCATCTGCATAATAAGATTGACGACATCCTTTTACGTATTTTGCAGTAGATCGATAACATCTAATAGACAACGGAAAGGGAGTGGGATGTTAGACGAGTTATCACATGCAAGACAAAAACTCTCAGGGCATTTCGTGACTCCTCGTGATTAGTGGAATACGTCACCATCCAGATGACAAAAAAATGTTTCAAATGGCTCTGAGCACTATGGGACTTAACTACTGAGGTCATCAGTCCCCTAGAACTTACAACTACTTAAACCTAACTAACCTAAGGACATCACACACATCCATGCCCGAGGCAGGATTCTAACCTGCGACCGTAGCGGTCACGCGGTTCCAAACTGACGCGCTTAGAACCGCACGGCCACACTGGCCGGCCCAGATGACAAACCAGCCGTTGTTTTGCTAAACATGTTCCAAAATTTCCAGCATGCTTTTATGAAGTTACGCGTAACAATCAGCAGTTTTATATTGTCCAGTTGCCTGTCTTTCTTCGCTTCAAATGTCCAGCTAAGCTGGCCGCGGTGGGCGTGCGGTTCTGGCGCTGCAGTCCGGAACCGCGGGACTGCTACGGTCGCAGGTTCTAATCCTGCCTCGGGCATGGGTGTGTGTGATGTCCTTAGGTTAGTTCGGTTTAAGTAGTTCTAAGTTCTAGGGGACTTATGACCTAAGATGTTGAGTCCCATAGTGCTCAGAGCCATTTGTCCAGCTAATGTTCGACTTTCCCCAACATACGATTTCAACGAACACTCACATTTTGTATACGTAGTATCCATCGATAGATAATTACATAATTATGCGAACATACGCAAATTGAGGAACTGTTGTACTGGTGGATGGTCACGACAACTCAGAGACTTATGACGTTCAAATGGAATCTCATTAAACTTTGCTATCTGAACATGACGAATCTACTTTCCCACAGGCACTTAGGGATTCTGAAGGTGCTTTCAAATATAATTCTAGGGACCTGAAAGTTATTTCTGAAGCAAAGAGGTTATTTTCCTCGGCGAAAATGTGTCTGGATTTCATTAACGTTTGTCACCTCCTGAGACTTCATGCAAAGCGCCGTAATGAAATGAAGAGGCAGGTTGGTACTAATGTCCGTTGTAAGTGATTCTATCGCCTTCCTCACTACTTTTGATTCCTAGAGCTTTACGTCCCTGAAGAATTTTGCGCTTTTCATGTGCGTTCCCCTTCCGCGGAAGACTGATTTTGGCATTGGCTGTTCCAGTTTTAATTCGTAATCGAACATTCCAGTGGGCAGAAGAAATGGTGAAGGACATATTCTTCTGATGCGCCATCTTCTGTAGCACAACTCTGACGCCAAGTAAGCAACTGTTGTTTCCCTCATACCAGATCTGAAGAATAGCAATTCCATAACCACCTCTTCCATTCCTTCACATACATATACTTTCCTCATGTGACGCCCACGCCCCAAATATCCCCACCCCAGAACGTCCAGCTCCAAGATAAATCGTACTTACTCCACCAAAATGTCACTCCCATAAGGAATATTAAGTTACAATTTGATCAACAGCTGAGAATTTCCATATAATAGTTGTCAAAAACTTTAGGACGTTCACCATTGATCCACGCACTACCATCACTCCCGTAAACTTTCCCGCACCAAATCCAGTTCAGTACCCTCGCCAGCTACCAACTTCTATAGAAGTCATCAGAGGATTTGATCTTTTCAGCATCACTAAGGAAACAGCAGCAGAATTAAATTCCCGTACCGATCCAAATATCATTAAGATTCCTCTCGTAATAAATATTCTGGCCCAATATACCGTATCAGAGTATTTTCAGAATTCTCTTCCAAAACTGACGGTGTCCTACTGGTGGCTTCTAGTGTAATATAATACGCATAAAGTTTGACCATCCGAAACTGTCTGTGAGACTATATTTCTCAATTCAGTGCTGACTTTTCCTAGAATTATCTAATTCGGACACGTTCCCACAGTCTAAGCACCTGCACTACGTAAAACATAGCTCCGCTCTTGAATCGCCTCCTTTATACAATATCCGCAACGAGTCCCATACCATCTGTTCACAGTAACGCAAATCCTTGGTACGACTTGTTAAACCCGAACTAACACTTCCATTACGTCCAGTCGATAACCTATCCTCTCCAGAAAGTTCGGTCTGTCCACTATCCATAACAAGAGATGTAATCTGCTTCCTCACGTTTACAATCGAAAAAATGCACCACTTATAGCGTGTTCCACGTCGTAAGCGTTATTTTTTACGTGTCACTTCCATTCTTTACTTTAACATCTTCGTTCCATATGTATCGAAGAAGGCAAACTTCCTGTTGAATCGCTCGGAAGCTCCTGTAGTGACTTACAGCCCGTTGTGACTTCGTCACAGCTCTACCTATATCTGTAGTCTCAGTAACAAACACGTGTGTTCTCTGGTTTCCTTCCTTCCCACTTCTGCCCGGCTACTAGTACATCTCTAAACATCCTGCCACCAGTACCCTCAGCGCATCATTCCAGTGGGAGCTGCTAATAGCACCACAGCTTTCCCACCGTTACCACCAGTGTTCTCCATGCTGCATCCGCGTCAGTCGCCTAAAAGCACCAGCTGGGACTGAGAAAAAGCACCGCCTCCAGTGTAAAAACACCGCTGTCGCCACCTACAGAGAACCTCGCCATCAGCATTTGCATATCACAAAATCAGTAACTGTAATATAAATGCAGGTAAAAAATCAAGCATGACACCCACCACTTTTAATTGATCAGTTTTCTTTTGTTTACTTCAGAAATATTTTAAGGTCTTCTAAATACGATAAAGCGTGACACAGTCTGATCTGCAGTACAGCAAAAATATTTAAAATTTGTTGAATGGAAAACACACTCCGATCACGGTCGTTTTATGAGCGACTTTGTTCAATGATGTCTGCTTCTGTTGTGTCTCACTTCCTAAACTAGTTAACAAAATATTTGACACATACTTTAAGCCAACATAGCCATAGTCAAAACATGTAAAAAACATAATAAAACTGTCTACGGGTCATTCGTGTTTATTCCAGTTTTATTATGCTTCTTGCATCGAAACATACTACTGAAAAGTGGAAACAGCAGTTGTTAGCCTACCCGAAAAGAGGAATGAACCTTCTGTACGTACTTTAGAAATGTAGATTTGTCAACTGCTGGGGAATGGGGAATGGCCCCAGCAGTCTCTAAGAAAGGGAAAGTTGAATTTAATTCTGAGAAATATGACCCCAAATCGTTTCCCTCCCCAATTACACTTTGGGAGGAACGTAGGACAATGGAAAAGAGAGAGCCTTATTCGACATTTAGTAGGGAGCAGAACCGATAGGGGCTCCTTTCTGGCTACGAAGCCTCTAGTTTTTGTTGTACATCTGCAGGATAAGTTTGGCGAAGTGACAGCGCTGTCCAAAATGACAATTGGGTCGGTCTTCATTCAGACAGCGTCCCTGGCCCAGACCCAGGCGTTGCTCGCCTGTGACAAGCTGGGTGATATTCCTGTTACTGTCACCCCCCATAAGAGCCTCAACATTGTCCTGGATATTATTTTCCATTGCAAATTCCTCTTGCACTTCGCCGACGATCTATGAGCCAATATGGAATAGCGTGGTGTTCGCCTCATTTGGCGCATCTATAGGAGACCAAAAGATAATAGGATTGCCACTGGTGCCTTCATCTTGGCCTTTGAGGGTGATACATAACCTGAAGAGGGGAAGGTGATGGTCTACCCATGTGACGTCGAACAATACGTCCCTCCCCCTTCACAGTGCTTTAAGTGCTGGAAATTTAGAAACTTGTTTCCATTGCAAACCCAACGCCACATGTAGAGACCGAGGACGTCTGCTGCATCTGAATACTCCATGTGCACCTCGCCCCACTTGTGTCAACTGTAGAGAGCACTACTCTCCCAGCTCGCAAGACTGCATGGTACTCCAAAAGTAACGAAAAATTATGGAGGACAAGATGCTGGATCAGTTGACTTACCAGGAGGCTAAACAGAAAAATGAATGGTTGCATCCAATTTGCTTGATGTCTTCATGGAATGCAGCTACATCAATGTCATCCTTAATGGCAGCAGGAGACCCACATCTCTATCTCATACAGTGGGCCCCCTTGGTGATTGGGGACAGCTTCCATTGCTCCCAAAGCAACTACTTTGTGAGCAATACACTCCTCCCCCCCTCCCCGCACAAACGCCAGGGACATGGGTCTCCCTCATCTCAGCCAGAGAAGCAACAGCCTCCTCTCCTCTCATCAGAAGGGGTCCCTTGTGACTCTACCTTCCAAGGTCTCCCCTTGTGCAAAAGTGGACACCAGCCAGTGGCTGAAGGAGCCAAAAGATGCTGGTTAAAGGGATTCACAGTCTTTATCTATACCTGAAACTGTTTCCCAGAAGCTCTCTGGGCAAGCCCCTAAAGGGCAGCGAGAGGGCAAACAGTCCAAAAAGAAGACTGCTGAGAAACGTGAGACTGCAGTAGCCTCCCCCCCCCCCCCCCAACTCGCAAACAGTTCCGCATCTGAGGTCGAGGTGGAAATTCTAGCGTCCCCTGAGGACCTAGATCTTACCGACGTTTCAGAGGCAATGGTCCTGGCTATCAGCACTCACACTGTGACGGTAGGTGACCCTGAGGCGTTGGTTCAAATGGCTCTGAGCACTATGGGACTTAACATCAGTGGTCATCAGTCCCCTAGAACTTAGAACTACTTAAACCTAACTAATCTAAGGACATCACACACATCCATGCCGGAGGCAGGATTCGAACCTGCGACCGTAGCAGTCTCGCAGCTCCGGACAGAGCGCCTAGAACCGCGAGACCACCGCGGCCGGCCCCTGAGGCGTAAAATGTCTTCTTTGTCCCTTCATGCCTTTCCAGATTACTGACAGCGCCATCTTCTAGTGGAACTGCAGCGGTTTTTCTCCCACCTGGCTGAGTTACGACTTTTAAGCATTACACCTGCTTTTTGCGTTGCCCTTCAGGAAACCTGGTTTCCCACTATGCTGAACCCTGCCATCCATGGCTATCAGGGGTACTGCAAAAACCATCGTGACTGTAACAGAACGTCAGGTGGAGTCTGTATCTATGTCCTTACCTCTGTTTGTAGCGAAACAGTCCCCCTTCAAACACCTTTAGAAGCTGTGCTTATCTGGGCGAGGACAATGTAGGAAATCATCATCTGTGACATCTATGTTTCTCCAGATGGAGAAAGTGCTGTGCCATGTATTGGCAGCACTAGATTTCCGCTTTCCCAACTTTTCTAGTTCTGGGTGATTTTTAAGACCCATAACACTTTGTGGGATGGAATCAAGATTACTGTGGTAAAGATGTCGACGACCTACTAAATTCGACCATTGCCTCCTAAATACAGATGCCCCATCCATTTCACTGTGTCACATGGCGCATGTTCAGCCAGTGATCTCTCGGTCTGCAGTCCTGTCCTTCTCCCATCTATCCACTGGAGAGCTCATGCCTACTTGTGAGGTAGTGACCACTATCTGATCATCCTGTTCCTCAGCGTCACTCTCCTAGACGCTTAGTCAGATGGGCTCTTACCAAGGCTGACTGGAGACTTTCGTGTCTGCTACCACCATTGAATCTCCATTGCAAGGCGACATCGATGAGATGATCCAGAACATTTCTACTGCCACTGTTGCCGTAGTTGAACTGGCAGTCCCTTGTTCCTTAGATTTTCCCAATGGGAAGACTGTGCCTTGGTGTTCGCCAGAAATCGCCGTAGCTATTAATGACTGTAGGCAGACCCTCCAACAGCATAAATTCAAATGCCTTCGTGCCCACGTCTGCCAACTCACCAAACCATGAAAGCAGGAGTGTTGGGAATAATACTTCTCCACCACTGGAACACGAACCTCTCATTTCCAGGTTTGGTCCAAGCTCAGGTGCCTTTACAAGTATCAGACCCCTGCAGGTATACCTGGAAGTTTCACACATGGAGCTGTATGTGCCAATCCAGACATAACCACAGAGCACAATGCTCACACCTCTGCATCTGAGAATTACTGTCCCACCTTTCAGCTCTTAAAGGAGCAGATGGAACGACAACACCTCTCTTTTCCTCCACGCCATCCTTAGCCACATAGTACTCTCTTCAGTGAGTGCGAATTTCTCAGTGCTCTTGCTGACTTCCCTGACACATGCCCTGGACCAGACTGTATCCCTTCCAAACTGATTAAACACCTATCAGCAGATTTCCAAAAGATATGTTACATTCGTTTAGGGACGAGTTTCCCTGATATGTCGGCCGTGAACATATGTTTTTAAAGTAATTCTTCACCGAATCATATTCATGTTGTTGAAAATACTAACAACATGAACATGATTCATAGGAAAACGGCTTTCAGAACTAATATTCTAGACTGACATGTCACCGAAATTCACGTATAAGTTAACGTAATACGTCGTTTGAAGATGAGGAATTGTATATGCTCTCTAGCGGTAACAGTACTTTTTCAGTAAAGTAGTGTAAATAATAGTTCAGTCAACTAAGGAAAAGTAAGGGAAAAATTGTTTAGTCTCAAACTTTTGTACAGCGATAGGAGCGTGTGTCACGAACAACATACCACATATCCCCACGGGTGGAGTGTGAGTCTCGGGATGGGGGAAGTGGGTAAAGGTCACTTTTTTATGTTTTTATACAATAACTCGAAAACCTTGGCTACTGAAGAAAATCTTTCCGATACAAAATGGAAGTTCGATAAACTTTCTAGAGAAGAAGTCCTATTCATGGCTCTAAGCACTATGGGACCTAACATCTGAGGTCATCAGTCCCCTAGACGTAGAACTACTTAAACCTAACTAACCTAAGGACATCACACACATCCATGCCCGATGCAGAATTCGAACTTGCGACCGTAGCAGCAGCGCTGTTCCGGACTGAAGGGCCTAGAACCACTCGGCCATAGCAGCCGGCTCTCTAGGTCAAATATTTTCCACATTGCTGTAGAGGAAAAATCGCATATTATTCAAAATATTTGCTTAAAATTAAAGTTTATTCTTAAATGAAGTAGGTTAAGAACAAACTTTAAATGTGTGTACCACGTCTAAGTGCAGGTATGACATATTAAGGGATAAATTGTATTCTGGTTGTGTAACAGAAACGCGACTATAGGTAGGTAGCCGGATTGTGCTCATGCACTCCCATCTAGGTCTAATGGCTGCAGACTGAAGAGCGAGCAGGTAACTGCTCAGCATCTACCCTACTACGTCAAAAGAAGCAACAACACGAACTTTCAGAAAGTTATTCTGACTCTCCGTAGCGCGCCTTGTGAAACACCTTGCGCAGAGATGCCCTGGTGGTGGTGGGACGGGGGGGGGGGGGTTGTTTATTGTCCACAAAGCGCGTTAAAACTGCGTGGAATAGGGATGTGAGTTACAAATAATATTATAGCAACAAACGCATATGGGCGAAATCTACGTTAATGTCTGCACACTGTTCTGTAGTGCTGGAGGGAAGTTAATCGTTATGGCAGCTGTAGGGTGCTTCCGTGAAAAACAACTTCCCCCACCACGAGTACTGATCACTTTTCAATTTATAGACTGTACCTCCCTAGCATTTCCCTTCCACTTCTCGTATGCGAGCAGGCGAAATAATTTCAACGATCTCGTGTTTATAGTACTTATTTGCAATTGTTAAGTGAGATTTTGTGGGAAATATCTTTCCGTAAACAGGAGGAGGTGTACAATTTTTAAGTGCGATGTTGTCAGTGACTTTCGAAGTGTTAGTAGGTAATGTATTGGATCGGTAAGTTTGGCACCTTACTGCTGTCTATCGTTGACAGAGTATTGTGAAGCCACGTAATTCTGTTGTAGTCACTTGGCGGTGAATTAGTGAACGACCAGTAAGTTGCTGCACTTCTGTCACCGTCAGTTCTGTTCCTGGCACACAGCATAAATCTGTTCCATTCAGGAATTGCCGGCACTGACAAACTGGGCTACACTGAATGGAGGACCCCCCCCCCCCCCCCAAACACACACACACATCCACTGCATATCTTCCATGGTGGGTGTGAATAAGTCTGATGGAGAAATACTTGTTCGCTCTGTTTGCAGACCTATCAAGGAAGGAAGGACATGACCGCACTCCGGCGACCTGTTTCACCCCCCTCATCCCCCTCCCCACACCCCACGTCACTCCGTTACAAGCCAGAACATCCACTAAACTTAGACGTGGTACACACATTTAATTTTGTTCTCAACCCACTTCATTTAATGGTAAAAAGTAAATTAATAGTAATAAAATGCTATTTTTAATAAACTGCGATTTTTCCACTCACTGCAGCGCGGAAACTATCAGTCGTAAAGCAAAAATGAATAGGATGTTTCTTGTAATTCTAGTTTTGTACTGAGAAACATTTCCAAGAGAAGCCGTGGTTTTCCCTTTCTTCAAGAAAAATATAGCAACGTGATCTTTGAATGCCCCGCTACCCCCATATTCACTCGCCACATGTGAGGACTTTTAGTGTGTTGTTCGTGACACTCCCTCCTACCAGTGTATGTTCATAACACTCCCTGCTTCCAACGTAGAAAAAAAAAAAGTGGCTACACGATTTTCGATCTTCGTTTACTGGGCTACTAATTCGTGGCTCAATCCTGATGTACGCCATCAACCTCAGAAATGATATTCTCCGTACTCATGTATGTTCTTTCACATGAGTTGAAAGATGACATAAAAAAAATCACACACAAGCAGTGACATATCGGGAATTATCGGAAGAAAATCGGGTGCCTTCCACGTACTTGCCATTTTATTGTTTTCAAGCTTTTGTTCAAACTTACCGAGACTACAGTAATGTAGTCTTTCACAACGACACGAGTTACCGACAACCGACAGAGTTTAAACAAGTTTTCAAAAAGTTGACTGCTGCTACATGCTGTCTGTGAGACAGGGGGATTATCGTAACGTCTTCAAAAGTGATTTCACTTTTAAACGCTCTACTTTACACTCCTGGAAACTGAAATAAGAACACCGTGAATTCATTGTCCCAGGAAGGGGAAATTTATTGACACATTCCTGGGGTCAGATACATCACATGATCACACAGACAGAACCACAGGCACATAGACACAGGCAACAGAGCATGCACAATGTCGGCACTAGTACAGTGTATATCCACCTTTCGCAGCAATGCAGGCTGCTATTCTCCCATGGAGACGATCGTAGAGATGCTGGATGTAGTCCTGTGGAACGGCTTGCCATGCCATTTCCACCTGGCGCCTCAGGTGGACCAGCGTTCGTCCTGGACGTGCAGACCGCGTGAGACGACGCTTCATCCAGTCCCAAACATGCTCAATGGGGGACAGATCCGGAGATCTTGCTGGCCAGGGTAGTTGACTTACACCTTCTAGAGCACGTTGGGTGGCACGGGATACATGCGGACGTGCATTGTCCTGTTGGAACAGCAAGTTCCCTTGCCGGTCTAGGAATGGTAGAACGATGGGTTCGATGACGGTTTGGATGTACCGTGCACTTTTCAGTGTCCCCTCGACGATCTCCAGTGGTGTACGGCCAGTGTAGGAGATCGCTCCCCACACCATGATGCCGGGTGTTGGCCCTGTGTGCCTCGGTCGTATGCAGTCCTGATTGTGGCGCTCACCTGCACGGCGCCAAACACGCATACGACCATCATTGGCACCAAGGCAGAAGCGACTCTCATCGCTGAAGACGACACGTCTCCATTCGTCCCTCCATTCACGCCTGTCGCGACACCACTGGAGGCGGGCTGCACGATGTTGGGGCGTGAGCGGAAGACGGCCTAACGGTGTGCGGGACCGTAGCCCAGCTTCATGGAGACGGTTGCGAATGGTCCTCGCCGATACCCCAGGAGCAACAGTGTCCCTAATTTGCTGGGAAGTGGCGGTGCGGTCCCCTACGGCACTGCGTAGAATCCTACGGTCTCGGCGTGCATCCGTGCGTCGCTGCGGTCCGGTCCCAGGTCGACGGGCACGTGCACCTTCCGCCGACCACTGGCGACAACATCGATGTACTGTGGAGACCTCACGCCCCACGTGTTGAGCAATTCGGCGGTACGTCCACCCGGCGTCCCGCATGCCCACTATACGCCCTCGCTCAAAGTCCGTCAACTGCACATACGGTTCACGTCCACGCTGTCGCGGCATGCTACCAGTGTTAAAGACTGCGATGGAGCTCCGTATGCCACGGCAAACTGGCTGACACTGACGGCGGCGGTGCACAAATGCTGCGCAGCTAGCGCCATTCGACGGCCAACACCGCGGTTCCTGGTGTGTCCGCTGTGCCGTGCGTGTGATCATTGCTTGTACAGCCCTCTCGCAGTGTCCGGAGCAAGTATGGTGAGTCTGACACACCGGTGTCAATGTGTTCTTTTTTCCATTTCCAGGAGTGTATATTCCGACTTCCAGTCTTTTGTGTTCTGGGAAACTGCCAACCTGATGCAGGAGACATTGGATGCCTCTACACACGGGCAGAAATTTGTAGGATATCCTGATAGATCGTTCGCCAAAATCAGTCTGTGGAAACTGTTTGAGGCTTCATGTATAGTTCTTCATACCATAGCACGATTTGACGTTACTTTTTATCAGACAGTTCCTTTCGATCCCCATTTGCACTGAGAGTGTAGCAGTATCTCTAACCTTAGAGTTTTGCCGAAGGTACCGTTAACGTAGTACGTCTATACCGTCTTTTATTATTTTACTGTCGCGCGGAGTGGCCGCGCGGCTTGAGGTGACATCTCACGGACTGCGCGGCTGCCCCCGCCGGAGATTCGAGTTCTCCCTCGGGCATGGGTGTGTGTGTTGTTCTTAGTATCATTTAGTTTAACTAGTGTGTAAGTCTAGGGACCGATGACCTAAGCAGTTTGGTCCCTTAGGAATTCACACACATTTGAACATTAATTTACTTGGTATCTATTAATCTGAAGCAAGGTTTGTTATGTGTGTTGCCTGTAACTGCAGTTGTTCTGTATTTTTCCGGTTTAAACTAAGTATTCTAGGTTCACTGTATAAACTAACCGAAACATTTGTAGCCACGTTTCTCAGAACTTTATTTTGATGGGTCTTTTGCGAAACATTGTGTAAACTAAACTTCTTGTACATACATTTGTTGCAGTTGGTAGCGCATTATCAAACTTGCTCTGATTTAAACACAGTATTTCCGCATTTGTTGTCATAGGTGCTCATAACTGCCCATTGAATGAGGTTGCCGTCACTGGTGGAGGCGTTCGCTGGGGTAGCCTGCTAGTGGATGGTAAGAGGAGAAGGGGGGGCGGAGATGGGGAATCAGAGGCGCTTTTTGCTTGTGTGTCTTGTTTACGTGTCCATAGGCTGATGCATATGGAGCTTTTGGTAAAACGAGAACAACAGGGATCTCTTCATACCGATCATAATGTTCTCCATGTTCAGGTACGACTGCCTTTCTGGGTTGCTTAAGGCATGGCTACAGCCACATTCATACTCCAGAAGTCGCCATGTGGTTCACAGCAGAGCATCACAAATCGCTTCGAGCACTATGCGACTTAACTTGTGAGGTCATCAGTCGCCTAGAACTCAGAACTAACCTAAGGAGAGCATACACATTCATGCCCGAGGCAGGATTCGAACCTGCGAACGTAGCGGTCGCTCGGTTCCAGACTGTAGCGCCTCGAACCGCACGGCCACTCCGGCCGGCGTAGCATCACAAGTAATTCCCTTTTATGTTCCACTCGGAAATCGAGATGGGGAAGAACGGTTGTGTATATGCTACCGTACGGGCCTAATTTCTCTTACCTCCGTGGTCCTTACACGAGATTTACGTTAGTGGTAGTAGAATCGGTCTGCAGTCAGCTTAAAATGTCTGTTCACTGAACATTGTATATAGTTTTTCCCTAAACGAACGGTTTCTTTCCTCCAGGTATTCCCGTTTGACTCAACAGACCATTTCTGTTAAATTCGCGTGTTGATCGAACTTACAGGTAACAAATGTTGCAGCACGCCCCTGAATTGCTACGATGTGCTCGTTTAGTCCGACGTGGTGGGGACCCCAAAACTTATGAGTGCTTCGTACAAGTCTATTTTCTTAGAGCACTCCGTTTTCAGGCCACAAGTGGCTCATCGAGACCATGCGACCGACGTGTCATCCTCAGATGAGGATGCGGATAGGAGGGTCCGTGTGGTCAGCACACCGCTCTCCCTGTCTTTGTGATGGTTTTCTTTGACAGGAGCCGGCTTCACAAGGCTGAGTGCACTCCGGAAAGTGGCAACAGTGAATGGTGGCCCGGATGGTCACCCATCCAAGCGCCGACCACGCCCGACACCGCTTAACTTCGGTGATCTGACGGGAACCGGTGTATCCACTAGGGCAAGGTTGTTGCGCCTATTTTGTTAGAACTTCCCCAATAAACCAAAGTCCACCATCCGCCTACCCTTCTGCCGATCTCACGTTCTCGTTTGATTTCATATCACTTTACAGCTTTACGCCTAGGTATTTAAACAACGCGATCGTGTGTAACAGCACATCACTAATACAACATTCGAATATTACGGGACAGTTTTTGCTGCTGAACTGCATTAATTAGAATTTTTCGTATTTGGAGCCAGCCGTCATTCAAGACACCAAATGGAACTTTCCTCCTACACTTAATCAAGGACAAGACTTCCCCGTACACCACAATCGCAGAGTGCTTCTCACACAGCCGTCAGAACGTTTATGTATGAAGAGAACGAGGGCTGTCGCGTCACACCTTCCTGGTGCATTCCTGACAACACCGGAGAGTATTCTGTGTAAAAGCGAACTGAGTTTCCGTCCTGAGGTCGCGTTTCATTTTTTCTTTCAGTGGCCTTTCTACGCCAGCGATACCTGTTTCCTTGTTCTCCATATGGGATTATGTGTAACTGTCAAAACGATGGTACATATATGAATGGTTGATTTTTGCAAACGCGAAATTTAAACCTTTAGCTTTCTGTACTCTCCTGCCACACGAGGCTGTTTGACGATTAACTGAAGATACCACCTACGATATCGCTTGGAACCAGACTTATAAAGGATTGTTAGCAAGATCTCGCACTATCGTGTGACGGTGGAAGCTGTTGTATTCTTCGCGCATCGATCTTCTTATAAAATCACGAATTTCTACTGAATTGTTAAGGCTTTCGTGGCTACTTGTTGACAAACTGAATATTGGCTTCTGTCTCGGGTTCTTCGGCCGACGTTCATCTAATGATTTTTCTGACGTTTCGCCAGCACGAGTGGTTGGCATTGTCGAAGTTTCACCCTCCATTGCCGGTGATGAACTGGAGCCGAGCTCGCGGCCGCAGACTATATGTACCTGGCGCGCCAACGTCCGAGGGCTTCTCTGCTGTTATTTCCGGTGCGGATCTCCTCTTGCTACGGAAGTTCTGGCTGTAGAGAAGCACTATCAAACGCGCTTGTTCAGAGAAGCTGTAGAAATACAAAAACACGCGAACAGTTTCAACAAGAAAGAGGAAAGCCTTAAGGTAAACGGATCCTGGCTTCCCGTACTGCAGCGAACGACCGTCGCAGGTAGCAAGAGGAGAACCGCTCCGGAAATGACCCCGGAGAAGCCCTCGGACGTTGGCGTGCCAGATACGAGGGCAGTTCAATAAGTAATGCAACACATTATTTTTCTGAAACAGGGGTTGTTTTATTCAGCATTGAAATACACCAGGTTATTCCCCAATCTTTTAGCTACACAACACTATTTTTCAACGTAATCTCCATTCAATGCTACGGCCTTACGCCACCTTGAAGTGAGGGCCTGTATGCCTGCACGGTACCATTCCACTGGTCGATGTCGGCGCCAACGTCGTACTGCATCAATAACTTCATCATCCGCGTAGTGCCTCCCACGGATTGCGTCCTTCATTGGGCCAAACATATGGAAATCCGACGGTGCGAGATCGGGGCTGTAGGGTGCATGAGGAAGAACAGTCCACTGAAGTTTTGTGAGCTCCTCTCGGGTGCAAAGACTTGTCTGAGGTCTTGCGTTGTCATGAAGAAGGAGAAGTTCGTTCAGATTTTTGTGCCTACGAACACGCTGAAGTCGTTTCTTCAATTTCTGAAGAGTAACACAATACACTTCAGAGTTGATCGTTTGACCATGGGGAAGGACATCGAACAGAATAACCCCTTCAGCGTCCCAGAAGACTGTAACCATGACTTTACCGGCTGAGGGTATGGCTTTAAACTTTTTCTTGGTAGGGGAGTGGGTGTGGCACCACTCCATTGATTGCCGTTTTGTTTCAGGTTCGAAGTGATGAACCCATGTTTCATCGCCTGTAACAATCTTTGACAAGAAATTGTCACCCTCAGCCACATGACGAGCAAGCAATTCCGCACAGATGGTTCTCCTTTGCTCTTTATGGTGTTCGGTTAGACAACGAGGGACCCAGTGGGAACAAACCTTTGAATATCCCAACTGGTGAACAATTGTGACAGCACTACCAACAGAGATGTCAGGTTGAGCACTGAGTTGTTTGATAGTGATCCGTCGATCATCTCGAACGAGTGTGTTCGCACGCTCCGCCATTGCAGGAGTCACAGCTGTGCACGGCCGGCCCGCACGCGGGAGATCAGACAGTCTTGCTTGATCTTGCGGCGATGATGACACACGCTTTGCCCAATGACTCACCGTGCTTTTGTCCACTGCCAGATCACCGTAGACATTCTGCAAGCGCCTATGAATATCTGAGATGCCCTGGTTTTCCGCCAAAAGAAACTCGATCACTGCCCATTGTTTGCAACGCACATCCGTTACAGACGCCATTTTAACAACTCCGTACAGCGCTGCCACCTGTCGGAAGTCAATGAAACTATACGAGACGAAGCGGGAATGTTTGAAAATATTCCACAAGAAATTTCCGGTTTTTTCAACCAAAATTGGCCGAGAAAAAAAATGTGTTGCATTACTTATTGAACTGCCCTCGTACATATAGTCTGCGGCCGCGAGCTCGGCTCCAGTTCACCACCGGCAATGGAGGGTGAAACTTTGACAATGCCAGCCCCTCGTGCTGGCGAAACGTCAGAAAAATCATTAGATGAACGTCGGCCGAAGAACCCGAGACAGAAGCAAGTAGGCAGTTTGTCAATTTCTACTGACTTTTGCCTGTTGGATTTTCTACGTTGGGAGTCAAATTCGGCTATAAAAAGCGGCGCGACAGCAGCGGTGGTACACAGTCTGCTTGGAGACCAGTAAGCGAGAACAAACAACAGCACAAGTCATAGGCCCCGAACAAGATGACTTGGTCGGTCGTCGGAGCGTTTTACAAAGAATGGAAGCAGTAACTTGGTGTGCGGACAATTGCCACGCCGGACATTTGCCATGATTTTACCTGCTCCGAAGGGTTGGGTCCCTTGTCTCCCCCTCCTCCTCCTCACCCGCATTTAGTAACTCCACTTTAGTGACACTGTCATTACCGTCGCTGTCGCGCAGTAAAGGTACTTACTGAGCCTTTCCACTGGTTTACTTAACATAGGACCAGAATCACTTTGGATTTTCCGTCACATTTCTAGAGAGAGTTTCGTTGTGGAAACTATTAAATGCATCTCACACTGAAATCAGCACCAAATTTCGAGCCTCAGGAAAACTTCCCCAATCTTGGAGATTTTGCATTCGTCTAAATTGTACGTGCCTTTTTCGGTGCTCCTGCAGCAGCTTTCTGTCGTGTGTTGTGTGCCACGGTGGATCAGTTACGTCTCTTATTAATTTATTTGGTATGAATCTCTCGAATGCTGTTGATACTATTTCTTTGAACGTAAGCCACATATGGTGTTCACTTACATAGTTTGGAAGGACTGGAGACTTTCTCATACAAAGCCGCCAACCGAATTTTTAGCTGCTTTTATAAACAGATATATTTTGCGTTTAGTTTTGGTGAATTTCTTTGTTACGGAATTGAGCCTCGCTACGACTGTAATCCCAGTATCCGTCATGACGCGCAGGATTATTTGTGGCTCATAGATCAAGTATGTTTTCGTAACCATTTACAATTTGAATGGCCTCGTGAACTAATTGTTCAAAAAATTAAAAAAAAGCATTTAGAACAATTACGAAAGTTATTTTCTATCTGCAATAGGGTCTGAAAATGTATTTTTGTCAATATACGGAAGGCAGATTGAAGTCACCGCCAACTGTAATTGTATGAGTAGGGTACCTATTTGTGATGAGACTCAAGTTTTCTTTCAAATGTTCAGCAACTGTTTCGTCTGAGACCGGGGGTCGGAAAAGAAGCCAGTTATTAATTTATTCAAGTTGTCGAATATAACCTCTACCCATACTAAGTCACAGGAACTATCTGCTTCAATGTCGCTTGTGAGCTGGAACACACATTATTTTCTCAATTTGTGCTTCTTGTTCGTGTTGTACAATTACGGCTTTTCCCTCAAAAACCTAGGAAACTTCCTCTGTGATCCCGTAAATACCAGAGCTAACCAATGTAGAACAACAACGTACATTACAAGCATAGCAAGGTGTAGCACTATATTTCCTTTTTCTAACATTTTAAAATTGTACGTCGACTTTAGATGTCATGTCAATCATAGATTTTCTTATCTCTATTTAGTGAACGTATTTTCAGTCATGTTTTGAACATTGTCCCGCTACACTTTATTAATTAATGATTCGCCGCAAGGGATATCGGGTTTTAGAGAGTAAATTAATATGGAGTATGCCGTTCTTCTTTTCAAACATTCACATACCCATTTCTTATTTCCTTATTGTCTTTTGGGCATGCAGTTGTAGTAATTAAAATAGGCACAAATGCAATGATCAAAAAGAAATGATTAGGGTACATTCGCATTCACTTTACATCGTTCCTTTCTTGTTGCTCCCATAGCGATGGACTGTTTCTATCGCAATCAGCAAGCGTGAAAGGAAGCTACCGTACAGACAGAGGGATCTATATTTATACCTGGCAGGACTAATTACATACTGACTACCTTGTTAGTATTGCTTTAGTTTCCCAAAAGTTATAAATATTTCGATTTCGGAGAAGAAGGTCTGTATTTGGCCAAGATGTAGAAGAAGAAGGTCCCTTACGTACTGTTTGTATCGAGTAAGATGTGGAGACGGCGGTTTCAAAGCGGACAGAAGTAGTACGAGGGAGGGCGTCCATTATCTGCTGGATCGCTACCTGGCGAAGGGGAAGTGTGGCAAATGTCCGGCATTCCACTAAGTTGGCTGTACACCATTAATTCTGCAAAGCGGCCGCCAGTCTCTGCGGTCTGGAGAGCGTATCCTTAATTCGCAGAAGCAGCTAATCCCTCTGGCTGGGCGGAATCTCCGGTGGGAGAGAGGGGGGTGTTATAGCGCGTTGTTCGTGAGCCGGCCGCTACCTGTGCGGGGAGCGGCGGCCAGGCAGCGCCTCGTGAATGCGTCTCCGCTCGGGGACTGACACTTTTATTGAATGCCCGCAGTCGCCATAAAGAAGGCTTTAGCGGGCACTGCTTTGTTGACGCCACACGCCGTCCGCCCGGTCCCGAGCGCCGAGTTATTATTTTCCTAAAAAGGATATGAGAGGGAGTGGTCTTTGGGATACTGGAGGGGGCAGAGAGGGAATACGAAAGAAATGGTGGCGGTGGTGGAGGCTGCGATCGGAACAGTAACTCAGGCGTGGAGAGCCGGGATGTGGCCGCGTTGCCTAGCAACGAACGTCCACCGGAGGCAGCTCGGGGCGCGTGGCCTGTTGTTGGCGGAGGGAAGGCGATGTCAGTCTTTCAGGCTGTACTCGTGTACGCTGAGAAACAAAACGTTGTAACCACTGACCACCGCGTAGCTGGATACCTCCTGGTGCACACGACATTGAAACGTCCCCTTAGAGGAATTTATACATATGAAACGTCCACTTAGAACAATTGTACAAGCCTGTGCTTAACCTGACACACAATATTATTTAGCGCAACGCAATCTGACTTTCAATAACCCCTACAAAACAATGGCCCTGACTAACTTTAACCTATACCTTTTACAAATCACTTACCTCACAAAAATCTTCGCTACTCAAGCTACTGCAAAACAGCGAGCGCCACTACTGCCAGCTAAATAAAAGATTCAAACCACTGAAGGTACTAACTACTGATAGGGATAGTTAGCAAATGAAAGATATTAATAGAGAACAAACAATGTATTTACCTTAATATTCATAATTGACATTCAGTCTTACAGATTATCAAAACTCCGCCATCTCTCTCCCCACGTCCACCACTGCTGGCGGCTCACCTCCAACTGCCCAACGCTATCTGCTGTTCACATCCAGCTATAGCAGTTCATGACAACAATGGCAGGCAACAATGCAAACTAGCCACATACTGCACACAGCACAGCCAGTGATTTTCATACAGAGAGCGCTACGTAACGTTGCCAATAAGAAAACATAAACAGCAAACTTACATAAAGAAAACATAAACAGCCTACTTACATAGCCCCCATGCTCCCCACAAAAAAATTTTACAAATTTTTTTGGGCAGTGGCCAATACAGATTTGAAAAAAATTTTTCATAATTACAATAACAAAGATATCAAATGCACACACTTATTTATACAATGTTGGTCAAAAGCTAAAATTTTCTCACAGTCAATAAAGACAGTCCTGTTCATTCACCACAGCAAAACTGCCGTTTCTTTTATCAAAGTCTGAGCAATAAAAGGCAATGCACACGGAAGTAGTGGATGTCCATGCAGTCTTGAAGAAGTAATGTTGTCCTTCTAACAGAAAGACAGTGCTGACTCTTGAAATGCTGACAGGTAATGGGCCACAACAGAGCAAACCCACAGCAGAGTCAGTCGAAGTTGATGAATATTGGTAGGTAGGTCATCACAGAGTAGACCCACTGTAGTCCTGGTAGAGATTGTGGTATTGGTGAGTCATCATAGATGCAGACCCACTGCAGTCCTTGTAGAGATTGTGGTACTGGTGAGTCAGCAAAGGTGTAGACCCACTGTAGTCCTGGTAGAGATGGCCAGCAGCCATCTGCTGCGACTGTGCAGGTGCACAATCACCATCGAAGAGTCTTGCAGAGAAGATAGCAAGTCCATAAACCACCACTTGTGCACTCACAAAGTTTGTGGAATTGTCCTTAGAACCAGCAATGCTGTTATCCAGTCCCTTGCGGAATTATTAACACACGTGCAAACACTATCAGTCCCTACTTCTCACATATTGTCCATATACTATGACCAACAGAATGTGTGCAGTGAAATGAATGCGTACAAGTTGCTTAATTGGATTAACTGGCGTCAATTACAGTTATATAACATAAGAATACAATTACAAAGATACAAAATACTTCATTAAAAACATAACAATACAGATAATATTTGTAGTAATAGGGCTTTACAAAAGAATAGAAATAAACATACACATCAGTGTTACAGGAATGATGACATGAGTACATACATAAAAGATCAGAATAACTTGCGAAACATCAACTTCACACATGAGCATTAAAACAGAATAAATAATGTCTAACATCTTTACAAAGAAAATACCATATTATTAATGCCAATTATATTTGAGGAGAACAGTATTCCTCATCATAGTGAATGTAGCTTAGTATTAGAAGGAAAAATTCTATGAAACTACACAGAGACAGGAAGAAAACAAATACACAAGGGTACACAAACACATAGTGGGATAACACAAAAGGAAAGAACAGGGTTTGTTTTCAGTGTAACATTTGGTACTGCAGTCCACCCCACAACTTCATTCCGTACATCTTTCATCTTATTTCAACCTTTGTTTCCACCAAAAAAATTCTATCTAAGCATGCTTTCTGTATTTATGTTCACACATTGCTTACCTCATCATTTATTTCCAAGAAAATCCTACCTATACCTCGTTCCTGTATTGTATTCATATTTCTTTCAAAATAATTATTTCTGATTGTACCATACTCATTTGGGCCCAATCTTTCTTCGCAATGCATTCTTTACCTATTCTCCATAGTCAGTTTCTTATATAGTCTACCCCCTCTTAAGCTAACTTAAATCTACTGAGCTCAGATATATATACCAAGGGACGAGGCAATGCAGCATGACAACAAATCAACACAAACAGAAATGACAAAAAATGCAAATTGGCAAAGCTAGCAGCATAAATTAGCAAAGCAAGTGCAATATTACAACTAATATAAGGCACTGTGCAGGAAACAAGAAAAACTAGCTTAGAAGAGTAACACAAAGTCAAATTCAGTAACACTATGCCTGACAAACAGCAGCAACTTATACCTAAACATGACATAGCTCAAGCAGAAAAAATATTACAGGAAACAACAATGCAGACAAGGGAAATGCATATTCACATCTTAATGTCTATGTAATTAAAGTGGTGCACCATAACAACTGATTGTAAAAAAAATATTACCATGTACCTGAAAAGAAAATTAAGTGTTACTGTTACTAGTTACTTCTTATTGTTCTTTCCTTTCCAAGTGCTCCTTTTTTAAAGAATGTGGATTACAAAATTATCATTTAATAGATCTGTTGACAGAAAGAGTTCACATTAGCAAATGCATCTCATTTTATAAAAGCAATGCTGCAACACAGCTGGAAACCAGATATCAAATGAAATAAGCAATTACACAAACCAAAGCATAAAAATATCATTCAGTAGTCATGTGACATTTCATTTCATAAGTTAATGGCTCTCAACTCTCGTAGAAAGACACTTGTCATAATCAGGTGTGCAGATGTAAAAATATTTCTTGTCATTTTGTTAGGCATTTCAGTAAATATCATAAATTTTTAAGTAACGAGGGTGTTGCATTAGCGATGAAAGGCACATCCTAATGGCTTATTCTCCAGGTGTTTGACACAGCTGTGTGCCCACAACGCATTACAAAAATCATATGTTTTCAAGTAACGAGCGTGTCGCATTAGCGATGCCCTCTACAAAGGAATGTCATTAACAGAGATCTAGGCCTCTCTTTGTCCTTCTCTTCCACCTGTGCCTCTGGCACACCCTAATGGCTTTCTTTTCTACCTGAGCGTCTGAAAAGGCTTGCTCTCCAGGTGTCTGACACACCTGGGTGCCCACGTCGCATTATGTGCAGGTGGTCACTTAACTTTCTTACGGAAATATTTACGACAGCAGTTTCCGCTACAGTGACAGTCTCATATAAAAATATTTCACAGGTCAAGAATTTGCGTTACAAATCTGTAGAGACAAAATCCAATTGACATAACAGAGTCCAAAAAATTTTCGTCGGCATTGTAATACATTCACGCATTTACATACATTTCATAACTCTTAAAGTACGATTCTTGGTTTCCAACAACCTTTTTCACAAACCAGAGTCCCTAACCACTACTCATTATTCCTTACCTTATTCGTCGACACTTCTTCAATATTTCATCATAACAGATACATAGCATACTCAAATAACTCATATAGCATCAGCTTATTGATCATAAACATACCGCAACAGCATAATACACATAGTCATCGTAAAAATAACACCATAACACCTCAGTCAAATCTCAAAAACGTCGTAGCTTTCTGCAATTGTTTCAAAATCTAAAGAAAATTCTCTGCTCATTTCAGTAGTGTCATCTACCTCAAACGTACTTTAAAAATCATGATCTCACACCAAATACATCATTCAAAGCTTTCATAGTATCACAATGGTACCAAAAAATATGAACAGTTCACACAGTACAGACAAAATACAATTTCTTAAGTGTGAAATAATCCAACTCTGTAATTGCGTAAACATGTGTCACTGACGTAGTAAAAAGGTTTGTCTCTCTCAGTTAAATGATCAGATAGCTGTGTAATTTATGTGTTAGAGAAATATGGTACCGATGTGTAAAGTTGTATAAGCAAATACCATATTAGCTAGGGCTCCTTGTGCTTGCCAAACACATGGTACACAAAGTAGGCGTGTACCCCCCTGAGGTTTATTGTAATTATACCCTCAGGTGTTACAGATTACAGCAATGGAATGAAATGTATCATGGAAAACTTTCTTTGTAATTCAAAAATCTTTAAAAATAAATGTTTTAAGTACAAAATTAATCACTCAAATACGTGTCCTGTAGCGCTAAATATGCGTCTTGCTGTAAGATAATCTCTGGGAAGTGTCGTAGTTATTGTCCTCCGAAAGCTAAGTTCTGCAGAAGTCAATGTACTTACCTCATGATAAACAAAGTGAAATGCTTTGCGTATAGATAACTTAGTTATTACGCTTATTGCCGTGATGAGGAAAGTATTGTGCTGTAACGTATTGTTGTCCTACGGAAAAGGCTGTCTCCTTGTAGCAATAGCACAAAAGTCACCACTAAAACATGTCTCACTTTATAGAAGAATTCAGAAAAAACTGTGCAGATATAAAACAGATACACCGCAAAAGCAACATTGTAAATTGTCACTCATTACTAACATCGTGATATAATCGTGTAGCTGTCACATAAACTAACCACTGTGTCATCTGGCATTTCACATAAAGCACCTCAAATCCAGAATCCACTCGTAAGCAAACCAAAATGTTGCATGTTAACAGTTTCTCAGTGTGACAAATTGTACAAGTAGCGTGAAGTGAAAATTGCAAAGACTAAGTTAAAAAGCAGATTATCTGTCAATAAATGGTTTTACATGAGAAATGTGGTGTAAACCTTTACTCTTCCTAGTACGCAGAGTTTCAACTTCAACGCAATTATCATGTGGTATACGTCGGATTCTGTAAGGTCCATTGTAAACTAGAAAGAATTTGTGACTCAAGTGTTTCTTCTTATGTGACAATGAATGAGCTTTAATGAGAACTTTCTGACCAATATATAATTTCTTTGCATTTGCTTTACCGTGTAGTTTTCTCCTTTTGTCTGCTGCAGATTTTATATTTTTTAGAGCCAAATCAATTATGTCTTTGTGTCGAAGTTTACGTGTATTCGGGAAAGGTACAAGCTCTCTGATTCTGTTCGGAGGTTCTTCATTCTTCAGTACAAGAGTAGGTGGTAAAGCAGTGGAATCATGAGGCATTTCATTCAGCACATTTTGAAATAAGTGTAAATATCTGTCCCAATGCTGATGCTTTCTGTGACAATAAAGTCTGCAAAGCTTATTGATTTCTTTCATAATCCGTTCAGACGGGTTACAATGTGGTGAATACAATGAAATAAAAACAGGTTTGATTTTATGATTCCGAAGCATGCATGACCAAACAGCAGATCTGAATTGCGGTCCGTTATCTGAAATGACTTTACTAACGTGTCCAACTTCACGTAAAAAATTTTTAACAAAGGCGTTGGATACAGACCGTCCAGTGGCTTTACGTAACGGAGTGAAAGAAACAAATTTTGAAGTAAGTTCAACAGCGACTAGAACGTACGAAAATCCATTCGATGTTCTGACAAGGGGTTTCGCCTTTTGACAAAGTTTACAAATAGACAAGACTCTTCGAATTCGCTTTTCCATATTGTTAAAATAACAAGTCGTTCGAAGAATATGATAACATTTTCGTGGACCAAAATGTGCGTAGCTGAAATGAATGTACCAAATGAGCTTATTAACAAAATCGTCTGGAATGCAAAGTACCCATAGCTTGTCATCAACAGTGCAGCGTTTGAAGAGTATGTTGTTTCTAACCAGGTAATAATGCCGAATCTGAGTGTGTGTCTTTTCATGCCATTTACTTTTGATGTCTTTCCAAATCGGATCTTTATCTTGTTCATGAGCAATGTCCTTTAAAGATGTGGTGATGAAGTTTTCAAAGGCGACTTTCTGAATGTAAAGAATACTGAAATTTTTCTCGAGGTTGTCTTCTGTGTTACTTTTCTCAAGCCCAGCCGGTGCGCGTGACAGTGCGTCCGCAACAATGTTCTCCTTGCCGGGAATGTAGACTATTGTGAAGCGGAATTCTTGCAGAAACAATGCCCAACGTTTTAACCTATCATGATTTAATTTTGAAGACATAAGAAACTGTAATGCACGATGATCACTGTATACTTTTACGTGCTTACCAGAAAGAAAGAAACGGAATTTGTTAAATGCCCAAACGATAGCTAAAGCTTCTAATTCAGTAACGGAATAATTTTTTTCAGATTTTGTTAGCACTCGGCTAGCAAAAGCAATGGTTTTCTGAACAGTAATGTCATCTTCTATGGCTTCCTGAAATAAATGAGCACCAAGACCAACTTTGGAAGAATCAGTGCTAAGGCAGAAATCTTGTGACAGATCTGGATGAGCTAGTATTGGCGCGTGAAGTAACGCTTCTTTCAAAGAATTGAATGCCAACTGTGCTTGTTCGTCCCAGTTCCAAATAGTATTTTTTCCAGTGAGAGAACAAAGTTTTGGTGTAACTAGAATTTGCATATTCAGAAAACGACGGTAAAAATTTACGAGACCTAGAAAACTGCGGACTTGCCTTTTGTGGATGGAACAGGAATGGCTCTGATTGCTTCTAACTTTTCTGGATCCGGCTGAATGCCTTCAGAAGAAATAATATGTCCCAAAAACTTCACCTTTGACCTACCGAATTCAGACTTTTCCAAGTTAACTGTAATTCCAGATTCTGCAAAAATACGTAACAAACTGTTGAGGATGCGGTTATGTTGTTCCCATGAAGCTTCTGCTATTAGAATATCGTCCACATATAAAGTGATGTGACGTTTTAAGAACTCAGGTAATATGGAATTTAGCCCCCGAATGAATGCCGCTGAAGAAATGTTCAAACCAAAAGGAAGTTTCCGAAACTGATAACAAACGCCGAAACAAAGGAAAGCTGTGTATTTTCTGCATTCTGGATGAAGTTCGATCTGATAAAAGCTGGATCTGAGATCAATGGAAGACAACACTTTTACACCATTAAAATTTTGAAGAAGTTCTTCCATCGTCTTGCGGCCTGTCTGTTTCAGGAATAATGATAGTATTGATTTGTCTCGAATCTAAAACAAGCCTGATCGATCCATTCTTCTTCTCAACAACATGTAATGGGTTGTTGTATGAGCTTACTGCAGGCTCAATAATGCCCTCGACAAGCATAGATTGTATTTCTGTTCTAACACGGTCCCTATAATGCGCCGGAATTACGTAAGGTCTAACACAAAATTTAGTATGCTCACGAACACGAAATTGGTATTGAAATCCCTTGATTGTTCCTGTTTTGTGAGTAAAAACTGTGGAATGTGCTTGTAAAATCTCAAAAAGGTCCTGCCTATCAGTGTCATTACAATTCTCAATTGTCTGAATTTTATTCTGAATTAACTCATTAATTTCAAATATGCCGTCGATGTCATCCCTGTCAGTACTTGCAGAGTGATTGTTGGTGTCTAGTTCCGTAGAAAATTCCGAACTGTTTTCTAACAGAACGTAAAGCCGATTAATTTCCTCATCATGGTTTGAGAGCCAGTCTTCAAATTTCAAAGCTATTGACTTACCTTCTTTCTCTAAACTTATTTCAGCATCGTGAAAGCTTAAGATTGCTTTGTATTCATTCAAAAAGTCTACTCCCAGTATAATTTCCGTCGACAATAATGGAACAATAAGGAAGTTCATAGAGAAGCTGTGGCTTTGACAAAAGAATTCTAAATTGGTTTGTTGGCGTACATCTACACTTTTTCCAAAGATTGCACCTTGTAATTTAATCTTACGTAACGGAAGTGTGGGGCAATCGTTCGCTTTGTTGCATTTGCTAAAAGCTGTTTCGCTAATTACTGAAATGGGACTGCCAGAGTCAAGTACTGCCGTAAATTTTACGTCATTTACAGTAATGTGAATCACAGGATATGCAATGGTGTTACGTGTTACGTCGTATTCCTGGAGTAAGATGTCCCTAATGTCTTCCATTTTTACGTAATTACTAGCTACGGCAGCTGCGTCATCAGTTTCATAAGTACGTCTTGTGGCTGCCAGTGGTGTGAGTCATCGCCTATTGTCTCTTTGTTGGCGCGCGTCGTTATTGGGATTTGGAGACCTAACTTCTACAAATTCATCGTGACGAGAGTGCTCTGCTCTGTTTAAATCTCGCCAGTTCTGATGCAATTCAGGTCTGTCGTTACGATCATATCGTCTGTCGTCATGTCGGTAGTTTCCATAGTTTCTTTCTTGTCGGTCACATGGTGGAGAATTTCTCCTTGAATCGTAACTACGCGCTGGACCGTTGCGTCTAAAGTTATTCTGTCTTCCTTGATAATAGTTATTTTGGTTCCCATATTGTCTGTTTCTCTGATTGTCTCTGTGATAGTCATTACCGCGGAAAGGTGATCTTTCCCTGTAACTATTACTCTGCCAGTGGTTATCATATGGGTGGTGTCTGTTTTGGTCACGATTTACGTTGTAAGAATAGGTTTGTCGTGGCCATTTATTGTTTCTGTCGTCACGGAATTGTGACAGATGTGACCTGTAATGATTGTTTTCCTGTTTTCGCATCCCGCGACTGTCTGTGTCAATTTCCAGTTCTTGTAACAGTCCCTGAAAAGCTTCAATGTCGTCTTTGCAACGTCCTGCTAAAATAATATGTCTCAAATGTTCGGGCAGTTTGATTAAGCAAATGCGGATGAGTTCTGAGGGGCTGTATGGGTTTGACAGGTATTGATTCTTGTGCAACATGTCTTCAAAATATTTCACAAGACTGGAAAATTCAGATTGCTCGAAGTGTTTCATCATTATGATGCTATGTTTTACGCGGTCTTGTGTGGCTTGAGACCAATATGCTGAGAGGAAGGCATGGTAAAATTCTCCTTCACTGTGGCAATCGTGAATGACCGATCACATTCTTACAGCTGGTTCATTCTCCAAGTAGCCACACATAAATTCTAATCTGTGCTCCAATGACCAGTTGGGAGGAAAACAATGAGAGAATTGATGGAGCCATGCTTGTGGATGAATATCGTTGCCAGAATTCTTAAATGTTTTGAATTTACGTGTAGTAATGAACAGCTTATAGTCAAAATCATCATGTCGGCGAGTCACATATCGGTCATTGTTACGTCGTGTCGGCGGTTCCATCTCAAAATTCGGTGCACCTTGCCAATTCCTTTCATAATTACCGAAATGCTCTGTGTTATTATATTGTGGCTTTTCCGTATTTCTACGTCCCTCTTCCAGTATTGGGGCGCGAGTGTCCTCTGAAATACGTAATTCTTGTATCACCTGCGTCAACTGATCTTGTACTTCCCGGATTTCTCTTTTATACTGTGTATTAATTTGATTTTGATTTTGTTTGAATTTTCTTATTTGTTCATAGTCTTCTGTGTCAGTGAAGGCTACGGGTCTTGTGTCATTCAGATCATCATCTACCTTTGTAGATAAGTTAGTGACCTGATTCGAAAGTTCAGCTACTTTCTCCGATAGTGAACACATTTCCTCAGTGTGTTTTTCTGAACCAAGTTTCAGAGTGTCCATTTGTGTTGAAATCGAATCTACTGTGTTCTTTAAGTTTTCCTGAGTTTTTGCCAGTTGCGTAACCGAATCGGTAGATGCAACTGAGTCAATTTTAGCCCACAAGGTCTCATGATTTTCATGAACAATGGTTTGCAGTTCTTTTATGGCTGCTTCGTGATTCTGTAATACATTCTCATGACGCGAAAAAATAGGTTGGAAATGCTCACAAATTTGTGTTTTTACGTCATTACAGACTTTCTGACATTTCGATTCTATTTTATGTAACTCAGTAGTTAAATCTTCACGTGTTTGTTCAAGTGTGGTGTCTAACTTCTGAAGCTTTTGCTGTGTTAGTCTCTGATTTTGTTCCATTGTGTCTAGCTTCTGAAGATTTTGTTCCATTGTGTCTAACTTTAGAAGATTTTGTCCCATTTGTTGCATTAATTGTAATAACAATGCATTAGTGTCTGGAATCTGTTCCTCTACGCTTTTCGGCAGTGCATTTGCACCAGCAACATTCACATTTTGACAAGCAGAAAATGTATCTTGACTTATTTGAGAAAACGGTGAGGACGCAAAACCTGAATCTACAGTATTTGCAATATTGTGTCCTATCATTTCGGACTCCTGAGGCGAGCTGTTGCCGACCGATCGATCGATAATGCTTCCCTGTTCACTACCTGTTTCACTGCCTACGCCATTGTTTGACGCCCGCTCCATTTCCCTGTGCACAGTTACCAAATTACTACTTTGAACATTAGTTAACTCATTACATGGTGGGGCCAACACACTGCTTTCGTCTTCACTGTCATTTCTTAGTTTACTTTGGAGCCGAGTGTTACGTTTTTCACACGCCATTATTGCCACAATATTTCACACGATAACACACAAAAACACAATTTGAAGAGCAAAAAATAAGAGAACACATTAACATAACACTGAAAATAATATCTAGTTAATTGCAGCTGCGAAATACTTGGTGCAAATCTACATGCATGCCACAACTGTTTTACATTACAACAATGAAAGACTGCAACTACAAAGGAGATTCTCTCTACAATTACGCGCTAGCAATAAACAAAAGCTACACTAAATACACAAACTACAAAAAAAAATCAGAAGATTCCAGTGAGGTATCCTGGCAGGGTCGCCAGATGAAACGTCCCCTTAGAGGAATTTATACATATGAAACGTCCACTTAGAACAATTGTACAAGCCTGTGCTTAACCTGACACACAATATTATTTAGCGCAACGCAATCTGACTTTCAATAACCCCTACAAAACAATGGCCCTGACTAACTTTAACCTATACCTTTTACAAATCACTTACCTCACAAAAATCTTCGCTACTCAAGCTACTGCAAAACAGCGAGCGCCACTACTGCCAGCTAAATAAAAGATTCAAACCACTGAAGGTACTAACTACTGATAGGGATAGTTAGCAAATGAAAGATATTAATAGAGAACAAACAATGTATTTACCTTAATATTCATAATTGACATTCAGTCTTACAGATTATCAAAACTCCGCCATCTCTCTCCCCACGTCCACCACTGCTGGCGGCTCACCTCCAACTGCCCAACGCTATCTGCTGTTCACATCCAGCTATAGCAGTTCATGACAACAATGGCAGGCAACAATGCAAACTAGCCACATACTGCACACAGCACAGCCAGTGATTTTCATACAGAGAGCGCTACGTAACGTTGCCAATAAGAAAACATAAACAGCAAACTTACATAAAGAAAACATAAACAGCCTACTTACAACATTACAGAGTCAAATGCTTGCAACAGACAACGTAAAGTGCATACTATTGAAAGACATAAATGACGTAAGGTAGGAAAGTACTAAAAATGTCAAACTCTTTGATGAAGCTAAAAGGTGAGTGATACATGACGCGTCAGACCCTAAAAGGACCCAAAGATGGGGTGATGGGGAAAGAGGGGGAGGGGGGGGGACGGCAGGGACAGACGAACACCGGTTTATCGACTTATCCACTGATATAGTCAAAATTAGCTAAGATCGGTTTATGTTTCAATCCAAAAGGCACGGTAAATTTTTAATTCTCCTATGATATTAGGATCACTCTCCTTACTTCTCCTGTGCAACACTGAAAGGTTGGATGGAATACTGGTAACAGATGACTTTTCTCAGAAAAATGGGTACCCAAAGCCGAATTAGATCCCTAGCCAGATGAATGTTCTCTAAACCTGACCAGAAATGTTCTACCGTCTCGCCGACGTATTTCTTCGGGGAGTCGTTACACGCATTTCAGTAAACCACGAAGAGTTAAAGAGATCATCCTTCACTTTTCACTGTGTGTGAACCTCTGTCAGTTATTCATAGGAAAGAAATATGCTGGGACCATCTTGCGAGTCGAAAGCTGTTTGCCAAAGCTACATCACTCTCACCATGAAGTCTTTTAGCTGTGGATGTAACTTTCGATTTCACATACTGATGCTGGCTGCACACTTTACCTACTTCTCGGTTAAGTCTAAAGTTAATACGTCCATCAAGAAGGCTAGGAGAATTTTTATGCCGGAAAGAGCAGAAAAGCAGTTGTTATGATCCGACGTAGACAATTAATTCATATTGTCTAGATCAGATATGGTGGTCATAGAGGAAATATGGTCAAAGTTTAAACTAATTGCAAATTGCGCTCTGGAGAAGTATATGCCAAGAAAGAGGATAAAGGACTGAAAAGACCCACAGTGGTTTAATATCAAAATTCGAAAAATGCTGGGGAAACGGAGATTGTTACGCTCTTAGTCCAAAAAAGACTGCAGAAATATCGGTAGACAAAACGTTTGTACGAATACGTGCCTCCATAAAAATACCGATGCGCAAAGCGTGCAGTTTCCGCCGTCATACGTAAACGAAACATCTTCCCGTTAACGTGAGAACTGGTTCTCCGTAATGTCGTTAACTGCTTCGAAGGGCTCTGGGCCTAAAGCACTTTTTAAGTAATAGTAGCCGGTATGATGTCCTGGACGGCGAGTGGAAGTCGCAGAGACGGGTGGGGCATCTAAGGGCAGCAAATCCGTGTCTGGGATCAACCTAGCAAAGATATGGGCTGCAAATTGGGAAATCCGCTGAGATACGCGACTTTCGGAAAGGGTAGACTATTATTACGTAGAGTCCAGAAATGAAGAAGGAATTGAATCATTCAGTGAATGGGACGACATGAAGCGAAATATGGCGAAATAGGCTGAACTATGGGGAAAGGAAGAAACGAAATGGAAGCACTGGTGGTGGAACAAGGAATGTGAGGAAGCGGTAGAGACACGCAGGAAAGCCTGGAGAGACTGGAGCAGCAAGGAGGACCCGGAAAAATGGGAAGTTTTCTTAGGAGCAAGAAAGGAAGCCGCCCGAACAATAGGATGCACCAGAAGAAAGAAGATGAAGCAGGAACTGGACGAGATTGAGACCAACTTCAGGAAAACAACAGCACACACTTTTTCGGGAAATTAAAAATAAGTCTGATTAGATACAAGGGTGGAGAACTGTTTATAAGAGATAAGAAAGGGGATCTGGCTGTCAGAGCGAAAGAGAACTGTTGGATTTTTGCAGAGCACTTTCACGACCTGCTGAACTATGAACCACCTGAAGAAGAGCTGGAACTGGGGACTGACACAGAAGAGAGAGAGAGCCACGACCTCCAACCAGGGATGAAGACGCACATGCCATAAGCGATCTGAAGAATAAGAAGGCAACTGGAGAAGATGGTATAGCGGCCGAGATGATAAAGTGGGGAGGCAACAAAGCAATAGACAACATGACCAACATAATTCACCAGATCTGGAGATCAAGGAAGTTGCCATAATGATGGAAGAATGCAATTGTAGTACCAATACACAAGAAGGGGGACGAGAGAGTTGCAAACAGTTACAGAGGAATATCGTTACTAGAGGTCGGATACAAGGTGCTGTCAAAACTATTGCTCAAGAGAGTAGAAGAACAGGTAGGAAGTACAGTTGGCGGGATTCAGGAAGGGAAGAGGTTGTCTCGAACAGATATTTATCCTGAAGCAACTGATAGAGCCTTTAAAAACAAAAAGACAGTAATAACATTCGTGGACTTCACAAAGGCATATGACTCCATCGACAGACTCTTGTTAGGATCCTGAAGAACAGAGGACTTGATGGAACTACGCAAGAACTCATAAAAGAAATTGACACACACAAAAGCAAGGGTAGAGGAGCGCTTTCAGAAGAATTTGAGATCAAGACTGGTGTTAAACAGGGAGATGGATTGTCACCATTGTTGTTCGATGTAGCACTGGACGAAGTGATCAGGCAGTGGAGAGCAATAATCGAGGAAATGGGAATACCAAAGACCCACGTGGGGGACAGAAAGGACAACAGGGCTCAAGTGGACTGCGTAGCCTTTGCAGATGACATAGCAATAGTAAGTGAGACGGAAGAAGGCGCAAAGACACAACTCGACAACTTCAGTAAGGTAGCCAGAAATGTGGGACTGAGGATCGCCTATAACAAGACAGACATTAAACACCACTGCAGACTGGGAAACACCGGAAGGCACTGTGCAAATGGTGGACAAATTTAAATACCTTGGAGAATTTATAACAGGAAGGAACAGGAGCAAGAAGGGAATAAATAAGATGTCAGCCTTCTGCATGACGAGAGAGATATACATTAAAAAGAACATATCCACAGAGGCAAAGATAAGCCACTACAGTGAGGAATGCAGTATTATATGCTGCTGAGACGATGACACTAGGAAGAAATGGCGCAGAACAACTGGAGAAAGAGGAGAGGAAAATACTGAGAAAAATTCTAGGTCCCAAAATAGGTGGGGAGAGGTGGATGGTAAGACCTAAGGAAGAATTGTACCGGAACATGAGAACAATATCCGGGGAATTCAGGCTCAAAAGGGCAAGGTGTGCTGTCCATGTATTTAGGACGAGTACGGACAGAATGACGAAGAGAGTGTGGGAAACAACAGGGAGGACAAGAGGAAAGACAGGAACCAAGTGGGTTGTTGAACTTCGGAAGGACTGGTTGGAATTGGGGATCAAGGTAGCAGGAAAGGAAAATTGGAGGAACAAATATAGACCGACAAATTTGCCGGAGATCAATGACAGAGAAGAATACAGGAAAAGATTAGAACGTCACTGGTGGAGCCACCAGGAGAAACGGAAACTGAAGATCTCTGAAGAAGAGCCGAAGAGAAAGAATGAAGAGGTTCTGGGAGAAGAAGAGAAAAATGCAGTCCACGAAGGGTCTACCCGTGCTCCTACAGAGGCCGTAACGCAAGACGAAGAAGAAGAAGAAGAAGAAGAAGAAGAAGAAGTAGTAGTCTGTGAACGGGTATCTCGAAAACGGCGGAGCTGGTCGAATGTTCACGTGCTAGTGTCATGAGCGTGTATGGAAGAAGGTAGGACAGTGAAAACATCTCTAGGCGCTTCACAGAACGTGCGGTTCGGAGACTTGTCTGTTCTGTAAAGTAGGACAGATGGTGATCTGTGGCACCTCTGCCGAAAGAGCACAGTGCTGGTGCAAGCACAGGTGTTTCGGAGCAAAACCGTTCACAGTACAGCTCCACAGCCGACCACCCCTACGTGTTCACATGTTGAATCAACGACATTGTCAATTATGATTGCAGTGCGCACGGGCCACAGGGGTTCGACCGTCGATCGATGTAAACGTGTCGGCTCTTCAGGTGAATTACCTTTTTGGCTATACAAGGTCGCTGGTGGTCCCCATGGTGAACGGCGGTACGAAACGTACAGCGCACCACAAAGCAGGCTGGCTGGTGGGAGCAGTATTGTGCTACGGGTGGCGGTCTCCTGCGCTTGCGTGTGACCTATCGTGGTTATGAAAGACTCGCTGACGAACCACCTGCATCCTTTCACGCTTGATGTCTTCCCCGACGGTGATTCCATCTTTCTGCAGTATAGTTGTCCGTTTCTCGGAGTTATAATCGTGCTACCGTGGTTTGAGAAGCATTGTAGTGAACTCGAGTGATGGTTTGGTGTGACATTTCATAGCAGATCGCTTTGGGTGTCATCCGCGGCACCCTGAGAGCATGGCAGTACGTGAACGATATTGTATGCCGTTCATGGCAGACCATCCTGAGCTTACATATCAGCAACATAATGTCTGTCCGCGTACTGCGAGAGTCCCAGTTGCCTGTCTTCTTGCTTGCCAAACCGTACCTTGGCCAGGAAGATCGCTGTACCTCTTCCCAAATGAGAATCTTCATCTACATCCATACTCCGCAAGGCACCTGACGGTGTGTGGCGGAGGGTACCTTGAGTACCACTATTGGTTCTCCCTCCTACTCCAGTCTCGTATTGTTCGTGGAAAGAAGGATTGTCGGTATGCCTCTGTGTGAGCTCTAATCTCTCTGATTTTATCCTCACGGTCTCTTCGCGAGATATATGTAGGAGGGAGCAGTATACTGCTTAACTTCTCAGTGAAGGTGTGTTCTCGAAACTTCAACAAAAGCCCGTACCGAGCTACTCAGCGTCTTTCCTGCAGAGTCTTCCACTGGAGTTTATCTGTCATCTCCGTAGCGCTTTCGCGATTACTAAATGATCCCGTAACGAAACGCGCTTTTCTCCGTTGGATCCTCTCTATCTCTTCAATCAACCCTATCTGGTACGGATCCCACACTGCTGGGCAATATTCAAGCAGTGGGCGAACAAGCGTACTGTAACCTACTTCATTTGTTTTCGGATTGCATTTCCTTAGGATTCTTCCAGTGAATCTCAGTCTGACATCTGCTTTACCGACAATCAACTTTATATGATCATTCCATTTTAAATCACTCCTAATGCGTATTCCCAGATAATTTATGAAATTAACTGCTTCCAGTTGCTGACCTACTATATTGTAGCTAAATGATAAGGGATCTTTCTTTCTAAGTATTCACAGCACATTACACTTGTCTACATTGAGATTAAATTGCCATTCCCTGCACCATGCGTCAATTCGCTGCAGATCCTCCTGCATTTTAGTACAATTTTCCATTGTTACAACCTCTCGCTATACCACAGCATCATCCGCAAAAAGCCTCAGTGAACTTCCGATGCCATCCACAAGGTCATTTATGTATATCGTGAATAGCAAAGGTCCTACGACACTCCCCTGCGGCAAACCTGGAATCAGTCTTACTTCGGAAGACTTCTCCATTGAGAATGACAAGCTGCGTTCTGTTATCTAGGAACTCTTCAATCCTATCACACAATTGGTCTGATAGTCCATATGCTCTTACTTTGTTCACGTCAGGCGCATGGGACATTTCACTTCGGAAATAGAGAATTCAGTACTCCGAAATCCACAGTCTCAAGAGTATGCCAAGGATATCACATTTCAGGCATTACCTCTCACCACAGATAACGCAGTGGCCGACTGCCTTCACTTAACGACCTAAAGCCGAGGCGTTTGCGTTGTGTTGTCAGCGGCAACAAACAAGACTCTATGAAATATCAGCGTAAATCAATGTGGGAAGTACGACGAAGGTATCCGTTAGGACATTGCAGTGAAGTATGGCGTTAATTGGCTATGGCAACAGGCAACCGACACCAGTGTATATTCTAACAGCAAGACACTGCCTGCACAGGCTCTCCAGGGCTCGTGAACGTATCAGTTTGACGCTAGACGACTGAAAAACTGTGGTCGTGTCACGTGAGTCCCAAATTCAGTTGGTAAAAGCTGATAACAGGTTCCTAGTGTGGCGCAGATCCCACGACCCAAGTCGTCAACAAGGCACTGTGCAGGCTGGTGGTGGCTCCATAACGGTGTGGGCACTGTGGAGTGGTCTGGGTCCCGCGGTCCCACTGAGTCGATCATTGACTGCAAATGGTTATCTTTATTCATGGAGTATATCATACCAATCAACGATGGAATTCTTGTGGATGTCAATGCGTCATGTCATCGGGCCAGAATTGTTCGTGATTGGTTTGAAGAACTTTCTAGACAATTCGAGTGAATGATTTGGCCACCCAGATCGTCCGATATGAATCACTTCGAATATTTATGGGATCTAATGGAGAGGTCAGTTCGTGCAGTTACGGGGACGGCTATAGAGACAGTATGGCTCAGTATTTCTGGAGGGGTCGTCCAACAACTTGTTGACTACATGCCGCGTCGAGCTGCTGCACTCCGTCGGGGAAAACCCAATGACTCCTCAGTGCAGTAGTGTGAGCAAGGAAGGTACGTCAGTCTGCTCTTTACCAGCCTCAGGAACGAAATTCGAAAATCTCCATTCACCATTTCATGCTCCCACTAATATCCACTTCCTGTGATGTAGAAAAGTTTATTCCCATCGCTTACTAGAAAACGATCTGCTGTAGTGAAGCCACTCGTCCTGGAAACCAGTGCGGTCGACTCCGACCACCGCCCATTTAGGAGGACTATGGGACGATAGGCCAATTTCCCTCAGGCGAGACAAACGCTTCCATCGTGACGGTCACAGTACGAAAACGCAGCAGCTGCGAGAAAACACTGCGTTAGAAGTGTCTTACAATACTTGTTCCACTGATTCTAGTGTATTTTTCGTGAGTCTAGGGCCATTACCCTTGTAAGTTTAGTGCTAGCTCTTAAATACGGGTTATCTATGAGAGTTATCCCGGATATGCCCTGAGTCGGTATTCTATTTAATGTGTTCCAAAATTGCACACATAAAAACTGGAATTTTCAGATCTCATACCTTGGGTTTTGTTGGTGACAGGAATGTAGGATAAAGTGTTTTGGATACCCTTTGGGTTAGGGACCATTTGTATGCCCTACAAAACGACCGTCTTACTGTGACTATCCTACAATACACGGTCAACATTCAACTGTTATGCACTTTCTTTAGCTGAGACAAGTGGAGCAAATCGGTTGGTTCTGTTTCCATCAAATGTTGGCTACAGTCTGTAATGGTACTTGAATTACGTAACCACTACGGCAGCTCACCTGAACCTCTCGATACCAGCAATATTCTACTGTGTTTCTGTAAAGTAGTTAACGTGTTTCTGAGACAACATTCAGATTTAATTTCATTAATGTAGAGGTACTTTGATACATCGATATGTTTGTATTGCAATGATATTATTATTATGTATATTCTTTCTTTTGTCACTATTATCTTTGACGTACTTGTAACTCTTGATTTTTGGGCACGTAAGCGGTTAGTTAGTTAGAGAGTCGGACCTTGAGAAAATCAAGTCTTGGAAGTCATGTTGGAAAGACGCATATTGTAGTCAGCTTATAGAATGTGAACTTTAACAGTGAGGAAGATGTTTTCAAGTATGTTTTGTATTGTGAAGTGATGTTTTGTCTGTTACGGGATATTGCAGCAAACGTAATAAAAAAGAAGTGTAACTTAAATTCGGAGTGCTGATTACTCTTTTACATCACCATTTCCTGCAAAAGTGTAATCTTCAAGAGTGGTTTGTGAAACACATATATAACACTTTTGAATATAGCAGAATAAAACCTAGGCCTCTTTGCATCCGAGCTTGGAATCATCAGCACCTAACTTTTCGACGATTAAGCCGTTTACAACGAGACCAGTGTGGAAAATACGAAAAGATGAGTGCCTAGTTTATTTATTATTACATGAAATGACTTTATTAACTGTGCTCTAATAACACCTACTACAGTAGTACAAGTTTATATGCCAACTAGCTCTGCAGATGACGAAGAAATTGAAGAAATGTATGATGAAATAAAAGAAATTATTCAGATAGTGAAGGGAGACGAAAAGTTAATAGTCATGGGTGACTGGAATTCGAGTGTAGGAAAAGGGAGAGAAGGAAACGTAGTAGGTGAATATGGATTGGGGCTAAGAAATGAAAGAGGAAGCCGCCTGGTAGAATTTTGCACAGAACACAACTTAATCATAGCTAACACTTGGTTTAAGAATCATGATAGAAGGCTGCATACATGGAAGAACCCTGGAGATACTAAAAGGTATCAGATAGATTATATAATGGTAAGACAGAGATTTAGGAACCAGCTTTTAAATTGTAATACATTTCCAGGGGCAGATGTAGACTCTGACCACAATCTATTGGTTATGACCTGTAGATTAAAACTGAAGAAACTGCAAAAAGGTGGGAATTTAAGGAGATGGGACCTGGATAAACTGAAAGAACCAGAGGTTGTACAGAGTTTCTGGGAGAGCATAAGGGAACAATTGACAGGAACGGGGGAAAGAAATACAGTAGAAGAAGAATGGGTAGCTTTGAGGGATGAAGAAGTGAAGGCAGCAGAGGAGCAAGTAGGTAAAAAGACGAGGGCTAGTAGAAATCCTTGGGTAACAGAAGAAATATTGAATTTAATTGATGAAAGGAGAAAATATAAAAATGCAGTAAATGAAGCAGGCAAAAAGGAATACAAACGTCTCAAAAATGAGATCGACAGGAAGTGCAAAATGGCTAAGCAGGGATGGCTAGAGGACAAATGTAAGGATGTAGAGGCTTATCTCACTAGGGTTAAGATAGATACTGCCTACAGGAAAATTAAAGAGACCTTTGGAGATAAGAGAACAACTCGTATGAACATCAAGAGCTAAGATGGAAACCCAGTTCTAAGCAAAGAAGGGAAAGCAGAAAGGTGGAAGGAGTATATAGAGGGTCTATACAAGGGCGATGTACTTGAGGACAATATTATGGAAATGGAAGAGGGTGTAGATGAAGATGAAATGGGAGATACGATACTGCGTGAAGAGTTTGACAGAGCACTGAAAGATATGAGTCGAAACAAGGCCCACGGAGTAGACAACATTCCATTGGAACTACTGACGGCCTTGGGAGAGCCAGTCCTGACAAAACTCTACCATCTGCTGAGCAAGATGTATGAAACAGGCGAAATACCCTCAGACTTCAAGAAGAATATGATAATTCCAATCCCAAAGAAAGCAGGTATTGACAGATGTGAAAATTACCGAACTATCAGTTTAATAAGCCACAGCTGCAAAATACTAACACGAATTCTTTACAGACGAATGGAAAAACTAGTAGAAGCCGACCTCGGAGAAGATCAGTTTGGATTCCGTAGAAATACTGGAGCACGTGAGGCAATACTGACCTTACGAAATATCTTAGAAGAAAGATTAAGGAAAGGCAAAGCTACGTTTCTAGCGTTTGCAGACTTAGAGAAAGCTTTTGACAATGTTGACTGGAATACTCTCTTTCAAATTCTAATGTTGGCAGGGGTAATATACAGGGAGCGAAAGGCCATTTTCAATTTGTACAGAAACCAGGTGGCAGTTATAAGAGTCGAGGGACATGAAAGGGAAGCAGTGGTTGGGAAGGGAGTAAGACAGGGTTGTAGCCTCTCCTCAATGTTATTCAATCTCTATATTGAGCAAGCAGTAAAGGAAACAAAAGAAAAATTCGGAGTAGGTATTAAAATCCATGGAGAAGAAATAAAAACTTTGAGGTTCGCCGATGACATTGTAATTCTGTCAGAGACAGCAAAGGTTTGGAAGAGCAGTTGAACGGAATGGATGGTGTCTTGAAGGGAGGATATAAGATGAACATCAACAAAAGCAAAACGAGGATTAGTCGAATTAAGTCTGGTGATGTTGAGGGTATTAGATTAGGAAATGAGACACTTAAAGTAGCAAAGGAGTTTTGCTATTTGGGAAGCAAAATAACTGATGATGGTCGAAGTAGAGAGGATATAAAATTTAGATTGGCAATGGCAAGGAAAGCGTTTCTGAAGAAGAGAAATTTGTTAACATAGAGTATAGATTCAAGTGTCAGGAAGTCATTTCTGAAAGTATTTGTATGGAAGTGAAACATGGACGATAAATAGTTTGGACAAGAAGAGAATAGAAGCTTTCGAAATGTGGTGCTCCAGAAGAATGCAGAAGATTAGATGGGTAGCTCACATTACTAACGAGGAAGTGTTGAATAGGATTGGGGAGAAGAGAAGTTTGTGGCACAACTTGACCAGAAGAAGGGATCGGTTGGTAGGACATGTTCTGAGGCATCAAGGGATCACCAATTTAGTATTGGAGGGCAGCGTGGAGGGTAAAAATCGTAGGGGGAGACCAAGAGATGAATACACTAAGAAGATTCGGAAGGATGTTGGTTGCATTAGGTACTGGGAGATGAAGAAGCATGCACAGGATAGAGTAGCATGGAGAGCTGCATCAAACCAGTCTCAGGAATGAAGACCACAACAACAATAACACCTGCCACATAATAACTTTGTTGTTGCCCGAAAATTCAGTATTTAGCAGCATGAGCAACACCACACCTTTGTGTGGTAGGGTTGTTTGAAGTGGGACCTAAGGGTCTTATGGAGGCACCATTAGTTTGTGGGTGGTTCCTGAGAAAACCCAGAAAACGTGGTTTTGGGTACCAAAACGGAGCTTTGGATTCGAATAAGTCAAATGGCTTGAATTTTTACGATATATTCCAAGGTTCCAGATCTCGAACTACCTCGTATTTCTTATTGTTACCTTACCTTTTTCCGGGATAGAAATGTTCAAAGTTAACCTTCTTCTACACATAAAATATGGAAGTAATGTCCGGCGTCAGTCGAAACTGTAGTGTACAAAGTAACATAGCACGGAGAAATATTTACTATTAAGAACAGTCTTGATCACAATTTATTTAACAAGGTGACCGGTTTCGACCACTACTGTGGTCATCTTCAGACCATTGAGTAGGAACCTCTTTCTGTTGGAGAATCACTACTGAATATGACCACAGTAGTGGTCGAAACCGGTCACCTTGTTAAATAAATCGTGATCAAGACTGTTTTTAATATTAATTATTTATAAGACATAGATCACTGCTGTTCCCGTAATGCATTCAAAAGTAATGGAGAAATATGCTGTAAAGTGTTTCCGTTATCATCTTAAGGGCTTTTGGTACACCATTTGGTTGTTTTGAAGCATATACAAAGACTTTGTGCACGTAAAATCCGCGGTCAATTAGTTTTACATTCTATTTAAGCAAACTATCAATGTTTTACTGACGTATTAAGTTCTTTTCATATCATTGACGAGCCTTACTCTAGCAGGGAAAAGAAGGGAACCTGCAGAAAAATGCACCTGTCTGACCACAAAAAAGAAGAATATGCTCCTGTTCATTAAGAAGCATTGACTAAAAGTGAGGTACCAGCCTCCGACGTCTGCCTTCCTCAGCACCTTTATAAATATTCCCAATAGTTCTGACATATTCGCGAATTTTTATGCTGAGGTAAAAGAACACCGTGGCAGTGAGAAAGGGACGGAAAATGAATAAATACTCGAAGTTAGTAGACAGTGGTTGTAGTATAGGAAGAGCAAAGGAGGCAATGGCAATGTGAGAGAGAGCCTGGCACACAGTGGCGGTGAAACTTAGTTGACATTGACGGAACAGTTAGTTAGTTAGTTTAGTTAGTTAGTTAGTTATGTTTTCCATTGACCAATCTCACGGTAACCGCCATGCTATGGAACGTGTGAAATGTATAAGAAATGCATTTGGTTTTTATTTTTTTAAAAGAAAAGCTTAAAATTTTTATCACCGGCTCACTGACCCCTGTTACTTAAAGGCATAAAGTGCATATAAAAACCTGTAGATTTATTTGTTCCAGTTAAAGTATTGATCTATGGTATAGAAAGAGTTGTCAAGCAGATATTATTTTAATTTATTTTTGAAAGTATTACTGTTGTCGGTTAGACATTTTATTTCTTCTGGTAACGTATCAAAAAGTTTTACAGCATAATATTTTGCCCCTATCTGTGCCAAAGATAGGTTAATTAGAGGGTAGTGTAAGTGTTTCTACATTCTGGTACTATAATCATGAATGTCACTGTTGTTTTTAAACTGGTCCGTGCTGTACAGAACAAATTTCATTACTGAGCAAATGTACTGTGAGACTGTTGTAAGATTTCCTGACCTTTTAAAGACATGCCTACAAGATGTGCGACTATGAGCCCCACACATTCCTCTAATCATTTTCTTTCGAGCAGTGAATACTTTTTGCGGAAGTGTTGAGTTACCTTAAATATTATTCCGTATGACATCAGAGAGCGAATGTATGTTAGCTTGCTAATTTCCATATCCTCAAAATTAGCAATTATTCTGATTTCAAAAGTTGCTGAACGCAGTCGCTTTAGGAGATACAAAATATGAATTTTCCAGTTAAGATTCTCATCTATGCGTACGCCCAAAAATTTAGTATGCTCTACCCTGACTACTGAATTCTGTTGATGTGTTATATTTAGTGAAGGAAATCTACTCCTTGCAGTAGAAAATTGGATGCACTGTGTCTTTCCAAAGTTCAGAGCAAGACTATTCGCAGAAAAGCAATCAATGACTTTCTCAAAGGCATTATTTGTATCATTTTCTTTTGGACTTTCTTTTATTGGATTAATAATGATGCTTGTGTTATCAGCAAGCAATGTTAGTTGAGCTTCTTGTTTCAGGTAAGAAGGGAGGTCTTTTACATGTATCAAGAACAGAAGGGGATCCAGATCGAACTCTGTCGAACACCTAACGTAATTTCACCCCAGTTAGACGAACTGCCAAACTTCCTTTCATCACTTAAACCATATAAAGAAACATTTTGGTTCCTGTTCTGTAGATATGACTTAAAAAACCCATAGTCTGTTGCATTTACACCATATTAATTTCTGTAACATAATGTCATGGTTTACACAATCAAATGCTTTGGATAAGTAACAGAAAATACCTATTGATGCCATTTTACTACTTAACGACTCTGTTATGTGGGCAGTAAAATTGTATATTGCTCTCCAAGTGAACAGAATTTTTGAAATCCGAACAGTGATTAGCTAAGTATCCCACCAGTGTTGAGATTGCTGACCACTCTTGAGTACATTACTTTCTCGACGATTTTTGAAAATGCTGTAAGCAAGGATACTGGCCGGTAGTTATTGACATATGTGGTGTCCAATTTTTTGTAAAGAGGCTTGACAATGGCATATTTTAACCTTCCTGGGAAAATACCTTCACTTAGTGAGACATTACACAGGTGACTCACAAGATCAGCTGTAACTGCTCCACATTGTTTTAATATCTTGTTAGAGAAGTCGTCTAATCCAGTAGAACATTTGTTTTTCAAATATGTAGTGATTATCTTTATTTCACAGGAGATTGTTAGATGAAAATTAATCTGTGTAAGATTTCTCAAATCTGACTCTTCCGTGTACATCATGGCCTTTTTTTTTAACTATTCTCACCGATTTTTTCACCTACACTTACGAAATGGTTGTTAAATACATTAGCTACTTGTGTACTGTTGGTTAAGATCGTCTCATTCTCTTTTAAAGTAATACTACGTAACCCAGCGGTTACTTTTGCTCTCTCCCTTCTAACAACATTCCATATTAATTCGATTTTATTGCCCGAGTTGTTAACTGCATCTCTAACGTACATGTTTCTTGATTCTCTGACGACTTTTCCCAGTTTTTTGTAGTGTAAAATTACTTCTAGATCTTTACTAATTCTTGCTGTCTCATATAGTTTTCTTTTTCTTTCTGAAGTTACTTTAATACCTGTAGTAATCCAAGGTTTCTTTGGTAATCGTTTGGTGTTACATTTTGGGCAACAATTTTCAAACAGGGATATCAATATATCAAGAGATATGTTGCATTTATAATTAGTATTTGGCTCAATATACACATCTCCCCAATTAACATTTCTTACACTTTCTTTGAAGTGAAGTGCTCTATAGATACCGACTTGAACAATCTTACACTTTTACTTAATGATTTCTGAACTCTGTGCCCTGCTAGATTTTGTAAATTAATCAATTGAGCGTCACGGTCTGATAATCCATTTATGACAGGGAAAGTATGTGTCAGTTTTACATCTCTTGCTGAACAAATACATTATCTGTTAAAGTGTTACCGTCTTGAGCTATGCGCACACCCCGCCCACCTACCAGAAGTTAAAACAGCAGGACAACACTTCTCCCAAGACTAAGACATGGATAACACTGCTCACACTCACACAAACTTCCTCTTCGTAAATGCGAGGGGCATAGTAAACAGACGAACACTGCTAATGCACACTCTCATAAACGACCACATACATGTAGCGGGCGTGGCCGAAACCTGGCTGAAAGAGGGAAGGGACTGCAATATCCCCAAATTCAACTGCTTCCGTAAAGATAGGGCTGACGGTAGGGGAGGCGTAGCTCTGTACGTCCTAAACTCGATACCCGCCACCGAAATCCCCCTCCCACCAGCACTACAAAACCTAGAGGCGATAATGGTGAAAATCAGGGGAACCAACAGACGCACAATCACAGTGGCATGCCTATACAACCCCCCCGACAGTCCCCTCCCACTCCAATTCCTACAACACCTACAAACCCTGGACAAATTCATTCTCTTATCCGACCTCAACGCCAGACACCCCCAACTCGGAGACTGGACAGATAACCAAAACGGACGCACACTCTTTGACATCCTAGCAACGCAACCAATAGACCGCCTTCCCATCTATGAATACACCTTCATAGGGCACAACGGACAGTCTGCCCCTGACGACATCCTGTTTAGCCCACACTGACAGGCACCATCACCTCCCCAAAGATTGGCAATCCCATAACGAGCGACCATCTACCACTCACCTTCTCCACAGAGGCACTCAACCCTCCAGACCCTCCTCCCACTAGACGTACCATCCGCAACTACGCAAATGCTAATTGGGAACGATACGGCGAAGTCATCACAGGCCAACTAAACTTCCCAGTTAGCATCACTGACGACAACGACTTGCTGCTAGTGACCAGACGCCTGGAAAACGCAATAAAACAAGCCACCAACGAAGCAATCCCGACGAAAATCGTAAATAACTGGAGACCAACTATCCCCCGTGAGGCACTACAGCTAATACAACAAAAGAAGCGACTACGCAGAGAGATAAGACGTACAAACAACCCAGATCTAAGACGACTTTGGAACAGACTAAACAACAGAGTCAGAAACATAATATCCACACATAGACAAACACAGTGGGACGACACCTGCCAACAACTAGACTACAGGAGTGGAGGCAAATTCTGGAAAAAATTCAGAACACTAACGGGACAACGACGAGCTACTGAATTCACCTTAATAACAAACAACGAACCGACAACCGACAAACGTGAACAGGCCTCCATCTTCAAACAGGTACTGCAGGAGGTCTACTCCTTACCCAACGACAATCTCTTTGACGAAGTACACAGACGTACAGTTGAACTGCAACTGAATCGACTACTCACAACAGCTACAGTGGACACAGAGAACGACCACAACCTGACCAAGGAAATAACCAACACTGAAATAACCGAAGCCATCCACACAGGATGTAACTCTGCTCCTGGACAAAACGAAATCCGACGACTACACCTACAGAAAGCCCCCCCCCCCCACATCCTCATCCCCATTCTCTCCATTATCTTCAATTACTGCCTCACCTACGAAACGCTACCGACCAACTGGAAGACGAGTAAGACGATAATGATCCTCAAGCCTGACAAACCGAAGACTGACCCCCGCTCATACAGACCAATCTCTCTGCTGGACGTTGTAGGGAAGACCTACGAACGCATATTAGCGAACAGACTTAGAAAATTCAGAGAAGACAAAGGACTACCCCCGACAATCCAGGCAGGCTTCAGACCCAATCACTCGACGAACGACCCTCTCTTTAAACTCACCAACAGCATCACTAAGGGATTCAACGACGGACGATGCACGCTCGCAGTGTTCCTTGACATCGAGCGTGCATTCGACAAGTTGTGGCATCAAGGGCTCCTCCTTAAACTAAGCCGACTAGGAATCCCTACCAAATTCATTAAGATCATACAAGCCTACCTTAGTAACAGGATATGCAGGATACATGTAGGGGATCAACAATCCGACCCGTTCACGCCACAGGCAGGCGTCCCGCAAGGAGGCATCCTGTCACCGACCCTGTACGCGCTGTATACAGCAGACATCCCCACCGCCGGCCGCGGTGGTCTAGCGGTTCTGGCGCTGCAGTCCGGAACCGCGGGACTGCTACGGTCGCAGGTTCGAATCCTGCCTCGGGCATGGGTGTGTGTGATGTCCTTAGGTTAGTTAGGTTTAAGTAGATCTAAGTTCTAGGGGACTTATGACCTAAGATGTTGAGTCCCATAGTGCTCAGAGCCACATCCCCACCACGCCGACACCAAACGGGACAGTCGCACTATATGCAGACGACACTGCATATTGGTGCAACGCACCAAACACCAGGACCATACAACGAAAAACGACAGACTACCTACAAAAACTTCAGACCTGGATGAAGCAGTGGCGAATTCGACCCAACCCGACCAAGACACAGACCATATTCTTGGAACACAGACACCGAACCAGGAACAGAAACCAAAACACTGGCGACACAACTGACCCTATGGAACACGCCACTGACGCTCACTAACACCGCGAAATACTTAGGCGTTTTCCTAGACAAGCATCTAAACTGGCAGACGCACATGAACTACCTCCTTAACAGAACAAGAAAAAGACAAGGACACATACGACAGGTGCAGGGTCGCCTCCATGGCTGCCGCCTGGAGACGGCCCTGCACACATACAAGACCTTTGTCAGGCCGGTCATGGAGTATGCAGCCGCACCCCTGGCTGGCCTGGCGAAGAGCCAAACGGACAGACTCTACAGAACCGAAAGAAGAGTACTTCGCAGCATCACCAAACTCCCCCCCCCCCCCCCCCCAGGCGCCGAGCAACGACGTGTACATCACAAACATACACTCCTGGAAATTGAAATAAGAACACCGTGAATTCATTGTCCCAGGAAGGGGAAACTTTATTGACACATTCCTGGGGTCAGATACATCACATGATCACACTGACAGAACCACATGCACATAGACACAGGCAACAGAGCATGCACAATGTCGGCACTAGTACAGTGTATATCCACCTTTCGCAGCAATGCAGGCTGCTATTCTCCCATGGAGACGATCGTAAAGGTGCTGGATGTAGTCCTGTGGAACGGCTTGCCATGCCATTTCCACCTGGCGCCTCAGTTGGACCAGCGTTCGTGCTGGACGTGCAGACCGCGTGAGACGACGCTTCATCCAGTCCCAAACATGCTCAATGGGGGACAGATCCGGAGATCTTGCTGGCCAGGGTAGTTGACTTACACCTTCTAGAGCACATTGAGTGGCACGGGATACATGCGGACGTGCATTGTCCTGTTGGAACAGCAAGTTCCCTTGCCGGTCTAGGAATGGTAGAACGATGGGTTCGATGACGGTTTGGATGTACCGTACACTATTCAGTGTTCCCTCGACGATCACCAGTGGTGTACGGCCAGTGTAGGAGATCGCTCCCCACACCATGATGCCGGGTGTTGGACCTGTGTGCCTCGGTCGTATGCAGTCCTGATTGTGGCGCTCTTCTGCACGGCGCCAAACACGCATACGACCATCGTTGGCACCAAGGCAGAAGCGACTCTCATAGCTGAAGACGACACGTCTCCATTCGTCCCTCCATTCACGCCTGTCGCGACACCACTGGAGGCGGGCTGCACGATGTTGGGGCGTGAGCGGGAGACGGCCTAACGGTGTGCGGGACCGTAGCCCAGCTTCATGGAGACGGTTGCGAATGGTCCTCGCCGATACCCCAGGAGCAACAGTGTCCCTAATTTGCTGGGAAGTGGCGGTGCGGTCCCCTACGGCACTGCGTAGGATCCTACGGTCTTGGCGTACATCCGTGCGTCGCTGCGGTCCGGTCCCAGGTCGACGGGCACGTGCACCTTCCGCCGACCACTGGCGACAACATAGATGTACTGTGGAGACCTCACGCCCCACGTGTTGAGCAATTCGGCGGTACGTCCACCCGGCCTCCCGCATGCCCACTATACGCCCTCGCTCAAAGTCCGTCAGCTGCACATACGGTTCACGTCCACGCTGTCGCGGCATGCTACCAGTGTTAAACGACTGCGATGGAGCTCCGTATGCCACGGCAAACTGGCTGACACTGACGGCGGCGGTGCACAAATGCTGCGCAGCTAGCGCCATTCGACGGCCAACACCGCGGTTCCTGGTGTGTCCGCTGTGCCGTGCGTGTGATCATTGGTTGTACAGCCCTCTCGCAGTGTCCGGAGCAAGTATGGTGGGTCTGACACACCGGTGTGTGTCCACTCCATATTATACCAGAATAATAATTCTTGGCACAATTGCAAGCAAATGTAACTCTAAAAAGCAAAAATTGTATTAAGCAACAACGGCCGAAAAAGAGCAAATAGCAAGCTCTAAAAAGGCCCGCCCTCCCCATAAGGGAGGGAATGAAATGTGCCAAAAAAAAAAAAATGCTTGTAGGGATATTAATCCTTCATTCTAATTTGTATACCATTAAAAACGCTTCTAGTTCACTTTTCCTAACAGAACTGCGTAGATAGTTTACGTTGAAATCACCACAGATTAATATCTTCTTCTTTTTGTCTGACGGGCAGCACAGTAGGGAGTCAAACTTTTTTAAGAATAGATCGCAATCACTTTATGGGGACCTCTATACTGTTGATAATGTCTAGCTGTGGTTCACATGCACAGACTTCAAAGCGCTGATCGACACAAAATTTGCATATTTCTACAGTTTTGCATTTATATCCTTGTTTTGTATAAATGGCAACTCCTCCTTTATCCATGCTAGTTCTGCAAGTATAAGATGCTAAATTGTACCCGTTTATGCTGACACTTTCCATCCCCACAGTTACATGGTGTTCAGACAGACAAATTATATTAATCTCATTCTTATTTTTGAGATCATCTAAACAGACTAACAGCTGATTTTATTTAATTTTTTTCCCCTGATAGTTCTATAAAGTGAATTGATATTACCATTAGCTTTATCTCCATTTACTGTACATGTAGCTTCCTTTCTTCTGTTTTTCTTGATTGCTGTCCGTCTGGATTTTGTCTTTAACCTAAAAAACCTGTCTGGCTGTCTATCAAATGACGTGTGACTGTGACCCCCCTTACATTATCTGCTAATAGAGAAGCTAACGTATCTTTCCCTTCCTATTTAGATGCAGGCTACGTGTAGTGTATCCCCACCTGCCAATAGCATCAACTGGAACAACACTTATATGAGATTTTGCCGATGTCTGGAGCATCCTGTTCCTTTCAGTGTTAATATGTCTTACAGCAGTGTTTCCCTAGGACAGCTCATGGCACTGAAAACGTCTACAAAAATCCACATTTGTGTGCCCAGTTCTTGCTCCCATTTTATCCAGGTCACTCTTAATACTATATCTTGGATTCATACCCAGGTTGTTACCTGACCTTCCTTCTCAAAGCTCCTGCGTAGCTGACCTAAGTTTTCTGTCACCTGGTTAAGGCTAACACTTGGTTTCACATAAGTTGTGACCTGGTAGTGTACTGTATTGTATGGAACTGGGGACCAAGAAACGACGGAGACGCTTCGTCCCCGCCATAGCCCTCACTGGTTCACAACCCCACAATAGGCTACAGCAGTCCACTCCTCCCACCCCAGTGTTACTGTGCTGTTCGGTCCCCAGTGGACGCCTCCCCCTCTCCGCCTCCCCCCTCCCACCACAGGAAAGCCACACACCAGACGAGTGTAATCCGAAATGTTTGCGTGGTAGAGTAATTATGGCGTGTACACGTACATGGAGACAGTGTTTGCGTAGCAGTTGCCGATACAGTGTAACTGAGGCGGAATAAGGGGAACCAGCCCGCATACGCCGAGGCAGATGGAAAAACGCCTTAAAAGCCTCCACAGAGTGGCCAACACACCGGGCCTCGACGCTAACCCGCCAGGCGGATTCGTGCTGTGACCTGGTACTCTGCGCCTAATTTCTCCTGAAGCTGCTGGCCTACATCCCTCCCATGCCTGCTACCTGGGAGCAGAATTCTTATTTTCCAATTCTGATTTGATTCAGTACAGTACAAGGTTATATGCAGATTAGCTCCGCAGATGACGAGGAGATTGAAGTAATTTATGACGAGTTAAAAGAAATTATTCAGATAGTGAAGGGAGACTAAAATTTAATAGTCATTGGGCACTGGAATTCGATAGTAGGAAAAGAAAGAGAAGGAAAAGTAGTAGGGGAATATGGAATGGGGGTATGGAATGAAATAAGAACCCGCCTGGTAGAATTTTGCACAGAGCATAACTTAAACATAGCTGACACTTGGTTTACGAATCATGAAAGAAGGTTGTATTGGTGGAAGATGCCTGGAGACGCTGGAGGTTTTAGACAGATTATATAATGGTAAGACAGAGATTTAGGAACAATGTTTCCAGATGCAGATGTGGACTCTGACCACAATAGTTTGGTTATGAGCTGTAGATTAAAATAAGAAACTGCAAAAAGATGGGAATCTGGATAAAATAAAAGAACCAGAGACTGTAGATACTTTCAGAGAGAGCATATGACAACGATTGACAAGAGCAGGGGAAAGAAAATGGTTCAAATGGCTCTGAGCACTATGGGACTCAAGTGCTGAGGTCATTAGTCCCCTAGGACTTAGAACTAGTTAAACCTAACTAACCTAAGGACATCACAAACATCCATGCCCGAGGCAGGATTCGAACCTGCGACCGCAGCGGTCTTGCGGTTCCAGACTGCAGCGCCTTTAACCGCACGGCGACTTCGGCCGGCCCAGGGGAAAGAAATACAGGAGAAGAAGAATCGGTAGCTTTGAGAGATGAAATAGTGAAGGTAGCAGAGGAACAAGTAGGCAAAGTACGAGGCGTAGTAGAAATCTGTGGATAGTGGAAGAGGTATTGAATTTAATTGATGAAAGGCGAAAATATAAAAATGCAGTAAATGAGGCGGCAAAAATCAATACAAACGTCTCAAAAATGAGATCAACAGGAAGTGCAAAATGGCTAAGTAGGGATGGAAAGAGGACAAATGTAAGGATGTGGAGACGTATATCACTAGGAGTAAGCTAGATACTGTCTAATGGAAACTTGAAGAGACTTTTTGAGAAAATAGAACCACTTGTATGAATATAAAGAGCTCAAATAGAAAACCAGTTGTAAGCAATGAAGGGACAGCAGAAAGATGGAAGGAGTATATAGAGGATTTGTACAAGATAGATGTATTTGAAGGCAGTATTATGGAAATGTAAGAGGATGTAGATGAAGATGAAATGGGGGATATGATATTCCTTGCAGAATTTGACAGAGCACTGAAAGACCTAAGTCAAAACAAGTCCCCGGGAGTAAACAACATTCCATTACAACCACTGACAGCCTTGGGAAAGCCAGGCCTGACAAATCTGATGAGCAAGTGGTATGAGACAAGCGAAATACCCTCAGATTTCAAGAAGAATATAATGATTCCAATCCCAAGAAAGCGGGTGTGGACAGGTGTGAAAATTACTGAAGTATCAGTTTAATAAGTCTCGGCTGCGAAACACTGACACGAATTCTTTCCAGACGATTGGAGAACTTGGTAGAATCCGACCTTAGAGAAAGATCAGTTTGGATTCCGTAGAAATGTTGGAACACGACTGGCAATACTGACCCTCCTATTTATCTCAGAAGATAGATAAAGGAAAAGCAAACCTACCTTTCTAGCATTTGTAGACTTTGAGAAAGTTTCCGACAATGTTGACTGGAATACTCTTTCAAATTTTGAAGGTGGCAGGTGAGCTGTTGCATGGCGCTAGTTATGCTCCACTTGCGTCACTGACGTAGACACTCGTGTGGTTCTGTATCTCTGACTGTTCCGCCTTTGGTTTTCCCGCTTGGCGTGTGGCCGAGCGTCTCTCCGGTCAGCGTCCAGCGAGGCAACCTGTTTTGAAGGCAGGCCCTCTTCTCCATCCGCTGTGCCTGGGCCTCGCCGTCCACGCACTCCTCGCCGTTTTGCCGCGCGCCGATTAGATTAGTCGAGGCGTTTGCGTGCGAAACGGTGGCGGGTCCTTCATCTCATGCTGGACATTTTCTCATCGCGTAACTGGAAGCATTAAGTTACGTATGATTCATATTCTGCTGTTAACCTATGGAGATTTATGAAACTTACGGTGGCATGTTGTATCTGCCGGAGATCAGTTAAGGACGGTTCTGAATAAGAGAGTGTTACACTGAAGTTACGAAGTCTAAAGCTTTGAAGCGTTGTTCGGAGCGGAATGTAATTATTTCGGCAAATGCAAAAGGGAATGGAGTTTTGCTGTTGTTTTAAAGGCTCCTGGCAGTGTTAATTTGATGTAGTATGTTAGTGTGTGTGGTCTTCGCCCAGTTTCGGTTCAGACTTTAATATGAAAGGCAGAGCTTTCGTTAAATCAGTGTAATTTTAATTGCTCTTTCATTCGGTAAATGTCTCAGTTTGGTTTTCAGTTACGTTACAGACAGCCGCGTAATTAGTAAGCCTTGCATGATCTTGAAAAAGGCGAACCACGAGTTGAATTTGTCTGCCGCGTGAATTATTTGCTGTTAAAGAAATGGTCTGGTATGTGAGGCAGATGGGGTTTGTCGGCTTGGCGGGCAGGCTGACATCGTGTGTGTGTTCGGCGTGTTTTCTGCCCTGGCTTGCAGCCTGATCATCTTCGTAATTCCTTGGTGGTTGTTTACTACTCGTTGGTTCCAAGTACCACCGTGTATGAGCCGCACTTCCATCCTTTACTTAAATATCCGTCCTGTCCGCCGGGACGGACGAGATCTTTTCGTAAGTAACTCAGGTTGAATCATTAGTGTTGTGCAAATTTTGGTTACGTAAGCAATGAAGTTAATAGTGTGCTTATGGTGGCGACTGCCTGTGATCCTTTTGCAATCAGATCTAATTATTATTTTTAAAATGCTGTTCGTTATATTAATTCATGACCCAATCACATAGTTTTCCTAAGTCTGGTGAAGGACAAACGTCCGATATTTAAAGACTTGTTCTTTGGTAATACCATTTTGTATTTTGCATTCTTTTTTAAGAGCACAAAGGGCCGAATTAAATTTTTATATTGTTATTCCGATTCTGTAATTCTGTAATAATGAAATTTATTCTTTAGTTGAAATTAAAATTATGTACTAACCACGAGTTTGTCCATCATCAAAGATCCCTAGCTTCCTATCTCCTTTGAGTAGCTGTGGTTAAATTGCAATTTTGTTTTCTCTAGCACGCAATTTGAGCAGGAACACAGCTCAGTGCGGCTAAAATACGGGGAGCGAAAGGCTATTTACAATTTGTACAGAAACCAGATGGCAGATATAAGAGTCGAGGGGCATGAAAGGCAAGCATTGGTTGGGAAGGGAGTGAGACAGGATATAGCCTATCCCCAATATTATTCGAGCTATATATTGAGCAAGCAGTAAAGGAAACAAAAGAAAAATTCGGAGCAGGTATTAAAATCCATAGAGAAGAAATAAAAACTTTGAGATTTGCCGTTGACACTGTAATCTTGTCAAAGACAGCAAAGGACCAGGAATAGCAGTTCAACGGAATGGATTGTGTCTTCAGAGCAGGCTATAAGATGAACAGCAACAAACGCAAAACGAGGATAATGGAATGTAATCGAATTAAATCAGCTGATGCTGAGGGAATGAGGTTAGGAAATGAGACACTTAAAGTAGTAGACGAGTTTTGCATTTTGGGGAGCAAAATAAGTGATGATGGTCGAAGTAGAAAGGATATAAAATGTAGACTGGCAATGGCAAGAAAAGCGTTTCTGAAGAAGAGAAATTTGTTAACATCGAGTATAGGTTTAAGAGTCAGGAAGTCTTTTCTAAAAGTATTTGTATGGAGTGTAGATCAGTACCCGTGGTCTAGGGGTAGCGTCTTTGATTCATAATCAAAACGTCTTCGGTCCCGGGTTCACAGTCTGGCATTAGCTGCCGCAGCGGTCGCACGCTCCTCAAGTTTGCTCCGTGAACGTTCAGTGTTTACGCCAGTGTTTTCGTGTTTTGTGCTCGTTCATTGACGTTTTGCACGTGAATTAAGCGTTATCAATTGAGCATTTGGGCTTCTTTCGTGTCATGTTTCTACGAAGTTCCGTTGGGATTTCGGCGTTGTCCGAGATTTCTTCGCTGCAGAACACCATGGCAAACTCCGTGAGAAAAAACACCGTGATTTTCACCTTCGACAAGCACACCCGTCGAGTACAGCCCTCTGCACTTCAAATACACGACTGGATTACCGAGGTAATTGGCCTTCATTCTGAATCTGTTCATACCATGCAGCTGGACTCTGATGAATACTGCATTTTTGTAAAGTTTAACGATTCCGCGAGTGTAGACCGCTTTCTGGCAAAATTTGGTTATTAAACGGAATTTATACACCGTGATGGTACTAAAAGTACTGTCAAACTCCGGAATTCCGAGTCTGTAATTAGGAATGTTAGGGTTTTGAATATTCCCATAGAAGCAGACAATTCGAAAATTAAAGATGTCCTTTCAAAGTATGGGGTTGTCAGGCAAATAGTCAACGAAAGGTGGGCTTCGCATTTCAAGCTGCAGTGCTTTAACGGCATTCGCTCCGTGGAGATGGAAGTGAAAGCAAACATTCCCTCCCACATCTTTGTTGACGGGCACAAGGCGCATGTTATGTACTCAGGGCAAACCCCTACATGTCATGTATGTAACGAGTCTGGTCACCTCCGTCAGGACTGCCCTCGTCGTGTATTTGTGCTAACAAATAACCTTACGCAACGCCGGAAATTGACACTCAACGATTTGTTGCCAGCCAGTAATACAACAGAGCCGGCGGCGGTCGTGGATCCTGTTACTACCTCTGAAAATGTTGCACTTAATGTTAATGACTTTCCGTCTTTAAAACCTGCATTAACTGCTGAAATTCCGTCCCGTGACAGCGAGATTCCCACAAAAAAGCGTCCTCTAGAGGACACTGAAAGAAATGTTGATGAGGACTCTTCCTGTGAAACACCCGTTGCCAGGAGGCCGAAGCCCAGTCCTGAAGATCTGTTGGAAGTGGAAAAAGGAGATGGAATGAAGGTCGATGTGGCTCCCACTTCCGCACAAGGACTTACACCGCCACGAACAGATAGTGACGCAGCGGGTAGTGATTTTTCACGGAAATGTGACCCTGAGCCTGAGGTCACGGCTGAAATAACCGCATCAAGTGCACAACCCATACAGTGCGAACCGTACGAGGAAGTACCAGGTAAAGAACCTGCTGACTCCGAAGCGCAACGCCGCGCCGAAGGAGGAAATACACAAGCATCACCGCCTCGCCAGCAAAACAACACAACAGACACCACGCCTGAACCAAACATTGACGACTCGCAAGCCACGGCCGTTGCCCCATTCAGCCACCGCCGGCGGCTGCGACAGACACCGGGTCTTGCTGTCACGCGTCATCAAGCGAAAGTCACGCCAGAGAAGAAATACATCAAGAAAAAGAATATTAAATGTGAAGTCATCAGGGCCAACACTGACGAGGAGAAAGAGAATGGCCACAGTGACTTATAGCAATGCATTGTCAGGATTTCAGGATACTTTTCTTCTCAAGCTATTTGTTTAAAAGCAGTGCAAATTTTTCTAGGCAGTTGGTACATGTAATGGGCACACAGCTTGTAAAGATCGTGCCTTGTAGAGAAGCACGTTTGCTGCTATAATCATACCGAACCTCATCCCAAATACCTTCTTCCGGTATGTCTGTGCTGCAAGCTTATAGCATTACTACTATTAACATTAATAAAATACAGTCACCCTTGAAATTGGCAGCACTAAAAGAATTCTTGTACCAGTCCGGAACAGATATCGCGTTGCTACAAGAAGTTGCGATAACGGAATTTCGGATCCCAGGCTTTTTTGAAATTGTTAATGTTTCGACGGAAGCCAATATCGGTACAGCCATTCTTATAAGGGAAGGCATTCCGGTGACTGAAATCGAACGACTAGAATCAGGAAGAGCCATAGGCATAAAAATTTTCGATGTGACAGTGATTAACCTTTACGCCCCATCAGGAACTTCCCACAAATTGGATCGTGCGAAGTTTTTTCAAGATGAACTGATTTATTTATTGAGGAAAAATCCGTGTTCTCTTATACTAGGTGGAGATTTTAACTGTGTTTTAAACCAGAAAGATCAACAACCCAACTTCAACAACTCGCCACAGTTAAAAAAGTTAGTAAGTGATCTACACCTTAAGGATGTGTGGGACCTTCAGCACCCGACGTCAGTCGGGTTCACGTATATAACCAGCCACTCCCGCAGCAGACTAGATAGAATTTACGTGTCACCAAATTTGCAAAATTATTTATTAAACGTTGAGACTATTCCAGTGTATTTTAGCGATCACAGTACACTTTTAACTTGTTTTAATCTAAGTGTACAGCCAACCCGTCGATTCAGAGGCCAATGGAACTTAAATATCTCTGTTTTAACTGACGAAGAACTGGAACAGGAAATAAGGTTTGCGTGGACTATGTGCCTCCGCACAGTAGACAAGCACCCAACAGGCATTGACTGGTGGACAAGGAGGGCTAAACCAAGGCTGCGGAAAGTTGTCATGCAGTATAGTGCAGCGAGGCACAGGGAGTTGAGGAATACAATGGAGTTTTATTATAAAGTTTTAAGAGACTTATATCAACAGGCCCATGATGACGTAATTCGTCTAAATGATATCAAAAAAATAAAAGCCAAGTTATTAAGCATTAAACGGCAACAGATGGAGGGACTCAAAATTAAATCAAAAGCCACATCAGTCATAGCAGATGAAACAGCTTCTCTGTATCACTTGGTGCGGCATGCTAAAAACAGACGTCAAACTTTAATTGGTGAAGTCCAGACGCATACTGGTACGAGGCTCACATGCCAGTAACAAATACTGGACGAAGTCCACAGGTACTATGAAACCTTATATGCCCCTACCACAGTGGAAGATGCAGCTCTCGAGGACTTTCTCACTATTTTAGGTCCACAATTGTCGGGAACAGACAACGCTGACATCCTGTCACCTATTACTAAAGAAGAAGTGCATGAGGCAGTGCGTAACTCACCTCTCAACAAATCTCCGGGACTTGATGGTCTCCCTGTGGAGTTTTATGCCCGCTACTGGTCTATAATTGGGGACAAGATCACTTCCATGGCAAATGAGATCCTGAACGGAAAACCGGTCCCTGCAGAGTTTAAGGAAAGTAAAATAGTACTGATTCCTAAGAGTAAAGGCAAAACCAACTTAAACAATTTTCGGCCTCTTTCACTACTAAATTCTGATTACAAAATAATTTCGCGTATTATCAACAAAAGACTCTCTGCCTTTTCCAACAAAATATTGAGTCATCACCAATCTTGCTCTCCGAGCAGAACGATATTCGAAAGTCTCTCTGCATACAGAGACGTCATTGCAATTACCTCAGTGACAAGTATAAAGTGTGCTTTAATCTTTATAGATTTCAACAAAGCTTTTGACCGCGTTAGTCATAGATACCTCTTTGCGACGCTGTCAAGAATGGCTTTCCACCCCCAGATTGTGAACATGCTAAGGAATATTGCAACAGGTGTAAATGCGAAAATAGCAATCAATGCCCAAACATCTAAACCCATACAGATAAGGCGAGGGGTTCCACAGGGCAGTCCCTTTTCAATGTTTTTATTTTCAGTATCTTTAGAGCCCTTCCTCCGCACTGTCCACGCAAGATTAACAGGCATAACATTGAGTGGTGAGAAAACTGTCATACGAGCTTATGCTGATGACGTGGGCGTTGTAATAAGGAATAGGGAGGAGACAGTTACACTGGAAAGAGAAATCCAAAGATATTGTCTAGCGTCGGGAGCGACAGCAAATGAAAACAAAAGTCAAATATTGAATCTACGGGGCCAAGATCACCTTCGACTGGCATGGGCAAAACAAGACAACAAACATAAAACTTTGGGAATCACCTTAATGGCATGTCCGATGCGGATGGCTGCTTTTAACTGGACGGAAACTAGGAGGAAAGTTCATGGTGCTGTAATGGAGAACATCCATCGAACTATGGACCTGGTGCAAAAAGTCAGATTCATCAACTCCTGCGTTTTGTCTAAAGCGTATTTCACTGCGCAGGTATTTCCAATCCCTAAACTAGTAGCGAAAGGGATCATGTCCACTGTTACCAATTATTTATGGCGAGGAGACATATTCAGGGTTGATGCGACTACTGTTATACTGGATGTCAGAAACGGGGGCCTCGGTTTGGTGGATATTCGCAATAAAGCGTCTGCTCTGTTCCTCAAACGGACTTTCCATATACTCAGAGAACTTCCACAATGTATAACCGCAAAGCTCTTTGAGGCTGTGACACCCCATAGCCTGCAAGTACCGATTGATGTGCGAAGGATTAATGCCCGTCTGCAGTATGTGAGGAACTTTTTCCTCGAAGCAAGTTATCTTAGTGACGAAATCAGAAGCAACACACGTATCACAGCGCGCGACATCATACTTGAAAGGAAGTTAAATGAGGGTAGAAACAAAATTGAAACGAAATTCCCAAATTGTGACTGGAAAGCTGTATGGCGGAACATCAACTATGCCGGGCTATCTACGGACGCTATTTCCGCATGGTACAAAACAGTTAATAATGTCATCAGCACCAACGAGAGACTATATGGGATCGGTTTAAACCAGACACACCTTGTGGAAAATGCAATCTGGTGGATACACTCAGCCACAGATTCACCTGTGGTGGTAATCTGCATAACTGGAATTGGATCAGGCAACAAATCGCCTTTCTCCCCAGATCCTCTACGCAATATATAACGCCATCGCTCCTCCTGAGACCGGACATGACATACTTTCCGAAATTAAAAACCAACGCCATTAGCTGGTTACTGGGAAAATATGTTAGTTATGTCATCCACACACTTGGGTCGGACAACGAGATAGAATTCCGCGTTTACATGAAGTGTGAATATGCAAAAATCAGCACGTATCGCAACCACAAGAAGCACTATGGCAACATGCTGAAGATCATTTTTGAAAGAATGGGTGTTGGTTAAATGTGTGAAACCACTACACCACCTTGAACGAGAACGAACAGACGAAAAATAAAAGTCACTTGGTTCCTTATTATTATTTACTTTAACCTTGCTTCCGGAACTTTTTTTTGTGTTATTGTATGTGTTTAATTGGATTGTATTTAAACTGGTTCATAGTCAAGAAAACTGGTATTAAATATGCTATTACTTTTTATTCAATGGACAGTTTACAAATTAAACAGTGAATTCAACTTTGTAGACAAACCCACTGATTGGGTGACAATAGTTCGCACCTTAGAATAATCTCAGTTATCTTGAGCAAAGTTTGTACTGTAACCCACTTTTAAAGTTTGTTTTACCATTATTACTGCATTAGACATATTTAGCATATAAATAGTTTAAAACTGGTTCTTTTTTTTAATGTTGCAAATGGTTTAATCATTAATTGTACAGTTGAATACTTGAAATGTATGTTTTAGTAAAATAAAAAAAGGGGGTAGCGTCTTTGATTCATAATCAAAACGTCTTCGGTCCCGGGTTCGATCCCCGCCACTGCCTAAATTTTGATGAATAATCAGCATTGGCGGCCGAAGACTTCCGGCATAAGAAGTCAGCCTCATTCTGCCAACGGCCTTGTCAAAGAGGGCGGGGGAGTGTGTTGTGGCGTAGCAAGAGCCACGCCACTCGGAGGTAGCCGAAAGGCACGCGATGTAATGCAGACGGGCGTGAATTCTGGAACAGGATAACTATTGAATGGTAGCAAGAAAAGTAAGTAGCTTATAATATATACTTAACTTTAATTCTCTGATGAATACAGCAATCTTCATGATACAAGTGAGACTCATTAAGATACATGCAATGTTACAAATGGCGCCTTGCTAAGTCGTAGCCATTAACTTAGCTGAAGGCTATTCTAACTGTCTCTCGGCAAATGAGAGGAAGGCTTCGTACGTCTAGTCGCTAGCAATGTCGTCCGTACAACTGGGGCGAGTGCTAGTCCGTCTTTCTAGACCTGCCATGTGGTGGCGCTAGGTCTGCAAGTACTGATGGCGGCGACACGCGGGTCCGACATGTACTAATGGACCGCGGCCGATTTAAGCTACCACCTAGCAAGTGTGGTGTCTGGCGGTGACACCACAGAGTGGATAGAGGTTCAGGGCACTATCTTATCCTAGGGGTGGGAAATTGCCCCTAAAGGCGGAAGAATCAGCAATGATCAACGACATGAGGATGCAGAAGGCAATGGAAACCACTGCATTAAAGACACGTAACGTGTATCCACAGGACATGTGGCCTGCATTTGAAGAAGTGTCATGATGATCTCTCCATTGGTAAAAGATTCCGGAATAGTCCCCCATTCGGATCTCCAGGAGGTGACTGCCAAGGGGGAGGTTACCATGGGAAAAAGATTGAATAATCAACGAAAGGATAACGTTTTACGACTCGGGGCGTGGAATGTCAGAAGCTTGAACGTGGTAGGCAAACTAGAAAATCTGAAAAGGGAAATGCAAAGGCTCAATCTAGATATAGTAGGGGTCAGTGAAGTGGAAGGAAGACAAGGATTTCTGGTCAGATGAGTATCGGGTAATATCAACAGCAGCAGAAAATGGTGTAACTGGTGTAGGATTCGTTATGAATAGGAAGGTAGGGCAGAGGGTGTGTTACTGTGAACAGTTCAGTGACCGGGTTGTTCTAATCAGAATCGACAGCAGACCAATACCGACAACGATAGTTCAGGTATACATGCCGACGTCGCAAGCTGAAGATGAACAGATAGAGAAAGTGTATGAGGATATTGAAAGGGTAATGCAGTATGTAAAGGGGGACGGAAATCTAATAGTCATGGGCGACTGGAATGCAGTTGTAGGGGAAGAAGTAGAAGAAAAGGTTACAGGAGAATATGGGCTTGGGACAAGGAATGAAAGAGGAGAAAGACTAATTGAGTTCTGTAACAAGTTTCAGCTAGTAATAGCGAATACCCTGTTCAAGAATCACAAGAGGAGGTGGTATACTTGGAAAACGCCGGGAGATACGGGAAGATTTCAATTAAATTACATCATGGTCAGACAGTTATTCCGAAATCAGATACTGGATTGTAAGGCGTACCCAGGAGCAGATATAGACTCAGATCACAATATAGTAGTGATGAAGAGTAGGCTGAAGTTCATGACATTAGTCAGGAAGAATCAATATGCAAAGAAGTGGGATACGGAAGTACTAAGGAATGACCAGATGCGTTTGAAGTTCTCTAACGCTATAGATACAGCAACAAGGAATAGCGCAGTAGGCAGTGGAGTTGAAGAGGAATGGACATCTCTAAAAATGGCCATCACAGAAGTTGGGAAGGAAAACATAGGTACAAAGAAGGTAGCTGCGAAGAAACCATGGGTAACAGAAGAAATACTCCAGTTGATTGATGAAAGGAGGAAGTACAAACATGTTCCGGGAAAATCAGGAATACAGAAATACAAGTCGCTGAGGAACGAAATAAATAGGAAGTGCAGGAAAGCTAAGACGAAGTGGCTGCAGGAAAAATGTGAAGACATCGAAAAAGATGTAATTGTCGGAAGGACAGACTCAGCATATAGGAAAGTCAAAATAACCTTTGGTGACATTAAAAGCAACGGTGGTAACGTTAAGAGTGCAACGGGAATTCCACTGTTAAATGCAGAGGAGAGAGCAGATAGGTGGAAAGAATACATTGAAAGCCTCTATGAGGGTGAAGATTTGTCTGATGTGATAGAAGAAGAAACAGGAGTCGATTTAGAAGAGATAGGGGATCCAGTATTAGAATCGGAATTTAACAGAGCTTTGGAGGACTTACGGCCAAATAAGGCAGAAGGGATAGATAACATTCCTTCAGAATTTCTAAAATCATTGGGGGAAGTGGCAACAAAACGACTATTCACGTGGGTGTGTAGAATACTTGAGTCTGGCGATATACCATCTGACTTTCGGAAAAGCATCATCCACACAATTCCGAAGACGGCAAGAGCTGACAAGTGCGAGAATTATCGCACAATCAGCTTAACAGCTCATGCATCGAAGCTGCTTACGAGAATAATATACAGAAGAATGGAAAACAAAATTGAGAATGCGCTAGGTGACGATCAGTTTGACTTTAGGAAAAGTAAAGGGACGAGAGAGGCAATGAGAGGCAATACTGACGTTACGGCTAATAATGGAAGCAAGGCTAAAGGAAAATCAAGACACTTTCATAGGATTTGTCGACCTGGAAAAAGCGTTCCACAATATAAAATGGTGCAAGCTGTTCGAGATTCTGAAAAAAGTAGGGGTAAGCTACAGGGAGAGACGGGTCATATACAATATGTACAACAACCAAGAGGGAATAATAAGAGTGGACGATCAAGAACGAAGTGCTCGTATTAAGAAGGGTGTAAGACAAGGCTGTAGCCTTTCGCCCCTACTCTTCAATCTGTACATCGAGGAAGCAATGATGGAAATAAAAGAAAGGTTCAGAAGTGGAATTAAAATACCAGGTGAAAGGATATCAATGATACGATTCGCTGATGACATTGCTGTCCTGAGTGAAAGTGAAGAAGAATTAAATGATCTGCTGAACGGAATGAACAGTTTAATGAGTACACAGTATGGTTTGAGAGTAAATCGGAGAAAGACGAAGGTAATGAGAAGTAGTAGAAATGAGAACAGCGAGAAACTTAACATCAGGATTGATGGTCACGCAGTCAATGAAGTTAAGGAATTCTACTACCTAGGCAGTAAAATAACCAATGACGGACGGAGCAAGGAGGACATCAAAAGCAGACTCGCTATGGCAAACAAGGCATTTCTGGCCAAGAGAAGTCTACTAATATCAAATACCGGCCTTAATTTGAGGAAGAAATTTGTGAGGAGTACAGCAGGTAGTGAAACATTGACTGTGGGAAAACCGGAACAGAAGAGAATAGAAGCATTTGAGATGTGGTGCAATAGACGAATGTTGAAAATTAGGTGGACTGATAAGGTAAGGAATGAGGAGGTTCTACGCAGAATCGGAGAGGAAAGGAATATGTGGAAAACACTGATAAGGAGAAGGGACAGGATGATAGGTCATCTGCTAAGACATGAGGGAATGACTTCCATGGTACTAGAGGGAGCTGTAGAGGGCAAAAACTGTAGAGGAAGACAGAGATTGGAATACGTCAAGCAAATAATTGAGGACGTAGGTTGCAAGTGCTACTGCTACTCTGAGATGAAGAGGTTATCACAGGAAAGGAATTCGTGGCGGGCCGCATCAAACCAGTCAGTAGACTGATAAAAAAAAAAAAAAAATGGAACTACCTTTCCTCAGCACCCCGTCGCTTTTTCCTCCCTTAGCGTATATAATTCCAAATTCGCGTTTTCTAATTCAACCCTAAGGGCACAAATTTTTGCCAGCGATTTTTATTTCCTTTCTACATAACCTACATTGCCATGGAAGAGCATCGTTATCCGCCCCAGTTTCCTTGCCGCTGCATTCGCCCCAATGAAACCATAACCTACAATCTCCTCAGAACTCCGCCTCCTTCAGATTTCTACGGCAACCACCACATTTTTCATATACAGATTGAAAGATAAAGAGAGAAGGAGACAGAAATAAAGAGAAGCAGAGACTGGAACTGGAAGAGAGCCGGTGATAATGAGAAACAGAGTTTGTGGCAACGACAAAGAGGGAGACAGAGACAGAGACAGTGACAGTGAAAAGGAATAAATCAGATACTATAATAATAGAGAGCAAAATTGAGATGGTGACAGAGAAAGGGGACTCAAAATTAGTAGGACAGAACTAAGGAGACACTGGCTGTGAGACCGGGGTAGTGACATTTGACAGACACAGCCGGCCTCTGTAGCCGAGCGGTTCTAGGCGCTTCAGTCTGGAAACGCGCGACCTTTGCGGTCGCAGGTTCGAATCCTGCCTCGGGCATGGCTGTGTGTGATGTTTTTAGATTAGTTAGGTTTGAGTAGTTCTAAGTTCTATGGAACTGATGACCTCAGATGTTAATTCCCATAGCGCTCAGAGCCATTTGAACCATTTTTTGACAGACACAAACAGACATGATAATGTGCTGGGTAGAATGAATGAGTGAGAACGGGCAAATGGGAATGGATGGGTATGAGCGACCAGTGTGTGTGGGCGAATTACAGCTATGGGAGCTTGTGGGAAGGAAAGATGATTTACATGGCTATTACAAATGATTGAAGCGATTTTATAAATTCACTGTAGCTCCATTCATTGACATATGGTCACGACACACTACAGATACGTCGAAAAACTCATAAAGTTTTGTTCGGCTGAAGCCTCACTTCAGGTTTCTGCTGTCAGAGCGCTCGAGAGCGCAGTGAGACGAAGTGGCGACAGGAGCCGAGAAAGCGTGTGTCGTGCTTGAAATGCACTCTCATCAGTCAGTCATAACAGTGCAACGACACTTCAGGACGAAGTTCAACAAAGATCCACCAACTGCTAACTCCATTCGGCGATGGTATGCGCAGTTTAAAGCTTCTGGATGCCTCTGTAAGGGGAAATTAACGGGTCCGCCTGCAGTGAGCGAATAAACGGTTGAACGCGTGCGGGCAAGTTTCACGCGTAGCCCGTAGCCCGCGGAAAATTGGCTCATGCCAGAACTGGAGACCGACAGCGCCGACTTCATCTTTCAACAGGATGGTGCTCCACCGCACTTCCATCATGATGTTCGACATTTATTAAACAGGAGATTGGAAAACCGATGGATCGGTCGTGGTGGAGATCATGATCAGCAATTCATGTCATGGCCTCCACGCTCTCCCGACTTAACCCCATGCGATTTTATTCTGTGGGGTTATGTGAAGGATTCAGTGTTTAAACCTCCTCTACCAAGAAACGTGCCAGAACTGCGAGCTCGCATCAACGATGCTTTCGAACTCATTGATGGGGACATGCTGCGCCGAGTGTGGGAGGAACTTGATTATCTGCTTGATGTCTGCCGAATCACTAAAGGGGCACATATCGAACATTTGTGAATGCGTAAAAAAACTTTTTGAGTTTTTGTATGTGTGTGCAAAGCATTGTGAAAATATCTCAAATAATAAAGTTATTGTAGAACTGTGAAATCGCTTCAATCATTTGTAATAACCCTGTACATGTTAAAAAAAAACGAGTATGTTCACATGCAATTTTTTGGGAAAATTTTTAAAGGTAGAGTGAGGCAGCTGATGCCACACTTTTCAGTCAGTCGTTTAATAAACATGAGCGTATTCGCCTTTCTTATGCTCGAATATGAGCATTTTTCTGCTGGTTAATAAACGTTCTCCGTCATATAGAAGACTTAGACCAACTAATCAATGTGATCTGATTACGAAGTATCTGTACAACTTTACCTAAACAGTGAACACTAAGTGATGTGTGCAACGACTTAGAATGGACATAGCAGAAGGAATCATACATAGCATCTTAACAAGTGTTCAGTTCCTAGTGGTTCAAATGGCTCTGGGCACTATGAAAATTGACATCTGAGGTCATCAGTCAACTAGACTTAGAACTACTTACACCTAACTAACCTAAGGACATCACACACATCCCTGCCCGATGCAGGATTCGAATCTGCGACCGTAGCAGCAGCGTGGTTCCGGACTGAAGCGCCTACAACCGCTCGCCACAACGGCTGGCTGCTGTGAAATCTGAAAAACAATTTCAGATGGCAGTTATAAGAAGAAGAACAGCGCCAGAAATGGAACAAATCCACACATCCACGGAAGACGCCGCTGAAGACGTCTTGCAAACAATAAAGGCGAAACGCCTAGTGCACGAAAATTGTGTTTCATTCATTTGAAATTACAAGCTCCGAAAGTAAAAATTATCAACATACCGAAAGAGTATCCATCCAAGTTTAAAAATTATGGCTACAGAACGCTGAAATTAAAGGCCGTTCTTTACTGGTGGCTAACAATATTCCTACAGATCTTAGGAGGTTAAACACTTCTACATGAATACATTATCGGGGCAATAACATCTACTAAGAAAAATCAGGTGCGAGCTGGATGTATAATGAACTGTGGGACGGAACGGTGGAAAAACGAGAAAATTTTGTAGAGTGTGCGACTTTACGGCACTAGTGAGGGCAGAACAAGCTAGC